>NC_140588.1:318232352-320925113 GCF_964204655.1 Triturus cristatus
AACAACAATTGATGGACAGAATGCAGAACAATGTCATACATTCACCCCAGTACAGAGATCTGGGCCTAAATCCATCGTTTTTTTGCTCACCATGCCATTCCAGTTTGAACCCAGCCATATGCAAATCAGTCTTGACCCTGTGCCCCATGGGAACAGTCCAGCCCGAACTGCCAAGCCAGGTCCTCCCTGGACTGGAAACAAGCATCCTAGGACCGGTTTCGGGCTTTCAGCCCTCGTCAGCCAGGATAGCTTGATTCCAGTGGCATGGAGAGCAAGGGACTCACGTCTGAGCATACCCTTTCCACTCGGGGTGACAAATGCAAAAACAACAATTGATGGACAGAATGCAGAACAATGTCATACATTCACCCCAGTACAGAGATCTGGGCCTAAATCCATCGTTTTTTTGCTCACCATGCCATTCCAGTTTGAACCCAGCCATATGCAAATCAGTCTTGACCCTGTGCCCCATGGGAACAGTCCAGCCCGAACTGCCAAGCCAGGTCCTCCCTGGACTGGAAACAAGCATCCTAGGACCGGTTTTGGGCTTTCAGCCCTCGTCAGCCAGGATAGCTTGATTCCAGTGGCATGGAGAGCAAGGGACTCACGTCTGAGCATACCCTTTCCACTCGGGGTGACAAATGCAAAAACAACAATTGATGGACAGAATGCAGAACAATGTCATACATTCATCCCAGTACAGAGATCTGGGCCTAAATCCATCGTTTTTTTGCTCACCATGCCATTCCAGTTTGAACCCAGCCATATGCAAATCAGTCTTGACCCTGTGCCCCATGGGAACAGTCCAGCCCGAACTGCCAAGCCAGGTCCTCCCTGGACTGGAAACAAGCATCCTAGGACCGGTTTCGGGCTTTCAGCCCTCGTCAGCCAGGATAGCTTGATTCCAGTGGCATGGAGAGCAAGGGACTCACGTCTGAGCATACCCTTTCCACTCGGGGTGACAAATGCAAAAACAACAATTGATGGACAGAATGCAGAACAATGTCATACATTCACCCCAGTACAGAGATCTGGGCCTAAATCCATCGTTTTTTTGCTCACCATGCCATTCCAGTTTGAACCCAGCCATATTAATGGCATTCACAAAAAAGAGATCTTATGTATGAAAATATTTCAAAGTGGTGCAATGTACTGTATGCATACCTTATTTTAGTTTCATGATTTCTACAAAACCAAGTAAACATTTTTATCTCAAACAAAATAATTTTTCTATTTCATACTTATTCCTTCATCATCCCTGTGGAGTTAGATGTGATTTGATTTCCATCACACATGGTCACCCAAAGTTAAGCCATCAATTTCCATATTTTAACTTAGGGCATACACACGCACATAGACACACACAGACACCACACACACAAATACAGTTGCAATACAGTTTTTCACCTATGGTTTTTTACCTGTATAGTGCGATTTTGAGGTGAGGTGTCAATCTAAAGTGGAGGTTCCTTTGTTGAATGTATTTGTTGATTTTATTCCTGATGAAGAGCGCTCCTGTTCCATGTATGGCTTTGTGGGTGATACGAAGCACCTTGAATATGGATCTTCTGGCAACCGATAACCAATGTAGGGCCTTCATGGCAGGGGAGATGTGGGCTTGTGGCTTTATATGTAAGAGTAGTCTGGCAGCAGAGATCTGAATCCATTGTAGTCATTTCATAGTTGTTAAAGATGATCCATGGAAGAGGCTATTTGTGTAATCATGTTTAGACAGAGCAGGAGAGATCTTGTTAGTTTGTCCACTTGAGCATTCATTGATAGCTTGATGTCCAAGGTTTTTTACTTCCTAAGATACTTTAGGCAGTGTTCCCAGATCGTCAGGCCAGGCGGCGAGTGGGTCATAATTTTTCCAATCACCGCACACGAACATGTCTGTTTTTTAAGCATTCAATTTGAGATAAGTCCATGTCATCCACTGATCCATGGATCTGAAACAAATAAAAATGTGTGCGTTTCCAATGTCTTTGGGGCTTTCCAGTTTAAGGAGTATTTGTGTGTCATCTGCATAGTTATAGCATGTGAGGTTAAAGTGTTGGTAGTGACTTCATGTCAATGTTGAAAAGGATGGGTGAGAATATTGAGCCATTAGGCATCCATGTTTTTGTGAAGCATGGTTTGGATGAGAAAAGGGGGGAATGGGTGACATTAGTTCTGTTTGGAAGGTAGGATGTTATCCAGTTGAGAGCAGGCCCCTCTATATTGGCTTCGTAGAGTCTTTGTATCAGAGTGTCATCGTTAACCGTGTCATAGCAAAGGCAGCTGACATTTGTCATACCAGCATTAGGGCCCATGATGCCCTTGCTTTTCAATTGATCTCATATGGTCTTTCCCATTGTGAGTCACCTTCCTCATCATGGTCACCCCTTCCTAGAGCCCTTACCTTCCACTATATTCATTTTACTTCTTCTTTCTTGTACAACTCTTTTCTGTACTCCCTTCTTTGATTCTTTCCTCTCACGTACCTGGCTGCTAAATTACTTCTAAGACCCCCTAACTACATACATGGAAATATGCTAAATTTTTCCTCATTCTTATAGAGTTCCTCTTTTGTAATTGGAAGCAAATTCAACCTCCGCAACTGTGTTCTCTCTGTAATGCTCACTGAAGCCTGATATATACCTGTGAAATATGATTCTAGGTTCCTCATTCATGTAGTTTCCTGTTGCTAATTGAAGAACATGTTCCTTTTATATTGTTGCTCTTTCTATAAAACACACTGACACTTATTTGTTTGGTAGCTGTCTGCTGTATTAATATTAGGCCCAGGTGGTAAAATCCGCTCCACTTGCAGAGTTTGCAGAATTTGGACACTCCGTCCTCTGACGCGAGCGCAGTGTTCCCTAATTGCACCTTCCAGGCATGAAGCAGATGCTTTTTTTTACGTTTGCGCTCTCGAGATTTGATTTGGCACTCACTCGCTCATGCCAGGATATTCTCGGACCGCTAGTGAGCACATGCAAGACTTTGCACTTACTCGCACGGCTTCCGATGGCACTCGAGTGGCTTTTTTGCTCGAGAAGCAGCTAAAGAGGTTTTTGAATGGATTATCTCCTCCATCAGACTGTTGGAGTTGTTTTTTGAGTGAGAAGCCTTTTTTTAAAAAACGTTTTTGTCCAACAGGAAGGAAGTTTCCCAGAGACTCCAACTTCCAGTTCCTTTCCAGCAGGCTACTCCCAGTGCTTTTTCCATCTACTGGTCACTTTGTATTTGGATGTGGAGCTGTAAGAAACCCTCTACTTGTCTGCTGCATACATACCACTGGATTTAACCTATTCGACGCGGCGCAAATTTCTCCGCGGTGTGAGGGGGGCGGGGTTGGTCGTGGCACTCAGGTACTCATGACAGCTCCCGGCCATCATAAATCACGGTGGGCGTGTGCTCATGATGGCTGGGAGTCGTCAGAACTCCTCCCACTGATCAATTCTCCTGCACAGGTGGGGAATTAACCACGCGTGGGTGGAGCAGCAACGTCTGACAGCTCCCGGCCGTCATGAGCACACATCTACTGTGACCGAAGGAGTTATGGACCTTGTATTTGAGATTTCACAAGTAACCTAAGAAACTCTTGTATCATGGTGTTTGTTTGATAGAGGGTATGCACTGGTATATATTTGTATTTTTATTAGATTATTCAAATGGCTTGTGGTGGGTGTCCTGCATTTTCAGTAAGGGCCTAGTTATATTTTTGAAATTACAGTTTCTTCATTTGTGATGGAACTATATTGCACAGTTCAGTACATTTTTCCATGTTTGATGAACTTGCATTATTTATTTATTTTACTATGTGAACTAATCTGCCAAGGGGCCATTCAGTTGGCCCAGGCCAGTTCTTGTAATAGGTGCATGAAACAAGTTTTTTTGTGGTATATGTTGTTTTAAAACATCTTGTAGGGCTGGGATGGCATTGGGCTAAATTAGAAATGTGAAGGATTTTTTTGTATTTCATGTTTTTTGTGTGTACAAAAAGTGTATATGTAGGATAATATGTGTGTTGTTGTAACATGTTTATAGCTCAGGTAATTTTAAATTTTTGTATTTCTTAATTAATGGTAGTTATTTCTTGGTTGCTAACATGCCTCCTTTGTCTTTGTTCTCCAAGCCATGTGGCCAGAGGCCATTTTGTGGAGTCTGTGTCCATAGGCTTGCATGTGTTCATTGTTCTCCATTCCTCCTTGCTTGCCGTTGTTATTTGGCCATGTGGCTGGCTGCCATACTGCACATCCAGCCAGTGTACCTTTGCCAAAGGCTTGCATGTGCTCTTTGTTCCCCATGCCACCTTGCTTGCTGTTGTTGTCTGGCCATGTGGCTGGCAACCACTTTGTGCATTCAGCCAGTATGCCTTTGCCTAGGCAAGCATGTGTTCTTTGTCCCCATGCCTCCTTGCTTGCTGTTGTTATTTGGACATGTGGCTAGCAGCCATTTTGTGCATCCAGCCAGCATGCCTTTGCCATAGGCTTACATGTATTCTTTTTTCCCCTTGCCTCCTTGCTTGCTGCTGTTGTTTGACCATGTGCCTCAAGCTGGCAGCCATTTTGAGCATCCATCCAGTGTGCTTTTGCCAGAGACTTACATGGATGGATGTGTTATCAGTTTAATAATATGCTTGTAGATCATTGTAGTATGTGTATTAAGAATATGATTTTGATGAACAGGGCTTATATATTACATGTTTTTGTGCCTGTTTCAATTTTGCAACTCTTTGCCTCACAGTAGGTGTCTTCTCATCCTCTCATACAAAGACAATTATTATGTTTTATTTTAATTTTATCTTAACTTTTTTTTTTTAAACTTTTATGTAAGTAATTTATTTACTTATCTTTTGTTGAAAAACATTTTTACAAAATGTTACATTTTTAGCCATTTTTGTAATTTTTATCTTGAACTTATCTTACTATAAAAAAAGTAATTTGTTTTTCCATGTTGCCTTTTTTGTTCCATCCACCATAGGTGCACAGCCACGCAACAGTATTCAGTTTGTTTAGGTATAATTCCACATCCTCCTAGACACCTTGGCAGTAGTGCACTGCAGACACATCAGCATCATTTTTTTTGTAATCATTATTCCATTTCCACCTGGACTACAATGCCTGCCATATGCTTTCACGATACTCCATTTTTTTAAAAGATCATTATTCCATTTATCCACGCAGTTCCATGAGTGCCACGGGTGTCTCCTTTAGAATATATGAACATAAAGGACAGATCTCAATCTGTATATTGTGAGTTATCCTGATGGGGAATTAAAGTTTATGGTACGGTGGTGTGGTTCGAATTTAAATATTACCTAAGTAACCAACCACATTAATATTTCCCTTGTCTGTACTAAGTCAAATTGCAACAATGCTAAATTTCACTAAATGTTATTCTTGCTTTTTTGCTTTTTGGTGCACAAGAGAAGAAGAGACATCACCCGCAATACTGCCAAACAGAAGGCCTGTACAGTGACATCAGTCTTCCAATCACTTCAGCTTCTGCATCCTACTGCCACTGCCAACTGAGAGCTTTAAGATGGCTCCAAAGAAAGTTGCTTCCAAGAAAGCGGTCAGTGAGAAGCAGCAGCTTCCCACCAGTGGCATGTCAGCCCAACCTTGTTCAGACAACATTGTGTGCCTGCCGCACCGGTCACCAGGGAGCAAGCTAAGATCAACACTCCCACATCAACAGCACCACCCCAGCCTAAGCCCAAGACGAGTGAGGCAGCCACTGAAATCATGGTGACGCTGATGAACAGTGATGTTGAATTGAATTTGTCCCTTTCACAAAGTATTACCCAATTGTTTCAGGAAACACAGCAAAGTGGACAGCAGCTGCAGCCAGCAATAGTACATCTTACTGATGTTTGAACAGAACAGGAGGTCGAGCTTCCTGCAGAGCAAGAACCTCCTCTTTTAAAATAATTGGCTCCCATATCTCCAGCAAGGAAAAGGAAGGGTTTGTTCATTTACATAAGTGAAAATACCAATTCCAAAGTGTTGACAGTGTAAAAGAAACAATTGGGTACATATTACCTAACCTCCCCCTGCTTGGATTGAAAGCAGGCGTGAAACGCCCATTGAGCTGAAAGGGCTTTAGACCCCCGTTGTGTGTGCTGCTCGGCTGGGCAGTGTATGGATTCTTATCTCTGGCATGCCTGAGTTTTTCACAGGTCTTTAAAGGTCATTTGCATATTTACATACCTCTGTAAACTGGTTACCGAGGCTTCGTTTTTTTCTGGTTCCAGTACCCCCTGGGCCCCACTCTGCCTATTCCTTTGCTGTAGTGTGAGGATGCATTTAATGAAAAGAAATATAAAGTAGGGTTGCCAAAAGAAAATGCCAGCCATGTGTTGTTTAAAGAACCAGCAAAGATCTCATCTTGACTTAATATGGTTTTAAATAAAAAAGCATGGATTCATTTATAATGCGACTTTTCTGTCTTTGTTCCCTTTAATTATCAGTCATGGATCATTCAGGCAGACTTTAAACACAATTAAAAGTGCTTTTTATTCATATTTGCTGTTCAAAGAATGCACAGATAAGTGCTGAAAATACGGCTTTAGGTGACTGTATATTTTTGTACCGTCAGGGACATCAAAATAATCATGAGACTGGAAGCTTGTTGCAGGATCAGCACATTATTTATTTCCTCCACCCTCAATCCCTGTTTAATGCCATAATAGCAATAGTTGAACTTGTAGCTTAAACCCTACGCCGCCGTCAATAACATGCTGAATTACTTCAAGTGTTGTCTCAATGCAGGGTACATTTCCAGACACACTCCTCATTCTCGCCTTCACTTTCATGCTCACCCTGCACTCACAGCGATCACAATGCACTCACACTGATCACCATGCACTCACATCATTTACCCGCTCACCCTGACCTCACAGTGATCACTCTGCATTCACAATGCACTTGCGCTGTTCACCCTGTACCTCACCCTGCAGTCACACAGGTACAGTATTCACACCCTTGACTTATGTGACACTTCACTCACCTGTCCCCCTCACTGCTCAATCTGCAATCTCACTCAAACAAGCCCATCACTAACCATGCATTAATTCCTCCCACTCTGCACTTACATCTGCATTCATATTCATGTGGTCGCCTCACTCACCCTGCAGTCATTTCTCCTACCCTATTCTCACATGGTCACATCGCTCACCATGCACTCACATCGGCCCTTCTGCCACCCACACAGTGCAGAGGGTTAATGTGCCTTCTGCAAAGAATGTGTACTATGCCGATCACAGAACTGAGTAAACTATGAGAAGCGCTATAAAAAATGAAATGTTTGTCACAAATGTGCTATAAAGAGATGAGGTGCATTGTGGGTGAATGATAGTGAGGGACTTTACGGAGAAGGAGGGAATGGGGTAGGAGTGCCAAAAAAGACTGTTGCATCGTGTGCGACTTGTGCTAGGGCCAGCACTGGCTGGGAGTGTCAGCCCCCAGTGGCGGATCCTCCGCTATGGCGGATCCTCCGCCATGGCGGAGGAGCGTCGCCCCACTGCTTTTGAGCAGTGGAAACCAAATATAAAATGATAATAACTTTAAGCTATTATAATTTTATGTTTCCTTTATGGGCGGGCTGGTGGGCGGGGCTGCTCTGCTCAGGATCAGAGCAGGGCAGGAGTGGTATGCCCACTCCCAAGTGCACAATGACTGTTTGGTTGGCCCTCTCGGGCCGCCCAAATAGTCATGCACATTCTCCCATTCTCTATGCAGGCTGCATTACAGCCTGCGTGGAGAACATGCCCACCCCTACATCCCCTGGCTGAGCACCTTGTCACGGTGCTCAGACCAATCACAACGCTGCATTGCAGCGTTGTGATTGGCTTAGAGGAGGGAGCCTGGCTGCCTGCTTCCTGTTCCTGAAATGGAAAGCAGGAGAACAGGAGTAGGACCAGAGATGTGGGACCCGGCCGGCAGAAAGGTATGTTTTTTTCCCCTCGCGTGACCCCCCCACATGAACCCGCATGAGCCCCGGCAACCCTACCCGTGAGCCCCTGCAACCCCACTTGTTAGCCCCTATGCCTGCAGCTCACCTGTGAGCTATGCCTGCCATCCCTGTTAACCACCCGCCCAAAGTTTGGGTCTAGTTGCGCCCCTGATTGGAAGAGGTTACTACAAATATTTCAACAATGAGTGAGTGATTGAGAGTAATCATTGATTCATCATGTAGTGGCAGACAATGAGTGAGTGTGTTCAACTGTACTTTGTAAACTTCATTTACATGATTTGCAATGTTAGGGGTCGGAATGATGGGTGATCATTTTCCTTAAGGCGATTGGACTATACATACTTACTAAGCAAAATTTAACCTGTACAATCCACTCCGTTCTATTCTTCCTTTGTCGATTACCTAGGAGGGCAGTCCCAGAAGATCATTTGATTTACAAGACTGCCAAATTCAAATCTGTTGCTTGCATCAACGAGGAGATACCTACCACCGTGCTTGGATTGGAACAAGTAACTATTGCACCAATGAGTGATATCTTATTGAGTGATTGTGAGTGATGATTGTTGTTTCATGTGGTGGCAGACAGTAGGAGAGGGTGTTCAACTGTAAATTATAAACTTCATTTACATGATTTGCAATGTTTGGGACCTAAATGACGAGTGATCATTTTTCCTGAAGGTAACTGTCCCTTTCAGACTTAGCGAGTTTCACTTGCAGGGTCCACTTCTTTTTTCTAGCTCTTCAGAGACCAGACCAGTCAATTTAGTTAACAAAGAAAAACCTATTCAAAATAGTGTAATTCTCTTTCTCTTCTTATTGGTCTTCAACAGCAGTGCACTACACATCGGTCTTGCTTGGGCCAGGACTAGGTTGAAGATCCTCGGAGTCAGGAGGAGAATGGAAGAACTCAGGGTGGGACTACCTCATTAACAGCTAGAAGAAAGACGTTATCAACTTCAAAGGAAAGCCATGACTCTGACACCTAGTACTCAGCTATGTGGGAGAGAAAGAGGTGCATTGATTTGGGAAATGCTGCTGAGTGTTTGTTGCACTGGTAGCAAAAGTGAAACTCTGAGTCCTCTTTTCGCTATGCCTCTGAGTTTTCATGGTACACTCCTCTTAAAGCTTACCTTTCTTCTGTCCTTCTCATTGACTCTACAATACATTTTTGGTTTTACAATATGCAGGCCTTCTTGTCGTCTGCATGAACAAAAGGCGAAAACTGAGCTGAGCTCTTCTGTTTACCAACTGGGCCAGTCCAGACATGACCCAAGAGTGATGGATATTCCAGATGAGAAAGCAGATGCACCACCAATTTTGCGATACAGTATCATTTTTCTTTTATCCATCATAGTTTAGAAATGGGTGGGTACACTCCCCCATAATTAGATTTTTTTCAAAATTAGAAGACAGAACATTTAGATATCTGATAACTTGGGTCTCTAGGGCACAAGGACTGTTTGCAATGCATTTAACTGTAATGTGTCATATTCATGCCTTCGTTTCCCTCCACATCAGATTGATGACAATGATGTGCTGCTCATCGCCCAGATAAATAATGTCCTTGTGTAGTGTTTGTCTTTGTCACTCATTTCCTCAAATCCCCTTTCCCATCCATTCATAAAACCCCTAACCCTCTCCCTCCTGGCTGTGTGATTTATTGAGGTGTGACTTACTTTACAAAATAAATGGTGTGGCGGATGTGGTGACACCAACTCACTGCAGGATCTTCTATTACCTAAGCAATAGCCCCATTTACCCACCTGCGCATAAAAACAATCCATAGTTTATATATAGAAGAACATCAGTTGTCAGTATAATCATTCAGACCTTGTGCCACATTAAGGTTTAACCTTGCCACTCCAGACTTTAAGGCCAAATTTAATTCACAACCTTAGTTTTATTTTAATTAATACTAGCTCCTCATTGCTAAGAAGAAGTTACTATTGCTATTTTTTATTATCTTATCATTATCAGGTATAATTCACTAACTCTGTGTTTTTATTTCCATTTAGTTACCTGTGATTGATAATCCTTTCAATTAATCCTACTGTTGGAGATCACCTAGGTGGGAATGTGACCTCACTTGTGAAGTTGTGATGCCCTCCCTGTTATTGCTTCATCTACATTCAGGTAAGAAAACTATGGAGTGAGGTGAACCAGTTAAGTTAGTAAGTAAGCAACTAACTGCTACTGCAGATAAGTAATCATTTATCTACGTTGTTGCAGGCAATTTAGGTCATGCAGCATTCAACCTAATGGTCAAGATAGTTACAGTGGTATATAATTAACTGTAGCAAACCGGTATAAACTATTATAAGCAGGTTAAAATAAACAGGCTGCGTAAAAAGGCAGTGGTGAAAAGTAAACGTAAAACACAAATAAAGCACTTCAAGCATAGATTGTGATAAAAAGAAGATCCCTTTTTTTTTTACAAAAAAATTAAAACCTACCCTCACCACCCACAACAGGCCTGCCCCTCTCCCCAAACTAATTGACCCATCCCCATTCCCCAACCAATGCCCATGGAACATGTCCAACAAATACATTAAAAACACTCCCAACTCCCTTACTACCCTCTCCACCCACAAGTCCCTCCCATCAAAACAAAAAATGAAAAATGGTCTAAAAGAGGGCATTACCCATTTGGGTCTGGAGCTGGTCAAGGCTCTGCTCTATCCTACTGAGCCGGCTCAGTCAAGCTGCTGCAAGATGCACTGAAGCAATGTCCTCTCAGAGTGGGAGGAGGCAGCAGCAGTTCTAGTCAGGGACCCTGACAGCTGACAGCGGCATCAAAGATGGAATGGCTGGGAGGCTGGAGGCTGTGTGTGACTGCTGGCTGCACTAGGGCCCAACTCCGAGACAGTGCTTTCCGCCTCTTCATCCACCAGGGTCACCAGCTGTTGGATATGGTCCAGCCTCTGTTGCTTCAGACAGGCTGCTATCTCTTGCCTGGTGGATGTTATGGGTGGACCAGCAGGAGTAGCTATGTCGAGAAAAAACAAAACAAATTAGAAATAATGCTCTGTGCAAACAATTGTTTAAAGTTAGTGGGTGGCACAGTAGCAGAACACTTCTGGTCCCCTAGGGCCATTGGAAGTTGATGTGATTATGATTAGGAGAGTGACAGTGCCAATTTTATATTTTCCCACACTCGCCATGAATAAAAAGCACTGACTGTGAGCCAGAAAAGTATTAGGTCAGAATAACACTGGAATAAAAAGACAGTGATTTGATTTTTATTTCTTTTAAAGGCTTTCCTAGTAACTAAACAGACACTTTGAGTGGAAAAAGAAAAAGAAACGTCCTCTCCCTAATGAGTAAGGCATTATGCACTATGGATAAAGAATAGGAAGATGTCACTGATCATCAATTCACCATGTGACTATCTTGCTTTGGCTTTTTCACGAAAGTCAAAAGGAAAAAACCTGAACAGGCGGAAAACAAATCTGTTATGGGAAACCATGAAATATATTTTGGAATCATCATACAGGGCCATAAAATGTGACACATGCCAAGAATGGATTTTTCTATATTTTGGTAGGCTAGGATGGAAGAACGTATGAAAGAATAAAGGCGTGAATTACTAAGAGGTAACTGAGGGAGGCAGGGAAACACATCCTGTGTGTTCAGTTTGCAATGCATGGAAAACTTTGTAAATGCTGCATTAACTGAAGCAGATGCACACTGCACAGCCAACACTGCAGTCATGAATTGAACCATACTGCACTACAGTCATAGGTAGTGATTTGGCAAAATGACATGTACAGAGAGAGGGGTGCTGAATGATGATGGGTGGGATAGATATCTGCCTTGCTTAACAAATACAGTGAGTCAATGGAGTAGAAGAAAAATTCAAATAACACCTCTCACTTTGAAACATAGCTTGATAACCATAAAATTAAGTATGCTAAGTTGGTGAGCAGCAAGCCCCTCTCCAGAAGAACTCCTTTGATTATTCATCCATGTAATCCAAATATTCAACATCCTTCCAGTCTTCTATATTCACCCATAGCCACCAGGATTTAAGCTTTACTTTCTCTCATCCAGTCTTTCACCAAACTTTCCCATGCATTATCCATTCATTCAGTATCCATCCTTACTTTCAAACACCCTTCCACCCACCCAAGCTTCCTTTCACTCATATACCATTTCACCCATCCTTACTTTTAACTTCCGTTCTTTCCTGTTTCCTTCAAGTCATAATTTCTAGCATTCAATATGTGAGCTTTTGCTTAGTTGCTGAGAACATAACGCATCCACTGCTGCAGCTAGTAAAGCAGGGGCCTCCTGATCACAAGTCAGGATGCTACCCTTGTAGCTAGTAAGTATATTAGTTATGACTTGGCCTTTTCAGCGGGTTTACCCCCAGAAAGTTTGCTTTTTGGCCTCCTGTTACTGGCCCTGCTTTGATTGGTTTTAGGACTGCTATTCAGTGTTAAAGTGCATATGCTCTCCATGTAAATTGTGTTTAGGAATTGGTGTTTCTATGATTGGCTTATTTGATTTACCTTTATGTCCCTAGTACAGTGCACTGTGTGTGCCCAGGGCCTGTAAGTCAAATGCTGCTAGTAGGCCTGCAGCACTGATTGGGCCAACCACACCAGCAGGCTTTCAAAGAAGTCATAGACCTGCCACTGCAGTGTCTGCGCGCAGTCTCTACTGTTATGTCGACTTGGCAAATGCACCCACTTGCCAGGTGTAAAATGGGGGTAACGGTTTGAAGAAGAAGAGAACAGCAATCCAGTGTTGGCTCGAAGTAGGGTTTATTAAGTTACAGCCGTAAATACCCCATCCAGCATTCAAGCCTTGCTACTGACATCTGACTAGTTGCTCACATTCATAGGCAACACCATGTTCTACATTCCAGATCCTGTAACTTAGAAACAGGGAGCTGTGTTCTAGGGCTGAACCAGGACACTACATCACCTCCCCCCCAATATTAACTAATTAAACAACAAGAACATAGAGAAAGCAAAATAAAATAAAATAAATAATAAAGAGCATGCAAAGCACTACTTATTAAACATAATCTTGCAATCTAACAGGACGCCCAAACACCCTGAAAGGCCTGACAACTTTCCCTTGTGGAGCAACAGCTGAACGTACAGTCACATCAGTAGGTTGACATTTGGCTACTCTGTTTAAGTTACACACCCTGTGGTCACACAGGGATAGGAAAACATCCTTGTTAATGCACTGCTTAGGTGCAGAGGGTCAAGACGTTTTTGAGCATCTTTCTGAGCTTTCAGATGGTGATTCGTCAGGTCTTAATGAGTTTGAGATCTGCATGAAAAAATTGGATTTACACTATTTATTGAAGGTATCACTTTGGCAGAAGAATGCAAAAACAAGAAGAACCGGTGGAACAGTATATCACTGAGATGTGTAAGTTGGCCTTGACGTGCAATTTTTAGGTGTCATTAGAGGAGTGTCTTAGAGACCAGCTGATGTTGGGTTGTAGTTTTGATAAAGCCAGAGACAGTTTGTGGCACAAGGACAATCCCTCTTTGATAAGGTAGTCACTGTTGCAAAAACTCATGAGCATTCAAAAGTCTGTTTAGAAACAATTCGGAAAAGTGCTCTTCTTGATAAAGGTCAAATTGCTGTTGTGAAGGTGGATAAAAATAAAGATGAAAATAAAAGTTTCAGGAACAAAACTTTCAATAAGGCAGAAGTCAACCCTGGAAGTTCAAAGAATTTCCAGGGTAATTGTTTCAGATGTGGAACGCTGGCCACATGGCAAACTTTATGGACTGTCCAGGGTGGAAAATTTCTTCCAGCACATGTTGTCACAAAGGTCATTTTGCAAGATGTTGTAGGTCTGGAAGAGATCAGAAGAAAGCTAGGGAAGTGAATTTATATGAGAAAGAGGTGGAAGAAGTTAACATTTGACAAGTCAAAGGGTCTGGTGGCGAGGGTCCCATAGAAGTGGTACTTGTTAATGATGCACCAGTAAAAATTTTGTTTGACTCTGATGCCAAGGTGACATTTATTTCCAAGTCTTTCTTTGACCAGTATCTGGTTAAGAAGGTCACCTTATTGAAGCCTAACATAAAACCAAGGGGGTATGGGGTGAAATAATTGATCTCCTAGGATATTTTTGGGGAACAATTGATTATAAAGGTAGAATCATCCTAGGAAAAGTGTATGTTTCCATGAAGGGTGACTCTTTGATAAGCTGGTTTCACCAACGTGATTTACATGTCTTTTTAGATCCCAATGAGAGCCCCTCTGTGTGTCTAAAATAGATTCCATGTGTCAGCCAAGTGGGTAGAGAGTGCAAAACCTGGGTCAAAGAGTTTCCTGAGGTGTTTGATAGCAGGCTGGAGTGTCTTAAACACTACATGCATCACATCAAGATCAAACCTGGTTCACTTCATAAGGTAGCAAAAGTTCAGAGTGTCCCACTTATGGGTAAAGAAAGTATGAGAGTTGAGCTGGACAAATTGAAAGCCAATGGGACTACAATTTGCCCAACATCAGTGAAAGGTTGTGTTCTCTTTGGGGGAGGCTAAGCATTTTTCAGCCCTGGATCTGACTTCGGACTATCATCAGGTCAAATTACAATCTGCTTCTCAAGACCTTACTGCTTTTATTACACCCAACAGCACCTTCACATTTTTGAGGATGCCATTTGGCTTGATCTCTGCAGCCTCAGTGTTTCAGAGGGTCATGGAACACATATTGAACGGGGTTGATGGTGAGAAAGTATACCAGGATGATTTTCGGGTGTTTGATGTGGATTCTGAAGAACATGATGGGAGGTTGTGAATGGTCTTGAGAAGACTGTGAGATGCTGGATTGATGTTGCGGGCAGGCAAGTGCAAATTTGATGTGGCGGAAACTGAGTATTTTGGACACCTGGTGTCAGCGAGTGATATTAGACCTAAGGCTGCTTTGATTGACACCATTTGCAAACTCAGGACTCCTCTGAACAAAGATGAACTTGTAAAATTCTTGGGAATTATGGAATTTTATCACAAGTTTGTACCCAATTTCGCCGGTGTGACTGGACATTTAAGAGATGTTTTGAAAAAGGGATGTGAGTCTGTATGGTCAAAAGCTTTATTAAGTTACAGCAGCGAAGACCCCATACAGCATTCAAGCCTTGCAACTGCCAACTGACCAGTTGCTCACATTCCTAGGCAACTTCATGTTCTACATTCAAGATCCTGTAACCTAGAAACAGTGAGCTGTGTTCTAGGGCAGAACCAGGACACTACACCAGGCCCTAACCTTCCCTTTTATTACGTGTGAGTCATCCCTAAGGACGGCCCAAGGTACACCTGTGGGCAGGGTGCAGTGTATGTGAAATATAGGACATGTACTGGTGTGTGTGACATATGCTGATAGTGAAATACAGTGTTTTTTTGTTTTTCACTATGGAAAGGCTATCTGTCCCATAGGATAGAATGGGAGTTTATTTATAACATCTTATAACTATAACTTCTCATTGTAACAAGGTAGAAAGTTGGTGTCTAGTATGCCTGAACTTGGAATAGGAAAATGCATCTTTTAGTAGAGATGATTTTTATATTGTGTGTTTGAAAATACCACTTTTAGAAAGTGGATATTTTCTTGCTTAGTGACTGGCTGGGGAAGTGCATTCTCTCTGACAGCCACTGGGGAGGTTCAGGTGTGTCCTGCCTTTCCTGAATGAGACAGTGCTGGGCTGAATAGACCTGGGCTGCATTTAGAGTAATCACAGAAGATTTCCTTGCACCTGAATAGGCCTGGTCTGTCTTGGACAATGCTGTCTCCACTTCCTGCCAGAAAGCTGGGCTAGAGAGGACAGGACTGGTTTGGACCGAAAACAGACAATCTCTGCCACAAGAGAACAAAGGGAAATGTGGTATAAATATTGGGGCCCAGACCCCAGGACTTTAGAACTCACTTAGATCAAGGAACCTGCCAAGAAGAAGAGGTGGAAGAACTGCCAGGAGGAGTAGTGCCCCTTTGCTCTGTTGTTGTTTTGCTGGGTTGGCCTGGAGTTGCTGCTTCTGCCTTGGACAGTGAAAGGACTGGACTGAACTTTCTTCATATGTTGCTAAGTATCTCCAAGGGCTTGAGATAGAGCTTGCCTCCTGTTCACGAAATCTCAGGGACACCTCCTCTGGGACTGCGTGTCTCAGTAGCCACAGGTTGAAACCACAAACGCACGCTGCCAGCAAGACCACCGGCAGTTCCATGACCTGAAGGCAATGCAGAGGGCACTGCCGCACTTTGCACAGCAACCCTGATCTCACCAACAAAGATGACCACCGCCGCGCAGCTGCTTGCACCATGACCTGTGGGCATCGCACTCCACACCCCCTCGCTTCACTCGACCACCCTGGTCTCACCGACGATGCCATTGCCAGCTGACATCACCGCCATAGTCTGCACCATGGTCTTAGGGCACAGCTCATAAGTTGCAAGGAGCACCGCCCCATCCCACACCGCAGCCACAGCCCACCGACGCCAAACCCATTGACCACTAATCCGCAACAGTTGCTGATGCTTGCACAGTGACCGTCAGTACCGCAGAGGGCACCACCGCACTTTGCACCGCAACCCTGGTCTCACCAATGATGATGGCCACCACCAAGACGCTGCTTGCACCACGACCTGTAGGCACCGCAGTCAGCACCACACCACTCTGCCTCATACCACAGCCTTTGTGACTGCTGCCACCAGAGCACACTGCCAGAGTCGGCTGGAACAAAAAGGAACTAGTTACAAGTCTTCTGACACCGACACGAGTGCACAACAATGCGGTCAAATGACCCTGGTGGATTTGGTTGTTTTCAGCACCATGGTAGGACTGGACGGAGCTACCGCCTTCAACGAACTGTATTTTTAAGGTTACTCTTTCGAAGTGCATATTTTTTATTACTGTATGTTGGTCTTTTATTGTTTTTGGTCTTGTTTGCACAGATACATATTGGTTATTTTTCTAAAACTGGTGTGGTGTTCTTTTGCAATGTTTTCACTATATTACTGTGTGTTATGTGCAAATGCTTTACACCCTGCCTCTGAGAGAACCCTGACTGCTTGTGCAAAGTTGCCAAGGGGGTGAGCAGGATTTATTTCAGTAGTGTATCCCCCTTATCCTGACTAGAAGGAAGGGTCTCCATTTGTACAAAGGTGCAAACCATTGCCAACTAGAGACCCCCATTTCTAACAGGCAATACGAAAGCAATTGTAATTTACCAGTGCCAGTCCGTGCCATCGCCTCTCCCCCTTCAACTGACTCTCCTTCTACAGTGTCACGTGAGCCAGCGATACTGGTGGTCTGTGTGACTAGAAATTAAAATAAAGATTTTATATGCCAGATATACTTCCCCTTAATTTTTTTATTTAAAAAAATACAAATGAAATCCATCACTGTAGTTCAGTTAGCAATTCAGTATCTACTAACAAAAATGTCACTCTGGGCATATTTGTTGTTGTTTGCTGTGTGAAAAATACCGGGTAGTGAAGGCAACCAAAATATTTTTGTAATAGAGGGGCGGTGCTATAGCCTATGATGATCATGATGACTCTCAGTCGTTGAAGCACAGTGAAGGCATAGAATAATGGTAATTGAAAGACATATGGTGTTGTTTGGCAAATGTTATGGGACCTCATACTCTCCAGCCATGCTGCACATTCATGGAAACTGCTTGTATACTTAAAAAATGAATAACACAGCACAACATTGGGGGTTGAGGGTGGGGGGTCCCTGACCATGGCCACTCTCTCTCTAATGGTTAGAGCATGAGCAAGATAAAGAAAACCTTCTCAACAAACATACATAGTGTATATCATTTATAACAGCTTCTGTCTTGGGGAGTACCAACATTCTGTTCTCAGTCTTACAGTGCCACAAGATATATAGGGGAGAGGAAAAGACTACCAACAAATCAGAAGATAAGTGAACTAGAGACTCGTACAGACCAGGAAAAGTCACCTACCCCCCAAAAAACATGAAATAAGACAAAAAAGATAATGCAGGGATAACAGGAAAAAAATTGAAAATTGGATAGGGGAGTTGGAAGAAAAAAGGAGACAGTATAAACTAAATAAATAGGGCAAAATGTAAAAGTAGCTTAGTGGAGAGAGGTAAAAGAGCTAATCTATTGTGCTTTGCATGCATGGTTCTCATATTCCCATCCTCAACACCACATGAAAGGAAGACGGCAGGTAAGGATGTCAGAGCAACTTTATTACTCGCCAGCAGCAGACTCCAAGCAGCAACTCCCGTCTTGGAACCCAGCACCAACATTCCAATATCCCAAGATTCTACCCTAAGTCCATAATAATAGGATTCATTAGGGTGAGCAGAGTCCTCGGCAGTGGTGCAGGTTGTCGGTGCCTCCTCCCCAGCTATTCCCGGACTTGCCTCTGCACTGTCTCACTTCTTGCCCTTGGGTGCTTGTGTAATAAATGAAGAATATAAAAAAAATAGATTAGTGGTACAGTTAATCTCCACAAAATTATTATGACAGGCAAACGCAGTCACATTGTACTTATCTAGAACATATCGCCAATAGTACTAGTACCGCGTCTTATCGACTATCATTGAGTTGGTCATACCAGTCCAAAAACCCTATTCCAAATTATTTAACAAAAACTATATGTGGAATTAATGCTTTTCAAAGAATGATCTTTGAATCTATTCTCATTTCTCAATCCCCTTCATAGACCAACACAGTCTCCCTATATTGCAAGGCATGTAACTGCACATCACTGTGAAATAGCTTGGGACTGTACGAGTTACATAAAGAAAATCACAGAGAATGCTAACTCACTTTTGCCACTGATTCACTATGGTGATAGGAGGACAGAAGCTTCTGCAATGGTTTATAATTAATCAGCCAAAGTGACCGCCGATGAGTACGATTATGTAGCACTGAGCACCTGCCTAGCTGAAACTGGATCAAATAATAATAATATTTTTAATGTAAACTAAATGTAACTTACCTCTGATTGTGAGCAGCATGCCATTCAGGAAAAAATATTAGCATTGTAGAACACAAACAAAACAAATAGCTAATACTCATCAAGCCCCAATATTTTGACGCCGAGCAGGTCCTGTTCCTGGTCAAGGATATTCACCCAGCGTTGCGTCACCTGCTGGATGGTGCGTTGATCCTGGCTGGTGCGCCACACCTACCAGCGCACCCTCCCCCAGCACAGTGGACACTCCAGCATGGGGGTACCCACTGCCAGGTCTGCTGCCTGCTGACAGCATGGAGGCAAGGTGGTGCTGCACGAAAAAAACTAGGGCTATCTCCTCCACCTCATTAAAAATTGCCTGGGGCTGCACACCTTGATGGCGCTGATGTCCTCAGGGTAGATGGCTGCTTGTATTTTGGGTGGGGCGGAGGCCTGGTGCTTCTGCTTCCCTGTTCACCCTGTTCTGACATGGGGCTGGGTGGAGGGGGGAAATAAAAACAGGGGAAGGAAAGAAGAAAGGAATGGCGGAAGGGAGGAAGGAAGGAAGGAAGGAAGGAAGGAAGGAAGGGAGTTGGGGGAATAAAAACAGAGGAAGGAAAGAAGAAAGGAATGGCGGGAGGGAGGGAGGAAGGAAGGAAGGAAGGAAGGAAGGAAGGAAGGAAGGGTGGGAGTTAGGGAGAGAGGGAGGGAGGAAGGAGGGAATGAAAGAGGAAGGAAGGAAGGAAATACAGAGGAAGTAAAGGAAAACTAAAAAAGTACAAAAAGTCATATAAAACACACTAAAACATTTTAAAAAAATCAAAATACAAAGACACAAAACACACACTAATATAATAAACAAAAATTAGGGGTAGATTAATTAGGAGGGCGTACGATTGAAAATATTAACAGCAGATTCAAAAATAGGCCTAGCACCATGATCAGAACAGAGAGTACAAGTTGCCCGTGCACATGTGAACCACATGGGCCATTCGTGTGCAATTTTCAAAGCGAGGACGCACTCTGCATCGCGTTTGAAGTAAAACGCTATGTGACTAGGTGCTCCATGCAACTCCACCTACTCACAGAACTCCGTGTAGTACACCGGAGTTCTATGACTGCTTGGCAGAGTTCCACATAGTGCGACTCCGGGAACTCCGCCCTGGCCTAATTAATATACAAGATAATTAAATAAATAAATATCCCACACACACAGAAGCACGCAAAGAACAGGAACATAATGAACAGCTGAAGAGAAGATCACCCTCACTCAACAAGTATAGAGCATACACATTGCTGCTCAGACCACATCTGCAATACAGTGTTCAGTTTCTGAGCTTGAGCTTCTGCTGGCCACACAGCAGCTGGTGTGCCCAGTTTGGGGCTCCGGATATGGACGGTTGCATGCTGATCCGAAGGCCTCCTCCTGAGCATTATGCACAGTTCTTGGGGCGTGGCAACCATTTTGTATCGGGTACCAAGGGGGTACCTTTGGTATATTCCGTCCAGTTCTGAGCCGCACTGTTGTATTTAGTGTCTACTTCTAAAATTCTAAAAGTCTCTCCTAGAATGTTCTATCAGCTTCCTAAGGCTTTGTCTACTGTATAATGCCGAATTTTGGAGGCCTCATCAGAAGGACTGCATCCAGTTCAGGAATCCGCCTCTGCTTTCTGGAGATCGCATCAGAAATAGCGTGTTCAGTTCGTTGTTGCACATGTAGAATCGTTGAAAAATTCTAAAACGTAAATCAGCAAGGGAACATTATGTTTACCAATGCTGGTAGTGAATAATCTATTTTTACCTCATTAATGAGCTTTTCTTCCCAATACAAGCTTGCAAGTGAAAATCTGGGCAACAATGTGTCAGATATGTTAAAATAAAACTTAAAACTCTAAAGGAAAGAAGATTTTCAAAGCACTGTTTAGTGACTAAAACAACTTAAATATGTATGATTAAAAAAGGGAACGATAAACGTCTCCAGACTTTTAAAGCTGTTTATATTCAGACTAAACAAGCGATGGATAGAATGCTTGAATTAAACTCTGTCATTGGTAATTAAACGGGGACACATTCCAATCAATTGATTTCTGCTCACTGTGCTACTGCAGACAGCGACCAACATTGTAATATTTGAACATTATTCAAATCAGCCTTTGTACTGCTGAAAATGGAACAGTACATAATGGACTGCCAGCCGCATCCCCTTTAATGGGAACAAAAGCAACCCATGACTGTTTTAGGCTATTGGAGCCTCATCTGTGAGGTGCAGTTAGACTCCCATTGCCAAGGGTGTATAAGACCCAAGTCTGGGTACATTTTTATACTTAGGTTGTCTCAATGAAAAAAAAAGTGGTAAATGGAATGCTTTGATTGAGGAGGACGAATACTGATTTGCACATGGGTGCTCTATATCTGTCAAATACAAAGCTAAACATAAATAAACTGAAAAGTGGCTAAGAGTGAATTAAATACCAGTGGCTTAGGATAATTCAGACTTGGCATCCAAAATTATTCTTGTGCTGACTAATCCATCCAGAGAAACCTGAGATAACATTTTGCATTGTTTTATAAATACCTATATTTTATAAAGCATTTGTAAAGTCAAATCAAGAATAATCCTATAGGAGATCTGCATTTTAGTTTCCCTCTCTTTCTATTCAGTTATGCACAAAGAGTAAAACAGTATCCTTACCTGTCAGAAAGAGAAGCAATACTCCGCTAATAATTCGCACTATAGATTGAGGTAAAAAGGATGGACACAAAACAAAGGGGCATATTTATAACAAAGTGGTGGAGCATGACGTTAGTCTCCTTGACCTAAGGCAATGCTCCGCCACTTATTAAAAGGCAGGGCTGCACCATATTTACAACAATTTGGTGCAGCCCTGCATTTCCCCCTGTGCTGGTGCTAAATATGACTTCCTAGTGCCAACGCAGACACACTTGCACCATAGTGCAAGGGTGTCTGCGATGAGGGTAAGATTGTTTATGTGCAGGAAGGTGTCTTTAAATGGCATTTTGTCACTTGTATGTGTGCTGCCTAATGCTTGTTGGGAGCTTTCACAGCTCCCACCAAGCAAAAGCAAACAGCTATGTCCCTGGGTGGGCACACCAGGACAGAGTAGGAGCTGGGCCTGGGGGGGGGTGGCGGTCTACATGGCCATGTATGACCCTCTTTAAGGGCAGTTTAATACCTGGGACCACCACCTCCCCAGGGTTTATTTTAAAAAATATTGGGAGCTTGTAAAGGCCTCTACAGGCCCTGGAGTCCATCGTCTCCCTGGGGCTTTAATATATATCAGGAGAGGGGTCATTTGAACTCCCCTCATAGGGCTTATAAGAGCATCAGAGAACACCACTTCTCTGGGGCTTCAACAGTAAAGTGGAGAGGGGTGACATGGACCACCCTACTTGGCGCAGGAAGGCCCAGGGACTTCCACCTCCCCAGGGTGAAAATTATAATAAAAACGGGGAGCAGGAGGGGGCCAAGCAGCCCCCTCCTGGGCTGTTCTCGTCCCCCTGGACCACCACCTCCCCTGGGCACGCCCTTCAAAGAGAAAGGAGTAGGACTGTGCAGCACCCGTCCTGGAGCCACTAATGGCCCTGTGGACTGCCACAACTACCTCCCGGACTGGCTCCATATGTCCCTGGGTGCCCAACCCAGGGAACATAGCTATTTACTATCACTTGGCAGGATCTTTGACAGCTCCCAATAAGTGAGAGCAAAAAGTAACTCTACTCCCTGCAGGTGGGAGCAGGAAAACTGCATCCCCTCGCTGGGGGCACAATTTTTATCTGTTTTCCGCCCACTTTCAAGTGGATAGGAAAGCAGAACAAATAAAGCCTCCCACATGCAGGGAGCAGCATTTTTTGCTGCTCCCTCTGTGTGAGAGCAATGCCAGCTCCTGCTGGAAGCAGGGTGCTGGCAGGGACTGCTGTGCATTGAGGCTTCCCCCATCGTCCCCCATCGCAGCAGACTGGGTGGCCTGGATGGGCTTCAGGACACCCAGTATCAAGAGGCTAGGGCTCGGGTGATAGGGTCCCCGAGGTCAAAATCAGCCTGGGAAGGGGGGCAGCACTCACAGAAACTGGCTTTAAATTAATATGAGTATGCAAATGTGCAAATCACTTGGAAGCTCCATCCATTTAGCCCCAACTTAGTGGTATGCAAAGGTCTTCCTGCATTTTGCCAGTATGATAGGCAGCTTACCAAAGGATCTCCCAGTGAAGTCCCTGACTTTGGTGACACCTTCTTGATGCCGAGGAATATGAAGACATCTCTACCAAACAAAGAAGCACTTCCTTTACATAGTTAAGATGGAGGACCCTTGTTTGGTGGAGATTTACCGCTTTGTAGTCTTGTTGTCTTCTCTATAGGATGATTCATGTTATCACAGATTTCCAGACAAAGATGCACAAGGAACAATTACATTGCCAGAACACACACAAGTGCACTGGAGACATTTCCTTGGGGTACATTGCACAGATGTAGTGTAGAATACGCACTGTAGTTTTTCCGTAGGTGGTAGCAGTTAGTAATTAGCCAGAAGAAAGTACTGCAGCTGAGTAGATATTTTGTGCAACACTGTGGACAATTGTTGTATAAAGGAGAAGGTCAGGTCCAGATCTAGCCCAGTCACTCACACAGCTACTGACATACTCACATAGACACCCAGACTCCCACTCACGCATCCATTCAGTCACTCACACACCTAGTCACAGACCCACACAGACACTCTCACACCCACTCACATACCCACTCAGACACTCATGCACCCACTCACAGACCCACTCAGACACTCATGCACCCACTTACAGATCCACTCATAGACTCATGCATCCACTCACAGAGCCACTAGGACACCCATATACCCACTCACAGACCTACTCACACACTAATACACCCAGTCACAGACCCAATCAGACACTTGTGAACCCACTCATGGACTAACTCAGACACACACATACCCACTTATAGACCCACTCACAGACACACACAGACACTCAGACCCATCTCACAGACCACACAGTCACTCATAGACTCACTGAACCACACAGGCACTCAGAGACCCACTCACAGATCTGCACAGGCACTCACAGACCCATTCACAGACCCACACAGCCATGCATACACCCACTCACATACCCACACAGACATTCACTGACCCACTCACAGACTTATACAGCCACTCACACACTACTCACTGACCTATACACCCACTCACACAGGACTCTCAGAGGTTACAGGTTACAGTTAGGAAATGAAATTTAAAAACCCTTTGAAGTTCACTAAAAAACTAAGGTTACAGGGACGTTATAGTTAGGAAACAACATAAAAAATGTAGAACGTCACAAAAGGAAAACAATGGTCACAGGGACGTTATAGTTAGGTTCAGATTTTACAAACACAAAATCATAGAAGTTCAGCAGTCATAGTTACAGTTATATGAAGTAAATATAATCTGTGCCCTAAGGTAACTATAACTCACGTCTTCACCATGCACTGCTAATTAACCCACATACTACATCATTCATGACTCTATGACACCATTGATATTATCACTGCAACATTTGTAGTGAAATTAGCCTTAGGGCACGATTTTTAATTACTTGTGATTACTATAACTGCTATATTTCTATTGTTTTGTGTGTATAAAATATGAACCTAACTGTAAAGTCCCTGTAACCTTTGATTTTGTCAAATATATATATTTCAGTAAAAAATATATATATATTTTTCACAGAAAAGGACAATGGCTGAAGTAGTTTATAGTCAGGTGAATTTGTTGGTGACAACATTAATGTTTTGAACTAAGTGAAACAATGCATATATGAAGAACCCCCTGCTGAAACTAAAAGTCTCCTAGGGCAGGGCAAATAGCAAATAGCAAATATGAATCTGAACACCCTAGGCAGTCTTGAATAAACAACTATATAATAATAACAATCATAACTAATTCGAAAGGGAACTCAGTGTACACAATATTTATAAAAACATATTTGATTTTTATTATGATTGCAGAAGACATATTGATTGTATACATATCTACATTGAAGGCAATGATGTGTGTATATATTTCAAAATTTCAGACAAAGGTACAATACAATACACAAAATATACATGACAGATCAATATACGATGTGATAAACAAAATTACACATAAACAAAGACAAAAACGGTGGCTGTAATCGAGATCTTCTCAACGCGCGTTTCGACGCTAGGAAGCGTCTTCATCAGGAGAGCCACAAAATCTTTTTCCTTTTAATGTACAAAAAATATAATAAACATATATAAACAACTTTTAAAAACACTGAGAACCCTCAGAGATGTTAATCTAATAATATTTTTGTGCTGTCATAAAAAACCCCAGATTGAAATAGTAATCCAATGTGAAGGAAAAAGAACCGAAAAAGTGATGAATACAAAGAATGTGTATAGAGTAAAAACTCATGCTCAAGTCACATGGAGGATGCCGATAAATAGTGGAAACAACAAAATAGAAAAGATAAGAAATGCAGAAGGGCAAAACGGAAAAAGGGAGAAAAAGAAAAGAAATCAGATATAGAGCCCAATTTGTTGCTAGGGATAGATGATGATATATAGAATCTCTTACTTTGTTGATTGTCGTCGATATTAATATATATATGGTCTATAAAGACCTGTTGTCGATATGAAAACTCCCTGTATACAGAAAGAGAAACAAAAATCAAGAACACGCTATTGTGTGTGTAGAGATGCCTCATGAAAACATTAATACATAAAGGGGCCGATTCCGATCCTGGAAAAACCGGGTACAAACTGTCGGTCGGAGCGTTTTCTCCGTCCGACTCGAACCCGGGAAAAAAACCCTACAAACTTGCAAGTACGATTCGTACGGAAACACCATTTCCGTACGAATCGGAAAAAAGACCGACCGACAGAAAAATACAGACAAATGTGATCCGGGACACCGCGGACGTGACATCCGGACGGAGTTTGGCAGCTTTTTACGTACCAGCAAGTACGATTCGTACCGACAGCACTCCGGACGGCAATATTTTTACGGCACCCAAAAAGTGCCGGAAAAGCGAAGTACGCCACGAAGCGTGAGGAAAAGGGGGCCCGGTATGTGCCGAACACCCCCCTAGCCCCCCCGTAAGTACGCGCCGAACCCCCAGCCCCCCCGCGGATGGACGCGCCGTACCCCCAGTCCCCCGTATGTATGGAGCGTACCCCCAGTCCCCCGTATGTACAGAGCATACCCCCAGCCCCCCGTATGTAAAGAGCGTACCCCCAGCCCCCCGTATGTACGGAGCGTACCCCCAGCCTCCCATATGTACGGAGCGTACCCCCAGCCCCCCGTATGTACGGAGCATACCCCCAGCCCTCCCGTATGTACGGAGCATACCCCCAGCCCCCCTCAGCCCCCCGTATGTACGGAGCGTACCCCCAGCCCCCCGTATGTACAGAGCGTACCCCCAGCCCCCCGTATGTACGGAGCGTACCCCCACCCCCGTATGTACGGTGCGCTGGGGGTCCGCACCGTACATATGGGGCTGGGGGTACGCTCCGTACATACGGGGGCTGGGGGTACGGCACGTACACACGGGGGGGCTGGGGGTACGCTCCGTACATACGGGGGGCTGGGGGTACGGCGCGTACACACGGGGGGGCCCGGGGTACGCTCCGTACATACGGGGGCTGGGGGTACGGCACATACACACGGGGGGCCTGGGGGGGTGTTCGGCGCGTACCGGGCACCTGTTTGGACATCTCCATGGTTGCTATGGGAGTTCGCTCCGGACGGTCTTTTTTCCATACAGTTGTACAATCGGACGGATGGGACGGATCGTACTTGCGCAGTCGGACTTCAGTTTTCCCATTTGTACGTAAAAATGTCCGGGGATGTGTCGGTGACTTTTCCCGACCCGAGGACGTGTGGGGGAATTTTCCCAATGCGATTCGTATGGACTTTTTCCCATACGAATCGTACTTGCCAGTTTGTACGGGACTTGTACGATTCGGTCGGAAAAAACTCCAGATACGATTTGTACGGAGAATATTTTTCCAGGATCGGAATCGGCCCCTTAGATGTTGCAATTGAAACGAAAAACTAGCCTACAAAATATTGGCTATATTTGCTCACAAGAATGATGAAGTGAAGCAATCAAGTAGGAGAATGCCATTGGATCCAGAAGAGACACTTTGAGCCAGTTTAAAC
The DNA here is from genome assembly GCF_964204655.1 of Triturus cristatus. Classification (NCBI taxonomy): domain Eukaryota; kingdom Metazoa; phylum Chordata; class Amphibia; order Caudata; family Salamandridae; genus Triturus; species Triturus cristatus. The sequence continues at coordinate 318,259,418 of NC_140588.1, forward strand.
TCAGGAAATTGCTAAACAAAAAATAAAAGATGAATGAGCGAAAATAAGGTAGAAAGATAGTGAAGCAACATCTAAATTATTACAATGCAATTAACAGGGAATTAACGATGTGACCAAAAGTGAAAACAAAGGATACCTGAAACAGAATTACAACAGACACTAAGTGAAATACAGACATTTACTAGTTAAAGTTAGCAGCGCTACCTATTACTTGCACCCCTGTCATTCCCTGCTTATGCCCGCACATATGACATCACTCATGACAAAACCTTAGAAGTTCACTAAAAAACAAAAGTTACGTCATTGATGACATCACTGATGACATTATGCAAGCTTTGTTTTCCAGCAAATTGCTGTATAAATTACTATGGCATTAGAGGTCTGACAGTACGTACACAATAGCTCAGGAGAAGATCAGGCATCATTACTACCAACACAGAAAAAAACTACCTTAAATGTTGGAAATAACTATTATGTGCGCTGATAACTATAACTAGTTAATTTCTGTGTTTTTTTGTTCAAAACATTAATGTTGTCACTGACAAATTCACCTAACTATAATGCTACTGTAAGTTTTGTTTTCAGTGAATTTGTAAGGGTTTTAGAAAAAAAAAAGATCCTTTTATCACACCAAACTATAATGTTACTTTAACCACTGGATTTTTCAGTGAATTTCTAGGCTTTTTTTGACTTAAAGAAATACTTTTTGCATATGGAAATGCACCCCCCAGCCCTGCTTTGCCAAATATCCCCTATACAGCCAACCCTGTGCTTTGCACGGCCTTAGGCCATATGCAGTACAGGGTTTGGGGATTGGGCCTAGCCCTGGTGATACCATCCCCAGAGTCGTTCTTTTTAATTAGAGGGGAGGAGGGACACCCGGTGCCTTCCCAAGGGAACCAACCCTTGGAGCCACTTATTTCCCAAGCCTTGTTGGGCCTGGGGACCCCATCCCCCAGGGCCACTCTTTTAAATAAAGAGGAGGGGCGGTGCATGGCCCCCTCCCCAGCATGATTTTGCCCCCTGGATCCTTATCTATCAGGGCCCGGCACAAGTTTTATGGAGCAAGGGGCAAGCGGCCCCCTTCGCCGGGTCAATTTCAGTCCTGGGACACCATCCTTCAGGCCCAGCAGCCTTACTAGGTGGAGGGGGATGTGCATGACTGTGTTCCCAGGGCTGATTTTGGCCCATGGACCCTATCCAACAGGCCCTGCACCATTTACAAGGGGCAGGTGGTGTGCTGCACCCCTCCCAGGCTAATGTCTGTCCCGGGGACCCCATCCTGGGTGCCTCATGTTAATATTAGTGGGCCGATGGCACCCCCTCCAAGGGCCATCTTTTGCACCATGCAACCAGTCACCATTTTGAATGGGGAGGGAGGCACACAGCCCCCCTCACCGGGTGAATCTCTGCCCCGGGAACCCCATTCCCTGGGGCATGGCATTATTATTAGTGGGAGGGTTGTTCTTGGCATCCTCCTGGCTTGATTTCAGCCCCGGGGATCCCATCCTCCAGGACCCACATCAATTTAAAGAGAGTGGGGGCACATGGCCCCCCTCCACAGGTCGATTTCACCCCAGGAAACCAATCCCCTGAGTCCCAGCACAAATTGAGAAGAGGAGGGGGGCACACACCCCTCTCCCTGGGCCAATTTTGGCCTGGGGGTCCCCTTGCCCTGGGGCCTGGCAACATTATTAAGGGGAAGGGGGCATGCAGCTCCCCTTCCCGGGACAATTTCTGCCAAAGGAACCCCATTCCCCAGTGTCCAGCAGCATTATAAAAGGGTAAGGGGGCATGTGGCCCCCTCCCTAGGCTTATTTTAGCCCCAAGGACCCCATCCCCCACAGCCCACTCCGAAGAGGTGAGTGCCCTGGTGCCCACCCGGGGCACCGACCATATCCTTGTTGGGAGCCGCAGGGAGGAGCCCCACGCCACCCTCAGTCCGAGCAGGTTTACCACATTTAGAGGGAGCCAACATGGTTCCCACCCCAAAGGAGCAGCTGATAATGCTGCACCCTTTGGATGGGAGCAATATTTAGATGTGTTTCCCTGCGCACAACACTGCAGGCAGAGAAGCAGATCTAAAGATCACTCTCAGCATGCAGGAGCATTTTTGAAGCTACCGCCAGCTGGGAGCAGACTTGCCAGGGAAGCTGCTATATCTTGGAGTGGGCACTCCAGGACAGAGCTGCTGAGACGGCCCTGGGGGATGGGGTCTCCAGGGTTAATAATGACTCATGGCAACCCCTTGAAAGAAATGGTTGGGCGCCCCGGGCGTTTTAAGGCTCAGGAAGGGGGGGTCGTGCAGTCCCCATCTCCAATTTCTGCATTCTTGGCCAAGGAGATGGGCTCCTCAGGGCCTTTTTAGACTCGGGTAGGGGGGCTGCGCAGTCCCGCGCCCCACTAAATGAATGACAGCCCAATGGTGTGCTCCATGGGGCACGGGGAGGTTCCCCATAAATGATAAGATTGGCACCGCGGTTGCCCTACTCCGGACTTCCAATAGCTCGGGGAGGGGGAGCGCATGTGCCTCCTCCCCATAAAAATAGTTTTTGGCCATGCTTGTAGATTCCGTGGGGCATATTATAATTAAATCGGGCCCAACTGGAATTTTCTTTTTTTTTTAGATCATTTGAAAGTCTTGTGAGATCGCTGCATTTATTGGTGTTTTTATTTCTTTTTTGGGCCCTGGGTGGGTCCCTCTTGTTCCCCCCATGGGGACTAGGGCCAGGGTATCCCTATCCTGCTCCCATATATCTTTTTCTTTTTTTACAAATTCAGGACAGCGAACTTAGGGGTTCATTATGATGGTGGGTGGATCGCCACCACCCGGCCAGCGGTGGCGAACCACCCACCATCACAACCTTATTTGCCCCCCGCCATAGTATCATGGCAGGGGGTATCACGGCCGATTGCCGGGCGGAACAGGGCAGTAATATGGTGTCGGTGCCTACCAGGCACCGCCATCCATATTAGGATGGGTGTTCACAATGGCCTTTCCATGGCGGCGATGCCGCCATGGAAAGACAGGTGGGAATTGCTTTGGGGGCCCGTTGCGGGCCCCCGGGGATGGAGGGTTGGTGGGCTGTAGAGGGAGGTACCTATGGTACCCCCCTCCATTGCCATGCACAAGGTGCATGGCAATGCACAACATGCCATTTTGGCATTGCGGCGAGTGCAGCACCCGCCACAAGTTCAAGATAAAGGAATGCGACTGTCAGAGTGGCGGTCGCATCCTAATCAGTGATGCGGGACTGCCGCACGTCTGGCAGGCGTTCCCAGCCCCTTAGTCTTCAAGTCTTGTAATGGCTGCCAGCAAAAATGTTCTCATGTTGCTGGTAGCCAGTCAGAGTGCTCGATGCCGCGGAGTCTGACTCCAGCAGGAGTAAGATTACCCAAGGGAAGTAAAGCTCCCTGGACCAATCCAAGTGCCTTATTTTTTAAGTACTGTTATAGTTAGATGAGTATCTCAGTGACAAGTCAAAAAAACACATACATTCACTAGTTATATTAACTAGTTATAGTTAGCAGAGCAGAGCTAACTATAACTTGTGTCCCACCATGCACTGCTTATGATCTCACATATTACATAACTCATGACATTGTTTTATGACATATTTATGACATCATTGATGACATCACTGATGGCATCATCCAAGCTTCTTTTGCACACATTGCTCTATAAATGAGTATGGCATTAGAGTTCTGAAATTAAATACAAAATAGACCATAATAATATGAAGCATCAATAATCTCATCATATATACACAGCCTCCCTAAGGGGAAACAAGCCTGTCTTATGTGCAACATTAGCCCTAAACCATACCCTTCATGGGTAGATGAGTTCATGTGGACTATCAACCACAGGTAGAAGGGTAACTCCTACTACATGCGGTATTCAATCTGTATACAACTCTTCCAACCAAGTTTCCTCCAGATACTCAGCTTCTGTTGCAAACTAATGCCCTGCTACAGATAGCCTTTATCTGTATCAAACCCCTTACAGTCCCCAAACCCATAGTTCATATGACTAGAAAAATGGGTACTGTAAACACTGTTTACTCTAATGGAAGGAGTTTACTCTGTACCACACTGTTTGGAGACAGCGAAACTCTCATGAGAAATACACCACAAAATATAAAAAAGTAACTGCAAAGATCAGTGCAAAAGTAAATTAATTAATCATTTGTCAAGTGCAAAAATGCCACACCTAAGAGTAGCTGGGCGTTGAGGGTGCTGAGTCTCCGCTTGTGATTCCTTTAGTTCAAAACATTAATGTTGTCACCGAGATATTCACCTAACTATAACATCACTTTAACCTTTCTTTTTTCAGTGGAAATTTACATAAATACATATTCTACTATACTGATGGGAAATATTACTGATGATATCAAGCAGGCAGCTGCATAGAAGACTGGGCATGAATGCAAGCCAAATGCTTTGCTCTGAACACTTGTGAGACTGAACTCGTACTGGTAGGCAATCAATACAAGCTGCACAAGCTTGCTGAGCCCACTCTAGGCTCTCAATCAATGAAGTTGACATGCAAGTCTGCAAAGTTATTGATTGATTTGAGCTGGTCATTTGAAAATCATGTAATGGACGGTAGCCTTTAAATGCAGCAGGTGGAGAAGCTGCTCTCCTTCTTCATCAATGAGGAAATGGCTATTATGACTCGGGCCATTATTGACTCCAGGACAGACTATGTCTGAGTGTGTGATGGGAAATAGAGATTGCGGGAAACAGAGTTCATTATTGGAGGGGTTGTCTGATATTGTCAGTCTCTACAATTTGGGATGTGGGGTTTTGTAAAAAGTAACTTCGAACAGGTCAGAGAGCACTCCTTTTCTGAAATAAATGTTATAGGCAAATGGATATTTCTGTTTCTCCGTTTGCTGGGTGCAGTGATAGCCATGATGTAAAACATTCGAAAATAGTGGCCACCTGCACTTTGAAATAAATTAATCTTATTTAAACGACTGTTCCGCATTTACACATTTACAAATTCTTATTGTAGGCGATCTGTAACCTCTGGAACTCAAGTCAAGTATAATTTTGCTTGGATTGAGACATGCACATGTAAAAAACAAATTCACGCCTTTGTCCTATTAGGGACTGCAGTGTTAAATAGGATACTGTTCCAATTCAGGCGAACAGGTCATAGAGAGATTTTTCCACAAATGTTTAAAATCCGTGATCCTCATCTTGCCTTCTTAATGGATCTGCACACTAACCAGACAACATATGCAAGACCTTGATTCCTTCTACTTTTAGATGCAGCATAAATGTTTTTAGATTTTAAGTACCGGGCTCTTTCCTCCATAAAATGGAAATAAAGAAAATGTTATATTGTTTTGAAAATGTCACTAAGCATATGGAACTTGTCAGCCTCTGTTAATGGCATGTAAATGGGAAAATCAAATGAAATAGATTTGCCAACTAATGTTTATCAGCGTGAAATACATAAGAGCAGATTTTTTGTTAGAGTTACAAAGATCATGGTAGGGCTAGCCACAGAACCTGTCTAATTTCTACAACACACTAAACAAGTCCTGTTGTTCACCAGAAAGATTTGCCATTAAACCAGGGGTCTTCAAACTGTGGGGCGCGACCCCCAGGGGGGCCGTGGAGTGATGCAAAGGGGGTCGCGCCTTCCCAGTCACACTTCTGCCCAGGCCCAAGGGCTTCAGCCCCCCCTCCTTCCCCGTCCTGTGTCTCAGCCCGGGCTGCTGCAGTGAAACTTGAGCTGCTGGGGGCTCAGCTGGGCAGTGTCTGGATTCCTATCTCCGGCACCCCCGTGTTTTTTCACAGGTCTTTAAAGACCATTTAACATGCCTTTGTAAACTGCTTACAGAGGCTTAGGTTTTTTTTTTGCTGGTTCCAGTACCCCCTGGGTCCCCACTGTGCCTATTCCTTACATTTGGATTTTACATTCACTGCCGTAGTGTGAGAATGCATTTCATGGAAAGGAATACAAAGTTGGATTCCTGGGGGCGCCGTGAGTGAAAGTTTATTGTGCTTTTGAAGCACCTGCTGCAGAGTTTCTTTCCCCGGCAAACCAGGCCTCACATAAATGTCAAGATAACTTGTGTGATTAATTATCTTCCTGGAGAGAGATCAGAATGTTGTATAGTTGAGGTTTTGACTTGGGTGATGTTAGTGCAGAGGGTTAATATGCCTGCTGCAAAGAACGTGTACTAAGTAGATTACAGAGTGCGTATGATGTGAAGAGATCAGCAGGTTACTGCTTTCAAAAGAGACATCCTTTTGTTACTTGCAATTTATAACTTAAAGTCCTAATAGAGAATAGTGAGCTATTAACTTTCATCCTAGAACAGCATACACACTACAAAGAATACATTATTAGACCATGCTCAGACGTGAGTCCCTTGCTCACTTTGCCATTGGATTCAAGCAAGCCTGGCTGAAAACGGCTGAAATGCCAGAAACCGGTCCTAGGAAGCTTGTTTCCGGTCCAGGGAAGGCATGGCTTGGCAGTTCGGGCTGGACTGTTCCCATGAGGCACAGGGTCAGACTGATTTGCATATGGCCATATCTGAACTGGGGTGGCAGAGTGGGCTAAAGAACGGTGATGGATCAAACCCAGATCTGTTGACTGGGTGTGAGTGTTTGATTGGTTCTGATGCTCCGTCCATCACCACCCCCTTTTGTACCACCTTGCACTCACAGCGATCACAATGCACTCACACTGATCACCATGCACTTGCACCATTCACCCGCTCACCTTGCACTCACAGTGATCACAATGCACTCACACTGATCACCATGCACTTGCACCATTCACCCGCTCACCCTGCACTCACAGTGATCACAATGCACTCACACTGATCACCATGCACTTGCACCATTCACCCGCTCACCTTGCACTCACAGCGATCACAATGCACTCACACTGATCACCATGCACTTGCACCATTCACCCGCTCACCCTGCACTCACAGTGATCACTCTGCTCTCAAAATGCACTTGTCCTGCTCACACTATACCTCAACCTGCAGTCACAAGAGTACACTACTCATCCTGCACTCATGTGACACTTCACTCACCTGTCCCCCTCACTACTCCATATGCAACTCACTCAAACAAGCCCATCAGTAATCATACATTCATCCATCCCATTCTGAACTTGCATCCGCACCCAAAATGAGAGAGGACAGCAAGGGAGTGAGAGAATTTGATTGAAGAGGTCAGGGATGAGGAGAAATGTGAATTGCCGAAGAGAAGTGTGGACACGCAAGAAGTGAGTGTGATCCAAAGGTGAGGGCTTCTGTTAGAACAAAGGGGAGATGTGAAAGTGGAATGGGGGGACTGGAGAGGTGTAAGATACAAATAGACAAAAATTTGAATGAAGAGACGAGGTGAATGAGAAGTGCTGAGGGGCACGGGAGGTGACAGGGCCAGAGAGGCCATGAGATAAATGTGAGAGACTGTTAGAGATGAGGGCAGTGAAAGGACAGAATGGCAAGAGGTGATTAAAGGTGAAGTGAGAGGTTGAATGGGGAGAGTTCAGAAGTTGTAAAAAGGGGTGAAAGAAAATGACCTGCAAAGTGAGAGAGGGATCCGGGGTTAGGAGAGGAGAGAGGGATGGAAGGGGGGGGGGTGAGAGGAAAGCTGCATGGGTAAAAGGCTTAACTCTACACAAAACCGCCAGGGTTTTAAGGGACCCCTGCTTCTTCCGGTCAGGGCCAGGTGAGCTTCTAATGTGGCAGCACGTATTGCTGCAGAGTGGAAGGCCCTTCACAAACGTTGACTTGAAATCTTTCTGATGATAATTGCTGTATTTTGGTTATAAATGGGTACTGATTGGGTGAAATCTTTCCTCAGCGTTACTGTGTGTAACAAATATCAAAATAATGAAGCAATGCTATCCCAAAATACGCGGCATCACATAACCTTATTTACATTTTCATCCCACGCAATTTAGTCAACAGGTTTAGACATTTTTGTCAAGAGGGGGTCCTTACGCCTCACAATGTTGACAGGGGGGTCTCGGCATCCAAAAGTTTGAAGACCTCTGCATTAAACTCAAATCTGTTATTCCTATCTGGGGACAGATTGAGCTGCCATAAGAGTAGGCTCTGACCAAGTCGCTTCCAACCCAGGCCAAAAGATAATTGGACAAAAAAAATAAAACAAATTGCGCGACACAATGCTGCAACCAAAGCTGCTGCGCTATGCTGCTTGGCCTCAAAGGGAGAGGAAAAAACAGCATCACATCTACTAAGATATTCGCTTGGGGAGAGTATGTGGCTCAACGGATAGGGTGGTCGGGGGAACCTAGTTCAGGTCTTGGCAATGACGTTCAACATCCTGTGATTTTGGACAAATCACTTAATTTCCGGTGCCTAACAAAAACAAATGTGTCCTTGTGTGACGCAGCTGGTGCTCATGTAAAGCGCTCTGATACCTTCGGGCAAGGCCATATAAAACTCTAAAGAAAAAAAAGGTTGGGTGCTCTTTTTCTCTCCCCCAGCGCTGGTGCACTTTAGACATAAGTTAATATTTTAACCACTTTCAGAACTTGCTCCACTGTTACATCTGACTTGACGGAGTGTCATTTTTAATCCCGGTCTACAAATGTTAGTAAATAGGGATTTGAATTAAAAAAATAGGGGTGGTTGCACGGAACTGCTCATGTATAACCCATGTGAATCCCACTTTACGCAAAGTAGTGCAAGGGGCTACTTACAGTACATTATGCATCCTTCGAAAGAAAATCCTGATTTGCATTGGAAAGTACATTTCAGCACAACACTTTTCACCAGGTCTACATCACCTTTGTGATGTAAACCTAGCACAAAGAGTTAGTAAATGTGACCCCATTACTTTTTTCAATTGAGCACGGCACAGATTATCACTAAAGAAATTGAAAGCAACCAAGATCGCAACAAAATGAGGCATCCCGTGGGCTAGGAATTTAGGTAGGCTCTGTTGCTTTTAAAAGTAATCAATTACCTTGATGATTCTAGCTTACCTACCTCTCAGTTGAAAAGAATGCATTGCATGATGGAAAAATTGCAGTTAATACAGGAGAACTGCGAATCTGCAATGGTTTTTCACTTTTGAGAATGTCCTCTCTTGTGCCTTCCATGCTTATCCTCTATTTTCTCCTCTCTCAGACACCCTTTGAAGTGTGCAAAAAACAGCTGTGATCTACTTTAACTTCAGACTGTTCCACAACGTCTCCCTTGGATCCTCCTCCCTTTCATGTCTCTTCTGAGATATCGCTCTACCTGTTGCCTACCGCTCAATGTGTTATAGCGTGGGGTTGGCATTGCGGTTTCTGGCAGTGGTGGTAAGTGTGAGCGGTCAGTATGAGTTAGCCACGACTAGAGGTTCAAAGATTTGAGTGATGAAACATTGTACCGAAGAACACGGAGATACCTCATTGGAGGGAATGAGTGAGAGAGAAAGCTGTACAGAAAGTCCGTCTGGTTCCCTCAGTGGTTCTTGCTAGTTGCACTGTCATTTCAACTAAGAGATATTAAAAGCTCTAGGAATATCAGGGAAGCAGTCAAGAGGTCAGCCCTTTTGATAAACAACGGGCCAAAATAACCCTGTGGCTCTGAAAAACAATACCCACTCCACAGATTAAATAGGTCATGAACAAACTGTTGGCTATGGATTTCCTAACATAAAAAGGTGAGTAAAACGTTATATATGAGGTCTACAAAGTGCAGTGCATGGAGAACCCTCAGCAGGGCACCAATGAGACCTGCATATAAGAGCGACAGGATCCTTAATAAAGTTAGCAGCTTCTAAGGAGCATAATGGTCCTGGCATAGGTGCGCTCTGTCAGTTCATGCTAGATGATAACATTCATGCTCAGTATAAACAGGGCATCACTCTTTTTCATAATCCACAATAGGCCCAATTGTAAACCATAAATCTAAAAAGAATAACGAGGCATGGTAAACCAAAATCTACCTAAAAAGTGGAATAAAATAATTGGTGAAATCAAAGTTATTATATTATCAGCCTTGTCTCATTTTTTGATAAACTCAAAGGGCCCGATTCGCAAAGGCAATCTGAGACAAAAGTCTAACTTTATGACTTTTGGTATTCACAGAGATCATTTATGAGTCGTATCTTTATGTCTGCAGTCGGGCCAGAATCTCCGCACCAGGACCGTACTCTCCGCACCCGGGCTGTACTCTCCGGCTCCAGCTGTACTCTCCGGCTCCAGCCGTACTCTCTGGCTCCAGCCGTTACTCTCCGGCTCGGACCGGATGAAGTGTAATCAATGGGCCGGAATACAGTTTTTTACAAAAAGGAACATTAGAAACATGTGATAAATGGTAGAGGAGTTCATGAAAATCAGTTTGAGTAGGGAAAAGGGTGTGGTCGGACACTACATCATATCCCAGAAAAGTTTGCTCTTTTGCATCATGGTACATGCAGTCTATGATTTACCTCTCCCTTCAGTGTTGAGAAGTCAATGACTTGCACTCCCCTCAGTGTTGACTGTAATGTCAGCTTTATGTAAAGCCACAGTAAACTTGTCTTGCAAACAGTTCTCATAATGATGTGGAAAAGCTTATACTACCATGGAATTTCCAGAGTAGGAAAGTCTGAAGTGTCATGTTGCAATCCTATTCAGGCAATGGTTGGGACATCGGGTCTATTTTGACTCCCAACTCTCCCCAACTCTTTGCCCAATATATTGCAAATGATGGGCATTCATACAGAATGTGAACCATGTCACGCCCAAGGAAATTATGTATCCTGCATGCAGAGCTGAGGCACAGGTTTTTACACAAATAATGTAACAGCGACCTGTGTCACTGGTGTTGCATTTTAAAGTAGTCAAAGTTCAAGCATGCTTGCTTCTCTTACTCCACAAGACTTTGTGAGCATATATTCCCAGTCCTTGCCACAAACTCTATTTATGAATAGGCTCACCAAGCTTTAAGAGCAAAAGTGTATAGAAGAGAGAATAGCTGGACAACAAGGGTCACGTATAAATAATGGACAGCGCCTTTCAGCTCACACAATTTATGTAAATATTGATGGATGACCAAGTATTTCATTTTAATCAGGGGGAACCTAACACACTCTTAAAGCAGTGAGATGATTGGTGGTTCTTCCAGTGTTGAGACGTGGGAACCTCAAATTCCTGTCTTGGTCTGGGACACCGTCTGATACCAGAACAACATACTCCTTTCTGTCCATGGTTCCCAGTGTAAATCTTATCCTGTGGTACACCACAATCTTCCGTATTGGAGCACTTGCATGTATTCTGCCACTGATCCCTAGTTTCTTATGAGACATGCGTAAGGCATACTCTGAGGAGTGCAATACTGCTGTGGCCCCACCTGTGATTTCGAGTTTTCTATGTAGATCAGGGTTAGACCTCTTCTGATGGTGAAGGCTTCACTCCATATGTATCCAGACTTGATTTCTTACATGGGGGAGAAACATTTAAGTAGCAGGGCCTAGTTCATGTGGAAGCCAATGATTTCATTTGTCACAGTAGTCTTATTCCCCAGTAGATGTGGGCATGTATTTTCAAAGGTTTCAGTCCAGGCCTATAGCCTCCTCATGCGAATGAAATAGTGTTTTCTCAATTAAGCATAACAATTTGGGAGGAATTCATGACAGAAGATATCAAATGCATAGTTGAATCTCAGGTCATCCATCATTTTAATAATTTGATTACTGCCCGACATTGACAGTTGCTTTGTCATAAATGGTCTGGCCCCTTGAAATAAAAATAACAAGGGTGAGCGAGAGGCTCGCCTGGTGACTCTCAAGACTTGGACAGAAGGGGAAAAGAACTGTCCGCTGTTCACTTATGCCATAGGACTTGTGTTGAGCCACAGAACGTTCTTATCGAAAGCCATGCTCAGGCCTATCCTATGCTTTATCATCAAACAATGTATTTGTAAAATTGTTCATCACAGGGGCGGTCATATGAAGCCTATAGCTAATGGTAGGTCAATCACATCATAGTCAGGAGCACCATCTGATATGATCGAGAACAGCTTTTACAGAGGCTGGGCAGATATCAATAAAAAATCTAAATGAGTGTTTGTTTGCTCAGAAGATGCCAAGGGTCAATAAGTGCATGATGAGATATAACATCACTCAAAAAGAACCTGTCCTTTGAATTTCTGAGGTTGGGTCTTCCAGACTTGTCTAATACAAGGTTGATGGTCAAGTTCTAGGTTCCACCTGTCATAATTAGAAACCAGAAAACTTGAAATGGCGGAGGGGAGAGTAGTAAATCAATTGAGAAAGTCTGTAAGCAGAAGATCTATAAACTACAAGTGCTAGGGTTCCCCAGGAAAACACCTTTAACTGAGTTGGAAGTGATGGGGAAAAGCTGGAAATGAGATATATAGTGCCACCCTGTGTAATTGTGACACCATAGAGGTTACGTTCACCATTACCAGGTCTTCGCAGTTGGAGGAGTACTTAAGCTCTTTGATAACATGCAATCATGCCTGACAACTTTCTTGTTTGATTGTATGGCCCCTATTTCATATAGTGCAGCACCCTATTTTTTACCCAGCACCTTTCTTGTTTTTCTCCTCTTCAGGTCCCTTGGGTGAGTGAGATTAGGCAGGGTGAACCACAAACTGTCACTAAATTCATCTGTTCTTACCTGTCTGGTAGCTTGACACAAAAGAAGAAGTCAGGCTAAACTTAGAGGCAATATGTAAAGTATGTATGCAGCACACAAACAGTAATAAAGTGAGAACACAACACACACATAAAATGCCATATCAATTTAGAAATGGAGAGTAGAATGTAATAAATTAGTTGACACAAAAACAACAACACAGAATTAGCAATCCCACACCCCGAATCAATCGACTGCAGACTCACAAACAGGACACCCAACCGGGGACGAGCTGGATGGTGTTTGGGGGGTGGGGAAGGAAGGAAGGAGAACCCATGGGCCAGGGGGTGAAATAGGAGAAAGAAAAGAGAAGGGGCCAAAGTGAAAATGTGAACAAGAGCGAAGAAAGAGGGGGAGGTGCAAAAGAAGACAAAGAACAATGGACATAGTGGAAGGGGCCTAAGAGTGGGCTGCCGGTACCTGGACTTAGAGCAGGATAGCAATAGAACAGTGAAGTCAAGGTCTGTTGGCTTGTTGCCAAGTAGTCTGAGGTGGGCCCCCTCATCTGGCTTCCCGGATGAAGGGTGCCCAGATGAGGAGAAACAGCTCTGCCTTATCCTGCAAGTTATAGCCTCTCAATAGGGCTGGACAGTGGGACAATTGTGCAGGATGTGGACTAAGTCACAGCGACTATCGTCACAATGCCAGCAGATAGAATGGTGTAGTAGACCCACTGTCCACAATTTTTCCAGGACAGTCATGCAGTGATTTGAAGAAGCAGAACTTCAGCCATGCCTCCATGGCCCCATGATCCATCACATCCAGCATGTCCGCCCAGTCTTCCAGTTCATAGTCTGTCTGTATGTCGGGTCTGCCATTAGGACGGAAGCAGGCTTGCAGGAGTAAGGAATTCAAATGGTGAATCAAGAGGCTATAAAAGCCTGAGATTACTCTATGAAACCCCTCCCATGTTCCGAGATAAGAGACCATGGGAGGGCTGGAGGGTCCAGGGACACAGACACAGGCGGCGGGCAAGACAATGAATCAGCTGGAGATACCACCAAGATTGGTGGGACAGAAGACAAAACTCATTGCAGACCACTGCAAAGGTGTTGAGGGTTTTCTGAGCTAGCACTTGTGCACCACACACCCCAGTTCAGCACCCAGCCGCCGAAGCATAGTTGGAATTGCACTGTATGGGAGCATGATCACAGAAGCGGCTATCCACCGAAAAAAGGCAGTGGGCTCTCAGCCATGATTTAACAATTGCCTGGAGCATCAGGCTCCTAGGGTCTGGTACAGAGAGATCATACCGATAGAGGGGATGTAACCTAGTGGGCACTCCAAGATGATGCACTCAATTGAGACCCACAAGGGGGGGTCTAGAGCACTGGGGATCATGTAGGTGAGGTGTGCTAGTTGCAGGGTCAGGGCATAGTGCTCAACCAAGGGAAGTTCCAGGCTGCCTAGAGGAGTTTGTATATGGCCACCCAGGGCCGAGCCGATTCCCCCAAAAAAGGACCTATTGCCCCTGTTCACCATCTGCAAGAGTGAGAGAGGTACATGTAAGGGGAGTGTGCCTATGGTGTAGATGAATCTTGGCAGGGTCACCATTCAGACCCCCTGTGTCTTGCCCCAGGGTAAAAGGCCTGAGTGGGACAAATTATCCAAGTCCAATTTCATGTCTGCCAACAGCGGGTCAAGGTTGTCCACAACCATGCGGTCCAGCCCACTGTTGATGTGTATTCCCAAAGTATTTAAGGTGTGAAGGCACCAATTGGAAAGGATATGCAGAACAGCTTCACAGATGGTCGGAAGTGCCTCACTTGTGTCCCAGTTGATCTGGTTCCCTGAAATCAGGTCAGAAGGTTGAGGCAACTTCGTCAGGGGGAAGACCAAGGTGCACATAATCCAGGTGGCTCTGCACACTGTCTGTAGGTGAGTTGAGACCTCCAGGCATTTCACCCCATGCTGGGCCGGGAGAGCAGAAGCAAAGAAGAGGAGGGAGGGGGAGTAGTGTGGGCAAGCACAGTTCCAAGAGGCCTGGTAGTGCCCGTGGGGGTGCAGCTGGAGGGGCAGTCCTAAACCCCAGTGCAGGTCCAAGTAGCCAAGGCAGGGACCCTCACTGCGTGGTCTTGGCCCTCTTGGGGGTGACGGGGCTGACACACCATAGAATCAGGCCTGCTACCTGGCACGGGGCAGGATGATTCCCCAGGGGGGCAGGGCAAGAGGGTGATGAGGGCACCCAGAGTAGTTAGCCCAACCCTGTGCCACTCATCCCCTGGTGGGATCCCGTCCAGGTCTTGTCTTCAGGGTCCATGAGGCCAGGAGTAGGAAGTGCAGGCAGATCCTGGCATGCAGAGGCACTGCAGGAGGCATGGCGTGTCATGGGTAAGCCTTGTTTGCACCCCCATGCCCTGAAGAAGGCTGAATCAATGAGGGCCAGATTGTCGGGCTGCACTAAATTCCCTGCGGGTGGGGCCCTGAGCAGGCTGAGTCTTGCTTCTGGGCTCTGTGCATCTCCCAGGCCTGTCTGTGAAGGTACAAGTAGGCCCCAGCCCTCAGAGCAGCCCTGGAGGTATGGGCATAGTGAGCTTTGTGTCAGGACCCCAGGTGCCAATGCAGGGAATTGCAATGCTGTCTTCGGGGGCAGGCAGTAATCAGGAGGTCTGAGTCAGATCGGATTGAATAGCTAGCCGCTCCTCGCTTGTGTGGCCTGCTTGGGATCAGCCTAACTCTTCTGTGCAAAAGCAGTGGCCAGCCCTCTGTTGCAGGAATCAGGCCTATGGCACTTAGTATGGTTAAGTCCTGGACCCAGTGTTCATACGCTGTAGGGGCCAACCTACCCGGGCATAGCTACTTCAAGGACTCAGCTGCATCTCTCGAGACTTTCCGGCACAGTGGAGCTCACTCATCAAACGACTATCTTCGGCGGTAGTTAGACTACGCTCCCCAAATTGCACCAAGGCAACCAATTTATTATAGGATCTAGCATGTTCGATACAACATGCTAGACAGACTCCATTGCTAAATTCTCATCTACTGGAGTTAAAAAAGGATTGTAAAAGGTTAGAAAGGAAACAGTCATCACTTATTAATCTAGGGGTAAATTGGCTTCATATTAAGGCTATACCATTTCAAAATTAGAAGTGTTTGGTCCACTTATTATGCATCTAAAATAGTGAATGTGTCAAATTCAGCCAGATAGATTTTTGAAATTATCAAATCTCTCACAGATCCTTTGTCTATAAGTTCTGTATGCCCACTCACAGTGGCATGCTGCAATGACTTGGCTAATTTCTTCTTTAAAAAGGTAATGATATGTCCTTTCAAGGAATTTGACAAGCCATGCTATTCATAGGTATGTTCCCTGAAGTGTGGAGTACTTCAGGGCTCCTCATTAATCTCACCTTGGCAACCCAGGTTACCTAGGAGGTACTCTCACCCTTTCCATCCATCAGTGAAGAACATCTATTGGCAGTAATTAATGAGGTCATATCAGACTCACCACTGGACCATGCACCATTGTATATTTTGAAGCAGGCGGCCAAAGTAATTAATCCAGTATTACAAAAGTTACTTAATCTCTCTTTAGGGTGTGGAGTAGTTCTGCCATCCTGGAAACATATTGTGTTAAAACTAGGGGTGGGCGGAATTCGCGTAGTCGCGTTACGCAAATCTCCGCGAAACGGTAAAAAATCTCCGCGAACAAGCAGAAATTCCGCGAACACGCGGAATTGCTTGTTCGCGATACTTTTTTCCTGTTCGCGATCGCTGTTTGCATGCTCGGGGTGAAATATCTCGCGAACACGCATATTGAGAACGCAAACAAGCAAAAAATTTCGCGAAGTCGCGGAACGCAGATTTTTGGGCAATTTCGCCTTCTACGCGGAACGCGAAATTACCCAAATTCCGCAAATTCCGCGAACGGAACGGAATTTACCGCCCAGGCCTAGTTAAAACCATTGCTAAAAAAATCCACCTTGGACTCGCTATCAGCTGAAAATTATAGACTTATATCCTTTCTGTCAGGGGTTGGGAAGATGTTGGAAAAACATGTCAATCAGCATTTATCATCATTCCTGAAAAATAATGACATCCTGCACCCTACACAAACAGGCTTTGGACCGGAATACAGTACTGTGACTGCACATCTTGCAGTTTTGGAGCAGGTTAAAATGATCCTTGATCAATGGGGTTTCAGAAGCAATTATACTTCTGGACCCTAGTGCTGCATTTGATACTGTAGCCCACTCGGTCTCGATAAAGAGACTTGAGTGTGTGTGTGGCCGTGTGAGTATTTAGCACTAATCTGGCTTTCATCATTCCATCAGGACAGGAGCTTTCCGGTATTTGACAAGCCATGCTCTTTAGAGGTATGTTCCCTGAAGTGTGGAGTGCCCCAGGGCTCCTCATTAAGCTGGACCATATTTAATCTCTATGTGTGCCCTTTGGCTGAGATCGTGCAATTGTACAGTCTCTCAATAGTTTCCTATGCTGATGACACTCAAATAGTAATGTCTCTTACACCAGGGAACTGCTCAAAAGTGAATCAACTTGCACCTTGTTTGAAGGAATTAGCCGATTGGACGGCAAATTATTGCCAAAAATAATGAGGAAAAAAATCAAGGTATCAGTAATGATTTTAACCGCTGGCCTTTGGTTTGCTGGCCAGATTCTCTAGGAAGTCCTCCCACTCCTAAAATGGTGGTAAAAAACCATGGCATTTGATTGGACAACAAACATTCATTTGAGACTCAAGCTAAGAAAGTTATAGCAAATTGCATATGGAATGCTGAGAATGCTTAGAAAGATACAAGATCTCTTACCTCTTTCCTCTTGAAGGTCCATTGTAAGGCTCTTCTGTCATGCATTGTGTTTCAAATTACAATTCCCCAGACACCGAACGTGAAATTCCTAACTGCTCCCACACAACAGTCATCACTTATTAAATGTAATAAAGTAACTCAATGTAATCCTAAAGGGGAGGTAGGGCTTGCAATAGGAAAAAAATAATTTGAGAGTTTTTCACCACCTGGACGAGTAAAACTTAAAACTACTTGTCCAATTTTTTTAATACAATGCACCCTGCCCTATGGGTTGATTTGTGTCCACACTAGGGGTGACATATGTATTCAAAACAAAGGTTTAGACCTGTCAAAAAGGTTTCTTTTGCCAGGTCGAAATGGCAGTTTAAAACGTATTCAAGGAATATTTAAGTGGGTGGCACAATAAGTGTTGCAGGCCCACTAGTAGCATTTAATTTACAGGCCTTGGGTGCAGGTAGTACGACTGTACTAGGGACTTACAAGTAACTTAAATGTGCCAATTCGCCATAAGCCAGTTTTCCCATGTTTAAAAAAGAGAGAAAAAAAGTACTACATCACTGGTTAGAAGTTGTAAAGTGCCCAGAGTTCTAGAAGCCAACAAAATGGGGTCAGAAAACATGAGGGGTAAATTAAAAGTTTGGGGATGACCCTGCAAAGAGGTCAAGGTTCAACACTTGGTGTCCTAAGGTTTGGCATCTATATCCATGTGTGGTTAGGACCATTCACAGCACCATCTGCCACATAAAGCAGTGCCTACTCCGGTTCCTTCCCTTTGCAGTTGTCTTGTGCCTCACACTATGTTCCCCTGCTTTTGTTTACAAGCTTCATCAGCCCAACCTGTGCCCACTACCTATGTGTCTCTTTAAAAAAGTAGGTAATTGCGCACAGTTTTTTTCTCTCTCTCTCTTTGCATTACCCCATCTCCACTAAGACTCTCAGGGCCTGATTCAAGAAGGAAACATTATGCATTTGGTCAATTACGAGTAATATCTCCACCCCGAATGCAGACATACAGATAGCACTCATAAATGCCCTTTGTGAATTCCCAAAGTTGTATACTTGGACATTTTGTTCAAGTTTAGGCAAAACGTCAAAGTTTACCTTCGTGAATTGGGCCCATAGTTTGCATTGTATAGTCTCGTACCAATAAACGTGGAGGGAAAGCAATAGAGAGATTCTCTGTGATTCTTCAGCCCGATCCTCTGGGATTGACCCCGCTCATAAATGCTTTCCTTTTCCAAACATAATTTATGGTTCAGATTATTATTGAGAAAAAGTTCACTGTCTTCCCAACTAGTTAATATATAAAGCTGACTGTTTGAGTTTAACAAAGAAAAAAACAGCTGGGGCTTTAGGCCATATTTGCACGATTCTCACTGAAAACACTCTTATGAGCAGTATTGCCATGACTTCCCTTTAGATATGCCAACAGAGACAATTGGTCACTACTGGGAGCCTGTGATCTACAGGCAAATATCACTTTGCCGACCAAATTCTACTTTAACTTTTCAAATTTGTTTGAGTCCAGAGTGTTTCCAGTAAAATGCTGTATCACTGCATTGACAACTAAGAATGAAAGAACATTCTTCTTCTTCATGTAGTGTGTAAGGCAATTCACGTTCAGGAAGAGATTGGACAAAGGCTTAGAAACAGCAGTGGGCAGCGCCATGGAACATTTCTGTGCAGTGCTAGTCGCAGCGGATCACCTAAAGCATTTAACGACAGTCCTCCAGAAATATAGACATTGTAAAGAAAACTGCAAGACAGATAATAAAACAATAAAATGCAGGAGAAGGGGACAATGGGAGATTAATACTATTCATAATGAAATAATGATAATACATTTTTAACAACCCATACAATGAACGCATTTGTTCATCTTCAGCACCTTCCTGCTAGGTCAATGTCGGTAGAAATGTGCAGGTAAACTCCAAATCAAACTCACTGGAAACTTCTGGTTTATCCCTGTTGCCTCGTCCATCAGGGCACTATAGGAGCTTCCTGCAAAATATTGTGACAGTGGAGTATCCGATGGAAGTCTGCACTTCTCTTAGTAGTTGGGAGAGGGGGGACTACCACCTTCAGAGAACAGAACCACATTACAAACAGATAATCTATAAGTGGTGGTCTGGATATATACTTTGCACCAGAATGACATCCCTAGACCTTCCTTTGCTTGCCCAGAGTCACACTAGAGCTTCCTACCTGCCTCGTTCTTTTGCTCAGTGCCAGCAGTTCAGAATTTGAAGAGGTCAAGAGAGTTTGGGTGTTATGAGGGGTCCTGGACAAAATGTTATTGCGCCAAATTAAGTAATATTGGTAATTTTGTGATACTATTTTGATGAAAAATTGCCAAAAATTACAGAATTATACCTGTCTGTGTATTTATTAGTAATTTGGTACAAAGAATCATGCAGCAGGAACACAGAGACAACAAATTTAGCAAGTTGGCTGCTGCTGTTTGTGTCCTAATGCATTTAGCTCTATTTTCTTAGCACAAAATGCATCCTCAGGTCCATTTTGAACTCAAGAGTTCCTTTTGTGCTAAGAAAATAGTGCTAAATGCTGGATTTTGCTCCTCACCTATTCTTGTGTAATTCTGCTGTAGTTTCACGTAATTACACTACAGTAAATAACATAGGTTAAGCCCACCCCGAATCATGAGGTGAAGTACTGGGTATTTTAGACCCAGCGGTGCAGGGGCACACACCCTATGACTTCTGGGTTCACCCTGTTCCGGACCTACAGAAACACAGAGTCTTCTGGGTGAAGTCAAAGATTCGTTTATTGGCTGCAGACCAATGACAGGTATCCTAGAAGTACAACAGCGTGTATGTTCTCAGGAGACTGCTGAAAATCATAGGAACGGACTTCTCCTTAAGTACAAAATATCATGCTCCAGGCACACATTCCTTGGTTTACGATATGGTCATATAAAGGTATACATTACAAACGAAAAAGCAGAGTCATGATGACCATCCCACATTCCAGTTCGGCCAGCCCACAATGATTTACACAGTAAGGTTCAGATCCCACGTTTGATGTAAAGAGACCCCCCAATAAACATGAGCATCTCCTGTTTTGGGAAACAAGTCATAAAGCAAGAACAAGCAGGTGTGGAAGAGATTAGCCGGGGGATTGTGTAGAATGAAAGGGCTTTATGACGGGTCAAACCCTGATGCTAATCACAGGTGGACCGAGGAAGGGGAGCTCGTGAGACCGGTTTGACCCGGGGCAGCAGAGCCAGCTGCCCAGGTCACAGAGAAGTCAGAGGGAAAGCCCATTTACTGTGAGGCCCGTATTAACTCCATCATAGCCTATGTGAGGGCAATGACAAGATGGCCACTGCTTCCAAAATGGAACCCGCGTAGTGAAGCAGAATAACGTGTACACAGTGCATTCATAGCTAGAACGATATATAAAGCACTCGTACATGCCGCATTTACCATTTGCGGTTCGCTAATACCAAGATAGACAGGGGTAGGGCCCTGTCCCCTACGCGGTCCCGAATATTAAAGTACGACAGACCCTCCTTTTGCCCTTACATAGGCAATCACTATACTCATCTTAATCCGAGTCTAGGTCAATGTCCACGAAGTCATGGAGATGTTGCTGTAGCATCATCCTATTACTTAGCTCGTCCCTCGATACAGGTTTCCTTACACATAAGGTAGTACAGAGACCACATATCGCGGGAGCACACTGTATACACAGACAGAACAGGAAAAGAATGGCTAAGATCATTCCAACGACCATCAGAACTTTCCAACCCCAGGCAGATATCAATTCCCAGAACCACCCCACCAGTGACCAATCTCCCTTATCCACGTGTATGGCTTCAGATATTTTATGGAGTTTGGAGATGGCTTGATACACTGTTGGAGCATTATCTGGTATGAAAATGCAGCAACTGGATTGGATGACCTTGCATACCCCACCGCGGTCTGCAAGAATAACGTCTAGAACCATGCGGTTCTGCAAAGTCATAAGGTGATCCGCTTGGAGCTCAGCTGTCAGATTACTAAGGGCACCAGCCGTTACATTGACAGTGGATTCAACCACACGAGTCAGCTGTCTCAGGTTCCTACTATTGACCATAGGTCCCCAAAACGGCAGGAAACCCAAAAAGAAGTCTCCTGCTTCCTGACCGGCAGTATCCTCCTTACTAATCACACCTCTCACAACTCTGGTCTTGTGATAGTCAGAGGAAGCAGTAAATGTCGGCGGTAGCAAGTTCGCAATATAACATGTGCCCGAGAAATCAGGGGGCAGCCATGTATATGCTCGGTCATGACAGATGAAATATGTGCCCTTAGCAGCTAGAAACGCAGGGGAAAACTGTGACGGGAAGGTGTACGTTTCGGTACAGTCACTTCTTCCCAGTTGAGCTCTAGGATTCTGACCATTACCCTGTAAGCAGAACCGACCCATGTGGGGTACGACCCAGATTGGAGATGAGATTTTTCGCTGTCTTTCACCCAGACTAATACTATACCCCGTCGCGTTCCATCCTACATAAGGTCTCAACTCTTCTTTGGGAATAGATGAGTATGCATTGATATCCCTACTCATATCGGCAACTCCTTTCATCAAAGCCTTATTATTGGTGATAGGTCTGATGGAACGCGGTTGGCGAAGGGAGTATGTATCTAGAGCATAGAGAAACATGGTTTGGAATGCCCATGACGATCCATTGTAACTGTACGGTAGCACCAGGTAGGGAATACCTTTGTTAATGGTATGTGGCTTTAACCCACACACCCAGCAATTGGTCGTATTCATTACTAGTTGGTGCTGGTGCAAGAGTTGGATAAACGAGTTATTTACAAACTCTGATCGTCTGGTCTGTTCGTGCTCAGGCAAAGGGTGAAAAGAGTGAGAGGAGGCAGTAGAAAGAGATATAGGCTGTTGAGTGGGTGCAATGGGCTTTTGAGCGGAGAAAAACACAAATCCTACAATAAACATTATTATACTACACAGCGTAAAAAGGCACAAAAAGACAAAACTTTTACTTTTTACAATTCTACACATCCTTGCGTTAAAGTTCATTTCCTCAATCGGTCTCTCCATCTTAAAAAACTCCATCCTCTACTCGGGCCGCTCGCGGTGGATGAGTTTCTTCTGCTAAAGAGTACGCCTGTCAGTCCAGGGAAACGCCCTAGACCAACCAGAACCGTCGACCTAGCGTCTTCGGCCTGTACCCCAAAGTCTTGGCACCGCGACCCTGCGGCAGAACCCGGATGGTGGTTCGAAAAACAAAAATCAAGAAAGTCCTTCAGATGGGAGAGCAAAAAAAAAATGTCAAAAGGGAAATAATGAGGAAATCTTTATTTGTCCATGGGCCTAGGTCTCAAATTATAGCGGAGACGGCCAGGTGCTGTTTGGTCTTGAAACAAAAGTTCAGGCTCAGTGGTGTCCAGTTGATTTGATGGTGGCACAGCTTCCTGCAGAATATTGTCACTCTCTTGGTCTGAAACTGTGCCTTTTATGCGTGCGTCACTGAATGGTACAAAGCGAGGTACAATGTCTGTCTCTGAGTCGGCGATACCCTCCTTGACCCACTGGTCATATGGCAGAGGCAAGGGGACTACTTTGCAGTGGGTACCATGAATCCAGTGCTTCTTCCCTTTCACTCGCACTGCTGATCTTGTCGAAAGAAGAACAAGATGAGGGCCGATCCAGCGAGGCTCGTCGTTGCTCTTGCGCTGGAAATTTCGGACTAGCACCCACGTACCAGGGTTGATAGGGTGTCCAGGAGGTTCAGAGGCTTGGGGAAGAGTATCATGTACCTGTTGGTGCAAAACACGCAGTTTAACAGTCAAATCATACAGGTAATCGAGCAGTACTGGATGTTCTATTTCGCTAAATTTCGCCGGTCTTGGCACGCCCCATACATTAGCCGGGCGGCCAAAGACGACCTCGTAAGGGCTAAGTCCCACTCGTGAGTGTATGGTCATTCTGGTGGACAGGAGTGCTAAAGGCAGAGCGTCAGGCCATTTAAGACCGGTGCTCGCCTGGATTTTAGCCAGCTTGAGCTTTAAGGCTCCATTGTAGCGTTCTACTAATCCAGCTGATTGGGGGTGATTTGCAGCGTGGAACTTCTGCTTTATCCCTAGCCCTTCACATACATTCTTCATCACTTTACCCACAAACTCACTTCCGTTATCACACCACACCATTCTTGGCATCCCAAACCTAGGGAAAAACTCCTTCACAAGGGCTTTGGCTGTGGATAGGGCAGTGTTATCTTTCAGAGGATAAGCCTCTATCCATTTTGAGAAAGCACAAACAACCACCAATACATATTTCAGGTTGTTGCATCTTTCCATGTGAATAAAGTCCAGCTGCAAAACTTCAAAAATGGACATGATGGGGGTGCAAAGTGACCAGCCGGAGTTGGGGTTCCCCTACCAGGGTTGTACTTCAAGCATACTATGCAATTCTTGACCACATTCTCTGCACACTTGGGAATCCCAGCATTCTGCCATACTGGAGCCAACAACTTGCATATACCTTTCGTACTGATATGTGCCATTCCATGTGCCATAGTAACCACTGGAAGCACATACGCATCAGGCAACAACCATCGCCTATGTTCTGTCAGATCAATCCAACAACCATTCTCATCCAACTTACCCATACTTTCTCTCCACTTGCTTAACTCTTCCTCTGTGGCTTCAGCTTGAAGCGACTTCACACTCTCTATTGTGTTCTCACACATTCCCACATCATTAACCCATCTTGCGGGACCTGCAACATACATTCTAGTCTTCACATTCTGTGCAGTTTCTTTCGCGGTCTCATCAGCAAACGCATTCCCACGTCCAACATCATCTGTGACTTTCCTGTGCGCACTGCATTTCATGATCACAACTTGCAACGGTAGGGTCAGTGACTCAAGGAGATCATTCACCAACTTGCCATTCTGAATTTTAGCTCCATGCGACGTCAGGAACCCACGCTCCTTCCACAAACGCCCAAAATTATGAGCCACGCCAAAGGCGTACTGGCTATCTGTGTATATGTTCACTCTCATTCCTTCAGACAACACACATGCTCTCGTGAGGGCGATTAATTCTGCTGCTTGGGCCGAATTATGTGGCACTCGTGCAGTTTCCACGACCGTGTGCAAAGTCGTGATAGCATATGCAGCAGTCGTGTCACCATTAGGGAGCTTAAAACATGACCCATCTACCCATAAAGTGCCATCACACTCAGTCAGGGGAGTATCTTTTAGATCCACTCTCCCTTTCGTCTCTTCTTCTGTTCTGAACAGACAGTCATGTTGCTCAATCTCATCTGAGTCTGCTGGAATTGGCAACAATGTAGCTGGATTCAGCGTATTGCATCTTTTTATGTGTATGTGATTAGCTAACAGTGTAAGTTCGTAGCCCGATAATCGTGCACTAGTCAAGTGTTGTGTCTTGGTCCTATTTAATAATGTGTCTACAGCGTGTGGAACCATGACAATCAATGTGTTGTCCATTACCAAACCAGCAGATTGTCGGATAGACATCGCTGCAGCAGCTGTCGCTCTCAGACAGCTTGGCAATGCCCTCGCTACAGGGTCCAAGGTTGATGAAAAATATGCGCATGGGCGCGGTCTGTCGCCAAAAGGCTGTGTTAACACTGACAACGCACATCCATCTTTCTCGTGAACATACAATGTAAAAGGCTTACTATAGTCAGGAGTACCCAACACAGGTGCTGAACATAATGCATTACGCAATTCCACAAAACTTTTCTGGCACTCTTCAGACCATGGGATAGGATTCGGTGTGTCTTTGCATGTTAAGGCTAACAAAGGTTTTGCCAATAAGCAAAAACTAGGGATCCAATGCCTACAGTATGAAGTGATGCCCAAGAAAGCACGCACTTCTCTCTGTGTCTTTGGCACACTCAACTGTGCAATAGCTTGAATTCTTTCTGGGGTCAGTTTCCTTCCCTCCTTCGACAAGAGATGACCTAAGTAGGTCACTTCTTGTCGACAATATTGCAGCTTAGAGAGAGACACTTTGTGATGGAAAGCAGATAAATGGCGCAACAGTGACAATGTGGCTTCTTTACAGATCTTCTCAGTATCCGCAGCGATCAGTAAATCGTCCACGTACTGAATCAGGATAGTGCCACTAGGTAAAACAAGTGCATCAAGCTGCGCTTTCAAAGCCTGACTATATATGGATAGACTCTCACAGTATCCCTGGGGAGCGCGTTTGAAACGGAAGCTTCGGCCTCCCAGACTAAAACCAAAAATATCTCTGCTCTCTTCTGCAATTGGGATACTAAAGAAAGCATTCTTTAAATCGATCACTGAAAACCATGCAGCAGAGGCTGGAATCATCGTTAACAAGGCAGTTATATCAGGGACAACCGGAAACTGTGGCACAACAATCTTATTAACCTCTCTGAGATCGATCACAAATCTGTAAACAGGTGGCTGTGAGGGATCCGTTCGTTTTAAGACAGGTAAAATCGGACTATTGCAAACGTTGCCTCTTGTCTCCTCAATCACACCCTTCTTAATCAAGTCACTGACAATGTCTAACAATGCTTTCTGCCCTTCATTAGAGATCTTGTACTGGGGAATACGTGGCAGTCTGACATTAGCCTTTAGAGTCACCACATATGGCGGTATCTCCAAGAGGCCCACATCATTGGGACCAGTAGCCCAAAGGGCATCCGGAAGGGACGACAATTCAGGTGGCATCGTGTTTTTAGACAAATACATTGGGGAAACCACTTTCTTGCCTAATTTAAGTTGTACTCCTGAAGGAGAACAATACAGTGTAGCGTGCAATCTTTTCAACAAATCTAATCCCAGCAAATTCTCACCACAACCTGTTGTCAGGATCAGGGGTGCTTTCAGCTCACAAGGTCCAACAGAAAGTGACATGGGACTGGAAATCGGATTCCTAACCGGGGCGCCAGAAAAACCTACTGAAACATTTATATCGCCAGACAAAGGTGCGCCAGGGAGTTTTGAATGCATGATTGAACTCTTTGCAGCACCAGTGTCTAGCAGAAAAGGTTCCGTTACATTTGCTGTCGTCACCTCAACATACGGTCCACTCTGATCCACTGGCACTGAAACAACTCCCTCTCTCTGTCTATGGCGGTCCTAGTAATCGTTATTCTCTGCATCACCGTCCTCTGCATAATAGTCATTATTATAATACTGTGCCGTATTACTAGTCGCGTTAGCTTGCTGATCAAAGCTATTGATGGTACTTTGAGGCGGCAGAGGACGCGCGTTCTGGGGAACACTTCCACGCCCTCTGCCTCTAGGAGCTTGCTGACCACCCCTACCTCTTGCGCCATACATATTACCGTTCCGCTGCATTAATTTAGGGCAACTGTATTTAAAATGACCTTCCTCTTTACAGTATGAACATTGGTTGGGACCTACAGGGACACGTGGTTGGTAATACCCGTTCATTTGCTGGTTTGTCTGAAACTGTTGGGGTTGGTGATAGACACCTTGGGGTTGCCTATAATTATTACCACCTCCACGTGGCGGATAGGCCTGCTGTAAAAGGACCTTTGTCTTTAGTTCCTTCGTTTTCTTCTCCGTTCTATCTTTCTCGTCTTTATCTCTATTTTCATAATACTGTGCAGTAGCCAGTATTTGCGCTGAAGAAGAAACAGCCCAAGAACTCTCTGAATCTTTCAACTTTTTACACAGGTCAGGAAGTAAATTCTGCACAAACTTATCCACAAACAGCCGTTGGCCACCCTCAGTACTCATATCTTGCCCACTGTGGTCAATAAACGTTTCTTCAAACCTAGTGAAGAAGTCTGACACTGTCTCATCTTTCTTCTGCTTGCATGCAGATAACTTGTCCCAATTTACGCGCATCGCAGGCATTATTGTCTTCATATACGTGATGATTCTACCAGGCAATTCAGCTACTAAAGGTTCTGGTTTCGCACCACCAGTTTGTCTAGCATCAGCAGCAACAATGTTAGCCCATGTATCCCCTAGTTCTGCATTGTGATCTATATTACGAATTGATCCCCATAGAGGCTGTGGAACAACATTGCCAAACAACATGTCTATATCGGCCAGATTCATAATGCATGACCCTGCCGTCTGTGACAACTCTTTATAATAACCTGCTGGGTTTTTACGGGGATCAGGCAAGGACTGCTTAAGCGCTAACACCTCAGAGCGCTTCCATGGAACATGCACCCAAACACGCTGGAAATGCGCTGCCACAGCGGGGTTACCACCGACAGCTGCAACCGCTTCCTTCCATACCGGGGGAACTTCTCTCATAGGGTATTGTCGCGCTTTTGCCTTTTTCCCCACAAGGACCTCTTGTTCAAACAATTACTGTTGGCAATCGTCATTCCTTAAGGACAATACAACCGCAACTGCTTTATCTACTTCGCGGTCCACAATTATACCAGTTCCAAAATCGAACCTCACTCTACACAATTCCTGCGGGTTCGGATTTTTACCACTATCCTCCAATTCTTCACAGAGAATTTCGCACATTTTCTCAAACACATATCTCTGTTTAGGGGCATCCCATTGATGGAAAATGTTGACAACTGATTCCACATCATAAAGTGAAGGAAAAACGATCCATCTACGCGCCATGTGATCTATTACCTTTTTCTCATCGGGGTTAGGCAATTGGCTGCGCAACTGCTTACGCTGTACACCAGGAGTTGCACCAGATGACCCAAAGAGAGGAGACATTAATGTAGTAACCACATTAGCTAAGCGCTGTCGCGCTGAAGGAGAAGCTGAGGCGAGAACAGGGGGAAAAACAGAGGGAAGAAAAGAGGATGTAGAGACAGGTACTGGAGTGGTGGAAGGAAGAGTGTTAGGGGAGGCAGTTACTGGATTAGGCAAAGTCGCAGGAAGTGCGGGGGCAGTTGGAAGCACAACTGGCGGCGCTTGAGAGGGCTGCGCTACAGGAATAGGAACTGGCTGCAAAGCAACTGGCGGTTGCGGCAAGGCTTGCAGTATATGCACTGGAGGCGGCATATTTACAAGCTGGGGAGGCGCCGTGGCAGTTTGAGCATACGGGGGTGGCGAACTCAAAAAATGTGACATCAAGGGATCTTTCTCCTTTTCTTCTGATTCATCCTGCTTAGAATGTGGCAAAGCTGGGTAACATTTGTCAATCCCTAACTTACGCTGCCTGTGCAATTGCTCATTCATTTGCTCCTCTTCATTGTCTTTAAATTGTACAGCTGCTTGTATTACTGACATACCTCTCTCTCTCTTATTCTTTTTCGCGAACTTAATTTCCTTCTGTTTGGCTTCCTTTCGCCATAAGCGGAAAGAGTCAAACATCGCCGGCCGGGCTTTCTTCTTAAACAATTTAATTTCCAGATTATCTAAAATATCGGTATCAAAACTACCATTTTGGGGCCATTTTAAAACACCATCTTTCCTGGTGTAGTGGATCCACACTTCGTTATATGCAATGGGGCCTACCCCATGTGTCACATAGAGCTCATAAGTTGGAGTTCCAACCGGAGGAACCGGACATGATTCCTCTAGCTGGAAATCTTTTCCACAACCCAAACAGAATAATCTACCAAATAGTCCAGAACCAGGCATCTTCGCTCACTAGTCTAGATCCAAACGTCAAAGGATTATCGAATACGATATTCTCGTGAATACACGAGTCCTCTGATTTTGGCGTTTGCAAACTCCAAAGTACCAATTCAAATGATCCCGAAGGATACCAAAACAAATGGGAGACGCTCCACTTATACTTAACTGAATATTGCTGATCGATGGCGTCACCAGAAGACTCTCTCGATTGTTTCGCTCTCTCAAACTCGTCAAGGGTCCAAAACAGGTCGATTAATCAGGGCAGCAGTCCTTCGTAGCCGTCGGGACGCGGAGAACCTCGCAGAAAAGACTTTCGGACCACGTCGACATGCAGGGGTCGATGAAGTGGCGGCCTTCCTCCGGAATTTCCACACGAAGCTCCTCACGAACCTCTGGCTTGGACTGGTACCGCTGAAATCGCCCCACGTTGGGCGCCAAACTGAAGTACTGGGTATTTTAGACCCAGCGGTGCAGGGGCACACACCCTATGACTTCTGGGTTCACCCTGTTCCGGACCTACAGAAACACAGAGTCTTCTGTTTGAAGTCAAAGTTTCGTTTATTGGCTGCAGACCAATGACAGGTATCCTAGAAGTACAACAGCGTGTATGTTCTCAGGAGACTGCTGAAAATCATAGGAACGGACTTCTCCTTAAGTACAAAATATCATGCTCCAGGCACACATTCCTTGGTTTACGATATGGTCATATAAAGGTATACATTACAAACGAAAAAGCAGAGTCATGATGACCATCCCACATTCCAGTTCGGCCAGCCCACAATGATTTACACAGTAAGGTTCAGATCCCACGTTTGATGTAAAGAGACCCCCCAATAAACATGAGCATCTCCTGTTTTGGGAAACAAGTCATAAAGCAGGAACAAGCAGGTGTGGAAGAGATTAGCCGGGGGATTGTGTAGAATGAAAGGGCTTTATGACGGGTCAAACCCTGATGCTAATCACAGGTGGACGGAGGAAGGGGAGCTCGTGAGACCGGTTTGACCCGGGGCAGCAGAGCCAGCTGCCCAGGTCACAGAGAAGTCAGAGGGAAAGCCCATTTACTGTGAGGCCCGTATTAACTCCATCATAGCCTATGTGAGGGCAATGACAAGATGGCCACTGCTTCCAAAATGGAACCCGCGTAGTGAAGCAGAATAACGTGTACACAGTGCATTCATAGCTAGAACGATATATAAAGCACTCGTACATGCCGCATTTACCATTTGCGGTTCGCTAATACCAAGATAGACAGGGGTAGGGCCCTGTCCCCTACGCGGTCCCGAATATTAAAGTACGACAGAGGGGGCTTTGGTAGAGATGTATACATTGCTGATGATTCCGAACACTTCTTCAGTTTCACAGGCTCTTCATACTCTCTGAATTTGCTCTTGATGGTAATTGGCATGTTCACAGGAAGTCAAACTGAAGTCCCACTTTCCTATATGTGGTTTCAGGTCTACGAACCTCTTCCTCTTCACATTAGTCTGAAAAGAAAAGTCTGATCTGATATACATTTTATGATGGGGGCCATGTTTCTTGGTGACTTTAATGAACTGCCGTGCGTGTTGGTGTCTCAGGAAGCAAGCCAAGCTTTTTCTGGGACCATTTGAAGTATTAGTACAGTACTCTGGGCTCTCTGGAACTCCAGGGGTGGATTGAATGGAATTCTCAACAATTCAGTGAGGAATTTAGCTTAGAATGAGATCATCTTTTTTTCTGGTGCGCCTGAGAACCACATTGTCCCTCCTGCTACTGACTTTAATTCAATGATCTTCCTTTGCGAATTTCCTGGTTGTCTTGCTCAAGTCTTGGGTGCAGTTTAATCTGCTCTTCACTTCTGTCACTCTACTTTCCATGTCAATCAACGTCAACCAGCCATCCTTTGAAGGAATACTTGCCTTGAGTTATCGAACTTCCCATGCAGACTTTTAGTGGCTATTGGGTACACCGACCCAAAAGAGAGTTAAATGCCCACCAGTTCCTTATCAAGGTCTCAAGAGTAACACCCGACATTGTTACGTCATCGGACCCCGTGGTGCTGGTTTTGGTCTATTGTTTATTGCGTTAGAAAATGCAATTGCCAAACGGTTTCTGCTCATACGTTAGGCAGGTATGAGAAGGGCTGGCGGTTCCATTGGTGGGAATAGAGAGCAGACACAGTCCATGCAGAGTCACAGGCGAATGCCATGAGAATACAGGCAGCACCAGTTCAGTAGTTATTACCACCTATCTCCTATATCCCAGTCTACAGCTTCTAAGAGCAGTGAGGCTGTGAGTCTATCAATGTGGAAGTCATGAACGGGCCAATCCCCTAACGGAGGGGGCGCTCATGATATGAAGTTATATCACAATGCCCAGAAACGTTGGAAACATTACAGAATGGTCTTCAAGCAATGTGGGTAAAAAAACAAAACTGTGTAGAAAAATGTAGAAACAGTTATGCAATTCAAGTTCACTACTGCAGCAGAACGGTAGATATGTGGTGACAGGTAATGAACTCCAGTTTGAAACACTTTGAGACACTGTTAGTGCCAGAGAATTGATGCAGCGGTGATTCATCATTAGTGTCTACCAGACTTGGGGGCATATCAACAACAACCGGCGATAATTATCGCTGAGCGCACTTAGCGCTCGGATAATTATCGCCGGCTAGCGCCGATTTTTATTGCTGAGATAGCGTGCTATTAGCAACGCTTATCTCATCGGCGATAAAAATCCTAGCGCTAACTGGCTAACGTGAGATTATCGCTGGAAACCCAGCGATAATCTCACGTTAGCTAGTTGATAGGGACTCACAAACTTAGCCATGATATCCACCTCCCATAGGATATCATGGCTAAGTCAGTCCTGAAGCAGGTGTTAGGAAAGTAGCGATAACAGGTGTTATCGCTACTTTTCCTGACGCTATGCTTCATAGCGTGGGGCTTGATGATAGGAGAAATGTCGCTTAGCGACATTTCTCCTATCATGTCAGGTCAGGAACGCCCACTTTGCATCTCATTAGAGATGCAAAGCTGGGCGTTAGAAATCCCCACGCTAAAGCAAGGTTTCACGCGTTAGCATGACCTTGCTAATATAGCGATAAAATTATCGCTGCTTTCCGGCCAAAAACGGCCGCTAATGCGGCGATAATTTTTTATCGCCTCGTTGTAAATATGGCCCTTGGTCATTAGTTCACTTTCAGTAGTCACCGCTGATGATTCCAATATGGCACCCATCCCCAAGCATGGCTGAGGTTGCCTGACCTTGGACAGCCATGGCCTCTCCACTCTCCAATTATGGCGCAGACTTGCCCTCAAATGTGGCTCAGTTGGACATCATTGCATCAGTCACTCACTGCTTCCTCCATTTCTGCCCCAAAAGTC
The DNA here is from genome assembly GCF_964204655.1 of Triturus cristatus. Classification (NCBI taxonomy): domain Eukaryota; kingdom Metazoa; phylum Chordata; class Amphibia; order Caudata; family Salamandridae; genus Triturus; species Triturus cristatus. The sequence continues at coordinate 318,291,773 of NC_140588.1, forward strand.
GAATCTGCAACTTCCCCATGCCCCAGTCCCAGCCATACATTGAGTGTGTCAATGTGAGTTCCAGTACTTAATTAGTAAAAACAAATAAGTGCCAGGGCTGTCGTCAAAAGGCCACTGCAGTTTGAACCACACATTTTCCCTGCCATGCTGCCAATGATAGTAACAACACAACTACCAACCATCACACTCCAGCAAGTGTGACAGTTCGGACTATTTCAAGCCTCCAAAGCCATAACAATGCCTTGGGCTGCAGGTAATTGTCATTTTTAATGTATATCGAATAAATAATTAGCGATTTTTATGGTCATTTCGAGATTATCCACACAGCGCCACCTTGTGGCAGACTGTTTCAAGCGCCAGAGTTAAATTAAGTGCAGGTAACGGGCACTGGAAACCACCGGCCCATATTGAGCACTTGTGATTTAAGTTGGGAAGGAGTCATTAAGATGCATGGCGTATTCCTCATTCTGGGTAGCAGCGCAGTTTTCACCAGGCCTGCGCCAGATTTCCACCATCTATGAGTGACAGATGAAAAAAGAGGGGAGATTTACTGATCCCAAAATAATACTAGTTCACAAGCATAAGTGCGCCATCTGCACTCTTGATACCTATGATGAATTGCCAAATATCGGCTGTTCTGGCTCCTTTCCAGTCGTACATGGACGGGGATTTTCAGAGTGCCCTAGAGAAATGCATCCACGTTTTTCAGTATCGAGTCCCAGCTCTCTCGTACTAGAGGAGCACAGCCAAGGGGGCATATCAACAACGAGGCAATAGAAAATTATCGCCGCTTTTGCGGCCGCTTTCGGCTGAAAAGCAGCGATAATTTTATCGCCTAATTAGCAAGGTCACGCTAACGTGTGAAACCTTGCTTTATCGTACGAAATCTTAACGCCCAGCTTTGCATCTCTAATGAGATGCAAAGTGGGCGTTCCTGAACTTACATGACTGGATTAGCGTCATTTCTCCTATCATCAAGCCCCACGCTATGAAGCTTAGCATCAGGAAAAGTAGCGATAACCCCTGTTATCGCTACTTTCCTTACGCCTGCTTCAGGACTGACTTAGCCATGATATCCTATGGAAAGTGGATATCATGGCTAATAAATTTGTGAGTCCCTATCAACAAGCTAACGTCATATTTCCTGAGATTATCGCTGGGTTTCCAGCGATAATCTCCCGTTAGGCAGTTAGTGCTAGGATTTTTATCGCTTTTGAGATAAGCGTTGCTAATAGCACGCTATCTCAGTGATAAAAATCCACGCTAGCCGGCGATAATTATCCTAGCGCTAAGTGCGCTTAGCGATAATTATATGCCCCCAAGTTCCTTGGCATTAAGCCTCCTTTCCCTCCTAATTTAGGGTGGTCAGACGTCACGGTTATCCGCGGATCGTCTCACTTTTCTGCATTTTAAATACATGTCCCGGTTTTTGGGACAAAGGTCAGGAAATTCAACAAAGCCTAACTGAAAGGTATGATCTCCTCCCACAGGTTCCTTTGAAGAATAAAAACTGAGTACAACCTAATCTGTTTCGGTCAGTCAGCACAGGAGGAGGCCGTCTGCATGCTCCTGGCAGAGGGGAGACGGGGTGGGAGGAGGGCAGGGGGTTCAGGGTGCATATATAGGCAACATATATACAAGTGTACACAAAAACCGGGACATGCCAGATATAGAAGTAAGGCTAAAGGCTTTAGTCCTACTTTTATTACTGGCCTGTCCCAGTTTTCGGTTCTCAAAATCTGGTCACCTTATCCTAATTGATTTTATTGATGTACTTCTTTTTCTTCTTCTTCAATCTATTATTATTATTATTGTTAGATCACACGTTCGGAAACAAGCTGAGTCACACCTGACTACATCATGCCATACTCACATCTCCAAATGTACAGGCCTGAATCCAAGTCTCTCAGACAAAAATAACCAGCACCTTACTGTCTTGTGTGCAAAAGTAACAAGCAATTTGGCATGCCATAATCTTGGCAACTTGGCACTTCACAGATGAGAAATCAGCAGGCATGTATACATTTCTAAGAATAAATTTGCAAATCACTCTTCAGTTGCGTTTCAAAATACATCACAAATAAAGGGGGCTCTATTTCCATATGTCAATACAAGTCAGGCAAAGAGATCAGGCGTTGTGAAAAGCGTGGATGCAGGCCCCCATTACATATGCACAGTAAATGATGACTGAGGAAAAGACAAGTTCTTGTCTAGTGTGACATGAACAAATTGCTATTGTGATGTGCTGCAATTAAAGTTATGTCTACATTGTGTGTGCATTCTTGATTATAATTGGAGCACTTGGAGTTGAACGGCATTTTAATAATTAAGAGCACGCATTCATCTACACTCACTGGGCCCCACAAAGGCAATCAAACCCGGAGAAAATTGAACCGCCTCTCAACATGAGACATAATGAAAGTGTGCAATTGCTTGCTAAAATGCAAAGGACAATTAACATGCTGGATAAGTAGGGCAATCTTTTCAAGTCAAAGTTACTAAAGGAATTTAAGCGTAAGAAGAATATTCAGTGAAATTAAAGGGCAGCATTTTGCGGTGAGTTCAGCTTTTGTTCTGGAGTGTGTTTAGCTTGGGCTAATTGTGATTGACACGCACATAATTGTACTGGGAAAAATGCTATACACTCGTTTGTGTTTTGTATTTACCAGGTTTTTTGTGCCTTCAAAAACGGCTTTGGAAAAGAGTGGGACATTTGCTGAGGGCTTATTGATACGATCAGAGCAAACTTCAGAGTTTCATGGCATTCTCAAAGAATGAGGCAGCTCCGTCATTAGAGGAAGATTCAGAACTTTCTGGGGAGCTCTTTCTATAGACAAGATAAAGTTGCCGTATTGGTTTGTCCATGAATGCTGTGCGGGGGGTTGGGGAAGGGATGGAGGCATGATGTGTATCCTAGGATTGACCAGGGGTGCCTGGAGCCTAGAACTTCCCAATCTCAGTTGAAAGCTCGTGCACAAGGAAGAGACAGTTGGGAATACATTGGACCTGGCATTTGTTGACGGTAAAAGAATGCTCAGCTTGGAGGAGGTCCCACCTGATGCCCTACATGGATGGACTTTGGGACTCCAGCTGAACCCCAGGACTAGGATGTGTCTCTCAAGGGCTAGTGGTGGTGGCCCCACTACCAGAATGGTGAGAGTTGGCAGAATAGACCTGCGGGGGACTCCAGATGGTCTCTCTGGACCCGTCTTGGACTCTGCTGATCCCCAGGTGTCCTTCAAGAAGCCAGCAGTCTCTGGGACCTTGGGAGGGCAGCAGGGATGGTCATTTGTTGGAGGCTGTAGAGAGGCTATGTAAGTTGCCTTCACCAGCAGTAAAAGAGCACAAGAAGCCAGGAACAAGACAGGTGTGGGCTCAGGGAACCATAAAACCAAGCTCTCCATGAAAAATGCCCTATTTAGAGGCCAGGAAACCAGGATAAAATGCTCCTGGAACCTAGGGCTGATCAAAAGGATCAAAACACGCCCAGGATTGTTACAATTGGCCCAAATGGTCCAGAGAGACGGACCTGAGATGTCTGGCCCAGGTGAAGAAGAAAACTGTTGGAAAACAGATGCGTAGCACCTTGCAGAGATTCCTTATATTTACCACTAAAAGGGCCAAGATCCTGGGGTAGACAAAATCCTCAACTGTTCATTTTAAATGTGGAGAGGGCCTGCGTGGGGCCCACTCCCCATGCTGGGTCCCATCACTCTGCGAACCTGTGCATCTATTTTCCTGCTGGGTTCAATCACTCTATGGACCAGTGCATCTATTTTCCTGCCTCAGGGACTCCATTTAAGGGGTGTGTATCAGGGGCGGCTGGTGAGATTTGAAAGTGGCGGGGCGTAAAATGATTGCAAAGGAAGCAAACGAACGTGTGAGCAGTCTGGGGGGGTCACGCACGAGGGTGGTGGGGGGGTCGCATGGGAGAATAAGCAAACGAACGTGTGAGCAGTCGCGAGGGGAGGGTCACGCGCAGGGGGGTCGCACAGGAGAATACAATGAAAATTAAAAGGAAAACTTACCTGACCGCCTCTGCTCCTGGTCCGCGTTGGCGCCTCTGCCCTCTTCAAACTGGATGGAACAGCATGTCACGTCAGCACTGCAGTGGCAACCCCTCAGCCAATCCTGGTGCTGCTGCAGCGCCAGGATTGGCTGAGGGCACAGCCTACTCCTCGCCCGCCGCCTGCCCATTAGGAGACCGAGGAGCTCCTAATGGGCATGCGCAAATCCGTGAAAACACAAGGGCGCATGACTGGGCACGGGCTAAAAACTAGCTCACCATGCCCACTCATGCGCACTTGTGCTGCAGTGCTGCCTGGTCTGACAATGCATGTCAGTCAACATGACGCCGGAAAGCCCACGGTCCGACGTCATGCTGACTGACATGCATTGTCAGTTCTCCCCACCCTCGGCGTCTCTGAACCTAAGTAAACTAAGTTCAGAGACACCGAGGGAGCTGCGGGCGTGGGCGGGTGCGGGGGCGGGGGGGCAACGCCCCCACGCCCCAATGGACGCACCGCGCCTGGTGTGTATCACACCACTCACCTAGAGTACCTGTCCACGGAGACGATGTAAGACCTCCGCTCTCCTGTAGGGCAGAATATGGCTGAGGAAAAGACCTCTAGTCAGCTGGTGCTCCAGAAGGGCGAGGGGGTTTGGAGGAAAGCAAACGATTGAGACCCTTAATCTCAGGACCTGCTATGGGAATCTTCTGAGAGACATCATATCTTGCTCTGATTTACCAGGTCTTCGCTCAAACCACTGCTTGTCTCAGCTGGAAGAGGTGTGATTATCTGCACTTGGTAAACAAGAAGAGCTGTATTACCCTCAAACACAATACATCAATAAACTAGGCATACACAAGGACACAATGAACTGTTCAACTGTTCTCTGTACCTACAGGCAAGTAACTTGCTGCATTCAATCCTTACTTCTTGATTGCTCTAAAACTCTCTTCGGAGTATTCCCAAAGCCACCAAACATGGTTAACTCTCTTAAGAGTATTCTATTAATGTCACAAAACAAAGGTTGACTCCCTTTGGGTTATTTTCATTGGCACAAAATGAATTACTCCTATCTGGTCTAGAAATCCTGTTTGAATATCGTGGTTCTGTACTAGAAATCCTGTTCAAATATCATGGGTATGAAACATGTCTGATTGTACTGTCTATCACTGTAAAAGTTAGTGTTCTGACCTCCGTGACAAGCTGGGCCTTGAATGTAGGTAGTAACCATCATTGTTTGCTTCTTTCATGTAAAGCGCTCAATGACCATCTCAGGATGCTGCAGGTGAAGGTATGAGGATGAAGGACGTCACGGTGAATGCACGAAGATGCAAATAGGCTGGATTGTAAGAGTAAAGAGTAAAAGAAAGATACAGAGGCACATGTTTCGTATTCTTATGCTGCTTTGTTGATAAATGTGAATGTTGACAATGCGATGTTTTTACTACAATCTTGGTACTGTGGTTGTTGATTTGAATGGCGGTTCAATGGTAAAATGCAACATGTGGTAGCTTCTACTGTTGTAGTGATACCCTGACAAAGTCAGGAGGGCTGACATATTTATAATTTTACTTTCTTATAGTGTAATGTTACTTATTGTATACGTGGGGAAATTGTGTGGTTTAGTTTCAGAAACCCCAGAGATTATATATGATAGGAGGGTGTCACCAAAGGTATTTCCATATACTTCATATACATTTCTACAATTTAATGGATAGAAACAGCAGTATAACAAAAGTACTTTTCCTTTTAAAAAGAAAAAAACAACGTCTGGGCAATGATTTAATAAATATTGTTGTTGCGCAACAGCAGACTGGGATTACTAGCCCACGCTACCATCCCTGAGTAGTCTCTGGACACATCTGCTTCACTACCCTGAGACAGTCAAGTGTTAAAATGGGATACTTGATTCCCAGTGCAAAGATAACTGTAGAAGTATTACTTGTGAATGTCTCACATCCTAATAACCCAATTTCTTACATTGGTTATCAGCGCTGGGATCAATTGAATCCAGTTCCAGGATGCACTGACAACATTTGATAAGTTCCGTCTTGGTGCACATTACCTACGTACTGATAATATTTTCCTTTAATTTTGCTTTTTGCTTTGGGATCTGAAGAGCTGCTGAAAACTCTAGCTTTGAACCCTCATGACACCTGACAACAGCTTAGGATTGTTGTATTCTAGTGGCGGGCAGCTGAATGGAAAGATGCTGTACATTTACAGTCATACCTCGCTCTGCTACTGGGGCATGGCAGCCTAAGCTGGCTGCACCTAGGTGCAGTTGGCCCAATGCTGAAATGTAAAGAAATGCAACATAAAGTTGGTGAAAGGCTCTATATCACAACAACAGTCAAAGGCCGACTGGCTACGTAATACTCTGCACAAATCATCTATCCTCAATATATTTATCAACTGCCATTTCTCCAGCATGTACTCAGGGTTTTCAAGCTTACATGTTGATCCTTTGAGGACCTGCTAATAGTTAAAGCAGTTTTTGCATCACACATGTACAAAAACACTGCCAGCCTTAGGCAAACAAATGTGGCACATGTAACACTTTATTGTCAAGCATTTAGGATGTTGCACAGAATAACACTAAACATGACTACTAGCTACGCCACTGAACAGAGTATACCATAATATTGTTATAATACATGGGATTCTCTAATCCCTGTATAAATAGCAGTCTCTAATTTTTTCATAATCGGCGACTTGTGACGCAACAAGTCACCGATTAGGATGTCAGATATCGATTTTTACATTCAAGTTCTGATGTCACAGTGCATGGTTCCAGCAGCCAAGGTGAAAGGCAGGTCAGGTCATAGAATACAATTGAAGCAGCTGTTTAAGGCAACAAACGGAAAGTAGCTTTCATTTCTTTTGCTCTACCTTAATAGCTTGCAATGCAGAGACGGCATTGTAGGTAACGGTGGTGGGGAGGGTGATTTAGGAAAAAAAAGACCTACCTGCTTGTTGACGGTAACCAGTCACAGCCTGTTCTTCATTCTCTGCATTCTGCGGGTTCCTGCAGCACCCAGGCTCCCCTAAGCCAATCACTGAGATTCGCGCTCAGATGGGGTCTGCCAGCCTGTGCATGAACTCGACCCAGTCTGTGCATTACAGCCCCGTAGAGAACATGCAAAGCGCGCATGACTGTTTGGCCAGCCCAAGACAGCTGGCCAAACCGTCATGCACACTTCATGCAGCAGTAACCACTTCTCCACCCTGCCCCTATCCGAACCTGGCTGGAAGATACTAATAATAAAATTACAATAACTTCTGTTATTATCATTTTATTTTTCCTTTTATAATGCTCTGACAGCAGTGGGGCGACGCCCCTCTGCCTTAGCGGAGGAGCTGCCGCTGTTACAATGACAAGTTGAGAGAATATGTTTGTTTTGCACTCAGTAGCCAGAGAAAAGCTAGAATCTTTCTGCATGTTTGTACACATTCCAAGCTACTGCAGCTTTTTTTTTTTTAACTGACTCACATTGAACAGATTTGATCTGTTTGCAACAAATATGTTTTTTTGGTATGTGTAATTTTGCACTAGAGGTTATATTTTATTCTTCAAGTTTGCAAACATGCTGGCTGTTTCAGATGAAAGAACTAAGCACCAAGCTTTTAAGTGATTTGTGGGTAAGGTGATGATGTAACAATGTATGATATGGACTAATGCACCTTCTGACACACATGATAAGACTTGTGCAAGTCACTTCTGAGTTCCATATCCTTATGAAGTAACTCGGCCTTCTGCCTGTTCCTCTACAAGCTTATGGAACTCCTCTGTGACTTGCAATATCCTTATAATGTGCAGCAGGGGGTACTTTATCAGTATATTATGTCTAGAGCGACGGTAGAGTTGTTTCTGTATTACCAAGTGCTTTCCTACCTTGAAAAATAATGTATATACTGAAAAGAGATAATCCAATTAGTAGAGAAGCCAGGTTCTACTAGTAGGTAAGGAAGAACGATAGTTCGCCTTTATAATTGTGTTCCACGCATTTACAAAGAAAACATTTTATGTTTCATTTAGCACGTTTTCAAAAATAAGCGAATGGCTGAAAACATAGAAACAAATTTAACATATACATTTGTATTACCAATAAATGAAACATAATGGATACTGGTGCAGTGTGGATGGTGCAGTGCTCAGTTCAAACATTAAAAAATTAGGTAATTGGGTATTGACAGCGATTTAGTCTTGAATGATATGGACAAATGGGTAATATATCTTGAGTGTATATCACACATGTTTTGGGATGTAATAATTCTGATAAAGCATCATGAGATTATTTTTGGACCATTTAAATGTAGGTAACTTTTCGACCTAGCCGAAAATATCCATGGGCAGTTATCAGGACAGAGGCATGATCACTGTGTTTCTCAGGTCAATAATTAATTTTGCAGGCAACAAGAAAGTCTCTTAAGGTGACACAGGTCCGCACACAGATCAAGGAAACCCAATTACTAAATGTGAAGGATTGATACTTTGTTGTGCATATATATGGAGTTAATGAACTTGCATACAATGGTTGAGTCTTGCAAGAATTACCTAATTTTGTGTTACATCACAATAACAGACATGTCTACATTACCTGTGAACACAGCACACTAATCATTAGTAGGGCTATTGTAATGCGCTCTTCTATCATCAAGTGCCTCGTCGCATGGCTTCATCCAAGCTGCATTATTTGAAACCAGATAGGCTCCATTTCCTCTCCACTGAATATATCTTCAAACTTGTAGAAAAGCTTGCAGAAAAAATTAAGACCAGCCCCGGATGTACCATTGAAAGACAATACAAACCTGGCCTTAGTCTAATATTAACTCAAAATTTAAAAGAACACTTCACAGTGTAGGTTGTCTGCAAATGTAAATTAAATAAAATGTAATTTACTGTTAAAACTCTATTAAAAATAGTAGTTGAAGAAAATGATTGTTGAAGAAAATCACCATAACAATATCTCCCTTCAATATGATGTGAATATTGTCATCAGGAACCACTAAAACCTCTCTCCAAGAGTCAGCCAGTGCTACATGAAGATCTTTATGGCCTAAGCAATCCTTCAGCCAATAAAACATTTTTTGTTCATGTTCCGCTTGGCGTAAGTTTATTTTGTCTTGAACGAAGAACTGTGGAATGCATAAACTGTATTTCCCTCTATTTGTTATATTGCTATCATTACTATTACAAAGAGTTTTTTCAATGCACATTTTAACAATGATAGGGTTATTTGTTACCAACTTAATCTGAGATAACTGAGTATTTGCAATAATAAAGTTTAAAACAAGGTCTGGGCATTCTGGGAAATATGTCAAGATAACAGAAATTAATAAAATGGCAGTTTAGGACACTATGAATATATCCCGAATCTGTGTTAAAAACACATCTATTGTTGCACGGTATTTTCTGTTGAACAGTGAGTTCTCTTCACCTTCTAGATGAAAATTATATAAACTAGCAATACAGAATCCTGATGCCAGTGTGTTTCTTCTCTGCTGCAAAGCATCTTCATGGGCATAAGATTTGCATAACAATGCCATAACGCTAGGTGTTCTTGAGATCAATAGCCAGCCATCTTTTTTCTTTTCCGACCTGCAATGTGTTTAGCAAGATATCAAACTCTGCTGCCAACACTTGAGTCTTTCTCATTTAGATGGAATATTTTCAGAGAAACTGGTTCCTGCATTCGGATCACAGTACAATGATTGTCCTCATATTACCTAACAATTTGAGACATTCTTTAATTCACCATAAACAGCCACCTCTTTCTCAATACACTCACATAATAAAACAAATTATGATGGAAAATTGTAACTATAATGACCATGAAACTCGTCAATTATCAGTGGTCATTTGCCCCATATAAAAAAAGCCTTGGGGGGCAAAGCCCGCTAACATAGGAGAGACATTTTAACAGAATGTTATTTGTTCTGAGAAAGTATGTACTCCACTACCAGCATCATGGTGTGCCTTCTACCAGGAATGATTGCCCCCTCCCGACACTTCATCATCTGTGCTGATCTTGTATTATTGAAAAACCTACAATCTTGATATACATACAGGGTTCTGAGACAATGAGGAACATTTTCATTTTCCCATTGAGACAGCTTGTGTCTCTTCAAAGCAACCTCTGATGATCTATACGTCTAAATTCTATTTTAGGTCAGAAGTTGTCGGATGTCTATGTTCAGAACTAGAATTTTTACAATAAGTAGTTGTGCGTAACTATTGTATTCCTGTTGTCTTACCGCTGAAATCCCAGAGAAAACCAGGAATGCACCTGGTTGGAATTCAGGGTTAAGACAGGCTACTACAAGAGTAAGTCAGAGAAAAATCTTTATGACTCAGACCCAGAGAAGGTAAATAGTGCAATTCATAATGTACAATGGACACAGCTATGAGTGTACACTAATCACCCTAAACTCCTTGCAGTTTGTTGTCCCTGATTCCAGAGCAAAAGTGGCCAACCATCTTTTTTTTATTAAGGAAATGATGGCTAGCCGTTTGGACATATCAACTGGAGGTGATATGTTCAACCATCGAATAGTAAAATCTACTTGAAATTATTACAAATCTTAGAGGATAGATCGACCACGATTACCAACTGAAAGGAGATATTGGCCGATTAGGGTATAGCTAAAAGTGTATATTGTGGTTAACTTCAGTTTCTAAAACTATATAAAATTAGTTTATGAGAGACCACAGTTAGGATTTCAATCACGAATGGAAAAAAAGCTAGCATTTTACAAAGTAAGAAACTATTCTACTGGGTCGTTAAGCACAGGCTTGACAAATTAGCATTTTTTTTTCTCTGTTTCAATTCATTACTATACTATACAATGCTAATTTACTGCACAATGTCTGTTAACAAATCTTTGGGGTCGTTTTATCAAATTCTTTAAACGAAGAAAAGGTGTTTGATTGCAAAATGACATAGTTCATCTATGTGGCATAACTTCACACCCATCCTTATAGAAAGAGTGGGGACATTTTATGTAACATTTCTAATCAAGAAACATTTCTTGGAGTTATTGAGTGCTAAATTAGAGTTGAGGGTAAACTAAGGAGGATTGTGATATGTTGAATATATCATACACCTTTAAATCACTGAATTATACAGAACACAGCATGCGTAGAGAGTGAGCAATTCAGTGCTACACCTGTTGAGTAAGAATGCGTGGAAAAGTGCACAGTCATGAACAGAGGTGTACTATTATATATATTTCCCAAGAGTACCGATAAATAAGAATACTGACGGACAAAATACTTAAGTAAATGCACGTGGAGAAGTATAGATTTACTATTGCTAATTCCATGTCTACCTACCTAGAAGATATTTATATATATATATCACAAAGGTACATATAGGTGGAGTTAGGTATAGAAAATCTTTACTTACCTTTAGATTTTTTGGGCACAATATTTTGTCCGCGGTATTTGCATGCCTCGATATTCTGTTTTCAACATTCAGGGTGTGCCCATTAACAGTTTATATCGGCATCTGTCATGCATTTTTTAGATAAACTAGTGGCGTAGCTAGATCTTTTGACGCTCGTGGTGGTCAGGCCGCTTGCCGCCCACGACAGCCACAGGTGAGATCAGGGGGGTGGCAATGGTCCCTGCGTCTCCCGCCCACGACGGCAGCAGGTGAGATGGGGGGGGTCTGCTACCCCCAAAACTCTGGCCGCCCGTGGCGGACCTCCCCCCTTGCTACTCCACTGAGATAAAGTAATGAAACATCTCTGCATGCTCTGAATTTTTATTCCTCTATCCAAGCATGTGTCTATCACTTTCATATTCTAGAAGTATAAAGCAAGATTTGGAGAGAATATGAAATCGTGTTCCATCCGAACTATTTCTTATGCTGAACTGAAAGCAAGGGGACAATTTCCCTAAATATTCCATGCAAGATCATCTAGCATCTAGTCTCTAGGTCTAAATAATAGAGTTTATTTGCTGATCTTCTTGTTCAAAAGCTGTTTCTGGAATTTGGGGGCTCCACTCTTGATTTGTTAGGGGAGTGTGATACAACATGGTCATTGGTACTTTTCTACCCAATGGCATTGCTCCACAAATCAACCCAATCATAGTCTTTTATTCGCTTTAAATGGCCCATTAGCTACTGGAAGCTAAAAAAGAGGATTTTGGACCACCAGAACTTTCTGCCTGATGGATTCTCTTGTCATTAGCTGGGGCTCCATGCCAACTCGTTCTAAAAGCATGGAAGGTTTGCAACGGACCAACGCCTCCAATTTTAGAACAGGGCCAAGGGCTAGGGATACGGTGGTTAACTTATAGATTTTCATAAATATTGTATGCAGACCTGTCAAATTGGCGAATTTGTGCTAAATTTTCTTTAGGTAGAGAAAGGCAGTGCAGATTCAGCAGCACATTGTACATTTTCTAAGCTCTGATGGTATGAGTTTTAAATCGCCATTTTTGGGACTTTACAACCCTCATAAGCAAAGATAACACAACAATGCATCACAATCTTTAAAATATGTACACCAACACAGTTTATCATAATATCTATTTGCAATACTTGTTAAAACCTTCCCTACTGCCATTGCTGTTTCTGCAGTGTTAAATGTTCCCTTATTGGCTTGCCTATACATTTGTTTTTTTTATTGGCAGGTCCAAGTCCATTTTCAATAGCAGGCGGCATGACAATGCCACATAGCTGGATATGCGTAGGACATTTTTCATCAAAACAGTGTTCATGTGAACTTCTCTCTATCTACAGTTAAGTGATCACCAACAACAGAATACAGACGAGAATGAAACCCATCATCCTTTTGTTTGCCGTCATCAAAACATACATACAGTATCTGCAATGGCATGCTTCTCAGTCTTATATTTCAGTCAGGCTTTCAAGTCTTTATTTACAATAGGAGTAGTGTAGGAGTAGTAGGAGTAGTGTCCTGATGCTTGTTCCCTGGCTGACACTTACTAATTTGGATTATTGGACACCTATAGGACAATGCCACATCTAATTCATTAGCCAAAGGTCACCAAATTTGTGGTTCCTTGTTCCTAACTATTAGGACCTGAGGCTTGCCGGTCTTTTCTGCAGCTTACCCTCTCAATAGTATGTTGCAATACAGTGGATCAGTGGATCTGGCATTGTAATGCAGTATCTATCTGATCTATTACGTCTGCCTAAAGGAAGATATTGGCAGGGATTTTCTTTAATATTGGAGGAACACATCTTCCAATGTGCAGGAGAGAATGGCAGTTCTGCTAAGAAGAAACAGACTACTAGACCCTACCATGATCCTGTTTTCTGCTCTGTGCTGGCATAGGAGGGGTCTTGGGGTTACTTTTTCGCATCGTAAGTGCATGCACTATATAGAAAAATCACTGGGATGAACTTATGGGCTGCGACAGGGCCTCCCGATCTTCCCAACAGACTAAAATGGATCAATAGATGGATGGTGCTGGGGGGATAAAACGGCAGATGAGGCTTCAACAAGGATTGGTCCTTGCTCACCTCATCATGTCGTACTTTGATATTTGGGACCGCGTAGGAGACAGGGCCCTACCCCTGTTTATTCATGTATTAGCAAACCGCGATTAGTCAATGCGGTATTTACAAGCGCTTTGCATAACGTCCCATTGCCAAATGCACTATGTATACGTTATTATACATTGACTCCGTGGGTTCCATCTTGGAGCGGTGGCCATCTTATAGTTGCCCTCACATAGACAAACACATTATAAGCAAGTACGGGCCTTTAGAATACATGTACTTTCTGCTTGACTTCTCCATGACCTGGGCAGCTGGTCTCCGCTGCCCCAGGTCAGTCCGGTCTCACGAGCTCCCCATCCTCCGGCCACCTGTGATTAGCATCAGGGCATGACACACCATAAAACCTTTTTCATCCCACACAAGCCTCCGGCTAATCTCTTTCACACCTGACTGTTCCTGCTTTATGGCCTGTTTTTCTAAACAGGAGATGCCCGTGTTCAACTAGGGCCTGTTGATATCTGATGTGGGATCTGAGCCTTGCTGGGTAAATAATTGCGGGCTGGTTTAACTGGAATGTGGGATGGTCATCATGACTCTGCTCTTTCGTTTGTAATATATACTTATGAATGACCATACCATAAACTGAAGAATGTGTGCCTGAGGCACAAGATTGTGTATATAAGGGAAGACTGTTTTTTGTTCTGGAGACTGCCTCATTCAGTTGCTAAGGCTTCTGTGCGACGTAGTCTCACTCATTTGAGTTTAATAAAGATGTCTTTTCATATTTCAGCTTCTGTTGCCAAGTTCTTTGTGATATTATCAAGATATGCAGAATTTTATAATACCACATCAGGAAGTACTCGAAGTCATAGGGTGCCACCCCTAGCACCTCTGGGGTCTCAAAAATTGGAGTACTTCAGTTGGCGCCCACCAGCTGGGCCTCATCAGAGAAGTGACTTTCTGTGGGAGTGATCTTGTCAGGAGACTGAAATCTACTGGAAGGACAGAACGGGATTCTACCAAGAAGGTACTCTGTGCACAGGGATTCTGGAGATTCTTTGATTATGTAGTCCGGTATATTTCTGCTCTTCCTGATTTTGATCCTCCACATGATGTCACTCAAAAGGTGAGAAAAAGAACCGTTTTGGCGTGAGTATTATAAAAGACGTTTGGTCATGTAGAACTTGACAATTAGAATCTGGATAACCTTTTGATTATTAAGAATAAGAATTAAGTAAAAGTGGGTCGCTCCCAGTCCTTTGGTTCTTTGGGTCTTTAATTTGGTTATCGCAATTACCAAAGCCGAGGGGTTGGTTTCTTGGTTTCTGATTTGGTCATTGCAATTACCAAAACCGAGGGTCTCGCATATTTGCGAATTTATTGGTAGAGATAAACCCTTGAAGTTTGAAGCTAGATTAGTGAGCTATAACATGCCTGATCTTAGCAAATTTGGAAATGTAGCTTTTGGTTTGTATAGGTTTGGATATGCGAATTGCAATTTGTGTAGGCAGGTAATGAGGAGATATTTCTCCATTTGGTTTTGATTATAATACTTGCGTTTTCCGCAGTATTTTTGGCATGCCTGTTTGTAAGCTCACATGGAAAAATGTGTTGCTTTTTGTTTTAAAAGGTACCATAGTGTGGGAAATATCTAAATAGGTTAGATTTAAAAACATATTTCTTCCTTGGTGATTTTGTATCCCCAGGGAACTAAAATATGACATAATACAAAACAAGGATCCTTTGTTCTGCGCAGTTTCACGAATGAAGATATGCACAACGATTTTGTGTGGTGTTCTGCTAGGCAGAGCTAGTGAATTGAGCGCATTCCCTACTTCTTGGACATGCATCTGTCTGTGGGGCTGTTCATGCAGCCTTTTGGAACACTATTGAAAAGCGTTGCTTGTAAATATGACCTACAACAGTATTTGCAAATGGTTTGTTTCAAGTATAGTCTGTGAGCTGTTCTTTCTTTCTGTCATGCGTATTGATTTGTAAGTCAACTGTGTGTTTAAATGTCTGTGGTTTTTTTATCATTAGTGCAACTTCTGTAAGTAAATTGCGACGGCGCTATTTATGAAAAATGGCTAAAGCGCGCTGTATTGTCTGTTTAACCCCTTTCTGTTTATGTCTGAAATGAGCTCAATATGTGCTTGTGGGTCTTCTGATGTTTCCAGTCTGTTAAGTAGTTTGCTGGTTAATTAATATCAAGTAGAAACTTAAAACAAAAATCCAGAAATGAACAATGTGATGTGCTACAATAGCTATGTGTTGCTCTTTAATTTATAGAATGAGCAATTGTGCACATATACAAAACTGCCGTTAAATGCTTAAAGGATAAAATTAGAAACACATTCGATAGACATAAATCAGGCCCCAAAAACGAAATTATCTATTTTTGCAAAAGTAAATAAATTTACAGCATTTTCCTTAGATGCATTGTATTAGATGTTCACAGGCAAACTTTTCAGCTGCAGTATATTTGATAGGAATGCTCCTTCAGCCAGCACTTTCCCAGTTAAACACGGGTGGAATTTTGCAGGACCGTCCTTTTAAATGAAAGTGGCGCAAAAATGTGACGCGTTTCAAGTTGGGCTTATGCGCTTGGCGTGTGAGTTAATGTGTCCAAAATGATAGGCAAGGGATGCAGCTTGTTTTTTATACATGGAATTATTACAAAAACGAATAATTGGGATTTTTTTAAAAGAAAATTATTAATCATGGGAAAAATTATTTAAAAAAAAATAAGTGCTTTTCAAAATCGTTTTTTGATATTTATAAAGCTTAATACTCATACTATGACCTCCTAGCATTAAAATTTGATTTAAGTTGTGTTGCATCACTAAAATGACAAGCATTCGCGCGTACAATTTTCCCTTGGCGCAGGCGCAAACAAGCTCGTTTTTATAAAGTATAAGTTATTATTTCCAATGCCTGACTCATGGGTTATGTAATAGACATTCTGGTAATGCATATTATGCAAGAAAATTGTAGGATATTCATTTTTTAATGCTTAAAATATCAAAGTCGAATTTGGGTAAAAAGGACTGTTTCAATTGCATTTTCTTTCATTCAGAGTACTGTTTAAAGTGTCCCAGGCTTCAGTAAATGCATACGTTTAGGTTTTGATATATATTTACAGGTTGTGCCTTCTTATGATTCAATGAGTCAATGTGCCAGTACAAAGGCTTGTTTTAATATCAGGGTTGAAGGTTCTAACTTTAGCTGTGTCTGTCACGATACTACTGAACACGCTATGACAAACAAGACCTTTTTAAAAACTTGGGGAAATTAAATAAAATATGGTGTCGCAACCCGCAACTATTTGATGTTAATAAAAAACGGCCTTAATGGAGTTAGCACCCACATAGAGAAAGAGAAATGGAGAATTGTTTTTTGATGAAGGAAAAAGAGGATGTTTGTGAGCAGGTACGTGATGAAGTCAGTAATGATAGAGGGGTGGAGAAATGTAGAACTACGGTTATAGGAACTGGGTAATACGTAGGAAGGAGAAGAACAATTGGGAAAATACAATGCCGTGGAGGGAAGAGAGATGATGAAGGGGAGTAATAAAGACATGAAGAGTAGCGTGAGGAAGGTTGTATTGACGAAGGGAATGAAAAGGAATGTGGTATTGGTTTGAGTAAGTAGGAGGGGAAAGATGAGATTGCAGGTTCTAGCAGTAGGGGTGAAAATATTGTAATTACCTAACGGGAGGCACTGAGTTTCATATGCTAAAATGAAAGGGACGAACAGAGCTTGAATAAAGGCAAATGACTAAATGATGAAGAAAATATCAAAACTCATTGTGAATACAATTCACTTAAGGTTGATGAAATGTATACCATTGCATAGGATTACAACAAGCATTTATTCTAAAAATTGGTATGTGTGTTATTAAGTTTTGTGAATTTTTCACAGTACATGTAGTTTAACAATCTGGGAATAGGGATAATTTTTAAGCGCCTAAAGAGGAGAAATTATTTTTCAACATAGAGCGAATTATTGCAAGTCAGGAGGGATTAGGAAGGCCTTCTGGCTTTGACGAATTCAGAGTGTCAGAAGCTGGGGGTTGGGAGACCTGCAGAGGCTGGCTCGGTCACGCTGCTGAGATGCTATCTTTCCCGTAAACAATGGAGTTGACATTTATGACCTTTTAAATTAGGGCCTTGCCTCTGTGGAATGCAGAATGCCCTTGCTACACGGGCCTCTAAAGGTGGGGTTTCTGGTTTCTCCATAGCATCACTAAAACTAAAGAACTTAATTCCACCTGGAAAATATAGCAAAGGGGTTTTCTTTGAAAGTCCAAACATCATGTTAAATGCTTTGCTGATACATTGGTGCTCTAAAAAAGAAAATAGAATGATGCCTGCTATAGTTGCTCTTCTTTAACAGAAAACGAAGTGTTGCATTAAGTCTTAGACAGACAAAAAGATTCTAAAATGTTTTTTAAGGCTCCATGCCTAAATGTGAACGAATTGCTATCATGAATTGTTCTTGCTGTTCCTGTATGTTAGAAGAGAAACAGTAGAGTTATGTTTGACAGCAGATTTCCATTGCCTGGTGATCTACTGTCAAAAAGGAGGGTAAGTATTTTAAACCTGACAAATTAAACAGGCCCAAATATTGGGTTTTGGGCTGCAGTTTTACAGTGCATAAAGCACATGACATGGTGTTTGTGTGTCACCGCTTATTACATATGCTATTGTTTTGTCTATGCTTTTTGTGCTTGATATACAGCAAGTATATCTGATGGCTTGACGTTTTGTGCGTTTTTATTATTTTTTGCATGTTTTCGTTGTTTTTGTTGCTGCTTTTTATACTATTACAAGTTTACCTGTGTTGTGAAGGGGATGGTCATGACGATGCCCATCGCTACGCAACAGTTGGTTGAACTTGTTCTGGTTACTAAATTCCACAGCTAATGATATTTTCATGCTGTGAGCATGAGAGACAACACTTCACCAGTGCATGTCTAAATTGGCTATAATGGTATTACAGAAAACTAAAAGAGATCTACAGGATCAAAGTGTGTCACCTGTCACCTGTCACCTGTCACCTGTCACGTTACTGCCCTTCCCTTAAAGGAACAGGCAGCCCTACATTTATGTATCCTTGATTGGACCTAAGGATGAAATTATAGATCTGTGACTCAAGGTGGCCTAATTTCTATATTACATGAGGTAATGGTGTCCTGTCTCCTAAGTAGCATATGGCCTTTGCTTCTAAAAGGAAACTAGGTTTTCATTTTTCCCTGCAGAAGGAACTGGAACATTAGCTAAGATTACCGTATATGGTGTAGTCGCCAGCGGTAGAGTTAAAACGTATGTGACTTTGGCCTTTTGTGTATCACCCGTACTCTTGGTGATGTCACATGCCTGACTACCACCCAAGTAAATTCTTGTCCTTCCTATAGATTTTTATTTTTTATTGCTTTTGTTTCTTCCCTGCCCAATGTCGCATTATGCTTAGTGATTGGGGATTTTAGTTGTGTCCTAGTTCCAATTCCCTTTTCCGTATTCCTTTCACCAGTCAGCCCATTTATTATTGTAGGTGTATTGTTCAGGTACATACTTCCAGACTGCAGTGATGCACCAGGAACCCCCATATTATGTACAAATTCCCTTTTGCATGACCAGACTGGTTTCCAAGAATTTTCCTTAGGCCTGCTTCAATGTTTTCCAGCCTGACTGTCAGGATAGCGATAGACTGGCTAACTGACTCAATATTATAGTAAGACAAGTTTTCCATCTCAAAAGGAGATATCTTACGTTTACTTTTTGAACATGACAAATTTTCAATGTCTATTTTTAATGTGGTTTTTACCCTTTTTGTTCCTGCTGCTTTAATTTTCGGTGGGATCAGAAGTTTCTAATCATGCAAATATCAGGACCCTCTAGTTCTTGTCTTTTGTTTTCATATCTGACTATTAGCCTGTGTATTGCCTAGTGCACCTGATGTGAAAGGTTTCTACATGCCTATGATAATCTGTATCATGTGATTTCTCTATTGAAATGTCCTAGATAAGAAATTTAGAAACATTTATATGTAATCATTGAAAAAAGAAATGTGTTTGCCCCATTAGACAATGCCACCATATGTGAAGACATCCATTTAGATAGAATTCTCGTGTAGTTATCTACCCTTAGATGATGGAGGCTCTCACACGGAAACCCAATTGAAAAGCTTAGAGGCACTGTTTTGCCTACTGCCTTTTTATTTGTATTGCTTCCTGAGAAAGACAGTGTATTCTGGACCAAAATTGTCCCATGGCGTGTGGCCACTCCTTTGAAGGACCGAAGGCCACCTGTTTACAGTCCCCTTGTTATACAACGAACTGTTTAAAGCATCGCACTTGCTTCATCAGAAGGCGTTCAATATCAGAAAAGAAGGAGGAGCTGGTTTTGCCACAGAACCAGAATTTCAGTACAAAAGAGCGCCTGTCATGTGCTGGTAACCTCTGACAGTGTGCAGTCCCTTGAGCCCCTTGGCCTGAGTTTTTGGCCACACACACCCCCTCTTTTCCTTTGCTTCAACGGAAGTGCAGTGCACCGGCGGATCCAAGATTGACAGAAGGCACTACATTCCAGTACCTATAGAAGAGCAGCCTGAGCGTCCTCTGACACTGAATGACGAGTGTTGGAGTCTGAGAATGGTCCCGAATCTGCACGAGATGACCTGTGCCCTTGATCAATGGAGAGTACACTACCTGTAGTGCCTGCCGCAAAGGAAAGATACTGGCGCACTGCCTTGAGACATTGAGACTCTCGAGTGAGCTGTGAGTGTTTGCCAGGAGGGCACTCCAACTAAGCAGTACTTTCTTTTCTCATGTAAGGCTTGAATGAAGAGGCCCATGCAAAAGAAAACAACAGAAGAAGATTTGATGGACAATAGAAGCCTGCCAGAGAGGCTTTTTGAATGGACTCTGGGCATAGGTGGTTTCACAAGAGGTTTCCGTGTGATTGTATAGACTAGGTGTTAGAAGACTGTTTGTTTTGCTGGCATTGTCTAGTATGAGCAAAATAAAATCCATTTTCTGTGGAAGAATACCCCCTTTTCACCTCAGAGCATTGATGAGGGTCACCACTGTTTCACCTGAACATACAAAAATGTATAGGAGCCCTAAAATGTTACTAAATATTTCATTTGTAATAGTGGTCGCTACTTTCTCCCGTTGTCTATATATTCTTAATAACGTGTTTTCTAGTGTTTTTATAAACATGACGTTGTCATTTATGGGTGGGATTGATTTTCTCTACTCAATTGACTTCTGCACCCTCTGCCCAACCTATGTCTTTTCCCACTACTGTTTCTTTGCACTCTTTTCACCCTTTTCCTGAACATGAGCAGGTTAAAAGATCAGAATTCGTAAGCAATTCTTTTGTACAGCTTCTGCATCGACACTAGTTAGTAGTAAACATCACTAATTGTTGGGGGTGTGATCTTATGCCACCTAGATAGAGGTATTCCTTATTTTGTCCTGTCATATGTGGCCTTTGTGCTTCTTCGTGTTCAAGGAGACCTGTCCAGAGAGAGAGTTACCAAGTACTAGGATTTTGCTCCATCAGCAACATCTTGATGACCTGGTGAATGTAGACCTGGACTAAGATCAGTATGAGTATAGTGATTGCCTATGTAAGGGCAAAAGGAGGGTCTGTCGTACTTTGATATTTGGGACCGCGTAGGAGACAGGGCCCTACCCCTGTTTATTCATGTATTAGCAAACCGCGATTGGTCAATGCGGTATTTACAAGCGCTTTGCATAACGTCCCATTGCCAAATGCACTATGTATACGTTATTATACATTGACTCCGTGGGTTCCATCTTGGAGCGGTGGCCATCTTATAGTTGCCCTCACATAGACAAACACATTATAAGCAAGTACGGGCCTTTAGAATACATGTACTTTCTGCTTGACTTCTCCATGACCTGGGCAGCTGGTCTCCGCTGCCCCAGGTCAGTCCGGTCTCACGAGCTCCCCATCCTCCGGCCACCTGTGATTAGCATCAGGGCATGACACACCATAAAACCTTTTTCATTCCACACAAGCCTCCGGCTAATCTCTTTCACACCTGACTGTTCCTGCTTTATGGCCTGTTTTTCTAAACAGGAGATGCCCGTGTTCAACTAGGGCCTGTTGATATCTGATGTGGGATCTGAGCCTTGCTGGGTAAATAATTGCGGGCTGGTTTAACTGGAATGTGGGATGGTCATCATGACTCTGCTCTTTCGTTTGTAATATATACTTATGAATGACCATACCATAAACTGAAGAATGTGTGCCTGAGGCACAAGATTGTGTATATAAGGGAAGACTGTTTTTTGTTCTGGAGACTGCCTCATTCAGTTGCTAAGGCTTCTGTGCGACGTAGTCTCACTCATTTGAGTTTAATAAAGATGTCTTTTCATATTTCAGCTTCTGTTGCCAAGTTCTTTGTGATATTATCAAGATATGCAGAATTTTATAATACCACATCAGGAAATACTCGAAGTCATAGGGTGCCACCCCTAGCACCTCTGGGGTCTCAAAAATTGGAGTACTTCAATCAGAGCACTTGGAAACCGGGATCCTTGAGGCAATTCATCAATCTAAACAAGCTTTGGAACAAAAAATTGACTCAATCTCAATAGAGGTCAATCTACTGCAGATATACTTGCAAAAACATATTGAATGCTTTTTGTTAGACCATTGGCGTGAGTCTCCCCTGCATTATTTGCTTTTTCCTTCAGTGTTTTTGCTGTTTGTTGGACTCCGTTTTTCTGGTCTAGATACTTTGGGCTCTTTGCCACTGCTGTTTAGTGCCAAAGTGCAAGTGCTCCCTGTAAAGTGTTGTTATGGATTAGTGATTCCCTGATTGGCATATTTGATTTACTAGTAGACCCTAGTACAGTGCACTATGTGTGCCCAGGGCCTGTAAATCAAATGCTGCTAGTTGGCTGCAGCACTGATTGTGCTACCCACAGAAGCAACCTGGAAAATGTAACTCTGCCTGCCATTGCATAGCCTGTGTGCAGTCTGGGACTGCCATTTCGACTTGGCAAGTGCACACACTTGCCTGTCCCTAAACCTATCCTTTTCTACATATTAGCCACCCCTAATGTAGGCCCACGGTACCCCTGTGGGTAGGGTGCAGTGTTTGTGAAAGGTAGGACATGCCCTGGTGTGTGTGGCATGACCTTTGTTAGAAATGGGATTTCTCGTTGGCTAGGGCATGCGCCTAAGCCAGGCAGAAACCACCACTCTAGTCAGGGCAAGGGAGTTACAAGCTGAAGATAACCCCTGCTCACTCCCTTGGTAGCTTGGCACGAGCAGTCAGGCTTATCCCAGAGGCAATGTGTAAAGCGTTTAAGCAACACACACCCTCAGCAGCCACACACTAGGCACACCAAAAAAGAAACTCCACACAAGGTTATGTAAAAATAGCCTTTGTATTATCCATAAAACACATCAGTGTATAATCATATATGTACACTGAGCCACCTGGCACTAGGTATTACTTTACAGGGGATTATATACATTACAGGGCCAATCGGGCCACTGTCATCACCATTAGAACACACACGTAGTGAAAGTAAAAACAACCAGTATCTACTGGCAAGAGGCACTTAGCAGACACGAATTATGCATAAATCATGAGGCATAAACATCAACATTTCATGGAAGTGCCTATTACCCATATGATAATCACATCAGGGCATAACATACATTACAAGGCCAATCAGGCCAGTGTAATCATCATCACCCATCATTGGGGCAACCAGTAGGCATCACCACAGAAATGGTATGTCACATAATTACGTCCTGCCCACCTCCGGCACATAGGTGAACATCTGACAGTCTCACGTGGTCCTGGGGGCCCCCTTTCTGGGCTTCCTCTGCAATGCCACCAAATCAAATTGCCTGATATCTCAGAAACACGCAGCTGCCCGTGATCATAGAGTGCAGCTGCACTCAAAGGGGGACAGTTGCCAGAATGTCCTCGGTGCGCTTTCCACACCTAAGGGAGGTTGGTCAAAGGCCCTTCGGGCCGTATAAAGGGGCAGGGTGACCTGGGATGAGGGGCGCCCCATTCTTCAAGGCACTCACCCGGTCTCCTCGAGGACGGTTGCACCGGGGCCATCTCACCTGGATTCTCACCACAGATGACCCCTGGCGCCTCTTCTCCTCGCCCCCGCCTCACTCCAGGAGGGCGGGACCGCAATGGTCTTTCTTCTGGCCGTTCTCTCCTCACGCTGCCACACTCCGGCGGCTTCCCGGCCACAGCTGATGCGAGCCCATGAGGCTCGGCTTCTTCTCCCTGTCAGGGCCACGCCCACAACCAGGCAACAGCAGCCTGGCGTCAGGCTGTCTCTTGGTCTCACTTGTGCTCCCTGCCCTCACTCAGGCCTATACGCTGCCTGATTTCCTGGGGCTTCTTCTTCCACACTTTGTTTTCCGGCTGGAGGCCACGCCTACAACCAGGCCACAGTTGCCTGGCTTCTGATTTACGTCGTGGCTGCTCTCGCAGTTTTTTCCCCGCAGGAGCTCACTTCTCGGCTCAGGGAATTAGCTGCTGAGCGCTCACCATACGCAGCACTGAGCAAGGGGGGGGCGCCGACACGCACACCAGCTGCTCCCCCTTCTCCAAGGATCACGACGGCAGCACCCTTACTTGGGCTGGTCAGGGAGCAGAGCAAAAAGTGCTCCTCCCAAGTTTCTGCAGTCTCTGCTTGGAGTCAAAAAGCGCCCGCTTGGCGCTAAATGCAAGAATTCACACAGGGCAGAACTGGGCCCAGGTAGGCCAGATCACAGGGCCCTCCAGCAGAGGGGCAATCTTTTGTGGCGGTTCCTCCTGGCACCCAGCAGCCCTCTTCATCCTTCAGATCCAAGTAAGCACCAACAGCACACATTGCATGGGGTCACAGCCCCAATACTTATACCCCCTATGTTCTTTGTTCTCCCCCTGCCACAGGGCTCTTTGCCCCTTCTAAAACAGTTCTGGGGGTACTTAACATTTTATTTACAGTGCACAACAACCTTCTTTGTAAGTATAGGCTCTGGCCCCAGACAATCCACAGGGGGGTGGAGCCAGCATTGTGGAAGGCAGGCATAGTCCTATTCAGGGTCAGGTGCTACTCCTCCCACTACTCCAAATGCAGATGGGCCTATTCAGCCTAGCGCTGACTTACCCGCCCCTCTGGAGCCACAGCGCCTCCCCAGCCCCTGGCACTCCAGAGCCAGGCACGCAATACACAACAGGCAGGCAGGCACAAAGACACATAGCATACAGAAATGGCAAAATCTAAAAGTGGCATTTCTACAATAGTGATAATAAATCTGTGCACACCACCACA
Organism: Triturus cristatus; assembly: GCF_964204655.1. Classification (NCBI taxonomy): domain Eukaryota; kingdom Metazoa; phylum Chordata; class Amphibia; order Caudata; family Salamandridae; genus Triturus; species Triturus cristatus. The sequence continues at coordinate 318,316,597 of NC_140588.1, forward strand.
CAGCATGTATCACCACTATTCCAAACAAACAACACTTGATCACGCTACTCCTCTAGTATCAGGAATTACCACTGAAACACACATCAGGGAATCTCCAATGTATACCTATGAGAGGGCAGCCTCACAGTAGTGAGACACCAAAATGGCTGTTTGCCACTTCCAGGACATGCCATACAATAAGGCTACATGTCCCATCTTTTACCTACAGCGCACCCTTCCCATACGGCTAGCTAGGGCCTACCTTAGGGGTGCCGGATATGTAGAAAAAGGGAAGTCACAGATGTGGCAACCACTTTATGTGCCACGTCACAGCGGCAGTAAACTGCGCACGCAGGCCCTGCAATGGCAGAGGCCTGAGACAGGTTTCAAAGGCTACTTTGGTGGGTGGCGCAAGCAGCGCTGCAAGCCCACCAGTAGCATTTAATTTACCGGCTCCAGGGATATGAGATACCACTTTACAGGGGACTGATAGGGTAATTAAATATGCCAAACAGGTGTAGACCAATCTTACCACATTTTAAAATAGAGAGCACATGCACTTTACACTGGACAGCAGTGAGAAAGTGCCCAGAGTCCTAAAACCACCAACACCAGGTCAGAAAAATACCAGGAGGAAGGCAAAAAGTTCAGAGGGCCAAGTCCAACAACCTGATAGTGAATTGCTGCTAATTTAGTTTTTCACTATTGCAAGGCTCCCTGTTCCCATAGGACAGAATGGGGAGTTTGTTTATAACATCTTATAAATATAACTACCCCTGGGAACACAGTAGGACAATAAAGCTTAGTATGCCTGGACTCAAAATGTTAAAATGCTTCTTTTAGTGAGGGTGATTTTTACATTCTGTGTTTGAAAATAATATTTTTAGGAAGTAGGTATTTTCTTGCTTAACTATCCAGTGTGCCTCTGCTAGGTTTGTGTATTGCATGTCTGGCTTTTGGATGACAGGGGCTGGAGACGGGCAGTGGCTCCAGAGAGCCTGATGAGTCAAGACTGGGCTGCATTTAGAGTAGGGGGAGGAGATTTCCTTTCACCTGGATGGGCCTGGTCTGCCTTCAACAACACTGTCTCCACCTCTTGTCAGGAAGCTGCACCAGTGAGGACAGAACTGGTTTTGGCTGGGTATAGACACTCTCTGCCTTCAGAGAACAGAGGATATTTGTATATAAAAAGAGGGGCCCAGACCCCAGACTTTTAGATCACTTTTGGGAATCAAGAGCAACCTTTGCTAAGGAGAGGAGCCGGAGAAGCTGAGGAGGAATACACACCCTGTGCTGTTTGTTGTCTGGGGTTAACCTGCCGTGGCTTCTTGCTGCAAAGAAAAGGAGAAAAGGACTTTGCTGTTTGCTTTGTCACCTGCTTGAGGAAAAGATCTCCAAGGGCTTGAAATTGAGCTTGCCTCCTGTTCTGAATTCTCAGTGACACAAAGACTTCATTTCTTCTGTCTCTCTGCATCTGGAACTGCTGTTTCAGTTGCAACAGAAGGAAATTGCAAAACCGATGCCAGCGTCAAGGCAGTGACCTGCACAAAAGCCGTTGGCACTGCTTGTGCAGAGCACAATGCACCACCCCAACTTGCACCGCAGGTCAGACGCCTGCTGCCGCTGTGCGCACCGACTCCAAAGCCGTCGCCGAGGCCGCTGTCTGCACGACGCATTGTTCCGACTCGCACTGCAGCCCCGATTTCACCGATGCCGGTGCTTGATCAACGCGGAGCCGATACTCGACGTGGGTGACTCCTGAATCCATTGACACTGCACTGTTCTAAGGAACCGACGTCTCAACGACACTGCGACGTCACCCCCCGACACAGTAAGGAACCAACGTCTCACCTCCCCTGCACCCCAGTAAGGAACTGAGGCTTCACTTCCCCTAGGGTTGTTAGGCACCGATACCGCTCGGCGCCAACGAAGCATCACCTCCCCGATGCCATGCACCGCCTTTGCTTTAATTGTTTCCAAGGTACTGTTCTTTGTGGGTCTGCTTGACTCCGTGCCCAATGCTGCCACCTCGCGGTCGGCACCGTACTTTCGGATTTTTATCTGTCACAATGTTGTAATACCTCCAGGTGGAGTTATTTGTTGCTACAAAATTTAATTGAGTGCATAACCTATTTTTGAGCATATCTTGATAACTGTGTTGTGGATTTTTGTCGTTTGGTCTTGTTTTGGTTTAGATAAAGATTACCTATTTTTTCTAAACTGGTGTGGAGTCCATTTGTAGTGTTTTCACTGTATTACTGTATGTGTTCACCAATGCTTTACACACTGCCTCTGAGATAAGCCTGTCTGCACGTGCCAAGCTACCAAGGGGGTGAGAAGGGGTTATTTTAGAAGTGTATTCCCCTTACCCTGACTAGAAGTAAGGGCCCCTACTTGGACAAAGGTACCTACCTCTGCCAACTAGAGACCCCCATTTGTAACACTTCCAGACCATGGAAAAAAATCACAGCCTTAATGAATGAGGTGGAGGGGCTTCAGGTCATGATCTGCGCTCTTACTGGCAGGGTAGCATGCATGGAGGCCCGGGTTGAGGATGTTGAGGGTAGGGCCCGTAGATGCAAAATACAGTTTGTGGGTTTTTCTGGGGAGACAGAGGGAAACTCCCCGGATCTTTTCTTGGAGGAATATCTCAGGAATCCTATGGCTCCAGCTATGCTGTTATCCATCTTTGTCATTGAAAGGGCCCCTCCAAGGCTCTCCCTTTTTACCTTCAGATCCCCCAGGATCGGAATCTCTTCCTTGGCCTGAAATTGAGCAATTAAGAGACACGAGTCAATGAGTATTCATTAATACATGGGAGGCATTCGCCAAAGTGGTCCCTGTTGTCCAGTGTGGACGTATGGTCCGTGACTTATATATCTTTAAACATTAGTTAAGGACAATGGGGAGGCCTACTCTAGTCTGCACAGTGTAGATCAATCTTGCTACGTGGAGAGAGTGCTTGTTCTCTCCTGTGTTTTTGTAACACTAGCATAGGGAACAGTAATACAGTTCAAATTAGATAGTTTTTTAGTATTGCTTCTTAGTTTGTTGTGAGAAGGTGCCTGATAGGCAGAGCCAGTATGGGAAGACATCCTGTTTATGTTGAGAGGGATGTTTACCCAGGGGAAGCTGGGTGGATGGGCAGATGGGTGGGAGGGAGACTATACAGGTGTATCTTAGCTGGTACATTTCAGCAATGCAGTAGTAGGGATACACCAGGTTCCGATGATACAGGATGCATTTGTACCTCAGGAGATACAGAGTGGAATTGGCATTTCTGTATGAAACTCATTTAAGTGATGCTGAGGGGAATAGATTGAGAACGAAATGTAGAGAGCAGTGTTATTCTTTCACACAATTGGCGCAAGCTAGGGAGGTGTCCATTTGGATGGCTGCCAGGATTGCCCTTCCGCAATCTTGTCTCCTATTCTGACGTTGACGGTAGATATATCTAATGTAGGTCTATTTACATATAGTTGAACTTCACTTACTGAATGTATATGTGCCCAATGTGGATGACAAAATGTTTTTCTGGAAATGTCTGGAGGTGCTCATGCCTTGTGTAGGGATCCCTCCTGTGGCAAGGTGATTTTAACTGTGCGTTGGATTGAGCCTTAGAGAGGAGACCTCCGCAACCTCAGCCTGAGCTGGGAATGGGTGGGGTGGGGTTTAAAGTTATAAATAATCTAGATTGTATAGATGTCTGAAGAGCAGAAAAGTGAATTAATTTACTATTCCTCTGTACATGGTACATTCAGGAGACTAGATAGGCTGTTGGTGTCTCGGACAATGGGGAGCCGGTTGCACAAGGTGGAGCATTTGGGTAGGTTCCTGTTAGATCATGCCCTCTGTTGGCTATGTATACTTGGAGTAGGCATACTCCCCCTATTCCCATGTTGCATCTCCTACCAGATGCCCTTAAAAGATACTGCATTTCATGGAGATATTGCCACAGTCCTAGAGGGGTACTTTGCAGATAACTGAGGGACAGTGCCAACCAGTGCCACTGAATAGGATACGCTTAAAGCGCTGCTCTGGGGGGAGTGCCTCAATGGTTGTCTGATATAATACCAATGCTAAAAAAGATCATGTAGACAGATTATTGAGTCAAAAATATCGAGGACCAAAATATCAATATAGATTTACTATTTTTAAATCCACATCTAGAACCTTTAAAGATAGTATATCGACAAGGTACATATATGTTGAGTTAAGTATAGTCATACTTTGCTTACCCATAGAAACCTAACTTCATAATATTTTTGTCCTTGATATTCTTGACTCCATATTTTGTTTACACAATAATTCATACTCATGTTTTATCCAAACTCTGCATTAGCAAGGTATATGGTACAAAATCCAAGGTGCAGAAAGATCTCCAAGGTCAGAAAGAGAAATTAGCTAGGTTATAGAGGCAGAAAAACTGAACAAAGAGACATTTGGTAAAAAAAATGAATAGGAGATATTTGGATGGCATTAGATGGGTTTACAATATGGGATTGCAGGCTATGGTTACATAGGGAGCGTGATAAACTGGGTCAACTCCTCACATGGCTGCTTGAGAGGGAGACCCCTACACCTATGATATTAGCACTCTCTGGGAAAAATGGCATGATTGTATCCACAAAAATATTGATTCACAAATACCTGAGTGACTATCAGGAGGGAGTCTATAAAAGGCTCCTGCATAATTCTTATCTCTCTACTAGGCCTTGACAGTGAACTTTGCTCTATTCGCAAAGTTTGCGGAGTTTTCTGCACTCCGCGGAGCTTGCGGAGTGCAGAAAACTTTGCATCGCACAGTGCAGCAGAGTTTTTTCCCCGCTCGCTATCCCAAATGGTAAGTTCGCGAGCTGCCGCTCGGGTAGAATTTCTACCCGAGCAGCAGAAATACCAGCACAAACTACAGGTCGCACGGCACTCCACCACTTGCTGAACTTTGCAGAGTTTTTTTGTAACTTCGCGGAGTTATGCTCACTACGCCCAGGCCTACGTCTCTATGCAATGCTTCTTGACAGGGATGGAACTCCCCAAACTGTCAGAGGAGGGGAGGCTTGCTGATATCATGTTAAAAGAGATCAATGCACTTGCCCTTGAATTACTGCATTATAAAACTGCATGGGAAGATGATTTGGCATCAGAATTTTATAAGGCTTTTGCCTCCATGCTCCCAGATTGTTTGTGAAAGTGTTCCTAGAGTCTAGAGACCGTGGCCAATTACCGCAGTCTATGTTAGAGGCTGTCATATTTATGTTCCTAAAGCTGGAAAAGGATCCCTTCCTGCCTGAAATCTATTGACCATTATCTATGATGACTGTTGATGTGAAAATGCTATAAAACATTCTTGCAAATAGACTCAAGCTGGTGTTCGAAGTGTTGGTCCATGAAGACCAGTGTTGATTTATACCTACTAGGGGCACTATTAGGAATACTAGACTTATCATATGTACTATGCACGCAGTCCATTCATCTGATTTGAAAGGTGTACTGGTAGCCTTGGATATGGAAAAGGCATTTGATACCCTAGACTTGGGGGTACATGATGGTTGTTCTCTGGAAGATGGGCCAACTTCCTGAAGATGACATGTTGGGCAGCTAGTGATTAGAGAGAGAGACTAGACAGGGATGTCCAGTCCACCATGTAGTTTGCCCTGGCCATGGAGCCAATGACTGTACGGGTGGTGATATGATAGGAGACAGACAGGTTCTGCTATTTAGGCTTTCAGGTAGCGCACATGGCCCAGAATCAATTAGTATACAATATGAACAGATTGCTGTATGGGCTCCAGGCCTCTGTTCACCTTTGGAATACGTTGCCCTTGTCTACGATGGGGAGGGTGGAGTAACGAAGATGGTATTCCTGCCTCGTTGACTGTATGCCTTGCAGAACTCTATGTTTATCATTGCCAAAACATTCTTTAAAAAAATTTGACAGTCTGCTAGCCTCCCTTATATGGGCTGGCAAAATGAGTGAGGTGAGACTGCTGGTGCTCAAACTAAACATTGGGGAAGGGTAGCAGGGACACCCAGATTTTGAGCTAAACTATGCGGTGATGCAGCTCCAAAATGCAGTGCAATAGAGAATACTTGGGAGAAACAACTACTGGTAGGAATTGAGGAAACAAATAATTTACCCATGTGATTGTATTCGGGCATGTGTCTTGAGAACAATTAGTCCTAAATAGTGCGCCAGAGAGCTACGGTTTGCAAAACAGTAGTGAAGAGAGTTTTGCATAAACCGCCTTACTCTGAGAAACTACCACTTTGGTGGCTACTGCCAGTTATAAACATTAGCAGCAATATGTCCATGAGGCACTGTATCGAGGGTGGCCATGCCACATTGGGAGACATATTTTTAGAAAACACCTGCATCATCTTACATGAGGTGCAGTTGCAATTTGGGGTGGACCAGGCCAATTTTTGCTATTCGCAAAACTAATCAAGACCATTGGGAGGATCTGGATGGGATTTCCCTCAACCCCAGATGTACTACAAATTCTAAAAATTATATTAGAAGAAGGGTCCACAGTGAGAGTGGTCTCCCAATTTTATGCAGTTTTGAAACAAGACAGATCTCCTATGGTTCTAAAGGTGAGATTGAAATAGGAGGAAGATTTATAAGAATCTCTGAGAGACAGGGAATGGAGAGATGGAAGCGCTCAGGCGAGGGAGGTATCCTGTAGCAACATATTAAAACTGCCACATTTTCATGTGCTCTGTCATACCTATCTCACACCCGGAAGATTGTATTTCATCTACCCCTTAGATCTGACGCATGGCCCAGATGTAGTAATTTTGGAGATGCAGGTGTCATACATATGGTGTGGAGTTGTGATGAGGTAGTGCACTATTGGAGAGCGCTTGTAGAACGGTGGAGGATTGTATCAAGGATATGACTGGATCCCTCATTTAAGCAGTGTATATTCTGGATTGTCCCCTGCCCCAAGGAGAAAAAGATGTAAAAACGTTGTAATGTTGGCGGTTTCCCTTGTCTAAACAAAATACTGCCATCCATTGTCTGGCGTTTGTTGGATCTTTCCTGCAAATGTGGTTGAAAGTTGTGGAGGAGTGGCTCTAGCAGAGGAGCAGCGAATGAGGGAAATGCGCAGTCATGAAAATGTTGAGGAGGACTGTCTGGTGGGGGTCGATTTGATACTTAATGTGGTGGTCCCCACACAGGGGAAGTTATCCCTGGAGGATGGGTTGGAACATCTCAGTTCTGCGAGTGGACTTACCCCCCCCTTCAGACTCCCATGATGATTCCTGGTGAAACTCATAAGTAGACTGTTCTCCCACATGGGTGGTTATTTCTGCATTGCGGACCTTATTTTCCCTTTGTACTCTAATATGATGTGGATCTTTCAGGTGTCATCCTTACCTTTAAGTGGAAAAAATGTGCTTGATTATTCTAACCGTACACTTGCAGCATCTGTTATTCAAACCTAATGTCAATCATGTCCGTAATGCGGCATCTGTTTTTTGTCTGTTGTGCTATGTTATACACTCCCCAGTTTTCATATTGTTTGAAGATGAAAAACAAAAAATTAACGTGTAAAAAAGAGATCTCTGGGAATGCATCGAGGCTCATAGTAAATTGGGAGAAATTTGCATTGCCACCTGTTAAAGAAGATCTCTCCAGGAGTATGATGTATACCAGGCTTCTAGTGATAACGGATTACTTTTGTTGGCTGGAATTACGCAATCCCATAACACAGTAGGGACCTAAACATTGCGCCATCTTTACTAAGGTAAAAAATTATTTAAAAGTATGGGCATTGTTGCCTCTCTCTATAGCTGTGCACCAGACTCTTTTCAAAATGATCTCCCTCTCTGGCTTTCTACAGGTATTACGACACTACCTGTATGTGCTCCCAGTGGTGGCCAGCACAGGTAAGCGAGATGGGGCACTGGGGCGGAGCAGGTCGCAGCAGAGGGGAAGCCGACAGACTATGGAGTAGGTATTATTTATTTATTTAGTTATGCCTATTCCATCGTCTGTCAACTTACCCAATTCCCACCCGCCCCCACCCTACTGCCCACCGCGTTTACCTGTGCCGGCCACCGCTGTGTGCTCTGATCGCCCTTCTTTTCTGAAATCTAATCCTGCATTTGCACATACCTGGGCAGAAACCCCCCAGAGTATCATTTTGAAATGCTATCAATCACCATACAACCCAGTTATGTGTTGGGCTGATGTCAAGATGTTCTGCCAGGCCTCCCAGATGGTACCAATTAATGATTGGAACCATGGGGACAGACATGACCCTACCCACAATTTGAATTGGCGTTGGTTGAGGCCCATGGGGTTTTGAATCTGCTGTATAGTAATGCTCCCCCATCACCAGGCTCCCACTTTTCTGTGGGCATGCTGTGCTCGAGCACATTAAATGGCATTGCACCCTAACTACTTCCTATGGCAGGGCAAATGGTTAGCAAAGACAGCAAGACTTCTTGAGTTCTCCCAGTTGTACCTGATTGGTATAGCGACTCTGGGGGATGGTTAGAGAGTCAGTTGCATTAAATAATTTGAGAAACTGGCGATGGAATTTCACTTGCATAAAATGCAGCTTTACAGCTATTTACAACTGAGGCATGTCTTAGAAACTTACCGGGATGGACTTACTGGGTTCCTGGACCACAGCCCCCTGGAAGCCCAGTTATAGACAGACTTGGTAAAGGTAGTATCTCGTGGTCATACAAATTATTGTAAGTTATTCACCTGACCATTCAAGCAGCTCCAGGCAGCATGGGTGGTGGACCTGAGCCCACAGAAAGACAGTGAATGAACTAGGCCTGGGCGGTAAATTCCGTTCCGATCGCGAAATTTGGGTAATTTCGCGTTCCGCGGAGAACGCGGAATTGCCAAAAATTCCACGATCCGCGGCTTCGCAGAATTTTTTGCTTGTTCGCGCTTTCAAAATGCATGTTCGTGAGATATTTCCCCCGAGCACACAAACAGCGTTCGTGAACAGGAAAAAAGCATCGCGAACGGGCAGAACAAGCAATTCCACGTGTTCGCTGAATTTCTGCGAGCTCGCGAAGATTTTTTACGGTTTTGCGGAGCATTGCGTAGAGCGACTACACAAATTCCGCCCACCCCTAGAATGAACTGAGGCCACAATAACACCTTAGGTGTTCGCTATCTAAATACACTTCAGGCTTATCTAATTAAATTTTTTTCATAGCTTTTACTACTTGTTTTTTTTTTTAAACACAGCAGAGAGGCAACTTTAACGCAGAAAATTAATGACAGCAAAATGCTATTTGTTCACAAATAAATGAATTGAGAGGTGTTTTTATTAGTTTTTGAAATTTTGTATTCACACATAATCTTGTAGTTGAGGAAAAAGATTTCCGCGCAGCCTGTGCAGAAATCAAGTTGACTTCTGGAAAACACTTGTTTTAAAAATATTTATTTCAAATGCAACTAAAACATCCGTAAAGGAAATTTTATATTTGTTTACACATAATGAGAATTTTATTCTGTGATGTTTTTCATTTAACTCAAAAATGCAACTCTCCAATTCTTGAATTTTTCATTCTAAACAATGAATATGTGATTGAAGAACCTGATATATATCTTTAGATGTATCATCCATCTGTCAGCAAATATAATATTAAATTATTAACCATATTTTTATGGCAAAATTGGAGGAGGAATTGATCTACAATAATGACTTGTTTAAAAAAACGACCCTTGTCCCAGTTTACCACTCAAACGCATCGCTTCAGATCCAGGGAAATATATTAGGATAAAACATGACAAAAGTATTCATTTGTTCATAATGAATTATGGCATATATATTAAAAAGCAGGAAATCATCTCTGCGAGGAGATGCTAAAGCTCCTAAGTATTTACAGTACGCAGGATTTTCATAATTAAGTGTCATATAACCTGTGGGACAACCATTGTTCCCACATACATGTATATGTTACTCGTTGAACAATCCTAAAATGGCAATTGTAAATTCACAAACTGAGTTCATTCACTAGATTCTTGATAGCAGTACCTCTCTAACATCACACAAATTGGAGGCAAGATGCTATTTTCCTGCTTCCTTGATTCTAATCAGCAATAATAGCTCAGATCCTTCCACTGTGAGGATATTTCATGTACCACCCACTCTCATGTGTGCAGTGGTAACTGCATGCTCATCTCCTCCAAAACAAGATTAAAATCCTTCAGCATTATCCTTAAAGCTTTGCCCTTCTTACAAGCATGTTTAATGTTTTTACCACAAATTTCTTACTTCTACTTTCTGGTAATTGTGGGCCAAAGACACTCCATTTATAGGAATGCATATTTTGCTCATTATTTTATATTGGAAGTGTGTAAGAGAGAAGTGCAGTGATGGGCAGATGACTAATTCCTATTTTCTAAAAAGGTTACGATGTTGCAAGACTGGCGATATCGTGAAGAGTAAAAAGGAGTAGGTGACCTTTAAATACACTGTATTACTGCAGATTGGGTTTTTCAGAGTGTACAATTCATGCCCATATGCTTTGTAAGAGTTCTGAGTAGGGTATGATCTCTTACCACACCCTACTATGCACACCCACTATCAGAGAGAAGGGTGCTAACAGGGAGGACAGTCCCTGGACAGAGCATACTATGCACAAATGTGATCCAAGAGAGAGGTCACACGGGAAAGGCTGGTCTTTCTCCACACAGCCTACAAAGCATACCCATAATCTGAGAGAGAGGTCTGGAAGGAGAAGCTAGTCGATGTACATACCCTACTGCACACAGTCATCATCTGAGACAGAGGTCTGAAAGAAGAGATCAGTCCATGTACACAGTACACACCCTACTATGCACAGCCATCATTTGAAAAATAGATGTGACAGAAGAGACTACTCCACATAAATACCCTCCTATGCATACCCATCATCTAGACCGAGGTCTCACTGGAGAGGCCAATCTTTCTCCACAAAGCCTAATACGCACACCCGTCATCTGAGAGAGAGAGATCTGGAAGGAGAGGGTAGTCCATATCACACCCTACTACACACAACCATCATCTGAGACAGAGGTTTGACAGAAGAGGCCAGTCCATGTAGACACCCTAAAATGTACACCTGTAGTCTGAGAGAGAGGACTTAGTGGAGAGGTAGTCTCTCTTCATGCACCCTAATACACAAACCTGTCATCTGAGAGAGAAGTCTGGAAAGAGAGGTCAATCCATGTACACACATTACTAAGTACTCTCGTTAACTAACAAAGAGGTGTGGAAAGAGAGGGGAGTCCATTCAGGCACCCTACTAGGCACACCTCTCATGTAAGTGAGAGGTCTGAGGGAAGAAGCCAGTATGTCCTCATGCCCTACTACACACATCCATCAACCACAGGAGGGGTCTCAGTGGAGAGGCTATTCCCTCATACACTGTACTATGTACACCTGTCATCTGAGACTGAGGTCTGTATGGAGAGGCCAGTCTCTCCCCTCACCCTACTACACACACCTGTCATTTAAGAGATAGGCTTCAGTAGAGTGGATACTCTGTCCCACATAGTACTGTTTCCCTACCATTTAGTTGCAATCCCACAAGACCTTGGTGAGAGTAGTTTACAGGTTCTGAGGGTGAAGCTTGTTGCATGGACACCTGTGATCTCGTGAGAAGCTCGCAAGGCCCTAATGAAAATGACTGATTCTGCGACGAGGTCTTTTACAATCCCGCAAGAGTTTCTCAAGATTGTAATGGGGAGAAGTAGAGAAAAAGGGCCAATGCTCAACCAATAGTTACTATTCTTTTTGCATGATTCAAGAAATGTTGTGATGGGTGGGTGAAGAACAAGAAATAGTTCACATTATTCTTAGTTATTTGGAAGAGAAAAAATCCTGTTGGAGCTGTGCTCAACAGAAGTGACTGAATTTTGAACTGAGAGAGTCTGGTATTTTCAGTTGCATATGCAAAACTGCTTGAAGTTCAGAAAATAAAAAGTGCAGTTTATGAACTTTGTTGAGAAGTGTCAATAAGTGCACTACTTTTTGGTAAACTTATTCTATGCAAGTTTTAGAGACTTAAAAGCTGCTTTTGGAGGTGCATGTTTTTTTAATATAGGTTTTGAGAGGTAAAGTTTAGAATATAGAGAGATATCACCAAGTATCCGATGTTTTGTTAAAAATGGAATGCTCAATCTGCATGTAGTTGTAAGGAAAAGATGCAGTATTTCTGAAATTATAAAACAAAGAATCTACAATCTGTTAATTCAAGACTCTGTGTTTTTATGAATCTTACTGTACACATATTTTATGCTCACTGCTAGGGAACCATGTTTGATGGCATGTCATAATTTAATTATGAAAAAATTAACTGTTTGAGGGTGTTGAATTCTTCAAGAGAAAGGAATATGAAGTTAGTGGTATTGTGGATATATAACTATGTGATTGTGGGTGAAAATGTAGAAAAAAAAAACTTTACAATATAAAGTGATGTATCACTGTCATCAATTATTGATCAGAATGCAACTTTAAATTCTTTGGGTATAATTTAAGGTGTGATGACGTTATAATTTATTTGTGAAAAAAGTGCTCTGGATGAGGATGTGGCATTTTTCAGGACAAATGAATAAAAAATTACAGGTGCGTTAGATATAAATATTTGATTGTGGTGAAAAATGTAGGCATGTTAATAAAAGATATTGATGTGTCACTGTTATCAATTATTGAACTGCATGTAACTTTGATCTTTTTTGTTATTTTGTCTATGTTTTAGAAAGGAAATGGAAAGGTTTCCCTGAGGAAATAATTACCTGCTTTCATAAGCAGCAAAGGAGAGCCTTACTAAGAGAAGCTTACACCCATAGAGCCACTCAGACACCTATTCCCACATGGATAAACACAGCCACACAGCCACTCACATAATATGTGCTACAAATAGTATTATTCTTTAGTAGTACACAAACTACACTTATTTGTGTTTTGTGGTAACTAAGGGGGTCATTAGGATGGCAGACGGACTTGAGTCCGTCCTCCATCTTTGTGTAAACCGAGACCGTCTTCAATACATGCAGAGGTCCTGCACAACAAATGAGGATGTGACCCCCACCATGGCGGTCGCATTTTGCTTTTTGCTTTTTAACATTGCGGCGGGTGCTGCTAACAACAGCACCCGCCGCAATGCTAAAATAGCTTGTTGTGCATTTCACTGCACTACGTGGCAGGTACCACACGGTGCCTGCCACTTGGTGAAGTGAAATGTGGGGAGTACCAAGGGTACCCCCCGTGCACCCCCCAGTGCCTCCACATCTCCCCCAACACTAGGGGGGCCCGCAACAGGCCCGAAACAATTCTCCATCAGCCTTTCCGTGGCGGCACCGCCACCATGGAAAGGCCTGCAAAATCCATCTCACATAATTTGGTGGATAGTGCCTGCTAGGCACCGCCAAAATTTGATGGTCCCTTGTCTGCCAGGCATTCAGACTTATTGCTTCTAGCAGACCAGTGGCGGGCGGTTTTTCTGTCCTCCATGGACAGAATGGGATTCCCATCGCCATCCTAATTCGGCAGTGGGAAAATAGAGGTCCGATGATGGAAGTACCGCACCAGCATTGCTGGAGGTGGCGGTCCTTCTGCCATCCTAATGACCCCCTTAGTATACATCTTTCACACTCAGAAACGTTTGGAAAACACTCACACTCACTAGATGATATGATCAGTGATGTCATTTGAAATGTCATCAATGATGTGATCAGTGATGTCACTGACCATATCATGAGTGATGTAATATGTGAGGTCAAAAGCAGTGAATGTGGGGGTATTAGGTATAGATAGCTACGGTAACCACAACTGCTGAATTTCACTGGTTTTCTATGAGTTAAATGTCAACCTAAATATTACGTTGATGTAACCTTCATTTTTTTCAGTGAATTTTTAAGGTGTTTTAAATGCTATTTCCTAACTATTACTCCCCTGTAACCTTCTTTTAAGGTAATTTCTAAGGTTCTTTTTTATTCTATTTCCTGCCTATAACCTGTAACCTTTGAAAATGAGTTTATGAGTGAGTTTAACAGTGCCTCAGTGGGTGTGGGACTGAGTGCATGAGTGTTTCAAAAGGTGTGTGACTGGGTGTGTGTCTGTCTGAGTGGGTCTGGGAATACCTGCATAAGTGTCTTACTGGGGGTGTGAGTGGGGGCACCACTGTCTGAGTGAGTGTCTGAGTGTTTGAGTAGATATCTAAGTAACTGCATGAGTTTCCGAGTGGGTCAGTGAAGGGGGAAATTGAGGTTTTGAGTCGTTTTGACACTTGAGAAATAACTATAACATGCCATGTGATGCTTGCAGTGAGATAGCACAGACAGGGTCTGCACTAGTAGCCATCCCCCATCTATGAAGGACTATTTATGTACATGGTTGTGAAGGATGTATCAGTACATCCGTATAGATCTCAGAGAGTGTTTAAGTAAATGTGCTGGTATGCAACAGCCTGCTATGATACCTCTTTGGCTGTCTAAATGTGTATGTAAGTGACTGCACAAATACTTCAGTACCCGTGTTACGCAATAGAGTGCTATATAAGTGTCACTGCAACTTCCTTTTAGTCGGTTGCATGCATAAATAGTTTCTGGTGAGTGACTGAATATATAAGTGCTTCTGTAGTTGTCTCTGTAACTGAAAGACAGGCTCTATGCATTTGTAAACATGTATGTCAATTGTTTTAGGGATGGCAAATTCTATGGAATACTTGGCATAGAGGCCTGCAAGTGCACAAGTAACTTGTTCAACTTAAAAGGACACCTCTCTCTATCTCCGAAGCACAAAACATCATCCTTTAGTGCATACATACAGCATATGTTAGAAGTGTTTGATACTTGAGAAAGACCTATAGCATGCTGAATGAAGCTTGGAGTAAGAATACACAGACATGGTCTGCACTAGTAGCCATCACCCATGAGTCACAAACTATTTCTCTGAATGGTTCAGAAGGTTGTGTCAGTACTTTTCTACATATGTAAGTGAGTGTAGCAGTACACATGTATGAGTGCTATAAGATGTTTAAGTAAATGTACTGATATGTGACTTTGTATTTTAGTAGCTAAATGACTGTCTAAATGAGTATGTAAGTGGCTGCATAAATGCTTCAGTGCCTCTGCAAGGGAATAGCACATGTGTCTGCAACTACCTTTGAGTCTGCTGCAGGTATAAGTAGTTTCTAGCAAGTGACTGACTGTATATGTGCTTATGTAGCTGTCTGATTAGGTTGCAAATAGGTTTGTGCTTTTGTGAACATGTATATTAGTTGATTTAGGGGTACATGCTCTATGTAGTACTTTGCATAGGGACCTACAAGTACTCAAGTAACTTATTCAACTCAAAAGAACATCTGTCAATCTCTTAAGGACAAAACTGAATTCTTTTTGGTTTACGTACAGCATATCTTAGAAGTGTGTTATGTGCACTAAAACATGGGTTTGACACTCCAGAAACACCTATAACCTTATTAGCAGACTTATAATGCACACAGCTACCCCAAGGGGTTTCCCGGCACAGGATAGCTGCCGACAGTGAATCCCCAGGCAGTAGCTAGAAGAGCTATGTTTCCAGATTTTTACGAAATGTCATTAAGGAATTACAGGTCCTAAGGGAGGGAGTGAGAGAATTCCGCAGCTTAGGGCTAAGGCAGAAAAAGGAGCGTCCTTTGATGCGTGTTAAGTGGAACCTATGTGTTGTGAACAACGAGTGTATGGCAGACCTCAACAAGCGCATAGGCCTATAAGGAGCCACCACATCTTGAATATATGTGGGTGGAAAGCCCTGTTTGGCCACAAACATATAGCAAAGTGCCTTAAATACAATGCATTTTGAATTCCTTAGCCAATGCAATTTCTGGAGCAGAGGCAAAGCAGGGGCATTTCTCAGTAGTTGAAAAATTAGCCGGGCAGCTGCATTCTGAATGATCTGAAGGCATCTAATCAACGACTTGTCAGCGCCTAGGTACAACACATTGCCATAGTCCAGTCTGGATGTGACCAGGGCCTGAATTACCATTCTCTGTGCCCCTAAAGTATTCGCCAGAGGATCTTTTTCAGCCATTTAAAGACGGCAATACAGACAGCCATGACCATAGATACTTGTGGCTTCAATTAAAGTTTATCATCTATGATGAAACCAAGTTTCTTGGCCTTTGTAGATGGAGAGGGTATGGGACCCAGAGAGTCCGGACAGTGGCTAGGTCTCCAGAGATCCGGATGTTGGCCCAAGACAAGGATCTCCGTTTTTCCGTCATTACATTAAAAAAACAAACACATCATATAAGATTTTATGAGGGGTGCATCAATAAGTACATAACAGAAGGAGATTCAAAGTTAAAACAGAGATAGGAGCTTTTACAATTGATTAACCACCATTGGATTTGAATACGATAAAGCATATCTGTACTTGGGCAAGGTCCCACCCCAGCCTCAATCTGCTATTGGTAAATCGGCGCCCATATAGCTTTACCCAGATTTCTAGTTCTATAGCCTCTTTCTTTGCAAATCCCTTTTTTAAGGTTAAAGATGGATAGGAGTCAGCCAAGCCATTCACAAAAGGAGGGAGCCGTAGAGACCAGCCATGCTGTAGAAATACATATTCTAGCCACAGCCATGGTCAAAAACATAAAATATGGCTGGGCTCCGTCTGACCCTAAACTGCTGACTCCCAACAACATTAGCTCGGGCATTAACACTACTTTCACACTTTTAAAGAAGCTCTCTAAAGATTTCTCATTGTCTCTCTTCAAAGTTTCAGGCCGTGGACAAGTGTAGAACATATGGACCACATCTGCCCTGGGGGTTTGATAGCTGGGACAATTGATACCCACTGAGCCACCCCATTTTGTTATTTTGTAGGCCTGTAAAAACATCTAAAATTGTCTTGTAATGCTGTGACTGCAACCCTGACATACACAATATTACCTGGCCCATTTTTAGAGATTGGAGAAACCTTAATTCCTTTATACCGAGCCTCTGATCCCATTTATCAGCCTGCCTCTTAAGGTCATCTGATCGCAGGATGCTCAACTCGCTATAAATCTGGTTGATTGTGCAGCCCTCTTTGCCCCCAGCATATCCATAATGACAGCTTTAACTATCCCTTTTGGGACACCAGATTTCTTTACAAGAAAGCTGTGGATCTGTAAGTATTTGAAAAAGTATTTCCGGCCCACCCCATGACTGGTTTGGATCTCTGTGAATGTCTTCAATCTGACAGCACTAAACAAGTTCCCTATCGTCCCTACCCCTAAGTCCCTTCATCATTTCATTGAACTGTCATGAAAAACTGTCGGAAATGATAGAGTCAACAAGAGTGAGTTATAATAGTTTGTGCTTCCTATCTCTGTCTTTCTCTTCAGTGTCCTTCACACCTGAGAAGCTGCCAGGAGGGTCTTGAACCTTCCTTCTTGGAATAACTGGGTTCGCTAAACTTTAAAAGTCAGTTTTTAGCATCTTCCCTACCAATAGCTCATAATTATCAGGCACAGTTCCCCGGTTCCAGGGGTCCAAGGAGTTTCCACCATCTAACCCACATTTATATTGAAGGGTCGCCGCCAGATGGTACAAGTTAAAATCGGGGATGGCCCATCTGGCTCTCTCTCTGGGGACAGTCATGTATTTCAAGGCCCATCGTGTACCCAAATGAACCTGATAACCATCCCCTCTAACTTCTTAAACCAAGATTTATCGAATACTAAGGGAATTGATCTAAACAGAAAGAGGACTTTAGGGAGAAAAATAATTTTAACAATAGTGCACTGGCCGACTATTGACATATGTAAATTATTCATCCCATCAAAGTCTTGTGATCCTTTCTGTATAATGGGAGCTAGATTCAATTCAAGGATTTGATATATATTAGGTGATGTATTTCTCCCTAGATAGGTTGCTGATTGTAATACCTGGAGTTGCAATGCATTTTTGATTGATCCATATGAAAATATCCCTCAGGCCTACATGAAGCAGTGAGGGGTCCTGTCGATGGGCATCAGATAACGAGAAGATGATCTTAGCGCCATCAGCGTAAGAAAACAGGGTGAACTCACATTTCTCAATGACGTCCTCTGGAGCATGAACATAGATGCTAAAGAGCAAGTGGCTCAGAATAGATCCCTGAGATCAGAGGTCAGGGCGAGATTCTTTGATCTCGCGTCAGCCGAAGAAACCTGGAAGTTGCAATTCTTCTAAAAGGAGCTCACCCATTCCAAAGCCAGACCTTCTATGACCAAGGCCTCAAGTCAGTCGATAAGAATAAAGTGAGACACAGGGTTGAATGCAGGGCTCAAGTCAAGCAGAATGAGAGCAGCCGTGCCACCAGATTCCAAATGTTGTCTGAGACATACAGTCACCCCAATAAGAACGAACTTGGTGATGTGAGCCACCCTAAAGCCAGACTGCGATCGATGGAGAAGTTGATGAGTCTCAATGAAAGTGGAAAATTGTGAGTTGACATGCATTTCCAAACTTTTGAAGAAGACCAGAAGAAAGGGAAATAGGGCAGAAATTTGACCAGCAGGAGGGATCCAAGCCACCTTTCTTTTGAAGTGGAGAATCAGAGCATGTTTCCAATCCTGAGGAACGGTACCCACATTCAGAGAGGTATTGAGGAGTTTTAAAATGATGGTTAGAACTGGGTCATTAAGTAGTTTAAGTTTGGCAGGGAGAAGAGGGTCTAGCGGAGAGCCAGATTTGATGGATTGCAGATTATTCTTTAGAAATGCCAGTCCCATCAAGGACCAAGCCCTAATTCTGAGGGACTCCTCCAACTTAGTCACTGAAAAAGAACCTTCAACATGGCTTCCTATGGAGGTAGCCAAGTGCGTAAAGCTCTCTGCTGGTATAACTTCCATGGCTAATTGAATGTGAATCTTGTACACCTTTCTAGAAAAAAGCTGGCTAGTTCATCGCTCTGGTTCTGTGACATAGAGGGCAGAAGAAGGCTGTTGTTAGCCACCGAGAGTTCTTTCACCACCTTCTAAAATTGTTGAGAGCTGACAATCTTCTCCGTAAAGTACTTAGCACAAGCCTCTTTGCAAAGGGCATGATATCCTTTCTGTGCTGCCACAGATTCAGATTTCGACCCTTCTGCATAGATTTCCCTCCACTGTCTTTCAAGTGTTTTACATTGTTTCTTAACAAGTCTAAGGTAATCTGTAAACCAAGGAGCAGGGAGATGCGATCTATACACATGTTTTGAGGTAAGTGGCTAAATAGTGTGCAAAGCCTCACTAAGCCATAGGTGGACAGACTTTTGGTCACAGTCAGGGTGAGAAGTAACAATAGGTTGCGTATTAGGAAGCAGTTTATTCAATACAGGAATTTTGAGTTTCGACCAACATGCCAAGTGAAGCTTCCAGTGACAGTGCACAGACAGGGTCTGCACTAGTGTCCATCACCATCACCCATTTTGAAATACTATTTCTTCATGTTTGAGAAGGTTGTGTTAGTGCTTGCCTACATATCTGAGAGAGTGTAGAAGTACACCTCTATCAGTGCCATGAGATGTTTCAGTAAATGTGCTGGTATGTAACTGCTTGCTATATTACTTCCATGGCTGTCTAAATGTGCATGTAAGTAGCTACAGAAATACATCCGTGCCTTTGTTAGGTAATGCATACCTACATAGGTGTGACTGCCACTACCTTTGAGTCTGAAGCATGTATTAATAATTTCTGGTGAGTGACTGAATCTATATGTGCTTCTGTACCTGTCTCAATAGCTGAAACAGAAGCTTATTGTTTTTCTGAACATGTTTGTCAGGTGCGTTAGGAATGGCATATTCTATGTAGAACTTAGCATAGGGGCATAAAAGTGAACTGAAAAATACATCTCTCATCTTTTAAGCACAAACCAGCATGCTTCATAGCACACCTACAGCAATACTCACATGAGATTTGTGCATACTGAAACTTGGATTTAAGACTTGACAAACAGAATTTATATGGCAAATCAAGCTACAAGTGAAAGTGCACACACTGGACCTGTACTACCAAGCATCATCCATGTTAGGAAAAGTATTTCTCTACATGAATTAGAAGGTTGTGTCAGTACTTGCCAACATATTTGAGAAATTGTAGGAGTAGACCCTTAGCAGTACCATGAGACGGTAAATAAATGTGCCGGTAAGTGACTGTCTATTTTGGTATCGCTATGAATTTCTAAATATCTGTGCAAGTTGCTATAAACAAACACCTCAGTGCCCATGTTATGGAAAAGAGAGCAATTAAGATGTGACTGCTACTATGTTTGAATCTGCTGTTTGAATCTGCTGCATATACAATTAGTTTCTGGGTAGTGACTGAATGTATCTGTGCTTCTGGAGCTATCTGGCAAATCAGTGTAAAAGAACTACAACACCCAGAATTCCAAGAAAAAAACTCTTTGAAAACAGCACATTATATATACACATGTAACTATTTCCACATCTCCTAATGTCATGGTAACTAAAAGTTTAATTCTTAACCTACATTTTATTTACTACTAATGTCACCATGTTAACCCCTTCGCTGCTAGGCCTTTTCCCCTCCTGTGCTAAGCCTTTTTTGGGCTATTTGGGGTAGTGCGCGCTTAGGCCCCTGTAACTTTTTGACCACATTAGGTATCCACGCCAAATTTGCGTCCTTTTCTTCCAACATCATGGGGATTCTAAAGGTACCCAGGGTTTGTGGATTCTCCTAGAGGGTTCCCAGAAATTAGTCAAAATACAGCAAAATTTTGTTTTTTTTGTGAAAAATGGGAAAAACGGGCTGCAAATGAAAGCTTCTGGGTTTTTCTCTGCAAATGGTATCAAAAAAGGGTTTGTGGGGCTGAAATCACCATTTCTCCAGCTTTTAGGGAATGACAGAATTTTGTCAGAAAACCAACATTTTTTACACAGTTTTGGCATTTTTCTGGGACATACCCTCTTTTTGCTATTTTTTGTGCTTTCAACCTCCCTCCAGTTAATGGTAGAAATGGGTACAAAAACAATAATGGACCCTGGAAAGCTATACATTTTTGAAAAGTAGACAAAATTCTGAATTCAGCAAGGGGACATTTGTGTAGATCCATCAAGGTTTCTTTATAGAAACTAACAGTTAAATATAGGAAAAATTAAAAATTAGTTGAAAAAAGCAGCCTTTTGAGTCAACGTTTTCACCTGTAACTTCTTCTAATTATCACATCTCTTAGAAAGCAATGTACCGTTACATCCACTGGACCTTCCTGGTTGTGGGGATATATAGGACTTGTAGGTTCACCAAGAGCCCAACGAACCCAGAGTAAAAAACTGAGCAGCATTTTGTAATGTTTTTTTTTTTTGTTCCGGGTCTATAGCAATTATTGTGGGAAAATGTATACATGGAAAAATCGGTATGAAAGACACCTATGTATTTCTGAAATGGGAACAAACTACAGAGTTTAGAAACAGTGCATATTTGCACATTTTCGAAATTGGGAATACTCATACTTGCATGACAATTATTGGTCATTTTTCAAAATGACTTTTTTTTTACACAATGTCTTTCATTTGGAAGGGAGAAATGCATCCAAAATCAATAGGTAATAACAGTTGCTTTACAAATCTGAACTACCCTAAGTCTCCCGATAAAAATGGTACCTCACTTGTGTGGGTAGGCATAGTGCCCACGACAGGAAGTGACTCAAAACCTAAGCTGAACACACCACATTTTCACACTGAAAATTTACACTTTTTTTGCGAAGAGTCTAGCTGTAGTTTTTGAATCCTAGCCCTGCCGGCACCTAGGGAAACCTAGCAAACATATACATTTTTGAAAACTAGACACCCAGGGGAATCCAGTATGGGGTGACTTGACTGCCTCCCACCATGGTCTGTTACCCAGAATCCCTTGCAAACGTAAAAAAATGACAAAAAAAACATATTTTCCCCACATTTCTGGGATGGAAAGGTCTGGAATCGGCGTGGATCCACAAATATCCACCCACCCCACGTTCCCCAAAGTCCTACGAGAAAAATGGTACCTCACTTGTGCGGGTCGGCCTAGTGCCCGCAACAGGAAACGGCGCAAAACGCAACGTGGTCACACCTCAATTTTGCAGTGAAAAATGACCCCTTTTTGGCAAAGTGACTAGCTGTAGTTTTTGAACCCTAGCCCTGCCAGAACCTAGGGAAACCTAGCAAACCTATACATTTTTGAAATCTAGACACCCAGGGGAATCCAGGATGGGGTGACTTGACTGCCTCCCACCATGGTCTGTTACCCAGAATCCCTTGCAAACGTAAAAAAATGACAAAAAAAACACATTTTCCCCACATTTCTGGGATGGAAAGTTCTGGAATCTGCGTGGATCCACAAATTTCCACCCACCCCGCGTTCCCCAAAGTCCTACGAGAAAAATGGTACCTCACTTGTGCGGGTCGGCCTAGTGCCCGCGACAGGAAACGGCGCAAAACGCAACGTGGTCACACCTCAATTTTGCAGTGAAAAATGACCCTTTTTTGGCAAAGTGACTAGCTGTAGTTTTTTAACTCTAGCCCTGCCGGCACTTAGGGAAACCTAGCAAACCTATACATTTTTGAAAACTAGACACCCAGGGGAATCCAGGATGGGGTGACTTGACTGCCTCCCACCATGGTCTGTTACCCAGAATCCCTTGCAAACGTAAAAAAATTACAAAAAAAACACATTTTCCCCACATTTCTGGGATGGAAAGTTCTGGAATCTGCGTGGATCCACAAATTTCCACCCACCCCGCGTTCCCCAAAGTCCTACGAGAAAAATGGTACCTCACTTTTGCGGGTCGGCCTAGTGCCCGCGACAGGAAACGGTGCAAAACGCAACGTGGTCACACCTCAATTTTGCAGTGAAAAATGACCCTTTTTTGGCAAAGTGACTAGCTGTAGTTTTTGAACCCTAGCCCTGCTGGCACCTAGGGAAACCTAGCAAACCTATACATTTTTGAAAACTAGACACCCAGGGGAATCCAGGATGGGGTGACTTGACTGCCTCCCTCCATGGTCTGTTACCCAGAATCCCTTGCAAACCTAAAAAAATGACAAAAAAAACACATTTTCCCCACATTTCTGGGATGGAAAGTTCTGGAATCTGCGTGGATCCACAAATTTCCACCCACCCCGCGTTCCCCAAAGTCCTACGAGAAAAATGGTACCTCACTTGTGCAGGTCGGCCTAGTGCCCGCGACAGGAAACGGCGCAAAACGCAACGTGGTCACACCTCAATTGTGCAGTGAAAAATGACCCTTTTTTGGCTAAGTGACTAGCTGTAGTTTTTGAACTCTAGCCCTGCCGGCACCTAGGGAAATCTACCAAACCCAGACATTTATGAAAACTAGACACCCGGCGGCTTCCAGGGAGGTATGGCTTACGTGGATCCCCCAAAGTTTCCTTACCCAGAATCCCCTGCAAACCTCAATTTTTGCTGAAAAAATCACTTTTTTCACACATTTTGGGGTGGGAAAGTAGTGGCATCACCGGGCTCACACAAATTTACCACCACCCAGCGTTCCCCCAGGTCTCCCGGTAAAAATGGTGCCTCACTTGTGTGGGAGGCCCAAGTACCCGCAGCAGGCAAGGGCTCAAAACGTAGTGAGGCGACATCAAAATGGCCTATCGCAAAACCACCTGGTTTTGCAAGGGGGGTCACTTTGGTTTTTGGCCCGGTGCTCGGCGGCCATGTAGGGAAACCTACCAAACCCATGCATTTCTGAAAACTAGACACCCGGCGGCTTCCAGGGAGGTATGGCTTGCGTGGATCTCCCAACGTTTCCTTACCCAGAATCCCCTGCAAACCTCAATTTTTGCTGAAAAAATCACTTTTTTCACACATTTTGGGGTGGGAAAGTAGTGGCATCACCGGGCTCACACAAATTTACCACCACCCAGCGTTCCCCCAGGTCTCCCGGTAAAAATGGTGCTTCACTTGTGTGGGAGGCCCAAGTACCCGCTGCAGGCAAGGGCCCAAAACGTAGTGAGGCGACATCAAAATGGCCTATCGCAAAACCACCTGGTTTTGCAAGGGGGGTCACTTTGGATTTTGGCCCGGTGCTCTGGGGCCATCTAGGGAAACCTACCAAACCCACGCATTTCTGAAAACTAGACACCCGGCGGCTTCCAGGGAGGTATGGCTTGCGTGGATCCCCCAACGTTTCCTTACCCAGAATCCCCTGCAAACCGCAATTTTTGCTGAAAAAATCACTTTTTTCACACATTTTGGGGTGGGAAAGTAGAGGCATCACCGGGCTCACACAAATTTACCACCACCCAGCGTTCCCCCAGGTCTCCCGGTAAAAATGGTGCCTCACTTGTGTGGGAGGCCCAAGTACCCGCGGCAGGCAAGGGCCCAAAACGTAGTGAGGGGACATCAAAATGGCCTATCGCAAAACCACCTGGTTTTGCAAGGGGGGTCACTTTGGATTTTGGCCCGGTGCTCTGGGGCCATCTAGGGAAACCTACCAAACCCACGCATTTCTGAAAACTAGACACCCGGCGGCTTCCAGGGAGGTATGGCTTGCGTGGATCCCCCAACGTTTCCTTACCCAGAATCCCCTGCAAACCTCAATTTTTGCTGAAAAAAGTCACTTTTTTCACACATTTTGGGGTGGGAAAGTAGTGGCATCACCGGGCTCACACAAATTTACAACCACCCAGCGTTCCCCCAGGTCTCCCGGTAAAAATGGTGCCTCACTTGTGTGGGAGGCCCAAGTACCCGCGGCAGGCAAGGGCCCAAAACGTAGTGAGGCGACATCAAAATGGCCTATTGCAAAACCACCTGGTTTTGCAAGGGGGGTCACTTTGGTTTTTGGCCCGGTGCTCGGCGGCCATCTAGGGAAACCTACCAAACCCATGCATTTCTGAAAACTAGACACCCGGCGGCTTCCAGGGAGGTATGGCTTGCTTGGATCCCCCAACGTTTCCTTACCCAGAATCCCCTGCAAACCTCAATTTTTGCTGAAAAAATCACTTTTTTCACACATTTTGGGGTGGGAAAGTAGTGGCATCACCGGGCTCACACAAATTTACCACCACCCAGCGTTCCCCCAGGTCTCCCGGTAAAAATGGTGCCTCACTTGTGTGGGAGGCCCAAGTACCCGCGGCAGGCAAGGGCCCAAAACGTAGTGAGGCGACATCAAAATGGCCTATCGCAAAACCACCTGGTTTTGCAAGGGGGGTCACTTTGGTTTTTGGCCCGGTGCTCGGCGGCCATCTAGGGAAACCTACCAAACCCACGCATTTCTGAAAACTAGACACCCGGCGGCTTCCAGGGAGGTATGGCTTGCGTGGATCCCCCAATGTTTCCTTACCCAGAATCCCCTGCAAACCTCAATTTTTGCTGAAAAAAGCACTTTTTTCACACATTTTGGGGTGGGAAAGTAGTGGCATCACCGGGCTCACACAAATTTACCACCACCCAGCGTTTCCCCAGGTCTCCCGGTAAAAATGGTGCCTCACTTGTGTGGGAGGCCCAAGTACCCGCGGCAGGCAAGGGCCCAAAACGTAGTGAGGCGACATCAAAATGGCCTATCGCAAAACCACCTGGTTTTGCAAGGGGGGTCACTTTGGTTTTTGGCCCGGTGCTCGGCGGCCATCTAGGGAAACCTACCAAACCTATGCATTTCTTAAAACTAGACACCCGTCGGCTTCCAGGGAGGTATGGCTTGCGTGGATCCCCCAACGTTTCCTTACCCAGAATCCCCTGCAAACCTCAATTTTTGCTGAAAAAATCACTTTTTTCACACATTTTGGGGTGGGAAAGTAGTGGCATCACCGGGCTCACACAAATTTACCACCACCCAGCGTTCCCCCAGGTCTCCCGGTAAAAATGGTGCCTCACTTGTGTGGGAGGCCCAAGTACCCGCGGCAGGCAAGGGCCCAAAACGTAGTGAGGCGACATCAAAATGGCCTATCGCAAAACCACCTGGTTTTGCAAGGGGGGTCACTTTGGTTTTTTGGCCCGGTGCTCGGCGGCCATCTAGGGAAACCTACCAAAACCATGCATTTCTGAAAACTAGACACCCGGCGGCTTCCAGGGAGGTATGGCTTGCGTGGATCCCCCAACGTTTCCTTACCCAGAATCCCCTGCAA
Organism: Triturus cristatus; assembly: GCF_964204655.1. Lineage (NCBI taxonomy): Eukaryota > Metazoa > Chordata > Amphibia > Caudata > Salamandridae > Triturus > Triturus cristatus. The sequence continues at coordinate 318,342,615 of NC_140588.1, forward strand.
ACCTCACTTTTTGCTGAAAAAATCCCTTTTTTTGACACATTTTGGGGTGGGAAAGTAGTGGCATCACCGGGCTCACACAAATTTACCACCACCCAGCGTTCCCCCAGGTCTCCCGGTAAAAATGGTGCCTCACTTGTGTGGGAGGCCCAAGTACCCGCGGCAGGCAAGGGCCCAAAACGTAGTGAGGCGACATCAAAATGGCCTATCGCAAAACCACCTGGTTTTGCAAGGGGGGTCACTTTGGTTTTTGGCCCGGTGCTCGGCGGCCATCTAGGGAAACCTACCAAACCCACACATTTCTGAAAACTAGACACCCGGCGGCTTCCAGGGAGGTATGGCTTGCGTGGATCCCCCAACGTTTCCTTACCCAGAATCCCCTGCAAACCTCAATTTTTGCTGAAAAAATCACTTTTTTCACACATTTTGGGGTGGGAAAGTAGGGGCATCACCGGGCTCACACAAATTTACCACCACCCAGCGTTCCCCCAGGTCTCCCCGTAAAAATGGTGCCTCACTTGTGTGGGAGGCCCAAGTACCCGCGGCAGGCAAGGGCCCAAAACGTAGTGAGGCGACATCAACATTGCCTATCCCAAATGTCCCATCACTACGTTTTGGGCCCTTGCCTGCCGCGGGTACTTGGGCCTCCCACACAAGTGAGGCACCATTTTTACCGGGAGACCTGGGGGAACGCTGGGTGGTGGTAAATTTGTGTGAGCCCGGTGATGCCACTACTTTCCCACCCCAAAATGTGTGAAAAAAGTGCATTTTTCAGCAAAAATTGAGGTTTGCAGGGGATTCTGGGTAAGGAAACGTTGGGGGATCCACGCAAGCCATACCTCCCTGGAAGCCGCCGGGTGTCTAGTTTTCAGAAATGCGTGGGTTTGGTAGGTTTTCCTAGATGGCCGCCGAGCACCGGGCCAAAAACCAAAGTGACCCCCCTTGCAAAACCAGGTGGTTTTGCGATAGGCCATTTTGATGTCGCCTCACTACGTTTTGGGCCCTTGCCTGCCGCGGGTACTTGGGCCTCCCACACAAGTGAGGCACCATTTTTACCGGGAGACCTGGGGGAACGCTGGGTGGTGGTAAATTTGTGTGAGCCCGGTGATGCCACTACTTTCCCACCCCAAAATGTGTGAAAAAAGTGATTTTTTCAGCAAAAATTGAGGTTTGCAGGGGATTCTGGGTAAGGAAACGTTGGGGGATCCACGCAAGCCATACCTCCCTGGAAGCCGCCGGGTGTCTAGTTTTCAGAAATGCGTGGGTTTGGTAGGTTTCCCTAGATGGCCGCCGAGCACCGGGCCAAAAACCAAAGTGACCGCCCTTGCAAAACCAGGTGGTTTTGCGATAGGCCATTTTGATGTCGCCTCACTACGTTTTGGGCCCTTGCCTGCCGCGGGTTACTTGGGCCTCCCACACAAGTGAGGCACCATTTTTACCGGGAGACCTGGGGGAACGCTGGGTGGTGGTAAATTTGTGTGAGCCCGGTGATGCCACTACTTTCCCACTCCAAAATGTGTGAAAAAAATTGATTTTTTCAGCAGAAATTGAGGTTTGCAGGGGATTCTGGGTAAGGAAACGTTCGGGGATCCACGCAAGCCATACCTCCCTGGAAGCCGCCGGGTGTCTAGTTTTCAGAAATGCTTAGGTTTGTTAGGTTTCCCTTGATGGCCGCCGAGCACCAGGCCAAAAACCAAAGTGACCCCCCTTGCAAAACCAGGTGGTTTTGCGATAGGCCATTTTGATGTCGCCTCACTACGTTTTGGGCCCTTGCCTGCCGCGGGTACTTGGGCCTCCCACACAAGTGAGGCACCATTTTTACCAGGAGACCTGGGGGAATGCTGGGTGGTGGTAAATTTGTGTGAGCCCGGTGATGCCACTACTTTCCCACCCCAAAATGTGTGAAAAAAGTGATTTTTTCAACAAAAATTGAGGTTTGCAGGGGATTCTGGGTAAGGAAACGTTGGGGGATCCACGCAAGCCATACCTCCCTGGAAGCCGCCGGGTGTCTAGTTTTCAGAAATGCGTGGGTTTGGTAGGTTTCCCTAGATGGCCGCCAAGCACCGGGCCAAAAACCAAAGTGACCCCCCTTGCAAAACCAGGTGGTTTTGCGATAGGCCATTTTGATGTCGCCTCACTACGTTTTGGGCACTTGCCTGCCGCGGGTACTTGGGCCTCCCACACAAGTGAGGCACCATTTTTACCGGGAGACCTGGGGGAACGCTGGGTGGTTGTAAATTTGTGTGAGCCCGGTGATGCCACTACTTTCCCACCCCAAAATGTGTGAAAAAATTGATTTTTTCAGCAAAAATTGAGGTTTGCAGGGGATTCTGGGTAAGGAAACGTTGGGGGATCCACGCAAGCCATACCTCCCTGGAAGCCGCCGGGTGTCTAGTTTTCAGAAATGCGTGGGTTTGGTAGGTTTCCCTAGATGGCCGCCGAGCACCGGGCCAAAAACCAAAGTGACCCCCCTTGCAAAACCAGATTAACTATTGTTCCTACAGCGTGAGAATTTTGGAATAATATTGCAAAGAAAATGTGGCAGACATTTTGAGGTTTGCAGGACATTGGGGATAAAAATTTTTTGGGAATTCACAAGAGAGACATCACCATGAACTCCCATGGGTTTTCGACAATATCTACAGTTGGTGGGTTATTCTTGCATGGAAAGTGTACCTTGGCAGAGAAACTAAAGACAAAGATTCCTGCACAACCATCTATTCCTCAAACACACACACATACTGGTTGGATTTGGCACGAGGGCGAGTCATGGTTCAGTGTATTACATTTTATTAACAAGAGATTTCACAAAAATGAAATGCACTGTCAATAATTAAATTCACAAAAAACCAAACCAATGACTCACAGCTCGTGAGCTGTAAAGCCACGTCAAGGCACCAACCACTTTACAGGCCATTCACACACCTTTCATACGTGATACAAACAAGACCATTCGCACCACCAGGCACAAAAGCAACACATTACAAAATTCACCAAAAAGGGACAAGGTACACCCTGCTTCAGAAAGACAAATATTACTGCACAGCCATCTAATCCGCAAGCACACACACATACTGGTTGGATTTGGCACGAGGGTGAGTGGTGGTTCAGTAGATACAATTGTATTAGCAAGTGATTTCACAGAAATGAAATGCACTGGTAATAATTGAAAGGGCGAGAAACTGAACCATTGACTCACAGCTCGTGAGCTGTAAAGCCACGACAAGGCACCAACCTCTTTACAGGCCATTCATACACCTTTCATACGTGTGAGACATACAAAACCATTCACACCGCCAGCCGCGGGCCCATCACATAACAAAACTCACACCAGCACACAGCGCCATTGAAGGACCCATCACTTTCACACGCCCACAATCCAGACACAGCAACTACATAGGCTGATGGAGTGCGTGGAGTGGTACTCAGCTAGCAGTGTGTGTAGTGACCAGCAGAAAGTCACTACTCACACACAGCCAGCAGAGCACCAGTCCACACACACCTCTAGCCAAACACCAGTCCACGCACACCGCTAGCCAAGCGCCAGTCCACAGACACCACCAGCCAAGCACCAGTCCGCACACACCACCAGTCCACGCACACCGCCAGCCAAGTACCAGTCCACGCACACCGCCAGCCAAGCACCATTCCACGCACACTGCCAGCCACGCTCCAGTACACGCACACCACCAGCCAAGCTCCAGTCCACGGACACCACCAGCCAAGTGCCAGTCCACACACACCACCAGTCCACGCACACCGCCAGCCAAGTACCAGTCCACGCACACCGCCTGCCAAGCACCATTCCACGCACACTGCCAGCCAAGCTCCAGTCCACGCACACCACCAGCCACGCACCAGTCAACGCACACCGCCAGTCTATGCACACCGCCAGCCAAGCACCATTCCACGCACACCACCAACCAAGTGCCAGTCCACACACACCAACAGCCAAGCGCAAGCCTACACACACCGCCATCACATTTAGGATTTTTATTAGAAAAAAATAAAAACACAAACAAATTGCAAATAGATACAAATCTTCTAACAGAAAATCAGCAACTAAATACATTGCACTAACACCAACCTTGAAACAGAATCAAATTATCCAAAGAATACAGACCAGGCAGTTCACTTTACCACTCAAGAATCCTCCCAAAAATTCTTTCGTGTGTGGTACGCTCTAAAACAAGCAGAGAGACACAGTGCAGGATGAGAAGGACAGTCGGGGCAGTACATATGACTCTCCTTCCGCAAACCTTTTCGCCAACAGACTCTACATCTCCTACTGGGAAAATCTTTTGCGGGTGTGGGAGGAATGTGATCTGGAAAGTGGCGTTCTTTCAATCTAGCAACATCCTCCACCAGTCCAACTCTAGGAACACTTGCCTGTTCCACTACAACAAGGCTGCCTATTACAGACTCCTGAAACTTAGCAAAAGTCATCTTTGACTCAGGGCAAGAATCCTGGAACACAACAAAAGCATTAAACATTGCCAAGTGGAAAAGATGGATATGCTTTTGACAGAGGAAGAGGATTCAAAATGGGGTGTCCCACAGCTTGAGACAAAGGCAGTCGGTAAGTGGACTGAGGCGGCCCTGTACCTGAAAGGGTTCTGCCTGGGCAATCAGCTGAGGGCGGCCAATGGCAGAACCATATCAGATAGGATGTGTAATAAAACGTATGTCAGTGGTACTAGGGCAAGTAATATAGATTACCTCTTAGTCCACTTGAGGATGTGGCATACACTAGTGGACATGGTGGTTGAGACACGGATAGAAAGCGACCACAACCCCCTAGTTGCTATCTTTAATTTGGGAACGAGAGATAGAAAAGATCAAACTCCTGAAAAGATAGGTCTAGCTGTGGTTCTATCAAACAACGAACGTCACCTTAAATGGCGTAACGTAGTAGAACACCCAGACCTGTTAGGTAGCATCGAGTCCCATGTTGAAGAGGCGCTGACGTCAATTACGGCAGTAGATAATGTAGGGCTACCCTTAGTTACATTTGAGAAAATTCATGATAAACTAGTTGCTAAACTAAAATCATGTTTCTGCAGACCTCTTGTAGTAAAGAAAGCCCCGAGAAGCAAACAGGAGGGTTGGTATAATGCCTCCTGTAAACAAGCCCGTACTGATCTGGGACTTGCTCTAAAATCAAAGGATGCAAGTAAGATCAAATTAGCTCGCAATACTCATAAAAAAGTCCTATTGAAAGCCAAAAAGGAATGGAACGAATGTGAGTGGCAAGACCTAAAAACAGCATGTGCTGATAAAAACCAGAAAATATTCTGGAATATTTTTAAATGGAAAAAGGGCGAAATTATTGACAGTCCTCACAATCATGTCCCTCAGAGTTCTTGGGTAAATTTTTTTAAGTCTCAGTACTCAAAAGGTGTTGAGGAAGTCAGAAAGCCTCATCAGGAGAGGCCGTTTTATGATACCCCCGTGTTTAGTGTCGGGGAGGTTGACATTGCGCTCGACATGGTTACCCAGGGTCGTGCACCCGGCATGGATTGTATCCCGGCCGATGTATTCTTGCACAATAGAACGAGGTGGTCATTATATATTACCTACCTAGCTAACGCTATAGCTCAGGGAATGGCGATCCCGCATTCTTGGAAAGGTGCCGAAATCGTCCCAATATACAAAAAGGGGGACAAATCGTTGGCTTGTAATTATAGGCCCATTAGCTTGGTAGATGCTTTACAAAAGATCTTGGGCAGGCTGGTTTTGGGCAAAATCCAGACCTAGATGGAATCTAGTAATGTCCTAAGCCCATTACAGGCTGGGTTTAGCCCTAAAACCAGCACCATAGACCAGGTCTTCAGGTTTATCGTCCTCTATTGGAGGACAGTGGTCTTAGAAAAAGGGGTTTTGTACGCTGTGTTTGTTGACCTGCGGGCGGCCTTCGATTTGGTTCCACGTGACAAGCTGTGGCAAGTGTTGGAGGATTTGGGGATGGCGCCGGAGTTATTGGCATTGGTCATCCGCTTACATGAGAGCAATTTTGCTCGGGTCCGGTGGGGACGGCAGGGCGAAGTAACGGAGTCCTTCCCCGTGGAGCGAGGAGTACGGCAAGGTTGTGTCTTGGCACCGACCTTGTTCTCACTCTTCGTGAACGGGGTGGCCGAGTTCCTCTCCCGGGTCCCATCTGATGCTCCGGCTATGTCTGGAACCCGCATTCCTGTTCTCATGTTCGCGGATGACACGCTGCTGATTTCCAAAACTCCGAGTGGCCTACAGCTTACCCTCCGACGCTTTGAAGAATTCTGCTTGCTACATGGCTTGGAAATAAATGTAGTGTAATTGTTATGAATGGCTCTCCCCTAGAACAGGTGGATGCTTTCACTTATTTGGGAGTAACATTGCAGAAGAATATGCGTTGGAAAAGTCATTTAGATCTTTCTATTATGAAGTTCCAACAGCAGACAGGTTTCCTTCTAAAAAGATTTAAAAACTCGCAGACTCAGCCAATAGCCCCGCTCCTCGAAGTTTATTCGATGAAGATACGTAGCTCATCTCTATATGGTTCTGAGCTATGGGGGTATGGAAATAATCCAAAACGGTTGAATGTTATGGAGAGCGAGTTTATACGGAAAGTTGTTGGCGTACCACAAAGTACTCCCTTGTTACCTCTTTTCTGGGACCTTGGTTTGAAAACCCTACAAGACACCGCTAATTTGCGACCACTGCTGTATTGGCGTAGGATCTGGTCAACTGAGGAGCTAAAGCATTATGCTCTGGGCCTAAAAGAAATAATGGAGAAAGACCTCTTTCATAGAATAGACTGGTTGAGGTCTATCAAGCTATTACTTTATAGATTGGGATGGAGTAACCTCTGGGATGATCCTCAAAATGCTGTCTTTCCCTCAAAAGAAATTGTCAAAGCCAAATACTGGGAATTTATTGCCATGGAATCTGTCTCAAAGGGGTGCACATTCCAGCTAACAGCTAGATACTTAGAGATCAAGGCTTACCCCAGACAGGAACTTTTCTGGGACTTGATTGAAGCACCAATTGATCGCAAACTTTATTTCCAGTTTAGGATAGGTACTCTCCCTATTTGTTCATTTACATCTAAATGGACTAAAGGGTCCCTGGATAAATGCCCAAAATGCAGGGACACGACAGAATCTTTGAGCCATTTTGTTTTTTTCTGTCCTCTTTATGAGCTCCCGCGCAAAAAATGGGTACTACCCGTCTGTCGGCTTTTAGGTACCCGAAGGCACGAAGAGGCACTAAGAATCTTGTGTTCAGATCCGAGCCCATTAATTGCAATAGCAATGGCAAAATATATAAAGTGGGCCTGGATAATACGGTTTAGACAGTTAAATATTAAAGCGCCTAATGAATAGGCGCTTGATTGTAGTCATGTATTGACTCATTTTCTATTTTCTGATTTATCTGTTTAAATTAAATTAAATTGGAATGTCTTTTAATTAATTGGATAACTAGATATCAATGTTGTTTATTCAAATTGGTGATTAGCGCAGGTTTAAGTATGAAAATCGTGTGCCTATGAAATCATGTTTTGTTTTAATTTATGTTTTAATTCATGTGTATGTAGATGGTTAATGTACGACACTTTCATGACTTAACTGTCGAATAAAGTTTTTTTTCAAAGGAAAAGATGGATAGCCAACTTCTTGTACCAAATGTAAGCCTTACGAAGAGCAGTGTAAGGTTCCAACCTCTGATCTACTCTGTCAACACCACCCATGTGCCTATTATAGTTTAAAATGCACACAGGTTTGCGCGCTTCAGCGACCTGACCCCAAACAGTCACAGGTGCAGTGCTTTCATCATGGATGGTAGTCAGCATGTAGACATCTCTCCTGTCTGTAAACTTCACAGCAAGAAGCTCCTGGCAACGCAATGCACTGCACTGTCCCCGCACAAGCTTTTGACAAACAAGTTCTTTCGGGAAACCTTTACGGTTAGAGTGGATTGTGCCACAAGCAAGAGTGTCCACTTTGGCCAATTCCCTGAACAACCGCACACCAGTGTAGAAGTTATCTACATATAAATGGTGGCCTTTGTTAAAAAATCCTCTTCCAAGTTCCCAAACAATTTTCTCAGTCACTCCAAAAGTGGACGGACAACCAGGGAGGTTAAACCTAGATTCCTTACCGGTGTACACCCTGAAATTAGAGACATATCCAGTCCTACTGTCACACAGCATATACAGCTTTATTCCATAGCGTGCCCTCTTACTAGGAATGTATTGCCTAAAAACCAAGCGGCCCTTGAACAACACCAAAGACTCATCCACTGCAATTTCTTTCCCAGGGGCATAAATCTCAGAAAATCGATCAACAAAGTGATCAAGGACAGGCCTAATCTTAAAAAGACGGTCACAGTCAGGGTGATCTCGTGGCAACGCTAAACCATTATCAACAAAATGCATCATCCAAAGCAGAAGCAAATACCTGTCACGAGTCATGACTGCCGGAAAAATAGACGTTGCCATCAAGGGACTGCTAGACCAATATGAAGACATTGATGGCTTCTTTAGCAAGCCCATCAAAAAAGTTAAACCCAAGAACTTCTTCATCTCTTCAACATTTGTGGGAGTCCACCGGGCAGCTCTAGAGTATGGCTTAAGACTGGCACTGTTGTCCCTCAAAAACTGTTCGGCATACAAATTAGTCTGCTCAACAATCTCTGCAAAAAACACATCGTCCATAAACAACTGAAAAAAATTGACCGGCAAAAAGTTTTCAGTATTCACTCTAGACCCTGGAACACCAGTAAACTCTGGCAATGCCGGCTGCACCATGCCAGGGGCAACCCAGAGGTCATCACTTTCAAAGGGAAGCCTTGCAGCCCCAGCCTGCAGCCCAGATGCCTCTTGCCGCACTACACCAACGGGAAGCCTTGCAGCCCCAGGCTGCAGCACAGATGCCTCTTGCCGCACTATCGGCACATCAGTCTCCGCCTCTAACACAGGCACTTCATCCGCACTAAGAGTATCTTCATCATCCGATGACTCCATACGGAGAGACAACTCACTGCCAGAATCGTCCCCTGCCTCCTCTCCCTCAGATGCAGAGTCAGTCTCTGAACCAATATCAGAGGAAGACTCAAACAGCAAACCAACAACCTGCTGAGCAGTCATCCTGCGGCTAGCCATTATACTTACTAAGATTGAAGACTGCACAAACAAGTCAACAACAACCAACAATGTGCAAACCAAGTAAGTAACGAAATGTGTACCTTTATCACAATGATCAATGTACTCAAAAACTATAGAATTCAATTACAAGAGACAGCTACACTCACCAGAACCTACTTTGCAGTGACACAGTAAATACCAACGATATCCAACTAGAAAGAAGAAAAAAAAAAAAATTAATCACAAGACAATAAAATACACATCGAGCACAAATGCAAACAGTTTTTGCCAAGGGGTCGCTTCCTGAATAAAAAAGAAGACATCCCTGGTGTCTAGTGGCCTTTTCTGCCCCCTCCCCTGGGAGCAAAAACGGACAGAACGACGACTGATCTGCCCCCAGGGGGGGCAGAAAAGTCTTCTAAATAATTAGGCCGCAAAGGAAGCGACCCTTGCCCAAGGGGTCGCTTCCTACATAAAGAAAAAGAAATCCCTGTTGTCTAATGGGCTTTTCTGCCCCCCCCCCTGGGAGCAGAAACGGGCAGAAAGACGACCGATCTGCCCCCAGGGGGGGCAGAAAAGTCTTCAAATTATTATGCCCGCCTAGGAAGCGACCCTTGCCCAAGGGGTCGCTTCCTAAAAGACTTCCCTGGTGACTAGTGGGCTTTTCTGCCCCCCCTGGGGGCAGACACGGCCAGGAAGAGGACCGATCTGCCCCCAGGGGGGGCAGAAAAGTCTTTGAATAATGTGGCACCCCTAGGAAGCGACCCTTGCCCAAGGGGTCGCTTCCTACATAACTAAAAAGACATCCCTGGTGTCTAGTGGGCTTTTCTGCCCCCCCTGGGGGCAGAAACGGGCAGAAAGAAGACCGATCTGCCCCCAGGGGGGGCTGAAAAGTCTTCGAATTATTTTGCCCCCGAAGGAAGCGACCCTTGCCCAAGGGGTCGCTTCCAACATAACATAAAAGACATCCCTGGTGTCTAGTGGGCTTTTCTGCCCCCCCTGGGGGCAGAAACGGGCAGAAAGACGACCGATCTGCCCCCAGGGGGGGCAGAAAAGACTTCACAAAAATTGGCACCCCTAGGAAGCGACCCTTGCCCAAGGGGTCACCTCCTAAATTATGAAAAAGTCATCCCTGGTGTCTAGTGGGCTTTTCTGCCCCCCCTGGCAGAAACGGTCAGAAAGACGACCGATCTGCCCCCAGGGGGGCAGAAAAGTCTTCAAAATAATTTGGCCGCCTAGGAAGCGACCCTTGCCCAAGGGGTCGCTTCCCAAATAAAGAAAAAAACATCCCTGGTGTCTAGTGGGGCATCCCTGCTCCACGATCGCGACGCTGTGCGTGATCGTGGAGCAGGAATGCCCTGTATTGAGACATCAGGGGAGAGGAAATACTCTTTCCTCTCCCCCGATGCCTCAATACTACAAATTTCACCGCCGCGGCCCCCACCGGACAAGAAAACCTACCTCTACCCCCTTGGACGCGCTGGAAGAAATGGATTCCAGCCCGTCCAACGCTTCCTGATGACGCCGGCGCGCGCTGTGTGCGCTGACGTCATGGGGAAGCGTGGGGGGGCTCGGGGGTGGCAGCGGAAACTCTTCCGCTGCCATCCCCCTCTGTGGGGGCACGATCGATGCCCCAGGGGGGGAGCGCCAGCGCTTCCCCCGGGGGCTGTGCTCATGACGGAGCGGTTCCGTCATGAGCACAGCTCAACCGATGCTCATGACGGAACCGTTCCGTCATGAGCATCGAAGGGGTTAAAAGCAGCAAATGTACAACATACTAATTCAAAGTACTAATTCAAAGTAACAGATTGTGAATCAACTTCTCACACACCAAGTCTGCAAATCAGATAAACTGTCACATTTTCATACACTCATAAAATTCAAAAACTCACAAAAGCACACATACATTATCTCTAATTGTTTCAATATTTTCTAAAAAATATTTGATACTCTGTTATAACATTCTCACATACACATGTACATGTTCAATCATTTATTTATCCAAATTAAATGTAAATCACATACCTGAAAATGTAGTTAGTTGATCAATTATTATTTTTTGTCTTATCAGATAGATACAATACAGTCAGGAAATATAAAAACTAAGCATAAGAATGGCACACCACTGTGACACAAAGCAACCATTAACTGCAGCATTTTCAAATGTGAACCCTCTGATAGTGTGGAAGGCAGCAAATAAAAACAAATCTTTATTTTTTTATTTTGCCACTCCAGGCACTTTCCTACATATGTGTTAACCCTTTCATGCACTTTTAAAAAGAAAACTCAATATATGTGGGCACACTTCTGAAATTGGGCTATACTTGGGCTACATTAACTAACATTTGTGCTACATTTGAGCTTTTTTCTCTCTGGTGGCTATATTAGGAAGATGTATTTGTTATAAACCTCCCTAACCTTCTTATTTACTGCAGTATCCTTGGTAAAAAACTGCTTTTAGTTTTTCACTTCGATTCCATCAAGATGGTGGTCAGATGTGCCACACTGGCAGAAATTCTGAATGTTAGCACTCTAGTTCTTCAGTCTGCTGCTGATGTTGAAGTGCATGTTTCAGTCTACATGTCAGAATGTTTTAATGAAATAGAAGAGGAAGATATTTGAGAACTCACTTCAAACATGTCCGAATTGTTCTTTCTACATCCTTAACCATAATTTTCTTTTACAAAATGAAACCCCTCATTTTGTTCCTTTCTAATTTAAATGTTTTAAGTGTTACCAGTCTGATTCAATCAAGATGGCTTCAGGTGTGCCAGACCTATGTCATGAGTAATTCTGTTAGTGCTCTAGTTGTTCTTCTGAACTCTCTGAGAGACTCCAGTAGAACACACAGGAATCAACTGGCAGGCTGCTCCTGTTGGAAGTACATGTTTTACTGAGAATGTCAGACTATATTCTCATATGACTGAGAAGCATAGTTTAGCTTTTGGAGCACCTTCTATAACCTCTGTGGGAAAATCATGAGAGAACTGTTCTCTTTCAAAGATGATTGATTTACTCCCAGCAGAAGGCCTTTTCACAGGGTAGAATCACCTTAGAACACATCACAATTCCAAAAATGAGTATGTTTCCATCAACAAATGATTTCTCCTTTTTGTGACCCTCAAAAACTGCTATTCACTACAATGCATTTCAATAGTGTGATATCATGTATATTGGACCCTCAATAGCTGCCAGCATTTTCTGGTTGAAGTGCTGACAGCGAATCAGATCCCACCATGAGATCTTTGTTTAGTCTCCATACAGATGTCCTTATTTTTTTTTACCTTTCATTTCTCAACAACTACTGTACAGATGTACACCAACTAACTGCAAGCGTAATTTGCAGACCAGAATATACCTTCCTGCCAAATTTGGTGTAGTTCCCTCCAACAGTTCGGGCTGCAGTCGTGTTCAAAGTTCCTATATGAATTAACATGGGAAGTTGTACATTTTGCCCCCCCTTTTTCTCAGCCCCGCTTGCTGGATCACCCCGAATTTTTCCATGCACAACAAGGCTCACTATGACACTTTTTTGGGAAAACTTCGTGAAGATTCATCCAACAACACCAAAGATGTTGGCAAGTCAAAAAACGCTTTTTCTATACAAACCTGGTCCTAACTATAATTACCTACTGGCGACCGATGTGGGTGTGTGTGTGTATATATATATATATAATATAGATAGATAGATAGATAGATAGATAGATAGATAGATAGATAGATAGATAGATAGATAGATAGATAGATAGATAGATAGATAGATAGATAGATAGATAGATAGATAGATAGATAGATAGATAGATAGATAGATAGATAGATAGATAGATAGATAGATAGATCTATATATGTGTATATATTTTTATATATATATCTACATATATCCATCCAAATAGGTAAGCCCCAAAGGGAGTGAAGCCACAGGAAGATGAGTGGCACACGTATTTATTAACAACTTGCAAGCAGGCAACCATTTAGGTAACAGGCATCAAGAGATAGTCATTTCACCAGACGCGTTTCAGGAGTTTATTTCTCCCTTTTTCAGTGGAGAGTAAAAGCACGGTTCCCTGCGCACAGTTTAATTTTCAATTGCCTGCCACAGCGGGCGTGGCCATAATCATGGCCTTCTGGGCATTGTAGTGCACTCCGGTATTCCCCATGTGGGGCTGCTTATCATTTCTCCAAAATTACTTCACTCCTTTTGGGGCTTACCTGTTTGGATGGATTTATACGGCTGTTTGCCCAGCCACGGAGTGAGGCCCACATGCTCCCATTTACTCAATTATATACACACCACCTCACTTATTCATACAGATAGTAACACCTACTTACTCTCTTATACAATCACTGATACAAGCACACAGTTATCCATACAGGCACAATCACTCACTCTCACATACAGTCATTTATATACTCTAACACTCACATATACTGCCTTTCACATATGTAGTTACTCACACATGTACCACTAAGACATCTAAACACTCACAAACATACCCATACACACACTCACCCACCCATACAGCCCTTCACAGACATACTCTTGAACACATGTACCCAGGGAATCACCCACTCACACATCTATGCACAGAGTCACACACCCCCCACCCAACCACACAGACACTCAGGCACCCATACAGACAACCAATCAATAACCCATATAGACACTCATGTAGCTACTCACCAACCCGTGCAGCCGCTTATACACCAACAGAGAGACAGATACAGACATTCACACAGTTTAGTCACTAACTTATGCATTCAGTAGGACACCTTTAATCACTCACTTCTACAGTCAGTCACACACCTACTAAATCATCCATACAGACACTGATACACCCACTCATTCTTCAATACACCTTGGCGCATATATGCCACTCATGTGTGATGTAATATGTGACATCATCAGCAGTGCACAGCCGAATTTCTCTGGTTTTCTATGAGTAAAATGTGCAACTAACTATAACGAACCTGAAACCTGTGGTTTTTCAGTGAATTTCTAAGGTTTTTTAAATACTAATTTCTAACTACAACGTCCTTGAAACCTATGTTTTTTTAATTGAATTTCAAAGGTTTTTTAAATGCTAATTTCTAACTATAATGTCCCTGAAACCTATGGTTTTTTCATTGAATTTCAAAGGTGTGCTAAATGCTCATTTCTAACTATAACGTCCCTGAAATCTGTGTTTTTTTCATTGAATTTCAAAGGTGTATTAAATGCTAATTTCTATGTATATTGTCCCCCCAATTTTGTTTCGTTTTTTAATTGTTATAAAAATAATATAATGTTTTCTCTTTTCTAAAATAAAAATATACATTTAAAAAAAAAGTTTATTCACGTACCGATTGTGTACCTTTCTCGTTGGGTGCGCGAATGCAAGAATTTTGCTGCCATATTGCTTAAGCGCTGTACGATACGCGTTTGGTATGCAACGGGTGCGCGGATCTTGGCCCCGCATAACGTTACATACGCATTCCCGGGAGTTGCGCCACATGCACGAACCCATCGCAAATCTTTATGTTTTAAAAGTATATGTATATAACTTTGCTATATATATTATACCAAGACATTATTTAAGATAATTGTATATATCATATATTTGTTATTGGAATAAAGATATATTATTGTTAAATATATTTTTCGGGAATCGCACTTGGTGCACACGGTTGCTCGCCGGGTGCGCGATTCCCATGTGACTTGAAATGAAAGCATTTGAGTGTGAAGCCACAGGGAGGTGGTGATCCTCGAGGCTTGGGTGGCCCACGAGGCCCCCTCCTCAGTAATGAAGGTAGCCCTGGGGAGGTGGTGGTCCCCGGGGCTTAGGGGGCCGGCAAGCCCCCCTAATAATAACAGAAGCCCTGGGTAGGTGGTGGTCCCTGGGTCTTAGGGGGCCCACAAGGCCCCCCTCATTATTCAAGGAAGCCCCGTGGCTGTGGTGGTCCCCAGGGCAGCCCGTGGGGGTGGGACTCCCATGCATTCATTTTTCAAGCCCCAGGGAGGTGGCCTTCGCTGGATCTGCGGGGGGCACATGCACCCCACATACAATTAACTGAGCCCCGGGGAGGTGGTGGTCCCCAGGGCTGCGGGGGCCCCCGAAGGCCTCTGCAAATGAATTAGGCATTTCTCCCGGGACCTGGCCCACCCGTGTGCTCAATTACAAGGAAGCGCCAAAGCTCACACTTCGTTTTTTAAATATTGTCACCCTGATTCACGCACCCAGCGCAAATTTGCCAATTTAAAACAAAATGTTTTTTTGGGCCCTGGGGGTCCTTATGGGACTCCCTGAACTGGCCTAGGGGGTCAGGGTGTTTCTACCCTGCCCCCTTTTCTTGTTTTTTATCTTTTTTGTGCCTTTTTCTTGTGACTCGGTTACTGAGTCACAAGTTGGCTGCCAATACATTCTGGTTTGGAGTGTTGGCAGCCAATCAGAGTGAAGCTCGTGCCCAGGAGGGTTCGCAAATCCTCCTCGGTGCTCTGATAGCAATATTTTTATTTTTTTAATTTGTCTGCAACTACTGAATGGATTTACACAATTTTTTTTAAAAGCACGCTTTCTAGACCAAGACCTAACTCTTTGCCAAATTTGGTGTCATTCCTTTCAGCATTTGGGGCTGTAGCTTTGTCTAAATTTTCCTAAGTAAATTAACATGGAGAAAATGCATTTTGGGAGCCCCCTTTTTTCTTAGCCCCCGTTTGATGAATCATCCTGAAACTTTCCAAGCAGGAGCTGAACGGAGCGCCCCATTAGGTTTGAAAAATTTCGCAAAGATTCGTCAACCGGCGCCAAAGATATTGGCAAAAGAATAAACACTTTTTGAATAAAGACAAGGTCCTAACTATAAATACCTACTGGCCAGTAGGTAATATATACACACACACACACATCATTTCAGATGTAATATGTGAGGTCATGAGCAGTGCATTGTGGGTCGTAAGTTATAGTTAGCTCAGGTAACTACAAACTGCTCAATTTCACTGGTCGTGTGCGAGTGAAATCTGAGCCAAACAATACCATCCCTATAAACTTTGTTTTTTCCAGTGAACTTCAACCATTTTTTAAATTCTATTTACTAACTATAATCTCCCTGAAACCTTTGTTTTTTATATATATATAAAAAACAGAAAGAATCATGCTACATTTTGGCCTTCCGATCACTAAATCCAAACGGTTTGAATCAGGATGACGAGATGCATTCGCATCTATAATGAGAGATATTACCCCCGCATACACATATGTGCATAGAGATATATACATGTGTATCTATAAAGACAAAACCTGAACTCTAGCCTCTCTGATATATTGTTATTAATGCGCATTCACAAAATTCATGTGTGAATTACACTATGACATAAGACGTTTATAGGTGCTCCAGGGTTAAATTAAAACTGTTTGTTCCATGTAGAGAATAATTTATGAACAATATTCAGAATTAAAAGTTTGTGAACAATATAAAATGCAAAATTAGCGATAAACAGCTGATGCTCACAAATATAAAAAAAGCCCACTGGAGGGCAGGATTTGAATATTAATTGGAATATTAAAGTGTATAATATCATATTGTATGACATAGAACAGATCATTAGCAATCATTCAAGGTTTACAAACAGTGATGCACGCAAACTGGTTGGGGGACTAACAATTTATTGAAGTTGTGAGGTTGAGCCCATGACCAAAGATTGATTGAAAACAGTTATCAAAACCGCTTTTGAAGGGCTGTGATGCATGTACATAAAGTTGTGCTACACGCAAATTGATTCGCCCTGGATTGGATAACGATTTAACTTTCACATATATTATTATGTTCAAATTTTGATAATTCACTCACACACACTTTCATATATATTTGAAATCCGCGTAGTGGAGTGTCTCCAATCACATGCACTACAATCACCACAATGCATAGCGCGAGATAAAGAGGATATACTGTAATGAATCCTGTTTAGCATATAACTTGAACAGAATTACCGTGCTTTGTAAAACCCGCGATCAAGGTCTTGGACAGACCGAAACGCGTAGGGCTGCTTTGTTTGTCTGCAAAAATGTTGCTGCCAATGAAATAAAAGGAATTGGAGAAGATCTATGCACATGAGTGAGAGTGGATTTGTTTCTAACAGAAATAACACGTTGATATATATATTTAGATAGATAGATAGATAGATAGATAGATAGATAGATAGATAGATAGATAGATAGATAGATAGATAGATAGATAGATAGATAGATAGATAGATAGATAGATAGATAGATAGATAGATAGATAGATAGATAGATAGATAGATAGATAGATAGATAATGATCTACCTGAATAGTTATATATGATACAGATAGATCGATATGATATAAATGTAGATAAATATGATATAGATATAGATAATTATGAACTATCTAGATAGATTGATTTGATATGGATACATAGATAGATTATAAATGGCATATAACATTTATTTTGATTCAGTAGGAACATGAAGGGATCATATTTAAGTTTCATGGGCCGATATACCCAAAAAACAAATAGTTATAGATATTGTTCATTTTTGTTACATTAATGAGTTTTTATTTTGATGAAAGCAAAACAAAAGGTCAAAATGTATAACTGATTTGATTGTACTCAATAATTATTTGGCAGTCAGGCCCAGGTAAGACACACACTGGATAAACTGGTGAAGATCCACTTGAAGCAGAAATAAGGCGAAGATGTATTATGTTGTTCACATTTTTTAGTCCCTTCATAAATGATCCTGCTCCTGGCACAGCTGCCTCAGCACTAGGCATTCCCTTTGTACAATGTCTGATTGGAAATAACTTTCTTTGTGTAGACGGTGCAGCATTTCATGCCAGAATATCTAAAACTCTTTAGAATAAGCTAAATAACCTGGAAGCAAACTGTTGTAGAGAGTAAATCAACTCTTGAACTTGTTAAAGGGAAAGGATTTGAATTTACTCTGTATAAGGCAAGCATAGCTTTTAAATCAATGTTGTAACCAAACCACAGGAGGTGTTCTCTCATATGTCTGTTTAGATATATAATTCACAGAAAAAGTAAGCTGGATGAAACCTGTATCAGGTATCACAAACAGAGAGAACTAGATATCTTTTGACCTTTCAAATCTGAAAGCACAACAAAAACTGAGATGAAATAATTGTGAACACAGCAAACTGCTTTTTTGAGCTATTAAGCTAAAAGTCATCTGTTTAGGAAGTACATTAAAAAGTGATGGATTGAATGCTTGACAGAATCTCAACCATTGGTAATTTCTCTGGCTGCATCCCAGCCCATCATTACTGTGCACATCATGCCACCTTAGGGCCCGATTCACAGAACTAACTTAAGACAAAATCCTAAACTTACTACCATTTTGGTATTCACAGAAGGCACTTACTCATTTTGGTATTCACAGAAGGCACTTACTCATTGATGAGTAAGTGCCTTCTGTGAATACCAAAATGAGTGACTTACTCATTTTGAGTAACTTACTCATTTTGAGTAACTTACTTATTTTGGTTTTCACAGAAGGCACTTACTCATTGATGAGTAAGTGCCTTCTGTGAATACCAAAATGAGTAACTTACTCATTCACTCATTCAAGAAAAGCTTTATTTCGATTGCATTTTTCACAATCATAAAAGCACAGATAAAATACAAAGATTACACAAATATTTACACCATAATTTAGAAACAGTATCCACTAAAAAAATCTTTTGAGCTTGATATATATTCCATATTATTAAAAGGAATAGGAAACATTAAAAAAACAATACATCTGAAGAGTGTTGCCCCCTAAATCACAATACTCTTCCTTTGACAAATGACTTTCTTTAAAAACATGGATATCCTCAGGCTACATGTTCATTTTCTAAAAGCTGGAGCTTGATAAAAGCCGGACGACATTGCCTCAAGCCCCAGATTTTTAAAAGTGGAACTATTCATACCTTTCTTAACTCTATATAAAATTTACAAAATAAGACTAGGTGAGATGAAGATTGAGCCAATTGGTTATCACAAGTACATAATTGTAATTCACTTGCCCAATCATTCATTTTTGGGAAAGAGACAAATCTATGGATGGTCCCCAATCTAAATCTGATTAATAGCAGCTGATCAAATCAGCCGGGTACAAATATTAAATATGGCTGCAGGCTAAAAGTAGTAAGGACCATCTGATGTTGCTGGACACTTGGCTTCGTGATTTCCCCAGATAATCCTAACATATCCAGGAATTGAAGGGCATCCTTTCTTCGGCTTTTTCTGGTAATCAACGTTAGCGAACTCGTGTTAGTAAAATATTCTGGATGGCCTAAGTCTTTCATAAACTCTTTCACAAACTTGACCCATGGACTTTTATGCACCCCTTCCAGCTCAGACTATCCTGTAGAATCTCCCTATTTAGTTTGGTTTCTTCTTTTGACCAAATCCTATGCCAGAAAAGAATTGGCTCTAATTTTATGAGGTCGGATATGTATGAGAGGCCCAGCTCTGCGTGACAGACATAGGTGGAGGTACTGGTGGAAGCTGACAAGATATATCTTAAAAATGTGTTCTCCACTAGCTAAATTGGGTGTGTGTCAGCAAAACCCCAGACAACCGCGCCATATATAACAGTCGAAACACATTTCGCTTTGTATATTTGCAAGAGTTCTCTTGGGGGTTTCCTACCCAGTTTTTTTGAGAAGCCGGCAAGAGCAGTTGTTGTTCTAATAAGTGCCAGCTTTTTTGCTGAGACAGCTTGGGCCCATGTGTCATACTGTCTAAACAGAATCCCTAGATATGAAAAACTGTTTGTTGGGGCTATTAGATGTCCATCCACATACATATCCCTACACTTCTGGTTCACACGTCCGCAGCTCATTATAAAAGTCTTGGAGGTGTTAATACTAAGACCAAGGTCCTTCATAAAGTTACAAAAATTATTTAAAACCTTCTGGACACGGATCTGCATGTGGGACATTATGACAGCGTCGTCCGCATATAACAGAGCTGATATGGGACGGTTGCCTAATTGGGGGAAATCTTGAGCATCCTTAAGAAGAGCCTGCCCTAGCCCAATAATATAAAGGTTAAAAAGGAAGGGGGCTAGGACACAACCTTGTCTAACCCTCATCCTAATAGGGAAGGAGGCAGTGTGCTCTCCCCCCAGGCTAAAGCGCACACGTGACTTTGCTCCAATATAGAGGCGCTTAAGAGAGTAAATGATATTTTTATCAACCCCCAGTGTTTCTAAAATCTCCCAAAGTTTAGCATGCCTCACACAATCAAAAGCTGCCGTGAGGTCAACAAAAGCTAAAAACAATCTACCCTTTTTTGCCCTTATATACTTCCCCACAAAAATAGCTGGATTTAAGCTCTGCTCTACAGTCCCTAGTCCTTCACGGAATCCATATTGAATATCTGATGAAATTTGATTATCCTCTGCTGAAACCTGTAGGCGTTCCAAAATAATTCGTCCAACAACTTTGGCCAGGGAATCCAATAATGAAATGGGCCTGTAGCAGGCAGGATCCTGACAATACCCTTTTTTAAATATGGGGACAATAGTGGATTCCACCCAGGTTGATGGAAAAGAGGCCTGACAACTAGCATTTATTATTTGTGTAATAATGGGGGCCCAAAGAGTAGTGTTGGACTTTGCTTTGCTACCTGAGCTTGATGAAAGTGCTCTATTTACTTCATCTATGCTAAAGTATAAATCCAGGGTATAATTAGAATACCCATGGATATCACTGTCTTGACCATTAGAGATTACTTGCCCATTGTATATCTTAAGGAAGTGTTCAATCCATTGGTCCTCGCTTATGGCTATTTCAATAGTTGGACCCCCACCCGAGGACAGTGCTATCTTTCATTTGTGAGGCTATGGTAAGCGACTCCCACGCTTCTTTTCTTAAGACATTGTTTCTTTCTGTAAGTGCCAATTTATAATCCATTCTAGCCTGCCTGATCTTGATGGTGTTCCTTGGGGTATTATGCAGCTCATGTTTCAGAGAGGAGTATACCCGGGAGCACTTCGAGTCAAACCATCTCTGGAGACCAGAATTTTTTCCACCTTGTTTAAGTAACACTTCCCTTACCACACCTGCTATTACTTGAAAAGAGGATAGGATACTTTTGGAAGATGCTGATTCATTCAGGAAAGTATCAAACGCAAGTCTACACATAGTAATCAGCTGTTTATTCACCACATCGGGGTCCACCATATTCCAGTGAAGGGTGTACCCATTAAATTTGTCAATTTTTACATTGGCCAGTGCCTGATCTACAGCCTGTACATCCCTACCCTGTCTACTAGAGCGGAGTAGTACTGATATACATAGTGGAAAATGATCACTCAACGGGTTAGCATCAACTGTTAAAGAAAGCAGCCTAGATGCATATGTATTTGATAACAATACATAGTCTATTGTGGAACAAAGGCCTCTACCATTAAAGGTCTGCGGCATAGGGGCAGGTCTAGTGCATAATTCATTTGCAAGGCCTAGATCCAGATTAAACACCAGTTCATTGAACAGCTTCCCTGTACTTGAGTGGCAGAAGTGAGTATTACTTATGCCTTCTTCCACATTAAAACCACATATTGTATCATCCTCACGAGGGCACAAAGCTAGGCCTGGGTGGTAAATTCAGGATTCACTCGCGGAATTTGCTAAATTTGGGTAATTTCGTGTTCAGCGGAGAACGCAGAATTGCCCCAAAATCTGCGTTCCCAGCTTCGCAGAATTTTCTGCTTGTTCGCGTTCTCAAAATGCGTGTTCGCAAGATATTTCCTCCCGATCACGCAAACAGCGTCGGCGAACTGAAAAAAAGCATCGCAAACAAGCAATTCAGCGTGTTCATGGAATTTCTACATGCTCGCAGAGATTTTTTACTGTTTCGCGGAGCTGTGCGTAGCAATATGAGCATCTTATCTTTAACATTTTCATTACACACGGTTTTCAATTCATTGCATAAATTCTTACCCACAATAGAAAAACTATCTGATGGAATATTATTATAAAGGTTAACCAGTACCTACAATGAGAAACATTTGAATACAAAATGAGCAATTGATAATATGGAGACTCAAGGTAAGACTCACTCTTAGTAAGGTTTAACTTATTAGATATATATGTACAGAGCCCACCTTTAGCTCTCCCGTGTAGGCCCCCTATAGCATGAGTATTAAATGTTTTAAAATCGTTTACGTGTAGAGAATCCGTCAGCCACGTTTCCTGAAAACATAGAATATCATGTTTTAATATGAATTCAGGCCATTGAGTGTTACTAATTCTAGAATGTAGTTATGATATGTTCCAGGATACAAGGCTACAACCAGGCTCACATTAGAAAAGGGGAGACTGGCTACCACCTGGTCATGAGAATTACTGTCTCCATGACAGGGCTGAGACTGAACTGTAATCTGAGGATTAAATAATTCAAGGGGAGGGGCTTGATCCCCGAGAATAAAACCAATGACCTGGGCTTCCTCCGCTAAGGTCTGAGGATTTAATAAATCCGGAGGAGCGGTCTGATCCCGAAGTGACAACCCATTGACCTGGACTTCCTCTTCTGTATGAACCAAAGATGGCATAGACTTTTCCTGCTCTGTTGTAATTTGGGATCAATTTTCCTGTCTTAACACGCTGACTCCGGAATACCCAGCTTGCTTATCTATGGATCTTAGGCAGTGATTCTGAGAAGCCAGTCAATCAGTGTCTTCAAATGTGTTCAAAATATCAGAATGGTTACTTGTTGGAACTGCATACTTTAATTGGTTGCCCTGAGTAAATCTCTCTTCCTCAGCAGTATACCATAGATATCTAGGTGGTGGGTAGAAATACCCCAAGGGTAGTATGGCTATCTCGTGTGGTGTAACGGGCCTATTGCCAGCCCTGTCTAATATTGACTGTACCAAACCTGGTAGTGACTTTCTGGACTGTCCAACCCAGCCTATTCTTTGTGCCATCTTAAATTCTGAGAACAGGAGATTGTTATAAATCCCAGTCCTTGCACTGAGAAAATGAAGGGATTTGTTCCTCAGTGACGACCAATGCTCATTATTACTGGATGGCACGATGGGGGCATTCGCCAGCACCACAGAGTGTGGGGTTACTTCGGGAGGTAGGTGTAAATTTGTAGTTGGATTATAATGGACCATTTGGTCAGAAGACTGTCCCCTCAAAGTGGTTGAAGGCTGGTCCCTCTCAGGTTGAATATGGTTGTCCCTACCGACCGTATCCCCATTTGAACCCTGCATGGGCACAACATGTCCCCGGTTCGCACCACCCAGGGCAAATGGGGGCTCGACGTTATTCTTTGCCGCATTATTAATTTCAGGTGCAGAGTTGCGGGACATTAAGGGAAAGCCAGGATAGAAATTTGGCGGACCCCTGTTAATTTCAACACTCTCCAATTGATTATTTTTAGAGGTAACTTCGCTCCTACTCCGACAATTTTCTGAAGGTGTTAAAGAGGTATTCGGGATACATTTTTCGAAGTTAGTTAACCTAGCTTCAATTTGGGTTAGTTTTTGCACTATTGGGTCTAATAGGGCTGATAGCATTAGCTCTAATTTACCAAGAAGGTCTTCTTTTGCCAGGATATGTGATGTTTCCATGGTGGTCCTCTCTTGTAATGCCGGGATCATCCCCTGATTGGGCTCACTATCAGATGGACAGACTTTACGGCCTGAGTATTTTGGCAAAGGCTGACTTTGTTTATGAGTACCATGCCCCTACCTTTTCTTAGATGGTGGTGCAAGAGTATGCCCATGAGCTATCTTAGCCTTTTGGTCCCTGGTGGTGACAGTTGGCCTGTGTGATTTCTCAGTGATCTCCGAGACCAAAGAATCTGGTCTGTTAGAATGTGAAGGAGTTTCTTCATTATTAGAGCGTGACAAAGTAGCAGAGGGGGATTTTCGATTAAGCAAACTTTGGGGGTCTAGGGATAGTCTCCGCTCAGTGAGTTCAATCTCATGTATAAGAGCGGATTCAGACCTCAAAAGAAAAGCATCCAAAGTCCCTACAACTCCCTGCCCTGCTACAGTCTTAGGCCTACTCATACTGGATGCCCGCTATGCAAAGTCCCGGATCAACCAATTTAATTGTGTATCACAGTACCTTGGTGACAAGAACAGCAAGGAACTATCCGATGTCAACAATTAATAGTGTGGCCCTGCCCGGCGTCCTTGGGCTGTTCTTATGTGCAAAAGGATGACAGTAGCACCTCCTGGCAATAAGACTTGTGGGATATGGAGTCCTCACCACGGTATGCCGCATGAGGTCAGGGCAGCGTGTCTTGGCCCCTAACGCGAGGAAGGTGCAGCGTGCCTTGGCCCTCAACACGAGGAAAGTGCGACGTGCCTTGGTCTCTTTGGAGAAAAGTGCTGAGTGCAGAAAGGGCATCCTTCCAGTATTATCAGAGGCATACGTCTACCTTCCAATGAGTGAGATCTGGAGACAAAGATCAGATGCCCTTTATAAGTAGGGAGTTCGTGAAAGGAGAGTAACTTACTCATTTTGAGTAACTTACTTATTTTGGTATTCACAGAAGGCACTTACTCATTGATGAGCAAGTGCTTTCTGTGAATACCAAAATGAGTAAGTGCCTTCTGTGAATACCAAAATATGTAACTTACTCATTTTGAGTAACTTACTCATTTTGGTATTCACAGAAGGCACTTACTCATTGATGAGTAAGCGCCTTCTGTGAATACCAAAATGAGTAACTTACTAATTTGAGTAACTTACTAATTTTGAGTAACTTACTCATTTCTGGGAAATCAAGAGAAACCTTTGCGATGGAGAAGAACAGGATAGGCTGAGGAGGAATACTGCCCCTGTGCTGTTTGCTGTCTGGGATTGGCCTGCAGTAGCTGCTTGCTGCCAAGTAAAGGAGAAAAAGGACTTTGCTGTTTGCTTTGTCACCTGCTTAAAGAGAAGATCTCCAAGGGCTTGAAACTGAGCTTGCCTCCTATTCTGAAGTCTCAGGGACACAAAGACTTCACCACCAGCTCCCCTGAATTACCTTGCTGGGAATTCCAACCTGCAAAGAGGTGCCTTCTGCTGTTTAGGACCTCTAGAGTCTGTTTTTCGCTGTGATCTGGAAAATCGATGCAACTTCAAAGAAGCGTCAAGCATCCGCACCTGTTTCCGACGCATCACCGAAGATACTGTTGCAGCGCCTGCCGCGGCTCGAGAAATCGCAGCACGATGCATCAGGTGCAATGATCTCCGCAGTCTGAGATCATCGCACTGATCCCAACGCAAGCCTGCTGTGCGGCTGCTTGAAGCCACGCATCGTACTGAATTGATGCATCACATCTAGGCGCCAAGACTGTCTCATTGTTAGGGGACGCAGAAAGAAACAGCGCATCACCTCCTCTCCGGTAAGGAACCAATGCATCACCTCCCCTGCGCTGCAGTAAGGAACCGACGCATCACCTCCCCCGAAGTAAGGAACCAACGCATCACCTTCCCTGCGTGTAAGGAACCGCCGCATCACATTCCGTGCGGCCATTTTGTTTGTTTTGCGTGACGCATTCAAGGTACTTTGTGAGAAAAGTGTTGTATTTACAACTTGCAATAAATTGAACTATGTCTACCATTTAAAAGCCTTATTTTTAAAACTGTATTGTGGATTTTTGTCGTTTGGTCTTGTTTTGGTTTTGATAGGGATTACTTATTTTTCTAAACTGGTGTGGTGTCCATTTGTAGTGTTTTCACCGTATTACTGTATGTGTTCACAAATGCTTTACACACTGCCTCTGAGATAAGCCTGTCTGCTCGTGCCAAGCTACCACGGGGGTGAGCAGGGGTTATTTTAGCAGTGTATCCCCCTTACCCTGACTAGAAGTAACGGTCCCTATTTGGACAAAGGTACCTACCTCTGCCAACTAGAGACCCCCATTTCTAACAGTTAGTGAATTCCATAGCTTGGCAGCAGTTACTGAAACGGAGCGGCCACCCCATTTAGTCCTTCAAAAGCCAGAGATCACAAGTTTTTTATGTGAGGAAGATCTTAGTTGCCTCCCCAGAACATAATATTGAAAAAGTGACTTAAATGGTAGGAGCCCTTAAGATACAAGGTCTTAAAGACCATGCACAGAGCCTTAAAAAAATATGTTTTCTGACAGGGAGCCAGTGAAGGCAATGAATCCCCTCCCTGTCTGAAAACCGCTTGAGAGTGTTAAGTATGAGATGAGCTGTGCATTCTGTACCACCTGAAGTTTGCTCAGGGAAGCATTGTTAATGTTCAGGTACAGAGCGTTACAGTAGTCTAGCTGAGAAGTAACCAGGGCAATAATAACTGGCTGCTGCAGCTCAGGAGGAATAAAGGCATAACCTTTTTCAGAATCCTCAAGATGTAGAAGCTTGTGCTGACGGTGCGACTAACCGGGATGTCAAAACTCAGAGCATCATTAAATATGACCCCCAGGTGTTTTTCTGACCTAACGGGGGTGGGGAGGGTTCCGCAGACCGCCGGCCACCAAGTGCTTGGCCAGATGGAGTTCTGAGAACCAAACACAAGCACTTCAGTCTTGTCTGCGTTAATCTTCAGTGAGTTATTGTTCATCCAAAGCCTCGGATAAATCACAGAATTTTCCATCCACACTTAAATGCATTTGCTTCAAAGCCAGGTCAATTCCCAAACATTCAGTAGAAATCTGGAATCTTCTAACTTCAACACAACCTGTTTCATGCTTCATTACAGAAACATGGCTGCACCAGGCAGCATTGCCCAGTCTTCTTATAGCATTTCCAGAAAACTATAAACTAATGCGGCAAGACAGGGAACCCGGAGGTGAACGAGCTATAGCCTTTAGGACCTCCCTTAGAGTCAAAATCCTTAACTCTACTTACCAACTGGGTTAAGCTGGTTATGTTCAAATTGAATCCCCCAAACAGCAACTCCTGGAATAGCGCTTATATTTACCGCGCCCCTGGACAAAAAAATGATTTCAGCTCCAACCTAACAGAGCAATTTGCACCCCGTGCACTAGCCACACAAGACTTTCTCCTGATTGAAGACTTTAACTACCATGCCATCGTTACCAAGGATCCTGATGTCCCTATCTTCCTAACAAATCTCGAAATGCTAAACCTACAACTTATAAAAACTGTCCCAACTCATTTAGCATGGCATGCCTGGACCTCATTTTCTCCACTGGTAGGCTCCCACAAATTAATACTCCACTGCCACTAACGTGGACGGATTACTTTCTGATCAGTTTGTTAATTCTAATCACAACTGTTTCCGT
Organism: Triturus cristatus; assembly: GCF_964204655.1. Taxonomy (NCBI): domain Eukaryota; kingdom Metazoa; phylum Chordata; class Amphibia; order Caudata; family Salamandridae; genus Triturus; species Triturus cristatus. The sequence continues at coordinate 318,369,962 of NC_140588.1, forward strand.
TAGACCCAAGGCTCAGAATCAATCCATTGCCAGACCCTGGAAACAGATCACTCTTGACACATTTCAAGCAGTCTTTCCCACTTTTAGGCCAGACAACCCAATAGACATAATTTCAACACTTGTACAGTTTAAGGACTCCCTTGTTCAGGCATTTAACATTGTTGCTTCCTCTCAATCATTCCCTAGGACATATTCTAGACCCAATGCAGCTTGGTATTTGGCTGAACTGAAAGGTGATAAGTCTTGCTGCAAATGTTTTGGGCATAGCTGCAGGAAGTCCAAAAACAGTCCATACAAAGAAATATGTACTATGCTCAAACCCTGCCAAAATGAAGACAGCTCGCAGACAACATATTGTCCATAAAGTAAGCCAGGCTGGCAACTCCTCCAAGAAATTGTAAAAACCTTTGTCCAACCACAGGGTTGTTCCTCTAACACTCCAGCATTTCAAACGTTCTGTGACACCCTGGCAACTCACTTTCAAACCAAAATTAACACCATCTACAATAGTTTTCAATTCACGACTAACTCGTCCATTGTTATACAACAACACACAAGCTCGATGACACTTGAACGTTTCAAGCCTATCTCACTAACTCAAATGCTGGACTTACTAGCCCAAAACAAAAGTGGGGTCTCCTGCCAATCTCTGTCTGCCAAATATCATTACACTCACCTCCCCTCTTCTTGCCCCGGACATTACTGCACTGTGTAATCAATCTCTTACCCTAGCTATGGTCACGCGGCAATGGAAGTCAATCCATGTAACCCCCATGAAGAAACCAACTACTGACCTCGAGGACCCAACCAACTACAGTCCCATACCTCTCCTCCCTCTGCTGGAAAAGACCTTGGAGACCCATATCAACAAACAGCTCATGTCCTACTTAGAGCACAAAAGTCTGATGGACATCTCTCAGTCAGGCTTCAGACCATCTCACAGCATGGAGACTCCTCTACTTGCAGTATTACACACCATTCGGCTAACTCTTGATGATGGACAACCAGCCATGCTTGTTCTGCTTGACCTATCAGCAGCATTCAATACCATCTCACACTCAGTTCTAACAAAATGTCTTCAGCAGATAGGTATCCAGGGTTCAGCCCTCGATTGGTTGAGGGACTTCCTTAATGACAGGGTACAAACAGTTTCCTCTGGTCCCTGCCACTCCAGGACTCTTCGCCTGAACTAAGGAGTTGTCTAGGGCTCTTACTTTAGCCCAACACTTTTTAATATTTATGTAGCCCCCTTTGCAGGTCTTATTAAATCCTTTGGGTTCAAGAAATTCTCAAATGCGGATGACACCCAGTTGCTCATTTCGTTCAGGCAGGTCATCGAGAATATCACAGATTCTTTACCTGCATGAAGGAGATTGCCATCTGGATGTCCCACAACTGTCTTCAACTAAATGGGAGCAAAACTGAAATTCTATTGTTTGGCGAAGCCCAGAGCCTCTGGACAGAAGACTGGTACCCAGCAGAACTGGTCCACACCCCTTTGCCCAGTAGAACCGCAAGAAACCTAGGCATACTCATAGATGATCAACTTTCACTTTGACACCAAATATCCTTCACATGTGGCACCTGTTTCGGCACCAAGCGCCTTCTCAAAAACATCTTTAGATGGCTTTCATTGCACTCATGCAAAACACTCACCCAGGCGCTAGTCATCAGTTCCTTGCCTCCAATGAATCCCTCCTGTCTCAACTTCAAGTCATTCAAAACACTGCTGCATCTGATCCAACACTCAGATCCTTACACTGGCTCCCAATTCGCTAGAGAGCCATGTTTAAACTGCACTGCATAACATACAAACTTTTCAGGCTCAGGCACAAAATACCTAGACAATAGGCTCAGCCCTTATGTTACAGCAGGAACCTGTGATCAAACAACCAATGTTTCCTGTGCCTCTGACGGATTTGCACTGCTAAATGTGGAGGCCATGCCATTTCTCATATGGGCCTGTTCCACTGGAACAAATTTCCTCAGTTAATTCACATGTGCCCAATTTTAGCTGAATTCAAAAAACATCTTAAGACCTGATTGTTCTAATACGGCCTCTGTTACAGCTACCTGCCAACTGTTAGACCTGGAACCTTGGCGTGAGTCTCCCTTCCACTTTTTGTCGCTGTGCCTCATGTGTTTTGCTGGTGTTAGCTGCTCAGAGCACTGTGCCACTGCCAACCAGTGCCACAGTGCAAGTGCTCCCTATTTAAAATGTATATGTTGGTTGGATTCCATGATTGGCTAATTTGGTTTACTGTCAGACCCCAGTAAAGTGCACCAGGAGTGCCCAGGGCTTGTAAATACAAATGCTGCTGGTGGGATTGCAGCACTGGTTGTGCCACCCACAGAAGCGGCCTAGTAAAATGTGTCTAAGGTCTGCCATTGCAGAACCTGCATGCAGTCTGGTACTGTCATGCTGACTGGGCAAGTGCACCCACTTCCCAGTCCCTAAACCTTCCCTTAACTTCATATTAGTCAGCCCTATGGTAGACCCAAGGGCAGGGTGCATTGTAAGCATAAGGTAGGACAAGCCCTGATGTGTGTGGCATGTCCTAATAGTGAATTCCAGCCATTTTCCTTTTTCACTATTGTAAGGCTACCTGTTCTCCATAGGCCAGAATGGGCTGTTAGAATTGTTACATCCCATGATCCTAACAGACCCAGGGAACATGGTAGAAAATCGAGTTTAGTATGCCTGAACTCAGAATAATAAAATACATCTTTTAGTAAAGTTTATTTTAATATTCTGTGTTTGCAAATACCACTTTTAGAAAGTTGGTATTTGCTTGCCTAACCATTTCAGCCCACCTCTGCTATGATGTGTATCTGCCTGTCTGGTTTGTGTGAGTGACAGGGCTGGGGAAACCCAGAGGGGCAGGGCTAGGTAGCCTGGTGGTGAATAGAGAGATTGACATCCAGATGGGTGGGAGGAGTGCACCTGGACTCTGAATAGGGCTGTGCTCTGCCACCACAATGCTGGCTCCACCTCCTGTGGAGCGGCTGATGTCTCTGCCCTGCACCCTGAATAGAAAGGAAGAGTCATGTCAACAAAGTGCTCAAGAACTGGTTTGGACTGGGTATAAGTATTGGGACCCTGCTCCCAAGAAATTAAATCCTGCTTGACAAGAAGAACCTCTGCCTGAGGAGAAGGAACTAGGAAAGCTGTAAGGAGGAGTACTGTCCCTGACCTGGGGGATTGGCCTGCAGTGGTTGCCTTGCTGCTGGAAGGAGAGGAGAAAGACTACAAAGACTTTATTTCAACTTGTGCTTAAAAGATCTCCAAGGGCTTGTGCTGAGCTTGCCCCCTGAACGTAGTTCCAGGACCAGTGGACTTCACCCCCCAGCTCCCCAGAGTTCTTTGGAAGTGCCTGCTGCTGTTGTTGGGCCTTCTGAGGGACTGTGTGTCGCAAGGAGCTGGAAGCGCGACTTAAGAAGCAGAAGAGTGCCACCGTCGGAGCTGTTGTCGTCGCATCTCGCAAAGGGTGTCGCCGCTGCAGCATCGCATCGAGCGGAAGTGTCTCGAATCATTCTGGAAGTGTCTCGCAACGCCGAAGAAGTGTGTCGCCATCGCAGCCATCGTAGCTGACGCATTGCACCGCATCAAGAGAAGAGTCTTGCATCGAGGAAGAAGCGTGTCGCCATCGCAGCCATCGTAGTTGTCGCATTGCACCGCATCAAGAAAAGCCCCTTGCATCCACGGAGAAGCGTGCCGCCGTCGGAGCTGCTGTCGTCGCATCACGTAAAGGGGTGACGCCGCTGCAGCATCGCATCGAGCGGAAGCGTCTTGCAAACGTCGGAGAAGAGTGCCGCTGCCAAGGCCGCTGTCGTCACATCACGTAAAGGGGTGACGCCGCTGTAGCTGACGCATCGAGTCGAGTCTTCTCGCAACATCGGAGAAGCGTAACGCATCTGGAAGATCTTCACGTCTTTATTTCTTTGCACCAAAAACTTCATCGCATCAGCATCGTTGCAACACTTTTGTTGCCCTGCATGTTGCATCTAAGGTACATTGACTTAAAGTGTCGCATTTAAGAACTAAAGAGAACTAAGCAAACTTCTACCATCTAAAGTAACAGTATTGTGTATTTTTGTCGTTTAATGGTCTTGTGGTAACTCTATATAAAGAATCCTTATTTTTAATATGAAAACCTGTGTGGTGTCCATCTGTAGTGTTGTCACTTGGTTACTGTATGTGTTCACAAATGCTTAACCTATAATGCTCTGAGATAAGCCTTGTCTGCTTTCGCCAAGCTACCTAAAGGGTGAGCAGGGGTTATTTTAGGAGTGTAACCCCTTACCCTGACTAGAGGAAAGGTTCCCTGCTTGTCACAAGTACCTACCTGTGCCAACCAGAGAACCCAGATTCTAACATTGGTGGTCAGCGGTGAGGATTCTGGACTTGCAATTGTGACTCATGTACAGTAATTGATGAACACTACTTAGTGAGTGCAGACCTTAAACGCAACCAATACTTGTTGGTGGATTTCTTTTGGGACTGTCTATTTTTGAGCACTGCCAAGCATAACCATGGTGGATAAAGCAGCATCCATAGTCTCTGTTAATACTGAATTTGAATGGGAAGAAGAGAAACTGGAAAGCTACAAGTTATCACAGCTGAAATTCTTTTGCAAGAAATTTAATGTTTGCACTACTGGATGTAAAAACAAGGCAGAGTTCTACAAGGCGATGAGGGCCTGGGTAGAAGCAAGGAATGCCACTGATGATGATAATGCAGATGAGCAGCTGGATGGGCCAGTGGGTCCAAGAGGAAGGAGAACCCCTTCCCCTGCAGGTAGCTGTGTTTCTAGTAAATGTTTATCACCAGAGGAGTTGGCAGACAGGAAGGAAATCAGAGCTCATGAGATAGAGATGGCGAAGCTAAATGGACAACTGGCAATGAAGCAAAAAAGCCTGGAAATGGAAGAGAGAAAAAGCCAAATGGAGCATGAGATGAAAATGAGGGAGCTGGAGTTGAAAGCCCAGGGCTTGGGAAGCACTCCCTCTGGTGGCAGCACACCCCCAGTGCAGGTAGAGTCCAGATTGTACATACCCAAAGATGTAGTGAAGGAATTTTTTTTAAATGATTACATAGGGCAGTGGTTCAAAGCCTACGAAGTAGCCATGTCCTCCCACCGGGTCCCTGAGAAGGATTGGGGAGCGGGTTGTGGGGGCGGTTCTTGAGTGAAGGGCGGGACACACTGCTAGATTTGCCCTCAGATTCGCATAACTCTTACCCCCATATGAAGGATGCTTTAATGGCTAGGTATGGGTTAACCCCTGAAATGTATAGACAGAGGTTCAGGGGTTGCACTAAGATTCCCAATAGTACGTATGTGAAGTATGTGACTTTTTTTGCAGAGCACTGAATGGTTGGGTGAAGGGTAGCAAGGTTGATAATTTTCAAGGGCTTCTTGATTTAATGGCATGGGAGCCCTTGTCCAGTAATTGTTTTCCTGAGCTCCGCCAGTACCTGATTGATAGTGGGCTGACTAACCCTAGGAAGCTTGCTGAGGAGGCGGACCGCTGGGTCACTACCAGGGTCCACAAGGGTCCCGTGGGAGACTCCGCCAAAGGTGGGCAGGGTCCCCAGCAGAAGAGTGGGGGGGACAAGGGTAAACAGAAGGAGTTCCAGAGGAGGCCCCAAAGTAATCCCCAAGGGAACCAAGGGAAAGGTGCTCAGCCTCCCCCACCCCAGAAACCGACTGGGGCCCCGACAGGTACCCCTGTTCAAAGAGGGCCCCCAACCTGTTACAGATGTGGTGAGCTGGGTCATTTTGCCAATGATCCCAAGTGTTGTCAGTTTGGTAAACCAGCACCCCCTGGTGCAACCCCCCGGCAGACGGCTAGTGTAGCCCTGGGTGGAGAGATGGGTGTCCAAGGTGGGTGGGGTTCAGTAGAAATGTCCCTGGTCTCATTAGGAGACCGTGAAGTGGTCCTCAAAACCCAGCTGCCTGAGAACACTAAAAAATACAGGCAGTGGGTGACCATAAATGGCCATAGGGTGGAAGCTCTCAGAGACACAGGAGCCAGTGTGACGGCTGTCAAGCGCCACCTGGTGTCTCAGGAGCAGGTTGTCCCAGGAGCATTCTATCCAGTTGTTGCCGCCGAGAACACAGAGAGTCACTGCTCGGTGGCTCAGGTTCCCTTTGAGTGGGGGGGGGTCTCTGGTACTCTTCAGGTAGCTGTGAGGCCCGCCATGCCTGTAGACTGTCTGTTAGGGAACGATCTGGAGAGCTCACCTTGGGCTAAGGTGGAGCGGAGTGCTCACCTGGAGATGTTGGGTATGCCAGATTGGGCGTGTGTCACCACACGGTCCATGACAGCGAGTAGAGGTGCTCAAGAGGACCTGGAGCCTGAGAGGGAGGCCCAGGAACCGGCCTTAGGGAGAAGAGGCAGGGGGCGCGGGAAACCGGCCCCTGAAGTTCCCACGGTCCAGTAGGAAGCAGACCTTGAGGGGGATGCCCTGGAACCTACAGGGGAACAGATAGCTGAACTGGGGTGCCTGCCTGAGGTGACCCATTGGCAGCCAGAAGGAGGACCCTCCAGGGAGGAATTCTGCAGGGAGCAGAAAGAGTGCCCTTCTCTCGTGGGTATGCGGCAGCAGGCTGCAGACCAGGCCAACGGTGATCAGTCTGGAACACATTTCATTTACTGGGAGAACGACCTCCTGTATTCTGAGCCTAAGGTTGCTGAGCCTGGGACAGCCCGTGTGCTGGTGGTACCCCAGTGCTTCAGAGCCTTCCTACTGGGGCTGGCTCACGATGTGCCATTGGCAGGACATTTGGGGCAGGACAAGACCTTTGAAAGGCTTGTCACCCACTTCTTTTGGCCCCAAATGCGCAGTAGTTCAGACACTCACTGCAGGACCTATCAGACTTGCCAGGCAAGTGGGAAGAGTGGAAGGAAGCAGAAGGCTCCACTCCAGCCATTTCCTGTGGTCGGTACCCCATTCCAGCGAGTGGGGATTGACATTGTAGGGCCACTGGACCCCAGGACAGCGATGGGCAATAGGTTCATCCTAGTCCTGGTGGACCATGCCACCCGGTACCCAAAATCCATCCCTCTGAGGACAGTGACGGCCCCCGTGGTGGGACGTGCACTGATGGGAATTTTCTCCCCAGTGGGATTCCCTCTAGAGGTGGTGTCTGACCGGGGTACCAATTTCATATCTAAATATATGAAATCCCTTTGGCAAGAGTGTGGTGTAACCTACAAGTTCACCACACCTTACCACCCCCAAGGAAACGGGTTGGTAGAGAGATTCAACCGAACCCTAAAGGGCATGATAATGGGTCTTGAGGAACCCATGAGGCGGAAGTGGGACGTCCTCTTACCATGCCTTCTCTTTGCTTACACAGAGGTGCCACAGAAGTCTCTAGGGTTCAGTCCCTTTGAGCTTCCGTACGGACACCCAGTGAGAGGACCTCTAAGTCTGGTTAAGGAAGGCTGGGAGCAATCTCCCAGGAAACCTCCCCAGAATGTATATAGCTACATGCTGGCCTTCAGAAACCAGACTAGGCGTTTCAGGGAACTTGCCGAGGCAAACCTGGAAGTCAGCCAGGAGGAGATGAAGCGGTGGTACGACCAGAATGCCAGTCTGGTAGAGCTTCAGCCTGGACAGAAGGTATGGGTCTTGGCCCCAGTGGAGCCCTGTGCGCTCCAGGATAAATGGACCGGTCCCTTTGAGGTTGTGGAGCGCAAGAGCCCTGTCACCTATTTGGTGATCTTGCGGTCTCCAAGGAACCCCTTGAGGGTCCTTCATGTCAACCGCCTCATGCCCCACTTGGAGAGGTCCCAAGTGGGCATGCTCTTAGCGACAGATGCTGGGATGGGAGAGGAGACCGAGCCTCTTCCTGACCTCCTGTCAGCCAAGGAGCAAGATGGGTCAGTGGATGGTGAGCAACAGAACGATTGTCGCCAGTTACTGGGACAATTTTCTGACCTTTTTTTCCCAGATTCCCGGTGTCACTGATTGGTGTGTCCATGATGTGGACACTGGGGATAGTACACCTGTGCGGCACAAGGCCTACAGGGTGACTGACAGGGTAAGGACCTGCATCACGGAGGAGGTCTCCAAGATGTTTGCCCTTGGGGTAATTGAGTCCTCAAGTAGTCCTTGGGCCAGCCCAGCGGTCTTGGTCCCAAAGGCTGCAGCGCCGGGAGCCACACCCGAACTCCGGTTCTGTGTGGACTACAGAGGACTCAATTCGGTCACCAGGACTGACGCACACCCCATCCCCAGAGCTGATGAGCTCATAGATCGGCTAGGGGCTGCCAACTCCCTCAGCACGTTTGATTTGACGTCTGGGTATTGGCAGACCGCCTTGACCAATGGGGCCAAAGAGAGGTCAGCATTTTCCACCCCTGATGGGCATTACCAGTTCCGGGTTATGCCCTTTGGGATGAAGAATGCCCCTGCCACCTTCCAGAGGTTGGTCAACCAGGTGTTAGTTGGGCTGGATTCGTTCAGTGCAGCCTACCTGGATGACATCGCAGTGTTCAGCTCCATGTGGGAGGAACACCTGCGCCACCTCTGGGAAGTGTTGATGGCGCTGCGGAGGGCAGGCCTCACGATCAAGGTGAGTAAGTGCCAGATCGGGCAGGGTTCAGTGGCGTACTTGGGGCACCAAGTTGGGAGTGGCCAGGTGGCACCCCTTCAACCCAAGATAGAAACCATCCTGAATTGGGAGTCGCCCAAAACCCAGACAGAGGTGAGAGCCTTCCTAGGTCTCACCGGGTACTACAGGAGGTTTGTCAAGGGGTATGGCAACATTGTTGCCCCCTTGACAGCGCTGACTTCAAGGAAGCAGCCCAGGAAGGTGGTTTGGACTGACACCTGTCAGAAGTCTTTTGAGGCCCTGAAAGCTGCTATGTGCACGGCGCCCGTGCTTCTGGCTCCCAACTTCTCCAAAGAGTTTATCGTTCAGACAGACGCTTCAGAGCATGGTGTAGGGGCTGTTCTTTCACAGATTAATGAAGAGGGCCTAGATCAACCTGTAGCCTTTATTAGCAGGAGGTTACTACCACGGGAACAGAGATGGAGTGCTATTGAGCGTGAGGCATTTGCTGTGGTCTGGGCGCTGAAGAAGCTAAGACCCTACCTGTTTGGGTTTCACTTCCGGGTTCAGACAGACCACAGGCCCCTCAGATGGTTGATGCATATGAGGGGTGAGAATCCAAAGCTGTTAAGGTGGTCCATTTCCCTACAGGGTATGGATATCACGGTGGAACAGCGCCCTGGTACAGATCACGCCAATGCTGACGGTCTGTCCAGATTTTTCCGCCTTAGTGATGAGGAACTCCCTGGGGTAGGGTAGTTCTCCCCACTTTTCAGCTGGAGGGGACACGTGTTAGACCTGGCACCTTGGCGTGAGTCTCCCTTCCACTTTTTGTCGCTGTGCCTCATGTGTTTTGCTGGTGTTAGCTGCTCAGAGCACTGTGCCACTGCCAACCAGTGCCACAGTGCAAGTGCTCCCTATTTAAAATGTATATGTTGGTTGGATTCCATGATTGGCTTATTTGGTTTACTGTCAGACCCCAGTAAAGTGCACCAGGAGTGCCCAGGGCTTGTAAATACAAATGCTGCTGGTGGGCTTGCAGCACTGGTTGGCCACCCACAGAAGCGTCCTAATAAAATGTGTCTAAGGTCTGCCATTGCAGAACCTGCGTGCAGTCTGGTGCTGTCATGCTGACTGGGCAAGTGCACTCACTTCCCAGTCCCTAAACCTTCCCTTAACTTCATATTTGTCACCCCTATGGTAGGCCCAAGGGCAGGGTTCATTGTAAGCATAAGGTAGGACAAGCCCTGATGTGTGTGGCATGTCCTAATAGTGAATTACAGCCATTTTCATTTTTCACTATTGTAAGGCTACCTGTTCTCCATAGGCCAGAATGGGCTGTTAGAATTGTTACATCCTATTATCCTAACAGACCCAAGGGAACATGGTAGCAAATCGAGTTTACTATGCCTGAACTCAGAATAATAAAATACATCTTTTAGTAAAGTTTATTTTAATATTCTGTGTTTGCAAATACCACTTTTAGAAAGTTGGTATTTGCTTGCCTAACCATTTCAGCCCGCCTCTGCTATGATGTGTATCTGCCTGTCTGGTTTGTGTGAGTGACAGGGCTGGGGAAACCCAGAGGGGCAGGGCTAGGTAGCCTGGTGGTGAATAGAGAGATTGACATCCAGATGGGTGGGAGGAGTGCACCTGGACTCTGAATAGGGCTGTGCTCTGCCACCACAATGCTGGCTCCACCTCCTGTGGAGCGGCTGATGTCTCTGCCCTGCACCCTGAATAGAAAGGCAGAGTCATGTCAACAAAGTGCTCAAGAACTGGTTTGGACTGGGCAAAGGCCCCTCTACCCCAGAGGAACAAAGGAATTAGGGGTATATGTATTGGGACCCTGCTCCCAAGAAATTAGATCCTGCTTGACAAGAAGAACCTCTGCCTGAGGAGAAGGAACTGAGAAAGCTGTAAGGAGGAGTACTGTCCCTGACCTGGGGGATTGGCCTGCAGTGGTTGCCTTGCTGCTGGAAGGAGAGGAGAAAGACTACAAAGACTTTATTTCAACTTGTGCTTAAAAGATCTCCAAGGGCTTGTGCTGAGCTTGCCCCCTGAACGAAGTCCCAGGATCAGTGGACTTCACCCCCCAGCTCCCCAGAGTTCTTTGGAAGTGCCTGCTGCTGTTGTTGTGCCATCTGACGGACTGCGTGTCGCAAGGAGCTGGAAGCGCGACTCAAGAAGAAGAAGCGTGCCGCCGTCGGAGCTGTTGTCGTCGCATCTCGCAAAGGGTGTCGCAGCTGCAGCATCGAGCGGTAGTGTCTCGCATCATTCCGGAAGTGTCTCGCAACGCCGAAGAAGTGTGTCGCCATCGCAACCATCGTGGCTGACGCATTGCACCGCATCAAGAGAAGAGTCTCGCATTGAGGAAGAAGTGTGTCGCCATCACAGCCATCGTAGTTGTCGCATTGCACCGCATCAAGAAAAGCACCTTGCATCCACAGAGAAGCGTGCCGCTGCCAAGGCCGCTGTCGTCGCATTGCGTAAAGGGGTAACGCCGCTGTAGCTGACGCATCGAGTCGAGTCTTCTCGCAACATCGGTGAAGCGTAACGCATCTGGAAGATCTTCACGTCTTTATTTCTTTGCACCAAAAACTTCATCGCATCAGCATCGTTGCAACACTTTCGTTGCCCTGCGTGTCGCATCTAAGGTACATTGACTTAAAGTGTCGCATTTAAGAACTAAAGAGAACTAAGCAAACTTCTCCCATCTAAAGTGACAGTATTGTGTATTTTTGTCGTTTAATGGTCTTGTGATAACTCTATATAAAGAATCCTTATTTTTAATATAAAAACCTGTGTGGTGTCCATCTGTAGTGTTGTCACTTGGTTACTGTATGTGTTCACAAATGCTTAACCTATAACGCTCTGAGATAAGCCTTGTCTGCTCGCGCCAAGCTACCTAGAGGGTGAGCAGGGGTTATTTTAGGAGTGTAACCCCTTACCCTGACTAGAGGAAAGGTTCCCTGCTTGTCATAAGTACCTACCTGTGCCAACCAGAGAACCCGGATTCTAACACCGACTATGATATTATTTGCTTGTACTACTAATTAAACCTCAAGAATTTCACGTTTCACTGATATTCTTCTTGCTTATTTGTTTTTAGGTGCATAAGAGACAACATCACCCTCGGTGCTGCCAGACAGAAGGCCAGTGCACGATGTGATGTGTGACCACACATCACGGACATCTCTTCAGCTTGTGAAGCTAAGTGCCTCTGCCAACTGACAGCTTCAAGATGGCCCCAAAGAAAGGTGCTACCAAGAAAGTGGCCAGTGATTAGAAGAAGCTTACCACCACTGGAATGTCAACCCAGACCTTTTTTGGGCAAAACTAACACGTGGCTGCCACACCGGCCTCTGTGGAGCAAGCTGGGAGCAACACCCCCCATTAGAAGACACATCCCAAGTTAGGCCTAAGCCCATGTCTGTCGCAGAGGCACAACTAGTCTAATCAAGGCACCTTCAATGATCAGTGACGTTGAAATTGACTAATCTCTCACAAACTAGTACCCAATCGATGCAGGAAATTCAGATAAGTGGACAACAAAAGCCGCAGCCAGCAATAGTAGCTCCTCCCGAAGTAGGAGCAGTTCAAAATATTGTGCTTCATGCTGAGGAAGTAGAAGAAGCCACTCTTTCAGAAGATTCATTGTCTTCCAGAACTCCAACAATAAAAAGGAGGGTTAGTCCACCATTTTCTTCTCCAAGTCCCCCTTCTGATTATCAAGACTCCACTTGGATCCTGCCTCAGTCTGAGAGTGAGACACACCAGGAGAGGCTAGGGAAAAGGAAGGTTCCTGAAAGCCTTAGACTTATGAGAGAGAGAGTAAAGCTTTCCCGAGCCGCTGACCCCGATAACATTCCAGCAGTAATAATTAAGGCGAACAGTGTTTGGTGGGCCATGGTTTACTCTTCCTTGTTTAGTTGGATTTCCATGTCCAGCCTTTACCCCTTTTCCTGGAAAGGGTCTATAGTGAAACCTATTTTTACAAAGGGAGTGGTACAGACCCCATACATTATAGGCTTATTAGCCTTTTTGATATTCACTAAAGATCTTTTCTAAGATTATTTCAGCCAAACTTGAAGAACGGGCTATTGAAATCAAGAGAATTCCACTAGAACAGGGGGGGTTTCGGGACAGTCACTCCACTATAGACCACTATTTTGCATTATGGGCCATTATACGAAAGGCCCTGGAGGAAAATCAAAGGCTGCGCTGCTGTTTCATAGACTTACGGACAGCCTTTGATTCTGTGGATAGTGATATCCTGTGCGGGAAACTTGTCGCCTGGGAGCTCCCGTTAAACCTCCTTAGTGTACGTCATTCCTTGCACTCTGGTAATTTGACTCAGGTGGAGTTAGATAAGTCAGGACAATTATCTCAAAGAATTCCCATTGACAATGGCCTGCGCCAGGGGAGCGTTTTAGCACCCCTGCTCTTTAGCCTATTTTTGGCTGATCTTCCCACCTTTATTTCCCAAGTCTTTTCCCCTAAAATTAGGAACTAGCACATTGTCTGTCTGCATCTGGTATTACTGGATTATACCCCTATTGGTCTTCAGAGGAAACTAAATTCTCCAGCAACTTATAGCATGCAGAACCAGCTCCACATTAATCTGGAAAAGACCAAGATTTTGGTCTTTGGGGAAAAATGAAAGAGTTTCATCTGGCACTTAGACACATGGGAGGTGGAGCAAGTCGACCAATATAAATATTTGAGCTTAATCTTCAGGAGGAATTTGAATTGTGGTACGCATTGGGATGGCATCAAGCAGAAGGCCCTATTGCAGGCCAGTTGTCTATCCAGATTTATTAGATTTGGGGGGCTTTCCCATATTCCATTACTAAGGGCTTACGTTGGGAAGATACCTCCGCTGGGTCTCTATGGAGGAGAGGTTTTTTCCCTTGATCCCACATATGAATGGGACAGATTAGAAGGGGTAGTGCTGAAAAGGCTCTTATCACTCCCTCAAAGCACTATGGTTCAGGCCTAAGGAGAGACTGCAACCTGGTCTCCTGGAACCTGGCGGCTTTTACTTGGGCCCTAAGATACTTTAATACATTCTTGTAGGATGATGGGGTGTCTAAAGTCTCTAAGTTGTGCTGGGAAGAGATTCATTGTAGTGAAAGAATGTGGGCAAAGGACGTAAGAACCAGAATAATTGCCCTTAGGAACATACATTCAGATAGTGGTACAATTATCTTGGTTCCCCTACACTGGCAAGCAGGCATTGAGAGAATCTGTTGCTTTGGTGTCTGCATCAAATTACCTATTGTATCTAAGCAAGAGACCATCTATCAGCTTCTTAATCTCTACTCTGGGCTAGGACACTGTTTTCTCTTCTTTATTGCAGTTACCAGACCCAGGATTGAGAAATGAAATATTAAGGGTCAGGGTGGTATTAACCCAATCTATTCATCCCGTCCATACTGGACCAGGGTTCAGAATAATAGTGGTCTCTGCCCCTGCCCCTGAAAGTTAAATGCTCCCATCTGAATATACTTATGGACTGCGTCTTTTATATTGCAAATCGAATTACGTTTTTAAGACCTCTGTTTTTTAAATATGATGTTTTCCATAGGGGAAAGCTGTAGAGCTATTGTCAGAAAAGCGCTATTTAAATGTGGCAGTTGGAATTGCTCGGTTTTTATGGTCTGTTAAACAGAATTTTAATGATGAGCCGTAGTGGGTGTTGGGTAGTTAGGAGGAGGCCCTTTTAATGATTTTAATTGTCAATTGAGTTTTTAGAATGTTATATGGACAATTGTCTAAATAAACTTGTTTTTCTACCTGAAAGCCTTTAACTTATGGATGTTGAAGAGGAGGATGACGATGAGCCAGTTGTTATGGATGTTAGCCCTGCCCAATTGGAGACTGACACTACTCCATCTCAACCTACTCTGAGAGATGTGGCACAGATACCACCACCACTGCTGGCTGCCATATTTGCAATGCCCCAGCACGACCTACACCCTCAACCACCTCAGTAGAAGTAGGTACTGCAGAGAGGAAAATACCAAAATGCCCACCTACCGGCAGTTCATCCAACATTGGCAGTACCACCAGCGTCTGGAAGTGATCCTCCCCAGTTTAGGGGTTCATTCCATTTAGCAAAAATGAGCCAAACATTGCCATATGCTCCATTTGCTAGCGAGTGTTAGCTGATGTAAGCTTGGTACAAACTATGGTACTGAAGGCCAAACAACCCATTTGAGAAAACACCTCACAATCCACTTGGAGGAGCACCTTAGCGACCAAACACCTACAAGTGGTGTTGTTGACAGGGGTGAAAGGCTGAGCAGGGAATACGATCATGGGTGAAGGTAAAGAAGAGGAAGACATTTTCGATACACAAGTCAGCCCAGTCTCCAGCAGTGCAGCAGTATCACCAACATCAGCAACATCGCAATGGCACAAGGTTCAGGTTGAGACACCAAGGCAAGAGAATACAGTGACTGCCCAGCTGAAAAAACGCATTGAGCCTACCATTGTCTGCTCTCAAGAAGTCACCTGCATCAGTGGCACCAGAAAAGAAAAAAAATTCAGGCTACTATTCCTGGCATGTTTAGGCAGGAGGAGCAGTACGAACGCAATCACCCAAAGGCATGTTTGTACAATAACAAGCTGGCTAAAATGTTAGCGCTGGAACTCTCCCTTTTTCTTTTGTGGAAGGGGTGTGTTTTCTAGAGTATGGGGCAGCCATCTGCCCAAAATGGAAGGTTCTCAGCCGGTCATCTTTTGCCAGAGTTGCTGTTCCAGTGCTACATCATGATGTGCTGAAATTGCTTGGGCAAGCACTGCAGCTGAGTGCTCTTCACATTATCCACCTGAAAACAGACGTGTGGACCCGTTGCCAAGCCAATGATGTGATGTACATCACTGCATACTGAATCTCTTTTGTGGGGGTTAGCGAAATTTTATCTGCAGAAGCTGACACAACTGAGATGTTTAATGGCACTCAGAAGCATGCAAGAGTAGCCATGTTTGCCATGGAGAAATCCCATACTGCTGCAAACATCTTGGTAAGACTTTAATAACAAATTCTTTGAATGGCTGCGACCAAGAGGGCTTAACATTGAATTTGTTGCAACACACAATGGCTGTCAATCAATCAATCAATCAGGGGTTTGTAGAGTGTAGCTACTCACCCGTGAAGGTCTCAAGGCACTGAGAGGTGGGGCCTGATGATCCGACTGAGTGTGGAGGTTCAGTGGAAGAGCCAGGTCTTCGGGTCTTTCCTGAACATTGTTAATGACGTGGATTGTGGGGGGTGTTCCATGTCTCTTGGCGGTGTGGCAGGAGAAGGATTTTCCTCCGGTTCTGGACTATGGGATGAAGGCCAGGGCCAGTTGGGTGGAGTGGAGTCTGGTGGGTGTGTAGAAGGTGAGGGAGTGGTTCAGATATTCTGGTCCTGAATTAAGAAGAGCTTTGTAGGCATGTGTGAGGAGCTTGAAGGTGATTCTCTTGTTGATAGGGAGCCAGTGGAGTTGTCGGAGGTGTTGTGTCATGTTGCTGTGGTGGGGAATGTCAAGGACCAGTCTGGCTGTGGTGTCTTTGATCTTCTGTAGTTTCCTGAGCTGTTTTTGGGTGACGCCGGCATAGAGTGCATTGCCATGGTCCAGTCTACTGGCGATGAGTGCATGGGTGACCGTCTTTCTGGATTCTGTGTGGAGCCATCTGAAAGTCTTTTGAAGTAGGTGGAGTGTATGGAAATAGGATGAGGATACTGCCTTATTTTGGTGGTTCATTTTGAATGAGGGGTCCAGTATGATGCCACGGTTGCGTGCGTGGTCCGTGGGAGGGATTCCTAGTGCAGCGGGCCATACATTTTCATCCCAGGATGAGGGGGTGGGTCCCATGATGAGTACTTTGGTTTTGTTAGAGCTGAGCTTGAGGCAGATGTCTGAGGTGGTGACTGCCTTCAGGCCATTGTGAAAGTTAATTCTGGTGGTTGTGGGTTTGTTGGTGAGGGAGATGATCAGCTGGGTGTCATCAGCATATGAGGTTGAGTCCATGGCTTCTGATGATGGCTACGATGGGGACCATGTAAGATGTTGAAGAGGGTGGGGCTCAGGGAGGGGCCATGGGGCACTCTGCAGCTTATCAATGTAGGCTCTGAGAGGAATGGGGTAGTCTGACTTGCTGTGTTTGACTGGTCAGGGAGGAGTGAATCCAGTCCAGTGCCTTGTCGCAGATGTTGGTGTCATGGAATCTCATGATTAAGGTCTGGTGGGAGATGGTGTCGAAGATGGGCGAGTCTGGGTAGGTGGTGGTTGCTATGGAGCAGTTAATGGTGCAGTAAAGCTGGGGGGCGATGAAGGCGGCTGCTCTGTGGAAGATGTGGTATGGGAAGTGATCCAATGGGGCTCTTGAGTGGATGCTCTGCATGGTTTTGAGTGTGTCATCTATGGTGAGCGGAGTCCTGTTGAGCATGATCTGTTGGGGTTCTGCGTTGTTGCATGCGTTGGTGCTGGTAGAGACTTGGGTATCAAAGCTGTCGTAGATCTGCCTGATCTTCTGGTAGAAGCAGGTGCTGAGTTTATTGCATTAGTCTTGGGAGGGTGGGACGTCTGTGGTTTCGCTGTTGGGCCTGGCAAACTCCTTGACAATGGTGACATGTTTTTTGTTGTTGTGTATGTCACTGTTTTTTCTGTCTTGGAAGACATTTTTTGTGGTTTTGAGGGGAATGTGGTTTGCATTCAAGGCGGGTTTGAAGGTTGCGTGGGTTTCTACGATTTTGTTGTTCCTCCATCTCTTCCCAAGTCATCGTCAGGTGTGTCTGGACTTGTGGAGAGCAGGAGTGAACAAGCTGGTTTTCTTGGAGATTTGCTTGGCTGGTGTCTTCTTGAGGGGTGCCAGAGTGTTGGTGTAGTTGAAGATCCATCGGTGAAGGTTGTGCGCTGCGGTGTTGCTGTCTGTTGGTGGGGTGGTCATGTCTAGGAGGTCGATGAGATGTTCTTCGGTGGCCTTGTTCCAGATGCGACAAGGGGCGATGAGGGTGGTGGTATACAGTGGGCATGGCAAAGTCAAGATGCACGCAGTGGTGGTCGGTCCAGAGGAGCTTGTGGTGTGGCTGTAGGTGATGTTCTGGCTGGTGGAAAAAATAGGGCCTGGCGTGTGTACGACTGTGTGGGTTGGTGCGGTCACTAGCTGCTGGAGACCGATGTTGGCGAGGTTCTCCAGTAGGGAGGCGGTGTTCTAGACACTGGAGTTGTCTAGGTGGAAGTTAAGGTCCCCAAGTAGCAGTAATATAGTTAAGGCCGTGGCAAATGGTGGCTATTTCAGGGTCCTGTGTATCATTGTACATGACTTTCTCAAAAAAAGAAGACTGAGTCAGCAACTTACTGTCCACCTGCAGAAGAATCTGATCTCATTTCAGCCATTCTTTCAATGCCCAGAAGCAGCTGGGGGTCATTCAACAAGATAATAGCATGCCTGTTAAAGCAGTCATACAGGAGGTGCCAACACTTTGGAGCTCAACTTATTACATGTTGCAGTGTCTGTTTGAGCAGTGCAGAGAGGGGATGCAAATGTGTAAGACATGCTCACTGAGATGGGCCAATGGGGCCTCTTCAAATGTCTGACAGAGATGCTGCTTCTTTTTGAGGTTTTCACATAGAAAGTCAGGAAGTACCAATGGCTAAGCTATCCCGTTGTTGCATATACTAAAGGAATAGCTAAAGGAGGTGTCTGAAATCCACGCAGGTGCAGATGGAAAAAAGATGTGTGTGAGTTGGCAGAGAGCTTAATCCTTCACTTATCTGTTAATGAAAGGGTGCAAAGAGACATTGTGTCATTCAAACATTATATCTGTACCACAATTCTTGATCCATGTTACAAACAATTGCTAGCCACTTTCATTACTTTTTCAGATGGGGATGTTTCAAACTTCAAGACGTGGACTGATGAGCAAGCCAGTGACCTAGAAAAAGAATAGCTGGGAAGGCCCACTCCCCCAGGGCACAAGTTGTGCGGTGCAACCTTCAACTTCAGGGCCTCAGGGCACTGCTGTTGGCTCACAGCAGCCAAAACCAACAAGAACACCAGCAACAACAGGAACAGGAGCTTCAGTGCCAAAACCTTCATATGATTGGTTTCTAAAGGTTGGGCTTAAGTCCAGTGAAGAGGCCGAGGCAAAAGAGGTCAAGGAAGGTGGAGTACCAATGACTATTGAGAAGATGGTCAAGGCTTATCTGGATGACCCAACAGAGGTCTATCTTGATCAAAACCCATTGGTGTATTGGTATGGTAAGAGGCGCAAATGGCCAGTGCTTAGCAGTTTTGCCTGGTAGCCAGTGTGTCTGCCGACTGTGTGTTCAGTGCAGCTGGTGCAGTTGTCACAGTGAGAAGGGCCAGTCTCTTGCCCAAAAACATGGAGAGATCAGCCATGATCAAAATGAATCAGCACCTTTTACAACTGAGTTACACCATACCTGAAGTACAACAGGAAGAGGATGAGAGTGACTGGTCAGACTCAGGTCTTGGCAGTAGTGTGTTAGACCTACTTCTGGGCGAACCACCTGAGTTTGAGGGTGAACTCTACTTCCCTGACTACTAGGCCTGGTCCATCAACCATAGAACTTTCTCTCTCTATCGCCAAACTGCTTTGAAGACAAAAAAAAGAAAAAATACGTCTAGGAGTACATTATTTTATTTTGTTTGCGTCTGACTGGAAAATACAGCTCTACAGTTTTAGACACACTTTATTGCAGATTGGACTTGCACTAGTGTGCAGTAAAGAAGCCTCCCCATTTCCCTCAAGGACATTGACGAGACAAATTTGTACCAGCCTCCATCCCGCGCCTATCTATCCCTTCTTTACAAGACTGACCAGTTTCTTTTTTTAAATGTTTTTAAATGTATTTATTGCATTTTCAAAAACACTGGAATGCAGTTACATAACGGTCTGGCATTGTAAAGACAATATATAGCGATCATACACAACAATGGCAGTAATTCCCCATTTGGTTACATCAGCAGCTACACAGGGAAAATCAGAATTACTGAGAAATCAAGAACATTCTCCTCCCACCTAGCAGTCACAAATCTCCCATATAAGCATAGCGAATATGTAAGACATCAGGTGTCAGTACAGTCACAGCTGACTCCAACGCCCATCTCCCCCAGAGAAACAGGGTGCACATCACATTATGAAGGATGAAAGCGTGGGCTGACAGTGGGATCCATTGGATGGTCTATGAGGTACAATTTGGGAGGGTTCCATATGTCCCTAGGCCGAGACGAAAGCGGAAGGAGTTCAGCGTAAGTAGCTGCTTGTTCTTGCCAAAGTATCAAATCTCCAAGCCACTCCTTGAATTTTGGCGCACGGCCTCTGCCCCACTGACAGGCCACCTGCCGTCTGGCAAGTAGTATACTAAATGTGACAAATTTGCGATGCCCCACCGGTATCTCCTCTGCATATCCAAGGAGTGCCAGTAGTGGGAATTGTGAGATCTTCAAGAGTGTCATCAGTTCCAGTGCAGCAAACATCTGCTGCCAGTATGTACTCACTGCACCATTCCCAAGCAAGGTGGAGAAAATCAGCATTCTCAGCCTTGCACTTGTTACACCGAGTCATGTTGTGGAGGCCGTATTTGTGTTATCGAACCAGAGTATAATAGAGGTGATGGATAAACTTGTAGTGGGTGATGCACAATCTACTACTAGACGAGACCAGCTCAGTCTGTTTGCAGCACTGCTCCCATTGTTCATCAGTAATGTCGTGCCCAAGCTCGGTGCTCCATTTATTGCATGCAGCGCAGGGGGAATATGTTATTTCAGTGTAAAGGCTATGGTACAGTGTGGATACCAAATGAGAAGCATTGGTAGATTGCAACATATGATGCAGTGGGGCAACTGTTTGGGGCTCCAACTGGTACGATGGAGTATGTTCCTTGATAACCTGTCTCAGGTGGATATACAGGAAAACATCCATGGGGGATTGCGGAGCTCCCTGAAATAATTGCTGCATGGATCGAAACTTCTCACTTAAATAGAGGCCACCCCAGCAAGTTATGTTAAACTTAGTTTTGGTCTTTGTGAACACTCCTTCCTGGAGGACAGCCATCTGCGGGTGATATATAAGGGGAAGCAGCGGAGAATAAAGCATGGGAGCCTGGAGATAGCAGGCAAGCCGTTGCCATGCTCTGACCGTGCAGTCTACTGAAGTCGGATGTGTCATGCGAGGTGCGGGGGCAGTCAGTATAACTCCGTCTAGTGAGATAGGGTCTGCAAGCCAATGTTCTGTCGCAACATGTGGCATGTACCTGGGAGGGTGGAACCAATAATGTGCTATGTGTGCCTGAGCACACAAATAATACATCTAAAAATTGGCAAAATCGAAGCCTCACTGTGAATAGGGCCGTGTGATTGTTTCCCATTGTAGCCATGGTTGTTAACCGCCCCATACTAGTTTAATTAACTCTGATCAGAGTATAGAAAAGAAGTATCTACCCGGATAAAACGGGATGTTCAAGAACAAATATAAGAGTATGGGGAGATGATCATTTTAATAAGGGAAATGAGTCCCGCTATGATGAGGGGGTGGGCAATCCATTGTGTGACACTACTCATTATATGTTCTAATGTGTGCCCATAATTAAGTCTTAGTAGTTCTTCACGAACAGTAGTGACATGTGCCCCCAAGTATTTCACTTCATCCGCACACCACTCTATGGGAAAGTCCGTGGGAATGGCATCACGGACTTGGTGAGTGGGAATAGTTGAGACTTAGCCCAGTTGATGTGTATGCCCGACAGCCCTCCGAATCTGACGAACTCCCGAAGGAGTGGGTTGAGGTTCCGAATCGGATCTTTGACATACAAGGTGACGTCATCCGCATAAAGAGAGATTAGTATGGGATGAAGAAAGCAGCGAAGGGACTTTTCCTGATGGTATTGCCTGAGTTTCGCTACCAGGGGCTCCATTGTATGGGCAAATAATAAGGGGGAGAGAGGGCAGCCTTGGCAGGTGCCCCGAGTGAGCGGGATAGTGGAGGATGTGTCCATTAATCATCACCCTCACTGTTGAGGAAGAATAAAGGAGGCGTATCCATGATAAAAACCCAATAGGGAGTCCCATACATTGAAGAGATAATCCCACTCCACAGAGTCGAAGGCCTTCGTGGCATCCAAAAAGACTGCCCTGAGTAACAATTGTGGATCTACGCTGTGTAAAATAGAGAACAGGGTGCAAAAGTTGTGGGAAGTTGCTCGCCTGGGGATAAAACTCGCCTGATACGGTAATACTAATTTATCCATGAAGAGACTGAGGCGATTCGGCAGAAATTTCGACAAGGATTTTCGCATCTGTATTAATAAGGGAGAGAGGCCGATACGAGTCACAATGATCCAGAGGTTTTCCAGGCTTCAGGAGAGAGATGATAAGTGCCTCTCGCATTGTTCCTGGGAGGATCTGTGATTCCTGAGCCTCCAGATACACCTTCTTCAACACTGGGACCAGCTGGTCTATTTAGGACTTGTAAAAGTTGATGGGTAGCCCATCGGAGCCCGGGGCTTTCCCTGATTTCATTTGCATAATCGCCTCCCGGAATTCATCGTCCTCAAACGGCGCAGCCAGGAACTCCAGTTGATGGCCACCTAACCATCCTAGGGCGATATCTTCGAGAAAGGGGGAGAAATCAGGTGGCACAGTTCTGCGTGTGTTACAGAGGTCTCTGTAGAAGGCAGTAAATGTATGTAGAATAACCTGACTGTCCCTGTGCCGTTCCCCCGAGGCATCAAGTATGTCCATAATGTAATTAGAGAAGTAAGGCTGTTGAATATCCATCGCCAGCGCTCTCCCTGGTTGCTCCCCGTCCCCAAAACGATGAGTGATGTAGTGTTTGCCATGAAAGCGGACTTCGCGTTCGGCCGTGTCAGTGTATTCAGTGAGCTTTTCTCGAAGTGTGGCTCTCTGAGATCCCAACTCTTCCCGCCACATATCTTCTTCCAGTTGTTTCAGTTCACCTTCAAGACGACGCAGGCTATGTCAGATGTCCCTAAGGACTCCAAAGCTTTTTGCCATACAGAAACCCTGCACAGTGACTTTAAAAGCCTCTCAAAGCATGCTCATATGCTTGATCGAGCCTCGGTTCCGACTAAAGAAACTTGCGATTTCCTCCCCCTAGTTCCGTCTGAAAGACGGCATCCAGCAGTGCTTCAGGAACGAGTCACCAGCAGCGCGGGGTAGCGATGGAGTTGGGGGGCACAATCGTCATGCTTACGGGGGCATGGTCTGAAAGGGTTCTGGCCAGGCGCCGCACTGAAACTATACATGGTGCAACACCACGGGAAACTATCCAATAGTCAAGGCGGGACCAGGAGGCATGTGCTGTGGTGTAGTAGGTACCCTCTCTCTCTGCGGGATGTACATGGCACCATGCATCAAGTCCCCCCATATAACATGAGTAGAGCCCACTTTTAGAATTTGTCCCCATAGCTCAGTGAAATAATCCGGTTTGTCAGTGTTTGGCCCATAGCAGCAGACGAGTGTGACCGATTGTGTGCCTAGCGTGCCCCATAACATGCAGTGTCGACCTGACGGATCGCTGAGGGAGCCTCCTAGAAGGAAGGGCGTGCCTTTCTTAACCAGAATCAGGGTGCCTCGTGAATACGTGGAGTAAGACGAAAAGACGTGATCGGATGCCCATCTACCTCCAAAACAAGGCTGTCATCGTGGATCTGTGTGTGTCTCTTGAAGCAAAGCTATGTGTACCTGATGTTTATCAAGGTAGGCGAGGATTTGGCGACATTTGTGGGGGTCTCCGAGGCCTCTGACATTCCACGTGAGTAGCTTTATGTGAAGTGGGTCAGGAGATAAAGACATTACCATGTGGGTGATAAATAGCTAAAGATGTCGAGATGGAGATGCCTGTGCATATGTACCGCAAGGTGTGCTGAGTTGTGAGCTGCCGGTTAAAGAAACATTTGACTTATCAAAAGACAACAACAATCCCCGTCCTGCCCCCTCCAACAACACCACCCCAAATGTGCTGGGAATGTACCCTCCCACAAAACCCAGGAAAACCATATCTGCGTAGTCCAGTTCAAAGTATTCTCATGGTGCATTGCTAAGAACAATAACAGGAAACAGGGGGGATCGCCCATGCGGGGGGATTGCCAGTGTGACACGATAACCTCCCTTCCCTCAGTACTGCCAAGGCAGTGTCTCAGTGTCCCCAAGGGGGATTGAGGGGAGAAAGGAAGGGTGCTTGGCTTAGTCCAGTATCAAACCACCTGCCACAAATATATGTTCCCACCCTAAACGCATAGTCTGTATGCCAGTTTTACACTAATCTGTCCATGATGTGGAGCTGGCAGCGTGGCTCGTGTGAGCATATTCGGGTGCCCTCTAATTAAGACGTTGTCTCTAAATTCACAGCTGCCAAATACTACAGCGTAATAGCATGCATACATGAGGTCGTCACATTCAAAAGAGGGCATCTACCGATGCCGCAGTCATGCGAGCAGCTCAGTCAGTATGAAGAGAGGGCGATCTGGACACGTGGTCTGTGGAGGCGCCCCTCGGGGAGCGGCGCTGAATGGATTTGAGGTACTCTTCCACCTGATGTGGGTTGGTGAAGATGGAGTGTTGCCCTTGCAGCCACGCTGGGTACAGAAGAGCATATTCGATCTGCGCTTTGCGAAGTTTTTGCTTGTCTCCAAGGAACTTTCGGCGCTCTTCCTGCACAACGACAGTGGAATCTGGATAGATGGTGAAGTCCACGCCTTCATATTGTAGCATCTTATGTTCAGGGGCCAGTTTCAGCGCGGCATCCCAGTCACGATAATTGAGGAGACGAGCCACAGTGGGTCAGGGAGTCCCACCAGGAGGAGGACGGGCCCCAGAGAGCGATGCGCCCGTTTCACGATAAGTTGCGGCGAAGAAGGATCTTCTCAGCAAACGTTCAACATACTCCTCCATGCAGCCTGTGTTGGTACTTTCCGGGATACCTACGATTTAGATGTTGTTCCGGTGGCTGCGAGCCTCGAGGTCCTCATTCTTGGCTGCGATGACCTTAAGCAGTTTGTCCATTTGCGACACCTGAAGCTGTGAAGTGGTGTCTACGCTGTCCGATATACGTTGCTCCACCTCCTTGATCGGACGGTCATGTTTGTCCACCTTCTGAACCAAAAAGTCTAAGCGGCTATTCATGGTGTCCATCTTCCCCGATAGGTCAGTCAGGCTATATTGCATGGCAAGGGGCAATGCTTTTACCTCGCCTCAGGAGGATAAAGACTGCATCTGTGATGATTCACCAGCTGACTGCATTGATTCTTCTGAGGCCGAGCACGTGGCCACACTCTTGGACTCAAATATCAGTTCGGGCTGGAGGTTATTCAGTTTCCCCATAGCAGCAGCGAGTTATTGGCTGCAGTGGCCGGGGGGGGGTCCACAGCAATGGAGAGTCGGCAACTCTTCTACCTGTCAGCAGCGTGAGAATCAATGGTAATAGCCAGGTGCAAGGTGTCAGCCACCAGATATTCCTCCTCCACTATACAGGAGGATCACAGCCAGCACGAGGATGAGGGGCCCGCATCACTCACTCCAGGTAGTCCCGCCAGCCGTGGCCCAAGTACAACCCACCGGTGTTCAGCAGGCAGTGACAGGTCTTCCAGATCGGTGGATCATGGCAGCCAAATGCACAGCAAAATGCAACACGACATGTGGGGTTGGGTTTCTGTAGGCCTCAAGCGATCGGCTGTCCAAAGTCCAGATTCGACCCTCACAGCGGCGTAACATAGGATCCAGGCGGCTGCCGGTCGGGGTGTCACAGCGGCAGATCAGCGGCACACAAGTCCCTCACAGCAGGAATGGCAGGATGGCCTGCACTCACTGATCCACAGCCAGGCAGGCTGCAAGATATTAGGTGGGATATTCACAGGGCAGGGCCGCACCTATAATCCACCACTTTAACAGAACCCCGGCCCCCTCCAATTACGGCCATATTGCAGCCCAGGATCTTGCAGCAGTATAGCTTGGGGTGACAGTCTGAGGCAGCACAGTTCCAACACAGGAGCAGGGACTCACAGATCTTGAGGCAGCCGTCCTCTGTCCAGGTCACCAACGCGCATGTCACAGTCGCGCTGCACTCACTGCATTCCGGGTACTCACACCCCTGGGGGGGTCCCCTCTATGGCAGACAGTCAAGCGTTTCCGGGAGTCCTAACAGGTCAGCAGCCACTTCACCCGCCCCACGCATGTCAGCCACCAGGGCTGTCACCATGCGGGCACCGCGGAGCTTGGGTGTCCTCCTCCACCGAGCAGGGCTCCAGGCTGTCACACACGGCTACCTCGCTACAATCATCTATCAGTATGGGAGTCAGCAGCGAGGGGCGCCGGCCCTCACAAATCTCACCGGAGGTGGAGGGTGGGTTAAAGAGCAGCTTACGAGCAGAAGAGCTGGAGCAGCAGGCAATGAGCAGGATAAGTGGAGGATCATGCTACCAAGTGGCCAGAGACTAACTGGCATGCGGCCATCTTGGTCATGCGCCAGCTAGCACCCCCAAGACTGATCAATTTCTGTTTTGTGAAACAATGCATCAACAATGTACCCCCGATACCGCGCTTGAATTAGCAGGTAAATGGCATGTATTGCACGCACCAAAGGCTTATATATAATATGAGTGATTGTTGTATGTGAGTGTGTTGTTGATATGATTCATGTGGTGGCAGGCAGTGACACTGGGTGTTTGTTTAACTATAAATATTAAGCTTGACTGCGTTTATGATGATTTAAAATATTGGTGGCCTAAAGACAGGGATCATTTTTATTCTTGAAGGTAATTTTTCCCTTCCCCTTTGACACTTAGCAAGATTTGTTTGCCAGGTCCACACGGCTTTGTTTTCTGCTTCACAATCCTCAAAGAGCCGGCCAGTCCCTTTAGCTAACAAACACAAATCTAGTCTACACAAAAAATTACTCAATGTTTCTTTAGTTGTTCATCAACAGCATTGCACTACTGGATGATCTATCACATCCGAGTTGGTACTCAGTCAGTATGGAGTTGGACACACTACTCAATCAGGAGGATGATGGAAGGAGCCAGGATGTGACTACTTCAACAACTGCCACCAGATGAATTAAGTTATCAACCAACCGATTTGGTGATGAGTCTAGTATTGAATTTAAGAGGCCTGCACAACTCTGTGGAGTGGTGGTGAGAAAGGTGCGTTGATTTTACTTTATTTGGAAAATGCAATGTTGCTGAGTGTGTGTGCTTACTGGCTCAAATTTGAAACTATGGTGGTAGGGTGCGGGACCTGTTGTTGTAGGTAACTGGCGACAGACATGTGGTGATCATCACATTATGCACTTACTGTTAGGCTACATAATACATATTATTATTGTGATGATAAATTGATGATCATGAATATTGCAAGTTTGATTAGCCCGATACATGTGGCCACTTGCTTGTGATTGTTGGTTGTTGTAAAATTGCTCTCACCTAATTAATTGCACATCAGTCATGAAATGAATGATTGCAAAAAGGACTATTCTTCTCTCTTGCACTGCCTCTGGGTCTTATTGGTACACTTCTTATGAAGTTTACCTCCTGTCTTTCCCCTTGATTCTACAATATCATTTTTGTTTTACAATCCACAGGGCTAACCTTTTTCTGTAGAAAAGAGAAAAGCACCATAATACTCACGCTTACCTTACCTGACTGCATTAGGCAGGCACCCACGATTGACAGACTTTCCAAGAAGAATTGAGCTGGAGGACGTTACCCAGGACGTTTTTAGCCGCTGTACATTACGGCACAGGAGCCGCCTCATTTTCTAACTGTCCCTGGATTTAGGAGGGTACAGTTGTTTCTCAGCACCAATATAATCTACAATCCTTCAACAATCTATAGACAAATAACCTATTACCCTAAGAAACTTATATCCACTTTTTAAGGCACAGGAGATGCTTCATCTTTGAAATGCCACTGGACCCAGGAGGGTACAGTTGCTTTCTCAGTACCAACACAGTCTACAATTCTTCTACATTTTTTGTTCAATAACCCATTACCACTTAGAAGCCCATACTAACTTTTTAAGCCCTGATAAAGTCCACACCAATTGGATGAAAAGCGTCAGCTGTTTGGCTGTTGTTTAATTGAATAAGAAGAATAAAAGAAAACTTGCATAATATCTACAGTGGATGGACAGAATTATTATCTTTTGATGCTGGTGGTGCACTCCACATTGTAATTTATTTGCTATTTTTTAAACCAAGGTGAAAGAACATTTAGATATATAATAATGTAACTTGGGTCTCTCTGGGGCAGGCAGACTGTTTGGTTTGCATTGCATGTAAGCTACCTGTACTCATTCCTTCCCTTCCTTTTCTTCCCACAACAGATGGATGATGGTTGGCTGCTCATTGCCCAGATGAATATTGTCTTTGTGTATTGGTTGTCTCTGCCTACCTTTCCCAAAATCCCCTTTCCCATCCATTCATCAAACCCTTTACCCTCTTCCCTGGGCTGTGTGATTTATTGAGGTCTGACTTAATAATTTGCTCCATCAATTGATCACACACTTGGTGGGGTGGATGTGGTAAAAGCAACACCAACTCACTGCAGGATCTTCAGTTTTACTCATATTACTGAACTAATAGTCTACCCGTGACCCATTTACCCACTGATGCATAAAAGTGATCGATATGTTAGATATAGAAGAATATCATTCGTCAGTATCATCATCATTCAAGCATTGTGTGTTCCATTAAGTAAATGATTAACTAATAACCATATAGGCTCCAGTCTTGAAGTCCTCTTTATGAATCACAATTCGAGTGTCACTTTTGTTTACTCAAAATACTAGCTCACCATTGCTTTGAATAATTTAGTATTGTTTCTTGTATGTTATTCACTATCAGGTATTCTTTGTTGTGTAGTACTAGTCTGGTCTCAAGAGTTTGTCAAGCTATGATATAATAATATATAATCCACTAACTCAGTTTTTTTTTCAATTTAGTTGGCAGAGATGAATAATCCTTCTGATAAAATCCTACAGTTGGAGTTTACCTAGGTGGGAGTGGGACCTGACCTCTGATTCACTGCACTGGCCTGCTACTACTATCACCACCGTGGCACCTTGGGAAAACCTGCATCCTTCGCTTCTTCTATTCAGTAAGAGAAATATGGTTTGTTCTTCAAAAAAGTTGTTGTAGGCAAGCCAATGGCACCCACCTATGCACAGAATTTGCAGCTCTTTAGAGGACTACAAAGTCAAGGCAGAATGACTCCCAAACAACTTAAGCAATCGTAAATACCCTCACCGGAGCATTGCACTCTCAAATAAAAGAGCTAGGAACAACAACTTTGAGGCACTATCAGCAACCAGACAAAAACAAACAACAGACACTCTTACCTGTGTATCAACCTTCACCCTAGATTCTAAGAGAATTTGTAAAATCATTAGAAAACACTGGGGTCTATACAAACAGGCATGTTAGATCTGCAATCCCCAAGATTTGCATTTAAACGTACCAAAAATCTGAAGGATATGCTTGTCCATACCAGGCCCAACCTCACTTATACAAACCCACAAAGACCACTATGGGCCCCCCCCCCATCAAAGGACACTATCAGTGTGGGTCTAGCACAGTGTGTTCCCGGACTGAGGTTACAAAATAAATTGTATTCTCCTAATCATTCAAATGGGAATTGAGGGCACACACTAACTGCAACACATGCAACTGCATCTATATGATCACCTGCCCGTGTAACCTAAGATACATAGGAATGACTATGAGGATGTTCAAAACCCGGACTACTGAATATCGTAGTAACATTCGATGCCACAAATTGAATACCAAAATGTGCAAGCATTTTGACCAGCAGGAAAATACACCAGACACCTTACGCTGGGTAGCACTGAAGGCATATCCCAAAATTAGCAAAAGAGCCCTTTTCATGAAAGAACAAAGATGGATTTATCGCCTCTTAACAGACAAACAGGGATTGAACAAGGACATCCCTTGGAGTGAGCTCAACAGATAACACCTCTTAGGTCACTTGATGAACCCAGTAACTGCCCTTACATCAATAGCCCAGTATTTGTCTTCACACCCTGGTTAGATGGGAAAAACACTCTCCACCTCGCTCACTGGCTCCTGTGTACTTTCAAGGGGCCGTATATGTCAAAGGTGTCTACAATATGATATAACACGCTACAAGAAGTGGGCCCTCCCCATCTCCTACCTTTTACACAATTTTAATGATGGCGGCTATTATCCACCACCACATAGGTGAGTCTAAACACCCTAGTTCTGATTCCACATTAGCACCTTTACACCATTACCCATTGGCTTATCTCCACTCACTGGTTAGAGAGATAAATACTATTCACCTAGCCCAATGTGCTCTTTCGTATATCAGTGGGGTTATGTGTATATATGGTGTCTGCTCATTGATTCACCTTTTATAATATACTTGAACACTCTACAAGATGGTGGCGGTTTCCACCTCCCGCCTCACATACAATTTCCATGATGGCAGCTATTATTCACCGCCGCGGATGTCTATTCTGACATTCTAGTCTCAATTGGTAGAAGCGCCCGCCCACTCCCGCCGGACCCCTGGGGTACTTTACGAGCATCCACATATTAGGTCACTACCTCCCAGACCCCGGCAGCAAGTGGGTAGGTCTACTAACACACTTGCCACCGATCAACCGCAAGTTTTCCTATAGTTCTTTCAGCTTCCACAGCAGTTGCCGTGTTTCTACTTCCTTATCTCCCACATTTTTCATTGCGCTGCTTGCTAATTTGAGTATGTCCTTTAAATTGTCTTTGTAATATGAATAATACATGTTATGCCACATATAAAATAAATCAATCATTCAGACATCCTATCTGTCGCAAGTAGACGGTGGGAAAAAGCGATGTTCTGCAGTCCAGTCAGTGAAAGGGTTGAGGACCGGGGTATATCTTTGGCACATTCGTCACAGACTATCCGTTCCACAAAAGTCAAGCAAATTAGATTATCAATTCAGCATTGTATTGTTTTTCTAGTATTCTCAGTTTTCACCCTTGGCTTTGATATGCACCATTTAAGATTTACATTTTCTCATCCACTCTTTCATCATAGCAAACCAGTCATCATTATCCAATGAATACATCCATCCAAACATAACTCCAAACAAACCTTTCACCAACATTTATTTACCCACCCATGCATCCTTGCTTTTAACCATTCCATTCGCAGGCATTCTTTCAGTTTCACCCCTAAATACCCTTTCATCCATCCTTCACCCAGCCATGCAGATTTGATTCCTATCATCAGCACCCACCTTCATGCTTCCTTTCACCCATGTATCCTTTCACTCATATATTAGATACATTGATTTCCCCCATTCTTTCTCTCCGTCTACCCTGTTTTGCATTTCCCAACCAACCCGCCATTCTTAAAGTTAATTTTTGAACCTTTGTCTGCTGGGTTGCAGATAGAAGAGGACATAACTACTCAACTCCCGCTGTATGTGCTAAAGCGGGGTGTTGTTCACGAGTCAGTCAATGCCTTTGCACTGAGTATATTACTATTTGTCAATAAGTAAGCAATGTGACTTACCACAGCCCGCCACTGCCGCCGCTGGGTCTCCCCCCTCAGTGGTGACAGCTGCAGCTGCGTCACCTCTGCTGGAGCCGTCCCCAGTACTAGTGGTCTGTGCGGCTAGACAAAAATATTGCACAGTTATAATTTTAGATGTCAGATACGCCTCCCACTATTTCTTTTTAAGCAAAACACAACCACAAAACAACACATCACTACAGTTCGGTTACATAATAGGAATAATCCATATTTGTAAAGTGCAAACATATCAACCCTTAAGGTTTCAAGGTGCTGGGAGCTGTCGAATTTAAGTGAGCTACTGCCCAGAATCACCACATGACACTGAGCTGCTGCTAGCACTAGGGATTGAACTGCGAGCCCCACGATTCGGAGTCAGATGCTCCGACCGCTGCACCACACCTCTCCCATTACAGTATTTTAATCCTCTATCAAAAATTCAAAACATCAAGTTGGGGATTTTATTTGTTGGCATTCATTGAAAAGCCAGGTAGTCAAGCCAAACAAAATCTTTTTGTAATGGAGGGGCAGAGCTAAAATGAATCTGACTTATTGAAGTGCTTAGCGCAATGAAATGGTGGAATTGGTTAATGAAGGACTTATGGTCTTTGTTGACCAATGTAATGGGGCCATCCTCCTCATACTTGCAGCCATGCTTCACGGTTATTAACTGATGGTATACTATTATAATAATACATGCACAACACTGGGGGGTCCACCGTGACCATGGCCACTCTCTCGTTTTACTGTTTGAGCATGAGCAAGAAAAAGAAACCCTTCTCAACAAACATGCGTAGAATACCTTAATTGGGCATTCAATCTGCACAGTAGAGTACCTGACCTGGAATGGGTTTTCTGAGTCTTACTTTACCACCAGTCTATAAGGAGAGAGAAAGCTTACAGACAAAGCAGAAGAAAAAGGAAGCTACAGACTTGTACAGATATTTTGAAGTCAAGTACAGAAACTTGAAATATGGAGAAAATAAGTAATAAATAGGATAATGCAGGGATTAGAAGACTTTAGATCAAAGTTGAGCTGGAAAACAGTTAGGAGACAGGCACAGTAAAAAGGAAAAAAAAAGAATTCTAAATGTGGAATGGTAAAAAAATCAAGATATGGAAATAATAATAATATTAACAGGAGGACTTACTGAGCCCAGCAGAGCCATCAGCACTAGTGGATGCACCTCAAGCCCCCTCACCCGCCGGCACCTCCGTGGCAGTACTATTATCCCTCCTGATGCTGATGTAAGAAATTAACAAAATAAAATTAAAAAATGATTAGTGGTACAGTTAATCTCCCCAGAATAATTCAGCAGGGAGATGCAAACACAGTAACATTTGATTTAACTTTCATAAATCAGATCTTCTCTCCTATTAGTATTGTGGATTTGCAAGGTAAGTGGGAGTTTATTCTTCTTTATGCATAGCTATGAAATAGAACTTTAACAATATATTTTGTATTCACACATGTTATTAGGTTTCTGAGAATACTTGATTGTGTTCAGTTTGGACTTTCTGTCATTTCTATAATGTCTGCAAACAATCTCTGAAGTTTTTCATGTTACTGGCTACAGCAACAATGTTTCACAAACGCCTAACAAAGATACTCTCTTCCAGAAGAATCGTATGTTCAATAACTTTAAAATGGCCACCATAATTTACAAACTTCTTAAGAGTTTTGTGGCTTCATTGTAAATTCAATTTCCTTTATTATACTCAGGTACTTCACATGGTAGCCTTCGAAGATTTGAAGCCCCCTTCCAAGTTGTGCCACAATCCGTGTGTACGGCCAGACTTTTCTTCCTCCGAATGCATTGCTTGCCAGTTCCGAGTGTTGTGCTTCTACGCATGCAGATAATGAGAGATCATGACATTCTCCCCATCCACACTATCTGCTCTAATATTTTGAATTTTTCCAGCATAAGACAGATAAGATACTTGAAACCTTCCAGTATAAACTAACCCTGGGCGTAGTTCGCGAAGTAGCACTATGCGAAGCTACGCAAAGTGCACTTCGCACTACGCGAGCTACGCGTAGCACTTCGTGAACTGCTTAGCACCCTGTTCACACTGTGCAAAATGTCGTTTTTAATGATTGCACAGTGCGGACAAGCAACCGGCACTGTGCAATCATTGAAAACGGCATCTTGCACAGTGCGAGCTGTAGTTTTCTGCCGCTCGAGTAGATTTTTACTCGAGCAGCAGCTTTCTCAACGTGGACTGTTAGTTTCTCATCGCGAGCGGTCGTGAGCATACGTGACCACTCGCAATGAGAAACCTGACCTCCTCGCGTTGAGAATCTCGCCGGGAGGTTTATTTTCCACGCTCGCAATCGCCAACTTGATGTTGCTGATCGCGAACAGGGAAAAAGTCTCGCCGGGATGTCATTTTGCTTGCTCGCGGTCGCCAACTTGACATTGAGGACTGCGAGCAAGCAAAAAATGACCGCTGCACTACGCAACACTACGCTACGTGTGTTCGCACTGTGCTACGTGCAATTCGCGTAGTGCGAAGTAGCGCAAACTTCGCAAACTACGCAAGCGTAGCGTAGTGCTTTGCCCAGGTTTAGTATAAACCAGCCTCATTGCAAATTCTGATTCCTCTTACCAACACCTTTCTGCGCTTGCTATGATGGACCCACTAACTTGTTCCCTGAGTTCATACCTGTAGACAAATGAGTTTTAGAAGCTAAAATATCTTATATATACTGATGCTCCCCTTTCAAACCCTTCTCCACCAGGATCATCAGGTCTGCCAAGCAAATCATTGTTTCTGTGGTTATCTTAGTTTGCATTAATATCTGGCGGAAGGACATGGTCCCTCAAGCTGGAAACAGACTCTTGCAGTTCCTATTCTTAAAAAGGTTACCACTGACCCTTCGTTGCTCTGCAACATTAGATCCATCTCTCTTCTGCCCTTTGGTTCCAGAATGACAGAGAGTCTGGTCAATGATCAGACCTCTCTCTAAAGAAATCACTTTTACTTTGAACAAGGCTCAGTATGGTTTCAGATCTGCCCATGGCATAAAGGGAGCCCTGGAAATTCCTTGGGCACCTGCTGCATCTCAATCTTTGAAGGGGATACATCTGTCCTCATGCTCTTAGATTCCTCTGCAGCTAGAAACAGTCTCTCAACCAAAAACATATTGAATATCTTTGAGTGAGGAACACCCAACTCTAAATTGGTTTCCATCCTTCCAGACAGGTAATGGACGAACAGTCTCCTTGCACCCTTTAGATCCTCCTTTGAGACCTTACTTTTTTTTGGGGGGGTTCCCTATTTGTCTGCATAGGGCCTTAGACAATGGAAGGGGATGGGGAAGACCGGGGTCAGGCCAGCCCATTTTTCAGTCTGCACATGTAACAAAGGTTCAGGTAAATTGTATAAAGTTTCTGTAAAATCATGTCAAGTAAACAAAACATATGAAATAGGCACTCCAATATATTGTACACTGTGAGTGACAACAGTGAATACTGATGCACTCATGTTTATAACAAAGAACAACCGCTGACTAATTAGTGTAACAATTTAAATGCTAAAAGAATCAAAATTCAAGTATGTTTTCATTGCTACAGAATTTAGCAGTCAACAATTTAATACATTGACAGTTTGACCCATTAAATAACTTATAAATGGGTCTTCATCAGAGAATAAAGGAGGCAATTTCTGGAAGTGAAAAATAACGGAGAAGAAATTTCCTCAATGCATGTATAGGAGAGTCTTACAGCCTGATTCACAAAGGTAAATGTACACATTTTGTGCAAGTTTACGGCTGTTTGCTATTCACAATGGGATTTACAAGTTGTATCTTTACCTGTGCGGAGTCTCCACACATAAAAATATAGGGCTCTCCTTTATATGCGGAGACTCTACACTCATAAGCATGCTACTCGTAAATCCCTTTGTGAATAGTAATCAATCGTCAACTTACACAAAAGTGTACGTTTGACTTTGTGAATTAGGCCCATATGTACGAGCATATCCAGAGTCATCTTACCAAACTTAACACTGAAAAATCAGCAAATTAAGGATATTAAATAACAGAATTGTAATCCAAGCAAAATTAGGACTGTTATGATAAATTCATGAGACCTAATGAATATTTAGCATTGATGGAAAACACTACTCCCCTGTGAGAAAAGCAAGTTTTTTCAAGTTAGTTCTTATCTAGAATCTCTGAAGAAAAATAGTAACATTAAAACAAGGTGCTGTGTCTGCTTGTTTGGATTAGTTCATACATAACAAGGACACCTTACAGAATTCCTGCAAAAGAACAAACCCGTGTGCCACATCTTGTTCATTTATTGGGGTTCCTGTCAAAACAATGTCTAGAGCGCCATAGCCATATTACTTGTAAAATGTATTTGAAATTGTCTCTGAGTGATTGAATTAAATACCATAGTGTAAACCTAACAAAAGAAATCATATTTAGTGAAAACCAAATATGAACAGCAGCACATAATTGCATACATCAAGACAAAATTAAAAACTGTTTACCCAAAACAAAGAAGTAGTAAGTAAATCAACCTGAGACCTAATGGTATAAGACCACATACATCATTGTAAGCTTAGTGAGAAATAATCCCTCAAAAGGAAATGCAATGGAGAACTCACCCACTTCAACAGTCATTGTTGATCACATGATTTATGTTTTTTAATCTACAAAAGAACAAACTGAAATTACTTTCAAGTGCAAATAGACAATAGTGGAAAGGTTATGCTGCCCAGTGGGCTCTTGCATTACTCATTCAGGCTGTCGCCAAACTTACAGATGCCAAAGGACAATGAAGCAGTTCTAACTTGCCTGCATGAACCAAAGTAATAAAGACTAGTGGTGTACACGTAATGTGCGCACTATCTTTAGTTCAAGTAAGGAATTTAAGTGGACTTAATTGAGCACAAATGTGGATTTAGTTCCCCTCGTATATATAAGTAAATACAAAATGGAAAGGGCAACATTTATGAAAGAGTTTCATCACACTTGCGCCACGCAGTGGGGAGCAAGATTGATGCAACTCTTAAGTTTGAATTATCAAGCCACACAAGCCACCCTGTGTGGCTTAATAAAGCTAGAGTAAAGCAATGCGGTTTAAATTGCTGCGTTGTGTTACTCTGCCCCAGGGAGGTGTTCCATGGGTGGTGCATTGGTATTCCCATGCTTCCACCCATGGAATCTGGTGTATTCTCAGATTTACCATTGTTAGTAGACCTGGGAATTCACTAAAATGCTACAATTTCACAGGTGAGGCGCAACGAGGAAAAATGAGTTATTTCTCCTTGTTACTTCTTTTTGCTATGTGTGCTGCATTACACATAGAAAGAGGAAAATGCCTACATTGATTGTTGTAAAAGCAGCTAACAAAGGAGCAAATATATGATTCTTGCAAACAAAACATACAGCCTAAAGGCTTACCACCAATTATTGGATAGCTTTTGCTGCATAACATTGGCCAAAAGTTAAATGCAATGATGGAAATAAAAGAGTTATATGATCGAAAACTAAAAAATTGGACTATTCCACGAGGATTAATACAGTTTTATTGGACAGCTCAATGATGCTGACAACGTATTTCCTGCCTAAAGTAGAAATTGATAAAATTGGTCCACCCAGTGAGGCTTTTTTGCCTCCATAGACTCACTGTTTGAATAGACATAGAGGTTGCTGGATTATTTTCCAGCCCCAAACATGGAAGATTTAGTCGTATTGTCTTTATGTATGGAATGGATTTGCTTTGGCACCTTCAAAATATTCCTACTAGCTATTCATATTATTGGCTGATAATGGATTAGCAACACTATATGTGTCAATTGGAAATGACATTCTGCTGGAAATAATTTGAAATAAAACAGACCAACAGTATTTTCCTAGTTGGAACAGACAAATTTAACAAGTATACACAATGGCTGTGGGGATATTGCTATGTGAGTTGCCATTTGGCCATTGAGAAAAAGAGAGTGCTTGGGCTGAAGGACATTTGAATTTTCTTGAAAACAATAATTCGATTCATGCTGTGTATAAATGACCTGGTTAATCTCTACAGTAGTTTGAAAATCTGGAAATAAATAAATTCAATGTTCACTTAACATAATCCATCCATTATGAAAATGTGAAAATTATGTAGATGGTGTTCTATGTACAACATGGCAAAATAAAAATAACTCCGTACACAAAAGATACTGCAATTATATTATTCTCTTTTTTGAGCAACAACTGTAATAGAAAACTCTTTGGAGAGACTTTGAGCATCAAAAAAATTGTGCCATGGATTTGTAAGATAAAAAAACATAACCACAGGCAATCAAATATTCCTGGTAATGGAAAACCTGGTATGTATGTATGGGTGTATCAAAGTTTATATTATGGCATCAGTATGTGCATCAGATTATCACGTGGATGATGTCATCAGTGATGTCATCAGTGATGTCATTTGAGATGTCATGAATGATGTCATCAGTGATGTCACTGACCATGTCATGAGTGATGTAATATGTGACATCATCGGCAGTGCATTGCGTGCAAGTTATAGTTAGATCAACTAACTATAACAGTCGAATTTCTCTGGTGTTATCAAATGTCCAACTAACTATAACGTCTGTAAAACCTATGGTTTATTCAGTGAAAAAAAAAAATATATATATATATATTTTTTTTTTATTTTCAAAGCGCTCTGCTGCAAGGACGCACTCCACAAACAGATGGCTCTCAGAACCTTTTCTTTTCAAACCGGCAAGTGCATTTCCGAAATTTCTTGATGCCTGACGCGTTTCGAAGCAGGGCTTCTTCCTCAAAGGCAGTCCATGTATGTTTCCGGCGTTTTTGACGCACTGCGCTGTGGGTTTGGCTTTAGTAGCTTTCCAATCGTAGCATAGTGCATTATGGTCATCGCAGTGTGCCGATTACATTGTTCCCCTTGGTAGGTCCCGAAAATGCATACATAATCATGGTAATTGTTAAACCCTCAGTGGGCTTCAGACAGCACTCCGGTTATTATTGCTGAACTCTGTTGTGCCTAAAGATGCTGTAAAGTTTCCAGCTCCTCCGGCCCCATACAGCAGTGCAAGGGTGGTGCAGTCCTTCACGACCGAAGCCGTCGTGTTAATATTTTTTTCAAAGCGCTCTGCTGCAAGGACGCACTCCACAAACAGATGGCTCTCAGAACCTTTTATTTTCAAACTGGCAAGTGCATTTCCGAAATTTCTTGATGCCTGACGCGTTTCGAAGCAGGGCTTCTTCCTCAAAGGCAGTCCATGTATGTTTCCGGCGTTTTTGACGCACTGCGCTGTGGGTTTGGCTTTAGTAGCTTTCCAATCGTAGCATAGTGCATTATGGTCATCGCAGTGTGCCGATTACATTGTTCCCCTTGGTAGGTCCCGAAAATGCATACATAATCATGGTAATTGTTAAACCCTCAGTGGGCTTCAGACAGCACTCCGGTTATTATTGCTGAACTCTGTTGTGCCTAAAGATGCTGTAAAGTTTCCAGCTCCTCCGGCCCCATACAGCAGTGCAAGGGTGGTGCAGTCCTTCACGACCGAAGCCGTCGTGTTAATATTTTTTTCAAAGCGCTCTGCTGCAAGGACGCACTCCACAAACAGATGGCTCTCAGAACCTTTTATTTTCAAACCGGCAAGTGCATTTCCGAAATTTCTTGATGCCTGACGCGTTTCGAAGCAGGGCTTCTTCCTCAAAGGCAGTCCATGTATGTTTCCGGCGTTTTTGACGCACTGCGCTGTGGGTTTGGCTTTAGTAGCTTTCCAATCGTAGCATAGTGCATTATGGTCATCGCAGTGTGCCGATTACATTGTTCCCCTTGGTAGGTCCCGAAAATGCATACATAATCATGGTAATTGTTAAACCCTCAGTGGGCTTCAGACAGCACTCCGGTTATTATTGCTGAACTCTGTTGTGCCTAAAGATGCTGTAAAGTTTCCAGCTCCTCCGGCCCCGTACAGCAGTGCAAGGGTGGTGCAGTCCTTCACGACCGAAGCCGTCGTGTTAATATTTTTTTCAAAGCGCTCTGCTGCAAGGACGCACTCCACAAACAGATGGCTCTCAGAACCTTTTATTTTCAAACCAGCAAGTGCATTTCCGAAATTTCTTGATGCCTGACGCGTTTCGAAGCAGGGCTTCTTCCTCAAAGGCAGTCCATGTATGTTTCCGGCGTTTTTGACACACTGCGCTGTGGGTTTGGCTTTAGTAGCTTTCCAATCGTAGCATAGTGCATTATGGTCATCGCAGTGTGCCGATAACATTGTTTCCCTTGGTAGGTCCCGAAAATGCATACATAATCATGGTAATTGTTAAACCCTCAGTGGGCTTCAGACAGCACTCCGGTTATTATTGCTGTACTCTGTTGTGCCTAAAGATGCTGTAAAGTTTCCAGCTCCTCCGGCCCCATACAGCAGTGCAAGGGTGGTGCAGTCCTTCACGACCGAAGCCGTCGTGTTAATATTTTTTTCAAAGCGCTCTGCTGCAAGGACGCACTCCACAAACAGATGGCTCTCAGAACCTTTTATTTTCAAACCGGCAAGTGCATTTCCGAAATTTCTTGATGCCTGACGCGTTTCGAAGCAGGGCTTCTTCCTCAAAGGCAGTCCATATATCTTTCCGGCGTTTTTGACGCACTGTGGGCACAACAGAGTTCAGCAATAATAACCGGAGTGCTGTCTGAAGCCCACTGAGGGTTTAACAATTACCATGATTATGTATGCATTTTCGGGACCTACCAAGGGGAACAATGTAATCGGCACACTGCGATGACCATAATGCACTATGCTACGATTGGAAAGCTACTAAAGCCAAACCCACAGCGCAGTGCGTCAAAAACGCCGGAAACATACATGGACTGCCTTTGAGGAAGAAGCCCTGCTTCGAAACGCGTCAGGCATCAAGAAATTTCGGAAATGCACTTGCCGGTTTGAAAATAAAAGGTTCTGAGAGCCATCTGTTTGTGGAGTGCGTCCTTGCAGCAGAGCGCTTTGAAAAATATATATATATATATATATATATTATCTACTGGCGGTCGCCAGTAGATAGTTATAGTTAGGACCGTGTTTCCATAGGAAATCTCAAAATTCTATTTTGAATAACTTTGGCGCCAGTTGAATCTTCGCGAAACTAATGGGGCGCTCCGCTCAGCTCCTACCCTGAAAGTCTCGGGGTGATTCGTCAAGCGAGGGCCGAGAAAAAAGGAGGGTCCCAAAACGCGTTTTCCCCATGCATTTTTCCATAGGACCTTTAGTCGAAGGTACAGCCCGAATGGCTGAACAGAATTACTTGAAATTTGGCAGAGAGGTAGTCCTCAGGTCAGGGAAGTGCCTTTTGCAGGTCTGGTGTCAATCTGTTCAGTATTTCCTGAGAAAATAGCATTTAAAAGCATATAAATATCTATATGCGCGCACGGTGCGCGCACGGTGCGTGCACGTGCGCGCACGGTGCCGTGCGCGAGCGAAATTCTGATTGGTTGTTAGATGTCAGTCAACATTCGAATCGGTCGAAATCAGGAAGTGTCGGCCGCCATTTTGTCTCTCGCACTGCAAAGGAAAGGGGGAAAAAAGGTGGAAAACGTGAAAAGGGGGCAGGGAAGAGAGTTCCTGACCCCCTAGCCTTTGTCAGGGGGTCACAGAAGGACCCCCCAGGGGGGAAAAAACATTTCTTTTTTTTTTTAACTAATCGCGGGGTGCGCGCACGGTAAAAAAAAATAAAAAAAAAAATATATATTAAGAAATACATAACTTAGCATTTAAAAAAACGTACAAATTAACTTAATAAACCATAGGTTTCACACACGTTATAGTTAGGAATTAGCATTTAAAAAACCTTACAAATTCACTTAAAAAACCATAGGTTTCACACAGGTTATAGTTAGGTGGATATTTCTCTCGTAAAAAACCAATGAAATTCCCCCGTTATAGTTAGTTCAGATAACTATAACTCGCGCGACCGCCACTCTATCACAAGGATGATGTCATCAGTGATGTCATGAGTGATGCCACTGTCCATGTCTTGAGTGATGTAATATGTGACGTCATCAGCAGTGGATTGCGGGCGGCTAGACAGAGGGGCTCTCTTTTATTTCTATTAGGAAGCACGAATGATTAGTTCATCAGTAAAATTTGCATAGTGCAATATATTGCATGCTGGGAATTATAGCTCCAAAAGAGCGCCATATTATCTTCCCTAAGTGGGTTTCTGCTGGTATTGCATATGTAAAAGCGACTATTTCCTTCGTAGGATTCGGACCACTTTGGAGAGACTATGTACTTCGGTCTTTCAGCGCTGTATGCCATGAGACAGTCTTGTGGCACAGCCTCTCTGTTTCTCATCACAATGACGGTCCTTCTTATTAGAGATGGTGCTCCCCCCACGACGTGGGCCGCCGTTAGTAATTTTCTCAAACAATTGCCCGAAAGCTGTTTCGGGAGGGCACTCTGCTGGAAGTCCACCATTCGGCTCTTATATTCCTGCTCTCCGCCGTGATCTTCAAAAATGATTGCCTGACGCGTTTCGATGCATTTTGCATCTCTTCAGAGGCTTGCTTCTCGCAATCCAGACAGAGGGGCTCTCTTTTATTTCTATTAGGAAGCACGCATGATTAGTT
Source organism: Triturus cristatus (assembly GCF_964204655.1). Lineage (NCBI taxonomy): Eukaryota > Metazoa > Chordata > Amphibia > Caudata > Salamandridae > Triturus > Triturus cristatus. The sequence goes on from NC_140588.1 coordinate 318,411,704, forward strand.
CATCAGTAAAATTTGCATAGTGCAATATATTGCATGCTGGGAATTATAGCTCCAAAAGAGCGCCATATTATGTTCCCTAAGTGGGTTTCTGCTGGGATTGCATATGTAAAAGCGACTATTTCCTTCGTAGGATTCGGACCACTTTGGAGAGTCTACGTACTTCGGTCTTTCAGCGCTGTATGCCATGAGACAGTCTTGTGGCACAGCCTCTCTGTTTCCCATCACAATGACGGTCCTTCTTATTAGAGATGGTGCTCCCCCCACGACGTGGGCCGCCGTTAGTAATTTTCTCAAACAATTGCCCGAAAGCTGTTTCGGGAGGGCACTCTGCTGGAAATCCACCATTCGGCTCTTATATTCCTGCTCTCCGCCGTGATCTTCAAAAATTATTGCCTGACGCGTTTCGATGCATTTTGCATCTCTTCAGAGGCTTGCTTCTCGCAATCTAGACAGAAAGGCTCTCTTTTATTTCTAATGGGAAGCACGCTTGATTAGTTCATCAATAGAATTTGCATAGTGCAGTATATTGCATGCTGGGAATTATAGCTCCAAAAGAGCGCCATATTATGTTCCCTAAGTGGGTTTCTGCTGGGATTGCATATGTAAAAGCGACTATTTCCTTCGTAGGATTCGGACCACTTTAGAGAGACTACGTACTTCGGTCTTTCAGCGCTGTATGCCATGAGACAGTCCTGTGGCACAGCCTCTCTGTTTCCCATCACAATGACGGTCCTTCTTATTAGAGATGGTGCTCCCCCACGACGTGGGCCGCCGTTAGTAATTTTCGCGATCAGCAACATCAAGTTGGCGATCGCAAGCGTGGAAAATAAACCTCCCGGCGAGATTCTCAATGCGGGAGGTGAGGTTTCTCATTGCGAATGGTCGCGTATGCTCGCGACCGCTCGCTATGAGAAACTACCAGTCCGTGTTGAGAAAGCTGCCGCTCGAGTAAAATCTACTCGAGCGGCAGAAAACTACAGCTCGCACTGTGCAAGATGCCGTTTTCAATGATTGCACAGTGCCGGATGCTTGTCCGCACTGTGCAATCATTGAAAACGGCATCTTGCACAGTGCGAACAGGGTACTACGCAGTTCGCGAAGTGCTACGCGTAGCTGGCGTAGTGCGAAGTACACTTTGCGCAGCAACGCGTAGCGCTACTTCACGAACTACGCCCAGAGTTAATCCTTAGAACAACAGTGTTCATTAAATCTATGTTTCCCTTTGCTGCAGCATTAGTTTGTCATTTTCTATGTGGTAAAAAACCACAAATCCCATAATGCTATGTAATTGCCGCTTTACTTCCTTAATGGCATTCAATGTTGGATTTTGGCAAAACCACCCTTGTTTCACTGTGCACCGCTCGCAAACATTGCTTTACAAGGAACGTTCCATAAACAGGCACAGACACTCAAAAGAAAGTTCAGCTACCGTGAGGTTGAGGCACTCCTGGCTGTCAGACTCTTGTTTGGATTTCTATGGAAGGAGCGCCCACCGGCTGTGACATTGGACATAAACAATTTTTTTATGGAAGGGCCACGATGAGAGGCCTGTCTCTACTTGGAGAGTGAACTCTGGAACTGTCAGAGTATGTAAAAGGGTTTTCCCAATGCACTGCGCGCTCGAGGTTACCAGCTGAAAGGCAAGTGATGAACTTTAAAAAAACTTGGTGGTAGCTGAACTTTCTTTTGAGTGACTGTGCCCGTTTATGGAAATTTCCTTTAATTTGAGATGTCATCAGTGATGACATCAGTGATGTCACTGACCATGTCATGAATGATGTAATATGTGACGTCATCAGCAGTGCATTACGCGGGCGCGAGTTATAGTTAGCTGAACTAACTATAACAGGTGAATTTCTCTGGTTTTGTATGAGTGAAATGTCCAACTAATTATAACGTCGCTAAAACCTGTGGTTTTTTCAGTGAATTTCTAAGGTTTTCTTAATGCTACTTTCTAACTATAACGTCTCTGAAACCTAAGGTTTTTTCAGCGAATTTCAAAGGTTTTTAAATGCTAATTTCGAACTATGCCTACAAAGGTAGGACATGTGAAGAAGAGGAAGAAAAGCGCAGAAAGAAGCAAGACAAATGCAAAAAGAGGCATCAGAAGCCCAGAAGGACAAAGAAAAGTGCAGGAAGAAGCAAGAGATGTGCAGAAAGAACCAACAGAGGAACAGAAAGTCCTCCTGTGCCCCCAACCTTTTGCTGACGGTTACATGTGGTAACTGACTCTGACTATCCAGGCCTAGAGCCAGTGCTATGCTAAAAGACACCTTGAATACAATGAAAAGACCTACATAGACTAGGGAACACTATGCATTGGGGTACCCCTGTGATTAGCATGACCTCCTCTGTATTTGCCATGAGTTAATGCCTGGGTCATTGCATGAGTACATGAGTAGTGACTGGATGATTAGAGTGCTACAAAGATACTACATGGTGAATTTATAAGTGATTGGGTATTGGCACAGTGATTGGATAAGTATACAGTGCTGACAGGGTGATTAGAAGAGTGCTCACGGAGTAACAAGGAGAATGCTGGAGTGCATAGGTACTGCTCTGGGGATTGTAGCAGTAAGTGTATTAGTGCCTAGGCCATTGCATGTAGAGTGCACAGGGAGTTACAGGGGGATTGCTGGACTGCATGGGTAGTGCTCCTGGGATTGTAGCACTGCGTGAGTTAGTACCTGGGCCATTGCATGAGTACATGGGTAGTAACTGGATGATTAGAGTGCTGCAAGGAGAGTGCATGGTAAATTTGTAAGTACACATGTACTCATGCAATATCCCAGGCATTAATAATTCACTGCTACAATCGCCAGTGCTTTTCCTATGGAAACTAGGTCCTAACTATAACTACCTACTGGTGACCGCCAGTAGGTAATATACACACACACACACACACATATTTCTCGAAATTGCGCACCAACAGGTAGAGCCACGCTAAGCCAGTTATCATAACAACAGGGCTACGTTCACTGTAACTACGTCATGCCAAAGTCATGTCACACAAGTGCCAGAACTCACTGTCATGATTAAATTAAAACAAATTAAAAAGCAGAAACATTCTCAGGAAATCCAATATAGCAATTAACTGTACGTGTTGGCAAGTAGGCCTGAAGCTCTGCGAGTTCATATTTTGAAAATGCTAAAACCAGACATGGTTTTCCCAGCCACAGCCCCTAAAGACACGACATTTGCAAACTACACTCCTTCATTTCAGGGAGCAGCTAAACCAAACAGGACTGTTCAGACTGCCAAGTGAGCTTATATATTTATGAAAGGAAAAAAAAACCAAAGAATTATTTGGACGAATAACGTTATTGAAGATCGAGCAATAAAAAGAAAAGGAGGATTAAAAAGAAGTCTACGATTAAGTGGTATTTTATGCCGTGCCACGACTTGCATTGAATCCAGGTTCTGTGACAACCGAACACTGTTTGCATCTGGGTCCAGGGTCTTTTACAGACCAGAGCCTGATGTGCCATAAGAAGGTGTATTCTTTGACAATCCTGTAACTTGATCACAATAGACCTGTGTGTTTTTGCACAATTTACTTTGGCAACTCTTTGAGCTGTAGCTCAAGATGTTGGTGGGTGCTAGCGCTCCTCATGTTTTCATGCCACCACTGTAACATGCCTAGCCTACTCTGATCACCTGTATTTTACATAGGACCACGTCAGACAATTGTACCTGCAGACAACTCAAATTTGCACTCGTGCAAATGCCTGAAATGCACTTCACCGCTTTTTTGCAACGCGCTCTCAGAAATGCGCATGAAAAGCAAAAAGGTGGAGCTTATGCATTTCATGAATGAACCTTCCCTCACATATGTCTTGCAACTCACTTTACCTCACCATGGAGGAAAATAACCAGACTATACCAATGGGGAAAAAGTGGTCCTTATATTTCAGCATCAGTTTCACATTTCATAAAAGTAGAAGAAAAGGACATACTGCAATTGCCAAGCCATGAACTTTTGGACGTGAAGCATTTTTTTAATGTTAAATATGGTTCCATCATTCTCATTTTAGGAAGCATCATAGAATGCAGTGACATAGATTTGAGGTTTGTATAGTAGAGTGTTGCATTGTAGAGTGTTGCACAGTAGAGTGGAGTGGCGCAGAGGAGAGTGGAGTAGCATAGAGTGGTGCAGAGTGGAGTGGCGTAGAGTTGAGTGGTGCAGAGGGCAGTGGCGCAGAGTAGAGTGGAGTGGCATAGAGTGCAGTGGCACAGAGTAGTGTGTCAGAGTGCAGTGGTGTAGAGTGCAGTAGAGTGGAGTAGAGAGCAGTGGTGTAGAGTACAGTGAAATAGAGTAGAGTGCAGTGGCATAGATTTGAGTGTTGTATAGTATAGTGTTGTATAGTAGAGTGTTGCATAGTAGAGTGTTGCACAGTAGAGTGGAGTGGAGTGGTGCAGAGGAGAGTAGTGTAGAGTGGTGCAGAGTGGAGCGGCGTAGAGTTGAGTGGTGCAGAGGGCAGTGGCGAGTGCAGTGGTGTAGAGTGCAGTAGAGTGGCGTAGAGAGCAGTGGTGTAGAGTGCAGTGACATAAAGTAGAGTGCTGTGGCATAAAGTGCCATGACAGAGTACAGTTGTGTGGAGTTTGTTGGCGTAGAGTGCAGTCTTTAATAGTAGAGTGGTGTAGAGTGCAGTGGTATAGAATTGAGTGGCACAGAGTAGAGTAGAGTGGCGTGGAATGCCGTGGCGTAGAGTAGATTGTTTCAAAGTAGAAACAAGTGGCATAGATTGAAGTGGTGCAGGGGAGAGTACAGTTGCATAGAGTGGCATAGAGTGTAATGGCATAGAGTAAAGTGGTGTAGAGTGCAGCAGCATAGATTATAGTGGTTCAGAGTACATTAGAGTGGCGTACAGTGTATTGGAGTGCAGGGGCATAGAGGTAAGTGTTACAGAGGAAAGTGCACTGGCGTAGAGTGCAGTGGCTTAGAGTGCAGTGTTGCAGACTGGCATAGAGTGGAGTTGTGCAGAGTAGATTGGTGAGGCCTAGATTGGAATGGTGTAGAGTGCAGTGGCGAAGAGTGCAATGGTGTAGAGTGGCGAAGAGTACATTGGCTTAGAGTAGAGTGGTACAGGGTAGAGTAGCGTGGAGTGGTGCAGAGGATAGTGTAGTGGTGTGGAGTGGTGTAGATTTCAGTGGAGTGGCGTAGAGCGGAGTATGCATGGTTTGGTAGCGCACTGCCATTACAGACAAAACGTCTTCAATTGAAATGACCATTATATTTGCACAGACATACAGTTTTACTAATAAAACTATACAGTGCAACGACGAAAATGCATAGAAATTGCGTCACCTAGTTAATGATTTGTTTTGATTATATTAAAGTATTTGTTTCCAACACACTTCAGAAACAGCAAAATATGTGCTACATCTGTGTTCCTAATTCTGATATATTCTGAAATATTACAGTTCATTTGAATGGTGTTGTGTGCTAGAAAAAAAACTTTCCTACCTCAGTACCCTGCAAGATTGTCAAATAAATCCTCTCACTTTGAAGTCAGAGAAAGAAAAGTAAACAAGAGCACTAGAAGACAGCAACTTGAAATTTGACCCCGGTCTTTGAATGAACAGCAAATGTGCCAACATAAGAACTAGATTTAAAGGCCTCTTTACAGAAAGGGAGTTTGTGGAAGAATACATTAAACACGCTTTAGGCAACCGGAGGGATGAACTGAACCTGGAGAGCCTAAAGCAAGTAAAGCCAGCAAATAGAAAGCCAGAAAATGTGAGTTACAAACCACAAAGTCAATGGTACTCAACAGGCGGAATGCATTCCTAGGCCAACTAGTTCTCAAGATGTCTTTAGCAAACGCAAACCATGCTGTCTGGCAAGCTGTGACCTAAACATATGGTAGAGCTTGTGGGAGAGGTGTGTTGCAGCAGCCAGGGCGGCTGACTCTGGAGCAAGGGGCTCAAGGTTCGATCACCGGCGGCAGCTCCGCCTAGCACTATGTGACTCTGAGCGATAGTTCGCTTAATCTCCCCGACAGCCCCCAGCGCCTTAAGACCCTTTGAAGTGATTAGTTTGCCCTTTACAAATACCGGGTTACAGGTTACATAGGGTGAGGAAGCATGAATGTTGGATATATACTACACTACAAGCAGATTATATTATGGAGAGACAACAATCTGGTCGCAAATAAACCAACCTGATTTTAGATATGGCTGCATGAGCCTCTGTTACACACAGTAACCTCGAACTCTAACAAGGCGGTCTCAGCATGTCAAAGATAAATCTTGAATCTTTCTTACTTCCATAATCAGTCACAAAATGTATGTTTTCAACCACTAACATTCTTGTTCGTCTGGAAAACATTTCTTGGGACAAATGTAGGTCATGTTGCAAACTACTATAAAAACACATTCACTATTCAAAATTATGAATTCTTGTTTACAAGGCCAATCCCACTAGGTTCTTAAGCAGGAGAGGTAGATCATAATTTTCAGGACTGAGGTAAATGCTTCATCAGGCTGGATTCCATACAAAAGTGTCCTGTTTGTATTCATCCTTTAAAAAAGCTTTTTTTCCCTTTACCATGCTCCCTATTGCAGCACAACGATCTGACATTATTTACATTAAATGATAACAAAGAATATAGTAAGTACCCCAGTGGTGTGAGAGGAAAGCAAACACTATCACAATATTTCGTAGCATGATCAGAGCACTCTGAAAACTCTCATTACATGGAAACAAAAGAACTGAATAAAATGTGAAATTCATTTTTAAAGCACAAAATGTAAGATTTTAATTAGCGACAGCTAATGTTATGATGCATTAAAGAATTGTAGATGGATAGATGTAGACGGTACATTTGTTTTACAAACAGTGTTCCACGTGACTTATTCATTATGCTGTTTTGTAAAACACAGCAGGTGTCTTTTTAGTAAACAATGACAGCAAAGCTCGACTTGTCTTTGTTGGAACTCAGAATCTTGATTGAGAGCACCCTTTTTTAATTACTACTGTTCTGGAATTATAATTTGTGCACTTGCCCCCTAAATTTGCCCCTCTTTTCCTAAGCTCATCCTATAGAAATGTTATGCAAGGGAAAGGAGTCAAGGGTGAGACAAAATATGTGGTTCTCACAAAAGCAGCCAACTTCCCACTACTTTTGTTCACTCTGTTTATCCCTCTTACTTCCCACCTCTACAAAAGGCCTATCGCCAAAAACTATTTTTAAAGTGCCTCTTACTCTGGAAAATTCAGAAATGATTTAAACTTAAGTCAGGAACAGAAAAAAGCTTGCAAGCCCAGCCTTAAATGAATAGAAAGGCACATGGGGTCCAGTCATCAGGCTCCACCTCTTTTAGTGATTCCTTCCATGAGAAATAGATATAAAAAAGAATATTTCTTCAGGAACCCTGATCTCACTCCATTTCTGGCCTTCCCTCCCATTCAGTCACACAGTCCACTGACTCTGCTCTGTGTCTGTAATAGAGTTGAGTACAAGCATGTTGCTCGGCAGTAGCTGTGGCAGGCCTGCAGCCAGGCAATATGAAACCTGCTTCATCATGCGGGCCTGTAAACACCTTAGGGAGGCAAAGGATCGGACTGATTTCATTCCACAATTTTCTTGTGATCTCTGGTGACCCAAGGATGAAGACAGATATGGCAGTAGATGTGCTATTCCAGTGCTCTCCTAAGGTACTGGAAACCTTGGGTAGTGAATCAGTGCCTGCCAATGCACTATTTGCCTCATGGCTATTGCACCACAAGAATGAAGGAGAAGAAAGTGGAGGAGCCAAGTATATCACTTCTTAGACTGTGGCATCACTGCAGTGAACCATCAGCATGTTTTTTTTGTACATCAAGCAGCGCAGTTAGAAGGAAGTGCCATCCAACTCATACAGTGGAAAACATCAATGCAGGATTGGCTGGTCTGAGCTTCTCCGAGGCAGACCTAACTTTTATATACTTCCAGCTGGAACAGTGTCCAGCACTTAGGTACATGATGTAGTTCTAAATACACGGGGCTGTTGCACTACAAATGCTTCAGCCTTAGAATCTCATCAGCAGCCAAAGTGCGGCAAAATAATAGGCGATGACCCACCAACTATCAAAAGCAAATTTAAGCGACAACAGTCTGGTGTAAGCCAAAAGTGTGAACACAACATGTTCCTTCTTTGAACACCTAAGAGACAGTGGCTAATGCCCAAAAACCCAAGTGTGAGCTTTCTAAGAGAAAGATAAAGGTTTATTTAACTCATCCTTAATGCTGAAGTTATCAATAACAACCCCACATGCATGGGCGATGTGACATTTGCAGCAAAACCCACCCAAAAAATGCATCTGACGCTAAGCTTGTCCATGGTTAAAATCTGGTCATAAAAGTTTGTAAATCTTACACAGAGGCAGTGCTCCCCAGCCCACACTCCTCTCAGTGAAAGATACCCTCTGCCTCCTGTCTGTGTGAAACAGCTGCCTTTTGACATGCCTGTTCCCTGCCCTTGCAAAGGTAGCCTTATTTCTAGTTCAAAAAATACTAACTGTGTACTGCATTTAAAATAGCTGCCATTTCAAAAGCATAATGGAAATAAATGTTGACACAGCTGAAGCCAGGGTGGAATTCTCAATGAATGCCTTTTGTAAAATACTATGGATGACAAAAGGCCACAACCACTTTTAAAAGATAATCTACTTCTAATAACACTTTCTATTCCTTAACTCTCGACCAACAACGAATTTTAGGGCCTGGGCTGGTCTTGGCATTGTCTAACTGAATCAAGATACTGGTCTCCCTTGAAAACGTGCTTTGAAGTAATTTGGGTCGCAGTCTGCCAATGAGCTCACATATTTTCCCTTTTAAACTCCCACACTCTGACAGGTACAATGTTGAGGGCACAGTAGATTAGCTGCTGCAGCTACACCAAGTCTGACCCGATGGCCATCACACTGGGTATCAGTAGGATCTGTATGTAGGGCAGAGGTACCCAGAGAAGGGTTTGGCCAGCTGCCACCTTTCCCCACTGGCTTTGGGAAAATGGCCCACTGAGAATGACTGTGGACTACCTATAAACCAATGAAACTTAAAGTGTGTTTAAGAGGTGGCATTATTAGTTTGTTTCACAAACAAGTAGCGTGGGAAGCTGGTAGATGTTTTACGAGACTACACCCTTGTAACTTGTCTCCATGATTTACTTTGAGCCCCTCCCATACGGAGGACGCCCAGATCAATAGTAAATGAAGGCGATCCTGAAAGCTCTGACTAGCGAGCAATGGCATAACTAGAGAGTGGGGGTAGTCAGCCTTACCACCAGCAATCGACCAGGACATGTTGATTTGAGCCTTCTCAAAAAGCATGTGCAAAGGAGCATCCAGTCTTTCTCGCTCTCGTTTTAAGAAGAGCTAATGGCAACAACGGCATTACTCCACTTAAAGAGCCTTTAACTATTAGGTTTTACTAGTGTTAGTGTCCAAATGAGCTTACAAATATACACTTTGCCTCTATGTACTTAACTAGCTTTGCCTGGCTCATAAACATCCCTATGTAGTGCTTGAAATGGAAAGCTAGAAGTGCAGGTACCCTATACCAAAGTACGCACTTGCCTTTCAGAAGTGAGAGTACTCTCCAATTAAAAGTATTGCACCTTTGCAGCGAAGGGCACATACTCGGTACCCAACAGTACAGGCCCATTTGAAGAGCTGTCCTTGTAGCACCATTCTCTGGATAAATACGTAAGTGGACATCATCTGCTGAAATCAAGTGATATAGAATGGACGACTCCCTGCTCCTTGGGCCTGCGCCACTATGTATACGGTTTGGCTTATGCCATTTGAGATGTCATCGGTGATGTCATCAGTGATGTCACTGACCATGTCATGAGTGATGTAATATGTGACGTTATCAGCAGTGCATTGAGGGCGTGCGAGTTATAGTTAGCTCAACTAACTATAACGGGGGAATTTCTATGGATTTACATGAGTCAAATGTCCAACTAACTATAACGTCCCTGAAACCTATGGTTTTTTAGTGAATTTCAAAGGTTTTTTTAATGCTAATTCCTAACGATAACATCTGTAAAACCTATGGTTTTTTCAGTGAATTTCGAAGGTTTTTTAAATGTTAATTTCATATTTTAATATTTATAAAACCTATATTTTTTCTATTTGTTGTATTATTTTAGAACTCTATTATCCTTTTTTTACTTTAAAAATGATGTAATGTTTTTTATCTTCAAACTCGTAAATGATGCCCATTTTGTATCCAACAGGTTTGTGGCACCGCGTCCCGCGTAACATCATATACGTTTGAGGTCATGCCAGCTGCTACTTTGGAATTGCGACGGGTACGCAGTGCGAAGCCGCGCGTTACATCATGTACGTATGGGGTCGCGCCTGCTGTGCATTGTGTATGCGACGAATGCACGATGCCAGGCCCTGTGTTATGTCATAGATGTATGGTGTCGCGCCAGGTACGCCATTCCCTCATTTTTTTCATGTCTCAAAACTATATCTAAATAAGTTTAAAGTGTATATGAGAGCAAGTGATGATCTAAAATATTTTAATCATTTTTATATTTCTAACTGTAATAAACTTATATTATAGTAAATATATTTTATCAAAATCGTGTCGAGTGCAGCCTCCTTGCACAGTCGGTGCGCGATTGCCTTGTGACCTTAAAAAAAAGCATTTGATTGGTTCATAATATTTCCCATTGTAACAGTTGGAGGACCCCACCCGTTGTAGTCATTCTCTCTACAGCGTTTGATGAAAGACACCTCTTCTGCTTAGAGAGCTTTTTTGAAAAGTTTTTTGCTGTGTACACATATCTTATACTACACACAACATGCAACGATCATCTTGATCAATATTCATGGTCTGTACAGTAGCCTTCCACGTGCGATGGCCATGCATCTGAAACGTTGCATCAAAAAACAAATGTGTGTTACAGGATGCCCCTGGTGTGTGTGCGCATTATTGTGCTGCCTTTCGGCCTGGGTATTGGTGGCTCGAAGGGGTATCATCAGCTTTGGGCAGAGTGCACATCCTAGATCACATGTGACAAACAGTAAAGAGTAATGTGTAGATTTGTGTTGCAGTATGCTCTGTTGTCGGGCTTTACCAGTATAGTAGTGTATCATATGTGAGACTTTCAGATTCACGTTTGACATGCATTCCTTTTTTTTTGTCCTCATGTGCCGCTTTCCACCCTTTCTTACTTTGTGGCGCCCTAGGGTGTTGATCGGCTCATATATGAAGGAGCTTGCTAGCTAGAAGGCCGAAAGGAGAAAAGATGCAACATCTTAACCCAAGCCTTCCAAAAGCAAAATCCACCAAAAGATTAAAAGCAACTTAATCATAGGACCAAACTTTTCCATCTTTACAATATTTCAAAGTTTAAAGATCTTATAACCCACCCCATCACCCATAGTGTTCAAAAAATAACATCCAAAATGTATGTTTCTTTTTCAGGGGAGCTACCATGTCCAGTTTGCCTGTATTTCTCATGGCTCTAATCCAAGTCAAATCAGTCGGGGGGGGTCAGGAGAAACCCAAAGTCTACAGATTTCCCTGCGGGCCAACAGTATAGCATAAAACACCAATTTTGGTTTATCATCCAAGCCCTTACCTTGAAGATCCAGTCTACCTGTAATAATAGTTTCAGGGCTTACCTCTATTCTTTGCTTTAAAATAACTGACAGGCAGTTACTTACAGGGTCCCAAAAAATCTTGATCACCGGACATGTAACAAACATTTGAATGTCATCCTCATTTAGACTATTGCATTTAGGGCATCTTACATTACCACCATCTTTAAATTTTGCCAGCCGCTTTGGAGTCCAATATGCCCTGTGGAGAGTGAACAAGTGATTTCTTCTTAGATTTGCAGGTTTTACCACCTTACATAGTATCAACATAGTTACTTGCCATTGTTCTTCTGTCGCAATCCTCGGCAAGCACTCTCCCCAGAGAATTTCCGACAATAGAAAAGGGCCATCTTCCAATTCAATAATGGCCCAATACCACGTCGCCACCTCCTTTTTAATACCGGCAACCGATACCAACTTTTCCTCAAAATCATTGCGACGTCCAATAAGATGGTTTTTCCCAATAGCCCAGCTTTGAATCTGAAGGTATTTAAATTTGGAAAACTTAGCACCCCAACATAAATCGCATTCAGGCCATGGCAACAGACTACCGTCAACAAATAAGTCACTCCATTTCTGGGGTCCTTCTGATTTTAAAGTCTTTGCCAGTGCCTCAGCCGTCCAGCTTTGGGCAGAGTGCACATCCTAGATCACATGTGACAAACAGTAAAGAGTAATGTGTAGATTTGTGTTGCAGTATGCTCTGTTGTCGGGCTTTACCAGTATAGTAGTGTATCATATGTGAGACTTTCAGATTCACGTTTGACATGCATTCCTTGACTGTAATGAGCGTTATCACTGTGTATGACGTAGCCTCACTGCTGATCCTCCCTTCATCCGAGCACATTCACATGTGTGTGCTTCACGATAGCAACATTTTCAATAATCCCGCACACTATTGACATGCATGTCTGCGCATATCCACAAGCTTGACAACGACATGTGATGTTGGACATTCAATTTTTTCGGACAGCATCTCATTAGCAATAGTTGCCGCCCTCCAAGGGATCCATGAGGTGTACATCATCCTCGCAATCGAAACTCTATTTGAATTGTGAACCCTGCTGGCCGTCGTGTTTGGACACACAACAATGACAGCAGATGAGCAGTGGGGCCTGGGTGCACAGGGGCTGCAATTGAGTGCGGTGCTGCGAGAGGGGTGGGGTGCATCAGCCTGGGTGCACAGGTGCAGGCAAGCGATGTTGCTGTAGATAATAATGTAATCTATGGCCTCATTCATATCTCTGTTTCATTTTAAAGACTTGCTGGACCGCACTCTTTCTTGCGGACCCCAGTGTCCCACACACACGGCTGACGGGAGGAGAACAGTGAGGGCTGGGTGCAGTAGGCCGACGCTCTGTCTCCTCCTCCCTCTGTTCTTTTCACTCTCCCTCCCCTTCTCCCTTCCACCCACTCACTCTCTGTTCCATTCTCACTTTCTTCCTTTCATACTGACTACCTTTCTTTTTCTCTTGGACATGGCACACATACTTATGTTTCTTTTTTGTCTTGCAGGTTTTGTACACTGCTTCCGGAGGAGTCCCACCCACTTATTTCATGTTATACTGTTGTTTCTTCTAATAAAGTTGCATTTCCATTTATTTGTGTTGTTTTAATAAAGGTTATTTTTTTACCAATAAATAAGTGGGTGTATGGGTCTTCTTTTTCTGACAACACTTGTCTGTAGTTTATTGTGAAAATCGGCGGTTGATAGGAGGTTATGTGGGAAAACATTTGTAATTTTTCGGTGCACCTACCATATATGGTATGAGATGTCATCAGTGATGTCATCAGTGATGTCACTGACCATGTCTTGAATGATGTAATATGTGACGTCATCAGAAGTGCGCGAGTTATAGTTAGCTCAACTAACTATAACGGCCAAATTTCTCTGGTTTTGTATAAGTGAAATGTCCAACTAACTAAATGTCCCTGAAACCTTTGTCTTTTCAGTGAATTTCTAAGGTTTTTTAAACGCAAATTTCTTACTATAACGTCCCTGAAACCTATGGTTTTTTCAGTGAATTTCCAAGGTTTTTTTAAATGCTAATTTCTAACTATAACATCCCTGAAACCAATGTTTTTTCAGTGAATTTCTAATGTTTTTTAAATGCTAAATTCTAACTATGCCTACAGAGGTAGGACATGTGCAGAAAGAGGAAGAAAGGCATAGAAAGAAGCAAGAGAAATGCAAAAAGAGGCAACAGAAGTCCAGAAAGAGGAGGAAAGGTGCAGAAAGAAGCAAGATATATACAGAAAGAACCAACAGAGGTGCAGACAGAGGCCTTGTTGCAAAGTCATCCTGTGCCCCCAACCTTTTTGCTTACTGGTACTGGTGGTAACTGACTCTGACTAACCAGTCTCGGAGCCAGTGCTATGCTGAAAGACACTTAGAATACAGTGAAAACACCTATATACTCTAGGGTACACTATGGGTTGTGGTACCTTTGTGATTGGCATAACCTCCCCTGTAAGGCCTAGTACATAAAATGGCAGGGGAATTAAAACTACCTCTAAGTCAGAAGTGCAGAAAGAAGCAAGAGAAGTGCAGAAAGAAGCAACAGAGGTGCCGAAAGAGGCAAGAGAGGTGCAGAAACAGGCAAGAAAGGTGCAGAAAGAGGGAACAGGGGTGCAGAAAGAGGTAAGAGGGATACAGAAATTTGCAAAACAGGTACACAATTCATAGGCGGGGACGGACTCAGACACGCCACCGAGTATGGCGGTTGTGCTGGTCCCCCGCAGCCGGCAAGGAGGTCGGGCTGTGCCACGGACAAGAGTGATGCGGCACTCCTCGCTTCCCTTGCCTCAAGCAATCGTTGGCTGTCGGGCATGTGACTCAGAAGTGGCTATTAGCACTCCCAGGTCACTCGTCGTGAAGACACCGGCAGAGCCGGTTGGAACTGGCTACAGGCGAAATTGGCTTTAAAAGGCAGTGGAGCGGCAGGAGCAGTCTCTTTCTCTGCTGTTCCAGAGCCTAACCAGCAAGCCAGGACCTCGATCGGACATCCCAATGAATTTTAGAAGTTGTCCACGCATCCAGTCCCCCTCACGGGGACCGTTTTTTTCAGTCTAATTTTTGTTTTTTTCTTTCTCCAGGTTATGTCAGCAAAAAGGTAATTGAAGGATAGCAGCGGTGGGGGAGATGGTGGTACCAGAGCCAGGAGCTGCAGGAGGAAATGCTGGTGGTGGAAAGTTTTGTTGAAGGATCGCGTGGCTCGAGTTCATGTGGACTTGGGCATTTCTGCATAGCAGCAACAGGCCATGAGGCTGGGAGCCGTGTGGGTTCGAGCTATACACACCCGACCTGTAGTGTATCGCATGCGGGAGCGGCTCCAGTCCGATGAAGCCAGATGAGGAAGGCACATTCTCGGGCAGGAGGGGAATTGGTGGCCTCCCTGCACTGCGTTCCTAATGAATGCGTTTGTGAGGCCTAGTGGTTAAGGTCTCTGATTGTTACTCTAAATGTTATGTGTTCAAATCCCAGTGTTCAAAGGTTGCGGTCTCGGAGTTAAAAATGTATAAAAAGATTTGAAGTGGTGCAATGGTTTATACCGAAAGAGTTAGCACAACGGCGAGGTCAGGGTTTGAGTCAGCTATACTGCTCTGATAAGATATTTGTTAGTGTAGATCGAGGGCCTAGAAATAAAGCAGAACGTTTTTGGAGGGGCAACCTCGCAGTGGCGGGAGTAGGACGAAGGGGGACCTCCTCAGTGAGGTAGACATACCACATTCCTCTGGATCCCTTTAGCCTGCGCACCTACGGTGTATTATGGGGCAGGCAAACAGACAAGCATTTGCTCATTTGCACTGTGGCCCCAGCGCTAGTGGGGGAGTGACTGAATGCATGGCAGAGTGGGCTAGTGTCGCTCTCTGCAGCTGAGAGCCCTACAGGGATAATTTGGGGTTCCAGGCACGGTGATGAAATGTCAGCAGCAGTAAAAGGATCTGATCTACAGGCTCTTCGAGACTCTGACATCTATTTACAATGCTGCGTGATTATGCTACCGGTTGCAAAAAGGGTTAAGGAAGCCGCGCTCGTGGCTCCTATAATGAATCTCTGATTTAACACACAAGTCGGTGCTTCTGATGCCATCAAGGCATGTGGGTGTGGGCGGCGAGCGTGAGAGCTAGCACACGTGTAATGATAACATGTGGGCTGCGCTTGACTTTAATGACCATTCCGAGCGGTTCTAAATACCACGAGCCAGAGATTTATTAATGGCAGCCCCACATATCGTAGAAGAATTTATCAATAACGCTGCATGCATCATAAAGCGAGCTTTCTTCCCTTCTATGCGCGTGTAGGCTGGGACACCACACACCGTGGGAGGGCCATTACTCATGGTACCACACAACACACAGAGGCCCGTGGTCCCATACTGCCGCAGAGCTTTTTCACACTTGCCGGCCTCTGACAATGGTCAAATGCCCTCACAGAAGGGCAAACTCTGGGGGGTTCATGAAACACAAATGAAGATTTAGACCCCCAGTCCACACCACCGGTTAGTGATGCATCTTCAGGACATTAAGGCATGATTGGTCTTGTGGCAACGCATACGCACATGCTTCACCTGTAACAGCTGTTAGGTGCTAAAACAGGGAATCCGTTAGACGAGGCACTGGGAAAGGGTTTTTTGAGGTAGTAAGGCTCTGCTAGCATAGATCATCATGGGAATAATGCATAAGATCATGCCTGTCCACTGAATGACTAGGTAATTTACAAGTTTGAGAACTTTTATGTGCTGCGCACTGTTCACCTGGTGTAAATGCACCGTTACATAAACATGAGTTCAGAAAAGTGTTTTACTTTATTCTCAGTAATACTTTTTCAATTCAAATAATGCTTGTATTCCTGTGCAGTTTCACAGAGCATTTTTTCACAAGAACATTTTTACTTTCACAAAGAAACTTTTTACATCATGTATCTATTACTCATGGATGCTGGTTACAAAAGGTTCTATACATGTACAATAATATACATAATAGTGTGATCATGCCCAATGCATTTCAAACCATACTGTTCCTTCCTCAGGGGAAGTTCTTCAGTCAGAAGTCATAATAGTCAATACCTATCCGTCCTCACTGACATTTATGTTGTGCAAAGTCTTTAAGGCGCCAAATTTAACATAAATCTTATGTGACGTTCTGACGGCAAACGAGTTATCTCCATGTAGTTGTCGAACCTAAGTATAGAACCTTTTGTAACCAGCATCCATGAGTAATAGATGCATGATGTAAAAAGTTTATTTGTGAAAGTAAAAATGTTCTTGTGAAAAATGCTCTGTGAAACTGCACAGGAATACAAGCATTATTTGAATTGAAAAAGTATTACTGAGAATAAAGTAAAACACTTTTCTGAACTCATGTTTATGTAACGGTGCATTTACACCAGGTGAACAGTGCGCAGCACTTACGAGTTCTGAAACTTGTAAATTACCTAGTCATTTACAGCATTAGTGGACAACTCATGCTTGCTGCAGCACCACAACAAGTTTGAATAATTTGACTTACTTAAGGAGTGCACCCCCTACCTCATAACTGCTACTTGTCCACTGAATGAGTCATACTACTGGAGAGAAGGAGGCGGTCTGAACTGAGAGCAGTAACAGCAGATGGTTAACACATCTAATACGGTCAAAGTCCATTAAATGAGGTTTTGTAACGCGATTGTGGAGCGAGGGTCTGGGACACAGATGGAAGTTGCTCGCATGGTTACAGTGCGTTTACCTTTTTGGCTTAAAGAATATCTCGTCGGGTTTCTTTTGGGACCCGGATCTAAGGATCGTTTTTTCCGTCTTCTCACATCATGTTTGTATGACCTTTGTTAGAATTGAAGGGCCGCAAGGGATCTTTGTCAGTGGGAGAGAGTGGTGGGCGTGGAGTTAAACAAATAATTGTCACCCCAGTTTTTACCTTTGCCTACCGTGCAGTAGGCTGGTTAACTAGCCCGCACGTGCACAAGGGTTCAAGTAAGCTGCGCATAACTGCACAGGCCCCTTATGGAGAAAATGTGGATGGCATAGGGGGTGCCCGGGTTGTGAGGTATCCTTCCACTGAATAGGGCCCCCTCCGCAAGGTCACTCCGGTAGGAGTTTGGGACCTAGCTTGATCAGGATCTGGAGCCAGTCATTGACCTTGCCATAGGCTCAAACAGGGATACTCAGAAAGATAATGTTATGTTGTTGAACAATTAGCTTATAGGAATGGCTATGTATTAGAAACATGTTAAGGGTAGCCAAATTACATACTGTATCCATCAATGTAATGGACTAGACTTTCTGCACATTATGTACATAATGTAAATATATTAATGTATGATTATTGTTATGTAATAAATACGGCCGGGGTTTACAACCCTTAATCCAAGCTGGTGTTGTCTATATTGTTGTTTGCCTTGAGGGAAGAGGGGTGGTGAGCTGCTTTGGAGCTGGGCAAAGGGCCCCCACCCCAAACATAGGGAGATAAAGGGGGAGAGAGACTCAGCAGTACCTGACCATATTCATAGACGGGGACGGACTCGGACACCCTGCCGAGTAAAGCGGTTGTGCTGGTCCCACGCAGCTAGCAAGGAGGCAGGGCTGCGCTGCGCACAAGAGTGATGCGGCGCCCCTTGCCTCAAACACTCATTGGCTGTCGGGCGCGTGACCTGGAAGCGGCTGTTAGCACTTCCGGGTCACACGTTGTGAAAACGCTGGCAGAGCCCATTGGAACCGGCTTCAGGCGAAATTGGCTTTAAAACGCTGTAGAGCGGCAGGAGCGGTCTCTTTCTCCGCGGCTCCACAGCCTAACCAGCAAGCCAGGGCCTCGATCGGAGGTCCCAACAAATTTTACCCACCCACCATCGCCTAAGGCAGAAGTT
This sequence comes from Triturus cristatus, assembly GCF_964204655.1. Taxonomy (NCBI): domain Eukaryota; kingdom Metazoa; phylum Chordata; class Amphibia; order Caudata; family Salamandridae; genus Triturus; species Triturus cristatus. Next base: position 318,430,168 of record NC_140588.1, read on the forward strand.
TGGGGAATGTTTTCTGTTATGTGTTTTCCTTCTCTTAAATAAAGAATTGTTTTGCTATTAACAGGTTTTCATTTCAGGAAGTAAATTTGTTGTACTTATATATGCTATTACTTGGTCAGCGGTAAGGTCATGATTGGTGAGCATAGTTTATGGTCCTTAGCAGGCATCACCATTGTCAAATAGGAATGCCGGAGGGGGGGGACAAATGGTCTCTCATGGAACTCCAGGAACAGTTTCAGCCGGTAAGCTGGAAGGGTGCGAGGGGAGTTACACTTCCAGTAGGGTGGTTGGCCACCCCACACGAGCACAAGGGTGCAAGTAAGCTGTGCATAACTGCACAGGCCCCTTATGGAGAAAATGTGGAGGGCATAGGGGGTGCTCGGGTTGTGAGGTATCCTTCCACTGAATAGGGCCCCCTCCGCAAGGTCACTCCGGTAGGAGTTTGGGACCTAGCTTGATCAGGATCTGGGGCCAGTCATTGACCTTGCCGTAGGCATAAACAGGGATACTCAGAAAGATAATGTTATGTTGTTGAACAATTAGCTTATGATAGGAATGGCTATGTATTAGAAACATGTTAAGGGTAGCCAAATGACATACTGTACCTATCAATGTAATGGACCGGACTTTCTGCGTATTATGCACATAATGTAAATATATTAATGTTTGATTATTGTTATGTAATAAATACGGCCGGGATTTACGACCATTAATCCAAGCTGGTGTTGTCTATGAAGTTGTTTGCCTTGGGGGAAGAGGGGCGGTAAGATGCTTTGGAGCTGGGTAAAGTGCCCCCACCCCAAGTGTAGGGAGATAAGGGGAGAGGGGGACTCGGCAGTACCTGACTATAAGAAGCAAGAGCAGTGCAGAAAGAAGCAAGAGAAGTGCAGAAAGAAGCAAGAGGGACTTACTTCTACCACTGAAATACAGCTCGATTTATATACTTGACAATACCAGACTGGGAATCAGTACCTTTTAACAAATTGATAAAAAAAAGCAAATCAGGATATGAGATGCTCACATTGTAGATTACAGATGTTGTCTACATTACATATAGAAACATTTGGAAAATATTTCAGTTTAATGTTGCAACGATGTAGAGCAATTGGAAGAAAAATTACACACTTTAAAGCAAGTCAAATATCTATTTCAAGAAGAACTTATACAACAGAAGCTATTATTTTTCATGAAGGATTTACTGCAACATCCGGACACTATCAGCCTCATGCATCAAGCCAAAATCCAGTCGGTAAAATACCGAATCGCTAATAACACCCGTTAGCGAGTAAATAAAACCTAATCCCAATGCATCAACCCAAATACAAAAATCGCTATTTAAGGAATCCTTAAATAGCGATTCCTTAAATTGCGATTGCATTTAAGGAATCCCAAATTGAGATTCCTTAAATGCAATGCATGAAAGTTAAAAAATTAGCAAATTCGCTAATAGGGGGAGCAAATTACCATGAAGATGAACTGCATGGTAATTTGCTAAAAGTTTGAAAAATGCACTTTTGTGCATTTTTCAAAGTTTCATGTTGCGCACACACATGCCCTTAGAGCATGTGTGTGTGCAACATATGTGGACAGATCAATTTCAGGGGTGCAATAGGGTGTCATTTTGACACCCTTGCACCCTTGAAATTGCATGAGCAATTTGCGAGAACCTACTGGTACTCGCAATTTGCTCATGCAATCTCCAATTCATTCCTATGGGCCTGGAGGCCCATAGGAATGATTGGGACGGCATTCCTTAATTGCTACTCGCAATTTGCTAGTCGCAATTAAGGAAAGTTAAGGAATCGCTATTTGAATAGCGATTCCTACATGCATAGCCTTTTGCTATTCCTTATTAGCGATTCCTTATTTTTCGCTAATAAGGAATCGCAAATAGCATTGTTGATGCATGTGCCCTTATACTGTTTATTTAAAGTGTAACAAAGGATGGACGCTTTGCAATGATGCCCACTTGGAATTCAAACCTAGATTGGCTTATGGATTACCAAATTCATATTTGCTATTTCTGCAGCCAAGGTTTTGAGTACATCACTCAGCCTATTGGGAAGATGTAAGCAGAAAGTAGACAGCCCTGCAAACGATTAGTATTTATAACTAGTGTTTGAATTAATATTTGCGCTAATTGAGGTTACATTTGGAAAACTGAGTTTAAAAGTGAATAGTTATATATTTGTTGTCTATATTGTACCAAATGTAAATGAGAGTCTACATTTTGGCAGATGTATTTGAGATAAATAATAGATTTAATGTAGATGAAGGAAGTCATTAACAAACTGCAGATAGGAAAATGCATAGCTACACATATTGATAATGATGTTCTATGCTGATTAGTTTTTTTTCTTCAATCAATTTGATAGTTTTTTTGCCCGCTGTTCAATGATGATACTACATTTAAATCACTGTTTATGGTGAAGATAAGTGGAATATGAAAACAGCAAAAAAAGAAAACTGAAAATGTTATGTAATTCAAAATTTATTTTGTGTTCTTAAAGATATAATATCATTTCTGTAATATATTATCATTAAATAACAGTTTTTCTTTTTGCCTTTATAGTAGCTACTGTTGAAGTTTTAAAACAATTTTAATGGTTTTTTGGATAACATTGCTCTAAAATAGTTCTACTGAATAATGTATCTCAATTACTTGAAAGGTAAGAATACATAATATAATATGCATGATAACCTGGAAAAATGTTAAAAATGTAATTATGTGTTATTGGTTTCTAATATAAATAATATTAATCCTCTACACTATTTGAAAACTATCATCATATTTCTGAGAAGTAGTAGCATACTTACTTTTTACAAAAGTGCATAGACCAATAAAAGTGCTTTTATTGCAAGTTATTTACTCCTCATTATACAGGACAGGTGTGTATTAAACTCCCTATCCAATGACTTCTCAGATGCATACATAGAAAAGATATGCACTAATAGAATTACCCAAGGACTAACCCTCCACTCATTGAATGAAATAGATAGTATGAATGCACTCATGCGATCAGACAGGGACTACCTGTATGCTCATTCACTCTCAATGCACTCAAAGAATCAGCCAGACAGTGCTGTTGCACTCAGCTATTCATCTAGCCACTAGCCATGCACTCATCTATTTACTCACGCACTGCCCATACACTCATTCAATCAGCCAGGCACTCATCCGTTCACGTAGGCACTACCCATGCGTCTTAACCGTCACTGTGCACATCAAATTTACCCAGGATTAAAGTCAGGTTATGATGACCGTGTAAGGTGTTTCTACTGCAGTACGGGGATTAGTAACTGGAAGAGGCACCATGACCCCTGGAAGTGACATGCCCAACATTTCCCCAGGTGTGCTTTCCTGAAGTAACAAAAGGGACCTGATTTCATCCGTGCTGTCCAGGAGCAGTACTGTGAAGGTCCACAGTCTCCGATAAGTTGCATACTGTGTGCAGCACATGAAGGAGCCTTCTCCTGCAAAAGAGCATCCTGGTGAGAAGCACTGCAAGTGGAGGGTAAAAGATCTGCTGCTAAATGAGAAGGTGCTTAGTTCAGATACTGCTGTAGCTGTTCCAATCAACTGGTACACCAAATCCGTCTGCTTTGCATCTAATCACAGCTTGTGGGTCGTATTATGGAACGCTAAGAGAGCTACTTAACAGATTTTAAACTTCAAATACAAGGTTTTGGCGGAATAGAATCGAGGTTAAGGAACTGTTTCCAAATAAAGGGAGACCCTATCAACTGGGAAGATTATTGTCAGCCTATTTAAAAAGACACCAATAATGGAAGATGAGGTTTCGCCTGTTTTGTCCCACACGCCTTTCATCATCGTTGCCCTGATGAAGGTGTAGCCCTGAGTGGGCGAATACCGAAACGTACGTTGGCTCTTACCTGCTCGTGCCCATCAGAAGATTCTACATGTCCCTATGAATTGGGAACACACGAGTTTGTTGTTGTTTTTTTGTCCAATCTGTACATTGTGGATGCTTATTTTAAATCCAATTGAAAATCAATATGTATTATTGAAGTGTATATGTTTGTCTTGTCTTATTTATGAGTATGATGTTTGATTGAGTTGTCTATTTGTCTTCTTTGTGTGGGACCTCTTGTTCAGGTGTAAAAACTGCTTTGCCTGCTACATTGTCCAAACTTTTATGTAAGCACTATTATCACGACCATTTAAACTCAAATAAATTCCGATTTACTATACCTTCTTTGTCTGTCTGGTTTGGCCCTGTGCTCCTTTGTATAAATTTGACCCAGTTGTGGGCATACCATTAATCAGTTTAGTGTAGACAGTGGGTTGTGCTTTTTTCGATTGACTACCCATGCACACATCCATTCTCTCAGGCACAACTCATGCACTAATGGGATGTTATGTTATGCGGTTTTGCAGAGCCATCAGTTGCCCCAGCAAAGGGACGTCCCGGCGCTGATGGCAGAAAACTGCACAGCCTCTAACAAGGGACATGCCTACAACAGAGGGAAGAGGAACATTTTAATTGCTTTACGAAATGCCAAATAATTCTTCAAGCTGTGGATGGAAATAGGGTGCGTGTTCCAAAGTTTGGATGCCAAAGTACGGAAGGAGCGCCCCCCGGTGCAACCCTCCTTAACTGAGGGATAGTTGCCAAATATTGCCCCATCGACCGAAGTTGGTGGGAGGGGGTGTATGGTGCAAGCAGATTGGCCAGAATTCCTGGGGATGAGGAGTTCAAGATTTTAAACAAAATACAAAGGAACTTGAACTCTATATGTTTGGCCACAGGCATCAAGTGGAGCCGACGAATAGCAGTAGATGCAGAGCATGTCCAAGGCAGGCCAAGGATAGTTCTGGCTGCAGCATTCTGAACCCTTTGCAGTCCAACGATTTCAGACTTGTTAGACCCCAGATAGAGTGAGCTGGCATAGTCTAGTCTCGACAGAATCAAAGCCTGAACAATAACCTGCCTGATAGGGGGGTCAAAAAACCCCAACAACGGTTTGAGCCCCCGCAGTATACCAAAACAGGTCCCCGCCACCTTCTTGGTTTGGGTCTGAAAGCTAAGGGCGGAGTCAACCCAGACACCAGGGTTTTTTACCACCTGTCTAGGGGCAGGTGCATGCCCCAAGGTGGCAGGCCACCAGCGCTCGCTCCACGGCTCAGAGTCTTACCATACCAGCTGTACCTCAGACTTGCTGGCGTTGAGCTGGAGACAGTTGGCAGTCATTCACTCTGTGACGGCCTCAAGATCACTCTGGAACTTACTATCATCCCGAGTGGAGTCGTCAGAGAGTGTGACTACCAACTGTGTATCATTCGTTTTGATACTGCTGTGAGCCCTCTGCTCTTAGCCACCTTAGCCAGCGGTTGAACATACAAGTTGAAGAGGGTAGGGATCAAGGCTGAGCCCTGCGGCACCCCCTATTTGGTAGTATGGACTCTAGAGACAAAAGGGGGGGCAGCTACCTGGAAGGTCCTCTCCAAAAGAAAAGAGGCAAACCAGCCCAGGGCCAAGTCCACGATGCCCGCCTCCTCCGACCGCTTCAGCAGGATCTGGTGGGACACACTGTCGAACTCGGCACTGAGATCTAATAGGATCAGTGCCGAAGTACGACCCTCGGCTAGAGCCCATCTCCGATGTTCCGTCACAGCTAGAAGAGCAGATTCCGTGTTGTGACCAGGACGGAAATCGTTCTGAGAGGGGTCCAGTAGGTTTTTTTCCTCCGGATAGCCCGTCAAGATGGAATTGATATAGCGATCTTGGAGACCCAAGGCAGGAGGAAGATGGGGCGAAAACTCTCTGGTTTGGCTGCGTCGAGATTAGGTTTTTTTAACAAGGGGACCACCCTAGCTTGTTTCCATGAGCTGGGGACAACAGCCATAGAGAGAGATAGATTGATCACCTGGCTCAATGGGGTAATGAGCACAGGTAAGATTTTCATGAATTAGTCAGGTTTAAGAGGGTCGGTGGGGGAGCCAGACTTAAACTTGTTATATAGCACGGACAACTCCTCTTGGGAGATTGGTGGGAAAGTGGCCAAAGTGTGCATAGTGGGAGGTCAAGGCATGAGGTCAGGACATAGCACTACCTGGGGGAAGGACTTATAGATCTTATCCACCTTCTCCACAAAGAAGGAGGCTAGAGCATAGCATTGCTCATCTTACGATATCAAGGTTGCATTAAGGGCTGTGGATGATTTAAGCTCTTTCAGTATTGAAAATATACTTTTGAATGGATTGTTACTACTCCTGATCTCATTTGCATAGTAGGTTGCCGTTCCATCTGGATAGCCCTATGATATTTCTTGATCGCTGCCTGATAGCACTTCTTCAGGTTTGGGTCATAGTCCCTTCTCCAGACTCTCTCCAGCCTTTTGAACTCTTTACGCAGGGAGGTGAGCTTAGCAATGTACCATGGACTGGATTTGGTGTTACAGCTTTTTGGCCACTTTACAGGAATGAGAGAGTCGAGAGCGCAGATAATTCAGTCCGACAGTGATCTATCGGCCATGTCTGAATCATCTGGAATGCCTGGCATGGTTGTGGAGAGGAGGCCATGAAATTGAGCGAAATTGAGTCTATGCCAGGGATGTCTAAGTAAAAGCTTCTGAGACACCCTTCTCGCTGGCACAACCCCGGAGAGTGTCATAGTTATTAAATAGTGATCAGACCAACACATTGGGGAGGGGGTGTGGACAGTCAGGATAGAAAGGTTGGAAAAAACTGGGTCCAGTAAATGGCCCGCAGAGTGTCTGGGACCCTGCACCAATTGGGATAGCTGACCCAGGGTAACCCAGGCATTACCCTTGCGCTCTTCCTTTTAAGCAGGCATAGCCCATGCACTCATCCAATCACCCAGGCAGTAGTTCTGTACTCATGCAATCACTCAAGCACTACCTATGCACTAATCCATGTTCTGAGGCACTACCCATGCACTCATCCAATGACTCAGGCACTACATTTGCACTGATCCTTTCACTCATGCACTACCCATGTACTCTTGCAGTCATCCTTTTACTTAGACGCTACCTATGCGCTGATCTACGCACTAAGGCATTACCCTTTCACACATGAAGTCACTCAGGCACCACCCATGCACTCATGAAATCACCCAGGCAGTACCCCTGTACTCATGCAATCATTCAGGCACTACCTATGCACTCATGAAATCACTCAGGCACTACCTTTGCACTCAACCATTCACTCAAGCATTACCCATGCAGTTGTGCAATCACCCAGGCACTACCTATGCACTCACCCGCTCACCCAGGTACTACCTCTGCACTCATTGAATCACCCAGGCAGTACCCATGCTCTCATGCAATTACTTTGGATGACTATTACACTCAATCATTCACTCAGGCACTACCCATGCTCTCATCCAATCACCCAGGCACTACCCCTGCACTCATGCAATCATCCAGACACGACCCATACATTTTTAAAAATTGCTATTATTGAAATAAATAACACAATACAACTTTAATCAGCTTTGTTATATATATATATATTTTAAGTGATTATAACTATTTTAAAAGTCTTTAAAAATACATAAAAAATCATACGAAAAAGAAAAAAATAGTTACAAACATGTTTTATAAAATAAAATTATTTTAAAATCCATAGAAATTCACTGAAAAAACACAGGTTTCAGGGGCGTTATAGTTATAAATTAGCATTTAAAAAACCTTAGATATTCACTTTAAAAACACAGGTTTCAGGGACGTTACAGTTATGCTGACATTTTATCCGTACAAAAGCAGAAACATTTTGCTGTTATAGTTAGCATGCCCCCGCAATGCACTGCTGATGACTTCACATATTATAACACTCATGACATGGTCAATGCCATCTCAAATGACATCATCCAGTGACTGAGTGTTTCTAAAAAGTTCAAAAACATTATATATATATATATATATATATACGTACACATACAGGAAATCTTTAACGATACAGCTATGCATAATGCATTTTGATTGTCCAGTGTTCCTCCCATTGGCGGTAGTCCGCTGACCGTAGTCACGTGATGGCAACTCCTCTGCAGCTTGAAAGCAAACTACAGCTCCCAGAACGCTGTAGTACCGGGTAAGTGTTGCTGGGATGGACTAGTGGTTAAACCCTGTGGGTATGTTAATTCTGCCGGAAAAGGCGCAGGGTGTTCAATTAAAAGTCCTTGTTGAATTGAAGTAACAGATTTCCCTCGGGTCCCCTTTCGACGTTCTAACCTCGTAGTGCGTGTGCCTGCCGGTCCGTGAGACAGAATAACAGTGCATCTGTCTCCTCGTTAATAATGAGCTGCACCTGCAGCAACCCATGGCATAGCAAGCATTCCAAAGTGGGCCGGAGTCCAAACAATACCTTGATACGAACAAAACTGCAACAGCAGTGGGTGCCAGTGATGCTCCAGCCTCTTTAACAGAACGGGGCCCCCAACGCGCTTGTGACTGGTGCGAAAACATCCACAGCGTCCCACTCCCAAGAGAACAGGTGGAGGCCACTCAGGGGAAGTGTCAGAAAATCTTTAATGATACACCGATGCATAATGCATTTCAGCCTTACAGCCTTCGTCAGACGCTGCTGAATACAAGGAAATACTTTCACCCCCACCTTTTTGATTGTCCAATGTCCCTCCCATTGGCGGTAGTCCACTGACCTTAGTAACGTGATGGCAACTTCTCTGCAGCTAGAAAACAAACTACAGCACCCAGAATGCTGTAGTACTGGGTAAGTGTTGCTGGGATGGACCAGTGGTTAAACCCTCTGGGTATGTTTATCCTTCTGGAAAAGACGTGGGGTGTTCAATTAAAAGTCCTTGTTGAATTGTTGAAGCGTCGTTTGATGAATCTTCATGACATTTTCCAAACTAATTATTTGTTCATATCAGCTCCTATGTGGGAAGATTCATCAAGGGGGGGAGGTGGGGGGTGGGGGCTGAGAAAAAAGTGGGTCCCAAAACGTGTTTTCTCCATGTAAATTTCCATAGGAAACTTTAGACAAGGCTACAGGTCGAACGGGTGAACGGAATTACCCCAAATTTGGCAGGGAGAAGGGTCTTGGTGTAGAAAGCACGCCTTTGTTTATTTGGTGTAAATCCGTTCAGTAGTTTTTGAGAAATATCGAAATTTACAGATATCAATATTTGGGAATTCTGTCATCTGATTGGCTGCTGCTTATTGGTTGGGAGCGCTGCGAGCGGTTGCCACTAGGAAGTGTTGGCTGCCATTTTGTGATTCAGTCGAAGCGAGTAAGGGGAAAAAAGGGCGAAAAAAGTAGGAAAGAGGATCGGTAGGAGTACTGTAACCTTTGTGGGGGTGTTTAGGGTGTGCTATAGAGGGGGTGCAAAGTGAACTACTCATAGCTACTGGTCTGAAAGTGCTGGGTACGGAAATTAAGTGAGGTATTGCGTAGAGTCTGATGCTGCTAAGGTGAGCTGGTGCTGGAGTCGGGGATGAAAGCATGAGCCTAAACTGTGTGTCTTATGGTGTGAAGTCATGTTCCCTGGCCGCTGTTCTACACCTGTCTAAGTAGTGTCAGTAATATTTTATACGTAGTAGGAGGTAGTTTTGTTTGGAACACGGTAATTTCTATATGGTGCTTAGGTGGTGTTATACAGGGAGTGTGAAGGTAAATCAATACATTATTTGTAAAGTGCAAACGACACAGAAAACGATAATTGATTGGAAGATAAGAAGCATTGGGTACTAAAAACTAGGGTGCATATCAGTTGCGTGAAAAAGCATGTTTGTCATTGTTTAATAAAGAGCAGTCTAAACGTGGAGTACATTCGATAGGATTAAATGTGCAAAGCTCAACCGGACGTGCTACTTGCATTTGGAAGGTACATTTGGAACTTAAAACAATGGTGAACTTTTAACCCGCAGGTGCATTAAATCTGCATACCAACTACAAAAGTGAGGTAGAAATGAACAAGGTGTGTTATGTGTTCTGTAGTAGTGATTAAGTATTTGAGGTGATATTTTTAAGTTTGAAAGTTTTTTTTATTTTAAAATAATATCTTATTAGTAAAGTGTGCTGTTTCATATTGGTTATAAAATATGCATAAAGTTTGACCTGTTGTTATATAAGTACTTTATGAATGTTTAGGAATTTTTCACAAAGAAGAAATGTAGTTTGTCATCTTTAAAGGACTGTGTGCTTTTGAAAATGAGGTACAGCATTACTTTGGGTTTGTTAATGTATTCAGACGAGATTAACACAATGTCCGATGTTTGCAAATTATACTTTTTGTGGGAAAGGGGGGGTAGGAGATGTATGTGTTATTAAGTTAAAAGCGATAAAACCAAACCCAGAATTGTTATGTGGACAGGTTGTGGTCCAATTTTTGATAGTGAGAGGTAGATTTGAATGTAAGTCTAGGTAGGTTGTTGTACTGTGAGGCCGTCTACAGTGTTTGGAGATTACATAGAGAGGAGATTGCGATAGTAAAAGTGATATGTTCCTTTTATATGTACACATAGTTTGAATCATTTTAATATAGGTTGAGATATAATATGAACATGGTTTCTGGTTTGCATTTGAGTATAGTTAATAGTTTAAATAGTTTGTGACTAGTGAATAATAAAAAGGTAAATATACTAAAATATATGGTAGTAAACGTATTAATTATTGTCTGTTCTTATGAAATAGAAGAGGTTGGGGAGTGTTTGTTTAGAAGAGATGTTTTATAAATGTGTGAGAGATAAAAAAGAAATGAAAATGTTCGGTATATTTTGACTTTCTTGACATTAGTAAAGTACATGTCATTGCAAGTGATAGTAATTGTCAGGCTGTGTTCCTGTGCTGAATATACGTAGATGTTTAAGTGGTCCGGGTTTTACCGGTGCTCAGTTTCACTATGTCTTTTGAGACACTTGTTAATTTTTTCATTCAATTTAATGTCCTTAATATACATATAGTAAAGGGACGGCATATCAAAAGTTTGGGAATTACAACTTTGTTTACGCTCTCCATCCTCTGCTATACACTCTACAGAGTGTTTAAACGACTTTATTAACATACAGATGTATAGCTAGTAAAGGTGGTGTAGTGCCACTGGGCCCATTTATAAACCGTGCTATGGGAGGGTTTATGTTTTACCCGCCAATTTGCATGTTTGAATACTTTTGGATGATAAGCGTTACGGAAGACACCTTTTAAAATTAAGCCCGAGTATGGGTATAGTGGCGCTACTAGGAATGGTGGCGGTTTCTTTTTGATTTCGTATGGTTAAGCAATGGCGGGGGTGGGGGCGGTGGATATGTTGGTGATTAAAACACAGACTTGAGTAACGTGCAGATGTCTAGCTACTAAAGGTGATGTAGTACCACTGGGACCATTTATAAAGCGCCCTATGGTATGGTATATGTTTTACCCGCAAGTTTTCATGTTTTAATACGTTTTGCTGATGAGTGTTTTGAGAGATATCTGTTGCAATTAAGCCTGTGTATGGCTATAGTGGCGCTTCCAGGTTTGTTGGGGCTCTAAGTTTTATTGCGTAAAGTTAAGCAAGGGCGGGTGTGGGGGTGGTGTAGTGGTACTGAAACTATTTTTAAACCACCTTATGGTATTGTGTATGTTTTACTTGGAAAATTGCAGGTTTCAATACCTTTTGCTGATGAGGGTTCCGGCAGACACATGTTGAAATTAAGGCTATGTATGGCTATAGTGGCGCTAACGGGAGTGCTGGGGCTTGTTGTTTTGATTTTGTAAGGTTAAGCAAGGGAAGGGGTGGGGTGGGAGAGGTGGTTATGTTGCTGATTATAACACAGACATTTGTAACGTGCATATGTGTAGCTAGTAAAGGTGATGTAGTGCCACTGGGTCAATTTATAAAGCGCTCTTTGGCATGGTATATGTTTTATCTGGAAATTTGCATGTTTTAATACCTTTTGTTGATGGGCGTTCCGGCAGAGACTTGTTCAAATTAAGTCCCTGTATTGTTATAGTGGCTCTACAAGGATTGCTGGGGTCTTTCTTTGATTTCGCAAGGTTAAGCAAGGATGGGGATGAGGGTGGTGTAGTGGCACTGGGCCCATTTATGAAGCGGTTTATGGTATGGTATACGTTTTTCTAGCAAATTTGCATGTTTTAATACCTTTTGGTGATGAGTGTTCCAGCAGACAGCTACGCAAATCACACAACATTTCTGTGGAGAACAAATCTTTGTGCTGATAGTCACTCTTGCACTGTGGTAGAAGGCTGCCAGCGTTGATGGCAAATTATGAAACTTGGTGCCATTGTACATGTAAATGGAACCATGGGCTATTTCTTTGTTACTATGGTGCAGTGAGGGCTTTAAGTGGGAAAAAACTGGGGGTGCTCTAAAAGGGGCGGAGCAAACCTGGTAAAGGGGTGTGGGCTATCCAAGTAGGGGCGTGGTCTACATGAAAATAACTAGTATTGTGTGCTTAAGAAAATCCTACGTTTGGGAAAGCATGATGTCTCCACTTCCCAGTAGTGAGCAAAATGAGCATGCGCACATCGATGTGCATGCTCTGACTGCAGTCCAGTAAAAAAAAAAAGAAAACTTGACTACCTTTGCGAGGGCCGAAAATAGAGCCCGATCGAGACCCGCTTCAAGTTTTTCTGAAAATAACTGCTGGTGCTCAGAGCCGGCCCACTTAAAGCTCTGCATCCATTCATCCTAAGCACTGCACCATCCAACCATCTTTCAATTCATTCAGACATTCCTATCTACATACATATATACATCTGTCCCTGCAGTTATTCTAAGTATCTATCAGCCCACTCGCCTATGGTAAGCACTGTGCCATCCATCCAGTTATACGCCCATATATTCATACATACATCTGTCGCAGAACCAATCATATGCACCTATCAGCCCACCCGTGTATCCTAAGTACTGGTCCATGCATCCATTTATACTTCCATTCATCCATATATCCATCCATCCATTCATCTAGCTATCCATTCATCCATCTGGCCATCCATCCAGTCGCCATTTATTCAACTATCTGTCCTTATTTTCGTGCACTCTCCGCTGCTGATCCTAAATACTGCGTATTATACTCATCCACCCAGCCTCTTAAGGGGCCGAAAAGGCTGGAGATAATCATTGAGAGGCAGATGAAGTTTCTGATAAAGAATAAGAAAGCTTTGAGTTGCTCTTTCTGGACCAGAGTTCACCACCCTTCTCTGGTGGTGTTTTAAACAAAGGTTGATGTAGGGAAAGAATTGTAAAGCAGCTTTTCAGTGTAAGACATTAATTTAGAAAGATAACGCAGCATATTATCAAGAACGGCGTTAAAATTATTATCGCTTTAGCAGTAGGAAACTGCCGTTAAAGCGGTGATAATGGGCTTGATAATATGCCCTTGTCAATTCCCATAGCCGGCAGGTTGTGGTGTGAAGCTGGGCTTCTATGGGATTTCACAAGGGCATATTATCAAGCTCATTATCTCCGCTTTAGCAGCAGTTTCCTGCCGCTAAAGTGGCGATAATTTTAACGCCGTTCTTGATAATATGCCCCTAAGTGAGCCAGGCAAAGCGTGTGTTTTTGTAGTAGTACAACAACACCCTGTGAAAGGTGAAAGCAGGATTGTGTTGGAGTTGGCTGCGTGTGGTTGTCTCCAAAGGCGCAACCAGAACAAAATTTTGGGGGAGGCTAGTTCTTCCAGCAATAGGCAGAGTGGGGATGTAGGGGCTCTAAAAAGGGGTGGAAACAAAGAGGGCATCATTTACAAGCAAATGGTCTTTTGAAGACCTGTGAAGTACTCGGGTGCGGCTCTGTGTGTGCTATTGGGAAGCTGTCTCTGGGAATCCGAGGCAATGAGCGTTGTGCGCCTGGTGATCTCTCTGCTAATCATGCCACGATGATGTTGCTCCTGCGCTGCAAAAAGAGAAGGGGAATCGTGAGAGAAAATGGCTCTCTTTAAAGGATTTCTTTTCTCCTACAACGCGACTCACCTGGCATGATGTCTCCACTTTTTAGTAGTGAGCAATGTGCATGGTCTCACTGTCTCACTACAGTCCAATAAAAAAAAAACAACAGACTACCTTTGCGAGGCCCGAAAATAGAGCCCCATAGAGATCCGTTTCGAGGCCCCCAAAAATAAACTGCTGGTGCTCAGACTCCCTCCCTTCCAATTAAATCTTTTGGTGCAGTGTTATGTTTGCGAAGTTGTAGATAAAATTGTTAGGCTAATAATTGTAATTTTTCTGTGTGCCGTTTGGTTGATAATATCATCCTAAGTTTATAGATTGCAATTTTTTAAATTATTATCTATAAAGTTGTCTGCGGTGGGTTGCATAGGGAGTGTGTGGGGTGGTGGGGTGCAGTGGAGAGGTGAAGAGTACGAGGTTGTGCAGTTACATGTAAATTGTAAAGGTGCATATAAATAATGAAATCAATACTTGCTGTATGTTCTATGGCACTACCCGTCATCCTACTGCTCCCCTGCCGTGGTCCATCACGTTGCAGCACTGCCTCTGGAAGCCGTCAGTAGAATTTATGTAATTGTATGTTATTATTGCAATATATTGAACTGATGTAAAAAAGAATTGAATCTATTTTTTTTTTCAGAAAATTATTTTGTTTGTATAAAAATTTAAAAAATGCCTAGAAGAACTGAGAAAAAAAGACAAGAAAAGAAGCATTTATATTTGCAGAAAAGAAAAGATTTTCAATTACAAAGAAATGAGAGCATTACACAAACAGTTTCTTCTGGTAAAAACACTAGACAATAAAAAAATATTACGAACATTTAATGAAAATAACATCACACAAAGGAAAAAGAAGAATTTTTCAAGTAAGGAGAAGGAGGCTTCAATTTCAAAAACAAGGGAAAGAAAACATAATAAAGAAACAGTATCTGTTACCAGGAGACAAAAACAATTTCAAGAAATTCGTCAGAGACTTTTTCGAGGTGGAGTGATCCAGAATTTAATGAGAACATGTGGCAAATATAAAAAAGAAAGTGCTGCAATTCAAACAGAAGCAGCGTATCGAAAGTATAGTGGATACTACTTTTACTTTAAAACAGAAGTTATTCATTGTGATTTTGAAGAGGATCAAAGTAGTAGATAAAGTAATCAAAGTGTTGAAAGAGAAAAGTAGAAGAAAAAGACTTGTGAACAGAACCAACTTTTGCAAAATCTTTAGTGGACATTGTTAACATACTTCTAGTAGTGAGCCTTTTTTTAATGAGGAAAGTTACTTCCAGGAAAATAGTTTACCATTTTCAGTTGATACTGGAGGTCGCTGCTACGAAGTTCAGGATGGTTGTCCCCTTCCAAAAGAGGAATTGGTTGGTAAAAGTGCAGAAAAGTTAATAGTTGAAGAAGTGCAAGGGAAACGTACACAAGATCCTGTGTATGAGTGGGGTTGTAGCAGTATTTGTAGTATTCGACAGGAATCTATTGATATAATGCGAAATTTGCTACGAGAATATACACAGAAAAGTATTAAGCAGAAGATTAAGTTGTTGCAAGGACTAGATCCATGTAATGTAAGAAAAGATACTGAGAAACATGGGAATTCTCTGGCTTGTCTTTCAAGAAAAGTGTGTAAAAGTGTTTTTCATTACTTGAGGATGTTAGCAGTACACCATTCAGAATTGCAGACGTTTGTAAGGAAACTGTACTATGTAAAAAGTCCTGCATTATGTTTAAGTGAACTGAATACAGCTCTTTTATGTGGTTCTTTATCAGATGTTCAAAAAAAGTGTGATAATATTGAAATGCGATATTTTGGTTCAGAAGAGCAGTCAATAGAAAGTGAAAGTTTGACAATTGCAGATGTTGAAGGAGATGGGAAAGTACTTAGCACTGATCAGTTTGAAGAACAAATTGGAAGGTTTAATGTAGTGTGCTCTGAAATACCAAACTATGTTTGTGTTTGTTGTCGACGTAGTCATTATAAAAGTCGAACTAGGAATGTTGATTTGTATTTGAAAAGAGAAAAGGAGAGCAATAGTAAGTGGGAAGAATTTGCAACTTACTTGTTGGTGGAAGGTCGATTTGAGTTAGGTAGTGATCAACGTATATGTAAATATTGTTACAACAAATTAGAAGAGAACAAAATGCCTGCTAGAGCAGTACATAATAACTTAGAATTAGTAGCTATTCCGGAGGAACTGGCAGAATTGAATAAATATGAGTCGATTCTAATTCAATCTGTTCATCCTTTTCAAACTATAATTCGGATGGAGCCTAAAACAGGTAAACTGCCACCAACAGACTTGCAAAGAGGGCTGAAAGGAAGAATGGTGTACTTACCTTTGGATTTTAAGAAAAATACTGAAACTATTGCTGGAGAGAAAGAGGAAAATAAGGCAGTAGTCATTGTAGTAAATGGTGTACCAAGAAAGAGTCGGAAAATATGGCAAGAATTTGTGGATGTTAATTAAGTTGAAAAGGCTACCTTATATCTTATAGAGAACAATATTTATTACAAAACTGTAAATGTGGATGAACAGGTAATAAGTTTAGAAGATGAATGTTGAAATTTCAAGTGGCCAAATAGAGAAAGTGAACAAGCCAAGGACTGAAGAGATTTATGAACATTACACAATATGTCCTTTGCATTCCAAAGAAGTAATAGGAAGCAGCATTGAGTTATTTCAAATGAAAAAAGCACAATAAACTCCTATGAGTGTATGGCAGAAGAGCTTGGAAGCTCGTTGTTTTCCACAGCTGTTTCCTACTGGAGAAGGTGGACGATATGATGACCAACCTGTACGTATTCCATCTTCAGAATATCGGTCAACAAGATTATATTCTGAAGATCCTAGGTTTCGACAGTGCATTCCAAACATATTTCACCTTTTGTTTGAAAGTGATTTATCTTCTCTGTCGTCTGCAGTGAACCACATACTCAAAACTGGAGTTCATCAATCACTTCTTTCTGCGAATGAATTTGTGGGGAAAGTTGAAAAAACAGATGAAAATTTAGAAGAACAGTTAATCAATTTGATGGCATGTCAACAAGGAACAAATGAGTATTGGTATCGTCGTCATGGAGAACTCAAGTGTATGTTACAGAACTTAGGTACACCAACATGGTTTGTCACACTTAGCTGTGCAGAGTATGCATGGAAAGATTTGTTTGAGTTTCTAAGAGAAGTGAATTCCAATATTAAAAATGTTGAAATAAAGACTCCTGGTGAACTGTGTTCATTGGATCCTGTAAATGTGTGCAGATATTTTAATCATAGGTTTCAAGCTATGATGTCTTTTATCTGTAATAAAAAGAATCCACCTCTTGGAGAAGTTACCGATTTCTTTTGGAGAAAGGAGTACCATGCAAGAGGTACACCTCATTTACATATGCTACTATGGGTCAAGGATGCACCTACATTTGGAACTGATTCTGATGAAACAGTATTGTCTTTCATCGAACAGTATGTTACATGTGAGATTCCGAGAGAAGAAGGAGATAGAAGCTTGAGACAGCAAGTTTTACGTTTCCAAAGTCACCGTTGTGGAAAGTAGTGCAGGAGAAAATACAAGTCTAAAGGAAAATTTTAAACCAAATGTCGGTTTGGTTTTCCATGTCCAGTCATTTGTAAAGGGAGAGAAAATTCTTTTTTTTCTTCTGTATGGCACACAAAAACTCAGAAATCTCCAAAGAATACCTACAACCTAAAAAGAACAGAAGTGTCAAAGTATATCAATGACTACAATCCAGTCATTTTAAAAATGTGGAATGCGAACATGGTCATCCAGTATGTTGCAGATAACTCAATTGCTGTTTCCCGTTATGTTACATCGTACATAATAAAATCAGAAAAAACAGAGATGAAACAAATGTGGGAAGAAATTGCCCAAGAGAAAAGCGTTAGCAATAAATTGCACAGCTTTACTTTGAAAATGCTTTCCCACCGAGAAATTGGATCCTATGAATGTTCAGACCGCTTGTGCTCTTCAAGTTTATATTCAAAGTCTCGAGGAATCATTTGGGTAAATGTAGGTCTTGCCTGCTCACGGAATAGAGTGTTGAAATCATTAGAAGAAATTCAATACTTAGCAGCAAAAGAACCAGACAGTACAGACATTCTTAAAACTAATATGTTGGACACATACTATCCAAAAAGGAGTCGACATCTGGAACAGCTATGTCTGTATGAAGTACTTCAACATTACAGCTTCAAAAGAAATGTTAAACAGAATTTAAAAGAAGGAAAATATGCAGTAGTTGGAAGTCATGGTTGTTTAGTAAAACATGCAAAGGGTAATCTTATAAACCACAAGAAACTCAGTTGTGAAACTCTAGATAAGTGAGAATTTTACTATTTAGCACTTCTCCAACTCTTTAAACCATGGGGTAGCAAAAGTGAATTACTTGGAGACTTTGACTGCTACAAAGATTCTTTTAATGCATGTAAAGATAGCATTGCATGTACAATTTTCCCTACATATTAAAAATGTTGTATGATGAAGTTGAGCAGGAAAAGACAATTACAGCTGAAATAGCAAATGAAAGTTCTCAAGATAGTCAAAGTAGTGGTCAATGTAGTCAAGATCCTCTTGGACAACCAATACTGGAAAATGAAGCAGCGATTGATATGCATGAAGTCGAGATTGCAATGCAACAAGCACATGAGGAGAATATTACATTGGAAAAGTTAGAAGAGCAACTAAATATTGAACAGAAAGAAATATATGTACAAGTGAGAGAACAGATAGAACATGGTTTGTTGCATGAAAAAAAAGAATGTGTGTGTTCATCTTTTAAACCTATACTGATGTACATCAGTGGTCAAGCTGGGACAGGTAAATGTTTTTTAATTAAAGTTTTGACCAGTTATCTTCAAAACACTACTGGTTCACATTTATGTTCTGTGGTAACAGCTCCAACTGGATTAGCTGCACACAATGTTAAAGGAGTTACTTTGCATAGATTACTGATGTTACCAGTTGAGCATGATAGTAAATTACAATATCAGAAGTTGTCTGGAGAAGCTTCTCCTGAAGTGTCAAGAGTGCTGAAGAAAATTAAACTATTAATTATTGATGAGGCGAGCATGGTCTCAAACTTAATACTTGCTTTTGTACACTTCAGATTGCAACAGGTATTAAAAACAGATTATGACATTCTCTTTGGAGGAAAACATTTAATTGTATTTGGGGATCTGCTACAACTAAAACCTGTAAAAGGAGAACCAGTGTTTAAAACTCTTCTACATGAAGACACAAAGAAATCTCTGGGAAGTATTGGAAATGTGAATCTGTGGTTAAATTTTGAATATAAAGAACTCACTCAGAATATGCGACAAGCAAGAGATGAAGATTATGGAAATATAAGCAAACATGTTAAAGAAGCTTTTCAAAGTCGTCTACTAAAGAATTTGTTTACAAATGAAAACACACTAGCAGAAGTAATGTACAAGAAAATGAAAGAAAAAAGTCTATAGTTTGCTTAATGCCTACAGTGGAAGAGTGTTATACATTTAATAGAGTGCTTATGAAATTGGAAAATGAAGACATAGTTCACATTGAAACTATTGATAAAATCGAGCATCAAGGAATAACAATTCTTCTTTCAGAAAAGCTACAGACTAAATTGGATTCTTTGGAAAAGTCTGTTTCAAAAACTGCTGGCTTAGAAAAAAATGTAAATGTATGTTTAAACTGTCGGGTAATTTTGAGGCGTAATCTGAATGTAGAAGAAGGTTTAGTGAATGGAGCAATGGGGAAAGTTGTTGATTTTGTGAAATATCAAAATAGAAATGGAATTGAAATCTTGAAAGTTAAATTTGATCAGATTACAGAGGTAAGACAGATTGCGCGTTGTGCTGTACGTTTTTTGCTTGTAAAAGTCTTGTATGTTCGTAAGAAACAGTTTCCCTTCTGTTTAGCATATGCAATAACTATTCATAAATCTCAAGGTTTAAGTGTAGATAATGCTTTGATAAATGTAGGAAGAACTGTGTTTAAAGAGGGAATGGTATATGTTGCATTATCTTGAGTTAGAACGTTGTCTGGTTTGTATTTAATTGATTTTGATGAGAACAAGATTAGTGCTGATGTTAATTATGTAAGAGAATATAATCGTTTGAGAAGGCTTTATGCTCCAAGTTTAGGTGCATATACTATTTATGAGAAACGTGTTGTGTGTTCAAAACGCAGACATGGTGAAGAATCAACTATGGTTGGAAAGCAGAAACAAAATCAAGAGAAAAGAAAAGATGTAAAGAAGCAGAAAATACAAACAAGTGATGATGTTGTCGGATTCCAATTAGAAAATGCTTCTGGTGTCAACTGCTATGGTAATGTTATTCTAAACGTTATATTTTATCTTGAAGATGTTTATGGTGAAATTATGGAAAGTCAGGAAAAAAGATTATATTCGGCACTTTATACTTTATTTCAAGAATTGAGAACTGATAGAAACAAGATCCTTTCTGCTTCTGGTATTCGCCAACTGTTGGATTCATGTACTGGATCTTTAACGTTCAGTGCTAATATACAACAAGATGCACAAGAATTTCTGATGGTTATGCTTGGAGTACTAGAAGATGAAGGAATTCAGATTGCGAGTTTATTTGGACTCAGTTACAAATGTGAACATAAATGTGAACAGTGTTCATTAACTTCAAGCACTATAGTTGACAGAGAATGATTTTTACATTTGAAAATACCTAACTGCAAGTCTGTACTATTTTCCAAATTACTAAAAGAAGCAGATCACAAGATGATCTGTTCTCGTTGTAAATCAACAATGCTATCTACATTATGCCTACAAAGATATGGAAACTATTTGATTATAATGCTACAATGCTGTAGACCAAATGGAAGAAAACTGGAAAACAAAATTTAGAAGTTTGTTGCTAGTCAAGTACCTATTTCTGGAAGAAGTTTTGCAACAGTTGCTATTATTTTCCATGCTGGAAGTACTACCACAAGTGGACATTATACAGTTTATTTAAAGTGTAAAAATGGTTGGAGTCACTGCAACGATACACACTTGGAAATGAAACCGAGATTGCCTTATGAATTTCCCAACTCATACTTGATATTGCTGAAACAAAGATTTTAGATACACCATTCGGTTTTGTGGGAAGGTATAAAGATACGTTAAGGAACTCATACTGGATGCTTTCAAAGTGACATTTTTTATACATTGTTTTGTGTATTGGGAAAATGTTCACAGAAACTACGAAGTAAAGGTAAGATTTGAAGATTGGAAATAGTATTGGATGTGTTATTTGTGTTGATTTCGAATTATATTTGTGAGAATTAGGCATTTGTTTTTTTTTAACAATCTAGTTGATTTTTTTTCCCCTGCTATGATGAAACTACTCTGACATCACTGTGAATAGTGAAGTTAAGTAGCAGCTGATGACAGCAAAAAAAGGGAGAAAAATTGTTTTCTGAATGTTAAATGATTAGGTATTATTTAAAAAGTCACTGTAATTTGTGAAATATATTACATTACATTGTAGGTTTGCAGTTTATTTTATGTAGTTGAAAAGTTAGAAAAAACAATAGTGATGACAAATAGCACAATAGTAGTTCGATATTTAAAAAACCTTTGAAATTCACTGAAAAAACCATAGGTCTTACAGATGTTATAGTTAGAAATTTGCATTTAAAAAACCTTAGAAATTCACTGAAAGAAACATAGGTCTCAGGGACGTTATAGTTTGAAATTAGCATTTAAAAAACCTTAGAAATTCACTGAGAAAACCATAGGTTTCAGAGACGTTATAGTTAGTTGGACATTTGACTCATATAAAACCAGAGAAATTTGCCTGTTATAGTTAGTTGAGCTAACTATAACTCGTGCGCTCGCAATGCACTGCTGATGACGTCACATATTACATCACTCATGACATGGTCAGTGACATCACTCATGACATCACTGATGACATCTCAAATGACATCACTGATGACATCATCCACATGATAGTCTGACACACCTCTTCACACTCTAATATAACATTTAATACACCCACTCTAAAATACAGACTACCATTTTCGAAACCATAGACACACCATCTACTCAGTCATGCCAAAAATCTATCACACACCCATGTACTCACCTATGCAGATATACACACACCACCTGACTTATTTATACACACACCACGTCCTTTATTTAGATAGATACTATCACATACTTACTCTCTTATACAATCATTAATACAAGTACACATTCATGTATGTAGACACTCTTGCAATCAGTGTCTCTCATGTATAGTCAATGATACACCCCAACACTCACATATACTGGCTAAAAACATATGTAGTTACTCACATATATACAACTGAGACATCAATTCACTAATCAACACACCTGTACACACAGTTAGCTACCCTTTTACGAGTACGCAAATTATAGTTAGCTCAACTAACTATAACAGGCAAATTTCTCAGGTTTTATGTGAGTCAAATGTCCAACTAACTATAATGTCTATGAAACCTATGTTTTTATCAGTGAATTTCTAAGGTTTTTTAGATGCAAATTTCGAACTACAGCGTCCCTGAAACCTATTTTTTTTTGTGAATATGTAATGGGTGTCAGATGTAGGAACTACTCCGAAACGCATCATGCCCAGTTCTAAATTAAATTGATGGTTCTTGCAAGCCCGTGTGTGCGCCTGACTCTTCTTACGAGGGGGAGTCATTGGTCGTGATGTATTGGTGCGTGGCCACTAAGCACCTAAAGGCGCCCCATCCTTAAGTGTGCGGCAGGCAGAGTGGCAAACTTGGTGATTTTCAATGAACTTGGAAAACTGCCGTGCCGCCGCTGATCCAACATCGAAGTAACATGCATTGGGACTGATTCCGGTCCGAGATTCCACTCCGGGACTTCCTGAGGGAGATGGAAAGCGGCAGGATGAAGGGCTTGTGGGGCCGGTAGTGCGGTGCTTGGGCCAACTGGTGATGCTGACAGGGTCGAGAGCGCCACCCACAGGGGAGTAAAGGTACTTATCTGGTGCCGGTATCTTTGCCACGCCCACCTCTTGATCTTTGCCAATCAAAGTGAAGCAAGCACCTTTTAAAGATCGAACACGGACAAAACTGTTTGTTTGTAATGGGTGTTAGATGAAGGAACTACTTAGAAACGCGTCATGCCCAGTTCATTAAATTGCTGGTTCTTGCAAGCCCGTGTGTGCGCCTGACTCTTCTTATGAGGAGGAGTCATTGGTCGTGATGTATTGGTGCGTGGCCACTAAGCACCTAAAGGCGCCCCATCCTTAAGTGTGCGTCAGGCAGAGTGGCAAACTTGGTGATTTTCAATGAACTTTGAAAACTGCCGTGCCGCCGCTGATCCAACATCGAAGTAACATGTATTGGGACTGATTCCGGTCCGAGATTCCACTCCGGGACTTCCTGAGGGAGATGGAAAGCGGCTGGATGAAGGGCTTGTGGGTCCGGTAGTGCGGTGCTTGGGCCAACTGGTGATGCTGACAGGTTCGAGAGCGCCACCCACAGGGGAGTAAAGGTACTTACCTGGTGCCGGTATCTTTGCCACGCCCACCTCTTGGTCTTTGCCAATCGAAGTGAAGCAAGCACCTTTTAAAGATCGAACATGGACAAAACTGTTTGTTTGTAATGGGTGTCAGATGAAGGAACTACTCCGAAACGCGTCATTCCCAGTTCATTAAATTGCTGGTTCTTGCAAGCCTGTGTGTGCGCCTGACTCTTCTTACGAGGGGGAGTCATTGGTCGTGATATATATATATATATATATAATAGTTACAACCTAGTTTCCATAGGAAATCTCAAAATTCTATTTTGAATAACTTTGGCGCCGGTTGACGAATCCTCGCGAAATTTTCAAAACGAATGGGGCGCTGCTTTCAGCTCCTACCCTGAAAGTCTCAGGGTGATTCGTCAAGCGGGGGCCGAGAAAAAGGGGGGGGCCCAAAACGCGTTTTCCCCATGCATTTTTCCATAGGACCTTTAGTCGCAGCTACAGCCCGAACGGCTGAACAGAATTACGTGAAATTTGGCAGAGAGGTAGCCATAAGGTCAAGGAAGTGCCTTTTGCAGGTCTTGTGTAAATCTGTTCAGTATTTCCTGAGAAAATAGCATTTAAAAGCATATCAATATCTATACGCGCGCACCGTGCGTGCACTGTGCGCGCACCCTGCCGTGCGCGAGCCCAATTCTGATTGGTTGTTAGATGTCGGTAAACATTCGAATCGGTCGAAACCAGGAAGTGTCGCCCGCCATTTTGTCTCTCGCAGTCTGAGGTGGTGAAAAAAAGGTGGAGAACATGAAAAGGGGGCAGAGTGGACAGTTCCTGACCCCCTAGCCTTGGTCAGGGGGTCACAGAAGGACCCCCAAGGGCGAAAAAAAAAAAAGAAATTATAAAAAATCGCGGGGTGCGCGCACGGTGCGCGCACGGCAAACCGTGGGTACTCGGTGTGCAAAGCGCACCGAGCACCCACAGCGCGCGCACAGTGCGCAAAGCGCACGGTGCGCGCACTGTGTGCGCACGGTGAAAAACCTGAAGAAAAAAAAAATAATAAATACATAACTTAGCATTTAAAAAACCGTACAAATTCACTGAAAAAACCATTGGTTTCACACACGTTATAGTTACGAATTAGCATTTAAAAAACCTTGCAAATTCACTTAAAAAACCATAGGTTTCACACATGTTATAGTTAGCTGGACATTTCACTCGTAAAAAACCAATGAAATTCCCCCGTTATAGTTAGTGCAGGCAACTATAACTCACGTGACCGCAATCCTCTGCGGATGACGTCAGATATTACATCACTGATGACATATGTGTCTTTATGAAAAATAAATATTTGTAATATATGGATAGCTAAAGATTAATGGAAGAAGACATGGGTAAATAGGTGTCTAAATAGAGTGATGTAATATCTGACGTCATCAGCAGAGGATTGCGGTCGCGTGAGTTATAGTTGCCTGCACTAACTATAACGGGGGAATTTCATTGGTTTTTTACGAGTGAAATGTACAGCTAACTATAACATGTGTGAAACCTATGGTTTTTTAAGTGAATTATATATAAACCAAGGTGTATTGAGGAATGAGTTGGTGCATGAGTGTCTGAATAGATGATTTAGTGGGTGAGTGACTGACTGTATAAGTGAGTGATTAAACGTGTGTTAGTGAATGCATGGGTGAATCACTAATCTGTGTGAATGTCTGTATCAGTCTGTCGGTTGGTGTGTAAGTGTCTGCATGGATTGATGAGTATCTATATGAGTGTCTAGATGGGTTAATGATTGGTATTAATGCCTGTATGGGTGCCTGAGTGTCTGTCTGTGTGAGTGGGGGTGTGACTCCCTGTATGAATGTGTGAGTGGGTGATTCACTGGGTGTATGGGTTCATGAGTACATCTGTGGGAGACTGTATGGGTGAGTGAGTGTGTGTATGGCTGTGTTCATGAGTGAATGGATGTCTCAGTGGTATATGTGTGAGTAAGTACATATGTGAAAGGCAGTATATGTGAGTTTTGGAGTATATAAGTGACTGTATGTGAGAGTGAGTGATTGTGAGAGTGACTGCATGGATGAGTGTGTGCTTGTTTCAGTGATTGTATAATACAGTAAGAGGGTAAGTATCGGTTAGTTTCTGTATGAATAAGTGAGGTGGTGTGTATAACTGTATAGTTGAGTAAATGGCAGTGTGATTACATTTTTGGGTGCCTGACTAGATGTGCGAGTAACTCTATGAGTGAATGGTTTTGTGTCTGTATGGATGTATGGGTGCATATATCAGTGGCTATATTGATGAGTGACTCTGTGGGTGAGTGAGTGGATGTGTGTATAGACCTATGAATCAGTGAGTGGGTATGTACTAACTGGTATTGGTATGTCTATGGTTTTGAGAATGGTAGTCTGCATTTTAGAGTGGGTGAGTGAAAGGTTATATTAGGGTGTGAGGACGTACATCAGAGATTAAGTGCATGGTGTCATCAGTGATATCATCAGGAATGTCATTTGAGATGTCATCAGTGATGTTATCAGTAATGTCACTCACCATGTCATGAGTGATGTAGTTGTGACGTCATCAGCAGTGCATTGCAGGGCGCGAGTTCTAGTAAGCTAACGGCTCAATTTCTTTGGTTTTGTACGAGTGAAATGTCAGCCTAACTATAACGTCCCTGAAACCTGTGGATCTTTCAGTGAACACCTAAGGTTTTTTAAATGCTAATTCCTAACTATAACATACATATATATTTCCTACAGGTAGTTATAGTAAGGACCAAGTTATCATAGGAAAAGAGTATTTTTAACTTGCCTATATCTTTGGCGCCATTTGACTGATCTTTCCAAAATGTTCCGAGAAAAGTGGCCAGGTGAATTTGGTTATGCATGGAAAGTTTTGGGGTCATCTGTCAAGCAGGGCCGAGAGAAAGGAAGGTAAAAAATAATGGCGGTTCCCATGTCAGTTCCCATAGGAGCTTTGAACACGACTACAGCACATACCTCTGAATAGAATTACACCAAACTTTGCAGAAAGACCGCCACCTCCCCAGGGCTTTATTTTAAACAATCTAGGGGGGGGCACGCAGACCCCATTTCTTGGGTGGTTTCAAGCCCTGGGGATAACCGCTTCTCTGGAACTAAAATAAACAATATTGCAGTGGCCCCGTGGGAATTCAGTGGTGCACGTATGGGCATCATGTGACCCTGCACCCTCCAAACACTGCTCTGCAGGAGTGCCACCATACACTTTGAAAAGTAGAGATTTGAGTCCCTTAGGGTGGTAAGGTCTGTTGGAGGTCAAGAACACCGCTGTCTCCCATGATGAGGTCCTGCTCAACGGGATTGCAGTGGTGCTTATAGCGCATCATGTGGCCCCACCTCCTTCAAACATTGCTCTGCAGGAGCGCATCCTGACGCATTGTAAATTGGAGATTTGAGTTCCCTATGGTGGTAAGGACAGTTGGAGGCCAAGCACATCTCTGTCTCCCATGATGATGTTCCCCACAGCAGGACTGCAGTGGGTGCCTATAGCACATCATGTGGCCTCATCCCCTACAAACACTGCTCTGCAGGAGAAGCCTTCTGGTGCATTGTAAACTCACGCCCTCACCATGCACTGGTAATTACCCCACATATTACAAAACCCATGACATCTTTGATAATATAATTGATAATATCACTGTAACATTTGCAGTAAAAGTATTGAGGAGAAAACTCTGCATGGCAGGGGTTTGAATTATAGTTACCCTATGGCACGAGTTATAGTTACTTCAGCTAATCATAACTATTACTAATGAATTTCTAGAGCGTTGTATGATTACATTCAGAAATTAAATATGATGTCCCTGTAAATTTGTTTTTTTAGTGATATATATGTGTGTGTATATATATATGTTTGCTTTTTTTAAGCATTCTTTTCAACTGAAATATGTTGAGTACTAAATGTGCATTGCAAAAAAAAAGAGTCTCTTAGCACTTTTAATCAATAAGAAACCTATCTGAATCAATGGGAGATGGGAGAAGTTAGTTCTCTGTAGGCTAAGCTCCACATCTTACAAGGAGCTCAGAGGCTTATTTATGAGAGCCCCGCACCACTTTTGTACCACATAAAGTGGTGCGTGCATGATTTAGGGCTCATATAAAGATTTATGAAGCCATGCAAAAGCCTTCCTGCATAGCTTTAAGTGGCCTCATAAATTATGAGTCAGGCAACATGGTGCAAATGGATGTGTTGCCTTACTCTGCCCCCGGGAGGCATTCCATGGGCGTTGCGGGGGTTTTCCCACGCAACACCCATGGAATTTGATGCTGCCCCAGATTTACAAAGTGATGTAAACCTGGGGAAGTGGCCTATCCATACACCTCCCAAAGTGAGGTGTAATTAGGAGAAATATGTTATTTGTCCTCGTTTTTTCACTTTCCATCAATCAATGCTATGCTGATGGAATGAAATTCTACAGAACATTTGGTGATGGGTATTGTACTGTGTAGTACTAAGAAAGACAGCAAAATAGAGGTGTGCAGTGTATCACAAAGTGACACTGAGCGAGTGATATCTGATGTATGAATAATATATTTAATGATATCTGGATACCTAGGAATAGCGACCTGAAAATATCAGAGCAGTTTCCATGTGTTACATGTAGAGCATAGTTATAGATGCAGAAGAAACTAGTCTATTTTTAAAGTGTCCAACCAGTTGTTTTCATTCTTTCCAGAGGACCCACAGAATTTAAAAAAGGATATAAGGGATCCTTCTGGAAATTTTATTCAAGATCCCCTCTTTTTGAACTAGATTATAAGAGCTCTTTCAGTTTCTGGTTGAGAGGTTTCATCCAGCCATGATGAGTCATGCCACTAAATCTGAGTGGGTGAGAGTCATTTTATAAAGACTAACATGTTTTCTGATAAGATACAGGAATTAAAGCAGAAACATGAGTGGGCTTCCTCTCAGTTGTCGTCAATAGGAAATATAAACAAGAATTCCTCAATAGCATTTCAAAACCAAAGATTTCATAATGGAATTGCTGTTTCATTGCAATTGTCAGACTCAGTTTTGGGACCGTCATGTCAGACAGACACTACTGAACTCCAACCATGTTGGTTGAGGTTGTTTGCCACTGGTGTATGGGGGTGTCCATCCTAATATGGCTGCAGAACACAGATAAAGTACAACCCTTTCCGTACTTGACTGTCAGGGCAGTGAAGGCGAGCAGACACAGGCTTCTCAGGAAGGAAAGTTGAGGCCAATAGCACATTTAAAGCATAATAGAGGTTTGTAACCAGTTGCATCTAACAGTGAAGCTCTATATCTCTACTCCCTAGCATACCTGTCCTTCCCATTATGAGTTTCTGTCTCTACTGTTCGCAGCAATATACAGAGAAGGCAAGAATTAGGCACATGTGTAGATAACTCCAAGCAATTACACCTGTTAGCAGAGCAACTTGATTCAATGTATTTTTCAACCATTGGTAGCTTCTTAAGTAGGCCTGGGAGACATTTTAATCATGCTGGAGTAATCAGAGTAATTTTAGTAAATATGCATTGCTCTTGTAATGCGAAATTATCAATATTATGCAGTTATTCCATCTTGAGTAATTAAGAGCAATTTGTACTGGGAAAATCAAGAGAGCGAGTGACTGCTGACTACTGCTGACCGTGTCCAATACCATCCAGTGCTATTTTCTTAGTGCAAAATGGATCCTCAGGCCTGTTTTTGATACGAGGATGCATTTTGCAGTAAGAAAATAGCCTTATATGTAGAATATGCTTCATGTTTATCTGTTCTTGGTTGATTTGCAGTTCAGGCTGTATGGCAGGATGAGCTCTCCCCCCTCTGATGCTGGCCCTTTCTTCATAGTGGCTGCAGCAGGAGACTTGTTTGGCTCAGGGTTTACTGAGCAGACTTGCCGGGGGTGTCTGAGCAGTCTCACCAATCTTTGGCAGTGGCAGCCCTCAGGGCTGGCTGCAGACCAGTTACCGGATGTAGAAGTTGCAGCTTCCTTACTAAGATGATGTATTTGGGGTAATTGTGGTCCAGGGTCCTCACTTTGATGGTGGCATGTCTTTCATTTTCTCCACTAACTGTGACAGTACAAATGTCTGAAGCCCACCTGCTTATTGAGACAAGAAACTTCACCCTGGCACAATTGTGATACTGTGCACTTAGGAAGTGCGCAGAAACTAGTTGGACCCCTTTGCAGCAGAGATCACTCCTGTCACACATTCTTTGTGTGTCACCTACCTCTGGGTGCTCCACACACTGGAAACATATTTTATCCCTCTTTCTGGACAGTCTCTCTATTTGACAGTGCAGGCATATGCTTTCCCTCTCTCTGCAGGCAGGCAGGATTCTCGACTTTATAGGAAGATCCTTGGCCCTCTCTCCTGTGGGAGATTGGCTGTAAGGCAAGATCCAGTCCTGTTTACAGAGCAACTTTTCAAGTACTTTGTGGATAGTTTTATTCCTTTGTCAAGATAAATTTGGGATGGTTTTGGGTCCCAATGTTGTATATAAATATATTTCCAGACAGGGGATATGAATCCACAGTTGAGAGTTTCAGAACCAGTGTATGCTGATTTGCTTTCAAATATAATTTTTAGTCTGTTCTGCAAAGTGATATTTCTCACAGCCATTGTCATAAATCATGGACTCAGCATAGTATCCTATGCCAACAACACCCAGCTTATCCTCTCCCTCACCAAAGACCCAATCACCACCAGACTCAACTTCCAGGAAGGAATGAAGGATGTTGCATCCTGGGTGAGCAGCAGCTGCCTAAAGCTCAACTCAGAGAAGACAGAGGTCCTCGTTCTCGGACTCACCCTCTCTGCATGGGACAACACCTGGTGGCCCCCCGCCCTAGGCAGCCCTCCCACCCCCATGGATCACTCCCGAAACCTCGGCTTCGACTCCTCCCTGCCCATGACCTGATAGGTCAACACCGTTGACTCCAGCTGCTTCAACACCCTCAGCATCCTCCAAAAATCTTCAAATGGATCCTGCCCGAATCAAGGATGGTAATCACCAACGCACTCATCACCAGCAGGCTGGACTACGGAAATGCCCTCTATGCCGGGTTCAACAAATCTCTGCTCCACAAGCTCCAGACCATATACAACGCCACAGCCAGACTCGTCCTCGGCATCCCCCGACACAAACACATCACCCAATACCTGCGGAACCTCCACTGGCTCCCCGTTGAGAAGAGAGACACTTTCAAAATACTCACCCACACTTATAAATGCCTCCACAACACCAGACCCCAATACCTCAACAAGAGAATCTCCTTTCACACACCCAAGAGAAACCTCTGATCCACCAACCTCGCCCTTGCCGAAACCACATGCATCCACAGAGCCCGAACATGTGGAAGAGCCTTCTCCTACATTGTGGCCAAAACCTGGAACGAGCTCCCGATTGACATCAGACGTGCACACTCCCTGAACATCTTCAGGAAGACACTCAATACCTGGCTTTTTGGCTGAACGGAGCTGCTACCCTCCCTAGCACATTGAGACCCTCATGGGTGAGTAGTGCACTTATAATTCCCCTGATTGATTGATTGATTGATTGATTGATTGACAGCAGGTAGGAGGTAACAGTGGGGCTAGCTGCAAGAATGAGTGCTCAAAAAATGAACATAATGAAATGTGAGTTCTCTGCGCCTGGCTTTCATCAGCCTTCCTAGTGGTACTAGTAACTTATGCAAAGCCTAAACATACACGAGGAGTACAAATTTTAAACTAAGGCAATTGGAATAAAGTACATCATTAATTTGATACCTACATTTCCTTTGGGTCACATTCAGAATGTGAAACCTCAGGTAGATGTGGATTGTGAAACAAAATTTGCACTATAATCATGCGAGTAATTAGCATTTGTAAGAAATGGGGTTACTGGGTGACAGGGGTGAAAGCGCTGGTCAAGCATTAACCACAATCCTTAGCAGGGAAAGGCACAACCAAACCCCAAATGAACCTGTGCTAAACACCCTGGTAGCTTTGCACTGAGCAGTCAGGCTTAACTTAGAGGCAATGTGTAAAGTATTTGTGCAACACTTCCAAAAGTAACACAGTGAATACACACCACAAAAGGAGTACACAACAGAATTAGTAAAATAGAGTTATTTTTAATAAATGAAACAAGACCTAAACAACAAACGTCCAAAAAGTAGAACCAGAGATATTGAATTGTAAAGTTTTTAGAGGAAATAGCCCCAATAGGTACAAAGCGGCAACTGTAGATATCTGGTTACACTGGATTGGTACAAAGTCACAAGTTCAGGTCAACTGTGTTGGAGCGTGGGTCGGCTACAGAGAACAAGTGATACCCGCTGAACAAAGTACCTTAAATACTGGTGTGCGTAGCGTTGCGTCTATCCATGTTCTGGATGTGTAGCGTAGCTGAGGCGATGCATCTGTGAGGCTGCAGTTCGAGGTTTTGTTGTATCGATGTTGAGGATTCTGTCGACAGGACTTGCAATGCCAAGTTTGGCATCGGGGATGCAGTGCTTAGTTGGGTTGTGAGTCTGTTTCGTAGTGCTGCGAGGCGGAGTCCTGCATTGGCGAAGAGGCTGCCACTGATGAGAGAAGCGAGGGCCTGCAGTGAGGATGCATTGCACAGCAGCAGGTCTGAAGGCAATGTGGGTTGCGGTGACGAGGAGAGTACTTGAAATGGGCCCAATACCCGCAGCAGATGAGATGCGTGGGTTCTGTTCGGGGTTGTGCTGCACAGCAAAGGAGATGAAATGTTCCGCTGGATACACGGAGACCAATAAAAGACCTTAAACCCACGTCCAAGCTTCAAGCACTAAGGTGGCACCCCTCGGCATGGTAGACTCACAAATGACAGATGCATGGTTGTTGGAAGCCTGTTATGTCCCCGAGCCTTCAGATCAGGAGGACAGCCAACTAGTCCTTAGAGTCACTCTTGGTTCGGTGTTCAAGAGATGCAGGTCCAGTCCTCCTCACCCAGGCAAAAGGGCAGCAGTAAGCAAAGTAGAAGTCCAGCAGAGTGCTGTCCAGCAGAGTGGCAGTCAAACAACAGTCCTCCTTCTTCCTGGCAGAGTATCCACAGGTCCAGAAGTATGCTGAAGTGGTGGTACCTAAGGTACAGTATTTATACCCAGTTGTGTTTTTGAAGTGGGGGAGAAGCTACTAAAGGATTCCCTTTGAAGTCCCCCGGCATCCTGACTTCCCTGTCCTGGCTCCAGACTAGCTACAGGGGGTATGCAGCCCTTTGTGTGGAAACAGGACACAGTCTATTCAAGTATAAGTGAGGCTGGGTCCAGCTCCTCCCTCTCATCCTGTCAGTGATGGCCCATCCAGTCGCACCTAAGCTCCTATTGTGTGTGACTGTCTAGGAGGAATACACAAAGCCCAACTGCCAACTACACCCAATCATGTGACCAGAGACAGGCTGCAGACTAGGGGTGGGCGGAATTTGCGTAATCGCGTTACGCAAATCTCCGCGAAACGGTAAAAAATCTCTGCGAACATGCAGAAATTCCGCGAACACGCGGAATTGCTTGTTTGCGATGCTTTTTTCCTGTTCACAGTTGCTGTTTGCATGCTCGGGGAGAAATATCTCACGAACACGCATTTTTAGAACGCGAACAAGGCAAAATTTCACGAAGTCGCGGAAAGCAGAATTTTGGGCAATTTCACGTTCTCCGTGGAACGCGAAATTACCGAAATTCCGCAAATTCCGCGAGCGGAACGGAATTTACCTCCCAGGCCTACTGCAGACACCAGATGGCTAAGACAAGAAAATACCAACTTCCTAAAAGTGGTATTTTCAAAATGGCAATTTAAAATCCAAACTTCATTATAAGTTAGGATTTTAAATTGTGATTATAGAGGCAACAAACTTGAACAGGTTATCGCTTCCCAATTGGAAATTACACTTATAAAATGTAATGAGACAACTCTAATGTTATCATATGGGAGAGATGGGCCTCACAATAGTGAAAACTGTATTTTAGAGTTTTCACTGTCGGGAAATGTAAAACCCAAAGGTACATGCCCTACTTTTTAAATACATTGCACCCTGCCCCATGGGCTGTCCAGGGCCTAACCTAGGGATGACTTTATGTACTTAAAAGGAAGGTTTGAGCCTGGAAAAAGGTTTGTTTTGCCAGGTTGAAATGTCAGTTTTACCTGCAAACACAGGATCTGCAATGGTAGGACTGAGACATGTGTAAACTGCTACATAAGTGGGTTGCAATCATTGCTGCAGGCCCACTAGTAGAATTTAAATTACAGGCCCTGAGTACATATAGTACCAATTTACTAAGGACTTATAAGTAAATTAAATATGCCAATTGTATATCAGCCAATGATTCCATCTTTAGAGGAGAGAGCACATGCACTTTATCACTGGTTAGCAATGGTAATGCGCTCAGAGTTCTAAGGTCAGCAAAAACGAGGTCAGAAAAAAATGTAGGGGAAGGCAAAACATAGGGGGTAAGACCAACCTAATGCAGACTGCTTTAACAGTATCTGTGCAGAGATTAAATGAGTTTATAGTTTGATATTCATATAAATGAATGCCGCAGAGAATTGTAACATGATGTATGAGTAATATTTACGGAGGTCCCTCACAATGTTTTGTCCCAGGAGGTCTTTGAGCCATTGGGCAGTTTCACACACATCCAGAAGAAGTTGTCTTCGCTGAGTCTGTCTTATCTGTGGAGCTTCCCTCATTCTATCACTACTGAGGCTACACATATGAATAAAAGGTGCTATAAGAACCTTTTCTTGGAATCCCTCTTTGCAATCTTTAACCAGGTGTTCCACATTAAGGAAATCACTACCAATCTACGAACAATGATGAGGCTCAATTGCTTCTGCACCTTCTAGATCTCTTCATCTCAAATTAAGATATGGAATTCTCCTTTTGGGTCATAGGAGCCATCAATAGGGCCTAGCCATTACTCAATGCTGCCCTGTCTTACCTCTGCATTTGAAGACGAGAATGCAGTTTCTCTTCTTCTCTTCTGCCCTTCCCTTACTTTGTCCCTCCCAATTTCCATTGGCTTAAACCTCTACTAAAACTATGGGTGTGCCGAAAGCGGGGTCTGCTCTAGCACTACTGAAATCTAAAACTTAACAGTCAGTAGTGTTTGTGGTAACATGATTTTTCCAGTATTTTGTGGTAACATGATTTTTGGAGTGTTTCTGGCAACACGATTTTTGAATTGTTATGTTTAGTGGGCCGAGACTATGAGTGCCTGTGTTTGAAATGTTTTTACATTTTCTTGTTTTAGAAGTCAATACATTAATTTAATAACTAAATTGTTTGAATGCTATCAGATTTTAGGATGTACTTGTCTGTATCTGGCATGTGCCATAGTTTTAGACACGTGTTTTTATGTTTTGTATCCCAAAATGAACTATCTTTGTTGTCGTTGAATAGGAGTGATGTCCCCCCAGGATCATTCACTGGGGTACCAATTTGAAAAACTCCACCTTTGAAGAGCTAACAAGGTCGCAGAATATGCTCATACTAGAAACAAAGGTCCTGAGCCCGCTTGCACATGGCGCATTGATATTGAAATGAAAAGTTGATAACAAAGAAGTAAGTCATTTTGTGTCATAAAAATCAGCAGATATATTTTCATTAAAAAAAACTATTCAGTAAGAAACACACTCAGGAAGAGACTGCATATCTACCCCTAATGCATTAAAGTGAATGAAAAATACTAACGAGTGAAATGGATCAGGATTGTGTAAAAAGAAAGTGAAATAAACAGAAGTCCCTAGCCGTAATCAAGACGAAGGGGCATATTCACAAGGAGTTATCTTTTCTGCCGCTAATGCAGCAATAATTTTATCGCCCTATCACCACGACAGTTTTTACGCAAAAACATCCGTTAAAAAGCTTGCAACTTCTGTTAGTGATAATTATATGCAGGAGAGGCGTTCCCATGAAAAAATGGCCGCAAACCCCATTACTCCATATTCACAAGGGGATCCTTGAAGTTCTGAAGACCAAAAAAACTGCTTCTAACTGCAGTTAGAGCCAGTTACTTAAGACCAGAAAATAGCTGGTCTTAAAAATGGGGATAACACTTGGGGCCTCAGCAGGTTTTGGTGCTGGACGGCGCTGCAAGCAAAGTTGCAGCGCTGCCCTGCGACAAAACTACAGTGCAGGAATGCGTACCATCAATAAGGTAGTGCGCATTCCTGGTCCCCAGTCATGAAAAGTGTTGCAGCGCTACGACAAGACAGCGTTGCAACACTACTCACTTTGTCCTTCTTGCAACAGCATGGATGCACTGTATTCACTGGACAGCGCTCCATGACGCAAGTAATGACAGATACATCAGGAATCTTCATGTTTCTGTCTGCACTAAAGTCACACTTTGCTACAGTAGTGTCACAACCATGATGCCACTCGATCAATGCATGTAGCCAGCCTATCCCTGTAGCACTGCATCACCCTCACGCTTAGCATCAGGCAGGCGGAAGGTACTGACGCAGTGCCGTTCATGAGGGGTGCCCGAATGTCAGCGCTGTTGGAGATCCATTGGTGGTGGGTGCGCGCTGCAGTGTCACCATTTGGAAGCATTGGTGGAGTGTTGGTGCGGAGGGAGTTGACGAGCCATTTCTCATTGGCCTTGATCCGGCTGCGAGGGAGTACAATGATGGCGGTGGTAGCTGGTGGGTAAGGTGAAGAAGTGATGTTACCAATGATGGTAGGTCCAGGAGAGTTCGGTGTTCTGGCTGTAGTTGAAGTTCCCGCTGGCGGAGGTGACGTGCTCGACACTGTGTCCTGCTACTTGGCCTGTTGAGGTGACTTGCTGCTTGCGTTTGATGTAGGGGACCTTCCCCAGGAGGGGGTGGTGTCCTGGTCACTGGGGTTGTCCAGGTGGAATATGAGTTCACCAAGTAGGATGCTGTCGTGGAATGGAGACCCTGGGGTGCAATGAGGTCTACAATGGTATTGGAGAATGGAGGGCCATGGACCTGGGGGCTGCACATGAGGGTGCCCCAGAGAATGTGCTTGGGCTTGGTCCAGATCTGGGAGTTGAGGTGGTCCATGGACACACATGGGTCATTAGAGTGTGTGGTCAGTCAGAGTGTGCTTCTGTAGGTGATGGCAATGCCTCCTCCTTGATGCTCGGGGTGCTCCTTGCAAGTGATACTGCAGCCATCAGTGATGGCGATGGCGATGGCGATGTCCCTCCGGAGCAGAGGTTGGTTCTGGCAGGTGAGGTGGCATCCAGGGTTGATGCCGAGGAGGGTGCTGACGTCGTAGCGGTGGAGTGTCCATGAGGAAGGCTCCTTGGAACAAAGCTCAGTCCAGGGGCAGACAAATGCAAATGGTGTAGCCTATGGGTTGCCTTTGGCACGGGAGACGACCATTACAACGCAGGCAGTACATCATTAACAACACAACTCCTTCAACGCAAGTGCCTTTACCAGGCATTTGATTACAGCGCATTGTGAGGTCAGTAATGGGGTAATATAAAGTTTTTCGGGTGGGTATGGGTTTCAGATGTAAAATATGGAAATTGAGGTGTGTTTTGGGGTAAAATATGGAAATTGTAGTGTGCATTTGGGGTAAAATATGGACATTGGGGTGAGCATTTGGGTCAAATTTTATTTTTGGGTGTGTTATGGGGGCTAAAAAAGGAATTCCAGGGTTCACAGTTGGGTTTGGGGTGCAAAGGTTAGTTTTGGGTTGCACTCGCTGAAGTGGGAATAGTGATATTAATGTCTCAGCTATGCAACACCTGCTTTACTGTTGCAATGTGCCTAGTATTAGTATGCTTGGAATGGAATGCGATGTTATGGCATGCGTCGCAACTACATATGTGCCTTTGGCCCTCGAGTGGTATGCCTGCTGTGCATGGGCGCACAGCAGCCGCCATTGAGAAGTGCGGGGGGCTGGACAGCTGTGAAGTGGTAAACGCTGGAGTGAACACTGGATGGGGTGTGGACGCGGGGATGAGTGTGTGAGCAGGTGTTGTAAAAAATTTTATGAGGGAAGTCTTAACTCGAAGCCGGGTCTTATGTCTTCGTAGCTCCTGCTCTCTTGCGTCTGCTTCCAGGAAAAGGAAGTAGGCAGCCAGGCTCCCTCCCCTGAGTCAATCCTAACGCTGCGATGCAGTGTTGGGATTGATA
This sequence comes from Triturus cristatus, assembly GCF_964204655.1. Lineage (NCBI taxonomy): Eukaryota > Metazoa > Chordata > Amphibia > Caudata > Salamandridae > Triturus > Triturus cristatus. Next base: position 318,467,673 of record NC_140588.1, read on the forward strand.
ATTAGCAACGTGACAAGACATGCAGCCAGGGGCCGGAGGGGTGGGCATGTTCTCCATGCAGGCTGTAATGCAGCCTCCATTGTGAACAGGGAAGTGCGCATGACTGCTTTGGGCAGACTGAGTGGGCCGGCCAAACAGTCATTGTGCACTTGAGTAGGCATGCCAATCGGCCCATGACCTGCTCAGTGTTTGGAGCAGTCCTACCCACCCTCCCACTCCCTGAGGATACATAGCATGATTACATCAGTCAGTTATCCCTTGTTTTTCCCTTTTGAATCAGTTTTTTTGGCTTCTCTGAGCCTGCACTTCCGACTTCACACTGCTGCTGCCCCGCCCCCCTGTCCACACTTGTTCCCGCATCCCATCTAATCATTCCTCCCCCTCCCCTACTAAATGGCATCCGCTGTGTGGTCATGAGCAGCGGGCGCGCTGCCGGCGAGCCGAAGCGCACCTAAGGGAAGCCCATCTGCGCCCGTCCGCGTCCCGACCGCGACCAGCGCCAGAAACCCTGGATATCGAGCCACCCACTGCTACAGCGCAGCCACCCTCCACGCACTCATCCTCGGAAAAATTCAGAGACTGCCAACAGGCCCTCGCCAAACACGACCCACGTCCAGTTCTCCTGCCTCCACTGCTGCCAGACCTTAACTACCACCCCGGCCTCCAACACAGCCGACGCCAGCACCGGTGGCACCCTAAGATGCATCCTCATCAATGTGTGCTCCATGCACAAACACCCTGTGGCACTGCTCTCCCCCACAGATGACATCCGCACCCTCCTGGGCCAAGGCCACTCTGCAGGCCTCAACCTACTCGACCTTTCAGCAGCCTTCAACACCGTCCCCCACCGCACACTAGTTGCCAGACTACACGACGCCGGCATGCAAGGAGCAGCCCTAGACTGGATCCAATTAGTCCTCACCGGAAGAAGCCAAAGGATCAGACTGCCACCCTTCCTCTCCGATCCCACGTAAGTCACATGTGGAGTCTCACAGGGGTCATCTCTGAGGCCGACCCTCCTCAACATCTACATGGCCCCCCTCACCGCCATTGTCCGACAACATGGCCTCAACATTGTATCCTATGCTGATGACACCAAACTCATCCTCTCCCTCACCAAAGACCCCACAACCGCAAGTTTCAACTTCAGAAGGGTATGCAAGACGTTGCAGTCTGGATGACCGACAACTGCCAGGAGCTCAACGCAGAGAAGACAGAAGTCATTGTCCTTGGGTCCACCCCTTCAGCATGGCACAACAACCGTTGGCCGACCGCCCTCGGAAGCCCACTTACCCCCTCAGACCATGCTAAACACCTCGGCTTCGTACTCGACTTGTCCCCCACCACGAAGCGACAGGTCAACGCCGTCACCTCCAGCTGCTTCAACACCCTCTGCGTCCTCCGCAAGACCTTCAAATGGATCCCCCCGAAGTCAAGGAAGACAGTCACCCATGCATTCATCACCAGTAGACTGGACTATGGAAATGCACTCTACTCCGACATTAACAAGTCCCTACTTTGCAAACTCCAGACATTACAGAACACTGCCCTCAGACGAGCTACCGGCGGACATCAGACGCGCCCCCTCCCGGAACACCTTCAGGAAGACCCTCAAGACATGGCTCTTCGGCTAACAGATCTGCGGACCCCACCTCTGCGTCTTGAGACCCTCACAGGTGAGTAGCGATCTTACAATTCCCCTGATTGATTGATTGATTGAGTTATTTTCATGTGATGATTGTTCCTCTTCTGCACTACTTGAGGCAGTTTGGCAACACACTTCCGCCATTGCGGAAGTGCCGCCACTGGGGGTGCATCATCTACGTTTGAAAGGCCTGAGCAACTCGCCCCCAGGTCCTCCTGTGCTACGCATCCCACCTTCTCCTTACCTGGACATTGACACCATGACACAATCCACTGCACTCTCTCCGAATCTGTGACTCAGCCAGCAGGAGTCCCAACCATGTGTGATTTCACTAGGCTGGGTACAGCAGTCACCGCCTAGCCCGCAGGTGGACCTCCCGATGCAGTTGATGCAACAGGGCCCCCTTATGCGTGAAGTTGCAGCGCTCACCCCATGCAAGTTCAGCGTAGCACAAGGGCCTCACCCTCCACAGCAAACGGCCACACCAACATCATGGGGCCTGTGAAGAAGGGAGATGGCACACAGCATTGGTAATCCTCTTCATGCACCCCGGTGTAGTGGTGGATCGTAGTATGCGATGCGGACCTCACTACGTTGGTGTGCAGGAGCGCCTCTACCATTAACAACTCCAAGGGTCGCAAGGTGGTCTTCTCACACTGGTCAGCAACGTGTCTCAATGCGACCTGCCAGACTTCACCACCAGGTACAGGTGACCATCGCGCCTCAATGTCTACCGCCACGGCTTTTTGACTCCACAGCTCCTCCACATCCCACTCCAGGCTCCAGACGCTGGTCCAGGAAGGCATCCAGGCTCAAGATGTAGGTCCATCGAAGCATCCAGACTCCAGACGCAAGTCCAGCGAGGCATCCAGGCTCCAGGCGCAGGTCCAGCGAGGCATCCAGGCTCCAGGCACAGGTCCAGCAAGGCATCCAGGCTCTAGGCGCATCCTGGAAGTTGGCTGGCTTGCAGGGGTTGTTGATGTGTGCTGCACTGGGCCCTGGCTGCTCCATTCTGCATTTTATTGGTTTTTATACCTATTTTATATTGGAGGTTGACTGATAGGCTATTTTTTGCATTAGAGGCAAAAACAACTCACATCGGGCTGACTAACGTGTTTTTTTTTGCCGCTAATGGACCTATTGGTGGTTATCGCCTGCTAACGCCGAATTTCCTATCGCCATCGCGCTGATGTTAGCGGCAGTTTTCACAGCCACTCCCTGATACTATCGCCATGTAGCGACGGCATGTTAATACACCGCTAACATGGCAATAGTTTTCAGGGTTAGGCAGCAATAAAAAACTGCCGCTAACTGGGGTTTGTGATAAGTATCTCCGGTCCTTGAGAATATCCCCCAAAGTTGTTTAACCCCTTTGCCGCGGCACGAATTTTGCCGCAGCGCTGGGGGGGTTTGGGGTGTTTGCGGCGCCGCCATGCTCGTGACAGAACCACTCCGTCATGAGCCATGGGTGCGCTGTGCTCATGACGGAGTGGTTCCGTCACGACTCCGCCCACTTGCATTGATGGCCCGCGCAGGCGGGGAATCAGTGCCGCGTGGGCGGAGCGGCCGCCAACGGCCGCAGCATGACGGAACCACTCCGTCATGAGCACAGCGCGCCCGTGGCTCATGACGGAGTGGTTCCGTCATGAGCAGGGAAGGAGTTAAAAAACGTTGGCTCACAGTGAATGTTGTTAAATAAAAGGTTGATCTAAGCAGCAGGGCATTATTGAATGTTTAAGTGTTTGGTGTACTTATATATAATACTGCATAATTGGTCTTTTCTGGTCGCATGTTTTAAATAACACTGCTTCATAATGTGGTCCTTAATTACTCCATTGCCACAAAATTGTACTGGTTGTGAGGATGGTAAAGCGCAGCAGATTGTTTTCTGTATTATTACGATGCCGAAACCTAAATTTCACAGTCAGACATGAAATATTTGTCACATATACTTCATGGGTCCCTTCAATATAGGAATTTTATACCACTTGATTTTGTGCAATGAAAGTAGCCCCTCCACACACACACATATTGAAAAATCATGTGATGGTTTAAAAGCCTACATTTCACAGGGAAGTATGAAATATGGGAAGTATTTCATGGTTCCCTGTGAAAAACGGATTTCGTCATCATTTCGAAAGCAGTCAAACACTATGGAGATCGTTATCATTGGCTGTGCTATAGGAATATGTACAGGGTTATCTAACTCACGCGGCACGGTGTAATAAATTATGCGACCAAAAAAGAAAATTATGTGGCACGTTCATTGGTCCTATTTTTGTATTCATTTGAACAAGAAACAACATTTTTGAGGAAATCTGCAAATTATGTTGTAGATGATGTGGTAAAATATTTGAAAAATACGGTAAATCAATGATTGTAAATTAAGCATTGCAACAACAGAAGTGCTTAAGCCCAGTGACCTTCATGAATGTCCTTTGTTTTATCCACAATGTATTTATGAACCTTAAACCTACAAATTCGAATTCCAATCAATGACCATTGTTAACTGTTTTCTGAAAAAACATAGCTTTTTCAAGATATGTAGCACATATTAAACATATAATATGAAAAATCGTTACTGGAAACATGTATAATATCGTTTTATGCTTCCATCTTTGGATGTTTGGTGACATTCACAAGCTACTCGGCCTTTGGCCTCAAGATTTATGATTCCATCAAAACTCCGTAATGCAATATTATCCATATTACATTGTTACCTATTGCACATCATCTGTATAAATTACTGAGTATTTATTTGGATAAATGTGCATTAAAAATTGTGTTTGTTTTTTTTTTTTAAAAAGGAAATCTGAAATCGTTTTGGCATGTAAAGATTTATGCCGATAAAGTGGAGCGTGTAAAAATAAAGTGAGGTGGCGAAAAAGCGTATTTCTCATTAACGTTCATAGAAAATGTTGAACTCTGTTTGAAGGAACTACACGACATTCAGCATAAAACTTGAACTTTTTCAGATGAATGTCTTTGTTTTGGTGTAACACTGTTCAGTCTCATTTGAGACAGTAGCATTTGAAGAAAGTTGTTTGCAGAACTCAAATGTTTCAATTATAGAATTATCTTCATAGTTGAAAAGGAGCTTGTTGATTTCCTGGCTGGGGGAATATCAGATCTGCTATGTTCAGAGCTAGTGGTATATGTCTGTCTTAAACCATTTCGGAATAGGGAATTCCTTGTGGAATTTTAATCAGTAATTCCAGGTCCTCACTATTATTCCAAGAATTGTATACATAATTGCCAGATGGTATCAAAAATGTTAGCTGCTCTGTGACCTTACAATTCAGATTCAGGGCCTTACTGTAAATCACAATCATTATGACTGATGACAGCAACAGTGGTCTTAGAATTGTGTTTCGCCAGTTACAATATAGCATGGAGATTGTTATATGTTATACATTGCATGCCTGTTACAGGGGGAAAAGCGCCATTTGCCAAGTAGTATACGATCTGTATATTAAGTGGCAAAGTATTTCTAGACATTTGTATCATGATTACCTTTTAACATATGTCCCAACCACAGGACTCTTATATATCTATTAATAATGTAAGGGTCAGAACCAAAAACCCCACGCATTGCAAGATGGTAAGCAAGTATACAAATGTACAGCCTTCCTATAGAGTTTTTGTTCCCCAATAAAAAACATTACTAAAAGGTGGGCTGTCTCCTGAAAAGTGAAAAAAAATAGTAAAGTGTGAACAACCAGAACATCAACTGGTAGATAAACAAAGTTGTATTTCTGAGACAAGTCAGAATGGGGTAATAAGAATAGAAGCACATAAAAGAAGGAATGCTGTAAAAGAGAATATGGAATTGCAGTTAGATAATAGAATAGAAAGTTTGCATGCTGTTGTGAAAGAGAAAGTAAATGTTAGTGAATGTGGAAGCAGAATAGGAGGCATGCTGGGACAAACAGACCATGTATGGACAAAGAGGTAGAATTATTGGTTAAAGATTGTAATGTATGACAGTTTAGGGATATGTACACAAAAATAATGTACATCGTTTAACATGAGTGGAATCTTGGCGCATTTTCGGGTAAAGTGAAATTTACATCATGGGGCACCTTGCTATTTTGGGTGTAAAAAGTTATTCCGTGTTAGTAGATTTTTATTCCAAATTAGTTGAATTCGTTTTTGAAGGGATATGATAGATGCAGGGATTCTTGGAATAAAAACTTCCAAATGATGGGTATCCTCAACAACCCATATCAGGTAACGAGGAATCATTATTCCCTGAGTAGATGTGTAAATCGTTGGCTAGATGAATATAAAGTATAAATGGATGCTGTGATATAACCTACAGACTCGTGGGCTCAAGGAGAGATAGGATATTCTACAATTGGCTAAAGCTTAAAAATGCAGCAGAAGGATGTGTTGAAAGAAATGTTGTGGGCATAGAGGACTGCAGAACATTATGTGACTGGTTGCGACTAGGAGGGGGAGACTAGATCTAAATACAGGAAGGAGTGGAAAGGAACACAAGAGATACATTGTTGAAAGATGGGATGTGAAATGACTAAATTTGAGAAAGGGAGATGATATGAGTTCAAGAACTACCGGATGGCTACCAGAAGGTTCTTTGCTGTATTTCAACACCATAGCTATAACAGAGAGTAGAGGAGGTGTAACCTTGGAAAATAGATCAGTGTAGAACAAGGAACGAGAGAAGACAATACTTTAGAGAGAATGGATGAGGAAAGAAGTGCTAATGATGCGGTTGGTGTGAAGAGTGGAGAGAACATTGTCGCAGAAAAATGAAAGAGAGCCTGGTCATAAAAGAAATTCCAGAAGGTTTGAAGATCATAGCTTGACAGTGTGTACATTTCACAATGTGTTATTTACTATATTTACATGCCAGGACAGTATTTATGCAATTTCATGTCTGACTAGGAATCCATACAGTTGATTTATGTAATATATTAATATTTACTGTTTAATGAAAGGAGATAAATTACATTATAGGCCGAGTGAAATTCAATTTACGCGTGCGTAACTGGCGTGATCTATAACATTTCGCATTACGATTGTTCTGTGAAATGCCTGCGATTACGCCATCATGACAATTTGCATGTGTAAGCGTTTGGGTGGATAAAAATCATATTGAACTCAACACAAGCAACTGTTGATCATGTCACGTACAATTTTGCGATATTTATATTGCATATTGTGCATCCTTTTGACAAAAATGGACATGAGGACGCATTTCATAATAAAACATTACGCAAAATGCCAATGTCAGCATGTCGTATAATAACATGTAATTAAGAGTATTTTGGGGGCATAGCGCATCATTTCCACGAGGGAATTTTTGCAAAGGCTTCGTTATATGCAACACCTGCTACAGAACAGGAACATAGTAGATGCAACACTGAATACTGTTACGGCTTGATGGAGCCTGGAAGGTCAGTGGTGATTGGAGCTGGAAGGAGGAAGGAGCTAGAGTCTGACAGAAGGACCTGCTCATCCAAAAATCTGACAACTCCGTGAGGGATTGCTCATCATTCCATTGCGCTGTCAAATGGTGATAACATCGGTCTCCCAAGTTGTCGACAGTATCAAATGTAATGCCACGCGCTCACCCATTAATTTCCCGACTGCAAGCTCCATAAACAAAGTGAAATACGATCAGACCTTTTGCAGATAGCAGCCAGCATGTACATCACTCTATGGCTCGGCAGGTCCTGGTTTTCATCCGCAGGCCTCTGCCTGCCATTATGAAACTCTGCGCTCAACAGGAAGTCTCAACTATTTTTAACTTAACACTTTTTCAAAACTTGGGGCCATATTTACGGCCAAGTCACGCAGCGCAGCAAGTCACCTTGCTGTGCTGCACTGCCTGAAAGGGAGAGGGCAGGAATTTAAGTCAATACAGCACATTCCTGCCTTTTTCCCTGCGCTGCCGCATTTTTGGCTACCTAGCGCCACGGCAGGCACCCTTGCACCATGGTACAACGGTACCTGCGTTGTAAGGAGGATTGTTTTTGTGCAGGAAAGGACACCTTCCTGCACAAAAACAATCCCTTGAGGTTGTTCTCCTCTTTCCTGCAGAATGCAGAAAACCTGGAAAGTGGAAAAAAGAAAGATAAATAAAGATATTTCTCCTTGATACACCTCACCTGGGGAGGTGGGAGTTTTTGTCGCATTCCCAGGTCTACCACTTCTGGTAAATCGGGGAGTGCATCAAAGTCTAGGGATATTTCTTGGGAACTCCTACGCAATGCTCATGGAAATGCCTCCCGGTGTAGAGTAAGGCAACGCAGTGAATTGCACTGCGTTGCATTACTCAAGATTTATGAAGTCACTTAGTGCCACTCAAGGTGGCCTTGTGTGGCTTAATAAGTCTCATTTTAAAGTTGCATCACTCTTGCACCACGTTGCGTGGTGTGAGGGAAACACAAATGGGCTTGTAAATATGCCTCTTGCTATCTGATAAATTGGCACCCTTTGATGCTAATCCAGATTAGATTGTTCTTCTTTTTGTGGTAAACACATACCACCTGGGAACTTTACTGGTATAAGCATCTAATTTTATATGGTAACACCACAAATGTTTATGTATTCAAATGTTTAAGGGGCCATATCAAGAGCAACGTGTGCCTGTGCAAAAATTCGTTTTCTATGATGTATGCACTAAACATTTGAGTGCACTTTTTTGCATGTATGTCTTTTTGCCACATTCTCAATTAGGAACATCTTAACATGTCTGCTAACTGAAGAAAAATCGAAGTTGCACATCCGCACTAATCACTATGGAGGGCTAATGATTGGGTATGTAAATCATAGTAATGCAGTTGTACCTTTGAAAACGGAGGTTTACAGACGAAATATTTTCACAGGGCCCACTTAGTTCACAGTAATACCTTAGATGTTATGCGCCATTGAGTGGCGGCTGTTAGGGAATGGTGGTGGGGGCGCAGGCAGGGAGGAGGGGTTACAAATAAAAAGGACTTATCTTGTCATCGCCGGTTACCAGTCACAGCCTCTTCTCTTTCCTCGCTGTTCTCCTGGCTCCCAGCATCACTCAGGCTCCCCTAAGACAATCATGATGCTGCTGTCACTATGACAGCAGCGTCGTGATTGGTCTGAGCACTGTGATTCTGTGCTCAGATGGGGACTGGGAGGCTGTGCATGTTCTCCACCCAGGCTGTACAATACAGCCAGTGGAGAACATGCTAAGTGCACATAATGGTTTGGCTAGCCCAAGACGGCCAGCAATCAGTCATGCACCCTTATGGTGTAGCAACAACCACTCCTCTTCCCTCTCCCTATGACATGCTCAGCCCCATCCCAACCTGGCTTGCTCCTTACAGAAGAAGAAAATGATAGTAACATAACATTATTAACGTTGCATTATTATTATAATTTTTTTAATTTTGCACTTAGTGGGGCGACGCTACTCCACGTTAGCGGAGGAGCCACCCCTAGCGCTATTTCCATTTTACACAAAGAGTTAAAGGTATACTTACAATCCCCTGGCGCCATCTGAGAGTCACTTTTTTTGATGCTCCTGTGGTGATGTGTGCTGGCCCATATTTACAAGGCCATGTAAAACCACTTTGTGTAGCTTTGCATGGCCTTGTAAATATGGCCTGTTGCAGGGATTCTGTGGAGTCATATAACTATGCTTAGGATCATGGAACCTTAGTCGGCAGGGACTGAGTCATCCCACCATCTGAGTACCCATGAGCCCGGGGCCGACTATCTATAGTGTTTCACTTGCCCCCCTACTCACTGACAGAGGAACAATTGTCTAGACACCCCTGAACACAACACTCCTGACCCTCTCAGGAATCACGTTTACAGGACACACCCTTTGACTCACACACTCATACTAGTCCACAATAAGTCCTGACAGAGACACAAGAAATGTTTACAAAATGTATTTTAACTATCGTACTCTAGTATGCTGTATACGTGCCACAACAAATAGGAAAATGCTGAACACAAACACGTATAGCACAGCAAGTAGTCCGTAAATTATAAATGGAGCTGTCATTATATGCGACAGTGTAGCCTAACCTCCCTCCCCTTCTATAGAAGCAAAATTACTATATATCAGAAGATCTCTAGGTGTTAGCAGCAGACCCTGTACCTCAGAATACACAGATTAACATTCTACATCTCAGGTGCTGTCACAATCTTTTCCCAGGAAAGGTCCCTCTCCAAGTGTGTGTTACCTATCTGTGCATACCTTTATGACAAGAAGTGCATGTTCCCAAACAACAGCTGCATTAGTGTGCTTTTTCTCGGTGCTAGGGCCTAACCAGAAGAGAATAACAAGGGGCATTGTTGTTCGACATTGTCTACATGTTCTGACTAAATCCCAGGAAAGCACAGAACGCAAAAACAATAGTGTGACCTGTGTGAACGTACATTGTGGCACAAAGCAAAATATATTTGTAGAGTAACATGCGCAAAGCAGAAGACATCCTGCAACATGCTCATGCTAACATAGGGAAAATGACAATGGGCCTGCACGGTACTTGGGACACCCGACCCTTTGGTCAGGACAGTAGCACTGAATGAGGACAGAAATCAAATGTTAAGCATGACCAAAGTGCGAAAGAAATTGCTGCACAAGATTATCTCAAAAGGTACATTGACGAATTTGATGGAATTGTTGTGCACAAAAATATATTTAATTACAGCATATCGCCGGGACCCAAGCTGTAGGATGCCAAATGGAACAACATCAATTCCAATAGCATATCTGAACCTTACAAGTTGGAAATAACTGCCATCCAACTGAACAGGTCAAAGGAACAAACCTTGCTCCTCATTTCCAGTTGTCGATAGAACCATCCAAGGGGATGTGTGAACTTTGATGAAACTGAGATCCAGGAGATGCTGTGCAGATGCACAAGGACTACCTTCAGCCACCCGCCCCAAAGCTGGGCTGTATACAAGCCCCATACCCAAGGAACAGTCCTGGTTATAGGCCACTGAGGGACCCATCAACAGTTCGAAATCCAGGGCAGCATGAGATGGGGTAGCCAGGCAGACATCCAGGGCCCTCTGAAAGGGGTGCGGGATACAATGAAACACCAATTGCACACTGGTGAAGTAAGCATATTGGAAGGTCAGACAAAATTCGTCATCCAATGCACATAGAGGCACCATTCCAAAAAATTGTAGCATCTGCTCACTGTACAGTTGCAACGATGCCTGTCCGGGCAGGACCACTGATGGCGCAGCTATTGCAGAATAGAAGGAACATCACGATGATGCCACAATTCAAGAAGAGCAGCAGCATGAACCCACCAAATACGCTGGAAAAATACAAGGTATAAAAGCTGGTATTACTCCAAAAATAGTCTGACAAGAAGTCACAAGGCCAGAGCCCACAAGTTTAAAAAAAGTGTGCCAGGCCCGTAGTATCAGACACATTAAATATTTGATGAATCTATTCCCCAAAATGGAAGGGGAATTGTGTTCAGTAATGATTGTATTTCACTAGACGTCCTTGCCACCTGCAATTTGAAGCCACTTCTTGTTGAAACAATAGCAATTTGTGTCTGCTTAGCATATTGAAATCTGTTTTTAGGGTTGGAATGGAAGGCCACAACAAACTACCAATACTCCCATGTGGAGGGGGAAGGAGAAATTGCATAACCAATCAAGTTGATTTTGACCATGATACAAGATAGACACTTCATTTTGTACTATATCAATGACAGAAGACACAATATTATCTAAAGTATAAATAAAAGATGATAATGTATTAATGCTGTTGGCACTTTGTCTAAATTGTCTTGCTCAATTTGACGTGAATGCACAGCAGCTTCCATTTGTGATAATTTCCAAAGCTCATTATATGCAGCATAAACAAATTGTTTAGAACTAGGGGATTTTAGACACAAACGGAAATCAGAAACATTTATTTCTTTTGATAGAAGTGACAGGTGCTGGTTGACAGCAGACAATGTGGAATGTTCTAACCATTGTTGCCATAAATTAACTACCGAATAAGCAGTAACAGTTTTGGAATGTGGGTAGCATGAATCAGGTCCATTTAATGTAAACCCTGAAGTAGTGTTTACGAAACGAGAATGACAAACATTTGTGTTCAGAGGCCATAACAACCATCCAGATTGGGATACAGCAGGAGTTAAATGTACCATTTTGTAGCATGCTATTTAGCTGGTCTGAAGCATAATTGATATAAGATTGCCAATTGTCAAATAGGGCAAAGGACTGCATAGTGGGAAGATTCAATTATTTAATCTCAGCTAACTCTAGACAAGTAGTCTTTTGGACTGTGTCATTAAGAAACATGATTTGAGCAGGTATCAGACATGCATGTAATGGAGATTCAGTACATTGAACCTGCCAGGATTTGGTACCCCATACTGATTTCAAATCAATATTGTCTTTCCAATAATCATATCCTTTGAGAGATAATAGATCAATAAAATGAGAGGCATAAATTAACTTGGTCTAAGTAAGCATGTATTTTTTTGAAATATTGGGGGGCAATTTAAAATATTATGATTCCGGATCAGAAAGGTTATATCCGGTGAAATAAGTGTACTTCATTTTTTGTGTGTTGGAACTACCCTATGATGGAGTTGGGCATTGTTCCCATTGTGTATAGTTAATGTATAGACGCTGTCCATTTTCTCTGTGCAATAATGTTAATAGCAGAATAAATCGGCATCGTTAGCAGAATTCAAATATAAATCTTCAGCATCAAAAACAGTGTAATATTGCAATTCAGAAAACATCAAATCCACAGCATTTACATCCCAATCATCTGATTACACCCCAGGTATTATCACATCACCCATAGAAATATATGAAATACATATGGTATCTGTTGGGTCTCCATGGGACTAAATACATTGAACGGTACCTTAGCCCATACAATTTCATCAGTGACTGGAACCGCTGAAATGTTCACAAGGGACTGGTCTCTTTTCATTATGTACGAGGATGAGAGTGGAGCCAGCATATCGGTACGTTCTGCCGCAGAACGTTCAGGTAGGTAGTGGCCGTTAATCAAAAGGAAAAGAACTGTCACAAATTGAATCCACATGAATAGAAATACCATGGAAAACACGATCCAGACATATGGCCAAGGTGGAACCAGAAAAGTGTGTTTTAATGAAGATATGAATACACAATGTTTCGCTGGTGGTGGTGATAAAGCTGAAGAAAACAAAGATTTATTTGAAGAAAAATTCTCTTGATTGATATAATACCCAGAGCAACTCATTTGAAACCATGGAAGCTGGGATTCTGGATTGAATTTGAGGCTTGTACTCCCGTAGAGAACTCGATTGGTGGATCTGAATAAACAATTTCCATTGTGGAGGGTGTAAAAGGTAAAACAGTTAGCAGGTCAGTTGAATGCTCATTATCCCCCTTCGGCAGCTGGGGAGAATCAGACAGAACAGAGCTCACAGGCTGTAAAGAAATATCCTGTCCTGGGTCACCCCGAGGCATACTATTCAGTAATGGCCATATGGTGAGACTTGACATGTTCAATTGAAACACAACAATTTTCGTTGTATCCAGGCAAAGGAAGTACATTCACAGTTTGTGTACTCTGTAGACCAAGCCCTGGTACAGGAGCAAATTATTTTGTGATTGCAACCTTTTTATGAACCAGATCATCAACTTTAGGTAGCCAGCCCGAAACTTGAATCAGAAGAGCTGCTCCTTCAGGTGAAGTCGACGACAAATTCGATGTTGCCCGTGTATCACAACACTTTTGCAGATCCTGTAAGACAACACAGTGGATATAGACGTCAAATGTTGTGGCAGCTGCCACAACATCTATACCTTCAAGGTCTGGATCAAACATCTTGAAACCAAAAATCATTCCGTCAGGGGTCTGCCCACCTAGAGCTCTTCTTCGGAGATTATTGAGAGCACATTGAACCCCATAGAGAGTCATGGTTCGTACCTAATACCCTTGCTGTTAAAGATTGTTTTAAGTCATAGTTCATCCGCTCCACAACAGAATTGCCCTTTGGCCAATATTAAGACAAGAAATGCACCTGCACTCCCATGGACTTCATCGAATCACAGAAAGCCTTAGAGGCAATTGCCGGACCTTGGTCCGAATGGAAAGTGCCACAGGCATAAATCCCAACAAAGACATGCAAATCCATTATAACAGTGCGAGAGTCAGCAGAGTGCTGTGGCTAAACCAAGAGGAACCTGGTGCGAGAATCCCCTGCAACTAAAATAAATTTGAAGACGATATCTGACGTTAAGTGACCACAATGATCACAATACAACCAAAAGGAGGATTAGAAATAAACAGATGAGTCTGTGGTGGACGTGACACAGTGGAACTCTTACTTTGTTGACAAACATTACAACACTTTGCATATTTACATTTTCCAACCTTAAAGTCACTTTTAAGCCACTTGCCTGCGGTAAGGAAATCGGCTGATATCCTCTTACCCTGTCACGTCCATCTCACTCACTTTGTATGCATTGTTTTGTTTTTCATTAATTGTGAATACATTTCGTGATACTGTCAATTTAGACACAAGCAAAGCCAATCTTGAGTGTGACAATTTGGCTACATTTCATTGATTTTTTCTTTTTAAAGGGACCACTGTCTTTTGAAATAACTACCACCCTTGGTCCCTTTTTGACCCTGAGGGTTCCCTTGTTTCTATTTCTGCAATCACTCATTCTTGCACGACAATAGATGGACAAATAGTGATAGCTATGGACACAATGTGCAACAGCTCAGCCTTGCCAAAAGATTTTCCACTTAAGTACTCCTGCAAGTTAGATGCGCAAAACATTCCAGGAATGGGGATAGAGTAATACCAAACATGGATCGCAGATTAGGATTAATTCTAGCTGCACAAAAGGGTCTGGTTTCAACACACACAGGTATCGTGGCAACTGTTTCAGTACTGAAGTAGTGTTATTGGTGGCCAGATCTTGCTAAACAGACCAACAGGTTTTATCCTAAAGTGCGACATCTGTTAGTAGATGAAAGGTTGCACTGTACCATTCCCCCCTTAAACACCGCTACTGATATCAGACAGACCCCTTGCATTTGAATATTTGGACAACTGCGGCCCTTTACAATCTGACGGGGCTTACAAATATATCTTGGTGGCAGTGGATTCATGCTCTAGAATCCTGTGGGTTTGGCCTTGGTACACAGCTGATGCCTGAACCTTTATAAAGGATTTGCGAGTCTTCATAAGGAAATATGCAATTGGCAGACTACATTCCGACCGTGGTCCTTCGTTTAGCTCACGGGCTTACAAAGAAGCCATAAGAAGTTTGGGTGTAGCATTGCGGTACTCCTCCCCATATGATCCTGAGGGAAATTTGATTGTGGAGAGGAAGAACCGGGACTTAAAGCAATCCTTTACAGCTAGGGGATTAGGCTCAGGCGGCAGTTGGGTCAATCACCTATATGGGATCTAGAGGGCACTTAACAACATTCCAAGGAAATCCCTGGGGGGCAGTACCTCATATTTAAGTCTTGATTGGATATGTATGTGGGTGCCAGAACACGATTGTGGCAGCACAGTGGCAGATGAAAAACAATTTGACATCATTGATCGTTTGGCTGCTTTATAGGAACTCAATGAGTTTGGGGCATTACAAAGCAATATCCAAGTAAAACGCTACACCACTAGAGAAGTGAGAGCTGTTCCGGGAAAACCTGCCCGGGTCCCTAAGATTGGGGACCTTGTCAGAGAACAGATAGTGGACAAAAAAGAATTTGGGCCATCTTACAGAGAGCCTGTACCTATCCTGGCTGTCGAAGGAACAAGAACAATACTTATTCCGCCCCTTGCCAGCTACAAAGACAAGAAATTTGTCTCAATTAATCTGATCAAACCATACTTTGTATGTATGTTTTTATTGATCCTGAATAGACAATACCTCCCAGAATGCTCTACAATACAACATGTGAACTTGGTCTTGAAACCGTATGCATCATCACACCGTGAACTGAGGGACCTGTTCTTACTGAACGTTCCAGCAGTTCCAGTTCCTGAACGATTATTTTGGGACAGAGTTTCCTATGATGTGTATGGTCCTACGGAACTTTTAAGAATATCTCATTTGTTTCAAAATTTCTCTTAGTGATATCATCATCTCTAGTACTCTATCTGATGATTAGGACATTGAAACTGGGCATACTATGCTGTCTGATTTAGAGCAATCTGTGGCATCTTCAAATGATGAATTGTATGATGATACATCTAAATTTGGCGACATGTTTTGTTCCCAACACTATGGTCACCCTTTTTTGTACATGGCAAGTATTCCACGTAATGTTTTTACTTACCATCAATGGGAACATTGTCCATCACCGCCTAAAGATAGTTCAACAACATTTGAACAGAAGTTTGCTTATTTTTCTGGCTTTAACACTTCAGACCCTGCCTCTTATTACTATATTCTTGAACCTACATCAGCAAAGAAGAATATGCTTACTAACACTGAGCTGATATACTCTGCTTCATTTTCTTCCCAACTGTCATTACAGGATATCGACATTTGGAGGGATACTATATACATGAAAAGCGGTCTTGGGGACTAAAGATTGGCAGGTTCAGGGAATTGAGGCCCTATTCAGAGCATGCCTCAGACCACATCAAATGTTTTTACTGAACAGGACTGTGCAACAGACTTCCTTTCTTAGGATGCCAAAGATCAAGGATTTGAACACACCTCAGATTCCCTCAATTACAAACTATGAGGGTTGGCAACATTATACACTACGCAGTGAGGATACATTAGATGCCATGCTGTGCAATGTTTCTTTTGATTAATCAGACCCCAATTGGAAGGGATGGTTGGTTTGGACTATCGACACACATTGGTCAAGATTCCTGGGTACCACCGAAGGGTTTAGTATCCATAGGCCTAATCAGCGCTATGTACAATCAGAACACTCGGGGTGGTGACATCTTACAGTGTTGGCAAGTTATGTCTAGAATAGCTAAAGACCTTGACATTGTCCAAAGTGAAACAACACGTTTCCCTTATCTCAGATGTCAGGATCTTAGGGATTTTTTGTTAGGTCCCCAAAAGCCACATAAAAATCACTTCT
Source organism: Triturus cristatus (assembly GCF_964204655.1). NCBI lineage: Eukaryota > Metazoa > Chordata > Amphibia > Caudata > Salamandridae > Triturus > Triturus cristatus. The sequence goes on from NC_140588.1 coordinate 318,484,385, forward strand.
TGTGTGCTATTTACAACAAGCTCTGGAGAATCTCCCAATGGGAGGCTGCTGATAGACTATGTGAAATAGGGTTAACCTTGAAAAGGCCTTGGCTGTGGTCAACAATGGAATGACCACACTATCATCCAGAATCTATTCACTGGGCAACATTGTGTCTTCTTCATTAGATATAATGGCACAAGATTTGTCTATTCTACAACATGGACAAATGCAATTACGGTCCATTATATTATTAAGCTAGATGCTATATTCGTTGCAATCTGGCCCCGTGCCCTGGCATTACGTCAACAGCATGACTTTGTTCTCTGTATATAATCTAACAGAAAGACAGATGGTTATGGCACTCAGAGATGCAAAATATACCATGTTGCACATTGGAAAATTGAAGCAATTTGAAGCGCTAGGAGAAAGGTACATACACAATTACTGGGAATTTCGATACAGATTTAGATGTAGGAATGGGGACGCTAAAGTTATTTTCAGCGGTTCAAACTGTAAAAAAGTGCTTTAAGTAGGTCCTTACTTTGCAAGGACATTTCGCTTCACGGGGCCTGTAATGCTTCGGTTGCAAACTTGTCCTGTTACTTGAAGGTGCCGTTTTTCATCCGGTGTTCAAGCTACTCTCAAATGGGAGCTATCTGAGCCTGAATGATCCAGACTGTTGTGGGATGGTACTGGGCATCATATATCTGGCCCCAGTGAGTTCCAGGTTAACTTGTTATATGGAAGTATTGTTTCCACAGGCCCACATAGCTAGGGAGGCCTCACTATAGCCTTCATTGACACAATGTTTACTTTAAACAGTTGGATTCTCAGAGCTGACTGAATGACAAGCTTTTTCAGAAAAATGTGGCCTTAAGCTCAGCCTGAGAGATGCTTAATCTCCAGGTTGCTAGGTCTTCATCTGAGATACAGGCACTAGTCTGTACGAACTTCACCCTCTGTTTCAGGGAAATGATTCATCGTATCTTTAACATATCTGATACAAGTAGGATTGAGCACCTATTCAATGTTGACTGTTGAGCACCTTTCAGGCAATCTCCGACGTAATTCCAGCATTCATACACTCCATATTGGGAAGAGTTTTTGGAGGGTTTCTGCTGTTCCTACTACTTGTAGTGGGGCATCCTGGTTTTAATTTTCCTGCTTCGCAATGGACGTCCCAGTTCATCAAGGGATGGAAAAAGCACTGCTGGTGCCACGTTGCAATGAAAGTATGATGTTCCATCTGGGCACACCTCGGCTTCTGGAGCTAAGCAAGCATTGGTTCCTTTCGTTCAGATCAGTCTGGTTTGACTGCATCTTGCCTGTGTTCCACTGCCTAATCTGTGGATATGAATGCGTTTTGTACCTGTGTCTGACACTTCCATCGGTTGCGCCACCCGACATAGATTTACTACTGGACCCCTTAAAGGCCCATGTGTATCGGTATCCTCAGCGTATTCCGACCCCTACTTAATGGTGGCCACTGCGGGGACAGGTTAGCAAGACCACTGACTCATTGTCAGTGAAATAGCTCTCCCTCCTTCGCAGCTCCACCATTAAGTGAGGCCTTCGCCAAAGCCCCTGCAATCCTGAGTGTTGGTGTTCGAGGCCCTCCTCCACCCACAGGTTTCACCTGCGCCTCATCCCTGGTGGTCCTCATCCCTGGTGGTCCAGGGATGAGGCGCCATTCAGTCTCCATTCAATTGCTCCGCTTTTTCTCTCCCTTTTCACTCGTTTTTTCCCTCACTTTTATCTCCCCCTTCACTCTCATTCTGGGTCTTTCCTCCATTTTCTGTCTTTTCCCCTCATTTCAAGCTCCCCTATTCACTCTCCTTCTGTGTCTTTCCTCCGTTTTTCACTCGTTTCTTACCCTCATCTCAATCTTCCCCTTTCACTCTCCTTTGTCCTCTGTGTCTTTCCTCCACTCGTTCTTGCACTTTTGCTGCCCTATTTGCACTTTTGTCTTTATTGTTTACTTTTTCCTTTTTCAGCCCGTTTTTCCCCACCGCTGCTGCCCCATGGCCCCTCCCCCCAGTAGACCAGTGCGACCGGCGCAATCCAGCTCCCCTCCCCGCTCCCGCCTCCCAGCTGTCCAGCCCTCCCCGACCCCTACTTAATGGCGGCCACTGGAAAGCTAGTCTGCGCCCATCTGCGCCCGTCTGTGACCCGACTGCTAGGCCTGGGCGGTAAATTCCGTTCCGCTCGCGGAATTTGCAGAATTTGGGTAATTTCGTGTTCCGCGGAGAACGAGGAATTGCCCAAAATTCTGCATTCCGGGGCTTCGCGGAATTTTTTGCTTGTTCGCGTGCTCAAAATGCGTGTTTGCGAGATATTTCCCCGCCGAGCTCGCAAACAGCAATCGCGAACAGGAAAAAAGCATCGCAAACAAGCAATTCCGCGTGTTCGCAGAATTTCTGCGTGTTCGCGGAGATTTTGTACCGTTTCAAGGAGCTTTGCGTAGAATCCGCCCACCCCTACCGACTGCGACCAGCGCCAGGAACCCTGGATCTCTGCACCACCAATGCTACGACCCAGCAGCACTCAACGCTCTCAACCCATGCCACAAAAACAACTGTAAGGTAGCATCACCAGCCGACACCCACAGACCCTTCAGCTGTCACCGCTGACGGCACACCTGCAGCACCACCAAGACCACTGACCAAGCGCAATCCGCCCGCAAGAACACAACTGAATCGAAGACCCTACAATGCATCCTCCTCAATGACCGATCCCTCCACAAACACGCCACTGAAATCTGGGACCTCCTCGACAGCACTACCCCAGACGTAGCATTCTTTACCGAAACCTGGACCAACACCACCTCGGGACCAGACATCGCCATTGCCATTCCCCAAGGATACAAGATCTCCAGGAAGGACCGCCCCACCCGTCCGGAAGGAGGAATCGCCATCGTCCACAAATCCACGCTTCGCCTGAGCACACTCCCCAACGAGCCCACAGACCTGGTGGAACACCTTCACTTCAAGATACTGGCCAGCCCTGCCTCCACCCTCCAAGGAACTGTCATCTACCAACCCCCTGGACCCCGCGGACTTTTCACCAACTCCATCACGGACATCATCTCGCCGCATGCCATCACGTCAACCAACTGCACCCTACTGGGCGACCTCAACTTTCACCTTGACAACCATCTGGACCCCAGCACGACATCCCTCCTGGACAACCTCCACAACATTGGACTCCGCCAAATCGTGACCGAGCGCACACACTCAGCAGCACACACCCTCGACCCCCTCTTCACAACAAGAAACTCCATCACCTTCAGCCACACCACCGAACTCCCATGGACTGTCCATCGATGCGTCCACTTCACCTTCAGAACACCCACCATCCACAGACACCAGCACCTGCTCCCATGAAGAAACTGGACCAGAATCACCGACGACCAGCTAACCTCATCACTCAGCAACTCCACCCCAACCATCGCAGAAAACGACGACACCAACACCGCAGCCGGAACCATGCACAGATGGATCTCTGACAGCGCCAACACCATAGCCTCCCTCAAGAAAAACAACAACACCCACGCCAAGAAAGCTAGATGGTTCACCACCGAACTTCGAGAGTCCAGACGCGCTTTTTGGTACTTTAAAATTTGGGACCGCGCAGGAGGCAGGGCCCTACCCCTGTCTATTACGGTATTAGCAAACCGCGAATGGCCACTGCGGTATGTACAAGTGCTTTGTATAACGTTTTAGCGATAAATGCACTGTGTATACGATATTATACATTGACTTCGTGGGTTCCATCTTAGAGCGGTGGCCATCTTATGGTTGCCCTCACATAGGCTACACATTACGAACAAATATGGGCCTTTAGAACACATGTACTTTCTGTTTGACTTCTCTGTGACCTGTGCAGCTTGGCTCCGCTGCCCCAGGTCAGTCCGGTCTCACGAGCTCCCCATCCTACGGCCACCTGTGATTAGCATCAGGGTTTGACACACCATAAAGCCTTTTCATCCCACACAAGCCTCCGGCTAATCTCTTTCATATCTGACTCTGTTTCCTACTTTATGGCTTATTTTACGAGCAGGAGGTGCCCGTTTATTGGGTTCTGCTGATATCTGATGAGGGTTCTGAGCCTTGCTGGGTTAAAAGATTGTGGGCAGAACGAACTGGAATGTGGGATTGTCATCATGACTCTGCCTTTTCTTTGAAGCCAAAATATGTGAATGACCACTTGTGAAACAGGGGCGGTGTTGCCCAAAGCGTAATATTCTGTATAAAAGAGAGGACTGTTTTTTGTTCTGGAGACTGCCTCATTCAGTTGCTAAGGCTTCTGTGCGACGTAGTCTCACTCATTTGAGTTTAATAAAGATGTCTTTTCATATTTCAGCTTCTTCGCCAAGTTCTTTGTTATATTACCATGAGAGTGGAATTTTATAATACTACGCCAAAAACGAAACGAAGTCATAGGGTGCTACCCCTGGCACCACTGGGGTCCTAAAATCCCCGGTACTTCAGTTGGTGCCCGACAGCGCGGCATCAATACAAGTGACTATCTGGAGGAGCGATCTTGTCAGAGGACAGAAATCTACTGGGAAGAACAGGACAGAAATCCACTAAGCAGGTACTTTGAGCACCGAGGTTCTGGGGGATTCTTTGTCTCTGCAGCCCAGTATATCTCTGATCTTTCTGACTTTGACTCTCCAAAAGATGTCACTCCCGATTAGAACCCTTTTTGGCGTGAGTATTATAAAAGACGTTTGGTTATGTAGAACTTGACAGTTAGAATTTGGATAACCTTTTGATTAGTAAAAATAAGAATTAAGTATAAGTGGGTGGCTATCAGTCGTTTGGTTCTTTGTCTTTGATTTGGTTATCGCAATTACCAAAGCCGAGGTATTGGTTTCTTGGTTTGTTGATTTGGTCATTGCAATTACCATACCCAAGGGTCTCGCATATTTGCGAGTGTATTGGTAGAGATAAACCCTTGAAGTTTTGAAGCTAGATTAGTGATCTATAAGATGCCTGATCTTAGCAAGTTTGAAATGTAGCTTTGGAACTGTGAAATTTGTGTTGGCCAACTTTTGGTTTGTATAGGTTTGGATATGCGAATTGCAATTTGTGTAGGCAGGTAATGAGGAGATATTTCTCCATTTGGTTTAGTTGAACGGTGCACGTACGAACAATACCTTAAGCACCATTTTGATTATAATACTTGCGTTTTCCGCAGTATTTTTGACATGCCTGTTTGTAAGCTCACATGGAAAAATGTGTTGCTTTTTTGGAAGGTACCATAGTTAGAAACGGTTAGTTTGAAAACATATTTCTTCCTTGGTGATTTTGTACCCCCAGGGAATTAAAATATGACATAATACAAAACAAGGATCCTTCGTTCTGCGCAGTTTTATGAATAAAGATATGCAGAACGATTTTGTGTGGTGTTCTGCTAGGCAAAGCTAGTGAATTGAGCGCATTCACTACTTCTTGGACATACATCTGTCTGTTGGGCTGTTTATGCAGCCTTTTGGAATACTATTGAGAAGCGTTTCTTGTAAATATGACTTACAACTAGTATTTGCAAATGGTTTGGTTCAAGTATAGTCTGTGAGCTGTTCTTTCTTTCTGTCATGTGTATTGATTTGTAAGTCAACTGTGTGTTTAAATGTCTATGTGGTTTTCTCATTAGTGCAACTTCTGTAAGTAAATTGCGACGGCGCTATTTATGAAAAATGGCTAAAGCGCGCTGTATTGTCTGTTTGACCCCCTTTCCGTTTATGTCTGAAATGAGCTCAATATGTGTTTGTGGGTCTTCTGATGTTTTCAGTCTGTTAAGTAAATTGCTGGTTAATTAAAATCAAGTAGAAACTTAGAAAAGAAATCTAGAAATGAACCATGTGATTTGCTAAAATAGCTATATGGTGCTCTTTAATGTATAGAATGAGCGTTTGTTAACATATTCAAAACTGCCGTTAAATGCTTAAAGGATAAAATTAGAAACACATTCAGTAGATATAAATAAGGCCCCAAAAACGAAATTATCTATTTTTGCAAAAATAAAATAAATTTACAGCATTTTCCTTAGATGCATTGTATTAGATGTTCACAGGCAAACTTTTCAGCTGCAGTATATTTGATAGAAATGTTCATTCAGCCAGCACCTTCCCAGTTGAACACGGGTGGAATTTTGCATAACCGTCCTTTTAAATGAAAGTGGCGCAAAAATGTGACGCGTTTCAAGTTGGGCTTATGCGCTTAGGCTTGTGAGGTAATGTGTCCAAAATGATAGGCACTCCCGATTAGAACCCTTTTTGGCGTGAGTATTATAAAAGACGTTTGGTTATGTAGAACTTGACAGTTAGAATTTGGATAACCTTTTGATTAGTAAAAATAAGAATTAAGTATAAGTGGGTGGCTATCAGTCGTTTGGTTCTTTGTCTTTGATTTGGTTATCGCAATTACCAAAGCCGAGGTATTGGTTTCTTGATTTGGTCATTGCAATTACCATACCCAAGGGTCTCGCATATTTGCGAGTGTATTGGTAGAGATAAACCCTTGAAGTTTTGAAGCTAGATTAGTGAGCTATAAGATGCCTGATCTTAGCAAGTTTGAAATGTAGCTTTGGAACTGTGAAATTTGTGTTGGCCAACTTTTGGTTTGTATAGGTTTGGATATGCGAATTGCAATTTGTGTAGGCAGGTAATGAGGAGATATTTCTCCATTTGGTTTAGTTGAACGGTGCACGTACGAACAATACCTTAAGCACCATTTTGATTATAATACTTGCGTTTTCCGCAGTATTTTTGACATGCCTGTTTGTAAGCTCACATGGAAAAATGTGTTGCTTTTTTCGAAGGTACCATAGTTAGAAACGGTTAGTTTGAAAACATATTTCTTCCTTGGTGATTTTGTACCCCCAGGGAATTAAAATATGACATAATACAAAACAAGGATCCTTCGTTCTGCGCAGTTTTATGAATAAAGATATGCAGAACGATTTTGTGTGGTGTTCTGCTAGGCAAAGCTAGTGAATTGAGCGCATTCACTACTTCTTGGACATACATCTGTCTGTTGGGCTGTTTATGCAGCCTTTTGGAATACTATTGAGAAGCGTTTCTTGTAAATATGACTTACAACTAGTATTTGCAAATGGTTTGGTTCAAGTATAGTCTGTGAGCTGTTCTTTCTTTCTGTCATGTGTATTGATTTGTAAGTCAACTGTGTGTTTAAATGTCTATGTGGTTTTCTCATTAGTGCAACTTCTGTAAGTAAATTGCGACGGCGCTATTTATGAAAAATGGCTAAAGCGCGCTGTATTGTCTGTTTGACCCCCTTTCCGTTTATGTCTGAAATGAGCTCAATATGTGTTTGTGGGTCTTCTGATGTTTTCAGTCTGTTAAGTAAATTGCTGGTTAATTAATATCAAGTAGAAACTTAGAAAAGAAATCCAGAAATGAACCATGTGATTTGCTAAAATAGCTATATGGTGCTCTTTAATGTATAGAATGAGCGTTTGTTAACATATTCAAAACTGCCGTTAAATGCTTAAAGGATAAAATTAGAAACACATTCAGTAGATATAAATAAGGCCCCAAAAACGAAATTATCTATTTTTGCAAAAATAAAATAAATTTACAGCATTTTCCTTAGATGCATTGTATTAGATGTTCACAGGCAAACTTTTCAGCTGCAGTATATTTGATAGAAATGTTCATTCAGCCAGCACCTTCCCAGTTGAACACGGGTGGAATTTTGCATAACCGTCCTTTTAAATGAAAGTGGCGCAAAAATGTGACGCGTTTCAAGTTGGGCTTATGCGCTTAGGCTTGTGAGGTAATGTGTCCAAAATGATAGGCAAGAGATGCAGCTTGCTTGTTATACACGGAATTATCACAAAAACGAATAATTGGGATTTTTTTAAAAGAAAATTATTAATCATGGAAAAATTATTTTAAAAAAAATAAGTGCTTTTCAAAATCGTTTTTTGATATTTATAAAGCTTAATACTCATACTATGACCTCCTAGCATTAAAATTTGATTTAAGTTGTGTTGCATCACTAAAATGACAAGCATTCGCGTGTACAATTTTCTCTTGGCGCAGGCGCAAACAAGCTCATTTTTATAAAGTATACGTTATTATTTCAAATGCCTGACTCATGGGTTATGTAATAGACATTCTGGTAATGCATATTATGCAAGAAAATTGTAGGATATTCATGTTTTAATGCCTGAAATATCAAAGTCGAATTTGGGTAAAAACACTGTTTAAACTGCATTTTCTTTCATTCAGAGTACTTTTTAAAGTGTCTCAGGCTTCAGTAAATACATACATTTAGGTTTTGATATATATTTACAGGTTGTGCCTTCTTATGATTCAATGAGTCAATGTGCCAGTACAACGGCTTGTTTCAATATCAAGGTTGAATGTTCTAACTTAAACTGGGCCTACTGAGAAGTTCATTAATTTGAGGTTGATGAAATGTGTACCATTGCATAAGATTACAACGAGCATTCATTCTAAAAACTGGTATGGGTGTTATTACGTTTTGTGAATTATTCACAGTACATGTAGTTTAATAATCTGGGAATAGAGATAATTTTTTTAGCGCCTAAAAAGGAGAAATTATTTTACAAAATAGAGTGAATTATTGCAAGGTAGGAGGAATTAGTAAGGCCTTCTGGCTTTGACAAATTCAGAGTGGCAGAAGCTGGGGGCTAAGGAGAGCTGCAGAGGCTGGCTCACGTTACGCTGCTGAGATGCTATCTTTAGTTTTCCCGTAAACAATGGAGTAGGCTGCCACATTGACATTTATGACCGTTTAAATTAGGGCCTTGCCTCTGTGGAATGCAGAATGACCTTGCTACACTGGCCTCTAAAGGTGGGGTTTCTGGTTTCTCCATAACAACATCACTAAAACTAAAGAACTTAATTCCAAAGGGAAAATATAGAAAAGGGGTTTTCTTTGAAAGCCCAAACATCATGTTAAATGCTTTGCAGAACAGATACATATGTGTTATTTAACAGAAAACGAAGTGTTGCATTAAGTCTTAGACAGAAAATAAGATGCAGCCCACTTCTAAAATTTTTAAGGCTACATGCCTAAGTGAGAACGTATCGCCAATTAAGACTTCTTTTTCACAGTGGAAACTGTAGGTGCCAAATTAATATGGAGTGTCATGTAACGATTTTTACTTTCAGAAAGATAAAACTACGGTGGCTTGATGTTGCCAGGTAACTGACGAGAGGGTAACAGTTAAGTAATGGAAATTTATTTTTGTGTATTTGGTCCTATCATGAATTGTTCTTGCTGGTCCTGTACGTTAGAAGAGAAACAGTAAAGTTATATTTGACAGCAGATTTCCATTGCCTGGTGATCTGCTGTCAAAAGGAGGGTAAGGATTTTAAACCTGACAAATTAAACAGGCCCGTATATTGGGTTTTGGGCTGCAGGTTTACAGTGCATAAAAGTACATGACATGGTGTTGTGTGTCACTGCTTATTTACATATGCTATTGTTTTGTCTATGCTTTTTGTGCTTGATATACAGCAAGTATATCTGATGGCTTGACGTTTTGTGCGTTTTTATAATTTTTTTTGCATGTTTTCGTTGTTTTTGTTGCTGCTTTTGATACTATTACAAGTTTACCTGTGTTGTGAGGGGATGGTCATGACGATGCCCATCGCTACGCAACAGTTGGTTGAACTTGTTCTGGTTACTAAATTCCACAGCTAATGATATTTCATGCTGTGAACATGAGAGACAACACTTTACCAGTGCATGTCTATTTGGCTATAATGGTAAGGAAACTAAAAGAGATATGCAGGATCGAAGTGTGTCACCTGTAGTTAGTCACGTTACTGCCCCTTCCCTTAAAGGAACAGGCAGCCCTACGTTTATGTATCCTTGATTGGACCCAAGGATGAAATTATAGATCTGTGACTCAAGGTGGCCTAATTTCTATATTACATTAGTTAATGATGTTTTGCTTCCTAAGTAGCCTATGGCTTTTGTTCCTTAAAAGAAAACTAGGTTTTCAATTTTCCCTGAAGAAGGAACTGGAACATTACCTAAGATTACCGTATATGGTGTAGCCGCCAGCAGTAGAGTTAAAATGTATGTAACTTTGGCCTTTGTGTATCACCCGTACTCTTGGCGTTGTGTCACATGCCTGACTATCACCCAAATAATTTTTGGTCTTCTTATAGATTTTTTTTTTCTTTTGTTACTTCTCCCCTGACCAATGTCGCATCATGCTTAGTTATTGGGGATTTTAGTTGTGTCCTAGTTCCAATTCCCTTTTCCGTATTCCTTTCACCAGTCAGCCCATTTATTATTCTAGGTGTATTGTTCAGGTACACACTTCCAGACTGCATGTTTATGTATAATTCCCTTTTGTATGGCCAGACTGGTTTCCAAGAATTTTCCTTAGGCCTGCTTCAATGTTTTCCAGCCTGACTGTCAGGGTAGCGATAGACTGGTTAACTGACTCAAGTATATTATATTATGGAAAGACAAGTTTTCCATATCAATAGGAGATATCTTACGTTTACCCTTTCGAACATGACGAATTTTCAATGTCTATTTTTAATGTGGTTTTTACCCTTTTGTTCCTGCTGCTTTAATTTTTAGTGGGATCAGATGTGTTCTAATCATGCAAATATCAGGACCCTCTTGTTCTTGTCTTTTTTTTGCATATTTGACTATTAGCCTGTGTATTGCATATTGCGCCTGATGTGAAAGTTTTCTACATGCCCATGATAATTTATACCATGTGATTTCTCTATTGAGATGTTCTGGATAAGGAATTTAGGAACACCTAGATGTAATCATTCAGAAAAAAATTTGTTTGCCCCGTTAGACAATGCCACCATATGTGAAGACATCCATTTAGATAGAATTCTCGTGTAGTTATCTACCTTTAGATGATGGAGGCTCTCACACGGAAACCAAATTGAAAAGATTAGAGAAACTGTTTTGCCTACTGTCTTTATATTTGTATTGCTTTTTGAGAATGACAGTATATTCTAGACCAAAATTGTCCCATGGCGTGTGGCCACTCCTTTAAAACTCGCAGACCACCTGTTTGCAGTCCCCTTGTTAAAGCATCGCACTTGCTTCATCAGAAGGCGTTCAACATCAGAAAAGAAGGAGGAGCTGGTTTTGCCACAGAACCAGAATTTCAGTGCACAAGAGCGCCTGTCATGTGCTGGTAACCTCTGACAGTGTGCAGTCCCTTGAGCCCCTTGGCCTGAGTTTTTGGCCACACACACCCCCTCTTTTCCTTTGCTCCAATGGAAGTGCAGTGCACCGGTGGATCTAGGGCCCATGAAAGAGCAGCCTGAGCGTCCTCTGACACCGAATGATGAGTGTTGGATCCTGAGAATGGTCCCGGGTCTGCACAAGATGATCTGTGCCCATGACCAATGAAGAGCATATTATTTGTAGTGTCTGCAGCAGAGGAAAGACACAGGTTCACTGCCTTGAGACATTGAGACTCTCGAGTGAGCTGTGGGTGTTTGCCAGGAGGGCACTCCAACTAAGCAGTACTTTTCTCATGTAAGGCTTGAATGAAGAGGCCCATGCAAAAGAAAACAACAGAAGAAGATTTGATGGACAATAGAAGCTTGCCAGAGAGGCTTTTTGAACGGACTCTGGGCATAGGTGGTTTCACAAGAGGTTTCCGTGTGATTGTATAGAGTAGGTATTAAGGAGACTGATTGTTTTGCTGGCATTGTTTTAAAGTACTATTCTGTTTAGTAAAAGCAGAGTAAAGTCCATTTTCTGTGGAAAGAGTATTTTCACCTCAGAGCATTGATGAGGGTCACCACTGTTTCACCTGAACATATAAAATGCATAGGAGCCCTAAAGGTGTTACTAGATGATCTTAGGACTTGCTTTCTGCTTAGGGTTGTGAAAAATTATTATTTCATTTGCAATAGTGGTTACTACGTTCTCCCGTTGTTTACATGTTCTTAATAACGTGTTTTCTAGTGTCTTTTTAAGCATGACATTGTCATTTATGGGTGGGATCGTTTTTCTCTACTCAATTGACTTCTGCACCCGCTTCCCAACCTATGTCTTTTCCTACTACCGCTTCTTTGTACTCTTTTCACCCTTTTCCTGAACATGGGCAGGTTAAAAGATTAGAATTCGTAAGCAATTCTTTTGTACAGCTTCTGCATCAACATTAGTTAGTAGTGAACATCACTAATTATTGGATGTGTGATCTTATGCCGCCTGCTACAGAGAGAGGTATTCCTTATTTTGTCCCGCCATATGTGGCCTTTGTGCTACTACATGTGTAAGGAAACATGTATCAGAAGACGAGCTAAGTAATAGGATAATGCTACAGCAACATCTCCATGACTTCATGAATATTGACCTAGACTCGGATTGATGAGAGTATAGTTATTGCCTATGTAAGGGCAAAAGGAGGGTCTGTGGTACTTTAAAATTTGGGACCGCGCAGGAGGCAGGGCCCTACCCCTGTCTATTACGGTATTAGCAAACCGCGAATGGCCAATGCGGTATGTACAAGTCCTTTGTATAACGTTTTAGCGATAAATGCACTGTGTATACGATATTATACATTGACTTCGTGGGTTCCATCTTAGAGCGGTGGCCATGTTATGGTTGCCCTCACATAGGCTACACATAACAAACAAATATGGGCCTTTAGAACACATGTACTTTCTGTTTGACTTCTCTGTGACCTGTGCAGCTTGGCTCCGCTGCCCCAGGTCAGTCCGGTCTCACGAGCTCCCCGTCTTACGGCCACATATGATTAGCATCAGGGTTTGACACACCATAAAGCCTTTTCATCCCACACAAGCCTCCGGCTAATCTCTTTCACATCTGACTCTGTTTCCTACTTTATGGCTTGTTTTACGAGCAGGAGGTGCCCGTTTATTGGGGTCTGCTGATATCTGATGAGGGTTCTGAGCCTTGCTGGGTTAAAAGATTGTGGGCTGAACGAACTGGAATGTGGGATTGTCATCATGACTCTGCCTTTTCTTTGAAGCCAAAATATGTGAATGACCACTTGTGAAACAGGGGCGGTGTTGCCCAAAGCGTAATATTCTGTAGAAAAGAGAAGACTGTTTTTTGTTCTGGAGACTGCCTCATTCAGTTGCTAAGGCTTCTGTGCGACGTAGTCTCACTCATTTGAGTTTAATAAAGATGTCTTTTCATATTTCAGCTTCTTCGCCAAGTTCTTTGTTATATTACCATGAGAGTGGAATTTTATAATACTACGCCAAAAACGAAACAAAGTCATAGGGTGCTGCCCCTGGCACCGCTGGGGTCCTAAAATCCCCGGTACTTCAGCTTGTTGCCACCTTGAAAAGGCCTGGAGGAACACCAAATCCACAGAAGTCCACAACAACTTCAGAGCCGCCACCAACGCCAGCCACCAACTCATCAGAAAAATTAGCAAAAAAGCGACTGAAGACAGAATCTCCACTCATGCACACAACAGCAAAGAACTCTTCAACATCATCAAGGAGTTCACCCAACCCACCAGCGAGTCGACCGACATCCCTCCCTCACAAGACCTCTGTGACAAACTCAGCACCTTTTTTCACCACAAAATCAAGAGCATCTACGACAACTTCGACGAAGACAACCAACACACTGAACTCTCACAAACCATCCCCGACACCCTGAAGCCAGCGATCGCAACTGGACAGCCCTTTCCACCAAAGACACACTGAAGACGATCCATTCCAGGACCCCAAAGGACGCCTGCACCCACCACATTTTCAACAGAGCCGCCGACACCATAGCACCCATGCTCTGCCACTCCATCAACCACTACCTGGCAACCGCCTCATTCCCTGATGACTGGAAACATGCTGAGATCAACTCCCTCCTGAGGAAACCCTCGGCAGACCCCACCGACCTCAAAAACTACAGACCCATCTCCCTGCTCCCGTTCCCAGCGAAAGTCATCGAGAAAGCCATCAACAGCCAACTCGCCACATTCATCGAAGAGCACAACATCCTCGACTCCTCCAAATCTGGTTTCAGAAAAAAACACAGTATGGAAGCTGCCCTCCTCGCCGCAACAGACGACATCCGTACCTCACTGAAAAAAGGAGAAACAGCAGCCCTCGTCCTCCTCGACCTCTCAGCGGCGTTCAACACAGTCTATCACCGCACCCTAATACGCAGACTCCATGACGCAGGGATCCAAGACAAGGCTCTAGACTGGATCCGCTCCTTCCTCTCTGGCAGAACGCAGCGGGTCAGACTCCCCTCTTTCCTCTCGGACTCTCCACCTATCACCTGCGGAGTCCCCCAAGGGTCCTCCCTCAGCCCTACGCTCTTCAACGTCTACATGGCTCCACTCGCCCCCATTGTCAGAACCTATGGACTCAACATTGTGTCATACACAGACGACACCCAACTCATCCTCTCCCTATGCAATGAACCCAACACCACCAGACACAATTTTCGAGAAGGCATGGAAGCCGTCGGCAAATGGATGAAAAACAGCTGCCTACAACTAAACACCAACAAAACGGAAGTACTCATCATTGGCCCAAACCCAGATGACTGGAACGACACCTGGTGGCCCCCGCCCTCAGGAGCCCACCCACTCCCACCCCCACGGACCATACATGCAACCTGGGAATCATCCTGGACTCAGAGCTCAAAATGGACCGCCAGATCAACTCCATCTCGTCCTCCTGCTTCCACACCCCGCCTCCTACGTAAGACCTTCAAATGGATCCCCCTCGAACACAAAAAGACCGTCACTCACACCCTGGTCACCAGCAGGCTCGACTATGGCAATGCACTCTATGCCTGAATAAACAAAAACCTCACTGCAAGCTACAGAACATCTAAAACGCCGTCGCAAGACTGGTCTTCAACCTGCCAAGACACTGCCACATCTCCCATCACCTGCGCACACTCCACTGGCTCCCCATTGAAGCTAGAGTCACCTTTAAGATGCTAACCCACGCTCACAAGATCCTCCACGACACCGGACGAGCATACCTGAATAGCCGACTCAAATTCCACGCACCCCAAAGGACCCTACGATCAGCCCAGCTCTCTTAAGCCATGGTCCCCTGCACCAGAAATGCCAGATCAGGAGGCCGCTCCTTCTCCTTCCATGCGGTCAGAGCCTGGAACGACCTTCCGCTCCACCTCAGACAGATAACATCGCTCCCCATCTTCGCAAAAAACCTCAAAACCTGGCTCTTGGACAGACCCCCTCCTTGATGGACTGGAACCTGCGAAACCCCCCCCACACCCCCCAGCGCCTTGAGAGCCTTACGGGTGAGTAGTCACGCTTAACAAACACCTGATTTGATTTGATTTGTATTCCTATGCTGATGACGGCATTCTTAGAGCCTCCACAGGATGCTTTAGCTCCTGGCAGAATGGGCAACGGCTCTGCAACAAGCTACAGGTGTTGAATGTTTCCTCAGCGGCTGCTGTGCGAACTGGAGAAGATCACCTTTTTTCCATTGACCCGATACAAGAGGTGTTACAGGGACCGTTGTCTGTGCATGCGAGCGACAGTGATGTTGCATCTCCCACACAGGACACACAAAGATTTGGCTCTATGTGATGGGAAAAATACAGCCTTTTTTCAAAATAAGCCAAATTGGAATGAAAAACATTGTTTTTATTTTATTTTTTTCTTATGCTCTCACTGAATCTCATGGCTTTTGGTGTGCTCAGTTTGTCTGATCATATATTGACTTTTAGTGGGCTTGTAGAGCCTGATATTTTACTTTGCTTGTTGTACCATTTTATCATATCTTACATATAACATGTTTTTTTAGATGTTTTTACACACTGGTTTTATGACAATGTTTTTATGCTTTTTAGCAGGCTTATTTTAACATTAGTAACCTTGTTGACCTTCAGATGAGGAGTGGGTGTTATGTTTCCTAACCTAGGCCTAATTAGCAAAGCAACCTTTTACCTATAATTGTTCTACCTTGCTCTGCATACCGGTTCTAACAATGACCTTCTATCCAGTTTTGTGCTAAATTATGCATAAGGATTCTTAGCATCATATCTTAATCCCCAGCTTTCTGAACAGCTTCTGGAACAAAGGGAAGGGTCTAGCGCAACGGTGGCCTATCAGGGGGAGCAATCTTCTACTGAGGGTCTTTTACCTACATTGTTAGCAGAGATAAGAGAAAAGTTTGCAGTCCCTGAACTTAACCAACAAAAGATTCAGGAGGCCTGTGAGGTGCTAGAAAGCAAGATAAGTAACATCATGGAAAGAGTTTGAGCAATAGAGGTAGCCGTCGAGCACCTTTCCAAACAAGTGGACACCAACAAGAGCGAGATCACGAGGTTAAAAGACAGTGACAGAGAACTCCGAGATAAGCTAGAAACTCTGGAAAATAGCACCAGAAGAAATAAAATGAGGATTTTGAACGTCCCAGAGGAACTTGAAGTGGGGGACATAAGGCGCTTTATTATCAATCTCCTTGGAGAATTTAATGCAGATATAGAGAAGCAGGCTTTGGAGGATGACATCCAGAGAGTACACCAAGACCCATTTTCTAAAAGACAAGGGAAGAAAAATCCAAGAAGGATTCTAGTTAATTTTAAGACATACTCAATTAAAGAAAAGATCCTTGCCAGGGGATTAAAAGCAGGGATGTAAAAGAATGGAGAGTGGTCTTTCCACATGAGGTCAGATATATCACGTGCCACACAAGATTGGCAGTGGGAGCTAGGGAAGCTTATACAAGAATTGAAGGGATTGGGTGCTACTGACAACATCCAGTTCCTGGCCGCCCTAAGGCTGATGTGGATCAATAAAATGTACAACTTCAGGGACCCCTTAGAAGTTAGCTGCCCGATCTAACAGATTAAAACACATCCAAGAGATAAGATCTAATTGCTGTCGGAATGCAGTGAGAGAGCTCGAATTGGAGGTATCCTTCGGTATACCTCTAGTTTTTTGGGAGGGTTCCCCGGGGTGGGAGGGTGGGGAGGGGGGGCTGGAAGGGTGCACAGCAAAAAGAAAATGCAAAAAACGAACACTTTTTATATCCACATTGGGTGGGGGAACATGTGGGTAAAAAGAAAAAAAAGTACTCATTTATAATTAAGATTCAAGTACCTTTTCAAACAGGTGTGGCATTTACGGTCTTCTGGCCACTACATACTTCACTTACACCTCTCATGACAGACACAGATAGGCCCAAGAGATTGAAAATTCTATCTTGGAATGTAAATGGCCTTAGGGTCCCTTCTTGGAGAAGGAACATTTTTGAGTACCTGAGACTCTCTGATAGCGAGGTTTTCCTGATACAGGAGTCACACCTGTGTAAAGAGGAGTGGGCAGAGATCCTTAAAAAACAGAATTGGGTGGAACACTATGTTTATACTACCCAGACATGCCCGGTGAAAGGTGTCGCTCTAATCTTTAAAAAATCTATCCAAGCTATACTTGGATTTTTCATTGTTGACCCGCTGGGTAGGTCGGCAATAGCAAGGGCTAAAATGAACGGTTCCTGGTTGACCTTTGTGGGTTACTATGGCCCTAATTTATATGACCCAGGACCTTTACACACTTTACTCCTTCAGTGGGTCGATATTAAGAACCTTATTATATTGGGTGGAGATTTTAATGTAGTCCTGGTGTCAGGAATACTATTGCTTGCCTCCTAAACTGTTCCCCCAAAAGGAAAAAGACCTTTTTTGTACTTTACCCTCGTTGGTACCTGCAACGTTTCCATTCCAAGATGTTCTTACTCCATTTATTGTTCAGAATCGCCAGCACTGGTTTTCCCGAAATTTCAAGATGACGGCTGCCATCGAAACCAATGGTTGCAGTCTAGTCTTTCTGCTCTCGCGCTGAAGTGCTTCATCCAGCGCGCGAGCCCTTTCAACTGCGCACTTCAACTGTGGAATTGGTCTGAGGAGTAGCATTTTGCCAGTGCGCCGGTTCTTGAGGAGAATTCAGGTTCTTTCTATGAACTTCGTGAACTTCAGCCTTCATTTGGTAAACTCAGCCCACAAAAGCTGTGTGCACACCAGAGACAATATTCCTTGGAGACTAGTGTCTCAATATTTCAGTTACGTCAGGGAGTCTTTCTTGTAATACAGCATAATAGAAGAAGAGTCGTCATTTCCAGCACTTCAGTCGTTTCAGTCAGAATATTCTGAAGAGATTTTTGATTTCAGCTCTGGAGTATAACTGTAAGAATGTTCTAATTTCTTTACCTAATCCAAAGACTTGCTACTACTTGTGTTTTGGGCTTAATCCAAAGTTAAATGAGAAAAGTAGTGTAAACTATCATGGGAACTATTCATATATATATATATATTTAGATTAAATGGTAGAGCATTCGTTCTCTCAGACCATCATCTAAAAGTTCCAGAGGATTTATAACAGACAAGGTGTTAAAGTTTTCTTCAGTCTCAGAGAGGGACTAGCCTTTCTAAATAGCCAGGTGTTTAAAGAGTTAATATTGCTATGAATTATTCTCAGTAGTACAATATGTCTGTAGTTAAAGATGCAATTTGAAATACTTTACTAATCAGTGCACATCAACATTTGTACATGTTCTGCTCCCCTTATTTGATGCGAGTTCCAAATACTCAAGTACTGAGAGGAGCAGAGGATTACTGAATCTTGAGGCGGTCTCTCTTGTCTTACCATTCCCCTTTCCCCCCTTGGATGGAGTTGTGCGGATAGTTGTCTAAGTTCACCAACTCACCCGTGGGAGGGCGTTGGGACTTAGCTTCTGCTCCTGTGGAAAGAAATTTGTTCTTAGTTGGTGCGCCCTGGCACCTGGACCCAAAACAGGATTCAACCTCTAGGAGAGAAATGGCTGCAACTCCGCGAAGTTACAACAAAACTCTGCGAAGTTCTGTGAGTGGCGTAGTACGGGGCAAACTGCAGTTTGTGCTGGTATTCCTGCTGCTCGGGTAGAAATTATACCCGAGCGGCAGCTCACGCTCGTGAACTTACCATTCGCGATCGAGAGCAGAGAAAACACTCCACTGCACATCGCAAAGCGGAGTTTTCTGTACTCCGCGAGCTCCATGGAGTGCGGAGTGCAGAAAACTCTGCAAACTCTGCGAACGGAGCGAAGTTCACCACCCAAGCCTATTCACAAGATGAGAGCTGCTCTGAAACAGTTAATGTTAGATATGGGCCTTTTAGATATTTGGAAATTAATGAGAGGCATAGCAACGACATCAGGGGAAAACTTCACTTTCCACAATAAAAAATGAGGCCATCGCTCCCGGATCGACTTCTTTTTGGTGGACTCTTTCATCAGTAAGAACACGACAAGAGTCAGTCGTGTTCCTGAACATCTGTCTGACCACTCTGCCATTATTTTAGAGATCTTTCTTGTGAATAGATCCTCATCCCGCAGGTGGACTCTAAATCTTGCGCTACTTTTGCAATCATCGGTAATTGATAAACTGAAAATTGCCATGAAGGATTTTTTTTAGTTAAGTTAGATTCAGCCCTCCTACATATAGTATGGGATACGTATAAAGCCTTTTTAAGAGGCCATTTAACTGCCCTATCTACCGCATTTAACAAGAAAGTCAGACAAGAATTTAAAGCACTCGAAGCTGCAGTACTTACTAACCAGCTAGCGCTAGAACAAGCTCCTAACTGTTTAAATACATCACAAAAGTTAAGTCTGGCAAAAATTGAACTAGCTGCCTATCTGGAAGCAATAGTTAGGAGGACATGGGAAGCCAGCAGGTTATCCCACCATGAATATGGGGAAGGGTGTGGCAAGCAGCAGACATGGAAAGCTAAAGCAGATCAGTCTAGGAACCTGATAAAAGACCTCAGGTGCCCAAACTCCAGTAATATCATCACTGAGGATATTGAAATTGAGAATGCTTCGGCTCAGTTTTTTCAAGGCCTCTTCACTGAGGACCAAATAGAAGTGAAGAACTAATGGAGGAGTTTTTCTTAGATCTAGAACTCCCCATGCTTCAGAGCCCAGAAAAAGACGTCTTAAATAGCCCCATTAGCGTGTAAGAAGTACTTCTTACCATAAGTACATGAAAAAAAGGGAAAGCCGCAGGACCTGATTCTATTCCCAATGAAATATACATTATTTTAAAGGAAGAACTTGCTCCAGTATTGCTCCTACTGTTTAACTCTGCCTTCATATCTGGCCAGGACCTGCCTCTATCTTGGGATGATGCCACCATATTCTTTTGAAGCAAAATAAAAACCTGAGGTCCAGTGAGTCTTATATGCCCATTTCTTTACTCAACAGTGACCATAAAATATACACACAGATTTTAACTAAACGTCTGGACAAGATGGCTGGGTCACTAATTCACTCTGATCAGAAAGGTTTTATGAAGGGGAGCCAACTCCACGAGTTAACACACGATCTGATTGGGGCGATCAATATGGCAAGAGAATATGGGATCCCGCTGGCAGTAATGACCTTTGACGCTGCGAAGGCCTTCGACAGGGTTAGCTGGCCTTTCTTATACAAAATGATTCATCGTTTTAACCTGAGGGAGGTTTTCTTAGCAGCAGTCAGGGCGCTTTACAAAAATCCATCGACCAGGGTCCTCGTCTCACTAAGCCAAGACAAATTGGTAGTTGGACCAGACAGGGATGCCCTCTCTCCCCCCTACTTTTTAATTTTTATATTGAACCTTTGGCATGTAAATTGAGGGCATGTCGGAATGTCCACCCTTTTGTTTGCAATGGTTGGGCGGAAAAAATCAGGGTATACGCTGACAATCTTATGATCTTGACAGGGGACTTACAGCATTCACTCCCTGCAATATGGGAGCAGTTGGAAGGTTTTGGGAAGGTTTCTGGATATTCCATCAACCAAGAAAAAACGGAGTTGATGCAATGGAATATCTCCTACAGGAGTGATCTTACGAAACAAGAGATAAGATATCTGGGAGTCCAAATAGTACATAATATAGAAAAGATAGCCCAGGTAAATTTCAATAAAGTATTTGCAGGTGTTAAAGAAAAGCTACGGGCATGGGGGGACCTCCACTGAGGATAACACCATCCCCCAGATGTTGCAGATGGCTAAAGGAGGAATTAAGCCACTAGGCAAGGAGATAGTTAAGAACCTATGCTTTTCGACCGGACCCATAAGAGGGAAAACTGCATCAAGATGTTCAGTTTCTTGGGCAATCCAAAATGGCAAGTCCTCACGATTTTGAGGACATTTGTCCATCACCTAGTTAATAATAATGGGGCTAATCACAAGACCTCCACCTTGTGCAGCCTGCACTGGAGGCGTAGCCCCAGGTGGAGCCACTGGAAAAAGCATTGGTAATAAATTGGATCAGACGTCTATAAAGAGGAACAACCTGACCATATAACAAACGAACTTCTGCTAAATTCGCATTATGATAATTAGGATGCAGAGTAAAGCTGGCCAAAACAGGTCAAGTAGCCCTATCAATACTCAAGGAGCCCATACAAATTAAAGGAAGAGGATGGGTAGAGCACCATTAAACAAATCTGGTGCTCCCAGGCTGTAAGAGAAACTTCAACAACCTCAAAAGGGCTATAAGTTGCCGGAACAGCGACAATAGTATAAGCGTGGAAGGAATTATCATCCGCACCCACTGCAGGAAACGCAACCCAGGAGTAGAAGACTTCAAAACGATATGCAGGATCCACTTCGACTACAAAATCAACAGGAGGCTCCGCACTGGGGACTTCATGCTGTAACAAATGTTAAGTAAGCGCAGTGCAGCAATGAGCCGGAATCGGAATTGGCTGTGCCATCACTTAAAAATAATGGAAACAAACAGTAGCACACAATGGGTCAAAAAACGTTTAAACTTCATGCTTGAAAAACCTACAACAGTCGGTGAACCCTAAAACTGAAGAGGCAAAACCCTCCCACCACAGAAGTCTCCTGAAAATGTTACAAGGGTATTGTGGACAAGCACAAGCACTACTCAGGGGTATCGTCAATTAGTACTAGACCAAACGTTGGCAGCACCATGTTGCAGGGATTCTGCGGAGTCACAGATCTATGCTTGTGATCATGGAACCTTAGTAGACAGGGACTGAGTCATCCTACCACCTGACTTCCCATGAGCCCGGGACGGACTAGCTATAGTGTTTCCTGCTCACTCACACAGGAACAAGTGATTAGACACCCCAGAAAGCAACACTCCTGACCCTCTAATAAATCGCTCTTACAGGACACACCCTTTCGCTCTATCACTCATAGTAGTCCACAATATGTTTGTTAGAATTAAAATTGTTTATGCTTACGCAGTGCTCTATGCATCTTACCATTCGCTGCCCCATTTTCTTTTTGGGCGACATTTTAGGCTGTTCGAGACTGAGCTAGTTCAATTCAGAGAAATGCTCCTTATAAGTTTTGTTTCTTCCCTTTGTTTTGTTTCAGTAATGAGCACACTGTTCATGTCAGCAGATAGCTTTCTCACTAGATAGCGGCCCTCTCCTCCCTTGTCTGGTGGCGGGCTCCTTGGACTATGTTACTTTGTGTAAGATATGAGCGCTAAAACCGTTTTTTTCTGTATTTCACTGTTTAACTGCATCTGCTTGGAAAGTTCCACTGTGGCCGTGTTTTCGCCCGGTTATGAAACGTACATAATGTATCTTTATGCTTGTCGATTTCAGTTCCCTCTGAAGCACTCCTAGCGGCTGGGCAGATGGGGCACAACTCTGAGTGTATATGAAGAAAATAGTTATTGGTTTGTATTCTCTACTGTCTGACCGACTCTTCATTTAGTACGGAAGGCTAAGAGGCGGTCATTAGTGACCTGGCTGGCCCTAAACGGGATACTTCCTTCATGTTCTGACAGAGACATGAGAAATGTTTAAAATGTTTATTTTAGCTATCGCGCTCTAGTATGCAGTATCCATGCCTTAACAAGTAAGACAATGAAAACATAGTTAGCATAGCAAGTAGTCTGTCAATCATAAATGGAGCTGTCATTATATGCAACAGTGTAGCTTTACCTCTGTCCCCTTCTACAGAAGCAAAATGATTATATATCAGAAGGTATCTAGGTGTTAGCAGCAGACCCCATACCTCAGTACACATAGATGACCATACTACATCTCAGGCACTGTCACAATCTTTTCCCTGGAAAGGTCCCTCTCCAAGTGTTTGTTACTTACCTGTACATACCTATTTGCCAAGAAGTATGTGTTTCCAAACAACAGCTGCATTTGTATGTTTTGTCAAAGTGCTAGGGCCTGACCAGAACAGAATCACAAGGGGCATTTTTGTTCGACCTTGTCTACATATTCAGACTAAATCCCGGGAAAGAACGCAAAAACAACAGCATGATCTGTGTGAAAGTACATTGTGGCACAACGCAAAATATATCTGTAGAGTAGCATGCGCAAAGCAGAAGACAGTCTGCAATGTGCTAATGCTAACATAGGGGAAACGACAATGGCCCTGCATAGTACTTGTGACCCTCTTTCATGCAGTACTCTCCTTCAAAGGGGCGTATCCTGGGTGTTGCTGTTGGTGTTCCCACATAACACCCATGGCTTTTTGACACTGCCCCAGATTTACAAGGATCCGTAAATCTGAGGCAGCACCCAAATCTAATGCCTTTCCAGGGGAGGAGTTAAAGTGACATAACCAGGAGAAACACTTATATTTCTACTCGTTTTTTGCTCTTTCTACACATAGATGGAGCAAAACGCCAAGAATTATTGTTTTTGTGCAGCAAGGTTTAATTTTTTGCACAAACACAATCATCCTTGTAACCCAGACACCCTGGCACCATGGTACATGGGTGCCTACGTTGGCCCTAAGCTGCTAATTCAGTGCCGGCGCAGGAGAGAGCACAGGGGTGCACCATGGTCTTGTAAATATGACACATCCCTTTATTTTTTAAATGACGCAACTCGCGCAGAAAAATTGCTTGCATCGCAGTGCTGTGTCCTTTCATTGTAAATATGCCCCTTAGTATAATACATTTGGGCAGATTTCTCATTACTTTTTGGATACAAAGTCACACAAAGAGATGCAAACTGGCACAAAGTCTGATAAAATATTTATTTTCCAGTGGCAAACTATTTTTGCATCACAAAGTAATTCTAAAAGTAATACAACTATGCTTTCCTGTGTTTTGCATTACTTTGTGTCAAGGGGGCATCTTGTGGTTGGCACATGAGCATTTCCAACATACCATGCTTGGTTTTGGACACAATGACCTTTACAATCAAAATGGTAGGCAGGGATTTGTCCCAAAAAGATATCTCCTTGAGGTAGGTTTTACCAAGGAGAAACGTTTTCATTTTGTCTACCTTTTCATGAATTGCATGTGTACTGCACTATACAGCTCACATGCAATGTGTGAAACGTTTTAAAGTCAGTCTCAGCATGAGATTTTGTACTGAAGGGGAACGCTTCCAGTAAAATAGCCTTTACTAGATATCACACACAGCTTTGCCCTATTGTGTAAAGGTGTGTGCATGGCTATAAGCAGCCTTTTTGCACGCCAGTCTTGGGAAGGAGAGCAGTAGTGCAATATCTTAGTAGATAAGGCTCCCTGCTGCTGTCTCCCCCTAGCAATACGAAGCGGAGCAACTTTGACTGTTATGCTGCATTGTGCTATTTATAAATATCTCTGCCCTGTTGGACATAAATCTTGAAAAACTCCCAATTATGCTATTTTATTTGTCTTTTGCATTCTTAACAGATTAGTATTAGTCAAACTAACTTTGGAAAAAAAAGGCTCATTAAAAATAATGCCCCATTGAGTGTGCTTTATAACTTACTTTACTGCCTGTATTTGCTCAGATGATATACTTTCTTGATTATTTTTCAAATAGACCACATTGTTAATTCTTCCTGTAGCTTCTTGGCAATCATGGTGGTTCCTAAATAGGTCTTTTTGCCAATTAAGGGCTGCGAAGGCTGTAGCCCTGAAGGAGCTGTTCATGTCTACCACTAAATTGCTGTCACCTTAATGCACAGTACCCCTAAAGCACACATCATCACTTTTAAACAAAGAGAATAATTCTCTAGAAATCCTCTGTGGAGATAAGTGGATACAGTCCTTGCATTTTTTCACTCTCATTCTATGTCCGCAGGGGGAAAGGGTATAATTTCCTTTGACATTGTCTCACAAAGGAAAGCTCACATGTGGTCCAATTGGCTTCTTTTCAGGTTCTTTTACAGAACTATTACTAAAACAAAAAAAAATTGATAAAACAATTTTGCTAATGTGTGCATATCTATATATTAGTAGACTTGGGTTATTAACTAAGAGCAGATTTAATGTCTGATGGATGGTTCTCAGGACATTACTTACTGGTGTCCACAAATTTAAGTGATGACCACAGGCCCAGTGGCCATCATTATACATTGACAGGAACCACCATCATGGGGGTTGCATGAGGGCAGTGCCACAGTGGATGGATCAACATTTTTTTAATGCTTAATCGTGAAGCTTTTCGGGGCAAACAGACTCAACTGCAGTAACTGTTTTAGGCTTGAGTCCATGGGACAGCCCCCAAGTCCCCAGGGGAAGATGAAGTCCCTGTAGGTAATATTGGCTGAAACCTCAACTTAACCCATCATATTTCTGGTATAGTGAGCACTTGTTTTGCCTTGTTAAGTCTTTGAGGAAAATATCTACCTGCTTCCCAAAAAGAGCAGTTAGCACCGGTTCTATCATCTTACAATATATCCAGACTGTACTATAGCAACACCCATTATGTAGACCTTCCACAAAGTCAGATCAGTTGTGTTGGAAATTTGCCCTTCCTGCAGGGTCACCCCAGAGTTTTTCCTTTTTTCCTTCTTTTGCCAAACTAATTTATATTGCCCATAGGACTTGGTGTACTTTACTCCTGCTAACCAGTGGTAAAGAGCGTGTGCTCTTCCTTTAAACATGGTTAAATTGGCATTTACCTTATTTGCACATTAAGTCACCTATAAGTCCCTAGTATATGGGACTACATGAACTCAGGGCCAGTAAACTAAATGCTACTAGCAGGATGGAACACTCATTTTGCTACCCATTAAGAAGCACTGTGAAACATGACTTTAAATGTGCCCCTGCAACTTGGGTGTGAAGTTCAAAACTGCCATTTTGACTAGGCAAAATATACCTTTTGCCTGGCCTAATCCTTCCTATCTAATACTTGTAAGTCACCTAAAATAACTACTGGGCAGAGTGCATGGTATTTAAAAGTAAGGCATTCATATTTAAAGTTCTGCCTGCCATGACAATAAAAAACCTCCAACGTCATTATATTTCCCAAAGGCTAACACTGGTTTACACTATTTTTATACTATTACATTTTAATAAGTGCCAAATCCAGTTTGAAAGTAACTAATAAAAAGGTTTAAGGGCTCAGTTTAATAGTGGGATTTTATATTACTATTTTGCAAATTCCACAATTAGAAAGTTGTCATTTAACTGCCTAAAACCAAACGGTTTTCCTGCCAGTGTCAAACTGTCACTAAATCCCTGATGGCTCCCCTGTGCTGAGAATTTTATTGCTCTCAGACAGTGGACAAAAGGCCCTGTGTTTGGGTAGAAGGGCTCCTCCCTTGAAAGGGTGACCATGAGGGATGTGTCCAACCTCTTCCAGAACTTCAAAAGGTGGCTATCTTGTCACATAGAGGTGAAGCACCCACCTAGGCCTGCCTTTCCTTTGTCATTTTAGTGAGGCTGCCACCAAACCTGGAGGGGTAGAGGACCTGACCCGAACTGGTTTAAGGGGTAGAGAAAGGATTTCCCTCAACCCACCGGCTGGCACTGAGCATAAAAGTAGACCCCACAGACCTCTCTTAAGGAGACTTCTGGGAGGGTCAGAAGAAGGACTGCTCACTGTCTGAAGAAACTGAATGAAGACTGGACCAGCTTATCTTGAATCCAGTACCCAAGACCTAAATCCAAGCATCAGTTGGCTGACCTTTTGTTTGATTTACAGGCACTTCCAGAGGCCTCCCTCCCTGCAACTGCCCAGCTGACCTAAACCAAATGGACTTTCTCTGGACATTCACTCTGGGCTCTGTTGGAGGGAATCATAACCCCCAAGTGGGGTACTTGAGGTCCTGGACATTTGGCTGGTGTTAAAGTGTACTCTTCCGGTTTACACTGCAAAAGCTGGAACTTAGAAACTTTTTGCCAACTTTCAGTCTGGAGAACTAAAAGAGGCTGAGATCCCAGTCAAAGCCACAGCCATCGACACTGAACCACCAATCGGCCTCAGCTTGCAGGTTTGACCAGCTGAATGGAGATCTGACTTCCACAAAAGTTTCTAAGTGTAGAGGGCTTTATCTGGACAGATGCTGAGCAGCAACCTGTCGATATCAAGACCTTTCTGGACTTAGACTCCCTCTGCTCAAATCTTTAACATCTTTATTCACAATTGCACCTGGACCCTGCTCGCGAGCATCCTGCCTTAATCTAGACCCACTTCAAATTCACTTGCACCTTCCCCCTCAACAACTTGTCGGCAATCAATTTTTATCCATAAAAGTTTTATTTAGCTCGAACTTGACCCAAATCCAATCAGGTATCAGAGCGTTTTACATAGCACCAGTTACGTTACATTAGGACACACATTCATTCTTTGTTAGGCACCGGGAGATTAAGTGACTTGCCCAGAATCACAGGATGTTCAGCGTCAGCTTTGTCACTGTATCTGACTGGTGATCTTATCAAAGTCAGCTGT
This sequence comes from Triturus cristatus, assembly GCF_964204655.1. Lineage (NCBI taxonomy): Eukaryota > Metazoa > Chordata > Amphibia > Caudata > Salamandridae > Triturus > Triturus cristatus. The sequence goes on from NC_140588.1 coordinate 318,511,985, forward strand.
AACATTAGACTTTGACCCAGTTTAGCTTGACCAGATTTTGTGCTTTTTGGTGCTATTTATAATTCAGACTTTAAAGATTCATGTCTCTGGTCCTACTTATTGGATTTTGGTCATTTTCATGTAATTTCATTTATTGATATTTACTCTATTGCTCTACATTGGTTTGGGAATTTTCTTGTGTTGTGTTTGCTCCTTATTACTGTTTGAGTGCTGCATAAATACTTGACACATTATCTCTAAGGTAAGCCTGATTTCCTTGGGGTCAAGCTACCAGAGGCTTAATCACAGGCTTTTTTAGTGGATTTTGTGGTTCACCCTGGATTGTGATTAATGGGGAACCTTGAAAGCAAGCCGTGAGTCCGGGTGCCTGTGACTTTGCAGTAGCCGGCTGTACCTGAGCTCTGAAAAGAACTCCACTGCCCACAATTCACAGTGCCCAGAGGCCCTGCAGAGATTGGAGAGGAGGGGGCTGGCCCACACCATCCAAGCGCTTACAGTGTGTCCTGGCCTCCCGCTGCACGGGATCCTTGAAAGCAAGCTGTGAGTCTGGGGGCCTGTGACTTTGCAGTGGCTGGCTGCCCCTGAGCCTTGAACAGGACCCCATTGCCTGCAATTTACAGCACCCAGAGGCGTTGCCACGAGTGGAGAGGAGGGGGCACAGCCACACCATCCACGTGCTGATAGCGCGTCCCTACCTTTCCCAGCACGGGAAGTGTGTGCATGCACGAGTGCCAAAGTCTGGCTTGTCTTGGTCCATCATTGACTAGAAGAGGATGGGCTTACCCCCCTCTTTCAATTGTCTTCCTTCAGTATAAACATCTCCACAGTACGTAGAACCCCATCTACGTTAAACTCTGGTGAGCTCTTGTTTGTCATATTATGGTGAAATGTAAAACTGATGGTAACATTACTCGTTCCTCTGTTTCGATAGACAGCATGCTCAAACGGTTGACGGGATAGTAAGGAATGAATTTGAACTAACCAAATGTAGACTTTTCCTCAAACTCGGGGCTTTGTTGGCCTCTTGTCCCTAACTTGATACCATAAGAAGTAGTAATCCACTCAAGGTGAAGGACATTCACTCACCAATCCCTGCTGGTTCGGATGTTACCCTTGAAACAGTAAATCATGAAGAGGCTTCAATTGCACTGGGTAGTTCCCAAAATCCACAGCAGGCAGCTATTGTGAAGGTTATAAGGAAAAGGCAAACAGGAAAGAATGCGAGTGCTAAGAGGAAACAGCTCTCTCCTAATAAAGGTCTTAAGAATCAACCACTTTCCTTGATTCAGCCTCTGACCATTCCTTCGACACAGGCTGTCGAATGCTAGACTAAGTAAAAACCTGCCGCCCACATATTCTTCGACTCCTGAGGCAATGTGTGGGAAGTTTGATAAGACTTTGAAGGTTAAAGTGAAACTGGTGATGCATCACCGGGTTAAACTTGAAAGCCTAGTGACTATCCCCCTTAAAACATTCCTCTGGGATCACAAAAAGTCCATAGGAAGTAGTTCACCTGTGAGCAGCTAATCAACTCTGGTGAATAACGTCCATATAAACCAACAAGCAGGTCTTACTGACCCACTCTTGCCATCTGAGGGCACTTCGAGATCATCTTCCAATATTGTACCTCGGGACACAGCTACAGCTCATCTTGGTGCTCACCTTCAGTCTACAACACGCCTCCCTGCTATGCCGACTATTGTACCAACCTCACAGGCCATGGGCAGCTGTTCAACTGCCCGTGTCATCATTTGAGTCTTCTCCCTGCTGCCTGCCCCTATGTTTTAATTTTGGCCGGGGTTCTCCCATTAAGGACCGGGCAGCAAGATTGTGGGACCAGCTACGTAATAAGGATGCTGACTGCCTTTGCATGCACAAGCACTTTAATACCTGGGGTTCGAATGGAATTATAATGACCTGGAGAGTGGTTTGGCTGGGGCAGTCTTACAAAAACATTGTAGAGGATTGTGCTGTTATAAACTGTCTCAAACCTGCACGTGTACATAATATCTTGAGTACGAAGGAGCTTTTTAAGCCAGTAGAAACAAAGGTTATCATGCTCCTGCTTGGGTTTTACCACAAGCCACCTGTCTCCTCCCCAGGCCGACACCCGCACTTTACGAACACTCCAGGTCACATTATATGTTTTATTTTGTTCTCTGCATTGAGCGATTTAGGGGCTGTGGAGTGACTCTAATGCACCTAACATCTGTTGATTTTGGGTCTCCTGGGAATGTCCAGCTTATTTCTTGGAATGTAGCAGATTTGGCTCCTAAATTAGCTGGTCCGGATTGGTGTGAGTACATAGATTAGTTTGATTTCTGTCTATTTAAAAATACATGGTCCCTGCAAACCCACTATTATGTATGTTATATAAATGTTTTACAGGAAGCTGTCTCAGTGGGTAGGGGAAGGCCTTCCAGTTGCCTCACAATTTGGGTGAGGACAACAGTGAGGGTCATGTTGAGAGAGGTGAGGTGAACTCCTCAGACCTTTGTATGCCTTCAGGTCCCCCAGGGCAAAACCTATCTCATATATAGAATGTGTTCTGCATATCTGAGGGGAGTAATAGGGAATCAACTGTCCTCGAACAACTGACTGAATACACACCTATCCTTACAGACACCCAATGTTAGGAAAACTGTGGTGGTGATTTTAATTGCCAATTTGAACCATTGAGACTCGAAATCTCATCCTTGTCGGCTACAGTCAGTTCCAACTGTTATGTTATGTTATGTTATATGCACTTCTAGCGCGCACAGATACTCCGAGGAGTGTCCCGGCGCGAACCCAACAAGGATAACACAGCCAAAAAAAGGGGACTAAAACAGGAGGGTCTTCAGATGCTTTTTAAAAATAACAGGATCTTTAATGCCCCTCAAAGTCAATGGCAGCGCGTTCCAAGCCTGAGCCGCCAGCCGTGAGAAAGAGCAGCCGCCCAGTCTTACACGCTTGAAGCGAGGAATCTCTGCCAAGAGTTGAGAGGACGAGCGCAGCTGTCGTACCGGGACATAAAAGGCCAGCCTATTCTGAAGATAGGTAGGGCCCAAACCATACAAGGCTTTATGGGCGATGGATAACATTTGGAATTTTATACGGTCCTTTACAGGAAGCCAATGCAACAGTCGCAAGTGTGCACGCACACTACATCTGCATGAAAGGCCCAGCAGAAGACGGGCGGCCGCGTTTTGGATCACCTGCAGTTTATCCAACAAGTAACCTGGAATGCCAGCATACAATGCATTGGCATGATCAAGGCGTTAGAGGATTAGCGCACGAACCACAGTTTCCTTAGCCGCTCTGGACAGAAAAGGCAAAAACTTCCTAAGAGACCTGAGGATACTATAGCAGGAGCCTGTTAACTTCTTTACCAGTGAGGAGAAAATCAGGTTCTCTCTAAACCAAATCCCAAGTTTCTTAACAGAGTCACCTTTAGAACAAGGGAGTGGAAACCCAGGAGGCCATCATTTCCTTCTAAAGTCATCCGGGAAGGAGCCGTACAAGAGGATCTCCGATTTCTCCTCATTACATTTAAGCTGAGCTTGGGCGAGCCAGCGAAAAACCGAGGAGAGGCACTGTTGCACGGGGTGGACAGAGATCTCGTCATGACCCCAGGAAGACAGCAGTTGAGTGTCATCTGCATAGGCCATCACCTTAGCCCCCAAGGATTCGGCCAGATAGATAAGCGGAGTAACATAAATGTTAAAAAGAAGGGGACTAAGGGATGACCCCTGAGGGATGGCAGTAGCCACTAGCTGTGGTGCTGAGGTGCACGGTGGAAGCCATACCAGCTGAGACCGGCCCTCCAAAGAGGACCTGACCCAGCCCCATACCGACCCAGAGATTCCAATCTCAAGGAGGCGATTGAGCAGTAAGGCATGGGGCACCGTATCGAACTCAACTCTTGAGAAACCACCCATTAAGGAATGGACCTGACTGCAATTAAAATCAATGCACTCACTTTAAACCAGGAGTTAAGAGCCTGTAACGGCAGAACTAGTTCTGACCGGTCAGGGGCCCACACATTTAATCACCCTAATTTAACTAGTTTGATTGATTATATTCTTTTGGACCTCAAGCTATGGCCATATCTCAAAGATATGTATGTAATGTCATACCAGGACAGTGCCCATAATGCACTGGTTCTGAATTAAAAAAAACAGACAGCCTATTCTGGGAAATCATTGAATAGAAGATTGAAGATTACTAGCAAAAGGTGCAGGGTCAAATGGTTCAATATACAGACCTCGCCATAAGCCTGATTTTTAGCTTGCTGGCAGAAGGGATGCAGGGAATGGTGGGCCAAATTTCAGCTGGGGGCTTGAAAAGATCAATGGGTGCAATATCTGAGATCCACATAAGGTTGTTTCAGGGAATTGAGGAATATTTTCTTTGTCAAAATCAGGCAATCATTTGAGAGGAAACGCCCGCTGACCTGGTATGACAAGGGAGTCTCACATAGTGGAGATCTGGGATTAATCCTCTTACCACTCGAAACCGTCTCCTACCCAGCCGGAAGTCTGACACTGTGTTCATGCTGGGTTTTCTACCCCCGCCCCCTCCTCCTCCCTCATTCATTTTTCTAAGTGTGCCCATGACCAAAGCACTCCTCTCCCCTTGTTGGGGAAGGGATCCAGCATCTATGCCCTGGAGACTCAGCGACCCCGCTGAGAGAGTTCACTGTGACAAGAGAATCACACTAAATGGAAGACTGGGAATGATCCCTTTACCGCGGGGAGCCATCTCCCACCCAGCCGGACATCAGGCACAGTTACTTCCTCGTCTCCTTGCTGTGTCTTCTACCCCACCACCCCTTCCCTCCTTCATTCTTTGCTTGCCTCCCCCATTCCTTTCCTCTCTCCCCTGAATCTCTCTCCCCCTACTTGCTCTGTTTTTCCTTGTACCAATTCTCCGCTTAATCTCCCTCCCTGTCGCCCTTTTAGATTACCCCCTTCCCCTCTACACGCTGTGAACCAGCGGATGTGACTTGTAATTGACGTTCCTTCTGTAAGAATGTGTAACTTGTATATAAACAAAAGAAGGGTCAGAGCATAAGTTCCAGCTCCAGTAAATTCTTGTATACTTCAGCCTGTAATATCCTTCGAATACCTCGGTGCAGTCAGGTCTGCGGTGCGACCCACATGCACCCCAATTTAGGAAGTATAGAATACCCCACTAACACGAGCACAAAATTGACCCAGCACCCGAGAAGCACAAATAATAAATTATATAATGACAATGTGGTATAATATTACTAAAACCAGAGCTGAAATAGAACAGATAGCTTCCCAATGAAAAAAGCAAAGCGATGGTATTTTGACTGTAGACACACAGTCTTTTTTATTCCAAATTTTCTTTGCAGACACAACAAAATTGCTTTGCCAACGTGTTTTATCCCTTTCTTGGGATTTCTTCAGGGCTAGAAGCAATTACAAAAACTATTTACAATACAGACAAATTTAAAAACATTCAATCCATAAGAACCAGACAACTCAATTACATTACATAGCTCATCAATGATTGTAATTCTCGAAAAGGTTTTAAATTTGTGAATCAAATGGGAAGCTACTCCAAGTTATGCAACAAACTAGAAGCTCATACATATATTTTGACAATGATTGGTTATGCCTTATATTAAATACATTCAGTATTCTGTTTATGGGAAGGAAAGAAAACAAAAGAAAGCATACAATACATCTCAGTTAAGCTTACATCTTTCAGAATTTCAAATAACTGAGATATAAGTGAATTTGTCAAATAAAAAAACATATAAAGAAACAAGTATTCACACATAATGTCACAGGTCATATTTGTGATATGAGTTTAAAATAACACGTCAAAGTCAAACAGCATGTTCCACAGCAATTACCAAACATCATTCGCAAATTACTGATAGTACATCCTACCTCAGATAGGTTCCTTTAACCCCTGTTGTTTCATATATCGAGTTATAAATAGATTGTAAAATCATTAAAAAGGTGCACATTGCATATCTAAAAACAAATACAGCATAAATATGCTTTTAGTCGTGAACTTCAACCATACTTTGCTCGAGTTTTGTAAGTATACTTTTAATTTTTAACTTCAGCCACATATTGTGCAAGTAACCAATGTTCTATATAATTTTAGCATCACTTGTCGTCCCAGGTGAATATCTCCCATTACTTCTTCACCAAGTCAAAAGGGGCATCACCTCCTAGATAGTCTAACATAGCTCCATATTTGCCCTACACGGTGCTTATATTACTATTGTATAACTCTATCATGTACCTGAAATCAACAGTGTTTCCGTATCATCTGGTAGTGTCAGAAGGGCCTCAGTTATCACATCATTATGTGGCAAGAGTATCTGTAGAGAACATATCGTATTGCTGAGTTACAGTCATGGCACTTTTAGCCCAATAGCCTGCTCACTTATAACATATACCCTGCACTGTATGGCTATATTAAATGTAAATTGTAACCTGTGTAACTCTCCTCATGTAAAGCGCTCTGATACCTCCGGGTCTAGCCAGCGATATGTAAAACTCAAGTAAATAAATAAATAAAATAAAAATAAATAAGATGCCAAGACCAATTTGGTCAAAGCAATAAAAGAGCAAGATAGGGTTTTGATCCTGGCAGCTAGGCACACTTATAAAAAGGTGCTTACGGTCTCCAAAAAAGAATGGGAGAGGAATAGATGGGAGAGCCTTCTATATGCTGCTATTTGGAAAGCTCATCACACATTCTGGAATATAATATCTTCCGGTAGTAGTAAAGGATCTGGACCAGTAGAAGTTAATATTTCATCAAGTGATTGGGTAGCTGACTATTCAAGTTTCTTTGTGCAGAAGGGAGAATTGACCATTGCCGTTAATTATTCGACAGGCCCTGGGACCTCGAGGCAAACAATCCAGGACCTGGGTGAGGAGGAGGACAGTATTGAAGTATCTGCCCTGGGAGTATTTTTAATGATAAGGAAATTTCAACTCAGGAAATTTGTTCAGCCATACAGAGTATTGTACCCAACGAAGCACCAGGCTTAGATAAAATCGCTGGTGACGTACTTTGGAGGGAGGATGACATCTGAGGTGCTTATTTTTCACCATTATGTATTTCAGATTTCCTGAAAGGGGTCCCCTTGCCCTCTCCTTGGGCTGGGGCTGAAATCGCTCCCATATACAAGAAAAACCTTTGTGATGCACCTGCCAACTATAGACCCATAAGTCTAATCAATAGCTCGAAAAGCTGTTGTGTAGGGTCATACTTGGCCGTTTACGGGAGTGGATGGAGGCAAAGATATGTTGTCACCTCTCTAGGCTCGTTTTAGGGAGGCAACAACCACACTGGATCAGGTATTCCGGCTCCTGATAGTGTACTGGAAGGTGGTCACCTTGAGGGGTGGTCATCTGTATGTCTGTTTATAGACCTTCATTTCGCATTCGATTTAGTCCCCAGGCCAACCCCGTGGCGGGTGCTTCAAGAGTTAGGGGTACCAAACTACCTACTTGATATTATTGTGAGGTACCACATGAATATTTATGAACAAGTGAGGTGCAGCCAGGCCGGTCAGCTAATTGAGCCACTCCCCATAAACTGGGGGAAGGCAGGATTGCATCCTGGCCACAATGTTCTTCTCTCTCTATATAAATGGTCCAATAGATTTTTTGGAGCAGAATGACAACGATGCTCCCAGGTTGGCAAACATGAGGATTCCTGCCCTCATGTTTGTTGAAGATACTCTTTTACTGTACAAATCTCCCATGATTCTAACCAAATAGCTCCTGTACCACTGCAAACACTTCTGTAGGGTTTGGGGCATTACAATTAATGTAGGCAAGAAGAAGTACGTGATCTTAAACCTAGGCCACTTGACTAGGGCCAGCCCAGTCCTAGCAGGGACTCCCTTAGAAAGGGTTCATACTTTCTTGTATTGGCAATTACATTACCTAAACACTTGGAATGGCAGATGCATGTTACCCTGCTTAGGCAAAAGTTAGAGGAAGTTGCAGGGGTATATCTAAGATGGTACTCAGCTCACAATTTTGACCTTTCTACCCGGCCCTGCGAGTAAATCAACTGTATTTTTGAGACTCTATGGCTGATGCATTTCGTTATGGGACCCTTTCCCTTCAGCCTTTTACTGCCAGATGGGCTAAAGTCCTTAGGGCCAACGACCGGTGGTGCCCAACTTTTGGCACCCACAAGGAGAGCATAGAACATGTCCTGTTCTTGTGCTCGGCTTACCAGAGCAGTAGGTGTGGTTGGTTATTAACTCTGTGTTGAAATCTGGGCTCTAGAGAATATAAAGTTACTCTAAGGATTCTCGGAACTGACCTAAGCAAGACATTGGTCTTTGGACTTACTCGTTACTTGATGGCTATGTGGAGAGCTACAGCAAAGTTTTGCTCCTTATCGGACAAGTAATCTAGTGGAGATGTGGTGATGTGATATGTTGTGAAAATTTATGCTGAGTCCATGGAGGATTATACTTGGCTGCGCTCCCTTATTCCCCTTTTCCCTTTTCTTGTACCTTGACAATCAATTATGCTCTTTTCTATTTAACAACTTCTGGTGCACATAATGCTGTATGACTAAAGAATGTAACAAAATGAGCTGGATTTTAGTTCATATGTAAGTATAACATTATTACCATATTTATGTTTTATACTGATTTATGTGCTTTTATGACTTTGTGTTGAAATAAAATTTTGACTAACTGACTAATTAATATATGAGGTGGGTTCTCACCCCCCTCAAGTAGTACTCCAATTTATTATAGCTTGGGTACAATACATTTAGACTTGCTTATAACATAAACAAAAATTATCACGTTATCAGTGGCCAGACAAAGCCTGAATTGGCTACCTTTTGCCCCAATAATCAAGTTCAAAACAAAACTCTGTGTCTGGTGCAGAAGATGTTCCATAAATATGGCATCTTAGTTGGAATTGGCCAGCTGAAGCATTCCTGGCCAGCAAGAACACTAACTGCTGTCAAGTGGTTAAGTTGTGGAATGGCCTCCCTACGTCCTTGATACAAATCTCCAATCAATAACCTTTCAGAAAAGCTGTTAATTTGTTCTTGCTCAAGTACGGGTATTGCTTTATCCATGTAACAGTTTTGGCACTTCATGTAGCTAGCTATGTATTGCTATGTAGCAAGAAACCACCTATTTGGTGTATGATGCACTTTATAAACAAACAACTCAATCAAAGAATTAGGAGCCAGTGTGAAGTCTAGGAGGCCACGAAGCTGAGAATAGACTCAATCGAAATGCGAAGGTATGAGAATTTGAATGGCAGTTCTGAGGTTGTCCTTCGGAAGCAATGGTTTCACTTTCTCTAACAGAGAGAGCTGTTACTAGGCCATCTTATAAGGCCTGAGCAAAATTGTAATAATGCCAGCGTAAGTTGAGCAACTTCATACCAGTATACCACTTTGAGGAATTACATGACATTTGCGGTAAAAAGGCACTGCCAACAACCCGTTCTGCACAGGCTCAACTGAAATCAAGCAGCTTTTGTTTTCAATGATTGCCCCCCTCTTTTTTTTTGCATAAACTGCATCTTCGTGTTAAACAAATTCACATTTTACATCATTTTTTGTTTATTTTCCTGAAAATATATGTATGCAAATGCAAATTAGGCAGATTCGCACATCCTTACATCTCATGTTTCTTGGTGATGTTTGCTTAAGGCTGAAATTTGTGTCTAGGGTGAATCTGATATACATGGCATTGGATGTAAGTTGGGGTTCATATCCTTTCAGGTTCATGTGGTTGAACCATGTTTTTTTTTGTAAATATGTTTATTGGCATTTATAAACATACATTCTTATATTGACATAATTAAAATCTAGAGATAATAGTTATCGGTCACATAGTTATTCTTCTGTTCGTCTGGGCAATGGGTATATAAACAGTAGTAGTTTAGGCGCATAGTATACTTCAGAGGACATACACAGTTCATTCCATTTCTTCGTGCAATTAACAGCAAAATCTGGTGTATTCTGTGTATGAGCAATGTTCCTCTTACATCCATCCATCTTGCATCTTCTATCCTTAATTATTCACTCCTGGGGCCAATCATGAGGTAATGCGCCCTTTTTAGGTCTAGCCTGACCCAGCGCATGCGCTGGTCTGGCGAGACTTATTGAGAGGACTCCAAAAAGTGTTACCAGGCCAGCCTAGAGCTACAGTGCATGTGCGCGGGCGCGCGCGCCACGCTTTACCGCGATTACTTTCACTTTTGCGGCCGCACGGCCGCTTTGATGTTTGATCGCGTTCGCGATCACTTTCACTTTCACAGCCGCTTTGATGTTCTCCTCGAGCCAATTTAGAGGCCGGGCGCCAAATGAAAATGTGCCTGGAAGGTTATTTTCAGGACCGCACAGAAAATAAACATTTACATTGTAACTATTGGGAGCACAGTTCGAAAACCAGAGCAAGTGGTGACCATATACGCAAAGTGTATGCTGATTTATACACCGCTTAAACTACTAGTACTACACGAAACGATAGAAAACAGCAACGATCCTCCACTCTACAATTAAAACAACCAGTAAAAGCAAGACCTTATATATCAACTGGGACTAGTGCATAACCATGCCAGTGCAGGTTAATGCAGTTCTTATTACCATGGCGGATGGCGAATTCAGAAACTTCACGTCTCACTCTTTCAAAGTTAGATTCACGCATTTGCAGTTGGACCAAGCTCTCATTCGCAGCAGGTTAAGTATCAAACCTGGAGAGAAGGCCTTGAACCTGGACCTTAAATGCTGCTCAGTTCAAAGCTCTGCACATGTATCTGAGACTTTTCTTGCATTCAAGGACTTTTGTGTTAAAATCCAGCATGTTCACCATAATTACAAATATTGCGGGAGGGCTATTTGGTTTCTGCAATTCTTCATATGCTTGTATGACAAATAGGGGTGGGCGGAATTTGCGAAATTCACTTTCGCAAATTATCGCGAAAATGTTAAAAATCTCCACAAACACGCGGAAATATTGCGAAGATGCAGAAGTTTTTTCCCCGCCCGTTCGCGGTATTTTCTGCGTGGTCGCGGCTCGCCAACTTACCCATGCGGTTGCTCACGGGCGCGGCCATCTTGTTTTCACTTGTCTCGCGGTGCATGATCGCGAGAAGAAAGACGTGATCGCGTGATGCATGACGTTACTGCGGGAGCGAACTGTCGTGAGACAGTGTGAATGGCTACAAACAATCCAACATCACGTGGAGAACGCGAACGGATTGGGAAAACTTGTCGGCGAACGTGGGGATTCAGGTAAGGCGATCGCGCGCACGCGAGAATGTATTATTTTACAGCGCGAGCAAGAAACAAATTATCGCTAAGCTGCGGAATGCGGAAATTTTTACATTTTCGCGCTTTCCGCGGAACTCGAAAATGCCAAATTATCGCAATTTCCGCGAACGGAACGGAATTTTGGCCCAGGCCTAATGACAAACCACTTTACACTACTTCCTTGCAAACGTCTTTGGATACCAATTAAAGAATAAAGTTGAAGACGCTCACCTAGACTCATAAGATACACTAATCCTTAAATACACATCTGAACTCAAGCAGAAACAAGCACTGGCAAAGCCAACAAGTCTGGCATAAGGTGCCAGCCTTTTGCCAATGCTTATTTTGTTTTGTCATGGTTTTTGTGAAACTTTATTGTCGGGGGAATGGCCAGGCCCCACCCAATATAAGAAAGTTAAAACATGGGCTAAAAGCAAAAATAGTTGTTGGTCTCATAAAGCACACATTACCATATTTCGCCCTGGCACTGAAGGGAGCTACCTTGTGTGTGGATGTGCTGGTGGTGAATGAGCAGAATACCGTCACTCAAACTGAAGTTAGCAAATGGCTGAAGTGGGGGTATCCCAGTGCCCCATGTTTTATGCTAGAGTGGGCAGAAGAAGAACGTGAAGGACACAACACCAGATCAATGAATGAAGAGGAATGGATCAAATGTCCTATAAGTAAGGATATTATGTGTGTAATTTTAGTAAAATCAAAAGGTCTCAGCTAACCCCAGATCTAAAAATATCTGCTGTTGGTTCCCAAACACAAACAAAAATGCAGCAAGAGCTTTTACCACTGTTATGCAACTACGTGAAACAGACTAAAAACTTATATTAGTGAATTCAAAGTTGGCATCCCCTTGACAAGTCTGAACAATAACTAAGAGCACCACTTGCTTGATGACCGCAGTACTCTAGGGGGGTTCCCATCAATTACTAATGAAAACAACAATGAGGAAATAGTATAGTGAAGTATTTCCTTTTTGAAGCATGGTACCTTGTGTCTTCGCTTATGGTTATGGGTTGTACTCTTCCCGCATACACTCTACGTTAGTAAAAGTAAAAATATTGGCCCTTAAATATCTAACCCACATTTAGCTTAATTCTGCCTTTGACCACCTTTTGTTTACCCTTTTACAAATACTATGACTTTGTACGCTCACAGCAGCATGAATACGCTGTTATCTAAGGTGACAACGTTCCCAGTAATCTTCTTGAGGTAAAAATACGAGGAGACTTTGGAAGTCTGATACAAGTATCTTTTGCAAAAAGCAGACTCTACTAGTTTGTGCAATACTCACTTCGTTGTGCCAACTTCAGAACGAGGTTACACTTATTAGAGTGGCTGGGCAACAACTCAATAGCATAAAATCAGATTATTTGAGTCTTTGAACACTTCATTTTCACATCCTTCATCAACTTCTAAAATATCTAGTGAATATGCATGGGGGAACACCTGTATTGCTGCAACCACATTAGATGATACACAAACACAAGTTAATCAGAATGTATAGTCTTATTACAACAAGAAGTACGGCAAGCATTATTTTGAAAATCTCTATTCCATGGTTCCCAATTATCCCCGATAACCAAGACCGGATGCCACTCATGTTAAAGTATGGACAAATTGAATCTTGTGTAATTTCTTCACACTATCCTTAATGTCATCTATCTGTTCATGAATACTAATGGTTGTATTGGAGAAAACGTTCGCTCAGACCACCCCACTTTGGCTACATAGATATAATATAAGGCCATTCTATTCTGCAAGAGCATGGTCTTCTGGGTATCTAACTGATCTGATATGAAACTTAAGGAAAATGTAGGTGGCATCGGCTACTTCTTCCAGTATCTGAGCATTGTGTCTAGTCTCTTGGATGGCATGACTTACACCATAGTTGGTGAATAGGATGGAAAATAATCTGTTCTTTTCTGAGACCTCACGTTGCCTTCGCTTTTGCTGGATAGGGTGAACATCAGAGTATCTGATAGTGTGGATAATGTAGCCAGGATAAATGACCCCAGCACATTCTTGAAAAAAGCCATGAAAAGGCGTTCTTTGCATAGATGATGATTGCACAGTCTGTTTGACATCAATGCTTGTGAAACACTATGCTAGTAGGAAGATGATGTTCAAAAGGGGTTCCTACATAATGAATGGTCTCTACAACAATGTCACGCTCCCTTTGGCTCACAGAGTCACTCTTGTTAGATGTTTCTTGTTGTTCACAGAACTGCCTCCTTTCCGATAAACCAAATGAGCAACATCAGGTTCATTGCGACAAGTGGAATTATTGTAATCTTTAATGCTATACAACGACTATCAGGTTGTGCTGGCATATTCAAGCAGTTTGTGCGCGTGATAGAACAGAGCAAGACAAGTTTACTTTTTACTAGGCGGTGCTCCAATCAAAGGTACACAAAAACAATAAAGAAAGTCTATGACTCATCAAACTGAGAAAACTAGACAAGAACAGGACTAGTGAAAAGTATTCTCTAAAATTCCATCTCCTTCACTGCAGTATAATCCAACCATACTTAACGACAGTGAATACGAATATTATTTGTCAATGAAAGCGTACACATCATTAATGGAAACAATGCACCTGTAACATTGCAACTGAGGATATACGTGTATGTGTTTATGCATAGGTATGTGTAGATGTATAAGTTTATGTGCCCATCTCTCCATTTGCTTCTCTTTCTGTCTGATGGGTTTTGCGCATTCTTCATTCAAATGAGTGAGATCTTACTTGTATGTGTAAGTACGTTTGTGCACATGTTTGACTGCCTATCCTTCTTTGTGCATATGTTTTACTGTGCGTGCATGACTTTCTGTTTGCTTACCTTTGTGGCTGAATGCGTTCATGTATGTGTGGCAGTATGTGCATGGCTAAACACTTTTGTGTGTTCGCGTGAGGGCAAGTGTATGAGTTTCTTTTGCTGCATGCATGTGACTGTCTGCAGTTATCTAGCATGTGAATGCTAAGTGCCGTGTTCAGGATCTCCAAGGGAGTTTTGATCATTTTCATCTTTCTCTATTTCACACGCTATGTCTGTGTGCTTTTCTGTGTGATATGTGTATCTCTGCATGTTTTATGCACGGTTGTGTGTGTGTTCTGGTCCAGGGAAGGCATGGCTTGGCAGTTCGGGCTGGACTGTTCCCATGAGGCACAGGGTCAGACTGATTTGCATATGGCCATGTCTGAACTGGGGTGGCAGAGTGGGCTAAAGAATGGTGATGGATCAAACCCAGATCTGTTGACTGGGTGTGAGTGTTTGATTGGTTCTGATGCTCCGTCCATCACCACCCCCTTTTGTACTGCTTTGTTCTCCATAAGTTGGCAGGGTATGCTCAGACGGGAGTCCCTTGCTCACTTTGCCACTGGATTCAAGCAAGCCTGGCTGAAGACGGCTAAAATGCCAGAAACCGGTCCTAGGAAGCTTGTTTCTGGTCCAGGGAAGGCATGGCTTGGCAGTTCGGGCTGGACTGTTCCCATGAGGCACAGGGTCAGACTGATTTGCATATGGCCATGTCTGAACTGGGGTGGCAGAGTGGGCTAAAGAATGGTGATGGATCAAACCCAGATCTGTTGACTGGGTGTGAGTGTTTGATTGGTTCTGATGCTCCGTCCATCACCACCCCCTTTTGTACTGCTTTGTTCGCCATAAGTTGGCAGGGTATGCTCAGCCGTGAGTCCCTTGCTCACTTTGCCACTGGATTCAAGCAAGCCTGGCTGAAGACGGCTGAAATGCCAGAAACCCGTCCTAGGAAGCTTGTTTCTGGTCCAGGGAAGGCATGGCTTGGCAGTTCGGGCTGGACTGTTCCCATGAGGCACAGGGTCAGACTGATTTGCATATGGCCATGTCTGAACTGGGGTGGCAGAGTGGGCTAAAGAATGGTGATGGATCAAACACAGATCTGTTGACTGGGTGTGAGTGTTTGATTGGTTCTGATGCTCCGTCCATCACCACCCCCTTTTGTACTGCTTTGTTCGCCATAAGTTGGCAGGGTATGCTCAGACGTGAGTCCCTTGCTCACTTTGCCACTGGATTCAAGCAAGCCTGGCTGAAGACGGCTGAAATGCCAGAAACCGGTCCTAGGAAGCTTGTTTCTGGTCCAGGGAAGGCATGGCTTGGCAGTTCGGGCTGGACTGTTCCCATGAGGCACAGGGTCAGACTGATTTGCATATGGCCATGTCTGAACTGGGGTGGCAGAGTGGGCTAAAGAATGGTGATGGATCAAACCCAGATCTGTTGACTGGGTGTGAGTGTTTGATTGGTTCTGATGCTCCGTCCATCACCACCCCCTTTTGTACTGCTTTGTTCGCCATAAGTTGGCAGGGTATGCTCAGACGTGAGTCCCTTACTCACTTTGCCACTGGATTCAAGCAAGCCTGGCTGAAGACGGCTGAAATGCCAGAAACCGGTCCTAGGAAGCTTGTTTCTGGTCCAGGGAAGGCATGGCTTGGCAGTTCGGGCTGGACTGTTCCCATAAGGCACAGGGTCAGACTGATTTGCATATGTCCATGTCTGAACTGGGGTGGCAGAGTGGGCTAAAGAATGGTGATGGATCAAACCCAGATCTGTTGACTGGGTGTGAGTGTTTGATTGGTTCTGATGCTCCGTCCATCACCACCCCCTTTTGTACTGCTTTGTTCGCCATAAGTTGGCAGGGTATGCTCAGACGTGAGTCCCTTGCTCACTTTGCCACTGGATTCAAGCAAGCCTGGCTGAAGATGGCTGAAATGCCAGAAACCGCTCCTAGGAAGCTTGTTTCTGGTCCAGGGAAGGCATGGCTTGGCAGTTCGGGCTGGACTGTTCCCATGAGGCACAGGGTCAGACTGATTTGCATATGGCCATGTCTGAACTGGGGTGGCAGAGTGGGCTAAAGAATGGTGATGGATCAAACACAGATCTGTTGACTGGGTGTGAGTGTTTGATTGGTTCTGATGCTCCGTCCATCACCACCCCCTTTTGTACTGCTTTGTTCGCCATAAGTTGGCAGGGTATGCTCAGACGTGAGTCCCTTGCTCACTTTGCCACTGGATTCAAGCAAGCCTGGCTGAAGACGGCTGAAATGCCAGAAACCGGTCCTAGGAAGCTTGTTTCTGGTCCAGGGAAGGCATGGCTTGGCAGTTCGGGCTGGACTGTTCCCATGAGGCACAGGGTCAGACTGATTTGCATATGGCCATGTCTGAACTGGGGTGGCAGAGTGGGCTAAAGAATGGTGATGGATCAAACCCAGATCTGTTGACTGGGTGTGAGTGTTTGATTGGTTCTGATGCTCCGTCCATCACCACCCCCTTTTGTACTGCTTTGTTCGCCATAAGTTGGCAGGGTATGCTCAGACGTGAGTCCCTTACTCACTTTGCCACTGGATTCAAGCAAGCCTGGCTGAAGACGGCTGAAATGCCAGAAACCGGTCCTAGGAAGCTTGTTTCTGGTCCAGGGAAGGCATGGCTTGGCAGTTCGGGCTGGACTGTTCCCATAAGGCACAGGGTCAGACTGATTTGCATATGTCCATGTCTGAACTGGGGTGGCAGAGTGGGCTAAAGAATGGTGATGGATCAAACCCAGATCTGTTGACTGGGTGTGAGTGTTTGATTGGTTCTGATGCTCCGTCCATCACCACCCCCTTTTGTACTGCTTTGTTCGCCATAAGTTGGCAGGGTATGCTCAGACGTGAGTCCCTTGCTCACTTTGCCACTGGATTCAAGCAAGCCTGGCTGAAGACGGCTGAAATGCCAGAAACCGGTCCTAGGAAGCTTGTTTCTGGTCCAGGGAAGGCATGGCTTGGCAGTTCGGGCTGGACTGTTCCCATGAGGCACAGGGTCAGACTGATTTGCATATGGCCATGTCTGAACTGGGGTGGCAGAGTGGGCTAAAGAATGGTGATGGATCAAACCCAGATCTGTTGACTGGGTGTGAGTGTTTGATTGGTTCTGATGCTCCGTCCATCACCACCCCCTTTTGTACTGCTTTGTTCGCCATAAGTTGGCAGGGTATGCTCAGACGTGAGTCCCTTGCTCACTTTGCCACTGGATTCAAGCAAGCCTGGCTGAAGACGGCTGAAATGCCAGAAACCGGTCCTAGAAAGCTTGTTTCTGGTCCAGGGAAGGCATGGCTTGGCAGTTCGGGCTGGACTGTTCCCATGAGGCACAGGGTCAGACTGATTTGCATATGGCCATGTCTGAACTGGGGTGGCAGAGTGGGCTAAAGAATGGTGATGGAGCAAACCCAGATCTGTTGACTAGGTGTGAGTGTTTGATTGGTTCTGATGCTCCGTCCATCACCACCCCCTTTTGTACTGCTTTGTTCACCATAAGTTGGCAGGGTATGCTCAGACGTGAGTCCCTTGCTCAGTTTGCCACTGGATTCAAGCAAGCCTGGCTGAAGACGGCTGAAATGCCAGAAACCGGTCCTAGGAAGCTTGTTTCTGGTCCAGGGAAGGCATGGCTTGGCAGTTCGGGCTGGACTGTTCCCATGAGGCACAGGGTCAGACTGATTTGCATATGGCCATGTCTGAACTGGGGTGACAGAGTGGGCTAAAGAATGGTGATGGATCAAACCCAGATTTGTTGACTGGGTTTGAGTGTTTGATTGGCTCTGATGCTCCGTCCATCACCACCCCCTTTTGTACTGCTTTGTTCGCCATAAGTTGGCAGGGTATGCTCAGACGTGAGTCCCTTGCTCACTTTGCCACTGGATTCAAGCAAGCCTGGCTGAAGACGGCTGAAATGCCAGAAACCGGTCCTAGGAAGCTTGTTTCTGGTCCAGGGAAGGCATGGCTTGGCAGTTTGGGCTGGACTGTTCCCATGAGGCACAGGGTCAGACTGATTTGCATATGGCCATGTCTGAACTGGGGTGGCAGAATGGGCTAAAGAATGGTGATGGATCAAACCCAGATCTGTTGACTGGGTGTGAGTGTTTGATTGGCTCTGATGCTCCGTCCATCACCACCCCCTTTTGTACTGCTTTGTTCGCCATAAGTTGGCAGGGTATGCTCAGACGTGAGTCCCTTGCTCACTTTGCCACTGGATTCAAGCAAGCCTGGCTGAAGACGGCTGAAATGCCAGAAACCGGTCCTAGGAAGCTTGTTTCTGGTCCAGGGAAGGCATGGCTTGGCAGTTCGGGCTGAACTGTTCCCATGAGGCACAGGGTCAGACTGATTTGCATATGTCTATGTTTGAACTGGGGTGGCAGAGTGGGCTAAAGAATGGTGATGGATCAAACCCAGATCTGTTGACTGGGTGTGAGTGTTTGATTGGTTCTGATGCTCCGTCCATCACCACCCCCTTTTGTACTGCTTTGTTCGCCATAAGTTGGCAGGGTATGCTCAGACGTGAGTCCCTTGCTCACTTTGCCACTGGATTCAAGCAAGCCTGGCTGAAGACGGCTGAAATGCCAGAAACCGGTCCTAGGAAGCTTGTTTCTGGTCCAGGGAAGGCATGGCTTGGCAGTTCGGGCTGGAATGTTCCCATGAGGCACAGGGTCAGACTGATTTGCATATGGCCATGTCTGAACTGGGGTGGCAGAGTGGGCTAAAGAATGGTGATGGATCAAACCCAGATCTGTTGACTGGGTGTGAGTGTTTGATTGGTTCTGATGCTCCGTCCATCACCACCCCCTTTTGTACTGCTTTGTTTGCCATAAGTTGGCAGGGTATGCTCAGACGTGAGTCCCTTGCTCACTTTGCCACTAGATTCAAGCAAGCCTGGCTGAAGACGGCTGAAATGCCAGAAACCGGTCCTAGAAAGCTTGTTTCTGGTCCAGGGAAGGCATGGCTTGGCATTTCAGGCTGGACTATTCCCATGAGGCACAGGGTCAGACTGATTTGCATATGGCCATGTCTGAACTGGGGTGGCAGAGTGGGCTAAAGAATGGTGATGGATCAAACCCAGATCTGTTGAATGGGTGTGAGTGTTTGATTGGTTCTGATGCTCCGTCCATCACCACCCCCTTTTGTACTGCTTTGTTCACCATAAGTTGGCAGGGTATGCTCAGACGTGAGTCCCTTGCTCACTTTGCCACTGGATTCAAGCAAGCCTGGCTGAAGACGGCTGAAATGCCAGAAACCGGTCCTAGGAAGCTTGTTTCTGGTCCAGGGAAGGCATGGCTTGGCAGTTCGGGCTGGACTGTTCCCATGAGGCACAGGGTCAGACTGATTTGCATATGGCCATGTCTGAACTGGGGTGGCAGAGTGGGCTAAAGGATGGTGATGGATCAAACCCAGATCTGTTGACTGGGTGTGAGTGTTTGATTGGTTCTGATGCTCCGTCCATCACCACCCTCTTTTGTACTGCTTTGTTCGCCATAAGTTGGCAGGGTATGCTCAGACGTGAGTCCCTTGCTCACTTTGCCACTGGATTCAAGCAAGCCTGGCTGAAGACGGCTGAAATGCCAGAAACCGGTCCTAGGAAGCTTGTTTCTGGTCTAGGGAAGGCATGGCTTGGCAGTTCGGGCTGGACTGTTCCCATGAGGCACAGGGTCAGACTGATTTGCATATGGCCATGTCTGAACTGGGGTGGCAGAGTGGGCTAAAGAATGGTGATGGATCAAACCCAGATCTGTTGACTGGGTGTGAGTGTTTGATTGGTTCTGATGCTCCGTCCATCACCACCCCCTTTTGTACTGCTTTGTTCGCCATAAGTTGGCAGGGTATGCTCAGACGTGAGTCCCTTGCTCACTTTGCCACTGGATTCAAGCAAGCCTGGCTGAAGACGGCTGAAATGCCAGAAACCGGCCCTAGGAAGCTTGTTTCTGGTCCAGGGGAGGCATGGCTTGGCAGTTCGGGCTGGACTGTTCCCATGAGGCACAGGGTCAGACTGATTTGCATATGGCCATGTCTGAACTGGGGTGGCAGAGTGGGCTAAAGAATGGTGATGGATCAAACCCAGATCTGTTGACTGGGTGTGAGTGTTTGATTGGTTCTGATGCTCCGTCCATCACCACCCCCTTTTGTACTGCTTTGTTCGCCATAAGTTGGCAGGGTATGCTCAGACGGGAGTCCCTTGCTCACTTTGCCACTGGATTCAAGCAAGCCTGGCTGAAGACGGCTAAAATGCCAGAAACCGGTCCTAGGAAGCTTGTTTCTGGTCCAGGGAAGGCATGGCTTGGCAGGTCGGGCTGGACTGTTCCCATGAGGCACAGGGTCAGATTGATTTGCATATGGCCATGTCTGAACTGGGGTGGCAGAGTGGGCTAAAGAATGGTGATGGATCAAACCCAGATCTGTTGACTGGGTGTGAGTGTTTGATTGGTTCTGATGCTCCGTCCATCACCACCCCCTTTTGCACCACCCCCTTTTGTACTGCTTTGTCCATGGGCAGCACTTTCCTTGCTTGTGTGAGCTTATGTGCATGTGAGAGGCTGTTTTTGTGTGCCTGTCAATTTGCCCGTATTTTATTGAGTGTATTTTTGTCTGTGCTTGAATGCTTGTCTACATGTGTGTGTGTGTCTTTGTGTGTGCTCCTTTGTGTTCATGTGTATGTGTCCTCTTTCCTGTGCTTGAGTGTGTCTGGTCTATCTATATTTGCAGTGCTTTCAGTGAGCCAGTCAAGACTCTCTCTACACACCTCCCTCTACCCACCTCTCTCTACACACCTCTCTCTCTCTTTCTACCTCTAAGTGGCAGCCGGAGCCTGATAGCACTGCTTGTCCTTTAAAAAAAACAACAACATTGGCATAGCCAATAGGTCTCGCCTTTGGGGCCTTATAAGTGTTTAACCATGCAACAGTTAATGTTGTTGCACCAAGTATATTGTGCTGCATAACTAAATACTTATAAGGTCCAAAAAGCGAGGCCTATTGGCTATGCCAATGCTTGTTTTTCATTGCCGTTCTTCATCGTATTATGTATGCCTTAACGTAATAAGCAAGTAAACTTAAACAACTAAAACAGTGTCAGTCTGTGCATGCAGGTGTCATTACCTCTATCGACGGTGGAAGATAGACTCTCAGTCGGGGGGACAGGGTTGGCTGGGGACCATCCAGATATCAATGATGTTACATATATCTCAGGGTCTCGCTGCTCATTTATGAGGTTAAGAAGGGTAGGGGGATAGGGGAAAAAGGGGGTGAGGGGTACCTCCATTGAGATAGGTAGCCTGCACTAGAGTTTATCAGTCTGAGCCAGCCAATGTAGCTCCACCCCCTCCTCACCGCTGGTGGGGCAACTCGGATGTTCCCAGTTGTATAAGACTTCCCTCCACGCCTCTACAATCGGGCGCCTGCGCAGGCCCCTTAACTCTTCTCTATGTGAGGTTCTGCCATCCGCTGCTGCCCAACTATTCACCTCCGTGTTCCAAACCCCAAACTGTGGTCCCAGTGCTGATTTCCATGTTATCGCAATGCGCCTCCTGGCCAGGGCCAAAGACAGATCAATGAAAAGGTGTCCCACCTTGCGTTTGGGTGGTGTGGGGTATAGCCTGAGGAGGCACACCCCAGCTGAGTGTGCTAGTGTAGGTTGTTAATTTTAGCCATTACTGCGTCCCATAATCTCTGTAAGGTTATTCAGCTCCATGTCATGTGGAGGAAGTCCGCATCTAAGTGTTTACATCTTGCGCACTCTCTGGGTTCCCCACCAAATGCAGCTTGTATGCGATGCAGGGTCATATATGTCATATGGACATAGTTAAACTGCAGGTATTTCAGGCGGGTATTACGAGATATCTTTTTAGGCGATTCCAGAACGTGGCACCAGTCTGCGTCTGTGAGTGTTTGGTTAAGAGCTCTCTCCCATTTCCCCCCGGAGGCTGAGCATCGGGGACAGGGATGTTTCTTGGAGAGCGGCATAGAACCCTTTAATTTGATGGCCAGCTGTACCCAGTGTTATCAAGGAGTGGAGAACCCCATGCATAATTGGTTTCCTCTCTTCCCACACCCCACAGAAGTTCAAACATCCCCACCAGTGTTTCATACATAAGGAATTGGCCAGTAGAGAGACCATAACTCTCTACCAGGTCTGCAAAGGGGAGTAAGCAGTGTTCCTGAAAAGGATCCCCGGTAGTGTCAATCCCCGCCCCAGTCCAGGCCAGCAGCTGTTCTGCCCCTAGGATCATCTGAGGTTCTCCATATGGTAGCCATATCAGTGGCAACACCGGTGTGTACCTCAGACCCACTGGCATTCTAGCCATGCACCTTCTCCAACACTGCAAAGCCACAGCCTGCAAAACTGAGGTGTAGGGGACTTTTGTGGCCGGGTTTAGCAGCTTAGCGAGCAGTAATCGTGGGTGTTGTCCAAGCTCCACTAGATACGTTCCCTCCTGATTCACCCCTCCAACCACTGCGCTACCCACTGAAGTTACACAGCCAGATGGTAAAATTCAAAGTCTGGGACCCCCAATCCACCCTCCCTCATAGGGCGCTGCAAGGTTCGCAGCGCAACCCTATGTCTACCATCTGCCCAAATAAGATCTCGCACCAGTCCATCCAGGGGTCCAAACCGACCTGCAGGCATCATCACTGGTAAATTTTCGAAATAATATAGTTGCCTAGGCAACATAACCATCTTGGTCAGTGAGATTCTAGCCATCAACGGTAGTCGCAGCGAGCCCCAAAAGACCACACTAGAGCACAAGGAACGGACTGCCCTTCCCAGGTTTTTTTCTCTCATATTCTCCAAAGAATGGAAAATCTGAATGCCCAGGTACTTAAAGGAAGACGAGGACCAATTATATACTTCTGGAAGGTCCCCAGACCCAGGGAGAGTTCCGGCCATTGGGAACAGGTGTTTCTTATGGTGATTAACCAGCAACCCTGATCGCTGGCCAAAGCTCTCGAGCAATCTAAAAGCGGTGACCGTTCCCGCACAAGCATCGCCCAAATAGCTCATCAGCATGTAGGGAGATTATGTACGTTCTTCCATTCAGCTGTATCCCAAGTCCCTGTCCTCCTCTATGGAAGAGTTCCGCCAGCGGTTCAACCGCTAGCACAAACAATAGGGGGGACAGCGGGCACCCCTGTTGTGTCCCACGGGAGACCAAGTATTCTGGAGCAATGGTGCTGCCTGTTCTGACCCTTGCCATCAGGGAGGTATATAATGGTGGAACCCATTTTTGCCAGCCAAGTCCCATTCCCATTTTCTTCATAACTTCTATGAGATAGTCCCAGTTGACTGTGTTGAATGCTTTCTCCAGATCCACCGAAAGCATAGCTGCTCGCGGTAAGTTCTGGGCCATTGACTTGTATAGCACCAAATATAAAGGACGCAAATTATATGATGTGTTTCGGAAGGGAACAAATTCATTTTGGTCAGGGTGGATCAAAGTTGTCAAATGGGGCATCAGTCTAAGCGCTAGTATTTTACTGAGTACTTTGAAATTAGTATTGAGCATGGTCAAAGATCTATAATCTCTCACCCCTGCCTCCGGGCTTTCGGTCTTGGGAAATGGTATCACCATCGCGGAGTGCATAGAGGGTGGCAGGTGCCCCAGTGCAAGGGCTTCATTGTAGAAAGCAACCATGCGGGGGCCAGTATAGACCTATATATAACATAAAACTTTACGGGCAGGCCATCAGGACCTGGCGTTTTACCCCCGGCCAGCTGAGCCATGGCTCTCCTGACTTCCTGGAGAGTAACCGGTCCCCCGAGTTCCTCCATAGTTTCTTCCTCAACTGCCGTCAGGGCCAGAGGGGCAAAGAAGGCATCAATATCTTCTTGTGAGGGGCCCGGCGGGCTGTGTATAATTGTTCATAGTATGTCTGG
This sequence comes from Triturus cristatus, assembly GCF_964204655.1. Taxonomy (NCBI): domain Eukaryota; kingdom Metazoa; phylum Chordata; class Amphibia; order Caudata; family Salamandridae; genus Triturus; species Triturus cristatus. The sequence continues at coordinate 318,535,985 of NC_140588.1, forward strand.
AAGGCTCCATTTATCGTGTCTGGGTCACACTCGGTCCTATTCTCCGCCATCCTGATTCTGGTTATCGGGGATCCCCGCGATTCAGGCCTAATGATCCATGCCAGCAACTGCCTAGTGTTCCCCTCCTCATTCTGTACTCTATCCATGTAGACTCTACAGTCATGTGAGCGGAGCCTCTCCAGTACATCATCGTAGGGCTTTTGTTTTGCCAGCAGTTGCTCACGAGTCTGTAACCCCGGCCCTTTCATGTTATCCAGGATCTGCAGCTCTCCCTCAATCCTGGTGAGCTCTCTATGAAGTTCTCACTGTATCTCAATGGTTTTCCCCATACAATGTCCCCTCACCACCACTTTAAAAGCCTCCCACTCCACTAATGCTGTGGAGGCAGTGTCTGTATTTTCAGTGAAGTATGTGTCCACTGTAGCGCGTAGGGACTCCACAAAAGGCATGTCCTCCAGAGCCACAGGGTTAAGTCGCCATGTGGGGATAGGAGGTCTGCGCCTCCGAGAGCAATAAGTCAGTACCAGGGGACTATGATCTGAATACATGCCGCCCAGATATTCGGTAGACTGGGTGAGAGAGCCAAAGGTCTGCAAACACCAAAATGCATCTTTTCTAGTGTGGAGATGGTGCAAGTGTGAGTTGTAGGAATATTCCCTAATGTCGCTATGCTGTACACGCCATATGTCATGAAGATCCCAGTGTGCCATCCAACCCCGCAGCCTCGCTGCTGTCTTATGTGCATGTGCTACTATCAAAGGTGGGTGAGACATGTCTTGTTGGACATCTGCCACACAACTAAAATCTCCCCCCAGCACCAGCTGCCCCGTTGCTATACTTGCTATGTGTGCGGAAAGGGAGGTCAAGTACGCCAGTTGGTCATGATTGGGGGCATAGCAACAACAGATTGTTATCTCCTGTCCTAATAAGCACCCACCACTAGCACATACAGTCCTTCTACATCTATTAGGGTGCAGATTGTCTCAAAGGGTACTCCTGGTCGAACCCACACCAACACCCCTCGGGCGAACGCAGAGAAACCAGTAGCGAAGAATTGACCCCGTCATCGCTGTTTCAGCTTCTCAGCCTCCCCCTTGGTCAGATGGGTCTCCTGCAATAGCACAATCTGCACTCCCCGTCTTTTCAAATAGTTATAGATCTTATAACGTTTGGACATGGAACCCATGCCCCTGATTTTCCATGTGAGCAGTTTCACCCCTTGTTGCTCCATTGAATACCTTTACATTTCACAGTTAGCCACTCCCAGCCACTCCCACCCCAAAAGACAGCAGAAAAATTCAATATGACACCTTCGCATGCACTGAAATCAAGAGTGACCAATTGTAACAGTCCCAAACTTAAAACAACTCCCCTGCCCCAGGGCATACTGACATCGGCCATCGGCCCAAACTTTCCCTTTATCAAGACTACAGAATAGTGAAGGTCCAAACCATACGCAGTGAGGACCTCCAGTGGGGTCGTGGTTATGCTACTTTTACAAATCTATCACAACCTGTAATAGGCAACTTCTCTGGGTGCGCTACTATACCATCCGCAGCACCGGCCCAGTCTCATATCAACTCAGAGCAGCCGTTCTTTATTATATAATGTTGTCGGCCATGTGTGGGGTCACCACTGGGAGTTCCAAACTGCCTTTGCCAGAGGACTCTGATTCTGAGTCACCAGTCCACTGCGTAGATCTGGAACCCTGTTCCGATGGGGCTGCCCCTCTGCGAGCGATGTCCACCACCGCCTGCAGTGCCGCCGCTCTTTCAAGTTCAGTCTGTGAGGAGTTTGGTTTCTTCGCTCCTATTCTTTCAGATCGTCTTTGAGAGCGCTTTCCAGATCTCCGGTTCCTCGCCATCTGCTGGGGTTTCGGTGCATGGCCTGGTTTTTCCGTACGGTATGTCAATTCAATCCAAAGCTATTTGGGGAGTTTTGCAATAGTGAGTCCTGCCATCTAGAACAATGCGGAGTTTGGCCGAAAACATGAGGGAGTACTGAGTGCCTTCTTAACTTCGGAGTACGAGACCCGCTTCCGCTGGACCGCCAGTGTATAGTCTGGAAACACGGAGACAATGGGGTTGTTGACCATGAAAGGGCCATGCGTGCAGGTATTTTGTAAGATAATGTCCCTATCCCTGTAAAGGAGCATCTTAGCCACTTACGGTCTTGGGGGGGGTGGCCCAGCGCCACTGGAGGTGCCCTCTCTAGTGTAAAGAATTGAGACAGCGCACCTGGGGCCACCACATCCTTGAGCCACGGCTCGAGATATGCCACCATGTCTCCTTTTTCTACCCATCCGTAAAGCCCAAAATTCCTACATTGTTGCAGCGGCTGTGACCTTTTCCGTCCTCCACCTATCGTTCCAGAATGCAGACCCTGTCTGTAAGTTCCGTTACCCGTTGAGAGAGGGCCTTATGTTCTTCAAGTACGGTTTCCACTTCTTTATCCCTCTCGCTGAGTTTGTGGTGCTCCGCCCGGAGGAGGCCCAATCCCACTGAGACTGTGCTTATATTTTGATGGAGCATGGCCTTGGTATCTGAAATGGCTTCAAGTATTTTGGCCAGTTGTTGCTGGATGGGACTAGGTCATGTTTGAGGTTCATGGCTACACCTCTGCCAGTTGGAGGGCTCATCCTCGTGTTCAGGGGCTGTGCCAGTTTGTTTCCCATCATTACGGGTTCTGGTTTTGAGGAGGGTTCCAGTCCCATGCCTAACCAAAGCCTTCAGTCTCGCTTCACTGGGTCGCAAACTGCTTAGCCACCTGCCAATACCCAATATTCAGCCTGCACGCCAGGGGAATCCAGTGCCAAGAGACTGCGCCGGGCTACTCCCCTGGGCTCTAGGCACCACGACGTGCTCCTCCAAGCCTCTCACCCAAGTTCCCATAGGTTCGGGTTAGCTACCACTCTTGGTGTCTTCAATAGGGCCACCGGGCACGTCCTCTGTCCAATTAGAGGGGCCTCCACCTCCGCAACCAGTGTATTTCAGTATGGCCTGCCGTGCACGTCTTGTTGGTGCACAGCTGCATGTCGTCTGCCCCCAGCGGGTCACAGTCCCCCTTCTGCCCACCAGGGCTGCAGCACCGTCTCTCAGAGCTCCAACTGGCCATAAAGTTCAGCGCACCCAATATACCCCCAGCAGGGTCCCCATTGGGCTCTCACTCAGCCCGCCATGTGATTGATATTAGTCTCCGCTCCTTTTCTGGAGGCTCTATTGCGTACCGCAGCCCGGCTCTACTGTCCTAAGGCTGTGCAGCTTGATTTGTTGCCGCAGGTCTCAGGGGTCCATCAGTGCTCTCCCCGCTGCAGTGTCCAGGGGTCTGATCTCGGTGGATACACCCCCCCCCCGGCCAAGCCCCACAGCCAGGCCGCCTCCAACATCGGATGGCTCAACAGGCCTCATCGCGGGTCCAAGCAATGGTGTCCGAGCTCTAACTCCCGGCCAAGCTGCATGTCGCCGGCCATACCGTGCCGCTCCCAGGTGTACCAGCCAACTGCACAACTCATAGGCAGTGTGTAGGTAGGTCTCTGGTGCAGCCGGCCGGTCACTAGCAGCCCAGGCCTTGCAGTCATGCCATGTCCGCCACCACGTAGTTCTAGTGGGCCCCGCCCCAGTTCAGAACTCGAGGCCAGGGCTTCAGGCCACGCTGCGGTGTTCACCCGTTTTACACGAAGCCGGGCACGCTGCATGCCCAATCTTCTCAACGGGGCAGTGCTTCAGGTTCCAGCATCCAGACCACCACTTACAGCTCAGTGGTCCAGATGGTGCTGTTCGTTAGTGGAGGAGAAATGCAGGGCGAATGCGGAGCACTGCACTCATGCGTCCGCCATCTTCTGCAGCTCGCCATGCCCCCATGGTTGAGCCATGTTAAGGTACATGTGGGGGCTCGATATCCAGGCCTGGTTGAGGTGCCAGCAGTGTTTGAGGCATTGTATGTCTGGGGCAGTTTAGACCTTCAAATACAGCTGTGTGCCATCACTATATTGGTAAATGTTTTGGTTCTTATCTGTGAATAGTTGGAAGGATCCCCATGTAGAGGTTGAAGATGCAGGGAGGATACGTTGGAACCCTGGGTACTTCCAAAGGTGATTGTAGTCTTCTGGACCCTTTCATACTCATGTGAATGAACTGGTATTTGTTGGATAGGTATGCTGAAAATCATTGAAAGACCTTTCCCATGAATCCCATGCAAGACTTCATGCTGTGGAGAGCACAAAGTAGTCAACAGTACCAAGGGCAGCTGATAGGTTCAGAAATATCATGAAACATAGTCATCTTATCTGAGGTCTGGAATGCACCATCTTCAAAACAGCTGACCCAACATTCTGCAATGTGATAATAACTTTGAGAGAGTTTGCCGAATATCCATAAAACATTAAAAAAAGTACTATTTTTTCATCTTGCTTGCGCATGTCAAGTTTTGGGGTAATCCATCAAGAGGTGGTTGAGAAAAAAAGAGAGGGTTCCAAAGTGCCTTCTCCCCATGACTTTTCCACAGACTTTTTAAAGACAGGTTACCTCAAACTGCTGAACAGAATTACACCAAATTTAGCAGGAAGGTAAATCTTGGTCTATCGATTGTGCTTTTTGTGATTAGGCATAAATCCGCTCTGCAGTTTTTGAGTAATTAAAGGTGAAAAATGGAGCCCTGTGATTGGTGGAGAGGCCCGTTTTTCCCTAGAGCCTTCTTGCTCTCATAGGAGTGCAATGCTCCCACAAATCCTACAAGATTGAGAGCTCTGATTGGCTGGCTGTTGGAATTTCAGAAATTAAAAGTGCCTGCCATTACTGTTTACTGTAAAAAATTGCAGGTGTTGTGGAAATGAAGTAAAAAAACTAAATAAGGGGGCATGCAGAAAGGCATCCTGTTCCCCTAGAGTTAGGGAGATGGTCTCTAAGGAATAACTACTGTGACAAAAATAAATTTATATTGTTTTTAAAATAGTTTTAGTATCTCATGAGCATGGACATCGATTCAACAAAATGCCAGGGGTAGCAGAAGTGACATCATATACCCTTTTACCTCAAGTGATGTCACGTAACCTTAATCTTGATTACATCACAATAATTTACGTAATTGCATAATTACTATTATATATTCTTCTAAGGGAGAACAAAGGGTGGGGGTTTCTCTTTCCTGAGGAAATTCTGAAAATTGGGCTTTAATAGTGCATTTTTATGCACAATTTTCAAATAAATTTGCTAAAAAAGACATATGCTCTATAAAAACACTCACTAAATATTCAAGTCCTTTCATGATGTTCCAAGCTACTGAAATCTGACAGTCCCCATGAGTTCCCCCAATTATGTTTTTAAAGTGTCCTATGGGTGCCCTCTTATGTCAAACATTAGGACCAGCATTTTGTTTGCCATGGTGGCCCCTTTTGCCCAAACAATGCATACAATATGCCAGTGCCAGAAGTTTCCAAATTCTGCTTCTCTTGCACTATGTCCAATAAGTCAAGGACCACATTTTGTCATGGATAGCCCCATGACCTTGCCACAGTTGTCTTCCCATATGCCCAAAATGTCCTTAAATGTGCCATCACAAGCAATTTGCCACAGGTGCCAACTATGCCAAGAATTTCCTCGAGGAGACCAGTGCTGGCATTTTTTCATGGGTGCTCCTTGCCAAAATTTGACTACAGTGCCAGCAGTAGCATTTTGCCCAGGTTATCTCATTTGCAAGTATTGCCTCCACTATTCCAGTGCCAACATTTTCTCAAGGGTACTTCTATAAGTCAAGAAGCATGCCAGGTTCAACAGCATATCTGCAAGCATAATGGCACATGGTCACTTACATTCATATATTCACACTCATTCTTTGTAAGCACTGACTTGCACTCATTAATTTTCATCTACTCGTACTCTCACTCTCACCTTGAATCACTCATTCGCACTCTCTCACTCACTCTTACTTTGACTCACTTATACCTGCTCACTCATTTTGACACACACACACACATACATCCATGATTCCATACACAAACATACATACCCACACATATACATGCTCTCTCACCCAACCTCACTCTCACCCACATGCACGCACACAACATACATTAAAACCATTTTATTCTTCTTATCTAAGATGCCAGTGAAGGTTCATATCTTGCTGCTCCACCTTTTATTACACTAATAGTGATTAATAAGCTATTATTGCTATTGATGTAATAAAAAAATGGCAGAAAGTGAGGTTAGACCCTGACTCTTATAATGCAAGATACCCTTGCTTTCTATGCACTGATGTTGCCACCGCTGAGGCCATGTGTCACAAAGGCAGTGCCAGAGGTAGCAAGGGGCAAGCTAGTGAAACCTAAATGATGTCCATGCTCTCAAGTTTCTTGAGGGATGGTGAATAGTGAAAAGGAGTAGGTGAGTTCTCAAAACACTCTAATAGTAGGAATGCATACCATGGCACTTGTTTCTGAGAGTAGGTGTTTAAGAGATAAGTATTGTGATGAGTAGAAGTTAATTCTTTATTTAAAAATTTTACAATATCAGGAGACTCTCACTGGATTGTGAAATATAGGAATAAGTAAGTAATCTTTGAATCAACTTTAGTATGCACACTTGTTGCTGTAGGAAGGAGTCCTACTGGAGATGGTGTTAACAGAGTCTTTTATTTATGCTCATTGGGTTGGGCATAGTTTTGAGAAGAGTTAAGGCTCTTCCCGCACCCTACTAAGCACACCCATCATCAAAGACAGGGGTGTTAGCAGACAGGGCAGTCCCTGCACACAGCCTACTATGCACACCCATCATCCAAGAGAGATGATCTCAGCAGCGAGATCAGTCTCTAGGCCTTGGCGTAGTTCACGGAGTTTAGCTACGCGGAACCCGCGAAGTTACAAGAAAACTCTGCGAAGTTCTGAAAGTGGTGGAGTGCAGTTTGAACAGCAGTTTGTGCTGGTATTTCTGCCCCTCAGGTAGAAATTCTACCCGAGTGGCAGCTCGCACTGCCGAACTTACCGTTCGCGATCGCAAACTTACCGTTAGCGATTGCAAGTGGGGGGAAAAACTCCGCTGCACATCGCAAAGCGGAGTTTTCTGCACTCCATGAGCTCCACCGAGTGCAGAAAACTCCGCAAACTCCATGAACGGAGTGAAGTTCACCGCCCAGGCCTACTCTCCACACACCCTACTATGCACAACTGTCATCTGAGAGAGAGGTCTGAAAGAAGAGGCTAGTCAGTCCTCACACCCTACTTCCACACCCATCATTTGACAGAGAGGCCTGAAAGGAGGGGCCAGTCCGTTCCCACTCACTAAAACGCACACCTGTCATCTGAGAGAGAGGTCTCAAAGGAGAGGGCAGTCACTCCCTACTCACTACTATGCACACCTGTCATGTTAGAAAGAGGTCTCAAAAGAGAGGGCATTCCATCCACTCACCCTAATATGAGCATCCATCATCTGAGAGAGACGTCTGAATGGAGAGGCCACTCCCTCCCCACACCATACTATGCACACCCCACCTGAGAGAGAGATCTTAAAGCAGAGGCTAGTCTATTCACACACAGGATATATTTTTCAGTCATTCTACCATACATACAATCAAAGCATTATTAATTTATTTAATAAAGGTTAAAGTAATGTTATAGTTAGGTGTATTAAAATCTACACACTCAGGGCGGAGATTCCAGCCTGACTGCTGAGGTAAAGAAATTACTCGTAACATACTTTTGAGAATACGAAAAGTTGAAAACTTAGACTTTTGGTCTAAGTGTACCTTTGTGAATCGGGCACATACTTTTACTGTGAAGAGAGAGGTGACTGTTGAGGGCGCTGTTACCAAACCCAATCATACAGCCTATTGACCTATAGAAATGTTTTTTCCAGAGTGGTGAGTTCCTTAGAAAAGAATTTCACTGTCAATCAGGGGAATGTAATCAATCAATCAGGGGAATGTAAGCACGCTTCTCACCCGTGAGGGTCTCAAGGCACTGGCGGGGTAAGCCACTCCATTCAGTCAAAGAGCCAGGTCATGAGTGTCTTCCTGAAGATGTTCAGGGAGGGGTTGCATCTGATGTCGATCGGCAGCTCGATCCAGTTCTTGGCGGATCGGAGGTTTCTCTTGGGTATATGGAAAGAGACTCTCTAATTGAGGTATTGGGGTCCGGTGTTGTGGAGGCATTTGTAGGCGTTGGTGAGTATCTTGAAAGTAACTCTCTTCTCAACGGGGAGCCAGTGGAGTTTACTCAGGTGTTGGGTGATGTGTTTGTGTCAAGGGATGCCGAGGATGAGTATGGCTGTGGTGTTCTGTATGGTCTGGAGTTTGCGGAGCAGAGACTTGTTGATCCCGGCGTACAGGGCATTTCCATGGTCCAGTCTGCTGGTTATGAGTGCGTGAGTGACGGTCTTCCTTGATTCGGGGGATCCATTTGAAGGTCTTTCAGAGGATGTGGAGGGTGTTAAAGCAGCTGGAGGCGACAGTGTTGGCATGTCGGGTCATGGAGAGGGAGGAGTTTAGTACGATGCTGAGGTTTTGGGTGTGGTCCATGGGGGTGGGAGGGCTGCCAAGGGTGGTGGCCACCAGGTGTTGTCCCATGCAGAGGGGGAGGGTTCAAGGGGGAGGACCTCTGTCTTCTCTGTTTTGAGCTTCAGGCAGCTGCTGCTCATCCAGGATGCATCGTCCTTCATTCCTTCTTGGAAGTTAAGTCTGGTGGTGATGGGGTCCTTGGCGAGAGAGAGGATGAGCTGGGTGTCATCGGCGTAGGATACGATGCTGAGTCCGTGCTGTCTGACGATGGTGGCGAGGGGGGCCATGTAGATGTTAAAGAGCGCGGGGCTGAGCGATGATCCTTGGGGTACTCCGCAGTTGATTTCCGTGGGTTCGGAGAGGAAGGGTGGCAGTCTGATTCTTTGGGTTCTGCTGGTGAGGAAGGAGCAGATACAGTTGCGGGTGGTTCCCTGTATGCTGGCGTCGTGGAGTCTGGCAGTGAGTATGCAGTGGGAGATGGTGTTGAACGCTGCAGAGTGGCTGAGTAGGATCAGGGCTGCGGTGTGCCCTTGGTCGAGAAGAGCGTGGAAGTCATCTGTGGCGGCGAGTAGAGCGGTCTTGGTGCTGTGGTTGCTGCGGAATCCGGATTGGGAAGGGTCAAATATGGAGTTTTCTTTAATTAATTTTGTTAGCTGGGCACTGTCATTGTTCAGAGCTCAGGAGACATAAAACTGCAGCATTCAACCTGTACAGAGTTGTAAGGATAGGAGCCAGGCTCCTATGAGAATCTATCATAGGGAATAACACAGGACCCAGTGTTTCCCTAAATTATTCTACACATAGCTTTTACTATGTACAGAGCTATCACTTTAAAGGATATTCTTAGCATATCCAATCATACATTGTCTTGACACACAAACAAGTTATTTGCAGAGTGAAGAGATCCTCAGTGAGGACTTTCACACCCCTTAATCACTCCTTAGAGAGATTTCAGCAGGGAGACCAGTGTGTTGTAAAACTAAAGCACTCACCCAGTATAGAGTTATAGGAAAAGGAAGCGTTCTCCCATGAAGCGCTACTATATAGCATCTACAGTGTGTTACAGTGGTATAACACAGGGCCATGTGCTTCTCTAAATCCTTCTATACATAGCTTTTATTGTGTACAGAGCTGTGCGTACTGAGGTTGCTGTTACCATACACCTTGTTGACATATAGAAAAGGTCTTTGGAGAATGATGCTTGTCTCAGTAAAGATTTTCACATCCCTCCTTCACCCTCTACAGGGCTCTCAGCACAGAGGCCACGTTGTTTTAAATGGAAGCATTTATCCTGTATAGAATTGTAAGAAAAGAAGCAAGTGTCTTATGAAACTATAGTATAGATAATATGCACCCTGTTATAATGACATAACACGAGGCCTAGAGTTTCTCTTAAATTGTCTGCACAGATCCATTACTCTTTGCTGAGGTGTCATTAGAGAGGGTGCTGTTAGCAAACCACATCATACATCCTGTTCATCCAAAGAAAGGGTCTTTGCAGAGGGGTGAATTCCTCAGTAAAGCCTTTCACACCCAGCCTCCACCCTGGAGAGATGTATCAGCAAAGACTCCATGTTTTCATGAAACTGAAGCATTCACCCTGTATGGAGTTGGAAGAAAAGGAGCCAGTCGGTCATTAAACTCTATCATAGAGAATCTGCTCTCTGTTATAATGACAATTCAGGGCCTAGTCTTTCTCTGAATCCTTCTACATATAGGTTTTAGTGTGCACAGAGCTATCACTAAGGAGACCACTCTTACCAAACCCAATTGTATATGCTCTTGATGGTCAGAAAGGTATTTGCACAGTGGTGAGCTCTTCAGTAAAGTTTTTTACACCTAGCCTTTACTCTGTAGAGAGCTCTCAGCAGAGATGCCATGTTGTTTTAAAACTGAAACATTCATCCTGTATAGAGTTGTAAGAAAAGGAGCCAGTGTATTATGAAACTATACTTTATAGAATCTGCACCCATTTAAAATGGCATACCACAGGGTCTACAGTTTCTCTAAATTCATTCCACACATGGCCTTTACTATGTACAGTGCGTTGACTACTAAGGCCGCTGTTATCATACCCAATCATACCCCATATTGACATAGACAAGGTCTTTGCAGAGTGGTGAGTTACTCAGTAAAATCTTGTTCAATCAGCTTTCACCTTGTAGACAGGTATAAGCTGAGAGATCGTGTAGTAAAAAAAGTAAAGCATTATCCCTACATACATTTGTAAGAAAAGGATCCCACTTTTACATGAAACTCTATTATAAAAAAATCTGCCCTCTAATATAGTGCCATAACAGCCTAAATCTATCTGGCAATAACATTTACTGTTTACAGATGTACAACTACCAATTCTGTTCTTTGCAAACTCAATGATATACTTTTTTGACACACAGCACAACAGAGGTCTTTGAAGAGTGGTGAGTTGCTAATTACATTTTATCACAATCAATTTTCATCCTGTAGAGGGGTGGGCCCACAGTGGCCATATTGCAAAAAAATTCAAACATTTACTCTGTATAGAAGTGTGAGAAAAGGAGCCACTCTCTTTTGAAACTGCACCATAGAGAAATGGCGCTCTGTTATAATGTTATGACACAGGGACTAGAATTTCTCTGAATCCTTCTACACATAGACTTTACTGTATACAGAGCTGTCGCTACAGAGGCTTCTGTTAGCAAACCCAATCAAACACCCAAAAGAGGTCTGTCACGCCCCGCCCCACAGATCAGAGGAGTCTATTGAGTATGTTCTGTTCCTGTTTTATTGTTTTCACAGGCACGTGTCTAGGGGTATAGGGAAGAGGGATCACAAAGGAGGTTGCTGAAAGGGAGGGGTCGCTGTTGGGCTCTTCTGGTTTCTTTGCTCCCGGCGTCGGTGGCGGTCTTTTCCTCGGGCGTGGTCCAGCCAGTCGTCCCCTCGGAATAAACAGAAACACCGAGGTAATTATTACCCGTCTTTAACTTGTTGTTTTCCCTCCCCCTTTTGTTTTACGGTCGTTTGTGGATCCCCATCCTTTACTTCCTTTATGGCATGGGCTTTCCTATTCCATCATCCCCGGGCCCTTATTTTCAGGTGAGTCCTGCTGGAGATGGGTTCGAGCCCGCCCGTTCGCCCACCCCTTCTTTTACCCTAGGGGCGGTTGTCTATAGGCCCGAGTAGGACTAATGAGCGCCACCAGCCCACGAGGGACCTCCCTGTTTCCCCGACCACTTGTCTGAAGCCGGGGCCCGGTACAGGGGTCCCGGCTGCCTCGTCCTCTGGTCCTTCTTCGGGGCACGTCCTGGCGTGTCCTCGGGTTTCCGCCGTGGTCTCTCTCTGGTTCTGCTTTTCGTTCCGCTACTCGCTCCTCTCCTCGCTCTGCTCCTTGCTCTGCTCCTCGCTCCTCTCCTCGCTCTGCTCCTCGCTCTGCTCCTCGCTCCTCTCCTCGCTCTGCTCCTCGCTCTGCTTCTCGCTCTGCTCCTCGCTCTGTTCCTTGCTCTGCTTCTCGCTCTGCTCCTCGCTCCTCTCCTCGCTCCGCTCCTCGCTCTTCCTACGTAACTCGACCTCTGTGTCTGCTTCCGGTGGTTTTGAGTCCTCTAAGCCCCTCCCCTTGGGTGTGAGGGTCGTTACTGGTAGTAATGACCTGGTGCCTCCGGGTTCCTTCGGCAGCTCCCGCTCGTCACAAGGTCTTTGAAGAGTGGTGAGTACCTCAGTAAAGGCATTCACACCCATTCTTTACTCTGCAGCTGCAGAGAGCTCTCAGCAGGAAGGCCATCTAGGCATGAAACTGAAGCATTTAGAGTGCACAAAGCTGTAGGAAAAGGAGCCACTTAGTTATGAAACTAAACCATAGAGAATCTGCAACCTGTTAAATGTTAAAGATTGAGTTGTGAATATTAATATACATAATGTTTTGTACAATATTGCAAATTGTTACTGTAAACTGTGTCAGAAAAATAAATAAATGGGATCTTTTTTATGCAGGTCTACCAATCGAGTAAGATGCAAACAAACTGAAGGGAGGAAGAAAAAAATTAAAACAAACCTTGGGCAGAAAGAAGTGATGAGCTTCGAGACAGGAAGACCAACAGAAAGATGGTAAAACAAATCCAACTCTAGTAACAGTACCACATTTATTTTTATTTTAAAAAAATAGTTAAGTCCAGAATTATTTCTAATGGAGCTATCAATTCTCACAAAAGTGTACCAATGTTTAAGAAAAAACTAAAATCAGAAAAATCAGCGTGAACAGCACCTCGTGGTCTGCATGTGCATGGCCATTTTGTTTTACCTGCCTACTGTTCTCTTCATGGTGATGGGCCTGATTTGTGAATCCCTATAATATGTATTTAATTCTCCCCATCCCACTCATCTACCCCTTGTTTACCTTTTTTATCAGTGTGTGTGTATTTCTTTTTGTGTATTTTACGTTTTTGTCTTATTAAATCCTTTTCCGTGATTTTTTCAACTTCTTTGTTTTACCTCTCTACTTCCCTAGTTCTTTCTTTCTGCTTCTCTATTCTCTTCTTTTCTTCCTACTTCCTAATCCTATCCAGCGCCATGTCAAAAGAGCAGCGACAGAGAGTAAGTGGTGACACCATTATGGCTGCTAAAAGCCACAAACCTTGTGGTTGCCGGAGCCACCATGGGGTGCAGCCGGTCCCTGTTTTTTTCAAGCCAGAGGTGGGCGCACTTTTTTCTACGTGCAGTGCCACCTCCCCTCCATGCACGCAACAGGCGGCATGCCCGGGAGGGAGTAATCCCTGTAGGAGTATCTACTGCTGTGGGGGAGAGTGCACCTGTGCATGCACCAGAGCACTGGGGTTCAGTGCACCATGCAGCACGAGACACACTGCTGGGCCGACATACTGCATAAGGAACAGGACCTAATTGACCTGCTGGATGTCGAGGTTGCAGGTCTCAGTTATATTTTGTGTTCTACAATGCTAATATTAATTTTTCAAATAGCTTGCTGCTCACACTCAGAGATAAGTTAAGTTTAAGTTACAAATATTTTGTGATCCAGTTTGATCTGGCCTGGTGCTCAGTGCTATCAAATCGTACTCATCGGTTCTCACTATGCTGATTATTTAAGAAGTCCTGCAGACTCCTCTGTCCTGTCACTAAGAATGTATTAGTAGTATTGGTAATAGTGAGATCAATGAGGTAGCTCATACAGTCCCAAGTGATGTGTAGTATTCATTTATGCAGTGAAAGAGCTCATCAAAGGGGAGAAGCAAAGCCCATTCATTGCAATGTATCTGTAGTTTCAAATGTAGTTTTGGAAATTAGGACCAGGGCTTTGATTAAGTAAATTAGGAATAGGTCAACTCAATACCTTTACTTTAGACAATCAGATTCAGAAAAGTACAATGCTACTGCATTTGCCTGTCAAATTTTTTTTTAGGAGAGTAACTGTACCTCGAATCTATTTTTTTTATCTCCTTTAGTTCTTACATCAGCACCCAGGGGAAAGAGGGCATCGTCCAAGGCAGGTGAAGGGTCTGCCACAACCAGTGCCACGGAGGGTGGAACTACCACTACGACCACCAGCACCACTGGTTCTGCTGGCCCCAGTAATTTCTGTTATTCTTATTATTTCCCTAACTTTGACCTCTCCCCTTTATAAGAATCACTTTGCCTTGTTCTAATGTTTGTTAAGTTCTTGTTATCCCTGCGTTATCTTTTTTTCTATGTTTCATGTTTCTGTAGCTGACTTCCTCCTGTCTGTCCTATTTTGTAGCTTTCTTCTGCCTTGTTAGTAAGCTTTGCATCTTCCCTTATATATCTTGTGTACTGGTAGTGTAAGACTAAGAAAACAGATTTTTGGTACCCTACTGTGAAGATTGCAGGCTCAAGTAAGCTAATATTCACCACGCCTGTTTGTTGAGAAGGATTTCTTTTTTCTTTCTCATCCTCAAAAAGTTAAAATGAGAGACTGTCCATGGTCATGGTGGACTCCCCTAATGTTGTGTTATCATTCATTTATATGGTATGCCAGTACTTTCCATGACAGTGCAGCATTGCAGGAAAGTATGAGGTATCATTGCATTTGGCAACAAACTAGGCCTGGGCGGTGAATTTTGCTCCGTTTGCAGAGTTTGCTGAGTTTTCTGCACTCCGCACTCCACGGAGCTCGCGGAGTGCAGAAAACTATGCTTCGTGATGTGCAGCAGAGTTTTTACCTCGCTTGCGATCGCAAACAGTAAATTCGTGATCACGAACGGTAAGTTTGCAAGCGCGAGCTGCCGCTCAGGTAGAATTTCTACCTGAGCGGCAGAAATACCAGCACAAACTGCAGTTCGCACTGTGCTCCACCACTCGCGGAACTTCGAGGAGTTTTTGTGTAACTTCGCGGAGTTCCACGTAGCAAAACTCAGCAAACTACGCCCACAAACACCATATGTTCATCAATTTATTTTGCCCAATCATTGGTCTTCAATAACTCATAGTCATCATAGCTCTCGCCTCCATTACATAAAGCTTTTTGTTCGCTTAGCTAACTGGCTTTTCTAACATTGCCACCAACAAAATGCCCAAGGTGATAGATTTGATAGAAGATACTGTTAACTGAATGATAGTGAGGTATTGCAGTTGTCTATTTTTTTTAAAAATAATAGGAGGAGGCGTATCTGTCCTCTAAAACAGGTAATGTTTTTTTCTAGCTGCACAGACCACCACCAGTGCTGGAGCCAGCACCAGTGCTCCAGATGTGGCAGGGGAGGCGGTTGGAGAGGGTGTTCCAGCGGTGGCAGAGACAGTGATGGTAAGTCAAATTTCTTGCTCATTGACAAATCAAGTGTACTCACTGTATTTGTTAAGCGAGGCAGAAATACCATCCATTATCATTCATTACCTCCCTGCCAATGGAATTTCACCACCCGTGACCTAACTGCAGCATGGTTCAATTCTAAACTGCAGTGTTGGCTGTGCAATGTGCGTCCACTTCAGTTAATGCAGCATTTACACGTTTTTAGATGCATTGCAAACTGAAAACAATATGTTTTTCTCAGTGCCCGGTCAGTCACCTCCTATCACGTCACTCCTTTATTCTTTCCTCAATTCTGTCCCAGCCTACTGAAAAAAATTGAAACTTCCATTCTTGGAATGTGCCACGTTCTTCTGGCTAAGTGATTTATGTATATATTTTTCATGGCTTCTATAACAGATTTATGCCTGTACAAATGTTTCCCAACTACAGTGACTGACTAGACCAAAACTTAGCACATGATGATCAGCCACTATATAAACAAGTGTTTGCACAGAGCATTGCTTACAAGTCATCTTTTTTCTTTTGTTTTTCTTTATTGGTATAACTACTCCTGCTGGTTCACCACCATCACCATCTCAGCAGGAGATAGCAGCCTGGCAGTGGTGGCATCGGATGGAAGCCATGCAGACTGAATATCGTCAGATGGTGGCTCTGGAGCAGGAAAAAGCAGAGGCATTTGCCATTGACCCGGGACGCAGTTCCTCCAGCCAGCTGCCAGCACTTTCATCCCAGCCATAACATTGCAAGAACCACCAGCAGCTAGTATCCTCCCAAACTACCACTGCTGGTCCCCCTCCTGCCCAGACTACTTCCAACACTGAGTGCTTCAAGAGCTGGCACTGATTTGCCGGGAGGTGGCAAGCCTTTGCCAGGGGTTGGAAAGACTTGGGACCAACATAAATGATGCTCTCTGAAGCCTTTTTTTAATTTTTTGCTTTGGTGGAAGGGACTTTTGTAGTGGGTGGAGAGGGAGGGAATTGGGCAGGGAACAGGAGCTGCATTGGAATTTTCTTTGGACATTTTGAACATTGGTTGGGGATGGGGTGATTTGTTTGGGGAGAAGGGTGGGCCTGTTGTGGGTGGAGAGGGTAAACTTTATTTATATTGTTGAGAAAAATTAAAGGTAAAATGATTTTGTTACTTTAGGGTTGAAATCATGTTTTACTTTTACTTTGCATTGCTGCCTATTAGTGCAGCCTGTTTTTTAATCCACTTCTCAAAGTGTATACTAATTAGTTATACCCTTATCCTACTACCCTCTGTAACTAGATTGACCACTCGGGAGGTTACCTGCCATTGCCTATGCATATATTGTCTCCCCAACCTAGATAAAGAACATCCTAGAAGTTACTTTTTAACTAAACTAGTTCACTTCACTCCATAATTCTCATACCTGAATAGGTGACGCGATGGCTGCTACCTCTCTCAATCTCCCAAAACCTTACTTCAGGGTTTTCTTCAGATAAGTCTGAATGTTCATGTACAATGTTCAAGCCTACTCTTCTCTATGTTAGTGGACAGGCAGATGCAGGGAAAAGCTTTCTTATTAAAGCTGTCACTGCATTTGTTTACAAGAAGACGAGTTGTAATCTTTCATGTGTTGTGACTGTACCTACTGGACTAGCTGCTCATAACATTAAAGGAATCACATTACATACACTGCTTATGATGCCTGTAGAATATGACAACAAACTAGAGTACTCTGGTGATGCTAATCATGCAGTCTCAAGGGTTTTGCATGGGCGGTAAGCACGTCATAGTTTTTGGTGTCGTTCTACAGTTGACTCCTGTCAAAGATCAACCACCTTTTAACAAATTGCTTCATGAAGAAACCCAAAAGGTCCATGGGAAGTATTGGAAATGGTATTATATAGTTGAATTTCCAGTATGCAGAATTAATTCAAAATATGAGACAGGCTGCAGATGTGGGGTATGGCAATATACTAAATGACATAAGACCAGGGCCAAAACACTGAGCCATTTAAAATTAGGCGGGGTGCGCCAAGGGTGCGTCCTGGCCCCCACCCTCTTCTCCCTATATGTAAATCAGGTGGCTGATCTTTTGTGCTCTACTCCGGCTGATGCCCCATCACTGGCTAATCATAAAATAGCCACTTTGTTGTTTGCAGACGACACTCTTTTAGTGTCCAAAACCCCCATGGGCTTACATAAACTTTTAAATTGCTTTAGGAACTTTTGTGACGAGAAGGGTTTGGTCATCAACACAACTAAAACTAAGTTGATGATGTTAAATCCTCACAAATCCTTTAAGGGGAACTTGGTTCTTGATAATGTCCCGCCCGAACGAGTGAGTTCCTTTGATTATTTGGGAATTAAGTTATCTGAGGGAATGGTATGGAAGAAACATTGTCTCTCGTATACTAGGTCTGTAGCCCCTGCACTGAAGCTGTATAGCTGTAAGGTAGTAAGAAGTGTACTCTATGGAGTCGAACTGTGGGGCTCTATAAATGTTAACATCCACTCGATAATAGAAAATAAGTTTCTTAGATGCCCGTTATCACTCCCACAGAGCACGCCTCTCCTTCCCTTGAAACTCGATATGAGTGTTAAGTCTATCAATGATATGGTGAGCTTAAGCCCCTTGCTTTTTTGGCACCGATTAGTTACAACTCCAGAATTGATGTCCTATGCAGCTGCTTTTAATGAAGATTCAGCCCTGGACACAAATCATAAAATTGGGTGGATTAACTATATAAATACCATCTGGGCGGATATAGGTGTACCTAAGGAGCTAGAAGGTCACCCTCCCACATACTCTAGGGATATACTAAAACTACAGTTTTGGGCTTGGGTAGAATAGAAGAATTTTATGAATACACGACATGGCTGCTTAACTGACTTGTTCTTGGATACTAAATCTAGCAGCCGGTTAGAAAGCTTCCTTGATTTAATAAAAGTGCCAGAAGATAGGAAACTATATACTCAATTTAGACACAGTTGTCTTCCCATCAATGCTTTTACTAATTCCTAGAGGACAAATATATCACAGCTCAGGGGCTATCCTTCTTGCCCTTGCCCAAAAAAAACAATAGGCCATGTATTTTTTGTGTGCCCCGCCTATGCCAGACCCAGAAGGAACTGGCTTATCCCGGTATGTAGACACCTAGGGACACATAGTCATAAAGAAGCCCTACGCATTCTGAAATCAGATGCAAGACCATTTTTTGTTTGTGCAACGGCAACATTTTTGGGTAAATTATGGTCCATTAGAATGAGGGCCTTATTGGCTTTATCGACTTGTAGGAAGTGAATGAATTGAAACCCAAACGATCTGAACAGATGGGCGTGTATTTTGTACTAGCACTTTGGATTGTAAATACTTGGATTGCTTGCCACTTTAATTTTGATGTTAGGATGCATTTTTTAACTATTGAAATATGCTTATATTTGCACTATTTACATATTGTATCTTTGTGATAAGCTTTGTACCCTAATTTTTATCTCTTTTTAAACTATCAAGAGCCTGTATAGGAAGTATTTTAATTTACAGTATCTTTTATTCTGATTATTGACATGCAAGACCTATGTGCTTTTTTCTTTTATGGTACTAAAACCGAAATAAAGACATTTGATGATGATGATAACATAAGAGTAGGTATTACTAGGAAAGAAGCAAAGAAAGCTCTTGCTTCTTGCATGGTTAGCTCTCTCTTCCACACAATGACACACACACACACTTCTGTAATGAAATTGCTTGAAAAGTCACAAACAGATTGTGTGCCTCATTCCAACAATGGACGATTGCACTCAGTTTAACTTAGAAATGCTTCATTTGGAAAAACAAGAGATTATGAATCTTCATAGTAAAGATAAAATTGAAAATTAAGGTTTAAACTTACCATGATACAGTACTAAAGAACTTGGAAGCACTAGAACACTAAAACAGTTGTATAGAGAGCTGATTTAGAAGAGACTCTAAACTGCTTAAAAATTGCATAATAATTTTGGGACAAAATCTAAACGTCAAGGAGGAATTAGTCAATGGTGCAATGGGAAATATGATAGCTTTTATCACATACTCCAATAAAGTACAATATGAGTATGTTTTGTTAGAAGTCCACCACATTGCAGAGGGCAAAACATTTCACAGGTGCACCGCTAGGTTTCTCTAGGTAAAACGCCTATATGTCAGAAGAGAACAGTTTCCTCTGTGCTTGGATGCAGCGATGATAAATATAGGCAACAAAGTTTCCAAAGAAGGCATCACTTATATTGCATTATTATTGGTTAGAGCAGTATCAGGATTGTGCCTTCTTTATTTTGATGATTGCAAAGTGAATGCTGACAGACCATGTGTGATAGTGTACAATAGTTGGAGAGGACTCTATGATCCACCTCTGGGTCTATATTCCGTTTTTGAGAAATATGGAAAATACAAGAAGCATGAAAGTATTGAAGTAGCAAGTAACACAAAATGTCCAAAAACAAGTAAAGTATCTACAAAAGTTTTAAAAAAAGATGAAAACTGATGAAACATAGGATATGGTCAACTCTCTATTTTCAAACAGTTTCGGTATTTATTGTTACTGTAATGTAGTTACCAGAAGTGGTTGAAAATATTGAACAAAACAAACTCAAAAATGTTTTCTGTCCTTTTACATATCTACTGAGTTTAGTGCAGGCCCAAAAGCATGTGCGTTCTTCAATCACAGTTATACGTGAGATTGTTGACCACTTTATCGGTGGTATACAATTGAATTTTGAGAGAGAATGTGGCCAAACCGCTAAGGCGGTCGACCTCGGAGCTGGGGAACCAGGTTAGAGTCTCGGCAGGGACACTCTACATTCTTGGATTCTGGGCAAATCACTGAATCTCCCCGTGCCTAACAGAAAATGAATTTGTCCGTCTGTAATGTAACTGATGCTCATGTAAAGCGCTCTGATACATTCGGGTCTAGTAAGCTCTATATAAAACTCCACATACAAAAAAAATGAATGCTCAGCAGGATGTTCAAGAATTTGTAATGATAGTCCTAAACTTGAAAGAAAATGAGGTAATTTCAGTTAATGAATTCTTTGAAATAAGGGTTTCATGGAATCATGAATGTTACTTGTTTCTATATTCAAACAGAGCATACAATGAGCAATTTGTGTACCTTAGTGTGCTGTATTGCAAGTCAGTGGCTTTTGAACAACTATTTATCGAAGCTGTGTGTGTCCAGAGTGCAGAGCAGAAGTGCTGTCTACATTAGTTGTGTGACACAGTTCGAAAGTGTAGATCAGATGGCAGTAAAAAAGATGCTATTTTCACCTACTTTACAGCTGGTCAGATATTAATTTACAGGAAAACATACACTTCTGTTGCCATTATTCTCCACCAGGGAGTGTAGATTTACTTTGGTGGCTACACCAGATATCTAAAAAATGTATCTAGGTGGACTGAATGTAATACACAGGTTTTACATTAATTCAAATGTTATCCTGGAAACTTTCAAACTCTTAACTGATATTTTTGGAATTAATGTTCTAGAAAATTCAATATTTACGTTACTTTATGTTCATTGAAACAAGAAAAAAGTGACAAAGTTCATGTTTATCAACGTCATGTGGCTTACAAAGGATAACAATGATCTAAAGAATTAACTTTTTTAATGACGTTTCTGAAAAATAACTTAATACTCATGAATGTGCTGGAGACAAACATCGAAGGTTTATTTACTAATTGGCTTAGTTTAGTACTTAAAGTTTCCTTAATGAGTTACTAGTAGGGATGTACCGTAAGTTCTCTTTAGAATTCTCATCTGACATATTTTATAGGTATGGGATTTTTTCAAAATCTGAATGATTTATTTTTCCCCATAATGCAATGATGATCTGCACTGCACTATTTGTGTTCTAATATTGATATATATCATTTATGAGATCAGGATACATTTAGTGTGAATGCAAATTCTGAGAATAAAAATAATTGAGTTTACTAATGAATCATTTTAATAATAAT
This sequence comes from Triturus cristatus, assembly GCF_964204655.1. Taxonomy (NCBI): domain Eukaryota; kingdom Metazoa; phylum Chordata; class Amphibia; order Caudata; family Salamandridae; genus Triturus; species Triturus cristatus. Next base: position 318,557,188 of record NC_140588.1, read on the forward strand.
ATAACAGTAATAATAGGTACAGAACATAAAAAACAAACGATGGGCCCTATTACGATATTGGTCGGAGTTGCCACCTAACAACACCGTCTTGGTGTGGGAATCAATCAACTGTAGCTTGGCGGTCCCGAACCGTATTACAATGCGACCGCTCATGGTGCAGGCAAAAACTGGTATTTTTCTATGGGAGCTTGTGGTGCGGGCAGAAACCGCCCGCAGCACAAGCTCCCATAGAGAAATGGTAGCTTGTAGCTCTCATAGAGAAATGGGAGTTTGAGTTAATCCCTGCACCGTGTGGCAGGCAGCTCATGGTGCCTGCCACACGGTGAATTGATTTTCAGGGGGGTACACCCCCAACCATAGGCTGCGGGAGGAAGGTAGCCCTGCTAGGGGCCCCCAAAGTTCTTTCTGGCAGGCTTTCCATGTCAGAAAGCCTGACATGGAAAGCATGTTGGAAACCGACTTCATAATCCCAATGCTGGAAACTCCATCCGTTAGGGAGTATGTGCAGCTTTCGACTGGACAGTGGCATCCTTGAGCCCCTCAGAAGGCAGACGGTTTGGCCGGACAGTTTAAACTCCAACAGCTTTCTTTGTAATTTGGCGATCGGAGTTTAAACCTTAAATGTTGGTCAGAAAGCCTCCAAACTGTGGTCAGAGGCTTTACAACTGACATCTAAATGAAGCCCCATGTTCTGTTTTATTAATCAGGACAAGCAGATCTGAAAAGACATGTGATTGGACAGCTCAATCCTTCACCACACATGCTACTATGCAAGGTTGTCATCCTGGAGAGAGCTCCTAACAGAGAGTTCACTTCCTGCATACACTCTACTATGAATTGATGTCATCCTGATGAGAGGTGTCAATGTATAGGCCTGTCTCTGGCCGCAAACTACTAAACACACATGTTAGCCTGCAGAAAAGTAATTTTGAAGAGACCAGTCTCTCTCCATACTTTGCTACACACACATGTTACTGTTTGTCGAACTGTCAGTAAACAGTGTAGTGCCTCTCTATATGATACTATGCAGACATATCATTCAAAAGAGAAGTATCAGCAAGGAAGCAGTCCTTCTGTAGTCTCTATTAATTCATCCATCATTATGGAGTGAATTATCAAAAAAGAAGTGAGTGTGTAATTACACAATACTACAGTCACCTCTCATCTTAAGAAGAAGTTTCAGTTTGTCAGCTAGAAAGAAGTTTGAGACGAGAATCTAGTCTCCCACTTTAACCTATAATCTACACTTGTACCATTGAGACGAGTCTTACCAGAGGGGCTGGTGTCGCTCCATACTCCCATCACACTGAGGAGAGGTCTCATTTTAAAAGACATTCTCTCCCCGCACCCAACTGTGCACTCCTGTCATCCAAAATGGAGGTGTCAGCAAAGAAGCACATGGCTACCCACAAAATGCTGCACACACTTGCATTCAAAAGAAAAGTGAACAGGGCAGTCTTTCTCTACACTTTATGTCACACATCCAATGTAGAACAGCAAGATGTGAGAGCAGAGGCCACTCCCCCCACATAGATTACTACACACACCTGTTGTCAAAGAGACAGGTCTCAGCACAGAGGCCAATCCCATTCTGAACTCTTCCATGGAAAATCGTCACCCAAGATAGAAACTTCTCTGGAGAGGTCACTGTCTTTCAACATCATAGTGCACACAGCTCTCTCTCTGTGGAGGAGCCTCAACAGTGAGCACAGTCCTTTACCACAATCAACTATGCATAGCCATCGTTTAAGTGAGAGATATCAGTGGAAACACCAATTCCTCTTTGCATGATCCAATCTATGGTTTCACCCTTTGGAGGATCTTAGTTGAGATATCTCTCCCTCTTCACAGTTTACCACACACATCCCATGCCCTGGAAAGATATTTATACAGAGAATTCAGTTGTTTAGCACACCCTATTAGAGACATTTGCCACTCTCTGGTGTACGCTCAGAATAAAGGACAGTCTGGTTCAGTACCCTACTACCGATATTCATTGTATAACGTTACAAAACAACTCACCACTTTATAGAAGGTACACTAGGGAGCACAGTTTGTCCTCTCAAATTAGTAAATACAACTATCACCCTATCTAACCATCATAGTGGTGATTGTACTCCTTCTACACACTTTACTACACACAGTATAGCAGGAACACATCTTGGGATGGAGAAAAGTGAAGGAGGGACTTTTTTACATGCCAATACACACACACATCATTCAAAAGAGTTGTCTCTGTGGGGAGGGTTATCCCTCTGCACATCCTATTACAGATGTCTATCAGTCTAGAATGTGGTCTGAGCAGAGAAGTCAATGTTGTTGCACAGTGTACTAATTTCCTATGTCTCCCTCTTGAGCTTTATTACCACAGAGAGGTCACTGCCTCTCTATCTGCTACCATGCAATTTTAGTATCTAAGATAGAGATCTTAGCAAGAGAGGACATTTCCTTTGCAGTTACTCAGTATGCAATTACAGATGAGATCAATATGGTCATGAGTTCCTTGTTTGAGTAGAGTAAATATAGATAGAACATGGGAATGTTGTTTTGGTACACTCGTCCCGCTGGAATTCTGTTGGAGTCTAACTTCCTCCCCCAAAAAAGGGTGTTGTAATAAATGACAATCAGAAAACGTTGTAGCGTAGCTTATAAAAGAGCCTTTTAAACACTTTTTTTAGTTTACAAAAAAGATGGATGATAAAGCAGAACTATAAACTTGGAGGTATAAAAAAGGAGAAAAACCCTGCTGGCTTGGTGGGTATTTGTGACTCTCTACCAGCACATCTATGGCAGTCCAACACATTTCTAAGGTAAAAATTATTCGACCACACAGGCAGCAATAAAGTACCTTATTAAGGTAGGCAGTGTTGCAGTCTGCCTCCTATACCTGCACCCCATGATGTACAGAACCTCCAGGTTGTCCAGATTTAGTACCACTGGAGGATGAGTACCTCTTTGCATCTCTGCATGGGCAATCCTTGAGAGATGCATTGATCTAAGTGACACCACATGACGATGGTGCCAAACGAGTGCTGCTTGACTCTCACAGCTCTTGCTGGGACGTTCTTTGCTCCAGGTGCAATTTTGTAACATTCACAAATAAGGGAATGCTTGATGGGTTTAGTGGGCTCAAGTGGATGGCCCTTTCCCTCTTGCTCACTCTCAGAAGAAGATGACATTTTTCTTCCAAATAAAATCATCCACAGGCCGAAAATCTCCAACTGAATACTCGGATCAGCAACAGATGACAGAATATCAATAGGCTTTTCCCAAAAATGGAAGGCTTGGCATGTACTTCCTTTAATAAAATGTACAATTAATATTATCCAATCAAAGCTCTTTGATGGGTATCTCTACGCTCTTGCGATCCTCTTGCTAGACACTCACAAGAGGGCTTGCAGTATTGTAAATCAAAATGTGTAATATTTAGTTCTTGATAGGTTTGTAGACATCTGTTATTTAGGGTTTTACAAAAAGAATATGATGACAATATATTCACATTCAATTTAATGTAATGATTTAAACTTCTAATGCAGAGTATGTTCTTGTGAGTAGTCTGCGAGAGGGAAAACAGGAAGTTCCTTGTGGGCTACTCGTGAAGATTCCATTTCAAAGAAATTAAAAATTGCTCTAGTCAACCTATATAGATAACATTCTAGCCATATTAGTTCTATTACAACACCAAGGATTACATGCCCATAATATAATTTCTACAGCAGTAAAAGTAGCTAGTTATTCTACGATCCTGCGGGAGGCTCACAAGGAACCCATAAAACTCTCACAAGCTCATACAGACATTCTTAAAATTGTTTTCAATGGTTAAAATAATTGTGAAAATTAACAAAGCTCTCTGTCCCCATACACTAACAGACAAACTCAACACACTATAGAAGAGTGTCACTTGGAAGAACACTTTGTCCTATCGCCTATTGTTTACAACTGTCAACATAGGGAACAGTCATTGTAGTTCTTCCACAAACTCTACTAGGCACACTCATTAACCAAAGCAAACATCTATGTAGACATAGCAGTTCTTGTAAATGCTGGTCTACACATAACTGTAATCCAAGATATAACAATTAACACAGGTTGTACTGTCAGTCGAAAAAATGCTAAGCACTCTGGAGAGAACTGTAGACACAACAGCTGTTTCACACACTCTACTTTAGAAATGGAATGTTTATTGAAAAGGTGTCAGTGCGGAGATAACATATTCACCACACTTTTCTCTTAACATATTCACCACACTTTTCTCCGCACATCCATAATTGAAGAGAGAGGACTAACTGGAGAGGGTACATGTCTGCTCGGTGACAGGTGAAAGTGATCACACCAGTGCCTTTCTACTACACTGTAAATTATGCAGTTATCATTCACTTATTGATAAATAACATCTATGACAGTTTTACAGGAGTTGGATACATATATCAGGGGGGAGGTTGCTGTTAAGAGGGCTCCAACTCCTGCAGGAACTATTTTGATTTTTAAAAAGGGAATTGTAATAAAAAGCTACCAGATAATGTTAATTAAATGCATATTTGTATTTTTCTAAACTTTTTTCATTTTGTTTGTTTTTTCAAATCATTTTTTTGTTGCTTATTTTACATTTTAAAGGGTAAAAATAAATTTGCTATCTTCATGAAAAACATGTCAGGGAAATGATGGAATAAAAACTTGACAAAAAGCAAAAACGGGAAAATAAATCTCTTTTTTTGCTGGGCATTTATGGGCAGCAATAGGCCATCCCTTGCACTGCAGGTCAGTTCGGAAGATTATATAATGGTGCCAAAGAGCTGACAATACAACATTTTGGGGCTCATTAGGATGGAGGGCAGACCTGAGTCTGACCACCATCCCCGCAGTTTTGGGACCGGCCGCAGACATGCGGCAGTCCTGCACCGTGAATTAGGATGCGACCGCCACCATGGCGGACGCATTCTGCAATTTCACATTGTGGCAACCTGCCGCGATTTTAAAATTGCATGTCTGGCATTTCACTGCATCACATGGCAGGCACCACACGGTTCCTGCCATTTGGTACAACGAAATGTAGGGGGTACCATAGGTACCCCCCGAGTGCACCCCACCTCCCCCAGACACAAGAGGGCCCGCAATGGACCCCCAAAACCAATCCGCACCAGCCTTTCCATTTCGGCATCGCCACCATGGAAAGGCCTTTCTTGTTCCACATCCTAATATGGCGGACGGCACCTGCCAGGCACCGCCACCATATTAATGGCCCTGCTCCGCTCACCAGGCAATCGTTGCAATTGCCACCGGTGGAAAAGCTGCAGACGGACTTTGCGTCTGCTGCGATACCCAACGCCATCCTAATATGGCCGTGGGTAAATCTCATTGCGATGGCGGAACGATTGCCACCGCTGGCCCGGCGGTGGCGATCGTTCCACCATCGAAATGAGCCTCCTTATTAGAATATGCAGAATTCCAATCTTTCTTTCATGCCTAGACCTGTGGAGGTACAGAATTGCCACCTTGAAAAGTTTGACACATCTGGGATCTGTGCTCTTGCAAACAATGTTGCAAGCATTGACGGCATGTGACAACACTTGCCTGCAGTGCCAAAAAAATACTGCTCTTTTTGGCATGCAAATACTCCTTGTGGCACAATTTACAGGTCATCAACCTCAAGGAAACATTTTTGGCACCTTATGAAATGGAAAACAAATCCTAGACAAGGAATTCTTTAGAGGGTTTTGGTGACTCAGAGGAAGTTGAAGACCCTGTCTCCTGACCACTGTCAGATGATGAAGACATGGAAAACCACCTGCACACAGAGCCAAAAACAGAAAATGGAATTGAGAGCACCAAGAAATGATACAGCAACGAAATCCTTATCCAGAAAGAGGAAGATATAGCCAGTTTGACATTATTGTTAATCAATTAAATGTCTTTGAAGGATGTGTTTTCTCTCTTGCGGTCCCCTCCCAAGTGTCTAGCGAAACGCTTGCGGGATTGCAAATTAAAACTAATAATATTATGTTTATAAAATATTTTTTATATATTATTTACGATTTTAAGGAAAGGTATAATGTGACTATATACTTAAAGTGAGTTTATTGTACTAATATGAATGAATGAATGAATTTAAATTTATATAGCGCATTGGCTACCATGAGGCTATGGGGTTTCTATGAAAATTATGCTCTCACAGGACATCTGCAAGAAACAAAAACTGAATTTTCTCTACCTCAGTGTGTGCAAAATGGAATGTGTGATTTGCTCTCATGAGCCTCTCATGGACTTCTTGAGGATAAGATTAAAAAAGATCAATACAGTGATGCATATTAAAGTGTAACTTTAGCATTAGGAAAACTGCAGGTATATCATTAAGCCTTCATCTTCTTATCTTCTTTCCTCTTTAATTAAGATATTATTATTTATGGATGTTTGTTTCTAATATATTTGTGGCACAAATATTACTTTCTGTTTAAAAAACTCGAAATGTACTGAAAAATGGTGAAAGTGACGTGATATTTAGGCATGGTGCTACTATCTTACTTAATAATAAAAAAACTTTGATTCACTGAAAAATACAGAGGTTAAAGGAATGTTATGGTTAGTTGAACATTTGAGTGACATTGTAAGTTTCAAACTGAAAAAAACACAGAAATTCAACAGTTATAGGTATCAGTTCTAACTGTAACTTGTGTCCCTGTCATCCACTGCTTATGTCCTCACAAAGTACTTCACACATTACCTGTACTATGACATCATTGATGATATCACTAATGACATCTCAAATGATATTGATGACATTTTTTGTCAACCTATTTTGTTTTATGCAAGAATATGTAAGTCATACAATGTACAACTAGTTCATTAATACCTCCAGTATAAAGTAAATAATGTTTACTTTAAACACAAAGGGGCTGATTACGATGGCAGGGGGATCGCCACCGCCAGACCGGCAGTGGCGATCTGCCTGCCATCGTTACCTGATTTACCCACCACCAGATTACAATGGCGGTGGGTAATGCGGCGGACGATTGCCAGCCGACCGGACTCGGTCCACTAATATGGTGGCAGTGCCTAGCAGGTACCGCCATCCATATTACGATGTATGCGGACAAAGGCCTTTCCATGGCAGGTAGTTGCTTTGGGGGCCCGTTGCAGGTAGGCCCCCGTGGAGGGTGGGTGCAGTGGGGGGTGCACTTGGGGGGTACCCCCTCCATTTCCATGCACAAGGTGGCACAAGGTGGCAGGCATGGAAATGCACAACGTGGCAATTTGACATTGCGGCGGGTGCTGCCAGGGTGGCGGTCGCATCCTAATTTGCGGAGCGGGACTGCCGCATGTCTGGCGGCCGGTTCCAACACCGCGAGGATGGCAGGCGGACTCAGGTCCGCCCGCCATTCTAATCGACCCCTTAGAGTTTATTGTGGCGAGTAATATCTGCATCAGTGCACTGATGAAGCTGACAATAAATGGTATGGAGTGGGGATGTTTTATGATAAAGAACATTCCTTTTTAAAGTAAATATGTAAAAGACTAATTATAACGGTACAATTTCAAATGTTTGTGTAGTTTAACCGTGGTTTGTGATAGGTGAAAATTGGATTGGCCTATAATTATAACTGACATATAACCTTTGGGATTGTGTAGGCATTGCAGAGTTCTTTATAATGTGTTGCTTACAGTGGTTGAAGCCATTGTGAATCAATTCGGTTTTACAAAATTAAAATGCAAAAATATATTGTAGAAATGTGAGGGTTTAAAAAAAATTGTACGTAGGTGTAATCTGTGCAATATGTACTTTTTATAATTTTAAATGAGCAATTGTCCATTAATAACCATTTGTTTCTAAAAAATAGTATGAGTGTGGCACAAAGAAAAATGTGATAACTTAGCAGTATGTGAAATAGTCTATGGGAAATAGTTTTTAATATAGGAAAATTAAATTTGCTTTTTTGTGCCAACATTGGGCTTCAATATTGCAGCCTAATTCATAACGTGTACATAGTAAATAAAAATATTTAGAATTGTAAATTTTAATATAAATATTAAAACATAATTGGATGTGGGGGTGGATGTTCTAAAAGTGTTTAGTTTTATGTGTTGTGGTTTTTATTTTTGGTGGTACAGCGGTACTTGGCAAATAAAAGAAAGGTTGTGATAGGCTAGAATAGTTTTTCCATTGGACAAATTGGAAGCTCCAATGTATTGTTTTGTATTTCTGTTGTGCTTCGGTGTGTTGTAGAGGCACAGCAATGGAGGAGATGATTTTCCATTTATTTATGTACATTACAAGAAGAAAATATTTGCAAAAAGGTATGGCAGAAGAAGGTGAGCCTATTGGGGAGCTTGAGGCTGCAATGGAAGAGGAACAGCAGGCCATTGGCAAGTAGGAACAAGAGCTTTAAATAAGAAGGCAGCTGAAGGAGTTAGTAGTCTACCAGTTTTCACCTTACCTGCCAGAAAGAAGAAGGTGAACATGCGGCATATGACATGCATCTTATGTCACAAAGTAATTTTGTGTGGGAGTGGTTAGCAGTACTCATCGGGTACAACAGGGATGCAAAAGCATTTCCAAGCAATTCACTCCACACATTTGGCACAGGCTGAATGAAAAAGACAGTTGGAGTTGGGTGAACTTGAGCAGAGTACTAGAGCTGACAAAACCTGTTAACAATAATGATGCACCATCAACCTCAGCCGTGCACAGTACTGTGCCAGGGGCATCTAGTGTCTCTAATGCACCCTCCGTTCCACCACCTGGGTCTGCGGTGGTAGTGCACCCGCTGAGGCAAGACCGGCATGTGGTTGAGCATTACACCAGTACTGCTATGTACTGTTTATACTGACTGACAATGACAGCTTTTGGAGAGAGTGACTTGAGCCTTCACTGGAATCTAGCTATTGCTCACCCGTGCCCTAACCAAAATCATCAGTTTTTAATAGGGTTTTTAATCATCTTTTCAACTCCACTTTTATGTTGTGTATTATCTTGTTTTTTTTATTGTTGGGCATGTTGACCTGTAGTTGAAATAAAAAAAACATTACTGAAAAAAATCTAAAAGAAAATAGAACTATTTTAGTTTTCATTACAATAAAGAGTTATTGGTATCGTAAATTTTTTTCTAAACAGGCGTTCTATATGCATATTTGGAGAAGATAGTGAACAAAAATATAAGGGAATGGTAAGTTTATAGTGGTACCTCTGAGGGAGCACAAATGTATTGTTATACTTATTTGAAGTAATGTATTGGTTTAAAATGTAGAATATCAAATATGTGTAGAGCAATGTAGGTATACATTATCATAGATATTTCATAATTGAAAGTAACTAAATTTAGTTTTACAGACATAAGCCATCACTGAGCACCTAATGAGGTGAAGATGACCATAATCTTATGGTCATAATGAAACAGTGGGTAAAACATAAATTAAATGGAATGTGAAAAAACCCACTGTTCTTTTTCAAAAGTTTCCTTTTTCTATAAAACTATAGTAATTAAAGGTTTGGGGCAATCTTGGTGTCATCACATTCTGTCCATCCATTTGTATTCCTCAAATGTATTATATAGTTGTCAGGAAAGGCAATCTGTGCTCCTCCTCTGCTCCCAAACTCGTAGCTTATAGGAGAAAACAGCTGAGTTACCCATGGAGCAGACTCCGTCGTTTCCCTTCCCAGAGTGCTCCTTCCGCCCCTTCCATCATGGTGCCTATTCAAGGAGCGATATCGTAGGTTAGCAGTCTAATGCTCCGCAATTATTTTCAAGTTCGTGCGCGCGCTCCTCTAACGCGATGCACTTCAACTGAACTTTCTTGTGAGGAGGTAGCGTCTCCAGATTTTCCTCTCACAGCAATATTTTCCTCAGGGGTGAATTCCCTCCACAGCAATATTTCTCCGCCTGACTTCCAGGAGATAAGGAGATTTTTGGCTGCGCTTCTAGTCCTTCAGAGACTCCTCAAGAGCAAATTTGAGGCAATTTCTGTGGTGTGTCTTGAGTCCTGTATATGTACTGGCCATAGGTGAGTCTACTCTAGTCTATTCTCGCCTAGTAATTTGGAAGACCACGCGCAGGTGTAGCAGCAGCTACAAATCATTTTAAGTAAGAACCTTGCAGCGCTTCAAGAGAATTTCTTCCTGAATAAAATAATTTCTGGTCACTTTGAACTTTGCAATGATGTAACTGGAGCTTCTTGGGCAGAGCAGTCTTCCTTGAAAATTTTAACATTAGCTGCACAGGAAGGCTATGAGAATCTCTAGACGGAGACAGTACTTGAATTGATGTTGCAGGTATGTAGAAATATATATATATATTATGCTTACCAACAACCTTCAACTGCCTGCCTAGAAAGTATTTACATCAACTCTTCAGCTCTGCATTATCTACAATATCTCCAGCATCATTCAGAGAGAGGCTAATCCACTGTTAGTTAAGGTAAAGGTGTAGTCAGCGTGGGTGGTGGCAGCTTGAGTCTTTGTAATAAACATTAGTAATTATATTTATTTGTAATTAGAGATGCCAGAGGAATCCTAGATAGAATCCGAGGAAGCAGACATTGCAGTGGAGTCTCTCTTGTTATCCCATTTTCCCCCTTTCCCCCGCCCTGCTGGGAGTGAATTCATTCGCTGTAGTGGGGCAGGGGAGTTGGGAAGTGTTTCATCACGTTTGGGTCCAGGTTCTCCGAAGGTTGCTGCTCCTGTGGAATTCAAAGAGTTTCAGGTGCGTGGTACCTTAGTTCTCTGAAATAGTTGTTTCTCCATGATGGAAAATAATGGCAATTGAAGTGTAAGGGCAATCAAAATTCGAAGTCTGTGAGGTTGTGAAATCTGTAATTAAGGTATAACTTTTGGTGTTATTCGCAGTAATTCTTTGAATTGTTAAAATTACATATTTATTTATCAAAGTTAAACAAAGTTTTGACACAACCTGTGATTTACACTTGGAACAAAAGTTTGAGTGTGCAGATTCATATATTACATTTTTTAAAGAAATTGATTTATTGTCCACAATTAGAATGTAAACTAATTGTTCAAATATTGTGAGTGCTGAAACTGCATTGAAGCAATGTAAACATTCATGTTCCCAAAAGTAGCATACATCAAAACTGTCTATATGTGGCACAGTGTCCTCAGCTAATATCTGTAGAGGAGCCATATAAACTTCTTAAGCATCTTGCTGTTCAATTAATGGAAAACTGAATGGTACCTGTAGATACATCTACTATATCTCTAATAGCACGTGTAGAATGACATATGTGTTTTCCCTACTGAATTAAAGAATACAGATTTGTTAAGCATTTTAATAAAAGTAGGAGTAGTTCTCTTACTGAATTTGATTAAAAACGAAGATTTACAATAACATTGCTATAGCAGTTAATGACATTATCATTACTGATCTGAAATCCTCCAATTTCCATATTGTTCATTTACAGTTTTTTCTAACAAGGTTGTTTATTGAGCTACATTTCATTCATGTAAAAAGGGTATTTTCTTTTCATATACATTTTAGGTTTTGACATGACTGGATATTCTCCCAAAAAAGGAGTGTATATTGTTCTCAAGCGATTGCATTCCTACACACAAATAGGGTCTGCATTAATTTTTGTGTCATCAAAGTCAAATATATTTATAGTCCTGCTAATGTCTTCACACATGACAAAGCAACGTATTCCATACCCTCTTTGAAAACAGTATGTCCAATATTAATTAATGCGTAATTAAAGCTTAATCTTTGCGATTTGTGTATTGTCACTGCATAAGCTAAATTTGGTATATTCAAAATTCCGTTTTATCTGTTTGCATCTGCATTGGTACTTTCATCTTGTCTCCCCACCATATGATGCTTGGTTTCTTCCCTCTCTGTTTGTTGCATGTTAGAACGTTATAGTTCAAAATGTGATGAGAGTTTTAAGGAAGTTGGACTGAGACATATTTTTGTATTAATAAAAAGTTTCCAATTAATTCTTCCTCTTTTTGCCATGGTTTAAAAAGCTATAAAAGTGCAAAGAAATATAAATATTTTTTGTAATTATTTTCACAAGTAAGTTTTCTATGATTTGTTAGTGTTGGTTTAAATATTAAATTAAGCAGCCGTTTATTCTTATTACTTTAAATTTGTCTCAGTCCATATCTTCAGCAACCTAATTTCTGTAAATGTAGAATTAAGCAACTTCATAAAGACATAAATGCCCCAGAAAAGGACTTCTGTTAGAGTAGTATGTGTCCAACATATTTATTTTTAAAATGTCTTTTTTTTCTTGTTCAAAATAAGCAAGATATTAAATTTCAGGCAAACTTTTAAGATCTTGTCATCATGACAATGACAATCCTAAAGTAAGCATTGTAATGGCTCTAGATTTAGAGTACCAACTTGATAAATTTAAACAGTCACTTGCCTCATAGCTATTGACCTCTCAATAAGATTGCATCAATATAGCCTTTTTGTTATAAATTGCTCTAAAAATATTTCTTCCCACACTTCCTTCATAACTGGTTTATCTGCCTTTGTAACATATGAAGTGACAGCTGTAGAATTATCAACAAAAAATTGAAGCTCCAAGTTAGCAATCTTCATTTGTAGTATTAAAGTATTAAAGGTTTGTAGTCATCGATCCTCTGGGATGCTTTGCTTCTTTTTAGATTGTATGTATTTTTAGGGGACTTCCATTTGACAACATGCCTTATGGAAGACATAAGATTGTTGACTCATCCCTTTGGAAAATCAAAACAACACTTGGTGCAGTGTTTTGATTTGTTTGTAAACTTATGGAAGCAGTGACATATTGTTTAGTGAAATGTAGCATCTATTCATCTGAGTCATAGTTATATTTTGTGGCTTCTTTAATCCACAGAAGTATATGAATATGAGGTGCTCCTCTTGCTTGGTACTATTTTCTCCAAAAATAATCAACTACCTCTCCATGTGGATTTTTTTTGTTTAAGTATTTGAGCATAGTTTCAAAATTGTGATAAAAAATTCTGCAAACATTGCAGGATCTAAAGAACAGATTTAACTTTTTTTGTTTTGAAGGCAACATCTGGCAGATTATTGTTTTCTTCAAGTAGAAAAGTGTATAAATCATCCCATGGGTATTCAGCACAGCTCAAAGTGAGAAACCAAGTAAAATGTCCTACATTTCTTAACATACATCATAGTTCTCTATGTATTCGGAACCAATATTCATTTGTGCCTCGTTGACATGCCATAATGTTGATCAAGCATAATGTTGATCAGGTTATATTTGAAATTTTCTTCATTGCTTCCCACTTTTTGCAGAAAATCCTACAAAACAGCCATACCCTTTTGTTAAACTGCTTTACAAATCTGTATTCTTTAATTCAGTCATAAAAACACATATGTCACTCTACATGTGCTATTAGAGATATAGCAGATGTATGTACTGATATCATTCAGTTTTCCATAATTGAACAGCAAGATGCTCAAGACTTTTATATGGCTATTGTACAGATATTAGCTGAAGACACTTTGCCACATATAGATATTTTTGCAAGTTAGTGTATCCTGTTCCAGTTCGCATCACATGTGCAACAGCATAAAATGTCACAGATAGCTTACTTTGATATAATGAAGTAAATATGTAAACAATGTTTTGCCGAAAATGTGGATCTTCAGAAAACAGTCTTGTAGAGCAATATTTGAAATCAGAAATTTAAACAAGGTGATTATCCTGTCTGCCTCCTTTTCCAGTTGGAAATAAATGTGGAAAATATCTTGCTTCTAATGTTGTTTCCCCCAGATAATAATTTGCTATCCTGTAGCTTCTCTCATTTGATAGAGTTCTAATGCATCTCCCATCATATCTCTAGAATGCAGTGGGTTTATACTATAGTGCTCATGTATTTGCTCTGACTGTTTTGTGCGTATCTCTTAAAAATGCTCACATTTGTTTTCATATGATACTGGTAGTTGATTAGCAGATATGAAGTCAGTTAGCTTAATATATTTGTAGTAGATGTTTTTTAGAAGATTGAAAATATGTATTAATTGTTGTCTATTTTTTTATATTTTTATGGAACTCCAATCCCTAATACTGCTAAAGGTTGTTGTAAGAGATTTAATGGGTGTTTTTAAACTCAAGGAATGAAAATAACTTTACCTTTTAGTACATAAACTAATTCATGTGACTGAAATTTTTCAGATTTATGTTGACATCTAATCATTGTTTGGATAGTTTTAATCAAAAAACTTTCATATAAATTGAGAAAGGTCAATTCTGGAGGTATAGGATACATTTCCAAATTGATATGAATTGAACACAAAGGCACAAAGCTATGGTTGAGTTTTTCAAGACAGCAGTTATATATAATTGTGATCATCACAAACATGAAACCTGTTTTCTACCATCACATGAATAGCAAGTTTTCTCCAAGCAACGTTCCTTCAAGTTCCGTTTTTTTATCAATTCACTTACTTTTGATTCTTTAGGACAATGTGTTCTTCTGCAGCAAATGCATATTTTATTAGGTAAACTGCAAGGGTTTCTTAAAATTGCAATATATCCAATTGATAGTTTTGTAACTCGGTTAATGTATTTTCTGTAGCAATTTGGGAGTTCATCGCATCTGGGCACACAGAGGGGGATATGTGTAAGAGTAGTGGTGGAGTGAGGCGATAGTCTTCATGGCTTGACGCCTATCTCCACCACTTCTGAAATATAAAGCTGCACCATATTTACAAGGATATGGTGCAGCCTTGCGTTTCCCCCTGTGCTGGCACTACACTTAGCAGTGCAGCGCCAATGCAGGCACCCTTGCACTAGTGCAAGGGTGTCTGCGTTCAGGGGAGGATTGTTTATGTATATGAAGGTGTCCCTTCCTGCACATAAACAATCCTAAAATGCAATTTTTTACAGATTGCTTATGTACAGGAAGGGGGACCTTCCTCATTTTGTCATGTTAAGAACAGGTTTTACACTGCCCTTGTACATAGGGGGCAGCGTCAAAATCAATGGGTGTTGCGGTGGAATGCCCATCACAACACCCACAGCCCACCCCTTTCATGCTAAGCATATGGTGAAAGGGGGCCTTATATACAAGGCAGCGTTAAGCCACGTTATGTGGCTTAGCGCTGCCTTGTAAATAAGTCTAAACCCCTATCGCCACCACAACGTCGTTATAAGTGACGTTGTGGTGGTGATAGGGGCTTGTACATAGGCCTTGGGGGCATATGTATAAGCCCCTATGGCCACTCTTTTTCTTTTCAAAAACTCAGATTCACCAACAGCTCTAGCCACTGAGTCCAGTCCTTTGGGTTGTCCTCTTCTTAAGAGGCTTTTCAAAAATTGCCACCATCAAAATGCCTAAATGGATATTTTATTATTTTTAGGATATACCGTCTACTTTACTCTAGTACCCAAATTGTACTAGTGATATGTCTGGTGTATGTATTGTATTTTCAATCTTGCCAGTGAAAATAAATAAATAGGGGGAGGCTTATATGGCATCTAAAAAATGTGAAATATTTTTCCTAGGTGTACCGACCACCAGTGCCGGGGCCAGCGGCGAAGGCGACGCCAGTAAGGAGGGAGCAGCAGATGCAACAGCTGCAGGGGGTGAGCCAGCAGCATTGGCGGTAGGTGGTAAGTTATATTCCTTACTTATTGACAATACACTCACTGCAAGGGTGTACACTGTAGTGTTGAGAGAGACTTAGGTGCCGATCACGATCCGGTAAAAAATTCCCCCGTGCGACTCGTATCGGGTCTTTTTACCGTACGAATCGTACAAGTGCCGTACGAACTGGCAATCACGATTCGCATGGTAAAAAGTCCATACGAACCGCACCGGGAATCATTCCCCACACGTCCTCGGGTCGGAAAATGTGTCCGACACGTCCTCGGACGATTTACCTTACAAACGTAAAAATCCAAGTCCGACCGAGGAATCACGATCCATCCCGTGCGTCCGAGCCTACAACCGTATGGAAAAAACACCGTCCGCACCGAACACCAATAGCAACCATGGAGACATGTGCCCGCATACGCGCCCAACACTCCCCCCAGCCCCCGTACGTCCGACACGTACCCCCCGTATATGTATACCCCCACCCGTCTATGTACACCCCAGTACGTACCAGTCGTACCCCCACCCCAGTACGTGTCGTACCACCGTCAATGTACACCCCCCCACCCCTGTACGTGTCGTACCACCGTCTATGTACACCCCAGTACGTTCCAGTCGCACCCCCACCCCAGTACGTGTCGTACCCCCCGTGTACCTACACCCCAGTACGTTCGAGCCACACCCCCACCCCAGTACGTGTCATAGCCCCGTCTACCTACACCCCAGTACGTTCCAGTCGTACCCCCACCCCAGTACGTGTCGTACCACCGTCAATGTACAACCCCCCACCCCTGTACGTGTCGTACCACCGTCAATGTACACCCCCCCACCCCTGTACGTGTCGTACCACCGTCTATGTACACCCCAGTACGTTCCAGTCGTACCCCCACCCCTGTACGTGTCGTACCACCGTCAATGTACACCCCCCCACCCCTGTACGTGTCGTACCACCGTCAATGTACACCCCCCCACCCCTGTACGTGTCGTACCACCGTCTATGTACACCCCAGTACGTTCCAGTCGTACCCCCACCCCAGTACGTGTCGTACCACCGTCAATGTACACCCCCCCACCCCTGTACGTGTCGTACCACCGTCTATGTACACCCCAGTACGTTCCAGTCGCACCCCCACCCCAGTACGTGTCGTACCCCCCGTGTACCTACACCCCAGTACGTTCGAGCCACACCCCCACCCCAGTACGTGTCATAGCCCCGTCTACCTACACCCCAGTACGTTCCAGTCGTACCCCCACCCCAGTACGTGTCGTACCACCGTCAATGTACAACCCCCCACCCCTGTACGTGTCGTACCACCGTCAATGTACACCCCCCCACCCCTGTACGTGTCGTACCACCGTCTATGTACACCCCAGTACGTTCCAGTCGTACCCCCACCCCTGTACGTGTCGTACCACCGTCAATGTACACCCCCCCACCCCTGTACGTGTCGTACCACCGTCTATGTACACCCCAGTACGTTCCAGTCGTACCCCCACCCCAGTACGTGTCGTACCACCGTCAATGTACACCCCCCCACCCCTGTACGTGTCGTAACACCGTCTATGTACACCCCCCCACCCCTGTACGTGTCGTACCACCGTCTATGTACACCCCAGTACGTTCCAGTCGTACCCCCACCCCAGTACGTGTCGTACCACCGTCAATGTACACCCCCCCACCCCTGTACGTGTCGTACCACCGTCTATGTACACCCCAGTACGTTCCAGTCGTACCCCCACCCCAGTACGTGTCGTACCACCGTCAATGTACACCCCCCCACCCCTGTACGTGTCGTACCACCGTCTATGTACACCCCAGTACGTTCCAGTCGTACCCCCACCCCAGTACGTGTCGTACCACCGTCCATGTACACCCCAGTACGTTCCAGTCGCACCCCCACCCCAGTACGTGTCGTACCCCCCGTGTACCTTCACCCCAGTACGTTCGAGCCACACCCCCACCCCAGTACGTGTCACAGCCCCGTCTACCTACACCACAGTACGTTCCAGTCGTACCCCCACCCCAGTACGTGTCGTACCACCGTCAATGTACAACCCCCCACCCCTGTACGTGTCGTACCACCGTCAATGTACAACCCCCACCCCTGTACGTGTCGTACCACCGTCTATGTACACCCCAGTACGTTCCAGTCGTACCCCCACCCCTGTACGTGTCGTACCACCGTCAATGTACACCCCCCCACCCCTGTACGTGTCGTACCACCGTCAATGTACACCCCCCCACCCCTGTACGTGTCGTACCACCGTCTATGTACACCCCAGTACGTTCCAGTCGTACCCCCACCCCAGTACGTGTCGTACCACCGTCAATGTACACCCCCCCACCCCTGTACGTGTCGTACCACCGTCCATGTACACCCCAGTACGTTCCAGTCGTACCCCCACCCCAGTACGTTCCTGGCGCACCCCCAACACAACCTCCTAAGTACGGAGCGCACCCCATGCCCCAACATCACAACCGCATGTACGAGTCGTACAAAGCCACACACAAGGACCAAATCGTACAACCAAATGGCCCATGTACACACCGTACACACGCACAAAACGCACGTACCCAACAAGGACAAAACAAAACAACTCAACAATACACCATTCGAAAGGCACACAGCCACTAAACATGGCCAACAACCACTAAAATAACACAATCACTGACCTGCAACTGTCAAAAACAAACAGAGGCCCAATACACCACCACTCCTTATAACACACCCACCCAAAATTCAAACACTGCCACACCCACCCATGGACCAATAAAAAGGGCCCACACACACAAACCATGAGCCTTTGCAACAGACCCACTGCTGCCAGACACCACAGAACCAGACTACAAGCGACACCACATCTTACACTTGCACACCTTCACACGACCACCCTCACAAACACCCTCTCATCACATTCACACACACACACAACCATCCACACCCCCCCCCAACATCCACACACCCCCCACACCCACACCATCCCCACCCACACCCCTCACCATGCCCACTACCAAGAATCCAAAGTTCAGTCACCGAGAGTTGGAGGTCCTTGTTGATCAAATCCTCAGAGTCGAGCCACAGATCTTTGGAACATTGGTCAGAAGCACCAGCCAGGCAGCCAAAACAGCCATGTGGCAGACCATCGTCGATGCTGTGAATGCTGTTGCGGACACCAGGAGGACCAAGCAGGATTGCCAGAACAGGTGGTACGATCTGCGGAGGAGGGTCAGAGCCAAGAGACAGGAGGAACACGACCAGGCCAACGCCACCGGAGGAGGGCCCTCCCGCAGACCCGTACAGTACCATCCCTGGGAGGAGAGGGTGATGGCCATACTGCCGGTGGAGGCAGTTGAAGGAGTAGAAGGACTCCGAGACCCGGGTGAGTACACAAACAACGCACCTCACATGGGGGGAACTGCAACCACAACCAAAATTAATAACAGGCACGCAACCACCACAAGCCATCGCATTACTCAACCACACTCCATGAGCAGGCACATGCCACTGCTGCCACCATGCCCCATGCACCCAGCTGGACAATGTCAAGTCACAGGCCACAGAAGACAACAACACATGACACGGTAACCCGGATGGCGGGAGGCTGGGCACCAAGAATCACATAGTGCGACTCCAAAGCAGACAACAATGCCCTCTGCCCATATGGCCTAGGTCACAGCCAGACAAACACTGTGTCCCAACACAGGAATGACTTGCCAGCAAATGGCGGATGCCTTGCATCAACACATGGGGGTGAAGGCACTGTTTTGCACATGACAGCAGCTAATGAACAGCCAACAGTGTGAAAGAGTGGCAGCACACACCACCACAGCAGCAGCGCACAGACACACAGCAGACAAAATGGGTGCCTGGAGATCAGAAACAAACTCACATC
The DNA here is from genome assembly GCF_964204655.1 of Triturus cristatus. Taxonomy (NCBI): domain Eukaryota; kingdom Metazoa; phylum Chordata; class Amphibia; order Caudata; family Salamandridae; genus Triturus; species Triturus cristatus. The sequence continues at coordinate 318,576,635 of NC_140588.1, forward strand.
AACAGGCCAAGGGCCACTCAAAGATCTGCTAACAGTGTGTGCCCAGGAAGCTGGGCCAAGGTGACAGAGGGTGACACACGGAGGGAGGGAGAGGGGGACACAGAGGGAGGGAGAGGGGGACAGAGAGGGAGGGAGACACAGGAAGATGGACAGAGGGAGGAGGCTGACACACAGAGGGAGGGAGAGGGGGACACAGAGGGAGGGAGACACAGGAAGATGGACAGAGGGAGGAGGCTGACACACAGAGGGAGGGAGAGGGGGACACAGAGGGAGGGAGAGGGGGACACAGAGGGAGGGAGAGGGGGACACAGAGGGAGGGAGAGGGGGACAGAGAGGGAGGGAGAGGGGGACAGAGAAGGAGGGAGACACAGGGAGAGCAAATCAGTCCTGTGGTGTGTGGGAATGTCTGCTCGTCAGCAGGTGGACTGCGTGCATGTAGACAAGGGTGGCCAGTGCCAGAACCCCCCCTCTTCATCATGGCAAAACGCAGGGCCATGTCTCAACCTGTACACGAGCACAAGGACAGCCACCTGCATCATATGAGTGTGTGGATCCACTCCATGTGCACATGTACAGTGCTACAAGGAAGGCGCAAATGCATAGCTCGGCACACATGCACACTCCACTGCTGACTGCAGTCACACTTGACGCAGCAAGTAAGACTGTGCCACACATAGTTAAAGGGGCCAAATTGGTGCCCAAGGGACACACACATGCACAAGTGCACTGTGAGTGGAATGCAAGACAGATCCTAATTCCAAGAGGAAATGTGCCAACTTTGTAACGGATGAAACATGGATGTTGCATGGATCAAAATTAACATTTTCTCTCTCACACACAGGTCAACGTCGTGCTGCACCCCCCAACACTGGGGGGGAACACTCACAGGACCCGGATCTGCAGGAGACCGATCCCACCGGCAGCGACCACTCTCACCACTCTGCAGACGACCCCGACCGACCTGGCCCCTCTGGTGTCCAACCACCTGCAGCACCTGCGTCAGGTACAACCGTGCCAACCAGCACCCCCACTCCTGCCACATCCCAGGAGACACCCAGGATCCCTGCCCCAACACCACAATGCAGCCAGGCTCGCCAGGAGGGACACGGTGTCCCGGGCACCCAGGAGGAGGCAGGCGACAACGCCAATGCCCCCCCTCAGGGGTCCCGGAGACCTGATGTGCCCACAAGTGCAGGCCAGACGCAAGTGGGCAGGGGTGGTGGGAGTGGAGGACGGCGGAGGCGCGAGCCTGACCAGTTGGCTGGGGATCCGGTATTTTCACATGTCCGTAACATCCTGGACTCATACCGGCAGGACACCACGGGCATGGCCCAGGTTGTGTCCGTCCTCGAGGGGATCAAGGTCCAGCAGGCCCAGCAACATGCGGAGCTAATAGCCTGTCTACAGCTACACCAACGGAGGATGGAGGACAGACAGGCTGAGCAAGTGACGGCGTCCCAGGGGATTCACGCTGAACTCCGTCGGATGGCCGACACCATGGCCGACCCTCCCTGTGCCAGAAGGCGGAGAACATCACCACCCACAGGGAGGGATCATGAGGAGGAGGAGGAAACATCCGACGGAGCATCCCAGACGTCGTCACGGCCTGCTGCTGAGGTTCCCCGCAGGAAGCCGGGTCGTCCACGGAAAGGACCGTGAGGGTGGCTGCCACATCACCATCGCCCAGGACACCTGGCCTGGCACCTGGCCCACTGGAGCAACAGCATCACAGCATCAAGAGACATTCTCTGCCACATGGCCCTGCTGGTCACTGGCTGACCAATGTTGACAAAGACTGTGGCATGGACTCTGAGGATTTCCAATGGCAAGGACACCAACTCCCCTACTGAACTTTGGATTCCCTAATCCCGGAAAGCCCCCCACTTTGTCCCCCCCCCCCCCTAATAAATCACACTATTAAGAGTAGATGCCTGCTGGTAGCATTATTACCTAACATGTGTCTTGTACAGTCTAAACATGCCTGAGTCATCTGTTCACTTCAACCATCCACACCCTGGGGCCTGAGTCTGGCACAGGACACATGGGTCACAGTTTATTAGGCAAGACAGACATGGAGCACCATACACACCCGTGATGTGCAGAACCAGCTGAGGGGGTGGCCGAACAACCGTGCTGACAGACACATTGAGTACAGCAACAGTCATGCGCAGAGGTCAGGGAACCTGGCCCGTGTCCTGGGGGGCACCCAGGTACGTGTAGACAGGTGGCAGAACCATGTCCTGCAAGCTTGAGTCCGGTGGATGCAGAGAATGGGGGCCTGGACAACGTTGGATGCATGGGGATGGCACATGTCACACTACCCACACAGTCATGGACATCATGCCCAATACACAGTCTCAGCACACACACACAGCTTGCATCTTGCCACTCGACACATTGACACATAGCCACAATCTGGGAATACCATGCCAGACATGCAGGATGCACCGTGCCAACACACCAGCATTGACTGAGCAGAGGCACCTTGGAGGCATAGGGACACCTTTAATAGTCATGTATTTGGGATTGCAGAGGCAACTTGAAGTACACATGAACACATCATGTGGAGTAACATGTGGCTCAAACACTGGCACCCCCCTTCTGCAGCACAAATGCGTGATAGCCATGGTACTGGCACACAAGCGTCGGCTAACAGCTAAATACCCACAGCTGCACACGGAGAGCCTGCCATACACCATAGATCCGCTGATGTGGAAGTCCCACGCCATGTCAAGCCAATGTCAACCGTATGTGTCCGAGGGCAGTGTCACACACATTGATGCCATCATCACAATCCACCATCCCATCACTGATGACTGACAACCAGGCAGCCCATCTATTCTGGTGTACCCAGCTGCATGTCGTGTCCCATGGGGATGCCACATGACTGCAGATGAACCAAACCCCGACCTGGGCAGTGTGCACACATCGTGAACAACTGCCACACCCAATACACCCCAGATGCATCCCTTACCCCATGGAGACTTCCAAACGTGTCCGTGCCTGTAACGCTGAGTCAGCCCACGATGCCATGTCCATGAGGAATAGCAGTGCCACAACAATGCAACCAGCAGATGGCATGCGCAGGTACCTGGGGAAGAGAGACACACAAGAAGTCAGCCACAAAAAGCACAGCCACTTGCATGTGCATTGACTCGACACATGTATGGATGACAACATGCTAGGTCACAATTATGACTGGGGAAATACTACCATCACTGCCACCATCACTCCAGTGACACACCCACACACACCTCTGACTCACGTGCCATACATGCAGGTGGACACACACATCACAACACATGCCACACGGGGACCAAGGCGTGCACACTCAGACACTGGTACTCACCACTAAGCAAAGAAGTCGCGTATGAGCCGAGTCCGGATGTCCTCTTGCGGCTCCACATCCTCCACATCACTAGCCCCATTGCCAAGCCCTTCGTCCTCCACGGGTGGATGGTCCTCGTCATGTTGATTCAGGATGAGTGGCACAGCTCTTTCAACTGCCATGTTGTGCAGCATGCAGCAGACCATGAAGATCTTGCAAACCTTTGCCGGGGCATATGGGAGTGCGCCGCCGGTCTTGTGGAGGCACCGGAATCGGCTCTTCAGCATGCCAAACGTCCTCTCTATCACTCGCCTTGTCCGGCCATGGGCGGTGTTGTAGCGGAGCTGGGCCGGCGTGATGGGGTTGCGGAGAGGTGTCAGCAGCCAAGGCATGTTGGGATAGCCAGCGTCCCCTAAATGGAAAGCACATGGATATCGTTAGAACTGGCGAAGCGGTAGTGCTGCTCGGCCAAACAGAATACAGGACAGACAGACTGTACCCACCAACAACACATGCTCGTTCGTTGCGCAGCTGCATCATCATATCAGGCATCCCGCTACGCCTCATGATGTAGGCATCGTGTGCTGATCCTGGGAAACGAGCACAGACATTTGAAATCACCATGTTGGACAGACACACCACAAGGGCATTGATGGAGTGGTAGTGCTTCCGATTGCGGTACGCCACCTCCCGTGCGTGTGGTGGTACCAAACCTACATGTGTCCCATCTATGGACCCAATGACATGGGGCATCCCTCCCAGGGCATAGAAACCACGCTTGACCTCAGTCATCTGTTCAGGGGTTGGGAACTTGATGAAGTCATCCAGGTGAATCAACATGGCCTCCAAGAAATCATGCAGCACACCGCTGAACATGCTCTGGGACATGCCACCAACATGAGCTATGGTATTTTGGAAGGTACCCGTGGCAAGGAAATGTAGGGCAGCCATTACCTTCAGCTGGGGTGTCAGTGCCGTAGGATACCTGTGCTGCGGTTGCAGGTGTGGTGCCAGTCTCGCCGTCAGCTCCAGAATCAACGGTTGGGTGAAGCGGTAGAGCCGGATCCTGTCATTCTCCTGCATGGTGGCCAAGTCTGGAATTCTTCGGGCAACAGGAGGCGCTCTGCAGTAATTTGGAAGTGACAAGGAAGAGTGAGTGCACTACGAGAACAACTCATGTCTACTGAGCACATGTAAATCTGGCAATACACACATGCCACATAGGGAGTCAGGCATGTGCTACATGGCCAGGACACGTATGGATGCAAGGTGACACTCCTTCCAAGACCCAGCTACACACGGTGATTGAGAACCTCCCCATGCCACGCCATGGAAATAGCTGTGTCCCAGTGCAAGTGCACTGCCCGACGCAAGACAGGAGTGACATACACCCACACATCAGCAGAAGTGTGATGCCGATTGCAGAGACTGGCAGCGGAACACTTGAGCCACAGGTCACATGACATTACACTAGTCCAGCCCACACACCTTGCCATGAAGGTGCACATGTCATGACTCACCACACATTCCTTGTGAGTTTGCTGACATGGCCTTGTCACGCTACTCCGTGTCCCTTGCATACATGTGCACCTCACATCCCAGAACACATGTGGCATGGTGTTGGGAACAGTGTGCAATGACAATCTACATACAGCCACATGTTGGTTGCTGCAACGGCTGCAGCTTTTGAGGGTGCTACAACATCAACCTGATGTAAATCCCGGACACATATATGGCATAGTCACATTGTGCACTGTGGGTAGTGATAAGTCATGTGTCATGACCCCTGTACCTGGCATCATGGGACACTTCCGTGTGTTGGTGTCGGTGCCATGCCAGTGACGCTCACCCCAAGTGCGCAGTCCCACATGCACACATGTCAAAGGAGTCAAGGGCATGCCTGGCACACATTGCACCCTCACACAGTAAACATGTACACATCTCATCATACATCTGGTGCCTTCTCCACTCAGGAGGCATGTTCCACATCACAGCCTGTGACACCTGTGCCCCACACATGTGGTAATGCACAGACGATGCCTTGATGTCCATTCCTGGACAAGTATGTCCATCCATGGACAAGTATGTCCGCCCTATTCCTACATGTGTGTCGCCTATCACCACAGTGATGTGTAAAATCCGCCGTACTGCTGCTGAGAGGGCCTGTGCATGTTCCCAAATCACTGTGGGAGTGCTGCCGTACGTGTACCCATCATGATGGCGAGCGTAGATGCGAGTGTACGGTCCGTGTCACTACGGGTACGCATACGCGTGCAGACCCATAGTGATGGAGAGCGTAAATGTGAGTGTACGGTCCGTACCACTACGGGTACGCATACGCGTGCAGACCCATAGTGATAGAGAGCGTAGATGCGAGTGTACGGCCCTATCACTATGGGTCTGCACGCGTATGCGTACCCGTAGTGGTACGGACCGTACACTCGCATCTACGCTCACTATCACTATGGGTCTGCACGCGTATGCGTACCCGTAGTGGTACGGACCGTACACTCGCATCTACGCTCACTATCACTATGGGTCTGCACGCGTATGCGTACCCGTAGTGGTACGGACCGTACACTCGCATCTACGCTCACTATCACTATGGGTCTGCACGCGTATGCGTACCCGTAGTGGTACGGACCGTACACTCGCATCTACGCTCACTATCACTATGGGTCTGCACGCGTATGCGTACCCGTAGTGGTACGGACCGTACACTCGCATCTACGCTCACTATCACTATGGGTCTGCACGCGTATGCGTACCCGTAGTGGTACGGACCGTACACTCGCATCTACGCTCACTGTCACTACGAGTACGCATACGCGTGCAGACCCATATTGATGGAGAGCGTAGATGCGAGTGTACGGTCCGTACCACTACGGGTACGCATACGCGTGCAGACCCATAGTAATGGAGAGCGTAAAAGTGCCGTGAGGCGTGTGGATGGTCGGAGGCGGAGCCTGCCCCAGGTGAGGAAACGCTGGCAGGATATCCGGTGCTGGACGCGGAGGATTGCACGGCTCCTGCTGGGGGACTCACCTGAGAGCCACAAGAACCGCGGCCGCCGCCGTCTGAGCCACCTCCACAGGCGTGTGCTGCCGGTGGTCTTTCCAGACCTGGAGAGGCGCTTCCAGGCGATGCAGCAGCCGGAAGGGGGTAGGTACATGTGTGTTTGTTGTGTGTCACCGGCATTTGTAAGGGCACAGTAGCATGAATTCACTGGCAGGGTTTAAAGGTGCTGTGCAGATCCTGTTTGCCCCAGTATAGCGCTGTGCCCCTGCCACCCTTCCCCTCCTTGCAATGTGTTCCCTGGTCTGTGTGTAGTCACTCCTCCACAGGGTAATGTAGGCTGGCGCTTTGTCCACGGGAACAATGTCTGTAGCATCATGTGTGGGGGTGGTGTGTAACAGGTTGTGGGACATTGCCTGTGCACTGTCAAGTTCACTGCATGTGGGTTCCATATCAGTTGGCACTGATGCTGACTCCAGACATGGGAGTTGGTCTCTCATGTGTCATGCCTTACAGCGCGCATGTCCCATGTAGTGGCCTGTGACATGATGTGCATGAGTGTGCGATACACATAGTGCAGGGATGGTGACGTGTGTTGCAGTCATTACCATTCAGTAGCATGTAGTTGCGTGCCCACTACTGTCCCCTGGGGCACCTTTTCCTCAGTGGTGTATGTGTCATCATAAACGTGGCCACTGTCAGTGTCTACAGCGTAAGTTGTGCTCTCTGCCATTGTCCCCTGTCACCATGTATATAGACGTGCTATTTTGTACAGGTGTCCACTGTGCAGCCTGACCTGATTGTCCTTCTTCATACTCACAGTTGCCAGTGCCTGTGTGTCTTGCTATACTCATCTGAGGATGGGCACTGGTACCACATTATTTGTACAGGCGCACCTTGGCTGTTTGGCGTTCAATCTCGCTTTTTGCCTGCCCCTGTGTGTATCACCCAGACTATGAGATGTTGGTGCCACCTGTGTCTCAACAATTTGCCTTGTGTAGGGTCTTGTTGGGGCGGGCAATGCCTATGTGTTAAATCCTGATTACCACTTGCTGGGTCTGGGCAGTGTGTGATGTGTCTGGACACACACGCAATGTGCAGTGACAGAGTCATGTTGTGCATGTTTTCAGCATTACCTATGCAGCATGTTTCTCAAGTTCATGGATATGGTCCCTGGTCATCGGTATTTTCGCCAACGCTGTGTGGTGCAGATGCAGTGCTGGATTGTCCCCAGGGCCTGGGTGCTATGTCAGACTCCTTTTCCTGTGTTTAGCTATTGTCTCATGCTCTCCATGGTATTTCAGTGGCATGGTGGCTCAACCAACTGTGTGTTTCATGCCCTACATCGGTACCCTGTTCAGTAGATGTTAGGGATCTTCCTTTTCAGGCCATGCAATGTTACCTATGTGGATTGGACTCATGTGACAGATGTGTACAGATGTCTGATTATTTCTGTCTCTCCACCCTGCCCACAGCATCGTCGGGGGACACAGAGGGAGACATGGACACAGACCAGGCGGAGGGACCGAGCACCAGTGCCAGCCGTGACATCGGGTCTGGCACATCGAGTGGTACAGAGGCGGAGGAGAGTGTGGCCGAGGACCTGTCGACTGGCACATCAGACTACGAAGCTGACAGGTCCGGGGACGATGTCTCCGAGTGGGCGGAGGCTGCACCAGCAGCTGACAGCGGAACAACACCTCGCACCGCCCCCTCAGTTTCCACCAGCCGCCTCCCACTTGCTCGTGTCCCTTCCCAGCGTGCCCGGTCACAGCATGTCTCCTTCCTGCCAGGCACCGCACCCCCTGCCCCTGTCTCCACTGCTGCCGCCAATGCAGAGTCTGTGGACATCCAGCGGCAACTGCAGGTTGGTCAGGCTGCGATCCTTAATGTCCTCCATGCCCACGGCAAAACCCTCACCAACATCGAGGCTTTCTTGGAGGGCATTCATTCATCGCAGGCTGACCAACGCAACTTGCTGAGGTCCATCGACTCCACACTGACTGCAGCAGTGGGTCTCCTGCAGCGCGACCTCCCCCCACCTACCCCTGCCCCATCCACACTTCCCACTCCCATGCCTGTCACACGTACACCCAGACGTCGGCATGCACCCACATCAACAGACACGGGCACCACACCAGCAGGGAAGGTCCACCGCACTCCTCCTGACACGCACACACAGGGTGAGGTAGGCACACCCACTGGGTCGGGGGGCAAACGTGTGACACGCAGCCATAGTGGGAGTCCGCATTCCACCCAGTCCACTCCCTCCAAATCCCCTCCCCTCAGCTCTCCTGGCCACATCTCCCCCAAGGACACCTTCATGGCCGCTCTGTCCCTGAGCCCCACAGTTACACCACCACGCAAGCGGTCAAGGAGGTCCCCGGTCAGGGTGGTTGAGTCTCCCCCCCTGTCTCCACCCTCCCCCGGTGGCGCTGCGACCCATCCCTCTGACCCCCCCCCTCCTTGGGGCCTGAGGTCCCTTCGGGTGCAGGGGACTCCCTGGAGGACCTTGCAAAGGTGTGTAGTGCCATCCTGGCCTCCGCCTTTGGCACTGACCCACCCCCTGTGGTGGAGTCCTCCATCCCTGCACCCACAACGCCGCCCCTTTGCCCTGATGTCCCTGCGGTGCCTGTTGCTTCCCCCCCCCCCTGATGCCCTCACCAGTGTGGAAGACGATGCCATTTGACTGTGCAGGCAATGTAGGGGACACGCATCCCACTGTGTCCCCCATCCAGCTGAGAATCATTGACTGCCCTATGGGCTTTGTGAAGATTGAACTGCCTGCGATCCACGGACATTGTGCTCATGCTGAATAAAGCTTAATTTTGTTTTCATTATCACACTACTGCTATGCTGGTATTGGTGTTGGTGGGGCTGCTACATGGTTTTGGGTGGTGTGTAAGGGTTTGGGTGTGTGGGATGTGTAGTAGTGTACTGCTCATTGGTGGGACCCTGTGATCTGTGTGCCATCACAAGGTGTTGGCTAACTTTCTTTGTTCATGTAAGCAGTTACTGCATGGTGCACTTGTCCCAGGGTGTATTCCTTCCTCTGTGTACCCAGCTTTCTTCCCTGCAGGGTGTTCCCAATGTTTAGCGCAGAGCTGTGTCTACATGAGCTGTGTGTGTGACGGAGCCCTTCTACTTTGGCCATGCATGCAGGGCCATGTCTCCACCTGCGACAATCGTGGCATCCTTGGTGATCACTGTACTTGTGTGTGGAGTCTGTTGACATGAGTTCATGGGGACATGTTCCCTTGTAGCCAGTATGCATGTGGATAATTCTGGCCTCACACACATGTGTTACATCCCTCCTGTATCAGGGCACTGCTGGGAGTGATGGGCACCCACCCCTCCTGTCTCAGGGCACTGCTGGGAGGACTCCACACCCACCCCTCCTGTCTCAGGGCACTGCTGGGAGGACTCTGCACACACACCTCCTGTCTCTGGGCACTGCTGGGAGGACTCCACAACCACCCCTCCTGTCTCAGGGCACTGCTGGGAGGGCTCTGCACACACACCTCCTGTCTCTGGGCACTGCTGGGAGGACTCCACACCCACCCCTCCTGTCTCAGGGCACTGCTGGGAGGACTCCACACCCACCCCTCCTGTCTCTGGGCACTGCTGGGAGGACTCTGCACACACCCCTCCTGGGTCTGGACACTGCTCTGGGGACTCTGCACACACCCCTCCTGGGTCTGGACACTGCTGGGAGGACTCTGCACCCACCCCTCCTGTCTCAGGGCACTGCTGGGAGGACTCTGCACACACCCTCCTGTCTCTGGGCACTGCTGGGAGGACTCTGCACACACACCTCCAATTTCTGGATATGTACGCTTGGGACATACACGGTGTGGGTGCGCTCCATGCATTCGAGGTGAGGGTACGGGTCGTACTTACACTGTTGGGGTGGGGGGTACGCTCCATGCATACGCGGGTGAGGGTTCGTGGCGTACTTACACTGTTGGCATGGGGGGTACGCTCCATGCATACGCGGGTGGGGGTACGGGTCGTACTTACACTGGTGGGGGTGGGGGTACGGTCCGTACATCCGCGGGTGAGGGTTCGAGTCGTACTTACACTGTTGGGGTGGGGGGTACGCTCCATGCATACGCGGGTGGGGGTACGGGTCGTACTTACACTGTTGGCATGGGGGTTACGCTCCATGCATACGCGGGTGAGGGTACGGGTCGTACTTACACTGTTGGCATGGGGGGTACGCTCCATGCATACGCGGGTGGGGGTACGGGTCGTACTTACACTGGTGGGGGTGGGGGTACGGTCCGTACGTCCGCGGGTGAGGGTTCGAGTCGTACTTACACTGTTGGGGTGGGGGGTACGCTCCTTGCATACGCGGGTGGGGGTACGGGTCGTACTTACACTGTTGGCATGGGGGGTACGCTCCATGCATACGCGGGTGAGGGTACGGGTCGTACTTACACTGTTGGCATGGGGGGTACGCTCCATGCATACGCGGGTGGGGGTACGGGTCGTACTTACACTGGTGGGGGTGGGGGTACGGTCCGTACGTCCGCGGGTGAGGGTTCGAGTCGTACTTACACTGTTGGGGTGGGGGGTACGCTCCATGCATACGCGGGTGGGGGTACGGGACGTACTTACACTGTTGGCATGGGGGGTACGCTCCATGCATACGCGGGTGGGGGTACGGGTCGTACTTACACTGTTGGCATGGGGGGTACGCTCCATGCATACGCGGGTGGGGGTACGGGTCGTACTTCCACTGTTGGCATGGGGGGTACGGTCCGTACGTCCGCGGGTGAGGGTTCGAGTCGTACTTACACTGTTGGGGTGGGGGTACGCTCCATGCATACGCGGGTGGGGGTAGGGTCCGTACATATCCGTCCCCACGCTATGTGATGCTTGTGCGGGCCGTACCCAGGCCTTTGCCACGTGGGTACGATCCGTCCCGCCATTGTTGGGGTGACGTGTGTGTGGGCGTGGTACGACTCGTACCCACGCTCTTGAGGCGTGGGTACGGGACGTACCTGTCTGGTTGTGTTGCCGGTTCGCGTGGTGACGGACTTCCGTTGTGGCGGTCGCTGGCTTATCAGGACACACCCCCACCCCCTCGTGGTGACCAGGGCATGGGAGTCAGGTATGTCCAGGCCATGTGTGACTTATGTGGTTGTTTTGTGGTCTGCCCTGGTCGTGCCACCCCCACCCCACCCCACTTTCCCCCCTCCCTTAGTTATTCTGACCTTCTGCGGCGTCTGCGTCGGTGCCTGTAGAGCAGGTGGACTGCTATGAGGGCAGGGATGACTCGTAGGTTCGGGTCCATGTCTGTCCGTCGCGTACTGGTACTCCAATCGCGTCGTCCTGTCGCGTACGGGTCCTCCTTGGTGGCGTCGTCCTGTGTGTCCGTCACGTACTGGTCCTCCTTGTTCGCGTCGTCGTCTGTCCGTCGCGTACTGGTGGTCCTTGTTCGCGTCGTCCTGATTTCCCGGCAGTTTTTGGCTGCCGCAAAATATTCACCATGCGGGGTGACGTCGGTGCGAATCGTGATTCCTGGGTCGTGAATGGCTGGCTGCGAGCGTCCCGACGTCAGGTCGGCACTTTCCCGGATCGCATTGGTAGGTGTTTTTTTGTTCGGTCGGACTTTTTTACGAATCGTACGGTCATGGTGTACCCGTGCGAATCGTAATTCCTTGTTTGTAGAAATTGACGACCGGGTACGCGTCGGACGGAGAATATGCTCCGTCCGACGGTTCGTACCCGGTTTTTACCGGATCGTGATCGGCACCTAGGTTGTTGTGAACAGTTGAGGAAGACATCTGACCCTTTACTTAGCATTAGCATTAGCTCTGGGAGTTGAGTTGAGTAACTAAACTAATGGCCTCTTCTATCTTCAACTCAGCAGAGAAAGTTTTCTGAAGAAGACTAAGAGTCAGACGACCTTGAAGGATGGGTTGATGGAAAATGGAAAGAAGGATGGAAGGAGGAAGGACAGGTGACATGTAATATATGACTGGCAGAGAAGGATGTGTGGGTGAAGGAAGGGGCCCGGGATGCATGGGTGGCTGATAGGATGCAAGAGTGCTTGAAGGTTGAGTGAAAGGTGAAAGAAAGGATGCCTGCGGGTGGGTGGGTGAAATGGTATGGGTGAAAGGAATCCTCCGGGGGCTTTGATGGGTCAAACTAAAAGGCAAGCAAGGACACATGAGTGATGGTTAAAATGACAAATGTATGTTGTTGGTGAAAAGTTTGTTGAGATTTAGAACACTAGCCATGTTTACTTTGAATGTATGGATGCCAGCATAGTATTCAATCATAGCATAGGTGGAAACTGGACGAAGAGAATCTAAAATAAAAATAAACCGTGACAGAGTAGCAAAGTAAAGGGTGAAGATTTGATTAAAAATATAATGCTAGAAGAGCAATGCAATGATAAATGGCATAACCGCTGGGAAGAAGATAGACAAGGACTGTTTTTTTTCAAGGTTTTTGATTCAAGGTTGTATTTCAGAATACTCCCTTGACTCACAGTAGTTTGCAAGTACAACATATATATATTGTGTATGTGCCCACCCATTATCAATTGCCTCCCTTCGACACAAAGGCCCACTCCTGCTCCCTACTCATGTCATTTCGACCATGTCAGTCATGGGTGGCCTATCAGCTGCATGGTTACAAACAATCAAACAATAGTAGTCCCTCACATCATGCTGTATATCATCATTCATATTAGTACTCAGATATCATCTGCCTCATTGTAGTAATCAGGGTGAAAGTGAAATTGAGTAGTTGCCACTGATTTAACAGAGTTTGGCCATAATAAAAAATATATAATTGTGTAGTACATCTGCCCCACTTGCAGACAGTAGTAAAGTAAATAACATGAGTTTGCGACTGCGACACAAGTATGTCTGTCTAGGGCACAGGCTGACTGAGCTGGCATGCCTACAAGGTTAATTTAGCCAAACAAGAGAGAGAAGAAGAAGACTTGTCTACTCCATAGTGCTTAGTAATGCCTGAAACTCTAATCACACAAATGTTAGGGGTGGAGGAAGTTGGAGGATACCACAAATGTTATGTACTGTGCTTGCTAGTGCTACTGTGCCACTATAATTTTATGTTTATAATTTTGTGTTACTGTTTTCTAAGAGCAATGGTTACAATTCTCTTTTTTCTTTCTTGATATAGCTACTCCTTCCCAACCAAAACAACCTCATAGCAGGAGTTAGAATCCAGGGCCCCGCAACAGAAGCTGAAGGCCATCCGGGATGAGAATTGGTGGCTGGTGGTTTTGGCAGAGGAAAAGGAGGAGGCAGCAGCTACAGCCCCTTCCAATGCCCCAGGCCCCAGCCAGGCCCCACCCCAGTGCCTCCGGTGGTACGGTGCTGTGGTCTGGCAGCTGCTCGCCGTACTTCAAACACTACTTCCCCCCCTTTTGTTCATGCAAGACATTTATGCAATACCCTTTGGGGAAATGCTTAGAGCATGTAGGAATTGCAGTAGAGAGGAGGACTTCACCAAGAACCTGAAAGACATTGAGACGAGGTTCCTTGTTAGGGGATATCCCAAAGACAGGATTCACAAGGCAAAAAAGAGAGCCATGCAACTTCAGCGACTAGACATTTTGAATAACATCCCTAAAAAAACAAAGAGATTGGATATGAATGTGAGTTTGGTGACCAATTACCATCCTTGGTCCCACAAACTATTTGGAATACTTAAGAAAAACTGGCCACTATTAACTGCTGACAGCTCCTTGGAAAAGTATATTACCAAATCACCAAATATCGTGTACAGGAAGGGCAGAAACATCCAGAGTCTTATTAGCCCAAGCTATCCAAAAAAACAACCAAATAAAATAACTTGGTTGAGACAAATGAATATTGTTTTTTTTGCTTGTGGCACCTGTAATATGTGTAGAATGGCTGAAAAAGGTATAAAAACTTTTGAATATAATGGCTCACGCAAATACCAGATCTATGACCACATAGACTGTCTGACGAAATTTGTGGTCTATGTCATTCAATGCAAATGTAAGAAAATTTATGTGGGCAGTACCATTCGCCCACTTAAAGAACGAATGGCTGAACACTTCCGTGTACTTAAGAATCTTGATGTCAGATACCCTTTAGGCCATCATGCCTCGATTTGCCCTAACCATGATAAATCACTAGGTTTCCGCTTCCATGGTATAGAGACTGTTAAATTTGACTCACGGGGCGGTAACAGGGAGTTAAGACTACGTCAATGTGAGGCCCGATGGATCCTTAGATCACGGGCAGTGGAATGTGGGATCAATGTCGATCATGAATTACATTACTTTCTCCATGACTAAATGTTTTTACATTTTGTGTTGTGCCTAACCTCCATTCTGACTTATAACAACATGTCTCACCTATACCAGCCTGCATAGGAATATGGATATATGTATGTATTAACAGCAACTGTCTATAGGCATCATTATATTGTCATACTTATTTTGCCTCTGTTGATGTGTATTCTTAGGTCTCGTGATTGGTAGCAACAGACCCATTGTACTGATCAGTGCAACAGAACTTGATGTGTTAAGTGCTCTCTTGGGCTTCTTTCCTTAGAGTATTAACATCACTTTATTCCTACCTTTGCTCTTTACTTTTTTACTTTTTTACTTCTATTTCTGTTCCACTTCACTCTTTTTCCCGGATTCCTGGATATACCTTGACTGTGGAATACATGATTCCTACCTATTGATTGAATTAGAGATTATGCCCCCCGCTGTCTTAATACAGTAAATAGCAGCGTGTTTTTGAGACGTGACCGTCTGATCACGTGTCTGAGAAGTGTTAATCTCTATACTTGCTAATGGGGAAATAGCTTGAGCACCAGGAATTACTGGTGATCTTGATAATGGACTATCCAAGCTGACTTTGATATGATGCGGTTTTATGTTTTGGAGGTAGGTGTAATTTTACATGACTACCTTGATTCGGGTTATAGTGGTTCAATCTGGGGACAGATATATATTCAAGTCCACTTTAGACGAAGACATGTACCCAGGAACCACACAGGTTGGTATTTATATGTTACAAGATGGCGACCAGTATAGTTCTCTCTTTTGAGGATATGACGGAATCACGTTTTTATGGAATGGCAAGAATATGCGTTTTAAAAAAAAATAAAAAAGTAACCTGATTATTACTTCATTCGGTATTAGTTTGTAATCATTACGGACTGCACCTCACCTATGGTACCGATACTCTAAAGTGTTTCCACGAGTTTCGACATATACTAGTTGTAACTTAATGTGGGACTGGCGTGCACACGGATAAAATGAAATGTTAGGTGGTGCCCGGGCTGACACTTATACGTAATACTGGTGGCGATCGGAGCACTCTCCCGTTTCTTTCGATTCTAGGTGAGTAACTCGAAATCTTTTGCTAGCTGGTGTTAATGCACACCAGAGTATTGCATTGATTTAGTGGGAATTGGTAGAATCTTTTGGCCCACTTTTGTGCCTGTTTGTTGCCATTTATTGGACTTTACCTTTAATTAGTTATGGCGCGCTACATTATATCTCGTATAATTTATCATCACTGTTTAATGGAGCCAACTAGTCGATGCTTCGTATCAGTGAGACACATGTCTTAGACATACTCGTCTCAATGAATCTCTGCTTTACACAGATTAGACAGTGTTTTTAGCAGTTGTTTGACCTATGTGTTTGGTTATTTATTTTTAGATACGTTAACCTCCCCCTTCAACTGATATTTTGATTGGGATTGAGAAAGTGCCTTAAGGTAATATTTTAATGTTTGTAATATGTCTGTTAACCGATATTCAGATTGGTGTATGCCCTTTGAGAATATCGCTTTTTTATCAGGTATTGGTCTAGCAAGAAAGGCTTTAATCTGATTTTTTCACTTTGTCTTCTACTTCATTGTTACTCTCCATATATAGGGAGTATAATGCCTTGATAGAGGGGGTTTTCCTATAATGCTATATTCCTTATGGAAATTGTGGTTTTTGTCTTGGTTCATGTTTTGTCTAGTGTGGAGTAGGACACCGGCTGATGTCCTTCCCTTATCCTCTCCCTTTTAGATATATTTTTTGTGCACATGCGACCGAAAGTGTATGGACCCACATTATATATAAATATATTGTAGATGTGGCGGATCAAGAAACATATACTGTGTATGTGATTTACTTTTATGGTGAGTAACTTCTAGAGATTTCTCTTGGGATGTTACTGGATATCTTATGTTATATAGTCTGTATGACATGTCAGAAAAAGTTGGGCCTCCTTTATTATTTCACATTGTTGGGAACCAAATAGAGGTGTAGTTTGGAGTCGCTTTCCTTTTCTTACGAGGTGATCCTTTGCTGTGAGCATCTTTTCTTGGTTATGGGTGTGGCTTAGCACCTTCAGTTCCTGTCTTTTCACTGGGTGAATATATTTTTGCTTTTCTCAATTCATGGCTTTTTATTTTTTCCATCTGAATTACATCATACTAATGGTCTGTCTCTAATTTTAGTTGATTTTGTGAGAAATGTAACTAGAAGTGGCTAAGATTCTGAACAGAACGATTTCTATTGTTATTGCTGTAGCCCTGAGGAAGTCGCCGGGCAACTTACCCGAGACGAAACACGTGTTGGCTACTGTCCTTATCTTGGTGCTGCTAATGAGAACACAGAAGACTAAAGAAATAAAAGAAGAAACCTGTTTGTGTGATTCACTGGACTCTGGATTATTCTTGTTACTCTTATTGAGAACTGTTGTTCGCCGACGACACCCAGCTGATCCTCTCCGACACCAACGACCCCGACACCGCCAGAGCCAACCTACACAAAGGGATGAAAGAGGTAGCCGAATGGATGAAGAACAGCCGCCTGAAACTGAACTCGGACAAGACGGAAGTCCTCATCCTGGGTTCCTCACCCTCCGCCTGGGACGACTCCTGGTGGCCCCCCGCCCTAGGCAACGCACCCAAACCAACAGACCATGCTCGCAACCTGGGCTTCATCCTGGACTCCTCCCTCTCCATGACCAAACAAGTCAACGCCGTCTCCTCGGCGTGCTTCAACATCCTGCGCATGCTACGTAAGATCTTCCGGTGGATCCCCACCGAGACCAGGAAAACGGTCACCCAGGCCCTCGTCACCAGCCGTCTGGACTACGGCAACTCCCTCTACGCCGGAACCACCGCCAAACTCCAGAAGAGACTCCAGCGGATCCAGAACGCCTCTGCACGTCTCATCCTGGACATCCCCCGCCGCAACCTCATCTCCGGACACCTGAGAGACCTGCACTGGCTCCCGGTCAACAAGAGAATCACCTTCCGTCTCCTCACCCACGCACACAAAGCCCTACACAACCAAGGCCCAGGATACCTCAACAGCCGCCTCAACTTCTACGCTCCCAAACGCCAGCTTCGATCGACCAGCCACGCCCTCGCCGCCGTCCCCCGCATCCGAAGAGCCACCACAGGAGGAAGGTCCTTCTCCTACCTTGCCACCAAGACCTGGAACTCCCTCCCGACCCACCTCCGCCTTACCCAGGACCACCTCGCCTTCAGGAAACAGCTCAAGACCTGGCTGTTCGAGCAGTAGCGGACCCCCTCCCCTAGCGCCTTGAGACCCTCCGGGTGAGTAGTGCGCTATACAAATGCTTTGATTGATTGATTGATTGTTTACTGGCTTAACTGCCTTGTTCTTGCTCGGGAACGTCTATTTGGTTTTCAGTGTTTTCTTCTTTTCACCTGTGTGACGGAGGAATATTGGGGCATAGGTGGCTGTCCCTCTTGATGTTTCCCTAGAGCATTTCTCTAATTTAGAATCATACCACTGATAGGATCTTGGATGTGCGCGAGGGTGTAACCTAACCATGGTTCAAAGTTATATTGCTCCTCTGGATGGTGCACCTAGAGGCCAGGATTTAGGAGCGGTTAAACACCCTAGAGTGGAAGATCCGGCGAGGCCGCCGCTAGACCCCCGTCTTGACCCTTGTCCCTTTTATCATGTTTTTTTCTGGTGGGTGTCAATTGGGCGTTGGGGAAAACTTGTTTTTTTTTAATGGACATTTTGATTTTTTAATTTATGGACAATTGAACTTACTGCTGGACATTGGTTGGGGTGAGGGAAAGGGGTGCTGTTTTTTTTCATTCTTGTTTATTTTTTAGGGGAATCAATTATGTATAGTTAACATATGATTTAAATCTTTTGTGGGGGGTTACTCAATTACTTCACGCTGTTTCCTTTGCTGCAGGGCCACAGCCAGTTTTTGATTGAAATCTGCCAATTGTGTAACACACCAACAGATAGATGTGGCACCCTTACGTGTCCTACTAGTACAGTCAGTCTCTCCTCCTGGTCTATGCAGTCTGCAACTAAAACCCTTATGGTGTTTGAAAGGCATTGGGTGTGTGAATTAATTAATTTCCATAGTATACACATTATGCCCCCCACACTTCTTCTCTTACCTGTGATTGATGGTTGTACTTTATAGGCAAAGCGATGGCTGCATGGTGATGGTTTGGTTTCCAAAGTTGCCAAGGGAGTGGTAGTAGTAGTAGACACTGACAGTAGCATTTCCCAAAAAATAAAATTAGACATTCAGTCACCTGAGGGAACTAGGGAATGAGTGGTAGAAGTACAGTACACAAGAAGACTGCCAAACAAGAAACCATAATGTTAAGCAATGCTAAAGTAAAATAAAACAGAATGGAGGGCTAGCATAGTACAAGTTACAAAATGAAGACGAATTGAGCTATGAAGTGGACTGGCGGCTATGTAACCTTTAGTGCTGTAACTAGGATGATTGATGACTCGATGCTGACAATTATATTATGATCGATTGTGTTCCACTGGAAAAAAATTGAATATCGAACACTGTGCATGGATGGGCAATCTAATCTCTATATATTGCCAGTTTGTGCTATAGCATTTATACTTAGAGCAGAAGAAGATACTCGCCCTGCTTTGAGTTAGTGCTGCTTTCACCACATCCGCTCAACAAGTGTGTGATCCATAATTGGTATGAATTTAATTTAGTCACATCTCAATATAAATCACACAGCCCGGTGGAAGAGGGTTAGGGTTTGATACATGGTTGGGAGGGGTATTTGAGGGAAAGGTTTGACAAAGACAGACACTACACATGGACAACACACATTCATCTTGGCAGCCAACCATCAGAAATCTGTTATTGGAGAAAAAGGAAATGCATGCATGATGATGACTTGATGAGTAGTACTAGACTAGTACAGGGCAGTATATTGTTAATTAAGCAATTGCCTTGCTCGTTATCCCCCAGAGAGACCCAAGTTACATACATTTTCTGTTTTGCTGTACCGGGCTTCCTTTGAAAGATAGCAAATAAAATAAAATAAATTTTTAGAAGTCAAATATAACCAACCATAAACAACAACACACACAGTCTTAATGATTGAAGAGAAAAAATGAATCAAATAAAATGATACTATAATTATTGCCATATTGAGAGTTGCATCTCCGCATTCCTCTTGGTCCTTCCTTGGACTGTCCACCTGTCAATTTTGGGTGCCTGGTGGAAGCCGTTTGGTAATGTAAAAGTGAGTTGTCTGTCCCAGTATAGCGCAGGGTAAAGGCTGGCATGTAGATGGAAAAACAAAAAGGAGAATGAAAAATCAAGGAGAAAAATTAAACTGCATAATTAAGGAGGAGTGCAACAAGGAGACCTTCAGAGGTGGAATGGCTAAATCATGTCTGTTTCCAGCAGTTACCTCCAACAACAGAAACAGGCCCCCCACGCAACCTCCACTTTGCTTCAAATTTGAGCCAGACAGCACTGAGCACACTTACCCACACAGCAACATAGCATTTTCTAAATTAAGCAACAAAATCAATGCACCACTATCAGTCACACCACCACACTCGCCTCCAACACTACACAGACATGTAGGTCTGGTGTTGTTGTTTATCTTTTAGGCCACTTCATGCCCGAATTATTCCATCAACCATCTCTGATCCTACTGACTTTGACTGCGAGTATGGTATGGTCATGGTATCTAACTCTGTACCAAAAGAGTCCTGCATGAGTCCAAACTCGTCCAGACTCAAAATGTAATTGATCAGCCTGCAGTAGTACAATTTTGTTATTGAAAAACAAGAAGGGAAAGATTGACTTGAGTCGCTTTTTTGTGTGTAGAATACTAGTAGATATCATGCACAACACGCACCAATCACTCAGCGTGCAATGCATGCCATCATTCATCGGTTCTTCCGGGGCAGTCTCTCTAGACTCAAAAAGGATAGATATATAGTCAGGTTTGGACTCGAGGGAGGCACACATTTCAAATTTGTGTATGTATTCTCCATCCAATGTCTGACTTGAGGAAAATGGATTCAGGGTGAGTCAGGAGGAGTGGACTTACTTCTTCACTGACTGTACACAGTAAATAAAAGAGCAAAACTGTGGTGATGGATTTGTTGTGATTTGAACCAGAAAGACAGTGACACACACAAATAACAAAGTAAATAATATTCCTTAGCTATATCTTTTTGGGGGGCTTTATTTTGGGCATCAAAGGGAGAAAAGTTCAATTAAAAGCCTAGCTGTCAGGGAAGTAGAGCTCGTCCTCAAATTCTGGTGGTTCACCCAGAAGTAGATCACCTAACACACTACTTCCATGACCTGATTCGCCATCATCTTCTTCCTGCTGTGCTACTTCAGGTATGGTGTAATCCGGTGGTATAAAGTGATGATTCATTTTGATCATGGTTCACCTCTCCACGTTTTGTGGCAAGAGACTGGTCCTTCTCACTGTCAGAACGGCACCAGCAGCACTGAAAGCATGCTCAGCAGAGACACTTGTGACAGGGCAAACCAGATAGTTTATCGCCATCCTGCTGAGCACTGGCCATTGGCGCTTATTCCTATACCGATACAACAATGGGTTTTGATCAAAGTAGACATCTGTTGGGTCATCCAGATCAGCCTGGACCATGCGCTCAATGCTCATGGGTGCTCCGCTTTGCTAGGCCTCTTTTCCCTTTGCCTCAGCACTGGACTTAAGCCCTGCCAGTAGAAACCACTTCTGTACCGATTTTGTAGCTGATGCTCCTGTTCTTGTTGATGTTGTTCTTGGTGTTGTTGCTGGTTTTGGATAATGTGAGTCAACCGCACTGCCCTCAAGCTCTGAAGTTGAACTTGAAGGCTGAACTGCAGTATTTGTTGTGCCCTGGAGGAGTAGGCCTCTAATTCCTGGTCGTTCTTTTTCTTGTTGACTGGCTTGCACAGCTGTCCAAACTTTGAGCTGGCAACATCCCCATCTGAAAAAGGAATGAAGTGTGCAGCAATGGTTTGTACTGTGGATCAAGAATTGTGGCACAAATGTAATGGTTTGATGACACAATGCCTCTTTGCATCCTTGTATTTTCAGATAAGCGAAGGGTTAAGCTTTCCACCAACTCATCTGCCTCTTTTTTTTCTCCACACCTGTGTACATTGCAGACACCCCCTTTGGCTATTCTTGTAGCATGTGCAACAATAACTTGGCCCATAGTACAGTCCTCCTTGCTGACTTCACGTGTGAAGACCTCGAAAGCAAGTAGCATCTCTGTCAGATATTTAACTAGGTCCAATTGGTCCATCTCAATGATCATGCCTTTTACTGTCGGAACCCAATGTCAGTGTAGGCACTGATCCAGTGATCCGGTGAGAATGCCCAGTGGGGATGATGGAAGCAGCTCTTTCCCCCACCTCCCCTAACACTCAACACAGGGAGCAAGAATACATTCTACCACTCTGTGAGCAGTGTATCGGGGAAATTGAGAATGGGACAAAATAACAAACTGCGCTGGATGGATAAGACGTCGCTCAGAGCTTCTATACTCAGTGCAGTTGAGGCGCACCCTGTATGCAAGAAAGGAGAGAGAAAGGAACACATAAACACATACACCCCTTCCCGATGTAATGCACTCTGAACTAATAGCAAGGTACCCCCACTCATATTAACCAGCTTCCACTGAGGCTGCAGCGTACACAATAGTTCTGTCTATTCCTTGTGGCCACAGCAGATAATGATGCAGTGAAAAAAATCAAGATAAAGAAACAAATCTGAAAGGTCCAGGAAAGCCAGCCAGATACTGTCAACAAAGCAAGTAAATAAGTCAAGTATATCCCAAGCAGAAGCACCCCCCATAACTTATCCGGCAGTTGGAAGTCACCATGTTCCACTCGGGGTGACACTTGCTGAGACGGGAACTCGAAACACCCAGCTCTTCTCTCTGCTGCAGGCAAGGAAAACTCTGTGCTGAGGGCAAGGGAAATGAAGAAATGAGATCCTTATTACTTCACAGGAGCATAGAAATTAAAACAGCAGGGAACTCGGGACACACATATGTCTGCGGGAGTCCCGGCCCCAAGAAAAACAGGCTTCCTCCAAGAAGCCTCCAGGGATATGTAGCGAGAATCACTTGGGAACCCAAAGGACAGCGCACCAACAAGGAAACCTGGCGCTTCGCTGGAATGCAGGAAATCCACAGAGAGAAGTGTGGCAAGTCGCTGCAGGCAGAGCCACGAACGACATGCATGGAGCAGCAGAGTGATGCAGGCTAAGTACCGCCTACCCGCTCAGCTGACTTCCGCTGCCTCCTCAACCTCGAGCCACATGGATGCTGGGAAATGTAGATCCCCTCAGCCTGCACCTTTAGTCGAACCAGAAGCAAAGCGGTGTAAGCCTATGCCTGCCGCGCTTTGCATCCCCGCAAAGGCCATGACATTCACACTAGCATCCGCTCTATGCCTGATATATTAATTGATTAATCTGTACTGCTCAAACAGACGTTCAAGCATGTAATAAGTTGAGTTCCAATGTGTTGGCACCTCAAGGATCAGTGCTTTAACTGGCATTCTATTATCACGATGAATGATCCTTAGCTGTTTCTGGTCTTTAAAAGAATGGCTGAAATGTGTGCCGATTCTTCTGCAGGTGGTCAGTAAGTTGCTGACTCAGTCATTAAAAATCTCAACAGTGTCAACACCTGCACATATCTTTTCTCTAACCCCTACAAAAGAGATCCAGTGTGCAGTGCTTCACATGTAATCAGTGGCTTGGCAACTGGTCAACATGTCTGTTGTCAGGTGGATACTGTGATCAGCACTCTGCTGCAAAGCATGTCCAAGCAATTCCAGCACGTCGTGATGTAGTGCTGGAACAGAGACTCTGGCGAAATAGGATCGGCCAGGAACCTTCCATTTGGGGCAGCTGCCACAAATTCAAGAAAACCCACTTCTTCCACAAAAGAAAAAGGGAGGAGGTCCAGCCCAACATTTTCGCAGATTTGAGTTGTACAAATGTGCCATTTGGTGGTTGCGTTTGTACTGCCCCTCCGACCCAAACATGCTGAGAATGGTAGCCTGGATTTTTTTCTTTTCTGAGGACACGGATGCTGGTGACTTCTTGGTACCAGATATTGTTAGGCTCAATGCACATTTTTTTGATGCAGTACTCTCTTACCTTGAACCCCTTGGTGTCTTAGCCTGACTCTTGTGCCATTGCGATGTTGCTGATGATAATGTGGGTAATACCACTGCACTGCTGGGGACAGGGAGGCTTTGTGCACTGGATCAAATTATGTTTTTTTTTCAGATGGGTTGTTTGGCCTCCAGTACCATAGTTTGTACCAAGCTTTTTGTTTTTTTTACTTTATTTATTTGCTTTTTTCAGTTGTACAAAACAGATAACAAATTACATACATATTGATAGATTTTACATATTTTGCAGAGTCCTTCAAAACACAGCATGACCATTGGCCCTTTGCATTTTTTAACATTTTACAACATTTTCTGCGTCTTTGCATTTCGTATTTGACAATACACTGGGGCCTATATAGAGACAGTCTTTGTAATTTTCATATTATTCAGCTTATCTCAGTGATCTTTTTGCTCCATGCATTAGTTTATATTTTGCACCCGCCTTCAGATTGTTCAGCCTTTCTGACCAGTGATCACTTGGTAGGCATCTATCACCCTTCGTCAGCGCAGCTTGTTCGCTGGAGGTAACTTTTAAATGGCTCCCAGATATCTCAAGGTCTGGAGCTGGATGGGAGTAGCTCAGCATATATACTATTTTGCTCCTAACAGTATGTCATGTCTCTAAGCCAGTCCTTAAATTTGGGGGCCCTCCCTATACCCCATTTACATGCTACTCTTCGCTTGGCTAGTAGCAGTCCTTATGTGACCAGGCGCCCGATCTGCCCTTCAATGTTGTCCGTGAACGCTAGCAATACTAACACTGTGGCTAGTTCAAATTGTGTTTCTGTAATGTAATTGATCGCCTTCCCTACTTCCGTCCAATATTTGGCAATAGCCGTACATGTCCACGCTAGATGCAGGAAGTCAGCATTTTCCTGTCCACACCTATCACAGGTATCGTTTTCCCTCAATTTAAGACTGTACATTTTTGCCGGCGTGTAATACAGTCTATGTAAAAATTTCAAATGGATAATCCTCAGTCTGCTGCTCGCTGTGATCCTCTCTGTTTGCTGGCAGCAGTATATCCACGTTTCATCTGGTATGACACATCCCAGTTCCTGCTCCCACCCTACTTTTGCTTTTGCAGTACTTCCCCCATCCTTCCCAATAGCTGCTTTATATATACGTGACACTGCGTTAGACGTCCCACCACTCAATAGCAGATGTAGCGGTAACAAAGTGGGGGGCTCATCTGGGAAACATGGTTTGGCTGCTTTGTCATTTTGTCTGAACCGCATATATAGGAAGCGATCCATTATTGTAGGTGTGTTCTCCCCCAAAAAAGTGGTCTTTTGCTTAAATTCCCCATTGTAGTACATGTCTCCCCATGTGTGTATGCCATATTTTAAAAGCATGCGTTTGCATATGCCCCCTTGTGTGACTGGGAGCGCTGATTGCTGTACTAAAGGAAGTAATGGAGAGCACAGTATAGGGGCTTGTGATATCTGTGCAATCTTTGTCCAGGCATAGTTGGTGCACACTACCGTTGGGTATTTGTCACCTGCTGCCTGTCTCTCTGGTCCAAGATACCTGGCCATAAGGGTGGGTAACATATATCCCTGCTTTACCGCAAGGTGCATCATAAACGGCGATGGCCTGAACCAATAGGCCGCGTAATGGGCTTGCGACTGAGATAGTATAGTTTGGGATCTGGTGCTTTAAAGCCTCCTTGTGCAAAGGGCAATATAAGGGTCATCCATTTAATACGGGGCTGCTTTACGCCCCATGATAATCTAATTAGTTGGCTTTTAAGCCACACAAAAAAGGGGCGGCCTTGTGCAAAAGGGATATTAATGAATAAATATAAGAATTTGGGGCGTATCACCATCTTCATTAGTGCTATGCACCCTGCTAGTGACAGCGGCATCGCAATCCACCTGGTAATAGCTTCTTCTATATAATTTAGGACTCTACTGTAATTGGCTCTCATTAACTCTTCCCTGTCACGAGTGATATATATCCCCAGGTATCGGAGTTCTGTTTCACACCACTGAAGTGGGAACTCCCATGGACATTTCGGCGTCTTGAGTGAGCGGAAAGATCTGAGACTTTCCCCAATTTATTGTTATGCCGGAGTATGCTCCAAACGTGATGATCTCACGGATGATCCCATTTAACCTCATTTCTGGGTCCCTCACATACAGCGTAATATCATCCGCATATAGTGAAACTAGCACCAGCCTAGTGGGATAGTCCAGCGTATATCTTGTGATATTGCCAGAGCATGGCCGCCAGCGGCTCCATTGCTATCGCAAACAGCAGGTGCGATAGGGGACATCCCTGCATTGTGCTGCTAGATATTTCAAAGGGTTGGGTGCGTACTCCATTCACCATCGGAGAGACTATAGGATTTGTGTATAATAGCTTCACCCAAGCCAAAAATCCTGGTGGGAATCCCATATGGGTCAACACTGAAAATAGATATTCCCACTCAAGAGAATCAAATGCGTTAGTAGCATCTAAGAAGACTGCCACTGCCTTGTCCTCTTGGTCTATATCCTGCATAATTGAGAATAGCGTGCGTATGTTATGAGAGGTGGCTGTTCCTGGCATGAATCCTGACTGATCCGGGTGAATCAATTTGTCCAGTAACAGGCTTAAGCGGTTAGCTAACACTTTGTCTAATATTTTGGTGTCACAATTGATGAGTGACAGTGGTCTGTACGAATCAGCGCTGTTTGGCACCTTGCCTGGTTTTAGAAGCTAGACTACTAGTGCCTTCTGCATTGAGTTCAGGAGTAATCCTGTTTGCGCGGCCTCTTCATATATTTTTTTAAGAAACAAAGCTAAGATGTCAATGTATGTTTTGTAGAATTCGATCGTGAGGCCATCGGGCCCGGTGTTTTCCCATTACCCATTTGCATGAGGTCTACTCTTATCTCCTCTTCCTCTAGTTCAGCTGCCAGGACTTACCTCTGTGCATTGCTTAGCCAGGCTAGTTCTATATTTGTCAGGCACGTCCCTGTTTCTGCTTGTTTAGAGTTATGCAAAGTATATAGTGCCTTGTAGTGTGCTGTGAAAGCGTCAATATTGTCCTAGGTGTCCTTGCACTCTTTGCCTTCCTCATTGATTATTGTTAATATATAATTTGCAGATTTCGGGGGGCGTGTGAGCTCTGCCAGAGCCTTCCCTGGCCATTCCCCTTCTCCATACCTTCTGCTTTGTAGTATTTAACACAGAATAAACACTCTTGTTCCTCTGTGTCTTGATATTCTGTAATCATTTCTCTTATATGTGCCAGATCTACACTTTTCTTGTTTGCCTGCTACTTTCTTTCCTGCTCTTGCAATTTAATTTCCAGCTGAGACAAGGTCTTTCTGATGTCTTTTAATATGCCTCCAGGCTTAGACATACATATCCCCCTGACTGTAACTTGTAATGCTTCCCAAACTGTTGATAATAATGGGACTGATTCAATGTTGTTTTGGAGGAACTCTTCCATCTCCTGTTCCAGCTCTGCTTTGAAAGCAGAGTCTAACAATACAGTGCTGGTTAATCACCATTCTACATGTCTGGACTTATCTACTGGGGGGACAGCCGCATGTGAACTGGGGCATGGTCTGAATATGTACACGCAAGGTGTTTAGTGGCAGTGACGTGTGCCACTAGTTCTTTGGAAGTGAGCCAGATATGTAACCTTGACCAGCTGCCATGTACTGCTGAGTGGAATGTCCCTTCTTTCAGATCAGGATGGTGGTGCCACCAAATATCAATTAGCTGGTTTTCGGTAACAATCTGCTGTACTTTCCTTTGTGCTTTAGTGAAATGTTGGGGCTGTGGGTTTGATCGTTCTTGGGAAGGGCAAAGCGCTAAATTGAAGTCACCACCCCATATTATGTGCGTGGAGCCTATATTAACTATAAGACCCCAGAGTTTAATAAAAAAAGTGCTTGTCGTCGACATTAGGGCCATAACTGTTTACCAATGTGATGGACTGCGAGGCCAATCTGCCGCAGGCAATACAATACCATCCCTGCGGGTCGCTTAATGAACCTTCCGCTACATATGGCATATTTTTTTTAATAAGTATAGAACTGCCCCTTGTATGTGCTGAATAGGAGGAAAATTATCTATATGATGTCCACCTTGTGGCAAATGTGATTGTACTAGACGGGTTCGTGTTTTTTTCCTGGATTATGGCGATATTTACAAGGTGTCTATCCATGTACGCTAACAGATGTCTTTTCTTTTGGCAATCCCCCAGTCCTCTTACATTCCAAGTTAAGAATCCTATGCCCACAGATTGGTCCACGTGATCTCTATTATTCGACATTACTCTGTATTATGACATCTATACAATCCGCTCTTTTGTGTTTGGTAAAGCCCAAATTAACGAATGATGTATCACTACATTCTCTGCATCTGCTGTTATCTTTCGCCGTCCCTCTACCCTTCTTCCACAATGCCCACCCCAACTTGCCGTGAAGTGTACCCCAAACATCCTCTAACATCCATGTAAGCCTGTTTCATCAACATTTTTCCTGTAGCATATTTACGGTGTATATTCCATACTGTATGGTCGTCTAGTAGCTTGGTTAACTGGTGGTAATAGTAAGGTAGGGCATAAACCTTACAATGAGCACATTTTGCATCTTTCGCATTAATTATATAGCTTGCTATCAAAACAGATAACAAACCCACAACAGTACGGTGGTTAGAACGAACATTTGTCTTCCTCCACAGAGAGAGGCTTATGCGGAGTTCCCTTTGGGTGGGATTTCTAGAAGGTGAAGCAAAGCCTCCCGTCCAGCTATGGCCACACAGGAGAGTGCATGGGAGAGCTTAACTCAGTGTCTGGTTGCTTTTATTACTATTCCATTCTTTTGATGTCCATTTATGTTGTGTTCCTGTTGTTTGGTCAACAATTATCAGAGGTGAAGGTTCAGCCTTCAGGAGTGGTTGTTCCTGTTATACCAGATGTAAGCACATCTGTTCATTTTACAATTGATAGTGCGCCTGAACGACCTTCCTACATTCAGTTAGTTATGACTGTTACTCTTCTTCATGGTGGGGTGAAGAGATTCTGCTGGTCATGGGGGAGTGCTCCATTCGTATGGCCTGTCTTACAGTATGTCCGAGAAATTCCACTGCCTGTCGCGGAGTGTTGCAGAAGTGCTGTTTACCTTGGCATGTTAATCACAATCTAGCAGGATACAGTATTGTGTATTCAACACCCACCTGTTACAATTTTTTCTTCATCTGCAAGAATTTCTTCCTCACTTCTTGAAACGCTAATGTGAAGTCAGGGTATAGAAATAGCGTATTGTTTTCAAATACTACTGTCTTTAGTTCTCTGGCCTTTCTCAGTGCCACATTGCGATCTTTGTAATTTAGTATCTTTGCTACTATAGGTCTTGGTGGTGCATCAGGTGGGCGTTTTGGTGCTAGTGTTCTGTGCGCTCTTTCAACGATCAGCATATTGGAGAAGCTTTCTCTGCCAAAGCATGTGATTATCAGTCTTCCTATGTATTCTTCCAACTTTCCAGTGTTGGCGTATTCTGGAACTCCTAGGACTCTTATATTGTTTCGTTGAGAACGTGCTTCAAGGTCTTCATTTTTCATGGCTATTACCTTAAGCCCTAGGTACTCAAAGTATGGCCCGCGGGCCACTTGCGGCCCGGCAGACCTTTAGATGTGGCCCTCGTGTGGAAAACAGCAGCAGACGCAGTCAGCAGCCTTTGCCCTCTGTTTAGTTCATTCCTCGGGACCGCATTCATAGTAAAAAAAAAAGGCAATCAAAGGAGCAGGATCAAGATATGAGTGATTCGCCTCCTCACATGTGCCCACTCCCCTTCTTGCTCAGT
Source organism: Triturus cristatus (assembly GCF_964204655.1). Taxonomy (NCBI): domain Eukaryota; kingdom Metazoa; phylum Chordata; class Amphibia; order Caudata; family Salamandridae; genus Triturus; species Triturus cristatus. The sequence continues at coordinate 318,606,246 of NC_140588.1, forward strand.
GACGTGAGACGCAGGTGCTCTAAGAAGAGGTGAAAATACAATAAAGACTTATTAAAAAGTGAATGGTCTTTTAACGACCTGTGAATTACTCAGGTGTGGCTGGCAGCTCAAAAACTGTCTGTGTGTTTGCCCAGGAAGCTGTCTCAGCTCGGGCTGACACACACAACAAGGGGGAGGGGGCGGGGTGAAGCCCTTTGAGCCATACAGGCATTGCACGTCTGGCATGCAGGTTGCTGGCTGTCCTTCACAGTCCAGCATCGACATGAGCACCAGCCACTGCTGACTACTGCTGTGGTGCAGATCTTCAACCTCAGTAACCAAACAGCTGTAGTCACAGCCACGAAGGCGGTCCGTCAGCAACATCAGTCAGTCATATTAGTGCCTTTTCAGCAGCACCAATCTGTTTGAAGACTCCCAAGGTAAAGGCGTGCTTTTTATCCATGTTACCAGGCTATGCCTGTCCAAGAGTTCTCCTTCCTTCACCTCCCAATGGGCCCATGTAAGGGTAATGCCTTCTGAACAAGACACCTGAAGTTTAAGCTACGAGCCTCCCTGGTACCAAACTGGTTCCCCTCCTTAGAGCTGACGGGCCTCTGTAAACATTCCTAGTTACTGTATGAAGCACGCTGTGATTCTGCCTTGTTCTTTAACAAGTCTCTCAGAGATGTGGTGCGGGTGCAGAGCATGGTGTTCACGGAGGGATCCCAGATGGTCAGTGACATTCAGTGTGATTATATGCAATGTGTCTGTAGCGTCACTAAGTTCCCGCTTTACACAATGAGTAGGAATGCGTCCAAGTGTGACCCAGTGACTTGTGCTCTAATTGATTCCCATCCCAGTTGTAGATTGGGGGCAACCATGAATTAATTAATGAAATGAATGGATCTATATTTATACAACTTGACCAGCAACTCAAAGAGCATCCCCAAACTAGCAAGAGTAGACTCTTACATGTAAGATTAACCGACCTAGATTAATCTTGCTTGAAAAAACAAGTTTTCATTGTTTTTCTCAAAGGTGCAGATCCAGGACTTTAATATCCCTGCCACATGCAGTGCTGCTTTCGATCTATAACTAGTTAAATGTGCACCCCCTGGACTCATCTGTGCCCTCGCACCTCTGCTCGTACACTACAGCACTGTGATGCGTCAGTGCCTCATACAGCACACTGCTCCTGCACCCCTGTCCATACACTACATCTCAGCGACCATCGGTGCCTCATGAACCTTACAGCACAGGGCATTGACATCCCTGCCCCATACACCACAGCTCTGTGACCATACCCGCCTCATGCACCGTACAGTCAGGGCCCTTGCATTCCTGCCCTGTACACTGAAGATTTGTTTTTACTTTAGTAGCCACTCCCCCATCGCCCCCGCCCCTCCCATCCCGTCCCCATCCACAGGCTCATCGATGCGGCCCTCGGCTACAAACCAGACTGCACTTTTAGCCCCCGATAAAAAGTTTGTGATTACCCATGCCTTAAGCAGTTTATCCATTTCCGCTATCTGGCCTGACTTTTGACCATGGTCGTCTTCCAGCATTGATATTCTTTTTTCTGCTTCTCTCAGCCTCCCATCGTGCTTTTCCAGCTTCTGCGCGATAAAATCCATCCTGGTGCACATCTCATCCATTTTAGCTTCAATTGAGGAGAGGCTGCTTTTCATCGTTATTATCAGCGTTTTAGGTCCATATCTTCCAGGTTATGCATCACTTGATCCCCAACTTCTGATTCTGAGTCTGGTGCCTGTCCTCTTGGCGTTTTGCGTGATTCAAATGTCAACTTGGCCTGTTTGCCGTCTGTCTTCCCCATTGTTTTTCACCTTATGTTGGTGCATGAAAACAATGTTATGATGAGTAGTTTCGACCACCAGCTGCGCGCTGATCTATTATTTGATAGGATTGCGCTGACGGTGTGTGTCTAACACTCCTTTGATAATTTCGGCTTTCGTTTTTACAGCTAGCAACAATAGTTTGTTATTACTGCCCCTCGAGGGTTGGCGACTGAGCCTTTGCAGTGCTTGTTTCTGGTGTGATGCACAGGCTTGTTCAATGTGTAGCTTTGCTTGTTTTTGTATTGTTATATTTGTCCCCCCCCTTTTTTTTGCTTGTTAGGGGGGACTGGAAAGTCGCAAGCTCAGGTATCTATTCCCCCACACTTGTAAAGGTTGCTTCTCTGTGAATTACGGATGCGTTACTCGTAGGTTCTCAGCCCTCACTTATCGCGCTTACACCTGTATGCCGTGAAGCCTCTAGCGTGTGGCAGAATGGCACACACAATCAGCACAATCAACACAATCAGCACTCTCTGTTTTGTTGCCCAATGTGTTTATAGATTGGAAAGATGCAGTGTGGGACAATGTTTGTGTCTTCTTTAGCTACACCATTCTCTCCTTTGCAGCTGGGTGTGTGATTTTCAATGCTTCTCTGTATGCCTTTACTTGTCACTTAAAGAACTTTGGCTGCCATGTATCGGTATCGTTAACCATTCATACAACTTCCCAATCCGCACTTGTCTGCGAGTTGCTTGACACTTTTAATTGCGTTTTACAAGCGTCTATAAGATTGTGCCTCTGTACACTTGCAGCTACGTCTACAAAAGAGGTTCGCAATGCTTTTATTCCTGCGTGTAAAGTCCTGGTGAGACTTTTTGTAAAGTAGCGCTTCACAAAATGGCAGGCGCATCCCGCTACGCTCGTTCTGCTTCCCTATGTGATTTTTTTTTTGGTGTTGGGGAAAGGGCACCTCTGTTAAAATTCACGAGCAGTTCAAGCTAATTCACTCTGCCAGTGATTACTTTTGGTTTGTTTTTTTATGTTTGTTTCATTAGGAGGTATCTGTGCCGGGTAGCTAGCTGCGTGACTATGAGAGTGGGAATCCCTATCCACACTGCCGTCGCTATTGCGCCTTAATTTGGATGACGGTGTCAGCGGCTTTCAGTGCCAATATTCGGGGCTCAAACCATCAGATCTCTGCCACTCGGAGTGGTGGCCTCGTCAACTGCTCCTTCCGTGCTCCACACTCATCACCTGCAGCACGCGCAGCCGTCTCTCAACCTTCAGCAGTCCACACCTCAATGCATGATGTTTCACAGTTGCTGTAGGATCTTCTCCTTTACCAGACAGCAGCGATTATTCCTCTACCTTTCCGCGGCCATTATTTTATTTTTAGAGTCTATTTACCCCGAACAGACACAGGATATTGATGAATTTTCCCGGGCGGACAGAGTCTCACTCCAGTGCGACCATCTTGTCAGCCCAAACCCTAGCGTCTCTTCTGGTTTGTACCAAGCTTACCCCAACTAACACTTGCTCCACAAATGGAGCATATAGCAATGTTCACCTCCTTCCTGCTAACCGAAAAGAAGTTCCAAACTGGGAGGTCAAATTTCTGACGCTGCTGGTGCCCCTTGCAATGTTGGATGAACTGGTATGTTGGCGTGACGTTTGACTCTCTGCTGTACCTACTTCTACTGAGTGGTTGTTGTGGTAGATGTAGGTTGCTGCTGGGACTTTATAAATATGGCAGATGTAGGTGGTGTTGATGATATCTGTGTAGGTGGTATCCGTGCCACATCCTTTACAGAAATTTGGGATGGGGTAATGTCGGTCTCCACTGGCGCATGGTTAATGTCCATCCCCCTCTTCTACATCCACCTCCATAACTCTAAGGCTTTCTGGAACCTGCCTTTTCCCTAGCCTCGCATGGCATGTCTCACTCTCAGACTGAGGTGGCTTCCAAGTGCGGTCTTGATCATCAGAAGGGGGGCTTGCAGAAGAAGCTGATGGACTAACCCTCCTTTTCCTTGCTGGGGATCTGGAAGACAATGGATTTTCTGCTCTTCTTCCTCTACAGGAAGCTCGATCTCTTGAACTGCCCCTCCTTCAGGAGGAACAACTACTAATAGGGTTGGTTGTGGCTTTTGTTGCCCATGTATCTGTGTTTCCTGCATTGATTGGGTACTACTTTGCGACAACTGTAAGTCAATTTCAATATCACTGCTTGTTGGCATTGTCGTGATTAGACTGGCTTGTTCTGCGACAGACATGGGTGTGGGCCTAGGTTGGTGGGGTAGGTCAACTGATACGGGGGTGCTGCTCCCAGCTTGCTCCCTGACACCGCTGCTGCAGGCGCAATTTTTGGTTTCCCCAAAAAAAGTCTTGGGCGACATACCGCTGGTGGTAAGTAGCAATGCCTTCTTCTCACTGGCAACTTTCTTGGTACTGGACCTGGTACCTTTCTTTGGGACCATCTTGAAGATGTCAGCAGCACGCAGTGGCACAAGTTGAAAAGATGTCTATGGTCACACCTCATGTGATGTCATGCGCAGAAGGACTTATGTCTGGCAGTACAATGGATGATGTTGTCTCCTCTTTTGTGCACCTAAAAGCAAAGAAGCAAGAGGAACATCAGTGAAATGTGGCATTTATTGTTGTGGTTCAATTAATACAAGTACAAACAAATATAATAAAACTTAGTGTGTGGTCACACTTATTAGTGTTATTAATATTATTCAATGTATTACCTCAGTTATTAGAACAACTAACAATACAGTGTAGCCATTTGTGAGACTTTGACAGCAACAAGGGCTTTCATGGTGTACTGTACCGTACACTCAGGAAGGATAGGAGAGAAGAAGTACAACAACAAAAATACAAATGTAAAAGATTGGCAGTGTGCATCACATGGGATGCAGCATTCAGGGAGCTGCGGCTTACAAATGACAATGGATGGAAGTAATAAGCCAAGAGGAACACAGGAAAGACATGCAGGCCTATGGCAAAAGCACACTAAATGCCACTACAAAATGGCTGCCAGCCACAAAGTCACTCAGTCACAACAACAACAAACAGGAGGCCTGGAAAACAATGAACTCAAGCAGGCCTATATGGACACAGACTTTACAAAATGGCCCCTGGCCAAATGGAGAGGCGCAGCCAAGGCAAATGCTGGCCCACTATTACAAACACAATCACACACTGGCCAGAAGAAGGAGGAATGCTAAAAAACACAGCTTTAATGCAACAATACCAAAAACTAAAATCCACAGGGCTAGAAAACGTTTGCAAATTACAACAATCACATGCATACAACATAGGCATTTATTTAACACACATGAAAAGAAGTGAAATACCAAAAAAAAACCACATTTTGCATTTAATAATAATAATAACGGCATTTGTAAAAGCGCGAACAGCTACCTCAAGCAGAGGTGTCCCGGTGCTGAAGCAAGACAGAAGTGCGAGCAACAAGAACTACTCACGCTAACCTAGTCCTTCGGTTCTAGGATAAAAAGCCAGGTTTTCAGTGCTTTCCTGAAAAGTGGCTCAGATTCTATCTGCCGCAAAAAGTTAGGCAAGGCATTTCATAGCTTAGTAGCCGCAACCATAAAGGATCTCCCTCCAATCCGCGCTTTATTAAACCTCATAACGCATAATAGGTTTAAGGAATTAGATCTCAGGAGCCTATTCTGTTTATAGCTACATAAGTGTTGTTTCAAATAGCTCAGGCATTTACCATGTAGGGAACGAAAAGCAAATGTCAGGGCCTTAAATTCAATTCTCCTAGCCACGGGCAACCACTGTAGTACCTTAATGTGTGGAGAGATATGATGGCGGTAGGTTGCTCGCCTAATTATTCTCGCAGCTGCATTTTGGACCATTTGCAGTCTTGTAATCAAATATGCAGGTAAGCCTACATATAGACTGTTCGCATAGTCCAATCTAGCCGTCACCGTGGCATGTTTGATCACTCGGTGATAGTTCTCAGGTAAGAAATGGATGAATTATCGTAAGCTTTTCAGTTTACCAAAGCAGGTCGAAGACACCTGCATGATCTGAGATGAAAGTGAGAGATCCGTCTCCCATTTGACCCCGAAATGTTTTGCAGACTTTGCAGGTGGGGGTGGAGGACCCATTTCCTGCGGCCACCAAAGGTCCGCAGGCGGCAGGAGAGTATTTCCAAAGAATAGTACCTCCGTTTTCTCAGCGTTAAGCTTCAATTTGTTGTTATTCATCCATAAGGAGATATCTGTCAAGCAACCCTTAAAGTTCTTACAGGCATTGTCCGCTTGATCTTTAAAAGAAAACCCCTACTGGGTGTCGTCGGCGTAAGATATAGCCTTCACCCCCCAATTGGCTATGAGCGAAAACAGCGAGGCCAAATAGATATTAAAAAGGAGCGGGCTGAGTGCTGATCCCTGAGGGACTCCACACCAGATCTGCTTGCGTTTGGATTTGTGTGTTTGCAGGGAAATCTGTTGTGTCTGGTTGGAGAGAAACAAGTTCAGCCAGCTCAAAACCAGCCCCCCAGGCCAATATCCTTGAGTCTATGTAGCAATATTGCATGGTATACCATGTCGAATGCAGTGGACATGTCAGGGAGCACCAGCATCGCTGATGCCCCTGTGTCCTCTGTCATTCTTATTGATTCTGATACCTCCAAGAGGGCCGTTTCAGTACTGAAGCCCGGTCTGAACCCCGATTGGGTATCATGCAAGATGCCACACTCCTCAACAAACAAGGATAGCTGCCTTTGTACCCACTTCTCCAGCATTTTTGCGGGGGCTGGGAGAAGAGAGAATGGGCGATAATTGCTCAAATCGCCAGGCACTCCATTAGGTTTTTCCGGATAGATAGAACAATGGCGTGTTTCCACGACTCAGGGAAGATGGCAGTTGTTAGAGAAGTGTTCTAAATGTGGATCAGCATCTTTACTGTAGAATGAGCCACTACCGTCCAGAGTTTCGGAGGGCAGGGGTCCTCTGGTGATCCAGATTTGCAATTAAGATTCAGAGCCATTCCGTCTTGCAGCGTAATCGGAGAAAGTTAGCTGAGCGAGGCTTGTGAATGGTTGCTCTTAGTCGTATCAGTTTTATTCTTTGCAACATAATCCGTGAAGGCGTTGTAGATGATTCAAATTTTATTATCAAAGAAGTCGGCGATGTTCTCATAGTGAGGTCGAGTATTGGGCTTCAGTTTGAATTTTTTGAGGCTTAACGAAGGCATTCACAGCCATGAATAATTCCCTACTTGAGTTCTCTGCTGACTTAATGCTCTTTGCTATGTACACTCTTCTAGTACTTTTTATACTTTTGTGTAGCTCTATAAGGGCTTTCTTGTATGCAGCTTTAGCTATCACGCCATAGTTAGTACACCACTGGCGTTCTAGGCACTTACATCTACTTTTGTCCAGTTTGAGGGCTTCAGAAAACCAAGGGGCCGAGGGCAGTTGCCTCCGTGATTTAGTGAGTCTGGACAGAGCCACAGTATCTATTACCGTAGAGATCCAGTTGTGAAATTCCAAAGCATATACATTAGGTTCATACGTACATGGAGGTGGGCTCTCCTGTAGAGCCGGTCCTGAATTTTCTACCGTAAGCTTCTTCCAATTGCTTTTTTGGACCATGCGTGAAACGGCCTGCCACCTTTCTTTGCCCAGGCAGATTGAAAAAGGGATCAAATAGTGGTCTGACCATACCACCTGGCAGGGGTCTTTCGTACTCAAGGATGGCAAGTTTGTAAACACAAGGTCCACGGTGTGCCCTGCCTTGTGAGTCGGAAGTTTTACCTGCTGAACCAAATTGATTCCGGCAAGAGCAGATTCCAACTGAGCAGCCTGGGTACAATTCGGGTTATCCCCATGAGGGTTGAAATCCCCCAATACCGTAACATTAGCATATGCCAAGGATTTCTGGGCTATGTAATTGCACACTTCTGAGGTGGCACTAGCTGCACAGTCAGGGGGTCTATAGATCAGGAGTCCTGAAAGTGAGATTGAGGGGCCAATTTTAAGGCAGAAGTTTAAGCCTTCCATCGCGCCTATTTTAGGCATCCCTGAGGACTCAACTTCCCATGAGTCCCTAAATATAATCGCCACCCCCCTCCTCTTTTGGACCCCTCCCTATGTGCACAGCAAATTTTAAAGCCAGGAGGGATAGTCAAGGCAATTGCGGGTGTGGCATCCTCCTTAAGCCATGTTTCTGTCAGAAACATGGCATCTCATTTGCCCTCTTCCAGTAGTAGCCATATGTCTGTTGCATGCTTAACCAGAGATCTGCAATTGATCAGACACGCCTTAATAATAATTGTTTTCTTGCTACATTCTGCTTCATCGCCTTCCCTACTACTGGTATCTGTATGCTCTGTCATGCTCTCGGGACCCCTTAGACAGTTCGCAAAGGGCCTGGGATACATATCAAAGCCAATGTTAGTGTCAAGCGTACCTACGCAGGATTTACTTTTCAGGGACAGGAGATCATTTCTGGACCATCTAATCATGTCATTTGAGGCACAATGGACATCGTGGCTGGCCCTGGATGCTGTCCGGATGCGGATGGGCGCAGATAGGCTTGCCTTAGGTGTGCGCGGCCGGCAGCTCATGAGAGTTAAATACACACCCCCCCCGGAAGTGAGGAAGGCAGGAGGAGGAGCTCCGTCCCTCCACACAATCGGTCCTAAAGACCGTGGTGGACCGGGGATCGTAGGGGCCCAAAAGTGCAAGGTGCAAGAAGAATTTCAGGTATGTGCAAAGCATCAAACACAATTTTTAAAACACAGTTACAAAAAAATGAAATCAAGTTAAAAAAGCAGCATGAGCATTCTTAGCAGCGCGCCCAATCTATCTTAGCGTGGCCGGCAGCTCATGGGAGTTAAATACACCCCCCCCCGGAAGTGAGGAGGGCAGGAGGAGGAGCTACGTCCCTCTACACAATCGGTCCTAAAGACCTTAGTGGACCGGGGATCGTAGGGGCTCAATCCAATGCATCCCTAAATGATGTTTAAATTGAACAGACACCACAGAAACAGTTGTTTCATGCACCCATGAGTAGCTCTGGACCTCTTGGTTGGAAAACCCATTGGCAAACTAGGCCATATAGTGAATCAATTCAAACCAATAAATTTGCAAATGTATTAGAAAATGTAGTGAACTGTGCTAACATTTTTGCTGGATAAAAGAAGAAATAATTGCATGCAAAACAACAACCAGCAAGAAGGCATGGCCACCAAAAATAAGGCATGCAGGTCTAATGAACAATCACACTGGCTGCCCCTTCACAAAATGGCCACCAGCAACATAGCAAGGCCAAAACAACAAGAAAGGGAAGACAGACAATGCAGGCCTATGGGAAAATCACACTGGTTGCCTTCACACAATGGCCACCAGCCACATGACCAGGCCACAACAACAAGAAAGGGAAAACAGATAATGCAGGCCTATGACAAAAGCACACTAACTGCCTCCAAAATATGGCCACCAGTCACATGGTCACAAGTCACAACAACAACAAGCAGGAGGCCTGGGAAAACAATGAACTCCAGCAGGCCTATATGGACACAGTATTTACAAAATGGCCCAAGGCAAATGATGGCCTACTATTACAAACAAACACACTCACACACTGACCAGACAATGGAGGCATGCTAACAACACATCTTTAATGCAACAATGCCAAAAACAAAAATCTACAGGGCTAAAAAAAGGTTTGCAAGTTATTACAACCATACACATCCAAAAAAGGCACATGAAAAAAAAGTGAAATACCCCAAAAAACACATTTTCTATTTCAATCCAATGCCATCCATGCCCTAAAGGATGTTTAACTTCAACAGCCAACGCAGAAAAAGTTGTTTCATGCACCCATGAGTATCTCTGGGCCTACTGGCTGAAAGGCCTATTGACAGACTACTGGGCTACATAGTGAATTAAATAAATATTGCAAATTGATTTCACAGTTGGAACAAATGTAGTGAACTGTGCAACATGTTTCCTTTATAAAAGAAGAAAAATTACTTACAAAGAAACATCTAGGCCCCTACTGAAACAACAGGCCAACCACCACAATAAAATTTAAAAAACCAATGAAAAGTACACATACATCTAGGAGCATGGCCCCAATTAAACAAACAGCACCAATTTTCCAACTTACTTGTGAAATTTCAAATTCAAAAGTCCTCAAATCCAATGTTATATTATGCAGCAGACACAAAGAGTGATCCTTCCAGCTCCAAATCCAAATTAAAAGTGACCAGGAGATGGACAAAGCACTGGGAGGAGACTGCTGGACAGGAACAGGAAGTTGGAGACACTGGGGCACTTTCTTCCTCGTAAAAAAAAAGTAAAAAAAAGAAAAAGGACTCTTTGCACAAAAAGGTACAGCCAAATGTCAATTTAAGGAGTTTTTTTTAATCCAAATCGTCATATCGAGAAGGTTTTGATGCTGCTCCGGAGAGAACCTTCTCCAGATTGCAGTCTCAGTAGATTCTGCATCTTCGGGATTGCCTTCTTCACAAAACGTCCACCGGAAGTTCGATGGCACGCTGAATGATGTGTTCGCGATTGCAAACTCTCACGGGACCATGCGGCCATCTAGCAAATCTCAATGCGATTGAGAACAGCTCTGGAAATCTTGTCAGCGATGGCTGGCACCCGGTAAGTCACTCCCGCGTGGGCAAAAACGAATTTCACACCTGCGAATTTAAGAAAAACTCAGCTCCTTTGCGGTGTGCAGTGTTTTTTAGCAACTCCGTGTTCTACGGGGAACGCAGAGTTGCCAAAACTCCGCAAAGTCCGCGATCGGAATTTTACGGCCAGGGTTAACTACAACCCAAGTGACACCCTCACATTCCTTTTTTTCTAGCAAAGAAGTTTTTAAGCATAGGATTAGCACAGTGACATTCTTGCCGACCTAGAAAGGAACAAAGCCTTTTTGTCATTTCTGCAGCAAAGTCTTTAAGCATAGGATTAGCATAGTGCCATCCACACTGAGCTGAAAATTACAAACGCCTTTTACCGCTCCAGGCACAGTATTACAATTTTGAATTGGTAAAATGCCATCCAAGTCAAAGTGAAATGAATAAAAGCAACATTCTACTGTGTTACATTGTCCTGCCACATCTTGTTGACTCATCTTTGGTAATTCTGTCAGCATTTTGTGTAGCCAAGTGCTCAAGCCTATTGCTCAAGTAGAAGTGGTTGATCTTCCCTTTGTTTTCAGACACAAGGCAGGTTTTCAGATTTGTCAGAAAAACACATACTCTGATTGGTCTGTCATTTCTCTAAGTTAAATGCCTTGCATAAAAAACTTGTGACACTGCCATGCACTGCTTCTGACTTCACATATTAGCACTCCTGATGTTAAATGACAAAGACGGGTTGGAGAGCTCCCTATGATAAAGTGAAAGGAAAATTAAAAACGTTTATTAAATCAGGAAAAAGTTATTAAAAATGATTTTATGTTAAATATTATTGTAAATTATGTTTTAAATATTAATTTAAATGTAGAAAAAAGAAAAAATGCTACAGCACTATCAATTTAATGTTGAAATACATCTTTAATCCATTTAAATATATTAAATTGAATTAAAAATATTTTGCTAAATTGTAAATTTAAAACAAATTCACACATAAGGCAAAGAAATATTGATTTTTATTAAATGTTAGTTATGTTGTATTAAATATTAATGTTGCATTAATTTTTAAATGAAAAAAAGTCTGTTAAACTATTTTATAATGAAATAATAAATATGTATTATTTTAAGATTTTTTCTTAACAGTAAATTATTTTTTATTTATATTTATGTATTTTAAATAATGTAATTTAATTTATCATTATGTCGGATGGAGCGTTCATTTAAGGCCCTAAACCCATTGTTTTCAATGGAAGATGTTGCTGACCGTAGTGGTTGGCCATAGGTGGTGCTGGACTTACTACTGTTCCTTTTTGAGAGCAGTATCTTACACTAATACATTTTTGCTACACCTCTTTTTTCATGGTGAGGAGACATGTAAGTCTAGATTTCTGCATAACTAATTGTCAGTTTTTGTGAATATCTCAACATAGAAAAGTGTAAGAGTGAGTTGCGCTTGCAAATTACTCATAAGTGAAATTTATCTTTGGGAATATCTCCATACAGACGTAACAATTATGCTTGGATCCCTAAATGTATATTATATAAACCTGAGAAAGTCCAAATATGCCACATCAATTGAAGTATAAACAAACGCAATGGACCGCACTCCGCTAGCTCCTCCTCCGGGTTGCCCCAAGGGAAGCTGGTACATGAAGTTCTTGAGTGGTTCACCCCAGTGGGTGCAAGTAAGTACTTGTTGAACTGATGATCTCTAGACCCGATACATGTCCCGGGTTTTAAAATATCGCCCGAGACATGGCTCGGGTTTCGGGATAACTTCCCTCCTCAGTAGAGAAAATAGTCAGGGGTGGAAGAGAGAGCCGCCAAGCAACCGTCAAGGGCCTCAGTGCCCACACAGGCACGCAGGTGCGTCGTCCAGGAGCTCGTCAGCTCAAATGGCTCCCTCGAGCTTTGAGGAGGGAAGTTATCCCGAAACCCGAGCCATGTCTCGGGCGATATTTTAAAACCCGGGACATGTATCGGGTCTAGAGATCATCAGTTCAACAAGTACTTACTTGCACCCACTGGGGAGAACCACTCAAGAACTCCATCAGAGATCATCAGTTCAACAAGTACTTACTTGCACCCACTGGGGTGAACCACTCAAGAACTTCATGTACCAGCTTCCCTTGGGGCGACCCAGAGGAGGAGCTAGCGGAGTGCGGTCCATTGCGGTTGTTTATAAAAATGGCTCCCTCGAGCTTTGAGCTGACGAGCTCCTGGACGACGCACCTGCGTGCCTGTGCGGGCACTGAGGCCCTTGACGGTTGCTTGGCGGCCCTCTCTTCCACCCCTAACTATTTTCTCTACTGAGGAGGGAAGTTATCCCGAAACCCGAGCCATGTCTCGAGCGATATTTTAAAACCCGGGACATGTATCGGGTCTAGAGATCATCAGTTCAACAAGTACTTACTTGCACCCACTGGGGTGAACCACTCAAGAACTCCATCAGAGATCATCAGTTCAACAAGTACTTACTTGCACCCACTGGGGTGAACCACTCAAGATCTTCATGTACCAGCTTCCCTTGAAGCGACCCGGAGGAGGAGCTAGCGGAGTGCGGTCCATTGCGGTTGTTTATAAAAATGGCTCCCTCGAGCTTTGAGCTGACGAGCTCCTGGACGACGCACCTGCGTGCCTGTGCGGGCACTGAGGCCCTTGACGGTTGCTTGGCGGCCCTCTCTTCCACCCCTAACTATTTTCTCTACTGAGGAGGGAAGTTATCCCGAAACCCGAGCCATGTCTCGGGCGATATTTTAAAACCCGGGACATGTATCGGGTCTAGAGATCATCAGTTCAACAAGTACTTACTTGCACCCACTGGGGTGAACCACTCAAAAACTCCATCAGAGATCATCAGTTCAACAACTACTTACTTGCACCCACTGGGGTGAACCACTCAAGAACTTCATGTACCAGCTTCCCTTGGGGCGACCCGGAGGAGGAGCTACCGGAGTGCGGTCCATTGCGGTTGTTTATATCAATTGAAGTATGTCAGATGAAAGTAGTTCAAATAAAAATATGCCCGCAGGTGTGTGGTTTTTCATTTTATATGGTTAAATACACCTTAATATAATGAGCTGTTAACCCCACTAAAGACATTGGTCCTGATTCACAAAGATACACATACACATTTATGTAAGTTTATGATCATTTTGTATTCACAATCTTTAGAAGTGGGTAGTGTCCGTCCATAAAAAGATAGACCTTTCTATGTGTGGAGACTCTGCGCTCATAAATATACTACTTATAAATCATTTTGTGAATTGCAAACAATCGTAAATTTACATAAAATAATAAGTTTACCTTTGTTAATCAGGCCCATTGCTTTGATGGCTTATTTCTATTGCTAATCTATGGGACAGTTTGCTCCATTTTTGACTAAATACCTTATGTAATAGTCCACCCTGAAATCTCTAGAATGAAGCATATCAAATCTATAGTGTCATTCACTATCCACTACTTTAAGCCCCTCCATTGCTAGTCTTGTATCTCTTGCAAAAATGTCCAGCGCATCCCACAAATAAATACCCTAGTATTATTTGCTGCCTATACTCTTGAAGCTCCCATCTAAAAGCAAGTAAAACCAATGTTGTTATTTCTTTACAATTTAGTGAAACACTCCTCTTCTGTACTTCATTTGATGCCAAAATAGTCCAAGTATTAAGTCTGAGTATTTATAAAGGGTCTGATTCACAAAGGTAAACTTACACTTTTGTGTAAGTTTATAATTGTTTGCTGTTCTGTAGTATTCCATCTTATTTGTGGTGACACAGTGTCAGAACATCACCCCATAAGGCAGAACCTACGCTTACCTGTTTCATCAACTGCACCATGAGTGCTGCCCACAACACCCGTCGAAGGCTCGTGACAACACCGTAGCTGCAGAAACAAAAAGAAACACCGATCCACACATTTGGCCCCAAGGGTTTTCTCTCTACCATGGTCCCCGATGTCTTGTCCTCTTTGGAGGTTCAAAGGGAACATTGATCTGCTGACAACTGGGGGGTGGTGGTACTACAGGCCGTTGGTTTCTAACACGCACTAGCGGCAGCCATCTTAAGGTATTTTCTGTAGAGACATACTTCATATACGCAGGTCAATAAATACTTACACGCATCAGTGGTGTCATTGTAACAGTCTAGGCAGTGACTGAGAAGACAGCGTTTGCAAGTATTACAAAGGGTAGTGCAGTGCCAGAATCTATGGTGGCCATTTAGTATGTCCAGGCATATTTCAACACGAAGGAAGACTGCACCCCAACGTGCTGCTAAGGAAATATTGGCAGCCATTTTAGGGGTCCAAACAGCATTCTAAAAGATTTGGACATATTTAAAATATGATGCATCCAGCGGATTGTATGCCAGTGTAAGTTCTTAAGTATTATTTTAATAATAATATTAAAATAATATATAATATTTGTTTTCCTCATTTATTCAGCAATTTATATCAATAAACTAAATTGTTTTAAAGAAAAAAATCTTCTTTTCTCCAGGAATAATCTTGCTCCTATAGTGATACACACAGTGATGTGCACACCCACAAATATTTAACAAGCAACCAGGAATTAATTTTAGTCATGAAGTGGTGCACACTGTAATGTGCACACCGTTAAGTATTAAGATTGACCAAACAACCAGTCATTGCATGCCATCATATGCACACCCTTATGCATCATATTCTATGAGGTACACAGTGACGTGCACACCCTTAAGAAGCTTTTACTATTAACCATGTGACCAAGTGATGTGCCTATCCTTATGCACATATTCAGACTCAAGTTACTTGTAGCTATAATAACTAGATCACAGACGTTTGTCTGCTTCCTTTAGTATAAATTGCCAAGTAGTTTCATCATGCAGTCGGTGAATCCTTTATCACCATGTTTGGACACGGTGAGCCACTAATTCCATGGAAGCAGTGATTTGATGTCTTTAAAACGTACTTGGGTCCATTGATGCATCAAGATTTCGACCTGAATGGAAACAATTCTAGTTGCTCCATTCTTTAGGTTTTGAGGGCAGTTCAAACTTTAAGAATTGGAATGAATGGAAGATGAAGAGATCGAGATGCTGTCAAAAAACTAGTCAACGCATTTGATTTACCACCCAGCTTAGTTGTTTCTAGGCACACGTTTTTTAGGAAATCCCAAAAACCCAATGAAGATGGGAATACCTAGATTTCTGCTTCAAGCAAATGTTTGGTTTTGCACATAGTCTTTATTGGTTTTTGCAGTAATACACAGAATATTTTAAAAGCATCCTTCAAGTCATGTACATTCTCAGTTTTCAAACATTCCCCAACAACCCCCCACCCACCTCACCTCTGCTCCTACTAGTGTCCACCCAAGGTAAACAGACAGTAACACTAGTGAAGGCAGCCATTTGCTATACCAGGTTGCACATTGCCTCTTCTGATGGACTCCACAAACTCCAATACCCATCCCAAGGTCTCTGTGTCCCCAGTGGGTTCTGCATGGTTTCAACGCTCGGTCTATACAATCTGTGATCATCTGCTCATTTTGCAGTGTGGCCCCTCACAGAGGCCGGGCATTGGGGAGATCCCTTACTGTCTCCAATATGGCTGCCCATGCCTGCAAGTTTTCTTCCAATTTCTCATCTTTCCGTATGGGCTTCATACACACCTCCTTAGACAAAGCCCATTATCATACATCTCTCAGCCATTCATCAACACGCGATGATTCTGGTACCAATCATCTGATAGCAATGCAATTATTTGCCAAAACTAATTCAAGAGAAGTAGCTTCATACTAAACTTCTTTCCAGTTGGTGTTGGGCTCGCACCCAGCAAAACTTGCTTGAGATTTAACTGTATTTTCCACCCAGTGGCCTCCTTGAATCTGTCGAGGACTTTCCACCAATAAGGCACCAGCGTTGTGCAGGACCAGGTCATATGTACAAAGTCAGCTCCATCTCCACCACCCTGAGTGCAGGGCATACGACATGTAGCATTTTGGGTGTTAGGTACGTCTAATGTATGTAGTTGTACTGTGTCAGATTGAAGCGGGCATTAGAGGACACCATCCGTGCCCCTTCGTGTATCGCTTCCCACTCTGCAGTGGAAATAGTGTCTTCCGTCACCCCCTCCTACTTTGTTTGAATTTTGAGTGGAGGCATTGGTCAGTCGTCTCACAGTGCCTTATATATTATGGAGATCAGACAGCTCCCTCATGCTGTAACCAACAGCATGGATAGTTTTTGTGATGGCTGGGGTAATCACAAACCAGCCATCATGTGCGGTGGTCAAGAGTTAAGCATATTGCAGATATTGCCCCATGCCCTGTGCAAAGGTTTCAATAGCTTCATCTCTGATGGGAAAGCTGCTATTTGGGGAGAGGTCACCCAATGCATCACAGTCCCTGGTACACCACCTGCCTACCCACATGGTTTGGGTTATCTTAAGGAAGGATTGTAGGAGTCTTAAACTCATATCAGCTGCACACTGGGTACACTGGATCATCCGTTTCACTGCGATGTCCCAAAGCCGGCATACCTGGCAGGTCACATCTGGCACATCAGATGGAACACTTGCCCCTGCATTACAAGTATGGGCAATTCCTCTGCACCAAAACTGCCCCACAAGAGGCATTTCGCTCAGTTGTCCTCCGAGTCTAACCAGTGTACCACATGCTGCACGTATGCCACCATATATTATAAATACATATCTGATATCTCCACACCCCACATCGCCAGAATCTTTTTAGTGATGTGAGTGTGACCCGGTGTCTTTTATCCACCCATACCAGCTCCCTGACAAGCTGGTCAATCTTGATAAAGTAGCAATGTGGTATTTGATAAGTCATGTCCTGTAGAGTGTATAAGCATCGTGGTAGCAGTATCATTTTAACTAGTGCAACTCTGCCCTTCATAGACAGGGGCAGAGTTTTCCGGAACCTGATCGCTGGTCTCAAGCTGTCCACCATCCTGCCTATAATAATGCTTGCAAAATCATGTTTGGCATGGGAAATCCTGATGCCCAGATATCTTACACTCTGTTGTCCCCATGGCAATCCCACCTTTGACAGCAGGGCGGCTGGGGACACAGCCAATGCTCTCAACAGGATGAGGCTAGACTTACAACAATTGACATGTACATTCAACCGGGCCCTAACTTCAGCCATCACATTTAGCAAGATAGGCACTGCATATTCTGGCTGTCGCAGGCATACCAGCGCATAAACCGCATTGAGAGAAACCATGCGATTGGTCATCACCACTGTAATACCCTGAGAGCCTACAGCTTGGCAGAGGGTAAACACTAGTGGCTCCATGGCCTACAGTGGTGACAGTGGGCACCCCTGTCAGCTACCTTTATATAGTTGGAAACTTGCTAAGACCATTACTATCATCCTCACTCTTGCCCTCGGGTCAGCATGAGTTTCTCCCTTCGTATGAAGTTGGCACCTAGGACCATCTTTTCCAGCACTAACCAGAGATATGTCCAGTCTATTGAGTCAACAGCCTTCTCTATGTCTAATAATGAGAGCATAGGCATCATCCGCCAATTGCGGAGCATAATGTATGTGGGTGAGACATCGCAAATTACAATGTTCCGTTTTGAGATAAACTCGAATTGATCTGTATGTATCAGGATCTGTAAATGGCCCAGTAGGCGGATGGATAATACTCTGCTAAGAATCTTAACATCAGTATTTAACATCCAGAGGATATGGTATGATGAGCCCTTCTGGAGGTACGTATCCAGCTTAGGAACCATCACCACCTCTACCTCTCTCATGGTTCCTGGAAGCATTAATTTCTCCATGGCTTTGTTATATACCGCCAACAGCTTAACTGCCAACATACCTGAAGATCATTGGTAAAACTCCATGGGGAGTCCCCCTCCCAGGGTCATTGCTGTTTTCATACTAGGTATATCTGGAACAATCTCTGCTCTAGCAATGGGTGCCCCTAGGGCTTTGTGGTCCTCTGCTGCAAGGCAGGATATTCCCACCTCCATTAGGTATCTCTCCCCCTCCCTCGCCACAGCACCAAATGGGGTTGTGTAAATCTTGCACAATTTGGTCTTAAAGACATCATTGATGGCATGTTGAGTGCACATCTGAACCCCGCTCTCATTTTTCACCGACAATATTGGAGTGTACTGAGCTTCTTGCTTAACTAGCCTAGTGAGCATCGTCCATTGCCTAACACCCTCTTCTTGAAGTCTCTGGCAGTGAGCAGTATGCACAAATCCCTCCAATCACTCCCAGTCATCTAAGAGTTCTCTATGACACTGCTGCCAGGCAGATTGCCCTCAAGGCTGCTCTACTCTCTCTTGCCTCTAGCTGTGCTCTGCTTCAGCTGTCTCTTGACCCCGTACGTGGTCGTCAGAGCACCATCTTCATAGCATCCCAGTCTATAGCTCTTCTTCCTGTACAAATAATGCCTTTACAACAAGATTGCATTGTAAAGGCATGCGTGGTTAAGATGCATTTGTGGTTGGGATTGCATTTAGAGGCACGTGTGGGTCAGCCATGAGTGTCTCTGTCATGTAACCTCTGACAGCACCTCGGCCCTGAGGTTCCAGAGCAGGATTGTGGGGCATCAGCTTTCCCCACATAGATCACAAAGTAGTGGGGTGTGATCATATAAGTAGCAGGCTAAGTATGACTCCTCCCGTACAATTTGGGCCTGAGCTGCAGATATTAAACTACAGTCTAGCCTGCTGTAGGTACTAGTTGCAGGCGTATAACACAAGTATACTTTTTCTCCCTCCAGATATCTACCAATCCCAGTCCATGTAGAATGTCTCACAGTACCCCTATCATGGCTGGCTTAGTATTTGGCTTGAGGGGCTCATGGTCTAGTACTCTGCTCAGGATGAAATTACAGTGGCCTGCTAGGATAACGTCTGTGTCGAGAAACTCAGCTGCTGCAGCAGTGACCTGGCTATGGAAGGTGGGGTACTCAACATTGGGTGCATACACGTTAACTAGACATAAATCTCTACCATCCAGCATTCCATGTAGGACAACATATCTGCCCTCTGTGTCGAGTTTATGGCCCTTGTCACAGGACGGGGCCCCGGGCGCTACTCATATTATGGTTCCCCTCGCAAATCTGGAGTAGGAGGTGGCATACAGCTGTCCCTGCCATTCCTTTAGGCCAGTTTGGTAAACAGTCTCCCCACACATGCATCTCCTGTAGGAAAGCAATGGAGAGTTCATATCTCTTAGGGTAGGCATACACTCTGCAACACTTTTACAGTTGATGCAGTCCTCTAATGTTCCAGGTCTTCAAATTCATCATCATACTCGCCATGTTCCCATATCTTCCCATACCCTCCCCACCATGTCCCTCACAGTCTCCAGCCAGTTAGCCAGCTTCAGGAGCAACTGGATCAATTTCGCTTGGTGCACTTTTAGGTAAGAGCAGCACAAAATCCCCCAACAAAATAAACAGATAAAAACACTTTCCACCCTCAAGTCCTCACTTTCTTCGGGCAGTACATTCAAACACCTCTACACTGCAACCAGCAAGCTGGGATATTGTATCCACTGCCCCATCCCTTATTCAAGAAATAGAAACCCCTTTCAATCAGTAGGCCTGAAAAACATTATTGCGGCCAGACAGGGTGGACCCAGAGACCAGCGAATGAGAAACAGAGCTATTCATTGCACCTGTATCCACCACAACTTTGTGCGTTGAACCATGCAGGTCCACTGTGACATAAGGACCACACTGATCTACAGGAATGTGAACTGGCCCCTACCCTGTCCCTTGCTGTCCTAGCTATGGGACATCCCTGTAACTTCATCAATATCATAATCATCATGGTAATACTGTCTACCTCAGGGATGGTCAAAATAATTCTGATCAGACCGACCCCCTGAGGATGCATCTCCTTGAGCCTCATCTGCCTCACGACCCCTTCCATTCCATCCCATTCCTCTCGGTGCTGCAACCTTCTGTAACAATTCTGGGCACTCACTTTGCCAATGCCCCTCCTTTTTACAATACGCACACTGATTCAGCCCCAAGGGCACACCATCTCTACCGGCACCTCGTGACCTCTGAGCCGGACCAGAACCCCTACCCATTTCTGATCCCCTTGCCACTTGCTGCAACAACACCTTCTTCTTCAAATCCTTACTCTTTTTCTCCACTCTATGCTTCTCCTCATTTTCTTGGTGTTCATAATATTGGGCCATGCTCAATATCACTGAAGGGGAAGAAGTGGTCCATATACTCTCAGACGTTTGTAGCCGAGCTGCAATCTCAGGAAGTAAATTTGTAACAAACCTGTTAACAAACAAATGAACCCCTCCTTCCACAGACAGATCCTGTTCACTAAAATCCCAAAACACCCCTTTAAACCAAGTTAAAAACATCAGACACACTCTCTTCTTTCTTCTGGCAACATGTCGTCAACTTATCCCAGTCTACTCACCCGGGTGGAATAAGAGAATGCATATAAGTAATAATGCGATTTTGTAAAGCCAATATCTCCGCCCTAGGTTTGTCTCCAGGCTTCCGTTCCTTATCCCATGCCTTGATCTCATTCCATGTACCGCCCAATTCCTCTCTGTGATCCTGTGTATGCACCTGCCTCCATATATCTACCGGCACTAACAACCAGAAAATATCTCAAAGTCTGCTAAAGTCATAACTGATGAGGAGGCGGCTTCCGTTCATTCTTTATAGTATGCAGTAGGATTTTTCCTAGGATCTGGCAACTGACTCTTAAGGGCAAGCACCTCACTTCTCTTCAGGGCAAACATCTCACTTCTCTTCCACAGGGTATAAACACATTGCTCCTGAAAACGAGCCTCTACTCACTGCTGAGTAACAACATTTGCTGCATTACGCTGCATTGGAATCTCAGGATGATAAATGGGATGCACTTCCCTCATCGGAAACTGGGATACTGGAATCAGAGTACTATGATATAATTTTGCCCGATAACCGAGTAATGTCCCAACATTACTGTGAACTTCTGCTGGAGCAATACCAGCAGAGTATACATAATCTCGAATATCATAAACAATGTGCGGTGCTTGCCTCCAATACACAGTTCCCACAGACCAATCAATGTATTATATATGTGCTGAAGGGCATGTTGTTGCACAAACGGATCAAAATCCTTCATCACACTCCATATATCTTCTAAACCATAAATTGCATTTAAGACCCACTGTGTTGCCTGAATTGCAAACATCCTTTTCTCTTCTTCACCCACATCAGATCGAATCATTGCCCGCTCTAATCGCTCCTGTGCCTCTGCCCAATTTCCTCCATCTGACCCTCACACTGGCATCCCAACACTACTCAATACCGTGGGTGACATGGTTAGGGGGAACACGACAGATGCCAACGCAGGTGACAGTGTCAACATAGGCTGCTTGGTAGGTGTAAGAGAAGGAGGAGAAACGGAAACAGAAGCAACTGACACTGTGGGGGTACCCGCAGTTACTGTATTAGTATTTTGCAAAACCGGGGAAAAGATGGATACGACCGGAGCCATAGCTGTTGAGGCTGTGGAGGGATCAGGGGAAGATGAACAGCTGCAGACTGAGATGTCAGAACAGCAGGGTATATTCTTTGTGTGGCTTAGGGAGGTGGGGGGCGAGTTTCCAACAAATCCTTCACAAAGGCATCCTCTTCCTCTCTAACAACATGGACCTATCACACTGTAATCGAAACTTCCCATCTGCACACTCAATACCGTTCTCTGTTCTTTCCTTAGCATAAGCTACCGCTTTCTGCACGACCGTTTGCATTGCCTCCATCTCAGCCCATATACCCTTCTGCTTAGCTTCCTTCTGCCATACCTGTAAAGTATCAAAGATCGACTGTCGACTTCTTTTAGCAAATAGTTTATCCTGTAAATAATTAAATTTTTGTTCATCAAAGGTACTATCCCGTGGCCACTGAAGCTCGGCATTGTCCTTTGTATACTTGTGCCACAATGCACAAAACATAATATGTCCAATATCGTGCTTCATGTACATATCAAAACTCGTAGTGCCTTACGGGGGTGCAGGCTGCCATTTCTCTAAGCGACGTGCCACAGAGCAGCATCGGCACCCCAAACACCACACTTTACTCCAACAAGGCATCCTGGCATCAGGCACATCCACGTATTCGCTTAATCAACACACACACACACACAACGAAACACACATGAACAAAGAGCTCTCAAAAACAGTCCATAGACGGTGCCAAGACAAGTCAGTCCTCAGACTGTACCAAGACAAGAAGATAGGCTCTAGCCCCAGACCTTTTCAAAAGTTAACTAAATTCCCAGGTGGCATGGCAAAATGTTCAACAACGCTCTGTATCACAAGGGTCTGCAGACCTACCAAATTAACCAAGACGGTACGGCACTTACCAAGAATTCAAGATGGACTCACCCAGTGCACACAAGTCAGACAAGACTATTTTCAACTGGCGACTCTTCGGACCAAACGGTCAGATCCAAGGGGTTCGCCTTCTCAGCCAAGGTGACAGC
Organism: Triturus cristatus; assembly: GCF_964204655.1. Taxonomy (NCBI): domain Eukaryota; kingdom Metazoa; phylum Chordata; class Amphibia; order Caudata; family Salamandridae; genus Triturus; species Triturus cristatus. Next base: position 318,629,132 of record NC_140588.1, read on the forward strand.
TAGACGAGGAGCTGCCTGATCAGACAGGTGGAGCAGCTGTGAGAACAAGGCTCGATCGTGTGGGGATCTCCGATCCACCCATCTGACCAGACGTAACCCCGACTTCTACTACCCGACTCCGGGCAAGACGGGTCACCTGTGGGGTCCCTGTTTGGGCGTCAACTGAAGGAAGGGACCCGATTAGGGTCACCCGGGCCACTTTCAACCTCCTCTAGCCTTCCAAGAATGAAGAGTCGATGATGCAGTAGAGAATACAAGCAAACTAGTTTATTCCCAGAATACACTGCAGTGGAGTCCAATCAGCCAAGCCTCCTATGATGGCTGATGAGGGACTGACCTTTACAAGCATGAAGTTAAATTATGTACGTTGCAAAGTCCACAAACACCCGCCCACCATGGAAAAACACTGGCAGATGTCATAATACAATGGGGATACAGAACATAAGTTTCCCTTGTGCAGCCTGGTACAAACTATCTACAGTTCAAGGCTGTCTGTCCTATCCTCACCTCTAGATAGGTGGGAGAAGGCCTTGATCTAAGGGGAAAGCCATGCGCTAATGAGCTAACAAAAACAGAAACAAAACTTACCACGGACCATTTCTAGTAAATGAGCAGAATACAGTTTCGAGTAGGCAAGAAACAGTTTCCATTGCATCAGAACATGGCGTCCTTTTAACTAAAATGGTGAAGCAGATGTCAACCTAGCTAACATGACACTTGTATCAACTGATTGAGTCTTAAACTTGCTACGAAAATACAATGTATTAGCCATATGAATGCTAACATATTAGAGAGCAAAACACACATGAAATATTAAAATTACGTATCTAGTCTATCAATATTCACAACGGGATTTATGAGTGGTATCTTTGCAGGTGTGATGTCTCCATTTGTGAATCTGGCCAGCAGTGTTCTAAATCAGTACATCTATCCAGATGCCCCACCATGTCAACCTTGAAACCTCAAAACCTAGTGAAAATAACATTCTCTTTTTCCTTCTGTACCTTGCCCTGTGTGCCACTAGAGCAGCAGCTCATCTAGAGACTCTAACTGAAAGTGATAACGGGTGTGGGCGCAGTGTTGAGCATCCTGCATCTACACAGTCAGTAGCAGCAGATGGCACCCCTTGCTGTCATCTTAGCTTATTATATACTCAATTTAGGTCAGTGAAGAGAAATGGCAGTGTACTGCCAGGTCTGATGTACAGGAAGCAACAGTCGTATCTAAACTTGGTTATAACGATGGCTATCAAGGGGTTTGACGTACTAATCCTAATAAATCGTAGTTCTCATGTAAGCACTGTTTACAGACGAAAAGTCCTATATATTGTATTTGTCTCGTGAATGTAGTAATTCTATTTCCATATTTGCCAAGCTACTGTTGAATTTTTTTTTTACAGGAAATTCATATTTTTTTCTACTTGTTTCCAGTTATATGGTAACTTTAGCCTTGTAAAACGCTAGCCTTTGTTTGTTTGCATGTTGAAGGGCTCAATGGAAAAGCCAAATGTGATTTACTTACTGCTTAGGGGCTTGGATGCCATAAACGATAAAAGCGCAGCGAATTTGATGTTTTTATTTCGAAAAGTATTATACTGGGCTCCAGTATGCATAATAAAATAGCTTATTTCCTAAATGAAACCATGTAAGTCATTGTGCCACATTCTTCCTAGTAGGCAGTTCTGTGGAAAAAACTCAGGACAAAAGATCAGATCTATTTTGAAAGCACGCTCATCCTCTTAATGGGCAATTTTCTCAACATGATCTACTAGAGCAGAGATTCAGCACATGAAAAGAGAACGGCACAGCACCGAAGATTGATGTGCAGGTTCTCGTAAAAAATGCAGTGACCTTTAGAGAGGATAATAAAATGACATGTAATGTATTATATTTACTTAATGTCCTGTTCATTTTGCAGGAGGGAGCTGGCGCACTTTCACGCATCACGATTTATGCGCCATGTTTACAATGTTCCTCCCAATGGGACCAAACCGTCTGGCTCAACAATCCTTCTTTAATTATTAAACCGCTTAAAGGTGAATTTGACTTCGTGTAATTTAAAGTTGACTCTACGGAAATGCGGTATTAGTCAGAGCAGCTTAAGAGTACTCACATTCTTTAATGTGCGTGATATTGGTGACAGAAGGGCCAAGTTTGAAGCGTTTGATCTTCAAACGTTAAGTAAATATAAGCATGCCTCATGTAGGTTTCATTGTAAAAGAAAGTTCATGGTTGACAAGCATGTTCATGTCAAAATATATTTATCACAATTTTTTGCAAGGTGAGAATTATAGTGTCGATATTCATGCATAAAATGAAACGAGAAATGTGAAGCATAATTATATTTAAATAGGTACATACAAAAGTTGCCACAAAGAAAAGTTAATTTTTCAAACAAATGGGTGGTGCAGCTCGAGTATGAAAAAGTACATTAATTTCATCCACACGTGATCTATAGTCATAACCAAGGCAAATTACTTTCGTTTTGGATTATTAGGTGGTACTCAATTGGTTTTAATACCGAATAAAATGTGGCAATTTGTCAACTGACCTTGAAAATACACTAATTTGTATGAATGCAAAATAAATAAAGGAACTTTAACATAAATGAGGAATTACCAAGGCTCGAGTATCTGCTTTAAGGCCACGTATGAGGCTGAACATATAAGAAGAAAATAGCTGTACCTGGTGAATTTCACTGGTATATATTATATAGCTATTTACATAATATATATGACCGACTGGCAGTTGCCAGTAGGTAGTTAAAGTTAGGACCATGTTTCCATATTAAAAGCGTTTTGGTCTTGCCTATGTCTTTGACGTTTTTTGACAAATCTTCACAACATTTCACCCAAAAAAGTGTGCAGGTGGTTCTTGTTGTACATGGAAAGTTTCAGGGTGATCCGTCAAGAGGGGTCTAAGAATAAGGGGGGTCAAAAAAGGTGTTTCCAATGTTAATTCCCATAGGAGTTTTGAACATGACTACAGCCAACCACTGGATGGAATTACAGCAAATTTGGCAGAAAGCAAGATTTTGTTCCACAGACTATTTGGTGTTATTTCTTTCAGTAGTTGTTGAGAAATGTAAGAAAATAAAGATAGTGATATCTGTGGCTATGACAACATCGCAATTAATGACAAGTTCATGCAGGGAAATGAAGAGCTCCGATTGGCTGCCAACACTTCAACCAGGAAGTGTTGGTAACCATCTTGGAACTCGCTTCAGCCGAATCCCAAAGCAAATCTTTAAAAAAAATGAAAAAGGGCATTGTAGGACCCTCAAGCCTTTGGCTTGGGGTCCTCCAGGACCCTGCCACGTCATAAAAGCAGTTTTAAAAAACATTGCAGCAAATTTGCAAAATAACAATTTTGTGGCCAAAAAAACAAGTGCGGGCTCCCGTAATTGTTTTAATTATAGCCCCCGGGTGGACCAGGTCCCAGAGGCATGTGGGGTAAAAACAAAAAATTGATGGGGCACTGGGGGCCCCCTCCAAGGGCCTATTTTTGCCCCGGGGGCCTCCATCTCTCTGGGGCACTGGTTTTAATGTATGTGGGGGTGCCCACACAGCACCCCTCATGCTCTGGGGACCACTAGCTCCCCAGGGCAAATCTCTATAAACAAATGTGGGGGGCTCGCACAGCCCCCCACTTTTCCAGGGACTGCCACCTCTCCGGGGCACTTAAAAATATGTATGTGGGTAGGCCTGCTGGGTCTGTCAAGCCCTGGGGACTGTCACCTCCGTGGGGCTAAACATATAATATTAATGTGGGGGACCTGTGCCCCCCCTGTAGCCCCGGGGACTACCACCTTCCGGGGGCACTTACAAATATGAATGTGAGTTGTACATATAAAAGTAATGCAGGAGTCCACTTGGCCTCTTGGAGCCCAGGGAACCACCACCTCCCTGGGGCTATACATTCAATTCAAGGGTGGGTGCACAGCCCCCCTGCTTCCCCAGGGACTGCCACCTCCCCGGGGCTGAAAACAATTAATGTAGGGGACTGTAGTGGACCCCCAACCCTGGGGACCACCACTTCCTCAGTGGCTAAACATATAAAATTAAGGCGAGGGGGCCCACAAGGCCCTCCTGCAGCCGCGGAGACCACCACAAGGGCAATACATTCAGTTTTAAGCTTGTGTGTGGCCCCTCAAAGCACCAGGGACCTGTAGCAGATCCCTGGGGATCACTATCTCCCTGGTGCTAGCTTCTACAATGGAGGGGGCCATGCGGCCCCCCTCATGGAGCCATAGATGGCCCTGGGGACCTCTACCCCCCAGGGTTGGCTCCTGCTACCTCTTGAGGTGTCCACCCCTGAGAGGTAGCTGTTTGCTTTTGCTTGGTGTAAGCTGACACCTCCCACCAAGCAAAAGCAAACATAACTCTGCTTTCTGCAAGAAGGAGTTGTCAAAGAGCTCCTGCTTGCAGAAAGCAGAGTTTTCATCATTTCCCTGCCCACAGATATGCATGCAGGGAAACAGATGAAAACAGATCCTTTCCGAGGCTTGTGTTCCCATTCACAGACCCATTAGCCATTTTTAGTACTTTATGTGGAGGGAAGAGACACCGTCATTTTTCTTTAATGTCTATATACCACATACATTGCTACACTGTATAAATTAGATGTTGTAAATGGCATTTGCCAAGTTTGAAAAAGGTCAGCTCCATGGGCTACTGTTGTTATATGTTATTTTGCAAACCATGCTGCTTGATTAATAAAGTGCCATTTAATTCCTCGCTTCATCGGTCCTGTTCCTTTACAACTGGAGCAGAAATGGGAAGAATATAGGAATATATATATTTAATTAAATATATAATATAATATAATATAATATAATATTATATTATATTATATTATATTAATATATTTTATTAATATATATATATTTCATTATTTTATTTTAATGAACTCAGGCAAGTTGTAACAAATGCAGGGGTTCATTATTGTGACTCTAAAAGGTGCATCACGTGTGAATATCTTTTACAAACATCATCAGTAACTAGTTCTGTTATGAGAAGGACCTATGCAATAAGGCAGCATCTTACATGTCGCTCAACATGCATTATTTATGTGATTCAGTGCCAACGGCAAAGCTGTAAAAAACAATATGTAGGCCAAACAGTGAATGACATCCATACACGATTCAGGAATCACAGATCGGCAATAATTGATAAGCAATTTGACCAGCCTGTAGCCAATCATTTTAACCTTGTGGATCATTTACTATCAGATTTGAAGATTTTCCCCGTGGAACATGTTTCAGAGGAAGAACTACTAGACTCCAGGGAAAACATCTGGATGTACCGTTTAAAATCACTGCATCCAGATGGGCTGAACATTACTGACAACACAACCTGATTACTGCATATCTCTAGAGCTTGATGGACTGCATTGATTCCACATTCCAAATGGAATCTTCACTCATGATGCTTTTTGAAAATTCAGCTGTGTCATCTGTGCAGCCACTGAGCAAACCCTCTTGTACTACCTGAGGAAGGCGGAATCTGAAACGTAGTGGAAATATATTTTTGTTCTTTGGTGAGTCTATCTGTTAGAGTCACTTCTTTCTTGGATATTTTATTTCTTTGTGACTCATTGTATCCTTTTATATCCAGATTTTTGCCCTGGCTGGCTGTTGTTTTCCTGCGATGCTTCATCTTCAAGTATATATACACATCATCAGTGATGTCATCAGTGATGTCATTTGAGATGTCATCAGTGATGTCATCAGTGATGTCACTGACCATGTCATGAGTGATGTAATATGTGACGTCATCATCATTGCATTGCGGGGGCGCGAGTTATAGTTAGCTGAACTAACTATAACAGGGGAATTTCTAGGGTTTTGTACGAGGGAAATGTCCAGCTAACTATAACACCCCTGAAACCTATGTTTTTTTCTGTGAATTTCTAAGGTTTTTTAAATGCCAATTCCTAACTATAACGCCCCTGAAACCTTTGTTTTTTTCAGTGAATTTCAAAGGTTTTTTAAATGCCAATTCCTAACTATAACTTATCTCTGAAGATATCTATTAAAAGCATTCTTTTTTAAAAGTAGGGTGCACATTAGTTTTGTGGAAAAGCATCTTTGTGATTGGTTAAGAAAAAGCAGTTTCAACGTGGAGTACATATCATAGGATAAAATTTGCTCAGCTCAACCACACCTGCTACTTGGATTTGAAAGGCACTGTTCGAACTTAAAACAATCGTCAACTTTTAACCTGCACGTGTCGGAAAATGTTCAAGAAAATGTTACAAAAAAATATCGTAACGTTTTAAAAAATTGATGAACTTTTAACCTGCACGTATTGTAGAATGTTCTAGAAAGTGTGTTGAATACGTTGCACTTCTGACTTCTTTGTGTTGTTGAATATTTAAAAAAACGGTTCATATGGAAAATTAAAAAGAAACCAATAGAGAAGTTTTGAAACCTAAAAGAATCAAGGAACTATTCTAATGTATTCTTTACATGTATTTATGTGTGCAGCAACAAAATTATAGACACAACAGCACTAGGAAGAGGAAGAAGCAGGGAGTGGGGGGAGGGGGGGAGATGGGCAGAATGGGACACATGCACAATTAAGTACAACACACATATAGACTAACAATGGCCAAAATGGAACACACCAACAAGGAGCACAAGTCACACAACCTGCCAACATCACACCACTGAACGAGCATAGAAGTGCATTCATACAGGATGTGTACAAAGGCCAGTCGTTGGTGTTGTGGGATGTCTGCGACCGTGGTCATCATGGATGAGATGCCCAGCATGTGGCACATGGTCGAGTTCACTGTGTGTTATGTTGCCAAACGGCTGCTCCTCCCTCCCACGAGCCCCCACACTTTTGTACGGTGAGCTGTTGTATCTCATGCACTCGTACGGCACGCCATTGTAATGCCTATTTGTGCATGTCCTGCTACATTCCAACTACAACATCACAGTGCCGTTTGGAGGTGGTGCATGCCACTTTACAACATCGACTGCTGCGGCTCTTGTAACAGGCCACACCAGAACACAGAGACACACTTACCGCACTGACCTGTGAACGACAGACCAGCACATGCCAGTTGTGCATGCAGGAGGATGCGTACGGAGCTACACATCCAGGCTCACTGCCAACGCTGAGGTGACAGCACACTGTGATGTTGCAGGGCTCGTGCCTATCATGCTAAGACAATGACCACAGGGACACACTTACTAAGCTGTGGGTTTGGGGGGCATTGGCGGTCCTGGAGTTGTTGAGATGAGTCTTCTGGCCCTCATTGGTATCCCTGTATCATGCTCATTGACTCTATGGCACCTGTGGGTGTTCTGGTGTGGCTCTTGGCTGTGTTCCCTTTCATGGTGCAGGTAGTTGCCCTGCTTAACACCAGCAGAAAGCAGGTGTAAAATCCCTGGTGCTAACGTATCTTATCGCCGGAATTTGTTTCGCATTGCAATTAGTGTGAAAGTTGTGATGTGATTTTTTTCGTGTGCAAAACAATATACGAACTGAGCAGTGTATCTCGTCAAGATCCAGCACCTGATGCACTATTCCCAATCAATATAAATACAATGAGATTTCTTAATAGATTTTGTGTGTACACTGTAAGTGCAGCCAATACCTCAGTGCAATACAATACAGGATTTTAGTATTTAGAATAAATCGCAAAGGTGCACCTCGTGTCTTTTTGCACGGGAACGGCTACTCTCCATTTCATTATCAGCACTTTAACGGAAGTAAAGTTGAGATAAATCTAACACACTATTCAGAAGTTGGTGCAAACTGCAGATATCACCAGTATTCCAGCGATAAGTGCCCCAAAATTTAACACCATGGTGGACTCCATCAAATAACAGTAATAAGAACAAGAAAGAGTCACACAGCAGTTAAGAGAACAACCAAAAACATTATTAAGTTTTTTTTTCAAACTTTATTTTTTATAATAATAAATATATAAACGATAAACTATTTTCAAACTTTATTTTTTTATTAACATAAATATAAACAATAAACTAATAAACAAAATGTAACAACAATAATACACAACAACAAGGCGGAACACTCCTGTGGGAACCACGGATGTCGACGACAGACCTGGAAAATCAGAAAGATTGTTAAAAAAACAACAACATGGTATTCTCAACAAAATACCACAAGAAACAAATCACAGATATATAAAATGTATACAGCTAACAAAATTTTATAAGTTTAACTTACAAAAACAGTAAATGTTGCCGCTTTAAAATATTTAAATATTTACCGAATCTGAGGAAATGTTTTTGCAGAAGGCACCACGCCCACAACGTTTTTCTTCAGTGGTGAAGAAATGTTTTACTTTTTCCAAGGGGCAAACAAAGACCAATGCCACCTTCATTCACAAGATTTGCCAAAGAGTTATGTTACGAGGGGATCCTAACAAAAAATACTCGTGCGGCACAGCAAGTATGATGAAACACCTAAGGACCCTTCATCCAAACAATCTTGCACGAGAAGAGTGCAAACAGATGAGAAACACTCCTGTTCTGTATCTGTAAAAAAGAATCACAAACACATGTATATTAATAACTTTCAAATTTATATTATTCCATTACTGTACAAACACATTTTATATAAATACTGACTAAGAAACTATAGCCCTGAACCACAAGTGTGGCGATGGTTAAAACACTACGGGGCAGATTTATGAGCCCCTTGCGCCACTTTTGCGTCACTTTTAACATGGGAAAAGTGACGCAAAATTGGCGCAAGGGGCTCATAAATCTGCCCCTACATGCATAGTGCATACTACTTTGAAGCAGTTCATGCCCTAAAACCTACCTCACTAAAAGACTACATGCTAACTGACTAAATGATTACAGTACTATAAGGAGACACACTGGGTGAGTGGCAGGGTGTTTGCTAGAAGAGTATGAATACTAACTAGGGAATTGAAGGTGTGAAACACAACTTTGTAGGTGATTAGAGGACTGCATCCATACTGCATAGGCATTTAAAGCAGTCCATGTGCTAAGGCCTGGCTCACTGCATGACTACTTGGGTACTGACTGAATGATTAGAGTACAACAAGGAGAGTGCCTAGGTGAATTTATAAGTGCTAGGCTTTTCGCACAGGGAATGGATTAGTACTTGGTACTGAATGGGTCACTAGAGGAGCGCAAAAGCAGTCCCAAGTGCTGGACTGTATGGATACTGACTAGGAAATTGAGAGTGTGAAAGACAAGTGTCTAGGTGGTTTGAAGACTGCATGCATAGTGCATAGGGGTTTGAAGCAGTCCATGTGCTAAGGCCTGGCTCAGTGTATGAATACTTAGGCACTGACTGAATGATTAGAGTACTGCAAAGATAGTATCTTGGTGAATTTATAAGTGTTTGGGTTTTAGCACAGTGAATGGATTAGTACATGGTGCTGAATGGGTCACTAGAGGACTGCAAAGGGAGTGACAGGGTATTTCCTGGAAGTGTATGGATACTGACTAGGGAATTGAAGGTGAGAAAGACAATTGTGTAGGTGGTTAGAGGACTGCATGCATAGTGGATAAGGGTTTGAAGCAGTCCATATTCCAAGGCCTGGGTCACTGGATGAGTACTTGGGTACTGACTGAATGATTAGAGTACTGCAAGGAGAGTGCCTGGGTGAATTTATTAGGGTTTGGCGCAGTGAATGGATTAGTACATGATGCTGAATGGGTCACTAGAGGAGTGCAAATGGAGTGACAGTGTGTTTGCTGGAAGTGAACGGATACTAACTGGGGAATTGAAGGTGTGAAAGACAAGTCTGTAGGTGCTTAGAGGACTGCATGCATAGTGGATAGGGGTTTGAAGAAGTCCATGTGCTAAGACCTGGCTCAGTGCATGAATACTTAGGCAGTGACTGAATCATTAGAGTACTGGATAGAGAGTGTCATGGTGAATTTATAAGTGTTTGAGTTTAGGCACAGTGAATGGATTAGTACATGCTGTTGAATGGGTCTCTAGAGGGCTGCAAAGGAAGTGACAGGATGTTTCCTGGAAGTGTATGGATACTGACTAGGGAATTGAAGGTGTAAAAGACAAGTGTATAGTATGTTAGAACACTACATGCATACTGCATAGACATTTGAAGCAGTCTATTTGGTACTTAGAAACTGAATAAATAATCAGACTACTTCTAGGACAGTGCTTAGGTAAAACTTTTACATTTTCAGTTCTGCCACAGTGAACAGAATAGTACATGGCACTGCACCTTAGTGTCAAACCCTGACTCATTTTATCAATGCATAAGTAAAGACTAGCTTCTAATGCTACTAAAACTTGACAACATGAGAGGTTTTAAATTAGTTATCTGTCAGCAAATACACGATGTTACCAAATGCTTCTCTCACAGTGGTTCTCAAATCCACACAGACTCACAGTGTAATTCTAGACAACAACCACTATACCTAGGAGTTTACCAAAAATCATTCACTACTGTGGAAGTGGTAAGCGAACTGCACACAATCTTTATATTTCAGGACTACACTTTTATGTCAAAGCCTGACTCATATAATCAAAGCATAAGCAAAGACTGGCTTCTAATGCTACTAAAACTTCACAACATGACCGGTTTTAAAACAGGTATATGTCAGCAAATACACGATGTTACCAAATGCTTCTCTCACAATCCTTACCCAAATGCACACAGACTCACAGTGTGATTTTAGACAAGCAACACTATCCTAGGAGTTTACCAAAACTCATTCACTACTCTGGAAGAGTTAATGGTACTGCACACAATCTACATATTTAAGTACACCACATCAGTGTCAAAGCATGACTCATTTAATCAACGCATAAGCAAAGACTGGATTCTAATCCTACTAAAACTTCACAACATATATATATATATATATATATATATATATATATATATATATATATATATATATATATATATATATATATATATATATATATATATATGTTCCATGTGTTTGTCCAAAAACGAATGAGCACTCCACAGCAGACCGCTTCTTGACAAGCTTTATTCGTATGCAGGAGCAAGACACTGCTTGAGGTTGTACAGAGATAGGTGCCTAACGCGTTTCGAGTCTCCTGACTCTTGATCACAGGCTATCAGCGGCATCACGGGGCAAGCAGCAAATCACGGAGATTATATCCCTCTGATGGGACCGCACAGGTGAGTAACATTTAACGCCGTGCACTATGGGATTGGTAGTGCTGCTGTAGTTGTTGTAACCCATCAGTGGGTTTGCTCCGCTTGGCCACACTTCAAATTTTAACACAACCCTCCAGTGGGCTTCTGACAACCAGGCAGTTCAATAAAACATCCGCTGTGACCGCGATGAGGCTGCGAACAGTTCTGTGCCTCGGCGGCTCCATTTTACATTTCAAAGGCGGTGCTACTTTCACGGCGGGACAGCCGTAATAATGTTCCATGTGTTTGTCCAAAAACGAAAGAGCACTCCACAGCAGACCGCTTCTTGACAAGCTTTATTCGTATGCAGGAGCAAGACACTGCTTGAGGTTGTACAGAGATAGGTGCCTAACGCGTTTCGAGTCTCCTGACTCTTGATCACAGGCTATCAGCGGCATCACGGGGCAAGCAGCAAATCACGGAGATTATATCCCTCTGATGGGACCGCACAGGTGAGTAACATTTAACGCCGTGCACTATGGGATTGGTAGTGCTGCTGTAGTTGTTGTAACCAATCAGTGGGTTTGCTCCGCTTGGCCACACTTCAAATTTTAACACAACCCTCCAGTGGGCTTCTGACAACCAGGCAGTTCAATAAAACATCCGCTGTGACCGCGATGAGGCTGCGAACAGTTCTGTGCCTCGGCGGCTCCATTTTACATTTCAACGGCGGTGCTACTTTCACGGCGGGACAGCCGTAATAATGTTCCATGTGTTTGTCCAAAAACGAAAGAGCACTCCACAGCAGACCGCTTCTTGACAAGCTTTATTCGTATGCAGGAGCAAGACACTGCTTGAGGTTGTACAGAGATAGGTGCCTAACGCGTTTCGAGTCTCCTGACTCTTGATCACAGGCTATCAGCGGCATCACGGGGCAAGCAGCAAATCACGGAGATTATATCCCTCTGATGGGACCGCACAGGTGAGTAACATTTAACGCCGTGCACTATGGGATTGGTAGTGCTGCTGTAGTTGTTGTAACCCATCAGTGGGTTTGCTCCGCTTGGCCACACTTCAAAGACTCACAGTGTGATTTTAGACAAGCAACACTATCCTAGGAGTTTACCAAAACTCATTCACTACTCTGGAAGAGTTAATGGTACTGCACACAATCTACATATTTAAGTACACCACATCAGTGTCAAAGCATGACTCATTTAATCAACGCATAAGCAAAGACTGGATTCTAATCCTACTAAAACTTCACAACATATATATATATATATATATATCCTTTGCCACGCTGCTTAGAACAGCCGCCGCAAACTCCAAATCAGCGGGTGCGTCGTCAGGCGGACCTCCAAGCTCGGTCCGCTAAATATAAACCGCACTCCTCTCGTAACAAAAGGACACGACGCTGTGTCTTTGACAATTCCAACCAGGGTTTATTCAGTGGCTCTGTCGGACGCGTTTCGCCTGAACCAGCAGGCTTGTTCACCAACAAAGTTTTGCCAAACAACTTCCACCATTTATGCTGTGCACGTGATACGATCATGTGAGGACTACAAATTGAGTGTAACAGAAAAAAGACTCGTAGTTTTTACCTATTACAATTGATAAAGCGATAACAGGATGCAACTTTAAGTAAAGTATAACGCATTCACGATTGGTCCACATTAGTAGATCTTAATTTACAAATATATTATAACATATTTATACACTTTTTTATAAACCACGGTCCATTTTCTAAAAAAGCGCCCTGCAATCAGTGGCAATTGCCGTAAAGAGACCATTCACCCATGTGGGTTTGCCACATTGTTTTGACGCTTTACTACAATTCAGCCCCAGTGGGCATACCTGATTTTTCTGGCTTATCTTGTCTAATTCAGCCCCAGTGGGCATACCTGATTTTTCTGGCTTATCTGGTTCCTAGAAACCTCACATGAATCAAAATTAAAGTGATGTAACACAATTCATTAATTCCTACTTAACAAAACTAATAATTCATACATTTATAAATACTCCAATGTGCTATTCATAAATAAATAAAAACGGAAAATCCAGAAAGGGTATAGCAAGCTCTACAAAGGCCCTATAAATGTGTATACAAATCTTCTTCAATGTTCAGGCCCATTGGTGCTTTACTATTCAGTTCCACAATATAACGTGATTCTAATTTTCTTAAAGCTCTCTGTCTGTCACCACCTCTCACATTGGGTGGGATCGCATCAATGACAAAGTACGATAAGCCTGTCACATTGCTCTCATGGTAAATCGCGAAGTGGCGTGCTACCGGATATGTTTTATCCACGTTTTTGATGGCCCTTAGATGCTGCAATATTCTTTTGTGAACAGGGAGAATTGTGCTGCCCACGTACCAAAGATGGCATGGGCAACTCAGTACGTAGACAGCAAACTCCGTTTTACAATCGAACTGCCCTCTGATGTTTTTTTCAATTTGTGAGCAGCCTGTTGTGAACTTCTTGGTGTTCACACCATGCTGGCATGCCTTGCACTTCACGCATCTCAGGAAACCATCTTGTCGTTTTAACCATGAAGTTTTGAGGGGTTGTTTGCAAGATTTTGGTGCCATATTGCTGACCAGCAATTGTTTAAATGATTTGGCTCTTCTAAACGTTATTAGGGGTTTGTTTGACACAATTTTTCCTAAAATGGGGTCATTGCGTATCAGATGCCAATGTTTCGACAGAATGTTACGTACTTGCCCATGTTGCTTGTTATATGAAGTCACCAATCTACATTCATTAGAATCTAGTGATTGTTTCTGTTTGCGTTTATTTGTTTCAGAGGGCTCAAATAAAACTTCTTCTCTTGTTTTGCATTTGACCTTATGGATTGCACTCTGAATGCATTCAGTTCCATACCCTCTAGATTTAAAACGGGAACGTAAGGTCTGAAGTTCTTTTTCCCTCGTGTCCACTTCACTACAATTACGCATTGTTCTTAGACACTCCCCGTAGGGGATACTCTTAATAAGATTCCTGGGATGGAAACTTGTTGCATGTAGCAACGTGTTTCCTGCCGTTGGTTTCCGAAATATTCGTGTCTGTAAATGGCCATTCTTCACATAGACTGTGAGGTCTAAAAAATTCACTTCATTTTTACTTATGGTGCTGGTAAACTTTAGATTAAGATTGTTCGTCTGAAGTTTCTTAACAAAATCATTGGCTGATGTTTCTGTTCCCCTCCAAATAATAAACAAATCATCAATAAAACGACTCCAATGGAGAATATTATTGTCCCATTCAACATGATACTGCTGACGGACCACCTGCTCCTCCCACCAGCCCATGTGTAGATTGGCATAACTGGGGGCGAAGCAGGTGCCCATCGCAGTGCCACAGAGTTGATGGAACAAATCCCCATTGAAGAGGAAGAAATTGTTCTTCAGGCAATATTCTACCATAGAGCATAACATTTGACTATGAGCCCATAGTGAAATAGGTCTTGTTCCTAGATAGTATTTTATGGCATTTAAGCCATCTTGATGTTTTATACTCGTATAGAGTGTGGTGACATCAATCGTCATTAACAACATGTCATTTTCCCATGGTACATCATAAATGCTTTTTAGGAAATCACCTGTGTCTTGAATAAATGACGGGAGTAGTTTCACCATGGGACATAAAAATGAATCAACAAATCTAGACGTGTTCTCCAAACTACTGCCAATGGCCGAAATAATCGGTCTTCCTGGGGGATTATTGAGATCTTTATGTACTTTTGGTATGAGATAAAAGACTGGGGTCACTGGATTTTTAATCTCTAAATATCGGAATTCGTCATGTGACAACAGACCTTGATCATACCATTGCTGTAATTTGGTATTAAACACTGAATTGCTATTCTGCATCATATTCGGTGAAATTCTTGCATAGTTATTTCTATTGTTTAGTTGTTTATACGCTTCATCAAGGTATTTCTGCCTACCCCACAAGACTACATTGCCGCCCTTATCAGCATTCTGAACAATACAATCGTTATTTAAAGATAGTTTCTTAATAAGATCCATGCAATTTTTTTGTTGCTGTGACCATTTTTTATGCACGGAACCTGTACATTTCTCCAAATTCTTTAAATCATTAGTCACCAATTCGTGAAAAATGTCCACTGAATCCTTTGCAGTAGTAGGAATAAATTTAGACCGAGGTCTAAAACCTGTCGACACACTTTCTCCGATCACCAAACCCTGTTCTGATGCAGTTAATTCCGCGTGTTCGAATGGTACTTCTGCAGTGTCTGCCTGTTCAAACTCCTCTTCATTGCCCATTTGTCATAGTTCCAATATTAGGTTCATGTCGTTAACCTGTAAGTTCTGATATATATATATATATATATTGAAAGCATAAGCCATAACTGTCTTCTAATGCTACTAAAACTTGACAACATGACATGTTTTACAACACTTATCTGTCTGCAAATACATGATGTTACCAAACACTTCACTCACAGTGGTTCCCAAATGCACACAGACTCACAGTGTGATTCTAGACAAACAACACTATCCCTATGAGTTCACCAAAACTCATTCACTACAGTGCAAGTGGTAAGGGAACTGCACACAATCTACATATTTCACGACTACACGTTAATGTCAATGCCTGACTAATTTAATCAACGCATAAGCAAAGACTGGCTTCTAATGCTACTAAAACTTGACAACATGACAGGTCTTAAAACAGTTATCTGTCAGCAAATACACGATGTTACCAAATGCTTCTCTCACAATCCTTACCCAAATGCACACAGACTCACAGTGTGATTTTAGACAATCAACACTATCCTAGGAGATTACCAAAACTCATTCACTAGTCTGGAAGAGTTAATGGTACTGAACAGCACATCAGTGTCAAAGCATGACTCATTTAATCAACGCATAGGCAAAGACTGGATTCTAATGCTACTAAAACTTCACAACGTGACAGGTTTTAAAACAGTTATCTGTAAGCAAATGCATGATATCACCAAATGCTTCTCTCACACTGATCCCAAATACACACTAACTCACACTGTGATTCTAGACATGCACCACTATACCTAGGAGTTTACCAAAACTCATTCACTACAGTGCAACTGGTAAGGGAAATGCACACAATCTACATATTTCAGGACTGCACTTTTCTGTCAAAGCCTGACTCATTTAATCAAATCATAAGCCATAATTGTCTTATAATGCTACTAAAACTTCACAACATGACAAGTTAAAACAGTTATCTGTCATCAAATACACAATGTTACCCAATACTTCTCTCACAGTGGTTCCCAAATGCACACAGACTCACTGTGATTCTAGACAAACAACACTATCCCTTGCACTATATCAAAACACATTTCTTCATCTAGAAGTAGTACTACATTTTAGTATAGAAACATAACATAACTCATTTCACAAATTCATAAACAATGACTGGTTTCTAATTCTACCAAAATATAAAAACTGCACAGTTATCTGTTTACAAACACATGAAAAACACAAATGCTTATCACAGAATGGTTTCTACATGCACACACATTGTAGAGAAAAAAAGTACTCCCTACACTTTAGCAGGAAAAATACATTAGTCTGATTAAAATCAAAACAGTCTACATACATCCCCTCACAATTAAATAACTCGTCTTTCAAGTTCTTTTGTAGATTAAGGAGTATATCAATCACTCACCATATTTTCTTTTACAGAATCTCTGCACTGTGCATCTCTCAGCAAAAGCAAAGAATGAAAAAGTTTCCCTTTCATCTTCCACACATATACATGTAAACATCAAATCACAATCCTTCGCACATAAACTCAAAAGCAAACACACATTTCTATTGGTTAAACATTTCAACCCTTTCCAACTGAAATACATTATTCATGTTTTTTCACAGGAGGAAAGGAAGGGACCCACCAGTGGAGAGTCGGTCACTTCATGGGTTCCCTACCCTTTTCTTTACCCGGGTCCGGGCTTGCACTTACAACAAGATAGGAGTCACTATTTTGTAATTTTTATGTTCACCCTTATGTTATGGATTGGTGTTAGCACTGTCTCTTAAACATACATTGGACCTCTTAGGACTCATTCAACATTAGCCACTTGGCAAATGCATAGTCATCAGGTCTTCTGATACTAACACACGTCCAAACAGGCTTAGTGCATGCTTGACATATAGATCCAATGTCAATAAGGCATTGACACGCACACAGTCTGTACTTCAATACGAGTATCACTCCATGCTCTTTGCCTCAGCATTCCACCTTTAGCCCGTAGACACCATGGGTAGATGAGGATTTTGGTCATTTTGCCACTTAACGAACGCAGTGAGATTCTCTCCTTTTACCACCTCTCACTGGCTTGGGGACATGACTGCAACTTTTACTTTGCTTTGCATTTTGCTGATTAAGGGTCGGTAATTTACAATTAGCACACAAAATTACTGAATGGGCATTGTAAATTATGTACAGACACGTGCTTTGATGGACAATTGAAGCACATTAATAATGAGCGTGTTTTCAAGTGAGAGGGTGCACTTTTCATTGCATTTTACTATGTCATATGTAATAGGACAAGTGTTTGATGCATACAATACCTAGTCAAAAATGGCCAACAGGTTTTCCTGGGCCATCTACTCACATGTAACCATAGTCCTTTGACTCTTTCCAATGCTCATTTATGCACGTAACCCTTTCAACTCAGTGTGTGATCAAGATATTTGTTTGTCGAAACACGTAACGTTTGAGGATTAAACTCTGTGCTCTTGCTAATTGACTTTCAAGTGTCACACCTACAGCCCGAACCACTGAACAGACTTACACCAAATTTGGCAGGGAGGTAGATGTCGGTTCAGTTCAAAGAAGTGCCTTTTGCCTATTTGGTGTGCATCTGTTCAGTGGTTTTTGAGAAATTTAAGCTGAAAATTATAGTGATATCTCCGGCCACGGATATTTTGCTATGGTTTCGCGATTAATCGCAAATGCACGCGCCAACTGGAATGCTCTGATTGGCAGGACGGAACCGGAACAGATAGCTGCCCCCACCATTTTATGGTTCCCGGGGCAAAAAATGTGTGTGAAAGCCCACATAAGGGGTCTAGGTGGAGATACTCTGACCCTATGGTTGAGAGATGGGGGTGTTAGTGGCACAAGTTATGTTTCCAAAATTGATTTTTTTAATTGTGCACAATATTTGTGATGATGCTGAGCCCACCAACACGGCCCCCCTTGTACTATAGCAGGGACATCGGGACTGTTAACGTCTTTGTGACGATTGGAGGAAATATAAAGAAATATATCAGTCAATCATTATTATGCATTGTTATAGAGATATTGAGATTTTAATTAATGCTTTTATAGAGTTATTCATATAGTAAATTATCTACTGTGATAGTTAGAATTAAATATATAGTCATCATTTTTTTATGCGGTTTTTGCTACTGAATTGCTGTTTTTGCTTTCTGCTTTTGCAACATAACCACAGGGATCATGATTACCGACGTCATCGCGAACTCCGGCCTCACCGCAAAAAATGGAAAATAGTTTTTAAATATGGTTGTTCTTGAAATACACTTGAAAAACATGAGTTTAAGTGGACAGTAATAAACCCCTAGTGTGCAAAATACTGTAATATGTTTGCATATATGTGTTTTAACTTTATGGAAAAGGCTTGGTTAATGACGCCATCACGACGTCCCGAATAACCGCAAAAACAAAAATTGGTCTGAAAGATGTTTTTTAAAGAAACTTAGTAGAAAAATATAAGTTTGAAAATGCTTTGAAAGAAGTATTTATATAGTAATATATGTAGGGCAATTTGCCTTCTACTGGATCGACACACTAACGCAAAACCTTAGAGGTGGCAATAGAGTACTAAATTTAAACGTACAGAGGCATTGTGGGTACTTCTTCTTAAATCTGTTGAACAGGGTCTCAATACGACCACGAACTACAAATTTTCTTGGGAGACTAGGGGATGGGCTCTCTTTAGGAAACTCGGGGCTAGGCTTTCGGAAGGTGACAGGAGGGGCATGAGACTGTAAATGAATCTGAAAATCAATGTATCTGAAATGTATCGCAATGACCACATTGACTCAATACACCCATTATAATAAACCTGGCTGGCCGGGAATTGGGGCTTCTTGTAAAACACTGAAATGTGGAGAAATGTGATATATAGCAAATATTTTTACAATGTTGGTCTCACTGGTGTCAGGAATGGATTACTGCACACTAGAGGTTACACTAAACATAAACTCATTCATGTTGTTGGATACATTAATATGGAGTTAAATGCGTGACTGGGAAACACATAGCCACTTTAGTACGCACCAAGCGGTGAGTCACATTTCACAACATATTGAATATTATGACGAGATACTACATGATGGACTGTGAGTGGATCAAGTTTTAACAGTCACATGAATAAAGGAGATACATGTGCTGCCTGATGCACGGGAGGGTATGCAAAAATATACATAGAAGAGATTGGGAGAGAGATCCATGAAACAGGCTGTTATGCACAGCTATTGAGGTGAGCGGTCTAGATAATGAAGAGGAAAAGAGCTAAAAGGTAGGGGAATAAGGTCACACTTCCAATTCCGGTTAACAGAGGACGACACTATCGCGGGAGAAAACAACACAGGAGTGTACTCGCTTGCAGTATGTGCTATAAGCGGGTTTTTAAGCCATGATTGAAGTTAGGGTATCGATGGGAGTACCGCGGTAAAACTAAAACATTGTTATTTGGATACTTTCATTTGCAGGAAATCACAGTGAGTATTGGGAATCCGTAGTGCTTTGTATTGGACTGAACAAAAGTAATTTGGAACCTAATTCATATTTTGGGTAAGATGACAATTGTTCCTCACGATACGGATTTGCATCATTGGGATAATTATGGACTCAAATATTAAGTAGCATTGGATTTTAATTAACAGGGGGAATCAATACTGGAGCACAAATTTCACTCAGAGCAACATACATAAATACATGACCAGCCGGGTCAGAAGTAGAACCTGCGGAGAGGTAAAGGATGTGAGGCATAAGTTGTGGGATTATAACTGAAGGGTTGTAACACTGGAAAAGTTAGTGTGATCTACAGAATAAATCAAGAGTATTGGTTATGTTTCACTCTCCATTATACGTGTGAGTAAAAGATTGAAGTGGCAAGCCTGACAGGTAGGCACTGTGTAATTGACAGCGAGGTGTGTGGATCTACAATATGTCACATGTCTCGGATTGGTCCTCGACAGTCACGGTAATATTCATGATGGATTTGGGAAGATTGAAGAATTGGGCACCACAGAACGAATTACTGGTCTAATAGAGGCACATTCAACACAACACAAATGGGGGTACTAATATGAGATCTTGACATTGTCAGACGTATTATACTTGATGCATGGGTTTCCACTGCATGCAGTAGGCTGTGCTTTCACAGCTGTATGTTTGCACCAGCCTAATAAGAAACTGCACAGTGGTGAAATGTTTTGTCGCCATGTTTGAAATGCAGTGCACAATATTCTGTATATGATTGGATTTTGAAATTGGTATTATCATGTTTTTTAGCCCTGAAGAAGTTGCGGGGTAATCTCCTATCGATGAAACACGTGTTGGCTGGCCGTAGAGAATTAAAGACAAAGAACAGAAAATAACACACCATTCTTTTGTGTGCAATTGTTAACAATGAAATGATTTGTATATGCATGCATGTGCTGAGGATTGCTTTCATTTTGTGAACGACCTCAGGGTCAAGATTTGGAGGGTTCTGTGTGATTCCCCTCCCCTTGAGCACCACAAGAAATTGGGGCCTTTGCTATAGAATCAAGACATACGTTTATGAGCGCCAGGATTATCCTAGTACAAATTCACCCCAGTAGGACAATAAAGTAAAGATATCACTTTTAAGAGGCTAAAAACAGTTCAGTTCATAGGCATAGCACAAAGTACCTGGGATGTGTCAAAAACAAATACGATGCGAGGGGCAGGGGAGGTGAGGCGGTGGAAAGGCAAAGCTATGCATCGGTTCCTTACTCCCAAGGAAAGTGATGCATTGATTCCTTACTGCCAGGGAAGGTGATGGCGTTGATTTCTTACTACCAGGCAGGGGAGGTGATGCGTCTATTCCTTACTGTCGGGGAGGATAATGGGTTGGTTCCTTACTGCAAGGGGAGGTGATGTGTCAGTTTCTGGACATAGCGCCTCAGTTACTTGCTGCGGTGCAGATGAAGAATCGGCACCCAAGAATGATGCGTCGATGATGCATTGAAAATACAGACATGCTTCATTGATGTGGCAGCAGCAAAACTGACGCTACATCGATTCCTCAGCCGCGGAGGGGGCGCTACGTATGTCTGAGCGATGAATCCCAGACCTCGGGATGTGGTACTTGAGACAAAACTCATGCTGCAGCGATTCTTCTGACATGCAATGGCGATGCTGTGATGTTATGAAGGTCTTGTGTCAATTTTCAATGAGCAGTGACCCCGACTTTGGTGCAGGCAGCAGTGATGTGCCGATCGTCGTCGGCGATGCATCAATAAAAACAGGCACAGGGAGCCGATGCTCAGAATATTCTTGGTTCTTAGTAGCAAAACCACCTCATATGGCCCAGAACTCGAATTAGCACAACCTGGCAGGTCAGAACTCCCAGCAGAGGAGTTCAAGGGCTTCAGATGAAGTACTTCATGGCCCTTATACTTCTTAACAGAAGTCAAGCACACACAAGCACTTAGAGAACCTTGGAAGCAGGATGTGTAAAGCAAAGTCCGGTCCTTTCACTGCTCAAGACAGAAGCAGCAAGCAGCAGGCCAACACAGCAAAGCAAAACAGCAAAGTGGCAGTCCCTCCTGGCAGGTTATTCAGCTCTTCTTCTTAGCAGAGTGCCCTCTTGTCGAGAAGTATTCTAAAAATGTGGGGTCAGGGGTCAAATACTTGTACGCCTTTGTGCCTTTGAAATAGGCAAACTTCAAAGGGGAGTCTTTGTAGTGCAAAAGACCCTGCCTCTCCCTGACCTGACTCCAGACACACTACAGGATGGTGGAGACAGCTTTCTGTGAGGACAGGCACAGCCCTAGTCACATGTTAATGACAACCCCTCCCACCACTTTTACTCAGGAAGGCCCATCAGTGTGGTGATGGCCAATCAGGATATGAAAGGCACACCTCAGCTCCCTTTGTGTGACTGTCTAGAGTGAATGCCCAAGAGACCACTTGTCAACCATATCCAGACGTGAATTCTACAGGCAGGCACAGAAAGGTTAAGCAAGAAAATACCCACTTTCTACTAGTGGCATTTCCAAACAAGCAATTTAAAAAACAACTTCACTGAAAGATGTACTTTTAAATTGTCAGATTAGGGACTCCAAACCTCTATATCTTCCCAATTGGAAGTTACATTTGTAAGAGGTTACAATGCAGCTCCAATGATAACCTATGGGAGAGATAGTCCTTGCAATAGTGAAAAATTAAGTTAGTAATATCTCGCTATTAGGACATGTAAATCACACCAACACATGTCCTACCTTTCCAATACACTACACCTTGCCCATGGGCCTACCTTAGGGGTACCTTAATTGTGGTAGAAGGGAAAGTTTGGCCTGGCAAGTTGGTACACTTGCCAGTTTGGCATGGCAGTTTAAAACTGCACACAAAGACAACACAGTGGCAGGCCTGAGACATGTTTGCATGGCTACTCACGTGGGTGGCAAAATCAGTGTTGCAGGCCCACTATTAGCGTTTGATTTATAGGCCCTGGGCACATCTGGTGCACTTTACCAGAGACTTTCTGGTAAACCAAATATGCCGATCATGGATGAACCAATTACAATTACCATCTACACAGGGAGCACTTGCACTTTAGCACTGATCACCAGTTTTTAAAGTGCCCACAGTTAAAAACCCAGCAAAAACGCAATGCAGCACACAGTCAAAAACAGGAGGTCAGAAGCAAAAAAAAACGGGAAAAACACACCAAAGATGTCAGGTCTTACAAGCAGGATAAAAATGATGAGAATATGCCACATTTTGGAATATACAGGAGACACTGTCACAAAGTAGTGGCCTATGAGTAAACTAATAAAAGAATTCATTGGAAGGGTGTGGAGGACCATCTTAACAGAAAACATAGTAAGTACTGAAAGAAACTAAGGAAACAATTAAACATGTTTAAATGAAGTTTAAAACAATATCTAATTTAAAATAAAATTGTTCTGTACTTAAAAAAAAAGAATAAAACCAAAGTAGGGTACAAAACACAAAAAGAAAAATAAGCATCCAATCCATATTGCACACAACTGACATGGTTAGTTTGAATTGGAAGGTCAGGGAGAGCATTGTTTTGCCAACCCCCAGGGAGTTTAGACACAGGACTTGACCACAGAAGAGGCCCTGTGACTAACCCCCTGCTGAGCATGCTCAAAGGCTGTACAAGTAGGGCAATTGACTGAAAAGGATCAAAAACATCAGAAAAGATAGTTAGGTTTTGCAAAAAAGCCTTTTACTTATGGAAAAAACATGCTTATTCTGAAAACAAGTAAACTTGATGATATATATGAAGTAAAGAAGTAGCTTATGTTACAAAATCCCAGAAATTCACAAAAATCAAGCTTAAAGTGATCTTAACTAGATTTTGGAGAAAAAAATCCTTATGTTAAAAAAACATGAACTTTCTGAAAATACCAAAAGATAAAGTGACATTATAGTTACCTATAGAAATAAAATCTTTGTTTCCATCAAAACAACCCCCAGAAATTCACAGAGAAAAACTAAGGTTAAAGTGCTGTTATAGTCAGGTAAGGTAAAAACACCTCCTCGTCAGTGCCTCTGGCAGGGGACGAACAAAATATGCAGCAGGGTTGAGTAAATTATGCTGCAAGAAAAGGCGAATTATGCAATGTAATGTGCACATTTTGTGACAGTAATACTTCAGAATTTTATCATTTTTACATGTTAAAACTGTCTGAGCAAAGGTTTCACCTCATTAGTACCGGTCTAAAATCCAAAATGCAGTGCTAACCAACTGAAAGTTACCCGGTCAATGTTTATTCACTATGCAGCAACATTGAAGCTGCAATTATAGTAACTTTTGATCCATTTGAGCAATAAACAAATACATGTTTTTTAAAACCTGCAGCAGATGATAGTTTATGTGGCAAATGCCACATATCCATTATTGTGGAGAAAACACAGCAGACGAAGAAACACATTATTCCAGGGGCCCTGCTTACATAAAAAAAGCCTCAGAAATTCACAAAAAAAACTAAAGTTAAAGTCACTTTATTGTTAGGTGAGAACGTTGCACACAATGTAATGTTTACAAAACAAAACAATATTGAAATTTGCCAATTATAGTTTAGTGAGATAACTATAAATTTCGCCCCCACTGCTTATGACCTCACATATTACATCACTCTTGATATGTTAAATAACATCATTACCCCCAGGTCCCTCCGTCCTCGACACCGTCATGGACAAGTGAGATGTAACTATCTCACTGACAGAAAAAGAACGAAGGAATGCTGGACCTACCCTTCCCCCTCCCACTGGGAGTACATAAGGAGTACCGTACCAGCATTCCTCCTGTTCTTTTTCTGTCTTCCTGACGGTGTGAGGACGCGGCAGGAGCGGGGGCGCTCCTGCCTTCTTTCTGGATATCGCGTTGTGGCTGCTGGTTCTTACCTGGTGCCGGCGGCCCTTCGTTGTTGGCCTCTCCCTCCCTGCTGGGCTTGGGGGGAGTGGCGCGGGCCTCTCCATTTTCGTAAACCTCGCGGTGGTGTAATACCACGTTGGTTTCTTCTTGGCCCGATGGCCGCCTCCCCTGGCCTGTTGGGCTTGCTGGGGGGCGCGGCCGAGCTGCTCCTTTGGATTGGTTGGAGCTCCTTCCCCGGCCGGAAGTCGTCATGCCTGACTTCCGGTTTTTGATCGTGTGGACGGAAGTCAGGCGCCTCGAGGTTACCGGCTTTGGGAAACTCGTTATAACGAGCGTTTGGGGTGAGTACCGCATAGCGGTTGTTATCTCTGGCGATTTTGCTGTTGTTGGTGTGTTCTTTACGATGGGAAAGCATTCCAGGAAACGACATCACCGGGAGAGGTCTTCCTCTTCTTCTAGTGCTTCCAGGTCTCCCTCTCCTGCCAGGTCCAGGCGCTGTGATGCTGGTGCTGATGCGCATATTAAGCGCTTGATCAGGGAAACCTTGACTGAGATGGGTGATGTTGGATCCCGTCGCAGGTGTCCTGCTCCTGTTTCTTCGGCCTCTAGTGGCGATGAGTCTGCTGGTTTGGGGGATGAAGAGTTGAAAGGCAAATATGTGGACAAGGATGCTATGACCATTATTGTGCAGCATGTTAAGGAAAACATGGGGTTCCCTGACGAGGACGCGCCTAGTACCTCTAGGGGCCCTTTGTTGCGACAATTTCAGAGTGCTGCCACTGTCGATGTGCCTGTCCATCCCTTCATCAAGGATGTTTTGAAGCGCGAGCGGGCTGATCCTGATCGCATCCTGATTCCGCGATTCATGGCTAAACTCTATCCTCTGCAGGATATGGCTACTGAACTGCCTGATACAATTCCTATTGACTCATTTGTGGCTAGTTTGGTGGGGCGTACTTCCCTTGCTGAAGATGCTGTGCTGAAGGATCCGGTTGACAAGAAGGCGGATGTGGCGCTCCGTAAGGTGTATTCTGGTTCCCACCTGGCCTTGAGGGCGGACATCTACGGGACTTATGTGTCGCAGTCCCTGTTGTCTGACCTGAAGTCTCTCTATCAGTCTATGGATAATGCCACGGACTGTTCTAGTTTGCTTGAGCAGATTGAGCGTCAGGTGGAGCTGCTGTCTGATGTCTCCTTTGACGTTGTGCGTGCTTCTGCTCTGTCCGGGGGGGCTTGTGTGGCTGCCCGTCACAGTCTTGTCCTTAAGGACTGGAAGACGGACTCTGCGCAGAAAGCATGTGCTTTGAGGTTGCCCTTTCAGGGTACTATGTTGTTTGGGGGGGAGTTGGAGGCGAAATTGCACAAATTATTTAAGGAAAAGAAGCATTCTTCTTCTTTTAAAGTCTCCACTACTGCTCCTGTCACTTCTAAACCCAAATCTTTCTTTCGCCCTGAATCTCGTAGGCAGTTTGTGAGAGGCCAGGGTAGGTTTGCTTCTGGCCGTGGTCGGGACCGTAAGGCTAAGTCCCCTCCTCCTGCCAAGCCACGTTCCTGACTCTTTGGCGGTGGTTCCCGGGTTGTTGGTTGGAGGGCGGCTGCGCTTCTTCCTGGATGCCTGGGTTCAGTCTTGTTCCGACGTCTGGGTGTTGGACATCATTCGCCTGGGTTATGTTCTGGAGTTTACGGCTCCTCCTCCAGACTCGGGTGTTCGGCCGACTCCTTGGCCTTCAAGTCGTGTGAAGCGGTCTCATCTTTCTCTCGGGATTCTGGACCTTCTTCGGAAGGGTGCCATTCAGGAGGTTCCTCCGTTGGAGACGGGGTTAGGTTTCTATTCCCTGGTCTTTCTGGTTCCAAAGAACACGGGGGGTTTCCGCTTGATTTTGGATCTGCGGGTTATGAACAAATGGGTGGCCAAGATTCCTTTCCGCATGGAGACCTTGCAGAGGGTGATTCCATTGGTGCTGCCAGGTCACTTCATGTGTACCCTCGATCTTCAGGATGCGTATTATCATGTCTCGGTCCATCCTCGATCCCGCAGGTTTCTGCGGTTTTGTGTTCAGGGGCGTCATTACCAGTTCATGGTGTTGCCATTCGGTCTCCGTTCGGCGCCAAGGGTGTTTACGAAGGTGGTGGCGCCTTTGGTCGTGATAGAGATCAGGGTATCAAATATATGCCCACTACCACGGATAGAGTAATCTCACAGTTACACGCACATACATTCATCATACGCTAGGGCCCATTTCACTAACATACGCTCAAATACTCTACCAGCAATAAACCTGTGGGAAGAAAACTCCTAAACCACCCTGCATCTATATCTAAGCGATAGGACCTGATTATAGTGGTTGTCCCTAAACATACTCTAAATCTATACAACAATAATCAAAAATGTACACAATAATTGACAAGAAAGAATATCCAACACCATGTTTTAAAGTTATATTGCTTTATCTAAAATTAGTCAAAGTAAAATCAATCAGAATAAATCATTTCTCATAGTTACCTATTCTAGCTAAGTGTCAGAACGGGTCAGGACCAGTCTCTCGGTAAAGTCTCTCTCAGGACAGAGTCCTCAGCATCGAACCTCAGCAACGCGTGAAGGTGGCCAAAAGAGTGGGGAGAGCCCTCCCTAAACTAACAGTTTTTATAATGGAAAATACAATAGAAACACACATAAAGTTGGCTGAATAAATTGTATCACCGAGCAGAACGAGAAGGAAGAAATGTAGCTTTGCTACATCTGGAAATCTCCGCTCAGGAAAAGTCACAAGGCATAAACTACGGAACAGGAACCAAGGAAATAAACATGTAACACTTTTAATCCGATTCCTCCTCGGCCATCGAGCCACAGTTCAGAGTTTCCCTCTAAGGCTCCTTTGTCCTTTGAGAAAGCCAAGGACACTTTCACTTTACTTGGAGTACACCCAAAGCTGCTACCGTCCTCATGGAAAAATTTCATAGAAGGACTACGGTCAGTTGTCTTTGACCTTCTTCCAGCAGGGGTCTCTCTTGCTACATCACAGAAATATTCACTCGAGGCCAGGCTCTCAAATCAGCCATCATGGATTAGGCCTCCATAGGCCACAATAGACCATCTCAATTTAAAAGAAATAAAAACAACGTTTATACAACATAATGATTAAACAGTGTTAACCCCACTAATACCCTTATGTGTATGCATTTATCTAGCTTTGTGACATAAAAAGCATTAATTCAGACAGCGTTTTGTGCTCAAAATAAATAGCACACAGCAACGTTTAAACATGAAAACTTGCACGTTATTGTAAATACAGAAACAGCACACATAAGCTAACCCTCGTGTAACCTTCTCTTGTGTTAGGACAAACAGATTGATTAGTGAAACATACTTGCACAAGACAAATAATTAATTGTTAATTATTAATAAATTAATAGGACGCATAGACATGCCAGAGCCTCAAAAGCGCCAGAATTTTCTAAAAGAAAACTCTGCTCCAGCAATCCCCCCTTTGGTGATTTTATCACCAAATAAACCCAAAAAAAAATTAGTGAAAATTTAGTCCCATTTTAGGAAATCAGAAATGTCTCTTCCCTTTAGACAACATTAAACACCAGTCACTCTTTCATCATCTCTCTTTGTCTCTAAATAAACACTCTCCCTCAATTCTTCTAGTTCAATCTCTTCTGGTTCTCTTTTCGAAATTTTCGAATTCTTGTTTTTCTTTTAATTTTTCAATTTCTCTTTCCCTCTCCTGTTTTTACAACATACACACACCAATCTTAGTATCAGTAAAGCAACAATTATACAAGACAAAGAAAACAATATCCTACCTATAATAGTACTACCTATTTTTGCAATAAAATCCTTAACAGCTATCATTTTATTAGCTAGTTTAGTCCATAAACTCCCAGTTTCAAGTGGTACTAATTCCTCATGCAAATCAGTAATATTTTTGATATAGACCTTCAAGTCTTTACTTTCGTCAGGAATGTAAGTGCAACAATGTTGAACTTTCAAAATTCCACAAACTCCACCCTCTTTAGCCAAAAGAATATCAAGGGCAAGTCGATTTTGCATAGACATGGCACGTACGGCACTTAATTCCGTATTCACCAAAAGAAACCCTCCTGCGGTATTTGTCGATAAGCGATCAACCACTGTGGACAGTTTCCGAATTCCATAAGCATTTAAAGAAATTCCCACTGCTGGAATTAAAACCCCAAAAATGTCACCCACAATTTCAGACCAGGTTTCTCTCTTAAAACGTGTTAGTAAATTAATATCTTCTACATCTCTTATTTTATCTGTATGAAAAATCTTAGGAAAAACCAAACCCACATAACATGTGCCATACCAATGATCAGGCAACTTGTAATAAACCTTGTTCCCACACACATAGTACACTCCTGGAAAAATCGTATCTTCTCCACCTCTGAAACCCCAACCTGTCGCAATGAAGTATGTATCATGGCACTCACTAGTTCCCACAAAATATGTATCATATTGGGATTTCCTTCTGGTAATGCATAATTTACCCTTCTGCGGTGCATCTAGAGCCAAAGTTGGACTAGCCCCATTCCTCAACTCTTTTCCCATTTCAATGTCCCAAATTGTCTCACTCACTTCATATTTTCCCCCTTTCTCATGCATGTTCATTCTCCTTTCTTCAACCATATCCAGGAAAGCTTTCTCCTCTTCTCTCAAATTGCAAGTTAAGTTATTCTTAAAAATATAATCTAATGTTAGTCCTTTTTCTTCAATAAAAATCTCACCAAAAGTGTTAGCTTCTTTAGCTGGATTCAGCTCCTTATTCATTGGCAAGTGCCCAAAAATACTATCTCTGTTAGACATTTTATAATCTATTTTCCCTAACAAATAAAAAACACTACTTAGAATACTACAAGAAATACCATATGTAGCTGGCAAATGGTGATAAGTAACACCCTCAGAAACGGATGCAGGTAACTGCATGCAGACATAACAATCCCTCACTTCCATTGTCTTCACATATTCATATAACAGTTTAGAAAAAACATTACTAGAAAAATTATTAATTGACCTGTCTTTGTGTATGTAACTACTACTTCTAATTGGAACTACTTTTTGTGAATTCTTCTCTATATTAGTCATGTTTTCTGTGTCCATTCCAAATTCTACTCTAAAAGTAACTAATAAAATTAAAATACCCCATAGAAGCATTAATAATCCAGTACAACAGCAGCACATTTTGCACCACCTCTTTAAAAAGGCACATCTATTTCTATTCTCCTCTGTGTTAGCCATTTTAGTTTAGCTTCTACTACTCCACTACTGTTTGAACTTCTTCAATTCTTTAGCAACTCTTCAGCCTTCAGTTTATCCAAATGATCTCCTTGTTCACTTGATCCAAGTGAATCCTTCTTTCACTCAGTTTGGATACTTGTCATTTTTCACTTCAATTTCTTCAACATCAAACTGTATCAGATCTCCAACGTCGGAATCCTCGGTACTCGACTCTTCTCCAATGTCAGTCAAAAGTACTTTCAGAATTTCACCAGTATCCTCCTCAACCACTTTTCTCAAGACCACTTCCGGATTATCTCGAGTCACTGTTTCTTCTTTTCCTTCTTCAGACAGTGTCACATAAGACCATTCCGGTGATCTGTACTTTTGGTTGTGTCTTTTAACTCTTCTTATTTCTACTGGTTCTTTTGACTTCTTTGATTCTTTTTCTTCAGCTCTTGAAGTTTGACTTGATACTTCATTCACTTGTTCAGCTTTTGATGAATTTGCTCTTATTACTCTGTATCTCACCCTTTTCACTCTGTTGTTAGGCCAACGATCTCCTCTCACAACCTTTTTCGGCCTCAATTGTTTAACACTCTTTTCTCCAATCGAAGTTCTCTTTCTCAGAACTCGACCTTCTGTTTGTTCATCTTCATCATCTGTTTCAAGTGCCTCTTGTTTCCGTTTCCCAGTAGCTTTTCTTTTCTCCACAGATTTTTCCACCACTGTTTGAGACTTCCCTACTTCTGTCCCTCCTCGGGTCTCCGACACGCAATCTTCTTGCTGTCTACCTGTCCCTTCACCTAGCTCCTCATCAATGTTCCCTACACCTCCTCGGGGGTCTTCCGCAATCTGTCCCTCTCTATCTTCTTCTGACCCTGTTTCTTCAAGAATAATCTCAAGTGGTTCTTCAATCTCTTCCTCTTCTGATTCAGGAGTGGGCTCAATGTGTTTTCTCTTTTCTTTTCTTTTACTCCCACTGCTACTTGAAACTTCAGGCTCTGTAACAGAATTCGATTTTCCCTCTGATACTCGCAGTGAATCTCTTGAAGCTCTCTCTGCTTCTTTTCTCACTGATTCTGTATCTTCAGGATCTTCACCATCACTGGAATCTGACTCTTCATAATACTCTTCACCAGTTCCCTCTCTCGGGCTTGGAACTCTCAGAGTATGACTTGCATGTACCCAGTGCTTCACTCCAGCACACTTTACTGCAGTCGTCGTAGTCAGAATGACTTGTCTCGGCCTTCCCCACCTTGGAATCAAGCAATTTCTTCTTCTGTGCACCTTAATCCTCACCCAGTCACCTGGACTCAGATCATGGGCTTGCTTCTTCTCAAGTGTGGTAGCTTCTTCTCCAATCTGGTGAAACACAGAATGAACTGCGTCAGCCAGGCCTTTACAGTAATCCAAAATCATGTCATCAGTTATTGACACCAACTTATTCACAGGCACGAATGCATGGCGCATAGCACGTCCCATGATTATTTCTTGCGGGCTCAAACCAGTAGTTCTATCTGGAGTAGATCTCATTGTCATCAGGACTAGAGGTAACACATCTGGCCATTTCATGCCAGTGGCTAAACACATTTTTCCAATTCTATTCTTGATTGTGCCATTGATCTGCTCAACCACACCAGAAGCCTCTGGTCGGTATGCACAATGTAGCTTCTGCTGTATTTTCAATGCTTCACAAATCAAACCAATGAGTTCATTTTGAAAGTGTCTACCTCTATCAGACTCAACTGTAACTGGAAACCCGTACCTAGGAATCAACTCTCTCAACAGTAATTTTGCCACTGTCAATCCATCATTTCTTCTGGTCGGGTAAGCTTCCACCCACCTTGAAAACAAACAGACTACCACCAGAACATATCTCAATCTGTTCACTTGGGGCATTTCAATGAAATCAATCTGCATTCTTGTAAAAGGACCTCCTTCTCTGCCTATTGTCCCCAAACTCACCACTGTCTTTTTCCCTGTGTTGAATTGCTGACAAATTGCCGTTAAAGCTTATCACGGGAGGAGTAATAGGTATTCTCTGAGCTTGTTTGAGGAACTGGGCAGAGGTAAGCTGCTTAGTTGTTGAGTTATAATTCTGTACAGAGACAGGTTGTGCTGTTCTCGGGAAGCAGGATTCTGTGTGCATGTACTATATTTTTCTCGTGTGAATGTGCGTGAATGCATATACATTTATTGACTGTAAGACTCTTTGGATAAGTCCTAGAGGAAACAGTTATGCGATGTATGAAAGTTGTTGATTCTTGAGAAATAGACTCTCTTTTACTATTCTGTGGTTAGCGAAGCAGACAATGGAGATGTTTTTATGTTGTAACTAATAGATTCTGTAGAAGTTTTGACACACAAAGTCTACTGAGAGTTTTGTAAAGGAGGGGTAGACGAGTGACCTGAGACAAACCAGACATGAAACATGTAGTGAACTATTGGATGTCAGTGAACCTAGTTGTTCAGGGATGCCGATTTTAGAACCGCAGAAAAAAGTGGTTCCAGTAAGAAAAACTGCTGAAATAACAGTTGACGATTTAAATGATTGGATGAAGGTTCTACAGAAAAAGGACAAGGATTCACAAGTTATTGATGTGGTTAAGTTACGTATAGAATTAGAAGAGCTTGTGACAGGAACAGTTCCAACAGAAATCCTGAAGAGTCATCATGATGGTGAACTAATGTTTATGTGCAAGAGCATAACCTGGAGAGCAAGAAATACACATGATAGACTAAGAGCAATAGCAAATGAGCAAGGAGTTGACATTGATAGAGTAAAAGCTTTACAGAAAACGTACAGGATGGATTTCACTGAGAAAGACATTGAAAACTTGAATACTTCTGGTAGAATAGGACAGATTAAAGAAATGGTGGCATTACTGCGTAGATGGGGTGCTGTTGAAAAATGGAAGGATAGGTGGTATAAGAAAAGAGAGGAATCTGAGGATAGAACAACTTATTCAGCATTTCCAGGGAGAGAAAAAGAGAAACCAGTGGAGAATTATCCTATGAGAGAAATACCTGGAGGAGGATATGTACATGTTCCATGGACCAGACAGGATATTTTATCATTTACAAATGATTTCCCTCGATTGAGAGAAAAACCCGTCGAGTGGTATAGGCAGGTAGATAGGTTTGTGAAATTGTCGATAGTGCTGTGGGTTGACCTGAATAGTCTGTTTGATATAATTGTTCCAGCAGACTTGTGGACTGAGTGTAAAATAGTTGTGAGTTGGCCTACTGAGGAATATCCAAGAGATTCAAGAACAGGGGCACCAGATCCAGAAGTGATGAGGAAATATGATCAGGTGATGGTATACCTGAAGAGTAAAGTTCCTCCAAAAGAGACAGACTGGGTTAAGAGAGATCGAACACAACAGGAAGCAAAAGAATCAGTTCATGCTTTTTACGAAAGGCTGATACTGGCGTTTAAACAATTCAGTGGAGATGAACACCTGGGTGACAAGGATTTGAGTCATTTTGTATACAGATTTGTATATGGTCTTAGACCTGAAATTGGTGAGAGAATTCGTGAACACACAGTGGATTGGCAGAGTAAAAAAGTAGATGAGATTCTGAGACATGCAAAATATTTCAGTGATGAAATTGAAGCAAAACAAAGAAAGCTGAAAGAGAAAGCAATGTGGGCACAAGTGAAAGTTGCAGAAAGACAGGAAGCACAGTTGGTGGAACAGGCAAATAATCCAGGAAATAATGGAGGAAATAGACCGAGATTTGCAGGAAAAGGAAGGGGAAGTCTTGAGGAAGCAAAGAAAAAGTTCCCTTGTCACAACTGTGGCCAGCTGGGACATTGGAGATCTGAATGTCCTAATCCACCATTAGTGAATAATGAGGGTAAATCCTTAAATCAACAGGTGCAGAATGATGGGAATAACCAGCAGCAACAACAGCAGAAAGTTGTGAGACAGCAGAGTCAAGAGCCAAAACCGCCCTTACCGCAGAATAGAGGGGTACAAAAGTACAATCAGGATTCAGGATTCTTCAATGATGAGCAGGTAAACAAACCGAGACGTACTAACAAAGTACAGCAGTACTTGTTAAAAAGTGAAGGGAGTGAGTCTGAAGGTGATTATTGACGGTGCCGAAGAGAGGAAGAAGAGTGCATACTTGGTGCAACTCTAGAAATAGACCAGGCAGGACCATTTGTGGATGGGAAAATAAATGAGGAGAGTGTTACTTTTTTGGTAGACACAGGTGCAACGAGATCGACTGTCAGGTCAACAGATGTTAAAAATCTTCCTCTCTCGGATGAAGCAATCCAAGTAGTTGGTGTAGCCAATACACAAATCAGAACACGTCTTACTGAACCAGTAAGAGTACAAATAGGGAAATTTTCAGACATGCATAGATTTATTGTCTGTGACACGAGTCCAGTGAACCTGTTAGGTAGGGACCTATTGTGTAAAATGAATTGTACAATTTTTTGTACACCAGATGGAATAGCTTTTGAGACACCAGATGATGATGCTTTCTACCGAATGACTCTAGAAAATAGAGAAAGTGAATTAATTGGTGCATTTGCTGTGTTTAAACCGGAGGATTTGCCTCAAGTGCTGAGAGACACAGTGAAAAGAGCAGTTTGGGATTTTACAGGAGAGGATGTGGGATTGATGAATAATGTAGATCCAGTGAAAATTGCAGTGAAAGAGGGAATTACATATCCTAACATTCCTCAGTATAAAATGACACCAGAAATAATTGAAGGGATAACTCCTATAATTGAAAAAATGATTCAGCAGGGAGTTCTGAGAGAACTACTGAGTAGTCCGTGTAATTCACCGATAATGGGACTGAAAAAGCCTAATGGCAAGTTCAGGATCGTGCAAGATCTGAGAAAAGTTAATCAAATTGTGGTGGCATGTTGTCCCATTGTGCCAAATCCATCAGTGATTCTATATCAAATTCCACATGATGCTGAGTGGTATACAGTGATTGATTTGTGTCATGCGTTCTTTTCAATTCCATTGCATCATGATAGCCAGCCGATTTTTGCATTTAGGTTTGGCCAGCGTATTTTAGCATGGTGTCGTATCCCACAGGGGTATACGGAGAGTCCTTCGATATTCAATCAGTTATTGAAGAAATCGTTGGAAAGTCTGATCATGCCTGAGAGCTCAGTGCTAGTACAGTATATTGATGACCTACTTGTGGCATCAAAGACACGTGAAGCTTGTGAAGTGGATACCATAGCTTTACTGAATCATCTGGCAGATGGAGGGTTGAAGGTATCTCCAGCCAAATTGCAATTTTGCAAGAAAGAGGTTCATTATCTTGGACATAATATTGAAAAAGGTCTGAGAAAAGTGACTACTGACAGGATCAGAATAATCAGAGAAATGAAAGCTCCGAAAACTCAGAGAGAAGTGAGAATGTTCCTGGGTATGGTGGGATATTGTCGTCAGTGGATAATTAATTTTTCCCTGATAGCAAAGCCATTGATTAAATTGACAAAAAGTGAAATGACAGATCCGTTAAATCTGGATGCAGAACAATTGGCAGCATTTGAAGAGCTCAAAACTAAAATGTGTGAAGCTCCAGCTTTAGGTATGCCTGACTATGAAAAGGAATTTGAACTGTACTGCAGTGAGAGAAATGGATGTGCACTTTCAGTGTTAATCCAGAAACATGGGCAATTGAGAAGGCCTATTGCATACTTCTCATCGACACTTGACACTGTAGCCGTGGGGTTACCAGGTTGTCTGAAGGCTGTAGCTGCGACATGCAGAAGCCTGGAACAGAGTGAGGGGATCATAATGGGGTATCCTGTAAGGGTATTCGTACCTCACAATGTGGCAATTCTTTTGACAAGAAGCAGAACTCAGCATATGTCACATAGTCGGCTGACTAAGTATGAAAAAGTGATTCTGGGAGCATCAAATGTGACTCTTGAGAGATGTGTGAATGTAAATCCAGCGACACTCTTGCCGGATATTGAAAATGTGGGTATAAAGATGGAAGATGATCATGATTGTTTGGATGTGCTTGAGTACTGTACAAAACCGAGACCGGACATAAGGGATATTCCCTTACCTGAGAATGACCATGTGTTGTTTGTGGATGGTTCATGCCTGAGAAATGATAATGGTGTGCTATGTGCAGCATATGCAGTATGCAAAGTTTCAGAGGTCATGGAAGCATCACCATTGAAAGGAGTGAAATCTGCGCAAGTTGCTGAACTAGTGGCATTGACAAAAGCTTGTGAGATTGGGAAAGACTTGAGAACAACCGTGTTGACTGATAGTCAGTATGGATTTGGAGTGGTGCATGATTTTGGCCAACTGTGGCTACAAAGAGGTTTCTTGACATCGGGTGGAACTCCGATAAAGAATGCTGAGTTGATTGGAAAATTGCTTGAGGCGATACAGCTGCCTAAGGAGTTAGCGGTTGTAAAATGTGCCGCACATGGTTCAGGGGATGATTTTATCACTGTTGGTAACAGGTATGCCAACGATGTGGCGCAATATTGCGCTAAAACCAACCAATCTATTAACAGGAGTAGGATGGAGGAAATGTCTCTCCTTTCTGTGATGTTTACTAATGTCCTAGAAACGAACCATCCTCTGCTACCAGAGAAATTGATAGAGATCAGGGTATCAAATATATGCCCACTACCACGGATAGAGTAATCTCACAGTTACACGCACATACATTCATCATACGCTAGGGCCCATTTCACTAACATACGCTCAAATACTCTACCAGCAATAAACCTGTGGGAAGAAAACTCCTAAACCACCCTGCATCTATATCTAAGCGATAGGACCTGATTATAGTGGTTGTCCCTAAACATACTCTAAATCTATACAACAATAATCAAAAATGTACACAATAATTGACAAGAAAGAATATCCAACACCATGTTTTAAAGTTATATTGCTTTATCTAAAATTAGTCAAAGTAAAATCAATCAAAATAAATCATTTCTCATAGTTACCTATTCTAGCTAAGTGTCAGAACGGGTCAGGACCAGTCTCTCGGTAAAGTCTCTCTCAGGACAGAGTCCTCAGCATCGAACCTCAGCAACGCGTGAAGGTGGCCAAAAGAGTGGGGAGAGCCCTCCCTAAACTATCAGTTTTTATAATGGAAAATACAATAGAAACACACATAAAGTTGGCTGAATAAATTGTATCACCGAGCAGAACGAGAAGGAAGAAATGTAGCTTTGCTACATCTGGAAATCTCCGCTCAGGAAAAGTCACAAGGCATAAACTACGGAACAGGAACCAAGGAAATAAACATGTAACACTTTTAATCCGATTCCTCCTCGGCCATCGAGCCACAGTTCAGAGTTTCCCTCTAAGGCTCCTTTGTCCTTTGAGAAAGCCAAGGACACTTTCACTTTACTTGGAGTACACCCAAAGCTGCTGCCGTCCTCATGGAAAAATTTCATAGAAGGACTACGGTCAGTTGTCTTTGACCTTCTTCCAGCAGGGGTCTCTCTTGCTACATCACAGAAATATTCACTCGAGGCCAGGCTCTCAAATCAGCCATCATGGATTAGGCCTCCATAGGCCACAATAGACCATCTCAATTTAAAAGAAATAAAAACAACGTTAATACAACATAATGATTAAACAGTGTTAACCCCACTAATACCCTTATGTGTATGCATTTATCTAGCTTTGTGACATAAAAAGCATTAATTCAGACAGCGTTTTGTGCTCAAAATAAATAGCACACAGCAACGTTTAAACATGAAAACTTGCACGTTATTGTAAATACAGAAACAGCACACATAAGCTAACCCTCGTGTAACCTTCTCTTGTGTTAGGACAAACAGATTGATTAGTGAAACATACTTGCACAAGACAAATAATTAATTGTTAATTATTAATAAATTAATAGGACGCATAGACATGCCAGAGCCTCAAAAGCCCCAGAATTTTCTAAAAGAAAACTCTGCTCCAGCAATCGCGTGGCTTCATCTCCAAGGGGTGATGGTGTACCCCTATTTAGACGACTGGTTGATCCATGCTCCATCTCGGGTCCTGTTGCTGGAGGCCAGGGAGGTGGTGTGCTCGGCGTTGCGGGCCCATGGGTTTCTGATCAACTTGCCCAAATGTCAGCTGACGCCGTCACAGGACATGGTTTTCATTGGGGCCCGCTTCCGTTCGGATCTGAACCGTGTGTTCCTCCCCGAGCCTCGGGTTGTGACGTTGGTGTCCCTTGCTCGTCGTTTCCGGGGGGGAGGTGCTTTTCCGGTACGCCTTTGGTTGCGTCTTATGGGTCTGATGGCGGCGACAGTTTTTACGGTGGCCTGGGCACGTTTTCATCTGCACCCCCTTTGGGTGTACCTCCTGTCTCTCTGGGATCCCCTGTCCCGCGACTTGGATGTTCTTATTCCTGTGTCTCCGGTGGTCCTCCCGGTTCTTCTTTGGTGGTCTGTGAGGGATCATCTGTCTTTGGGTCTGCCCCTGCAGTCTGCTCCTTCTCTGGTCTTGATGTCGGATGCCAGCGCCTTGGGTTGGGGGGCGACCTTGGGGTCTCGTTCCCTTCAGGGTCGTTGGTCCGTCCTGGAGAGCCGCCGGTCGTCCAACTGGAGAGAGCTCACGGCGGTGTCCCGAGCTGTGATGGGTTTTCGGGATCTATTGCTCGGTCAGAACGTGTTGGTGCGGTCCGACGGTGGCTTATCTGAATCATCAAGGGGGGATTCGTTCGGCTTCCTTGAATGCGATAGTGGTGCCCCTGTTTTGTTGGGCGGAGGGCCATCTGCTGTCTCTGACGGCGGTTCATCTTCGGGGAGTGGACAACTTTGTGACGGATGCCCTGAGTCGGTGCTTTCCGGATTCTCTGGAGTTGTCTCTCACCCCGGTTGCGTTTCGGCTTGTGTGCGGGAGGTTTGGGCGTCCCTTTCTGGACCTCTTTGCCTCCCGGCACAATGCTCAGCTCCCTCGGTTTTGCTCCCGGTTCCTGCAGGAGGGTTGCTGGGGGGTGGACGCTCTGTCTCTCCCGTGGCCGTCGCGTCTCCTCTATGCCTTCCCCCCCCTGGCTCTGGTTCCCAGGTTTCTGGCCCGTTTGTGTCAGGAGGATCGGGAGGTGGTGGCGGTCCTGCCGTTTTGGCCTCGGAGGTCTTGGTTTCCAACGGTGCGTCTTTTGGTGGTGCAGGGTCCCTGGTTTCTTCCCCTGTCTCCGTCTCCGCTTCGGTCTTCCCCGTGCCTGTCGCTTCTCCGGTTGCGGTTGTCGGTGTGGAGGTTGAGAGGCAGGGTTGGAGACGGCGCGGTTTCCCGGAACATTTAGCGGTGGCTCTTCAACGTTCCCGGTGGCCTTCTACCCTTAAGGCTTATGATAGGCATTGGGGTAATTTTGATCGTTGGTGTTCGGCGTTGGGGGTCTCCCCTTTGTTCTGTTCCTTGCAGGTTGTCCTTCAATTTTTGTGGGAAGGTTTCGAGAAGGGTTTGGCTGTGTCTACTCTGCGGGCCCAGTGGGCCGCTGTTCGGGCTTTTCGTTCCCCGTGGGGGAATCTTTCAGATATTGAAGACTTGGTTTCTCGTCTTCTACGCAGTTTTACTGTTTCTCGGCCTGTTCCTCGTCCTTCTTTTCCCCTGTGGGATTTACCTTTGGTCCTGCGGGTTTTGATCGGTCCTCCTTTTGAGCCTTTGGATGTGGTGGATTTAAAATTTCTCACTCTCAAGGTGGTTTTCCTGGTGGCTGTCACCTCTGCTCGTCGTCTTGGGGAGTTGGGAGCCTTGATGGCGCGGCCTCCTTTTCTTTCCTTCACGGAGGGGGGTGTGGTGCTCCGACTGGATTCTTCTTTTGTGCCGAAGGTTTCTTCGCAATTTCACAGGTGTCAGGAGTTGGTTTTACCTGCCCTGGGCTCTGTTTTGGATTCTCCTGGTGGCCCCCAGTGGTCTTTGTTGGATGTGTGCAGGGCTTTGCGCATTTATCTGGACCGTACGGCGGTTTTTCGCAAGTCGGACTCCCTTTTTGTCTCCTTTGGTGCGGCTTCGCTTGGGAGTAAGGCTTCTTCTGTGTCCATCGGCCGTTGGCTGAAGCAAGTCATTTCCTTGGCCTACTCTCTGTCTGGTTCTCCTCCTCCTTTGGGGGTTCAGGGTCGTTCTACGAGAGGGGTGGCTGCTTCTTGGGCGGAGGTTCAGGGTGTTCCTCTCTCTGAGATTTGTAGGGCTGCCACGTGGGCCTCTTCCAATACTTTCATCAGGCATTATCGCCTCCTCAATCTGTTGGGGGATGATGGAGGTTTTGCATTGGGGGTGTTGAGCTCTGTTCGCTCCTAAATGTTTTTTTTTTTCTGCTTTATTTCCAATAAATCTCTGGGTTTGTTTGCTATCCTGGTGGTTTGTTGTGTTTTCTGGTATGAATGCCGGGGTTTGCTTTGGTATTTCTCACTTGTCCATGACAGTGTCGAGGACGGAGGGACCTGGGGGTAATGTCCTATTACTTACCGGTAATCTTCATTACTCCGGGTCCCGTAGTCCTCGACACCGTCATGACTTCCCTCCCTCCCTCCCTGTCTGCCGGCCTTCATTGGGGCTTGGTATTTCAGGAGGAATGCTGTGACGGTACTCCTTATGTACTCCCAGTGGGAGGGGGAAGGGTAGGTCCAGCATTCCTTCGTTCTTTTTCTGTCAGTGAGATAGTTACATCTCACTTGTCCATGACGGTGTCGAGGACTACAGGACCCGGAGTAATGAAGATTACCGGTAAGTAATAGGACATTAATTACATCACTGACATCTCAAATGACATTATGGATATCACTGACAACATCACTGATGACATCGTCCAAGCTACAGCTTCTCAAATTACTGGTAGATCATTTCAAAAAGCATTTTAGGTTGTAAAGGGCCCACAAACATGCACTGTATATCAACTATTTGTACATGTGTGCTTGTACAAAATACAAATAGTCTGGTATAGGAGACAAGACTGATTAACTATGGTGAAAGTTATATGGTGCGCAGTTTGATTACAAGTTACATTTTAAATGCAAATAGCAATTTAATAAAACAAGGCAGAGGGTTAGATCACTATTGCCAGTTGCCGATGTGCATTACAAATAGGTTGCTGCTTAAATCAAATGTATATTGCCAAATATATGTGAGGAAAATAAAAGTTTTACCGTAAAATGCATAGTTTACCTGTAGATTTTTGTGTACATCCGGACGTTAAACATATGTCATGTAATGCTAATAACCATTTCTACATACCCTTGAGATTTATAATTGCAGAAATGCATTTCCAGAAGTTCAGTGAAAATCGTGAGAAATGCATTGTTAAAGAATGCCTAAGGGTAGGTTTTGTACAGTCATAAAAAGTCACTATTAATTTTAACCTCAGAATCATTAATGTTCTGTCAGTTTAAGAACTCCATAAGTTCTTAAAACTAGAGGACCAGCAGAGATGAGTGTCAGAACCTTCCCTCTGCTTCCATGTATGTTTAAATGTAATAGATTAAACCAGGCCCTTCATAGCAAAGAGCATTAAATTAAAAGCTTGAAAGGCAGTAGTGAGTTGTTTCTGTCTCTCTTAAAATCTTACCAGGGGTTAAAGTTGGAAACGTGTCTCTCAAGATTAGCATCCTATTATTAGTTAAACTTCCAATAATGCTGGAAATGGGAAAAAGCAAAAGAGAATTGCAATTCTACTGGATGACACAAAGCACATGCATTTAACAATCATTTTATGCTAATACACATTTATTTTTTGTGCAAACTGTATAAGAGCTGAAATTATATTTGGAAATAACCCACTTAACAGGAAACGGAAATGTCTCTTTTTTTAAGTGCTCAGCAGTGGTGCTGTTTTCAAGTGCTTTAATGTTTGGGGACTTATGTGAACTGTAACACAGGGATGTAATGAGCATGTCAGATTTTTGCACAGAAAATATTGCAGTATCTGGATACAGTATTTTCTACTGATTCACAAAGCAGTTATGTGTACATCAATAGGCGTAGGTTCCTCTAATGCCTTCTACCTGAGAATCATTCAGAACCTTCCTTTTTTCAGGTCTCCCCCCACCGTTGTTTAACAGATTTCTGGATTTGCTTGGCTGTGCAGTAAATACAAAAAATGATTAAAACTCCGTTCTGTTTCTACAATTGGTTTATTAGGCGTTCCGT
This sequence comes from Triturus cristatus, assembly GCF_964204655.1. Classification (NCBI taxonomy): domain Eukaryota; kingdom Metazoa; phylum Chordata; class Amphibia; order Caudata; family Salamandridae; genus Triturus; species Triturus cristatus. The sequence goes on from NC_140588.1 coordinate 318,671,221, forward strand.
GTACATAATTAAATTATTGCGATTTGTCCAACTTTTGAAAGCCCAAAGAAATATTTTATCTATAAGTAGTGATACCAGTGATTTCCCAAAATCAAAATACATTGGTAGCAGGACAGTAGAGATGGGAAGGCAACAGCATACCTAGGTCTTTCTGTCAGCCTACAAAAAAGAACTAGATCGCTGGAAATTCTAATGTTGTACAGTATTTACCAAAACGTTCAACATTGCCAAATTCTGCACCTTACAGCATGGCTTTCATAAATGTGCATAAAAGCCACTAGGTTGTAAAGGAACACGAATTATATATTGGTGTGAGACGTAAGTCAGACCCCCGATAGGAGTGGTGGAGATCAGCCTTCCAAATGACATGTCCTTCCTTTGCACAACAGCATCTAGATGGAGCTCCTAAACGTGTGAGTGATGCCATTGTGATTTACAGAATGCCAGCTGGTGAAGCCTTCTGTTTATTAACTATTAATCACTTATATGTAATAATGTGTGGTGAGGGTAGACATAAATTAGGCGCCTGCGAGTGTCCAGTTGTCATCCAAATAACAATAAATACCTTGAGGATTTATTCAGTTGAGATTAATTAATTAAATAGTCACAACAGTGATCTTAATTTCCTTGAACTCAAAAAAGAAGAAACTCACAAAGTGCAATTTTCAAAAAATGACCCAAGTTCATTTTTAGTTTTTTAACAAAAATAAAGTTGTCATCCATGCACATATTTTAGACATGCAGTTGTTTGTTAGCACATAAAGGCTGCTGGAGGAATGCTAGACCAATCTGAATCCCAGAACTTTGTGTTAAATATTGCAGAACTGCAGTCTTTTGCAATGGCACAGAAGGACTGGTTTTTGGCAGCATGCACAGTGAAAATATCCACAAGCTTTTTTTATTTTACTTCTAAATGTATGGAAGATCTTGACTTTGAATGGGTACATTTGAGCATGTGTTAATAATCAGTTATTAGGAATGAATATAAATGTATGGATGAGGGGCGACATCGCTGGGTGACTGAATAGATCAACAACACAGAGAAAATAAGAAATTAGTTTTTTATCTAAAAAGGCCACATATTTTGGCTTAGTGAGGGCTGTTTTTTTAAAGGAAACATTTTTGCAGGGTTTTATTAGTTTATTTATTTATTAGTAAGGGAGCTCCACAATCACTGCAGCTGAGTTCTCCCTGCTCCTTGCAGTGTGCAGCATTCCCAGGTGGGCGCAGCCAGTAAGCGTCTTTATAACCCTGTGCGTACAAATGCACCGGTGGTCATCTTTGAATGGCCTTTGTTTTATATTTTTTCCAAAATCACTTAGAAATGGCGGCCTGACGACATTTAAGCACTGGTGGTCTTGGGGATGGGTGCCCTTGCGCTTACATGCAGAAGCATTGGGATTCTTTGTTTTAATGGTTTTTGGTTTCATTTTCTGAAAACCACTGAAGGGAAGCAAGCAGTGGCAAAGCCAATCGATCAGCAGCCCAAGTCAGACCTATTGGCTTTGTCAATCAATGCTTGTTTTACATCAGCTTAAAATAGCAGCTTTTTATTTAGCAGGTGCTTCAGGTGCCCAGTTAAGTTGGTGAATTTCTGTCTATCTCCTTTTTAAACTGTTAAAGAGTTTAGGTGACATTGTAGCATTGTAGATAGTTGAGATTTGAGTGCTTCGTACGCTGACGATTTATTCTTATCCGTTGCACAATAAAACTAAAGAGCTTGGCAAACTAAAAGGCTTTTCCATAAAAACAAATCACCTGTAAAAGGGCCATAGTAATGTTTTTAAATGTAAATTGTTTTAGGCAAGCATATGATGTGAGAGAGTCCACAGTGTTAAGGGATTCACACATAGCGATAAAAGGCCTAAATTGGCCTCCTTGAATGTGCCCCTTAACAAAGCACTCCTTCTCCCCTTGTTGGGGAGGGATCCTAGCATTCATGCCCTGGAGTTTCAGACACCCCTCTGAGAGTCCACAGTGTTAAGGGATTCTTCACATAGCGGAGGTCTGGGAATGTTCCCATTATCACTGGGAACACAGCACCTCACACCGTTAAAGGTGCTCTCCTTGAAACATTTTGATAATCTCCTCCAGGCTGATACTTTAACCCTCTGATGTACCTCGGCAACCGAGCAAACTTGAGCTGCTGACCGGTGGAGTTGCCCTACGCAGCTATTGAGGAGTTGGGTCTGGTTCCCCCTTGGCCATCACCTACCCATCCGATCGTCAGACAATGTTTCTTCTCTTGTCGCTCCCTTGTGTTTTCCTACCCCGCCCTCTCCTCTGTCCTCCCTCACTTCTTATCTTCCTCTTCTATTCCCTCCCTCTCTTCACCGAATCTCTCTCCCCTGCCGGCCTTTCCCTCCCCATACCTGAGCCATCCCTTTGTAACTCTTGTATCTCCAGTAACCACGCACCTGAAACTGTTGTAACTATGTAACTATGTTTTAATGCAATTGTACCTCTCCATGTAAAGCGCTCTGATACCTCCGGGTTTAGCCAGTGCCATATAAAACTTTTCAAATAAATACCACGTGTTTTCCCATTTTATTTTATTTTTGTGGCACATCCTTAAATAAGATAACAAAATTATCTAGCATTGTATCAGCCTGCCAGGCCCAGACCTACCGATTTTCCCAATGCTTGTTTTGATATTTGTTGATACAGGCGATGTTTATGCAACACTCGTAACGAGCCATTATTCAGTTCCATCTCTAGCAGCATGACTTAAGGATTGTTTACGGTTTCTTTTTAAAAACATGTAAGACATACACGCCTCCTCGCTGCCCTTCTCCTACTTTCGCTATTTCAGGAGCCTCAAGATTGCTTGAAGATTGTGTTCCACCCATTTGCTTTTCTTCGTTCCCTTGTTTTAACGCTTAAATCCCTTTATTGGCACGCCTATCAGCCTGGATGAACTTTATAAATAGTGCAATCAGTTCAAAGAGCCTTCAGATATGTGACTAAGAAAGCCGCGCATGTTACACCCTTCTTAAAAACTGCAAAGCGATGTAATAATGTAGAAAAACCGCCATGCTGACCTCTGCACTCTGATGGAAGAATTAAAAAAGAACAGCCTTTCATCTTTGGCTGTGAGGTGTCTTTCATCGTTGCCAGGCACACAGCTTTTAAAAATACGGGACGGAAAAAGTGTGCAATATACCATTGGAATGTCTTAGGGCTTGCCTTGTCAAAGCCAGGGTTTCGGCAACGAAGGAGGTGTTATTTCTTTACAATATGAAGCCATAATAAATACTGAAAGGAATAGTCTTTTCTTTCTTTGTCTGATTTGCTCCTGTAAATGTTTATGAATGCAAATTTAGTAAGAATTCTTTTCACATTAGGTGAGGACAGCAGCATCGAAATTAAATCATAAAACTGGTATTCTATCAGCCTTGATGTTTACAAGGTTTTTATGTAAACAGATATGGCACATGCAAAGTGGGTGATATTATATCTCAGTTTGTATACAAATATTTTTCCGATTCAAAGCACTAATAGCTAGGCCAAAATTCCGTTCCGTTCGCGGAAACTGCGATAATTTGGCATTTTCGCGTTCCGCGGAAAGCGCGAAAATGTCAAAATTTCCGCATTCCGCAGCTTAGCGATAATTTATTTCTTGCTCGCGCTGTAAAATAATACATTCTTGCGTGCGTGCGATCGCCTTACCTGAATCCCCGCGTTCGCTGAAAAGTTTTCCCGATCCGGTCGCGTTCTCCACGAGATGTTGGATTGTTGGTAGCCATTTGCGCTGTCTTGTGACAGTTCGCGCCCGCAGTAACGTCATGCGTCGCGCGATCACGTCTTTCTTCTCGCAATCATGCACCGCGAGACAAGTGAAAACAAGATGGCCACGCCCGTGAGCAACCGCATGGGTAAGTTGGCGAGCCTCGACCATGCAGAAAATACCGCGAACGGGCGGGAAGAAAACTTCCGCATCTTTGCGATATTTCCGCGTGTTTGCGGAGATTTTTAACAATTTCGCGATAATTTGCGAAAGTGAATTTCACAAATTCCGCCCACCCCTACTAATAGCCGCGAATAACTTAGTATGCAGAAATGTGTTGCATTGCACAAACAAAGATAATTGTCCTTAGCTTTCAAGTTCAATTTCCTAACAATTTTCAACTATTACAAATTTTCCTGTAAAGATGCAATACAGGGAGTGTCTGATGAATTATCAACTTTCTAATTGGGATTAATTTGAGGCGGTTGAAAAACTGTTGAAGGAAGTGGAATTACTACTGCGTTTGTTGGAAATTTCGCAGGTTTTTGACAATACCAAATGACGGAGTACTTTTTTTGTCTACACTTGCATAACTTTTTCCACAGGTCCCCATTTTGGGGGTGTCCCTTCTTCATTCTGTCTTGAAAATTAATGTTCTTCTCTTGACAGAAGTGCATTTACAAGTATTTTTTAGAGCAGGAATTAGTTTGAAAATTGTTGATGTATATTAGGAATGGGGGAAATAAAGATTCCACCGGTGCAATTTTGGAATTTTCACGTTATGCATGTTATGCAAAATTCCGAAAATTCTGCCACGTCACATTTATTATGCTGCAGTTTGCTGTTAAATGAGAGTGTGGGAACATGGGAAAAATATGAACAACTATAACGTTAGCAGCTGTTGTTTGTAGCAATTGTCTCTTTTACGCTATTTTATTTAAGGAATGCATCCTCATCAATAATTGATGTGAGGGCACATTTCAGACTAAAATATAGAGCTGATGGATTTTTATTTTGCATAATTATGCGTAATCTTGAGTAATTTTCTCAAATTTATTTGAGCTTTGTACACCTATAAGCTGAGGATGTTCACTATGGTGGAGTGAAATTGCGACGCCTGATGGCTTGTGACTTCATGTATATTTTATTAAAACATTTTGATAGCTTTGCTTAGCATAAAACTCAAACAATTTAAAAGAATCATTGGAAAAATCAATAGTTCTCACTTTTTAAAAACAACCAAAGCCAATAGGTCTTGCTTGAAATTGAACATACGACAATAGAAACATAAGAGAATTTAAACCTTGTTTCTATTCTTGGGCTCCTACTGGAGCCGATTTAGTGAAATCGGATCCAACTTGTCCTGGGTAGCTGTTGCTCCAGGATTCAGTACTCCAGTCGGCTCACTGTTCGAGTGTTTCCATGCCCAAATACTTGTGCTCTTTGACTGAGCTGTCTTTTTACATTGCCTGACTTACGAGTCTCAGCTAGTGCGCTCTTCAAGTGGGTACAATTTGCATTTGGTGCAATTACTGACACCTAGATGACCTCACAATTCCTATGGTGGCCTTTTGACCTACACCCTATATTTTTAGATGCTACATTTGAGCAGGCGTGGCCTGTGCAGGTAAGAGTTCTGTGGTGGGGGGGGGGGGGGCCTGTCGGGGGGAGTCAACAGATGACAACAAGGTAAACTTAAATAAAAAAAACTAGAAGCACTTACCTTGCGCTCGCCTCACTCCTGACTTGGCGATGCGTTATGCGCAAGGTAAGTGGTTTTTGTTTTTTGAATTTAATTTTACCTTGTCGTCATCCGTCAACTCGCCCTCCACCCAGCCTCCCCGCCCCACCGCTCTTACTTGCATGGGCTGCGCCTGCATTCAAGGCTCCTTGGGCAACTTACCTGTTCTGTTCCTCCTGATTCATGTGGATACAGACCAAAGTTGGACATGACCAGATTGATTCCATCTTTGACTAAAGTTTTGACATTCCGTTGTGCGCAAGTTGGAAGGTTGGGATCTACTTTGTGCTCTGGACACTCTTCCCGTCCTGATGATGACATTGGAACCCTGCTCGGGTTGAAGATTTTTGATAATTGTGTTGGCCATCATGGAGCGTAATATTTGGCAAGATTCATTATTCTAAACTTGGTATAGGTGGAGAAGTGAAAGAACATTCTAGACATTGTCAGCAGAAAAATGCAGGTCTTCTCGCCAATTGAATCACTCTTAACTGTTTCACTTTACATGTTCCTAATGAATGGAAGGCTGTGATTTTAGTACTGGAATAATTGAATGCATGTTTTAAGTATCACTGTCTATATAGCACTTTTGATTGTTATTCCACTTTTATAATGTGAATGTTGTTGCAATGGTTTTAATGAATCAACCAAATAAAGACTTACCTACTTACTTATTCTAAATAAATTTTATGTCTACTGCCATTTCACTTGGATCACACGTGCAGGATATATTTTGTTTATTATTCCTTTAACCTGCAGAGCTCTAACTTTAACAAATGTTAGACCTATTCAGTTGTGAATGCTTGTTACACATGCTCCCAGTCAGGATATAAATGACAGGGGGATTGCATGTAAAAAATTCGAAGTGTAAATGTAAATGGTATGTGATTAAAACACGCCCATGGAAATACAAAAATGTAAAGGTAAAATACATTATTTTTACTACTGAATTGTCAATAGGCATATTGTCACCTGTTATTCTTTCTTGTCTTTAAGCCTGAGCCCTGAATCTTTTCTGTTACAGTAGATTGTGTATCTGCCTTTTTTCATGAGTAAACGGTTTACTCCTTGAGCAGATTAATTTTGGCTCCACCCTTTCATGTTTAATTAGGCCACATATATGTTTATGTATGGCCTTATGTACTCGTGTGATGTAACCTTATTGATATAACATAGTGCACTTGAACAGTTACAGAAAGTGCATCTACTGTGTAATCTCAACATTTATGAGTGTATATTAACGATTTGCTTTACAGTAACAATGAGTTGCAGTTCTCATATATATTTACATTTATGTGGTTTGACTAATATTGTCAATTCTTATATATCTGCGTACTCATTTATTACTGAAAATACATACATTTAACAGTGCTTTATATCTATATCGTAACTATAAATGTATCTGTAACCATGCATTTAAAACGTGTTTCTAAATTGTGTGCCATAGTAAATTTGACCAGAGGCCTTAAGCTATTGGATTTTGCAACGTTTAACTTTAACATTACTGTTTGCTTTGGATGCAATGTTTTTGTCACCTCTGCAGGTGCAGTTAAATGAGCTCATGGTCAAAGAAAGAAACAAAGTGTGAAAGAGATAGTGAGACTCGAAAGGATTATCTTTTGGCAAGGATAAGAAGATCTAACGAACTAAGGAAGGACTACTGTTTGAGCAGAATACGGAGAAAGGAGGAGTTCAAGGACATTTTACCGTGTGGACCAAAGGAAAGACATCTTGAGTGGAGTTTCTAACTTTTTGTTGCTTGCAGATGAAAATTAGTGAGACATGTGACCCATAGTTCTCGAAGATTCTGCTGTAGGTATAATTGGCCATTGTACTATAGCCTTATTAAGATTCCCCTTAGACATTCTGCTATGCTGACACCTTTCTCTTTTTCCCTGAATTAATGGGGTTTCCTTGATTACTAGTTAGAATAGGGTCTCGTAGGTTTCCTTAAACAAACCTCATGTATTGGCAAGAGGGTGGAAACTTTCAATCTGCACAACAGACTTTATTTCTTATTCTGTGTATGACAGCTACCAAATTCCTTATTTATTTTCTGTTATTGAGGACCATTATTATATGCCACTTCGGATGTCCTTTAGTGATCCTCTATTTTCATACAATTTTCTGTGACTGATTAATATCATCTTGGCTTTGATTTTTTAATGAATCTATACTTTATCCCGTCAATTGACTCTGAGTTTTACTCTGTGACCAAATGGGTTGCACTGTAATTGGTAAATTGTAGTTGATCCTAGCTCCTTTTATTCCTCAGGCACCTAGAACCTTCTATTGCAGGAGGCCAGGAAGAAAAAGTCCTCGTTCTATGGATTCTCACTCCTAAACCATTTCCCATGTCACCTTTCTCCCACATTTTCTTCTTAAAGTTTTTAGCACATCCCTTACACCATGATTTTATTAAAATTGACTTCCTCCTTCAAATCAAAGCTAAACCTAACCCACACAAACCAAACTAAAGAATATGTAACATCTTCCCTTCCCTCACACCATTATTTATCTAATATTAAATGAAGATCTAAAGTTAAGCTCACCACAAACAAGGAATCGTATTTTGGGAATTATTGGTAGAACAGTAAATAGGGGAGGAGTGTGGGACAGACAGTAAGATTGTGTTCATCCAGTAGATGTATGTGACTTTACAAATACATGACTTTACTGTGGTAGGTTCCACTAATCTGAAAAAGAATCCTTAACTACTTAGAAACAAGAGAGTCTGTTGCTGTTGAGGGCTAACCATAGGAATTTGAGGCAGCAGCAGGTTGGCACTATGTGCAAAAGGAAACAACCATCAACTGGAAAAAATCAAGGCGATTGTTGTGGCCTTCAGCTGGCTTGTGGAGGAACAAAAGGAGGAGAATAAGGTAGCAACAATGGCAACATAAATCAGTGACTCACATAATCTTTTCAATAGATCACTGCTGCAGCCACAAAAGCAACAGCTGCAGCATCTGCGGTAGCCAGTGCCCCCATCACCGTCATGTATTTCTTGATAAAATTATTCACGTTTAGCACTCCTTTTTAATCAGGGGAAACTCAGTAGACATTTGAGCAAAAACTGATAACATTTTATCAATCATTTATTTTTATTTTTAATGTGGGGTTTGTGTGTTTTTGTTGTTTTTGTGGGAGATATTGTTGAGAGAGGGTTGCTATGATTTCTTTTGTTTAGGGAGAGAGTAGGACTACTTGTTTTTTAGGGGGTGGTTGAGTGTGTTGTTGACAAAAATGTTGTGTCCTAAATTTTTTTGAAAAATATTGTACACTTATAATTCATAATAGAAAATCCTTAGTGATTAACATAATATTTGTGTAATTAATATTTCGTATATAATATTTATTTCAGGCAATATTCTTTCAACCATATTCTCATATACAACTGGGTGGGGTGTTTTAGGTTTGGGGTTAGGTGTTATTCTGGGCAAAGTAGTTGATGTTTGCTTGCTAAGTGTAGGATAAATGGTGGGTTTTATTGGGGTTAGGCATGTGGTATGTGTCTTGCGGCAGGTGCTGCGGGTGTTATCTGTTGGAAATTTGTGTGTGTTTTTCTAATAAATGTAGTTTATGAAACAGTTTTTGACTCTTTTATGTTTTGTATTGTATCACTTGTATTGTGCATTGTGATCTCTCTCAAGCACTTGTTAGCAGGACGAGTAAGGTTCTCTAACATTGTTACGCATTGTAGTCTGTTGATTGTGATCAATAACATATTTAGTGTCATGAATTGTGAGAAACGTATAGCAGTGCTTACATAGTAGAGGGAAACAAAAAGTGATGAGCGGAATGTTACAAGTTCAGCAGTGAGATAGCTTGGCTCATGGTAGCATTGTACCTGCTGACCACCAGTGTAAAAACTTAAAAGCGTACAAGAATTTTGATGATAATCTCTATTATGTTCAAAAGATAATATGAGGTGGAGGAACAGATATCCAAATTAATTACACTAGAGTACATTTAATTACTCTTATGCATTGGATCTTAATCCCATCGAATATAATTGTATTTTTTTAAAGAAATCACATTCATAATTCATTCCAGGTTAAAACCATATTTTATTTCTTATTTCATATCTGGTTGAGACCAATGATCTTTCCGCTTTTTCATCAAACAATTATATATACACTAAACATATACAATACATACAAAATTACAAACAATCAAAAATAATAATAATTTCCTAGACCCCAAATTTTTATGTACAGCAGGTGTCCGTTCATAAAAGTATTTGCCGTCCACTGTGAGGTAACCCTAATGCACAAGTGAGGTATTAGCTCCACCGCAACGCAAATTTGTGCTAGGAAAATCAATTTGGTTTCAAAATGTTGGGTATACAATGATACAATGTTTGTAAACATCAAATAGTTTGTCTATGTCTATGACTACAAAAATATGTTGCACCTGTCACTTTGCTGTGGAGCACGCCATGTGATCAAGGCCCTTCGGGGTTGAAACGTGTAATGGTGGCTGTTTGCTATGCGGAAAATAAAGAAGCCTCACCAGCACTGAATTGGTGGTCCGTGCTCCAGTCCTTGTGGAATATCGACGAATGGTGGGTAAAGTACGCTCGATTTATATAGCCAGTTTGGACCCCTTCGGCTACACATGGCTACAAGCCAATGCAGCTTTCAAAGGAGCCACAGTGTGGCAACGGATTTCAAAAAAGAATCCAGGAGAATTATCTACGAGCAAGCCCCCCAGCAGCGACATCTGCGACCCTCATCCATTTCAAGGTAGGCAGACACGGGTCAGAGGACGCAAGGTACGCCTACAGCGAGTGGAGGGAGGGCTGCTTTCGCATAACTGGGTAGAGAGGTGTGCTTGGATACGTATGCAGTGATTGCCCTCGGCAATTCCACTTCCACGACTATCTGCAAATATTTCTGCATTGCTTAACAAAATGTTAGCTGAGGCGCTGAGAGACCTGGAATCAGCAGCGGCTGAAATGTTCGATGATGCACGCATGCCGAAAGTGAACTCACTTACCCACAATGCAACATTAGGCGACAGAAACAGCAGCCTGAAAGATAATCTCAAGAATTTGGAGAAGCTTATGAAACAAGAGAAAAGTAAATGGTGGGAAGGGAAATCCCTACAGCGATATCTAGATGTGGGAAGAATTCCTCAGGGACTGAGAATACTCATAGTTGTCAGCTATGAAAATTCGGACCCGTCGGGAAGATTAAGCAAGCTATTGCCCAGAGTCACATGGTGCTGGGCTAATCTGCCGCCGGTGCCGGGGATCAAACCGTGATCCCCAGATTCCGGAGTCAGTCGCCCTGGCCGCGGTCGCCACAATCAATCAATGAAGAGTTGAGCCAGTTGGGACAAACTGAGGAACTGACTAAATTAAAAGAGGAAATTACTAAGAGACTCCGCAAGGAGGAGGAAAAAATCAGAGAGAGAAAAACTTTCAAATTCCACAGAGACAAGTTGGACTATGAGTGTGGCCGGATATTCCCATTTGCCTAGAAATATGAGTTGCTCAAAATTTCTAAGTACAGCAGAGCAAACGCTGCAAAATCCAGCTCAGCGAGCAATAGAGCAAGACCAGTAAACACATCGAACTCGGACTTGAGCTCAGCGATTGAAAGCGAAACCGAACTAGATCCCCGCAATCCAAGAGCAATGCAAATACCATCAAAACTTTTGCTTGCTGAAAAATTCGATTTTTTATGCCTAGAGCAGAGACAGACATTACGTCCATAAACTCAGGCAAACAAACAGGGAAAAAATGATCCACGAGGCGCCAGGAGAGGTGAAAAGAGCAACGAAGAAGAACCCAAGAGACAAACAGTGTGCAAGTGGAAACCAAAGTAACCACCAAGCAGACCACTAACCCCACCATAGTAAATCTGGAAAATGTGGACTTAAACAACGCGGAGGAACAACTTTTATCCCTTGGCCTGTCATACTGCCTGGAGAGCACCTTTAATTACACCACAACAAGAATGGATATCTTTAAAAGTGTGGGCAAGCTCAAATTAAATAAATACCATCTACTACGAAACAAGATAACGGGCAGCTCCCAGACCAGTCAGCATAGTAAATCCTCACAAACATCCCCCTCGCTCAGTCTCACAGCATCTGACCCACCAACATTGAGGGACTTACAGGAACTAATGGATGAAAATATAACATCTACATACGACAACCAGGAAACTGAGCCTACTACTAGGGGAATTGTGCAGGGCATGGTCACCACACCCTTCAAACCCCGGTCAACCTTTAACTCTATAGCATCTAGGGATGCCATTGATATATTCCACGAGCAAACAGTGACAGGTATCAAACAACTGAACCACAGAGTATAAAGAACCAAAAGAGACAAAATCAACAAACAAGAACTTCATTACAATCTACTAATGACTAAACTAGGGAACAACACCCAGATTGTCATACGTATTTTGGACAAAGGGGGTAACCTAGTAATTTGGGTGAAAGAGGACTATGTTGATGAAGCAATGGGGAAGTTGTCTGACAGGAACTGTTATCGCAAAAGTGACATACTCTCTCTCAAAGCCACGTATAATGAATACTACACAAAATTATTCATGTGGAAAAGTGCAGTATAATAACTATGCAAGAATACACATTTTTGAGAAACGATAACCCAAAAATACCCATTATTTACTTCATCCCAAAAATTAACAAAAACCCATTGAAGCCCCCAGGACGACCCATAATATCTGCCCGCAATAGTCTACTGGAAAAGTCATCCCAGTATGTGGACTATTTTTTACAAGAACACGTGCAACAGCTCCCATCTTACATCAGGGACACCAGGGACTTTTTGTCTAAACTACATGATTTTGGGTGGCAGGAGGATTTCCTACTAATAACCTTAGATGTAACATCACTCTATACGAGTATTAACCACCAAGATGGTTTGAGGGCCTTACAATTTTATCTAGAAAGAAGACTGACCCAGTGTATACATCACAGTAAGATGCGAGTTAGCATGGTTGAGTTTTGTCTACACAATAACATCTTTATGTTTCAGAGTGCACTTTATCAGCAATTATGAGTTGTAGCAATGGGGGCCAGCTTATCTCCCAGTTATGCCTGTCTCCACATGGGATGGTGGGAGGAGCTGGTTCTACAAAAATCGCATGAGGTACATTTTTACAACAATGTCAAACTGTGGCTGCGGTTTATTGACAACCTTTTTATAATTTGGCAAGGGACCTTGTCAGAGGCAGAGGACTTTATTGAGGGTCTCAACACAAATGATTTAAATCTGCAGTTCACGGCAACCATTAATGCTCAATCAGTTAATTTCCTGGACGTCCAGATATACATCAACGAGGGCAAGATAGAAACAAAAATACATTGGAAGCTGACTGATGGCAATTCTGTGTTGCATGCAACCAGCTCCCACACTCAACATCTAATTCAAAGCATCCCCTATGGGGAAATGCTTTGGCTCAAAAGGATCTGTAGCAATGAGGAAGACCTAAAGGCAGCATAACTTGCAAGTAAAACTAGGTTCCTAGCAAGAGAGTACTCCAATAAATGTATGAATGCAGCCATAAATAAGAGTAAGGCAGTAGCCAGGGAGGACCTACTCAGGAGCCCCAAGCCAACAGAACTTACACATGCAACCATCAGCACAGGTATGGCACCAGGAGAGGAAGGGGATTCCGTCAGAATGATTTTAGGCTACAGAAAGCAGGAAAAGGCCATTAAGTAAATCATTGGAAGAAACTGGCCATTAGTCATCAATGATCCTATTATAGGCCACATGCTGCCAAACAAACTTGCCATAACCTACAGCAGAGCACCCTCAATGAGAGACAGCTTGGTAAAGAACAACCCCGTTAGTCAGATTTTGGTCACCTGGCTAGCACAGCGCAAAAGATTCTATAAATGCAAATTATGCAAAGCATGCCAGTATGGCGTAAACAAACCATTGTGTATGACACCATTTGGTGACCAGGAACGAGCAATTAGCAAAGCCCTAACTTTATAAGACAGATCATGTCATCTATGTGCTGGAGTGCCCGTGTGGCTTACTATATGTGGGAAGTACCAAGCTTCAAGGTCACAAGAGGGTACTCCAGCACAGACGGGCCATCAAGAATCAAGAACAGTCTTACCCCGTGGCACGGCACTTTGGGGAAACACACAACGAAGACCTGAAATATCTTAAATATTATTTAATAGATGCCATTCTACCCAATAAAAGAGGAGGGAATCGGGAAAAGGGCGGCCCTCTGCAAACTAGAGACTCGTTACATTCTAGTTTTAGATTCGAAACAACCCGGGGGACTGAACTCCATGGAAGATCTTTACACATGTTTATAAGTTAGATGATGGGGGTAGGCAGTACACAATAATACGGCGGCCGGCTAACAATGTAATAAAGTATTCATACATATAATATGTAGTCAGTTAGTTTACAATACTAATGTTTACAATTCTAAATATAAAATTGCATTTGCACTAGCACTTTATGTAGGCCGGCAGTCTACAATAAGGAAAATTTCTGGTAAACGCAACTGACAACATTTTGCACTAGATGTACTATACATGAACTAGGTGATAGGATTTAACAGTTTTGCGTTACCATGAGGAATTAGATTTTATTTGTAATTAGCAATAGCAATGCATCTGAGCAGTGGTTGACAGCTATTAGAAGCTTGATGAGCCCAACGTGTTTATAGGTATTTATACCTGGATGGAAACTAATGGGCAAACACTGTACCCCATGATTAAATTTGTGCTAGGAAAATCAATTTGGTTTCTAAATGTGGGGTATACAATGATACAATGTTTGTAAACATCAAATAGTTTGTCTATGTCTATGACTAGAAAAATATGATGCACTTGTCACTTTAAGAAATATTTAAAGAAATGGTAGAAAAAGCAAATTGAGGCTGTGGAGCGCGTCATGTGATCAAGGCCCTTTGAGGTTGAAACACGTAATGGCGGCTGTTTGTTAAGCGGAAAATAAAGAAACTTTACCAGCACTGAATTGGTGGTGCGTGCTCCAGTCCTTGTGGAATATCGATGAGTGGTGGGTGGAGTACGCTCGACGTTTAGTGTATTTATAATTGTTTGATGAAAAAAAGCAAAAAGATCATTGGTCTCAACCAGATATGAAATAAGAAATAAAATATGGTTTTGACCTGGAATGAAATATGAATGTGTTATATTTTAAAAAATACAATTAAATTCGATGAGATTAAGATCCTATGCATAAAAGTAACTAAATGTACTTGAGTGTAATTATTTTGGATATCTGTTCCTCCACATCATATTGTCTTTTGAACCTGTTTATAGCCCAGAAAGTGGAGGATGATTTTGGCAAACCCCTTACATAATGATGTCTGGGTAATCTCTATTAGCCCCCATGAGTGACCTGTAATGACATGACATAACTTTGGCAAGTGAATCACCTTTCTTTTGCTTTATATAGTTGTTCAGTGCCCTTTGGTGCTCAATCTGGTATTGAATGGCGGCCGGAAGCTAACGGCCACGGCCGAGCTCTTCTGGCGTGCATTTTTGAGATTATTTTTTCAGAATAAACGAGTACCGTACCCCCCATACCCCCCACTTCATTATTATTACCTTGAGTCCGGATATATCGACGGCTTTGTGCGGCACCTCTCCTGAGGTCTGATGGTGTGCGACGATAAGGGAGGAGCGGTCCTGGAGCCTTCGTGGCTCCGATCCGTGGACACGGCAAGGGAGTGGAGGTGGCGGATTCCCGGCCTGCAGTTCCGGGTCTTTTCTTGCGGAGCCTGTGCCCTCCAGTACGCTCCAAGTAAGAGGTGTGGCAGGCTGACGCGAATAGTCGGCCGGGGGAGCAGCTGGGAGAGTCCTACCGGCATTTTTGTGAGCAAGGGAAGAGGTAAGGTCTCGGAATCTTTTCCCGGGGACTTATTAGATCCCCTAGTTGTTTTGCCTACCTCTCCCCTCGATGTGCCCAACGAGGATGTATTAATTCAGAAGGTGAATACAGCTGACGCTGAAGGTGCCATCCTGCGAGCCCTCTATGAGTCTCTTGCAACGCCGAATGGGGTTGAGGGTTTGGTTGGGACAGCATTTTTGCATGAGGGTTATAAGAACTGTATGGAGAAGTGTGGGAGCAGTGTCCCCTATAGCACCCCCCACTGTGCGACTGCAAAACAAATGTAAGAGCCTATCAACTGTCGCTATACCTTGCGCAAAAGGGCTCCTAACCTTATCTCGGATATGCCTAAACCTTCTTCAGTTTCCCCCTAATTACAGAAGTAAAGGCTACCGTTAGACAGGATAAAGGAAGAGTTATTCTACAGAGTACCCCCCCTGGTAAGGGAAGGGGGGAGGAGAAAAGCCAAAGGGGGTCTGTCTTCTAAACTTAGAATAACACATTCATTGAAGACGTACTATAAGGTGTTATCTACCACCACCTCCGATAGGGGGCAGAATAAAAACCCCACTATGGCTTCATCTCCTACTACTACTCCACCTAGCCCCTGTGCATCTACAGAAAATCGTCAACCTTCTATTAGCCTCGCTACCAGCGCAATAGCTGAGATCGATACACTCTTGGGCCAGCAGGTGGTTGTCCACCCATCAGTGGAGTTATCTAATAGTTTCTCTGTATTAGACAACCATGAAAATGTCTCTGGTACTCTCTCAGCTAAGGAGAAAGTGGATGCTTTTCTTCCCATACCTGGGACCCTGTTAGCTGGACCATCTACTCCTCCCCTACCTCCAACTATGATTCCCCCCGGGTCATTGGCTGATATTTTGTTAAGTCTAAAGGAGGATATCGGGAGAAGATTTTCAACTTCAGAGACAAATCAAGCCGCTATACAGGCCTCTTGTGAGGTATTGGCACAGAAAATCAAAGATGTCTCGCAGAGAACAAACGTTCTTGAGTTAGAGATCCCTAAGATTAAAGATACCTTACACTCCTCCTCAGTCTTGATGGACAAGCTGGTACAACAGAACAGGGAACTTAAGGATGATATAGAGCGCTTGGAAAGCCAATCAAGAAAAAACAACGTGAAAATATTAAATGTTCCTGAAGATCTGGAGGGGGATGATAATAAAAACTTTGTGATCTCCCTTTTAAAGGTAACCATTCTAAAAGATTTGCCGGAAATAGACTTGGTCTCTGATATTCAAAGGGTTCACCGTGATCCATACAGGAGAAACCCAGAACAGCAGCGGCCAAGGAAAATTTTAGTAGATTTCCTTACATATGCCATTAAGGAAAAGATTTTATCCTTGGCCTTGAAAGCCGGTCAGGTTAAGAGCAATTCCTTTTCCAGTCCATTTTCATTTTCCATCTGGTCTGATGTCTCTCATATTACGGCAACAAAACAATGGGAGCCGGGCAAAAGAATGGTTATTTCAAACTCATTAGGGGCTAAGACTCTGTTGAGGTTCCCTGCATCCCTCCAGATTATGTGGAACAATCACATGTACAATTTGCACCAAATAGAGGAAAAATGTTCTAATTAACAAAATAAAAAGTGGAAGTGGAGTATAACTGAAAAATAGGGGGGTAAAGGCATTTATCTGAATCTTTTTTTTCTCTTCTTTTTTTTTATATATGTATATATTTTTTTTCTTAGTAAGTGTATAGTTAAAGAGCCGCTGGTGCCCTGGCGGGATTGGGCCCCTTTTATATTGTGTTGTCTGTTATGGTCATGCCCAGGGGTCCTCGTCCAAAGGGCTTATGCTCAGAGGAGAAGATAGGGTTCCCCAGGGTAGAGAGGGGCTGTTGGGATCACTTGGGGGGGAGGGGGAGGAGGGGGAGAGGGGAGCACTGGTGGGGCTGCAGTGGGAAAAAATATAAAAGTTGTCGTCACTCTCAATTGCGTCTTAAGATGTAAGCTATTTCCAGAGTGTTTGATTAAGATCCGGGTTGTTGGAAAGGTCTGCAAATCATGATGAGTACCAAGATCAGATTTGTCTCGTGGAATATCAATGGGCTCCGATGTCCACGTAGAGAAGGATTAGTCATGAAATTTCTTGAACAATATTCAGCTCAGGTCTGTCTCCTGCAAAAGACTCACCTGAGCTGCTTGGAGTGTAAGGCCGTCTTTGCGAAATATCGATGGGCTGAGCATTATTGCTCCTCTGAGCAGACATCGCATAGTAAGGGGGTAGCGAATTTAATTAGATCAGGTATTGGAGGCATTATTAAATCAGTCTCAACTGATCAATCAGGAAGATGGATAATAGCACAGTTGGCTATCGGGGGGGTCGATCTCACTATAGTTTCATTTTATGGTCCCAATGTTGATGACCAAGCCTACCTACACAGAGTACAGACCAAATTAATAGAAGTCACCACCCCGGTAATAATCGGAGGTGATTTCAATGTTCTTCTCAACCCCCTCCAGCACAGGTCTAACTATAGCCAATATGCTGCTGTCCCCCGTACCCATCGGGCTATGATCAATATGATTCACGAGTTCGGTTTAGTCGATGTTTGGAAGGCAAAAAAGGGCACAGAACAAGGTTTTACATTCTTTAGTAAAAAACACAGCCACTCTTCTAGAATTGACTACATCCTTACAGACAGGTCGGACTTGGAGAACTTAGTTGATATTTCTGTCTTTCCAAGCATTCTTTCGGACCATGCTCCAATCTCCTTTTCATATTTAGGGAATAAGCCAAGTCCCAATTCTAGGTGGACACTGAAAAGGGCAATGCTGTCTAACTCTGAGATCATCGGCGCCCTTAAAACAGAATATTTCTCTGATAATATTGGTTCAACATCTCTAGACTATGTTTGGGATGCATTCAAGGCTCATCTGCGTGGACAGCTACATAGTCTGATATGTTCCAAGAATAGGGAAGAGGCTTTAGAATTTCAGATTTTGGAAAGAGAGATTTCGAAGCTCGAAGGAGACAGATTGAACAGTCATCCTGATAATTTGACACAGGGCCTTAGTGATCTAGAACATCTGCGTCTGAATTATAGGAGGAAGCTAGATCACAAAGTTAGAGCACTGTGGTTAGCCCATAATATGGAAAATTATGAGTACGGTGAAAAAGCAGGTGCTCTCTTGGCATGGAAAGTAAGGGCCGACCAGGTCAAGAATAATATCAACAAACTGATCATTGATGAGACTGGAGTGACCTCCTGTAAACAGGAGGACATGCAAAGGTGCCTTCTCTCCATGTTTTCCGAGTTGTATAAAGAGGAGGCAACTTCTAGTCCTAGGAGTATTCAAGAGTGGCTCCGAAACAGGGCACTACCGGTATTAACAGAGGATAGCCGAGTCATTTTAGATGGCCCCATATCGGAAGATGAAATCAAACTCTATCTAAAAAAGTTTAAGAATAATAAGGCTGCAGGGACGGATGCTCTTCCTGGGGAATTTTATAAAGCTCTCCAGGACGAGATAGTCCCCAGAATGTGTGAACTATTCAATTACATTTATAGTTTTGAAGGTAGGATACCTAAATCATGGAAGGAGGCCACGATTGTCCTTATTTTAAAGCCGGGGAAAGATCCCCTTAAACCGGATTCCTATAGACCAATCTCCCTGCTTAATGCTGATTATAAGATCTTTATGAGCATTTTAGCGGAGAGATTGGTCAAGATAGTTCTGCAGCTGATAAATGTAGATCAAAAGGGCTTTATCCCAGGAAGGTTTATCCAGGAACAAAAGCTGCAGCTAATAGGTAGCATCAATTTAGCGACAGCACGGTCGGAGCCCCTGGTTGTGGCTGCATTCGACGCAGCCAAGGAGTTTGATCATGTCAATTGGGTTTTCCTTTGGCAAACCCTAAAAATGATGGGATTTGGTTCAACGTTTATACAGATTCTTATTAGATGCTACGAGGGTGCCTCTGCAGTTATTCTTTTGAATGGCTCGTTGACACCTAGTTTTAACATCACAAGGGGAACGAGGCAGGGGTGACCCATCTCGCCCTTATTGTTTGACATTTATATCGAGCCTCTTGCTCAGGCTCTGAGATTGGATGACAAAATCACTCCCGTCCAAGTTTTAGATTACAGCTGTAAGTTAGCCCTTTACGCGGATGATCTGCTGGTTTATACCAACAACCCAGCCCAGGTACTTCCAAGGGTGGAAGCTACTCTAGAGGAATTTGGTCTGTATTCTGGATACCTTGTCAACTCTTCTAAGACAGAGGTGATGTGCTGGGGCGTAGACAATTGGTCTGGAAGGAGCAGTAAGGAATTTAGGTATTTAGGGTTAACCATAGTTCAAGATCTAGTTGACATTCCTCTGATAAACCTGAGGAAAGTGGCCAAGGAAATTGACCATCTCTTTTCCAGATGGCAGAACTTACCCCAGACTGTTTATGGCCGGGTAAACCTTGTCAAGATGGTTATCTTGCCAAAATTGACCTATTTGTTCAGCACTATTCCCCTCGACTTCCCCAGTAAACTTCTGGGTAAAATACAAGGTAAAATTGGAAGTTTTGTTCGGTCTAATCAAAATGCCAGGCTATCCTGGAAGAAGTTGATACGGAGGCTCCTCAAGGGTGGTCTAGCTCTCCCAGATGTGCTCTGGCACTCTTTCGCCTTTCAGTTAAAAAACATACGCTCTTTGCTCACTAGTACGGTTGAAACCAACTGGGGGAAGATTCTGAGTGTGATGGCCAGCTACGGGGGGGGGGGGGGTTGGTTTTCTTTATAAGTTTGGGGCACCAAGGTCCTTTAAGAAGGTTTGTCTAAAAAGTTTAAGAACAGTACTAAATGTATGGTATAGAGTAAGAGTGAGATGGGGGATCAGTTATTATTCTGACTTTGCTCCCATCTGAGATTCTCCCGGGTTACCGTTATGCCTGCAAGACAGTCTTGCATTACCTATCAAGAAGGCAGGAATTACGATTTGGTCTGACCTTATATCATCTGATGGAGTTCTTCCTTGGGAGGTTTTAAGATCAAAAATAAGCATTTCCTTCTCTAAATTTAAATATTTGCAATTGTGCTCTTGGTTTATAGCTGAGAAGGAACTCAAAAGTGGCAACTGGGAAATCGAATACCGTCTTCAAAATACAAAACCTATAAAAAAGGAGGTCGGACACTGGTATAGGAGTCTGCTGGATGCTGATGATGTAGATATCCCTCCATCTCATCTCATTTGGAACTCATCCGTTCTGGGCGATATAGCTATTAACTTGTATGCCTTATCCCTTCAAACCTTATACAAGTACGTCAAGCCAGACTCTCTTAAAAAAAACATTTCTTTGTTATCAACAGACTGTACTATACCCCCAAGATAATAGCGAGATTTGACCCTTGCTCCTCCCCGAAGTGTCCAAGATGTGAGTTTGCCGAGGCAGATGACATACATATATTTTTTAAATGTGCTTCTTTAAGAGGATTTTGGAACAACGTAGAGCGTGACAAATATGAAGGATTGCTACCTCTTTACCAACCTATATTTCTTTTATTCTATGGTGAACACTCTCAAAAAAATCATAATGAACAAGCTTACATCAGTGAAAACCCATAAATACAATGTCTACACAAAATTATTTCTTTTTTTCATCTTCGTTTTTATTTATTTAATAGACAAAGATTTTTTTGTATCAAAAGTGATTGTAAATACTTCATTTGTCTGTTATTTTTTGTTATGATTCAACAGTATAATAGAGACAAATATGTGCAATTAAACAAAAATATAAAACATATCAATGAACATTAATATAAATCACAGTACTATGTCACATAGTTTTGCCCCTCGGTAGGCAAATTAGATCTCTACATTCACATCTTGCATACTAATCTTGCATACTAGCAGTCATACCACAAACAAATCAATATAGAGAAAAAAACCAATAAAAGTACACAACTGGAAGAGTACGTTATTATGGATTGTTCTAAACTTCTCTCAGAGTTTCGCTGTAGAGGTTAATGCCACAGACTTAGTTTCTTCTTATTATTTGATCTAAGTAAGTCCAGATACAATTTGTTGTCCAGTTGTGGAGAAGCTGGTCTACGTACGTTTCGGTGAGAGAAAAATTAAAATCACCTTCATCAGGACCACTGAAGAACAAAAATATCCTGTGCACAAACGAGGGGACTGTATCCTGAAATTATAAATGCATTGTATATAAGGTATAGGTATCACTGATGTGTATCTTATCTACTTAATCAAGCTTATATTAAATATTACTTTTTGAATAAAGCCAACCCGGTCACACCTGCCCTGTATGGTATCCCCAAAACTCATAAAAATATCCTGGATCCTCCGCTAAGGCCAATAGTTTCCTCTATTAACTCATGCACAGAACCCTTATCACAATATGTTGACGCTTTTCTATGTCCCCTTACCACACAGTATACCTCATACATCAAAGATACAGGACATATGATATCCAGCCTGGAACACAAACCCTTTGACCATAACACACAATTACTTGTCACTCTTGACATAGAATCTTTGTACACCAATATCCCTCAGGACCTAGCCATTGAGTCGGTGGCAGCGCTCCTGGCTAGAGTCCCGGGGGACAGACCTGATGCATTTATTCTAGAATGTCTACAAATTGTATTAGAGCACAACTATTTTGAATTTAAACAGGACATTTACCACCAAATCAAAGGCACCAGCATGGGGGCATCTTGTGCCCCCAGTGTAGCAAACATCTACATGGGGGAATATGAGAGGAAACATATTTACAATGAAGCAGCGCCCTTTTATGAAAATGTTACCCAGTGGCGAAGGTTTATAGATGATATTTTTTTCATCTGGTCAGGAACAGAATCAGGACTACAAGAATTTATAGCCTGGCTTAATGCGAGCGACAAAAATCTTAAATTTACCTGTAACTACTCATCAAGGAAAGTGGAATTCCTAGATATATGGATTGTGGGTGAAGAAGGTCAACTCACGGTCAATCTGTATAGGAAACCCACTGCGAAGAACACCATTTTAGAACATAGCAGTTACCACCCACTATGCCAAAAAGAGGTTGGTCTAACGTTTTCTTGGTCCAATGATTACACCAAGCTTTGTACAAAGAAGCTGGCCTGGTTTGGCCCAAAGCCAATGCCGTAACAGAAGCCTAGGTCGGAATGGGCTTTTTGTTTGTTTTGCAGACGCTAATGGTGAGATGAGGACTAAAAATAAAAAATAAAAAACTGGCATTGAATGCTGCAGAAGCTGGAGTTCCAAAGCGGAAGTCCTTCTGTGTGAGCACATATCCAGAAAGTCTATGAATTCACTGAAGGATGACTCAACAAATTTGCGACTAAAATATGCGGAACTCTTTTGGTTTATGATTATTATTATTATGGACTGTTCTTTCCTTAGGTCTCGCCTGAGACAGCGCTTTAGCGCTGCTCTGGCGAGAGCTATAGAAAACAGGGATTTGGAAGTGCAAACGAGTGCTTTTCAGGCCCCCAACTACAGTGTATGTGCGCCGGGCGCGCGCACCATTTGGCAGCCTGCGTGTACATTTCACGGGCGCTTTGATGTTCTCAGTGAGCCGCGCGGCCACTGAGAACATCAAAGCGCCCGCGAAAGTGCTCACCATATGCCAGCCCCTCCCTTATCCCACTTCCTGCTTGTTTAGCGAGCAGTAAGTCGAAGGCCGTTTTAGAGGTAAGGAATTTTAGGAATGAGATCAGCAAACAACCTTTCTCTACTCGGGCCACTGTCCACTTTCCATAGTGAAATTGACAGTGCTTCCGGGTCTGTCTGATATCTCTACAACATGTAGCTGATTAGTGTTAATAGACTAACATCGCAACGTCTTTTCAACAAACAGTTTAAAGTATGACAGTCTTAAAAATGCATCTAGCATGTTTTCAGTTAGGTGTAATATTTTTTAAGCATAGCTTTCCAGTTACTCTCACTGTGAAAGTATGACCTTTATTGAAAACAGTTTGTCCGTGGCATTTACAAAGTATTTTTAATACTTGGTTCTGCAGACCAATCGCCATGGCTTGTGTGGTTTTTAGCCTTGAATTTTTAGTCGACAGGCCTAAGCCCATGTCTTGTATACCTGTACGTGTATTTATATTTTTAAACGTGCCCGCATGCTTAGCGATGACTCTGTAGAGAATGAAATAAATGTTTTTTCTCCAGGGGCAAATACTACAGGCCTTTATTTGCGTAGCAGGCATCTATTTCAGAAGTGTATTGTTATGGACAACGATCAAAACAATTTGTATTCCATAATACTGAAATATACAACATGTCCGTCAGATTACCTGCCCTGCGAGCGCATATTTGGCAAAAGCAGATAAGTGTGTAGTGAATCATTTTTTTTTTTAACGGAGTTTTATATAGCGCAAACTTGATCTGGTATCGGAGCGCTTTACATAACACCAGTTGCGTTACATGAGGACACATTAATTTTTCTGTTAGTACGGGGAGATTAGGTGATTTGCCCAGAATCACAGGATGTTCAGCGTCGTTGCCGCGACTCAAACCCGGTTCCCCAGATTCGCGGTCGACCGCCCTAGCCCCTAGGCCAACCCCTCTCTTCATGTCGGGGGCAGAGCAAAGAGTTACATTTCAAAGATTCTGTGTACACACACCTGATAACAGTAGGCAAATTTGTTCCATCCAAATAGAAAGCAGAACATGACAGAGCAAGAATTACATGGAATTGTATGTTTCTTTGGAAGGACTGAATTTAGTGATCCAACTGAGCGTGTTCTTGAACTTTGTATTCTGCTGTCACAGCGGGTGACTGGCAGACAGTTTTTCCAACGTTTCTAATTAAAAAAAACATTTGCAATGCAACAAGTCTCACATTTCTGCGAGTTTGAGCTATTGGCATTGTAAATGACAATGCCTTTCATTTATGTTTTGTTTTTTTGAAACATAAATAAAACGCATTGTCATTTACAATGCCAATAGCTTAAACTCGCGTAAATGCGAGACCTATTGCATTGCAAATGCTTGTTGAAGATGCCATGCACAATGAGGTTCATGCAATAGGCAAAAGAACACTGTAAATCACACTTCACCTGATATGGAATGTACAAACATTTTGACATTGTTAGATGCAGCAAATCCAATCCTTAGATCCCTGTTCCAGTCATTCTGAAATCATGTAATTCTTTGCAAAAAAAACCCTATCTCTCTTGTCCTACCCTACAAACTACAACCTAATCTATTTTCTTTACTTGAGGTTCACTCTATTTTTCACTCCTGCCAGTCAAGTTTTGGACACGTCAACAGCACAAAATTGGTAATCCTTGCTGTGAATGTTGATCTTAAAGTGATCCTCGATCAGGGTAATCCTGTCTCCATGATTCTCCTAGATCTGTCTGTCCCTTTCAATACGATATTCCATTCTCTTCTCCTCTCTCAATTTTCTCAACATGGTCAGAATTGAGCACTGTTCATTCTTTTCTCTCCAGTCAAAAGCAGGCATTTCAACTACCTCCATTTTGCGCCAAATCCCTTTTCTGTGAAGTCCATAAAGCTTCCTTCAGGAGTCTGACCCTGTGCAATGTTTGTCTCCAGATATCTCTATGAGAAGACATTCTTAATCTTTGATCTTTGATAGTCAATTCTTTTCATCTCAAGATCCTTCCCTATGCTGAAGACACTCAGTTCTAACTTAAACTAGGTTGCAACTCCTAACTCTGTTTAAATAACATGTCTGTCTGAAGCAGCCATGTGAATGACTATGAATTGGCTCAAACTCAACTTAGATTAGACTGAGGTCCTAGTTATTTGTGGCCACTCCTTTTTATGGTCTTCCACCTGGTGGACATCTAACCTTAACACTACTCCAATCTCTACCACCACTGTCCGGAACCTTGTGTTTACTCTTCAACTGATTCAAAGTTCAACTAACTATTTTTTTTACATCTCTCATTTGCATAATATAATTAACTTAATAGTATGAATATCCCGGAGCATGGATGTAAATTCTTACACTGCCAAAGGCAGATCTAGCCGTGGAGCCAGACTCATGGGCTTAGGAGCACTAAAACTAGAGCTGTTACTACTGTTTGTTTTGGTTTCAAGGTGATGGAACCAATGCAGGTGGCAGGATGTGTTGCAGTGTGAATAAAGGTGACTTGGTCTCCCCCAGTGCTACTCTTAATATAAACAATAACAGCGTCATATGAATCACCATAATATCTTCTAAATGTGATTCCTTGAGGTCTCCTCTAAATATGACTGCCTTGGCACCCAGGTCTAACCACTCTTACCTTCATATGAAGGTAGACTGGAGAAGATTGAGGACTTTTTGCCATTTTCCTGGAAGAACAGAAAACAAAACACAATGTTGGTGATAAAGTAAGAATAACCTCTGGTCTGCTTCTCCCTCAGTTGTGTAGGGCTCTTCTTCCTACTTTGTTTGCTACAGGGATGATGTGTCACTCTCAGCAATGCCTACATTCATTGCAGCACTAAGAGGAAATAACGTTTGTCTTTGATGTACTATTGATTTTAGTGGAAGTCCAATTTATTCAGGAGTGGTTCTAACATCTTGCCAGTCAGATGAGGATGCACTAGAAAGACCATTATCAACACTTCAGAAAATAAATGGAGAGTCTTTGATGAAATGCTGTACAGTGCTTGTGGTCTTTTTAGAAGGGTCATCCTTGTCACTGTCCACTTTCTAGAAAGGTGCTGGTTTGTTAGTTGTAATCTTCTCTACGTCTTGAGTTTGATCTGAGACCAGAGTCAGGAAATTCCAAATGAGTGAAGGACTGATTTCTGAGCTCTATCCTGTCTACATGTAGGCAATAAGAAATAAGAAGGCAGATTGAAGGACATAGCCATTATTGTGAGCAGAATGCTTGACATAACCATAACACTGTGGAATTATACTAAGTGGTAGACATGAACCATTAAAAAATGTGCTATAACAGCAGTATTGAAAATGATTGCATCCAATGAGTATGACCTATGCCACCACACTCACCAGGCCCTACATTAAAGACAGGCGTAGAGATAGCCCAGCTGTGTACATTAAAATTACAAGAATGTACCACACACAAACCTGTGAATCTTGACAAAATTGAGACTCTCCTGGAGCAAAGCAGCATGAGCAGTTACAGGGCACTCGTGCAATCATTGGCCATGTTTAAGATAGGTCTTTTTATGTACAGAGACTCCACATTCATAAAGATACTACTCATAAATCCCTTTGTGAGAAGCAAACAGTTGACTTTTGTGACTCAGGCCCGAAGTTTAGAGTTGAAGTCTAAGGAGCATGTTGATGAGCTCCAGTGAGTCGCTCTTGCACCACACAATGTGGTGCAAGAGCAATGCAACTCAAAAAATGAGATTTATGAAGCCACGCAAGGCCACCTCGTGTGGCCCTGAGCTGCTTCATAAATCTTGATGAAAGCAACTCAGCGCAAATCGCTGCATGCTTTACTCTGCACCAGTGAGGCATTCCATGGGCAGTGCAGGGGTGTTCCCATGCAACTCCCATGGTTTTTGACGAAATCCTATATTTACCAGTACTGGTGCAAGGTGCAAGGTGCAAGGGTGCCTGCATTGGTGCTAGGCAGCCAAAACGGCACCAGCACAGGGAAAAGGACAGGAATGTGTCATATTCATTTAAATATGGAGCATTCCTGCCCTTTCCCAGTAATGCAGCGCAGCAAAGGCGACTAGATGTTCTGCATTGCGTTACTTTGCCATAAAAATGGCCCTAAGTTTAGACCTGAAGTGTAAGGGCCTCATTTACTATATTTTGATGCACGGCAGTGCAGCTAGCCTTCCTGATGGGCTGCCATGTGTCAAAATAAAAGGGTAGTAATGTGCTGTATCTACAAGATATGGCGTATTCCTATCCAACCCTGCACCGGCGCACAATTAGCAGCCGTGTGCCGACACAGACACTCCGGAGCCATGGTGCAAAGGTGCATGAATTGCAGGGTTGATTGTTGTTGTGCAGGAACGTATACCTTCCTGCACAAAAACAATTATTAATGACGTTTTGCTCCTTCTATGTATAAAGAGAAATAAAAGTATTTCTCCTTGTTGTGTCACTTCTACTCCTCTCCTGGTAGGATTCTGATGCATTCCCAGGTTTACGACACTTTATAAATCTGGGAACGTATCAGGTTCCATCGATGTCGCGTGGGAAAACACATGAAACACCCTTTTCACGTAGAGTAATGTGTGAAAGGGGTCCATATTTACAAGGCCATGACAAGTCATGCAGGGGGACTTTACGTAGCATTGCAGATATGGGTAGTCACACTGCCCCGCCAGTGCATCTAAAAAAGTAACACAGCGGTGCCACAATGGGCTTGTAAATGAGGCCCTAATTGTCCAATTCACAAAGGTAAACTTAGACTTCAGGTCTAAATTTACTTTTTTGAATCGGGCCCTAAGACATCAGGTCTAAACTTAGACTTCAGGTCTAAGATTACCTTCGAGAATTGGGTCACTCATGTTCTTTTACACTTTTTTGTGATTGAGCACACTGAATTTGCTCAGCTAACCCCCCCACCCCCTCCCCCACCACCAAGGTTTTGAAAACAACTACAGCACTGTTTTGAATTAGGTGCCAATCGGTTGAAATAGTGGCCAATTTCAACATCTACATTTTACTTTTACTAACTTACCTCACAATTATCATTTTCATAGCGTATGGATAAGGTTCTGTGAATAGTTTTGTGTTTGTTTTAGCATGAATATGCTTCGAATAGTTGTCAATTTCAAAGGAAGGTCTTCGTCCCTTTCTTCTTCTGTATCCTTGCAGGATTCCCTTTGACCTGAGTTAGGATAAGTCTACAAAGTGGAATTAATAGGTTTAACACCGGCCAGTTGCAATCTAGCCTCCTGACCCCTTCACTTGACTTTCTACTTCAGGTTGTATGTGAAAGGTTTGAGCTGGTAGAATTCAAGTGTGTCTTTCACTGTTTTCACTCCTCTGTTACTTACAAATTCCCTAGTCTAGGTGAAATATAATACCTGATTAGATTATTTAAAGATTTAGCAAATGCACAGATCCTTATTTCTTATTTGATTGTCTTAACTGAATATCAGGGGCTTGTAGCATCTTCTGCAGACTTCCAAGCACCACAGTTTGCCTACAAACAGGAGTAACCCCCACCTGCTATACCTCCCCCTGATTGTTCCAAATTTTATGGATGATTGTTGACATCAATGAGTGGATGCCACCATTTGCATTCAATCAATCAATCAATCAATCAATCAATCAATCAATCAATCAATCAGTCAATCAGGTGCGTTCATATACGTTTGGGTTTAGTGCAAAGGTTTGTTTCCTTCAGAAAAAATTGAGAGCCTATAAAAGCAATGGCAGCCGTTAACCTTTACATCTTAGGTTGATCAATCAGTTTATCGTTTGGTTCAGTTCCCTATATTTATATCTTTAAAGGTTTTATATGTTTGAAATGATATTAGTGTGTGGAAATCTGGGCTGCCAGTCACATAAATAAGCTAAGACTCACCTCTCCTCCTCATCTTCCTTTTATCCAGAGAAGGGCTAGTGCTGAAAAACTGTAATGACTAGGGGGCAGATTTATGTTCCCTGGCGCATCCCTGCAAATCAGCATGGATGCACCAGGGAAGATGCGTCACGAAAGTTTACCCTTGCGCCACAATAGGTGCGCCGCATTTACAATGCAGCGCATCGTGGCGCAAGGATAAACAGATGTGTGAAGCATCTGATGGCGGAAGGTTGGCGCATTGCTCCAGCAATGCGCCAACCTTCGGGGGGGGGTGCCCTATCGTTACAATGCTGCGTCAATCCTTACGCCTGCTTCAAGCAGGCACAGGGTTTTGACGCAGCATGGCCGGAAAAGTGACTGAGTGAAATCTTGTGGATTTCACTCAGCCACTTTTCGGAGGCGTTCCTGCGCCGGAACGCCCCCCCCCCCCGTGCAGGTACGCCCATATGTGGCGCAAGCTTTACAACGTGACGCATCTCCCTAGATGCGTCACGTTGTAAATGGGGCGCAACATGGCGCAGGGTTTACGCCGCCGCTGCGTCACAAAAGTGACGCAACGGCGGTGTAAAAGTCGCGCAAGTCCGTTATAAATCTGCCCCTAGAGGTTTGTCCTTTCTGGGCCCATTGTAGCTGCAAGGCCCCTCTTCCTTTCCTTTTCTGATTTCTTTCTATATCAGCTAATATGTGGGAAGTTGGAAAGGGAAGAAGGTGCACCTCCTCAATGTTTTCTCTGATGCTTTTCCTAACTAATAACCTGAATGAGGGGAAGTATAACAGTCAGATTGTATTATTTTGGGACATAGGAATTGCACCACTCACTAGTTACCACCTTCAGCAGGGGGAAAAGTGGTAATCTGGAAACCTGTGATCTGAGCCTGTTTTTGCCACTTTAAACAAGTGTGTGATCCCAGGCAAATACTTTCACCTCAAAGTGTGTCATTTTACTCTGGTGCAAAAATAGAGCCACATAGACCCTTATAAATGAGACAGATTGGCATTCTCAGGAGTGATAATGCCATGTACACTTATGAGTTGTATCAGGTGCCAGAACGCAGTGATGAAACTCTATTACATCACCACACACATTTTCCACCTGCTTCAAGCAGTGAAAAATAAGGATGTGTGTGAGTAAGAGAGACTCGAGAAGCCACATATGAGAATGGGCCTGTAACTTTACGATGCACGTGATTTCCTCAAATTGGGACCCGGTAACTCATACTGTCTGGATACCTGCGGGAGATCTACCACTCCATTTCCCAGACATCTCAAAATCATGTTGTAACTGTCTAAATGCTAGTATGAATCAGTACTTAAAAAACTGAACTTTTCACAAACTCATGATACAGCATTACCAGCACATCTACCTAGTAAATCTGGGACTACAATTCTTCACTAATAATTGGCCCTTAAGCAACACCTTTCGCATCCACAACAAAAGTAAAAAGTAGTCCTCATTCATCTGACTATTAAGAAGGCGCCCTGGAGTCTCAACAAGTTGTGGAAGAGTGCTATAGACATGCAATGTCTATGTACCACCCCGAGATTCCATTTATAGCAGAAGACGTCACAAAATGTAGACACAACCCTAATTTTACCAAATACCATAAATTCCATGGGGCAGATTTACAAGGACTGGCGCATCCTTGCATATCAGCAGGGATGCACCAGGTACGATGCGTCACGCAAGTTACCCTTGCGCCACCACAGGTGCGCCGCATTTACAATGCGGTGCATCGTGGCACAAGGATAAACAGATGCGTGACGCATCTGATGGCGTAAGGGCGGCACATTGCTGGAGTCGTGCAGGGTTTTGACGCAGCGGCGTCGGAAAAGTGACTCAGTGAAATCTTGTAGATTTCACTGCGTCACTTTTCCGAGGCTTTTTCCGACGGGACGCCCACCCTGCATATATTAAACCTGGCGCAGGTTTAATGTGGCACAGGGCTTTACAACGTGACGCATCTCCCTAGATGCGTCATGTTGTAAATAAGGTGCAACATGGCGCATGGTTTACGCCACCGCTGCATCACAGAAGTGACGCAACGGCTGCGTAAATGTGTCGCAAGGGGCTTGTAAATCTGCCCCCATGTATTTTATGTTTGTTTTTGTATAGATTGCAGGTATTTCGTCTTATTCTTAGAAAAACGCCTTTGTCATAGTGCTTTTGACTGCATGCCCAGATGGCAGTAATGATAACTTTCCATCTTTACCCTAAAAGGAAATTCTACTTAAATGTCATCTGGCTGAGTGGTGATTACCATTTTACCATTGGACTGGAATCTGATCAGTCGCGATGCGGGGGCATCAAACAAGGTATTAACATTTACACTATTTCCAAATTACAGCATCTGGTGTAGCCTTATCTCCAATATAAGAAAAATATTCGAGCAGAAAGGTTAATAATGTTGCCAGTTTTCCTCAATATTTCAGGTGGGAAGCAAATGGAGTAACATGTACACAGATGCTAAAACTCTTAATGTTAGCTGTTTAATTCTTTACATTTTCGGCAGATTATCTAATAACCACACGGGTTTAATGCACATAAACGGATGTCAGAGCCCAGAAGCATTGTGCTCGAGTATACAGTACATGGACATCTAGAAGTGTGCATGCAATTCCGCTCAATTTTAAGTTTGCATTGCTTTTTAGTGCTCAACGTGTGTTTTGCATTTTGAACTCTCATGCAAAGAGTGAGTGGATTGGTGGCTAGATTTTTACAGCAGTGAAAGGCTAATGTGTCAGATTCAGGAACCTCACAAGATTCTATATTTAATTTACTTTTCAGTGTTATAATTTTTAAATATTTGCCTGGGGTCTATACTTCGGGTGGTTTATATATAAGTCTGGACTGGCTAACAGATGCAAATTCACATCTCACATGGTTGAAATCATTAAGCTATTCGAGCACCTCCCCAACACCAGCGTGGCAAATAACTATGATGCAGCAGTGAGAGTACACAATTAAAGCCATATTTTGTGCGCTTCAAACTCCGCAAAGCCCGCCAACGAGAAGGAGAGTCCATAGATGCCTTTTACACATGCCTGCGCAAACTAGACAGCACATGCACAGCCTATGTGCAGCCAAAAGAAATAAGGGCACAAACTACCAGAGACGTAAGATAGCTGTCCCTGGATGAACCAGAACCCCAGAGATCCACCAAATATCAGCAAAGACACAGGCACCAACTTGAAAACTCTTCGCCGGCAGACAAAGAGGAAGTCAAACTCATCTTCTTCACAAATGACCTGAAGCAACACAGAAGGCTGCAACCCATGTGTGTAGTGTAGATTGCCGGATCAGAAGTCAAAGCCCTCAATGATACTGGCGCATCAGTGAATGTGATGGCATACAGCAAAACTGAGGCCTCGGGCCCAAGCTGCCACTATCTCCATCAAACACTGAAATATTCACATACGAGAAACAGTCACCACTCCCACCTAAAAAGGCGCATGACCATGAGAGTCAAGAAATGACCAAGGAATCCTAAAAACGTTCAACATGGTTGACAAAGAAGCCAAACTAGAGCTCATAGCATTTGCATGAAACATAAAAGCATTTAAATTGATGAACTGGTAAACCAATTCCCAGAACTGTTCAGCAGCCTAGGGTATCTGAAGGCCCCACCAGTCAAACTACACATTGACAGATCAGTCAATCCCATTACCCTGCACCATTGACGTGTGCCATTCCACCTGAGGTTACTAGTCGAAGAAGAGGTGGATAAACTTGAAAGCCTACAGCACTAGGAACCCCCACACATGCCCAAGGACCAAGCACAAATCAATGCTGTTTCATCCTCATGCTTCCACATGCTCTGCCTGCTTCGTAAGATCTTCAAGTGGATCCCCACCGAGTCAAAGAAAACGGTCACCAATGAGCTTGTCAGCAGCAGACTCGACTCTGACAATGCACTGTATGCCGGCACCACCCAGAAACTCCAGAACATTCAGAACGCCTGCACTAGACTCAACCTGAACCTCCCACGCTCTAGCCACAACACTTGCTACCTATCAACAAAAGAATTACCATCAAGCTCCTCACGTACTCCTACAAAGCCCTGCACAATGCCTGACCTGCATACCTGAACCACCGCTGCTCCTTCTACACATCCACCAGACATCTCTGCTCCGCCCAACTAACCCTGGCCACCATCCCACAGATCCGCAAGACCATGCTGGAGGAAGATCCTTCTCCTACTTCGCTGCAAAGACCTGGAACTCCTTGCCTCTGCACCTCAGGCAATCACCATTGCTACAGCAATTCAGGAAGGACCTCACAACCTGGCTCCTCGACGGAACCACAGATCCACCCCCCCCCCCACTCAGCACTTCGAGGCCCTTATGGGTAAGCAGTTGCGCTGTAAAAGTAACCTGATTGATTGAATGATTGATTCAAGAAGGTATCCGGGCCAACACTCTGGGTGTACCTCATGGTTATAGCAGACATACCAAAAAAAACAGGAAAAATACCCAATGCATAGACATGAGCCTCTCAAATCAGGCCATTAAACAGGAGAAGGACATAACACCCACAATGAACAACATTATTGCGGATCTAAATGGAACATGGTGGTTCTCAAAATTAGATCTGAATGCCAGATACCATCAGCTGCTCTTCTGATACAGGTACAATGATACAAAAAGGTTACATTTTGGCATCTCCTTTGCCGCAGATGAGTTCCAGGATGCCATATGAGAGAAATTGTCAGGGCTCCAAGGCATCATGAATATAAGCAACGATATCCTGATCTATTCCACAACTGCTGAGGGCCACTATAAACACCTGCGAACCACAATGAAATTCCTATGGAACACGGTTTCACTCTGCACTAAGAAAAGTGATCATTCTTCCAAACGTCTGTAGAATTTTTCAGTTACTTCAATAAGGAAGCCGTGCAAGCCGATCCATGAAAATCGCAAGCCATCAAACAGACCCTGGCACAAACCACCACATCAGAGATACACAGTTTCCTAGACATGGCCACATTCTGTGGCAGATTTATCTCCAACCTAGTGACAATCGCCAAGCCTTTGAGAGCCCTAACCAAAGTTCATGCCCCCTGGACTTGAAGCCAAAATAAGGAAAAGGCTTTCCAAAAGATAAAGACAGCCTTCCTGAGCAAAATAACAATGGCGTATTATGACCCAAAGAAAAAGACTGAGGTACCCTTTAATGTGAGTCCCGCGGTTCTAGAATCCATGCTCATCCAAGAGGTGGAACCCGGGAGAAGGACACCATTGGCGTTCGCAAGAGAAGCGCTCACACAGACTGAAGCACAGTACACCCAAATCAAAAGGGAAGCCCTAGTCATCAAATGGACATACTGACACTTCAACTTGCACCTCTACGGAAGGCCCTTTAGAGTGGTCACCGATCACCAGCTACTCGTCCCATTGTTTCGAGGTATGGCACCTCACCTGCCACCGCGAATCGAAACGCTGGGTCATCCAGTTACATTATTACCACATGGAAGTGATTAATCGGCAGGTGACCAAAAATCTGGCAGACTTCCTCTCATGCAATAAGCCTCAAGTCACAGAACGAAGTGATGACAGCACAGGGGGGAAGGAGGAATACATCTGTATGGTGTCCTAAAGAGTCTTGCTAAGAATAGAATAGAAATCTTCATTGTAAAATTACTTGAAAGCATTATAATAAAACCATTAGATCATGTATGTACATTTCTGCAGCATCAAAAATTGCATGATTAAGTTGGGTAAATACAGAATATTCAATATGCCAATGGCAAATGCATTAATCTAAAATCCACATTTAAAAAGTGTCAAAGTGTGCCTAGGGTGCATTTTGACGCTCCTTACTGCACTATGTGGAAGTCCCAGAAGGCCCCCAGGTGCAGCTTGGCAAGGCCTCTATTATATTACAGTTACTAAACTTTGACATTTGTCCGAGTGTATGCATTGCAATGCAGAATACCTTCATGTGGGGCTATTGTGATAGTATTGCTAAAAATCTTATTCTGGAGTCCAGACCTGACACTGCAGTGGAAAAAAATGCAAAAAAAATGCCAACATAGAATTGCCTAGCGTGCAGTTTGATGGTGAGTAAAAGCTTTCAAATGGAGTGGTCGACTGTTGTTTTTTTTGTTACTGCTGGGATTTTGTTGATGCTTTTTCCTGGACCCAATACTTATGGTTCTTCTCATAGTGGCAGATTGTCAAACTGTTGCATTATACAGTGTTTCTCCTCTTTCAGTGTTACAGCCACTATCATATACTTGGGAAATCAAGCCGCTAGCTGCGATGACTCACCCTGCAGGCATGCTTCAACTGCTGCACTTTTGCTTCTAAAATTTAGGGCGCGCCTTATTGTTCGCAGCCAGAAGATCCAAGGTGTAGCAGCTTTCTGCATGTGCAAAGAATATAGGTTAATGACTCTTCATATTTTCCGCAGAATCTGCATTGTCTGTCTTGCCCTTCGTGTGTTCTGCGGCCATACCAATATGACCTTAGTGGTATTAAGC
The DNA here is from genome assembly GCF_964204655.1 of Triturus cristatus. Lineage (NCBI taxonomy): Eukaryota > Metazoa > Chordata > Amphibia > Caudata > Salamandridae > Triturus > Triturus cristatus. Next base: position 318,706,530 of record NC_140588.1, read on the forward strand.
CCAGTCGCAACAGTAATAGCTCTTATTTCAGTGCTCAATTAAAGGGCATGGAGAGATATATTGCAGCACTTCTCGATCTTATGGGGCGCCTGCCCAGTTTCCATGGGCCAAATTCTTGATTGCCAGGATACCCTGTTCCCTTTAGATGATTTTTGCCAACTTGGTTATTAGCCCTGAGGCAGTTGAAATTGGAAAGCCACTAGGTCAAATTTCTCACACCTCCAGTAAATCCAATGCAGAGTTGAAGTACTTATTCCAGATGGTCTTGGGGTTCTTTATAAATTCCAAATTGTCTTTTTTAGTGTATTCTCTTTCGCTTGTTTTGCTTTCATGGAGTATAACAAGAATTTGGCTTTGAGTGGCCAGTGCTGCGAAATTAGGCAAAACTCCTCTTATTTGGCCGTGTCCCGTGCAGTTTGGGAGGAGAAACGCTCTTCAATAGAACTTTCATTGGGTCTTGTCCAGCCAATTTGTCTTTTTTTCTCTAAAGCTGATTGCTCCGCTTGCTATTGTTGGGAGTTATTTGTTTCCTATAACCCTTAGAAGTGATCTTAGGTCAGGTGTCACTAGTGATTAGCGAAGTTTCCTGAAGGCCCATTTTGGCACTTTGGTTACTGCCTCTTGAGCGTGAATGTGTGCCGAGAAGTGGTCTCTATGATCCAGCCATACTCTGAGGTATTTATAGGCTTCCACAACTTCCAGGCATTTTCCCTCGATGAACTAGACGTCTTTTTTTTTGTTTTTGACAAGATTATCATTACTTTTGTTTTTGGAATATTTATCTTCAGGCGATATTTTGCCAGTGTACTGCTAGTGCACTAAAGAGGCATTGTAGCCCAATTGATTTTTGGTCAAGGAGCACTGTGTTGCCTGCAATTTGTAGCAGTTTTGTTCTGGCAACTGCCATTTTTGGTTGAAAAGCCCTTGTCGCCTGTGGATGGTTTGGCAGGTCAGAGAGGTAGAAGTTGAATAACAGTGGTGCCACTATGCAGCCTTGTTTTAGCCCTTTGTCAGTCACTTTGTTAGTGGTGGTGGCCCATCCGGAGCTAACCTTTATTTTGACCCAAGTATCTGAGTAGAGAACTATGATGGTTTTTAGTAGATTTGAGGCCATATCCCAGTTGTTCAGTTTTGACGACAGCCTTGTTCTAGAGACACTGTCAAACGCTGTTTCACTTAAGTGGGACAGGCAGATGAAATTGTCCTTAATATGTGATGATGAAGAGTGAGGCACACAAAGTAATCAATAAGGTAGAGTTCAAGGGTATTGCTAATTAGAAAAGTTTTGGGTGCAGCTGAGGTGAGTCCCTCTGTCCGAAGGGGATCAAGACAAAATGAGTATGAAGCCTCAGGGTAGATTACCTGGCGTCCCGCAGGTGCACTCCCAGTAGGTCCATAAAGGAATCTAAAGGTAATCCAATTTGAATTTCACTAATTCTTGGAAATATATTACACGAAATGTTTAGAAAGTAATGAAAGTCTGTTATTCGCTATAGCATTGGAGTAAGTTCCATACTTCATAGGAAATGAACATTACATCAATTGTTTAAGGTGGCATGGTAATCCCGATGCATTTCGAGTCGTTCGGACTCTTCGTCAGGGGATAAAGGTCCTAGGAATAAATATGGTAATCAGTGCCAAGACACAGGACCAAAACATATCGTAAATAATACAATATATAGTGAGCATAAGAAATATTTAAGGCGAGTCATTTAAATTAAATGTCTAATCCCAGCCGGAATCAGAGCATGTCGAAGGGTGATATAGGTTCAATAGGTATGCTTAAACGGAAAAGTAATCATGCCATGGTAGTAACTGAAGTGAGACGTTACAATAACCAAGTGAAGGAACCGTGAAGAATAATAGTGAGTAGGTGCAAGACACAGGTAAAGTGAGCGATGGTAATCATACCAAAAAAAAAAGAACGTCAACATGTGCGCTACGAAACACATAAAAAACGAGAAGCTAAAGAACACGTTGCTTAAATAGGTACAAGACTTAGTACGCTGAGGGTGTTAGTTGTGCGTGTGCACGCAGTGAAAGGACGATTTAGCGAGAATAGTTGTTGGTTCCGATTAAAGAGGAGAGTTACAAATGAAGGTACCCAAAAGAAGTAATGGCGCGGTAAAAGCAAAACGCGGAAGGGGTGAACGATAGTAATCATGCTAATAAAAAGAAAAAGGCCATCAACGTGTGTGCTGCGAAACAATTGGGGAACGTGAAGTTGCAAGATAAACTCGTTACCTTAAAACAAACGGAGGATTCGTGACAATACGGTAATCATTTTCAGAAAAGCCGAATCTATCGGGGTCAAATATATGAGAATATGATGAGAGCTATTCTCACAAAAAACGTCAGAAAATTCCAAACAAAAGATAAAGAACGGGAGTGCCACTTACCAAACGAAAGACGGTCTTCCGTTACACCATAGAGTGGGGAAAGTAAACGGGGTCATATTTCAAAGTGATAGTAACCAAACTAGGATAAAACCGAGATGGTGTATACATGGGGAATCAAGAAAAATGAAAAATGGAAAATAAATTAAAATTGACAAATGAGATACTATTGATTACAAGTTGGGTGAAATGTATAACTGGGCTGAAATCTACGCACAACGCAGACAACAACGCCCTTTTACCAACAGATATTCTGATGGAGACAGTTCTCCATCTACTGAATCAACAGACAGACTTCGGAAGAATGCACACCAGACCAACAAAGACGCTCAACCACAGAGGGGTCCCCAAGATACCCCCACAACCAGCTCTCAAACTGGACAACCTTTTTTAGGAACTGGCCAAGATCTCCCAGTAGAACCAGGAGGAGCAAGTGTAAGAATACAAGAACAACCTGTGGTGAAATCAACAAGGAGTCATCTCTGATTATTAACATATCTCAAACTACACTCTCAAACTCTCAAACAAACCTGTTACAAAAAGGCACTTCCTTCATACCAACTTACCACTCCAATGAATTAGACACAGAAATTTCTGTATTCAAATTCATGAGAAACCTTCGTTTGAAACATTTCTTTACCAATATTATACCTCAACAACCTCCAGTTTCCCAGGATACCACCTCTGGTTTGAAACATTCAAGTTCATTCATGGCGCCCACCAATCATAAAATCTTGGATTCATACGAAACCATCGTATTATAGGAACTTAAATCCATACACCAGAAACCCAACGCGAAAACCACAAACATAACTGTCATAGACAGACAAACTATCTTGAGTCTTGCAAATAACAAGGATATTACATTCTGCAAAGCTGATAAAGGTGGTGCTCTTGTAATTATGGACACTTCTTTTTACCACCAGAGAGTTTCCGAAGACGTACCAGATCAATCCACCTATATGAAACTTTCCCAGGATCCTACGGACGAATTCTTAAAAATTCTCACCATCATAGTTGACAATGCGCGATCTTTAGGTACCATCACTGACAAAGACAAGAGGTATCTCTTACCAAAAAACCCAGGCAGTCCAACATTATATATGCTTCCCAAAGTCCATAAACAATTGCACAACCCACCATTCCGACCAATTGTATCTACCATCAACACCATCCATGAATCTACGGGTAAATACATCGACAAATACCTACAACCGATCGTTAAAAGGATGTCAACCTACCTTCGTGACACTACTGACTTTCTCAATAAAATCAACACTATCGAATTCAATGAAGAAGATTCCATTACCTTATGTACAATAGATGTATGTGCATTATATACATCAATCCCGCACCTAAACGGCATTGAAGCTGTTGAATCTTTTCTTATTGAACAACCCCTTGAACTTAACCTTCAGGTATTTATCTTGGAATTGCTCCAATTCACTTTACATCACAGTTACTTCAAATGGAACAATGAATTATTTCAGCAACTATCTGGTACTTCTATGGGCAATTGTGCAGCCCCATGCTACGCGAACCTCTACATGCACAAACTAGAACGAGACCATATCTTATTCAATCCTGAATGGTGCAATAAGATCCTACAATTCTGGAGATACATTGATGATATTTTCCTGATATGGCACGGCAATACCACTGATTTGCACCGTTCTCTCAGATTTTTGAATACTATTGATGATCGAATCCAATTTACCCACAACATGAATTCCCAGCAAGTATCATTCTTAGATGTACTAGTTATGAGGGAAGGCAAAAAATTGATGACAGACGTATACAGGAAAGACACTGATAGAAATAACATTCTACACTTTAACAGTTGCCATCAAATTTCTTTGAAAAGACACCTGCCCTACTCCCAAATTCTACGGATTAAACGCATCTCATCCACCACAGAACTCTATGAAAAAAGCAAAGAACAATTAATTTCTAAATTCAAAGAAAGAAAATATCCTATCAGAGTTATCACTGATGCTATCGAGAGAGCTAAATCTGTGGAACGTTCACAATTACTCAGCAAATCCACAAAATCCGACACAACTCACAGGCCGGTATTTGTATCTAAATTCTCTACAAAAAGTCAACAAATCAAAAGAGTTATTCGACAATATTGGCCTATAATCAGCAATGAAAGCGATTTTAATAGGACATTCAATTCCATACCACTTTTTGCATATCAACGTACCAAAAATTTGAAAGAACTGTTATCTCATCCACCTAAACCCATTGTTGGTACATACAGAGGAACAGTCCCTTGTTTGAACTGCGGTCATTGTAATAATGTTATCAAAGGCACACGGATTCTTCATCCCACCAAAGGAACCCCCACCCGATTATATACGATCGCCACATGCGACTCCAAGAACTTGATTTATTTATTTAAATGCCCCTGTGGCTTACCATATGTGGGAAAGCCAGAACGAAAAATCAAAGTTAGATTAACCGAACACAAAAGTAACATCAGAACCAAGTCTGGGAAATCACTTGTCGCCATACACTTCAATAAAGAGAGACATAACATCAGCCAATTGCGATTTCTGGTACTAGAAGTTGTGAACACATTAAAAGGCATCGACAATACCAAAAGACTCTTACAAAAGGAACTTATTTGGATAAAAAGACTTGATTCCTGCCATCCTAACGGGCTCAATGACCGTCTGAAATACAGTTGCTTTCTGTAATCTATGTATCTCTCTACTGTACAGCAGACTCCATGTACTCATGTCTCCTCTACCTCTTGCGATCACACTCTCAGTTTATATTTGACACTAGTTTGTCTTTAAGCCTTTACACCCTATTGGTGAATTTTAGACTTTTTCACACACGTACACACCTTTTTTTTCTATCTTACATGTTTCACAAACTCTTTTTTTTAATGTTCCGCTTATTTTAGGTTTTTTTCCTTCTTTGTTCAGTGTCACTTGTCAATTTTAATTTATTTTCCATTTTTCATTTTTCTTGATTCCCCATGTATACACCATCTCGGTTTTATCCTAGTTTGGTTACTATCACTTTGAAATATGACCCCGTTTAAACATGGCGCTCCATTATCCTCCATTACCTTCTAGTGCTATCTCCATTTTTAACTTCCTGCACACATTTGTACCTCGCTAACTCTGGTCCTTCGTTACTTTCCCCACTCTATGGTGTAACGGAAGACCATCTTTCATTTGGTAAGTGGTACTCCCGTTCTTTATCTTTTGTTTGGAATTTTCTGACGTTTTCTGTGAGAATAGCTCTCATCAGATTCTCATATATTTGACCCCGATAGATTCGTTTTTTCTGAAAATGATTACCGTATTGTCATGAATCCTCCGTTTGTTTTAAGGTAACGAGTTTATCTTGCAACTACACATTCCCCAATTGTTTCGCAGCACACACGTTGACGGCCTTTTTCTTTTTATTAGCATGATTAATATCGTTCACCCCTTCCGCGTTTTGCTTTTACCGCGCCATTACTTCTTTTGGGTACCTTCATTTGTAACTCTCCTTTTTAATCGGAACCAACAACTATTCTCGCTAGATCGTCCTTTCACTGCGTGCACACGCACAACTAACACCCTCAGCGTACTAAGTATTGTACCTATTTAAGCAACGTGTTCTTTAGCTTCTCGTTTTTTATGTTTTTCGTAGCGCATATGTTGATGTTCTTTTTTTTTTGGTATGATTACCATCGCTCACTTTACCTGTGTCTTGCACCTACTCACTATTATTCTTCACGGTTCCTTCACTTGGTTATTGTAACGTCTCACTTCAGTTACTACCATGGCATGATTACTTTTCCGTTTAAGCATACCTATTGAACACACTGCCTTATATCACCCTTCGACATGCTCTGATTCCGGCTGGGATTAGACATTTAATTTAAATGACTCGCCTTAAATATTTCTTATACTCACTATCTATTGTATTATTTACGATATGTTTTGGTCCTGTGTCTTTGCACTGATTAACATATTTATTCCTAGGACCTTTATCCCCTGAAGAAGAGTCAGAACGACTCAAAATGCATCGGGATTACCATGCCACCTTAAACAATTGATTTAATGTTCATTTCCTATGAAGAATGGAACTTACTCCAATGCTATAGCGAATAAAAGACTTTCATTACTTTCTAAACATTTCGTGTAATATATTTCCAAGAATTAGTGAAATTCAAATTGGATTACCTTTAGATTCCTTTATGGACCTACTGGGAGTGCACCTGCGGGACGCCAGGTAATCTACCCTGACGCTTCATACTCATATTGTCCTTAATATGGCATCCCCTCTGGAAGCCTGTTAGGTTAATCGGGATTAGGGTGTTGTCATCTGCCTCCTTTCGAAGCTCTGTGTTGAGGATGCTGGGGATGCATTTACCTTCAGTATCCAGGAGAGCAATTAGTCTAAAATTCTCAGGGAGAGGACGGGGGCCCTTTTATGTATGAGTCCTAGGGGCCATTTGTATACTGCAGCAGGAATACCGCTGAGTCCGGGTGTGCCGCTTGAGCGCATTGCTTTGATGACTTGGGCTTTGTTTATTTTGGTCAAGGGGATGTTAAATGCCCTTTGGGCTCCAGGATGGGCCATCGGCTATCTCTTTGTGCCTGTAGAGGGTCCATATTATCCTTCCCCTGTTCTCTATATAGGCTTGTCACTAACCCCGGGCGGAGCAGGTGTAGTGCCTCGACATGGAGTTCCACAGAGTTGGAAAAAAACTCAGTGGAACTGCACTCTTTTCCCCCTCTGAAAGTAATCATAATGTACGAAAAAAGGCACTTACTTTAGAATTACTTTGGGAGGGTGGAGGGGCCGGCTAACTACGCTCCGCAACGGAGTCGTAGTTTTTCCTAAACTCTGACGTTCACAATGGAACGCGGAGTATACAACACTACGCAAACTTCGCTGGCGGAGCGTAGTTACTTGCCCGGGCTTACTCGTCACGTATAATTCCCAGTCATTGGGTGCAATATTAGAAGCGTTGCTTTTACTGTTTGGTTTTAAGTTTGTGTTAATCCACCTCCAGAATTTCCTCTGGTCTTTTGATCTGATTATCAGGAAGGTTTCTGCCCATAATCTAGCTTCTTCCCTTCTTTGGGTGAATAGTGCATTTTTTAATGTTTCCTTAGCGTGGTAATCTGTTGTTTTAGCCAGTTGTTCTCCTGCTTGCTGGCGCTAGAGCTTTTAAGAGGTTTATTTAGCTGTTATTTTAAAACTTTTTTTTCGTTTTTGCTGCTTGGCACTAGCCTGGTCTCCACGTTGTTGTTGGGCTTAATTGTGGTGATATTATCTGGCTCTTTGAGAAATGTGGTCAGTAATTCCGACAGATTAAATTTAGTGGCCTCATCAGGTGCCGTCGGGATTGACCCCAGGAAGGTGTCAAAGCATGCGCCATATAATTCTTGGTTCTCCATATCCCACTTTATCCAATTGGTTGGTTCTTGTTTGAATTGCTTTCCAATCAGAGCAGCTTTTGGGTGGGAAGGGCGGCCTATTTGCCCCTCACAGCTGAGGATGGTGTGGTCACTGGCTAAGCTTGTGGCGACTTCAAACTTGTGTACGCTTCAGAAATGAGCCACTGACACCCATAAATAGTCCAGGGTGGCCATCCTGAATAGGAAGAAGTGAGTGTAGGCTGCTTGGATGTCCAGTAGAACCCTACCATTTAAGACGCACAGGCCCAGTTGATTGAGTTGTGCTACAAGTTCTTTGCCTTGCTTTTCAATTCTTTGATATTGCGCCTTAATTGGTTGGATGTCCCCTATATCATCTTGTCAGCCGAATAGGCTAATATTTAGGTCCTCTTGCATTTAGTTGGAATTGAAGTAGCCCATAATTACCCACATGTCATTCGGGTTCTCTGCACTAAGGACACTTAGGGTTGGGAGAAGAGGCGTCAGGGTTGGATGTAGGTATATGCTGCCTGCAATTAGAGATGGGGTCGGCCTTGCTCTTCCTCCTGCTGGCAGAATCATTTATACTATAATATAGTCCCTTTCTCCCATTTTTGTCGAGGCTACTAAGTCGTTTTTGATATATATTGCTACTCTGCCCGTAGCATGGCCACCTGTCTGTGAGGCCTCTGCTGATGATTCGTATGCTGTTAAGTCTGGCCAGGAAGAGGAGTTAAGTGCCCAAGTTTCCTAGAGGGCAATCATGTCAAGTTTCCACCGCTCTTTTAAGCTCAGGCTCTTGTCAGGTGATTTATATTTCATGAGACCAAGCTGCCCCCCCCGCTTGTGTTGGTGTGTAGCCCTGAGCTAGGGTTGGGCGTTTAATGTGGATAGCAGCCATGCCCAGTTTTGCTTAGCTTTGTGCTATGCACTGTCTACCTTTGCCAGATCAGATGGTTGTTATTAACAGTGACTCTCGCCTTATTTCCATGGGCCAACTGCCCCCAGAAGAGCCTCTTAGGACCGAGTCCACCTTTAGGGTGTTCTTCGGCTTTAGATTATGCTCCCAGCTGGGCTTTTGGTTTGTGCACACAATTTGGTCCAGGAAACAGGTGAGGTATTTTCTTGCAGTGGACTCCACTAGTTTTATGAACCATTGCACAAGTTATGTTTTGTTTTCCTTTAGAGCATTTACTGGATTTAGATTGTTGAAAATAATTGCAGGTCACTCGTAGATTTCGCCTATGTCTGGTCAAAGGAAGCCGACCCCTTCTATGAAAGCCGAGCAAATTTGTTCCAGGCCTGGTATGTTTGTGTGTAGTTTCAGGAAGTTACCTCTGTTGAGGACATCCCCTGTACCCCTTGTACTCCGGATAGAGGATTATTTTATCCATTCCGTACTTGCGTGTGCCATCTTCTTAGTATTGAAACTTCCGAGTTGTTGATTTGCCGGCGTTTCTTCCAGCCTACCTAGTTCGGAAGGGGCTGGCGCTGATATCACAGAGGTTTTCCTTTACCTTATTTTGAGTTCGTATATGGCGGGGACCCCCCATTTTGCTATTGCTGGGGCTATTTAATGTGGAATGGGGCCAGGTGACTTATCTAGTTGGCTCTGAGGTGTTTCATCCCTGCAGTTTATTCACACTATAATTGTATTTGTTGTTTGTTACCCCACAGTGGACTTTGGGAGGGGGCTGGCGGGTTCCTTTCCACCCCCTGGTACCGGTGAATTAATGACAGTGTTCAGATATCAATTACAAGATAATCTTCGGCAGACGGACTGAATCACCTATATCTTCTGGGTTGTTTGATATTAACGTGGACTCTGGCAGGTCCTCAATAACTATTTTTTGCTCAGGTTTGGCTAGTCCTTGGGTGTTGGTACTTTCCTGTAAGAAACTGGCTCCTTACATACTACACCAAAATGAGGTATAGTGTGTATAGAGTCCAAGAGGCATAATATCAAGAACGGCGTTAAACTTATCGCCGCTTTAGTGGCAGGAAACTGCCGCTAAAGCAGCGAATATGGGTTTGATAATATGCCTTTGAGAATTCCAATAGAAGCCCATGTTCACACCAGAACATGAGCTTCTATTGGAATTCTCAAGGGCATATTATCAAGCCCATTATCGCCGCTTTAGCAGCAGTTTCGTGTCGCTAAAGCAGTGATAATTTTAACGCCGTTCTTGATTGTATGCCCCCAAGTGTCCCCAGAGGTAGGCAGAGGTTAAAGTTAGATAGAACCTTACTCTCTTTTTGTGGTAGAGTGGTCGAGTAGTAAGGCAGAATCAGAGGACAGTGTTAAGCATTTGATGTACATCCTCAGTCAGCAAATGAATTCACACACTTAAGAACTGAACTCTAGGCCAATTGTTTTTGTATAAAAATATACTGTTGTTTATTTTTAGAACCAAGCAAGCCTGGCACAGGTAATTATTAAATACTTTTCAGTAATACGTTACTGGATAGAGACAGTTTAAAAATGCACCAGGAATTGTACTTTGTTTGATTTACAGGGGAGCAGTAGTATGCACCACTTAGCAAATACAGTACATTGAAATGAATAGGCTTTTTCAGTAAATTACAGGTAAATTACTTGTTGTGTTGTTTTTCTAACTCAGTGCTGGATATCTAGATTCAGCACTGTGACATGTCCTGGAAACAGGTAAGAAATTAAGTTTTGGTTATTCGCGCATTTTTTAAAGAATATTTTCAGATTTTAAAACTCCACACTTAACAACGTTTTGGAGCAGTACATTGAAATGAAAAGGCTTTTACAGTAAATTGCAGGTAAGTTACTTTTCACGTTACTTTTCTAACTCAGTGCTGGATACCTAGATTCAGCACTGGGACATTTCCTGGAAACAGGTGAGTAAACACGTTTTGGTTATTTATGCGATTTTTAAAGAATATTTTTAGGTTTCAAAACTCCACACAGAAAACTTTTGGAGAAATAGTGTCTATGTTATCCTATGGGATGAAACAGGTTAAAGGTTCACAGGTAAGTAAACAACTGTGGGAGTTAAGGTTCTGGGGTTAGACTTAGGGGTCCCCCAGGGTCAGTGATGCACTGTTGTTGCACCCTCAGCAGCACTAGGGCAGCCGGGTGCAGAGTGTTGAGGCTCCATGTTATCCAATGGGGGATGGGGGGCCTCCGGTTGGTGGCTGCTGCAAGCAGGCCACTGGGTTGTGGGAGCAAAGCTCCTAGGTTTAAGGTCAGGGCAAATGGGGAAATAAAGTAGCACAAAAGGTGCCCCTCAGCAGCACTGGGGCGGCCGGTTGCAGAGTGCTGTTTTGACGTCAGGCACCCTGTTGTTGTCTATGGAAGACCCCCGGTTTGCCAAAGCACTGCAGGCAGGGTGACGAAGGACTTCTGGGTGTGACCACCACTTGGAGAGGTAAGTTGGAAAGTTAAGGGTTGGTTAGGCACCGTTGGTTTGGGCACACAAGGCCGTGGGGCGTCGGGTGCAGGGGTGCCTTTAGGGGTCGGATCTTCTTACCAGCTCCTGGTCGCAGTTAGGGGGGCCTTCTGGATTTAGGCTGCAGGCGTCGGCTGGAGGCTTCAGGCAGGTCAGGGGTCACCGGATCGTGAGTCAGGATTACCGGGTTGATCTCCTTGTGGTGTTTTCCACTCGAGCTCGGGCCGGGTTCGACGGGTGCAGAGTGGGCTGGATTCACGATATCTGGCTGGCACCAGAAGCTGCAGTTTGAATGAGTCCGGTGTTCACTGGAGATTTAGTCTTTGAAGTGAAGGCAGGCAGGTTCTCCGGGGTTTTTGAGGTTGCTGGCTGCAGGACACACCGGGATTTCGCAGGAGCAGGTTAGAGGGGAGACAGGCCTGTAGGGCTGGGGTCAAGTCAGTAGGCATCATCCTCTTGTTAGCTCTGCACGGCTCTTCGTCCTTCTTTTCTACTTTTCTTGTCGTTTCAGGATATGCCTTCTTGGTTCAGGGCTGCCTCCTAAATACTGTATTTAGGGGGCATTTTAGGGGTCTTGAGGTCAGTAGCCAATGGGTTTCTGACCTTAGGGTGACTACACCCTTGGTGTGCTCACCCCACGTGGGGGAGTGAGCACAATCCCTAGTCCTGATTGTGGAGTGCCTGCCATCTGCAAGATGGCGAGGACTGAAGAGTGGGCTTCACCTCACCTACCCCACATGAGGGGTGGAGTTGGCAGAGGTGGGCACACCTCCTGAGCTGGCTAGTTTTTGCCACCTGTCTTCCAGCTGAAAGGGAGGGGAGACAGGAAGGGCCCTGCTCCTGATAGCAGGAGAGGCTGGGGGTCGCATCACAAAGGCTGCCAGGCCTTTGAAGCTCCCCTGCCACACATGGCTCTTCCTGGCCTGGGGGAGGTGTGAACACCTCCAACCAGGAAAGGCTTTGTTTCTGGTCTCAGGGAGTGTAGGTCCAGAAACATGTCTCGTGGTGGCAGGCTGGTGTGTACCAGTCAGGGAACCCACCCGAGGCTGGTCACTTTTCAGGGGGCATCTCAAAGATGCCCTTTGTGTGCATTTTGCATTAAACCCAACACTGGCATCAGTGTGGGTTTAATGTGCAGAGAAGTTTGATACCAAACTTCTCAGTTTTTAGTGTAGCCATTATGGTGCTATGGAGTTCGTAATGACAAGCTCCCAGCACCATATACTCTTAATGGCAGCACTGCACTTACAATGCCTAAGAATGGGCTAAGACACTGTAGGGATGCAGGGCTCATGCACCTGTACCCTCACCACTGGCATAGGGCACCCAGCTAGAGGGGTGACTGATCAATGCCAGGACAGTGGGTTGTAGGCATGGCACACAAGGATGTGTACCATGTTGACTCTTTACTATGTTCTGCACCAAAACACGCAGTCTTCAAAGGCAGTGTGTGTGTGTGTGTAAAGGTACAGGGCCTCTAAGGGTGGCCCAATAAGTGTTGCAGCCCTCAGAGGTCTTCCCTGGCCACAGTGCCCTGGGTACATGTGGTACCATTTACCAGGGGCTGACCTGTGGCCAGAGATGCCAATTGGGTTAGTTTTGGGGAAAGAACACAGGCTCTGGGAACCTGATTGGCAGGGACCCAGGGCACACCAAGAAAAATTGCATCAGTAGTCTGGCAAAAAGTGGGGGGGTTACTGCAACAGAAACCCACTTTCCTACATTTTCTCATGACCGTGTGCACTTTTCTTTTTGGCTCTAGGTATTTGTGGTTCCACTTGTCAGCTTGTCAGCCAGGGACCAGGTTAGTCCAGATTGTCAGCTGGACTAACCTTGTCCCTGTATCCAACCTGAACTCTATCACGGTCAACCTGAACTTATGACTTTCCCCTGGTCGAGCGGACCAGATGATCATGAGTGCAGCTTAGGCACTATTCTCATGAAAATAACGTTAAAATTGAATATCTCCAGTTCTACTGATTAGATTTTTGTTGTTCTGGGATCATCCTATTTATTCGTTTGCTCTAGTTTTCTAAATTGGTTTGGGACTTTTCTTGTGTTGTGTTTTCACATTATTAGTGGTTTTGTGCTACATAAATATTTTACACATTGCATCTAAGTTGTGCCTCACTGCTTTGTATCAAGCTACTAGAGGAATAGGCACAGGTTAATTTAGTGACTGTTTGTGATTCACGCTGACAATAAATGTGGTTGTTGTTTGACTGGTGCTTCCATGCCTCTCACCCACTAACCATATCTTTCTTTCTTTTGCAAATAAGGGTCATGGTCATTAAAATAGATAGAGTATTGGCCACAGTGAGGTTCCACCTCAATTCCAGACCGACTGTGCACACCCACCTATAGCATATCCCTCTTTGGTAGTAATATCTTGATGCAGCATCCTTATTCTACCAATTGATGCTGGAACAATTCTTCATTCCTGCACTGATTTATGGGGCTTTAATAGTATAAACTGTATACTATGTTGAATGTTGTGTTTATGTTAGCAAAAGCCAAAAAGAGGGCTCACTAAATAGATTTAAGGAAATAAATTGAACTTTAGCTAGTAAATAATTGTACTCATGACAATTTTAACAAATGTGTAAAATGTAAAAACAATTGTTTACTGTTAAATAGCTTACAAAATATTTATATTATATTATTATAATCATTTTCTTTAATGCTCACTGCTGGAGCACATGAATCTAAGGGGCACATGCATCAACAAAAATACTGATCGCAAACAGGCAGATTCGCAGAATCTGCCCCTTTGCGACTGGTATTTTTGCATTTGGGATGCTATTTAAGTAATTTGCGATTACTTAAATTGCAAATGCATTTAGGGAATCGAAAATTGCTATTCCCTAAATGTAATACATGATGCAATTTCAAATTGTGAATTCGCAATTAGGGATCGCAAATTAAAATCAATTTGAACTTGATGGGAATTTGCAAAAACTTTGAAAAATGCACTAAAGTGCATTTTTAAAAGTTTCATGTTACACACACACATGCCCTGGGGGCATGTATGTGGGCAACATGTGGTAACATGGCAACTTCTGGGGTGCAACAGGGAGTACTTTTGGCACCCTTGAAATTGCATGCACAATTTGCGAGTACCAATTTGATACTCGCCAATTGCGCATGCAATTCTCATTCATTCCTATGGGCCTCTAGGTCCATAGGAATGAATTACTATGGCCTCTAGGCCCATAGGAATGAATGGTAGCTATTCCTTAATTGCGATTCGCAATTTGTGAGTCGCAATTAAGGAATATGTAGGAATCACAATTTTATTTGCAATTCCTACATGCATAGGGATTTGCAAATCCTAAATAGCGATTTCTTAAAATTTGCTATTAAGGATTTGCAAATCCTGACTTTGATGCATGTGGCCCTAATCAATAATCTGGTGCTTGTTCACACTTCCTCTAAAACACTAAGGCCCTCATTAATATGCCGGTAATCCTGCCTGGGTATTTCGACGTGGTTCTGACACCCGTCCGTCCGTCGGACAGACCGCTTAATCCCTTAATGATGGCAGCTACGCTGTCGGGATTATGATGTCGGTTTCCAACAGCCGTTCCATGACAGCCTTTCTGACATGGAAAGGCTGTCGGAAAGTGACATTGGGGCCTCCTAGCAGAGCCTTCTTCCTCCCATGGCACTCCGCAAAGGGGCCTGGTGGGCATCTATGGTGCCCCCCTAAACAGCATCGCAAGGTGCCTGCCACACTGTGCAGGAATGTCTCAAAACCTCCATTTGTCAATGGAAGCTTGTGCTGTGGGCCTTTTCCGCCCGCCGCACAAGCTTCCATTGACAAATTGAGGTTTGCGACCACATTATGGGCAGTCACATAAAAATACTGCAGTCGGAACCGCCGACCTGAGGTTGGACGGTTCCTTACCACAACGGTTTCAGGCGGACAAAAGTCCGCCTGTCATCGTATTGAGGCTCATAGGGTTTTTGACAATGGTCACAAAAAATTACAATTAATTCAGAATTTAGAAACCCGGGCATTTATTACCATCTAGATAATCCTATACTGGGGCTCTGCATTCTTAAGAAACCCTGAAGAACAATCATGATATCGGAATCTAAAAAGTTGCAATCACTTATTTATTTATACCACTACCAATGCATTCCATGTTTAAATGCATGCTGTAACTTTTGGAACTTTGAAATTATCTTCGGCGATAAATGACCTCTGAAAATCGATGTTAATTTGGTTAGCAGACCAGTTGAATGTCCTTTGATTAATTCCCACACGTATCTTTTCATAAATGGCATTCTTAAATGTCACATATTTCTGTATTCAGGCATGTTATTTCATTCCGCGCCTGCCTTTAGAAGCCTTATCCTTCAAATTTAATTAAATGTTCTTCTAATGAGTAGGATCGGCCAACACAAAAACAACACGAAAGGTTTGTGGAAACACGCAAGGTTATAGCACTGATTTAGTTAGGAAAATAATTATTTTGTTTACCTTTCGGACTTTATGAATTACTTGATTTTTTGCATTCTCAATAGTGCTTGAGCCATTTTCTTCTTTCTCTACCCCGATGTGAGAAAGCACCAGTTAAGGGCTACAATGTTTTTGACTGCTTGCTCGTCCCTTAACAGACTAAAACGTAAATGAAAACATAAATTAAGAAATGAGGATTCATCTCAAGAACAGTTTACATGCTCTTATGCGAGGAGCTCTGCTCGTCTTGGATTTTTAGGTATGGCCGGAGACAGCGTATGCGCTCCTGTTTGTTAGCCTCTTGTGAGTTTGGGGAGAGGATGTAGCCTTGCGGCTAGAGTGGCTGACCTCGGTCCTAGGGAACCGGGTTCAAGTGTGGGCAACGACTCTCAACATCCTGTGATTCTGGGCAAATTACTTAATCTCTCTGTGCCTAATAAAAATTAATGTGTTCATCTGTAACAAAACTGGTGCTCAAATAAAGTGCTCTGATACCCGATGTCTCGGGTGTAGTTCGCGCTATACAAAACTCTAAAAACAAAAAGAATGAAAAAACTTTGACAGGGCTTAGAGCCCACCCATTACTTACCATTGGTTGGCATTCATGTCACTCTCATTTCCTTGCATTTTATTGGTCAGCTGTCCTGTTCTCTTCCTGTGTATGTTGGATTCCCTGAAGCATGGGTCAAGTACAGTTTTGTGATTGAGGACAGTGTGTTTCCGCTAGCAGCGCTCGCAGTGGTACTTTTTTTTATTTTACTATAGTACTCCATAAGGGTGCCTGTGTTTGCAGACCCTCTGTACTCCTCCTCATAAATCACACCCCCTCCTGTGTCTTTGTCGCTTTCCCCATCCCTCCCACCACCCCTCATGTCCTTGCTGCTGGCTCCATTCTACTCATTCCCTACAACTTTTTTGTTACTTGCATCCATCCCTTCCCTCTTTTGCTTCCTCATTGCTTGCCCCTTCCCTCCCACATCTCCAGCTTCATCATTGCTTGCTCTGTCCCTTCTAACCCTGCCCATCTACTTGTTGCTTTCTGTTAGACCCGGGATCCCTGGTTGGCTGAGGTAGGTACCTTAGGCCAAATAGGGACCCCCGTTTCCACATCAGGCAAAGGAAGGACACCTTCTGAGATAGCCCCTGCTCACCCCCTTGGTAGCTTGACATGAGCAGCCAGGCTTATTTTCAAGGCAAATGTGTAAAGTATTTTCAACCACGCTCACAGCAACCCAATGATGACACCACAAATGGACTCCACACAAGTTTTATAAAAAATGAGTATACATTTTATGTAAAAAGATATACGATAAGACCACACAATATATATCCAACATATGAGTAATATTCCTCCTGGCTGGTTGTTAGGCCAGCCAGCCCTTGTAAGTTCTGGTGATATTAATGAACACTTCTAAACATTCCACTGTAGTCCAAATACAATGTTATGCAGTTCGTAATGCTAGAATCAGGCACTTTGGAATGGAAAAGTAATGCAATGCGTAACGCAACAATCAGGCACCTTGCAATGTAGAAATAATGCAGTGCATAACGCAACAACCAGGTACTTCGTCATGCAGAAATAATGCAATGCATAATACACTAATCAGGTAGTTCGTTATGCGAGAATAATGCAATGCGTAATACACTAATCAGGTAGTTTGTTACGCAGAAATGATGCAATGTGTAATATGAGAATCAGGTACTCCCTTTTGCAGAAATAAGGTAATGCATAATACACTCCAGCACCGATCACGGTGCCTTGAGCGGTCTATCAACCACTTGTGCTTTCTCGCAGTCAACGTGTCGCTGAGTCTCCCTTGAGCTTCGCGTGCACGATCACCAGGCACTCCTCACAAAGGTCTCAGACTGCACGATGAACATGCACACAGCGTCGCTGAGACTCACTTTGACTCCGGGTGCACGATAACAAGGTAAATACTCACAAAGGTCTCAGGCTGCACCAAGCACACGCACACAGCGTCGCTGATATTCACTTGGATTCCGGGTGCGCGATAACAAGGCAATCCTCACAAAGGTGTCAGGCTGCACCAAGCATATGCACACAGTGTCGTTGAGACTCACTTGGATTCCGGGTGTAAAATAACAAGGCCATAGTCACGAAGGTCTCAGGCTGCACCAAGCACACATACACAGCGTCGCTGAGACTCACTTGGATTCCGGTGCACATGATAACAGGGCAATCCTCACGAAGGTCTCAGGCTGCACCCAGCACACGCACACAGCGTCGCTGAGATTCACTTGGATTCCGGTGCACACGATAGCAGGACAATCCTCACAAAGGGCTCAGGTTGCAAAAATCACACGCACACGGCGTCCCTGAGACTTGCTTGGACTCCAGGTGCTCACGATCATGATCACAGGGCACTCTCCACGAGGGTCTCAGACTGCAAAAAGCACATGCACACAGCGTCGCTGAGACTCTCCTGGAAACTTCTGTGTTCCTGAGTTTCTGCAACAGGGAGCCAGCTCACCTCAGGCCCTTGGGGATAAGTGACTTCAGGGCACAGCACAGCAAAGTCCTTTCAAGCAGGGGGACACAGCATGCCGCAAAGTCTCTTTAGCCTTTCCTTGGTTAAAACAGCAAACTGCAGGCCATCCCCAGAACACACAGCAAGAGTCAGTCATTTCCTTCAGTCTCTTCAGTTGTTTCTCATTTGGCAAAGGTTCCTCTTGACCACGAAGTATCTCCAGTCTTGTTCAATCTTGATCAGGCTATTCTCCAAAGTTCAGGGGCTTCAGCTCTCATAGTTATACCACTCAATGGCTTTGAAGTCTTTGTGCTCAGGGGACACTGATCCTTGTTCAAACCAGTTCTGGGTGCCTCCCTGCCAATGACACCTTCTTCCTTTGATTAGTGGGGGTCTGGATTATCAATCACTCAGCAGGAGATGGGACAATTGTTTTATGGCAGCAATCCAGGCCTCTACACCTCTAGGGGCTACCCCTCCCCCTACACTACAAACGCAGGTCAGCCTGTTGCTGTCTCACCTTCTCCCCTGGGTCAAGACATTCCCCGGATCCTATCGCTTTCAAATCCAGACAGTCAATCCACAACCAGGCAGAGACACACAGAAATGTTAGAGCACAAAAACCCAGCCACTTCTAAAACAGTGTCTTCTAAACACACACTGCAAAAAAAAAATACCTTCATAAAAAGATTTGTTATACATTGTGAGTTCAGGCATACTAAACTTCACCTCTCCATCTTAAGCCTTTGGGAAGATAGGCTGGAAAACATATAACACAGCCTCCCCATTCTGTCCTATGGACAAGATGGCCTTTCAACAGTGAAAAACGAAATGGAGATTATTTCACTGTCAGGGCATGGTACACACCTTAGTACATGTCCTACCTTTCACATGCACTGCACCCTGCCCGGGGGGTACCTTGAACCTACCATAGGGGTGTCTGATGTGCATAGAAAGGGGAAGGGTAAGGTCTGGCAAGTCGGTGCACTTGTCAGAACAACATGGCAGTTTAACAAACTGCACACAGGCACTGCAATGGCAGGCCTGAGTTCCCTTTTTTAAGGCTACTGGTGTGGGTGGCGCAATTAGTGCTGCAGGCCCACTAGTAGCATTTTCATTATCAGCCCTGACACACACAGTGCACTTTACTAGGGACTTGTAAGGCAAACATACCAATCATGAACAACCAATTACCATTATACTTTATACAGGGAGCACTTGCCTTTGACACTGATCAGCAGTGGCAAAGGGCCCAACTAAGTTGGCAAAATAATCTCAGAAAAAAGGTCTAGAGGGAAAGCAATACATTTAGGGAACTTTAGCCAAAAAGGGCCAAGTCCTACACTTTCCCTGCCCCATCAGAAAAAAGCATTATGACACCACCAGCACTGGCCATGTGATAGCAGGGGCTGCACTGCCCTGCAACATGGCTAAAAAAACTTTGAGAAGGCCAAATGACCTCATATAGGCAGGACCTATTGCCATTGCCAATGCTTGTTATCAGTGTCATTTATTTATACATAGCAACAGAGCCATTTGGGTATGGTACCAGAATTTCGTTACCTAGATATGGTCTGGCCGATCTATCTAGTCCTAAATATTGCTGTATTGACGTCAATAATAGAAAATGTACATCCAATCGAACAATATTTTTGCAAACTATGTTTAAGCCATGACATTTATGTCAGATTATATTTTTGTTAACAGAGTGCCACTTTCTTTTGAACATTCTTGATAGGCTAGTCAGGACTAGTTAAATATTCCTGGGCTGTTCTGAATGAATTGATAATTTTTTCCTTATTATCCTAAATCCTTTTGTTGATCAAATTCCCTCTTTTATATCGAATTATTTATTGAACATTAGTTAAAATGCAAACCCATGTGCTCTCTTTGGGCCCGATTCACAGAACTAACTTAAGACAAAATCCTAAACTTACTACCATTTTGGTATTCACAGAAGGCACTTACTCATTTTGGTATTCACAGAAGGCACTTACTCATTTCGGTATTCACAGAAGTTAGGAGTCCTAATTTTAGGACTCCTAAATGCCTTCTGTGAATACCGAAAGTCTTAAAATTAGGATTTTTCTCAGTTTAGTAGTAGTATAGTTAGGACTCCTAACTTTAGGACTCCTAAATGCCTTCTGTGAATACCGAAAGTCTTAAAATTACGATTTTTCTCAATTTAGTAGTCCTAAGTTTAGGACTCCTAACTTTAGGACTCCTAAATTCCTTCTGTGAATACCGAAAGCCTTAAAATTAGGATTTTTCGCAGTTTAGTAGTAGTATAGTTAGGACTCCTAACTTTAGGACTCCTAAATGCCTTCTGTGAATACCGAAAGTCTTAAAATTAGGATTTTTCTCAATTTAGTAGTCCTAAGTTTAGACTTAGGACTACTAAATTGAGAAAAATCCTAATTTTAAGACTTTCGGTATTCACAGAAGGCATTTAGGAGTCCTAAAGTTAGGAGTCCTAACTATACTACTACTAAACTGAGAAAAATCCTAATTTTAAGACTTTCGGTATTCACAGAAGGCATTTAGGAGTCCTAAAGTTAGGACTCCTAACTTCTGTGAATACCGAAATGAGTAAGTGCCTTCTGTGAATACCAAAATGAGTAAGTGCCTTCTGTGAATACCAAAATGGTAGTAAGTTTAGGATTTTGTCTTAAGTTAGTTCTGTGAATCGGGCCCGGTATGTTTACTAGTAAGAGTTCAAACATTCCATTATGTCCTAGAGAAACCCTTGTGACACACTTTCACAGCAATGAACTATAATTTGCATTCAATATGTCCACAATCTTTACAAAAGAGCCAAAAATTAATTGCATTTCGACTTACGGTTTCATAAAGGGCTTATAGATTGTAGGTCAAATACATTAATTGTCAACATCTTTAACAAGATTGGCATTCCAATAGCTTTCTGCCAGTATTTAAGATAACAACATATTACACAAGTTAGCCTCTATAAATGCATGCTTCTTGTTCCTGCAACCTGGTCTGCAATTTGTTTTTTAAATTCAATTGTGTTCTTCTCTGGTGTCATCTCAAGCACGTTTGATTTTCCTTAATGGGGCTTTTCAGTGTAGAGAATGTTTTTTAATCTTTTCCCAGCTTTGCATAAGTAACAATTACCAACAGTAGGCACTCTAGAATGTTGCTTTGTTTGATTATGTCAGCTTGGGTTTTTCGACATAGTGTGACATCATTCAACAGAAAGTCCCTTGAATTATTCCATTAGTCAGTTCCTCTTCTGCCTTAATCTCAAGTTTAAAGCCCTCCAATCTCCCTTTCAGCTAAGTCTTACATATATTTACTGCATTGCCTTTTACCACCTTTCAACTCTTTCTTAATGGTTCGTCTTTCGTAACACTCAGTGCCGTCCCCTTGTACACAAAGACATGTCACAAGCAAATATGATACGTTTTAATACGTCACACGTTAAATCGTAAATTTGGTGATACTTGTAAATATTCCAGACCATAAAAGGGTGAAGAAAGGTATCATCTTCATGATTTTATTTATAGTTTTGTAGTGATGTATTGCGTTTTATTTTTAAATAGCACGGTCTGTACCCCTTGGAAGGATAAAAACACTTTCTGTATATTTCTACATCTCAATTTGAATCTATTGACACCAATGAAGTATCTAATTGAAGCTTTATTGATGTACTGGTGAATAAATAGAACGAACTGCCATATCCATAAAAAAAATAGTTGGTTAAAAAATAGTCTTGACATTGACTGTGGTTTGAGTGGCAAATCAGAAGGCTGAAATTGTTGGGTCCTACTGAGGAAAGTCGTACTCATAGCAACATTAGGTGAGAAAGTGGTTGGCGAAAAATGGTTGCTTATTACATTGATCTACTGTCAATAGATCAGAAACACTCTGGAATCCACACTCCTGGCGATGCAGCACAACTTGCAGTCAATTGATGGAAAGATCGATGCACTAAATCTACACATGGATCATATGACCTGGTGCCCTGCTTGACAAGCAGGGCACCAGGCTGGGTGAGGTTGAGCAGTTAGTGTCTACTGTGGAAGATGACTTACACACCATCTAAGACAAAACCTTGAACATTGAGAAGGTGCAAGCAGTCATCCAATCCAAGAATGAGGACCTGGAGGCGAGGTCCAGGAGGAGCAACTTTAGGATAACGGGCTGCCAGAGTGGACCAATGTCGGTAAAATGGAACTATTTGTAGAGGGGCTGCTCAAAGAGATGACAATCTATCTCCTATGCTAATAGTGGAGTGAGCCTACTGTTCTCTGGTGGCATGCCCAAGCCTGGGTGCCCCACCGTGGCCCATCATTGCTTGGCTGCTAAACTATTGCAACCGGGACACGATCCTTCAGCTAGCCTGGGACAAAGAACAGATCACGCATCAGGGGAACGCATTGAAAGTCTTTCTGGATTTCACCACTACGGTTCAGGCTGCTAGAAGAGAGTTCATCCCTACATACTTGGCCACCTTCCCTTCTCATCGGGAGGTAGTTTATACCCTTGTGTCCCCTAATGGGGGGAAACAGCCATTACATCAAATGTGTTACACTTAACTTTATTGGAATATTGACAAATAGATAAAGGAGCTTAGGAAGCACAGCCATCTTCACCACTGCGATCCTGTCTGCCAGTGACAACGGTAGGCGTGTCCATAGGGAGATCTGTTGAGTGATTGTGGTGACAGCGAGTCCATAATTTATATTTAGTACAGTCTCGGGGTCTCTATGTACCCAAACCCCCAGGTACTACACTGGGTCTACAGACCAGGAGAGCGGGTAATGCAGCGCAATCTTTTGCGTGCAGTCTGTTAATGGAAAAATCATAGACTTTGCCTAATTTATCCACAACCCGCAGTTTTTCTCGAATATGACATATTCACGTAATAAAGGTGCCAGATGTGTAGCCGCATCTCGGGCGTATAGCAGCATGTCGTCTGCATAGAGTGAGATTACTAGTGGGCACTGCCTGAACCCCAGTGAGGCCTCTGCATGTTTCTGATGCACTTTACATGCCAGAGGTTCCAATGCCAAACAGAAAGGCATAAGAGAAAGAGGGCAGCCCTGCCTTGTGCCTCTGCAGATTTGGAAAGTATTAGACACCCAGCCATTGACTCGCACCCTGGCAAACGGGTTTGCATATAATTATCGTACCCACTTCAGAAAGAATGGCGGAATGCCCATTCTTTGTAGAGATACAAACATATACCCCCATTGAAGCAAGTCAAAGGCTTTTGCCGCGTCCAGCAGCGCAGCCACCATGGGGGTCTCAGGATCTAGATGGTGCAACACCGCAAAAATTGTATGGAGATTGTTATGTTATGTTGTGTTATCTGGTATTTATAAAGCGCGCGGCTACTCCCAGGAGTGTCCCGGTGCTAAGAAGAGAAAGACCACATAACGGCATACAGAACAATCCTCCACAACAGAAATCAATGCTGGAAGAGCCATGTTTTCAATTTCCTCCTGAAAGTAAGGAGGTCCGGTATTTGTCTAAGAGAGAGGGGCAGGCCATTTCACAGCCGAGAGGCCACTGCATGAAAAGATCTTCCCACTACCCGGGAGAGCAGGACCTTCGGAGTTGAGATTAAAAGCTGAGCAGTGGACCTCAGGGTACGCTGCGGTATATAAGGTTGAAATCTTTCCCTAAGATAGGGTGCTCCAATCTTATGAAACGCTTTAAAAACCAAGATGAATGCTTTAAAATGGATTCTTTTCCGCACCGGAAGCCAATGAAGGGAGGACAGAAGCTGAGTCGTGTGAGTCCTAGGTCCTGTCAAAAAGATGGCCCTTGCTGCGACATTCCGAATCATCTGCTATCGACCGAGTAAGTACTCTGGGAGGCCCAGATACAGGGAGTTAACATAGTTCAGTCTCGACACCACCAGGGCCTGGACCACTGTTTTCCTGTAAGAGACTGAGAGCAGGGGGAGAAAGTTCCTCAACATTCTAAACACCCCAAAACAAACCCCTGCTACCGTTTGGACTTGAGCCTTCATAGAAAGGGCATCATCCAATTTAACCCCTAGATTTTTCACGATGGTGACTGTAGGCGAGGGGGGGGGGGGGACATGTCCTGTGTCCAACAGGTATGCCAAGCTTCATATGGACGTGGACCAAAGAAGATAATCTCTGACTTTTCAGAGTTACACTTCAGTTGGTTATGTCTGAGCCAGGAAAAAAATTCAGAGAGGCAGATGCTAATCAAATTGCCATTGAACTCAACACCATTCTCGCATGTGAACAACAGTTGAGTGTCGTCTGCATACAACACTATTTTGGCACCGTATTTCTCGGCAAGAAGGGCAAGGAGCTACCAGAGGCCTCTAGACCTAAAGAATTTTGGGCACCACTCACCACGTACTTGTTAGAGTACCCTGACCTGGCATAAGTGTATGTAATTAAGTTAGTAATGGGGGATGCAATGCTGCTATAAGATGTGAAGTTACACTGCTATAGACTGCAGAACATGTGGTGTATTGTATTCTCCTTCTTACCTGCTCTTCCATGGGGTTGTTGGGGTAAGGATGGGGTTGGAGTTCCATAAAACAAAAACATTGCTGTACACTATGTGGTTTTTGTATTGCTGCTGCAATGTGTTTGTAACACTTGCCACTGTTTGCATATGACGATTCAATAAGAAAAAGAAAAATAGTAGTCACAAGTCCAGAAATATACATAAGTTATGGTGTCAGAGGTCCAAGACTTATACCAGTTGTGCATTTGAAGTGAGGGAGACTTCAAAGAAACATTTGAAGTGCATAGAGGTCCTCCCTTCCTGTCCTGGCTACAGACTCACCACAGGAGGGTATGCAGCCCTTTGTGTGGGGACAGACTACAGCAAATTCAGGTGTAAGTGCAAGCTGGTGCACAGCTCCTACCTCTCATCTCCCAGGATGGCCCATCAAGACACAAGGATAGCTCACTTTGAATGTGGCAGTATAGAGGGAATACACAGAACCCAGCTGTCACCCAACACAGACTAAACAGAGACAAGCAGCATGCACCGAGTGGTCAGAGTAGATAAATGCCAGCTTTTTAGAAGTCTTTGAGGGGCATATTATCAAGAACGGCGTTAAAATTATCGCCGCTTTAGCGGCAGAAAACTGCCACTAAAGCGGTGATAATGGGCTTGATAATATGCCCTTGAGAATTCCAATAGAAGCCCATGTTCTGGTGTGAACCTGGGCTTCTATTGGAATTCTCAAGGGCATATTATCAAGCCCATTATCACTGATTTAGCGGCAGTTTCCTGTTGCTAAAGCGGCGATAATTTTAACGCCGTTCTTGATAATATGCCCCTGAGACTACAAGGGTTGGGTCTTTATGTAAGCCAAGGCTAGGCCACACTTTGAAAATAAAAACAACATAGTACCTTGGCTAGAAATACTTTGAAACAACTTAATTTTTCAGGTCAAGGAATTTAATTGCATTGGCTGTGATTTATTGCTTTTCAGCAAAATATTGTTGTCTTTTTGCTTATTTTCAAACACCATTCATTTTATCATAAACATTGGATTACATATTCCAAAAGTTGTGTAGGTCATCTGGCTCAGTGATCAAATCACAAATGTTAATACCTAACAATCATGTGTAAAAGTGATGATTTTCTGAGCTTTGGAGGTGCACCTGTGTGCCTGTGAGTGGTACTGAGACCTGTGAAGACTTTGGCTGCATTTCCAACAAACCCAGATGAAAGTGTCTTTTGATCTGATAAAGGATGAAATCTAGAAACACATGTCTGGAGATGTACAGGACTATCTGCACATACTATAGTGAAAAAGCACAGTTATTATTGAAGTAAGTACTGATTGTGTACTGCATTCACCATGATGTAAAGTGGTGAACCATGCTGGGATATGAGGCAGTATGCTCCCAACCCCCTTTCTCTTTAAAGGGATCCCTTGAGCCAGCAAGCTGATGAGCATTGGAGATGCACCTGTGTACCTCTAAATGGCACTGAGGCCTGTGAAGACTTTGGCAGCATTTCCAGCAACCACTGATGAAGGACGAAATCCAGAAACACGTCTGGAGATATACAGCACTATATGCACCAACTTTGGTGAAAAACTTTATTTAATAATGAAGTAAGCGCTAATTTTGTACTACATTCACCATAATGCAAAGGGGCAAACTGTGCTGAGATGTAAGGCAGTGTGTTCCCAAACCCCCCTTCTACTTCTTTACCTCATCATAGCAGAGGACCCTGCTTAGGAATTAAGTCATTCCAATGGCTTTAAAACTTGTGGTGCCAAAAAGCTGTTCTACTTTATCAAAAAACAGCCTTACCAAAGTTTAATTATGTTGGTGAAATTCACAAAATTTACAAATGTGCACATTATGAAAAATTCCCCAAATTTCTCAAAATTTCACATTACATTACTTCGAGTAACGTTTTTACCCAAGTGTGCACCTCATGTACAAAACGCATGAGATTCCAGCAGGAGACTGGTGTATGACAGAAAATGTCTCACCAAGAGACATTTTCTGCTCCAACCAGTATCCTGCCAATATTTTGAGAGACTATTTTATGTGAGGTGTGTGCTAGGCTAAAATAAAATAAGTGATATGTGAAAATACAAACCGCATTTCACAAAAACAAAGCTTAAGTTTGTGAACTTTTCAGAGCATTTCGCAACATTTCATGGTATAAATTTATACCCCAATGAAAACGCAGATAAGGTAGTGAGGAAACTTCATGACTTTCAAGAGGCCTTGGGATTTTACTGTGCAGTTCACTCTCTGAATGAAGTTAGACTGGTGTGGCACAAGAGTTGAACAGGTAAATGTATAAAGACAACCAAGGAAAAGTCAGTGGAATAATTTTTTCTTCTTCTTTTGTGTTTTTACATGGTTGGGCCATGCCTTCAGACACAAAAATATTGCTAAATGCAATATAACACAAACAGCAGCAGCTGCTCGCTCTTAGTCATTCCTGTCCTACTGTGGTAGGTTTTTTGTGCCAAATCGCTTATAGTTACATGAACAGCATAATAGCGTAATTTTCTATAATTAAGTTGAAAAGAGTAAAGTAAAATTACTCCAATTACTCCAGCATAATTAAAATTTCACCCAGACCTACCTACAGTAAATTTAAGGCTTGTAGTTCAGCCATTTTAAATCAGAAGCTTTATTTTCCAAAGCCACATTAATGAGCTTTCAATCATTCGTCATGTGTCAAACTTAGTTTGGCAAAATAGGCCTCCATTAATCAACTATCTATCAACAAAAGGTTATGTGGTTTGGGAAGTCTTCTAAGGGTCATATCTCTGTCTGCTACTTTCTAACACTTTTTCAAAAAACCTATCCTATTATTTGCTCCAAACACCTACAGTTCCATTAATTTGCAGATATATGGGAAGCTTAGACTTTCTAAAGGGTTAAATAGGCACTTAGAGGATGCAAAGATGCATGAAGCAGTGCAGATGGCAGCCTAATTCAACTTTCCTCCACTTAGGGCCAGATGTAGGTGGCCAAATAGAGATCGCTAACGCTGAAAATCGCAGAATTTCAGAGTTTGCGATCGCTAATAAACCATGTGAAATGTAGAGGCAGAAACACTGAATCGCTAAAAAAGGAATCGTTAAAAACAACGGAAAATAACTAGCGATTCCTTATGTAGCGAAAATGCCGCACCGACTCACTAAATAGCGATTAGTAAAATAAGGAATCGCTAAAAAAATTAGCTAAGCAATGTACATAAACTCGGTATTACCGAAAAATCGCTAATTAAGAGTCGCAAATTACCACGAACTCAAAGCAGGTGGTAACCAGGTGCAAAGCATATAAACAGCCCCAGAATGCATCAGACTGAACACAATGGCGGCCCTCTACGTCATTGCAAGGCGGTTAAGGATACAAACTGCAGCACAAAGGATCTGGTGACGACAGGAACGCGTATACAGATTGTGCATCACCTTATTCCAACTCACCGAGGCTGAAATCCATGAGAGGTACAGGTTTCACCCAAACACCATCCTGGCCCTGATACGGGACCTGCACCCAGTCCTGGAGCACCAGACGCCAAGGGCGCATGTAATACCTCCACATGTACAGGTACTCTGTTTCCTGCACCTACTGGCATCCGGCAGTTACCAGGGGGTAATAGCTGTGGCAGGTGGAGTCTCACAGAGTTGCCTGTCACGTTTCTTCAATACATTCCTGGATGCCATGTTGCAAAAGATGCCACACTATATCCAATTCCCTAGTACACAGGCAGAACTGTATAAGACCAAGATGGACTTTTATCAGAATGCCCAGTTCCCACACGTCATAGGGTGCATTGACGGGACACATATACCAATCAACCCCCCCGCTGTGACTGAGTACATCTACCACAACCGCAAATCCACACATTCAATAAATGTACAGGTTATAAGTGATGCTTCTCACATCATCACCGACATAGTTGCAAATTTCCCAGGGAGCACGCATGATTCCTACATATTCAGGAACAGTAGGATCTATACCCGTCTTGTTGCGGGTGAATTTGGAGAAGGGTACCTGCTAGTTAAATCCATGTGACACACCCTGAAGTATACATTTGATGCAACGATTGCTGACTGTGAATAATTTTCCTTTCTTTTACACTTATGCAGTGCGTGCTTTCATCCTGACTCCGTACCTCAACCCATCTACCCCAAGTGAAAGGAGATATAATGTGGCACATAAATCTACGCACAATGTGGTGGAGCGTACATTTGGACTCCTCAAAAGCAGGTTCCGCTGCCTCCACAAAAGTGGAGATGCACGGCAGTACCGGCACCTGATCTGCTGCAAAATAATAGCTACATGTGCCTTGCTGCATAACCTTGCCACAAAGAGGGGACACCCGTGGAAAATAGTGAATCAGAGGATGAGGAATGTCCCCAGCCACGGCACAGTGCTGCAGGCATTGCAGCTGCACCAGATGGGAGACAGAGATGGGCAGAGATTACACACAACTATTTCTGAGTAAGTAATGAGTAAAGTAAAGAGTGTTTAATTGACTTTCAGTCAGGCGATTGTACAGCACACTGCAACACTATGATGGCCTCACAGTGCCTGGTCAAGCCAAACATGGCATAGTCACTCCACCATGCTACATCCCTAGTCCCATCATTGTGTCCAATGGGTTACGTCACCCACCACACAATGGAATGTGATGGCAGTGCTTATCTTCTGCGCCCATGCGCAGCACTGCTGCGTTCAGCAGGCACACTGTCCTCGCCAGTGCTGTGTCCTGCGGCTGAACCGTACCTACCACTGCGCCGTCTGGTCTCCTGTAATGGGGGGGGGTGATGCTGCTTCGGCTTGTTGCCTCCTCACTCTCAGCCCCATCCCCCGATCCTGTGGCAGCAATTTGGTTGGTCTGAAGCACCTCCAAAGCACTGGTGACTGTTACAAATCCGTGAGTGACTTCACGGCTGCACTAGGCCATGTCCAATTGCTTGGCCACTGAGCACCTGCTGAGGACATGGGTGGCATTGCACAGCCTGTTAACTGCCTTAGTGTGCCCTTCCAGTCTCTGTCTGTCCCTGCGCCTTGCACCACGGTAGCTATCAATCTGGCTGCATAACAGCCTCACAGCATCAGACATCTCCTTCATGCCCTCTGCCACGGTGTTGTTGAGGCAGTATATGGCCTCCTTCATGTCATTGATGTTTTTATTGTTTGCCACCATCTGGCGTTGCATTGCCCGCTGCACTTTAAGCATCTGCCCCTCCAGACCAGAGAAGACACTGGACTCCTCTGTCTAATGACTGTGTGCCCTTTTTCGGCGTCTACGTGCACCTGTGCTGCCAACCTCCATGGGGGACTGTGTTACAGATGCCTGTATATCATCATCCTGCGGGGTCTGTTGTGCTCTTTGGCTCTCATCCTCTGTGCCCTCCATCTCCTGGAGGCTACCCATTGTATACCTCCTGGCTCGTGGTGGTGGTGTTGGTGATGGTGGTGATGGTGGTGATGGTGGTGTGGCATCAACAGGTGATAGGTCATCCTTCTCCAGTGTGTTTTGCTCCCTGGAAACCTCTCCTGTCTCCCCTTCTGCAACCTGGTGCGATGTTTCGCCTGTGGATACAGAATGTACTATTACTCACTTATCTGGCAGCATTTGCCTACAAGTAAATTTCATGACTGCCAATCTAGCTGTCTGTCCCCCTCTTGCTTATCTATTGATGTGTGTGACATGCATATGCTTTTTGTGGACTGACTGATATGCTATTAGTTGATAGGGACTACATCTCCCATGATGCATTACTGATTTTAGGCAAAACATGGTCTGGAGTGGGATTCTAGCAGGGGGATTGGGGTTTGGGAGGGGGCACAGCATGCTGTGCATGCATCTTACCTTGTCTGTTGGACCCTGTTGCTGAACTGTCCACGTCTCCGATGCCACTGACACTCTCCGGCTGAAGGGTGGACTCCACCATTTGTTCTAATGCAGTTGGTGCAGGCGCTGTTGATGTTCCCCCACCTGTCTTCCTGGCTTGTTTCAGCCGTTCGGCCACCCTCTCCTTGGCATGTTTCCGGAGATCGTACTATCACTTCTTGAGGTCCTCTGTTGAGTGATGGCTGATGCCGATAGCATTGATTCTCTGCTAGATCATCCGCCAAATCCTCCGTTTTTGTGTCTCAGGGACGTGCAGTGACTTTTTTCCAAAGAGCTGGTCGTGATCCTTCACCACCTCCTCTATAAGGACCTCCAACTCCTTCTCACTGAACTTGTGTTTATCGAGCCTCTAACTTTTAGCGATTTTTTATCCACATCAGAAATACCGAGTTCTTAATAGCGAAACGGTACCATTCGCGATTAGGAACTCAGTATTTCTGTTTTACCTACATCGGGCCCCAAATGGTTTTAGCGCCAGATGTAGACACTTGTGTAACATCAAAATCAGTTTGCACCATGGAGAACCAACCTCCCATAATTTATGCAAAGGGGGCATGTCTGGGGTGGACCACAGCAAACACTCCCTAGAAATGAAGCAAACCCATATCAATTAACATAGTCAGACCTGGTTTTGCATCAAATTCTTATGACAAGTGAAATCGGGCCCTAAAAATTGGGACGCAACATGATTAACCTATGTATAGCATGTAATTTACTTAATATCACCCTTATTACATACATTACATTTGTGCTGGTGCCTGTTTATCAGAATTTCAACCACAGGGTGCATCTTGAGTAGAAATCCAGGGCACCTTGAGTAGGAATCCAGTGGGTCACCACTGTACCATCATACACAGTTCAGCATCCTGCAAAACAGAATTCTTTGTATGAGCGTGACATTGGCAAGATTGAAACATGACCAACTGTAAAACTGGCACTGCACGCATTTGCATTGATCACGCAATGCAGCGCAGAAATTTTTGATGCAGCCCTCCATTATGTGAAAGATATTAAATCTAGGCCTGTTTCTCTATTCCTCCAGAGAATGACTTTTACTTCCTGAAGGAAGGAAGAGTGAACTTGGCCAAATCGGAGAACTATAGTAAGTGAACACAATGCTTCCAAAACTGAGGTGTTGCTAAGGCCAAACCAGATGGTACAGTCGGGAGAACATATTCTTTACATGGCTGAATGTTTAGCCACTCCCAGCTCCCATTCCATGTAAGCTCTAAATATAGGAACCATTAGAGAGACATAAATTGCTTTAGATGGACGTATTAGTTGGTTATTAGCTTTCTTCCGCCTTCAGCAGCTGAATCGGATGCTACCGTTTATTAACAAAATTCACCTGTGTGGTGTAGCTGAACCCAAGATTAGTTGTAAACTTATCTATCCCAAGACCCTACTGGGGGACTCGCTCGGTACCACATTGAATGCTTCCCACAGGTTCAGAATTCTGTAGTTTGGATTGCTCTCACCATCAAGAAAAACAACTACATTTAACCAGTTACCAAGTGCACTGTGTTGACACTATCTGGTTTAGTATATAATTGTAATTGAGTAGCACTTGCAAAATAGCTTTAAGAAGGGCACAGAAGTCTGGTGAAGAGATGGACTGAAAAATATTTAAGGCTATACATTTGGGAGAAAACCAGGTGCGATCAGAAACAGGAAAAAGGATGTTATACACCAGCACAAAGGGCACCAGGGAAAATAGAACCAGCAGGAGTGAGGGAGAGGGGTTTCATGTGGCTTATAATGTGGTGAATAGAGGGGTGGGAATACCCAACCCAGCTTGCAAGCAGATCATAGTAGATTAATTATCAAGAACCTCAGAGATCATAAGTGACAATGCAATTAAGATAGGAGTATTGTCTGTGCAGAAAGACGGATAAGAAAAAGTGTGTCAAAGTAAAAATAGAGAAGTGTATATGGGGTGGAAGTCAACCAATTAAATATTCAGCAGTTAAAATAAACCACGGTGCAAGAGAAAAGGAGTGCAAGGTTTGATAGATGATGAAGTTTAACTGATTGTGTGTAGAATAGCAAAACAAACATATCAACGAGGTACTCAATGAAAGGAAAATGTAATGATGGAATAGTGCAAAGAAGTTTCCAAACAGGCTGAATTTGGTAAAGGTTAAATGTGTTCTTTTAACGCCACTTTCAAGCAGTTGTATCCCCCTTTGGCTGCGTACAGAAGAGGGGGTAGCAACATTTTCCCAGGATTTGACTAATAAATTACTTAAATTGCACTTGTTTATTAAGTTTGCATTCCTGCCACGAGGAAGGGAAAGGGAAGAGCACATTCCAGTTTTAGGACCTATGGATGGACACAGAGAATAAGCCTATGAGCAAAGAGGTCTAGGGTATTTTCTTAAGATGGGGGTCATGCTTTAACATAATGATGCATGTTTTAATGAATGAGACCTGGGGAGTATGTCTTAAAACTTTATTTACTATTGAATGAGGTAACCTCTACGAAAACTTCATCGACCATCCACCAGGTGCCACAGATGGCCCCCCCAGAAATACCAGCCAGCCCACCATCTCCAACTGGACACCGATCACAGCCGAAGACACCGCCTCGACCATGAAAAACATTCACTCAGGGGCCCACGCGGACCCCTGCCCCCTCACATCTACCACAGAGCCACGGTCGCCATCGCACCTGAACTACAAAGCACCATCAACACCACCTTCAAAACAGGCACCTTCCCAGATGACTGGAAGTGCACAGAATTCAGACCCCTGCTCAAGAAGCCCACAGCTGACCCCACCAACCTCAAGAACTATCGCCCCATCTCGCTCCTCCCCTTTGCAACCAAAGTTGCAGAGAAAACAGTCAACAGGAAACTGACGCGATTCATTCGAGAGAACACCGTCCTCGACCAATCCCAATATGGATTCCGAAGCAACCACAGCACAGAGACCGCCCTACTCGCCGCCACTGACGACATCTGCACCCTCCTGGACCAAGGACACTCCGCAGCCCTCATCCTACTCAGCCTATCAGAGGCCTTCGACACCGTCTCCCACCGCACACTAGTCGCCACACTACACGACACAGGTATACAAGGAACAGCCCTGGAGTAGTTCCGATCATTCCTCACTGGAAGAAGCCAAAGGATCAGACTCCCACCCTTCCTCTCCGACCCCACGAAAATCACCTGCGGAGTCCCACATGGGTTCATCTCTGAGCCCCACCCTCTTCAACATCTACATGGCCCCCCTCGCAGCCATCGTCCGACAACACGGCCTCAACATTGTATCATACGCCGACGACACCCAGCTCATCCTCTCCCTCACCAAAGACCCCACCACTGCAAAACTCAACTTCCAGAAAGGAATGCAAGACGTCACAGTCTGGATGACCAACAGCTGCCTGAAGCTCAACACCGAGAAGACAGAAGTACTCGTCCTCGGTAACACCCCTTCTGCATGGGACTGCACCTGGTGGCCGACCGCCCTCGGAAGCCCACCTACCCCCTCAGACCACAGCAAGAACTTTGGCATCGTACTCGACTCATCACTCACCATGAACCAACAGGTCAACGCCATCACCTCTTGCTGCTTCAACACCCTCCGCATCCTCCACAAGACCTTCAAGTGGATCCCCCCTGAGTCAAGGAAGAAAGTCACCCACGCACTCATCACCAGCAGACTGGACTATGTAAACCCACTCTACGCCGATATCAACAAGTCCCTACTCTGCAAACTCCAGACAATAAAGAACACCGCTGCCAGACTCGTCCTCGGCATCCCTCGACACGAACAGATCAGCAACACCTACGAAGTCTCCACTGGTTCCCTGTGGAGAAAAGAGTCACTTTCAAAATCCTCACTCACACCTACAAATGCCTACACAACAACGGACCGAAAAACCTCAACAACAGAATCAACTTCCATGAACCCAAAAGAAACCTCCGATCTTCCAACCTCGTTCTGGCCGAAACCCTGCACATCCACAGAGCCAGAGCAGGTGAAAGATCCTTCTCTCACATTGCAGCCAAGACCTGGAATGAGCTACAGGCAGACATCAGACGCGCCCCCTCCCTGAACACCTTCAGGAAGACCCTCAAGACCTGGCTCTTCGTCTAAACAGATCTGCGGACCTCCTCAGTGCCTTGAGACCCTCACGGGTAAGTAGCACGCTTACAATTCCCTGATTGATTGATTGACTAATGATGTACCAGACTACACGACCTAACCTAAAATGCAACCAGATCATAGTAGATAAAAGGATGTGTAATGCAACCCTATTGGGGAGGAGATGAAAGGTCTAGTAAACTTTTAGCTAATTGATAAAAAAGAAAACAATCCTGTATAATTGTGTCAGGTACTAATACTTTTGGACAGTGATCAATGATAAAGATATAAACATTGTGTTTGGGGACCACTATAAAATGTGACTTAAAGAGGAAAACACAACTAATGTTGTTGAGACTGATGATTTTCTTGAAGACTCTAATCTTCTGACTTTTACTTAAGGAGATAGCAATGTAATATTAGTAGCAACAACTAAAAATGAATTTGAGATAGCATTTAATATAATTAAAAGGGGCACATCATCTGGGTTGGATGGCTTTCCAACTGAGTTTTTAGAAAATGTATCACGTAACTGTTACGATTTCTTGCAAAAATTTAGAATGAAATGCTTTGACAAAAAGGCAAACGGACTGACTAACATATAAATAACCCTTATTATATTAACTATGAAACCTGATAAAGATCTGACCTTTTCTTTCAGTTATAGACTCATTCCCCTACTTAAGGTAGACTTAAAATTGTTACCTGAATTTTGACATCAAGATTGGAAAAGATGCATCAGAGTAAGGCTGCTTATATTAAAGTAATGTGCAATATACTTACGTACCATACTTGACATATTGGCTTTGTGCAACACCTTAAAAGTCACAAAAACAGTATCAACCCTTGAGGGTGGAAAGGCATATGAGAGGGACAAGATGATCCTTTTGTGTACAAAACTCCTAAAATGTTGAGAACCGATAGAACTCCTATATCTTGATAATGCTGTTTATTCATGACCTAAGGCACATATACTAACCAATGGCATTGCATTTCCAAAACTTTAAATCTACAGAAAGGAGCTTGTTGGGGTTGTCCCCATCACCAATTCTCTTCAATCATGTTTTAGACCACCCTGCTTATACATCTGAGAAAAGTTCCTGCTCTAGAAAGGATATATGCTTTGGCAAAACACTACCCTATGGCACCACAAGCTTTAAACATTATTGAAATGTGCAGCCTGTGCTCAGGTTACAAACTCAGGGGCATAATCTCAAGGACACCTTGGCGATTTAGCGGCACTTTTCCACCTCGAAAGTGGCGATAGATTTATCGCCCTATTCACAAGCCTGCGCTAACAGCCAACATCGTCAGTTTACCTGTGACAGCTGCCGCTAATAACATCGCCAAGGCGGACTACGACAACTAACGCTAATCATACGCAGAGTAGGCTTTCCAGTCCAAAAACTCACAATAACACCACTTCGCGATATTCTCAGCGACCAGCCAGATCGGCGATGCGGCCCAAAAACAGGCGATAAGGCACGTTAGCAGCAGGAACTTAAGACCTGCGTTTTTCTGGTCTTAAGTAGGATGAAAACCTGCAGTAGAAAGGGAGCCCAGCCCAGCTCCACATCTGAAGACCAACGGATGCCATGAAGCCACTAATAATGCAGCTCGGAGAACCAAGAGGGCCACAACACCCACCGCCACCACCCCCAGGACCACCCCCACCCCAGGCCCACCCCCCTGGACTACCACTGAGGCAGCGCAGAACAAGACAGCGGACCTTCTGTGTGCGTCTCTGTGTCCGCCATATCCTGACCATAGGCCTACACACACGTGGCCAACCACCTTCAATGGCCAAATTTACACCAGCGACGAGGTGGCTACGTCACACGCCACCCGGCGCACATCTCATCACCGCCTGCAGGGACGTTTATGCCAGGGCAGCACCCCTCACCTTGCCACAAGGCTGCCGCCGTGACCGCTGGTGCCTGTGCGATCCTGTGCGCCTGCTGCACCCCAGCCCGCTGGTCCCCAGACCCATCCGGCACCCAGCAGTGATTGCCCTCCCCTGCGCACCCAGGACTCACTGCTCACCTGCCGCCTCCGGCATGTCTCCAAGAGGGCCCACCACGTGCCGGTGTGATTTTCAAGCCCAAGGCCCACGAGCCTGGCAGCCTCCTTAGCTGATCACTGGCATCCGTGCAACAGGCCCCCAGCGCACCCTGCAGCACCGCACCGCGGAGTTCTGTGTGTGCTGACCGCTCCCTTCGGCCTACACTGCTGTCCAGCAGGTCTTACACAAATCAAATCCAGTCCCGACCTCCAGGCCTACTACATCGTTGCATGCTGCACACCCGCTCAGCTCTTCAGGTGGGCCTAACTCAGTGCACCACAAGTCACCGTCCAGCCTCCTGGCCACTGCATCATCGCAGGCTGCACACCCGCTCAGCTCTTCAGGTTGGACTAACTCAGTGCACCGCAAGTCATCGTCCCGTGGGGCTACCCCACAAGTCCGCCTCCAGCAGCCAACAGCATGTACTCGGTAACACCACTGGAGCCCTTCACAGTCACAGGGCCACCCCCGTCCCAGGCAGGCCGCTGGAAAGCCTGGGTGGAACGTCTGGAGATGTACTCCGAAGCACACAACATCCCAGCACTGCGGCGGCGGCCCACGCATAGGCGTGTGAGGAGTATGAAGGAATGGCCTGGGGCTCTGGGCATGGTTCACTTCTGGGCTCTGGGCATGGTTCAGTTCTGGGCTGGCCACAAAAGTAACTTTGTTCTGGTTCAGTTCTGGGCTGGCCACAAAAGAAACTATGGCATGTGTCTCTGTTGTAGTGTCGACGCCACCCGGACCTTAATCGACAATGTTGCAATGTAGCATGCACCCGGAGAGCGGGCTCTCCCGAATGGAAAAATAAAGGAGCGCAAGACCACTTGGGGTCTTGGCTCATACATGCCAACTGTTGTGAGTGTATCTTCATTGCCGCACCATAAGCCAAAGGCCTAGCCTTAATCGCATACTTGCTTGATCATAGACATGACACATCTGTGTGAATTAGAATGTTTTAATCACATTCGGTGGAGTGTTGCAGCTGGACCAGTACATGGCCATGCAAACCCCACTTTACATTGTTGCCCCGTGGAGGGCCAGCCAGAGTGCTTTAGGGATTGACAAGTTCATTGGAAGAGGAAGAGTTCAGTCCGCGGTCTGATTGCTGTGTCATTGGTAACCAAACCAATTATGGCAGTCCATGTCGAGGGCCAAGGTGAGTGTCACA
This sequence comes from Triturus cristatus, assembly GCF_964204655.1. Classification (NCBI taxonomy): domain Eukaryota; kingdom Metazoa; phylum Chordata; class Amphibia; order Caudata; family Salamandridae; genus Triturus; species Triturus cristatus. The sequence continues at coordinate 318,744,386 of NC_140588.1, forward strand.
GAGTGTATCGGGGACAGTAGAAGGTGTTATTCCAAGGCATGATGTAGAGGGCAGAACAAAGCTGAAACAGGCCATATAGCAGCGATGAATGCTACCGCTTCCTTCCACCAGAATGGCAGAATCATTCACATCATCGTCCTCTGATGTGTGATGTTCCTCACATGTGGGTGGTGGTGTTTTGTCTGCAGCACTGTGTGGCACTGACACATTAGGGCCAGAGGTGGAATGTCTGCCACACTGTGTGTCAGTGCCACATCAGGGGCCGGAGGTGGAATGTCTGCCGCACTGTGAGGCACTGACACATCAGGGTGCGGAGATGTGGATGGAGCAGTAGCAGAAGCATTCATCTGCGCCAGGCCTTGTGGCAGCAATGCTACGATGAGGATCTGCAGGGCATGGAAGATCCCAGCTACATCTCGCTGGTGTGCAGCCCTGGCAACCATTATTTTCGCCTGCATCTGCTCCATGTTCTCCATGATCCTCTGCATGTGTCTCAACTCCTGGGTGACATAGCTGGAGCCACTCTGACTAGCCAGTTGTTCTTATCTCAGATTCAAAACTCCAGCGATGTCAGCCATAGATTGCTGGAGAGCATGGAGCAGACTGTGGGTGTTCATTAGGGACTGTAAGTGGTACCTGATGGGACTTAGACACCCACATATGGCATCTAGTTTGGCTGCCATGAGGTCGAACCCCACCGGCACCTGATCAGCCATCTCCTTCTGGCCATCTAACACACGGCGTTGGAATGCCATGTGTTGGTCATGGGGGACCTAGGAGACAGCCATGGTGGTGGGTGCATCTTGCTGTGTCGTCTGTGCAGGGGGTGGGGTCTCCTCGATGCAGCTGGGCTGCTCTGCTCCTGGGGGTGGGGTGCTGAGGGTGTCCATGAGCTGTTGGAGGGCGTCGCTGTCGATGGTGTGGCGGTCCTCTTCATCATCAGTGAAGAGATGTATGGTCTGCTCTGCAGGAGGTGTTGATTCTCCCTTTGCAATGTGAAGGGGAGGTGCAGTTTAACAGTGTGTTACATGTATGTTCACACAATGGACAAGGTTACAGACAGACTGCATGACAATATACATTGTGAATGTTTGGGAGGAGTTGCCTATTTGATGCGGGACAGGGGACATTTCTACACCATCAGGGATGTGGGGATGTACTTGTACATTATCCTCTCACAGTTTCCTGCTATGCCAAATGTGATTGGCCAGTTTCTACACACAAGCTGTTGTGTCCTCTGTTCTGTTGTGAGAGTGTTGCAGTTTGTACCACATTGTTGTCAATGTTGATGTGCTCTGATTCTTATGTGTGTGTGCTGCATTGTGGGAGAGTCGCCCTTGCAGCCCTGATTTTGTCTGCCCTTATCCCTTTCAGTTGGTGTGCCTTTCACTTCTGTGCTCATACAGTGCTGAGATGTTGCAGACTTAGGTAAATTGGGCTATTGGTGGGAGTTGGGAATCTTGGGCATGGTTTGTCCACAGATGTCTTGTTGACGTCAGGGGTTGTTTGTGCACGTGGATGTGTCAGAGTGTGACCTGTTCCTTTATGGATGTGGTCCACACTCAGCGACATCAGTGTCATGGCGTGCACTGTGTCATGATAATTATACTGCAGCCATGCTAATCATCATGCAGTGTCACTTGCATTGTCAGTGTGGCTCATTGACCCGCAGCTTTGCTGGGTTCAGCACATTTGCATGGGTTTGTTGTGGGATTGGTGATGTGTGGGGAGGGCCCCCTCTGGGCATATTATCGATGGGGGCCTACTTGCTGTTTCTATGTGTGCTGTGGTATGCCAAGGAGATCAGGGACATGATCCAGAGTCATTGTGGGTGTGCACTGTGCTTTACTTAATTGAGCATGTGTGCCATTTTGCCCATCTCCCCCCGTCCCCCCGTCCCTGGTCCTTACTCACCCTGTTGCTGTTGGGTCAGGGCATGTTGAGCAGTGTACGGTCCCCCAACTCCTGCCAACGTCTCCCCAATGATGACTGTGGACACCATTTCCTCCATCTCATCCAGCTCCTGCTGTGGTGCTGGACTCTCACCTCCAGTCTACATTGTGGATTTCCGGTTGTTAGCGAGTTTCAGCTTGGTTTTGTGCTTCACATCATTCCAGTGCTTCTTGCAGTCGTCCACTTCCCTCCTCTTCACTCTGACCGCATTCACCTTGGCCAAGATGGACTGCCATATTGTATTTTTAGTTGCCAATGGCACAGTGGAGGTGATGAACAGTTGTTGTTGGTGTTCTAGCATCTCCATAATCAGGATCTTGTTTTCCTGCGGACTGAATCGTGGCTTCCTCTTCTTCTTCTCCTTGCCCTTCTCCTTCCCCGAGGTCCCTGGCTGGTCTTCCAGGTGGTTTGTGGGGTTCTGGTTGGCCTCTGTAGTTGCTTCGGCTTCCTCCATGGTGCTTCTCAGTTCTTTGTTTTTACTTTGGCAGCTTTTATGGTGAATTTTCACGCATGATGTGGGAATAGCAAGCCTGGCGCTGATTATCACTGATATTTTTATCGCTGATGGGCCCATCGCAAATTTTTTCACATTCGGGTTTCCTTTTTTATCGGCGTCCTGGTAATTTTAATGCGTACATTTGACAAGTTATCGGGGAACTATCGCCTGCTGCCGGCGTGTTGGGAATACGCCGTTAACACAGAGTTTGTTTCCCGTGATAGACGGCGTTATGTAAAATTGCGTTAGCCTAGGTTGGCGATGATCATTGCACGTTCTTGAGCATATCCCCCTCAATCTTTCTAAAATGTAATGTTCCCATTACCTGTATCTTCCAGTATAGGGTAAGTGGAAAGTTTAACCATTGCCTAGTTCCCTTAAGATATATTGTATCTGGGATACATATTTTTTTTTTACTCTTATAACATTGTTAGCTTTAACCTAAAAGATATGTTACAAAAGTAAGGCAGTCATGGCATAAAGGCGGATACATCCTTGTGAACTTTAAACAGTGTATGGGATTTGGATTTTGTGGAACAAATAACAGATACTTTTTGTTCCAAGATGCAGAACACCAATTCCAATTTTTAATTTGGTCTTGGGATATTTTTTATTCAGCAAAATATCCTTCTTATAAAATATTGGATGCCGGCAAAACTCTTCGGATCAGAGTCATCCGATAATGATAGCTGTTGGGTATGTATTAGCCTTTAACAGTATACTTAATAAAAATACAATAATTTTGATTTTAAATGTTAATGTAGAAAATTAAAGAGTGAGCATTAATAGAAGAAAGTGCTAAAACAATTAAAAAAAGTCCATAGCTGTTACAATTACACATACTAGGCCTCAAATTGTTCTATTGCAAAGCTAAAACTTTAGAAATGATAAAGAGACGAATACCTAGTGTGAAAATGAGCATGTGTACCATGAAGATATAACAGGCCCTCACTAAAAGATGCTTTTTTGTTAAAAAGATTAACATTTTATGACATGATTCACATATTTTGTAGAAAATGTTGGAGTTTTCTCAAATGCTCATTGATAGACATTTATCAGGTTATAGCTTTTAATTGGAAACTGTGTAACCTTACATGAAAAACAGTAGAAAATCTTGAATGCTGACCCCTTGAACTGACTTGTTTTGCTTTCCAGGTTATGTCATTGCAAAATGTTTATAGTTATCTTAGTAGACGTTTACATTTCTGCATAACTTACTTTAGTTGAAGAATAGTCTAGTATAAGTATGTGTGGGAAAGCTCAGTTGTAAGCGGAGATATTAGTTGCAACATTTTTAGTTAACAAAACTTTAGTTCATTGTCTCTTGAAGATACAGAGAGGAGTTATCAGGTTCCCAATAAATCCTCAGACGGTGATTGGATGAAAGAAGACAGAAGATGCAACAGATGCTGATACTAACAAAATGTGTTCTTTATATATGTGTGGTCCTAGATTGGTGCAGAGCTTTTCATTTATCATTACCTCCCTGGCCAATTTCTCATGCTGGCTCACATTTGCAGATGTTGGTCCACAAAGCTTTGATTGAGAACCTTTCTCTTTTGCCTCAAACCCTGTGCTTTATTGCGTGAGACTCCACTGAGTTTCTTGAACATCTCTTTATGGGACGTTCTGCTTTGAATTTCTCATATTATTGAACTGAATCTATTGAACCTTTTTGCTTTCTTCCACTCTCTCACAAAATAACTCTTTATGGGTTCTAATTGACTCCTTTCTCATTTATTCTTAGAACATGGGTTCTTTCCTTTATGCACCAAGCTTGTTAATGATTTATGCATTGTATTGATACTAACTTGAATTGAGTTATTTATTGATGAATAAACCTGATTTAATCAAATTTAGCTACTAAAAATTTGAAAAATAAGACATTAAAACTTCTTAAACTCTGTTCATTGACTCACACCTAATGTTAATTATTGATGATATTGTTAAAATAAATAATGATTAATTTCCCTTCTCGCCCCAGCGGTCAAGGTCCATCGGCCTGACCGAGGGGGGGTGTTAGCCTGAATTATCTTTTTGTAAACATTTATACTTAATTTAACCTGATTCTCATTCCAGCAGCTTTATCGTAGTTTGGTGCAAATGATATACGCATACAAAAGTGTAATGCAATTATGCATGTTATTAGTATCTTGGTAGAATTCAGAGTCCTAATAACAATCTCTAAAAACATGAATTACTCTGGGCTATGACGATCAAATAAATGTAGTTAAGAACCTTCAACAACAATTCGTTTGAGAAGAATTTATGACTCAAAAGAGCATAATATTACAAATATGGAAGCCCAGCAAACTTCCTATCAAGGACAAATGGATTAATGTCTTGTGTTGCTAAGTATCACTTGAGAAACGTTTACATAAAAAGTGGAACTAGCTATATATTTGAGAAGATATAGAAACATGTTAATGAACAATATATATAGAAAATTAACATTTTACAGTGCTTGCTATGAGTTGCTCTTGCCTAGCCACACCCCTTTTTTCTACCTCTTCACATTTTCCTGGTGCAGTCGCCTACATCCATATTCTACCTCCTTTTTTTGGTATCACTTGATGATAGATTTCTACATAAAAGAACACATATTGTATAGGCTGTGCTATAGTCTAACAATTTCCTTATCATTGTTACATACTGCATTTTAACTGTGTGATGTAGTACTACATTATACATGATATTTGCAATTTTGATTTGTGGTTGACATTTATTACCTGTACATTTTTGTGGAACTTGTTTGAGAAAGTATGCAAGAAATGCAGGATGGTTGTAATGGACAGGCCCTGCTTTCTCTGCATGCTAATTTGGGGCTGAAATTAAGGCAATGTCCAAATTGTTCATGAGTAGTGGTTGGCACCCAGGGAATATTTTTTCATATATACCCACAATAAAAACTGCATCATTAACAACTAAGGAAATAAAAGAACAAAGGTACAAATAAAGATGAAGTATGGAAAGTAGCATAAAAGTCACCAGACCTGGAAATACCCAGGCACTAGTGTAAGAGGCTGTCCCTTATCATCATCAAGACAAATGCGCTGGCTACGGAATTAGAACGGTTTAATATTCAGGATCAGGCCTTTCCTGCCCTGGCCTTTAATTGGAGATTTTGCATTCTCTAAAGAGGTTGCTATGGAGTATTCAATTTAAAGTTATCCATTGAAAATCAATAGGTGCTAGCCAAAAACGTTTAGCAAAAAATAGGCAAGGGAAATTGGCAGGACCCTTCTGCAATGCATCAATGAAATACTTAATATTGTCCACACTGGACCTGGTGCCAAAGATGGAGGTAGGGGTATTTAGGAGATACACAAACTGCCCTCATTGAAAGGAAACTCCAACTATAGAAGATTGAGTCCATGGTATTATGCATGTCCCTCGAGGAGGCTATGAATATTGTCAGGAAGGGACAGCCAGTGTCTTTTAAGTCAGACTTTAAATTGTTTCCAGTGGATTCGGATACCTGTAACTTGCTAAGGTGCAATCACTTCAATAGTTTCTTGTTTCTGAACAGGAACGGTAAAGCTGAATGCAGGAATTCTGAGGTGCATCTTTAGTAAAATGAGAGACACTGGTAATGGCTGTGGTGCTTGAAAAGTGTTGACATTGATATCAATAATAAGGCAGGCAAGATAAGCAAAATGTTTACACTGAAGCAATTACAGTCTCAGATGGAGAAGCTAAATTTCTCCTCAAAAGTGATCCATCTAAACTGTCCTTTGCCAGTGTGGGCTGGCATACTTGTTGCATTTCCTCATGTTGTAAAATGGCACTCGGCATGACCTCCAGGTGTTGGATTCGTTTTTCAAGGCATTAAATGACAGGTCACTCTGGAGCAGGTTAGTTTGAGGTAGATTGGGACAAGAAGCTTTGAAGGATACTACTGTTAGCACTGGCTTAAGATAAACTTATAAAGACATGTAGGGTATAACAATGGCGTAGCAAGGGGGGCAGGGGTGGTTCACCATGGGCAGCATGAGTTTTAGGGGCAGCAGCCTCCCCCCTTACCTTTGGCCATCACGTGAATCGCCAGCACCCTTGAACCCTCCCTTACCTGCAGTTATTGCAGGTATCGCCAGCACCATCCCCGCTGCTCTTACATGCCACAGTGGGCAGCCAACAGTGGGACCGCCACGGGCAGCACATGGGCTAGCTACGCCACTCGGGTACAATCAAATGTCTAGAATTGTGGAAGCTAAATGATATCATGGATATATTATCCGTCCTGGAGGTTTTCCCAATTCTGAGTGGAGCGGCAGTGCATGGAGGGAGTGCTGAGAAGCACAAACATCAGATCCTTGTCTGGCAGTTTGCCCATATCACAAGTGTTCAATAAGTGCCTGACCCACTGTCTGCTCATAGAAAGTCTGTCAAGGTCACCCATTCTAATTTGACTGAAACCGAGTCATCATTTCACAGGTAAATTTATGGAAGGGTGCAATAAAGTGGTAGCTGATGCTCTTTCTTTTTTGTAGATGAATGAGCTCAGAACGCTGGCTTCAGGCAGGGAGAAATTCATAACAACACCCATGTGCTATCTGTGGAATTCAGTGTACCCAGAGTAAAAGAAATGGATTTGAATTCTCAGTCACAAGTTTATGTCTCAGTCACAGGGCAAGTATGACATAGTGATCTAGACTTATAGAGACTCATAAAAGTACCAAGGCACGGGGCAACACTATATGTCAAAGAATGCAACAATAGTTTTGTTAAATAGTTTTTGCGTGAAGTGAGAGCTAAATCATGAAAAGTGATAAGGCTAACAGCTCTAGAAGTTGTGGCAAATTCCACAAAACAGAATGAGCAAATGTCTGTCAGGATTTTGATCAAAAGAAGGATGATAGGTTCCTGAGAAATGTTTGGGGTAATCCTGGGCAATCTTCACAAGGTGTGCATTTGACAGTAGCAGGCACACACGCTGTGCACATGTGCATAAATCATAACATTTGGAGGAACACTGAAAGTCATCGCATGGACTGTGATCTGGATGGACGGAGAAGAGAGGCAGGTAATTCAGTCCATTCACTGATTTATGGAAGATGGTAGAATTGAATTTAAAAACTGTTGAAACAGTTAAAGATCTTGGCTTGTGCAAGGGTGAAAAGGTAATAAGCATCGGCGGTACAATGTGTGTTGCAAATGAGTATTTGGCATGAAGTGGACAGAAGATTACTTTGTCGCACAGGAATGGGTTCCCACCAACATTGAATCAATTTAGCAATATTATGAGATATACTCTCAAAATGTATGACTTTGGATACCACCATTGTAATACTCACACCTTTAGTATTGGTGTAGCTTTAACACTAGTGCCAGTCAATCATATTTGGATCAGCTCTGAGAAGTAGATGGAGAAGTATATATTTTTCACCTTGGTATATTGACTATTTGATGTATCATTCAGCCACCTAGAAATGCTATATATATGTTTTTTATAAATGTTATATATATTCCTCGAAATTAAGCTTTTCCACAGGATTTTTTCTTGTCCCTCGATCTTTGTAAAGTTTTCATGTATTCTCTTGAAAACATTATTCAAGCTTTCTGCATGGACATAGTGCTTTATGGATATAATACTCAGATGATTCTGGATTCAATTAAATGCCTTCGCAGCATCAGGATGCCCCATCATGCTTGTTCAGGGCCAGCTTTAGGGTGATGCAACCAGTGGGGTCACACTGGACGCTGACCTGGAGGGGGACACTGACCTCAGGGGGCGCTGTGTTTAGCAATAACATACATTTTAAAACCACCTGCTGAAGAGTTCCTTGTACATCCAGCTTTCAGGCAGCATTATAAATGTCATGATAATTCTTGTGATTAATATTCCTGAGAGAGAGAGGGCGAGAGAGAGAGAGATCAGAGTTTTTTCTAGTGTCAGTTTTGACACTTACCATAAAGTAGCGCAGAGGGCTAATATGCCTGCTGCAAAGAGGAGATCTGTATTTTATGTAGATAGCTGAGTGAATTAGTAAAGCCAGCCTTTATTAGTGCTTTAAAACAAATGAAATATATGTGTGAGAGGGGTTATGGTGAGATGAGGGGCACTTTTGCCTGTGTGGTAGTGAGGGAATCTGAGGAGGATGTCATGTGGGGTGCGCCAAAACAGATTGTCACACAAGGCCGGCTTTAGCTCTGGTGGCACCCGGTGCAACAATCTTTTTTTGTCTATCAGCCACCGAAATATGGAGGAACCCAAATGTCTTGAAGATTAAAATTGATAAGTGGTTGATATTGAGACATAATAACCTTTGAGCCCCCTTCTCCTGGCTTTCAAGCTTAGAAAATGCTGCTCATCCACTCTTGAAATTCAGGACTATTGGTTTTCTTCTGGATAAAGTTCTGATTTTAAAGAGGTAGGTCAGTGGAGTGATATTTTCTTGTTATCTTCAGGAGAGACTCATTTGAATAGTTTAACCATTTGAAATACCACCACTCCAACACGGGCACTCATGGTGAATGTAGGAATCCTTTCTAATGTTAATTATGTAGGTGCCTGCTGTCTTCATTTTCCGGCATGTACCATCCAGATCTTCCTTAAGGAGTTCAGAATATAGCAGTGCACTTGCTTCACAATTTTCTCACGTATGACAGAGTTTCTGAATCATGTGTGGAATAACACTGGCTCCTGGAAGCACAGTAAAATGCAGAGCTGACTCTTGCTCCAATAGCACCCTGGGCAGAAAGATATGTGCCGCCCTCGCTACTGCTGGTGAATAAAGTAAGATGCCAGATCCTTTTCACCGGCTGGTAACTGACTGGCTACATAAGATCAGAGATTTGCCTCTGAATATACATCCCCAGAACCTCCCGCAGCTCTCCTGAATCAACCACAATGTAGCTCTGTCAGGTTGGTTCCTTCCAAGTTGTTTATGGGGTTGGGTGCCAATGTGTGTCCGCAGGAAATAGCGATAGATGGGAGGGCAAGGCAGAGGACTGATATGGTGCTAAAAACAGCCACTACGGCATGTTAAAAATGGTTAGGACTACTTTAAACAGAATCACTGGAGCCAAGAAAGAGGGGCGTTGCTGTTTGCAGAGTCTTTATGTGGACAGTTCTTTTCACCCCTCAGAAGAGGAATAGCACTTGTTACAATGCATGTGTTTATAACGCATGCCATTACAACACAAGTCGGTACAACAAAGCATTGTTATATCGCATGGCATTCCAATACAAGTTGTTACAATGACTTGCTGCAGGGCGGGCGCAGGAGTTTGGAGTAGTATACATAACTATTCCAACTCCAGTGTGTGCAACAGTAGGCAAGGTGTTTAATTGAAAATCCAACACCTTCTGCCCCCTACAGCAAGTTGTTGTAACGACTTGCATTGTAATGGCATATGATGTAACAATACGCCGTTGTAACGACTTGCGTTGTAATGGCATGCGTTGTAAACGAAGCATAGTAAATGTTGTTTGCTTGGAAGAGTGGCGCCCTGGGCCCAGCTCGTCCATACTATAGCATACTTGTCAACCCTTTCCGATTCAGGCGGGAGACTATCAATTTCAAGGCTAGTTTCCTGATTCCTCTATGCCAAAACCTGATTCTTTGTTGGGCTTCTGTGACAGGTTCTGGTCTTGCGTGACTCAGAGTATGCACAGCCAGTAACCTGCTCCTGCAGGTTCCTGCACAACATTTCTGTCCCACTCTCTCTCTGCCCGCCATAGCGCTTTCTCGTGCTCCTGACAGGTAAGGCAAAAAAAGGTTTATTTACATTTAGTCCCATGCTTGACAATAGACCCGATTCAGGCCTCAATAGAAATCAATAGGAGAAATACATTTGCATGATTATTTTTTTTAAATCTCCCACTTTCCTGTTCTAAAATGTTGGCATGTATGCCATAGGCTGGCCGTGGTGAATACAGCTCAAGTTTTACACTCTAAAAGCTTTCTGTGGTTTTAGTCCTGATATATTTTTCAGACTGCACTGTAGAGATATGTCCTGAGGCAAGCACTTCATTCCAGTACATTAGTTCAACTCTCCAACCATCGCTTTAGGCTCTACCGTCGAGGTGAGACATCATTTTTAACACAAGTACTACACATATGAATTAATTTACCATTAGAGATGCAACCAATTAGGAACCGTGTTACATTCTGGAGAATAAGGGAAGTAGCACTACAAGACTAATCTTTTATGTACTCTTTCATGCCTTTGTGAAAAGTCCAACCTCATGAGATTAAAAGTACAAAGAGGGCATAGTACTTTCTATTTGTTCTAATTGTGCATGACTATTCCGAGAAAATTCACATTTTATTTCCATTTGGACACTGGGCCAGTTCACCAAGGCATGCAAAATTATGTAATAGAATATTATTGGAGTGCAACTTCAATTCTCCAAAATGCCTTTGTGACTAGGCGCCCTTGTGTTCGTGCTTACAATATGCTAGTTATTCCAAGCCTTTTAGCCAGCTAATGTCCTCACAAACAACATTAATCATTTGTGTGAAACAGAAAATTACAACTGCAAATGTGTCAGACAGCATGCTTACCGTCTCTCCCATAACAAAGGAACTACTGTATCCAACTCTGAAACACAGTTAATTGCACCCTGCTTTCTTGAAGTGGGCGAAGGCTACGAATAACCTAGCCCTGTGTCACAGCACATTATTGACAACTAAATATAAAAGAGCTTTCAATTACATCAAATATTATCACAGTGTTGAAAAAGCATGTCTATTGCCAGGGGGTAAATTGCTGGACTGCCTCACAAGTCCGCAGTGCACTGTGGTAGCTGCTACCTCTCCAGCTGAGATTTGTTCTTAATGCATTTTCTCAGATGCACTGGTTCTGGTAGCTGAGAAACACCGCAGTAACCAAGAGCAGGCAAAGGAGGTGTGACTGGGCAGCCTTGGGCAGTGGTGGCAGGCAGCAGAAAATCTTAACTTCGAGATGCGCCCACGCCCCAGATAGCCCAGGGGAAAGTCATTCTTTTTACTCAACATTGTCCAAAGTAAATGTTTCAATATCGGCCTTCAAACACATGGAAAACATTTTCTTCCTGCTACAAGTAATCATTTTGGTTCGGACAAAAAGAGGAAGGGCAAGGCGTGCTGTGTTTTTCCAGGTGTTGGCCTCGATTAAATCACAGTTACTGAATAAACAGTTCGGCAGAAAATCAAAGTTAATAAATACTTTTAAAAACGGTATCATCTGTTTAAGAACCATGGGGCATATTATCAAGCCAGGCGATAAAATCATCGCCGCTTTAGCGGCAGAAAACTGCCGCTAAAACGGCGATAATGGGCTTGATAATCTGCTCTATGGAATTCCAATTGAAGCCCATGTTAGATGTCCTTCACATCTAACATGGGCTTCAATTGGAATTCATATAGTTTACCTGAAAAAAATCTTTGTAGTGTTTAAATTATCGAAACATAATTTCAGAGGCACAGGGTTTTCTTAGGTGCCTGCTATTATCGCTGCCTAATTCTGGGTAGGAGAGTCACAAGTTTTGAGTCCACCCTATACCTTTTTCTTCCACCATCCTACTCGTACTTTATTTCATTCTTGTTCATTCCTTCATTCTCACTTTGTCAGAGTTTTCCTATCCTTTTTTCCTTCACTTTTCATTTTCCATTTCTCTTGCTCTCGGTCAAAGTGAGATAATGAACAAGCATTTGTAATGCAATGGTCTTGCATTTGCGAGAGTTTAAGCTATTGGCATTGTAAATTACATGCCTTTTATTTATTTGTTTTAAAAACCAACTTATATATAAAAGGCATTTTAATTTACAATGACCAAAGCTCAAATTCTCGCAAATGCGAGACCTATTGCATTGCAAATGCTTGTTGATTTAAGGAAATAATAACGCGACACAAAGACTTTGAAACAACACCACATTTCTGCTAGTCCTGTGTGCAGATGCCGAGGAACATGGTGGAGCTAAATACAAGAACTGTTTGTGTTTACGGAACATCTCAAGGGCATAAATCACGTGTTACTGCACAACACGGGCAAAATGACAACTGCAAACCGTATGTGCTCTGAAGTTGAAAATATTTTTTTTTTTGTGGTAGAATGGTGGAAGAGCAAAAAATACATAACAATTACCAAATCAACATAGCCAAGCATTTCCGTAGAGGGCAAATGTGGAGAAATCAAATTATGCAGCATAAAAGGTTTTATCTTCATTCTGTGTTTTACAGTGCTCAGACCTGAATGAATACGAAGGCCAGCGTCCCGGGAGTGGTGTGTGTGGGCCGCCATTGTAAAACTGAAAGCGTGCGTGGCGCGCTGCAAAAAAAATGACACTAAATGAGTGCATATATATTTTAAACAACAAGGGAACCCAAAGGTAATGGACCATGGACCTTGGGAGTTAATTATTCTAGACAACAATGGTCCCTAGAAGGAAGAATTTTTGAGAGCGAAATGAATATAGACTCAGTCGTTCCTATATTGGCTTGACTTGCCCAGCCGGGCAGAGGTCTAATATTTACTTTTAAACAATTTTAAAAAACAATTAGTACAAACAGTACATAAAGTGGGACACAAGCCTGTGCCCTACTTAGCCATGAGGTACAAGAGAGAGCGGTGAACAACAGGAGGCTCAGGCAATGCTAATTGGTTTGTTACACATGACTATACACAGAATTGTGAGGAACAAATTGCAAAAAACACCTTTACAAAGATATAAATAGCAGTTTTTCGTATAAGGTGTATCAAGGTGTCGAACGCGTTTCGAACCGTGGAGAGAATGAGGACATAAGGTACATGCCTGTTAGGTAGAGCCTATTAGTCTGAAGGGAAAGTGTGGAAGGAAAATACAACAAGGAGGCAATTAGGGTACATATGCTTAGATGTCAAGAAGTTAAAAGACAACGCGGTTTTAAACTCAGGAAGGTGTGGATTGAAGAACGGTGAGTGGTAGTGACTTGCGTAGTTAAGGAGCGGTACTGGAAGTGATAGAGTACGTGGTATAGTGGATTAGGGATATGCGTGTGACCTATCAAGGTGGCTAATTAGGCCAAAAGCGTACAGTGCTCATGCGGGCAATAACGGCAAATAGGAACCATGCTGGGGAAGATGTGAATAAGATCAGTTAGATGCTACGAACACGTAGAATGAGCATATTTAAGGAGAAGGTGTCAGCGGAGAATAACCGGTGTGCGCATTACAAAGTAGGGACGCAATATGAATAAAAGGAAGTGAGCCGCTAGAAAGTTAGAAAGGACATGCCAATTATAAATATGCGAATCGTGATCATTCGTTTTGAGCCCGCATGAGTCATGCACACAACCGGCAGAAACCTTAGACGTGGATCTAGTCAGAAGGTATCACAAAGATCTTATAATTGTGGGTCAATTTGTTCTAATACATGATATTTAAACATTAAAACATAGAAACCAGTTTAAAAAACATACAGTTGATGGAGTGAAACTATAATATAGGCAGCACGAGCGATTTCTAAAAACAAGAAGGTCTTGTCATAGGACCACAATTTACTGGCAATTTGAAGCAGGAATTACGAGTCACATCATAATGCATTACTTGAATGAAAAATTTAGAATTATGCAACCCACGGAAGCGTAATTAATAGAGGGAGTATTGTGGGGGGGCGGTGGTAAGAAATCTTGTGCCAGAGTTGTGACTTGTGCGGGTAAATTACATACTTAAACGGGTTTGGGTTAGGGAACAGAAGGTGCTTCTGGAGCGGTGCTGAATTGGCGGCGATTGGGGGTGAGAGCGCTGCTACAATGGCGGAGTCTAGGAGTGAAAAGAGTTGGTTAGACCCTTGCGGTGTCGTGGGTAGGGCCGAAGTAAGCCAAGGTAGGCGCTCACCAGTAGAATTCTTCAGGAATACCCGGTAAAGGATAGGTACAATTATGTATCTTGGACGGCTCGATCGCCTGGAAGAAGGGGGGAAAAGGTTAAGGTACTGGCAAGGAGTGGAAGCGTGCATGTTATCCCGTTGGAGTCTAGGACTTACGGATTAGAAGCTGTGTCTCGATGGCGGAATCAGTCGGACGTGTATACGTTCCGAGTCATGCATTCAATGCTGAGTTATATGGAGTAGGGGCAGGAGGGGAGCATCCGAGTCTTTTGTTCCTGAGCACCGGGGTTGGGCTCCGGGTGCTCCGCAATTGCCTGTCATTGGACGGACAGTTACTCCGGCTGGGTAGGCCAGCTGTTGTCTCACTGTGGGGTTCCCGGGTTGGGCTCCCGGTTCTCCTCTCTGCTTTTTGCTGGAGTCTCGTCCCTATTTTCTGCATTCGGCGGCCATGATTGGTTGTCTCTTGTATCTCAGGCTGGCCACGCCCGCCTCGTTTCTTCATTTCATTCAGCTGTTCAGCCTACAGTTTACCTTGCGGAGGCAATTTCTGGTTTTTGAGCTTTTTATAAAGGGGTGGGGGTCATGGTTCTTCTGTTGGCCCTCCGCCTTTTACTTGCTGTGTGGTTGGTTCCTCTTGCTCGTCTTTATGATGGGTAAACATCTGAGGAAAAGTCGGCATGTGTCCCCTGTCTCTTCTCCATCTTCCCAGGCGGATAGTGGGGATTCCCCTCCTGTGAAGCAGTCCAGATTGGATGACAGCCGGTTGAAGTGCCTGATTTTGGAGACTTTGTCCGATTTTAAATCCTCCAAAAAGTCTGTTGGTGGTCATTTTGGTGTGGGTCTTGCCCTCTATTCTGACATTTCTAGCTCGGACTCCTCCGATTGTTCCTCTTTGGTTGCAGTGGACCTGAAGGGCAAATATATCTCCAAGGACTTGTTGCTAGACATCTTCGCTCATGATAGGGAGAACATTGGTTTTCCTGATGAGGTTGTGACCAGCACTTCGCAGGATAGGGTCTTGCCTCAATTTCATAAGCCCGCTACAACGTCTCTGCTTTGTGATGGACATTTTGTTGAGGGAGTGGAAGGACCTGGATCATATTATGATGCCTCGCTTTATGTCCAAGCTCTATCCTTTGCAGGACATGGAGGATAAGATTCCGGAATCTGTACATGTGGATTCTATTGTGGCCAGTTTGGTGGGTCATCCTTCTATGGCTGACGATAATGTCCTTCATGATGGGGTGGAAAAGAAAATTGACTCTGCCCTGCAGCAATCTTGTGAGGGGTCCCACCTTGCTATCCGTTCTGGTATTTATGGGGCTTATGTCGCTCAGTCCTGTTGGCCGACTTTAAGACTGTGTTTTCCACAATGCAGGAGGATCGCAGTTGTTCGGACCTGCTGGACTCCATGGAGCGTCAGGCAGAATTCCTCTCGGATATTGCTTTTGATTCTGTGTGCGCTTTTGCCTTATCTTGTGGTTTGTCTGTTGCTGCTCTGTGGAATTTGTTGCTGAAGGGCTGGAATGCAGATGCCGCACAGAGATCCATGGCTTTACAGTTGCCATTTACTGGGCCTCATCTGTTTGGGGATGCCCTTGAGGAAAACCTTCACAAGGTGTTCAAGGAACGTAAGCAGTCCTTCTCCTTCCAGCATCAGCCTCGTCGTAAGGATTCTCTCATGCCACGTCCTTCTGCCAGCCTTCGCTGTTTCAGAAGACTTCCTATCGAGGCCAGAAAGGGGCTGGAAAAGGTTTCCACCGCTGTTTCCCAAAGAAGCCCCCTCAAGATGCTAGACAAGGTCCTCAGCATTTCTGACTATGCCGTTCCCCAGGATTATCCCACTGGTGGTCTGCCAGTGGTTGGTGGGAGACTACGGTTGTTTCTACCTGCTTGGTGTCTGACGACTTCCGACCAGTGGGTTCTAGATGTCATCTGCTAGAGGTATCAGATCGAGTTTCTTTCCCCACCTCCACCTTCTGGGGTGGTGCGGAATACGACTCCCTGGGGCCTGGCTCGTCGTTGGTCTCTATTGGACGGCTTTCACTCCATATTCCTGAAGAAGGCGATTTTTCCAGTTCACCGGGTGGAATGGGGTCTGGGGACCTATTCGATCATCTTTCTTGTTCCGAAAATCACAGGGGGGGTTTCAGATTGTGATCAACCTTCAGCCCCTGAAAAGTTTTGTCTGGAAGATCCCGTTCAAGATGGAGATCCTGCAGCATGTGATCACTTTGATTCAGGGGGGTTGGGTGATGTCTACGCTGGGTCTCCAAGATGCGTATTTTCATGTACCAGTGGCTCTGGAGGATCAGCAGTTTCTGCGGTTTTGCCTGGCCGGTCATCATTGGCAGTTCTGTGTCCTTCCGTTTGGTCTCCGGTCCGCTCCCAGGGTGTTCACCAAGGTGGTGGCTCCCCTGGTGGCACACCTTCACCTCCTGGGAGTGTCTGTGTTTCCTTATCTGGACAATTGGCTTCTCCAGGCCCTTTCGCCCATGGTGATGTCTCAGCATCTGTCTTTGACCATTCATACGCTCGAGGGCCATGGATTTCTCCTGAACTTTCCGAAGTGCCATCTTCTTCCTGCCACCGGGAGGTCCTTCATTGGGGTGGACTTCTATTCTGTCCTGGGCAAGGTGTTCCTTCCTGTTTCCTAGCTTCTGCACCTTCAGTCCCTGTTGAAGGTGTTGTTGTCTCAGGCTTCGGCTCCCCTGCTTCAGTGGCTCGAGGTGCAGGGTCATATGGCCACTACTGTTTTCACGGTTCCGAGGGCCAGGTTCCATCTTTGGCCTTTATTATGACATGTTCACCGTTGGGTGCCTTTCCTGGTTCAGGACTTTGCAGTGTCGGGTCCGGTGTCTCGGAAGATTGTATCCGCTCTCCAGTGGTGGGTGGATTCTTCAAATATCTCCAAGGGGATGTGGCTGCACCCGCCACTTCTGGTGGTGTTGACAACGGATGCCTGTGCGTCTGGTTGGGGGGCTACTCTGGGTCCGTGTTCTTTCCAGGCTTGTTGGCTGTGGATGGAGTGCTGCCAGTCCACCAAATGGAAGGAACTGTCTGCTGTGGAACTTGCTCTTCATTTCATCCATGATCATCTACTGGGGTAATGTTCTGGTGTGGACGGACAACACGGTCACTGTTTCTTACATTAATCACCAGGGCAGTACTCACAGTCCTTCCTTGAATCTGGTGGCCCTTTACAATTGCAGGTTGGGCGGAGCTTCATCTTCTGGCCATCTCTGCTCAACATATCAGAGGTGTGGACAATGTGGTGGTGGATGCCTTGAGTCGAAGGATTCCATCTTCTCTGACCCTGTGCCACTCCCCCAGCGTTTTCCAGTTGCTCTGTCGGAGGTTCGGGACCCCCAAGCTGGACTTGTTTGCCTCCAGGACCAATGAGCCGCTTCCCCTCTTTTGTTCCCGTAAACTGGAGTTTAGGGCTTGGGGGGTGGAGGCCTTGTCTCTCCTGTGGCCCCCTTGGTTGCTGTACGCCTTCCCTCCTTTTCCTCTGATTCTGGCCTTCTGGCTGAAGGTGAAGTGGGTGGGGGCCCAGGTGGCGGCTATCTTATCTTACTCGCCTCGGAGGTCCTGGTTCCTGTTTTTGCTGAGTCTGGCAATGGTTCCTCCTTGGATTCTGCCTTTTTACCCATCTTCCTTGAGGTTGAACTCTCCCTCCCTCCTGGTCCCTCTCACCCTGGAGGTCTGGAGGTTGAACGGCTGTCTCTTGGGGCCCGGGGTTTGCCTGACCACCTCAGCATGGTGATGCAGGCTTCCCGTAGGAAGTCCACTTTGCCCTCCTGATCTAAATATTGGGCTTCCGTCTCCTCCTAGTGTTCTGGGCTTAGTTTGTCTCCTACCTCTTGCCCTATCGCTTCTATCCTTCAGTTTTTTCTGAATGGGTTTCAGAAGAACTATGCCTTGTCTACTCTAAAAGGCCCATGGGCTGCTGTTTGGGCATTCTGGGATCCAATTTCGCTCACGTCTTTGGATGGGTTGTTGGTTTCTTGGTTGTTCCGGAGTTTCTCTCTCTCCTATCCTTCTGCTCGTTCTCCTGCTCCTCTTTGGGATCTTTCTCCGTTCCTAAGTTCTCTGCAGTCCTCTACCTTTGAGCCTTTGGAGTCAGTTGACATTAAATTCCTCTCTTTTAAGGTGGCCTTTCAGGTTGCTGTTACTTCTGCTCGGCGGTTGGGTGAGCTCACTGCCTTGCGTTGTTCTCCTCCCTATTTGCGTTTCCTGGATGGCGCGGTGGTCTCTCTTTTGATCCTGGGTTTGTTCTGAAGATTTGTTATCCGTTTCATTCCTCTCAGGAGTTGATCCTCCCTTCTTTCTGTCCTTCTCCTTCCTCTCCTGCTGATGTGTAGCTGCACACTCTTGATGTGAAGCGGGTGTTATCTATCTTTGTTGACCGCTCTGCGTTTTTTCGTTCTTGATACTCTCTCTTTTTGACCTTTGGTCTGGCTGGTCGGGGGAAGGCTTCTTCCCATCTTACGCTGGATCATTGGATCAAAGCTGTTATTTCTCTGGCTTATCAGGGTTCTGGTTTGCCTTGCCCTTCTTGGGTTCAGGCCCATTCCACTACGGGTGTTTCTGCTTCCTGGGCTGCTTTTCATGGGGTTTCCCTTGATGAGATCTGTGGCTTCTGATTCTACTTTTGTGAAGCTTTATCGTCTGAATTGTGCTCTGTCTGACCGGACAAATGTTGGGTGTGGTGTGTTGTGTGGTGTGGGGCGTGTTCCTCCCACCTGATTCTGTGTCTTTATTTTTTTTAAAACCACTTGCTGCACTCCACTTTTGTGTTCGGTCTGTGTTAAAGGAGTGACCTCTGCAAATTGCCAGCATTCAAGGAATTTGGCAGATAAACACAACACCTTCCCACACTGTGGGTTCTACTTCCAACCTACAATCACTGAACCTGTCCCCCACACTAAGAACACCCAGCGAAGTATGTATCTACTAAACTGTATCTCATCCAAATCCTCCCTCATGGATATCATATACAAAGAAAGGACAGCAAAGAGGGCAGAGGAGGAGGCCTAGCGATTATTTTCAAGGACTTTTATAATTGCCGCAGTCTCCCCAACCTGGTACCAGACTGCGAAAGTCTTTCTTTTGCCATTGATTTCTCCCCCACAAGTACCTTCTCTGGGCTACTTATTTATCGCCCACCTGGGCCCCTTGGGCAATTTCTTAATGCCCTCCCCCCCATCATAGCGGATCTGACGTGTGTGCCATCTACCATTTCACTATTAGGGGATCTTAATATCCATCTAGATGATGCCTCTGACCACACCACCAAAGAACTGACCATGAGCCTTTCTGCAATACTACTTAAACAATTATTGTTCGTACCCACTCACACCAAAGGCCACTTACTCAACCCCGTCTTTAGCAACTGTGCAGATCTTACAACGGCAACCCCATCCCCGCTCCCTTGGTCGGATCACTTCCTGATCCCTCTCTCCTGGGGTAATCCCGATCCCCACTTCCCCACTAATACGATCAATCGTAGGAAACGGAACTGGCCTAAACTTCCCCTGGAACTCTGGATGCCAGCCCTTGAAGCCTCAAGACCATCCAGTAACCCCAATCCCATCTTAGCTAATGAGGAATACAGTAGCTGGATCCATAGCTCCTTAGATTCTGTGCTTCCCATGAAATGCTCTCAAACAAAACGCAGTGGCACTTCCTCCCCCTGGTATTCCCCCAAATTACGGGAACTTAAACGATATTGTAAAAAGCTTGAGAGGAAATGGCGACTTGACTTTTCCCCCACTAGAAAAACTGCATATAGGGAGGCAATAAAAACCTATAAAGACTAAATCAAAGCCTCTCAATCAGCCTTCTATGAAGAATAAATTATGGCAGCTGCTTTCTCCCCTAAGGAAATCTATCAAATTGCCAAAACTCTCCTCAAACTTCCCCAGAAACCGCCCAACCCTATCGACGCTCAAACCCGCTGCAACATTCTGGCAGATTTCTTTTTCAGAAAATACAAAAAATATACACCTCTTTTCCCATCACTCAGTTTGATCCAGTCATGGCCACTTTCATAAGTTCAGGACCCTGATCTTCAGCCACCCTGGATACCCTCCCCCCTTTGGATCCCACCACATTAGATTCCATCATGCACCGGGTGAAATCTGGCTCCCCCTTGACCCCGCACCCCCAAGTGCCTTGCTGCCGGTCATAGGAAACATTCTTCCCACTACCCTCGACCTGCTCAATGCCTCCATCTCCTCTGGCATTAACCCCCGCCCCGGAAGCATGCTATGGTCAAGGCTGTCCTAAAGAAGCCCAACCTAGACTAAGACAACTCCAGCAATTACAGCCGATCTCCCTGCTACCATGGCTGAGTAAGATCCTGGAGAAATATGTTAACTCGGTACTGGTAGAGTTCCTGGAAAGTAATCATCTACTTAATCTCTCCCAGACTGGGCTCCGTCCCCTGCATGGAACTGAAATCGCCCTCCTCACAGTAACCGAGGAGGCCAGGAAAATCCTTGATCAAGGAGGTTCTGCGGCAATTATCCTCCTCGACTTAAGTGCCGTATTTGACACTGTAAACCATGACATCCTGATACACCGACTTATCAACTTAGGAGTGTCAGGAAATGCCATCACATGGTTTAGATCCTTTTTAGTGGACCACTCCTTCCAGGTCTTTGTGGGCGATATTGCTTCCACCAGCCTGCCACTCAGTTGTGGTGTACCTCAGGGCTTCTCCCTGAGCCCCACAATATTCAACTTATATATGAGCCCCCTAGCTGAGATTGTCCGTCACTTCAGCATATAAATCATCACTTACGCTGATGACAGTCAGCTAGTGGTGGCCCTCAACCAGCCGAACATCTCCCCAAACAACCTTAGTAACTGTTTGGAGGAGGTGGCCAACTGGATGACACGCTCCTGTCTAAAAGTGAATGGGGACAAAACCGAGCTCATGCTCTTAGGAAACACACCCTGGTTTAATGCGAACCTTCTGTGGCCCCTCTGCCTCGGCCCTGCCCCAGCTCCAAAAAACACAATCAAAAGCCTGGGCACCTGGCTGGACCACTCCCTCAATTTTAACCATCAAGCAGCCAAGCTCTCAGCCACCTGCTATGGTTTACTCAGGCTAATAGGGAAAATCCTTTCCTTGCTTCCATTTCAGGCAAGACAAATCATGGTCCAGGGCCTCATCCTATCATGCCTGGACTGGGAATGCCCTATATCTAGGAGCCCCTCAATCTACCACTCACAAACTCCAGATCATCCAAAACTGTGCAGTCCGCACACTCCTTCAGATTCCCCGTCGGCATTTAATCAATCTAGGATTAAAGGTCCTGCACTGGCTCCCGGTCTGGGAAATAATTCAATTTAAGGCCCTATGTATTGCCCACAGGGCTTTCTGGAAGACTGGCCCGGCCATCAGCCTATCGCTGATCACTCCCTACCAACCGAATGGACAGCTTCGATTAGCATCTTCCTTCCTCGCCCTAGTGCCCAAAATCAAGAGAGCAAGGTGTGGTGTCCGTTGCTTTGCCTATAACTCAGCTAAATTGTGGAACTCTCTTCCCCTCCACTTGCGTGAAGCGCCCAACCTATTACCTTTCCGTAAACTTCTGAAAACTCTGATCTTTAACAAACCCGTATAGACCTTAACTGCCTCCATGCTCGCGTTTGTCTGTAGCACCAGGATGCCTCAGGATAGCTACCACGCTTTACAAATGTTCTTTTAATTTAATTTAATTTAATTTCATTTCTGTGTGTGGTGTGCCAAAGGCCATCCTGTGGGGTTGCTTTGGTATGCCTCATTAGTGATAACTGGGTCGAGGACGAGGGACGTAGTGGTAATGCTATGATTACTTACTGGGTAGCCCCATTACTCTTAGTCCTACTCGTCCTCGAGCAGTCATACTTCCCACCCTCCCTAATCAGGCCTTTGTTGCTTGGTATGTCAGGAAGGGCTTTCTGTTGGCTATGTAGTTATAGCCCCTAGCAGGAGGGTGGGTGGAGCCTAAATGCGTTTCCTGTTTTGTTTCCTGTCAGTGAAATATACCTCATTAGTGATGACTGGGTCAAGGACAAGTAGGACAAAGAGTAATGGAGATTACCAGTAAGTAATCATAGCATTACCTATCCTTGTTTTATCAATACTGCTACATGGGTGGGTTTGGCTTTCATTCTACACAAAGTTTTTTTCACTGGGCAATGTACATCATCAGGTCAAAATAATAGACAATGAGCAACTATTACTGATGTTATTCCACAGTCTACCTTAAACAAAACTATTGCTTTTGGATATATATACTATTTGTTATTTTCTCTTGAGTCAACAGAAGCACTGCTTTATGATAAAAATAATGTTGACATGGTTCCAGAGAATAGACGCAAATATGAGCCTGAAAAACAATAAAATCTTTTCAACCAAAGTTTAGAAATGTGCATCTCAAACCATTTATCAGTTAAAAAACATGAGGAAATATCTAGAATGGAGTAATGTATGCTTGTTTTCTATTTTGTAATTTTTTTAAATTTAACTTCTTATTTTGTTGGCAGGGAGCAGAGGGGGTAATTTTGTTTTCTCGTCTAGATTTGTTTGGGAGATCTGCCCTCAGGGTTTACCTTTGTTCTTCAAGTCTTTCTCTGTCTAGGATTGCTCCCAGCAAATAGTTGATATCACTCCTAAATCTGCTTCATTTATTCAGCAAAATCATTCTTTAACTTTGTTCGAAAGCTTTTTCGGTAATATTTACTTTAAATTATGTTTTTTTATGGTGATCATTTAAATTCTTAAGTAAGATTAATTGTTTCAAAAGTGTCAATAGGACAGACAATCACAACATGTGTTGGTTTTATATATGAAATTCAATTTGCCACAGTGAAATATGTCACGTTTGTGTGGTGAATGTATAAAATGAGAAAGAACATGACCATCTTGCATCAAACAACACTCTGAAAACAACGACGACAATAGCATTCTATGTTAAGGTACTAGGTTTAGAGAATGCAATTTTAAACTTATGAACTAAGGGGCCTATTTATGACCCAGTTGGCATCACATTTGCACTACGCAATGTGGTACATGCGCAAAGCAAACCTTATTTATGAAGCCATGCAAGACCACCTTACGTGGCCCTGTGTGGCTCAATAAATTGGTGTAAAATGAATGCAGAACAAATCGCTGCGTTGCCTCGTTCTGCCCTGGGAAGGCGTTCCATCTGCCTTGTGTGGGTGTTCCCACACAAGTCCCATACATTTTAATGCATTACCAGATTTACCGGAATTGGTACACCTGGAAAAGCGCCAAAATGATATGCCTTATCAGGAGAGATGCAATGAGGAGGAATAACATTTCTCCTTGCTGCATCCTCTTTCTATGTGTGTTGTATTCTGCAGCACACATAGAAAGAGGAACATGCCTCTCAGGATTGTTTTTGTGCCTGCAATAGCGCTAGGCTGCCAAAAAGGCACCAGCACAGGGGAAAAGGCAGAAATATGCTATATTGACTGCCCTTTTCCTGTCGCGCAGAGCAGCGCAGCAAGGTGACTTGCTGCATTACACTGCATGACAAGTTCATAAATCTACCCCTAAGTTACTCTAACAATTCTGGCAATGGAATCCAATTCTCTTGTAATCATTTTATGCAGCTCCTCATACTGCCCTCGAAGCTTGCAAAAATCCTGGTGTGAAAACGTTAGATCTTTAAATAACAATACTGTGGGTACCACAACGTTTGGCATTCCAAATGACCTTGGTATTCTATGATTTCCTCTGCGGATTATTGAATAGGTAAATCAGTGTTAATGTAACAATTTCTAGTAGATAACTCCTAATTATTAACCGTATTTCTAGGGACAAATTCTACCAGGTCTGACCTGGAGCAAAGATGTTCTCAGAATACAGAGGTGCAGCAATAACACATGTGAAATTATTGTGTTACTTTGAATGCTAATAAAGGTGAAATCTCCTGTGTTTCAAATCAATAGTTCAGTTGAGAACCTTAAGGTCATCACCCTCGTGATATCTCACACAATATCCACACTCATGCGTATACCATTCTTTTTTATAATCCAATTGATTGAATTTGCTTTACAAATATAGATGGACACTTTAGTACACTCTTAAGTGATTTCCCTCGTTCATTTGGGGCCATATGTATGACTATCAGGTTTTGCTACTCACAAACTGCGATTTTCAAAAACTCACGCTTTGCGAGTCACTAAACTTGATGTACAACAGTGTATCAGACACTTTTTACTATTACCAAATGGGTTGTAAGGGGCCTGACAAAATAAAATTAATGAGGCAGGTAACAATTTGCAACCCATTGGGAATGGCCGGCACTTACAGGGATGGTGGCATACTGTTGTCAGCAGACCACTATGTCTGTGACTGCTTTAAAAAAAAAAACAGGTTTTAATAAAAGAATATCAGCTTGTTTTCCTTAAAGGAAAACAGGATGCATTTCCCCCAAAAAATAAGTATTTTCTTTTTTTTACAGTGGACAGTGTGAGGCTTAATAAATCCAAAGTAATGCAAGGCAGCACATTTCACTGCCTTGCGTTACCTTGCAGCAGGGAAGCGTTCCATGGATGGAGTGTGTGTTTTTCCATTCATCCACCCATTGTTTTCGATGCAATGGCAGATTTACAAAGGTCTTTGAATGTAGGATTGTGCCAAAATGATATGCCTTCCCAATTTTGGTGAAACAAGGAGACATATTTTAATTTCTCCTCATTACTTCCTCTTTGTATGCTTGCTGCATTCAGCAGCACAAATACAAAAAGGGAAATGTATTTCAGGATTGTTTTTGTGCAGGAAGGTGTCCCCTCCTGCCCAAAAACAATCCTGCTCGTAACACATGTACATGTGTGCCAATGCTAGGAGACAGGAAAAATTAGCTATATCTTAGCAGGTATGGTGATTTTCTGCTCTCTCGCTGTGCTGCATTGTGTTACGCTGCATGCACTATTGGTAAATCTGTCCCCACATTGTGCAATTAGGCTACTGAATAGCTATCTTCTTTTCTGTCCTGTTTAACATCAAAGGACAATGCTTGTGTTTCCTTGATGATCTAACAACCAGATGTACTAAGATTTGATTCACAAAAAGCAGTCACAAAATGTGTACATACTTTTTGAGACTTGAGTAAGATTTTGAGAACCAATCTGCATATTAATAGGTTGGTACACAAAGCATAGAATCATGGGGGAAGACAGTTTGCAGACTGACCTGCCTAAATAATATTTAGTAGGCAGGTTGCAATTTGTCAACACATCCAGTTGGCTTGAGTATGCAATTGGCTACAATCACAGGGATGGTCGTCTGCAAAGAGCAGCAGGCAATCATACTTTCGACTGCTACCAAAATTGGAAACCTGTTTATTTTAAGGAAAGGAGTCCGAGGATCTTAAATGAACAAGGGCTGCTTTAAAAAAAAAAATTGGAAAACCTCAGTTAAAGCAGGCTGTGGCCTCCTGGACATTTGCCTACTACTCTCAAAGTTGCCACCATGTCAAAAAAAAAGTGTAAGGATATACATCGGACTGTTTTTACTTTGTGAATCACTTCCCACCCCATCTTGGGAGTCAGTACCTGATAGAAGGTTTGTGACAGGAACTGCATTTGCAAACAATTGCTACATACCAAACCAACTCACATGACCCTTCTGAACTGCAAATCAGTACTGGTCAAAAAAGAATGAACACTGGGATCCATGCACAATACATCACCCTAGATTCCCTGGCCCTTAGTTTTCAGAAATGTCCAGAGTTGGTAAGGCTTCCTATATGCAGGATAACCCAGAGCACGAGAACTGCAGCAATTCCCATGCAAAGAGAGAAGAGATTATTTGTTTTCTCTATAATGTTGTTGTTCATGGAACATTCTGGGTAAATATTAGGGGTGGGCGGAATTTGCGAAATTAACTGTCGCAAACTATCGCGAAAATGCTGAAAATCTCCACAAACATGCCAAAAATATCGCGAAGACGCGGACGTTTTTTTCCCGCTTGTTCGCGGTAATTTTTGCGTGATCGCGGGTCGCCAACTTACCCATGCGGTTGCTCACGGGGCGGCCATCTTGTTTTCACTTGTCCCGCCCTCTCGCGATGCTTACTTCCTGTTCCGGGTCGCGCAATGCATGTTCACGCCCGTTCGCGGTCGTTATTTCCTGTTCGCGACCGCTTTTACTTGATCCCGTTGCTTTTTGCTTGCTCGGGAGAAAATATCGCGCGAACTTGCGCACATGGTCGCAATGGGCGCGGCCATCTTGTTTTTCACTCTATTGCATGGTTCTGGGGCCTGATTTTGAATCCTCCCAAAATCTTTTCAATCCTTTGTTTATAGTTATTTGGATCTTTATGACTTATTATTTCTCTAACTATTTTCCTGCCTCTATATTTTTGGTTTTTGTCTACTTTTTTTTTGTTTTTTAGCTACTTTTTCTCTTTCTATTGCCTGCTATTTATTTCCTTTACTCCTTTATTTATTTTACCTTTTCTTTCCCGCCCCGTCCCCAGAACCATGTCCAAGGGTAGAACTGTTCGCCGGCGCAGCCAGAGCCGCGACCGCCTTCCTTGCGGAAGGCGGCGCCCACAAGGGGTGCAGGCACGGGCCTTATTTGGGGAGGTGGAGTTGGCTGCACTAATTTTCTTAGTGCAGCGCCACCTCCCCTCAACCCTGGCAGCAGGTGGCAGGCCTGGGTCTGGGTACGGTGAAGTACTCCAATTTTTGAGACTCCAGAGGTGCTAGGGGTAGCACCCTATGACTTCGAGTACTTCCTGATGTGGTATTATAAAATTCTGCATATCTTGCACAAAGAACTTGGCAACAGAAGCTGAAATATGAAAAGACATCTTTATTATACTCAAATGAGTGAGACTACGTCGCACAGAAGCCTTAGCAACTGAATGAGGCAGTCCCCAGAACGAAAACCAGTGTTCTCTTTTATAATGCATATTATGCTCTGGGCAACACCGCCCTTCTCTTGCAGTTGGTCATTCACATATTTTACTTCAAAGAACAAGCAGAGTCGTGATTGCAATCTCACATTTCAGTTCAGCCAGCCCGCAATTATTTACCGAGCAAGGCTCAGATCCCACATCTGACCCCAATAAACATGAGCATCTCCTGTTTTGAGAAACAGGCCATAAAGCAGGAACAAGCAGGTGCGAAAGTGATTAGTCGGAGGCTTGTGTGCGATGAAAGGACTTTATGGTGTGTCAAGCCCTGATGCTAATCACAGGTGGCCGGAGGAAGGGGAGCTCGTGAGACCGGACTGACCTGGGGCAGCGGAGACCAGCTGCCCAGGTCATGGAGAAGTCAAGCAGAAAGTACATGTATTCTAAAGGCTTATAATGTGTTTGTCTATGTGAGGGCAATGACAAGATGGCCACCGCTCCAAGATGGAACCCACGGAGTCAATGTATAATAACGTATACATAGTGCATTTGGCAATGGGACGTTATGCAAAGCGCTTGTAAATACCGCATTGACCAATCGCGGTTTGCTAAGACATGAATAAACAGGGGTAGGGCCCTGTCTTCTACGTGGTCCCAAATACCAAAGTACGACAGACCCTCCTTTTGCCCTTACATAGGCAATCACTATACTCATACTGATCTTAGTCCAGGTCTATATTCACCAGATCATCAAGATGTTGCTGATGGAGCAAAATCCTAGTACTTGGACTCTCTCTCTGGACAGGTCTCCTTGAACATGAAGAAGCACAAAGGCCACATATGGCAGGCCAAAATAAGGAATACCTCTATCTAGTGATGTTCACTACTAACTAGTGTCGATGCAGAAGCTGTATAGAGGAGTTGCTTACGAATTCTAATCTTTTAACCTGCTCATGTTCAGGAAAAGGGTGAAAAAGAGTGCAAAGAAACAGTAGTGGGAAAAGACATAGGTTGAGAAGCGGGTGCAGAAGTCAATTGGGTAGAGAAAAACAATCCCACCCATAAATGACAACGTCATGTTTAAAAAACACTAGAAAACATAGAGACAACGGGAGAAAGTAGTAACCACTATTACAAATGAAACCATAATTTTTATGTTCAGGTGAAACAGTGGTGACCCTCATCAATGCTCTGAGGTGAAAAGGGGGCACCTTTCCACAGAAAATGGATTTTATTCTGCTTGTACTAGACAATGCCAGCAAAACAAACAGTCTTCTAACACCTAGTCTATACAATCACACGGAAACCTCTTGTGAAACCACCTATGCCCAGAGTCCGTTCAAAAAGCCTCTCTGGCAGGCTTCTATTGTCCATCAAATCTTCTTCTGTTGTTTTCTTTTGCATGGGCCTCTTCATTCAAGCCTTTCATGAAAAAAAAGAAAGTACTGCTCAGTTGGAGTGCCCTCCTGGCAAACACTCACAGCTCACGGTCTCAATGTTTCAAGGCAGTGCACCTGTGTCTTTCCTCTGCTGCAGACACTACAAATAATATGCTCCTCATTGGTCATGGGCACAGATCATCTTGTGCAGACCCGGGACCATTCTCAGGATCCAACACTCATCATTCGGTGTCAGAGGACGCTCAGGCTGCTCTTTCATGGGCACTGGAATGTAGTGCCTTCTGTCAATCTTGGATCCACCGGTGCACTGCACTTCCATTGAAGCAAAGGAAAAGAGGGGGTGTGTGTGGCCAAAAACTCAGGCCAAGAGGCTCAAGGGACTGCACACTGTCAGAGGTTACCAGCACATGACAGGCGCTCTTGTGTACTGAAATTCTGGTTCTGTGGCAAAACCAGCTCCTCCATCTTTTCTGATGTTGAACGCCTTATGACGAAGCAAGCGTGATGCTTTAACCAGTTCGTTGTATAACAAGGGGACTGTAAACAAGTGGCCTGAGGTCCGTCAAAGGAGTGGCCACACGCCATGGGACAATTTTGGTCCAGAATACACTGTCTTTCTCAGGAAGCGACACAAATAAAAAGGCAGTAGGCAAAACAGTGCCTCTAAGCTTTTTCAATTGGGTTTCCGTGTGAGAGCCTCCATCATCTAAGGGTAGATAACTACACGAGAATTCTATCTAAAATGGATGTCTTCACATATGGTGGCATTGTCTAATAGAGCAAACACATTTTTTTTTTTTCTGAATGATTACATATAAGTGTTTCTAAATTCCTTATCTAGGACATTTCAATAGAGAAATCACATGGTACAGATTATCATAGGCATGTAGAAACCTTTCATATCAGGTGCACTAGGCAATACACAGGCTAATAGTCAGATATGAAAACAAAAGACAAGAACTAGAGGGTCCTGATATTTGCATGATTAGAACACATCTGATCCCACCAAAAATTAAAGCAGCAGGAACAAAAAGGGTAAGAACCACCTTAAAAAATAGACATTGAAAATTCGTCATGTTCAAAAGGGTAAACGCAAGATATCTCCTATTGGTATGAAAAACTTGTCTTACTATAATATTGAGTCAGTTAGCCAGGCTATCGCTACCCTGACAGTCAGGCTGGAAAACATTGCAGCAGGCCTAAGGAAAATTCTTGGAAACCAGTCTGGTCATACAAAAGGGAATTGTACATAATATGGGGGTTCCTGGTGCATCACTGCAGTCTGGAAGTATGTACCTGAACAATACACCTACAATAATAAATGAGCTGACTGGTGAAAGGAATACGGAAAAGGGAATTGGAACTAGGACACAACTAAAATCCCCAATCACTAAGCATAATGCGACATTGGGCAGGGAAGAAACAAAAGCAATAAAAAAATAAAAATCTATAGGAAGGACAAGAATTTAGTAGTCAGGCATGTGACATCACCAAGAGTACGGGTGATACACAAAAGGCCAAAGTCACATACATTTTAACTCTACCGCTGGCGACTGCACCATATACGGTAATCTTAGGTAATGTTCCAGTTCCTTCTGCAGGGAAAAATGAAAACCTAGTTTCCTTTTAAGAAGCAAAGGCCATATGCTACTTAGGAGACAGGACACCATTACCTCATGTAATATAGAAATTAGGCCACCTTGAGTCACAGATCTATAATTTCATCCTTAGGTCCAATCAAGGATACATAAATGTAGGGCTGCCTGTTCCTTTAAGGGAAGGGCAGTAACGTGACAGGTCACAGGTGACAGGTGACACACTTTGATCCTGTAGATCTCTTTTAG
The DNA here is from genome assembly GCF_964204655.1 of Triturus cristatus. Classification (NCBI taxonomy): domain Eukaryota; kingdom Metazoa; phylum Chordata; class Amphibia; order Caudata; family Salamandridae; genus Triturus; species Triturus cristatus. The sequence continues at coordinate 318,774,760 of NC_140588.1, forward strand.
TTTTCTGTAATACCATTATAGCCAATTTAGACATGCACTGGTAAAGTGCTGCCTCTCATGTTTACAGCATGAAAATATCATTAGCTGTGGAATTTAGTAACCAGAACAAGTTCAACCAACTGTTGCGTAGCGATGGGCATCGTCATGACCATCCCCATACAACGAAAACATGCAAAAAATAATAAAAACGCACAAAACATCAAAGCCATCAGATATACTTGCTGTATATCAAGCACAAAAAGCATAGACAAAACAATAGCATATGTAAAAAGCGGTGACACACAACACCATGTCATGTACTTTATGCACTGTAAAACTGCAGCCCAAAACCCAATATTTGGGCCTGTTTAATTTGTCAGGTTTAAAATACTTACCCTCCTTTTTGACAGTAGATCACCAGGCAATGGAAATCTGCTGTCAAATATAACTTTTCTGTTTCTCATCTAACATACAGGACCAGCAAGAACAATTCATGATAGAACCAAATACACAAAAATAAATTGCATTACTTAACTGTTACCCTCTTGTCAGTCCTTTCAACATCCAGCCACTCAAGTTTTACATTTCTAGAAATAAAAAATCGTTACACTGACACTCCATAGTAATTTGGCACCTACAATTTCCACTGTGAAAAAGAAGTCTTAATTGGCAATGCATTCTCACGTAGGCATGTAGCCTTAAAGAAATTTTAGAAAAAGGCTGCATCTTGTTTTCTGTCTAAGACTTAATGAACACTTCGTTTTCTGTTAAATAAGAGCAACTATAGCAGGCATCATTCTATTTTCTTTTTTTTTTTTAGAGCACCAATGTATCAGCAAAGCATTCAACATAATGTTTGGACTTTTAAAGAAAACCCCTTTTCCCGGTGGAATTAAGTTCTTTAGTTTTAGTGATGCTATGGAGAAACCAGAAACCCCACCTTTAGAGGCCCGTGTAGCAAGGGCATTCTGCATTCCACAGAGGCAAGGCCCTAATTTAAAAGGTCATAAAAGTCAACGTGGCAGCCTACTCATTGTTTACACTAAAGATAGCATCTCAGCAGCCTGACCGAGTTGCTCTGCAGCTCCCAACCCCCAGCTTCTGACACTCTGAATTCGTCAAAGCCAGAAGGCCTTCTTAATCCCTCCTAACTTGCAATAATTCGCTCTATGTTGAAAAATAATTTCTCCTTTTTAGGCGCTAAAAAATTATCCCTATTCCCAGATTGTTAAACTACATGTACTGTGAAAAATTCACAAGACTTAATAACACACATACCAGTTTTTAGAATAAATGCTTGTTGTAATCCTATGCAATGGTATACATTTCATCAACTTAAGTGAATTGTATTCACGAGTTTTGATATTTTCTTCATCATTTAGTCATTTGCCTTTATTCGAGCTCTGTTAGTCCCTTTTATATTAGCATATGAAACTCAGTGCCTCCCGCCAGGTAATTACAATATTTTCACCCCTACTGCTAGAACCTGCAATCTCATCTTTCCCCTCCTACTTACTCAAACCGGTACCACATTCCTCTTTGTTCCCTTCGTCAATACAACCTTCCTCATGCTACTCTTCATGTCTTTATTACTCCCCTTCATCATCTCTCTTCCCTCCACGACATTGTATTTTCCCAATTGTTCTTCTCCTTCCTACGTATTACCCAGTTCCTATAACCGTAGTTCTATATTTCTCCACCCCTCTATCATTACTGACTTTATCACGTACCTGCTCACAAACATCCTCTTTTTCCTTCATCAAAAAACAATTCTCCATTTCTCTTTCTCTATGTGGGTGCTAACTCCATTAAGGCCGTTTTTTATTAACATCAAATAGTTGCGGGTTGCGACACCATATTTTATTTAATTTCCCCAAGTTTTTAACAAGGTCTTGTTTGTCATAGCGTGTTCAGTAGTATTGTGACAGACACAACTAAAGTTAGAACCTTCAACCCTGATATTAAAACAAGCCTTTGTACTGGCACATTGACTCATTGAATCATAAGAAGGCACAACCTGTAAATATATATCAAAACCTAAACGTATGCATTTACTGAAGCCTGGGACACTTTAAACAGTACTCTGAATGAAAGAAAATGCAATTGAAGCAGTCTTTCTACCCAAATTCGACTTTGATATTCTAAGCATTAAAAAATGAATATCCTACAATTTTCTTACATAATATGCATTACCAGAATGTCTATTACATAACCCATGAGACAGGCATTGGGAATAATAACTCATACTTTATAAAAATGAGCTTGTTTGCGCCTGCGCCAAGGGAAAATTGTACGCGCGAATGCTTGTCATTTTAGTGATGCAACACAACTTAAATCAAATTTTAATGCTAGGAAGTCATAGTATGAGTATTAAGCTTTATAAATATCAAAAAACGATTTTGAAAAGCACTTATTTTTTAAAATAATTTTTCCCATGATTAATAATTTTCTTTTTTAAAAAATCCCAATTATTCGTTTTTGTGATAATTCTATGTATAAAAAACAAGCTGCATCCCTTGCCTATCATTTTGGACACATTTAACTCACAAGCCTAAGCGCATAAGCCCAATTTGAAACGCGTCACATTTTTGCGCCACTTTCATTTAAAAAACGGTTCTGCCAAATTTCACCCGTGTTCAACTGGGAAGGTGCTGGCTGAATGAACATTTCTATCAAATATACTGCAGCTGAAAAGTTTGCCTGTGAACATCTAATATAATGCATCTAAGGAAAATGCTGTAAATTTATTTACTTTTGCAAAAATAGATAATTTCGTTTTTGGGGCCTGATTTATATCTATCGAATGTGTTTCTAATTTTATCCTTTAAGCATTTAACGGCAGTTTTGTATATGTGCACAATTGCTCATTCTATAAATTAAAGAGCAACACATAGCTATTGTAGCACATCACATCGTTCATTTCTGGATTTTTGTTTTAAGTTTCTACTTGATATTAATTAACCAGCAAACTACTTAACAGACTGGAAACATCAGAAAACCCACAAACACATATTGAGCTCATTTCAGACATAAACAGAAAGGGGGTAAACAGACAATACAGCGCGCTTTAGCCATTTTTCATAAATAGCGCCGTCGCAATTTACTTACAGAAGTTGCGCTAATGATAAAAAAACCACAGACATTTAAACACACAGTTAACTTATAAATCAGTACGCATGACAGAAAGAAAGAACAGCTCACAGACTATACTTGAAACAAACCATTTGCAAATACTGTTGTAGGTCATATTTACAAGCAACGCTTTTCAATAGTGTTCCAAAAGGCTGCATGAACAGCCCCACAGACAGATGCATGTCCAAGAAGTAGTGAATGCGCTCAATTCACTAGCTCTGCCTAGCAGAACACCACACAAAATCGTTGTGCATATCTTCATTCGTGAAACTGCGCAGAACGAAGGATCCTTTTGTATTATGTCATATTTTAATTCCCTGGGGATACAAAATCACCAAGGAAGAAATATGTTTTTAAATCTAACCTATTTAGATATTTCCTACACTATGGTACCTTTCAAAACAAAAAGCAACACATTTTTCCATGTGAGCTTACAAACAGGCATGCCAAAAATACTGCGGAAAACGCAAGTATTATAATCAAAACCAAATGGAGAAATATCTCCTCATTACCTGCCTACACAAATTGCAATTCGCATATCCAAACTTATACAAACCAAAAGCTACATTTCCAAATTTGCTAAGATCAGGCATCTTATAGCTCACTAATCTAGCTCCAAACTTCAAGGGCTTATCTCTACCAATAAACTCGCAAATATGCGAGACCCTCGGTTTTGGTAATTGCAATGACCAAATCAGAAACCAAGAAACCAACCCCTCGGCTTTGGTAATTGCGATAACCAAATTAAAGACCCAAAGAACCAAATTGACTGGGAGCGACCCACTTATACTTAATTCTTATTCTTAATAATCAAAAGGTTATCCAAATTCTAATTGTCAAGTTCTACATGCCCAAACGTCTTTTATAATACTCACGCCAATTGGGTTCTTTTTCTCACCTTTTGAGTGACATCATGTGGAGGATCAAAATCAGGAAGAGCAGAAATATACCGGACTACATAATCAAAGAATCTCCAGAATCCCTGTGCACAGAGTACCTTCTTGGTAGAATCCCGTTCTGTCCTTCCAGTAGATTTCAGTCTCCTGACCAGATCACTCCCACAGAAAGTCACTTCTTTGATGAGGCCCTAGCTGGTGGGCGCCAACTGAAGTACTCCAATTTTTGAGACTCCAGAGGTGCTAGGGGTAGCACCCTATGACTTCGAGTACTTCCTGATGTGGTATTATAAAATTCTGCATATCTTGCACAAAGAACTTGGCAACAGAAGCTGAAATATGAAAAGACATCTTTATTATACTCAAATGAGTGAGACTACGTCGCACAGAAGCCTTAGCAACTGAATGAGGCAGTCCCCAGAACGAAAACCAGTGTTCTCTTTTATAATGCATATTATGCTCTGGGCAACACCGCCCTTCTCTTGCAGTTGGTCATTCACATATTTTACTTCAAAGAACAAGCAGAGTCGTGATTGCAATCTCACATTTCAGTTCAGCCAGCCCGCAATTATTTACCGAGCAAGGCTCAGATCCCACATCTGACCCCAATAAACATGAGCATCTCCTGTTTTGAGAAACAGGCCATAAAGCAGGAACAAGCAGGTGCGAAAGTGATTAGTCGGAGGCTTGTGTGCGATGAAAGGACTTTATGGTGTGTCAAGCCCTGATGCTAATCACAGGTGGCCGGAGGAAGGGGAGCTCGTGAGACCGGACTGACCTGGGGCAGCGGAGACCAGCTGCCCAGGTCATGGAGAAGTCAAGCAGAAAGTACATGTATTCTAAAGGCTTATAATGTGTTTGTCTATGTGAGGGCAATGACAAGATGGCCACCGCTCCAAGATGGAACCCACGGAGTCAATGTATAATAACGTATACATAGTGCATTTGGCAATGGGACGTTATGCAAAGCGCTTGTAAATACCGCATTGACCAATCGCGGTTTGCTAAGACATGAATAAACAGGGGTAGGGCCCTGTCTTCTACGTGGTCCCAAATACCAAAGTACGACAACGGCCTCCGGGAGCGTCGACAGCGGTGGGGGAAGGTGCGCCGGGCAGTGTCACGCTTCTCTGGTGTTCGGCGCACCCAGGCGCAGCTGACGCACCGGTGGTCCGACATCTTGGACCGTGAGCAGGACCTGCTGGACCTGCTGGGAGTGGAGGTCCTGGGGCTTGGTGAGTACCTATTTAATTATTACTACTTTGGTGCCGATCACGATCCTGTAAAAACCGGGTACGAACCGTCGGACGGAGCATATTCTCCGTCCGACACGTACCCGGTCTTCAAAACTTACAAACATGGAATTACGAATCGCACGGAAACTCCATTTCCGTACGATTCGTACAAAACCCCAACTGACGAAAATAAACATACAAATGCGATCCGGGAAAGCGCCGACGTGACGTCGGGACGCACGCAGCCTGCCATTCACGAACCAGGAATTACGATTCGCACCGACGTCATCCCGCACGGTGAATATTTTCCGGCTGCCAAAAACTGCCGGGAAATCAGGACGACGCGAACAAGGAGTACCTGCACGCGACGGACAGACATGGACCCGAACCTATGTGTCATCCCGGCCCTCATAGCAGTCGACCTCCTCTACAGGTTCGGACGCAGACGCCGCAGAAGGTCAGAACAACAAAGGGAGGGGGGAGAGGGGGGGGCAGGACCAGGGGCAGGCCACACAACCCCCACCAAAGTCACACAGCACACATGCCCTGGACAAACCTGACCCCCAGGCCCTGGTCACTACGAGGGGGTGGGGGCGTGTCCAGCAAAGCCAGCGTCCGCCACAACGGAAGTACTTGACGACGCAAACCGGCAACACAACAATACAGGTACGTCCCGTACCCACGCCTTAAGAGCGTGGGTACGAGTCGTACCCCGCCCACACCTACGTCACCCCAACAATGGCGGGAAGGCTGTACTCACGTGGCAAAGGCCTGGGTACGGCCCGCACAAGCATCACATAGCATGGGGACGGATATGTACAGACCGTACCCCCACCCCCCGTATGCATGGAGCGTACCCCCACCCCAACAGTGTAAGTACGACCCGTACCCTCACCCGCGGATGTATGGAGCGTACCCCCCACCCCAACAGTGTAAGTACGACCCATACCCTCACCCGCGGACGTATGGAGCGTACCCCCACCCCAACCGTGTATGTACGACCCGTACCCTCACCCGCGTACGTATGGTGCGTACCCCCACCCCAACATTGTAAGTATGACCTGTACCCTCACCCGCGGACGTATGGAGCGTACCCCCACCCCAACAGTGTAAGTACGACCCGTACCCTCACCCGCGTACGTATGGTGCGTACCCCCACCCCAACAGTGTATGTACGACCCGTACCCTCACCCGCGTATGCATGGAGCGTACCCCCCATGCCAACAGTGTACGTATGACCCGTACCCCCACCTCGTATGCATGGAGCGAACCCACACCCGTGTATGTTCTAAGCGTACATATCCTGAAATAGGAGGGGTGTGTGCAGAGTCCTCCCAGCAGTGCCCAGACACAGGAGGGGTGTGTGCCTATCACTCCCAGCAGTGCCCAGAGACAGGAGGGGTGTGTGCAGAGTCCTCCCAGCAGTGCCCAGAGACAGGAGGGGTGTGTGCCTATCACTCCCAGCAGTGCCCAGAGACAGGAGGGGTGTGTGCAGAGTCCTCCCAGCAGTGCCCAGACACAGGAGGGGTGTGTGCCTATCACTCCCAGCAGTGCCCAGAGACAGGAGGGGTGTGTGCAGAGTCCTCCCAGCAGTACCCAGAAACAGGAGGGGTGTGTGCCTATCACTCCCAGCAGTGCCCATGGAACGCAAAGGGTGGAGTAGCCACAGATACCATGCCCACAAATGTCAGTCAGGTGCACAAAGACCCTGCAGTACATGTACCACATGTGTGCGAGCCTGGGAGTATACGCATGCATAGCGCCGAAAAGAAAACATGTCCACATGAAGTCATGTCAATAGTCCACATACACAAGTACAATGATTACCAAGGATGCCACGAATGATGCAGGTGGAGACATCGCTCAGCATGCATGTGCAAAGTTGAAGGAGTCCGTCACACACCCAGCTAATGTACACACAGCTCAGCGCTAAATATTGGGAACACCCTGCAGGGAAGATGTCAGGGTGCACAGAGGAAGGAATACACCTTGGGACAATTTCACCATGCAGTAACTGCTTACATGAACAGAGAAACCTAGCTAACACCGTGTGATGGCACACAGATACCAGGGTCCCCCCTATGACCAGCACACTACTACATTTCCCACACACCCAAATAAAGGATTACCACCCAAAATCATGTAGCAGCCCCACCAACAGCAACATCAGAAAAGCAGTAGTGTTCAAAGGAAACAAAAATGCCTTTAATCAGCATGATCTTAAATAGTGTGTTCGTAGAAAGTTCAATATTTACAAAGCCCATAGGGCAGTCCATGAGTCACAGCTGGACGGGGGACACAGTGGGACGCGTGTCCCCTAGCTTGCCTGCACAGTCAGACTCATTCGTCTTCCACAGCGGGGAGGGCATCATGTTGGGGGGAAGGACCAGGCACCGCAGGGACAGGAGGGCGAAGGGTAGGCATCGTGGGTGCAGGGATGGAGGACTCCACCACAGGGGGTGGGGCAGGGCCAAAGGCGGAGGCCAGGATCTCGCTGCACACCTTAGCAAGGTCCTCCAGCGTCTCCCCTGCACCCGAAGGAACCACAGGCCCCAAGGAGGGGGGGGGCGGAGGGATGGGTCGCAGCGCCACTGGGAGAGGGTGTGGACAGGGGGGGGGACTCAACCACCCTGACCGGGGACTCCCTTGACCGCTTGCGGGGTGGTGTCACAGTGGGGCTCAGGGACAGAGCGGCCATGTAGGAGTCCTTGCCTGATATGAGGCCAGGAGAGCTGAGGGGAGGGGATTTGGAGGGAGTGGATTGGGTGGAATGTGGACTCCCACTCTGGCTGCGTGTCTTACGTTTGCCCCCCGACCCAGTGGGTGTGCCTACCTCACCCTGTGTGTGCGTGCCAGGAGGTGTGCGTATGACCTTCCCTGCTGGTGTGGTGCCTGTGTCTGTTGTGGTGGGTGCATGCTGACGTCTGGGTGTACGTGGGACAGGCATGGGAAGTGTGGATGGGGCAGGGGTAGGGGGTGGGACGTAGCGCTGCAGGAGACCCACTGCTGCAGTCAGTGTCGAGTCTATGGACCTCAGCAACTGGCGTTGGTCAGCCTGCGACGAAAAAATGCCCTCCAAGTATGCCTCCATGTTGTGCAGCACTTGGCTGTGGCCATGGAGGACATTAAGGATCGCAGCCTGACCAACCTGCAACTGCCGCTGGATGTCCACAGACTCGGCATTGGCGGCAGCAGTGGAGACAGGGGCAGGGGGTGCGGTGCCTGGCAGGAAGGAGACATGTGGTGACCGTGGACGTTGGGAAGGGACATGAGCAAGTGGGAGGCGGCTGATGGCAATGGAGGGGGCGGGGTGCGATGTTGTTCCGCTGTCAGCTGCTGGTGCAGCCTCCGCCCACTCGGAGAGATCATCCTCGGACCCATCGGCTTCATATTCGGTGGTGCCAGTGGACAGGTCCTCGGCTTCACTCTCCTCTGCCTCTGTACCACTCAATGTGCCAGCCACAATGTCAACGCTGGCACTGGTGCTCGGTCCCTCCGCTCCGTCTGTGCTCATGTCTCCCTCCGTGTCCCCGGACGATGCTGTGGGCAAGGTGAAGAGACAGCAATTAATCACACACCTGTATACATATGTCACATGAGTCCAATCTACATAGGTTACGTTGCATAGCCTGCAAAGAAAGTTAAGTAACATCTACAAAACAAGGTACAGATGTAGGGCATGCAACACACAGTTGGTTGACCCACCATGCCACAGAAAATCCATGGAGAGCATGACACAATAGCAAATGACATGAAATGGAGTTTGACATAGGAGCCAGGCCCTGGTGACAATCCAGCACTGCATCTGCACCACACAGCGTTGCCGACAATAGGGATGAGGAGGGACCAAATCCATGAGCTTGAGGCACATGCTGCATAGGTAATACTGAAAACATGCCCAACATGACTGGCTCACTGCACCTTGAGTGTATGTCCAGACAAACATCACACACTGGCCAGACCTAGCAAGGAGAATTCTGGTTTTGACATGTAGGCTTGGGCCGCACCAACCACCCCCTACATGAGACAATTTGTTGAGACACAGGTGTCACTTACATCTCTTAGTCTGGGTGAAATACACAGGGGATGCATAAATGCAAGATTGGACGCCAAATACCCGAGGTGCGCTTTCCAAATAATCATGTACAAATGGCCATCATCAGATGATTGTAACAAGACACACAGGCACTGGCCACTGTGACTACGAACAAGGAAAATCAGGTCAGGCTGTACAGTGGACACTTGTACTACATTTCACGTCAATATACATGGTGCCAGGGGACAATGGCACAGAGCACAACCTATGCTGTAGACACTGAGAGTGCCCACGTTTAGTGATGACACACATGACACCTAGGAAAATATGCCCCAGGGGACAGTAGTGGCAACACAACTCCATGGTCCTGAATGGGAATGACTGCAACACACACCACCATCCCTGCACTATGCGTATCGCACACTCATGCACACCATGTCACAGGCCACAACATAGGACATGCGCGCTGTAAGGCATGACACTTGTGAGACTAACTCCCATGTCTGGACTCCGCATCAGTGCCAACTGACATGGAACCCACATGTACTGAACTGGACAGGGCACAGGCAAGGTCCCCAAACCTGTTACACACCACCACATGATGCTACAGGCATAGTTCACGTGGAGAAAGCGCCAGCCTACATTACCTTGGGAAGGAGTGACTACACACAGACCAGGGAACACATTGCAAGGAGGGGAAGGGAGGCAGGAGAGAACAGTTATACTGTGGGTAACTGGATCTGCACAGCACCTTTAAACCCTGGCAGTGTATCCATGCAACTGTGCACTTACAAATGCTGGTGAAACACAACAAGCACACATGTACCTACCCCCTTCCTGCTGTTGCTTCTCCTGTAAGCGCCTCTCCAAGTCTGGAAATACCACCGGCAGCACACGCTTGTGGATGTGGGTCAGTCGGCGGCGCCCGCGGTTCTTATGGCTCTCAGGTGAGTCCCCCAGCAGGACCCGTGCGATCCTCCGCGTCCAGCACCGGATATCCTGCCAGCGTTTCCTCACCTGGGACAGGCGCCGCTTCCGACCATCCGCACTCCTCACGGCGCTGACGGCGGTCAGCCATATCTGCTCCTTGGCAGAGGCGCCTACCTGTGAGGATGAACAAGTGACACTACATCAATACACCTGGCACATGTCACAGGGACACATATTAGAACACATCTACTGTTTACAACAAGGCATAGTATGCATCCAACGCATTGCACCTTTGTCATAGGGACATGATCCTCTGGGGAAGGGCAAAAGCAGTACGTGCCATTGAAAGGACACAGGTGGAATGAGGGCAACTACACAATCAATGATCCAGGCTCACACTGTGCATCACAAGCTACACCAGGATAATGTGCAGCACCTCTAAGCAGTCACATGCCACAGGCCACTGACGCTACCGCAGCAGAGTACAAAGACACACACACAGGCACAGGACATTCACCTGCCATTGCCAAATGCAGCGACATACCTCACTCTGCACATGTGCCACTAGACTGGGGGGGGCTCACAGGTGTGGGGCTGGCTCTGCACGTCAGACACACAGCACTGCTCCCTGCTCACATCACATGGCCAGGGTATATCCATCCCTCATGCAGCTGGGGTGCTACACTCCACATATGCACCCACCCACATGACAGGGGACTTACACACACACCGATGTCCAGGGTACGAACACATCATGTGGACACTCTCAGCACAGGTACACAGAACTAACACACATCTGTGGGTACAGTCACCTGTCACACTGGTGTGAGCACAGAGTCACATGAGGACTGTAGAGGCTACATTCCCAGGAGGACAAGACAGGCAGAATGTGGCATGCACCATGCAGTGATTGTCACAGTAAACACAATGCAAGTGAGGACGGCAGACATGCACCACAGCATGCACTGGCTGGGAGACATCAGGCATTCCCCCCCCCCGGGACCCCCCCTACAGTACATAGCATGTGTGCCACACCTGGACACAATGCCAGAAGTCACACTCACAAAAAAGGGACACAGTCTGTGCTGGTGGACTCTGCACTCACCTGATACCCTGCTCACCCATACAGCATGGGGTACTGTGGGAGGATCACATCCAGCAAAGCCAGGTTCTCCTCAAGGGTGAAGGGCTGTGACCTCTCCACAGACCTTGACATGGTTCCAGGGAATCAGTAGCAGCAGCTGGGTCGTGGAATACAAAGATGTGCAGGCAAGTGCTCCCTCATGGGACCTGGCTGCCTTATATCTGCCTTGCTGGCCTGTTTCATGCACAGGAGTACAGAGTGATTGGTCACTCACATTTGCATCCTATGTTTCCTCCAATTCCTTCAAACCTAGCACAGTCAGTGGGTTCTTATTGTGTTTTTTTCTTCAGCATGTCGTCAACCCCACAAACACATTGCAACAAAGTAGATCCATTCCAACTGACTTCTGCTGTGCACCTTCCAGAACAAATTCAAACTTTAAACTTGGTCTCCATGACAACCAGCATGCATGTAGGCCTTTATACTTGTCCCTCATGTGTCCCCTATGTAATTTGGAGCTTCACACACAGGTACGGTGCGTTCCGGGGCCCTGGGGCACCCCAAATGCATAGCAACGGCCCGTACAGGCGTGTGTACGCTCCGTACCACTATGGGTGTTCTCGCGTATGCGTACTCATGGTGGTACGGAGCGTACACACGCCTGTACGCTCACTATCACTATGAGTACGCATACGCGAGAACACCCATAGTGGTACGGACCGTACACGCGTGCGTACGTTCACTATCACTATGGGTGTTCTCGCGTATGCGTACTCATAGTGATAGTGAGCGTACAGGCGTGTGTATGCTCCGTACCACCATGAGTATGCATACGCGAGAACACCCATAGTGATAGTGAACGTACGCACGCGTGTACGGTCCGTACCACTATGGGTGTTCTCGCGTATGCGTACTCATGGTGGTACGGAGCGTACACACACCTGTACGCTCACTATCACTATGAGTACGCATACGCGAGAACACCCATAGTGATAGTAAACGTACGCACGCGTGTACGGTCCGTACCACTATGGGTGTTTTTGCGTATGCGTACTCATGGTGGTACGGACCGTACACACACCTGTACGCTCACTATCACTATGGGTACGCATACGTGAGCACACCCATAGTGTTACGGAGCATACACGCGTGCGTACGTTCACTATCACTATGGGTGTTCTCGCGTATGCGTACTCATAGTGATAGTGAGCGTACGCACGCGTGTACGGTCCGTACCACTATGGGTGTGCTCGCGTATGCATACCCATAGTGATAGTGAGCGTACAGGCGTGTGTACGGTCCGTACCACCATGAGTACGCATACGCGAGAACACCCATAGTGACAGTGAATGTACGCACGCGTGTACACTCCGTACCACTATGGGTGTTCTCGCGTATGCATACTCATGGTGGTACGGACCGTACACACGCCTGTACGCTCACCATCACTATGGGTACACATACGGCAGCACTCCCATAGTGATACGGGAATGTACACAGGCCCTCTTAGCGAAAGTACGGTGGTTTTCACACATCACAGTGGTGACAGGCAGCACACAGGAAGGAATAGGGCTGACATACTTGTCCATGGATGGACATCAAGGCATTGTCTGGGCAGTACTACATGTGTGGGGCACAGGTGTGAAAGGCTGTGATGTGGCACATTACTCCTGAGTCGAGAAGGCACCAGATGTATGATGAGATGTGTACACATGTAATGTGTGACGGTGCAATGTGTGCCAGGCATGCCCTTGACTCCTTTGACATGTGTGCATGTTGTACTGCACACTTGGGATGAGCGTCACTGGCATGGCACGGACAACAACACACGGAAGTGACCCCTGAGGCCCGGTACAGGGGTTACCACACCTGACATGTCACTACCTACGGTGCACGATGTGACTATGTCATGTATGTGTGGGGGATTCCCATTAGCTTGATGTTGGAGCTCCCTCAAAAGCTGCAGCTGTTGCAGCAACCAACAGGTGTCTGTGTGTAGATTGACATTGCACACTGTTCCGCACACCATGCCACATGTGGTATCGGATGTGAGGTGCGTATGTATGCATGGGACACGGAGTAGCATAACAAGGACATGTCTGCATCCTCTCTATGAATGTGTGGTGAGTCATCTCATGTACACCTTCATGGCAAGGTGTGTGGGCTGTCCTAGTGTAATGTCATGTGACCTGTGGCTCTAGTGTTCCGCTACCAGTCTCTGCAATCGACATCCTACTTCTGCTGATGTGTGGATGTATGTCACTCCTGTCTTGCGTCTGGCTGTTCACTTACACTGGGACACAGCTAATCCCATGCCATGGCATGTGGAGGTTCACAATCTCCGTGTGTAGCTGGGTCTTGGTAGGAGTGTCACCTGGCAGCCATACGTATCCAGGGCATGTGGCACATACCTGACTCCGTATGTAGCAAATGTGTATTGACAGATTAACATGTGCTCAGTACAAATAAATTGTTGTTGTGGTGCACTCACTCTTCCTTGTCACTTCCAAATTACTGCAGAGCGCCGCCTCTTCCCCGACCAATTCCGGACTTGGCTGCCATGCAGGAGAATGACTGTATTCGGTGCTACCGCTTCCCCTAACGGTTGATTCTGGAGTTGACGGCGAGACTGGCACCACACCTGCAACCGCTGCACAGGTATCCTACGGCACTGACACCCAAGCTGAAGGTAATGGCTGCCCTACATTTTCTTGCCACGGGTACCTTTCAAAATACCATAGCTCATGTTGGTGGCATGTCCCAGAGCATGTTCTGCCGTGTGCTGCATGATTTCTTAGAGGCTATGTTGATTCACCTGGATGACTTCATCCATTTCCCAACCACTGAAATGTTGACTGGGGTCAAGCATGGATTCTATGCCCTGGGAGGGATGCCCCATGTCATTGGGTCCATAGATGGGACACATGTGGCTTTGGTACCTGTTAGAAATGGCGATTTCTGGTTGGCTAGGGCTTGCGCCAAAGCCAGACAGAAACCACCACTCTAGTCAGGGCTGGGGAGTTACACGCCAAAGATAACCCCTGTTCACCCCCTTGGTAGCTTGGCACGAGCAGTCAGGCTTATCTCTGAGGCGATGTGTAAAGCGTTTGCGCGCGCACCCAGCAACAACACCCAAGGCCCACCACAAGGGAAACTCCACACAAGGTATTATATAAAAATAGCCTTTGTAATATACCACAAACACATTAGATAAGAACACACACTCTACAATGTGCCAACAGGCACGGGCAGAATTTACAAGGGATTATATGTACAGGGAACAGGGCCACATGGACCACTGTCAGGAATTAGCACTCTCAGAACATAACACAAATTACCAAGTGTACATGTAGAACACAACCAGTATCTACTGGTATCAGGTAAGTACCACCTACGCAACCCTAACCACCTTAGGAAAATATTGCGCAGGGAATCAGGACCTCACTACCACCACCTGTACTAGGGAGAAAACAACCACCTAAGTATCACAATACCTGTAGGGGTAAACGCACATTACACATGATGCATCACATTCAGAGGTGTAGGAAAAGGAAAACACATGATGCATAAAATAACACATTCAGAGGTGTAAGAACAAGGCACATGACGCATAAAAACACATTCAGAGGTGCAGGTTAGGAACAATAGCGCAAAACTCACATTAGCCACCACTGTGGCAGTCTCTAGGCCAACTGGCCTTGAAGGGGCAAGGACGCCCTGTGTCCAGAAGAGTCAGGGTGCGCCTGCGCAGGCTGCGCAAACCAGGGCACACAAAGCACAACCTACACGTAGCAGTTGCCCACTAAGTGCTGGGCAACTGGAGAGATGCTGGGGCACCATGGTGCCTTCTTAAACACCTATGGCAGGTGTTGGAGCCTCTCCTGGACTCTAAATGCACAAAATGCCCCCTAGAGCCTTCGGGGCTCTGCGCAACTCTGTGGGGCAAGGTGGGAGTGGCCCGCTGCCATCTGGGGCCACTCAGTCACAAAAGAAGAGTCCCCGTATGGATGGAGCCTCACGGGGCTCGCAAAAACACTTGTGGCCCCCTGAGCCGCGCAAGCTCTGATCAATAAATGCCCCCGTCGTTGGAGCCCTTCTCTTGGACTCTAAAGAATAATGCCCCCGACGTTGGAGCGGCCGGCTGCCTTCCGGGGCCGCTCTGAGTATCAAACGAACTGCCCCCGTTGCGTTGGAGCCTCGGGGGCTCTGGAGCACCGCCCCCGTCTTTGGAGTCCCCCTGGACTCGGGTGCCAAGGAGGGGGTGACGGAGCCTCGTGGGCTCTGTAGAAATATGGGCCCCGCTCATGTGGGAGAAGATGCCGCCTGAGCCTCCCTAGGCTCGAGAAGCACTGCTCCCCCCCCCCCCCGGGCCAGAGCTCCACTTACCGGGTCTCGCCGACGGAGGCTCTCTTGGGTGGGCAGTCCTTTGAAGTCGAGGGAGCGCGGGGTAGGCTCCCGCCCGCTCCCGCTGGTACCTCCTTTGTGCGGCATTCCTCGTCCCGGCGCGGGGCTTCCCTCCGACACACGGGAGCCCTGCGCCACGTCCCGATGCTGGCGCCACTTCCTGCCCGGCTGCAGGCTCCGCCCCCGTCACGGGCAGGAGTGCCTGACTTCCGGATCAGTGGAACAGGGCCGCAGCGGTGATTTTTGAGGTAGTCTTACGTCGCGGGGTGGGCACCCGTGACGTGAGTGAAATAAACGGGGTGGGCACCCGTAACGTGAATTCAACGAAAAGCGGCAAGGTCCCTGGCGGGGTGGGCACCCGCTAGGGATATCAACCCGTAGGAATGCGGGGTGGGCTCCCGCCTACAATCTCCGCAACAAGAGGGGGAATCCCTACGCCGAGGATTCCCTGGCCCTGCAGAGGCGACACGGAGCGCTCGAGAAGCGCTGGGGCACCAGATGAAGCGCTCCTAGCGCTATATGTAAAATAAAAGCGCTTCCAGGCGCTTAGGGACACAAAGAGAGCGCTCCCAGCGCTTTAGGGAAAAGAATCACAAAGTCCAGCAAAGTTCTTCCCTGCATGCAGCAGGGCAGGGGTGGGGGGCAAGGCTGGACCCAGAGCCAGCTCACTGGGCCTCCAGGCAGGGAGGTAATCCAAGTGGCGGTCCTCTGGTCCAACAGCAGCAGCCCCCCTCTGGTAAGATCCTGGCAGAGAACAGTTTCTGTGGGGACACAGCCCCATTTTTATACAGTAAAAACCCTTTGTTCTGGGTTCAGGGTGAGGGGGAAAACCAGTCGCAGCTGGTTGGGGAGCATCCTTGATGTGCTCAGCCCCTCACTCTATTCACTGGCAGGGCTAGGGTCGTCGGTCGCACCACAGGGGGCGGAGCCAGCATTGTGTGGGGAAAGCCCTGCCCTATTCAGGTCCAAGGTGCACTCCTCCCCAGCCATCAGCATGCTAATCTCACACACACTCACCACTGGGGCACACCCAACCAGACTCCTGAAGCCGGGCTCACCTGCCAGCTCCTGCCAATCACACGCCAGACACACTGCACACAGAAGTGCCCACTTCTAGAAGTGGCACTTCCACACTAGGTACATGCACGCCGCACACATCATCGCGCAGCATTCAATCACACGAGTCCGTACATACCAAACTCGGGCCTGCACACCCCACGCATCAGGAACTACTAGGGACACATACATTCCCCATGCATTCCTATGGGAGGGCAGGCCTATCTCACCACATGCACTCAGAATGCGCACGCACTTTCCTCTGGGACACAGGGAAAGTGCGCAGAAACCAAAAATCACCACACCAAGTCACCAATAAAAAGCAAAAAGTTCAGGGGTGAACCTGCCAGAAGGGCCAAGTCCAACACAACCCCCTTCCAGCCAAAACGCAGGGCAGACCAATCACCACCGTGATGGACTTCCCTGCTTGGGGCGATAGAACACGGACGCGGGCCCGCAACTGCAGGGACACCCTCCGGTTCTACGCCACGGTGAACCCATGGAATTCTTTCTAACACCACTGTCTGGACCAACTGGGCTACCCCACTGGTACTCCCAAGCTGTCCGCGGCCAAGACCAGGCCCTAGCCCACCCAGGTGCTACTGGTCTTTGCCTAACCATAGAGTGGGGGGTAGGAACCCCTGGCACATAGCGTCCATTCTCCACTCTTCCTTTCTGCAAGACAGGACTAGACTGTCACTGGTTCTCCAGCCTAGGGTCTACACCCTCAGGCGGACCAGGAGTTTCAGGGAAGGCTCTCCTCCCCCTACCTCTTCTCCTAGGGTTCCTCCTCCTCTGGCGAGGGGTACACCTAGAACGCCATTCCAACCCAGGGTTTAACCCCTCAGGTTGTACCGGGGGCAGAGGTGGGCTCTCCCACCCTCTGCACCCCCTTCCAGAGCCCTGCTCCCTACCAACTGGGGCGGTACCTCTGGAAGAAGATCTGGTCGGGACTCTGGTTACAGACGTCCCACCCTTCAGGTCAGGCAGATCCCGAACCTGGCCTTCCAACCTCCGGCCAAGAACCTTTGGTGGAATACTCGCCTGGCACTCCAGGACTTTTGGGGATTTACACTCCATCCCCCTGAGGCTAACAAACGACACGTATGTCGAGTGACTGTCTGTCTGGCGCGGATCTCCCATCCCCTGTCCACCTGACAGTGCGCAGAGATCCCCCAGAACAGAAGTGGTGTCACCCTGGTCACTACACGGGATCCTAGCCCAACTGGGTAGTCCCTGACCCACTGGCTCTTCCACTGGGGAACTCATCCCCCACTCACTTCTCACGCTGGACTCCTGTACCCTCCCTACCGGAGCTGTACTGCCAGCCTCTAGAACCACAGGAGCCCTGGTTACAGGTGCTCCAGGTCCTCCACTCACTAGGAGATCTTCCTCAAATGGGCTAACAGGACAGCCTAGGTCCCCAACTTGGTGTTCCCTCATGAAACCATCCAAGTCCTGAGGCAGGGTTTTGTACGTCTAGGGACCCTCGGTCACCCACTTACTCCCGCTCCACTGAGCCAGGCCGTAAGCCCCTACACCCTCCTCGCTATCCTGGGACCTAGCTGGGCTACACTGAGCCTCTTCCACCACGCTGGGCTGGAAGATACCTGAACCACCACTTTCAGAGTCACTCCCTAATGACCCTAGAGTACCTCTAGCACTTTCCCAGCGCTCTGCTTCATCTCCAAGCTCAAATGGTGCAGACACTTCACACCCCAACAGGTGTTGGCGCAACCCCGGCACACAACAACTGAGCAGGTGTTCTCTGAGAATCAGATCACACAGTTGATCATAATCAGCTCCTGTGGGATCTCCTATCCAAGCAAACAGTGCATTCTCTCATCCATCCACAAACTCCTCCAAAGACTGGTGAGACAGTTTCCTACTGCCCCTGAATTTTAACCTTAACTCCTCCTCCTGGGGAACAGGTACCAGACTGGGGGAACTGGGACTGGGATTTCCTACACTGGAATCTATCTGGCTGCTACCACTGGACTCAACCCTCCCTGGGGAGTCCAGAAAAACACAACTGCGCTCAGGGGATAACCTACCCTCCAGAGCTAGTTTCTCTCTGGCAAAGGCCCTCTCAGCCTCCTCCATCTGTCTTTTGACCTCCAACTGCGCCATAGCCTGGGCATGCTGCAACCTGAGCTTTTCTAACGTCAGCTGGTGCTCCCTTTCTTTCCTCCTATCTTCCCACTCCTCTGGAGACAGGGAAAGGGATGAGGCGCTGCCTCCTATGCTGGACCCAGCAAGGGACTCCCTACCTATGGGGTCTTCACTCTCTACTGGCGTCCAGGTATTGTCATCCTCTACCTCCTCTTCTGAATCTTCAGGGCTCCCCACAGACCCACCACCCTCCAGGTGTGAGGCCTGGGCCCTTTCCGTACTGCGCTCAAGATCCCTTTGCCTCTTAACCCACTGGATCATGTGGCCCCTAAGTTCACACATAGTGTCTGACTCTCTCACCCCTATGCCTCTCTCTCTACAGAACCTTTCCAACTCCTGCATACTGTAATTAACTAGATCACTGAGATCAAAAGCAGGCTCCATTCTGGCGGACGTTCTGGTGAAAAGATTACACAGGGAACCTAGGGGTCTGAGCTTAACAGGAGTACACAATTCACTAAAAGGATTCAGCAAGCTCTCTATCCCAGAGAACTCACACTCACTTGCCTAGTGCCACACACCACTCATCCACACACAACCCTCCCCTCGGACTGGTAAGGCAGTTTCTACCACCCCTGATTCCTCAACCTGACCACAAGTGACACAGGTACCAAACTCTGGGCGCAGGGCGGGGGACAAATGTACTGGACACTATTACGCTGCCACCACTGGATCCCACCCTCTGGTGAATCCAGAAAACACAATGCACTTAGGGGGGATGATCTACCCTCCCGAGCTAGGGACACCTACCAATTAAGTCCCCACTGTAGGCCAACCCAAGAAATAGCAAACAGCACAGGGGCAGTTACCTCCTCCAGCTTCTACTGCAGGCCAACCCAAGAAACCGCTGTCTGCACAAGGGCAGTTACCTCCTACAGTTTCTGGTTTCTGTCCTTGGCGGGACACTCAACTCAAAGTGCAACACATTTCCACAGAAATGACATTTAAGAACAATCTTAAAACAATAATCCCTATACCATGTGATTTATCTAAATGCAGAGTTTTGTGGTGCAGCCAGTTGCTGCTGCGGTACAGCGCAAACGCAAGTCCAAATCCCACCACTGATCACCAATGTTAGAAATGGCGATTTCTGGTTGGCTAGGGCTTGCGCCAAAGCCAGACAGAAACCACCACTCTAGTCAGGGCTGGGGAGTTACACGCCAAAGATAACCCCTGCTCACCCCCTTGGTAGCTTGGCACGAGCAGTCAGGCTTATCTCTGAGGCGATGTGTAAAGCGTTTGCGCGCGCACCCAGCAACAACACCCAAGGCCCACCACAAGGGAAACTCCACACAAGGTATTATATAAAAATAGCCTTTGTAATATACCACAAACACATTAGATAAGAACACACACTCTACAATGTGCCAACAGGCACGGGCAGAATTTACAAGGGATTATATGTACAGGGAACAGGGCCACATGGACCACTGTCAGGAATTAGCACTCTCAGAACATAACACAAATTACCAAGTGTACATGTAGAACACAACCAGTATCTACTGGTATCAGGTAAGTACCACCTACGCAACCCTAACCACCTTAGGAAAATATTGCGCAGGGAATCAGGACCACACTACCACCACCTGTACTAGGGAGAAAACAACCACCTAAGTATCACAATACCTGTAGGGGTAAACGCACATTACACATGATGCATCACATTCAGAGGTGTAGGAAAAGGAAAACACATGATGCATAAAATAACACATTCAGAGGTGTAAGAACAAGGCACATGACGCATAAAAACACATTCAGAGGTGCAGGTTAGGAACAATAGCGCAAAACTCACATTAGCCACCACTGTGGCAGTCCCTAGGCCAACTGGCCTTGAAGGGGCAAGGACGCCCTGTGTCCAGAAGAGTCAGGGTGCGCCTGCCCAGGCTGCGCAAACCAGGGCACACAAAGCACAACCTACACGTAGCAGTTGCCCACTAAGTGCTGGGCAACTGGAGAGATGCTGGGGCACCATGGTGCCTTCTTAAACACCTATGGCAGGGGTTGGAGCCTCTCCTGGACTCTAAATGCACAAAATGCCCCCTAGAGCCTTCGGGGCTCTGCGCAACTCTGTGGGGCAAAGTGGGAGTGGCCCACTGCCATCTGGGGCCACTCAGTCACAAAAGAAGTGCCCCCGTATGGATGGAGCCTCACGGGGCTCGCAAAAACACTTGTGGCCCCCTGAGCCGCGCAAGCTCTGATCAATAAATGCCCCCGTCGTTGGAGCCCTTCTCTTGGACTCTAAAGAATAATGCCCCCGACGTTGGAGCGGTCGGCTGCCTTCCGGGGCCGCTCTGAGTATCAAACGAACTGCCCCCGTTGCGTTGGAGCCTCGGGGGCTCTGGAGCACCGCCCCCGTCTTTGGAGTCCCCCTGGACTCGGGTGCCAAGGAGGGGGTGACGGAGCCTCGTGGGCTCTGTAGAAATATGGGCCCCGCTCATGTGGGAGAAGATGCCGCCTGAGCCTCCCTAGGCTCGAGAAGCACTGCTCCCCCCCCCCCGGGCCAGAGCTCCCCTTACCGGGTCTCGCCGACGGAGGCTCTCTTGGGTGGGCAGTCCTTTGAAGTCGAGGGAGCGCGGGGTAGGCTCCCGCCCGCTCCCGCTGGTACCTCCTTTGTGCGGCATTCCTCGTCCCGGCGCGGGGCTTCCCTCCGACACACGGGAGCCCTGCGCCGCGTCCCGATGCTGGCGCCACTTCCTGCCCGGCTGCAGGCTCCGCCCCCGTCACGGGCAGGAGTGCCTGACTTCCGGATCGGCCGAACAGGGCCGCAGCGGTGATTTTTGAGGTAGTCTTACGTCGCGGGGTGGGCACCCGTGACGTGAGTGAAATAAACGGGGTGGGCACCCGTAACGTGAATTCAACGAAAAGCGGCAAGGTCCCTGGCGGGGTGGGCACCCGCTAGGGATATCAACCCGTAGGAATGCGGGGTGGGCTCCCGCCTACAATCTCCGCAACAAGAGGGGGAATCCCTACGCCGGGGATTCCCTGGCCCTGCAGAGGCGACACGGAGCGCTCGAGAAGCGCTGGGGCACCAGATGAAGCGCTCCTAGCGCTATATGTAAAATAAAAGCGCTTCCAGGCGCTTAGGGACACAAAGAGAGCGCTCCCAGCGCTTTAGGGAAAAGAATCACAAAGTCCAGCAAAGTTCTTCCCTGCATGCAGCAGGGCAGGGGTGGGGGGCAAGGCTGGACCCAGAGCCAGCTCACTGGGCCTCCAGGCAGGGAGGTAATCCAAGTGGCGGTCCTCTGGTCCAACAGCAGCAGCCCCCCTCTGGTAAGATCCTGGCAGAGAACAGTTTCTGTGGGGACACAGCCCCATTTTTATACAGTAAAAACCCTTTGTTCTGGGTTCAGGGTGAGGGGGAAAACCAGTCGCAGCTGGTTGGGGAGCACCCTTGATGTGCTCAGCCCCTCACTCTATTCACTGGCAGGGCTAGGGTCGTCAGTCGCACCACAGGGGACGGAGCCAGCATTCTGTGGGGAAAGCCCTGCCCTATTCAGGTCCAAGGTGCACTCCTCCCCAGCCATCAGCATGCTAATCTCACACTCACCACTGGGGCACACCCAACCAGACTCCTGAAGCCGGGCTCACCAGCCAGCTCAAGCCAATCACACGCCAGACACACTGCACTTCTAGAAGTGGCACTTCCACACTAGGTACATGCACGCCGCACACATCATCGCGCAGCATTCAATCTCACGAGTCCGTACATACCAAACTCGGGCCTGCACACCCCACGCATCAGGAACTACTAGGGACACATACATTCTCCATGCATTCCTATGGGAGGGCAGGCCTATCTCACCACATGCACTCAGAATGCGCACGCACTTTCCTCTGGGACACAGGGAAAGTGCGCAGAAACCAAAAATCACCACACCAAGTCACCAATAAAAAGCAAAAAGTTCAGGGGTGAACCTGCCAGAAGGGCCAAGTCCAACAGTACCACCACAGGCACAGGAGGTAGCGTACAGGAATCGCAAGCACTACCACTCCATCAATGCCCTTGTGGTGTGTCTGTCCAACATGGTGATTTCACATGTCTGTGCTCGTTTTCCAGGATCAGCACACGATGCCTACATCATGAGGCGTAGCAGGGTGCCTGAAATGATGACGCAGCTGCGCAACGCATGAGCATGTGTTGTTGGTGGGTACACTCTGTCTGTCCTGTATTTTGCGTAGACTTCCAGCACGACCGCTTCTCCTGTCCTACTTATGTCCATGTGCTTTCCATGTAGGGGACGCTGGCTATCCCAACATGCCATGGCTGATCACACCTCTCCGCAACCCCATCACGCCGGCCCAACTCCGCTACAACACCGCCCATGGCCGGACAAGGCGAGTGATAGAGAGGACGTTTGGCCTCCTGAAGAGCCGATTCCGATGCCTCCACAAGACCGGCGGCGCCCTCCCATATGCCCCGGCGAAGGTCTGCAAAATCTTCATGGTCTGCTGCATGCTGCACAACATGGCAGTTGAGAAAGCTGTGCCACTCATCCTGGATCAAGATGATCAGGACTAGGGGTGGGCGGAATTCGCGGAAGCGACTTCCGAAAATTATCGCGAAGATGTTTAAAATCTCCGCAAACACGCGGAAATATCGCGAAGATGCGGAAGTTTTTTTCCCGCCCGTTCGCGGTATTTTCTGCGTGTTCGCGGCTCGCCAACTTACCCATGCGGTTGCTTGCAGGCGCGGCCATCTTGTTTTCACTCTTCTCGCGGTGCATGATCGCGAGAAGAAAGACGTGATCGCGCGACGCATGACGTCACTGCGGGCGCGAACTGTCGCGAGACAGCGCAAATGGCTAAAACAATACAACATCTCATGGAGAACGCGACCGGATCGGGAAAACTTGTCGGCGAACGCGGGGATTCAGGTAAGGCGATCGCACGCGCGCGAGAATGTATTATTTTACAGCGCGAGCAAGTACCAAATTATCGCAAAGCCGCGGAATGCGGAAATTTTGACATTTCCGCGCTCTCCGCGGAATGTGGAAATGCCAAATTATCGCAAATTCCGCGAACGGAACGGAAATTTTGCCCAGGCCTAATCAGGACCATCCACCCGTGGACGACGAAGGGCTTGGCAATGGAGCTAGTGATGTGGAGGATGTGGAGCCGCAAGAGGACATCCAGACTCGGCTCATACGCGACTTCTTTGCTTAGTGGTGAGTACCAGTGTCTGAGTGTGCACGCATTGGTCACCGTGTGGCATGTGTTGCGATGTGTGTGTCCATCTGCATGTATGCCACGTGAGTCAGAGGTGTGTGTGGATGTGTCACTGGAGTGATGGTGCCAGTGATGAGTGTATTTCCCCAGTCATAATTGTGACCTAGCATGTTGTCATCTATACATGTGTCGAGTACATGCACATGCAAGTGGCTGTGCTTTTTTGTGGCTGACTTCTTGTGTGTCTCTCTTCCCCAGGTACTTGCGCATGCCGTCTGCTGCTTGCATTGTTGTGGCACTGCTATTCCTCATGGACACGTCATCGTGTGCTGACTCAGCGTTACACGCACGGACACGTTTGGAAGTCTCCTTAGGGTAAGGGATGCATCAGGGGTGTATTGGGTGAGGCAGTTGTTCACGATGTATGCACACTGCCCCTGTCGATGTTTGGTTCCTCTGCAGACATGTTGCATCACCATGGTACACATGGATCAATGGTGTATGGCAGGCTCTCCGTGAGCAGCAGGGGGTGTTTAGCTGTTAGCCGACACTTGTGTGCCAGTTCCATGGCTATCACGCATTTGTGCTGCAGAAGGAGGGTGCCAGTGTTGGACCCACATGTTACTCCACATGACCCGTTCATATGTACTCCGACTTGCCTCTGCAATCCCAAATACATGACTAATAAAGGTGTCCCTATGCCTCCAAGGTGCCTCTTCTCTGTCAATGCTGGTGTGTTGCCACGGTGCATCCGGCATGTCTGGCATGGTTTTCCGTGATAGTGGCTATGTGTCTATGTGTAGAGCAAGATGCAAGCTGTTTGTGTGGGATTAGACTGTGTATTGTGCATGATGTCCATGACTGTGTGGGTATTGTGACATGTGCCATCCCCATGCATCCAACGTTGGCCAGGCCACCATTCTCTGCATCCACCTGACTCAAGCTTGCAGGACATGGTTCGGCCACCTGTCTACACATACCTGGGTGCCCCCAGGACACTCGACATGATCCCTGACCTCTGCGCATGACTGTTGCTGTACTCAATATGTCTGTCGGCACGGTTGTGCGGCCACCCCCTCAGCTGGTTGGGCCCATCACGGGTGTGTATGGTGCTCCATGTCTGTCTTGCCTAATACACTGTGACCCGTGTGTCCTGTGCCAGACTCAGGCCCTAGGGTGTGGATGGTTGAAGTCAAATGAGAACTCAGGCATGTTTAGACTTTACAAGACACATGTAAGGTAATAATGCAATCAGCGGGCATCTTCTCTTCATGGTGTGGCTTTTTATTTTCGTGGGGGGGGGTTGACATGAGGGGCTTTCCGGGTGTGTGGAATCCAAAGTTCACTAGGGGAGTTGGTGTCCTTGCCATTTGAAATCCTCAGAGTCCATGCCACAGTCTTTGTCAACATTGGTCAGACAGTGACCAGCAAGGCCATGTGGCAGGGAGGGTTGCCCATGTTGTCGGCCATCCGACGGAGTGTACTGTGAATTCCCATGAACACCGTCACGAGCTCAGCCTGTCTGTCCTCCATCCGCCGTTGGTGTTGCTGTAGACAGGCATGTTGCTCCGCATGTTGCTGGGCCTGCTGGGTCTTGATCTCATGGAGGGTCCCCTTCATCTCATTGAGGGTGGACACAACCTGGGCCATGCCCGTGGTGTCCTGCCGGTATGTGTCCAGGATGTTTCGGACATGGGAATAAACCGGTTCCCCAGCCAACTGGTCAGGCTGGCGCCTCCGCCGTCCTCCACTCCCAACACCCCTGCCCACTTGCACCTGGCCTGCCCTTGTGGGCACATCGGGTCTCCGGGACCCCTGAGGGGTGGCATTGGCGTTGTCGCCTGCCTCCTCCTGGGTGCCCGGGACACCGTGTCCCTCCTGGCCAGCCTGGCTGCTTTGTGGTGGTGGGGCAGGGATCCTGTGTGTCTCCTGGGATGTGGCAGGAGTGGGGGTGGTGGTTGGCCCCGTTGTACCTGACGCAGGTGCTGCAGGTCATTGGACACCAGAGGGGCCAGGTTGGTCGGGGTCGGGTTCGTCCACAGAGTGGTGAGAGTCGTCGCTGCCGGTGGCTCCTTCATCCTGCCGAGCCGGGTCCTGTGAGTCTTCCCCCCCAGTGTTGGGGGGTGATCCACGACGTTGACCTGTGTGTGAGAGAGACAATGTTAATTTTGTTCCATGCAACATCCATTTTCATTCGTTTCAAAGTTGGAACATTTCCTCTGGGAATTTGGTTATGTCTTGCATTCCACTCACAGTGCACTTGTGCATGGGTATGTCCCTTGGGCACAGCTTTGGCGACTTTACCTATGTGTGGCACAGTCTTACTTGCTGCGTCAAGTGTGACTGCAGTCAGCAGTGGAGTGGGCAGGTGTGGCGAGCCGTGCATTGGCGCCTTCCGTGTAGCACTGTACGTGGGCACATGAAGTTGTTCCACACACTTATATGATGCAGGTAGCTGTCGTTGTGCTCGTGCACAGGTTGTGACATGGCCCTGTGTTTTGCCATGGAGGAGAGGGGGGGTGCTGGCACTGGCCACCCTTGTCTACATGCACGCAGTCCACCTGCTGACGAGCAGACATTCCCACACACCACAAGGCTGATTTGCTCTCCCTGTGTCTCCCTCCCTCTCTGTCCCCCTCTCCCTCCCTCTGTGTGTCGGCCTCCTCCCTCTGTCTGTCTCGCTGTGTCTCCCTCCCTCTCTGTCCCCCTCTCCCTCCCTCTGTGTGTTGGCCTCCTCCCTCTGTCCGTCTCCCTGTGTCTCCCTCCCTCTCTGTCCCCCTCTCCCTCCCTCTGTGTGTCAGCCTCCTCCCTCTGTCCGTCTCCCTGTGTCTCCCTCCCTCTCTGTCCCCCTCTCCCTCCCTCTGTGTGTCGACCTCCTCCCTCTGTCCGTCTCCCTGTGTCTCCCTCCCTCTCTGTCCCCCTCTCCCTCCTTCTGTGTGTCACCCTCTGTCACCTCAGCCCAGCTTACTGTGCACACACTGTTAGCAGATCTTTGAATGGCCCTTGGATTGTTGATGTGAGTTTGTTTCTGATCTCCAGGCACCCATTGGGTGTAGTGTGCGTGTCTGCACTGCTGCTGTGGTGGTGTGTGCTGCCACTCTTTCACAGTGTTGGCTGTTCATTGGCTGCTGTCATGTGCAAGAACGTGCCGTCACCCCCATGTGTTGATGCAAGGCGTCCGCCATGTGCTGGCAAGTCATTCCTGTGTTGGGACACACGGTTTGTCTGGCTGTGACCTAGGCCATATGGGCAGGGGGCATTGTTGTCTGCTTCTGAGTTGCACTATGTGATTTTTTGGGCCCACCCTCCCGCCATCCGGCTTACCGTGTCATGTGTTGGTGTCTTCTGTGGCCTGTGACTTGACATTGTCCAGCTGGGTGCATGGGGCATGGTGGCGCCAGTGGCATGTGCGTGTTCATGGAGTGTGGTTGAGTCTTGCGATAGCTTGGGGTGGTTGCGTGCCTGTTTGTGAGTTTGGTTGTGGATGACGTTCCCCCATGTGAGGTGAGTTGTTTGTGTACTCACCCGGGTCTCGGAGTCCTTCTAATCCGTCCACTGCCACCACCGGCAGTATGGCCATCACCCTCTCCTCCCAGGGAAGGTAGTGTACGGGTCTGCGGGCCGGCCCTCCTCCAGTGACGTTGGCCTGGTTGTGTTCATCGGTCATCTTGGCTCGGACCCTCCTCCGCAGATCGTACCACCTGGCTTGGCATTCCTGCTTGTTCCTTCTGGTGTCCGCAACAGCATTCACAGCATCGACGATGGTCTGCCACATGTTTAGGACTCCTAAATGCCTTCTGTGAATACCGAAAGCCTTAAAATTATGATTTTTCTCAGTTTAGTAGTTGTAAAGTTAGGAGTCCTAACCTTAGGACTCCTAAACTGAGAAAAATCCTAATTTTAAGGCTTTCGGTATTCACAGAAGGCATTTAGGAGTCCTAAAGTTAGGACTCCTAACTTCTGTGAATACCGAAATGAGTAAGTGCCTTCTGTGAATACCAAAATGAGTAAGTGCCTTCTGTGAATACCAAAATGGTAGTAAGTTTAGGATTTAGTCTTAAGTTAGTTCTGTGAATCGGGCCCCTGGTCATGTTCATGTGTCCTCCATGATTTGACCATATGCATTGTTGAGGAATACAGTGGAAATGCATACTTAATGTACAATTGGCATGCCTGGAATAGGTGGGCTAGGTTGGGTGGTACGTTGTACTTAGGCTTAGTTGTAACTTGGTATTCTGGAATCAGAATGGAAGACTGGATTACTGTTGATAAATAGTAACTTAAGTAGTCGAACTGCGAATCCCCCGATATTACTTGTTGACCAGATGAGATCGGTCAATTTAGTTATTGCAATTGTTGTTTACATAAGTGTTTTTTGAGCGTTGTTGAAAAATATTGTATTTGTTTAACACCATCCATCAATGTTTGTCTCTTTCTTATATCTTTCCTGTTCATCAGCACCCAGGGGCAGACCGACAGGGACTGGGCAGTCGGCGGGACACACAGAAGAACACCACCAGGAGGACACCGCTGAGGGCTCCTCTGCTGGCCCCAGTAAGTCTTCTTGTTTTTAATAATATTTCTTATTCCATAACTTGTACTGCCCCATATTTTTCCCGAACTATTGTTTGTTTCCAAATGCTATTTTTTTACCACCAATTATCCTTCGATCTGTACGGTTTCAAAAATCTTATCCCTGCCTCCGCTATGATGACTCTGAGTACTACTACATACTATCAGTCTGTCTGTACTGTAGTAGCTAGTCTTGCACAGTTGGCCAGTGCCACTCTTTGTGAAAGGTTGTAATATAAAACTCATATGCACCAGTAGCTCGAGCCATTGAGTCCAATCCGTTGGGTCGTTGTCTTGTACTACTTTTACTCTTAAAGATCTTGAGGCTTTGAAAATTCACAGCAACAGCCCTACCAGATTTATTCCTATTTTTATATGATACCCTATAGGACATACTACTGTTGTAGGGATCTTGCACATACACAGACATTTGCACCAGAAAATAGGATGTTGGTGATGGTAGGTTGGACCTTCCTTGCACACCTCAATCAGAAATTCCGCACTCACCACAATTCCACTGCTTGACTATAGTACTGTCTTGTCATAACTATTAGGTCTCGGAACCCTCCCCCCAAGATACCCAACAAGTAGACAACCCAGAACATAACACACCCAACCTCTCAGTCGTGGAAGCAATTCACATGCACACCCTTACTTTAATGTGCTCACTCATGTAAGTTAGTCCACACCAAATACCACCAAGTCTATGTAAGTTCAAAATGTTTATTTCAATTTGAGAAGGTCTGTACACTGTTTTCTTATAAATGCAGCACCAACCGGAAAATCAATAACATTAAAAAATATACATTGTTACACTTATACAGTTGGGAATTAAATCATGATAACTGAACAGTGGTGGAAGGCAGCACCACCATCCCATAGCAATTTAGTTTATATAAATTCATAAATGAAGATGTGAGTGAAGGGACCCCTCACCTTAGAAGAACCTAGTACTGGTAGTTGTTGCATCATTCAGAAGCTTTGGTTCGTAGAAGGGAATCTCGCGTCTGTAATGCGAAAAATGAAATGGTGTGCGTTAGTATATTGCAACCTGCAAGCATTTCTCAGCCGTGCCAAAAAGTGTAGCATTTATGGATAAGCAATATGGACTAACAGTAACAGTAGTACACCAGTACTTCCTAAAAAAGTGGCTTGTTAATGTTTGTTGACCGCTTGTACGCAGCGCGTAAACTAGACAGTAGCAGTGTGAGGCAGGTCATGTGGGCTCAAAGGTGTCCTATACAAGAAGCTGCAAGGTAACGTCACATGTGCAAAAATAAAAGACCCAAAGGTAAAATGGTAGCATGGCTAGGGCTAATTAAGCAAAGGCTACAATGATCATATATAACTATTAGTGTCTGCTCTACTACTACCTGATTTGTACAAGTGATGTATGTTAGTATTAAGTCATTTTTCAACCTTGCTACTGATCAATAGGGGGGAGGTGTATATGACGCCTAATAAATGTGTAATATTTTCTAGGCGCACTACCGACCACCATTGCCGGGGCCAGCGAAGGCGACGCGGAGGGCGAGGATGCGGCAGTTGCTGCAGATAGCAACGGAGCGGTAGGGGGAGTGGCAGCACCAGTGGCAGGCGGTGGTAAGTTAGATTCATAATCCTTAACTATTGTTGAACTTGACAGTACACTCACTGCAAGGGTGTACTGTATGTATATGTATACTGTACAGTTGTGACTTAGGGCCCCATTAGGATGGTGGGCGTATTGCCCCCGCCGGGCCGGCTGGAATTCACTGCCGACACCGCAGGGGCAAACCTCCCGCCATCCCTGTAGAAAATATTCAGACCCCCCACATGTCGACCAGGCGGAAAAGGGTTCAATATGGCAGTGGTGTCTCTCTGAACACACCGCCGGCCTTTGAGTGGCGGCATTGCCGTCCGCCACGGAAAGGCATGCAGACATTGCAGAGTATGCTTGGGGGCCCCCATGGAGGGTACCTACCTATGCTATGGTACCCCCCCGCCTTTCAAAGCAAAACGTGACAGGCTCCGTGCGGGACCCGTCATGTTGTGCTTGGAAAAGCAGCACAACATTTTAGCATTGCTTTCAGCAAAGCCAACCAGAATGTAAAAAAAAACAGGATGCGCCCGCCACTATGCCGGGCGCATCATCCTAATTAATTGTCCCCACGGGACCCCCACCCTTTTTAGCATGAGGATGGCGGGCGGACAAAGTCCGACCGCTATCAGATGTCGTAAGTAAGTATGAGTTGTTGGGGACGTTTGAAGAGTGAACTAGAAGACTAGAATTCCCTTTAATTGGCATAGGACTAGGAGCCGGAGTATTGAGTAACCAATGGCCTCAGCTATCTGATTTCAACTCCGCTTTGAAAGTTTTATGGAGAAGAGCACCTGGTGCACTGTTCAACTAAAAAGTGAAAGACGGGTGGAAGGAAGAAGGACGGGCGACATTTAAAATGTTATGTACTACTGTGCTTTATTTTATAGTGCTACTCTACCATGCCACTATGGGTATAAATAATTACCTTGTCCTACTGTTTTTCTAAGAGTATATTTTACAATTGTCTTTTTTTTTTCTTTTTGATACACAGCTACTCTGAAAATCGACCGGAAGGAGTTGGCCGCCAAGGCACGGCGCCGGAAGCTGGAGGCAATCCAGCGGGAATACCGGCGGCTGGTGGTCCTAGCCGAGGAGGAGGAGGAGACTGCGGCAGCAATTGTTCAAGCCTCCTCCAGTGCCCCGGGCCCCAGCCACCGCCTCCAGCGGTACGGCACCACTGTCTGGTGGCTGCCCACCGCCACCGTGCCATCTCCGGTGCCCCCCTGACTGTGGCTGCAACTGCCGCGGCCTTAGACGCCGCGTCACCTGTTTAGAGGACGAAATGCGCCAGATGCGTGTCCTCCTTCAGTCCCGTCCCGCCACTTAGTCCCTGTCATCCTGTTCTGCCCCTTTTTTAATTCTTGTTTGGGTGGGTGGGTGGTAACTTGTTAGGGTGTTACGGACTTCTATGGACATTGGTTGGGGTTAGGGAGGGGGGTGGGTCAGCTTTTGTGGGTTTAGTTTATTTTTGTTAGGGTAAATTAAATATATTTTTCTATGTTACATGCAATGTTGTTAATGTTTTGTAGGTGGGGTAACTGTTTTACATCACACTGTTTCCTTGCTGGTGCATGGCCGCCCATAGCCTGTGTTTGATTTCAATAAGTGGCTGACTGTATAAGACACAAACAGATAGATGCGACACACCTCACTCATTGACTGGTCCTTCTAGTACTTTCAGTCTGTCCTGTAGTCTATGCATTCTTTGGAGTGGTGTGTGAAAATGAAATCATTGACAACATGTCCATTATTAATTCTGCCTCCCCCAAACTTCTCTCTTACCGGTGCTTGATGTTTATGTCCAACTGTGGCACAGCACTGGCTGCATGGTGAAGATGGTTTCCTTTTTCATGCATGCCATGATTGGGGTGGTGGTGGTGGTGGTAGCAGCATAGTAGTAGTAGTAGACACTGGCAGGGCGGCAGCATTTGCAAAAAAAGAGAAGGAGACAGTCAATCGCCTTTGAGAGACTGTTAGGAGTAGTTGAATGAAGTACAGTACAGAACTTACAGAGCAACAATAATATGCTCAAATATTTGACAAAAAACAGAATGGTGGTTAGGAGGATAGCCTACTAGACAGAGTTACAAACTATAGTTGTGTCGAGTCACTTGACTAGGCCTACAGCGTAACAGTTAGTGCTGTATATGAGGAATGACAAGAAACAAATCCAATCAATGGCGGCAATTCATGCTGAGGTATATGTTTCTTTGTTAAAAAAAATAACCTCTGAAATATCCTACTCATGGGTGGCCAAGCAGAAGAAGATCATCGCTCTGCCTTGAAATTGAAGTAGTGTTGCTTTCACCACATCCGCCCCAGCACGTGTGTGATTAAGTATTGGTGTACATTTAATTTAGTTACACCTCGACAATAAGTCACACAGGCCGGGGGAAGAGGGTTAGGGTTTGTTGAATGGATGGGAAGGGAGTTTTTGGGAAAGGTTTGACATAGAAAAACAGTATGCATACATAGACAAACAAACGACAATCATTGAAGGCTACCATATCCATACGTTAAGGGAGAAAAAGGCAATGCATGCATGATGATGAGAGACCCGTATTACATACACTTCTAGTTCTTGTTCTGTTGTGCCGGCCTTAATACTTTAACAGATAGCAAATAGAAATGTTAAATATTGGCAGGGAAGAATCATAATTACACAGAGCAAACCTAATGATGATTGACAATAACAACTCCAAGAACACACTGTTGTAAAGATTGAATACAAGATATTAATCAAATTATTTAAAAGAAGATAAAAGTGGATACTGTTACTGTCTTATCCTGCTCAAAAATGTGGACTCGATTTTTGCATCTCGGCATTCCTCTTGCTCCTCTCGTCCATCAATCTTGGGTGTGTCGCCTCACCACTCGCCACTGCCCGGCTGGAAAAAAAAAGGTGATTGATTGGTAAGGTAATTAATATGCATTGTAATGTTTTACAAAGTTTCGGGCAAGGCCTGGCCTGTAATTGTAGATTGAAAACCAAAGGGGATATTGAGAAAGAAAGTTAAAACAAATGCACAAGTGATGGTGTAGTGTAACAAGAACACTTTCCGAGGTGGCATCTATGCATCATCTCTACTCTAGTCTGTTTCCAGCATTGACCTTCAACAGTAACAGGAGAGAGCAGGCCCACAGTGCTTAGCATTTAGCACATCCTACATTAACACTTAAAATTCTTTTTTTTTCTCTCAAAGAGTTGGACAAACGCAAAGCACATTATCCATTCCAAACATAGCATTTTACAGTTTAAGTTAGTAAAATCAATGCACTGCAGTCATCCCACCGCTACACTCTATTCAACTTCTACACAGACATTTGGGTCTGCTGTGGTTGTTGTTGTTGACGTGTTTACCTTTTGGCTTTTCCGTTTATGCCACTCATGAAACGTCCTCCTGAGTCCTGACTTAATCATCATCATCTCTGATACTTTTACTGACTGACTGTGAAGATCGGCCTGCAGTATAAGTAAAATTTTTATGACACAACAAGAGTAGAAATATAAATATTACTGACTTGAGTTATTCTTTATTGGGACCAGAAAGATAGATTACTAGTACACTTTGACATCACTTTGTGCACAACAAACAAACAACGCAAACACAGACCAATAGCTTAGAGTCAGGTGTCCAATGCATGCCATTAATTGTCATCATTACCTGTTCCTTCTCATCTTAAGTTAACGGGCCGTCTATTTCGCCATCATCATGATGGACGGTGCTGTTGTGTCAATCATACTCATTGCGCAGATTGAGTGAGTCCCCTTCCTGTATTGAATTAAAAGCAATGGGTCACTAAGCTGCAGGAGAAGTACCAATTTCTTATTTGCAAGAAGGGGGAAATTAGTGTGTTCTGTAGAAAGTTGATTAGTGGCAGTGCACAATTACATAAATTCATGCACAACAAACACAACAAAATCTAAATCATTCAGTCTGCGCCTCTGCGTCCAATGCATGGCATCAATCATTACCTGTTCCTTCTCATCTTAAGTTAACGGGCCGTCTGTTTCGCCATCATCATGATGGACGGTGCTGTTGTGTCAATCATACTCATTGCGCAGATTGAGTGAGTCCCCTTCCTGTATTGAATTAAAAGCAATGGGTCACCAAGCTGCAGGAGAAGTACCAATTTCTTATTTGCAAGAAGGGGGAAATTAGTGTGTTCTGTAGAAAGTTGATTAGTGGCAGTGCACAATTACATAAATTCATGCACAACAAACACAACAAAATCTAAATCCTTCAGTCTGCGACTCTGCGTCCAATGCATGGCATCAATCATTACCTGTTCCATCTTATTTTCAGTTAAAGGCCAGTCTCTCTCGGCTCTGAAAAGAGGATAGCTATAGTAGTCATCTGATTCATGGTCCACTTCTTTTGGAAGGACTAGGAAAGTTTGAATTTGTTATTACCATCATCCAATCATCATTCATGAGGGAAATAGATTTGCGCAGGAGATTCAGTATGATGGAGCGGAGGAGCTGGATTCGGAGGACTGTACTGTCAAATAGCAGACACCTGAAACTTGTATATTAAATTAGAAGAGTAGAAGACGGTGGTAATGGATTGGTTGTGATTCACAAGTTTATAACCGGAACAACAGACACAAACAAAGGGGGATAAAAGGGAGGAAGACAGTAAGTGCGAGCCTAATTGTCAGGGAAGTATAGCTCGTCCTCAAACTCTGGGGGTTCAGCCAGTAGTAGGTAATCATCTGACACAATACTTCCGACACCTGAGCCGCTGTCCTCATCTTCCTCCGTTGATTCATGTATTGTGTAATTCGGTGGTATGAAGTGCTGATTCATTTTGATCATTGTTAACCTCTCCACGTTTTTTGGAGATAGACTGGTCCTTCTCAATGTTACAATGGAACCAGCAGCACTGAAAACACGTTCGGAAGAGACACTTGCGACAGGGCGAGCCAGATAGCTTATCACCAGCCTGCTGAGCTGTGGCCATTCACACCTTTTCCTATACCAATACTGCAATGGGTTTTGATCAACGTACACCTCTGTTGGGTCGTCCAGATAGGCCTGGACCATCCGCTCAATGTTCAGGGTTGCTGCTGGTAAGCTTTTGTGCTGTTTTTTCTGTGCATCAGCACTGTGCTTACAATAGCCCATCTTTACATAACAATCCTGTAATGATAATGATTGTACTCGGCCTAATGATCCAGTTATTGTTTCTGTAGTCGATAGTGATGGTGAGTGTTGTGATTGTGAGCCAACCGCACTGCCCTCAGCCGACGAAGTTGCACTTGATTCTGCATGGCCTGCTTCAGTATCAGTACTTCTTGTGGGTTGATCTTGCGGGCTTTTAATTAGCAGCCATTCGTTTTCCAACTTACTGGCTGCTTCAGCTATACAACTTTTGTAGCGGGCAACATCATTGTCGGAAAAAGCAAGGAATGTCTTCAGTAGTCCCAATTTTGCACGTGGATCCAGAATTGTGGCACAAATGTAATGTTCTTGTGACAAAAATTTATTTTGTAACCTTACATTTTCAGTTAAGCACCGGGATAAGCTCTCCACCAAGTCATGGGCTTGCCTTCTGTCCTCTACACCTTTGTATGATTCAGACACATTATTCAGCTCATACTCTAGCATTTGCAATAATAGGATAGCTTGGCCCATTGTACAGTCCTCCTTGCTGACTTCACGTGTGAAGACCTCAAAAGGAGAAAGCATCTCAGTCAGGCATTTAATTAGGCTCCATTGCTCCATGTCAAGGATCATGCCTTTAACAGTAGCACTAGCATCCCCTCTTCTTTTCCAGATATATTCATGGAGTGACATGTGCTGTTTGGACAGACGATAAAGCATGTAATACGTTGAGTTCCAACGTGTTGCCACCTCCTGGATGAGTGCCTTGACTGGCATCCTAAGTTCACGTTGGATGATCCTCAGCTGCTTCCGAGCTTTAAAAGAATGGCTGAAATGAGTGCATATTCTTCGGCAGATGGCCAGTAAATTGCTGACTAAGGGTTCTTTTTTCAGAAAGTCTTGAACTATAATGTTTATGCAGTGCGCCAAACACGGAACCCTGAAATAGGAACCAAGTTCCATGGCCTTAAGTACATTACTGCCATTGTCTGTGGCAACAAAACCAATACGAAGCCCTCTGGGCCGCAGCCATTCCAAAACCTTGGTGCGAAACTCGTGTAAAATGTTTTGAGCCGTATGAGATTTCTCCATGGCGAACATGGCTACAGTTGCATGTTTCCGAGTACCTTCAAAAATCGCAGCTGTGTCAACAACACCTCGTGCAGATAGTTTATCTTTAACCCCCACAAAAGAGATCCAGTGTGCAGTGATGCACATGTAATATGTGGCTTGGCAACTGCTCCACATGTCTGTTGTCAGGTGGATATTGTGCACAGCACTCTTCTGCAAAGCGTGTCCAACCAATTCCAGCACATCATGATGTAGTGCCGGAACAGCAATTCTTGCGAAATAGGACCGGCTGGGAACTTTCCATTTCGGGCAGATGGCAGACACAAATTCAAGGAAATCCACCCCTTCCACAAATGAAAAAGGAAGAAGGTCCAGCGCTAACATTTTAGCCAGCTTCGCATTGTACAATCGTGCCGCTGGGTGGTTGCGTTGGAACTGCCCCTCCAACCTAAACATGCTCTCAATGGTAGGCTGGCTTAATTTCCTTAGTGGTGCTGTTTTCATTAACCCACTACATCTCAACGACAGAGATTGTCTCATTGAGGTACTCGCCGGTCGCCTTGGTGTCTCACCCAGACTCTGAGTATGGCTCTTACTGCGGTGCCACTCTGATGTTACTGAGGAGGATGTGGGCATTACTGCACTACTGGGGACAGGGCTAGAAATGCCTCCCTCTTCTTCACCTGCCACCACAATAATATCGCTCTCTGATTCATCCCGACCAACTTCAATGGGTTGAGTTTTTCTACTTTCTTTTAACTTAAGTAGCTGATCCTCCCACACGATAGTGTGGTGTATTTTTAGATGACTTGCTTGTCCTTCGGTACCATAGTTTGTACCAAGCTTACCACGCCTAACACCTTGCCGACAAATTGAGCATATAGCAACATTCTCCTCCTTGGCGCTAACAGAAAAGAAGTCCCAAACTGGGGAGGAGAACTTTCTGGCACTGCTGGATGTGCCACTTTCAACACCAGATGAACTAGGGGGGTGTTTGAAAATGTGTGCCCCTGTGCACCTACACTGTGACTTTTACTACCACTACCTACTGAGATGGTTGAGCTGGATGTAGGTCCCTGCCGGGCCTTGGAAAATATGGCAGCTGGAGGTAGTGGTGGTGTAACCTGTGTTGGTGAGATCCGTGCTACATCCCACTCAGTAGCAACCTTTCTGGATAGGGTGAGAATGTTGGTCTCCATTCCCTTTGGGGCGGGAGTAATGTGCGTGATGACTGGCTCGTGTTCATCAACATCATCACCCCCCTCTTCTACATCTACCTCCATAACTCCAAGTTTTTCTGGGACCTTCCTTTTCAGAAGCATTGTCTTGTGGCGTATATCACTCTCAGACCGAGCTGGTGGGACCCAAGTGTTATCACGATCATCAGAGGCGGGGCTTGAAGAAGAAGATGATGGACTAAGCCTCCTTTTCCTTGCTGGTGGTCTGGAAGACAATAGATCTTCTGAAACAGTGGTTTGACTTTGCTCCACTTTGTCTGCAGGAAGCTCGACTTCCTGAAATGCCCCTACGTCAGGAGCAACAACTACTATGGTGGGCTGTTGCGGCAGCTGCTGCTGTTCTTGTTGCGGTGGGTGCTGCTGTTCTTGTTGCGGCGGGTGCTGCTGTTCTTGTTGCGGCGGGTGCTGCTGTTCTTGTTGCGGCGGGTGCTGCTGTTCTTGTTGCAGCGGGTGCTGCAGTTCTTGTTGCGGCGGGTGCTGCTGTTCTTGTTGCGGCGGCTGCTGCTGTTCTTGTTGCGGCGGCTGCTGCTGTTCTTGTTGCGGCGGCTGCACACTGATCTGCTGAGTTTGCGCCTGCGTTGAACTTGATTGTGTACTACTTTGCGGTAATGACATTTCTTCAACATCGCTGCTCGTTAGTAGACTGGCTACCTCTGCGACACTAAAGCCCTTGGGCCTAGGTTGGTGGGGTTGAACCGCTGTGCTGCTCCCAGCTTGGTTCCCGGACAACGCTTTGGTGCCAAAAAAAACATTGGCCGGCACACCACTAGTCGTGGTTAATGGCACTTCCTTTTTCTGTTCCTTCTTCTCACTGGCAACTTTCTTGGTACTGGACCTGGTACCTTTCTTGGGGCCATCTTCTTCAGATGTCAGGCAGGATGCAGATGCACAACAAGTTCTGGTCACACGTGGACGTGATGCGCAGCAGGACTTCTGTCTGGCTGGCAGTACAACGGGTAGCCGGGTGATGCTGATGACACCTCCTACTCTGTCTTTTGTGCACCTAAAAGCAAATAAGACAGGAGAAGAACATCAGTGAAATGTTGCATTTGTTGTTGTGGTTCAGTTACTTAGTACTGTACTAGTGCAAACAAAAGATAGTCTAGCCATTTATGACTTTTTTTTTCACTAGAGCTATGTTATACTACTGTGTACAGCCACACACTACACTCTCAGGAAGGATAGGAAAGTTAATAATAACCACCAAAATAAAAATGTAATGAAAGTGGGGTGGACCATTAAATTATTTGAGCATCTCAGCATCCATGCAGCAGCTGCTGGCAAAGGGGGTGGATGGATGGAAGCAGTAAGCCAAATAGCCAATAGGAAAACCATGCAGGCCTACGGCAAAAGCAGGACACTAATAACTCACAGTCAAAAAAACACCCAAAAAGGCCACCACCCACATGGACACTCACAAATCACAAACAAGCCGGGGGCCTGGGAAACACCAGGAGCTGACAAAAGGCCTATAAAAGCCAGGTAAAGGATGCATGCTAAAGCACACTGCTCTGCCTTTTTAATGCAACAAAATGGAAATACGAACATTCACAAGCCCCAAAAAGGTCTGCGGGGTGCATGCATTGCACACCAACACACCAGACACATACAACAAAAGCATGTCTTTAAGACAACCAACATCAGAAAGGCCACCCCAAAAAACATGCCATCCATGCCCTAAATGATGTCTAAATTCAACAGACCACACAGAAAACACTTGATTAATAAAGCTGTGGCTACCTGCTCTGATCCTACTGGATCAAAGCAGGCCTGTTGGCAGACAAGGCCAGGTAAGCTTGCAGGCCTAGGCTTCAAAATGGCCACCAGCCACATGGCTAGGCCCAACAACATCACAAAGGCCACCCCCGAAAAACACACTTCCCCAACTCAATCCAATGCCATCCATGCCCTAAATGATGTCTAAATTCAACAGACCACACAGAAAACACTTGATTAATAAAGCTGTGGCTACCTGCTCTGATCCTACTGGAAGAAAGCAGGCCTGTTGGCAGACAAGGCCAGGCAAGCTTGCAGGCCTAGGCTTCAAAATGGCCACCAGCCACATGGCCAGGCCCAACAACATCACAAAGGCCACCCCAAAAAACACACTTCCCCAACTCAATCCAATGCCATCCATGCCCTAAATGATGTCTAAATTCAACAGACCACACAGAAAACACTTGATTAATAAAGCTGTGGCTACCTGCTCTGATCCTAGTGGATGAAAAAGCAGGCCTGTTGGCAGACAAGGCCAGGCAAGCTTGCAGGCCTAGGCTTCAAAA
This sequence comes from Triturus cristatus, assembly GCF_964204655.1. NCBI lineage: Eukaryota > Metazoa > Chordata > Amphibia > Caudata > Salamandridae > Triturus > Triturus cristatus. Next base: position 318,814,702 of record NC_140588.1, read on the forward strand.
TGGCCACCAGCCACATGGCCAGGCCCAACAACATCACAAAGGCCACCCCAAAAAACACACTTCCCCAACTCAATCCAATGCCATCCATGCCCTAAATGATGTCTAAATTCAACAGACCACACAGAAAACCCTTGATTAATAAAGCTGTGGCTACCTGCTCTGATCCTAGTGGATGAAAAAGCAGGCCTGTTGGCAGACAAGGCCAGGCAAGCTTGCAGGCCTAGGCTTCAAAATGGCCACCAGCCACATGGCCAGGCCCAACAACATCACAAAGGCCACCCCAAAAAACACACTTCCCCAACTCAATCCAATGCCATCCATGCCCTAAATGATGTCTAAATTCAACAGACCACACAGAAAACACTTGATTAATAAAGCTGTGGCTACCTGCTCTGATCCTAGTGGATGAAAAAGCAGGCCTGTTGGCAGACAAGGCCAGGCAAGCTTGCAGGCCTAGGCTTCAAAATGGCCACCAGCCACATGGCCAGGCCCAACAACATCACAAAGGCCACCCCTAAAAACACACTTCCCCAACTCAATCCAATGCCATCCATGCCCTAAATGATGTCTAAATTCAACAGATCACACAGAAAACACTTGATTAATGAAGCTGTGGCTACCTGCTCTGATCCTAGTGGATGAAAAAGCAGGCCTGTTGGCAGACAAGGCCAGGCAAGCTTGCAGGCCTAGGCTTCAAAATGGCCACCAGCCACATGGCCAGGCCCAACAACATCACAAAGGCCACCCCAAAAAACACACTTCCCCAACTCAATCCAATGCCATCCATGCCCTAAATGATGTCTAAATTCAACAGACCACACAGAAAACACTTGATTAATAAAGCTGTGGCTACCTGCTCTGATCCTAGTGGATGAAAAAGCAGGCCTGTTGGCAGACAAGGCCAGGCAAGCTTGCAGGCCTAGGCTTCAAAATGGCCACCAGCCACATGGCCAGGCCCAACAACATCACAAAGGCCACCCCAAAAAACACACTTCCCCAACTCAATCCAATGCCATCCATGCCCTAAATGATGTCTAAATTCAACAGATCACTCAAAAAACACTTGATTAATAAAGCTGTGGCTACCTGCTCTGATCCTAGTGGATGAAAAAGCAGGCCTGTTGGCAGACAAGGCCAGGCAAGCTTGCAGGCCTAGGCTTCAAAAAGGCCACCAGCCACATGGCCAGGCCCAACAACATCACAAAGGCCACCCCCAAAAAGCACACTTCCCCAACTCAATCCAATGCCATCCATGCCCTAAAGTATGTCTAAATTCAACAGACCACACAGAAAACACTTGATTAATAAAGCTGTGGCTACCTGCTCTGATCCTACTGGATGAAAGCAGGCCTGTTGGCAGACAAGGCCAGGCAAGCTTGCCCTAAATGTGCTTGAAAATGAAATACATTCAAAAAACAACAAAAGGAACAGTTGCTTCATCATGCACACACACACCCATGAGGCCATGCCCATAGCTAGCTCGGGCCTACTACTACTACTACCCACAAAATTTAAAAAAAAAAAGGAATGATGATAATTAATTATCAAAAATAAATTGTAGTTACAACAACTGCAATGCCCACAATCAAACAAACACAACAACCACTTACCTGTAAAATATCCTATTCCAAAAATCCTCAAATCCAATTGCAATGATGCAGCAGACAAAAAGAGTGATCTTTCCAGCTCCAAATCCAAAGGCAGAATGAGCAGGAGATGGACAAAGCACTGGGAGGAGCCTGCTGGACAGGAACAGGAAGTTGGAGATTCTGTGTCACTTCCTTCCTCTCTCCACCTTTTAAAAAAATGACTCCTTGCACAAATAAGGAAAGCCAAATGTCAATGTAAGGAGTTGTTTTCATCCAAAATCAGCATTTGCAGAAGGTTTCATGCTGCTAGAGCTGATATTCCTCTCCAAATTGAAAATTTTACATGTTGAGTCTTCGAGCTTCACATTACTTCCGCCGGCGTGTCGAAAACGACATGATCGCGTTCTCTTTGTCCCTGTTGCGTTGGATATGACGTGTTCGGGGTCTCTTTCTCCTGTTCGCGTTCGATTAGATGTGCCCGCGTCCTCATCCTCTGGCTCGCGATGTAGAATGACTTGTTCGAGATCTCAATCTTCTCATACTCGCGCGGTGCATGATCGCGAGAAGAAAGACGTGATCGCGCGACAAATTACGTGATCGCGCGACAAATGACGTTAATGCGGCCGCGAACTGTCGCGAGACAGCGCAAAATAGCTACCAACAATCCAACATCTCGTGGAGAACGCGACCGGGTCGGGAAAACTTGTCGGCGAACGCGGGGATTCAGGTAAGGCGATCGCGCGAACGCGAGAATGTATTTTTTTACAGCGCGAGCAAGAAACAAATTATCGCTAAGCTGCGGAATGTGGAAATTTTGACATTTTCGCGCATTCCGCGGAACGCGAAAATGCCAAAATATCGCAATTTCCGTGAACGGAATGGAATTTTGGCCCAGGCCTAGTAAATATACGCTCAGAATCATGCAAGCCACACCACTGTGGAATGCCCTGGGTCAACAGGTGAAATTCCCAATTTTGAGAAATTGAGAGTTGTTTGTGTTCACATATGGGGGACGGAGAAGAAAAATGGTAACCTAGCACTGCCTGCCACAGGGGCATTAAGATGGTTTGGTGCCTGAGTGTTGAGACAGACGCCAAGATGGCTTCATTCCCCACTCCATTTCTTTTTCACTTTTTCAGTGGTGGTTTAGTGAGCTTCTTAGCTCTCTAGGATGGGCAGATTGGTTGAAAAAGCCCCAATCTGACCACTGATCGTGGCAATAAGACTGTCACAGGTCCAGGGAATTGTAAAACTGCCAAATGTAAGGACAGACCTGCCTCCACTTGATACCATTTGATACTTTTTTCCAAGGTAGTCCGATGGTCTTTCTGAACCAACAGGGCAGATTGAGCAACTTAAACCCAAACTGTCCAATCCAGAAGGGCAAAAGGCACACCAGACCATCAGGAAAAAAGTGAAAAAGGAATTGGATTTGGGTCTTGCCCTACCTTGTATTGTGCTGCACTGCCCACTTCTAAGCACCAGTCTTTCTGCCTCCTTAGGGGCACAGATTGGAGAGTTCACTTCCAACTTTCCTTTCCCACATGGGCAAAAAACTCAATAGACATCAGAGAATGGTGTTAAAAAAAACTAATGATGTGGGGCGTTGGCCTAACTTTGGATCTGATCTCACCCCCTCATACCAGACTGACATTTTGCTCCCCCAGGGGACGCATAAGGGAACATTTCACCCCTCTCGACTGGTCCATATATCAAATCCATGCTCAAAGAAATCCACTACTTTCTATTACCTTGTGATACTGTTGGTATTCTGCCTCATGGGGGGGCTGATTGGGGATAATCTCCTCGAACATCCCACCAGACATTAGCCATCACAAACCAAATCTGCAGGAAATGTGGCTTTAACCACATCATCTTGCTAAAGTCTTACATTATGAGCATTCTGTTTGATTAACTTGAGGCTCTGCTATAAGTGTGTTGCTTTAAAGTGTGGGCTGCTATAGTGGGTATTTCAGGGTGCACACTAACTATGTACCACTTCCTATGTTGTGCATAGACAGTGCTCCCCTGACAGCATGTTAGCCCCTGTGCTGCTTTGATAACAAAGCCATGGCACAGAGACAAAGGTGTTCCCTCATTTGCATGAGTCACGCTTCTCTGCCAATGAAGGACTTGCTTATTGTGAATGTTTGGATGTAAAATTTGCATCATTAAAATGAATCTTACACACGGGAAAGGACGTCCACCTTCGTCCTCTGGTGAAACCTAAATGTGCCCTCATGGTGCAAAAGTAGGTCATAGAGTGACAAACCCAATGAACTAAGTAAGAGGGCAATAACATATTGTTAAATCACAGTCTGCTTCTCCAAATGTGCGTCTTTTTAAATGGGCCTGACTTAACTTCTCAGGTAACACGCTTTAACCTTATATATGAAATGTCATATAGAAGAAGCAAGACAATTATTTATGCGTCATTCAAATCAAGGAACATTACATGTACCTGCAAGTATTTTTTTTTCATTGCTGCCACTAGTTAGAGAATACGTATGATAGAATTTCATGCACAGAGGTTGCTTATAGATACACATTGCCCATCTGCTCCACGTTCCTCTTTGAAATATGGCAGCACCAGTTCCATTTGCAGAAACCGAGCACTCGAAAACGAATGCCATTTCTCTCCATTGCATCTTTAAAAGTAGAACAATGTAGTAAGCAAATGGGCAACCCTTATGTAAGAGACATTCGACCTCTCTGCACTCTGCAAAGTAAAACTAAGCTTTTATGTACAAAGAAGCAGAAGTGAAATGTGAAAGGCTTTACAAAATGTTGTCAGCCTCCTGAAAAATTCAAGGAACTGCTGGTTTGATTGTTTACATAGATGCACGTAGAAAATGGCAAACACGCTAGAGAGTCCTGCCAAGGGGGGTGGTACTGTCCACAGCCTTATTATTACTTACTTTAATTTCCTCCTTAGCGGAGGAGCCGCCCCTGATTAAGAGACCTTTCATTGGTGGGTGATGAATTTGAAGGTGGCGGGGTGCCAATATCTAAACTGAGCTATATGAGCAAGTGCAGCAGGCTAGCCCGACTTCAGTTAATGTGTCATGGGGGAATCTCCTGTAAAAATAGTTAGAAAAAGGGGGATAATGGGAGAATCTTGCACCAAAGTTTTCAAATACATTTGCTAAAGAATCAGAATATCTAAGGGAGCACCCAAGAAACATGGCAACAATTTCATTTCCTACCACACAAGCTTGGACCACTATAATATGGTTGGTCGAGGCTGACTTCAACAAATATAGTAAACGTATTGTAGAAAGTGTGCATGCAGCTTAATGCTTTTGTTAAGATCCGTGAATACAATGCCAGCATTACACACCATGATATATGCAGACCCGATCACGGCAATTCCTATAAATGCAATGTTGATGCACGCCACAAAATGTGCTCACATAACAATGTCGATACCAGTAGAAACAATGTCAATGTATGCCATAAGCTATGCACGAATATAAATGTCGATACCAGCCATAATCTAACTATTTTTTATTTTTATTTTAGAGAGTTTTATATAGCACGAACTTGACCCGAATCGGGTATCAGAGTGCTTTACATAGCACCAGTTGCAGTACATGAGGACACATTTTTATTTATTTTTTGTTAGGCACAGGGAGATTAAGTGATTTGCCCAGAATCACAGGATGTTCAGCGTCATTGCTGAGACTCGAACCCAGTTTCCCAGATTCGAGGTCGACCGCCCTAGCCGTTAGGCCAACTCCTCTCCCCGAGTATGCATACCAATGTCGATATCAGTAAGGACAATATCGATGTACGCTATGACAACTGTTCGCACAATACTGAGGAGGTCGGTAAAAATGATATCAATGATCGTCATGTTAATTGTGCACATTTTAAAAAACTCATATCTTTGCTGTCGGAATCACCCAAGGTGACCTCCCCATCAAACCCGAGTCAGAGATATGCGGTCAGACAGACCCTGCCACCCAAACCAGAGTCTACCGATTGACAAGTCACAGGTAGAGTTACACTTAGCCCAAAGACAAAAGCGCACCTAGGAAAAACCTTGATCAATCCCACAGATGGGCGGTTACACCAGAACCAGTTCTGAGGAAATTGGACCCAATAAAACACGTTTGGCCAAAGGTAGACGCTCCCAAAATACCACAAAGATAGATGTCACATAAAGTTAGGGACACTCAGCCAATCAGGACACAACATACCCATCACAAGTAGTGATCCCATGCTCCCCACATCGGACATCTGGACACATACACACTGGCCCACACTAGTTCTCCCTGAGGCTGAGAGCCACCGTTACCCCCCTTACAAGATGGTTGTACATGTTGTGTATGACTAGGCTGAGAATGCCAGGTTGGTTTATTGTACCTCACAAACCATATAAATGGTTGGTCAAAACTTCTGGACAATGAAAGACTTTCATCAGAAGCTACTCTGTTGATACTCTCCTGGCAGCTGTGTTTGATTAAACCACTTGTTCCTGTTTTGTCAAACTCCTCTTGCCTTTTCATTTTTTGAGGAAAATTCATATCAGAGCAACACTTTTACACCATAACATACAAAAACAATGGAATTATTTTTTGGTCAGTTTATTACACAATACTGCTTCAGCTTTCTGAGATTGAAGCTGTGTAAAGGCCCTCCCCATTACTAAGGGATGACAAAAGCGTGCCAAAGGCAAGCCTGTCTGAACCCATCCACGCAAAACGATGCTAGCTGCAACCCCCAACCCTCAGTCTTCATGTCAACTCTCTTATTTGCACTGCACGCCTAGTCAACATTTCAGTTTATCTGATCCAAGCTTTCTCCCTCCAAATACCTTATTGTGTAACTCACTCCAGAACATCATCATTGCACATCCTTCCTTTGTCTTATTTCTGTGTATTGTCCCCCTATTTTAGAGGGCCACATTCATTCTCTAAAAGCATTTTAGCTAAATTTGAGGTCTGCGTAAAATACAATATTGATATTGTGAACTTCATTCATGACAAGTCCACAGATGTAGCTTGCTTAACTGAAACTTGGTTAAATATCAGTAGTGCTTACATTTTTTAAACTCTTGTTCCCTCTGGTTTCATTATTCTTCAAGCTGACTACTACTATCATCTTGTGGGAATGTGCTGTTTATCTTTCTCTCTGATCTCACTGTCAATTTGATCGAACCTTCAACCTTTTCTACAGTGGTACTTTTGATTGCATCTTTCAAACTCCATACTGTATGTTTAACAGCAATTGCAATGTATATGCCTCTTAGCTATTCTCGTTCTATCTTAGATGGTTATTCTGCTTTTCTATGACATTATATGCTAATCCATGACTCTATTGTTGTTGTTGGACCCCTACATCTCTGACTTAAATCCCCCACAGGAGTTTACAAATCATTTATTGCAAACTTTACGATGTTAGTTCTCAATCTTCAAAATCAATTTTCCTACTCACATTGATGGCAATTCTGCACAATTCCATTTATTTCTCCTGATAAATTTCTTTGCGCATCCTCACTCTACTCTATCGACTGGTCAGATCCAATTATAAGTGGACCCAATTGAATGTTCTATGAAATGAGACATGCTCCAAGGTGCTATTTTATCCTCTCTTCTGTTTTTTCATTTATATGTTACTTCTTGTTCATCTACTGCAGTCACTTGGTACCATATTCTATATGTATAAAGATGATGCTCCACTTTTCAACTTATCTCTTTCAGCTGCTGTACATCTCACCCCCTGCCTTACTATATGATGGTAGATGTCGTTAAACCTTTTGAAGTTGAACCCTTTCAAGGTTGGGTACTATTAACAAATGCTTCCTCTCCACACCTGAATGCCATTGAATGATCAAAGTATGCATGAACCCCTATACTAACTCTGCCTAACTGTTTGTAAACTAGGAAATCTTTTGGGTAAAAACCCTGTTTAAAACCCCAGATATTCGCACTTTCTAGGTTGTGATTTATTTTACCTGCAATTTGTCTGCCTTCTCTTGATTCTTTTGGATTCATAGTTCCATAAGTCACATAACTCTTTCTGTTATCCAATCCAGATTACCCTGCGGTAATAAGACTTACTTGGAATCCTCGGCATCATACATGAGTCATCTTTAGTTAAGAGAAAACTCCGCCATAGGCTGCTCACAGGCTTACAAAAGTTAGAACAAACTTTTCCATTTGCATTTTCTCTCTATCTGTAAGTGCATTGTTTTATTTACTAAAGCTGCACATTCTCTTTTCCTTCTTTCTCTGGCCTCTACATTCAGTTGTTCTGCTCCCCCCCTGATCTCCTTATTCTGCCAATTTGTTCTTTCTCCTCTGTCTTGCAACCATTATTAGAGTTGACTTGATTCTATTTCAATTTAAAGATTTTTTCAAAGTTACTGAATAAGATTTACTTTTTACAACCTGAGCCTTTCAATTTCTTCAAGCACCCAAACTAGGTGCATTTTTCTTTTGATACACTGATGTTCATTCCTAACAATGTCCTCAATTAAGGTTTGTATTTCATTTTTCGAGATCATTATTTTATTCCCTGCTGATCCATCATTGTTACATTTTGAAACAGCCACTTTGTGATGTGTCTGCATGCGCAATATTTCTGTACACGGTAAACAGGCACTCGGACCATCTAACAATTGCAAAGTTCAGTCACAGCACATCATTTTTGAACATTGTTATACATTTATGTCCACACAAGGTCATTAAGTAAGCACAACAAACACTGAAATACAAAGGGCAAAGCACAAATAATGGGCCCTGAAAATAATGATACCAAAACGATGTTGCTGCATTATTGTTACAAAGTTACAAACGGAAGCCTCACAAATCAATCCCTCATGCTGACATGTCCTGAGGGTTGCTGAGCACTGCACCAGCTGCACGTTTAATTTCACACAGGATTTGTCAGTCAAGGGCAAGATAAGATTCATTGTCACACAATCAACAACCAACCAGAAAAATATAAACAAAGGGAGCAACTCAAGTCAGTGGCTCATCCCAACATTAAGTTAGAGCTGGGAATTTCCAACAAAAATCACCATGAGATACACACAACAAACCGTTAGATGTAATACAACAAGTGGCACACAGAAGAATTACATGCAACTAGTAATCACACACATTATGGTGCAAACCACAATGCTAATCAAACAACCTTTGCCTTTGGTTGTACAACATTATGTTTGACGCCAATTTGTATTTACCTGCTGATTATATTGTAGCTGGAAGCAAAGAAACAGTCTTGCAAATAAAAATAGCTACACACCTTAATAAACATAAGCGTAACAAGCCCAATCACCCTGGCCTTGAAAGGTGCAACATTCTGGGAAGACTCTAGATTTCACAGCCAGCAAATTGTTATTGTTGAAACTTTTATGCTTTCAAATGCCACACTAGGGACTACACCTCCAAGGATATAAATGGGAACTATAGATAACTCATCAAACACGCCACACTGGCAAATAATCCAAACAATAACAGTTTTCCTTCAACCAGATGAAGCTTTGCACTCACCCAAAATAAGGCAAGACAGTAACAGATGGGAGCCAAATGAACGAAGAACATAGCTTTTTACAATTTGACAATCACCTAGGTATAAGCTAACTCCAAGGTCAGCACAAATGCCAGCCTCTGCATCATTTACAACCCAGCACCATCAAGTAATGCATGACAGCTGCAGTGGCACCCAGAATAGGAGAGGGTGCTCAAAAGGCAAGGTTGTATTTCAGCTGTAGGAAATCTACCTTTTCTTCGTGGTCACCCTTGATTTTTCATCATTTTCTGGACCCTAGTTTTGCTGATTTTTTAATTCTGTGCATTTTAACCAAGCTATCCAGCAGTAAAGTGCCTCTGCTCCCTGCTAAACATGGTAAATTGGTATGTCCTGATTGGCTCCTTTAGCTTGCCTGCAACTCCCTAGTATTTGATGTAAAAAGTGCACGTAGGGCCTGGAAGTTAAATGACACTTGTGAACTGCAGCATCTGTTGTGCTATAAACTGTAGTGGCAATGCAAACGTTGCTTCACACTTACCCTGTGTAGCATGGGTGCTACAGTTCAAAACCTGCCGCATGATCTGTCAAAATAACTCTATTTGACAGGAGAAAACCTCCCTTTTAAATATTAGTAAGTCACCCCTATTTATGCCTTGTACCCCACAAAGTACGGTGCATGGTCTGTAAAAGTGGAACATGTAAAACATTTATATTACAATATCCCTAAAGTGACAGGGCCCAAAAAGCTATGTTCACTGTGGGAGGTCTAGGTGTCCTATGTAGCAAATGTGATTGCTGATTAAAATACTAATACTGCTAACTCAGGAAATGGACCAGCTAGAAAAATATGTTTTATAGTTATTAAAAATCCAATTTAAAGGTGACACCATATTGTAAGAAATATTAAGGAAAAGTAACTTTTGAAAGTTACCTTTCCACTTCCTGGAGGCTAATTTGCATAGTTTACAATAACTCTTCAACAACTCGCAGCCTGTGCTCATCCTAGAGGTGTGAATGAGGTGTGAAATGCCTTGCAAGAGCAAACAATAACCTGACCTGAATGGACAGAGATGACTCCTCTGAACTCTACAGCATGATTAGAGTGGGGACAGTGTGACATCACACTCAAATCCTACTTGACAGGTCTGTTGAGCCACACGTGACACCAGGGTCAGACTAAGGAAGAAAATATGCCAGGATACCAAAAGGAAAGTGGACCCCATTAGTAAATTGCATTGCTAAAAAGTAGCCCTTGTTTGCAAATATGGGCAGTTTTGAACTTGTAAAAAGACACTATATAAACATTTTGCAATGTATGGAAGACTCCAGGGACCTGATCTTGTAGCATTAAAATTTTAAAAAGTCATATCTGTGGTTCCTTTTATTGAATTTTTGTTATTTTGATGTCAATGTGTTTGCTAAATTTTACTTGATTTTTATAATTCGGTTGGGAGATTTTATTGCTTGGTGTTTTGAATTTCTTGCTGTTTTGGAACTGCATACATACTTCACTCATTGACCTATGTTGAGCTTGTCTGTTTTGTGACATTACTACCAGAGGGTTGAGTTCAGGTTACTTTAGAGACTTTCACAGTTCACCCTGACAAGAGTTGTGATTGCTCCTTGATTTTGGAAGTTGCCCGTTCTGAATAATATTCCAATTTCTTACATCATCCGAATGGACCTGTTCCTTTATCAGCCAGTGGAAGCTCTCTGAGGAATGCATGCACATTAGGAGCTGTAGAACTCCAGTACTGACAGTGAGACTAGAAGTCTGCAGCCTACTGAGGATGCAGCAGGTGGCAACAATTGCTGTGTGTCCCTAGCTTCAACCACCAGAAGAATGCATACATGAAGGCCCTCAGCACTTTACAAGAGGTAGCTACTGTTATATGGACATAAGGGTCATTGTTAACATTACTACGTTAGCCTGAGCTCTGCTGCCGTGATGCTACTTTTGTGCAAGTTGCTACATGACTTTATTTTGCAAGACTCTGTGCCTTTCACATGAGAACTGTCTGCTTTCTGCGTTCTGTGCCTGTTCCTGGAGTTTAGTCTGAACACGATGTGCATGGTCGATAAACAATGCCCTTTGTTATTCTGTTCTGGTCAGTCCCTAGCACCTAGACAAAACATGCTAACACATGTTGTTCAATACACACACTTGGAGAGGGACCTTTCCAGGGAGAAGAGCTATGCCATTCCTATGATGTAAATTTTCCATCTAGGCACTAAGGTATGGGGTCAGCTGATAAAGCCCAGAGATCTTCCTTTATATAATAAACTTAACCTTACCAAGGGAGGGTGGATATGCCTTAGAGTACTTTTTTCACAGTCTGTATATGATGACATCCCCCTTTATATTTTGTGGAATTGTAACAATGCTTACTGTTTTAGGTTTATTCATTTCGCTGCTGGTAGTGGATTGTATACTGCATTATAGAGCACGATAGTTAAAATAAATGTTTTAAACTATAACAGTGACTCTGACAATTCTTATTTTGGACAAGTACGAGTGAGTGAGCGAAAGGGTATGTCTTGCTACTGCGATTCCTGAGAGAGTCGGGAGTGTTGTGTTCTGGGTTGTCTAATCATTTGTAGCTTAGTGATTATGTAAGAGAACGAATGAGACACTATAGCTAGGTGGTTTTGTGATTTTGGGTACTAAGGTGGTAGGAAGGCTTAGCCCTTATACACCAAGGTCCTGTTTTCCTGTGCATAGTTCTGTGTATGTGCAGAATTCCCACAACACTACAAAGATGCCTCACTTCTTAAAATATGAAATTATAATTCTCTTCACAGGATATAAGAAATTGTGTGAAACTGCACTACCAATTAAGCAAAAATCACAGATCCATTTGGAAAGACACCACAGACACTGTCACCAAACACCTCCATGCCCAGGCCCAATGCACACGACTGGTGTTGACATATTTCAAGATGAAATACTCACAAATTAAAACAAGTGGCTCTTGCAAAGAAACCTCCGGAGCTCTACAACTAATGCAGAGTAACATAGTGGAATGGCAAAAGGTTGGAATTTCACACCAATTGCCCGTTTCTGGAACACTATGGTTGACATGACCAACTTGGTAAGCAGTGCCTGAAGTTCTACACAAATTACCTTGCAAGGCTGGAGGTGAGTGGAGTGGGGTGGATGGTAAGGGTGTCTTTTACAAAACTCTGTTACAGTCCAGTCAATATATCCTGGCATCATAACAAATACATTAACAATTATTGTTGAAAAAAGAACATGCTCCACTAAGTGGTGTCACCTAAGCACTAAGCATTGCTTTGGAGAGTGGAAGCATTGTTGTGCACTTCCTTGGAGGTATGTTTCCGGTGAATGATTGCTGTGCCATTGTGAAGGTGTGCTTGTATGTGTGTGTACATGCATGCTTTTCTATAAGTGTGCTTGTCTATGTGACATGTGCTTTTTGAATGCAATCTGGTGGGTCATAGAGGCGTTGTTGCATACATGCATACATTTATAGATCTCATTGCTCTAGCTAGAGGAAGTGATGATTATGAAAGACACAATAGCCCACACATCTGACAGTTTAAACAGTACCCAATTCACAGAAACCTAGAGTTCAATTCAAACAGTCATAAGCAAAAAGAAGCAGATTTTAACAGTTCAAATTGCACACAGAACCAGAGACTAAATTGAAGCAGTCACAGGTATAAAAAAACAGCATGTTTAAAGATTCAAAAACAGAACACAAGGCTGGTTCTTAGCACCTTCTCTCTCCGTTGTTCACTGGGGTCTGAAGGGCACAGAGAGGATGGGGCTACAAGATGTAAGTGGCTGTCTTGAGGTGTCCTGCACACACTTTAAGGTGGAGGAGAGGGCTCAGGGTTGCTTGGAAGCTAGAGGGCAATCAGGAAGGCCCTGGCTAATGGGCATGGAGCAGTAAGCTGCTCCTGAAGAGCAGAATCTCCTTGGATACTGGCAGGCTTAATCCACACTTTGCTGGTCCTGGTTCACCCTGCAGGTTTGCCCAAATCTAAAGCACTGAAATACTATTTTTCATGCAAAATCCCGTTTTCAGCCAAGAAGGAGGGTTACCTGTATGTTCCAAACAGCTTTAAACCTTAAAGCAGATTCAACAGTTTCATAAACACACTCTGCTTAGCCTTTTTGGGTGTAGCCTACCTTTTTATAAAACCCAAAATGAGGGGCCTGCGGGGAGGCTGGGGTTTGCCCCTGCACGCCTAAGCAAAGTACAGGGGAACCTAGGACAGAGTTATGAACACAAGGATAGCTTAAGGCATTGTATCTACTGATGCGGTACGATAACGGATCATTCCTAATAAAATTGAAGAGGAGGTTATTCCTCAATTGCAAAACATAGGCTTGAACACAAAAAACAATGTATTTGCTAGAAAGAAACTAGAGGTCTAGCAGAATAATAGTGACAATCAGCATTTAACTCTCGAAGAGAAGAATATTAGGGGTTCTCAAATGTACATATAAGATGGATTGCTCATATCCACAGCCATGATCTCTAAGGGACAGTGTTCTGATAACTTTCCCAGATGGCAGACCTCCTGTCAGAGGTGTGGTTAAAGCAATATTTCAAAAAATGACCAGTTGTTAAATCTCAAATCCTGTAAAATTCAGGACTTTTTTGAGGTTTTACCAAACGTTAGAGTTGGCAAGGCTCCTGGACTTTGCCTGATCTAAGAAAACCAAAAACTTAACATGGGTTGTGCAAATGCAGTAAGACTTACTGGTGTGGTCCTGTGCACCAAATCAGTAAGACTTACTGGTTTGGTCCTAACTGAAGTACTGGGTATTTTAGACCCAGCGGTGCAGGGGCACACACCCTATGACTTCTGGGTTCACCCTGTTCCAGACCTACAGAAACACAGAGTCTTCTAGGTGAAGTCAAAGATTCATTTATTGGCTGCAGACCAATTACAGGTATCCTAGAAGTACAACAGCGTGTATGTTCTCAGGAGACTGCTGAAAATCATAGAAACGGACTTCATCTTAAATACAGTTTTCCCTGCCTCAGGCATACATTCCTAGGTTTATGATACGGCAATAAACAAGTGTACATTTCAAACGAAAGAGCAGAGTCATGATGACCATCCCACATTCCAGTTAAGCCAGCCCACAATTATTTACACAGCAAGGTTCAGATCCCACATTAGATAATCGATAGGCCCCAATAAACATGAGCATCTCCTGTTTTGGGAAAAAAGCCATAAAGCAGGAACAAGCAGGTGCGAAAGTGATTAGCCGGAGGCTTGTGTGTGATGAAAGGACTTTATGGTGCGCTGAGCCCTGATGCTAATCACAGGTGGCCGGAGGAAGGGGAGCTCGTGAGACCAGTTTGACCTGGGGCAGCAGAGCCAGCTGCCCAGGTCACAGAGAAGTCAAAGGAAAGCACATGTACTGTGAGGCCCGTATTTGCTCCATTATAGCCTATGTGAGGGCAATCACAAGATGGCCACTGCCTCCAAAATGGAACCCGCGTAGTGAAGCAGAATAACGTGTACACAGTGCATTCATAGCTAGAACGATATATAAAGCACTCGTACATACCGCATTAACCATTTGCGGTTTGCTAATACCAGGATAGACAGGGGTGGGGCCCTGTCCCCTACGCGGTCACAGAGATTAAAGTACGACAGACCCTCCTTTTGCCCTTACATAGGCAATCACTATACTCATCTTAATCCGAGTCTAGGTCAATGTTCACAAAGTCATGGAGATGTTGCTGTAGCATCATCCTATTACTTAGCTTGTCCCTCGATACAGGTTTCCTTACACATAAGGTAGCACAGAGGCCACATATTGCAGGAGCACACTGTATGCACAGACAGAACAGGAAAAGAATGGCTAAGATCATTCCAATGACCATTAGAACTTTCCAACCCCAAGCAGATATCAGTTCCCAGAACCACCCCACCAGTGACCAGTCTCCCTTATCCACGTGTATGGATTCAGATATTTTATGGAGTTTGGAGATGGCTTGATAGACTGTTGGAGCGTTATCTGGTATGAAAATGCAACAACTGGATTGGATAACCTTACATACCCCACCGCGGTCTGCAAGAATAACGTCTAGAACCATGCGGTTCTGCAAAGTCATAAGGCGATCCGCTTGGAGCTCAGCGGTCAGATTACCAAGGGCACCAGCCGTTACATTGACAGTGGATTCAACCACACGAGTCAGTTGTCTCAGGTTCCTACTATTTACCATAGGTCCCCAAAACGGCAGGAAACCCAAGAAGAAGTCTCCTGCTTCCTGACCGGCAGTATCCTCCTTACTAATCAAGCCCCTCACAACTCTGGTCTTGTGATAGTCAGCGGCAGCAGTAAATGTTGGCGGTAGCAAGTTCGCAATATAACATGTGCCCGAGAAATCAGGGGGCAACCATGTGTATGCTCGGTCATTGCAGATAAAATATGTACCCTTGGCAGCCAAAAACGCAGGGGAAAACTGTGACGGGAAAGTGTACGTTTCAGTACAGTCACTTCTTCCCAGTTGGGCTCTAGGATTCTGACCATTACCCTGTAAGCAGAACCGACCTATGTGGGGTACGACCCAGATTGGAGATGAGATTTTTCGCTGTCTTTCACCCAGACTAATACTATACCCCGTCGCGTTCCACCCTACATAAGCTCTCAGCTCTTCTTTGGGAATGGATGAGTATGCATCAATATCCCTACTCATATCGGCAATTCCTCTCACTAAGGCTTTATTATTTGTACCAGGTCTGATGGAACGCGGTTGTCGCGGGGAGTAGGCATCTAGAGCGTAGAGGAACATGGTCTGGAATGCCCATGACGATCCATTGTAACTAAAGGGCAGCACCAAATAGGGAATACCCTTGTTAATGGTATGTGGCATTAACCCACAGACCCAGCAATTGGTTGTATTCATTACTAGTTGGTGTTGGTGCAAGAGCTGAATAAACGAGTTATTTACAAATTCTGATCGTCTGGTCTGTTCGTGCTCAGGCAGGGGGTGAAAAGAGTGAGAGGAGGCAGTAGAAAGAGGTATAGGCTGTACAGTGGGTGCAATGGTCTTTTGAGAGGAGAAAAACACAAATCCTACGATGAACATTATTATACTACACAGTGTAAATAGGCACAAAAATACAAAACATTTACTTTTTACAATTCTACACATCCTTGCTTTAAAGTTCGTTTCCTCAACGGGTCTCTCCATCTTAAAAAACTCCATCCTCTAATCGGGCCGCTCGCGGTGGATGAGTTTCTTCTGCTAAGGAGTACGCCTGTCAGTCCAGGGAAACGCCCTAGACCAACCAGAACCATTGACCTAATGTCTTCGGCCTGTACCCCAAAGTCTTGGCACCGCGACCCTGCGGCTGAACCCGGATGGTGGTTCGAAAAACAAAAATCAAGAAAGTCCTTCAGATGGGAGAGCTAAAATGTCAAAAAGGAAATAGTAAGGAAATCTTTATTTGTCCATAGGCCTTGGTCTCAAATTATAGCGGAGACGGCCAGGTGCTGTTTGGTCTTGGAACAAAAGTTCAGGCTTTGTGGTGTCCAGTCGATTTGACAGTGGCACAGCTTCTTGTAGAATATTGTCACTCTCTTGGTCTGAAACTGTGCCTTTTATGCGTGCATCACTGAATGATACAAAACGAGGTACAGTGTCTGTCTCAGAGTCGGCGATACCCTCCTGGACCCACTGGTCGTATGGCAGAGGCAAGGGAACTACCTTGCAGTGGGTGCCGTGGATCCAGTGTTTCTTCCCCTTCACTCGCACCGCTGATCTTGTTGATAAAAGTACAAGGTGAGGGCCAATCCAGCGAGGCTCGTCGTTGCTCTTGCGCTGGAAGTTTCTAATCAGCACCCATGTGCCAGGGTCGATAGGGTGTCCAGGAGTTTCAGAAGCTTGAGGAAGAGTATCATGCACCTGTTGATGTAAAACACGCAGTTTAACAGTCAAATCATACAAGTAATCGAGTAGTACTGGATGCTCGATCTCACTGAATTTCGCCGGTCTTGGCACGCCCCATACATTAGCCGGGCAGCCAAAGACGACCTCATAGGGACTAAGTCCCACTCGTGAGTGTATGGTCATTCTGGTGGACAGGAGTGCTAAAGGCAGAGCATCAGGCCATTTAAGACCGGTGCTCGCCTGGATTTTGGCCAGCTTGAGCTTTAAGGCTCCATTGTAGCGTTCTACTAATCCAGCTGATTGGGGGTGATTTGCGGCGTGGAACTTTTGCTTTATACCTAGCCCTTCACACACATTCTTCATCACTTTACCCACAAACTCACTTCCATTATCACACCACACCATTCTTGGCATTCCAAACCTGGGAAAAAACTCCTTCACAAGAGCTTTGGCTATGGACAGGGCAGTGTTATCTTTCAGAGGATAAGCCTCTATCCACTTCGAGAAAGCACAAACAACCACCAGTACATATTTCAGGTTGTTGCACCTTTCCATGTGGATAAAGTCCAGCTGCAAAACTTCAAATGGGTATGATGGGGGTGCAAAATGACCAGCTGGAGTTGGGGTTCCCCTACCAGGGTTGTATTTCAAGCATACCATGCAATTCTTGACCACATTCTCTGCACACCTGGGAATCCCAGCATTCTGTCATACTGGAGCCAACAACTTACAAATTCCTTTCGTACTGATATGTGCCATCCCATGTGCCATTGTAACTACTGGAAGCACATATGCATCGGGCAACAACCATCGCCTATGTTCTGTCAGATCAATCCAACAACCATTCTCATCTAACTTACCCACACTTTCTCTCCACTTGCTTAATTCTTTCTCTGTAGCTTCAGCTTGAAGCGACTTCACACTCTCTATTGTGTTTTCACACATCCCAACATCATCAACCCATCTTGCGGGGCCTACAACATACATTCTAGTCTTTACATTCTGTGCTGTTTCTTTCGCGATCTCATCAGCAAACGCATTCCCACGTCCAACATCATCTGTGATTTTCCTGTGCGCACTGCATTTCATAATCGCAACTTGCAACGGTAGGGTCAGTGACTCAAGGAGATCATTCACCAACTTGCCATTCTGAATTTTAGCTCCATGCGACGTCAGGAACCCACGTTCTTTCCACAGTCGTCCAAAATTGTGAGCCACGCCAAAGGCGTACTGGCTATCTGTGTATATATTCACTCTCATTCCTTCAGACAACACGCACGCTCTCGTGAGGGCGATTAATTCTGCTGCTTGGGCCGAATTATGTGGCACTCGTGCAGTTTCCACGACCGTGTGTAACGTCGTGATAGCATATGCAGCAGTCGTATCACCATTAGGGAGCTTGAAACACGAACCATCCACCCATAAAGTAACATCACACTCAGTCAGGGGAGTATCTTTAAGATCTACTCTCCCTTTCGTCTCTTCTTCTGTTCTGAACAGACAGTCATGTTGCTCATTCTCATCTAGGTCTGCTGGATTTGGCAATAACGTAGCTGGATTCAGTGTATTGCATCTCTTTATGTGTATGTGATTTGCTAACAGTGTGAGCTCATAGCCTGATAACCGCGCACTAGTCAAGTGTTGTGTCTTGGTTCTGTTTAATAATGTGTCTACAGCATGTGGAACCATAACGATCAATGTGTTGTCCATTACCAGACCAGCAGATTGTCGGATAGACATAGCTGCAGCAGCTGTCGCTCTCAGACAGCTTGGCAATGCCCTCGCTACAGGGTCCAAGGTTGATGAAAAATATGCGCATGGGCGCGGCCTGTCACCAAAAGGCTGTGTTAACACTGATAATGCGCAACCATCTTTCTTGTGAACATACAATGTAAAAGGCTTGCTGTAGTCAGGAGTACCCAACACAGGTGCTGAACACAATGCATTGCGCAATTCCACAAAACTTTTCTGGCACTCTTCAGACCATGGGATAGGATTCGATGTGTCTTTACATGTCAATGCTAACAAAGGTTTTGCCAACAAGGAAAAATTTGGGATCCAGTGCCTACAGTATGAGGTAATGCCCAAGAAAGCTCGCACTTCTCTCTGTGTTCTTGGCACACTCAACTGCGCAATGGCTTGAATTCTTTCTGGGGTCAGTTTCCTTCCCTCCTTCGATAAGAGATGACCTAAGTAGGTCACTTCTTGTCGACAATATTGCAGCTTGGAGAGAGACACTTTATGATGGAAAGCAGATAAATGGCGCAACAATGACAATGTGGCTTCTTTGCAGATCTTTTCATTATCCGCGGCGATTAGTAAATCGTCCACGTACTGAATCAGGATAGCGCCACTTGGTAAAACAAGTGCATCAAGCTGCGCTTTCAAAGCTTGACTGTATATGGATGGACTCTCACAGTAGCCCTGGGGAGCGCGTTTGAAGCGGAAGCTTCGGCCTCCCAGACTAAAGCCAAAAATGTCTCTCCTCTCTTCTGCAATTGGGATGCTAAAGAAAGCATTCTTTAAATCGATCACTGAAAACCATGCAGCAGAGGCTGGAATCATCGTTAACAAGGCAGTTATATCAGGGACAACTGGAAACTGGGGCACAACAATCTTATTAACCTCTCTAAGATCAATCACAAATCTGTAAACAGGTGGCTGTGAAGGGTCCGTTCGTTTTAAAACAGGTAAAATCGGGCTGTTGCAAACGTTGCCTCTTGTCTCTTCAATTACACCCTTATTAATCAAATCGCTGACAATGTCTAACAATGCTTTCTGGCCTTCATTAGAGATCTTGTACTGGGGAGTACGTGGCAGTCTGACATTAGCCTTTAAAGTCACCACGTATGGCGGTATCTCCAAGTGGCCCACATCATTGGGACCAGTAGCCCAAAGGACATCCGGAAGGGATGACAATTCAGGTGGCATTGTATTTTTAGACAAGTACATCGGGGAAATCACTTTCCTGCCTAATGTAAGTTGTACCCCTGACGGTGAACAATACAGTGTAGCATGTAATCTTTTTAACAAGTCTAACCCTAGCAAATTTTCACCACAACCTGTTGTTAGAATCAGGGGTGCTTTCAGCTCGCAAGGTCCAATAGAAAGTGACATGGGACTAGAAATCGGGCTCCTAACTGGGGCGCCAGAAAAACCTACTGAAACATTTATATCGCCAGACAAAGGTGCGCCAGGGAGTTTTGAATGCATGATTGAACTCTTTGCAGCACCAGTGTCTAGCAGAAAGGGCTCCGTTACATTTGCTGTAGTCACCTCAACATACGGTCCGCTCTGATCCACTGGCACTGAAACAACTCCCTCTCTCTGTCTACGGCTGTCCTAGTAATCATTATTTTCTGCATCGCCGTCCTCTGCATAATAATCATTATTGTAATACTGAGCTGTATTACCAGTCGCGTTAGCTTGCTGGTCAAAACTATTGATGGTATTTTGAGGCGGCAGAGGACGCGCGTTCTGGGGAGCATTTCCACGCCATCTGCCTCTAGGAGCTTGCTGACCACCCCTACCTCTTGTGCCATAAGCATTACCGTTCCGCTGCATTAATTTAGGGCAACTATATTTAAAATGACCTTCCTCTTTGCAGTATGAACATTGGTTGGGACCTACAGGGACACGTGGTTGATAATACCCATTCATTTGCTGATTGTTCTGAAATTGTTGGGGTTGGTGATAGACACCTTGGGGTTGCCTATAATTATTCTGACCTCCACGTGGCGGATAGGCCTGCTGCAAAAGGACCTTTGTCTTTAGTTCCTTCGTTTTCTTATCTGTTCTATCTTTTTCATCTTTATCTCTGTTCTCGTAATACTGTGCAGTAGCCAGTATTTGCGCTGAAGAGGAAACAGCCCAAGAACTTTCTGAATCTTTTAACTTTTTACACAGGTCAGGAAGTAAATTCTGTACGAATTTATCCACAAATAACCGTTGGCCACCCTCAGTACTCATATCTTGCCCACTGTGATCAATAAACGTTTCTTCAAACCTGGTAAAGAAGTCTGACACTGTTTCATCTTTCTTCTGCTTGCATGCAGATAGCTTGTCCCAATTAACGCGCATCGCGGGCATTGTGGTCTTCATATACGTGATGATTCTACCAGGGAGTTCTGCTATTAAAGGCTCTGGTTTCGCGCCACCAATCTGTCTAGCGTCAGCAGCGATGATGTTAGCCCATGTGTCCCCTAGTTCTGCAGCATGATCCATATTACGAATGGATCCCCACAAAGGCTGTGGAACCACATTCCCAAACAGCATATCTATATCAGCCAGATTCATTACACAGGATTCTGCAGTTTGTGACAACTCCTTATAATAACCGGTAGGGTTTTTACGGGGATCAGGCAATGTCTGCTTAAGTGCTAACACCTCAGATCTTTTCCATGGAACATGTACCCAAATACGCTGAAAATGTGCTAAGACAGGTGGATTAGCATTTGGTTCAGCAGGTCTCCAAACTGGGGGAATCTCACGCATCGGATATTGGCGTGCTTTTACCCTTTTTCCCACAGGGACATCTGGTTCAAACAACGACTGTTGACAATCATCATTCCTGAAGGATAATACAACCACAACTGCTTTATCTACCTCGCGATCCACAATTGTACCAGTTCCAAAATCGAACCTCACTCTACACAACTCCTGCGGGCTCGGGTCTTTACCACTATCCTCCAATTCTTCACAGAGAATTTCGCACATTTTCTCAAACACATATCTCTGTTTTGGGGCATCCCATTGATGGAAAACGTTGACAATTGATTCCACATCATACAGTGAAGGGAAAACAATCCATCTACGCGCCATGCGATCTATTACCTTTTTCTCATCGGGGTTAGGCAATTGACTGCGCAATTGCTTACGCTGTAAACCAGGAGTCGCACCAGATGACTCAAAGAGAGGAGACATTAATGTAGTAACCACATTAGCTAAGCGCTGTCGCGCTGAAGGAGAAGCTGAGGCGAAAACAGGGGGATAAACAGAGGGGAGAAAAGAGGATGCAGAAACAGGTACTGGAGTGGTGCAAGGAAGAGTATCAGGGGAGGCAGTCAATATGCTAGGCAAAGTCGCAGGAAGCGCGGGGGCAGTTGGAAACACAACTGGCGGCCCTTGAGAAGGCTGCGCTATAGGGATAGGAGCCGGCTGCAAAGCAGCTGGCAGTAGCGGCAAGGCTTGCAGTATATTGACTGGAGGTGGCATATTCACAAGCTGGGGAGGCGCCGTGGCATTTTGATCATACGGGGGTGGCGAACTCAACAAATGCGACATCAGGGGATCTTTCTCCTTTTCTTCTAACTCATTCTGTTTAGAGTGCGGTAAAGCTGGGTAACATTTGTCGATCCCTAACTTACGCTGCCTGTGCAATTGCTCATTCATCTGCTCCTCCTCATTGTCTTTGAATTGTACAGCTGCTTGCATTACTGTCATACCTCTCTCTCTCTTATTCTTTTTCGCTAGCTTAATTTCCTTCTGTTTGGCTTCCTTTCGCCACAAGCGGAAAGAATCAAACATCGCCGGCCGGGCTTTCTTTTTAAACAATTTAATTTCCAGATTATCTAAAATATCAGTATCGAAACTACCATTTTGGGGCCATTTTAAAACACCGTCTTTTCTGGTGTAGTGGATCCACACTTCGTTATATGCAATAGGGCCTACGCCATGTTTTACATAGAGCTCATAAGTTGGAGTTCCAACCGGAGAAACCGGACATGATTCCTCCAGCTGGAAATCTCTTCCACAACCCAAACAAAATATTCTACCAAATATTCTAGAACCAGGCATCTTTGCTCACTAGTCTAGGTCTAAACGTCAGAGGATTATCGATTACGATAGTCTCGTGAATACACGAGTCCTCTGGCTTTGGCGTTTGCAAACTCCAAATTTCCAAATCAAAACGATCCCGAGGGGTACCAAACAAATGGGAGACGCTCCACTTATACTTAACTGAATATTGCTGATCGATGGCGTCACCAGAAGACTCTCTCGATTGTTTCGCTCTCTCAAAACTCGTCAAGGGTCCAAAACAGGTCGATTAATCAGGGGAGCAGTCCTTCGTAGCCGTCGGGACGCGGAGAACCTCGCAGAAAAGACTTTCGGACCACGTCGACATGCAGGGGTCGATGAAGTGGCGGCCTTCCTCCAGAATTTCCACACGAAGCTCCTCACGAACCTCTGGCTTGGACTGGTACCGCTGAAATCGCCCCACGTTGGGCGCCAAACTGAAGTACTGGGTATTTTAGACCCAGCGGTGCAGGGGCACACACCCTATGACTTCTGGGTTCACCCTGTTCCAGACCTACAGAAACACAGAGTCTTCTAGGTGAAGTCAAAGATTCATTTATTGGCTGCAGACCAATTACAGGTATCCTAGAAGTACAACAGCGTGTATGTTCTCAGGAGACTGCTGAAAATCATAGAAACGGACTTCATCTTAAATACAGTTTTCCCTGCCTCAGGCATACATTCCTAGGTTTATGATACGGCAATAAACAAGTGTACATTTCAAACGAAAGAGCAGAGTCATGATGACCATCCCACATTCCAGTTAAGCCAGCCCACAATTATTTACACAGCAAGGTTCAGATCCCACATTAGATAATCGATAGGCCCCAATAAACATGAGCATCTCCTGTTTTGGGAAACAAGCCATAAAGCAGGAACAAGCAGGTGCGAAAGTGATTAGCCGGAGGCTTTTGTGTGATGAAAGGACTTTATGGTGCGCTGAGCCCTGATGCTAATCACAGGTGGCCGGAGGAAGGGGAGCTCGTGAGACCAGTTTGACCTGGGGCAGCAGAGCCAGCTGCCCAGGTCACAGAGAAGTCAAAGGAAAGCACATGTACTGTGAGGCCCGTATTTGCTCCATTATAGCCTATGTGAGGGCAATCAAGAGATGGCCACTGCCTCCAAAATGGAACCCGCGTAGTGAAGCAGAATAACGTGTACACAGTGCATTCATAGCTAGAACGATATATAAAGCACTCGTACATACCGCATTAACCATTTGCGGTTTGCTAATACCAGGATAGACAGGGGTGGGGCCCTGTCCCCTACGCGGTCACAGAGATTAAAGTACGACATGTTTCCTTCAAAAGAGCTACAATTGTATCTAGTTAAAAGATGGGCTCAAAGCCTATTCCCTGAAACTTCTGTCCAATATTTTTATTGCCCATGGTTTGCGAAATTTTATAAAGATTGCTGTCCTGTGTGATGGCATGACATTTTGGTCATTGCACAGGCAGGTGTCTGTCAATAGATCGGTGCTTTTTATTAGGATTTTTGGCTTAGTGTAATGATCATGAAATATGTCCATCATGAAAAAGGTGCATTCGCTTAGTGTTTTTTTTAAAGTCATTTTGATGGGGAAGATAGAGTCAAACGAATATAGATCATGCTGAATATGGGTATTCCGCCAGGCCTGAAGAAAAATTGTTAAATTAATGCATAGCCAGACTTCTTAAAAGTTGAGAGATGACCGCTCAGGAACCTAACAGATGAGATATCAGCTATAGAAAGCATCAAATAACCCACCCTTGAATATATTGCAATTTCCACAAAAGTCGCATTTAGACTACATAAATATTTATTTAATAATCTCCGTCTCACTAGCAGAAACTTTCTATGAGGCCCTCAACATCATGCTAGATGATTGACTACCACCTACTCTGATTATGGTACCGAGTGACTTGAATTCTGACCTCAGGAATGACATACAATAGATTTTATTTAACCGAATTCAGTCAAAGTTTCCAGAGTCAAACATCTACTCCTGCCCCACCCACTCTCGCGGCAATTCCTTAAACATCAGCTTCACTGTCTCTCACTGTCGCTGCTATCACAATACATTTCTCTCAATTTGTCCATTACATGATGCAGATATATGTCTTTGTTGCTCCACCTCCCATCCTTCTGTACAGAGTCATATGTTATGTTATGTTATAGAAATTTGTATAGCACACGTATACCCGTGGGTGTCTTGGCGCTTTCAGGAACATGAACATACTATGCTGAGGTATAGCTAATTTCTAAACAGCCAAGTCTTGAGCTCCTTTCTAAAGGCAAGAAAGTAGGTATAGTCCTTAGATGTAATGGAAGAGAGTTCCACAGCCTGGCTGTACTGCTAATGAAGCACCTTCCTCCCCAACTCAATTTTTCAACTCTTATCGTGGTAACCAATCTAACCTTGGCCAATCGAAGATTTCTACTCGGTGTGTACCAGCTAAAAGCTTTCCATAGAATTCTTGGTCCTTCTCTGTGCAGGGCCTTATGAGCAACACAGAGTGCCTTAAATTGTATTTGCTGTCGCACCGGGAGCCAATGAAGATCCTGAATGCCTGCAGATATCGGCTGATATTTGGGAACATCCAGGATCAATCTGACAGCTGCATTCTGTACCTCCTGAAGCTTCCCACGTAATTTGACCTGGAGATTCATGTATAAGCCATTACAATAATCCAGTTTAGACATGATTAAAGAGGAAACAACAGTCTTCCTGGCGTTTCTGGGTATAAATGGGAGGATTTTCCTCAGAATTCATTCTATCTATCTATCTATCTATCTATCTATCTATCTATCTATCTATCTATCTATCTATCTATCTATCTATCTATCTATCTATCTATCTATCTATCTATCTATCTATCTATCTATCTATCTATCTATCTATCTATCTATCTATCTATCTATCTATCTATCTATCTGTCTATCTATCTATCTATCTATCTATATGTATATATATATTATTTATATATATATATATATATATATATATATATATATATATATATATATATATATATATATATATATATATATATATATATATATATATATATATATATATATATTAACTGAAAAAAACTTGGGTATCAGGCACATTATAGTTAGAAATTAGTATTTAAAAAACCATAGAAATTCAATGAAAAAAACGTAGGTTTCAGACATGTTATAGTTGGTTGGACATTTCACTCGTACAAACCCATAGAAATTCCCCTGTTATAGTTAGTTCAGCTAACTATAACTCGTGCACCCGCAATGCACTGCTGATGACGGCACATATTACGTCATTCATGACATGGTCAGTGACATCACTGATGACATCTCTGATGATATCATTCAGTGACTGTATCTTTCTGTAATGTTTAAATTTGTTTTATATATATGCCAAGCTGTATTGAAGAATGAGTGGGTGTACAATTGTCTGTATAAAGGTTTGAGAAGGTACGTGACTGACTGTATGAATGAGTGATTACATGTGTCTTACTGAACGCATGGGTTAGTGACTAAACTGTGTGAATGTCTGTATCAGTCTGTCTGTTGTTGTGTAACCTGCTGCATGGGTTGCTCAGTAGCTACATAAGTGTCTCTTTGGGTTATTGATTGGTTGCTTGAGTATTTGTATGGGAGAGTGAGTGAGTGTGTGGATGAGTGAGAGGTATCTGACTCTGTGCATAGATGTGTGAGTGGTTGATTCACTGGGTGTATGGGTTCAAAAGTGCATGTGGAAACAGCTGTATGGGTGGGTAAGTGTGTGTATGAGTCTGTTGGTAACTGAATGGATGTCTCAGTGGTACATGAGCAAGTAACTACATATGTAAAATACAGTGTATGTGAGAGTTGAAGTATATAAATAACTATACATGAGAGTCAGTGATTGTGAGAGTGGCTGTATGGATGAGTTTGTACTTGTATCAGTGATTACATAAGAGACTAAGTATGCGTTAGTATCTGTATAAATATGTAAGGTGGTGTGTGTATAACTGTATAGGTGAGTATATCCTCTTCAATGTCCAATGACACGACAACCTCACTGGGGACTGTACCCTTCCAGTTCCGCGGTACCTGTCATCCGCGGATGAACTCTGGTTCGCCCATATTGTGAAGTGTGCTTGTCCTGTCCCTCTACCGCTCCAGCTGCGAAACTCCACTGGATGTGCAATAAACATCCAGTGATGCACTGCTGTGTTATGTCTTACCCAATTTATGTATGAATATGTGGAAGAATGTAGAGGCAGTGGTTCACCTTACGTCAATGATGCTCATCTAATGGGATGCCAGTCACAGTATGCTACATAGCCTATTGTGTTTCTGGTGCCGTAAACACTACAATGGGGACACACGCATTAGTCACTTCCTTGTCCGGACAAGTACTGAACCACGCCCAGAGCCCCAGAGTAATTGTGGCTATCCCTGCCCTGTTCCGTTGTACGCCACGCCACTCCACTCCAATTACATTCCGACGTTGGCCCCACATAGCTACCTGTCGCAGGTGTACTCGCTGTTGGAGTGCAGGTCAGTGGTCTAGTTGTCAACATGTCACGGCCACTTCCTGACGGCAGGTTTGCACACACACCACACCCATCCAGAAGGTTCGTCACAGGCCATGTGAGCACGCATATATAATGGATCGACAACGTCACATCCTTTATTGCCGGTGGTGACTGGATGTCGGATATTCTACGGGTCTGAATCATAAAGAGTCCATGAAAAGTTGCTCAGAGGGTTAGACGCACCCTGAGCTGAATGGCTGTCCTGGGCCTACCACCACATGGCGCGGACTTGAGTTGCACAGGGTTAGTACCACCCGAAGATGATGTGGCCATCAAGGGCCTACTACCACGTGGCATGGACGTGAGTTGCACAGAGTTAGTGCCACCCGAAGCTGATGTGGCTGTCAGGAGCCTACCACCACGTAGCACAGAATTGAGTTGCACAGGGTTGGTCTCACCCTAAGTTGTATGGCCGTCAGCGGCCTACCACCATGTTGCGCTGACTTGTGTTGCACAGGGTTAGCAGCACCAGAAACTGATGTGGTCTCCGCCATTGATGACACAGGACTCAGCGACATGTGTGGGATCTGTTGGGCCACGGAGCGGGTCCACATAATGTGCACCAAGCCATGTTGGCTGGACCGTGCCCTGGAGCTTTCACGGGCACGTGGAGTGCCCACTGGTAGACACTCCGGTTGCAGCTGGTAATTATTTGGTCATGGATGCGCAGTGGCGGTGGTGTTTCTCTCTCTCTCTCTCTCACTTCCCTCTCTTCACTCGCTCTCTCTTCCTTCCTTTCCTTCTATCTCTCTCACTCTCTCTCCCTTTCTCACTCCCTTCCTTTCCTTCCCTCTCTTTTGCTCTCTGTCTTTTTTTTCCTTCTGTCTTTCTCTGTGTATCACTCCTTTGATATGCGCATTACACACGTCCTTATTTTGTGCTTTATTTTCCAGGCTGTGTCGTCGACATTGATGGACCCGATAGGAGTTTTCCACCTTGTTGTTTTGTGTTGTTTGTTAAATTTCAATAAAGTTTTTAGTTGTTACTTAAGTGCTGTGTGACTCATTTCTCATTCTTATTTGGTGGTGTCCACCATGGTGTTAAATTTTGGGGCAGTTATCGCAGGAATACTGGTAATGTCTGCAGTTTGCACCAGCTTCTGAATAGTGTGTTAGATTTATCTCAACTTTAGTTGCATTAAAGTGCGGATAATGAGATGCAAAGTAGGCGTTCCCGTGCAAAAACACATGAGGTGCACCTTTGCGATTTATTTTAAATACTAAAATCCTGTATTGAATTGCAC
This sequence comes from Triturus cristatus, assembly GCF_964204655.1. Lineage (NCBI taxonomy): Eukaryota > Metazoa > Chordata > Amphibia > Caudata > Salamandridae > Triturus > Triturus cristatus. Next base: position 318,843,242 of record NC_140588.1, read on the forward strand.
TGTGGAAGTGGGTGTATTTACAGTGTACACACAAAATCAATGAAGAAATCTCATTGTATTTATATTGATTGGGAATAGTGGGTCAGGTGCTGGATCTTGACGGGATACACTGCCCAGTTCATTTATTTTTCTGTACACAGAAAAACCACATCACAACTTTCACAACGAAAGGCAAAAACTGCGATGAGAAACAAATTCCGGCGCTAAGCAGCGTTAGCACCAGGTGTTTTACACCTGCTTTCTGCTGGTGTTAAGCAGGACGACTACCTGCAGCATAAAAGTGAACACAGCCAAGATCCACACCGGAACACCCACAGGCGCCATAGAGTCAATGAGCATGATACACGGATACCCATGAGGGCCACAACACTCATTGCAACACCCCAGGACCGCCAACGCCTCCCGAACCCGCATCTGAGAAAGTGTGTCCTTGTGGTCATTGTGTTAGCATGATGGGCATGGGCCCTGCAACATCACAGTGTGCTGTCTTCAGTGGACGTTACCATGTCACCTCAGCATTGGCAGTGAGCCTGGACATGTAGCTAAGCACGCATTCTCCTGCATGCACAAGCAGCGTGTGCTGGTCCGGCGTACACAGGTCAGCGCAGGGGTGTGCCTATCGGGCAAAGGTAACGGGGTGTCTCGGACATGTCCATGTGCTGAAAGTGCGGTAAGTGTGTCTCTGTGTTCTGGTGTGGCCACCACAAGGGCCACAGCAGTCGATGTTGTAAAGTGGCATGCACCACCTCCAAAGGGCAGTGTCACAGTGTGGATGGAATGCCGCAGGACATACGCGAATAGGCATTACAATGGGGTGTCATAGGAGTGCACGGGATACAACAGCGCAGCACACAAAAGTGTGGGGGCTCGTGGGAGAGAGGAGCAGCTGTTTGGCAATGTAACACACAGTGAACCCACCCATGTGCCACGTGCTGGGCATCTCATCCATGATGACCAGGGTCACAGACATCCCACAACACCCACGACCTGCCTCTGTACACATCCTGTATGAATGCAGCTGGAGAAGTTACTGTAGGGATGAAAGGTTCTTTGGCTGAGCTATCTTGTGCTAGCACATCTGCTGCTCTGAGAAAGAACTTGCAAGTGGCCAGCCCCCCTGACAGATACGATAATATTTGCATCTATCTCCCACACTATGCACTGCCCAATTTGAGAACAACGAGTACACATCCCACACTCAAAAGTCCTTTGTTGTAGTTAGCGTGCGTGAAATGGCCTTCACACGTACTCCCACCACACTCCTGCCCTGGCTCATTGTACCAAGCTGTGCCGTTTCATCCACAAGGCTGACACACAGCAAGCCAGTGCAGCTACAAGTAGAGCCACTGACGCAATGGCAGGGCATCCCGAACACATGGTCGACTCCATTCACGTCCACATATACCTTGCACGTCTGCTGCATGTCCTGGGTGCACTGCCTTTGGCAGTGCTGCGGATCACGTACTGGACGAGCTACCACATTGTGGACGTCACCTGCATTCAACCTGTGTTGCAATGTCGTACCTGCCTATCCGAGTGGTGCATGGACGTTTGCCAAAGTGTGGGTAGCTGACATGGATTACGACGGATGTGTGCGCCCCCTGTTAGCCCACAACCATGAGTGTCCTGCTGATGCCCGGTTATGGCATGCATGGATGTTTGGCATGCATGTTGGGAACTGGGCCTGGGAGATTGCACGTGTCATAGTATGCAGTGAGCAAATTGACCCACTCCCCGATTCTGCTTTGGTGCACATTGGGTACAGTGGTTGGAGTCAGCACATCTGTCCCGGTCAACTGATGCATTACGTCGACGACATGTCAAATATTGTGGCCATCCATCACTCATTAGAGATAGTGGCTTACACAGCTGCACTAGCGTTCATGGACGAGTGACAAGGTACCTGCAACCACGCCATGATGTGCCACATTGCACGTGTCCCGCCGCATCATTGCACGTTTTGCATCTGGTCACATGTCCCAAGACGAGAGTGAACATGGCTGCATTGGCGTCGACTCATGTTTGAGGCGTGGACAACCAACACTGCTTGACACTGACGTGTGTTGGTGATGGACTACCCCGAGTTGAACATGGACGTTTTTCTACGTTCCTTATTCAGGCATGCTGCTGCATTTGTCTGCATATCGTGGCACTACTCTTGGCCGTACTGACATGCACTTTTTTAAATAAAATTACCACATTTTCACTTGCCTCCAAATGTGTTGTGTCTTAATTTGTATGCCAATGTGTGTGTCACGGACTCTCTGGCTGCCTGCCATATGTGAATTGCTACCCCATCCGGACTGTGGGTTTGTACTTATGCGTTCTCATGTGCCTGTTTCATACTGACGTTTTTGGACGTTTATCTGCCACAGGTGAGTGCATTTGTGTCCAGTGTTCGATTGTGTGAATGTTTGTGTTTGGACAACATTGTGTTGGATGTTGGTGTGCTCTGCTTCCTATGCGTGTGTGCTGCATTGTGTGTGAGATGTCCCTTCATATGAGGTTTTGTTCACCCTTCTACTTTCAGGCACTGTGGTTTTCACTTCTGTGCTTGTTCAGTGGTGTGATGTTGGCGGGTTGTGTGACTTGTGCTCCTTGTTGGTGTGTTTCCTTTTGGCCATGGTTTGTCTGTAGTTGTGCTGTACTTAATTGTGCATGTGTGCCATTGTGCCCATCTCCCCCTGTCCCCCCCACTCCCTGCTTGTTCCTCTTCCTGGTGCTGTTGTGTCTGTAATTTTGTTGCTCCACACATAAATACATGTAAAGAACAAATTAGAATAGTTCCTTGATTCTATTATATTGCAAAACTTCTCTCTATTGGTTATTTTTGAATTTTCCATATAAATAGTTTTTTTAATATTCAAGGACACATAGAAGTCAGAAGTGCAACGTATTCTATCAACACACTTTCTAGAACATTCTACAACACGTGCAGGTTAAAAGTTCATCAATTTTTTTAAACCTAACAATATTTTTTTGCAACATTTTCTCGAACATTTAACGGCATGTGCAGGTTAAAAGTTCACAATTGTTTTAAGTTCGAACAGTGCATTCCAAATGCAAGTGGCAGGTGGGGTTGAGTTGAGCAAATATTATCCTATGATATGTACTCCATGTTTAAACTGCTTTTTCTTAACCAATCACAAAGATGCTTTTCCACAAAACGAATGTGCACCCTACTTTTAAAAAACAATGCTTTTCATCTCCCAATCAGTTATCGTTTTGTATGGGAAAAAAAGTAGTTCCCCATCTTTAAACATCTCTTATTCTACGAACGGACAGCATGAGCTACAGACATCTGTCCATACCTCCCAGCCATACCTTCAAAATGCTAGTGTGGATCGTAGGACATAGCTATGTTTTCTGGTGCAAGAGGTATGCAGAACAGAGACATATTGACTTAGACCTAGGTTTACAAAATGTGGACATTAAATGGTTTGCACAGAGAGTATTGAAGTGGCACCAATTGTTGCTTTGGTTAAAACCTGTTTGCATCTCCAACACCCTGACCTCATGATTGTGCACTGTGGTGGAAACGACCTAGGCACATTGACTGGCATAGGTTTGGAAATGCTTATGAAGGACACCATTAGACAACTGATGTTGCTTTTCCCTCAAACTCTCTTTGTATATTCCAATATATGCCAAAGACAGAAGTGGAAATGGTCAAACCAATTTTGTCCTCAGATTAAAAAATCTAGGAAGAATGTTAACAAAGCTGTGTCTGCATACCTCAGAGACCATAGAATGGGGTCCATCTTGAACAACAACATACGTTTTGATATGGCTCATATCTACAGAATTGATGGAGTAAACTTCACAGATCAGGGAAATCGAGTTTTTCTGAAGCTGTGCATCCGCACTTATATGTAGCTCCAACTAATAAACACAAGGGCTCTTTTTAGAGCTGCCTTATAATCCCAATATCGGTTTGCAGACTGACAGTTGCGATCAGGCTACAACAGGGAGACCTGCGGGCCGTCGGGCAGGCCCGCAGAGGGAGAGCTGCGGCCCGTGGGCTCGCCTCGCACAAGGAGAGCTACGGGCTGCCCGCTCGCAAACCCACAGCAGTGTGCTGGCTCACAGAGGGAGAGCTCGGGTCTAACTCGCAAAGGGACAGTAACAGGCCAACTGCCCTGCTAGTAGAGACACATCTATGACCTAACGGACTGGCTCTCACATGTACAGCTGCAGACCTGACGGCTCGCAGATGCACAGCTGTGAGGCGATGGACTGGTACTGTTTTATGGTTTAGGGTACAACAGAGGTGTTTGTGTACTGTAGTGAATTGTGCTGTGGGTAGTGTTTTAGGATTTAGAGTAGTGCAGTGTGTTTGTGAAGTGTTTCAAGGTTCGTGCTGGAAATAGTGTTTTAGGATTTAGGGTAGTGCAGTGGTGTTTTGGTAGTGTAGCGGATCATGCCAACAGACTGACTCACAGAGCTCCGACCCGACGCACTGGCTTGTAAAGGCATAGCTACGACCTGCTGATGTAGGGAGAGGCAGCATGAAAAGGGTATCTCACACACACACAGATACCAATGTTGCCTCGCAGAGGTAAAACTACGAACCCGATGGCTTCTACACGGACAGATGCGAGCTGATGGATTGATTCACAAAATGGCTGCCAACACTTCCTAGTTTCAACAGTTCACAGCCAATCAGCCGCAAGCTTGTGCTTGTAACTCCTCAGCCAATCAGATGTCAGAATTCTCAAATGTCAATATCTGTAAAATTTGATATTTCCCAAAAACTACTGAACGGATTTACACCATTTAAACAAAAGCGTGCTTTCTGGACCATCACCTTTCTCCCTGCTAAATTTGGCGTAATTCCGTTCAGCAGTTTCACCTGTAGTGTTCTCTAAAGTTTCGTATGGAAATTGCATGGAGAAAACAAGTTTTGTGACCCCCTTTTTCATCAGCCCCCAGACCAATAACCCCCAAACTTTCAATAGAGGAGCTGATCAAAAAAGAGAATCTTTTTGGATAATTTCGTAAACCTTCATCAAATGACGCAAAGTTATAAGCACATGCAGAGCTCCAAGAGGGGGGCTGCGCAACACCTTTCCCAACATGACTGAAGCCCCGGAGCTGCGGGGACCACAGTGGCCCCCCACAGCCCCAGCAAGCCCAGCTATTATTTTTTAACAATTGCCCCCGGGACCTACCCACCCGGGGATCTCATTAAAAGAAAAAGTGGGAACCCGCGACCCCAGCACCAATTGCGGTGAATTCTTTTTTTATTAAAAATGCTGTTTTTGGCCCTGGGGGTCCTTTTGGGACCCCCTCAGCACGCCTAGGGGGTCAGGGTGTTTCTACACTGCCCCTTCTCTTGTTTTATATCTTTGTTTCTCTGTTTTCTGGATACTCGCTTCGAGACAGTCACAAGATGGCGGCCAACACTTCCTGGTTTGGAGTGTTGGCAGCCAACCACAGTGAAGCTCGTGCACTGCACTTAGGCTCCGCCCAGATATCAAAACTTTTATTTTTCTAATTTCTCTGCAACTACTGAACGGATTTACACCATTTAAAAAAAAGGTCGCTTTCTGACCAACGCACTACCTTTGTGCCAAATTTAGGGTAATTGCGTTCAGTAATTTCAGCTGTAGCCTTGCACAAAGTTTCCTATGGGAAATTGATTGTTTTACTCTTATTTTTTGAATTTCTCAAAAACTACTGAACGGATGTACACCATTTTAAAAAAAAGGACACTTTCTGAACCAAGCTCTACCTTTCTGCCAAATTTGGGATAATTCCATTCAGCAGTTCGGGCTGTAGCTCGTCGCAAAATTTCCTATGGAAATTAACATGGGGCAAACGCATTTTGGGACCCCCCTTTTTTCTCAGCCCCCGCTTGATGAATCACCCCCAAACTTTCAGGATAGGAGCTGACCCGGATAGACTTTTTTTTATGAGAATTTCACAAAGATTATTCAAACGACGCCAAAGTTATTAGCAAATCAAAAAATGATTTTCCTATGGAAACTAGGTTCTAACTATAACTATCCACTGGCGAGCGCCAGTAGGTAATATATATACATCTTAAACTCAACTCTTGAATTAATGGCAATTCTAGTGAAGCATTTGGAGATTGCACTGGAAAAAATCAAAGAGCAAGTAAAAACATTAGCATTGAAAATTTCCAAATTGAATTGAAATTCGAACATGATTAAATTTAAGGAAGACTTAGAACAACAAATTGATAAACATGAGGAAAGTGTGCAACGTCGCAAACAATCAAAATTCCAAAGGGATAAAGATGATTATACTACCGGAAGAATCTTTACCTAAGGAAAGAAATTTGATATGTTAAGCGAAATAGGTAATATACAAAATGTAACAACAGCCTCTACCAGTTAATCATCACTTACATCAACCAACACAAGTGAAAAGGAATCTGACTTGAGTGTCAAAGAAAAATCAAAAATATATTTTTTAGGGGATATGCGGCTGGTGCTCAAGCAAAAATAATGGGAGCAACATATGAGCAGCCAGCCATCAAACTAGAGAGGAAGAGGAAAAAGCCCGACACGAGGCCAGCGTAGACAAAAGGCAAACATACCAGGAAAGGAAAAAAAAGCAAACTAACAAGAACAAGTGGGAGCCCTGACATGCAGTATGAGGTAGAGGAGACTATAATGGATGAATTACAAATAGTAAACCTATCCAACAGAGTTATGACACAAACTGAAATTCAAATAATAAAGCATGGTTTGAACTTTTGTCCTCTCAAACGAATGGATTTAGCTCAGACTAGAATTGATATATATCAATATGTAAGGAAAATAAAATTGGCTAAAATATTTGCAGAGAACAAAAAAATGCGTGAATACAAGAAACTAATCCCAAAACCTACAGAGACACTAACAGCCAAAGATGCGGAACCTCTGATGACTTTAATGAATTTAGACAATACCAACAAAGATGATGATATCGAACTGGCTACAGTATGTGAACAACTGGGCTCAAGCCTAAGTGGAAAGAAAGCCAAATCAAAATTCTATCCCCAATTGCTGCCGGGCAACAAAATAGATATCTTGCAAGAAGCGGTAACACAAGATATCTACAAAATCTAACCAACACGTTATAAAGATAACTTGACAAAGGAAAAGAGAACTGCAATATGGAACCTGACACAAGATGACCAAATAGTAATAAAAATCGCCGATAAAGGCGGAAATATTATCATTTGGGACAAAAAGGATTATACCAAAGAGGCACACTCTCAATTAAGCAACCTTGAGTATTATGTCAAACTAAAATCAAATCCAATACCTGAGTTTAAAAAAACCTGGGCTATCCAACTGGATAAATGGCACAACATGAATCTCCTGGATGAGGATGAAGTCAAGTATTTAAAAACGGAATCTCCAATCACGGCAACGATTTATTTCCTGCCTAAGACACATAAAGACGACCAATAATTGCAGCCAATGGATCTTTGATGGAAGCTGCTGCAAATTATGTGGATTTTTTTCTGTTACCTTTTGTTCAAAATTGAACATCGTATATTAAAGATACAAGTGATTTTTTGAGGCTCATACAAGATATCCCATGGCAAAGTTCCTACAACATAATAACTATGGATGTAGTTTCACTGTATTCAAATATTGAAAACATAGGATTGTCAGCTTGTAAATAATTTTTAAGCAAACAAAACATCCAATATCAAAAGCATAACAAAATGTTATTACAAATGATTGAAAACTGCTTGACTAAGAATGTCTTCCTATTTGGTGATGAACTATATATGCAATCAAAAGGGACAGCAATGGGATTTTCTTTTAGTCCCAGTTATGCCTGCCTAGCAATGGGCTGGTGGGAGCAGCACCTTGGTTGGCATCCAAATCACGATGAATACGTCAACAAGACTATAAGTTGGCTGAGATTCGTAGATGATCTTTTTATAATCTGGGACGGTACTGAGCTAGAATTCAAACAGTACCTTGAAAATACTGAATAGTACAGAAGTGAATCTACATTTTACTTATGAGATCAATCTGGAAAGAGAACAAAACAGTGACCAATGCTATTTTGCATGCACATAGCTTCCATCAAAACTCATTGATTCAGAATATTCCATATGGGGAATTTCTACGCATAAGAAGAATATGCTCAGAAAACGAAGAATGGCAAAAACACAGAGATCAAACAGCACAAAGATTTAGATGCAGGGGATATAAAGAAGAAACAATAACGAGGTGCCGGAGAAGAGCAGAATTAAAAACAAGAGATTAAATTATCCAAGAAAAAGTACCCAAAAAGAAAGAAATACAAATGTGCTTGATTATCACACCGTCTCAAGAAGCCAAGCAAATCAAACATATTCTAAAAAAGAATTGGAAAATTTTGCAACTGGATCCAATACTAGCAACCATCATGGGTGACCATCCAAATGTCACATTTAAAAGGGCACGAATTCTAAAAGATACTCTTGTACAGAGTCATTTTTGGAAAAATAAAAACAAAGCATCACAATGGCTACAGACAACTGGGTTTAATAAATGCCATAATTGCAAAGTTTGTCATATTGCATGCAACACCAAAGAGGTAATTTGGGCAAACAAAAAAATATGGAAAATACAAAAACTAATAACGTGTAAAACACAGTTTGTAGTTTATGTGATCGAATGTCCATGCCACTTTAAGTATGTTGGAAGTATGATATGCGAGCTCAAGAAGCGAATTCTAGAACATGTGAGAGCCATAATAGCCAAGGATAGAAGTAATGCAGTGGATAAACATATGGAACAAGCACATAATAGTGAATGGAAACAAATGAGATGTTATGGTATTGAGACTGTAGAACAAAATGCAAGAGGAGGAAACCGAGAAAAAAGACTGAGACAAAAAGTTCATATTTGGGCACAATCAACACATAAACGTCATAATGTTAGTTACTGGATGTATTCACATGAGTTGTTTAATAATCTCCCACTGGAGGGTTATATTAATATACAGCGATATTTTCAGCGGTTAAACTCGAGGAATCTCACGAAATGTATTGGAAATACTGGACACGGTAATAAAGCCCCACTAGAGGGGAGAAATGCTACTAATCATTGATACTCGCATATATAAAATGAGTATTATTGAAGTAACTACAAAGGAATCAAAACCTTTGGGTTGTTTTTAGAGTATAATACTGCGGTTCAGGTTGCAAACTACAGGGACCACAATTCATTGTGCCATGTTTATTTAACTTTTTTTTTTATATGGGTTGTGACACGAAGTCATGTGACTTTTCAAATAAGTATGTTGGTAAAAAACAGAATCCAACCGTGACCAAGATTAACCCGTATCTATGATTTCTGGATAAATAAACACCTTGAATAACCTTTTGTGAGTGCACTCCATCTGTCCTTTCATCTTGGGAGGATTAGTTGATGATTAATTACGGCTGGGCTCAGCCGAGGAGTTTTGCACCACAAAAAAGAGCGCCGCTACAAGCAGCAAGAACTGAGCCGTTGCATAAGGATATATATATATATATATATATATATATATATATGCATCAACAAAAAAGTTCCCAACATGGAGAGCCACGTACAGGTGTGTGAATATCATTTATTCAGCCAGGCAGCCCTGCTAGAACAGTCTTTCAAGCACACAGAATGCCAGTAAATCCTTACGCGTTTCGAGCGTCCTTGCGCCCTTGGTCACAGGTACTGGCCATTAGGATGTAGGCAGGATACCGCAGCTCGTTAGCACCAGCTTATGAAGTTCCACCCAGTGGGCGTGTCAGCTCAGTGCATGCTGGTGATTGGAGTCCATGTCAGTGCTCAATCGCAGGTAAGTGCATCTGCCTTTGTCCAAAATAGTTAGCAGTCACCACAGTGGGGCTGTGTGACTCTCAGGAATGCCGCAGAACAGGAATTTCCCAGCTGAGCACACATCGTTCCATATTGTGAAGTATGAATGACTCCATTGGACCCGCACTTCCGCGGGAGGGCTCTCCGCGACCTGGGTGGGCCGCAATTCAATTTGCATCAACAAAAAAGTTCCCAACATGGAGAGCCACGTACAGGTGTGTGAATATCATTTATTCAGCCAGGCAGCCCTGCTAGAACAGTCTTTCAAGCACACAGAATGCCAGTAAATCCTTACGCGTTTCGAGCGTCCTTGCGCCCTTGGTCACAGGTACTGGCCATTAGGATGTAGGCAGGATACCGCAGCTCGTTAGCACCAGCTTATGAAGTTCCACCCAGTGGGCATGTCAGCTCAGTGCATGCTGGTGATTGGAGTCCATGTCAGTGCTCAATCGCAGGTAAGTGCGTCTGCCTTTGTCCAAAATAGTTAGCAGTCACCACAGTGGGGCTGTGTGACTCTCAGGAATGCCGCAGAACAGGAATTTCCCAGCTGAGCACACATCGTTCCATATTGTGAAGTATGAATGACTCCATTGGACCCGCACTTCCGCGGGAGGGCTCTCCGCGACCTGGGTGGGCCGCAATTCAATTTGCATCAACAAAAAAGTTCCCAACATGGAGAGCCACGTATAGGTGTGTGAATATCATTTATTCAGCCAGGCAGCCCTGCTAGAACAGTCTTTCAAGCACACAGAATGCCAGTAAATCCTTACGCGTTTCGAGCGTCCTTGCGCCCTTGGTCACAGGTACTGGCCATTAGGATGTAGGCAGGATACCGCCGCTCGTTAGCACCAGCTTATGAAGTTCCACCCAGTGGGCGTGTTAGCTCAGTGCATGCTGGTGATTGGAGTCCATGTCAGTGCTCAATCGCAGGTAAGTGCGTCTGCCTTTGTCCAAAATAGTTAGCAGTCACCACAGTAGGGCTGTGTGACTCTCAGGAATGCCGCAGAACAGGAATTTCCCAGCTGAGCACACATCGTTCCATATTGTGAAGTATGAATGACTCCATTGGACCCGCACTTCCGCGGGAGGGCTCTCCGCGACCTGGGTGGGCCGCAATTCAATTTGCATCAACAAAAAAGTTCCCGACATGGAGAGCCACGTACAGGTGTGTGAATATCATTTATTCAGCCAGGCAGCCCTGCTAGAACAGTCTTTCAAGCACACAGAATGCCAGTAAATCCTTACGCGTTTCGAGCGTCCTTGCGCCCTTGGTCACAGGTACTGGCCATTAGGATGTAGGCAGGATACCGCAGCTCGTTAGCACCAGCTTATGAAGTTCCACCCAGTGGGCGTGTCAGCTCAGTGCATGCTGGTGATTGGAGTCCATGTCAGTGCTCAATCGCAGGTAAGTGCGTCTGCCTTTGTCCAAAATAGTTAGCAGTCACCACAGTGGGGCTGTGTGACTCTCAGGAATGCCGCAGAACAGGAATTTCCCAGCTGAGCACACATCGTTCCATATTGTGAAGTATGAATGACTCCATTGGACCCGCACTTCCGCGGGAGGGCTCTCCGCGACCTGGGTGGGCCGCAATTCAATTTGCATCAACAAAAAAGTTCCCAACATGGAGAGCCACGTATAGGTGTGTGAATATCATTTATTCAGCCAGGCAGTCCTGCTAGAACAGTCTTTCAAGCACACAGAATGCCAGTAAATCCTTACGCGTTTCGAGCGTCCTTGCGCCCTTGGTCACAGGTACTGGCCATTAGGATGTAGGCAGGATACCGCCGCTCGTTAGCACCAGCTTATGAAGTTCCACCCAGTGGGCGTGTCAGCTCAGTGCATGCTGGTGATTGGAGTCCATGTCAGTGCTCAATCGCAGGTAAGTGCGTCTGCCTTTGTCCAAAATAGTTAGCAGTCACCACAGTGGGGCTGTGTGACTCTCAGGAATGCCACAGAACAGGAATTTCCCAGCTGAGCACACATCGTTCCATATTGTGAAGTATGAATGACTCCATTGGACCCGCACTTCCGCGGGAGGGCTCTCCGCGACCTGGGTGGGCCGCAATTCAATTTGCATCAACAAAAAAGTTCCCAACATGGAGAGCCACGTATAGGTGTGTGAATATCATTTATTCAGCCAGGCAGCCCTGCTAGAACAGTCTTTCAAGCACACAGAATGCCACTAAATCCTTACGCGTTTCGAGCGTCCTTGCGCCCTTGGTCACAGGTACTGGCCATTAGGATGTAGGCAGGATACCGCCGCTCGTTAGCACCAGCTTATGAAGTTCCACCCAGTGGGCGTGTTAGCTCAGTGCATGCTGGTGATTGGAGTCCATGTCAGTGCTCAATCGCAGGTAAGTGCGTCTGCCTTTGTCCAAAATAGTTAGCAGTCACCACAGTGGGGCTGTGTGACTCTCAGGAATGCCGCAGAACAGGAATTTCCCAGCTGAGCACACATCGTTCCATATTGTGAAGTATGAATGACTCCATTGGACCCGCACTTCCGCGGGAGGGCTCTCCGCGACCTGGGTGGGCCGCAATTCAATTTGCATCAACAAAAAAGTTCCCAACATGGAGAGCCACGTACAGGTGTGTGAATATCATTTATTCAGCCAGGCAGCCCTGCTAGAACAGTCTTTCAAGCACACAGAATGCCAGTAAATCCTTACGCGTTTCGAGCGTCCTTGCGCCCTTGGTCACAGGTACTGGCCATTAGGATGTAGGCAGGATACCGCCGCTCGTTAGCACCAGCTTATGAAGTTCCACCCAGTGGGCGTGTCAGCTCAGTGCATGCTGGTGATTGGAGTCCATGTCAGTGCTCAATCGCAGGTAAGTGCGTCTGCCTTTGTCCAAAATAGTTAGCAGTCACCACAGTGGGGCTGTGTGACTCTCAGGAATGCCGCAGAACAGGAATTTCCCAGCTGAGCACACATCGTTCCATATTGTGAAGTATGAATGACTCCATTGGACCCGCACTTCCGCGGGAGGGCTCTCCGCGACCTGGGTGGGCCGCAATTCAATTTGCATCAACAAAAAAGTTCCCAACATGGAGAGCCACGTACAGGTGTGTGAATATCATTTATTCAGCCAGGCAGCCCTGCTAGAACAGTCTTTCAAGCACACAGAATGCCAGTAAATCCTTATGCGTTTCGAGCGTCCTTGCGCCCTTGGTCACAGGTACTGGCCATTAGGATGTAGGCAGGATACCGCCGCTCGTTAGCACCAGATTATGAAGTTCCACCCAGTGGGCGTGTCAGCTCAGTGCATGCTGGTGATTGGAGTCCATGTCAGTGCTCAATCGCAGGTAAGTGCGTCTGCCTTTGTCCAAAATAGTTAGCAGTCACCACAGTGGGGCTGTGTGACTCTCAGGAATGCCGCAGAACAGGAATTTCCCAGCTGAGCACACATCGTTCCATATTGTGAAGTATGAATGACTCCATTGGACCCGCACTTCCGCGGGAGGGCTCTCCGCGACCTGGGTGGGCCGCAATTCAATTTGCATCAACAAAAAAGTTCCCAACATGGAGAGCCACGTACAGGTGTGTGAATATCATTTATTCAGCCAGGCAGCCCTGCTAGAACAGTCTTTCAAGCACACAGAATGCCAGTAAATCCTTACGCGTTTCGAGCGTCCTTGCGCCCTTGGTCACAGGTACTGGCCATTAGGATGTAGGCAGGATACCGCCGCTCGTTAGCACCAGCTTATGAAGTTCCACCCAGTGGGCGTGTCAGCTCAGTGCATGCTGGTGATTGGAGTCCATGTCAGTGCTCAATCGCAGGTAAGTGCGTCTGCCTTTGTCCAAAATAGTTAGCAGTCACCACAGTGGGGCTGTGTGACTCTCAGGAATGCCGCAGAACAGGAATTTCCCAGCTGAGCACACATCGTTCCATATTGTGAAGTATGAATGACTCCATTGGACCCGCACTTCCGCGGGAGGGCTCTCCGCGACCTGGGTGGGCCGCAATTCAATTTGCATCAACAAAAAAGTTCCCAACATGGAGAGCCACGTAGAGGTGTGTGAATATCATTTATTCAGCCAGGCAGCCCTGCTAGAACAGTCTTTCAAGCACACAGAATGCCAGTAAATCCTTACGCTTTTCGAGCGTCCTTGCGCCCTTGGTCACAGGTACTGGCCATTAGGATGTAGGCAGGATACCGCCGCTCGTTAGCACCAGCTTATGAAGTTCCACCCAGTGGGCGTGTCAGCTCAGTGCATGCTGGTGATTGGAGTCCATGTCAGTGCTCAATCGCAGGTAAGTGCGTCTGCCTTTGTCCAAAATAGTTAGCAGTCACCACAGTGGGGCTGTTTGACTCTCAGGAATGCCGCAGAACAGGAATTTCCCAGCTGAGCACACATCGTTCCATATTGTGAAGTATGAATGACTCCATTGGACCCGCACTTCCGCGGGAGGGCTCTCCGCGACCTGGGTGGGCCGCAATTCAATTTGCATCAACAAAAAAGTTCCCAACATGGAGAGCCACGTAGAGGTGTGTGAATATCATTTATTCAGCCAGGCAGCCCTGCTAGAACAGTCTTTCAAGCACACAGAATGCCAGTAAATCCTTACGCGTTTCGAGCGTCCTTGCGCCCTTGGTCACAGGTACTGGCCATTAGGATGTAGGCAGGATACCGCCGCTCGTTAGCACCAGCTTATGAAGTTCCACCCAGTGGGCGTGTCAGCTCAGTGCATGCTGGTGATTGGAGTCCATGTCAGTGCTCAATCGCAGGTAAGTGCGTCTGCCTTTGTCCAAAATAGTTAGCAGTCACCACAGTGGGGCTGTGTGACTCTCAGAAATGCCGCAGAACAGGAATTTCCCAGCTGAGCACACATCGTTCCATATTGTGAAGTATGAATGACTCCATTGGACCCGCACTTCCGCGGGAGGGCTCTCCGCGACCTGGGTGGGCCGCAATTCAATTTGCATCAACAAAAAAGTTCCCAACATGGAGAGCCACGTACAGGTGTGTGAATATCATTTATTCAGCCAGGCAGCCCTGCTAGAACAGTCTTTCAAGCACACAGAATGCCAGTAAATCCTTACGCGTTTCGAGCGTCCTTGCGCCCTTGGTCACAGGTACTGGCCATTAGGATGTAGGCAGGATACCGCAGCTCGTTAGCACCAGCTTATGAAGTTCCACCCAGTGGGCGTGTCAGCTCAGTGCATGCTGGTGATTGGAGTCCATGTCAGTGCTCAATCGCAGGTAAGTGCGTCTGCCTTTGTCCAAAATAGTTAGCAGTCACCACAGTGGGGCTGTGTGACTCTCAGGAATGCCGCAGAACAGGAATTTCCCAGCTGAGCACACATCGTTCCATATTGTGAAGTATGAATGACTCCATTGGACCCGCACTTCCGCGGGAGGGCTCTCCGCGACCTGGGTGGGCCGCAATTCAATTTGCATCAACAAAAAAGTTCCCAACATGGAGAGCCACGTATAGGTGTGTGAATATCATTTATTCAGCCAGGCAGCCCTGCTAGAACAGTCTTTCAAGCACACAGAATGCCAGTAAATCCTTACGCGTTTCGAGCGTCCTTGCGCCCTTGGTCACAGGTACTGGCCATTAGGATGTAGGCAGGATACCGCCGCTCGTTAGCACCAGCTTATGAAGTTCCACCCAGTGGGCGTGTTAGCTCAGTGCATGCTGGTGATTGGAGTCCATGTCAGTGCTCAATCGCAGGTAAGTGCGTCTGCCTTTGTCCAAAATAGTTAGCAGTCACCACAGTGGGGCTGTGTGACTCTCAGGAATGCCGCAGAACAGGAATTTCCCAGCTGAGCACACATCGTTCCATATTGTGAAGTATGAATGACTCCATTGGACCCGCACTTCCGCGGGAGGGCTCTCCGCGACCTGGGTGGGCCGCAATTCAATTTGCATAAACAAAAAAGTTCCCAACATGGAGAGCCACGTACAGGTGTGTGAATATCATTTATTCAGCCAGGCAGCCCTGCTAGAACAGTCTTTCAAGCACACAGAATGCCAGTAAATCCTTACGCGTTTCGAGCGTCCTTGCGCCCTTGGTCACAGGTACTGGCCATTAGGATGTAGGCAGGATACCGCAGCTCGTTAGCACCAGCTTATGAAGTTCCACCCAGTGGGCGTGTCAGCTCAGTGCATGCTGGTGATTGGAGTCCATGTCAGTGCTCAATCGCAGGTAAGTGCGTCTGCCTTTGTCCAAAATAGTTAGCAGTCACCACAGTGGGGCTGTGTGACTCTCAGGAATGCCGCAGAACAGGAATTTCCCAGCTGAGCACACATCGTTCCATATTGTGAAGTATGAATGACTCCATTGGACCCGCACTTCCGCGGGAGGGCTCTCCGCGACCTGGGTGGGCCGCAATTCAATTTGCATCAACAAAAAAGTTCCCAACATGGAGAGCCACGTATAGGTGTGTGAATATCATTTATTCAGCCAGGCAGTCCTGCTAGAACAGTCTTTCAAGCACACAGAATGCCAGTAAATCCTTACGCGTTTCGAGCGTCCTTGCGCCCTTGGTCACAGGTACTGGCCATTAGGATGTAGGCAGGATACCGCCGCTCGTTAGCACCAGCTTATGAAGTTCCACCCACTGGGCGTGTTAGCTCAGTGCATGCTGGTGATTGGAGTCCATGTCAGTGCTCAATCGCAGGTAAGTGCGTCTGCCTTTGTCCAAAATAGTTAGCAGTCACCACAGTGGGGCTGTGTGACTCTCAGGAATGCCGCAGAACAGGAATTTCCCAGCTGAGCACACATCGTTCCATATTGTGAAGTATGAATGACTCCATTGGACCCGCACTTCCGCGGGAGGGCTCTCCGCGACCTGGGTGGGCCGCAATTCAATTTGCATCAACAAAAAAGTTCCCAACATGGAGAGCCACGTACAGGTGTGTGAATATCATTTATTCAGCCAGGCAGCCCTGCTAGAACAGTCTTTCAAGCACACAGAATGCCAGTAAATCCTTACGCGTTTCGAGCGTCCTTGCGCCCTTGGTCACAGGTACTGGCCATTAGGATGTAGGCAGGATACCGCCGCTCGTTAGCACCAGCTTATGAAGTTCCACCCAGTGGGCGTGTCAGCTCAGTGCATGCTGGTGATTGGAGTCCATGTCAGTGCTCAATCGCAGGTAAGTGCGTCTGCCTTTGTCCAAAATAGTTAGCAGTCACCACAGTGGGGCTTTTGTGACTCTCAGGAATGCCGCAGAACAGGAATTTCCCAGCTGAGCACACATCGTTCCATATTGTGAAGTATGAATGACTCCATTGGACCCGCACTTCCGCGGGAGGGCTCTCCGCGACCTGGGTGGGCCGCAATTCAATTTGCATCAACAAAAAAGTTCCCAACATGGAGAGCCACGTACAGGTGTGTGAATATCATTTATTCAGCCAGGCAGCCCTGCTAGAACAGTCTTTCAAGCACACAGAATGCCACTAAATCCTTACGCGTTTCGAGCGTCCTTGCGCCCTTGGTCACAGGTACTGGCCATTAGGATGTAGGCAGGATACCGCCGCTCGTTAGCACCAGCTTATGAAGTTCCACCCAGTGGGCGTGTCAGCTCAGTGCATGCTGGTGATTGGAGTCCATGTCAGTGCTCAATCGCAGGTAAGTGCGTCTGCCTTTGTCCAAAATAGTTAGCAGTCACCACAGTGGGGCTGTGTGACTCTCAGGAATGCCGCAGAACAGGAATTTCCCAGCTGAGCACACATCGTTCCATATTGTGAAGTATGAATGACTCCATTGGACCCGCACTTCCGCGGGAGGGCTCTCCGCGACCTGGGTGGGCCGCAATTCAATTTGCATCAACAAAAAAGTTCCCAACATGGAGAGCCACGTACAGGTGTGTGAATATCATTTATTCAGCCAGGCAGCCCTGCTAGAACAGTCTTTCAAGCACACAGAATGCCACTAAATCCTTACGCGTTTCGAGCGTCCTTGCGCCCTTGGTCACAGGTACTGGCCATTAGGATGTAGGCAGGATACCGCCGCTCGTTAGCACCAGCTTATGAAGTTCCACCCAGTGGGCGTGTCAGCTCAGTGCATGCTGGTGATTGGAGTCCATGTCAGTGCTCAATCGCAGGAAAGTGCGTCTGCCTTTGTCCAAAATAGTTAGCAGTCACCACAGTGGGGCTGTGTGACTCTCAGGAATGCCGCAGAACAGGAATTTCCCAGCTGAGCACACATCGTTCCATATTGTGAAGTATGAATGACTCCATTGGACCCGCACTTCCGCGGGAGGGCTCTCCGCGACCTGGGTGGGCCGCAATTCAATTTGCATCAACAAAAAAGTTCCCAACATGGAGAGCCACGTAGAGGTGTGTGAATATCATTTATTCAGCCAGGCAGCCCTGCTAGAACAGTCTTTCAAGCACACAGAATGCCAGTAAATCCTTACGCTTTTCGAGCGTCCTTGCGCCCTTGGTCACAGGTACTGGCCATTAGGATGTAGGCAGGATACCGCCGCTCGTTAGCACCAGCTTATGAAGTTCCACCCAGTGGGCGTGTCAGCTCAGTGCATGCTGGTGATTGGAGTCCATGTCAGTGCTCAATCGCAGGTAAGTGCGTCTGCCTTTGTCCAAAATAGTTAGCAGTCACCACAGTGGGGCTGTGTGACTCTCAGGAATGCCGCAGAACAGGAATTTCCCAGCTGAGCACACATCGTTCCATATTGTGAAGTATGAATGACTCCATTGGACCCGCACTTCCGCGGGAGGGCTCTCCGCGACCTGGGTGGGCCGCAATTCAATTTGCATCAACAAAAAAGTTCCCAACATGGAGAGCCACGTACAGGTGTGTGAATATCATTTATTCAGCCAGGCAGCCCTGCTAGAACAGTCTTTCAAGCACACAGAATGCCAGTAAATCCTTACGCGTTTCGAGCGTCCTTGCGCCCTTGGTCACAGGTACTGGCCATTAGGATGTAGGCAGGATACCGCCGGCCGTTAGCACCAGCTTATGAAGTTCCACCCAGTGGGCGTGTCAGCTCCGTGCATGCTGGTGATTGGAGTCCATGTCAGTGCTCAATCGCAGGTAAGTGCGTCTGCCTTTGTCCAAAATAGTTAGCAGTCACCACAGTGGGGCTGTGTGACTCTCAGGAATGCCGCAGAACAGGAATTTCCCAGCTGAGCACACATCGTTCCATATTGTGAAGTATGAATGACTCCATTGGACCCGCACTTCCGCGGGAGGGCTCTCCGCGACCTGGGTGGGCCGCAATTCAATTTGCATCAACAAAAAAGTTCCCAACATGGAGAGCCACGTACAGGTGTGTGAATATCATTTATTCAGCCAGGCAGCCCTGCTAGAACAGTCTTTCAAGCACACAGAATGCCAGTAAATCCTTACGCGTTTCGAGCGTCCTTGCGCCCTTGGTCACAGGTACTGGCCATTAGGATGTAGGCAGGATACCGCCGCTCGTTAGCACCAGCTTATGAAGTTCCACCCAGTGGGCGTGTCAGCTCAGTGCATGCTGGTGATTGGAGTCCATGTCAGTGCTCAATCGCAGGTAAGTGCGTCTGCCTTTGTCCAAAATAGTTAGCAGTCACCACAGTGGGGCTGTGTGACTCTCAGGAATGCCGCAGAACAGGAATTTCCCAGCTGAGCACACATCGTTCCATATTGTGAAGTATGAATGACTCCATTGGACCCGCACTTCCGCGGGAGGGCTCTCCGCGACCTGGGTGGGCCGCAATTCAATTTGCATCAACAAAAAAGTTCCCAACATGGAGAGCCACGTACAGGTGTGTGAATATCATTTATTCAGCCAGGCAGCCCTGCTAGAACAGTCTTTCAAGCACACAGAATGCCAGTAAATCCTTACGCGTTTCGAGCGTCCTTGCGCCCTTGGTCACAGGTACTGGCCATTAGGATGTAGGCAGGATACCGCCGCTCGTTAGCACCAGCTTATGAAGTTCCACCCAGTGGGCGTGTCAGCTCAGTGCATGCTGGTGATTGGAGTCCATGTCAGTGCTCAATCGCAGGTAAGTGCGTCTGCCTTTGTCCAAAATAGTTAGCAGTCACCACAGTGGGGCTGTGTGACTCTCAGGAATGCCGCAGAACAGGAATTTCCCAGCTGAGCACACATCGTTCCATATTGTGAAGTATGAATGACTCCATTGGACCCGCACTTCCGCGGGAGGGCTCTCCGCGACCTGGGTGGGCCGCAATTCAATTTGCATCAACAAAAAAGTTCCCAACATGGAGAGCCACGTACAGGTGTGTGAATATCATTTATTCAGCCAGGCAGCCCTGCTAGAACAGTCTTTCAAGCACACAGAATGCCAGTAAATCCTTACGCGTTTCGAGCGTCCTTGCGCCCTTGGTCACAGGTACTGGCCATTAGGATGTAGGCAGGATACCGCCGCTCGTTAGCACCAGCTTATGAAGTTCCACCCAGTGGGCGTGTCAGCTCAGTGCATGCTGGTGATTGGAGTCCATGTCAGTGCTCAATCGCAGGTAAGTGCGTCTGCCTTTGTCCAAAATAGTTAGCAGTCACCACAGTGGGGCTGTGTGACTCTCAGGAATGCCGCAGAACAGGAATTTCCCAGCTGAGCACACATCGTTCCATATTGTGAAGTATGAATGACTCCATTGGACCCGCACTTCCGCGGGAGGGCTCTCCGCGACCTGGGTGGGCCGCAATTCAATTTGCATCAACAAAAAAGTTCCCAACATGGAGAGCCACGTACAGGTGTGTGAATAGCATTTATTCAGCCAGGCAGCCCTGCTAGAACAGTCTTTCAAGCACACAGAATGCCAGTAAATCCTTACGCGTTTCGAGCGTCCGTGCGCCCTTGGTCACAGGTACTGGCCATTAGGATGTAGGCAGGATACCGCCGCTCGTTAGCACCAGCTTATGAAGTTCCACCCAGTGGGCGTGTCAGCTCAGTGCATGCTGGTGATTGGAGTCCATGTCAGTGCTCAATCGCAGGTAAGTGCGTCTGCCTTTGTCCAAAATAGTTAGCAGTCACCACAGTGGGGCTGTGTGACTCTCAGGAATGCCGCAGAACAGGAATTTCCCAGCTGAGCACACATCGTTCCATATTGTGAAGTATGAATGACTCCATTGGACCCGCACTTCCGCGGGAGGGCTCTCCGCGACCTGGGTGGGCCGCAATTCAATTTGCATCAACAAAAAAGTTCCCAACATGGAGAGCCACGTACAGGTGTGTGAATATCATTTATTCAGCCAGGCAGCCCTGCTAGAACAGTCTTTCAAGCACACAGAATGCCAGTAAATCCTTACGCGTTTCGAGCGTCCTTGCGCCCTTGGTCACAGGTACTGGCCATTAGGATGTAGGCAGGATACCGCCGCTCGTTAGCACCAGCTTATGAAGTTCCACCCAGTGGGCGTGTCAGCTCAGTGCATGCTGGTGATTGGAGTCCATGTCAGTGCTCAATCGCAGGTAAGTGCGTCTGCCTTTGTCCAAAATAGTTAGCAGTCACCACAGTGGGGCTGTGTGACTCTCAGGAATGCCGCAGAACAGGAATTTCCCAGCTGAGCACACATCGTTCCATATTGTGAAGTATGAATGACTCCATTGGACCCGCACTTCCGCGGGAGGGCTCTCCGCGACCTGGGTGGGCCGCAATTCAATTTGCATCAACAAAAAAGTTCCCAACATGGAGAGCCACGTACAGGTGTGTGAATATCATTTATTCAGCCAGGCAGCCCTGCTAGAACAGTCTTTCAAGCACACAGAATGCCAGTAAATCCTTACGCGTTTCGAGCGTCCTTGCGCCCTTGGTCACAGGTACTGGCCATTAGGATGTAGGCAGGATACCGCCGCTCGTTAGCACCAGCTTATGAAGTTCCACCCAGTGGGCGAGTCAGCTCAGTGCATGCTGGTGATTGGAGTCCATGTCAGTGCTCAATCGCAGGTAAGTGCGTCTGCCTTTGTCCAAAATAGTTAGCAGTCACCTCAGTGGGGCTGTGTGACTCTCAGGAATGCCGCAGAACAGGAATTTCCCAGCTTAGCACACATCGTTCCATATTGTGAAGTATGAATGACTCCATTGGACCCGCACTTCCGCGGGAGGGCTCTCCGCGACCTGGGTGGGCCGCAATTCAATTTGCATCAACAAAAAAGTTCCCAACATGGAGAGCCACGTACAGGTGTGTGAATATCATTTATTCAGCCAGGCAGCCCTGCTAGAACAGTCTTTCAAGCACACAGAATGCCAGTAAATCCTTACGCGTTTCGAGCGTCCTTGCGCCCTTGGTCACAGGTACTGGCCATTAGGATGTAGGCAGGATACCGCCGCTCGTTAGCACCAGCTTATGAAGTTCCACCCAGTGGGCGTGTCAGCTCAGTGCATGCTGGTGATTGGAGTCCATGTCAGTGCTCAATCGCAGGTAAGTGCGTCTGCCTTTGTCCAAAATAGTTAGCAGTCACCACAGTGGGGCTGTGTGACTCTCAGGAATGCCGCAGAACAGGAATTTCCCAGCTGAGCACACATCGTTCCATATTGTGAAGTATGAATGACTCCATTGGACCCGCACTTCCGCGGGAGGGCTCTCCGCGACCTGGGTGGGCCGCAATTCAATTTGCATCAACAAAAAAGTTCCCAACATGGAGAGCCACGTACAGGTGTGTGAATATCATTTATTCAGCCAGGCAGCCCTGCTAGAACAGTCTTTCAAGCACACAGAATGCCAGTAAATCCTTACGCGTTTCGAGCGTCCGTGCGCCCTTGGTCACAGGTACTGGCCATTAGGATGTAGGCAGGATACCGCCGCTCGTTAGCACCAGCTTATGAAGTTCCACCCAGTGGGCGTGTCAGCTCAGTGCATGCTGGTGATTGGAGTCCATGTCAGTGCTCAATCGCAGGTAAGTGCGTCTGCCTTTGTCCAAAATAGTTAGCAGTCACCACAGTGGGGCTGTGTGACTCTCAGGAATGCCGCAGAACAGGAATTTCCCAGCTGAGCACACATCGTTCCATATTGTGAAGTATGAATGACTCCATTGGACCCGCACTTCCGCGGGAGGGCTCTCCGCGACCTGGGTGGGCCGCAATTCAATGTGCATCAACAAAAAAGTTCCCAACATGGAGAGCCACGTACAGGTGTGTGAATATCATATATATATCCACAAAGTCAGTTGCTCCTTCCGGAATTGCAGGAACCCAAGAGAGGTGGCGCACACGCCGGCGGAGCGCGCCGGTGACAACAATATCCAAAACAACGAGCAAAAATGTATCGTGCGCTCTCAGTAAGAAACAGGTAGGCAGCCAGGTAACAAAATCCAAGAGTTTTAATTCACACTACGCGTTTCGGCAGAAGCCTTATTCACGTGTGAAAGTGCATGTAAAGGCAGCCATTTAATAAAGCATTCACGGTTGATGTTGAAGGTGATCACAATCAACAAAGGACTCACAGCAAGGGTTACATGGCTGTAAGTGTAGCGGCCATCTTGGAACGGTTAGTAACCAAAGGTAATGTCAACCACAATGGAAAAAGAACGTGTATATACATCTGTGTAACATGTGGTTAAACATGTCAAAAGAAATCAAGATAAGTGAAATAACGATACGATTGGCATATGGTATAAACAGAAATCAAATACAATGGTGTTACAGCGGCCATCGAAGAATGTTATGCAACCAGGTGTGATACCAACAGAATGGAAACATACTGTATGTCAGCATATCAAAAGGAGAAATCAAGATAAAACAACAAATGGTACCACTGACATAATAATCAATACATACAAGGCTGAAATACCTAGTGTAACAGTATCCAGAGGGTCCAAGATAGGCAAGTGCACTAATGGTGAGATGCAGGCGGATAGATGCCTCAAGTGACGTGTTGACTGCAAGGAAATCCTGGCTCGGATCATGTAACCATCAAGTAATGCACGAAGCAGGTAACCAAATGCAGTGTACGCACATGAAAATGTGACCTGACTGAAACAGGTCTCAGTCTAGTATCTAGGGTCTACGGGCAAGTGCCCCGACTGCCTGCTCACTAGTTGCTGTCACTGACACAGGTTGCAATAGTTGCAGTCAAAGTTTATCTAAAATAGATCTATATCCTGACCAAAAGTATTGAATAGAACCAAAGATACAAAAAATTGACCACAGGCCAATCAAACTTATCTTTAACCTTGTGTGAGACCAGAAACCGTGCTTGTATACTTTGAAATGGAACTGCTGGTGAAAGAAGATGAAGTGATGAGCTAGTGAAGAATAACATGGAGGAAAAGGGTAGGATGCCCGTGCCGGTGAGTGTAAGTGAAGGGCTCCTTCCTTCTCTCCTGTAAAAAATACATTAAAAAATATATCATTATTCACAGGAAACATCATAGCTCAAAATAAATACATAAGAATAATATAGATGCAATGAAGTCACATAGAGCAAAAAGCGGAAATACACAAATCAGATATACAAATCGATAAGATCAACAGATCAATAATTACAAGAATGCAGCAGGTAGTGTATTCAACATATCATCAAATGAATTAAGCCTAGGATCCCTCTTTCAGATGGATTGACATTTCTTCATCCATATTCAGGCCACCCGGGCTTCTGGTTTGAAAATCTATGATGTACCTAGACTCACGTTGTCTGAGGGTGAGAGTCCTGTCCCCACCTCTGGGATTTCTAGGGATGTGTTCAAGAATGAGATAACTCATGTCTGAAATGTTAGAAAAATTTCTTTCATGAAAATGACATGCAACAGGATATTTTTGGTCATTATTGGTTATGGCTCTCAGATGTTCCAAAACCCTCTTTTTTGCTGGACAGGTAGTGCTCCCAATATACCAAAGTTTACATGTGCACTCGATAGCGTAGATAACAAAACAGGTACTGCACGTTAGAAATTGGGTGATTTTCTTAGATACCCCTCTATACTCCAGATTGTCCTTAAACTTGCTGTTTTTGCATGCTTTGCAATGACCACATGGGGAAAATCCCACGAGGCCATGACCGGTGTTGATGGTGTAGTCAGTGATGTCATTTCTTACCACTATGTCACGGATGTTCCTATCCCTCCTATATGTTATAGTGGGCCTATCTGTAATAAGGGTGCCTACCACCCCATCGGTTTTCAAAATGTCCCAGTGTTTGGCAAAGATGCGTTTGATCTTATGTGCATCTGAGTTGTATGTGAGAATCATGCGGACACCCGTATTCTTGGCTTCATCCTCATTGTCAACTTTGTCTTTGAGGGTATCAGCTCTACTGATCCCATCTGCACGTTCCTTCGCTTTCTTAAGGACCCAGTTAGTTCCATTGGAAGGGAGATCCAAGCTATAGCTGCTTTAACAGAGACGGACTGACCTCCCAACCCTGACCTACGGAATCGGGGGATAATCATCCGTCGTGGGTGACTAAGCGCAAAGATCTGCTGGGGACATAGAAAGCAACCCGCTTCCTAATGTACATTGGCCCCAGACCATGCAGGGCTTTGTGGGCCAAAGTGAGAGCTTTAAATTGCACTCTCTGGGCCACAGGAAGCCAGTGCAGATCTCGTAGATGCTGTCTTATGCTAGATCTTCCGGAGATGTTAAACAGAAGTCTGTATAGTCTGCAATTTTCTTAGCAGATAACCAGGGATGCCAATGTAAACTGCATTAGCATAATCAATGCAGGAAATGATGAGTGCGCGGGCAACCATTTCTTTGGCTGGCCTGGGAAGCATGGGGAAGAACCTTCTTAGTGATTTAAGGGTACCAAAGCAGACTCCGGTGAGTTTCTTAATTTGCACCGAGAACCGAAGGTCTTCTCCAAACCAGACCCCCAAATTCTTTGCTGAAGCGCCATCTGAGTTGGGTCGAGGAAAGTCTGGAGGCCACAAGGTTTCCCGGAAGTCAGGCGGAAATAGGCCATACAGAAGGACCTCCGACTTGTCATCATTGCATTTCAGTTGGGCAAGAGCAAGCCACTGAAACACAGACGAGAGACAATTCTGAGCAGTGACTGTCGACAGGTCGGAGTCCTTCCAGGTAAATAGGTGCTGGGTATCATCGGCATAAGCAATTATTTTTGCCCCCAGCTCCTCTGCCAGAAAAATCAGGGGCGTCAAATAGATATTAAAGAGCAAGGGGCTCAGAGTAGAACCCTGAGGGACTCCCGTGGACACTTTCCTGGCGTCCGAAGAGAAAGGTGGCAACCAGACCTGCTGTGAACGTTCTTCCAAAAAAGATTTCAGCCAATCCCAGGCAGGACCAGCAATACCAATATTTGAGAGACTAGTAAGAAGAAGTTGGTGGGGCACCGTATCGAAGATCAATGGAAGTGGTTCTTACTGGGGAGGTAGATACAGGCCCACAGCTGCCGTCTTACTTCTAGTCCATGACAACTTTAGTTAGTTAAACCAAGCAAACATTTAATGTGCTCCCTTGAGTCGATTGGTGTCAGTCCCAGTGTCCTGCTAACAGTAACCTATCTCTAGTTAGACAAAAAATAAGCAGAATGATTATAAGAAACGGTACCTTCTTCCAAGGCACCAAGGGATGAGGCACTACAGCCGACCTCCTAATCAGAGAACCAAGAGGGGAGGCGCAGCCCAGTCTACTCCGGTCTCTGAAGGACCCTTAGATATATTTAGATGGCTGTATTTGTTCAGCTTTCAAAAGAAGTGATAGCTCAGCAGAAAAAGAGATGCGTGCCTGCAGAGGCTTGAATGCAGTTTCAGTAACGATAAACACGGTGATATTAGTGAAACCCTAGATAAAGTATGGTTCATCAACATTAATTTTAATCACATATGCATAATGGAAATGTGTATAGTAAATAAAAATAATAATCAGAAAAATATCAGCAATATAACAGTGTCAAAAAAACCTCAAGAGCACTAAACAAATATTAGCCACAAAGGCTACTTAAGCTAGTGTTAGCAGTTTTAGGAAGATTGTTTTATTATTATAAAGCAGCGTTGTCTCTTGATTTGTGTGAAACATTCGATTTTACATAAGTAAATGGTAGAAAGGTCGGCATTTTGCAATCATAATGTACAGTGGCACTTTTCCTATGGCATTTTAATTTAGGATTAAAAAAAGTAATATATATGGATAGTTTATTGGAAGACACCATTAACGCACAAAAACGTTGATGTAATAAGGAGTGATAAATGAATTGGAATATAATGTATCCCCAAAATCATTTTAAAATTTCAATGTATCGTGCTTTTACCGCTGGAAGAAAACACAATTGTTTGACTAAATTAATGTAATTTTATTTACAAACTAATGTATTTTTTTTCCTTGTTGTGATGATTTTTATTAATCAACAATAAAGATTTTCTTCTTCTCCTTCTACTTAAGGTGTGCTTTTTAAGACTCATTGAAGTCAGTGATAAAGATGCGTGTGTTACATTCATCAGGACCTTCTGGGATTACAGCTTGATTTGTTGCTTTCCTTTTGCAACAATACAAGTTGTTAGGAAGAGTTATCCGTCTGAGGACCAGCTAAAGATCAAAGAATAAATTCCACCAACTATTTTAAAATAATCCTGGAGATAAAGATAAAATCGACTGGTGTTATCCTTGTTTTGTATAAACAGTGCCATGCTCCTACATACCCGTGCATACCAATGCCGACAGGATTTAAAAAATAACGTTTTCCTAGGATTAACTGTAAAGGGCTGTTCATCATCTGACTACGTCAAATCTAGTAAACATGAACCCAGTGCAAGGCCTCGTTTCCCATGATTCTTCACTCTGCGTATCTTTCCTCTGAAATCCAGGAGATTACACAGTCATCGACGTTTATTTGCATATTCCGCATCAACGCTTGATGTCTGATAAAATGTACAGATTTTGAGTGGTAAGAGGGCAGCGAAGGAATCCTTGGCAGTGCTCCATTTTCCCAAGTGCAATCCAGTGTAATAAATTAAATCCGATTATAACTTCTTTAGCCTCAGTCATTAGACATCAATATGCATTTCCCAATTAGCGGTGAACTTGACAAGGCGATAAAGAAATGAAGTGTTTACAGTGACAGCTCATCAAGGCTAGTGAGCTCGAAGGCGCTTAGTGTTATTAACATTTTCCTGGTATGTTAGGAAGCCTTCCGGATCAAAGTGGAGTGGAAAGCTTACATTTGCCCAACCAGAAACTGTGCCCTGGGGTGCGAGCCAGGCATATATCAGTGCTGTGTAATCCGAGCAGTTTAGCGTTGTCGGCCATTTTATCTCCACTGCTACACAGGCGGTAACTTTTATCAGGCAGAGTAAACACTAAAATGGAACGAACCATAATCCTGCATTAGTCCATGAGAACTCTAGGGATAAAAGGAAATTCCATTATTTAAAAGAAAAGAAAAGTTATTTAGAGGAGTCCTTCAACATCTAACAATCTTGCTCTTTAAAGAGGATGGGTACTATAGGGGCAGATTTACAAGCCCCTTGCGCCACTTTTGCGTCACTTTTAACATGGGAAAAGTGACGCAAAAGTGCCGCAAGGTGCTTGTAAATCTGCCCCTATGTATTTATCTCAAATCGTTTTTATTTAATTTTCCAGAAAAGAACAAATAAATAATAAACAGTGATAAAATAATAATGATCACAAGAATGCTGACAAATAATAAAGAAACCATGAAAAATTACACCTGTATTGTATTTTTCTTATATCACATGTGAAGATTGTGATTGATAGACCACCTGCATTTCTTTCTAGCTTCACTGCAACTCGTACTGTAACGCACTTTAGTAACCTGCTGTTTTTCTTCTTCTTTTGTAATTTTTCATGGGTGCTCTATATTTATGACCCGATTAGCTCCAAACCACTCTTCTGAGAGATTCCTGCATCTGTATCTTCTATTTTTGCATCCATCGGTTAACCTATCGATGGTCCCATGGTTGCTTGACCGAGCATAGAGCCACAAGATCGAATGGGACTTCTATGTAGAGATGTATATGCCGTAGCTTTGTTTTTCTCTTTGAAAAAGAGATGGTAAGAGATGTTTGGTGGAACTTGCCAGTGAAGGAAACACGTTTTAAATATTATTTTGAATTCAGGTAGGCCATTATAGTTGTTTGATATTAACCCCTTACATTTCATAGAGATGTGGCCTAACGGCTAAAGGGGTCGCCTTACAGCTGGGGAACCGGGTTCGGGCCTGGGCAGGGCTACTCAACATCCTGTGATTCTGGACAAATCAATTAATCTCCCAGTGCCCAAAAAAAACCCCACAAAAAATGATTGTGTTCCTCTATAACGCATCTGGGGCCGTATTAGGTATTGGCATAGTTTGTGCCTGGCGCACCTTTGAAAAGATGGAAACAGGTTCTGCGCACACGTTAAAGGATATAAACAATGTTGTTAGGTCATAGGGTACGGTAAATACACAGTTGAGGTCAACAACAGAACTGTCTTTGTAGTAGGATTTAATAGGTAGTTTCTTCAAATGGTTTGAAGGGACAAAAAACAACCAGCCGACACGTGTTTCGTCAACGGGAAACAACCCGTGACTCTTCAGGGCTGGGAAGGACACACAGAAACAAAGTAAAGAAAAAATTGGGTCAAAAGAGAACACATGGTGAGAAACGGCGGGAAGTACAGGAGGTAGAGACCTCACAGGTACGGTGTCGAGGCGGTGAATGGCGGTGAAAGTGAACACAACATTACAAGGTTGTCAAAGGTAAAATATAATGGTATACACATAGGTGGTACAAGGTGAAAAGAAAAGCGACACAATTATTATGGGAGGCCAATTCATAACTGTGAGGCAAGAGCTAGGTCGTAAGTGACAAGTGCGGACAGCAAGTGTCAAAAAGGAGCATAAAAGTGGAATCAAAAACATGTAAAAACAGATATACTGCCAAGGGTAAATGCAAGAGAAACCACAGGTTGCAGGCAAGGTTACGAGACAATGCGAAAAGCGTGAAATAACTAGAGAGGAGAAGCAGGAAGAGAGGAGAACAGCATAATGGAAGAGAACAAAACCAGCGCGAGTAAGTGACATCCTAAAACAGAAGGTATTGGTAAAACCCCCCAGTGTCGTAAGCCGGTATTCCGTGAAGAAAAAGAGAAGTGATTGGATTTGCAAAGAAAACAGGAAAAGTAAAGTACCAAAAGTAACAGATTACAACGCACAACTCAAGGGAACCGGTTTCGATACTGAAAAAACGATCTAGAGTGAAGTGAAAGCGAGAACGCAAGGAGTGAACAAAACTGCGGGCGTGACTGAAAAAGGTGGAAGGAAGAATCTACCTGAGTGGAAATGACCATGACAAAGAGGTGATCAGTGAACGTAGGTTCTAACGGTGGTGGATGAGTGGGGATGCCACGGCCACTGAAGCGGTAAAGACAGGGTATGAAATTGACGGATATGTCAATTCAAGGGTCAATCTGAGGGTGAAAAAGTGGAGCATAAGGGCCGCAAAAGTAGTGAGAGTCACTGGTCATCGGGAACTAGCAAAAGGCTTACCATTGAGTAAAGGTAATCAAGTGGAATCGTCTCTGGCTCTGTAGCAGGAGGAGACGGTAAAAACAGGATAAATTCCGTAATAGGGGTGGATGACGGATATGTCAATCCAAGGGTCGATCTGAGGGTAAAAAACAAAGCATGAAGGTCACGCAAACAGTGAGAGTCACTGGCCGACAGGTGTTGGCGGAAGGCTTACCGTGGTGGTCAGGCAATCAGGGTGGAATCGTCTCGAGCTCTGTAGCGGGAGGAGACGAACTAACCGGAAGTGACTATAAAGGAAACGAAGAAAGACTAGACCTTGTGGGGCCTGGAGGGCAGACCGGAAGTGAGGGAGTATGGTCGGGTCGAGACCGCCATGTGTAGTGGGGTGGACGTAAACGGGAGGGATGTGCAACGGAGGAGGGATGAAAGAAAAAATAATAAAGGAGGCGAAATCAAACAAGAAGAAATACCAGGCAGCACCAAAAGGAGGTAGAAATATCACAGAGGCGGAGTGAAAATAGTAATAGTAAAGGAAGAGTAGTCAAACAAAGCAGAAATACCAGGCAGTGCAAAGAGAGGTAGAGATATCACAGAGGCGGAGTGAAAATTGTAATAGTAAAGGAGGAGATGTATAACAAGGTGAAAAGAAGAGGTGGAGACATTACGGAGGCGGAATGAAAATAGTAATAATAGAGGAAGAGATACCAAGCAAGGTAGAGAATCCAGGCAGCTCAAACGAGGAGAGTGGCATCACAGAGAGAGATATACTTAAGTACTGAAGTTGATGAATAAGATAAAAAAGAGCAATAGCGGTGTCACTGAAACAGAAAATAGAAAACAGAGGGAGAACATAAAAGAGAAAAGGAGGCAGTCAAGGATAACACTGGGTAGTAATGCGAAAAAGGGGGTCCACAAAAACCAGAGAGTCTGGCAAAGAGGGAAAGCGGTATAGAGGCAGTCACTGTAAATAATGGCAGTATAAGGTGAAAAATACATGCAACAGTGTGCAAATGATGAGCGCAATTGATACCAAACTCAGGGTATAAATACAAATGAAACATTAAAGCAAAGCAAGTAAGAGAACGTTCAGCAGGGAGAAAAAAGTACATCACAGTCTAGTAGGAGAGGACTAGGAACCTAAAAAGTACTGTAATTCATGATCAATGTTCAAGCCGTGTCTCACGGTGTGCAAACGCATTATCCATGTTGCTTCCAGGCGACGTAGTCTTAGTTCACGGTTCCCACCTCTAACATTGGGTGGCATGGTGTCCATACCAAAAAAGGTGAGTTTATTTTGTGTGCCTTGAGTGGGGCAAGACATCACATGTAGGGCCACCGGGTATCTGGCATCTCCATTATGCATTGCCCTTACATGTTCCAGGATGCGTTCTTTCAAGGTCTGATGGTGCTGTCCACGTACTGTCTTTTGCATGGGCATTCAAGAATGTAGATCACATATTTCGTGTTGCAGTTGATAATAGACTTGATATCAAACTTGTGATTAGCTACACCTGTGAACAATTTGATACCGTTTTGTGCCCACTTGCATGCCCCACAGCAACCGCATCTAAAGAAACCTTTGGTGTGAGGAGTGAGCCAGGTGGTACTCATGGTAGTGTGGGGCTGAGTCTGTTTCTTAGGGTTCTTCCACGTCTGAAGGTGATCTGAGGTTTGGTGGTGATAAATTCCCTAAGTGTTTTGTCTTTAAGCAGAGTGTTCCAGTGTTAGTTGAAACTATTCCTGATGACAATGCTGATCTCGTTATAGTCAGTGATAAGTCTAACCGGTTGCATGTCAGAACCAGTTTTCGTTTTGTTGATCAAGGTTTGGTTTCTCTGAATCTTAACAATTCTCTGGGCCGCTTTCTGTAGAATGCGAGGTTTATAACCTCTGTTGATGAATCTCGCTTTCATGTCTCTGAGACAGGCCTCAAACTCACTTTCTTCACTGCAGTTTCTGCGTGCTCTGGTGAATTCTCCGTAGGGAATGGCCTTTGAAAAGATGCACCAGGTGCAAACAATGCCAATGTGCCCTATTATGGTGAAAGCGCTGCCCTCGGGGAAGCCGTGGATTTGCGCTGCCCCATTTACCCCCTGCAGAGGGCTGCTCCCAGGAGGCACACTGACAGTGCGCCACCTCTTAAATGGTGCACTATCAGTGCGCCTCCTGAGGCCTCCTTTGACTCTGCGCCCACTTCTGTAATACGGCGCTGGCGCTGAGTAAAAGGAATTCCCTCATTTGCATAGGGCACACCCCTATGCAAATGAGAGAACACCCTCTGTTATAGCACTGGCACATTAAGTGCGCCAGCGATATCGATATTATAGAAGTGGACGCACAAGCGTCTGTGCCCCCTTCTATAATGCCAAAGTGCCCTGGGGAAGCGCAAAGCGGGTGCAAACACGCGTTGCGCCACCAGGGCACCTTATGTAATACTGCCCCTGGTGCGCATGTAAAGTGCTCTGATACCCCTGAGTCGGGTTTGCGCTATACAAAACAAAGATATATATATCTATATATATATATATATATATTCACTAAAAAAAACATAGGTTTCAGGGGCATTATAGTTAGCTGGACATTTCCCTCATACAAAACCCTAGAAATTCCCCCGTTATAGTTAGTTCAGCTAACTATATCTCGCGTCCCCGCAATGCACTGCGGATGACGTCACATATTACATCACTCATGACATGGTCAGTGACATCACTGATGACATCACTGATGACATCTCAAATGACATCACTGATTACATCACTGATGACGTCATCCAGTCAGTCTGTGTTTCTGTAAAGTTTTAATATGTTTAATATATATAGGGAAAGGCCTGTTAAAGAATGAATGGGTGTACAAGTGTGTAAATGGATGATTTTCTAGGTGCGTAACTGACTCTATAAGTGAGTCATTAAATGTATCTTACTGCAGACTAGTGACTAAACTGTGTGAATGTCTGTATGTGTCTGTGTGTTGGTGTATATGTGGCTGCATGGTTTTCTAAATAGCTATATGAGTGTCTATATGGGTTATTGATTGGTTGTCTAAGTATCTGTATGGGTGCCTGAGTGTTTGTGTGGGTAGGGTGTGTGTGACTCTGTGCATAGATGTGTGAGTGGGTGTTTCTATGGGTTCATGGTTTTAAGAGTGCACCTGTTATGGACTGTATGGTTGGGTGAGTGTATGTATGGGTGTTTTAGTGATTGAATGTATATCTCAGTTGTACATGTGTCAGTAACTGCATATGTGAAACACAGTGTATATGTGTGAAAGAGTATATAACTATCTATATGTGAGAGTGTGTGATTGCGGGAGTGGCTGTATGGATGAGTGTGTGCTTGTATCAGTAATTGCATAAGAGCGTCAGAATTTGTTAGTAGATTTTTGAGTAAGTGAACTTGAGTGTGTTTAACTGTATAGGTGAGTAAATTGGACTGTGATTAATTATTTGCATGACTGACTAGGTGTGTCAGTACCTCAATGGATGATTGGCGGTGTGTGAGTGTCTATATTGGTGTATAAAAGCATATGATAGTCCTGTATGTAGTGACTGTAAGTATGAGTGACTGTACAGGTGAGTGAGTGGAGATGTATGTAGACATAAGAGTCAATGAGTGGGAATGTAGTTATTGGTATTGGAGTATCTATGGTTTTCAAAATGGCCGTCTGAAATTTTGAGTCGGTGTATCAAAGGTTATATTAGGGTGTGAGAAGATGCACTAATTTATCACATGGATGACGTCATCCGTGATGTCATCAGTGATGTCATTTGAGATGTCATCAGTGATGTCATCAGTGATGTCACTGACCATGTCATGAGTGATGTAATATGTGACGTCATCAGCAGTGCATTGCGGGGGCGTGAGTTATAGTTAGCTGAACTAACTATAACGGGGGAATTTCTAGGGTTTTGTACGAGGGAAATGTCCAGCTAACTATAACGCCCCTGAAACCTATGTTTTTTTAGTGAATTTCTAAGGTTTTTTAAAAGCCAATTCCTAACTACAACGCCCCTGAAACCTTTGTTTTTTTCAGTGAATTTCAAAGGTTTTTTAAATGCCTATTCCTAACTTTAATGTGCATGAACCCTATGGTTTTTTCAGTGAATTTCAAAGGTTTTTTAAATGCTAATTCCTATCTATAACTTATCTCTGAAGATATCATGTTTAATGATTTCGATTGGATTTCTATATTTTTCAAATTCAGTGTGTCAATTTCATTAATTATCTTTTTTTTAAAATACTTTTTTATCACCATTTTTCAAACTTATTTTTTCAATTAATTCTTTTAAAAATTAAAAAATATT
Organism: Triturus cristatus; assembly: GCF_964204655.1. Lineage (NCBI taxonomy): Eukaryota > Metazoa > Chordata > Amphibia > Caudata > Salamandridae > Triturus > Triturus cristatus. Next base: position 318,877,689 of record NC_140588.1, read on the forward strand.
ATTTGAACTTAATGGGTTTTTCAAATAATTTTTTTTATATTTTTCAAAATATTTTTTAACTATATGTTCAAAACTTTATTTTATAAATATTTTTTCAATGTTTTTGGATCCGCGCACCCTATGCGCACCGTTCTCGATCCCTACGCGATAGCATCTGCGCATGGTAAGCGTTGGGTATGTGTTTAGTGCGCGATCGCAATGCGACCGGTATGCGACTCCCAGCCTATACGCGACACGTTCGATGTACGTAACGCGACGTATACGCGCTTCCGCGATGCGTCATCTGTGTCTATGACGCGGTAGGTGCGCGGATCCCGCGAAGTATTTAACATTTAAAAAAACATATGTATGTATTTCATGTGAATATTAATTGAAGACAAACTCTAAACTAGTCTTAAAACAAATTTTTTTTTACATCTAATCGTATAATTTTTTTTTATTCAATTTCGCGGATTCGCGCTTGGTGCGTGCTGCGTACGCGCAGGTTGCGCGGATCCCATGTGACCTGCAAAAAAAGAGATTTGATTGGTTCATTACACTTCCTCTTCTAACTATTGAAAGACCCCACCCATTTCAATCATTCTTCTTTGACCTTCTTTAGAGCACCATCTCTTTTGAGAGAAGAAGATTTTTTAGACTAAGTTTACACTTAGCTCTAACTTTTTTCGACCAAAAATGGCTTCAGGGGAGCAGGCGTCACCTGCATCACCTCGTACTTCTGAGGATGAATTTTTGCCGGAGGCACCACCCAAAAAACGTTTTTCTTCAGTGGTGTGGAAATTTTTTACTTTTCCCGAGGGGCAGAATAAGACCAATGCCACCTTGGTCACGTGCAAGATTTGCAAAAGAGTCCTGTCGAGAGGGGATCCTAACAAGAAATACTCTTGCGGCACGGCAAGTATGATGAAGCACATGAGGACGCTTCATCCGAACAATCTTGCACAAGAAGAGTGCCGACGGATGAGAAACACTCCTGCTTCTGCGCCATCCACCTCATCGCAGCCGAGCACATCAAGAGTGCATCCATCAGCCCAAACCTTGGACATCCGTCCTCAATTTCAATTTTCAAAAGTGCTCTGCACTAAGTGCAATAAGACTTTGTGCTATGGTGAGCAGTCGATCGATCTGATCTGCCGCCGGCAAGAAAGTCACATTTGCTATTTTTTTTTTTTTAATTGTTCCCTGAAGTTCATTGTTTGGTTTCTCCTGTTTTTTTTTTTTTTGCAGAAAACCAAAAAAAAAAAAAAATTGTTCAGATACCCCCCAAAAAATTATAAAAGAAGAAAGAAGAAAAAAAAAAGTTCTTGAAAGAACTAACTTTCCTGGTTTAAAAAAAGGGCTAAATTTCATTGTTAGTGTTAGTTTAGATGAATGTATGTGTAGTATGTAATTGACTGAATGAATGCATTAGTAGCGTATGGTGAATGTATAAGTGCAGAACTATGAGGAAGTGCTGCAGCATCACACAGTAACCTCTTTAACTGCAGTGTGCTGTAGTACTTCCAAAGCACGGGGATGCAACCTATGTACATAAATATGTTGCAAATCTATGCTTCTCTCTGCACGGCTGCTTAAACTCCAGCCATGTGGTGACACAGGCACCCTTGCACCATAGTGCAAGGATATCTGTGTCATGTGCTGTTTGCTTTTCTACAGGAAGACACACCTTCCTGCACAAAAACAATGAGAAAATGCATTTTTCTTCTTCAATGTATGCTGAACATTTCAGCATGCATTGAAGATATAAAAATGTGGAGAAATTAAAACAATTCTCCTTGTTGTGCTTTCCTACACCAATTTTAGAATGGTGCAGCATTCACACACATATCGAGATTTATGATTTCTGATAAATCTAGACATGTGTCTTGTTCTATGATGTTCAATCATGCACAACACTTATAGAACACTCTTTCAACACAAAGTGGTGTGCATGATGAGGTTATATTAACATGGAGTATAAAAAGTGCACAGAGTGCCTTTTCCTCTCTTTGTAAATATGAAAGAGTATCTTGCACAATAACTTTGTTACAAAAAGTGACATATATCCATTTTTAAATTTCCTTGCGAATGATAGAAGGTAAGCACAGAGTTTTGTCTGCAAAGAGGTTCAAAGAAGAATGATTGAAATGATTGCGATCCTTCAACAGCTAAAATGGGAAATATTATGAAACCCTCAAATCTCTTTTTTTGCAGGTCACATGATATCTGATTATGGTCAGATTTCAAAATTACATAAACAGAGTGTTTTTAGAAACTTGTTTCAACTTTGTAGCTTCTTGCAGGCCTCTTCATTCTGCATATTGAGACTTCGTTAAACTTACCTTCACAGTAATAGGAATAAAAAATGGTATACATTTTTTTCTGTTTTTCATTCAAATATAAATTCATATATATTGCTTATTTTAAAATTTGGATCTGTGAAAGAAAAGGAAAAAAAATTATAACATGTAATAATACATTTTTTACAACACAGCATAATTTCCACAAAGTATTTTTTTTGCCTTTTTTGCTCTTCTCACAATATATTTAATTTCACTAAAAATAGTGATTTCAATCGTACTCATCACTTAACAGCGGGCAAAAAAACCACAATCTCAAAGATTGTTAAAAAAAAAACAACATGCCATTCTCAAAATACAAATCACAGATATATAAAATGCACACAGCTAACAAAAAGTTTTAACTTTAACTTACAAAAACTGTAAATGATGTCGCTATAAAATATTCACCAAATCTAAAGATTAATTTTTGGAGGATGCACCACGCCCACAACGTTTTCCTTCAGTGATGTGGAAATGTTCTACTTTTCTCGAGGGGCAAACAAAGACCAATACCACCTCTCTCATGCACAAGATTTTCAAAAGAGTTCTGTTACGAGGGGATCCTAACAAAAAATACTCATGCAGTACAGCAAGTATGATGAAACACCTAAGGACTCTTCATCCAAACAATCTTGCACGAGAAGAGTGCAAACAGATGAGAAACACTCCTGTTCTGTATCTGTAAAAAAGAATCACAAATAAATGTATATTAATAACTTTCAAAATTATACTATTCCATTACTGTACAAACACATTTTATATAAATACTGACTAAGAAACTATAGCCCTGAACAACAAGTGCGACGATGGTTAAAACACTTCATGCATATTGCATACTACTTTGAAGCAGTTCATGCCCTAAAGCCTACCTCACTAAAACTCTACATGCTAACTGACTAAATGATTACAGTACTATAAGGAGACACACTGGGTGAGTGACAGGGTGTTTGCTAGAAGAGTATGAATACTAACTATGGAACTGAAGGTGTGAGACACAACTGTGTAGGTGATTAGAGGACTGCATCTATACTGCATAGGCATTTAAAGCAGTCCATGTGCTAAGGCCTGGCTCACTGCATGACTACTTGGGTACTGACTGAATGATTAGAGTACAGCAAGGAGAGTGCCCAGGTGAATTTATAAGTGCTAGGCTTTTCACACAGGGAATGGATTAGTACTTGGTACTGAATGGGTCACTAGAGGAGTGCAAAGGCAGTGACAAGTGCTGGACTGTATGGATACTGACTAGGAAATTGAAAGTATGAAAGACAAGTGTCTAGGTGGTTAGAAGACTGCATGCATAGTGGATAGGTGTTTGAAGCAGTCCATGTGCTAAGGCCTGGTTCAGTGCATGAATACTTAGGCACTGACTGAATGATTAGAGTACTGCAAAGATAGCATCTTGGTGAATTTATAAGTGTTTGAGTTTTCGCACAGTGAATGGATTAGTACATGATGCTGAATGGGTCACTAGAGGACTGCAAAGGGAGTGACAGGGTGTTTCCTGGAAGTGTATGGATACTGACTAGGGAATTGAAGGTGTGAAAGACAATTGTGTAGGTGGTTAGAGGACTGCATGCATAGTGGATAGGGGTTTGAAGCAGTCCATATGCTAAGGCCTGGGTCACTGGATGAGTACTTGGGTACTGACTGAATGATTAGAGTACTGCAAGGAGGGTGCCTCGGTGAATTTATTAGAGTTTGGGTTTTGGCGCAGTGAATGGATTAGTACATGATGCTTAATAAGGTCACTAGAGGAGTGCAAGGGGAGTGACAGGGTGTTTGCTAGAGGTGTATGGATACTGACTGGGGAATTGAAGGTGTGAAAGACAAATGTGTAGGTGGTTAGAGGACTGCATGCATAGTGGATAGGGGTTTGAAGAAGTCCATGTGCTAGGGCCTGGCTCAGTGCATGAATACTTAGGCAGTGACTGAATCGTTAGAGTACTGGAAAGAGAGTGTCTTGGTGAATTTATAAGTGTTTGGGTTTTGGCACAGTGAATGGATTAGTACATGATGTTGAATGGGTCACTAGAGGACTCCAAAGGGAGTGACAGGGTGTTTCCTGGAAGTGTATGGATACTGACTAGGGAATTGAAGGTGTAAAAGACAAGTGTATAGTATGTTAGAACACTACATGCATACTGCATAGACATTTGAAGCAGTCTATTTGGTACTTAGAAACTGACTAAATAATCAGACTACTTCTAGGAGGGTAAAACTTTTAAATTTTCAGTTCTGCCACAGTGAAGAGAATAGTACATGGTACTGCACCTTAGTGTCAAACCCTGACTCATTTTATCAATGCATAAGCAAAGACTAGCTTCTAATGCTACTAAAACTTGACAACATGACAGGTTTTAAAAGAGTTATCTGCTAAAAAATACACGATGCTACCAAATGCTTCTCTCACAGTGGTTCCCAAATGCACACAGACTCACAGTGTGATTCTAGACAACAACCACTATACCTAGGAGTTTACTAAAAATCATATACTACTGTGGAAGTGGTAAGGGAACTGCACACAATCTCCATATTTCAGGACTGCACTTTTGTGTCAAAGCCTGACTCATTTAATCAAAGCATAAGCAAAGACTGGCTTTCCCTTGCACTATACCAAAACACATTTCTTCATCTAGAAGAAGTACTACATTTTAGTATAGAAACATAACATAACTCATTTCACAAATTCATAAACAATGACTGGTTTCTAATTCTACCAAAATATAAAAACAGCACAGTTATCTGTCTGAAAACACATGAAAAACACAAATGCCTATCACAGAATGGTTTCTACATGCACACACACTGTCAATAATATTGTAGAGAAAAAACAGTACACCCTACACTTTACCAGGAGAAATGCATTAGTCTGATTAACCCCTTCCCCGCTCATGACGGAACCACTCCGTCATGAGCCACGGTTGCGCTGTGCTCATGACGGAGTGGTTCCGTCATGCTACGGCCGTTGGCGGCCGCTCCGCCCACGGGTGCTAATTCCCCGCCTGTGCGGGCGATTAGCACAGTGGGCGGAGACGTGACGGAACCACTCCGTCATGAGCACAGCTCAACCGTGGCCCGTGACGGAGCGGTTCCGTCACGAGCACAGCGCCACCGCGCTGCCCCCAAACCCCCCCCAGCGCCGCGGCGGAATTCCTGCCGCGGCGAAGGGGTTAAAATCAAAATAGTCTACATACATCCCCTCACAATTAAATAACTCATCTTTCAAGTTCTTTTGTAGATTAAGAAGTATATCAGTCACTCACCATATTTTCTTTTACAGAATCTCTGCACTGTGCACCTCTCAGCAAAAACAAAGAATGGAAAAGTTTCCCTTTCATTTTCCACACATATACATGTAAACATCAAATCACAATCCTTCACACATAAACTCAAAAACAAACACACATTTCTATTGGTTAAACATTTCAACCCTTTCCAACTGAAATACATTTCAACCCTTCCCCCAATCTGCCTTCTGCCTGTTACCATAGAAACAGGTCATGGAACACTGCACTGAGCACACAGGTCAGAAGTTCAGCACACAATGTTCCTACACAAGAGAGGAAGTGTGCTTCACTTTTCAACAAATCAGCTAATCATATATAATGTTCCTTACAATCTGTTTTTGTTAACCAATAAGAATCATACCTTTAAAAAACAGAAATATACACCCTACCTTTCAGTGTACAAAGTAGTCATACAACCAATGATTTCTTGTCTTTTTTTAAAAAAAATCCGTGGATCCGCACACCCAACACGATAGGATGAGTGCACCGTGCGCTCATTATGCCGTTTAAAAAAAAAAAAAAAGGGGGCCCCAGGGGGTCCTTCTGGGACCCCCTAAGCACCTCTAGAGGGTCAGAGTATTTCCACTCTGCCCCCTTTATATGTTTTACACACTTATTCCCCTTGCTTCTTCAGCCTCGCTTCTACTGAGGCAGAAAATGGCCACCAACAGTTCCTGGTTTCGTATGTAGAGAGACACTCGGCAGCCAATTAGCATTCAGCGCGCGATCGGGAGGGTGCGCGCTCGGTTCGGGGAGGGTGCGCATACGGTGCGTGTAGGGTCCGCGGATCCTCCCCAGCCATAGATATTTATGTACTTTAACTCTAATTTTCACAGGAACTACTGAACGGATTCACACCATTTATGCAAAAGGCACGAGTCTGAACTGAGGACTACCTCTTTGCCAAATTTGGTGTCATTCCGTTCAGTGGTTCGGGCTGTAGCTGCGACAACAGATCCTATGAGAAATTGCATGGGGAAAACGTGTTTTGGGACCCCCCTTTTTTCTCGAGCTTCATGCTAATTGGCTGTCAACACTCCAAACCAGGAAGTGTTGGCAGCCATCTTGTGCCGCGGTAGAACTGAGGCACAAAAAAAGAGAAAAACATACGCGCAAAACAAGAAAAGGGGACAGGGTAAAAACACCCTGACCACCTAGGCCTGCTCAGAGGGTCCCACAAGGACCCCCAGGGCCCCAATTTCTTTTTTTTTAAATTTTAAATTGCGGGATGCGCGGAGGATCTGCGGATCCAGCCGCAAAAAAAAAAAACGGGCTCCCGCGCTTCGTTATTATTTAGCCCCCGGTTGGGCCAAGTCACGGGGCAATCTTTATATTGTAATGGGGGCCCAAAGGGGCCCCCCAGCCCCGGGGACCACTGTCCCCAGGGCTTGTTAATAAAATGGGTGGGGAGGCTCAAAGGCCCCCCAAGCCCCGGGAACCGCCATCCCCTGGGGCTTTTCTAAAATATTTGCTGGGGGGCTCACGGCCCCCCGCAGCCATGGGGACCTCCAGCCCCCGGGGCTTGTGTATTAAATGGGTGGGGGGCTCAAAGGCCCTCCGGGGCTTGTGAATGAAATGGGTGGGGAGGCTCAAAGGCCCCCCAAGCCCCGGGAACCGCCATCCCCTGGGGCTTTTCTAAAATATTTGCTGGGGGGCTCATGGCCCCCCGCAGCCATGGGGACCTCCAGCCCCCGGGGCTTGTGTATTAAATGGGTGGGGGGCTCAAAGGCCCCCCCAAGCCCTGGGGACTGCCACCCCCGGGGCTTTTCTGAAATATTTGCGGGGGGCACATGGCCCCCCGCAGCCCCTGGGACTGCCACTGCCGGGGCTTTTAAAAGAAATAAACATACCTGTGTGGGGGGGCTCGAGCCTCCCCACACACCCCAGGGACCGCCACCTTAGGAAACTCTGCTCTCTCTTCCGAAAACCAAAGCCGATTGCTTTTCCACATGGGGAGCTGCATCTTATCAGCTCCCCATGTGGAAAAGCAATGAAGGCTCCGGCAGGACGCGGGGTGCCGGCGGGACCGTGGGGGGATTGGGGACCCCCCCACGGTCCCCAACGGATAGGGCCGGCCCTGGGGGATGGGGTCCCCGGGGCCAGAAGTGGCCCGGGAGGGGGGCCATGGTCCCCCTCCTCAAAAAACAAATAAAAAAAAAACTAACCCGGACCCAGGGATGGGGTCCCCGGGGCCATAAATGGCCTGAGGAGGGGGGCAACACAGCCCCCTCCAAATATATTAAGAAAAGAAATGGTCATGCCCCGGGGGGATGGGGTACCGGGGCCGATCATGGCCTCGGAAGGGGGGCCACGCGGCCCCATTCCAATGTATTTTTAAAAAAAATACAAAATTGGGGCCAGGCCCTGGGGGATGGGGTCCCCAGGGCCAGTAAAATTGGAAAAGAAGGGGGGCCACACAGCCCCCCTTCTTAAAAAAAAAAAAAGACTAGCATTGTGCCGGAGGCCCTGCCCCCTCCCTGCAGCACTTTGCAAATGCGCCCCCTGGCACGTTTGCAGATGGGGAACTAATTCCCCTTGAATACTGGGGGTCCCTGGGGACCAACTAGCCCACCAGGAACCGGGGTGCGTTTTTGCTCAGTGGTGAAGGGAGGGGGCCGGGCCTGAGGTGACATGTGTGCAAACACACCCTGTGGCACGTTTTAAGTTGGGGAATTCATTCCTCTTCAATCCTGAGGGTCCCTGGGGGCCAACTAGCCCACCACTTACCTCCAGTAAGCGCCACTGCGCTGCGTTGCAGAGAGGTGGCCCAGGCCATGCCCCTTTTTACAACACTCTGTAACATAGCTCTGTGGCGCTTACCAGAGGTACCTAGTGGGCTAGTTGGAACCTAGGGACCCTCAGGATTCAAGGGGTCTTAATCTCCCAACTTAAAATGGCCAGAGGGCGTGTTTACACAGTGGTGAAGGGAGGGGACGGGGCCTGAGGTGACGTGTGCAAACACGTCCTGTAGCACGTTTTCAGTTTGGGGAATAATTCCCCTTCAATCCTGAGGGCCCCTGGGGGCCACCTAGCCCACCAGGTGCTTCCAGTAAGCACCACTCCACTGCGTTGCAGAGAGGTGGTCCAGGCCATACCCCTTTTTATACCTCTCTGCAACGCAGCTCTGTGGCTCTTACCGGAGGTACATATGGGCTAGTTGAACCCTAGGGACACTCAGGATACAAGGGGACTTAATCTCCCAACTTAAAATGTCCACATGGCGTGTTTACACAGTGGTAAAGGGAGGGGACCGGGCCTGGGGTGACGTGTGCAAACACGCCCTGTGGCGCATTTTAAGTTGGGGAAATAATTCCCCTTCAATCCTGAGGGCCCCTGGGGGCCAACTAGCCCACCAGGTGCTTCCAATAAGCGCCACTGCGCTGCATTGCAGCGAGGTGGTCTAGGCCGTGCCCCTTTTTACACCTCTCTGCAACGCAGCTCTGTGGCGCTTACTGGAGGTACCTAGTGGTCTAGTTGGACCCTAGGGACCCTCAGGATTCAAGGGGACTTTATCTCCCAACTTAAAATGGTCACAGGGCGTGTTTACACAGTGGTGAAGGGAGGGGACGGGCCTGAGGTGACATGTACAAACACGCCCTGTGGCGCGTTTTAAGTTGGGGAATTAAGTCCCCTTTAATCCTGAGAGTCCAACTAGCCCACCATGTACCTCCAGTAAGCACCACAGAGCTGCGATGCAGAGAGGTGGTCCGAGGCTATGCCCCCTTTTATACCTTTCTGCAATGCAACTCTGTGGCACTTACTGGACATACCTGGTGGGTTAGTTGGCCCTCAGGGACCTTCAGGATTCAAGGGGACTTTATCTCCCAACTTAAAACGCCCACAGAGCGTGTTTGCACACATGTCACCTCAGGCTCCCCCCTCCCTTTACCCGTGTGCAAACGCACCCCGTGGCGCGTTTTATGAGGTAGATTTAATCCCCCTGTCCTATTATGTACAAGGGGCTTACAGAGGAGGTCATGCTAATCACAGAGGTACCCCAACGCATAGTGTTCCCTAGTGTATGTAGGTGTTTTCACTTTATTATAAGTGTCTTTTAGCATACCACTGGCTCTAGGCCTGGTTAGTCAGAGTCAGTTAGCACCAGTACCCATCTGAAAAAGTTGTGGGCACAGGATGATTTTGTACCAAGGCCTCTTTCTGCTCCTCTGTTGATTCTTTCTGCACATGTCTTGCTTCTTCCTGCACTTGTCTTCGTCTTTGAGGACTTCTGTTGCTTCTTTCTGCATTTCTTTTTTTTTCTTTCTGTGAATTCTTTCATCAAATGTTCTACCTCTGTAGGCATAGTTAGAAACTAGCATTTAAAAAACCTTTGAAATTCACTGAAAAAAACACAGGTTTCAGGGGCGTTATAGTGAGGAATTAGCATTTAAAAAACCTTTGAAATTCACTGAAAAAAACATAGGTTTCAGACACGTTATAGTTAGAAATTAGCATTTAAAAAAACCTTAGAAATTCACTGAAAAAATCAAAGGTTTCAGGGGTGTTATAGTTAGTTGGACAGTTCACTCGTACAAAACCAGTAAAATTCCCCCGTTATAGTTAGTTCAGCTAACTATAACTCGCAAGCCCGCAATGCACTGCTGATGACGTCACATATTATATCACTCATGACATGGTCAGTGACATCACTCATGACATCACTCATGACATCTCAAATGACATCGCTGATGACATCACTGATTACATCATCCTTGTGATAGAGTGGCAGACCTCCTCTCACCCTAATATAACATTTGATACACACACTCAAAAATAGAAACCACTTACAACACACCTATTCAGTAATTCCAAGATCTACACACACATCCTCTCATTCACCAACAGTCCTATACAGTTACTCATACATGTACTCACTCATCATATGTACTCATACACCTATATATCCTGTTACACACCGACACTCATCCATAGAGTTACTCACACACATAGTCACACATGCAAACAAAGTATCAAACAACCATTTACTTGCATATACAGTTAGACACACACCACCACACTTACTTCTACAGAAACTTACACATACTTACTATCTTAAGCAATCACTTATAGAAACACATACTAATTTATACAGGAACTCTTCCAATCTCTCACTCTTACATATACTCACTTATATACATCAATACTCACATATACTAGTTTAAAACATATGTAGTTACTCATAAAGACACTATTGAGACAGTCATTCAGTCACTAACACACCCATACACACACTCATCCACCCATACAGTCTTGCACACATGCTGTCTACAAAACATACAAACAGTGAGTCACTCAATTCAATTTAAAGCTTTTATTCGATTTGTACATACAAATCATACAAGCAAAAAGAATACATAGTTAAAATGTTTAAAATCACCATATGACCACTTGTAAGAAACAATGATAAGACGTTGTACAAAAGGCTAAAGTGCAACAATTAAGGAGTAATCTTGCCAATTTGGGTCAACGTACTATGATAAAAGCAAAACGTACAGGAATGAACAGACAGGAGATCAGTAGGAATTACTCAATGGGCCTTTCCTGGCAGCTGTACATCAAAATTTATAAATAATCATAATATACTGTGGACATCAACAAAATAAGAATAATACCTTAGTTCCAAAAATGGTATAAAACTTGAAGACGTATATATACAAACAAAAATGTAAACAGTAATAGCAGCGTAATACAATACCTGGCAGCTGTATAACATAGGTACAGACAGGTAAGTATAAAAATATTATAGTGCAATACTTTTCCTGGCAGCTGTACATTTCAGAATAAAAGTAGCCAGGAAAAAACAGATCTCTTCGTTCTCTAATGAGGATAAGAGTATCAGTGCTGTTTCTGTAGTACGAATATTATATTTGATAAAAATTGGCTTAAGGTATTTTAACCTAAAAGAATGATAAAATTTACAGAGAAGTAAAAAGTGGCGACTATTCTGCCGGGAAATACTATCGCACGGACAGGGTATATCTGAACTGGTTCTTGTGTTTGGAAATGCAACCAGGTGATGAACAATACCCAATCTGACACGTGTTAAAACATACTGATGGGAAGGACGGGTCACATACACAAGATAGGATTGGAACCCCGAAATTAAATTTAAATCTTTATAAAATTTCACGGTAATAAGATTCCCAGAAATTTTATCTCGCTCTGCCTTTCGAAAGTTTAAAAACGTTGTCTTAATTTCTTTTTTTGAAATAGAAACAACCTCTTCTGGCTCACGGAATACATCAATATTAAAAAGAAGGAGATACCAGCGGTGAATGTATCTCAACCACTGTATGCGTAAGGAGTGGTCCAAGCCTATACAATCAAGAATGATATCCTGAGTAAATCGAGTCTCTGGTTTAGCCCAAATAGAACGCCACAATAAAAGTGGCTGGACTGCTGCTAAATCAGAAATAAACTCGATCCCAACTTCTTCATGGATCAGTAGTATGGAGGCAGAAGGGGGAACACATAACAACCTCCTTAAGAATTTATTTTCCTCCTTCTGCAGGGATGTACCCACACTATGGCCCCATACACCTGCCCCATACAGTGCAGAGGAGACACAACAAACATTGTATATGTTCATCATGTCTAAAATGCTTCGTGAGCCGAGTTTAGAGGCAAAACGAAAAATACTGCCAGTAGATCGCAGCATTTTTAATCTGATAGAATCAAATTCCGAGGTCCAAGACCCGCTATTGTTAAATGTAATTCCTAGATAACAAAAGGACTTGACAGGAGTCAACTTTTCCTTATCCAGAAAAAAGGTATGCTTTGCCTGCTTAGCTGCCCGACCGCATGACATGACATACGTCTTAGTTTTGTTCACGCGTAGCCGCCTAACTTGAATAAACTGCATAAAATTATCGATTAGGCGCTGAAGGCCCAACTGTGTACGGGATATGAGTCACTCATTCATGCATCTATGCACTACGTAATACCCCCACCTAACCATAGACACTCAGACACTCATACTGATAATCAAAAAAACAACTAATAACCCGTATAGACACTTATGTAGCTACTCACCAACCCATGCAGCCACTTATACACAAAGTGAGAGACTGATACAGATATTTATATATTTAAACATTACTCACTAACCCATGTATTCACTAAGATACACTTAGTCAGTTATACAATCAATTTTTCAACAAAAAAACCATCCATTTAGACACTTATATTCCCATTTATTCTTCCATCGACCTTGAGATATACATATATAAAACATATTTACTTTTCAGAAAAACACACATTCACTAGATGATGTCATCAGTGATGTCATCAGTGATGTCATGAGCGATGTCACTGACCATGTCATGAGTGATGTAATATGTGACGTCATCAGCAGTGCATTGCGCGCGCGCGAGATATAGTTAGCTAAACTAACTATAACGGGGGAATTTCACTGGTTTTGTACGAGTGAAATGTCCAACTAACTATAACGCCTCTGAAACCTATGTTTTTTTCAGTGAATATATATATATATATATATATAATATATATATATATATGTGTCATTGAATGGTGATCCCAGCTTGACCATATGTCATATACCTGTATTTTAAAATTAACGCAGATATTAACGATATTTGCAAGAGGTCAGAGAGAACACTGAAAAAGTTTCTAGCAAAGTAACTCAGGGATGTGCATAGATCTCAGCAGTAAAAGAGTAGTTTATTGTGGCATCTTTTTCATTTGTAAATGTGCCCAGTAAAACAGCAAATGAGAGATTTTTCCAAATAAATATTAACATTAATAACATTAATACATATTGGGAAGAAATCATATTAAGTGGGGTTTATTTATATATATTCGGGTAGGGTGGGCATTTACAACATAGCACATGCAGTAAATTACTGAAAAATCTTTCTACATGTGATAAAGCAGCTAAAAGATTGAATTATCTGAACTTGCTCTGAATATTCAATGAGCTTTGCAGTGGTCTCATGGAGTGAGTCGTAAGTAAATGTAAAATGTAATGTAAATGTGGGTGTACTTGTAAAGCGCACTGTGACTCCATGGAGTATCCTGGCGCTGAAGACTGCTGGGGAACCCGTCCTGGTTTTCCCTGTGAGATGGTTCCTTTCTGGGTATCTCCAAGGTGAAACCAGGCATCCCTGGTGTCTGTGGGGGGCCGTTGTAGAGATGAGGCAAGCTTAATGCCCAGAGTTGCCGAGTGTGTTCCTGGTTAGAGTAGGTACCGAGGCGAGAATTATCGAGTCTGTTTTGACCCTGGTCCAAGACCCTGCCGTGTCGGGAATTGAACCCTGGTCCCTGGCTGATTCTCTGCTTACGGGTCGGCTGCCTCTAACCAGTGAGCCACACCTCTCCACACCTCTAAGTGTCATGGCTGGTGTAATAAATTGCCAAAGCTGCATGGATTTCTGGTGTACTTCATCTCATTAGCTAAATTTACTATGGTGTGTGCAGGGTCATCTTGAATTTCGAACAAAGTGTTTGAATATGGTATCTAAAGGCCAAACAAAGTCAAATGCAAAACTATATGGGACTCTATTCAGCCAAAGAAGTATAAAAGTACTTTAAGAGATTAAGGGACACATGTATGATCGCTACATTCTATTCTGAATTGCACTTTTTTGCGACTTGCGATTAGGAAGTCACAAAGTGCGATGTACAACAGTGTGTTTTACACTGTTTGTGATTCCCAGTGAGTCGCAAATGTGCCTGCCTCAAAAATATTCATCAGGCAGGTCCCAATTTGTGGTTCTTTGGGAGTGGCCAAAATCATAGGCAGTGGCGGCTGGCACAGGTAAGAACGATGGGCTGTGGCAGAGTTGGAGGGGGGCAGGGGTTGGGGGAAGTCGACAGACAACAGGAAAGGTAATACTAAATTACCTTGCGCTCACTGCATCGCCGACTCGCCGAAGCGGCGAGCGCAAGGTAAGTGGTTTGATTTTTTTTAAATGTAATATTACATATTCCGTTGTTTGTCGACTTCCACCACCCCACTCCCTGCCCCACCCACTACTCTTACCTCTGCTGGCCACCACTGATCACAGGTATAATGGCCTGCTTCGTCCGGCAGACCACCATGTCTTTGATGGCTTTTTGAATAAAGCAAGTTTTTTTTTGTAATGCAGTCCGTTTTCCTTAAAGGAAAACGGGATGCATTTCAAAAACAAAAATGAAAAGTTTTCTTTTCATTTTTTAGGAGTAGGCAGTGGTCCGTGGGACCACTGCCTGCTCTTAAAAAATGTTTATGTTCACATTCACAAAGGTTAAGGACTCCTTTGGGGACCCTTTCCCCTTTGCAAATGGGTTACCACTAACTAAGTTGGTTTTAAACAGCAAGGGGCAGATTTATGTTGCCTGGCGCATCCCTGCAAATCAGCAAGGATGCGCCAGGAATGATGCGTCACGCAAGTTTACCCTTGCGCCACACATGATGCGCCGCATTTATAATGCGGCGGATCATGGCGCAGGAATAAACAGATGCGTGACGCATCCAATGGCGTAAGGTTGGCGCAGTGCTTCAGTTGCGTCGCAAGCGCGACGCAACTCCAGCACTGTTCCAACCAACCCTATCCCTAACATGGTGCGTCAAGCCTTACGCCTGCTTCAAGCAGGCGCAGGGTTTTGGCGCATCAGCGTTGGGAAAGTGACTCAGTCAAATCTTATAGATTTGACTGAGTCACTTTTCAGGGGCGTTCCTGCGACGGAATGCCCCCCCCTATGTCGACACGCCCACGTGAAACCTGACGCAGGTTTTACGTGGCGCAGGGCTTTACATCGTGACGCATCTCCATAGATGCGTCACGATGTAAATATGGCGCAACGTGGCGCAGGGTTTACACCGCCGCTGCGTCACAAAACTGACGCAACGGCGGCGTAAAAGTGGCGCATCTCCGATATAGATCTGCCCCCTAATGTTTAGCGACCGCATTTCTGTTGCAAAACATTCATACATCCACCTGCAACTTGCTATTATGAAGGAGCGCTCTTAATGCGCCCCTTCCTAATACCGACTCGCAAACACTATTTTGCGATTCGGTAATAGGTTACTAACTTGCAAAATAGGGTTAGTACATGTAAAAAGGCTATTTAGCAGTCCTAAACGGCCCGAGCCTCTTTTTACGACTTTTAAAACCATATTGTACATGTGGCCCTAAATTCTCTGTGTAAACATACTTCTGAAGTGCACAAAACCTTCCCAGTTCTAACACTGGAAGGCTGCACTAGACATAGGCTTTCAGGCATACTGCAGCGAATGACATATTTCCCGCATTCCCAAATCCACAATATATAATTGGACATAGTGTAAAATAACACACACGAGAAACGCAGCCCACTATGCAGAGGCAAATTATTTTCTTTACTTTGTTTCTCTACGAAAAAAACATTTTTCTCTTGTAGAAACCGATTCCACTCCATCACTTTCAAGTTTGGAGTTGCCCCACTCTCCGTCCCTTGCTAGAAAGTGGCTAACTCCAGCCTTTGCTGGAGAAAAACCCAAACAAATTTGAGAGTCAGCAAGGGTCTAGTATTGGTTTATTAATGACGACAAACCATACCACTCAACATTTCGAAGCAGTTTGGTGAGTCAGAATCTCAGTTTAAGCAGAAGACACTCACTGTTTTTCTTTACCCATGTATGATTTTTTTTAACTTTTCAGCCTAAATTTGCATCCTTATGTTTACGCACACTGGATAAATATTGTTCCAAATGCAATGGAACATTGAGCAAAGTCTTTTCTTTTTTTTGTACGTGGTCTCTCTCACGATGCAGTGTATTTCCAGCTGTGACTGTATCTGCCAGAGCACAGAAGGGATATCTCAAACTAATTAAAATGTCACTTAAAGTGGCGAGCCACGGTTTCTGAGTTTGAATCCCATTCCTGACTAAGCCTTCTGACCTCTCAGAGGTAGGTTAATTGAGTAACGTTACATCTGTTAATTATCAACAAGTTATTACTGTTGTGCGCACACAGTTGAGTGCCATTGTTTTGTTGCTGTAAGATGGGTGAAGAAGGGAGGATTGAGAGAGAGGGGGTGTCACTCTCGCTAAAGGCAGGCGAGTTGAGAGGGGTAAGAAAAGTGAAGTATATAGGGGCATATTATCAAGACCGGCGATAAAATTATTGCCGCTTTAACGGCAGAAAACTGCCGCTAAAACGGCGATAATGGGCTTGATAATATGCTCTATAGAATTCCAATTGAAGCTCAGGTTAGATGTGAAGGACATCTAACATGTGCTTCAATTGGAATTCCATAGAGCATATTATCAAACCCATTATCGCTGTTTTAGCGGCAGTTTTCTGCCGCTAAAGTGGCGATAATTTTATCGCCGGTCTTGATAATATGCCCCTAAATGGGGTTGGATGGAGTCCATTTCATGCACGAAAGTCCCAAACTTGTTAGGTCTAGTTAACAGTTTCAGTAAATAAATACTGAGCTTTGTCCCCTTTTAACTATAGCAGAGAGAAGACAGAAGAAGAAAACGCGTAAAGCATTTAAAAGTACCAAAACAGTTAAAAAGTAAAAAAAAAACCCTGATCCAATTTATAAAAATAGAGAAAGACTCATAAGCAAAATGACAAAAATCAAAAAGGGGAAAAAGGAATTTGAATTTTTAAGAATTTATGTGAAATAGTGACAAATAAAAGTAAACCGCCAATTCTAGTCCATGGTCACACTTGACTGAGACCGAGATGTGAAACCTGTTGACCGCGATGGAGCGCTGGTTGGATACACAAAATAGGTTTATCCCAATAGGAGATTTTACCAAGGGATTTATGCACATATTTATGGGAGGCTTGTGTCACTTTTGCACCACGCAATGTGGTACATGAGTGAAGCACAACTCTAATATCTTTGTTTCTACTTGCATATTTCTCTGTCTGTGTGAGCTGCATTCTGTAGGACACATAGAAAGAGGAAAAAGCCTCTCAAAATGGGATTTGTGCAGGAAAAACAATCCTGTCTACAACACAGGCAACCTTGCACCATGGTTAAATGGTGTCTGCGTTGGCGCTAGGCTGCCAAAACGTCACAACGGAAAAGGACAGACATGCACTCCATTGAAAAAATGTGGTGCATTCCTGCCCTTTCCCTGTGATGCAGGGCAGCGCAGCAAGTTGACTTGCTGTGCTTGCCAGCACTACGAAAATAATAAATATGCCCCTTCGTCTCTAAAATGGAAGCGGAAATCCTCCAGCAGGGCAAGATTGAAGCCTGTACCTGAGAAAGATTCCACGAGGCCAGATAGCTGTTGGACAAAATCCCAATGAAGCCGCTAGTTTGGGCGGCAAAAAAGTTCTGGTACTTTTGGAGCCATCGCCTAGTCAAGATTGCTACGTTTAATGTCATATTTACTAATCTTTCACACAACGCAGGGCAGCAAAGGAAGTTTGATGCGCTGCATTGCGTTAAATGGAGAGAGCAGAAATGTGCCATATTTACAAAGATATGGAGCATTTCAGCTCACTCCTTGAGCTGGCGCACTGTGTGCTGCCTAGCGCCAACGCAGGCACCCTTGCACCACAGGCAGGATTGATTTTTGTGCTGGATGGATCAACTTCATGCACAAAGACAGTCCTTAGAGACATTTCCTCTTTCTATGTGTGCTGAATGCAGCACACATGGAAAAGGGAAATAAAGAGGAGAAATAAAGATATTTCTCCTTGTTAAGCCTCACTGGGGAATATGTTGCATGTTGAAGCATTATCAGGTTTATTAGCTTGCCGCAATCTGGAAATGTGTCAAAATTCACGGCTCATGGGTGGATGCATTTGAACTGAACCTAACATTTGCACAGTGTTGCTGACATGTTTCTTCCAGTAAAAATAACAGTTGTGGCATTCTTCATGGCATGTGCTTCAGTGGTTCTCCTGTAACATGAACGTTTTAATAGATGTAAAATAAGCGAACGTTGTCACTGCTTCTTCATTCTTATCACTGTTGAACAGGAAGAGTTATGCTCAAAAACATTGCTTACTGTTTGTCAGTGAGTGAATGCTTTGACGAACTGGAGTATTCATTATTATAGTAACATCTGTTGGCACCTACGCCCTTGTTGAGAGGGTCTGCATTGCCAGTATGTGGTTTATGACCTGCACCTATTGTGCAAACAGGTTATCGATGATGGTTTGGCCTTTAGGCGGTGAGGTCCAGAGCAGTCGCGAGCACTGACATTTGTTCCCACCCATCCTTACCTGTAGTTCCAGGGTGCCTAGCTGAAGTGTTGATGCGGTTCTTGGAGTGCATTGTGACAAAGTGTCAAAGGTTTTCTATTGCAAAAGGGGGACCATAGTCGCAGAATTATTGGAACACAAATGTCTGTGTCCTAAACTTTATGTTTTGGGACTCTTACTGTCCGTTCAGAGGTACAACCTCTTTGGAAGCCATGATGCAACAGCTGTGATGAATGTTAAACTCTCCAGATAATTTACTGGGGCAATGTGACATCACTGCTGTCGATCCCAGTGACAGATGGGAAAAGAGTGGTGAATCCTAGGCCCTAACACTTAAGCAACGGCTGCTGTAAGTTCTAACCCTTAGTTTAGCACAGTAGAAAGTCCTTATCATGGGTGTAGAATTGTTTAAAAATTCTACTTGTCCGAGAAACAAAATGTTACTAAAATCCATCGGTCCTGTAAAAATATCCACTTGCCCCACCTACTTCTGAAATCAGTTTGACCGACTGGCACAGAGTTCACCTGTATTGTAGTTACCGCACCATACTTCACGTGCAAGTCTAAATGTGCATTACATGGTGACGTAACAATTCTAAGCAGATTTGTCATACGTATTCGTTTTACTGCAGGTGTGCAAAAGTTGACTGTGCACTGCACACACTTTTCAGCCAGTTTACTTATGACAAATTTTCAAATGTAGAGTATTTACTGGGAAATTTTGCTCTAATACTCTGTGGATGTCTTAAAATGTTTGAACAGACTGGTGCAAGGGTATTCCAGGTGGTTAGTAATGGTCCTGCGGCATTAATTCCTATGTTCCTGGGCAACGATACCTGCATTTCCTGGGATGGGTCATGTACTTTTAACAGCAGAGGGCAGCACAGGCATTTAGCACAGTTGATGTTTAATGGGGAAGTATCCCTACTTCTTATCAATGTTGCTAAACCTTTTAAAAGAAAAAGGACAGTTGCACCACTCCTAGCAGCAGATCATATCGAAATTGTAAAGTTTCTGAACCCCTGAGCATGGCTGCTATAATTGTAAGGAGAGAACGTTTGCAGTTGGTTGCTAAGTCATAAATGTTACTAATATTTGAATTTGCCTCCTTTTACTTTCCTGGGCAGGTGAGATGGGTTCATTATGGTGCATATAGTTATCAGTGCATGCTCCTCTCATACAAGCAAAAGTACAGCTATGCAGTAGCAGAATAGGATGGCAGAATCACCTCTCAGTGCCTCTGGCTGAAGGCTCTGATAGCCAAGTGCTACAGAGTATCGCTGCCCTGAACATCTGCAGCTGGTGCAGTAACTCATCAAGTAGATTATTCGATCTGGTATAGCCTATTGCAGCAGATTACACACCTAATGCCCTGCAGCGTGTGCTGTGATCCACACAGCTAGAATACATGATCTAAAGAAAGCCCACACACAAACACACGTTTCAGTGACATTTTACCAAACAGACTGTCTATATATGCAAGTCAAAATAAGTTTTAATGGACTATTGTGTCCTTCAAAGAAAGTGTCTGAAATCGGTACAAAGAGTGAAATTATAAATTATACTTTCTAAAAAACGCAACTCCACCAATATTCAACGATTCCAGTAAAGCTTTTGAACAATAGCTCAGTGGCTTGTATGTCTCCTTCTGTGATTTATGTGCAGCCTGCCAATCATGTTTCTTTACTTGTGGGGTTTAGCGTATAGTGCTGGTTGTTCACAGGCTTGCTTGCCCGCCCCACCACGAGTAGCAGTCATTTTACTTTGGGTCCAGGCACCCATCATCAGAGCACCACCTGTCGTGCACTTCTGCTTGTTTCTATTAGCGGGTAGAAATGAGAAGCGTGTTATAAGTCATTCAGGCCGGGCCTTATGAATGCGTGCCACCACACTGAAAGAACGAACATTTATATATTTTTTAATTGGCGTTGAAGGATGGGGCCTGAGAAACAGTGCCCGTAGGTAGTGCTAACAAAAGCTGTGCTGTGCTCCACTGTTATTCTACATACTTGCCAGTGCTTGATCCACTGGTGCGTTAGAGCCTGGGAGAGGTGCAGAACGGTGCAGTGCACAGCCAGACTACCGTATTCTCCAGGAGCTGCCGTGCTTAGATCGACAGGGGGTCATTGACGGTCCTGTAAAACAAATAGCCTTTAATATTGCCCATGTCGGAGTAAAGAGTGTGAGCTAATAGCTGGGAGCAGAGAGCTAGTCCTGCATGAAGAGTCTCCCCTTCCTCCCCCGCAACCATTTCAAATGAGCGATGAAAACGTGTTGTAGGGATCTGCTTTGACCTGCTCATTCGTTTGCAACTTTCCCAGTGATCTAGGGCCGAGTGTATGTCAGGCTCGGGGGAAAACTATTATTGTATAAGAAAAGCCGTAGGCAACCAATTGTTTACTTCAAAATATATCATATACGTTTATTAAAGCCAAGTTACCCGAAGAAAAATTAACCATGCTTTATTGTCACAATTTGTGTTTAAAACCAGTAACATAGGCCTACGCATTATTCACAAATGTATTAATAACTGAAATAAAAAAATCAATTTTCACATCTTTCATTCACCTAAACATTCATACCTTAATGTATCATTAACGTTTACAGATCCCAGTGATATTGGTACATAAATCTTATTTTCCTTCGAAATTATACTGTATATAATCTAGAACATTATACAAAAAATGTCCTTACAATATTTGCAGATAATGTTACTTTGAACATATCAGCTATACCAAATAATACATCAAATATTGCACAGCAAGGATGCATTTGAGATGAAAAGTTGGTGGCTTAGATTCATGGTAAATCTTCATGGGATCGAGTCTACGTGCGTTTCCGGCGACCCAAGCGCCTTCATCAGGAAAGCCACAATTGAAACACAAAAATATATATACCAATGGAGAATGCTAAATCCAGCTTGGATGGAAAAAAGAGACTTGCAGCAGAAGCTGTGGCCTGGACAAACTACTTGATTTAATGACTATTAATATCTAACTTTGTGCTGTATTAGGTACAGTCCTTGAAAGATGGTCCCATGTCATGAAACAGATTCAGTCAGTTTTGTATCCAAAAAGTTCCCGAATATCGAATTGATTCTCCTCGACTTTGAAGTTAGTGATAAATGAGGAGAAATGCCACACCTTTTAGTTCTAACATGAAGTTAGACCACTGATGGTTGGCCGCAAATGAAGATAGTTTGCACATTAGGACGGGACAATTTCTGTATCGAATGGCAGCAAACCATTTCTGGGGAACAGTACAGGCAGGCTTCTTTCTCTCTAAACTCATATCAAGTTGTCTATTGGACAAAATAGATATGAAAAAAGCATTTTGCCCTCAAAGAAAATCAACCTGTCTTTGGCATCGGGCGATAGAAATCCCTCATCCCTACTTATCTTCTGATTTGAGATTACTTTTGTGGTAAATCCCCTTACCCGCTGTACAGATTTTGTTCTAGAAATGCCCTTTGATGTGACAATGACGTGAAACCCTGATCTGTTAAAAGTGACATGCGTGGAGGTGGGAGACTTCCTCACAAGCACACTGCTGCGCTAGAAGAATATTTCAGTAAACAGGAGTTTTGTTCTCATGGGACATTATAGAATATTACATGCAGTCTGCAGTGACAGGCAGCAGCATTGTAATAATGGTGACTTGTATCTCTGCCCCAAAAGGTGCTTGGATGTCTATTCTTTTAATCATTTTTCCCCTTTTTTTCTGTAGTAAAAACAAAGATCTGTTTCCTAAAATGTTGATCTTCAATTGCGTATTATTTGACTGTGATGGTTATAGGTTATTGTAACCTATAACTGCCTTCTGAATAAATCCTTGACAGCTTGACTTTCGTTTAGCACGAGGAGTCCAGACAAAAATAGGAGGCTCCGGAACTTTTGAGTATTACAGAAGTACCTAGGACTTTGAAACTCTAGCTGTACCGGACTAAGTCACTTTAGCACTGCCCAGTAACCACAGACTGCCTCAGGACTAGGACAATATTCCTGATCTGCATCGAGCTGTTCACTCCAGGGCAGGAAGAGTGAAATGAAACTGGACTGCAGGATGGCAGTATGTAGACATAAGAACATGGTTGTATATGGAGAGTGTGAATTAAAGATTTAGGTGTAGAGGGTCTTATCCCCTGTTCTTTCAGTCTGTACCCTTCCCCAAACTCATACAACTTAAATCTAGTTATATTACCTTCATTATACATGTATCCTTCGAAGTACTTATGTATCTTTATATGTATTACTCTACTTCTAATTCAGCATCTTCAGTGCACTACTCTATATCTCACCCTATACCCCTCTCAATATATTCTTTACCTCCGTTCTTTGACTGATTCCAAACATCATTCTACTACTCTCGTCAATGCACTACCCCATTTCTTACCCCATATCTCTCTCAATATATGCTTTACCTCTACTCTATGACTCATCCTAAACCCCATTCTACTACTATGATACTCCAAATAACCCTTTCTAGACTGTTCCCTCCTCTACAGCTCCTTGGATTTTCTAAAACCTCTCAACTATTCAGATCTCCCAAACAAGCCTTTCTAAACCCTTCCCTCATGTGTCCCACTTCTGGAGACTTTTCCCCCTCCATCTTTCCTTTACTCATTCCAAACCTCCTCCACTGCTATGATCTCCACTTTATGACCCTTCCCTCCTCTATTCCTTCACTATTCTTTGCAATCCAACTAATAGACTTGCATGTCCACCGCTCAAATTATTTCATATTTCCCTATACTAATTCACCACTAATCCCTTTTGGGTTCTGGAGCAGCGAGCTACTTGCGGATAGTAAACTATATAAATGCAATTATAATCACAATGTTTCACCAATTGAACGCCTCCCAAGTTGAAATGTAATGTAACGCAGCACAAGCAGATGTGTGGCTTTACATTTCTTTACAAAGCCACAGAAGGGGATTCAAATCACACCTTGCATGGCTGTGTAAATATTACTGAAGTCTTTGTGTTGCCCTTGCCTCACCTTGCACAATGCAAGAACAACACAACAACTTGATAAATCTGGGCAGTTCGACCAAAAATCCTTTGAGCGGTCACTCCCTAGACGTTTTGCTTTTTGGTCCTATTGTTGCTGAATTTGTTTGTTGGCTTTAGAACTCTGCATGCTTTTTCACTGCTAACCAGTGCTAAAGTAAGTGTGCTCTCTCTCCTAAACATGCATTAGTATTTACCTGTTTGGCACATTTACATGTAAGTCCCTGGCAAGTGATACTGTGGTACCCACGGCCTGTAAATTAAAAGATACTAGTTAGCTGCAGCTCTTATTGATCCACCCACTACTGTAGTCCTAAACTTATGTCTAAGACTTGCACTCCTGCAGTCTGCAAGTGCAGTTTTAAGACTACCATGTCGACTTAGCAGGATAAACCTCTGCCAAACCCATAAACCTACATGTTTATTGCATATAAGTCACCACCAGAGTACGCCCATTCAGCTCATAGGGCATAATGCATTGTATTTAAAAAGTAGGGTGTGTGGATGAAATGCAGCTGCCTGAAGCTCAACTTGGAGAAGACTGAGGTCCTCATCATCAGACCCTTCTCCTCCGCCTGGGAGGACACCTGGTGGCCCTCTGCCCTTGGGAGTCCACCCATCCCTACAGACCATGCACGGAACCTCAGCATTATCCTCGACTCCTCTCCCACCAGGACCCGCCAGATCAACTCCATCGCCTCCACCAGCTTCAACTGCCTCCGGATCCTCCGCAAGACGTTAAAATGGATAACCCCAGAAGGCAGAAAAAGCGTCACCCATGCACTCATAGCCAACAGATTGGACTACGTCAATGCCCTCTATGCTGGAATCAACAGAACCCCCATACACAGGCTACAGACTATCCAGAACGTCGCAGCCAGACTCGTCCTTGGAACCCCACGCACGAATACATGACCCAACACCTACGCAACCTCCACTGGCTCCCCGTCGAGAAGAGCGTGACCTTCAAACTGCTCACCCATGCCTACAAATCCCTCCACAACATCGGACCCAAATACCTCAACGAGAGAGTCTCCTTCCACGTACCCAAGAGAGACCTTTGCTCCACTGACCTCGTCCTCGCTGAGACCCCCCGCATCCACAGAACCAGAGCAGGAGGGAGAGCTTTCTCCTAAGTCGCAGCCAGAGCCTGGAACGAGCTCCCAGTGAACATCAGACGCTCCCCCACCCTCCACACCTTCAGAAGGAGCCTCAAGACCTGGCTCTTCGACTGAACCGGAGCTGCGCCCTCTCCCCCAGCGCCTTGAGACCCTCACGGGTGAGTAGCGAGCTTTATAAACCCCTGATTGATTGATTGATTTATTGATCTGTACTTTAAGTGTTGCATGTCCTAACAGTGAACATCTCTCAAATTCGACTTTCACTGTTGCAAGGCCTGGCTCTCCCATAGACTAACAGTGATTCACCTTTGTGCAACCTCTAAAGGCTAGAATCAGAAAGAGAACAACTATTTCTTACACTTGCATTAGAATTTAAAATCCTCTTTAGTGGTAAAGTTGGATTTGAGCTCCTACTATTAAAAATAAAAACTTTGAAAGTTACAATCTTTCTGCCTCCAGTCTCTATGGACTTTACTGGATGTAGTCTCCCAGCCTGGCATGCTGAAGACTATCTCCCTGGGTTGTGAATTGGAACTAGATACTAAATGATATGGGCTGGGTGTGCTGAGTGATGAACACCTGGGGCAGGATGAGGAGATGGAGGTGAGAGTCACCTCACTTATATTTCAATGACCTATCTGCACACTCACACAATGACCAGCACACTAAGGACCAGGCATCTTGGCATCTCCGAGGGAGGGGAGAGGAACTGCTCACAACAGGGCTTTGTTTTAATACTCTGCCACCCAATTAAAAATGTTTGTACCTGGACAAAATGGCCCATCTCAGACACTGCCTACAGATCATCTTTGGACTGGAAACCAAAAGACAAGGCTGCACAACTGTTTCCATTGCTGCATGAGAGACTGGACCTGCTCTATCTTCCAAGACTCCTGAGTGACTCCAAGAACCAGTTGGCTGGTTTCCTGCTTGAACTTTCAGGACTACAACAAGTTCCAGAGGCCTCACTTACTTTACCCTGACCAGAACCTGGCCCAGTCCTTGCTTCTTTTCTGCCTCCAAAGGAGTGTGTCCTGACCCCCCTTGCCTGTCCTAAAGTTCCGGTTCACTTGGGGAGTGTCAGAGTGAACTCCTTCTCGAGCGATGCTGCGTGGCTGAATAATACCTGACTTTGGCTCCAAAGTGATTATGAATGATGACTTCCAAAGGTCCCAACACCCTGACTCTGATCAATGGCTACAGGCTGTTCTGATGTCCAGCAGCCCCAGTCCAACTCCAACAGCAGCAGCAACCATTGACGGCTCCTCAGCTCTGGACCCTGAGCCCTGACTTCAGCTGTACTGATGTCCAGCGTCTCCTGTCCCACACTAACGACAGTGACTCCGGTTGGATGTCTTCTTCAGCTCAATGCCGTGCCACCTCTGACTCCAATGACAAGGAGCTCCTATCATCTATCACCGCAACTCCAACAGTGAGACACCATTGCCCAGCAGTGCCCCTGAGTCTGTCAACCCTAGCATTTTCGGCACATAGCCTGAAGGTAACTTTTTCACCGGGCCTACCTTGGTCCCCGATGCCGGAACAACTCCTTAGTGCCCGGCTTGAACTTACTAGCTCCGGCCCAACTCCAAGCTCCACAGCGCTTTCTGTTTCTAAGCACTATTTTTCTTTAATACTTGAAAATTGCATATGTCAAGTTTACTGATTACATTTTTATCATTTTTCTGTTGTTTTATTTATTAATATGTACCCTATTTTCCTAAATCTGTTTGGAACCGTTTTTGTGTTGTGTTGTCACAATATTACTGTTTGCGTTTTATATAAATACTTTACACATTGCTTCTAAGTTAAGCCTTACTGCTTGTGTTCACGTTACCAGAGGGTTAAGCACAAGGTGTATTTAACAACAAATGTGGTTCACCCTGACTACAGAAATACGTTTTCACACATCATTAAGGTCAAGCTCTTACTGGATAATTGAATTGGGCTTTTAATAAATATAAAAAATAGTTCTAGAACTATTTTTCTAGCTGGTCCAAAACTCAAGATACCTGAATTAACATTGTTATTCTGTACTCTAGTTTTCCTTATTGGACAGCCAGAGCCTTCAATAGTAAAAATAACTTTTGTGACTTTTTCACTGTAGTGACAAGGTCACATTACATGTATGCATATTCCTTTTTTACATACCATGCACTCTGCTTTTAGGGATACAACACCTACAGAGGGGTGACCTATTGATATTCAAAATGAAAGGTTTTCACTTGCATAAAGGGTTATTTTGAAAGATCAGGGCATAGGTTTTTTTTATTTTTGTTTTTTTTATTTTACAGAGTTTTATATAGCGCAAACTTGACCCGAATCGGGTATCAGAGCTCTTTACATAGCACCAGTTGCATTTCATGAGGACACATTCATTTTTTTTTGTTAAGCACGGGGAGATTACGTGATTTGCCCAGAATCACAGGGTGTTCAGTGTCATTGCTGAGACTCGAACCCAGTTCCTCAAATGAGAGGTCGACCGCCCTAGCCGTTAGGTCAACTCCTCTCCCCAATTCTGAGCCCTATACTGTGTTAGTGGCCTTAATGCCAGTGGCAGACCTACAATTGCCCCTACCAATAATCCACTTTCCAACAGGGAGGTAATGTCTGAGTCCATTAAAAAGGAGTGCACCCTTTTGATGGACAAATATACACTAGACATAGTCTTATTACTAAATGTATATGTTTTAAGTACTTGTATTATCCTGAAGTCTATTATGTGGTAGCCTTTTTTACACGGTGTAGTACAATTTTAAAATAATGACATTCTCAGTGCTTTCTGTCATAGATGGGACCTCATAGTACTATAAATAAACAAGACACTATAAACAAATAAGTCACTATTATTCACCAATCTGGATTATGCACCAATTAGGATTTAATTCTGTGACTCAATGGTCACACACACAGACATCTGCAGTGATAATATTAGCCAACTGATTTTTCATAAATGTACAAAAATGTATTTCCCATTCGTTAGTCTAACTTGCATTTGTTTTTCAATTGAGGTGTGCACATGTTATTTATGTGCAGATACCTGAAGGTGAAAAAACACAATAAAATGTAGATTACTCTCTTCTTTTTCAGCCACGTCTTTGACCCCGTCTCCACACTCACTGTCCCTGCCCCGTGGTACTAAGTAGTACAGTTCCCACACTCTTTTCAACCACTTTAACTGCTGTTTGTAAATGGAGACTGACCTGAAAATGCGCCAGTTTGGCTTCCAGTCTATCTTCATTTACAAATAATTGCAGACTCATTTGCGACTCCCTGGTAGCACATCCACAGACCCCAAGGGTAAGTGCACCACAGCTTGAAGACCTCTGTTTTGTAGTGACTCCTGGGTGCAAATACATTTGGCCATGGTTAATTTTTATCAAACTACATTTACACCAATAAGATCTTAAAGCAACAATTTGATTTTGCACGCCTGCTTCTCAGCCTCGACAAATCAGATCTTGGCCCTGCATCAGCAAAATCCAAGGCCAGTAGGTTTAAACTGCAGCACTCAAGCTACAATACTATGCCTGAAGCCATGCTTTCTGTGTCGCACTAGTGGATGGTTCAGTACATTTTGCAGTCCACAGATTATATTAATCTTTCCATTCCATTGGTGTAGGTTTAACACCACATACTATGGACTAATAAGAGATTTGAATATGCATTTTGGGGACTAGCCAATTTCTACATGTTTTAGAGATCAGAGCAGATATGCTGGCCCTGGACAGCAGTGCCCCATTGTGAAGTGTATAAGAACTACCAAAATAATTCAGAAGCAAATGAGTGGGAGCCCTCAAAAAGGGGCTTTTTCTCACAAGAGGTATGACAAACTCATAACTTAAAATGACACATCGAATCTTGTTCCACCTTCTTGTGACCCCCTTGTGTGGGATTTGATATTGTGTAATTTTGTTTATGAATGACACAGAATCACACAGTAGTACTGCTATTTCTGTAGGCAATGAATCCTTTAGTGACTTCATGACAGGTGTAAACGAAGGCATGTTGAACCATAAATAAGGTACATCTACGGCCAAAATGTATTTTTAAATTGGGCCAGTAATCTCTAATGCCACGTGACAATACAAAAAAAATATGAACTCCCTTCCACTTGATGCAGTGGAAGCGGGGAGAAATTGTATTCATCCATAAAGATATCACAAATTTTTATACCACTAGACTTTTTTATAATTAGCAGTTCGGGCCCATGAAAACTTAATAACCACTTACAAAAACAGGCCTTCCAATGAATCTTTGTGTAGATCTAATGGGGATTTGGCAACAGAGAGACAGATGAAATTCCCCTCATGAGGATCCTAATGAAGGAAATCTCGAACTTAATAACAACAGTCATAATATGTACAAATTTGTCAATAAACTCATAATAATGACAACTCTGAAATACTTATCAAGTCACTTTTATCTAAGTTTTCAGAATATGAATGGTCAGTACATGAACACATTTGCAAGAATCATAAGTTTCTCCATAAACACATGTAACAGGTAAACCACTAATACAAGAAACAATTTCCATCAAATTCAGCACAATATCAATAACAGGCAATTGAGTGGAGAGAGAGAGAGAGAGCGAGAGACAAAAGGGAAAATATGTCATTGCAAATATCAATATGCAATCTGATTTCAAATGAACCTAGAGAAATATTGCACAGCATGCAATGAGAAAAGAAGCTACCCTCATGGCCAAAAATGTATAGCTAAGAGCAACATCACCAGCCGATGAAGTGTAAAGAATTCAGGACAGTCTCAGTTGAGTTAGCAAAGACATTAGCCAGCCAGAGTAGCATAGAGAAAACAGCAGCAAAGCTCTCCTCCTATAGAAAGAGCTACTCCAAAAAAATCTCTTTTTACACAACTGTTTATACCCTAAATATTAATGTCCAATCTCCTAAACGTATCATTCATAGCTTCTTCTCGTTTTCATTGGTTTTCAGAATAAGGTGATCATCTGACTATACTAGCTCGACAAAGTTTATTGAAGAAAGTCATTGTTAGCTCTAATGAGGTCGTCCCTCCGCAGAAGTAGGAAAACATCTTGCAACATTACACACATCCTTGCGCATGTTTTGCCGGTTTGTAACTTTCATCGGACGAGTTCATTTACAGTAAATAATCAAAAGGAAATTCCTTGAGATTAATTTGTGCACCGCTAAGCAAACTAACACAGCAATTTGAAACTAGTGAAGGTCAAAATAAATGTTTCTCCCGAAGCCTACATTTTAAGAAAATAAAATATAATTCAAGGAAGGTTTTGAGGCCTTCATAGGATTTTGTAATGCATCTCACTCCATGATAATTTCATAAAAGATCATTATGCAAAAGAATAATCATTTTTTATTATATCCACAAATATTATTTTAATTAGTCAATTTATTAATTAATATGTCTCTTTTACATTATAAGTAAAGAAAGAAATGTGTTTTGCATAACGTTTTCATAAGCATTTTCTATTTATTATTTCCATTTCTTCTCTCTCTCGTAAATGTCTTAGTTCCAAGAAAGAACATTTATTTATTCATGCTCTCCACACGTTTAATGCTACCTTAATTTTTCTATACGTATTTTGCTTTATTTTTCACTTTTTACTAAATTTCCAATGTGTGCTTTGTTTTACAGTTATTTACTAAGAATTTGTCACCCATGTTAATAATTTTCACACTATTAGTCATTGTTCTATTAGTAAGACAAATATGAGTAGATTTATTCAGGCAGGATTTTCATTTAGCAAAATCATGCTTCATCAAACTTCCTTTTGATGGTGACTCAAGCCATCATATAATCCACAAAATCAGATTACGATCAGATTTTCATTTAAAAAAGAAGTAGTTTTCATCTATTTCAACCTAACACCCTCTACATCTCTCATTGCTTCTTAATAAGCTCATTTCCTTTCTTCCATCTCTATTTCTTCTCTTTTCCTTTGTCTGGCTCTACGTTTAATCTCTGTTTGCTTATTTTTACAGTATTTGTAAATGAGTATTACCATTAATATGCCAATATCTATAGCAATTATAGATGTTAGTATTCTCCCTAACAAGCTGTTACTTAACGATGAAAACCAATTATTTACTGAGGAAAAAGCCTTACCAAGATTTTTCCACGGACAATCAACCTTGAGTTCAGTTAAATCATTACTTAAATGTGTAATGTTGCTAATATATCCCTCCAAATCCTTACTTTTGTCAGGAATATATGTGCAACGTTGCTGACTTTTTAACATACTACAGACTCAGCCCTCTTTTGCTAATAGTACATCAAGAGCAAGTCAATTTAGCAAAACCATGGATCTCATAGCAATCATTTCCGTATTAATCATTAAAAACCCACCAGCAGTATCCGTTGATAAACGATCAATTACTGTAGACAACTTTCTGATTTTTTGTGAGTTCAAAATTACTCCAACTGAAAGTATCAATGCACCAAAAATATCTCCCACTATTTCTGCGGCACTTATTCCCCTTTTGCTCCATGTTAGTTTTTTTTCATTGGATTTAGGATTCTCATTCACATGATAGATCTTAGTGAAAACTATTCCTAAATAACAACACCCATACCAATGTTGTGGCAATCTGTAATAAGCATTTCTACCACACACATAATAAACACCAGGATAAACAGGGGCAGTCACCTCTAAGTCCCCATACCTCTGTGATTAGGAAAGTATGTTCACATTCACTAAAACCAATGAAAAAATTGTTATATTCAGTCAGTATTATGATGAGATGTAGGGTATATTGATGTGTCCATATAAGTGGAAAACCTCTTAGATAAAATAGAAATTTTCATTTTCACATTCATTTTTTTATAAATTACTATGTATGTGTACTGCTGGCAATATTCATTCTTTTTTTAAGAACTTTTCTATGTATTAATTGAGCAGGAATGACATTTTATTGTTGTGTTCTTTTATGGTTCTTCAAATCTAAATAAAGACAAATTGATGATGAGTAGATTTAATCAAGCAGGAATTTCATGTCGCAAAATAATGCTTCATCACTCTATAAAGTAGGCCACATATTTGAAATGTAAGTAACGATATCATTGTTACTGCATTTCTTAGATGATGTCAGACTAAAAATACATGTAACATATCAACATATGTGAAGCAATCTCAAAGTCTATGTGCTTTATAACTGTGGTTGCAATGCATGCATAAAACAAAGTGTGCCACTTGTCTTTACTACTGAGATTATGATACATTTTCTTAAGAAGAGTTTGTCCCCAGCTCCTAATGTAAAATATGTACCACCTGTCCTTAAGCGTGACTACACTATCACCGTACCGCAATACAGAGCTTTCCACCTCTTCTTATTATAAAGATTGTGACGTGTGATTCAAGAATGCTTTATCGCCTGTAGTTCAAAGAGACACTGTACCACCTGTCCTTAATACAAGTACTGTGCCTTCTGTCCTTAATACAGACTGTGCCACATGATCACATGTTCCAAATAAAGATAATTTTCTAGCTGAGCTTTCCCAGAATAAGTGCTCCCTGTAACTGGTGTGCACCTTTGTGCTCATCGGCACATCTGCATCATTTTATGAATTTTGGGCTTACTGCACTTTTGTCTCACCTGTCATATTCGCAAAGCTTTTATGCCTGTAGCCTGTCTGTTTATGTCACAAATATTTCATACTGCATTTGGCTTCAAGTGCCTCTAGACAAACACTGAAGTGGCTTAATTACATTTAATGCAACTTTACTTGTCTAGAGCTGCAGAGCTTTGATAAATGAGGTATCAGTAACTGCGCTCATTTGTAATTCCTGTGTGGCCAGGGACATCTTAAGGATTTTGAGGGCCTTGGGCCAAACCTATTTTGGAGGCCCCTGTTCGGTACGGCTTTACATTTATGATCCAGTTTCAGCTCTTTTGTGCCGTCTTTGGCCAGGTCACTTACAGTGCACAGGCACACTGGTCCAAATTCTAAATATGTTCACATCTAATAATCAGGGGTAGTGATGTGTGCTTTCAATATTTTAACTCAGCAACAGCTCACTAATATTACTGCAAATAGTCTCTGGGACACCCTCCCATTTCGCATATGTGAGGTCCTGTTTTCACATAAAAGAAACATTTTTATGGATGTTGCATGAAATGTAAACACAACATTCTTCTGCAATATGTCTGTAATAGACTCTCACACATCGCCCACATTAAAATGAATTAAAGGAAAACTGAATTTAAAACAATCTGTTCAAGAGCTATTCAAAGTCATCAGGGCAAGACTCTGTGCAGAAGAGAGCTGGCTTTATCAGGGGGCCCCTGTAAGGCTGGGGCCATGGGCCAGAGCCCACTTTGCCCAGGCCTAAAATGTCTCAGTAGTGTGACTCCTAACTGCTGATATTATGGCGAGTCAGGCTATGACAGCGTCAAGTCTGCCTGAGGATGCCAGGGCTTCAATAGGCACGAGCTTGACTGTCTGGTATTCAGAGTGCCACCAAAATGATCCGTACACTTGTTCTCATAAAACCATCTCCACACCAATGGTGCAGCAATGGTGCCATGGGCCCTAATGCAAGCAAGTATGTGCAGCATCTATATTTAGCAGTAAAAACAGCTATAATTGGGATTTAATGGGACCCTTAGAACCCTGTGCCACTGTTCCATGCATCTGCTGCAATATTGATAGCTAATCCTCTGCACTACAAGGGGGGACTTTAAATTTTTTGTGACTGTCTCTAATTGTTACCTTTTCAATATACCAATATCACTCTTGCTCAAGTTCCCTCTTTAGCGCTCGCTTCCCATTTTCTCTTTCTTTTCTTTATTGCATCTCTCTCTCTCCCACACTCATTATTGGCTTTGAAAGTTCTCTTTTCATCTCAAGAATTGTTACAGCCAATTTCCAGGTTCATTTAACAGAGTTGATATTCCTACAAAATATTCCTCTCCCTCTCCTCTTTTAAATTAGTGCAGCCCAGGCTCATCCTAAAAATTACTACCAACCCAAAATGTCCCTATTTCATCTCTGTTGCTCCTACACACCCATACTCTGTGATGTAAACAAAACAATGTTAACATTAGGGATGTGCAATATTTCTATAATTTTCCACTGTGCAATTAAGTGAAGTTTTGGGAAAAGTAATAAAAATTATGTTAACTGCAAACCAATCATTTAGCGCTATTTCTTAGCACCAAATCCCGCATGATGAAACAACAGCCATATGTGTTCTGCTCATTCACATCCATCCCATGCTCCTCTGATAGGCGCTTTCCTTGAATAGGTGGGAAATTACGAGACATGGTGTCATTGTATTATTTTGTGCATTTTGTGTAATGATCCCAGAATTTATCCAACACCACGGTAGTGTAGCATAATATTGCTAATCAACAGTGGCCTGATTACAATGGGTGAGGTAAAAGAGTTAGAAATGCTGTTGTGTAAATGGAGCACATTTATTACATTTTGGGACTTTTCAAAGAAGTCAAGGCATGTTCTTGGGATCTATGAAACTGATAGCTTTTCAACAGAAAGAACATGCCTTCAATAGACATGTGTAGACTTTTTACTAGGTTGAAATGTCTACATAAGCAAAATTGGTGCAAATCCGTATGATCCCATTCAACTGTTTATTATGTTTCACCAACAGAGGATATTTTCCCCACGTGGGGCATCACCCCCACCTGAAGACCAAGTGCACCACACTGTCAAGGTACTTTACTGTTTAGCCAAGGCTTATGTGAAACTGCAGTAAATGTTTGAACCAAGACAGCATACAGACTGATGCTAAATTAGTAAGAGGGTTGAGACTTTTTTTAGGTCTTGTCTACTAGACAGCGAATGCGTTATCTGATGCCCAACATATTGGTAGTTTACAGTCAACTCAGAGTTCGTCCATTGCTTACCATTGGTTGGCTTCATCGTCACTCTCATTTGCTTGCTACCTATTTGTTAGCTTGTATGGGGTTTCCTTCCTCTTCTTTTGTTTGCCTTTCCTCTGAAGCATGGACTCAATATTTGTATCCTTCTACTGCTAAATTTTTAGGTCCTCCTTTTTTCTTTTTGTTTAAGCACTCCACTACAGAGCATGTTTAACTGCTGTCTTCCAAGTGTCTCTCTCCTCCCCCATCCATGCTCTATGTTTTGTGTTCTCTTGCCCGTGTACTTGTCCCCTGCCTTCTCTCATTGCTCTCTTTCCCTCCACCCCATTGCTTTCTTTCCCTCTATTTTTCCCACTGTGTTTCTTTCACCCTACCCATACCCCATATGTTGCTTATCCCACCCATCTTCTGCTGCTACATCCTCTGTGATTCCACCCACCCCCTTCCATATTTCTTCTACCCCACCACACAATACACTTTTTCTTAGTTTGCTTGCTTCTCATGATCCTCCTGTTGCTCCCCTTCCATGATTCTGCCACCCTCGCAGTCCACGTTGCTTTCTCTTGATCATGATTCTCCCTTTGCAGTTGACTCTCAGGGAAGCTGGGGATATGTGGATCTGCTTTGCCAGAGAGTAGATGACCTGCACAACCTTTGGATCAACTTCACCAGAGAACAAATACTGCCGCTCCTCTTTTAAAGATGAGTGGTGACACCAAATGTTTGAGGGCCTCAAATCATGGCCTTGGGTGTCAAAGTGGAAGCTATTAGGCCCACTGATTTCTTTCACTAAAGTGCCTAACTCCTCCTGAAACATAACACCTGTTGTGTTCCTGTCCTCCCAGACATGCTGCAGAGTGAGTGTCACAGAGAAGCAAAGTGGTTGCTCTTTCTTTCTGCTCCACAATTTTTAAATTTTACTCCAAAGTCTCCACAGAATAACAAATTCACAATTTGAAGTCTTGCTTTTGAGGCAGCAAAGGTTATTGTGAACTACAGTGATTTAAGTGGGATGGAAAAGGTGGTGGAGGCTCTAAAAGGAGCGTGGCCTGAGTAATTAAAGGCATGGCTTAAAACATGTGAACTACATTTCAGTGCTTTACACAGCATGCTTTGCCTGATCAGCATTTAGGTGCCTCATTGTGAGTTTTCTATTATTCTATCCAGACATAGCACAAGACAACAAACATGCCTTAAACAAGCCAGATCCATTGACTTTTTATGTGCGCATTAGCATTCTGATATAAATGAGTAACAAAAGCGATTTTATTTTATACAATTGGAATTGGCAAATTTATGAACATGTAATCTGAATACTGTTGGCCCTTTGACTCACACTGCCTTCAGCCTCAGCTCCAGAGCTCTCAGTTGTGCCCATTATGAACACCCTCCCAAAAATGAAATTCACCGGAACACCTAATTGTGACTCAGCTCAAATGCAAAATGCACGTACTGGGAAATCAAATAGCCTAGCTTTTTAAATCTGAGACCTCTTGGTTTTGCCAATACTTAGTAAAGTCAGTTCCAATTACAGATCAAAATGTTGGTAATTCAAAGAGTGATTACAAATGTTAACATATTAAAAGTCTTTAGGTATGTAAAATATACATTTTATATACAGTGACATTTTGCTAAAACCATTACCAAAGCCAATTGGAACCAAAGGCTAGACCAATTTGCTTTGAAAATGCTTGTTCCTTGTTTAGTTTTCAAAGTACCCTGGAAAGTCATCATCAGGTAGAAGATGCAAGAGCATCTTCACTTGGTAGCCAGAGAATTAACTGATGAACACTGCCTGATGTTCCGATTGGTTTTCTTTGAAACCTGTCAAAGTAATTAAATAGCCATTTTTTGCTCCAGATGTCACTTCAGCACACTCGCAGGCTAACGATTGAGACCGGTAACCAAGATAAAAGGAAAAAATATATCTTAAATGTATGATTGTTTGTATGTAGAACGTTACGGACAGTAGTGGTTGCTACCTGACCCGGGTGGTGGGACAGGGGCACAGAGGGAGGGGGGACAAAAAAAGTAAAAAAACAAAAAAGAAACACTCACCTGTGATGGCCAGACAGCCACCTCCTCTCCTCCGTCCTCTTTTTCCTGACTCTGGTCTTGCAGCAGGATGCAGGAAGCAGCAGGAAGCCCCCAGCCTCCTGAAAGCCAATCACAATGCTGCAATGCTGCGTTGTGATTGGTCTGAGCGCCACGGATAGGCGCATAGCCAGGGAATGGGGGCTTGGGCTTGTTATCCATGCAGGTTGTAAAGCAGGCTGCATGGAGAAGTTGTGAAGTGTGCATGAATGTTTGGCTGACCCAAGAGGGCCTTCCAAACATTCATGTGCACTTACGAGTGGGCAAACCTCTCCTCCCCTGCTCCTCTGTCATTGGAGCAGCCCCGTCCCAAATGCAAAGCTGCAGCAGAAGGAAACATAAAATTATAGTAAAGTTATTATCATTTTATGTTTCCTTACATTCCCTGCTGCGAAACAGTGGGGCGATGCTCCTCTCCTTAGCAGAGGAGCCGCCACTGGTTACGGAGGAAAGGCAGTAACATTGCATTTGTTTGCTTAAACTTACCGCAGAATGTCAGCAGTTTCAGAAAACCTTCTGAATAAGCTTGCTACTGTTTAAAAGTTACTTAGGAGTTCCTTTAGAGTCCTTTCTTTTCTGTGTTTTTGCTGAGATACAAGGTAAAAGTGAAAACAAAGCAAACTTTTAATGGCTGGATTACTGTAGCAAAACTTAAGAACAAAGAGAGAAAGCCAAACGCTGATTGGTGTACATTGGATGAACTTGAATTCTGTGAAAATTATTTAAAATGGATGTAACACACGCCTCTGCAACCCTTGTGGCACATTCTGACCCCATCCTTTCAGGGGCCTCTCAGTCCTTCAGCGGCCCCCATTCAGGCCAAGGTCAATGAATATCTCTGAGATATGGGAGAGACACATGTGCCTCTGATAACATTCTGCAGGGGTAACCCATTATTTTGGTTATGCCACTGATTTAAAGTGGAAACAATATTTGATAAACTCTGATTACAAAAAAAAAGAATTTGAAAAATTATGACTGCACATTTTCAGCCAGTATTTACTAACAGGATTTTTTTTTATGATACTGAAAGTCATAGGCTATTTTCAATGACAGGACAGCACCTTGAGCAATATTTTGTGTGGCCTTTCTAATTATTTTTTCCTGTTGATGCAACCCATGCTTTAGATCCGAATTGGTTTTCACATTCCTACATGAAGAGAATCTGATACTTCCAGAGCAAGGTTAATCATTTCCATTTAATGCAACAGTATTCAAATTCCTGGCAGAATTCCCTAAGTTTTATTCGAAAACTCTTGTTTATTCTAGCCTGTGTTTCCCAGTTGACAATAAGAGAAAGTTGTAAAGAGAATAACGGGGAACAGTGGAGCATCAATTCCAGAGAGAATCACATCCCAAAAACATGAATAATAACCGAGCCTAACATATCTGTAGCCCAGTACAGAAGAGAAAAGATGACTCTCTCAATAATCCAAAGAAGATGCTGTCAAGTCTCGAAAACTACCTTTATTTCTCCTTTCATTCGCTCCCCTTCCCTCTGTCGAGCTGTCAGATCCTTTATATAGTCATGCAGGGTTTCATCAGCTTAAAGCTGGATCTGAAAGAAATTCGTCATTCTGAATCCATGTCATTTCCAGAGTAGACTAGAAAAGGAGGTCAGTGTTAAAAAATCATGACAGGATACGAAAATACACCTGCCTGAATGACATGAATTCACAATACGTGATCCTAACTGATTTAGAAAATGGTTACATCATTGAAGGAAGATAAAAGGGCACTATGACAGGGTTTCATTCAATTTCAAAGTGAGACTCAAACTGTAACTGAGCATGTTAATAAATTGCAAAAGCAGTGCTTGACGCCCGCGTGAAATGGCAGCGGATACGTGAGCTCCGGATCGAGGACACAGGCGGAGGCTGCTTTTCGCAGGTCTCGTGACCCGTTCTTTTACTGAAGTGCGGTTCCTGCCCTATGAATCGCCCGACGACCATCTGGTAGTGCTAATTGCACACCAGCAGCAATTTTCTTCAGGTATTTTGGCATCGTCATTGCCGCTTCAGACGCGACTGCCATTTTACGATGCGGCCGCATTTGCAGTTACCCACCTCATGGTGCTGAAGTGGCGTTTTTCTTCTTCCCTGACATTTGGCAGCTTATGTTACCGTGGGTCTCCTCCACCATGTTATAGCCCACTTTAACTTTAACTATGGCAGGAGTTTTGCTGCAGTTGGTTATATAAGCGCTGCTATTGTGAATCATTTCTCTGCTTCAAATAACCGTCACTCTCTCCTTCATGAATGCGGTTGCAACGATTATTTGTAACATAATGCTGCTCTTTACTTACAACAACCACCATTTTTTTCTTTTCGCTTCACGAACGTGGTTGCTACAAACACCACTTCTGCAGTGCTGAAGCTGAATGTCCTATTTGCCTCATTATTTTCTCCTTTGTACTAATTCTTCTGTGGCCTAGCGCTCTACTTTCAAAAGCACGCATATAGCACTCTATATCTCTTCTAACGACCTCCTCAGTTAGTTTATAGGGAGACTAAGGAAGTTTAATCCCCCATCATCACCTCCTACACGCAAATTCATCAATAGTTCTACGGTTTTCTCAAAGCTTGCTGCAATGTAGTCTGCCACAGCTTCTCAATCAAAAGTTGTGACATCCTCACCTATGCAGTCAATGCCATCCATCCCAGGGAATTCTGCCAAGCTTAATCATAAACACCTCAAAAAGGACCCTCCCTCCTCGACAAAATCACCTCCTCCTGTTTCGCTGGATCTCTTATTGGAGGAAATTTGGGCCTTGAAGCCTTATATGGAGCAGACAAACTCTAAACGTCAGTTTTTGACTGAGCGCTGGTCACAACTAGATGAAAGACTTGTTGCAGTAGAGCAAGGGTGTTTCCTCTTTCAATGCAACTGAGAGTAAAGTTAATGTTCTTCAATCACAAATAATCTCCTTACAGAAGCACGTCGAGGATTTAGAAAATAGAAATCGAAGAAATAACCTACTCATTTATAGCTTGCCGGAGAACACAGAAGGTGCAGACTCTCTCTCTTTCTTTAAATCCTTTCTACCTAAAGTGTTGGATCTCCCTACAGAGACTATCTTGAACATTCAATGTGCACATAGATTAGGGCGTCAAAATGCTGACACTTATGGTTCTAAGCATCCAAGAGGTGTTATTCTGTACTTTTTACAACAAGAGACGCTGGGTATACATAAGCCGTATCAAATCTATGACTAAGGCATACAGCATACCACCAAGCCTGGAAGGATAAATCAGATAAGGACTTCCAATGTTTGGTAATCTGCTGAAAAGCTACCCCAAAAGCAAGTCTAAGATTTGCATGTATATTTGGGAGTGAGACCAGTCATCTGAAAGAGATCCCCAAAAACTATTAGAAAACGAAAGGGGTATAGGGGAGTTAAAGATGAGGGTAAATTGTTTTCACACCCGTGTCCAAAAATCATGTACGTTGGGACAAGTAAAAAGCATATGCTTTAAATCAGCATATATGAAGGGACAAGACCAACAAGTATTGGATATGTCCGGATTTATTCTATGAAGAAGTGCAGGGAAAAGAGTAATCTATTGTAGATATTGAAGAGGGGTTGTGTAGTGTTAGCTGCTCTAAAGGATTTTCATATGATGATCCAAATTTTGTTCCATAAAGTGATAGGCAAGGATACATCTAAATCACGTTCCCAGTCCAGTTCTACTTTAGTTTTTTCTCTAAGTGACTGTGGTATGTGCAGAGAAGTATATATGT
The DNA here is from genome assembly GCF_964204655.1 of Triturus cristatus. Taxonomy (NCBI): domain Eukaryota; kingdom Metazoa; phylum Chordata; class Amphibia; order Caudata; family Salamandridae; genus Triturus; species Triturus cristatus. The sequence continues at coordinate 318,918,267 of NC_140588.1, forward strand.
TAAATGCTTTAGGGCATTAGCTGAGAAAATCTCGGGAAAGACTGATAGAAGAGCTAAACGAGATAGGATTGTGAGCAATTGGGTAAGTGTTAGAAGGTGGTTCTGACACTGTGGGCCGTCCGGATTTTTCGCTTTTTGAGCACCTAATTGTTGAGCTTTTACTGTGGGGGAGCCTCATAATTAGGGACTCACCCTCAGTGAACTCAGAATGAAGGAGACTGCATGGGGATTTTACTGGTGTCCCCCTGGCTTGACCAGGCCACTGCGCAGCAGCTGGAGTAAGGGACACCAAGCTGGTTACATGCAGACACATGTGTACATGTGTGTGCACAGGTGTAGGGGCTGCGAAGGGGAGATTCCTAGTGTGTGCAGTCCAGGAGCAGCTACAGAGGGAATGGTGTGGCAGGACTTATGCAGAAATTGGTGGTGACATGGAATAGGTTTTATACACTGGGAAGGAACATGCCAGGGAAAGTTAGTGTGTTTTACTGTTTTTCACTTCATAATTCCCCTATGGGGATGTGGAGCCCATGGGCTAGAGTAACTTTCATAAGGCCTACAGATTCCAGACACGCACTAAAGTCCACTGTAACGGAGGTGAAAAGGAGTATTCTGCAGAGTCCAAAGTCATATTTGTACTGCTTTTGGGTCATCCAGAAATGTCACATTTCTCTGAGTCAGTCATAACCAGGGCCTGGCTGAGGATTGACCTCAGCTGGATGGATTGATAACCTTTCTTCCACAAGCTAAGGATCCCTCTCCATGAAGAGTAGATGGGTGGGGCTACAGGCTCATCCATCAGCAGTTATCACTGGGTGCCAGGCACCAGGCTGCACCAAGGAGGGAAGGCAGCGAGGGGGGAAGCTTTTTCAGAGACCATGTGGCCAGAGACGGCATTTTGAACAAACCCAGTGGCTAGGCAGGAAGGAGGGAGCAGGGGCAGTGAAGTGATGTGTCGCTGTTTGATAGGACAAACAGAGACTTCCTGCCAGCCCCCTACTCAACTTTTAAAAAGTGTTTGCACAGGAAGAGAAGCTCTCTCTGGGGTGTGGTCTGCTGAGGCAGAAGGTGCTGGAGCCCGGCACAATGGGCAGTTGGAAGGAGGAACCCCCTGACTGCCCCCCAGGGTCCATACAATGCCAGAAGAAGAGTCCAGGACCAGTGCACAGAAGCAGTGGCCTCTGCTCAGGGAGAGGAGAAGCCCAGGAGGAGAGCCAAGTGAAAGGCTGGTGCAGGGAGCCAGTGAAGACCGCTCCCTGCAGAGTGCACCCTCCGGGAGACAAGGAGGGCGAATGCAAGTGCTCCCAGTGGCTGGGTTGCGCCACCAGGAGCAAGAAGATGCGAAAATGGAGAAGATCGGACCCCCGGGGGCAGAGATATGCCCCCTGGAAGGTAAGCGACCTTTGACCCCTGAGAAGACCAACGACGAAGCATGTGGGGCTCCGCCGCCGGTCTCAGAGATGCCCCCAGAGTGGGTCAAGTCCCGGGGGCTGCCCCCAGAAGAAGGGAAGCCGGGGAGCGCTGTTGCGCTCCCCATGAGAGTGCCCTGCAGGGGGGCCAGGAGCCCACCCTGACCCCCACCGAAGATGGAGGTGGGGAGCGCCGTGGCGCCCCCCATGAAGAGGTCTGTAGGGGCCTGGGACCCCATCCCTGGGACCCGAAGCCAAGCCAGGGAGCGCCATCGCGCTCCCTGTGAAGATATCCCCCTGGGGGCCAGGAGCCCACCTGGCACCCGCTGAAGAAGAACCGACGGGGAGCACCATTGCGCTACCCGTGAAGAGGAGCAGGAGGGGCCGGGACACCATCCCCGAAGCAAATCGGGGGGGTGCCGTCGTGCCCCCCGTGAAGATGGCCCCAGGGCCCAGGAACCCATCCCCGGGCCCCGAGGAGGGAGAAGGCGGGGGAGTGCCGTCGCACTCCCCCAAAGTCCTGGAGGACCCACAGGATTCCCCGCGTCTGCCTGCCGGAGCGGACAGACCCGAAGAGAGGCGCCGGCTCCGGTGGCAGCACAGAAGAGTGCTGGCCGGGTGGGGAGCCGGCGGGGGCAGCCGGGGGTGGGCTCCCCAGGTTGCCCTCCACTGAAGTGGCACGTGGGGGTCCCAGGTGGGACCGAGGCCCCAAAGGAAAAGAGAAGAGCTGCACGGGGCCCGGGTGGGACCGGGCCCCAGAAGACTGGCACAGCAGCCGGGGGTGGGCCCCCCGAGCCACATCCCCTTACCTGGGGGTCCGGGTGGGACCAGGCCCCCCAACGAGCCTGGTGATGCAGGAGGGCCCGGGTGATACCGGGCCCCCGTGAAGAAGTGCAAGTTGAGCGGCTCTCCCCAGCACAGCGGGAGACCCGCTGTTCAAATATGCAGGAAACACGAGAGAAGTACCCCATAATGCATTGCAGAGCCTAAACATCCCTGAATGTAAACAGTGTTTTCTCTACTTGTGGTGGCCCCAGGAGGACGGGGTCACCACCACACAGGTGCAAAGGTGCTGGGGGAGCTGCTGGAGAAGCGCAGTCTGCCCCCCAGCATGAAGAGGAGTTCCTCCCTAAGTCACATGGGGACTTGAAAAGAATAACCCCTCAAGGGCTCAGCCAGCATTTAACACCTTCTGGGCTGGAACTTTTGTTCTACAGCTGAAGGTGTATTGAGAAGAGCACCAAGGAGTGAAGCGCTGAGTTTGGGATGTCTGGAGAAGGGCATCCCCTGGAGGTGTGATTGCACCAGAAATGCTTTTACTAACATTATTTCTTTTAGAGGGACTGAAGGTCACATGTTTAATGTGAAGTGCCTGTGTAAGATGAAGTCATAAGCAAAGTGGGGTTATGTTGTCAGACATTCCTGTTAGGGTGTCTGGCTGTATATGCGTAATCCTGTGATTTCACTGTGATGCCTTTAGGGGCTGAAATTGCAATGCATTCTAATAATACCCAAATGTGATGAGTACTGTCATTCTAAAGTGATGCTTAAACATGTATTCTTGCTGCTGTGCTTAGGTGAAGAACCCAGACTGCTAGCCCTTAAGATGTAGAGGTGTATACTTCCTGGTCAGTAGGAAATGCTCAGTCAGGGTTGTGACGACTGGAAACACGCTGAGATCAACCCCCTCCTGAAGAAACCCTCGTTAGACCCCACCGACCTCAAAAACTACAGACCCATCTCCCTGCTCCCGTTCCCAGCGAAAGTCATCGAGAAAGCCATCAACAGCCAACTCGCCACATTCATCGAAGAGCACAACATCCTCGACTCCTCCCAATCCGGCTTCAGAAAAAACCACAGTACGGAAACCGCCCGCCTCGCAGCAACAGACGACATCCGTACCTTATTGGACAAAGGAGAAACAGCAGCCCTCATCCTCCTCGACCTCTCAGCGGCATTCGACACAGTCTCTCACCGCACCCTAATACGCAGACTCCATGACGCAGGGATCCAAGACAAGGCCCTCGACTGGATCCACTCCTTCCTCTCTGGCAGAACGCAGCGGGTCAGACTCCCCCTTTCCTCTCGGACCCTAAACCTGCCACCTGCGGAGTCCCCCAGGGGTCCTCCCTCAGCCCTACGCTCTTCAATATCTACATGGCTCCACTCGCCCCATCGTCAGAACTTACGAACTCAACATTGTGTCATACGCAGACGGCACACAACTCATCCTCTCCCTATGGAACGAACCCAACACCGCCAGACACAACTTTCGAGAAGGCATGGAAGCTGTCGCCAAATGGATGAAAAACAGCTGCCTACAACTAAACACCAACAAAACGAATGTGCTCATCATGGGCCCAAACCCAGATGCCTGGAAAGACACCTGGTGGCCCCCCGCCCTTGGAATCCCGCCCACCCCCACGGACCACGCATGCAACCTGGGAATCATCCTGGACTCAGAGCTCAAAATGGACCGCCAGATCAACTCTGTCTCGTCCTCCTGCTTCCACACCCTCTGCCTCCTACGTAAGACCTTCAAATGGATCCCCCTCGAACACAGAAAGACCGTCACTCATGCCCTGGTCACCAGCAGGCTTGACTACGGCAACGCACTCTATGCCGGAATAAACAAAAACCTCACACACAAGCTACAGAACATCCAAAACGCTGCCGCAAGACTGGTCCTTAACGTGGCAAGACACTGACACATTTCCCAGCACCTGCGCACACACCACTGGCTCCCCATCGAAGCTAGAGTCTCCTTCAAGATGCTAACCCACGTTCACAAGGCCCTCCAGGACACCGGACCAGCATACCTGAATAGCCAACTCAAATTTTACGCACCTCAAAGGACCCTACAATCAGCCCAGCTCTCCTACGCCATGGTCCCTCGTACCAGAAAGACCAGATCGGGAGGCCGCTCCTTCTCCTTCCACGCGGCCAGAGCCTGGAACGACCTTCCGCTCCACCTCAGACAGATAACATCGCTCCCCATCTTTGCAAGAACCCTCAAAACAGACAGACCATCTCCTTGATGGACTGGAACCTGCGAACACCCCCCACACCCCACAGCGCCTTGAGACCCTTACGGGTGAGTAGTTGCGCTTAACAAATACCTGATTTGATTTGATTTGATTTGATTTGATTTGATGTGTGTGTCACCAAGGCAGGGTTACCTATTTTATATGCTTGTTGAGAAAATGGAGGGGGGCGCCACTGGGATGGTGCCAGTGCGCAGGGCCCTCGCTCCAGGTTATGTTCAACTAACTGCATTGGGGGCAAGATGATGTCCACACATGGGAGTGGTGGTACTAGACCCCACCCCCCTACAGGAGGGGTGGAGATGTTATGCAATGTCACACAGTAATTCCAACAGCTTATGTATATTTGTAAATTGGTGCATAGTATTGAGTAGGGTGTGTGTTTAATAAATGTACTCTTACTTTTATAAAGCAAAGTACAGACTGGACGATCAATTATTGAGTGTTATTTCTGCGCACCTGCAAATGGTGATTACTAGCCCACACCACCTCCCTTGAGTAAGCCTCAGGCTGCTCTGCAAGGCTACCCTCTGAGAGTCTGGCGCTACAATTGGGCGTTTGGTTCCCAGTGAAGGACAAATGTAGTCATGTTATTTGTGCAGGCATCACAGATGCTGCCTTGTTTTCCAACAGTAAGAATTAGGTTCAATGTTTTGTAAAGTATTTGGGGGAAGATTTACGAGCCCCGTTGTGTCACTTCAGTCACGCAGCGGCGGCATAAACCATGCACCACGTTGCGCCCTATTTACAACATGACGCATCTAGGGAGATGCGTCACGTTGTAAAGCCCTGCGCCACATGAAACCTGCGTCAGGTTTCATGTGGGTGTTCCGTCGCAGGAACGCCTCGGAAAAGTGCCTGAGTGAAATCTACAAGATTTCACTCAGTCACTTTTCTGACGCCGCTGCGTCAAAACCTTGCGCCTACTTGAAGCAGGCGTAAGGCGTGATGCCCCATGTTGAGGATAGGCCAGGTTGGAACAGTGCTGGAAATGCGTCGCGTCTGCGACACAAATCCAGCACTGCACCAACCTTACGCTGGCAGATGCAATACGCATCTGATTATCCTTGCGCCATGATGCGCCGCATTGTAAATGCGGCACATCTGTGGTGGCGCAAGGGTAAACTTGCGTCACGCATCTTTCCTGGCGCATTCCTACTGATTTGCAGGGATACGCCAGGAAACGTAATTCTGCCCCTTGGTATTTATTACTAAATGATAGAGGAAAATTAAAAAGAGCTTTAGCCTGAGAAAAGGATAGGACTACATCATCTTGAATGAGTTGGTTAACCCAGATAAGACCGTTCTGTCTCCAAGATTTCCAGTATATAGGTTTGCCATTAATCAGTATGCATATATTATGCCAAATGGTGAATTGTAGAAGTGAATGTTTATCAGTGGAGATGTCTGACAAAAAAGAACCAATAAATTATTAGTAAATTTGACTATGGAATTAGAAAGTCTCTGGGGTTTTCGTGTAAATGACAAATATTCTTGAAAAGAGAAAGGGGCAAGGTATGAGTGTTCAAGAAGAACCCATAAAGGAGAGTCCGCTGAACAGCCAATTAACCAATGAGATGCTTGAAGCAAAATGAAGGCTCTGTGATAGGTAGGAAAATCAGGGAAGTTAATACCACCTAGTTTGGGGAGAATTCAAACTACGGACATTCCAGGTGACAATATTCAATGACATAAATGAAAAGTTGAAAAAAACATTTGAATCTGACCAGACAAAAAACTTAACTCAGAAAGAAAACCACTACATCCCACAAATAAGTATAAATACAGCATGAGGAAAAAAAGACAAAAGAAAGGAAAGGTCGTAAATAGAAAATTCCAGAAATAGTAATGGAAGGTAAGAAGTATCAAATGAAGAGAAGGAAGAGATAGAATGAGAGGAAGGATAACAGAAGATAAGAAAGATAGAAAAACAAAAAAGAGATAACACATACCTACAAAAAGTCCAAATATGAGGGGAGGGGGGTGAAATCACATGAAAAGACAGTGCATCCAGATCTCACAAAGGGAGGCACACAAGGGCGACTGGATATTACACAATGCGATACAACAGGATAATCATACAGCGGGGGAACCTACAGGGAAAAAGAGGTACAGTTAACCTATGGATAAATAATAGGAGAGTAAACATATAATCAGGATAACATGGAATGAACTTGGATAAAGATAAAAAAGAGAAAAATGTATAAAAGGATGCAAAAAAAGGAGATAACAACATCCATAAAATAAAGCATTATAATTAAACAAAGTGAGAAGATGAGGCGCCAGTGGTGTCCATGGTTTCAACCATACAAGCATTAAGAAAACTTTCATCTTCGCAGGGTATTTGTATGAGGTCGTTTTGTTTCTGTATGTGACCTTAAAGAGACATGGGTGGAACAGACCATATCTAGCACCTAGAGTATGGAGATCCGGCCTAATATTAAGAAACTCTCTACAATGGTCAGCAGTAAATTTGGTATAGTCTTGTGAAAATAATAACATGTGCCCTAACCATGATAGACGAGGTGACTTTTTAGAAGCTGATAGGACTTTAAGCAGATCTGTATACTATAAAACAGATTAGTACAAATCCTGCTAATGCTGAAGTCCAACAAGAAACACTTACAATAGAGGAGAAAGTAAAAAAAATATTATGTTACAGGAAATACACAATGTCTCTTCCACCTGAAATCTTCAAAAGCTTGCAATAGATAGGTGCCATTGTTCATCATTAGCAGGTCATCCAAGTTCCCAAAAGACAGTTGGTGCAACAACCCTTTTTGTGGCCATCTATTTCTCAGGATTTAAAGGTTTATGCTCACACAAAAAGTTCTCATTTAGCTCCCGGAGGACTGTTATAACCAATTACTGTGAAACCGAGGCCCTGGCATACAGTTTCTCTAGATTGTATTATAGAACTGCATGAAGAACATAAGAGATAGCATTCTATTTTGATGAAGGTTGATTTTCTGACTGACGTTGTATATGTTGTCCCTCTTGAAGGGTTACTTTCTGCTAAAAGTTCATTTCTCACTTCTGGTAGTCTCCCTCTTGCAGTCTTTATGTGATCTACTAAAGAATGATGAACATTTGTTATTCAGGCACCACCCTCAGACGGATGGACAGTCAGATAGAGTAAACCAATTTTCGGAGCTATATCTCTGATATTATTTACTGCAAGAAAATAGTAATTGGTTAGATTATCTTTGAATGGTGGAATTTGCATATAATAATTCACAACACAAATCCATTGTTTTTCCCAGTTTTTTTTTTTAAAGGTTCCCATCCTCTTATGATAGGCAAGGAAATGTCATTGCTTTTAGAGAAAATCACTGCTATTGAAGACTTGCATGAACAAAGTACCATAGACTTGCTCAGCAATGTCTAAAACAAACACATAAGCAGTATGCTGGCAGACATTGTAGTGAATTACCAATGTAGGTTGAGTTATTAACCCGGAAATTCGGTTGTGCTGTCAATCAAAAAATGATTTACACTTGATAGGTTGCTCAAAGCTCGAAAATAAAATTATGGGGCCATTTGGGGTTGTTGGAAAATAAATCAATAACCTTCAAGTTATAAATACCACCAACATCCCCAATGCATCCAGTATTTCATGTCTCATTTTGAAAACCAGTAACGGAAGGAGCACTAAAATTGCCCCGTCCTACTACAATTGAAATTGAAGGGCAACAGTAATTTCAGATCTGAACAATACTTGATTCTAAAAGAAATAGGGGGAAGTTGTACTATATTATAGACTGGAAGGGATATGGTCCAGAAGAATGAGCATGGGAATTTTTTTTATTTTGTGTTAACTCAACTTATGTCACATGGCTGAATTGATTATTATGTTCCTACCTGAAGAGTATCAGAGACTTCCAGAGCTAATTTGTGATTGCAGTGTTAATATTTTCCGTGTAATAAAGCAATATAAAAGATCCTCACAGAAGAATTTACTAAGCATTAATATAAAACTACTGTTTAATATAGCCGGTGTTTTTCAAGATGACAGTGTAAGAAATTGGGCTATTAGTTGCAAAGTATGTGACTCCTTCACAAGTAATAGATACCCAATTGTCTTTTTACTGGGAACCAAGAAGCCCATTGTAGCACTTGCCTCTCTCAAGGTAGCAAAGCGGAGCAGTCTAAGGCCTACTCTGGGTAGGTAGTGTGGGCTAGTAACCCCAGTTCGCGGGTACACAACAACACTCTCTAAATCATTGTACAGTCTGCTTTTTCTTTGAATAATGAAAACTACTTTCATTACACACAAACTACTGAACACTACACATTTAATTTCATATATGTACATCACGTAGATGGAAATACCGTTGGTGACATCCTCAACCTGCCAAAGAGGACCTACATCTCCCAGCACCTGAAAGACATCCACTGGCTACTCACCCAGAAGAGATGTCAATTCAAGCTCCTGCCCACACCTACAAAGCCCTCCACAAGCAAGAACCCCCCCCCCACATGAACCACTCCCTGAACTTCCACCTACCTCCCAGGAACCTCCAATTATCTTGCCCTTGCACACATACCACACTTCCAACGCTGCTGCACCAGAGAACACTCCTTCTCCTACCTAGTCGCCTAGTCCTGGAATGCCCATCCCCTCCACCTCTGTACTTCACCCTCACTGACCCACATCAGGAAGGGACTCGAAACCTGGCTCTTCGACTGACACCACAGCATAGTGACTGGGTACCTTCTCAGGTGAGAAGCAGCACTTTAGAAATACCGCTTGACTGATTGACACCCTTACATCACATTACACTCCTAGTGAGGGGCATACTTTTAAAATAAAGCAGGCCTACTGGCCTTGTCAGGTTGTGGCCACATTAGTAAAAATCAGCCACATGTTAAAATGTTAAATTGCACGGACATTTAAATACAGAAGCACAGTATTAATCATCAATAGCATTCAAGATAATGATAAACATCGTATTGTCAATGTTGCCAACAAAGCATTTTCAATTCAAACATGTGAGTAAGAGTCTTCCTTTTCCTACCATTAGTTAACTATTGCAGTCATAAGACCAACCACAAGAGGTCTCCGTACTCCAGGACCTAAGACACGCTTGAGTCAGGACATTGAAATGTGGTAACGTTTAACCTCACTGCTCACTCCCACTAAGGATATTCTTAAGGAACAGACTTAAAGTTTAGAATTTTTAAAACTGTGTTTTTAACGCACAGTAGTGTCATTATTACCTTCTCAGCCATGCTTGCACCCCGCGCCGCCTTACGCTTTCCTCCCCGGTCCACCATGGGGTTTCCCGCTTGAGTGGAGGGAGATCGCGAGAAGGTGGAAGTTGTACTATGCACTTCCAGGGGAGTCGGCACGGAAGTCAGCTTTCTAGTAGGTGACCTCCACTATTTAATGGGCATACCAGGCACGACACGCAGCGGACGTGCGCAGCAGACGTGCGCAGCGGGCACGCCTGAGGCAAGCCCGATTGCGCCCGTCTGCGCCCGATCGTAGCCAGGAGCAAGAACCCCTGCATGTTCTGGGTCAGAACCAGGTTTCTGCCCAAAGGGTGCACGCACCTACACTAGTCAGAAACTCCTTGAGAGTGGACAAAGGAGCCTGAACAAATGCTTTCACCTGACAAAGGCCACACCCTGTACTCCTGCAACATTGGAAGGGCCCTTTGCATGTAGCTCTTGTAGATTTCCGAGTCTGCAATCGACTCAACTCCTATTCGATAATACTACACCTGATAATAATAAAAGACAGCCCAACCCACAAGTAATGACAGAACCTCCGTCTCAGACTCCTTCAGGGAACAAACCCTGTAACTGCCTACTTGGTAATGTGAGATCAATGCCTAAACATGCAGTGGAAATCTGGGACCTCCTCTCTTCCAAACATCATGACATTGGTTTCCTGACTGAATCGCGGCTTAAACCTAGCTCCACCCCTACCATAGCAATAGCACTACCAGAGGGATTTTGCATCCTAAGTCTTGATAGGCCAACTAAGGTAGGGGGGTATAGCTATAGTTTCTAGAGATTCTAGTCTTCACTTCTAGTTTTCAGAATTGACCTGCACCCGCAACACAGCTGGAAAGGCGTCTTGGTCTACCGGCCTCACGGCCCACTCCAGGATTTCTCACTCCAACAGATGAAACTAATCTCTTCGCATGTCATTCCCACCAAAAATGTCGTCCTTTTGGGTGACTTTAATGTTCATAGCAAAGACACCTCGAATCAGGATGCCGTGTCGCTCCTAACAGATCTACTAACATTAGATTTAAATAAGATCAACAAAGGGCCCACTCACTCTGCAGGACACACGTTAGATCTCATTTTCACCAACTCTTCCAATATGCTGTGCGGAGCCACCAGCCCACTCACATGGACCGACCACTCACTGATTGAATTCCAACTTAGGAGCCCAAGGCCACATGACACGCTATCCTTCAACTTCCCGGAGTGGAGGCAGACAGTGGCACAAAATTACTCCTGATCATTTTCAGGATTTAAGTCCCACTCATTGGAATCTCGATACAGAGAAGATTGAGGCTGGCCTAGCCCGATACAACTTTACTATAAAAATGGCCATTGATCTCTTGGCCCCTCTAAAGCAATGTACCAGACAGCTTGGTTCACTTCTGTCCTCAAGCTATAAAAGAGTTTCTGGAAAGAACTGGAGTGGCGCTGGCGCCTTTCTTACAATGCACTAGACAAAGCACACTATAAAACGTCTCTGTCTAAATATCACAAAAACATAAAATGCTCACAAAGCCCATATTGCAGTGCAACTAGAGCAGGCTGGGAATCCCCCAAAAACCCTTTACCAGATTCTTAAACCTTTTACTCACCCAGAGTTAGGCAATAATGAGAAAGCCCCTACACAAGCTTTATGTGACAAAATTGCTACGCATCTCACAAAGAAAATCGATATAATTTATGATAACATTATCCTAGACGGAAGCTGCCAACATAATCCCTCTGTTGGCCATGCACCCACCCTGCCTAATATGCAAAAACTTGAATGCTTCCCCTTGCTTGCGCCCAATGCTATAGACTCCTTACTCAACATGGTTAAATCGGGCTCACCTCTTGATATCATCCCGGCTAAGACCACCTCACTGCTGTCCAAACAGCTTGCTACCCCTATCTGTTCTATTCTAAATCTCTCGCTGGAAAAAGGTCTACTCCCTACTGAGTGGGAGGCAGCTCAAATTATTCCGATACGTAAAAACCTTGAGGCCCCTATGGACGACCTTTCCAGCTATTGACCTATCTCACTGTTACCTTTCCTGAGCAAGATTTTAGAAAAAACATATTAATAAACACCTTTTGGACTTTGTGGAAGCCTCCAGTTGTCTTGATCCCTCCCAGTCTGGTTTTAGACCCAGGCATAATACTTGGTCAGCTCTGATTGCAGTCACTGATAACATCAGACAGTCTCTGGACAACGGACAGGCAGTTCTACTGGTGCTGTTTGATCTGTCGGCGGCGTTCGACACTGTCTCACATCAAATCTTGCTCAGGAGACTCAGTGAAATTGGTATTCAACGGACAGAACTCAGACTATCAATATGTGCCCTTTCCGCTCTCAGACTGTGAAACTGCCTAAAGGAGTCCCTCAGGGATCCTGTCTCAGTCCCACTTTATTTAACATCTATGTTGTCCCATTGGCAGGATTACTTAGGAACTTAGGTTTTATACCTATCTCGTATGCTGATGATACTCAGCTCCTACTCTCCTTCGATAAAAACAACCCCAATGCTCAGTTCATCTTCTCAGAAGGTATGAAGACCATTGCCAGCTGGATGAGACACAATTTTCTCCAGCTCAATGCGGGAAAAACTCAAATTATGCTGTTGTGCGACGTATCTATGAGATGGTCCCTGAGCTGGTGGTCAGCGGAGCTGGGAACCACACAGACCCCCACGACCATGGTAAAAAACCTAGGCATCCGCCTGGACCAGAAGTTAATATTGAAGAAACTGGCCTCAAACACCACCAGTGCCTGTTTCCATGTTCTAAGCCTCCTGCGAAGGGTATTACCCTTTCTTCCTCGGTCCATTCAGAAAACCCTTATCCAGACACTAGTATTAAGTCACCTGGATTATTGCAATGCTCTGCTGATCTCAGCTAATGAAGTGTCATTGAACAGATTACAAGTGGTCCAAAATACCGCAGCCCGGCTGGTCACCAATGCTCCTCCCCATCCCTCTTCCCTTGCCGAGATTGCATTGGCTCCCAGTGCGTAAGCGGATTAGTTTTAAGATCTGTTGCATTGTTCACAAATCCCTAAACGACAAAGACCCCAGCTATCTGGAAGACAAATTTACGAAATACCAGCCTCCCTGTGCAACCTCGCTTATGATCATAATGTTAAAGCCCAAGAAAACTTAGGTTCAGAATATTTAAATACATTCTTAGAGGCTGCTGTGCCCCCTGAAGTCCCTATACACATTCTTATAAACAACCGCAATGGAGCGCACACCGCTAGCCCCTCCTCCGGGTCGCCCCAAGGGAAGCTGGTACATGAAGTTCCCGAGTGGTTCACCCCAGTGGGTGCAAGTAAGTACTTGTTTGATCTCTAGACCCGATACATGTCCCGGGTTTTAAAATATCGCCCGAGACATGGCTCGGGTTTCGGGATAACTTCCCTCCTCAGTAGAGAAAATAGTTAGGGGTGGAAGAGAGGGCCGCCAAGCAACCGTCAAAGGCCTCAGTGCCCGCACAGGCACGCAGGTGCGTCGTCCAGGAGCTCGTCAGCTCAAAGCTCGAGGGAGCCATTTTTATAAACAACCGCAATGGAGCGCACACCGCTAGCCCCTCCTCCGGGTCGCCCCAAGGGAAGCTGGTACATGAAGTTCCCGAGTGGTTCACCCCAGTGGGTGCAAGTAAGTACTTGTTTGATCTCTAGACCCGATACATGTCCCGGGTTTTAAAATATCGCCCGAGACATAGCTCGGGTTTCGGGATAACTTCCCTCCTCAGTAGAGAAAATAGTTAGGGGTGGAAGAGAGGGCCGCCAAGCAACCGTCAAAGGCCTCAGTGCCCGCACAGGCACGCAGGTGTGTCGTCCAGGAGCTCGTCAGCTCAAAGCTCGAGGGAGCCATTTTTATAAACAACCGCAATGGAGCGCACACCGCTAGCCCCTCCTCCGGGTCGCCCCAAGGGAAGCTGGTACATGAAGTTCCCGAGTTGTTCACCCCAGTGGGTGCAAGTAAGTACTTGTGTGATCTCTAGACCCGATACATGTCCCGGGTTTTAAAATATCACCCGAGATATGGCTCGGGTTTCGGGATAACTTCCCTCCTCAGTAGAGAAAATAGTTAGGGGTGGAAGAGAGGGCCGCCAAGCAACCGTCAAAGGCCTCAGTGCCCGCACAGGCACGCAGGTGCATCGTCCAGGAGCTTGTCAGCTCAAAGCTCGAGGGAGCCATTTTTATAAACAACCGCAATTCTGTTGGTAGTAAAAGGCACCCACGCTCGCAGCCAGCTCCCTTCGCATGTCCCAGGGTGGTGTGGGTGATGGAGCAGGGTTTTTACTTTTAAACCAAATACCGGTTTCATTTTCGTATGTCATTATTAAAAGTACTACTAATTAATTAGTAATTACTAAAGATTTGTCTTGTCTTGTCTAACCAACCTTATTAACAGAAGAATTACATGTGGGAATGCTATTGCATGGCTAAAATAATAAGTGAATTAAGTTGGTGAGCAAATTGACAATATAGATGTTGCTTATGTGATGTTATTGTGTTTTGCGCTTATAATTAATATGCATTAATGGCTTTTGATGTCGCAAATGGCTAGATAAATACATACACATAAGGGTATTAGCAGGGGAATAACACTGTATAATCATTTCCATGCAGTAATTATGTTTTTGTGTTTCCTTTACTTAAGTTGACCATTGTGGCCTACTGTAAAATGGCTACCACCCGCAGCCTGTATTTGAGTAGACGAAAATTGAAAGGAGGCTTTGCGCTGACTGCGACCTTGTCCTCCGATTAAACCGAAAAGCCATGAACATGACGACACATCTGGGAGTGATGCCAGATGCCCCTGAACATGAAGAATTGTTGCAAAATCCCTAATCCGACCTGATGAACTTATAATGGTCCCATGAATGAGATACATTTTATCCTAAAGAGACATCCGTAGAAGTAACAAATTAGTTATGGACTTCTAATTTCTATTCATTATTTGAGACTAGCAATACGTGAGAAAAACCATCGTTTTAACCTAATGTACCAGGACGACATAATTTCCGCCATTCGACTTTTGAAAAAGATATGTTTGCAACATTTGGAATGTAAATTTGGTATAAATATTAGTAGACTAGAGAGGTCTAGCGCCACTTCTTCCCGAACCATTGATCAGAGGTCCCGACGCTGACGGAGAGGACGGTGACTCTACATGACGGCTAGAGAACTTTAACTATTTGCTGAGGACCGTTTCTGACTTAGAAAACGACTTTTAGCCAGAATAGGTAAATATGGAGAAAATGATCTTGCATTTAATTGGCTTTTCTTACAATTTTTAGATAAACAATATTCTGTTTGAATTACTGTGCCGGGTGGTTATTTTATTGTCATGTTTATTGAATATTTAGAGTGTTAAGATGTTTCACCAAATCTATAGCAACTAGTTGATGCCATTGACCTCAGGGTACATGCAGATTGGTTAGGTACTGAAAAGTGTTTCCCCTTATACATGGCACGGATAGAGTGGTAGGATGAATGTTGGTGTTATGGGCCCCACCAGCGTTTGATGTGTGTGTGTGCGTGTGACTGCGAAATCACTCCGTCCGTGGAAGTAGAGGGGATTCGGAAGCTCCGATCTGCACCAGCTTCTTGGTAACAGAATGATGGTTAACTATTGTCTTGATCTGGTGAATTTGCGTGTATATAAGCTTATTGATTATTGATTGGTATCGATATTTGTACTAACACTGTATGTTGAAGTCGTATTGAGTTTTATGTAGTGTGTACGGCTTCTGGGACGTAGGAAGTCGGTGACAGTTCCGTAGTAGGGCAGAGGGAGCGCTGCTCTCGGAAGAGGCGGGATTGTTGGCCCTGTATGAAGACAGGGGAAAACGTGTGACAATTGAAGTTGCGCGTCGCATTGTCTGGGTTCGATGAGGTAGCATCGCCGTGTGTTGCCATTAGAAACGTATTTTCTGTGTGAGAGAAGTGTATATGATAGCGAAGGTTATCTGTGAAGTTCTGGTCTTAGGTAACAGGGATCCTTATGGCATTCCGATAACACTTATCACTAGAAAGGTAATAGGTATTCTCTGAGCTTGTTAGAAGGACAGAGCAGAGGTAAGTGCTGTTTTGTTAACGTGTGATATAATTCTGTAGTAGGACAGACTGTTCGCTGTTCTCGGGAAAGACAGAATTCTGTGTGAATGTACTACATTTTCTGGTGTGAAAGTGCGTGAATGAGAAGGCATTCTGGTTAATTGTGAAATTCTTAGGAGCATTCCGGAGAAAACAGTTAATTGGTGCTTGCTAGAAGGGTAGAGTAGAGGGATGTGCTACTTTATCAACGGAAGTAATGATTCCGTAGTGGGGCAGAGGTAAGCGCTGCTCTTGGGAAAGGCGGAATTCTCGTGGGAAAGGTCTTTTGCTGTTCTGTGGTTAGCGAAGCAGACAATGGAGATGTTTGTATCTAACAGACTCGTAAAAGTTGAAACAAAGTCTATCGAGTAGTTTTGTAAAGAAGGGGTAGACGAGAGACAGTAGACAGGAGCAGGAGCTGCTGCAGCGACTGCTGACGTCAGGAAGACCGCGCTGTGATTGGACAGTGGGTTAGAACGGTGGAAGCACAGTGATTGGTGTGCTAGTGTATGCCGCGCAAGGATTGGGAGACATACAGGGTGACGTAGACGCTCCAGGATTGGTGCGTTAGTATGAGTCGCGCTGGGATTCGAGGACTGAGTCAGTGACATAGACGCTCCGGATTGGTGCGTTAGTGTGAGTCGCGCTGCAATTGGACAGGAGATCGTACAGTTGTAGAAAAGACTAAAGGGTTGTGGAAAACAAGAAAATGTATTACCACGCTGAGGAAAAGAAAAAGAAATCCTTGTTTAGTAAGGTTAAGAACTGGTTTGACAAGGATAAGGATATTGTGACTAGGGAAGGACAGTTACTTCCTCCGATAAGAACCCCCGCATCCTTCATGGTTGCGAAATATGGGTATCATACCTGTATTTGGTTAGACAACTGGGCAAAGTATACTAAAGAGGATGGAGTTTTAGCTTTCCCGGAACATGGCTCATTTAATCTGGCCATATTGAGAAACTTACGGGAGAGGATGATGAGTCTAGAGCCTCGGCCTAGGCCGACGCAGTTTGAGGCATTGACTGAATGGGAAGATGAAATGCATGAGCGAGAAAAGCAGAGGAGTGGAGGAAACTACAGGTATATGTTCGGGCGAAAGTATGATCGCGAAACTCATCATGATCGGATGAGATGATGGCGAGATGCCAGTATGACTGAGGGATTATATCCTGTAATGACTGCAGAACAGACAGAAGGGAGAAAGTGTACAGAGAAAGAACATAATGTGGAAACAAGGAGGTATGGGGCGAATGAGTCTGATGATGATGTCTTAGATGACATGTTCTACAAAAGACCACCCCCATATAGACGAGAACCAGAAGTAGGAACACCAGTTACCCCAATGAGAGACACCCTGCGGATTATAAAGACAGAGGATACAACCCCTGAGTTGAAAAGCAGTAGTTCTCTTGCGGAAAGAGAGAGAGAAAGAGAGAGAGAAAGGGAGAATGAAATTGAGGATGAAAAGACAAGAGAACTAGCAAGAACCACATTTGAATTGACAGAGAAAATCAGAGAACTGACTAAAAATCTTGAAGCAGTTACGGTGCCTGTAACAATAGGACCGGTTATGCCTATTTTTGAAAAGCAGAGGACTGGTGAAGGTGGGTTAACAGTTCCATATGTAGGCAACAGACTGATTGTTCCTCCAGAACAGATAGAAATGAGATCGGAAGAAAATCAGTGGAGATCAGGAGAAAATTAGTGGAGCCATACCATATGTGGTGGAGAGTTGAATGAGCAGACTAACTCGGTTTTGAATTCTGGTTGTGTGGAAGGGAACAGAATGATTGGAGGATCGATCTTAGAACCACAAAGAGTGACAGAACCAGTGGGTGCAGAAAAATCTATGGGGATAACTGCTGAAGATTTGAATTATTGGCTGAAAGTTTTGCAGGGGAAAGAAAAGGAATCCCAGGCAATTGATGTAGCTAGACTACGTATAGAATAGGGGTGGGCGGAATTTGCGAAATTAACTTTCGCAAATTATCGCGAAAATGCAAAAAATCTCCGCAAACACGCCGGAAATATCGCGAAGACGCGGAAGTTTTTTACCCTCCTGTTTGCGGTATTTTTTGCGTGATTGCGGGTCGCCAACTTACCCATGCGGTTGCTCAAGGGCGCGGCCATCTTGTTTTCACTTGTCCCGCCCTCTCGCGATGCTTACTTCCTGTTCCGGGTCACGCAATGCATGTTCGCACCCGTTCGCGGTCGAAATTTCCTGTTCGCGACCGCTTTTACTTGATCGCGTTGCTTTTTGCTTGCTCGGGGAGAGAATATCGCGCGAACTTGCGCACGTGGTCGCAATGGGCGCGGCCATCTTGTTTTTCACTCTATTGCATGGTTCTGGGGCCTGATTTTCAATCCTCCCAAAATCCTTTCAATCCTTTGTTTATAGCCACTTTTTTTGGATCTTTATTACTTATTATTTCTCTAACTATTTTCCTGCTCTATATTTTTGGATTTTGTCTATTTTTTTATTTTTTTTAGCTACTTTTTCCTCTTTCTATGGCCTGCTATTTATTTCCTTTACTCCTTTATTTATTTTACCTTTTCTTTCCCGCCCCGTCCCCAGAACCATGTCCAAGGGTAGGGCTGTTCGCCGGCGCAGCCAGAGCCACGACCGCCTTCCTTGCGGAAGGCGGCGCCCACAAGGGGTGCAGGCACGGGCCTTATTTGGGGAGGAGGAGTTGGCTGCACTAATTTTCTTTGTGCAGCGCCACCTCCCCTCAACCCTAGCAGCAAGTGGCAGGCCTGGGTCCGGGTACCGCCTCCGGGAGCGTAGGCAGCGGTGGGGGAAGGTGCGCCGGGCAGTGTCGCGCATCTCTGGGGTCCGGCGCACCCAGGCACAGCTGACGCACCGGTGGTCCGACATCCTGGACCGTGAGCAGGACCTGCTGGACCTGCTAGGAGTGGAGGTCCCGGGGCTTGGTGAGTACATATTTAATTACTACAACTTTGTGTCTGTTCTTCTGCTCTGTGTTATATATTGCGAATATTTTTTTTCCTTCCAACCAACTAGAATGTTGCTGCTTACAATACATTCCAGGTTAATAACGTTTAAAAGTCTTCTGTGATTATGGTGCTCTTCTGCGCTACTACTTATCTTACTTGTTTGCAGCTTTGCGTTTGCGCTTGCTTAGCGTGATTCTTTACGAGTTCATTTTAGAGAAATTAAGTTACGTAATGCTACAGTGACTCTAGTCCACTCTTTACTTTGTCCCGTCACTAATAGATAGGGGCGGATTGATGTTTAGGTACACTACTTTGTATGAGCTTCTAATTTGTTAGTGGTATGCGTGATGCCCCCTCACTCAGTTACGTGACGTGCTGCTAGTACGGCAGTCTTTAGAACCTTTTCTAGTTTGTTCAATGACTGGTGGTAGGCTTAGCAGTTACTTAGCAGTAGCAGATCAGCATCAATCAAACCAAAATTTGGTGTATACAAAAAATGTAGTCATGTTCATGTGTCCTCCATGATTTGACCATACGCATTGTTGAGGAATACAGTGGAAATGGATACTTAATGTACAATTGGCATGCCTGGAATAGGTGGGCTAGGTTGGGTGGTACGTTGTACTTAGGCTTAGTTGTAACTTAGTTTTCT
Source organism: Triturus cristatus (assembly GCF_964204655.1). Classification (NCBI taxonomy): domain Eukaryota; kingdom Metazoa; phylum Chordata; class Amphibia; order Caudata; family Salamandridae; genus Triturus; species Triturus cristatus. Next base: position 318,937,653 of record NC_140588.1, read on the forward strand.
GGAATCAGAATGGAAGACTGGATTACTGTTGATAAATAGTAACTTAAGTAGTCGAACTGCGAATCCCCCGATATTACATGTTGACCAGATGAGATCGGTCAATGTAGTTATTGCAATTGTTGTTTACATAAGTGTTTTTTGACCGTTGTTGAAAAATATTGTATTTGTTTGACACCATCCATCAATGTTTGTCTCTTTCTTTTATCTTTCCTGTTCATCAGCACCCAGGGGCAGACCGACAGGGACTGGGCAGTCGGCGGGACAGGAACAACACCACCAGGAGGACACCGCTGAGGGCTCCTCTGCTGGCCCCAGTAAGTCTTCTTGTTTTTAATAATATTTCTTACTCAATAACTTTTACTGCCCCATATTTTTCCTGAACTATTGTTGGTTTCCAAATGCTATTTTTTTACCACCAATTATCCTTCGATCTGTGCGGTTTCAAAAATCTTATCCCTGCCTCCGCTATGATGACTCTGAGTACTACTACTACTACATACTATCAGTCTGTCTGTACTGTAGTAGCTAGTCTTGCCCAGTTGGCCAGTGCCACTCTTTGTGAAAGGTTGTAATATAAAACACATATTCACCAGTAGCTCGAGCCATTGAGTCCAATCCGTTGGGTCGTCGTCTTGTACTACTTTTACTCTTATTGATCTTGAGGCTTTGAAAATTCACAGCAACAACAGCCCTACCAGATTTATTAGTATTTTGATATGATACCCTATAGGACATACTACTGTTGTAGGGATCTTGCACATACATTTGCACCAGAAAATAGGATGTTGGTGATGGTAGGTTGGACCTTCCTTGCACACCTCAATCAGAAATTCCGCACCCACCACAATTCCACTGCTTGACTATAGTACTGTCTTGTCATAACTATTAGGTCTCAGAACCCTCCCCCCAAGATACCCAACAAGTAGACAACCCAGAACATAACACACCCAACCTCTCAGTCGTGGAAGCAATTCACATGCACACCCTTACTTTAATTTGCTCACTCGTGTAAGTTAGTCCACACCAAATACCACCAAGTCTATGTAAGTTCAAAATGTTTATTTCAATTTGAGAAGGTCTGTACGCTGTTTTCTTAGCAGCACCAACCGGAAAATCAATAACATTAAAACAATATACATTGTTACACTTATACAGTTGGGAATTAAATCATGATAACTGAACAGTGGTGGAAGGCAGCACCACCATCCCATAGCAATTTAGTTTATATAAATTTATAAAAGAAGATGTGAGTGAAGGGACCCCTCACCTTAGAAGAACCTAGTACTGGTAGTTGTTGCATCATTCAGAAGCTCTGGTTCGTAGAAGGGAATCTTGCGTCTGTAATGCGAAAAAAGAAATGGTGTGCGTTAGTATATTGCAACTTGCAAGCATTTCTCAGCCGTGCCAAAAAGTGTAGCATCTATGGATAAGCAATATGGACTAACAGTAACAGTAGTACACCAGTACTTCCTAAAAAAGTGGCTTGTTAATGTTTGTGGACGGCTTGTACGCAGCGCGTAGACTAGACAGTAGCAGTGTGAGGCAGGTCATGTGGGCTCAAAGGTGTCTTAAGAAGCTGCAAGGTAAAGGTAACGTCACATGTGCAAAAATAAAAGCCACAAAGGTAAAATGGTAGCATGGCTAGGGCTAATTAAGCAAAGGCTACAATGATCATATATAACTATTAGTGTCTACTCTACTACTACCTGATTTGTACTAGTGATGTATGTTAGTATTAACTCATTTTTCAACCTTGCTACTGATCAATAGGGGGAGGTGTATATGACGCCTAATAAATGTGTAATGTTTTCTAGGCGCACTACCGACCACCATTGCCGGGGCCAACGAAGGCGACGCGGAGGGCGAGGATGCGGCAGTTGCTGCAGATAGCAACGTAGCAGTAGGGGGAGTGGCAGCACCAGTGGCGGGCGGTGGTAAGTTAGATTCATAATCCTTAACTATTGTTGAACTTGACAGTACACTCACTGCAAGGGTGTACTGTATGTATATGTATACTATACAGTTGTGACTTAGGGCCCCATTAGGATGGTGGGCATATTGCCCCCACCGGGCCGGCTGGAATTCACTGCCGACACCGCAGGGGCAAACCTCCCGCCATCCCTGTAGAAAATAGTCAGACCCCCCAAATGTCGACCAGGCAGAAAAGGGTTCAATATGGCGGTGATGCCTCTCTGAACACACCGCCAGCCATATAATCTGCATTTTGGAATGCCTTTGCGTGGCGGCATTGCCGTCCGCCACGGAAAGGCATGCAGACATTGCAGAGTATGCTTGGGGGCCCCCATGGAGGGTACCTACCTATGCTATGGTACCCCCGCCTTTCAAAGCAAAACGTGACAGGCTCCGTGCGGGGCCCGTCATGTTGTGCTTGGAAAAGCAGCACATTTTAGCATTGCTTTCAGCAAAGCCAACCAGAATGTAAAAAAAAAAACAGGATGCGCCCGCCACTGTGCCGGGCGCATCATCCTAATTAATTGTCCCCACGGGACCCCCACCCTTTTTAGCATGAGGATGGCTTCCAATGTCGTAAGTAAGTATGAGTTATTGGGGACGTTTGAAGAGAGAACTAGAAGACTAGAATTCCCTTTATTTGGCATAGGACTAGGAGCCGGAGTATTGAGCAACCAATGGCCTCATCTATCTGATTTCAACTCCGCTTTGAAAGTTTTATGGAGAAGAGCACCTGGTGCACTGTTCAACTAAAGTGAAAGACGGGTGGAAGGAAGAAGGACGGGCGACATTTAAAATGTTATGTACTACTGTGCTTTATTTTATAGTGCTGTTAATGTTTTGTAGGTGGGGTAACTGTTTTACATCACACTGTTTCCTTACTGGTGCATGGCCGCCCATAGCCTGTGTTTGATTTCAATAATTTGCTGACTGTATAAGACACAAACAGATAGATCCGACACACCTCACTCATTGACTGGTCCATCTAGTACTTTCAGTCTGTCCTTTAGTCTATGCATTCTTTGGAGTGGTGTGTGAAAATGAAATCATTGACAACATGTCCATTATTAATTCTGCCTCCCCCAAACTTCTCTCTTACCGGTGCTTGATGTTTATGTCCAACTGTGGCACAGCACTGGCTGCATGGTGAAGATGGTTTCCTTTTTCATACATGCCATGATTGGGGTGGTGGTGGTGGTAGTATAGTAGTAGTAGTAGACACTGGCAGGGCGGCAGCATTTCCAAAAAAAGAAAAGGAGACAGTCAATCGCCTTTGAGAGACTGTTAGAGGAGTAGTTGAATGAAGTACAGTACAGAACTTACCGAGCAACAATAATATGCTCAAATATTTGACAAAAAAACTGAATGGTGGTTAGGAGGATAGCCTACTAGACAGAGTTACAAACTATAGTTGTGTCGAGTCACTTGACTATGCCTACAGTCTAACAGTTAGTGCTGTATATGAGGAATGACAACTAATAAATCCAATCAATGCCGGCAATTCATGCTGAGGTATATGTTCCTTTGTTAAATAAAATAACCTCTGAAATATCCTGCTCATGGCTGGCCAAGCAGAAGAAGATCATCGCTCTGCCTTGAAATTGAAGTAGTGTTGCTTTCACCACATCCGCCCCAGCAAGTGTGTGATTAAGTATTGGTGTACATTTAATTTAGTTACACCTCGACAATAAGTCACACAGTCCGGGGGAAGAGGGTTAGGGTTTGTTGAATGGATGGGAAGGGGGTTTTTGGGAAAGGTTTGACATAGAAAAACAGTAAACATACATAGACAAACAAACGACAATCATTGAAGACTACCATATCCATATGTTAAGGGAGAAAAAGGCAATGCATGCATGATGATGAGAGACCCGGATTACATACACTTCTAGTTCTTGTTCTGTTGTTCCGGCCTTAATACTTTAACAGATAGCAAATAGAAATTTTAAATATTGGTAGGGAAGAATCGTAAACACAGAGCAAACCTAATGATGATTGATAATAACAACTCCAAGAACACACTGTTGTAAAGATTGTATACAAGATATTAATCAAATTTTTTGAAAAGAAGTTAAAAGTGGCTACTGTTACTGTCTTATCCTGGTCAAAAATGTGGACTGGATTTTTGCATCTCGGCATTCCTCTTGCTCCTCTCGTCCATCAATCTTGGGTGTGTCGCCTCGCCACTCGCCACTGCCCGGCTGGAAAAAAAAGGTGATTGATTGGTAAGGTAATTAATATGCATTGTAATGATTTACAAAGTTTTGGGCAAGGCCCGGCCTGTAATTTTAGATGGAAAACCAAAGGGGATATTGAGAAAGAAAGTGAAAACAAATGCACAAGTGATGGTGTAGTGCAACAAGAACACTTTCCGAGGTGGCATCGATGCATATGCATCATCTCTACTCTAGTCTGTTTCCAGCATTGACCTTCAACAGTAACAGGAGAGAGCAGGGCCACAGTGCTTAGCATTAGCACATCCTACGTTAACACTTTAGAGTCCTTTTTTTTTTCTCTCAAAGAGTTGGACAAACGCAAAGCACATTATCCATTCCAAACATAGCATTTTACAGTTTAAGTTAGTAAAATCAATGCACTGCAGTCATCCCACCGCTACACTCTATTCAACTTCTACACAGACATTTGGGTCTGCTGTGGTTGTTGTTGACGTGTTTACCTTTAGGCTTTTCCGTTTTATGCCACTCCTGAAACATCCTCCTGACTTCATCATCATCTCTGATACTTTTACTGACTGACTGAAGATCGGCCTGCAGTATAAGTATAATTTTTATGACACAACAAGAGTAGAAATATAAATATTACTGACTTGAGTCATTCTTTATTGTGTACAGAAAGATAGATTACTACTAGAACACTTTGACATCACTTTGTGCACAACAAACAAACAACGCAAACACAAAGACCAATAGCTCAGAGTCAGGTGTCCAATGCATGCCATTAATTGTCATCATTAATTACCTGTTCCTTCTCATCTTAATTTAACGGGCCATCTCTTTCGCCATCAACATGATGGACGGTGCTGTTGTGTCACAGTCATTTGCATTGCGCAGATTGAGTGAGTCCCCTTCCTGTATTGAATTAAAAGCAATGTATCACCAAGATGCAGGAGAAGTACACATTTCTTATTTGCAAGAAGGGGAAAATTAGTGTGTTCTGTAGAAAGTTGATTAGTGGCAGTGCACAATTACATACATTCATGCGCAACAAACACAACAAAATCTACATCATTCAGTCTGCGATTCTGCGGCCAATGCATGGCATCAATCATTACCTGTTCCATCTCATCTTGTTAACGGGCCGTCTATTTCGCCATCATCATCATGGACGGTGCTGTTGTGTCACAGTCATTTGCATTGCGCAGATTGAGTGATTCCCCTTCCTGTATTGAATTAAAAGCAATGTATCACCAAGATGCAGGAGAAGTACACATTTCTTTTTTGCAAGAAGGGGAAAATTTGTGTGTTCTGTAGAAAGTTGATTAGTGGCAGTGCACAATTACATAAATTCATGCGCAACAAACACCACAAAATCTACATCATTCAGTCTGCGATTCTGCGGCCAATGCATGGCATCAATCATTACCTGTTCCATCTCATCTTGTTAACGGGCCGTCTATTTCGCCATCATCATCATGGACGGTGCTGTTGTGTCACAGCCAATTGCATTGCGCAGATTGAGTGAGTCCCCTTCCTGTATTGAATTAAAAGCAATGTATCACCAAGATGCAGGAGAAGTACACATTTCTTATTTACAAGAAGGGGAAAATTAGTGTGTTCTGTAGAAAGTTGATTAGTGGCAGTGCACAATTACATAAATTCATGCGCAACAAACACAACAAAATCTAAATCATTCAGTCTGCGACTCTGCGTCCAATGCATGGCATCAATCATTACCTGTTCCATCTTATTTTCAGTTAATGGCCAGTCTCTCTCGGCTCTGAAAGGAGGATAGCTATAGTAGTCATCTGATTCATGGTCCACTTGTTTTGGAAGGACGAGGAAAGTTTGAATTTGTTGTTACCATCATCCAATCATCATTCATGAGGGAAATGGAATTGAGCAGGAGATTCAGTATGATCGAGCGGAGGAGCTGGATTCGGAGGACTGTACAGTCAAATGGCAGACACCTGAAACTTGTATATTAAATTAGAAGAGTAGAAGACGGTGATAATGGATTTGTTGCGATTCACAAGTGTATAACCGGAACGACAGACACATAAACAAAGGGGGAAAAAAGGGAGGAAGACAGTAAGTGCGAGCCTAATTGTCAGGGAAGTATAGCTCGTCCTCAAACTCTGGGGGTTCTTCCAGTAGTAGGTAATCATCTGACACAATACTTCCGTCACCTGAGCCGCTGTCCTCATCTTCCTCTGTTGATTCATGCATTGTGTAATTCGGTGGTATGAAGTGCTGATTCATTTTGATCATTGTTAACCTCTCCACGTTTTTTGGAGATAGACTGGTCCTTCTCAATGTTACAATGGAACCAGCAGCACTGAAAACACGTTCGGAAGAGACACTTGCGACAGGGCAAGCCAGATAGCTTATCGCCAGCCTGCTGAGCTGTGGCCATTCAGACCTTTTCCTATACCAATACTGCAATGGGTTTTGATCAACGTACACCTCTGTTGGGTCGTCCAGATAGGCCTGGACCATCTGCTCAATGTTCAGGGTTGCTGATGGTAAGCTTTTGTGCTGTTTTTTCTGTGCATCAGCACTATGCTTACAATAGCCCATCTTTACATACCAATCCTGTAATGATGATGATTGTACTCGGCCTAATGATCCAGTTTTTGTTTCTGAAGTCGATAGTGATGGTGAGTGTTGTGATTGTGAGCCAACCGCACTGCCCTCAGCCGACGAAGTTGCACTTGATTCTGCATGGCCTGCTTCAGTATCAGTACTTGTTGTGGGTTGATGTGGCGGCCTTTTAATTAGCAGCCCTTCGTTTTCAAACTTAATGGCTGCTTCAGCTATACAACTTTTGTAGCGGGCAACATCATTGCACGTAGATCCAGAATTGTGGCACAAATGTAATGTTCTTGTGACAACATTTTATTTTGTATCCTTACATTTTCAGTTAAGCGCCTGGATAAGCTCTCCACCAAGTCATGGGCTTGCCTTCTGTCCTATACACCTTTGTAGGATTCAGACACATTATTCAGCTCATGCTCTAGCATTTGCAACAATGGGATAGCTTGGCACATTGTACAGTCCTCCTTGCTGACTTCACGTGTGAAGACCTCAAAAGGAGACAGCATCTCAGTCAGGCATTTAATTAGGGTCCATTGCTCCCTCTGAAGGGTCATGCCTTTAACACTAGCATCACTGCTTCTGTACCAGACATATTCATGGAGGGACCTGTGCTGTTCGTACAGACGATCAAGCATGTAATACGTTGATTTCCAACGTGTTGCCATCTCCTGGATGAGTGCCTTGACTGGCATCCTAAATTCACGTTGGATGATCCTCATCTGCTTCCGAGCTTTAAAAGAATGGCTGAAATGAGTGCATATTCTTCGGCAGATGGCCAGTAAATTGATGACTATGGGTTCTTTTTTCAGAAAGTCTTGCACTATAATGTTTATGCAGTGTGCCAAACACGGAACCCTGAAATAGGAACCAAGTTCCATGGCCTTAAGTACATTACTGCCATTGTCTGTGGCAACAAAATCAATACCAAGCCCTCTGGGCCGCAGCCATTCCAAAACCTTGGTGCGAAACTCGTGTAAAATGTTTTCAGCCGTATGAGATTTCTCCATGGCGAACATGGCTACAGTTGCATGTTTCCGAGTACCTTCAAAAATCGCAGCTGTGTCAACAACACCTCGTGCAGATAGTTTATCTCTAACCCCCACAAAAGAGATCCAGTGTGCAGTGATGCACATGTAATCTGTGGCTTGGCAACTGCTCCACATGTCTGTTGTCAGGTGGATATTGTGCACAGCACTCTTCTCCAAAGCTTGTCCAACCAATTCCAGCACATCATGATGTAGTGCCGGAACAGCAATTCTTGCGAAATAGGACCGGCTGGGAACTTTCCATTTCGGGCAGATGGCATACACAAATTCAAGGAAACCCACCCCTTCCACAAATGAAAAAGGAAGAAGGTCAAGCGCTAACATTTTAGCCAGCTTCGCATTGTACAATCGTGCCATTGGGTGGTTGCGTTGGAACTGCCCCTCCAACCTAAACATGCTCTCAATGGTAGGCTGGCTTACTTTCCTTAGTGGTGCTGTTTTCATTAACCCACTAAGGCTCAACGACACAGATTGTCTCATTGAGGTACTCGCCGGTTGCCTTGGTGTCTCACCCACACTCTGAGTATGGCTCTTACTGCGGTGCCACTCTGATGTTACTGAGGAGGATGTGGGCGTTACCACTGCAGTGACTGCACTACTGGAGACAGGGCTAGAAATGCCTCCCTGTTCTTCACCTGCCACCACAATAATATCGCTCCCTGATTCTGAATCCTGAGCAACTTCAATGGGTTTAGTTTTACTACTTTCTTTTAACTTAAGTAGGTGATCCTCCCACACGATAGTGTGGTGTATTCTGAGATGACTTGGTTGTCCTCCGGTACCATAGTTTGTACCAAGCTTACCACGCCGAACACCTTGCCGACAAATTGAGCATATAGCAACGTTCTCCTCCTTGGCGCTAACAGCAAAGAAGTCCCAAACTGGGGAGAACTTTCTGGCACTGCTGGATGTGCCACTTTCAACACCAGATGAACTTGAGGGGGTGCTTGAAAATATGTGACTCTGTCCACCTACAGTGTGACTTTTACTACCACTTCCTACTGAGATGGTTGAGCTGGATGTAGGTCCCTGCCGGGCCTTGGAAAATATGGCAGCTGGAGGTAGTGGTGGTGTAACCTGTGTTGGTGAGATCCGTGCTACATCCCGCTCAGTAGCAGCCTTTCTGGATAGGGTGAGAATGTCGGTCTCCAATCCCTTTGGGGCGGGAGTAATGTGCGTGATGACTGGCTCGTCTTCATCAACATCATCACCCCCCTCTTCTACATCTACCTCCATAACTCTAAGTTTTTCTGGGACCTTCCTTTTCAGAAGCATTGTCTTGTGGCATATATCACTCTCAGACCGAGCTGGTGGGACCCAAGTGTCATCACGATCATCAGAAGCGGGGCTTGAAGAAGAAGATGATGGACTAAGCCTCCTTTTCCTTGCTGGTGGTCTGGAAGACAATAGATCTTCTGAAACAGTGGTTTGACTTTGCTCCACTTTGTCTGCAGGAAGCTCGATTTCCTGAAATGCCCCTACGTCAGGAGCAACAACTACTATGGTGGGCTGTTGCGGCAGCTGCTGCTGTTCTTGTTGCGGCGGCTGCTGCTGTTCTTGTTGCGGCGGCTGCTTCTGTTCTTGTTGCGGCGGCTGCTTCTGTTCTTGTTGCGGCGTCTGCTTCTGTTCTTGTTGCGGTGGCTGCTGCTGTTCTTGTTGCGGCGGCTGCACACTGATCTGCTGAGTTTGCGCCTGCGTTGAACTTCATTGTGTACTACTTTGCGGTAATGACATTTCTTCAACATCGCTCCTCGTTAGTAGACTGGCTACCTCTGCGACACTAAAGCCCTTGGGCCTAGGTTGGTGGGGTTGGACTGCTGTGCTGCTCCCAGCTTGGTTCCCGGACAACGCTTTGGTGCCAAAAAAAACATTGTCCGGCACACCACCAGTCGTGGTTAATGGCACTTCCTTTTTCTGTTCCTTCTTCTCACCGGCAACTTTCTTGGTACTGGACCTGGTACCTTTCTTTGGGGCCATCTTCTTCAGACGTCAGGCAGGATGCAGATGCACAACAAGTTCTGGTCACACGTGGACGTGATGCGCAGCAGGACTTCTGTCTGGCTGGCAGTACAACAGGTAGCTGGATGATGCTGATGACACCTCCTACTCTGTCTTTTGTGCACCTAAAAGCAAATAAGACAGGAGAAGAACATCAGTGAAATGTTGCATTTGTTGTTGTGGTTCAGTTACTTAGTACTGTACTAGTGCAAACAAAAGATAGTCTAGCCATTTATGACTTTTTTAACTAGAGCTATGTTATACTACTGTGTACAGCCACACACTACACTCTCAGGAAGGATAGGAAAGTTAATAATAACCACCAAAATAAAAATGTAATGAAAGTGGGGTGGACCATTAAATTATTTGAGCATCTCAGCATCCATGGAGCTGCTGCTGGCAAAGGGGGAGGATGGATGGAAGCAGTAAGCCAAATAGCCAATAGGAAAACCATGCAGGCCCATGGCAAAAGCAGGACACTAATAACTCACAGTCCAAACACCAAAAAAGGCCACCACCCACATGGACGCTCACAAATCACAAACAAGCCGGGGGCCTCGGAAACACCAGGAGCTGACAAAAGGCCTATAAAAGCCAGGTAAAGGATGCATGCTAAAGCACACTGCTCTGTCTTTTTAATGCAACAAAATGGAAATACGAACATTCACAGGCCCCAAAAAGGTCTGCAGGGTGCATGCATTGCACACCAACACACCAGGCACATACAACAACAGCATGTCTTTAAGACAACCAACATCAGAAAGGCCACCCCAAAAAACACACTTCCCCAACTCAATACAATGCCATCCATGCCCTAAATGATGTCTAATTCAACAGATCACACAGAAAACACTTGATTAATAAAGCTGTGGCTACCTGCTCTGATCCTAGTGGATGAAAAAGCAGGCCTGTTGGCAGACAAGGCCAGGCAAGCTTGCAGGCCTAGTGTAGTATCTTCATATAAAGTTAACTGTTCTCCTGTACCTTGTAACTAGCTGCTCAGCCAGTGTGAGTGTTCCATGTGGAATGATGACGTGACTGGAATGTTGGTGTGGTGTGAGACAGTTAGGAGAGGATGGGCTGAGCAGCTAGCAGGCTGCTCCTGGTGGGGCTATACTATGGACTTTACTATCTTAATAAACAACCTAAAGATATATACTGGCTACGTCTCGTGTGTCACATCAACCTATGGAACCAGGTCACTTCAATTGGCGACGAGTTGGACTAAAGAAACCGTGCGTGTAACCTGAATAGACTGATCTGTAACTGATCTAGTGTGACTTGAAGATGTTGACTTAAAGAAAAGAAACTCCTCATCTGGCGGAACCTCCTGGCACCGTGAGCCCCACCAGTGACCACAACACCGGTCGCCCATACCTCTGCGTGCCAGTTGGAGTGAGGAGTGGAGCTGCTAGATGTTTTCTAGCAAAGCACAGAGGTTTGCCTCAGTCCTGTGTCTACTTTGAGGTGTTGTGTCCCTGAGCCGTTTGCTGGATGTCTTCTCTACCAAGATCGGTGTCTTTGGAAGGATGCTGGCCCCTGTGACAGTCGTGTAAGAGAAGTGCTAGCTGTCTCTTTGTGTTGGACCGTGGAGGGCCACTTGACGGTCGTGAGGTGAGCATTTGGGAGCTGTCACCGGAAGAGGGGTCTGGCGATATTTGTAATTTCAGCCAAGGCATGCTATGTCTTCATCTTGTCATCTACTACATCAGGAAAATACAGTTACAAGCCAGTTTACATCTGGAGAAGAAATTATGCCACAAAAACGTCTATTGTGTCACTACCAAGGAACTTGAGCAACAAGTTATAAGGTAATCTGTGGCTGTATGTGACTTTGCCAACCATTTCGGGGTTAAAATGTCCTCTGTGGCGAAAGGAAACCAGTTTAAAATGGGTGGCTGTGCAGGAACGTTAGACTGTAATTTTTCCGGTTCTGAAAGGGTGTTCTACAGTTTTATTGTTTTGGACTTGTTGAGTAAATCTTCGTGTGCTTCTACGTGTGCCCAAATCTGCTGTTAATGCAGTTTTGTGTATTGTCTGAAACTGTGTCATCGAAATGGATGTGAAAATACTATCTGCCAGGATTTATGGAAGCGGGCGATGTACGGGAAGAAAATGTGATCTCATATTGCTTCTTTTTGGTCAAATTGCCCCTATGCCATCTGTGTGAGGAAATGACATTTTTTTTAAAATAGTTAAAAGTTGTCACGTATTCTCTCTGCTTGGCTGGTGATATTACAGTTGCGCTTATTTTTAAACATTCAAACGAGGCTCGCGCACCTTACTGTGTGTTTGGTGTCGCGTGGAGCTGATCGAGAAGTCTTCGTGACGTGCCAGGATCTGCATTGTTGCCCATGTCGTTTTTGCAGCTGAAGCGTGCCGTGAGCCACTCGGCGTGCGTCTCCACTGCGTGCAGCCATTTTGGAGTTGGCAGTTACACTTCTACCGATCTTCTGTCATTCACGGATACGCAAGTTGCCAACCACGTTTAGTAAGCTGTATAGTTTTTTCCTCTAAATGAAAGTCCACATCAGTTTTGTGACGTGCGGACCTCTTTTGCTTGCAGTTCATTTTTGTTTAGTCTCTCCTGTTGGGTCGTGCTGTCCCACAAGTCCTCTGCAGCTTCGATGTTTGGGGAGTAAGTCAATTGGTGAAGTGTTGCCAACCACGTTCAGCGTCTTCTATAAAAAAATGACATGAATGCCGCAAAGAGAAATATTCATCTGTCGAGCATGTTCGCATGGAAGAGAGAGTGAACAAGTATGGTTTAAAAGTTATCTCTGGTTCAGGCACTGGACACAGACATTATTTACATTTTTTTTTGGTGCTAAATTGTTCTTAGGAACGCCTGTCGCGGTGACAGGCACACCATTGACTTTTGAAATACGAGTTGTAGGGCATATTTTAAAGATTTCAGGCAAATATGTTTTTTTTCACAAGTGGAAGAATTTAACGCAAAAATGTTTCACAAGAGAATTAATTTATTGCAAAAATGTTTAATTTCACAGATTAGTGAGATTTCTTTCTACGATGTCTTGTGATTGCTGTATGCCAACGTTGTTTTATCGCTATTTACAAGTTCTTGTTTTGTTGGCATGGGAGTGGGTACTAGTCCCATGTCTCTTATTTACGCATCCCTGCTTAAGGGATAGGGGTGGGTTGTTAGTCCCATGACCCTTATTTCAAATGTTTTATCCCTACCTGCCTAAGGGATAGGAGTGGGTTTTAGTCCATCACCCCATGTTCACAGTAATTGATATGGTATTTTGAGTTTGGTTATCAGTCCCATTTACTCTGTTATAGGGGGTTAGAGTCCCACCTATTTATAGGGGGGGAGAGTCCCACCTATGTTATTAGTAATGGGTATCTGTCCTATTTACAAAGTTTAAAGGGGGTTTTAGTCCCACCTTTACGTGTATGTTGGGTATCAGTCCTTTCATTTACGTTTTCGCTGTCTTCTGTATGGGTAGCCATCTTTTGATGCCACACTGTGCTGTGTGTCGGTTTTACATGTTGCACTTGTCTGTGGGTTTTAGTTCCATTTCTTTATTCTGTACATTTGGGTGTTAGTCCCTTATACTCAGAGTTTAGGGGGTGTTAGCCCCACCTACGTATAAGTGATGGGTGACGTCCACCCATTGTGTATTTGTTCTGGGAGTGTTTTTTCTTCTGTATGTTTCTTCAATTTCTAGAGTATTTGTGGTCGTTCTCTATTGTGATTCTCTGTGTTTTCTTTCATATGTATCTTACGTCTTTTCAATCTCCGTTTGGTAGTTTAACGCTCTTTTTGTGTCTTATTAAAAGAGGAGGTTGGTGATAATGTGTGAGTTTAATGTTTCCTTTGCTGTCTTATTATAAGAGGAGGATGGTGATAGTTCATTCTTATTTTTCCATCCTTTTCTTATCCTCTTTCTTCCTTTTTATGGTCTGGTTCCCTTTCGTGGTATGTTTTATTCATCTTACCCTTGGGATTTGGACTATTTATCTCTTGTTTATATTTTGTGTCTAGTTGCTATGTACTTTTAGTATTCCTTGTTTGATTGTCAATTGGAAAGAAGGGAGATATTGTAGTATCTTCATATAAAGTTAACTGTTCTCCTGTACCTTGTAACAAGCTGCTCAGCCAGTGTGAGTGTTCCATGTGGAATGATGACGTGACTGGAATGTTGGTGTGGTGTGAGACAGTTAGGAGAGGATGGGCTGAGCAGCTAGCAGGCTGCTCCTGGTGGGGCTATACTATGGACTTTACTATCTTAATAAATAACCTAAAGATATATACTGGCTACGTCTCGTGTGTCACATCAACCTATGGAACCAGGTCACTTCACCTAGGCTTCAAAATGGCCACCAGCCACATGGCCAGGCCCAACAACATCACAAAGGCCACCCCCAAAAAACACACTTCCCCAACTCAATCCAATGCCATCCATGCCCTAAATGATGTCTAAATTCAACAGATCACACAGAAAACACTTGATTAATAAAGCTGTGGCTACCTGCTCTGATCCTAGTGGATGAAAAAGCAGGCCTGTTGGCAGACAAGGCCAGGCAAGCTTGCAGGCCTAGGCTTCAAAATGGCCACCTGCCACATGGCCAGGCCTAACAACATCACAAAGGCCACCCCCAAAAAACACACTTCCCCAACTCAATCCAATGCCATCCATGCCCTAAATGATGTCTAAATTCAACAGATCACACAGAAAACACTTGATTAATAAAGCTGTGGCTACCTGCTCTGATCCTAGTGGATGAAAAAGCAGGCCTGTTGGCAGACAAGGCCAGGCAAGTTTGCAGGCCTAGGCTTCAAAATGGCCACCAGCCACATGGCCAGGCCAAACAACATCACAAAGGCCACCCCCAAAAAACACACTTCCCCAACTCAATCCAATGCCATCCACGCCCTAAATGATGTCTAAATTCAACAGATCACACAGAAAACACTTGATTAATAAAGCTGTGGCTACCTGCTTTGATCCTAGTGGATGAAAAAGCAGGCCTGTTGGCAGACAAGGCCAGGCAAGCTTGCAGGCCTAGGCCTCAAAATGGCCACCAGCCACATGGCCAGGCCCAACAACATCACAAAGGCCACCCCAAAAAACACTCTTCCCCAACTCAATCCAATGCCATCCATGCCCTAAATGATGTCTAAATTCAACAGATCACACAGAAAACACTTGATTAATAAAGCTGTGGCTACCTGCTCTGATCCTAGTGGATAAAAAAGCAGGCCTGTTGGCAGACAAGGCCAGGCAAGCTTGCAGGCCTAGGCTTCAAAATGGCCACCAGCCACATGGCCAGGCCCAACAACATCACAAAGGCCACCCCAAAAAACACACTTCCCCAACTCAATCCAATGCCATCCATGCCCTAAATGATGTCTAAATTCAACAGATCACACAGAAAACACTTGATTAATAAAGCTGTGGCTACCTGCTCTGATCCTAGTGGATGAAAAAGCAGGCCTGTTGGCAGACAAGGCCAGGCAAGCTTGCAGGCCTAGGCTTCAAAATGGCCACCAGCCACATGGCCAGGCCCAACAACATCACAAAGGCCACCCCAAAAAACACACTTCCCCAACTCAATCCAATGCCATCCATGCCCTAAATGTGCTTGAAAATGAAATACATTCAAAAAACAACAAAAGGAACAAATACATCATCATGCACACACACACCCATGAGGCCATGCCCATGGCTAGCTCGGGCCTACTACTACTACCCACAAAATAAAAAAAATAAAAAAAGGAATGATGAGAATTAATTATCAAAAATAAATTGTAGTTACAACAATTGCAATGCCCACAATCAAACAAACAGAATAACCACTTACTTGTAAAATATCCTATTCCAAAAATCCTCAAATCCAATTGCAATGATGCAGCAGACAAAAAGAGTGATCTTTCCAGCTCCAAATCCAAAGGCAGAATGAGCAGGAGATGGACAAAGCACTGGGAGGAGCCTGCTGGACAGGAACAGGAAGTTGGAGATTCTGTGTCACTTCCTCCCTCTCTCCACCTTTTAAAAAAATGACTCCTTGCACAAAAAAGGA
Organism: Triturus cristatus; assembly: GCF_964204655.1. Lineage (NCBI taxonomy): Eukaryota > Metazoa > Chordata > Amphibia > Caudata > Salamandridae > Triturus > Triturus cristatus. Next base: position 318,953,491 of record NC_140588.1, read on the forward strand.
AAGCCAAATGTCAATGTAAGGAGTTCTTTTCATCCAAAATCAGCATTTGCAGATGGTTTCATGCTGCTAGAGCAGATATTCCTCTCCAAATTGAAAATTTTACGTTGTTGAGTTCTCGAGCTTCACATTACTTCCGCCGGCGTGTCGAAAACGACATGATCGTGTTCTCTTCTTTGTCCCTGTCGCGTTGGATATGACATGTTCGGGGTCTCTTTCTCCTGTTCGCGTTCGATTAGACGTGCCAGCGTCCTCATCCTCTGGCTCACGATGTAGAATGACATGTTCGAGATCTCAATCTTCTCATACTCGCGTGGTGCATGATCGCGAGAAGAAAGACGTGATCGCGCGACAAATTACGTGATCGCGCGACAAATGATGTTAGTGCGGTCGCGAGACAGCGCAAAATGGCTACCAAAATCCAACATCTCGTGGAGAACGCGACTGGGTCGGGAAAACTTGTCGGCGAAGGCGGGGTTTCAGGTAAGGCGATCGCGCGAACGCGAGAATGTATTTTTTTACAGCACGAGCAAGAAACAAATTATCGCTAAGCTGCGGAATGCGGAAATTTTGACATTTTCGCGCTTTCCGCGGAACGCGAAAATGCCAAATTATCGCAATTTCCGCGAAAGGAACGGCATTTTGGCCCAGGCCTAGTATAGAATTGGAGGAGCTAATTGCAGGAACAATTCCTACAGAAACGCTGAAAAAGTACCAGGATGGGGAAATACTATTTCTGTGCAAGACCGTCACATGGAGAGCAAAGAACATACATGACAGGTTGAAAGGAATAGCCAGTGAAATGGGAATTGACATGGACAAGGTAAAAGCTTTACAAAAGCCTTACCGAGTGGATTTTACAGATAAGGACATCGAGAATCTGAATAATGCAGGCCGAGCAGGGCAGATTAAGGAGATGATTGCTTTACTGCGAAAATGGGGAGATGTGGAGAGATGGAAAGATAGATGGTATAAAAAACGAGAAGATGCAGCAGACAGAAATTACTCAACATTCCCTATGAGAGAAAAAGAGAAAACAGTGACAGCTTATCCCATGAGAGAGATTCCAGGAGGAGGGTATGTATATGTCCCATGGACCAGACAAGATATTTTGTCATTTACAAATGATTTCCCTCGACTGAGAGAGAAGCCCGTCGAGTGGTATAGACAGGTTGACAGATTTGTGAAATTGTCAAAAGTGCTGTGGATTGACCTGAATAGTCTGTTTGATATAATTGTACCAGCAGACTTGTGGGCAGAATGTAAGATAGTCATAGACTGGCCCACTAAAGAATACCCGAGAGATCCCAAGACAGGAGCTCCAGACTCGGAGGTCATGAAAAAGTATGAGCAGGTGATGGCTTTCCTGAAAAATAAAGTACCCCCAAGGAAACAGACTGGGTTAAAATAGATCGAACACATCAAGAAGTGAAAGAATCAGTCCATGCTTACTATGAAAGACTAATACTAGCTTTCAAACAGTTCAGTGGAGATGAACATGTGGGTGACAAGGATCTGAGCCATTTTGTATATAGATTTGTGTATGGCTTGCGACCTGAAATCAGTGAAATGATAAGGCAGCATTCCGTAGACTGGCAGAGCAAAAAGATTGATGAGATCCTGAGACATGCAAAATACTTCAGTGATAACATTGAGGCAAAGCAAAGGAAGCTAAAGGAAAAGGCAATGTGGGCACAGGTGAAAGTTGCAGAAAGACAGGAAGCTCAGTTGGTTGAACAAGCAAATAACCCAGGAAATAAACCCAGATTTGGCCCAGGAAAAGGGAAAGGCAATATTGAGGAAGCAAAGAAAAGGTTTCCCTGCCACAACTGTGGAAAATTAGGGCACTGGAAATCCGAGTGTAAGAATCCACCGTCTACTAATGATGACAATCCATCATTGAATTCACAGGTGCAGAGCGAGGGGTGTGGTCAGCAGCAGCAACAGCAGAAGGCTGTTAAGCAGCAGAATCAGGTGCCAAAACCACCCTTGCCACAAAGAAGAGGATCCCAGAAGTACAGCCAGGATTCGGGGTTCTACGATGAAGAACAGGTAAACAAGCCAAAACGCGCAAGTACAGTATCACAGTATTGGCTAAGGAATGAGGGAAGTGATTCTGAGGGAGAATTCTGACGGTGCCGAAGAGAGGAGGAAGAGTGCTTACTTGGTGCAACTCTAGAAATAGACCAGGCTGGACCTTTTGTAGATGGAAAAATCAATGGGGAAAGTGTTACTTTTCTAGTTGACACAGGAGCCACGAGATCAACTGTCAGGTCAGCTGATATAAAGAATCTTCCTCTCTCGGATGAAGCAATCCAACACACAGATCAAAACTCATCTTACTGAACCAGTAAGGGTTAGAATAGGGAAATTCTCAGACATGCATCGATTTGTGGTGTGTGACACCAGTCCTGTGAACCTGTTAGGCAGGGATTTGCTGTGCAAGATGAATTGCACTATTTTCTGTACCCCAGATGGAATAACCTTTGAGACACCAGATGAAGATGTCCTATACAGAATGACCCTAGATAACAGGGAAAGTGAGGCTATGGGAACATATGCTGTGTTTAATCCGGATGCATTACCCCCAGAATTGAAACAGACAGTAAAAGCAGCAGTTTGGGATTTTACTGGAGAAGATGTGGGCCTGATGAGGAATGTAGATCCAGTAAAAATTACTGTAAAAGATGGAGTGGTTTACCCAAACATCCCACAATACAGACTGACACCTGAAATAATTGATGGAATAACACCCATAATTGAGAAAATTATCCGGCAGGGGGTGTTGAGGGAGATATTGAGCAGCCCATGTAATTCACCAATAATGGGACTGAAGAAACCCAATGGAAAGTTGAGAATAGTACAGGATTTGAGAAAAATTAACAAGATTGTTGTGCCATGCTGTCCCATTGTGCCAAATCCATCAGTGATTTTGTATCAGATTCCCCATGATGCAGAAGGGTACACAGTAATTGATTTGTGCCATGCTTTCTTTTCAATCCCGTTGCATCATGACAGCCAGCCGATTTTTGCATATAGATTTGGAGAGCGAATTTTGGCATGGTGCCGAATTCCACAGGGGTATACAGAGAGCCCTTCTATATTTAATCAATTGCTGAAGAAATCTCTGGAGAGTTTACCAATGCCTGAAAATTCCGTTTTGGTCCAATACATTGATGACCTGCTTGTGGCATCAAAAACACGTGAAGCTTGTGAAGTAGACACCATTGCTTTACTGAATCACTTGGCAGATGGAGGATTAAAAGTATCTCCAGCCAAATTGCAATTCTGCAAGAAAGAAGTCCAGTATCCGGGACATAATATTGAGAAAGGCCTGAGGAAAATGACCATTAACAGGATCAAAATTATCAGAGGGATGAGAGCCCCAATGACACAAAGAGAAGTGAGAATGTTCCTGGGAATGGTTGGTTACTGTCGTCAGTGGATAAGTAACTTTTCCTTGATTGCCAAGCCACTGATTAAATTGACAAAAAGTGAGGTAAAAGACCCATTGGAATTAAACCCAGAAGAAATGGCAGCCTTTAAAGAGTTAAAGAACAGGCTATGTGAAGCTCCTGCCCTAGGAATGCCAGATTATGAAAAAGAATTTGAGCTGTACTGCAGTGAGAGAAATGGATGTGCACTTTCAGTGTTAATTCAGAAACATGGACGTCTAAGGAGGCCAATTGCATAGTTCTCATCAACACTTGACCCAGTAGCTGTGGGTTTACCAGGTTGCCTGAAAGCAGTAGCTGCTACATGCAGAAGTCTGGAACAAAGTGAGGGAATTATAATGGGATATCCTGTACGGGTATTCGTACCTCATGATGTGGCAATCCTTTTAACAAGGAGCCGGACACAGTTCATGTCTCATAGTCGGCTGACTAAATATGAGAAAGTGATTCTTGGTGCAACAAATGTGAGCCTTGAGAGATGTGTGAATGTGAATCCAGCAACGCTGTTGCCAGATGCTGAAAGTGTGGGAGTGAGAAATGATGTTGATCATGATTGCCTGGATGTGCTTGATTACTGTACAAAACCAAGACCAGACATAAGAGATCTGCCACTGCCTGAGAGTGATCATGTGTTGTTTGTGGATGGATCCTGTCTGAGAACTGATGAAGGAATGCTGAGTGCTGCATATGCTGTGTGTACAGTTTCAGGAGTTGTGGAAGCATCACCTCTGAAAGGAGTTAAATCCACTCAGGTGGCAGAATTGGTGGCACTAACGAAAGCTTGCAAGATTGGGAGGAATGTGAGAGTGACTGTGATGACTGACAGCCAGTATGGCTTCGGAGTTGTCCATGATTTTGGCCAGTTATGGCTACAAAGAGGTTTCCTGACCTCAAGTGGAACTCCCATAAAGAATGCTGAAGTGGTTGGAAAATTGATTGAGGCGATACAGCTGCCTAAAGAACTAGCAGTTGTAAAATGTGCTGCTCATGGTCAAGGTGATGATTTCGTCACCCTTGGGAACAAATTTGCCAATGACATAGCACAGTACTGTGCAAGGAATAATAATTCCATTAACCGGAGTAAAGAAAGGGAAATGTCTTCTTGTTCCTTAATGTTTACTAATGTGGTGGGAACATGGGAGGAAGTAAAACAGTTGCAGGATGAGGCAGGAGATGAAGAAATGAAAGATTGGGTGAAAGCAGGTTGTGCACCAAGGGAAAAAGACCACGTGTGGGTCTATAGGGATGGAAGACCAGTCATGCCCAATAGCATGTTGTCAACAATGGCACGGATGTATCATGGCCAGGGACACCTGGGAAGGGATGCTATGATAAGGGCCTTTAAGCAGACCTGGTACAATGCAAAATTCAGGCTGTTGGCAGAGAGTCTCTGTCAGAGATGCCTGATATGTCAGCAATTCAATCCTGGAAAGAGAACAGTGGTGAGCTTAGGTACAATAGGCAGGGAGGGAGGACCCTTCACAAGAATGCAGATAGACTTCATCGAAATGCCCCAAGTCAATAGATTAAGGTATGTCCTGGTGGTAGTCTGTTTGTTCTCCAGGTGGGTGGAGGCATTTCCAGCAAGAAGAAATGATGGGATAACAGTGGCCAAGCTACTGTTAAGAGAATTCATCCCAAGGTATGGGTTCCCAGTGACCATTGAATCAGACAGAGGAGGACACTTTTATAATGAAATCATGGGTTTGATCTGTGAAGCATTGAGTGTACAGTAGAAGCTACATTGTGCTTACCAACCAGAGGCTTCTGGTGTGGTTGAACAGATGAACGGTACCATCAAAAACAGAATTGGCAAAATGTGCTTAGCCACAGGAATGAAATGGCCTGATGTCTTGCCTCTAGTCCTGATGACAATTAGGTCTACTCCAGACAGAACAACAGGTTTGAGTCCACATGAAATTATCATGGGACGTGCTATGAGACATGCCTTTGTACCAGTCAACAAGCTGATGACTATAACTGATGACATGATTTTGGATTACTGTAAAGGCCTGGCTGACGCAGTTCATTCTGTGTTTCGCCAGGTTGGAGAAGACGCCACCACACTTGAAAAGAAACCAGCCCATGATCTGAGCCCAGGGGACTGGGTAAGAATAAAAGTCCACAGAAGAAGGAATTGCTTGGTTCCAAGGTGGGGAAGGCCAAGGCAAGTCATTCTGACCACAACGACTGCTGTGAAGTGTGCTGGAGTGAAAAATTGGATACATGCAAGTCACACTCTGAGAGTTCCAAACCCAAGTGACGGCACTGGAAAAGAATACTTTGAAGAATCAGATTCCAGTGATGATGCAGACAGTGAGGCAGTAAAAAGGAAAAAGAATCCTGAAAGTGGGGAAAGTGAGTCAAGAGAGACTTTCGTCCCACCAGAAGAAATTCTGAAAAGAACATTGCAAACTGCAGAGACGAGTCCAGATTCTGAAAAAGTGCCTGAAGTCCCAACAAACAGTGACGAACACAAAAAGAAAGAAAGAAAAGAACATTCCAACAGAAGTAACACCTGAATCAAATGAGAACATTGGAACAGTTCCACCTGAGATAATTCTTGAAGAAGAAGGGACAGAAAAAGAAAGAGAGGGACAGATTGCGGAAAAACCCAGAGGAGGTGTAGGGAACATCGACAACAAGCTAGGTGAAGGGACAAGTAGACAGCAAGAAGATTGCGTGTCGGAGACCCGAGGAGGGACAGAAATAGGGAAATCTCAATTGGGGGAAAAAGAGACTGTTGGATAAAAGGAAGTTGTTGGAGAAGGAAAGATTGTTGATGAACAAGAGGCAACTGAGACAGAATCTGATGAAAGTGAGAATGAGATACCTGAAGGTCGAGTTCTGAGAAAGAGAACTTGGATTGGAGAGAGAAACAACAAAGAGGGAAAACAAAAGAGAAATGCTAAAGGAGATCTTTGGCCCAACAAGATAAAGAGACTGAGATATCGACTGACATGAGTTAACTCTTCGAAAGCTGAACAGGTGAACGAAGTGTCAAGTCAAAACCAAACGAAAGCAGAGGAAACAAAGATATCTGAAGGAACTAAAAGAATCAGAAAACCAAACCAGAAGTATAAGTCACCAGAATGGACGTATGTGGCACTGCCTGAACAAGCGAAGAGGCAGACAGTCAAGGAAGTCCAGAGGAGGCTTTACTGAAAGTGGTTGAGGAAGAAGAAGCAGTGGGAATCCTGAGAGTTATCTTGTCCGACATTGGAGAAGAAACAGATGTTCAGGACCTAATACAGTTTGATGATGATGAGGAAAGAGTGAAGAGTGATGAAAATCCAAATTGAATAAATCCAAGAAAGTCACTTGAAGAAGAAAGTGAAACAGTAAATTAAGAACTAATAGATTGTAATAATCTGGTGGGTACTTGCTGCCATAAGAAGTTCAGTAGTGGAGTAGAAGAGGCTAAGTCAAAAGACACGGTCAAATTAACAAGATGGCTAACACTGAGAATAATAAAAGTAGATGTACCTTCATGAGAAGATGGTGCAAGATGTGCTGCTGTTGTACAGGATTATTAATGCTACTGTGGAGCGTGCTTGCTCTACTGATCTCTTTTAGAGTAACGATAGACACTTTAGAAGGACATACTGAGAACATGACTAACATAGGGAAGAGTTCACAGAAGATAGTTCCAACTAGAACTAGCAATGTATATATACATGAGGATAGGACTATAAATGATTTTTCTAGCAATGTGTTTTCAAAATTATTGTACGAATACGTAAAGACAATGGATGTAAGGGATTGCTATGTTTGTATGCAATTACCTGCCTCTGTTTCAGAAGGAGTGACTTATCATCACCTTCCGGCTACGTATGGAATTTCATGTAGTGTGTTGATTAGTATTTTTTATCAATTAGGGAAATTAGATTATAACCTGTCTAATGTAGATAATATTCTTGGGCAACTGCCTATGAATAAAGTACTGAATCCTGCTAAAGAAGCTAACACTTTAGGTGAGATTTTTATTGAAACTAGAGAACTAACATTAGAATATGTTTTTAGAAACAATTTAACTTGCAGTTTGAAGGGAGAGGAGAAAACTTTCCTAGACATGGTTGAGAAAAGAAGGTTGAACATGCATAAGAAGGCAGAAGGACATAAGATGAGTGAAACAGTGTGGGACATTGAGGAAGAAAAAGAGTTGAAAAATGGAGCCAGTCCAACTATGGCTATAGATACACCGCAGAAAGGCAAACTATGCATTACCAGGAAGAGATCCCAGTATGATTATTATTTCATAGGGACTAGTGAGTGCCATGATACATACTTTATTGCAACCGGATGGGGATTTAGAGGAGGAGAAGATCCAGTTTTCCCGGGAGTGTATTATATTTGTGGGAACAAGGCTTATTACAGGTTGCTTGACCATTGGTTTGGCACATGTTATGTTGGCCTGGTCTTTCCAAAGATTTTTCACATGGATAGAGTAGAAAATGCTGAACAAACTAATCCATTAACACGCTACAGAAGAGAAACATGGACAGAAATTGTAGGAGATATTTTTGGAGCTTTAATTCCAGCAGTGGGAATTTCATTTGGCATTCGGAAGCTGTCAACAGTGGTGGATCGCTTGTCAACAAGCACCGCTGGAGGCTTTCTTTTGGTAAATACTGAAATGGTTGCTTTACGCGCTATGGCGATGCAAAATCGACTTGCCCTTGACATTTTATTGGCAAAAGAGGGTGGAGTCTGTGGAATGCTGAAAGTTCAACATTGTTGTACTTACATTCCTGACGAAAGCAAAGATCTAAAGGTCTATATCAAAAATATTACTGATTTGCATGAAGAATTAGTACCACTGGAAGCTGAAAGTATCTGGACTAAAATGGCTAATAAGATGATTGCTATTAAGAATTTTATAGCTAAAATAGGTAGTACTATATTTGGTAAGGTATTATTTCCATTAACGTGTGTAATTGTTGCATTATTAATTCTTAGATTAGGGTGTATGTGTTGTAGATACAGAAGAAATAAAAAGAAAATAACACGAGAAAATGTTAAAAAGAGACAAAAGAAACCAGAAAGAGATCCACAAGAAATAGAATTAGAAGAATTGAGAGAAAGTATGTATATAGAAACTAAAAGAGAAGATGATAAGGAAACAAGAGTTTAAAAAAATGAACAAGAAGACATTTAGAATTTCTTCTAAAAGGGGAATTAAATTGATTTTGGGTTTTGATTTTTGTGGTGATAAGATATCACCAAAGGGGGGATTGATGGAGCAGGGTTTTTACTTTTAAACCAAATACCGGTTTCATTTTCGTATGTCATTATTAAAAGTACTACTAATTAATTAGTAATTACTAAAGATTTGTTGAGTCTTGTCTAACCAACCTTATTAACAGAAGAATTACATGTGGGAATGCTATTGCATGGCTAAAATAATAAGTGAACTAAGTTGGTGAGCAAATTGACAATATAGATGTTGCTTATGTGATGTTATTGTGTTTTGCGCTTATAATTAATATGCATTAATGGCTTTTGATGTCGCAAATGGCTAGATAAATACATACACATAAGGGTATTAGCAGGGGAATAACACTGTATAATCATTTCCATGCAGTAATTATGTTTTTGTGTTTCCTTTACTTAAGTTGACCATTGTGGCCTACTGTAAAATGGCTACCACCCGCAGCCTGTATTTGAGTAGACGAAAATTGAAAGGAGGCTTTGCGCTGACTGCGACCTTGTCCTCCGATAAAACCGAAAAGCCATGAACATGACGACACATCTGGGAGTGATGCAGATGCCCCTGAACATGAAGAATTGTTGCAAAATCCCTAATCTGACCTGATGAACTTATAATGGTCCCATGAATGAGATACCTTTTATCCTAAAGAGACATCCGTAGAAGTAACGAATTAGTTATGGACTTCTAATTTCTATTCATTATTTGAGACTATCAATACGTGAGAAAAGCCATCGTTGTAACCTAATGTACCAGGACGACATAATTTCCGCCATTCGACTGTTTTGAAAAGATATGTTTGCAACATTTGGAATGTAAATTTGGTATAAATATTAGTAGACTAGAGAGGTCTAGCGCCACTTCTTCCCAAACCAATGATCAGATGTCCCGACGCTGACGGAGAGGACGGTGAATCTACATGACGGCTAGAGAACTTTAACTATTTGCTGAGGACCGTTTCTGACTTAGAAAACGACTTTTAGCCAGAATAGGTTAATATGGAGAAAATGATCTTGCATTTAATTGGCTTTTCTTACAATTTTTAGATAAACAATATTCTGTTTGAATTACTGTGTCGGGTGGTTATTTTGTTGTCATGTTTATTGAATATTTAGAGTGTTAAGATGTTCACCAAATCTATAGCAACTAGTTGATGCCATTGACCTCACGGTACATGCAGATTGGTTAGGTACTGAAAAGTGTTTCCCCTTATACATGGCACGGATAGAGTGGTAGGATGAATGTTGGTGTTATGGGCCCCACCAGCGTGTGATGTGTGTGTGTGCGTGTGACTGTGAAATCACTCCGTCCGTGGAAGTAGAGGAGAATCGGAAGCTCCGATCTGCACCATGGGAACCACCATCAGTCTTCTCTGCTCCCACCTGGTGAGAAAAGCCTTTCTTCCTGGGTCCTAACCACGACGTGAGCAATATCAATTCCCATGCCTCAAATGAGAGTTGGCAGGGAGGAAGGAGGCTGATGCCGCTCCCCTTGACACAGAGTGCATGCAATGCACACGGTCTTAGTGTTATTTTTTGTGTTGTGAGGATGGGGACACTACAATAATGGTAGTTGCACCAGGGCCTGGGTTAACAGGTTCTTGGTCCATAAAAAAAGCCTTTGGGGAGGGCCTCAGGCATGCCTGCCTCCCCATTCCAAATTGAAAACAATGGGTTTTTGTCAAGCTTCCTGGACTTGGCTCTCCTTGGAGTGATTTTGGAAGAAGATAGTGGAGTGCTCTGAGCCAGTTTTCTCTTGTTTTTTAAAAAGAAGCAGACTTGTCAGGCTCATTTTTATTGCATTGCTGGACCAATTTTCATCCTCTTGGGCTCATTTGTCTCATGGTGGCCAGCACTAGCCACCAGGAGCATTTTCCTCAGGCCTCCTGGCTTCTAAAGGTGCCCATTTGGCGAAGAGCTGGATTTTCTGGCTCCCTATGCTAGGCTTGTAATCTGCTTGTCTCGTGGTGCCTTTCTCCTGTTGGTGGGGCTGTCTTGCTCAGCCCCTCTGCAGCCACACAGCAAATCTCCTGTTGCAACCCCTCAGCCCCAGAGCCTTCTGGCTTCTGAAGGGCACCGGTGGGTCAGCGGAATCCTGGTGCACTCCAAATAAGTTCCAGGGGAATCATCCACAGTACTACAGCAGGTTCATTTCCCTAACTGTTGTGCAGGGGGAATAAGGAGGCCAGCGCCACTGGCCTGTGAGAGACCCATCCCAGTCGTAGGGGGTTAGCTTGAGTCAATGTTCTTCAGTCCATGCTTACAGAGCATTAGCTGGCTTCTCCTTATAGCTGGTCATCCTTTCATCCTAGATGCTCCCAGGTCCAGTGTCTTTTTCATAACTATCTCTCCCTTCTGCATACGTTTTTAACTGGGGGTGAAAAGATATAGAAGCCAGACACCACTGGCCAACCATAGGATGCCACAATATACCTCACCCCAGTCCCAACTCTCCTGAATAGCATTTTGGGACAATCCAAAATGATGACTTCAAGTTGTCTGTGAAAAGAGCACCAGTGAGAGCCTCTGCTCTCTCCACTGATGACACAGCTGCCTGATGCCTTGTCACCAAAACTTCATAGCCCCTCCTGTCTTGACCCCAGAGATCTGGCCTTCCTCCTTTTTTCCAGTGGGTCTGAGCTGTCCTAACAGATGCAGATTGTGTTCCATTTGTCCACACCCCATCTTTTGCTGTATTGTGTGAGGAGGCCTTTCATCCCTCTGTTGGCTTGCAGAGAAATTAAATTGCTAGGAGTCTGAGTCTGAGGTGAGCTAGCGAAATATGACAAAGCTTAAAGTGCCATAAGGTGTATATGTGTTATGATGGACTGGAAATTCACACTCAGAGTGCATGTTTTGCCCTATATTGATATCTTACTGGACGTTGTGGGCCTAAGTAGCACAAAACTGAACTTTAGGGCAGATTTCTCTGATAATGTGTACTCAGTGCAAATACCACAGGCTTTTTAATAAGCACTAGAGATCTACATTAAAAGTGACTATTCACATTATAAAGTCTACCCCAGGTCAGCATCAATCTCTGAATAGTCCTTTCTGTGGCAGGCTACCTGTGTGCAAATACCGGGCTGCACATTACAGCATTCTCACTCATGCAACCTACACACAAGCGCACACGTGTTTGGGCACACATGTTCAAATGAAACTGACCCAGAGCCTCCTACCCTACCTGTGCAGCAGCAGCAATATCTTAGAAGGTGGATACTGGGGCTAAAATGCTCAGCCCAGTTACAGGGAATGAGCGATGAGACTTAGGTAGGGAGACTCACTCACTCACAGTAAAAGTCCAAAAACTGGGCAGTCAAAAGTGAAAAATCTTGGGGACTAAATGGGTGGAATCCATTTGCTACAGACAATTAAAGAGTGTTGCATAAAGAATAACGGGGAACAGGGAAGTGTTAGTTCTAGGAAAAATCACCTCTTAAAAACATGGAGTGCAAGCGAGCCTAAAACATTTAAAGCCCAGGAGGGAAGTGAAAAGGTGACTCTCAATAATCCAAAGGAGATGCTGCAAAGTCTTGAAAATTACTCTTACCTCTACTTTTACCCCACTCCCCTTTTACTGTCATGCTGTCAAATCCTTTGTATAATCATAAAGAAATGTGTTAGCTTAAAGCTAGATCTGGGGGATAATCCTAACTCTGAACCCATGTCATTTACACAGGAGAAAAGAAAAACAGGTTAACTAGTTCAAGATTTGTGACACATATCATTAGTTGAGCTGAGCAGATTGGGTTTAGTGCACAACCTGCCATTCTTGACAAGGCATTCTTTTTTCCATATTCTTCCCCCCGCAAGCTGCGCACAGTCTATTAATGACATATGCACATGCTTAAATCTTGCAAAGCATATTGCAGTTATGCCTTTTTCAGCTCTGTTCAATTGGATCTAACCAAAACACCTGGAAAACATCCAACCCACTAACAAGTTAAATGTACATGTTAGACTTACCCAATTGCCTTATGACCTTTGAGTGAGTGGTTCACTATATTCTGCAACATATTCTCTGAGCAGAGTAACTGATGCTAATACACTGTGTGCAGCATCCAGAAAACCTAGACCCAGATTTTAAATGATTGATGTCTTGCACTCTCATACATGTACCGCTCACTTGTGGTCTGTTTCTTACTGATTGGTGCCCTATATCCAGAGAATGGTACATTTAGATTATGATTTTGCACTCAGTGATCATTGCACTGCCTCATCAGAAATGTATTCAGTTACAAAAACGGTGGAACAGAATGTGATTACAAGCTTTTGCCAGTGACTTAGATCAATTTAAGGATTCCTTCCATCATGTTGCTTGTTGCATTCAAAAAGTGGCAGTTACTGGCCCATTGGAATTATGTGATCCACAGGACTATGTTGGGTCTCTTAACTTTTACATGGGAATTTTGGCTCCTACGAGCAGCAGAAATCTCCAGGTAAAACTCTTGCCCACAATGAGGGATCACTGTAGTGGCGGCTGATAGGGAATGGGGGCGGGGGGGTGTGGGGGGTAGGAAATTCAAAAAAGAAAGAAGACTTACCTGCGGTTGCGCCACAGCCGCATGTCTTCTCAATTTCAGGAAGCACCCGGGCAATGCAGAATTGTGATTGGTTCCTCTAAGCCAATCACAACGCTGGAATGCGCATTCAGATTGGTCTGTCCTTTCAGCCTGGTGGGGAAGATGCAAAGTGTGCATTCCCGTTTGACCGGCCCAAGAGAGCCGGCTAAACAGTCATGCGCACTTTGGGAATGAAAACCACTCCTTCTCCTGACCCCGGATCTGGCCAGCCCCGCCCCTCCCTACACGTAGGAACAGAAAAATAAAATGATAATAACATTCAGTTATTATCATTTTATGTTTCCTCTTGACTGCTCTCAAAGCAGTGGGGCAAAACTGGACCTTAAATTAGTTATTCACACAATAAATCCTCATTTCTAAGGGGGATCCTCAGAGTGCAACTCGTAATGGGAGTCGTTTTCCCTACCCTTGGAGTTTTCAGTGCCCTTGGTATTGGTAACTTTGAGCGTGGGGAAATCGAGGCCTTTTATTGGGCTACTTTTAATAAGAGCATAAGTGGCAGATATATAGGAAATTCTTCACCAACCTCTCCCTACTTTCTCTTTATCAGTAGTAACTGAGCTGAAATATATGAAGACTCCCATGTAAAGCCTACCAAACTGATAGAAGGAAGATTAATCTTACCCATCAAATGGTATCACAACATTCACTCAGAATTATTGTGATTGTAAATTGCCTAATTCGGAGAATAGGGCCATTTGGAACGGCAAAAAATGCCTCGTACATCTGGCCATTTTATTGTGGAATTCTGAAGGGCATCCATTGAGGCATCTACGAAACAATCTAAAGTGAAAAAGGAAGGTGGTAAGCAATTGGCAAAACATTTATTTCTCTGTATCCTTTTTCTTTTACTTTATACCATCAAGTTAAGTTGTCTCATAGGCTCTATTACAGGGGTTGAAAGCCTGCTTGCTTCCAATTAGAATCAATCGTTGCTTCCACTGTGCTTTTCTCCGCACCATATCATTAAGTGTATGCCAGCCTACTTCTATAATGATTATATAATCAATTTGACTATGGTGTAATCCAGATTTATAACTTGGCTGGGAGGTGCAATTGGTTTACCATTGCATGTGTGTAAATGTTATTAGAATACCTAGATGGGTAATTGTCTGATACTTTATACCTACTAAAGAGTTTCAGAACTCCCTAAGCCTGATGTTCTTCTTCTACTAGGAGTTCACATTTGCTTACTGGTTGTTAAGTACAACAGAAATTATCGACCACTACGGTCACACACTAATTTCTGGCAAAATTATTTTTCTATTAGGCAATGGACTACCCACATTAAGAGAAGGCTGGGATGCTTTGTTATGCCTGCTCCTAATGTTATACATTTTGCAAACAGCTAACTTGTTTCCTGGTTTAACGGGCAAGAGCAGTTCTCTTGTGTCCGGGTACTTAGAACTCAGCACATTTACTTGGCAGTTTAGATCAATATGCACCCAAATTGTTAAATCTTATGAAATGTGACTTCATGGTTTAGTGGTAGCAGGAATTCTAAAATTCAAGAATCCTTGCATGTAAATTGCGGCTTAAATCCCTCTTTCTTGAAAAATGCAAATTGTGTTAGTTGAAATAAATACAGGTCAATGGGTATCTTTCGCCTTTTTAGTGAGGCCTGATATATTCCATGATACAACTGCTCCCCTCCCAACAATGTCATTGTTTGCTAGGAAATCAACCTCTCTTGGTTCATTCATTTTCATTCTGGATGATTGATTAGTATAAAAAATGATATCTAGTGCTTAGTTTGCCTGCTCTTGAGGTAGTACAATTAAGCAATTACAAGATGCTTGTTTAATTGGAGATCATTTGATTTAACCTCACTATTTACCATCTGATCTGTATCTTTGGCCACTGTCCTATGTTAGATAAGTAGATTGGACCTGTGGGTCAATTTTCCACCTGCCAATCACCCTCTAAGCATTCATCAGTTACCAGGTTAAATATGAACCTGTTAATTGGGCTAATGGGGCGATTGATCTTAATATTTGAAGCCTCCCTCAAGATGATTGTATTTGGATCTTTACATTGACAGGGATTAGAGTTAACATTTATGCGGTAGTTATAGTATTTCCATGGGCACATAAAAAAATTCAGATATTTTTGCAAGGTTTTTTTCTTAAATGCATTCCATGATATGTCAATACATTTTTGAATAGCTGCAGAATCTTACAATGATCCTGCCTTTATTCCCCAACTCCTATTAGTAATCTGTTCGTGGGGATGGTCTGCTGAGAGATGAAAGTCAATAGAAGAAATGTAACTAGAGGAGATTTGATCAAATACTTCATAATTTCACAACAAGGGTATTATATTATTCTGGTTTAAATATCACGAGGACCTTCAAAAGAATGCGTCAGGAGTCGCTATAATATTAGGCAGTCATAAGAGCCCAAGGTGTCTTTGCTCTATCAGCCTCCGTTATCAGGCTTTCATGTACCGTAGCAGGTGAAAATATTGATGTACCATATTCAGTTTAAATGCCATATTGAAATTCCTGCTGGGACAGTCTTGTCTCAGTGAATATTTCTTCGTTCGGACGTAGTCATTTTTTGGAAGTCGAAAATCTCCAGCAAGACGAGGCAGGAGCATGTGGCCTAAGACAGTTACAACAGCTCGGATATTCCTTTGGTGAGGGATCCCTAAACAGGATATACTGCTGCAGAGATGTACGTACCGAGAGCAGCCGCAAAAACAGGCTGACTGGCGATTCACCTTGCGTGGGGTATCAAACAGGTTGGTCTAGGTTTTACCTTGGGTCGCAGAGGAGTTAAAAATGTAAGTCCCAAGTTTTGGATTTGGCTACCTGGGCACCTTTAGCACCACAAACAAGGGTCCAAGACTAGTGGGACACCACTTGGGGGTTCAGAACTCACTCAGGTTGGGTCCGGGCCCAAGGTGGTAGGCGCCTTTTATGTTCCTGGGGCTCTGGACAGGAGACCAGCAAACAAGCCCTTGGAGTCACTATGGTAGACCTGGGCTAGGTGAAGATGTAGGGCTGACATAGGGCAGTGGTGACTAGTAAACAGGGTAGGCTGGGTGGTTTTTAGAGTGCAAGCCATGCTGTACACTGTGCTTTAATGACTGTGCGTCCCGGGAGTGGGCATACTTTTCTTGGGTCAGTGTTCCAAGCAAAGTAGGGGTTGGTGTGGTCTCCGGAAGAGAGATTACAGCACTCTATTCCAAGGTAGCATGGCAGCACTGCTCAGGGATGTACAGGCAAGGCAGGTCCCTGACAGTCGATTATCTGCTACCTCCTCCTCTCACCTCTTCTTCCAGGGAGCATGCACCAGTCATCCAAGGCAGGCATATAGGGCCTCCTCAAGCAGTCATCATTGGCACCTGGGTGACACTCCAAGTGGCCTGCCACTTTTCAACTCTCGTCAACCGGTCGTAAGTTTGGAAAAAGAAAGGGCCATGACCTGAACACCATAGCTGTAGCTAGGTGCTGTCATTCTCCTTGGCGTCCAGCTCCACACCTTTAACACTATGTTTTTTTAAGTACTTAACAGATTCATAGCAAGCCACACAAAGGCACTTACTTGAGTAAAGTTCTACTTACTTTCATGTCACGTTAGGCCTAATTCTGTTCAGCTGTTTTTTCTGGAGAGGGGAGCAAAGACTGCTGTGGCAGCTAAAATGGGAAAAGTTACTTTTTTAACCCCCATGTTGGACTTTAACCTTTCTGCAGGGTCATCCCCAAACCTTTTGGATTAATATCTGTTTTCTGAACCCATTTATTTCTCTCCTTGAAACATGATAGAATTGGCTTGAACCCAATAGGCATATTTAATTTACTTGTACATCCCTAGTAAAGTGGTACTACATGTACCCAGGGCCTGTAAATTAAACTCTACTAATGGGTCTGCAGCATTTATTGTGCCACCCTCTTAAGTAGACCTTTAATATGTCTCAGTCCTGCCATCCTTAGATTTTACTTTTTTTGTGTTAAATCAATTATACGGTTTTGCCCTATTTCTGAGTCAGAGGAGGAGGATCCTAAAGTGGATGATCCTGATGAGGGGGTGACTTGATTTAGGAGCAGAGGAGGGCCTGGCTGTGAGCCCTGAGGAGGCTTCCAGAGGACAGAGACCATCTGCCCACTGAAGGAGAACCCAGTGTGAGGGCAGAAAGCAGTGTGATTTCAAGGACATTTTCCACAGAGGACAGGAAGGCAGAAAGGGAGTTCCAGCTGCAAATGGCCAGGCTCAAGATGGAGGAGAAGATAATGGCCCATGAGCCAAGTCTCAGAGAGTTGGACATAAAAGCTAAGCACGCAGAGTCCAGCACTGGCGGCAGTGTTACTCCAGAGTTCACTAGAGAAAAAAACGTCCTCATCCCAAAAGATCTGGTGCTTAACTTTGTTGTGGGGGGGGTGACATACTGGTTTGAGGCTTATGAGGTTGTCTTACAGAGGAACTAGGTACCTGAAGAGGATTTGTGGGCCGGTCTCTTGAAGCATATTCTCAATAAAGGGAGAAATGCCCTGTTAGCCCTAGGTAAAATGGACAGGATGAAGTATTCCCTCATGAAGGAGGCCCTGCTCAGGAAATATGGTCTCACCCCAGAAAGGTATAGGTTGATGTTTAGGGACAGTCAGACCTTGGTGAATTGTGTATATCATTTTGCAAGGCCCTGGATGGTTGAGCTGTAGGGCTGTGAAGTAAAGGATTAATAAGGGCTGTAGAATCGGATTGCTAGAGAGCACATGTATCCCTTGGAGCTTGCTAGGGAGGCAGACTGCTGGATCAGCACCTGGGTCCACAACATGGTACCAGTGAGTGATCCCAAGAAGGGTAGTTCAGGTTCCCCCAGCAGATTTAAGGGGAGGTTAAAGGAGACACAGACATGTCCCAGAGTAAGGGAGGAGGAAAGGTTTCCCATGCCCTTTCTGTAAAACAGGGAGGAAGCGCTGGTGAGCGGTGGCCCGAAGCACCCCATTTCCAACCCTGCTCCTTCAATTGTTCTCAGCTAGGACACAAGCAGGGGGAATCTGTCTATTCTTAGAAACCACCCAATGGTGGGACCGTATGGGTTAATAGTCACTAGGGGCAGAAGGTAGACAATACCCTAATCTCCCTTATTTGGGAGGTGAATTCAGAGGGTGAACAAGTGATCCCTGCGGGTGGGAGACATAATTTCAACCAGGTCAAGGGGAATGGGGTCCCTGTCACTGCTCTGAGGCACCCGGAACCAGCCAGACCATGGTAGTGCAAAAGCGCTTTTTCCCAGAGCAGTACATCGACCAGGTGTATAAGGTAACTCAGATTCAGGGGCAGGACTTTTTCCACCCCATGAGACTGGTACCCCTGGAGTGGGGTGGGTAGGTGACCCAGAGAGGAGGCATAGTTTGTCCCCACATTCCCATAGACTGATATCTGGGGAATGAGTTGCCACTGGTGTCAGGAGAGATGGGAGGGGCAGCCACCCAAGGGGCCCTTAAAACTCAGAATTTTGGGTTGGGGTACCACTTCCAAACAGAGGGTACAGAGGCCCAGATGGAATGGCAGGCAGAGGAAGGACTCACCCCTGGCCTGCTTTTCATTCTACTTCACAGCCATCTATAATGCTCTCCCTGCTCTTTGCGGCCCCTTCCAGCGCACATGAAACTCTTTGTGCTGAACTGTGAAGGTAACTGTTTCAGCAGGACTAACCTGGTCCCAGTGTCCGGCCTGCGCTCCATCACGGTCGGAGTGAAATTGAGACCGGCATGACCGGATAACTGCAAGAGACGGTTTGTGCTTTTTGGTGCTATTTTCACTTAAATATATAAAATTGCATATCTCCTATTTTACCGATTGGATTTTTATAGTTTGGTGTTAAATTATTTATTACACTTTACTCTATATTTCTAAATTGTTGAAGGATTTTTCTTGTGTTGGGTTTCACTTTATTTCTATTTAAAGTACTGTATAAATTCACTCGCCTCAACCAGTAACCAAATTTCTTTCACCCCCCATTTCCCTCCCTGAGGAAACTTGCCATGCCAAATGCAAACTTATTTACCTGCAACCTGTACAGGGTATCAAAGCTGCTCAAGCTGGAAATGGTGTAATGGTACTTTCTTAGAAAGAGGAGAAATCACTATGCCGAGAGAGAGACTACATTGTAATATACCATGAAAAATGTAAACATCTGGGTAATTCTTTTTACACTAAACGTATACCTTCATTCAGATTTAAAAAGAGAAGGTAATGTATGTTCTCCTATATTATTGTGTAAGTAGGAAAAATTGTGTGAACTCAGGTTGTGCTGGTGCAAATACCATTTCCTATATTTATTATTACAACCGTAACAAATGTTGGTGCAAACGGAATGACCTCTCTGTTTTTTGGAACTAGTGCTATTTCCTTCAATATGAACATACTTCTTGTACTGATCATGTTGGATGAGTGGAAAGGAAGACTAGGGCACACATGTCCAGTGCTGTAGTTTGAGTCACTTCATCCCTTGACTTGCCAGTGGACCACAATGAAGACATCAGGGCCTTCATTATGAGTTAAAGACAGAGGTATTCCCTGGGTGTACCTCCCTAACCTATTATGCCTTGCAGTAGAACCAGCCCTGCAGGGGAAGCCTGTGAGACACTGCTTTAAACATCCACGCCTGACAACAATAACACGCTCTACCTACAGGAACCAGGGCAGGTCTTGTTTTACTTTACAAGATGCAAACCTTTTCTTGTGCTGTTCAAGCCCTTAATTGCTTGTTATTAACGACAGCGTTCCCGGCGTAAAATATGAAGTCAATGTGACACTTTATAAAATGTTTATGTGACCAAAGGCTTAATTAAGGATCCTTTAAAAATGATTTTAGTGCGCTGCTAGTCGATCCAATTCCCCGCTGAGCGGCCTGGCTTCGCCTTTCTTCTGATAATGATGCAGATGAAGGGCTGGCACAAGAGGACAACTAAAGTTTAATAATGCCGAACATAGCAAAAGCGAAATTCGGAGGAAGACAATTTCTCGGGCACTGTCCTCGCAGTGTTCACTTGTGGCCAGTGAATTATGACCGTAGTGTTAGCGGCTTTTCTTTAAGTACTGTTTTGTTTCTGATGACGAAGGCTGACTTATCACCGCGCTGACAACTGCAGGCACCCGTGGCCCCAGGTTACGGTTTCACTCTTATCAAGCCACTAACTCAGAGTTTATTAGAGTATAAACTAAGACACTCATGCCCTCTATCAGGCTGATGTATGCTGCGAAGCATCTGAGATGAAACTGCATACTTCCTGTCTGCAGACATGTACCTTGTTTGTGTTTTGAATGCTAAGGAAATGTTGCCTGGTGAAAACAAGAATGCAGTGAATGCAGTTCTATGAGGACATGTCTCTGCTGGGGGGCCTAAAGCAAGCCCCTGCAGCCCCAAGGGCACAGTGGGTGCCTGATACCTTATGGGGCCTTCCCTCCTTCGGGGTGCCCCGATTCAGCCCAAGGTCAATGAATATCTGGGAGATAGGGAGACTCTGGAGCCCCTCATCACGTTTTACAGAGGGCCCTACTATTTTGCCACTGCCTCGGCTTACTTGGAATGCTCAAAAATGGAATGTGGCCAAAAATCTCAAAACAGACTCCAGACTTATGGGATCATGTGAGGGCATATTAATAGAAGAGTGGCACTGTGCAGTGCAGCAAGTCACCTTGCTGCACTGGGCAGGAATGCACCATACTTAAGGCATGCATCACACTCCTGACTTTTCCCCCTGTGCCGGCGTCCTTTTGGCAACTTAGCGCCAATGCAGGCACCCTTGCACGATGGTGCAAGGGTGCCTGCGTTGCATGCAGGATTGATTTGTGCAGGAAGGGACACCCCTTTCGGCACAAAATCAATCCTGAGAGGCATTTTCCTCTTTCTATGTGTGCTGCAGAAAGAGTATGTAACGAGGAGAAATTAAGATATTTCTCCTTGTGAAGCCTCTCCTGGGGAGGAGTATCTTTTTGGCGTATTCCCAGATTTACAAGATCTTGTAAATCAGGGAATGCGTCAAAAACTATGGTAGTTGCATGGGAACACCCACCCAATGCCCATGGAATGCCTATCCAGGGCAGAGTAATGCAACACAGCACTTTGAGCAGTGTTGTTGTACATGTCTTTTTTTTTTGTCCTCATTGTGCAAAAATCAGGAGTTGGAGGTATCAGGGGTCCTGATTCTAACTGTTCCATCTTGGTTCAGCCTACTATTGGCGTGAGGGAGTAGGGAGATCCTCACCGTCTAACAGGACCCCCTTTCATTCCCATTCCATTCAGTTGTGGGGAAGCAGCCTTCTGCAGCTAACAATACAAGCCCCTTGCTTGCAAGTTATTGCTATATTGCATAATCATTGGACATCAAAGGACCCATCAGCAGACTATGGTGCCGATTACGACCCGGTAAAAAATTTCCCCGTACGACTCGTATCCGGTCTTTTTACCGTACGAATCGTACAAGTGCCGTACAAACTGCCAAGTACGATTCGCATGGGAAAAAGTCCATACGAATCGCATTGGGAATAATTCCCCACACGTCCTCGGGTCGGAAAATGTGTCCGACACGTCCCCGGACGATTTACCGTACAAATGTGAAAAGTGAAGTCCGACAGCGCAAGTACGATCCATCCCGTGCGTCCGATGTTACAACCGTATGGAAAAAACACCATCCGCACCGAACTCCCATAGCAACCATGGAGACATGTGCCCGCATACGCGCCCAACACTCCCCCCAGCCCTCCTATGTACGAGTCGAATCCCCACCCGTGTATGTACACCCGTGTATGTACGAGACGTACCCCCACCCATAAATGTATGGAGCATACCCCCACCCCAACAGTGTATGTACGACCCGTACCCTCACCCGTGTACGTATGGAGCGTACCCCCACCCCAACCGTGAATGTACGACCCGTACCCCCACCCCAACCGTGTATGTACAACCCGTACCCTCACCCGCGTACGTATGGAGCATACCCCCACCCCAACCGTGTATGTACAGACCGTATCCCCACCCCAACCGTGTATGTACGACCCGTACCCTCACCCGCGTACGTATGGAGCGTACCCCCACCCCAACTGTGTATGTACGACTCGTACCCCCACCCCAACCGTGTATGTACGACCCGTACCCTCACCCGCGTACGTATGGAGCATACCCCCACCCCAACCGTGTATGTACGGACTGTACCCCCACCCCAACCATGTATGTACGACCCGTACCCTCACCCGCGTACGTATGGAGCGTACCCCCACCCCAACAGTGTATGTACGACCCGTACCCTCACCCGCATATGTATGGAGCATACCCCCACCCCAACCGTGTATGTACGGACCGTACCCCCACCCCAACCGTGTATGTACGACCCGTACCCTCACCCGTGTACGTATGGAGCGTACCCCCACCCCAACAGTGTATGTACGACCCGTACCCTCACCTGCGTATGTCTGGAGCATACCCCCACCCCAACCGTGTATGTACGACCCGTACCCCCACCCCAACCGTGTATGTACGACCCGTACCCTCACCCGCGTATGTATGGAGCGTACCCCCACCCCAACCGTGTATGTACGACCCGTACCCCCACCCCAACCGTGTATGTACGACCCGTACCCTCACCCGCGTATGTATGGAGCGTACCCCCACCCCAACTGTGTATGTACGGACCGTACCCCCACCCCAACCGTGTATGTATGACCCGTACCCTCACCCGCGCACATATGGAGCGTACCCCCACCCCAACCGTGTATGTAACCCGTACCCCCACCCCAACCGCGTATGTACGACCCGTACCCTCACCCGCGTACGTATAGAGCGTACCCCCACCCCAACCGTGTATGTACGGACCGTACCCCCACCCCAACCGTGTATGTACGACCCGTACCCTCACCCGCGTACGTATGGAGCGTACCCCCACCCCAACAGTGTATGTACGACCCGTACCCTCACCCGCGTACGTATGGAGCGTACCCCCACCCCAACATTCTAAGTACGGAGCGCACCCCAGGCCCCAACACCAGCACCTTCACCCAACATCGCGCATGTACGAGTCGTACCAAGCCAGACACAAGGACAGCACTGTACACCAAAATTCCCGAAGTACACACCGTACACACGCTAAAAATGCACGTACACAACCAGGACAAAGCAAAACAACACAAGAATACAACATTCGAATGGCACAAAGCCACAAAACATGTCCAACAAGCACAAAAACAACACATTTACTGACCTGCAACTGCCAAAACCCCAAACAGAGGCCCAAAACACAACCACTCCTTATAACACACCCACCCAAAGTTCAAACACAGCCACACCCACCAATGGACCAATAAAAAGGGCCCACAGACACAAACCATGAGCCTTTGCAACAGACTCACTGCTGCCAGACCCCACAGACAACCTACAGCACCATACTTGAACCTTTACTACATCTTACACTTGCACACCTTCACACACCCACCTTCACAAACAACCCCTCATCACATTCACACACACACCTGCACAACCACACCCACACACCCACAACCATCCACACCCACACCCCCCACAACCATCCACACCCACACCCCTCACCATGCCCACTAACAAGAATCCAAAGTTCACTAGCCGAGAGTTGGAGGTCCTTGTCGACGAAATCCTCAGAGTCGAGCCACACCTCTTTGGAACATTGGTCAGACAGACCTGCATGTCCGAAAAAACAGCCATGTGGCAGAGGATTGTCGATGCTGTGAATGCTGTTGCGTCCACCAGAAGGACCAGGCATGAATGCCAAGCCAGGTGGTACGATCTGCGGAGAGGGTCCGAGCCAAAATGACCGACGACCACAACCAGGCCAACGTCACTGGAGGAGGGCCGCCCCGCAGACCTGTACAATACCATCCCTGGGAGGAGAGGGTGATGGCCATACTGCCGGTGGTGTCAGTGGACGGATTAGAAGGACTCCGAGACCCGGGTGAGTACACAAACAACTCACCTCACATGGGGGGAACGTCATCCACAACCAAACTCACAATCAGGCATGCAACCACCCCAAGCTATCGCATGACTCAACCACACTCCATGAACACGCACATGCCACTGGCGCCACCATGCCCCATGCACCCAGCTGGACAATGCAAAGTCACAGGCCACAGAAAAAACCAACACAAGACACGGTAAGCCGGATGGCGGGAGTGTGGGCCCCAAAAATCACATAGTGCAACTCAGAAGCAGACAACAATGCCCTCTGCCCATATAGCCTAGGTCACAGCCAGACAAACAGTGTGTCCCCACACAGGAAAGACTTGCCAGCAAATGGTGGACGCCTTGCATTAAGACATGGGGGTGACGGCACGTTTTTGCACATGACAGCAGCTAATGAACAGCCAACACTGTGAAAGAGTGGCAGCACACACCACCACAGCAGCAGCGCAGACACAGACACTACACCCAATGGGTGCCTGGAGATCAGAAACAAACTCACATCAACAAGCCAAGGGCCATTCAAAGAACTGCAAAAAGTGTGTGCCTAGGAAGCTGGGCTGAGGTGACAGAGGGTGACACACAGAGGGAGGGAGAGGGGGACAGAGAGGGAGTGAGAAAGGGACACACAGGGAGACCAATTCAGCCTTGGGGGGTGTGGGAATGTCTGCTCGTTAGCAGGTGGACTGCGTGCATGTAGACAAGGGTGGCCAGTGCCTGAATCCCCCTCTCTTCTCCATGGCAAAACACTGGGCCATGTCTCAACCTGTGCACGAGCACAACGCCAGCTACCTGCATTATATAAGTGTGTGGAACAACTCCATGTGCCCACGTACAGTGCAACACGGAAGGCGCCAATGCATGGCTCGCCACACCTGCCCACTCCACTGCTGACTGCAGTCACAATTGACGCAGCAAGTAAGACTGTGCCACACATAGGTAAAGTCGCAAAAGCTGTGGCCAAGGGACATACCCATGCACAAGTGCACTGTGAGTGGAATGCAAGACATATTCAAATTCCCAGAGGAAATGTGCCAACTTAGAAACGAATGAAACATGGATGTTGCATGGAACAAAATTAACATTGTCTCTCTCACACACAGGTCAACGTCGTGGATCACCCTCCAACACTGGGGGGGAAGACTCACAGGACCCGGCTCGGCGGGATGACGGACCCACCGGCAGCGACCACTCTCACCACTCTGTGGACGACCCCGACCAACCTGGCCCCTCTGGTGTCCAACCACCTGAAGCACCTGCATCAGGTACAACTGGGCCAACCACCACCCCCACTCCTGCCACATCCCAGGAGACACCCAGGATCCCTGCCCCACCACCACAATGCAGCCAGGCTGGCCAGGAGGGACACGGTGTACCGGGCACCCAGGAGGAGGCAGCCGACAACGCCAATGCCACCCCTCAGGGGTCCCGGAGACCCGATGTGCCCACAAGGGCAGGCCAGGTGCAAGTGGGCAGGGGTGGTGGGAGTAGAGGACGGCAGAGGCGCGAGCCTGACCAGTTGGCTGCGGAACCGGTATATTCCCATGTCAGAAACATCCTGGACACATACCGGCAGGACACCACGGGCATGGCCCAGGTTGTGTCCATCCTCGAGGAGATCAAGACCCAGCAGGCCCAGCAACATGCAGAGCAACATGCCTGTCTACTGCGACACCAAGGGCGGATGGAGGACAGACAGGCTGAGCTCGCGACGGTGTTCACGGGAATTCACCGTACACTCTGTCGGATAGCCGACAACATGGGCAACCCTCCCTGTGCCACCAGGCGTAGAACATCACCACCCACAGGGAGGGATCAGGAGGAGGAGGAGACATCCGACGGAGCATCCCAAACATCGTCACGGCCTGCTTCTGAGGGTCCCCGCAGGAGGGCGGGTCGTCCACGGAAAAGACCGTGAGGGTCAGCGCAACAGCACCATCTCCCAGGACACCTGGCTTGGCACCTGGCCTACTGGACCAACAGCAGCACAGCAGCAAAAGACATTCTCTGCCACATGGACTTGCTGGTCACTGTCTGACCAATGTTGACAAAGACTGTGGCATGGACTCTGAGGATTTCCAATGGCAAGGACACTAAACTCCCCTAGTGAACTTTGGATTCCACACACCCGGAAAGCCCCTCATGTCATACCACCCCCCCCACGTACCCCAACCAAAATAAAAAGTTACACGATAAAGAGAGGATGCCTACATTTTGCATTATTACCTTACATGTGTCTTGTAAAGTCTAACAATGCCTGAGTTCTCATTTGACTTCAACCATCCACACCCTGGGGCCTGAGTCTGGCACAGGACACACATGGGTCACAATGTATTAGGCAAGACAGACATGGAGCACCATACACACCCGTGATGGGCCCAACCAGCTGAAGGGGTGGACGCACAACCGTGCCGACAGACATATTGAGTACAGCCACAGCCATGCGCAGAGGTCAGGGATCATGTGGAGTGTCCTGGGGGGCACCCAGGTATGTGTGGACAGGTGGCAGAACCATGTCCTGCAAGCGTGAGTCAGGTGGATGCAGAGAATATTGGCCTGGCCAATGTTGGATGCATGGGGATGGCACATGTCACAATACCCACACAGTCATGGACATCATGCACAATACACAGTCTAATCCCACACAAACAGCTTGCATCTTGCTACTCGACACATAGACACATAGCCACTATCACGGAAAACCATGCCAGACATGCCGGATGCACCGTGGCAACACACCAGCATTGACTGAGAATAGGCACCTTGGAGGCATAGGGACACCTTTATTATTCATGTATTCGGGAATGCAGAGGCAACTCGGAGTACACATAAACAGGTCATGTGGAGTAACATGTGGGTCCAACACTGGCACCCCCTTTCTGCAGCACAAATGCGTGATAGCCACGGAACTGGCACACAAGTGTTGGCTAACAGCTAAACACCCCCTGCTGCTCACGGAGAGGCTGCCATACACCATTGATCCTCTGATGTGGAAGTCCCACACCATGTCAAGCCAAGGCAAACCGTATGTGTCCGAGGGCAGTGTTACACACATTGATGCCATCATCACAATCCACTATCCCATCACAGATGACTGTCAACAAGTCTGAGCATCTATTCAGGTGTACCCAGCTACATGTCATGTGTCCCATGGTGATGCGATATGTCTGCAGAGGAACCAAACATCGACAGGGGCAGTGTGCACACATCGTAAACAACTGCCACACCCAATACACCCCTGATGCATCCCTTACCCTAAGGAGACTTCCAAACTTGTCCGTGCGTGTAACGCTGAGTCAGCACACGATGACGTGTCCATGAGGAATAGCAGTGCCACAACAATGCAACCAGCAGACGGCATGCGCAAGTACCTGGGGATGAGAGACACACAAGAAGTCAGCCACAAAAAGCACAGCCACTTGCATGTGCATGTACTCGACACATGTAAGGATGACAACATGCTAGGTCACAATTATGACTGGGGAAATACACTCATCACTGGCACCATCACTCCAGTGACACATCCACACACACCTCTGACTCACGTGGCATACATGCAGATGGACACACACATCGCAACACATGCCACACGGGGACCAATGCGTGCACACACAGACACTGGTACTCACCACTAAGCAAAGAAGTCGCGTATGAGCCGACTCCGGATGTCCTCTTGCGGAACCACATCCTCCACATCACTAGCCCCATTGCCAAGCCCTTCGTCCTCCACGGGTGGATGGTCCTGATCATCTTGATCAAGGATGAGTGGCACAGCTTTCTCAACTGCCATGTTGTGCAGCATGCAGCAGACCATGAAGATTTTGCAGACCTTCGCTGGGGCATATGGGAGGGCGCCGCCGGTCTTGTGGAGGCATCTGAATCGGCTCTTCAGGAGGCCAAAGGTCCTCTCTATCACTCGCCTTGTCCGGCCATGGGCGGTGTTGTAGCGGAGCTGGGCCGGCGTGATGGGGTTGCGGAGAGGTGTGATCAGCCATGGCATGTTGGCATAGCCAGCGTCCCCTACATGGAAACCACATGGACATAAGTAGGACAGGAGAAGCCGTCGTGCTGGAAGTCTACGCAAAATACAGGACAGACAGAGTGTACCCACCAACAACACATGCTCGTTCGTTGCGCAGCTGCGTCATCATTTCAGGCACCCTGCTACGCCTCATGATGTAGGCATTGTGTGCTGATCCTGGAAAACGAGCACAGACATGTGAAATCACCATGTTGGACAGACACACCACAAGGGCATTGATGGAGTGGTAGTGCTTGCGATTCCTGTATGCTACCTCCTGTGCCTGTGGTGGTACCAAAGCCATATGTGTCCCATCTATGGACCCAATGACATGGGGCATCCCTCCCAGGGCATAGAATCCACGCTTGACCCCAGTCAACAGTTCAGGAGTTGGGAAATGGATGAACTCATCCAGGTGAAGCAACATGGCCTCTAAGAAATCATGCAGCACACGGCTGAACATGCTCTGGGACATGCCACCAACATGAGCTATGGTATATTGAAAGGTACCCATGGCAAGAAAATGTAGGGCTGCCATTACCTTCAGCTTGGGTGTCAGTGCCGTAGGATACCTGTGCAGCGGTTGCAGGTGTGGTGCCAGCCTTGCCATCAACTCCTCAATCAACGGTTGGGGGAAGCGGTAGCACCGTATACAGTCATTCTCCCGCATGTCAGCCAAGTCCGGAATTGGTCGGGGAAGAGGCGGTGCTCTGCAGTAATTTGGAAGTGACAAGGAAGAGTGAGTGCACTTATTACAATTTATTTGTACTGAGCACATGTTAATCTGTCAATACACATATGCTACATACGGAGTCAGGTATGTGCCACATGCCCTGGACACGTATGGCTGCCAGGTGACACTCCTACCAAGACCCAGCTACACACGGAGATTGTGAACCTCCACATGCCATGGCATGGGATTAGCTGAGTCCCAGTGTAAGTGAACAGCCAGACGCAACACAGGAGTGACATACATCAACACATCAGCAGAAGTAGGATGTCGATTTCAGAGACAGGTAGCGGAACACTAGAGCCACAGGTCACATGACATTACACTAGGACAGCCCACACACCTTGCCAATAAGGTGTACATGTAAAGACTCACCACACATTCATTGAGAGGATGCAGACATGTCGTTGTTACGCTACTCCGTGTCCCATGCATACATACGCACCTCACATCCGATACCACATGTGGCATGGTGTGCGTAACAGTGTGCCATGTCTATCTACACACAGACACATGTTGGTTGCTGCAACAGCTGATGCTTTTGAGGGAGCACCAACATCAAGCTAATGGGAACACCCCACACATACATGACATAGACACATCGTGCACCGTGGGTAGTCACATGTCTGGTGTGGTAACCCCTGTAGCGGGCATCAGGGGACACTTGCATGTGTTGTTGACTGTGCCATGCCAGTGACGCTCATCCCAAGTGTGCAGTACGACATGCACACATGTCAAAGGAGTTAAGGGCATGCCTGGCACACATTGCACCGTCACACATAACATCTGTACACATCTCATCATACATCTGTTGCCTTCTCGACTCAGGAGTAATGTGCCACATCACAGCCTTTCACACCTGTGCCCCACACATGTAGTACTGCCCAGACAATGCCTTGATGTCCATCCATGGACAAGTATGTCAGCTCTATTCCTTCCTGTGTGCTGCCTGTCACCACTGAGATGTGTGAAAGGCACCGTACATTCGCTCAGAGGGCCTGTGGACGTTCCCTATCACTATGGGAGTGCTGCCGTATGCGTACCCATAGTGATAGTGAATGTACGCACGCGTGTACGGTCCGTATCACTATGGGTACGCATAGGCGAGCACACCCATAGTGATATTGAGCGTACAGGCGTGTGTACGGTCCGTATCACTATGGGTACGCATACGCGAGCACACCCATAGTGATAGTGAGCGTACAGGTGTGTGTACGGTCCGAATCACTATGGGTACGCATACGCGAGAACACCCATAGTGATAGTGAGCGTACAGGTGTGTGTACGGTCCGTATCACTATGGGTACGCATACGCGAGAACACCCATAGTGATAGTGAGCGTACAGGCGTGTGTATGGTCTGTATCACTATGGGTACGCATACGCAAGCACACCCATAGTGATAGTGAGCGTACAGGCGTGTGTATGGTCCGTATCACTATGGGTACGCATACGCGAGCACACCCATAGTGATAAGGACCGTACACACGCCTGTACGCTCACTATCACTATGGGTGTGCTCACGTATGCGTACCCATAGTGATACGGACCGTACACATGCCTGTACGCTCACTATCACTATGGGTGTGGTCGCGTATGCGTACCCATAGTGATACGGACCGTACACACGCCTGTACGCTCACTATCACTATGGGTACGCATACGCGAGAACACCCATAGTGATAGTGAGCATACAGGCGTGTGTACGGTCCGTATCACTATGGGTACGCATACGCGAGCACACCCATAGTGATACGGACCGTACACACGACTGTACGGGCCGTTGCTATGCGTTTGGGGTGCCGTAGGGCCCCGGTACGCACCGTACCTGTGTGTGAAACTCCAAATTACATAAGGGACACATGAGGGACAAGTATAAAGGCCTACATGCATGCTGGTTGTCATGGAGACCAAGTTTAAAGTTTGAATTTTTCCGGAAGGTGCACAGCAGAAGTCAGTTTGAATGAATCTACTTTGTTGCAATGTGGTTCTGGAGTTGACATCATGCTCATGAAAATGCACAATAAAAACCCACTGACTGTGCTAGGTTTGAAGGGATTGGAGGAAACATAGGATGCAAATGTGAGTGACCAATCACTCTGTACTCCTGTGCATGAAACAGGCCAGCAAGGCAGGTATAAGGCAGCCAGGTCCCATGAGGGAGCACTTGCCTGCACATCTTTGGATTCTACGACCCAGCTGCTGCTCCTGATTCCCTGGAACCATGTCAAGGTCTGTGGAGAGGGCACAGCCTTTCACCCTGGAGGAGAACCTGGCATTGCTGGATGTGATCCTCCCACAGTACCCCCTGCTGTATGGGCGACCAGGGTATCAGGTGAGTGCAGAGTCAAATAGCACAGACTGTGTCCCTTTTTTGTGACTGTGACTTCTGGCATTGTGTCCAGGTGTGACACACATGCAATGTACTGTAGGGGGGGTCCCAGGGGGGGGAATGCCTGATGTCTCCCAGCCAGAGCATGCTGTGGTGCATGTCTGCCGTCCTCACTTGCATTGTGTTTACTGTGACAATCACTGCATGGTGCATGCCACATTCTGCCTGTCTTATCCTCCTGGGAATGTAGCCTCTACAGTCCTCATGTGATTATGTGGTCAGCCCAGTGTGACAGGTGACTGTACCCACAGATGTGTGTTAGTTCTGTGTACCTGTGCTGAGAGTGTCCACATGATGTGTTCGTACCCTGGACATCGGTGTGTGTGTAAGTCCCCTGTCATGTGGGTGGGTGCATATGTGGAGTGTAGCACCCGGGCTGCATGAGGGATGGAGATACCCTGCCCATCTGATGTGAGCAGGGAGCAGTGCTGTGTGTCTGACGTGCAGAGCCAGCCCTACACCTGTGAGCCCCCCCCGTCTAGTGGCACATGTGCAGAGTGAGGTTTGTCGCTGCATTTGGCAATGGCAGGTGAATGTCCTGCGCCTGTGTGTGTCTGTGTACTCTGCTGAGGTAGCGTCAGTGGCCTGTGGCATGTGACTGCTTAGAGGTGCGGCACATAATCCTGGTGTAGCTTGTGATGCACAGTGTGAGCCTGGATCATTGATTGTGTCGTTGCCCTCATTCCACCTGTGTACTTTCAATGGCACGTACTGCTTTTGCCCTTCCCCAGAGGATCATGTCCCTATGACAAAGGTGCAATGCGTTGGATGCATACTATGCCTTGTTGTAAACAGCAAATTTGTTCTAATATGTGTCTCTGTGACATGTGCCAGGTGTACTGATGTAGTGTCACTTGTTCATCTTCACAGGTAGGCGCCTCTGCCAAGAAGCAGATCTGGATGAACGCCGTCAGTGTCGTGAGGAGGACGGAGGGTCGCAAGCGGCGCCTGGTCCAGGTGAGAAAACGCTGGCAGGATATCCGGTGCTGGACGCGGAGGATCGCACGGGTCCTGCTGGGGGACTCACCTGAGACCCATAAGAACCGTGGGCGCTGCCGTCTGACCCACATCCACAAGCGTGTGCTGGCGGTGGTCTTTCCAGACTTGGACAGGCGCTTACAGGAGAAGCAGCAGCAGGAAGGGGGTAGGTACATGTGTGTTTGTTGTGTGTCACCAGCATTTGTAAGTGCACAGTTGCATGGATACACTGCCAGGGTTTAAAGGTGCTGTGCAGATCCTGTTACCCACAGTATAGCGGTGCTCTCCTGCCTCCCTTCCCCTCCTTGCAATGTGTTCCCTGGTCTGTGTGTAGTCACTCCTTCACAAGGTTATCTAGGCTGGCACTTTATCCACGTGAACAATGCCTGTAGCATCATGTGTGGGGGTGGTGTGTAAGAGGTTTTGGGACCTTGCCTGTGCCCTGTCCAGTTCAGTACTTGTGGGTTCCATGTCAGTTGGCACTGATGCTGAGTCCAGACATGGGAGTTAGTCTCTCAAGTGTTATGCCTTACAGCACGCATGTCCTATGTTGTGGCCTGTGACATGATGTGCATGAGTGTGCGATACGCATGGTGCAGGGATGGTGGCGTGTGTTGCAGTCATTCCCATTCAGGACCATGGAGTTGTGTGGCCACTACTGTCCCCTGGGGCATATTTTCATAGGTGTCATGTGTGTCATCACAAAATGTGGACACTCTCAGTGTCCACAGCATAGGTTGTACTCTGTGCCATTGTCCCCTGGCACCATGTATATTGACGTAAAATGTAGTACAAGTGTCCACTGTACAGCCTGACCTGATTTTTCTTGTTCATACTCACGGTGGCCAGTGCCTGTGTGTCTTGTTACAATCATCTGATGATGACCATTTGTACATGATTATTTGGACAGGCGCACCTTGGGTATTTGGTGTCCAATCTTGCATTTATGCAGCCCATGTGTATTTCACCCAGACTAAGAGATGTAAGTGCTTCCTGTGTCTCAACTAATTGTCTCATGTAGGGGGTGGTTGGTGCGGGCAAAGCCTACATGTCAAAACCTGATATCTCCTTGCTAGGTCTGGCCAGTGTGTGATGTTTGTCTGGACATACACTCAAGGTGCAGTGAGCCAGTCATGGTGGGCATGTTTTCAGTATTACCTATGCAGCATGTGCCTCAAGTTCATGGATATGGTCCCTGCTCATCCCTATTTTCGGCGACGCTGTGTGGTGCAGATGCAGTGCTGGATTGTCCCCAGGGCCTGGCTCCTCTGTCAAAATCCATTTCATGTCATTTGCTATTGTGTCATGCTCTCCATAGTTTTTCAGTGGCATGGTGGGTCAACCAACTGTGTGTTGCATGCCCTACATATGTACCTTGTTTTGTAGATGTTACTCATCTTTCTTTTCAGGCTATGCACTGTAACCTATGTAGATTGGACTCATGTGACATATGTATACAGGTGTATGATTAATTGCTGTCTCTTCACCTTGCCCACAGCATCGTCAGGGGACACGGAGGGAGACATCAGCACAGACGGAGCGGAGGGACCGAGCACCAGTGCCAGCGGTGACATCGTGCCTGGCACATCGAGTGGAACTGAGGCGGAGGAGAGTGAGGCTGAGGACCTGTCCACTGCCACCACAGAATATGAAGCTGACGGGTCCGAGGATGATCTCTCCGAGTGGGTGGAGGCTACACCAGCAGCTGACAGCGGCACAACATCTCTCCCCGCCCCCTCCATTGCCATCAGCCACCTCCCACTTGCTCGTGTCCCTTCCCAGCGTGCCCAGTCACCGCATGTCTCCTTCCTGCCAGGCACCGCACCCCTTGCCCCTGTCTCCACTGCTGCCACCAATGCCGAGTCTGTGGACATCCAGCGGCAGTTGCAGGTTGGTCAGGCTGCGATGCTTAATGTCCTCCATGGCCACAGCCAAGTGCTGACCAACATGGAGGCATACTTGGAGGGCATTTTCTCATCGCAGGCTGACCAACGCAACTTGCTGAGGTCCATTGACTCGACACTGACTGCAGCAGTGGGTCGCCTGCAGCGCTTCGTCCAACCCCCTACCCCTGACCCATCCACACTTCCCACTCCCATGCCTGTCCCACGTACACCCAGACGTCAGCCTGCACCCACCACAACAGACACAGGCACCACACCAGCAAGGAAGGTCAAACGCACACCTCCTGGCACGCACACACAGGGTGAAGTAGGCACACCCACTGGGTCGGGGGGCAAATGTAAGACACGCAGCCAGAGTGGGAGTCTGCATTCCACCAAATCCACTCCCTCCAAATCCCCTCCCCACAGCTCTCCTGGCCACATATCCGGCAAAGACTCCTTCATGGCCGCTCTGTCCCTGAGCCCCACAGTGACACCACCCCGCAAGCGGTCAAGGGAGTCCCTGGTCAGGGTGGTTAAGTCCCCCCCCTGTCCACACCCTCCCCCAGTGGCGCTGCGACCCATCCCTCTGACCCCCCTCCTCCTTGGGGCCGGTGGTTCCTTCGGGTGCAGGGGAGTCGCTGGAGGACCTTGCTAAGGTGTGCAGCGCCATCCTGGCCTCCGCCTTTGGCCCTGCCCCACCCCCTGTGGTGGAGTCCTCCATCCCTGCACCCACGACGCCTACCCTTCGCCCTCATGTCCCTGCGGTGCCTGGTCCTTCCCCCCCACATGATGCCCTCCCCCCTCTGGAAGACGAAGGAGTCTGACTGTGCAGGCAAGCTAGGGGACACGCGTCCCACTGTGTCCCCCACCTGGATTTGAACTTTGGATTGCCCTATGGGCATTGTACATTTTGAACTTTCAAGGGACAAACAGATTTTTGGATGCTGACTAAAGCAATTTATTTTTCCTTAGTACACTACTGTCTGTCTGGTATTGCTGTTGGTGGACCGGCCCCATTATTTTGGGTGGTGATTATGTGTTGGGTGTGTGGGAATTGTAGTCTTGTGCTGGTCATAGGGTGGATCCTGGTATCTGTGTGCCATCACAAGCTGTTGGCTACATAACTTTGTTCATGTAAGCAGTTACTGCATGGTGACATCGTCCCAAGGTGTGTTGCTTCCTCTGTGTAACCTGACATCTTCCCTGCAGGGTCTTTCCAATATGTGGTGCTGAGCTGTGTCTACATTGGCTGGGTGTGTGACGGACCCGTTAGACTTGGGCCATGCATGCTGAGCGTTGTCTCCACCTGCATCATTCGTGGCGTCCTTGGTGGTCACTGTACTTGTGTATGTAGACTGTTGTCATGACTTCATGTGGACATGTTTTCTTCTCGGCGCTATGCATGTGTATACTCGCAGCCTCGCACACATGTGGTACATGTACTGCAGGATCTTTGTGCACCTGACTGACATTTGTGGGCATTGGATCTGTGGGTACTCCACCCTTTTCTTTGCAGGGGCACTGCTGTGAGTGTTAGGCACCCACCCCTTCTGTGTCTGGGCACTGCTGGGAGTGTTAGGCACCCACCCCTCCTGTGTCTGGGCACTGCTGGGAGGACTCTGCACCCACCCCTCCTGTGTCTGGGCACTGCTGGGAGGCCTCTGCACACACCCCTCCTGTGTCTGGGCACTGCTGGGAGTGTTAGGCGCCCACCCCTCCTGTGTCTGGGCACTGCTGGGAGGACTCTGCACCCACCCCTCCTGTGTCTGGGCACTGCTGGGAGGACTCTGCACCCACCCCTCCTGTGTCTGGGCACTGCTGGGAGGACTCTGCACCCACCCCTCCTGTGTCTGGACACTGCTGGGAGGCCTCTGCACACACCCCTCCTGTGTCTGGGCACTGCTGGGCGGACTCTGCACCCACCTCTCCTGTGTCTGGGCACTGCTGGGAGGCCTCTGCACACACCCTCCTGTGTCTGGGCACTGCTGGGAGGCCTCTGCACCCACCCATCCTGTGTCTGGGCACTGCTGGGAGTGTTAGGCACCCACCCCTCTTGTGTCTGGGCACTGCTGGGAGGACTCTGCACCCACCCCTCCTGTGTCTGGGCACTGCTGGGAGGCCTCTGCACCCACCCCTCCTGTGTCTGGGCACTGCTGGGAGGACTCTGCACCCACCCCTCCTGTGTCTGGGCACTGCTGGGAGGCCTCTGCACCCACCCCTCCTGTGTCTGGGCACTGCTGGGAGGACTCTGCACCCACCCCTCCTGTGTCTGGGCACTGCTGGGAGGCCTCTGCACACAACTCTCCTGTGTCTGGGCACTGCTGGGAGTGTTAGGCACCCACCCCTCCTGTGTCTGGGCACTGCTGTGAGTGTTAGGCACCCACCCCCCCTGTGTCTGGGCACTGCTGGGAGGACTCTGCACACACCCCTCTTATGACTGGGCACTGCTGGGAGGACTCTGCACCCAACCCTCCTATTTCAGGATATGTACGCTTAGGACATACACGGGTGTGGGTTCGCTCCATGCATACGCGGGTGAGGGTACGGGTCGTACATACATGGTTGGGGTGGAGATACGCTCCATGCATACGCAGGTGAGGGTACGGGTCGTACATACACGGTTGGGGTGGGGGTACGCTCCATGCATACGCGGGTGAGGGTACGGGTCGTACATACACGGTTGGGGTGGAGGTACGCTCCATGCATACGCAGGTGAGGGTACGGGTCGTACATACACGGTTGGGGTGGGGGTACGCTCCATGCATACAGGGCGGGGGTACGGTCCGTACGTACACTGTTGGCATGGGGGGTACGCTCCATACGTACGCGGGTGAGGGTACGGGTCGTACATACACGGTTGGGGTGGAGGTACGCTCCATGCATACGCGGGTGACGGTACGGGTCGTACATACATGGTTGTTGTGGGGGTTCGCTCCATGCATACGGGGTGGGGGTACGGTCCGTATGTACACTGTTGGCATGGGGGGTACGCTCCATGCATACACGGGTGAGGGTACGGGTCGTACATACATGGTTGGGGTGGGGGATTCGCTCCATGCATACGGGGTGGGGGTACGGTCCGTACGTACACTGTTGGCATGGGGGGTACACTCCATACGTACGTGGGTGAGGGTACGGGTCGTACATACATGGTTGGGGTGGGGGATTCGCTCCATGCATACGGGGTGGGGGTACGGTCTGTACGTAAACTGTTGGCATGGGGGTACGCTCCATGCATACGCGGGTGAGGTTACGGGTCGTACATACACGGTTGGGGTGGGGGTTCGCTCCATGCATACGGGGTGGGGGTACGGTCCGTACGTACACTGTTGGCATGGGGGGTACGCTCCATGCATACGCGGGTGAGGGTACGGGTTGTACATACACGGTTGGGGTGGGGGTACGCTCCATGCATACGCGGGTGAGGGTACGGGTCGTACATACACGGTTGGGGTGGAGGTACGCTCCATACATACGCGGGTGAGGGTACGGGTCGTACTTACACTGTTGTGGTGGGGGTACGCTCCATGCATATGGGGGTGGGGGTACGGTCCGTACATATCGGTACCCACGCTGTGGAATGCTTGTGCAGGCCGTACCCAGGCCTTTGCCACGTGGGTACAGCCGTCCCGCCATTGTTGGGGTGACGTAGGTGTGGGCGTGGTACGACTCGTACCCACGCTCTTAAGGCGTGGGTATGGGACGTACCTGTATTGTTGTGTTGCCGGTTCGCGTCGTCAACCACTTCCGTTGTGGTGGACGCTGGCTTTGCTGGACACGCCCCCACCCCCTCGTAGTGACCAGGGCCTGGGGGTCAGGTATGT
Organism: Triturus cristatus; assembly: GCF_964204655.1. Classification (NCBI taxonomy): domain Eukaryota; kingdom Metazoa; phylum Chordata; class Amphibia; order Caudata; family Salamandridae; genus Triturus; species Triturus cristatus. The sequence goes on from NC_140588.1 coordinate 318,991,502, forward strand.
CCAGGGCATGTGTGCTGTGTGACTTGGGTGGGGGTTTTGTGGCCTGCCCCTGCTCCTGCCCCCCCCTTTCCCCCCTCCCTTTGTTTTTCTGACCTTCTGCGGCGTCTGCGTCGTAACCTGTAGAGGAGGTCGACTGCTATGAGGGCCGGGATGACACGTAGGTTCGGGTCCATGTCTGTCCGCCGCGTGCAGGTACTCCTTGTTCGCATCGTCCTGATTTCCCGGCAGTTTTTGGCTGCCGGAAAATATTCTCCGTGCGGGATGACGTCGGTGCGAATCGTACTTCCTGGTTCGTGAATGGCAGGCTGCGTGCGTCCCGACATCACGTCGGCGCTTTCCCGGATCACATTTGTATGTTTATTTTCATCGGTCGGGGTTTTGTACGATTCGTACGGAAACAGTATTTCCGTGCGAATCGTACTTCCATGTTTGTATATTGTTACGACCGGGTACGCGTCGGACGGAGAATATGCTCCGTCCGACGGTTCGTACCCGGTTTTTACAGGATCGTAATCGGCACCTATCTCTGTGAAATCTGTCCCTGCTCCCAAATAACCCAAAATTCAAATCTCCTACTTTGCCTTCCACTTTGATCTAACTTATTTACCCTCTGAATCGAAGCTAACCATTCCCAATGGGTTGGCGAGTTATAGAGTATCCACTTTATACATATTTCGTGTCTAGCTAGTAGAATTAAAACTAAACTGAGGTTTTTTCTGTTTTTCACTTAGTTTAGGGAGACCTTCAATGTGTGCTCTAACCCCAAATATAACTAGATCTATGATTACCTCTATTTGTTGGCCCTTTAGTTCCATGAGGATCTTACCCTCTTCGTTCCAAAATTTCTGGAGCTGGTGGCACTGCCGAAACATGTGTACATCGTCCGCCATCTCTTCTCCACATTTGGGACAGCTTTTCACATTCTGTTTGTTTCATTTGAACAATACCTTTGGCATCCAATAGGCTTTATGTATGAAGAATACATGTTTTTTTCTTAGAGAGGTAGATTTGATAGTGTACCAACATGCAGACATTGATACATTCCATGTTTCTTGTACATCTAGCGTCTGCAGGTCCTTTGCCCAGATCTCAACAGGTAGGGTGAAGACTTCCTCCCCGGCTGATATAAGTAACCAATACCAGCTTGATGCCTCCATCTTTAACACCACATTTCCTTGTTTTTCCTTTCAAGATCTCTATTTCCTGTCTTATCTTCCCCTAGGGACTTAACCCAGCTTACTAGCTGGCAGCACTTGAATTTTGATATTGAGCCATTAGTCATAGTTGTAAGTTGATTCCATCTGATTAGAACATTTTCTTCTAGGAGTTGTCACCACTTTATTATGCCTTCTTTTTCTAGTGGTATAGCAAGTTTTACTTTTAGGCACTCTGGGGTTTCTGGGGAGGCCCATATTGGACAAAGTCGCTATGGTATGGTATTTTCAATGATTTTCTGATTTTATACCATAATTTAGAGGCTGACCATAATACCTTAAATTTTAAGTGTTTGAAAAACTTTGGATGTCCAAATTTATATAACAAATGGCTTCCTTCCAGATTTGTCATTGCTTGTGGGGTAGGTATTGTGCGCTTTTAAAAATAATCTTATATTCTTGAATTGGAATGCTCTGCAGTATTCAAATAGATCTGGGCTAGCTATTCCCCATACTCTTTTTTCCTCTGAAGCTTTTTCCACGCTATTCTGATCACTTTTGAGGTCCATATCAAACTACTCAACTCCTCTTGCAACTTGTTAAACCATTCTTTCTTGAACTCCAGAGGTATGGAATTAAAAATGTATGTACATTTCGGGAGGATTGACCTTTTTAGTATATTGGAGCACCCCATAGATGAAAGGGGAGGCCCCTCACACTTTAAGTAACTTCCTGACTTCTGACAGTGTTTTTCAAAAATTTACATGGGGTATTTTATCTATATCCTTCACTATCTCCTCGCCCAAGTATTGTGTTCTTTCTTTTACCAATGGATTATTACTTTGGTAGTTCCATTCCATTATCTCTGCTTTTAATTGATTGACTAGATAACCTGACACCTTCCCGAATTGGTCCCAGGTATCCTCTATTATAGGGAGTGACTCTAACAAGCTGTTGGTAAACATCATTAGGTCATTAGTGTAGAGGGCCACTTTCTTCTCCCACCCTTGATATTCAATGGGAGTGATCTCTCGGTTGTCTCTGATGCCTCTGGCTAATGGTTCAATACATAGATTAAAAAGCAGGGGGGACAGGGGAAAACTGGTGCGCCTCTTGATGACTATTTTCTCTGTGAGATTGCCATTTACCAGGACCCTGGCCGTTGGATTTGTGTATAGAGATTTTACCGCCCCTGAGAATATATTTTCTCCAGATCACATTTTCCAAGTAATATATGAGAGAACGGACAACTAACCCTATCGAAGGCCTTAACTGCATCAAAGGTGATTAGTGAGAGAGGGGCTTTTCTCTTGTGTTGCCACGTGGATTGCACCAACCAGCTCATGTGTCAACTCTTGGATCTGTCTTCCCTTGATGAAACCTGTTTTGATCTCGATGTATCAACTGCTCAACTACTTGCCCCAACCTTTTAGCTACAATGTGGGTGTAGATTTTATAGTTGCTATTCAAAAGCAATATTGGTCTGTAAGATTTTCATCGTTTTGGGTCTTTCCCTGGCTTCAATAATATCTTGGAAGATGCCATTTAGTAGCGCTGTCGGGGGGAGTGAGACCAAGGTTTCTTTTAATATACTGTATATTTCATTAGGTAGGGCATCAGGGCCTGCGGTTTGCCTTTTTTAGCTTTTCTATCTTGCTTGCCACTTCTACATCTGTGATTTCTGCGTTAAGATCATCCCCTTGCTCTTGTGTCAGGGTTGGAAGTGCTATCTTCGCTAGGTAACAGTTTATTTGATCTGTTGAGGACACTGTGTCTTAAAAGTAGAGATCTTTAAAGAAGTTTGTAAAGGCCTTCTTCATCTCGGAATCCTCTATAATAAGGTCAGTCTGGTTCTCTCTTTCTGGATAACTGAGATCTTATTGTGGTTTTGTTCCGCCTTAATTTTCCAGGCAAGGATTTTACCGCAACCCTTGCCATACTCATAATGAGAGTGCTTGCTTTCTTACAATTTACTTTTGACTATGAAGTCTAGAACCTCAGACAGTGCCTCTTTCTTCCCTTTCATTTATTTATTTTTCTATTTTGCTGACTTCTTGCGGGTTCACACCCCCGATAATGCCCTCCCTAGGCTTGTTTCTCCTTTTCTAGTTGACTGGTTCAATTCCTTGTGCTGTTATGCTTGAAGGCCGCTCGGTTAAGTAGTTTCACCCTGATGATAGCTTTATGTGCATCCCATGACACTTGAATAGTGGTCCCATCTCTGTTTAGTGAAAATAATTGTTCTGACTCAATTTTCAGCTTCTCCCTATTTTGCGGGTCTACTAGTATAGTACGATCTACCATCCATCTCAGGATTGAGGGAGCATTCTCTACCCGTATCTCCATTTGAACTGGAGAATGATTGAACAGATGTGCTGGTAAGTGCCCCACCTTCTTGACATTGTTAACCTGCCCCTGTCTACCAGGAACAACTCTATCCTGGAAGCGTGGCTGTGTTTTTTATTTTGAAAGATAAATTTGTGTATTTTATCTCACTTCATTTTCCAATCATCTACTAACCAAAAATTCTTAATATAGTGATTTAACCACTCCCTCTTTCCGGGTATATTTGATGTCTTTCTTATGAGTAGTCTGTCCTCTCTAGGATTTATTATCAATTTAAAATCTACGCCCAAGATTATTGGGGCCGAGACTTCCAGTAGGTGTGTATACAAAATTTGTAGGGGGAAAGGATCATCCTCATTGGAGCGTAGTATCCTGCCAGAATATATGTTTTATTGTGCATTCTGACCTTTGTTGTTGTACAGTTCTTACTTCCTCAGTAAGACTGTGGGGCAGATTTATGAGCCCCTTGCGCCACTTTTGCGTCACTTTTAACATGGGAAAAGTGACGCAAAAGTGGCGCAGGGGGCTCATAAATCTACCCCTGTGTGTTTAGGCAACTTAACTTTCAAAACTATGTAGAACCGATTCTTCAAGGAAATCAAGGAAACAGATCTTACCTTTTTGTTAGTAGCTCAGACTTGCCCAAAGGGAGACATAAGAAGTACACAAATTGTAATTTTAAACATTTATTGAAACAATTGATCTCTTGTGTAAAATACGTGCTCTGCAACGATAATTAGAATTGAGCCAAACAATGTTACCAGTGTTACAAGAATAGTGAACAGAATGAACAATTTACCCATTGTGCATTTGAATTGGATTATGTGAATATAAATAATTGTAATCCTACCTAGTGCTACCTTTCCTATGAAGCATAAAGTGTGTGGGACTGCCAGAATACCTTGGAGTGGTCTAATTCCCCATTTATCTGCAGGCATGTGTCATTGAGCAGCCAGCCTTGTGTCATCTAGTCGTCAGCCTTGTTGTAGAACATGCAACCGTCCTCTTCAGGATGGTTTTGCAATTCAGCTGGTTAGAATTCAGGCATGGGGCGACCTTTGACAATCCATTGAGATGATCACCTGTCTACACAGAGGCGTAATGCAGTTTATATAATGAATTGGACCCATTCATTCCGTGACTGAGTCCGGGTCCTGTTGTCATCATTGATTCTATCCACCTAGAGCTGTCGTCGCCCACAGACAACAAACAACAACATTTTGTTCAGTGTACTAAGTTCTTGTACAGAATGTTCTAAGGCCAGATAATACACCTAGAAAGAGACGTAACGGTAAGTAAACTATTCATGAGTACATTATCTCATGAGGCCACGCAAGCAAATGTGTGTTAAAAGTCCCTGTCTAAAAAGTTGTTAATTCTAAACATGAGCACATTAAATGGAAGTGTTGTTGCCTGGAGCCTATGTAACCTAACAACAGTGTTATATCAGATCTTTGGAGCTACTGAAAGCCACACAAAGTGACTTTGCTTGGCTTCAAAAATCTGATTTAAGGTTTGTGTCATTCTTGCACCACATTGCGTGGTGCAAGAGCTAAGCAAACAGGGTGATAAATAAGGCCCTAAGGGCCAGATGTACAAAGGGTTTTTGCAGGCGCAAATGGGTTTTAGACCCGTTTGCGCCTTTAAAAAACCAGTGGCCTATGTACTAATCCTAATTTGCGAAGGCATGCGCAAATATTTTTTAAGGGCAGGGAATGGTCCCAGGCCCTTATAAAAAGAAACTGAAAAGTTAAATTTTTATTTTTTTAATGCATCCGGTTTTCCTTTAAGGAAAACGGGCTGCTTTAAAAAAAAAACAGCTTTATTTCAAAGCAGTCCCAGACATGGAGGTCTGCTGACCCCAGCAGGCCACCATGCCTGGGAGTGTCGGCCATTCCCAATGGGGTCGCAAATTGCAACAGCCTCATTAAAATGCATGAGGCATGCAATTTGCGACCACATTGGGAATCGCAAACAGTGTCTCAGACACTGTTGTGCATCCCAATTAGCGAGTCGCAAATTGCGAGTCGCAAATGTGACGCAATTTGCAACTCGCTAATTGGCGGGTCGTACATCTAGCCCTTAGACAAGTGAAAACATAACGAATACAAATAACATTTTACGAGTTCTCAGGTGGATTTTGCACCTAATTTTCTCCCTTTTTTGCTTCAGTTAATACCATTTTGTATGTTCAACGTGAGCACGTGCCATCAGGGAGAGCCTGGTGTGAAGTGTTTGACTAGAGCATTTGATGCTCAACCCTACAATGTGTGAGTAGTATAATGAGGACAAATTCTGCTTCCACTCATTTATGAAATTGCATATTGGCCTAAATTGTGCCCTACATAACTTAATACAGATGGCACACTTAGTAAGAAAATTATGGTACATTTTCAAAGTAAGGATTGCCTTATTGGCACTATATGCTTGCAGTCGTAGGTACTAAACTTCAATTACCATGATGGAGAAAATTGAGTGCAGTGAGAAGTGCTGAGGTTTGTAGAAGTGGGTCATAAACGGGGGGTGTAATAAGGTAAAAGTGGGGTTAAACTGAAGACACTGCAAAAGAGCGTTTTTTATGGAAGGGGATTAGAATCTCAGCAATTTATACCTGTTGGGGACTTACTGGTTAGGCCTGCAGTTGCACCAGGACTGAGCTGGGAAGGCTTGCAATAAGCTAAAAAGAAGGTCAGACTGGCTTACATGGCAATCTGACAGTACCAGGAAAAGGCAGGTCTGTAAGGTCAGTGTGTGAACCAGGTTTTGGGTTGTTTGTGTTCCTATTTGTAGGTCTGGTAGTATTTACTGTTGATTGCACTAATATTACCAAAACTATTGCCTGCAGCTAGCACAATTGCATGCAGTCTTCCTTATCTTTCAAAACACCTCTACAACATGTCTTTACAAGTTCAAAAGTGATGCGATTTGCAGAATGTGGCCCACTTTTTCTAGCTGCCTGATTCAATAATAATGGTGGTTGAGCATGGGACCTAAATAAATATTTGGCTCACGATTCAGAAATTGTCTCTCAGCCGATCTGGAAATAAAGTCCCTGGTCTTACTGGGCCCTAAGGCTATGAATCTTTGCCGTAGGTAAAGAATAAATCAGGAGTTGCAAATCAACATTTTAATTGCAAATTACAGTTAAACATCAATTATTCGGAGTCAATAATGAGCATTTAGTATGAGTTTAAAGTGTTATATTATTCTCTTTTAGGAACTATTTCTATATTAGTCATCAAGAATTATCAATTCATCAGTAATCCAATACAGAACAATTTCATAAACGCATTCCATATAAGTAGAGTCCCTATTCTAAACATTAAGAGAAAAGTGTCTTAAACCCATAAAGAGTTTGAAATCGAGAGGTGAAAGCATTAAGTATTAAAACATGTAATTAGTACTTCTCATGAAAATAAGTGCAGAAATGCAGTGGTGTCTCAGAAATATAGCATAGATCTTGCTCAAAGCATAAAGCTTCAGAGCACAGAAGGTCTGGGTCTAAATGACTCAAAACATCTAGAGAGTGTTTGTGGAGAGGTTGTCGTTTCTAGTCCAAGAACACACACTAATAGAACATTTTTGTATCTAAACTATTTCAGTTTTGCAGTAGTCTGATTTCTTCAGCCAATGGAATTGCAATGTCTTCATGGGAACAGAACTCTTCCATCGTCCACACTGCCTTGAAACAAAGACTTACACATATTTAGTGTTACGTGTTCATTACTAACAACATTGTGCAAGTCATTGTTTGGTTCCCACTCCCCTCTCCTGAAAAAACGTTCACAGTTAGGTTTCTCAATACACAAATAAAATCATCACTTTCTCACATATACTAACTAGCAAGATTCTGTCTATGAAGAAACATTTAAATACATTTTAACTACATTATTCAGTACACTATTGTATTTTCTCTATCAGAAGGTTGACAACTTTCTTTCTTAGCATTAATTTACGCTAGTTCAGCATATTGAACTCCTCACGTCTTTATATTACCAAAGGCTGACCTACGGTCAATACAAAATTAAAAGTAAAACTGAATCCTAAAGCTACCTTAACATGGCTCACTACGAAAGCCTAGTGCTCCCGTTTGCCTTTATAACAAGCATTTTCAATGCAATAGGTCTCGCATTTACGTGAGATTAAGCTCTTGGCATTATAAATGACAATGTGTTTTATTTATGTTTCAAAAACCAAAACATAAATAAAAGGAATTGTCATTATCAATGCCAATAGCTCAAACTCGCGTAAATGAGAGACCTATTGTATTGCAAATGCTTGTTTTTGAAGGATGTGCTCCAAAGTCCCGTCTCCATTTTGGGAATTACATTTACGTCGTGATATTAAAGCAAAAAGACTCCCGGAAAAAGTGACCCTGGTACAGTACATGAGTCCATCTTCTCTAGAATCACATACAATTAACGGACTCACGAACACAACCCTAATTCAATACGTAGAGTGGTCAAATATGAATTCTGTCTCCATTATTAAACTAGCAGCATACAAAATGGACTACCATTCGGGCACAGGAAAAGGTCAGTAGGTTGGATGCATCAGCTTCTTTTTAGGCTCGTTGTATGAGGAATTCTCGGTACCTCCTCTGTTAGCAAGATGGCTCAGTGAGTTACGTGCATGCTGCTGATAATCGCATACACCCTTGAGGGCTCACTTTCTTATCTGCACGTTCATAATGTACTGTCACGGAAAACGAATAGCCCATTGTAATGTGCCGGATGATTGTGTATTGGAGTGTTGCAATAAAAACCATTTAGCCCCATTTAAAAAAAATATTTCCGGAGCCTCACCTGAAATTGCCCTGGAGATGGTCGCGGGCTGCCTTGGATGTGTTTGTGTGCACTTGGTGACTCCCAGCATTTACAGCACAGAAAACAAGCTGCGTTTCATTTACAAAAACCGGGAGTCATATCACGCGGCCAGCTGGATGACACGGAGCTGCCCTAAACGCACTGTGTCTTGGAGAACAAGATAGCGCCTCGTCTGGACTCGAAAACCATTACGAGTTTTCAAAGAGAAAACAAATTTGCCTTTGAACGCCTGGAGCGATGAAATTAACTACCTCCGCGAGATGCTCTCCGTGGTCACTTCCAAATATCCTTTCTTCAGTGAGAATAAAAAATGCGCGCGCACATTCTCTGTTAATCGGAATATCAACTGAGTGAATGGACTCTTGTGAGGAACCACAGACCACCCCGTTAGGTTTTAAAATAATTAAAGTTAATGCTTTGTCGAGCAGAAGCCCTCGAAAGGCAGGAAGTATATCATGGTCCCATTGTTCAGTGTCAGAAAGCACAAACAAACTGCAAAATGTGAAGTTACCAGCAATACTACATCATATTCCCTACCGCGCTGATAGCTTCGTAGCGCTTTATGCAGGAAGGGTTGTTCAACTAGGTCTATCTAAAAGTGGTGGTTTCTGAACAAACCACATACTCTTTAATGTATAGCGCCTTAAAGTCTCCCAGACACCTCGCAGTGCTTTATGCTGCTCCCAATAAATACATGAACGCCAGAAACAAATACTTACATGGGTACAGCTTGATAAACTCGTCCCCTTCGATGTGTGTACTATTCCCATGGTTGTCATGGTGAGGGGTGTCATAGGTGACAAAAATAGCAACCTGGAAGGTGATGGCCAGGAAAGAGAACTTAAACCTCATGGTATTGGCAAAGGGCGGTGCGCAGTTTAACTGAAAGCTAAATCAAGCGCGCAAATCTACAAAAAAAAATGTAGATATGCTTGAGCTCTGAAATGTATGTGTCTGCCTTGTATAGTTGCAGCGCGCAGTGAAACTGAAAGCTAAATCAAGCGTGTGGTGGGAGCGTGTGAAAGTTAACATTGCTAGGGAGGAGTCGCCATGCGCGTGCACATCGCCTGTCCAGGCACGCACATGTCCTGTCCGCCTTCGGCCAAGAAACCGACAACAATAGATCTCGCCAAGACAAACAGCGCACATGCGCTGCATCGCTAGGCGAGACCTAAAAATGTGGTTTCTCGTTTTATGCCTACATGTACACGTTAATTGCACATATTTGTATTGATTAAAAATGCCCTATCAATGGCAACCTTATCTTTGGTATCCAGGGCTACTTTCTGTCCTTGAGGGAAAGCAAAGTCTTATTTTCCATTTTCATAGTTATTCATCCGACATATCCGTATTCAAGTGTATAGAACTATATAATTTTATTACCTGAATCGTAGCCCATTAGTTTGTGCATTATTACTTCTCAACGTAGGGTAAAAACTCAATTGTTTAGTGACCGCTATCACTGTGTTCCTCATTTAGTAATTTTTTAATGACCCAATATGTGTTTGTGCTCAAGAGACTCATGCCACCAGTCTCTTCCAGACGCTGTACATGATTTTGGTAAAGTAGCTCCCCAAAAAAGAACTCCTATCTGCTGAAAAACATGGCATGCCTGCAGTGAAACTTCTAACGTGTGACTACCGTCATCATGAAGAAGCCATGATATGTCATTAATTGGCGGAGGCTGATTGATATTTATGGAGTCCTGATGGTTTTACCTGCATCGGAGTGCCTATTGGCCAGCTTTGGTTAATTTCTGCTGTCTGTCATGAATGAGGCCCATCCTTCCCCCTCAATTCAAGATTGATGTGTATTGCATGATTGCCTGTTGTGCTGTCCCTGGTTGTGACTCCTCAATATGGATAACACTGTTTGTGGATTACCACTGAACCTGCTGTAGATGTTGCTGATAACTTGCCCCACTCCGTCCCCCTGCATGTCTCTGTGTTTTTCCTTCCTCTACTGTTAGACCTGGCATCTTTTATCTTGTTTTGCCTTTCTTTTTGCTTTCTGGCCTGCTGTTTTTAATGATACGTCGGACGTCGTTTTGCTGGTTTAGTGCCTCTGCGCACTTTCAAGCTGCTGTTCAGATTTAAATTGCAAGCGATCCTACTGTATACTGTGTTCATGGATTGGTCTTTCCATGTTTGGCATATTTGATTTACTACTAAGTCCCTAGTATAGTGCACATGTGTGCCCTGGGCCTTTAAATCAATTGCTGCTAGTGGGCCTGCAGCACTGATTGTGCCACACACACAAGCCGCCTTTCAAAAGAATCTCAGACCTGCCACTGCAGTGCCTGTGCGCAGTTTTTACTGCCTTGTCAACCTGGCAAGTGCCCCGACTTGCTTGGCCCTAACCGTCCCTTTTCTTACATGTAAGGTACCTTTCAGGTAGGTCCAAGGCACTCCAATACGCAGGGTGCAGTGTATGTGAAAGATAGGACATGTTCTGCACATCCCTGCACTTATCGGGTCATTGCCCTTGTTCAGATTTAAGTTGGTGACCCCTGTATGCTAGAAGAGAGCCTCCGCAAAGTGAGGCATGAAGATTACCATGCCCATCAGGTGGTTGCCTATGTGCTGTATAAGCCAGAGACCCCGCATGTCAGAGAGTGCAGCCATGAGAATTACCGTGCTGTTCAGGCCATCGCCTGTGTGAGTTTTTGACCACGTATGCTAGAGAGGTCCGCCATGAAGATTTACTGTGCCGATCAGGCCATCACCCATTTGCTGTGTGAACCGGCGACCCCATATGCCAGAAGAACCAACATGAAGCTGAACATGCCGCTGTGCTGATTGGTGTTACAACAAACAAATGATGGACGGAATGCTGACAATGCAGACATTCTCCCCCAGTCAAGAGATCTGGGTTAAATCCATCGTTCTTTTGCCCACTACGCCACCCCAGTTCAGACATGGCCATATGCAAATCAGTCTTGACCCTGTGCCTCATGGGAACAGTCCAGCCCGAACTGCCAAGCCATGTCTTCCCTGGACCGGAATCAAGCATCCTAGGACCGGTTTCTGGCTATCAGCCATCATCAGCCAGGATAGCTTGACTCCAGTGGCGTAATGAGCACGGGTCCCACGTCTGGGAATACCCATCCCACTTAGGGCGAAAAGTGTTACAACAAACAAATGATGGACGGAATGCTGACAATGCAGACATTCTCCCCCAGTCAAGAGATCTGGGTTAAATCCATCGTTCTTTTGCCCACTACGCCACCCCAGTTCAGACATGGCCATATGCAAATCAGTCTTGACCCTGTGCCTCATGGGAACAGTCCAGCCCGAACTGCCAAGCCATGTCTTCCCTGGACCGGAATCAAGCATCCTAGGACCGTTTTCTGGCTATCAGCCATCATCAGCCAGGATAGCTTGACTCCAGTGGCGTAATGAGCACGGGTCCCACGTCTGGGAATACCCATCCCACTTAGGGCGAAAAGTGTTACAACAAACAAATGATGGACGGAATGCTGACAATGCAGACATTCTCCCCCAGTCAAGAGATCTGGGTTAAATCCATCGTTCTTTTGCCCACTACGCCACCCCAGTTCAGACATGGCCATATGCAAATCAGTCTTGACCCTGTGCCTCATGGGAACAGTCCAGCCCGAACTGCCAAGCCATGTCTTCCCTGGACCGGAATCAAGCATCCTAGGACCGGTTTCTGGCTATCAGCCATCATCAGCCAGGATAGCTTGACTCCAGTGGCGTAATGAGCACGGGTCCCACGTCTGGGAATACCCATCCCACTTAGGGCGAAAAGTGTTACAACAAACAAATGATGGACGGAATGCTGACAATGCAGACATTCTCCCCCAGTCAAGAGATCTGGGTGAAATCCATCGTTCTTTTGCCCACTACGCCACCCCAGTTCAGACATGGCCATATGCAAATCAGTCTTGACCCTGTGCCTCATGGGAACAGTCCAGCCCGAACTGCCAAGCCATGTCTTCCCTGGACCGGAATCAAGCATCCTAGGACCGGTTTCTGGCTATCAGCCATCATCAGCCAGGATAGCTTGACTCCAGTGGCGTAATGAGCACGGGTCCCACGTCTGGGAATACCCATCCCACTTAGGGCGAAAAGTGTTACAACAAGCAAAGTGAGGCATGAAGATTACCATGCCCATCAGGTGGTTGCCTATGTGCTGTATAAGCCAGAGACCCCGCATGTCAGAGAGTGCAGCCATGAGAATTACCGTGCTGTTCAGGCCATCGCCTGTGTGAGTTTTTGACCACGTATGCTAGAGAGGTCCGCCATGAAGATTTACTGTGCCGATCAGGCCATCACCCATTTGCTGTGTGAACCGGCGACCCCATATGCCAGAAGAACCAACATGAAGCTGAACATGCCGCTGTGCTGATTGGTGTTACAACAAACAAATGATGGACGGAATGCTGACAATGCAGACATTCTCCCCCAGTCAAGAGATCTGGGTTAAATCCATCGTTCTTTTGCCCACTACGCCACCCCAGTTCAGACATGGCCATATGCAAATCAGTCTTGACCCTGTGCCTCATGGGAACAGTCCAGCCCGAACTGCCAAGCCATGTCTTCCCTGGACCGGAATCAAGCATCCTAGGACCGGTTTCTGGCTATCAGCCATCATCAGCCAGGATAGCTTGACTCCAGTGGCGTAATGAGCACGGGTCCCACGTCTGGGAATACCCATCCCACTTAGGGCGAAAAGTGTTACAACAAACAAATGATGGACGGAATGCTGACAATGCAGACATTCTCCCCCAGTCAAGAGATCTGGGTTAAATCCATCGTTCTTTTGCCCACTACGCCACCCCAGTTCAGACATGGCCATATGCAAATCAGTCTTGACCCTGTGCCTCATGGGAACAGTCCAGCCCGAACTGCCAAGCCATGTCTTCCCTGGACCGGAATCAAGCATCCTAGGACCGTTTTCTGGCTATCAGCCATCATCAGCCAGGATAGCTTGACTCCAGTGGCGTAATGAGCACGGGTCCCACGTCTGGGAATACCCATCCCACTTAGGGCGAAAAGTGTTACAACAAACAAATGATGGACGGAATGCTGACAATGCAGACATTCTCCCCCAGTCAAGAGATCTGGGTTAAATCCATCGTTCTTTTGCCCACTACGCCACCCCAGTTCAGACATGGCCATATGCAAATCAGTCTTGACCCTGTGCCTCATGGGAACAGTCCAGCCCGAACTGCCAAGCCATGTCTTCCCTGGACCGGAATCAAGCATCCTAGGACCGGTTTCTGGCTATCAGCCATCATCAGCCAGGATAGCTTGACTCCAGTGGCGTAATGAGCACGGGTCCCACGTCTGGGAATACCCATCCCACTTAGGGCGAAAAGTGTTACAACAAACAAATGATGGACGGAATGCTGACAATGCAGACATTCTCCCCCAGTCAAGAGATCTGGGTGAAATCCATCGTTCTTTTGCCCACTACGCCACCCCAGTTCAGACATGGCCATATGCAAATCAGTCTTGACCCTGTGCCTCATGGGAACAGTCCAGCCCGAACTGCCAAGCCATGTCTTCCCTGGACCGGAATCAAGCATCCTAGGACCGGTTTCTGGCTATCAGCCATTATCAGCCAGGATAGCTTGACTCCAGTGGCGTAATGAGCACGGGTCCCACGTCTGGGAATACCCATCCCACTTAGGGCGAAAAGTGTTACAACAAGCAAAGTGAGGCATGAAGATTACCATGCCCATCAGGTGGTTGCCTATGTGCTGTATAAGCCAGAGACCCCGCATGTCAGAGAGTGCAGCCATGAGAATTACCATGCTGTTCAGGCCATCGCCTGTGTGAGTTTTTGACCACGTATGCTAGAGAGGTCCGCCATGAAGATTTACTGTGCCGATCAGGCCATCACCCATTTGCTGTGTGAACCGGCGACCCCATATGCCAGAAGAACCAACATGAAGCTGAACATGCCGCTGTGCTGATTGGGCCATTACCAGAGAAAAGAGCAAGTGTGGTGAGTTCGTATGCCAGAGGGGTCCACTGGAGGTAAACAAGGATCACAGCCTGGTTGATACCATTGTTGTGAGGAGAGGCCACTATGGTGACTGGTGAGGGCCTGAACCCTGACTGAGGATTAAAACCAGAAACTGCTGACAACCCCTGCTTGAGGAGAAGACCAAAGGGGACTTGCATCGGAGGAGCGCTGAAGACTCCCAGTCACGGCCCCTGCAGAGCCGCATGTCTAACACACACCTGAGGCAGCTGGTGCAGCTGCGACACACACAAAAGAAACACTCTCAGAGACTTCGGTCCGATAATCTCTGCTGGGGTGGGTTAGACTGAGCTATGGGCTGAAAGGCCCTGGATGAGCTTGTCTGACAGATACTGCTTCGGCCCTGGAACACTTTTGACTTCTCTATCGGAGTTCCAGTGGGACTCCTGAGAGTCAGACTGCTAGTGAAGCCTAAACAGAATGAGTGGGAAACAAACACTATCACTAGTGGGAGGGAACTGGTACTCGTTGGTCTGCCATTAAAAGCTGGATTTCGGACCTCAAGAGACTGTGTGTATTCTTTGTGTTTGTTTATAAATGCTACTTTTGTCATTAAAGAAAGTATTTGACTGGACAATAATTTATTGCTGCTATTGAATAAACAGTTAATTGTGAGTCAGATCCTACCCCCTGTATCCACCTCCCCCTTGGGAAGCCTTGGACTGCTCAACCCGAGCTACCACTGAGATTCAAGTGATAAAGGCATGCTTGGCCCAGTTGGTCAGGCCCTGGGACATCAGGAGTGAAAGGCCTCAACCCCCAGGGTTGTGCCTAGTCACTCCCATTTGCCCCGTGGCCCTCTGAATGGGGCTGTGCCAGACACCATGGGATTTAAATATGTGATGGAAAAATGCACTTTTGCTGTATCCCTGCAAACCTTGAAGTATGCATGTGTATGGTTTTCCATAGTGGACTGCTGGTCAAAAGGCAGCAGAGCGCTGTGCAGGGTCAAATACATCAATCTTTATCTAAAATGGTACAGTGTGCGAAAAGTGATGGATTAGAGAATGCAACTCAAGCATTTCTCCAATCATCTTTTATGTGATTGATGTTATGCTCTAAGAGGCCAAGGGTATGCCCAGATGTGTGTTCCTTGCTCACTGTACTATAGACTCCAATCTATATCTTACTGACGAGGTCTAACAAAGTTGAAACTGGGTCAAGGATGCTTGTGTTCCCTTCTGGAATAGCCTCCTCTGGGAGTTCACGATGGACTCTCCTCAGGAGAAGCAGGGTCAGTACTGATTTACATAACGTGTACCTTTGTAGAGTGGCACAGTGACCGAAAAATCATGGGTTGGAATGCCACCTCGAGCAATTGCCAGTGGTTAGACTTTTTGCAAGTATTTTTCTCACCAACTTCTTTGTGACTAATATGATGTAAATGGCTAAGAATATGTCTAGACGTAGGTCCCTTGCTCACTTTTCCATAGTATCCATGCTATACCTCACTGACCCAATAAGGTCAAAATCAGTCTTGGTTTGCCTGTGTTCTGTTCTGGAGGTGGTCTTGTCTCGCAGTTTGGGATGGACTGGTCCCAGGAGGAGCAGGGACAATACTGATATGCATAAGGTGGGCCTTTGTCTAGAGTGGCACACTGGGTGAAAAACGATGGGTTCTAATGCTACCTTGTGTGATTTCCAGTGGTTATAGGTTTTTTAAAGCATTCCTCCCATCACCTTTTGTGTGATTGGTTGTCAGGGTCAAAGACAAGAATAAAGTCAATTAGTGCTAGCAAGCCATGTCTGGTGGCTCAGTGGACTAATGCATCCACTGCAGGGATCTGTGTTTGACCTCATGGTCACAGGTTCAAATCCCAGTGGGTCCACTTAGCCTTTCACACATGTGAGGTTCATGAAATGAGTACCATTGGGCAACAATAAACAACAGTTATTCAGCACCAAGATGCCTTTGGGTGAACGTGCGTTCTACAAATACTTATGTTATAGGATAGGTAGCTGGTTTGTGAAATGTTAACGCATTTTGAAGTAGTGTTCTTTAAAGATGTTGTCTTCAACGTTTTCCTAAATTGAATCTGCATTGAGCAGCCCTGCTGGATACAGGAATGTTGTTTCATTTTCCATGTGCATAGATGGAAAAGGACTGCTGCATTTCTTTTTCTTTTTTATATACTTAGTCTGCAGTCTGGCAGTTTCTTGACAGCTGGAGTTCCAAGAATAACCAGAGATGGGGAGCTTTTCCACAAGATAAGAACGGGTGCTGGTTGTGATGGCTCTGTAAATAAGGCATCTGATTTCAAACATGGTGCATACTAGCAATGGGAGACAAAAGAGTTCCATCAGTATGGGGGTGATGTGAGCATATCTATTCAGGCCCTGAATTGTTTCAATATCTATGAGTGGCTGGTTGGTATGGCACAAACTGCGCAAATGATTCATGTAAGATGTCTTTGTTATTCAGGAAGTTAATTAAACTTTTTGGCAAAATTATGAACCAGCATTGGAGAAATGTGTGAACTAGGGACAGGAAGCTTGTCGGCATAACTATAGAACTTGAAAGAAGACAATTCTGCTGTATTTTGCAACTGCTAAATAGGAGTAAGACTGCTGTCATAACTCATCTGAAGAACCATTAAGGCTCAGCAACTGTGACTACTGACGTTCAAACACTGGGTGGTTGCCGGTCCTGCCCTAGACCTGTCCACTTCACCACCAAGAGGGGAACGGCTTTACCCTGCAGTTAACCGCAGTGAGGGGAACGGCAGAAGACTTCAATTACCAGCAGCCTCATTCCACCCTGATGCTGCTCTCGCACCCGGAGTTGCTATAAAAGCCACACCCATCTCACGCATCACGGGACGTTCAAATACTGGGTTGTTGCCGGTCTGCCCTAGACCTGTCAACTTCACCGCTGTGAGGGGAACAGCTTTACCCTGCAGTTAACCGCCGTGAGGGGAACGGCAGAAGACTTCAATGACCGCTAGCCTCGCGCCATCCTGACGCTGCTCTCGTGTTCGGAGGCGCCATAAAATCCACGCCCACGTCCCGTATCGCGGGACATTCAAACACTGAGTTGTTGCCGGTTCTGCCCTAGACCTGTCAACTTCACCGCCGTGAGGGTATGGCTTTACCCTGCAGTTAACCGCCGTGAGGGGAATGGCAGAAGACTTCAATTACCAGCAGCCTCTGGCCACCCTGACGCTGCTCTCGCGCCTGAGGTGCGATAAAAGCCACGCCCACCTCCCGCATCGCGGGACACACGCAGGCGTGCCCGGGCCACGCCCAGGCAAAGAGTGGTCCGTCTGCTCCAGTCAGCGACCGGAAGAGGCTGGGCTGGGCCTCACCCCTGATAACCGCCTCACTTCTAGACCGTGCGGTAAGACTTTCAGACACTGCCCTAGGCTTCTATGCTAACTGATTGGGACTTATAATTCCTAAAGATTGAATTGCTGTTCGTTTACATACCAAAGAGCATGAGCAAGCATAAAGGTGCTGCAGACACCCTAGATACCTTTATTATTAGGGCGGAATCCCTATTGACACACAAAATTCAAATGGTAGAGAGGCGCTTGTCACTTGACCCCTCAAATCTCCCAACGCACAAACCGACACGCTATCTTAATCTGAGTGATTCACCACAACTGCTTACATTAAGTCCAACAATAACAGTTCAAAACAATCCAACGACACCCGCTCCGCAAAATTCACCTTCTACATCTTCAACTACAGCATTAGGTGGTCTTAGTAGACCGGGCATAGCAACCAGACTACACGTTCCGAAAGTATTAGAAGAGCGTAAGGAGAAAGATCACCGAGTGAAGCAGAATCGAGTTGCTGGTCACTCCAAATCTAAAACCTAAAACCAAGAGCGCATGGGGAACACAGCCTATGGTCCAACCAACGTTTCATACAGATGACCAAGTTGTAATGTTGACAAAATCTGTTAGTACACAGACAGAAGCAGATTCTCCTTTTCTTCAATTGACAATGAAAGAGAGCATTGGGGATTTAGATTGTGTCCTAACATTGACACTAGAATCTGCATTTGGATCTATGTTAGGCCAGAATAATGAACTAATGGACACAAAATGTGGTTTAGTCGATGAAAAGATAGAACAGCTGCACACTGTTGTAGGAAACTTGAGAGGTAGCAATGGTATTATCCACTCTGATGCTGTAGAAGGGTCGAGCCAATCAACGCAAGCAGAAGATCCATTAACTACTAGTCCAGTTGAAATGAGTAATAGAGGGAAAGACAGGTCTGCAATAAATCCCATGACAAAATTAAGCAATAGGTAGAGAAGCACAAGGGGTAGGGCCCAGCAATCCAATGGCAATCAAGGGGGATGCATGACACACGTCCTGTACATGTAGCTTCTAACTTATTGGTAAATCGCATTGGTTCGGCTGTAATGGCCCACAAGGTACCAACTCGAAACCAAATACTGATGTTTTGGGCTTGTCACCTGCTTCACATCCCAATGTATTAATTTTAGCTGGGGTCCCCACTCTTAAAAACGAGCAGAATGAATCCTCGTCTAACTTACAGAACAAGACCGTTGATTGGTTGACCAAATTAAAATATTTCAACCCACGGAATATTAAAGACATTGTCATGGTTCGTAGAGTAGGGTGGGTTGGCGACTCCCCTAAGAATATAGATGGCGAATGTGTAGTAATATATTTTCGGCGGCCTCAGATGATTCGAAGTCTATTAAATATGCAAGAGGAGATATATTCCCAAAGCACTTATATTTTGCGCTCTTCCTTTAGGCTATTTTTACAAACCACCACCTAGGAACACTGTCCATGATGGTGCCTCGATTTTACTTTCAAATAAGGTTTCCGGCACTATCTGTCCTAGATGCTTTAGACTGACAACCAACCCCTGTAGAATATGAAATACACCTTCCTGCTATCATCCAGAATAATTGTAGTATGGATCAGACATGTTCTTTAAACATACAGGGCCTAGATGAGATCCTCGGCGTTTTAAACGCTTGTGAACATCAGAGTCAAAAGGAACGACTGGGGGCAGATGAGCTAAATGTTCTCCCACTTATTTTTTTAGAGTCCTCTCCTGATTCAACGATTAAATCCCATATGACAAATATAACCAAGCTTAAAAGGGACCTTTAGTTTAGGCTCAGATATAGGAGTAAATAAACAGTCAGAAATATGACTTCCTTCGTGGAATATTGCGGGACTTAACAGGAATCTTAGGGGCACTGAATGGCTGGAATACATAGAACAAAGAGATATTTGCCTCTTGCAAGAGTCCTGGGCACTAGAAACCCCTCACAAGGTTGGGTTCAAGACATTCAGTGTCAATGCTATTCCATCGGCAAGAGGCAGGCCATCAGGGGGTCTTGTCATATGGATAAAAATTACTCTTGAAATTAACACATCCCAGTTGCACATACCATCCCAGGATATGGTTGGTGTGAAAATTACCACACAGAATAAAAAAGAAATATACTTAATTAATATTTATAATAGACCAAGCCCAGCTACGAAAGAATCCCTAGTAATAGAACAGCTCGACTCTTTTTTAAACTCAATAGAGCCGAGGGCAATGGTAATTGTAGGGGGTGACCTAAATTGTAAATTTAAACCAGTGGTGGGCTTTGACAATCTCTTTGAAGATGAAGATACAGCAAATAATATCCCCGATCTAGAAAGTAGCCCGATAGTGCCTTGCACTGTAGCGGTTGCACATATTATGAAATTAACATCAGGGCAGGGACTTAGAGCTTGTAATGGCTGCCTACCCTCGGACAGACCAAATGCTTTTACATTTTGTAGAGATAATTGCCAGAGTAACATAGATCACATACTGGTATCCATTGAGTTCTCGCCTAATGTACATGATTTAATAGTAGACACCAGAACCGAGAGTGATCACCGCCCCCTAAAATTGACATTAGCAACTCACCTTTTTTCTGCCATCACCTCGAGTAGTGGAGATAATCAGTGGCGGCTCCCCCATTGGGGCGTGGGAGCGTTGCCCCACTGCTTTCTCGCAGTGCGAGAAGGCAGAAACATAAATGGTAATAGCTACCACCATTTATGTTTCTGCTCCTCGCACGGCGAGAAAGCAGAAGTGCCTGGTTGGGGGTGGGCAGTCCTGCTCGAGGGCAGGGGGCAGTGGCTTGCCCACTGTTGTAGGTACTGACTGTTGGTCGGCCGACCAAACAGTCAATACCCACAACAGTGGACAAGCCACTCCCCCCTGCCCTCGAGCAGGACCGCACACTCTCCCTTTTTTCTCTATGTAGGCTGCTACATACAGCAGCCTACATAGAGAAAATGGCCCGGGTGGGGCGCGCTCCGCTGCGCCTCACCAATCACAATGTTGCCATTGCAGCGTTGTGATTGGTGGAGGGAAGGGAGGCTGCCTTTCCTTGATGACGACGCTGGTGTTGCAGGAATTAGATTTGAAAACGCAGGAGGACAGCGGGAGCGGGAGTAGGGAGTCATCTAGAAGCTGAGGTGGCTGGCGCAGGACGGTAAGTTTTATTTTATATTTTTTTTTTTAATTAAACCCCTCCCGCCTCCCCCCTGTGACGACCCCATTTCCACCCTCTCCTGCCCATCATGCCGGTGCATGACCTCCAGGAGTTTCTGAAGCTTGAAATGTATGTCTAAGTTCTATAAACAACATCCTTCTCTGATTCCTCTAATGGGTGTTCTCTCCTAAGTGTGAAACGCGTTGACCGCAAGTAATCTTCTTAAAGGATCTGAGCTTCATTAGAAGCTAGCATGGGCTGGATCTAGCACAACTGAAAGAAGCTTACAATGGCTCCTCCATAACCTAGCAGCAATTCCGACTGTGGTTTTAGACTAGCTGATTTTCCTTTTGTTGCCAGTGCACAACACTTTTCACAATTAGCACATTAGCGTTTTAGCCGGGTGACGGTACTCGGTCCAGTGACAACGCCCCCATGTAGACGGTAGCCTCTGAGCAAACAACCTGGATACATAGAAACCTTGCTTCTGTGTGTATCAGCCCTGTCAGGGAATCTTTGCGGTGTCTAAATCTTGTTTCAGCCCTTCGCTTCACATATCTTGATTATGTGGATTAATTTGTGCGGGATTTGTATGAGATGGTACTAGTCTGGTCTGATACGATAGGTTTTTCCTCTTGACACCCTTAGTGTCAGAGTTGAGAACAAAAAGCCACTTCACTCTTCTCTCTCTCTCTGTAGCACTCTACTCTCTCTGTACACATCACCCACACGGAGAGGGAGAAGATATGAATGAAGGCCGGTGCTGGCTACTACAAGGCTGTTCGCTCGTGCCTTCAACTGAGCTTACGGTGGAGGCCTTGCATGATATTTAGTGATCATCTCTTCCTCTTCCTGTCCTGGGCTCTCTTCTGGCTTGTACTCTCTCCATGCCACAGGGTGGGCTCCGGACAGTTGTCCGATTCTATCCCTCTCTCTCTGGCAGACTTTATCGCTAATTCCTGCCAACCTGCCAGTCTCCACCCCATGGACAAGCTGCCACTCAGGGGATTGTATGGTCACTTATGTTCTGCCTCTTCATGTCAAACTGAGGTCTCTGTCCCAACCATGGAGAACGAGAGACAGGCCCATTCTGAAGTCAGGACCAAATGAGCTCCCTGTGCCTGTTGCTATCTTTTTCTTTTTAATCAACCCCTGCCCTGGGAAGCCTGAAGACACTGTAATATCAAAAGATAAAGAATACACAAAAAGCAGAGAGCAAACCAGATCAAGTAAAAGCCAAACACTGAGCCTGTTTGACTACGAAGTGTCTTTGAATTCCAGACCATGTGTGGGGGCATCATGCCAGGAGACATGAGTACAGTTTCGCAAACTGCCATCTGAAAGGTTTGAGACTGATACCTTTTTATTGGGGCCCTGAAGCAACCTCCTCCTGCCTGTGTGAGCACTCAATAACTACAACAGTAAAGCAGGCATTATCACAGAGGGATATGTGCTGAGAGCATTTAAAAGAACATTTTAAATATATTACAAATCACCAGCATCTATTCCACATATTGAGACGTACCTGGCCTTTTAAATGACTGAAAATCAGTGATCCGTACATTTTCTTAGGGCACATTTTTCAAGGAGCTCTGTGTTTGAAGCAGCCTCCCCGGCATTTCACAAGGTGTCCAGTCCCCTGTCCTCTCCTGCAGCGGGGTCACTAATGCACGGCATGGTGCCCAGCTACCTGTGAAATAATGCCATCGGCGCGCGGGTCTGGGAGCAGAAACCCACTTTTATCATCTTGTTAAGTCTAAACCCCCCCGTATCGGTTTTTATTTGATTACTTTAACATAGGTAACTGACTTCAATGACAACCCAGTAATCCCCTGCGGGGAAACAATATATTTTTTGATTTGATGTATTGTTTTTGGGAATTTGAGGCATGCTTTAAGTTCTTTGACAATTGCGTGTTTGAAAGCACCACTCATATAGTTCTCTGTTTATGGGAGAATATGCATCATTTAAGGAGTGGTGGCAGTTCCGTTGCACATAAAGCTCTCTTAGCAGGAGGCATTAAATAACGACTTATGTTTGAATAGCACATATGATATATACTATATTATATATGTTATGCCTGTTGCACAGACGATTGACATTACGTGATTATTGTATATTAATATTAATGCCTGAAGTGGTTAGCTTTGCTTAATGTGACTGTGGCTGGTTTTAACCTTTGTGTGATTTCCTGATTACATTAGGGTCTGTTGTTCTGTTTTGCCTAGTTCTTAATGGGGGCATCTTGTTTCTGGCCCTTGGTGACCAGCAACTCTGGAGAAGTGTTTTTGGTTGTTGTTTTGAGACAACCAATAGTTTTTACTCCCTTTGAGGTTCAGGGGTTTAAAAGCGCGTGTGCCGATTGTATGGGGGGATGTAAGCTTGAGAATGAATGAATTTTTTGCATCTAATTATGTCATTAAATGTTATGCCGACTCGGAGAACCCCCCCCCCCCCCTAGGTTGTTCCGGCTCGCTCGCTAAGCTCGCTCGCCTCAGTGCAGTACCACGATAACTTTACACTCACCTCTTTCAAATGTCACTAGCCGCCACTGGAGATAATAACATCTCCATGGATGATATCCTTGTGAGCAACAACCGTTGAGCCCTAAAATGGCCTCACATTTTAGGAAATGACCAGTCTATGACACAGATCTATAATACTTTTGTAGATACCATCTCCCCCTACATAGACTTACCAGCAGTAGAGTTTCCAATACTGGTCGTACACCATGCCCTGTTAGATGCTTTAGCACCGATTGTGAGCAGAATACCCAAGGAG
Source organism: Triturus cristatus (assembly GCF_964204655.1). NCBI lineage: Eukaryota > Metazoa > Chordata > Amphibia > Caudata > Salamandridae > Triturus > Triturus cristatus. The sequence continues at coordinate 319,015,094 of NC_140588.1, forward strand.
TGTTGCGGAAGAAGAAATGATTTAAACGTAGGAATTAAACCCTGGTATAATAAGGAGTGCCCTGAAGCAAAAGCTGAACTTATATTGGCAATAAAAAATAACAACATAATGTTCATAAGGAAGAATATAATTAAATACAAGAGAATACTTGCTTATGCAAAAAAAACCTGGGATGATAATATTTGGACGGACTTAATTAGTGCAGCTAAGTCCAAAGATCAAGCAGGCTTTTGGCGTCTAATAACAAAAGGCAACAAGACAGGTAGGGACACTAAGGACCTTTTTCTTGATGCTAATACTTGGGTCGACCATTTTTCCCGCCTTTACGCGGCAGCTGAAACTGAAAAATGATTTACTATTGTAGAGTTTGTAACTAATCCAAATTAGTTTGAAAGAAACACTGATGGCAGTTGATGCAGTCAAGCCAGGGAAAGTGCCCGGCCCTAACAAAATATCGGGAGATTTGCTGAGGCATGACAGCAGTGCCTGGGGCCCATACATAAATTGCGTATGCAACGCAATAGCCTCGGGTGCACCAATACCTGAATCTTGGAAAGGGGCAGAAAATACTACGATCCTTAAGAAAGGTAATTGTTATGACCCCGCAAATTACCGACCAATTACTTTGACATTTTACAAAAAAAAATTGCAAGGCATATTTTAATCAAATTGAACAATTGGCTTGAACAGAATAGTGTGCTCTCAAAATTCCAGGCGGGATTTAGAATTAAAATCGATCAGGTTTTTATATTTATATGCTTATGCTTGAAATACATAAGTTTAAAAAAGGGCCATCTGTATATTGCTTTCGTGGACCTAAAGGCCGCATTCGATCTTATACCTCGAAATTTACTTTTGGAATCACTGAAATGCCAAGGGGTGCCAGATGAATTAATCGTGCAAATAATAAGACTGCATAAGGATAATTTCGCAAAAGTAAGATGGGGCCCGAGGGGCGTACTCACCAAGGCAATCCCTGTAAGAAGGGGTGTACGCCAGGGGTGCGTACTGGCACCCACCTTATTTTCATTATATGTTAATGATATCCCTAGGTATGTGCTCAGGTGCACACACGATTCGCCTAAGTTGGGGGGGACCTGGTGCCAGCTCTTTTATTTGCTGATGACACCATATTGATATCACAAACCCCCAAAGGACTACAATGCTTAATGGATTCTTTCCATACATATTGCAATATGAAGGGCCTTGAAATAAATTCCAGCAAAACTAAGTATATGACAATAAACCCACATAGATCTTTTCAAAAGAATTTAGTGATTAACAACCAAAAGCTAGAGTACATGCACAATTTTAACTATTTGGGTATAACCCTAGATACAAAATTGTCTTGGAAACCACAATTGGAAAAAAACAAGATTACCTTGCTTCAAAATTCTTTACCGATAATAAAGAGACATGGGAGCAGTATCTTGAAAGCGGTGTCCCCCGCCTTGGAGGTATTTAAACATAGAGCACAATCAGCCTCTCTTTATGGGGCTGAAATAAGGGGGCCTATTGTAAAAAGAGTTTTGAACTAGGAGAAAACAATTTTTTTAGAAGATTATTAAGTCTACCTGTACGAACACCCTTAATTCCCATTGTTATGGACCTAAATGTCAAACGTACCGCCCACCACGCCATACTAAGACCTCTACTATTTTGGGTGCGACTCTGGTCAACCATAGAGCTGACACACTATAAGGAAAGCCTAGAGGAGATCCTAAAGATTGATCAGAGCAGGAGCATCCCGTGGCTTAAGCATGTTTCTTCTTGGTTTGGGAAATTAGGTCTACCTCATTTTTGGGAAAAACCGACTCAGTTGACATTACTTTCCAGGAAACTGTTAAAATCCTCCTTCTGGGCTTATAATCAAAATAGTGTGCTACATAGCTTGGACACTGGTAAACTAACAACCAGAGGCAGATGCGATCGCTATTTGGCTGCTTGCAATGTAGGTAAGTTTAAACCTACTCGCAAAATAAGGAATCGCAAAATTGCAATTCCTTATTCTGCTCAAGCATTTAGAGAATCGCAATTTGCGATTCCCTAAATGCTATGCTGGAAGGCATCGCAAATTGCGATTTTGCCTTAAGGAATCGCAAAATACCACCAACTTCAAGTTGGTGGTATTTTGCGATTTCATTTCAAAAAGCACTTTTTGGCTTTCTACAAAGTGCCATGTGGCAAACATACATGCCCTTAGGGCATGTATGTGCACCACATGTACACACATGCACATTTCAGGGGTTCAACACGGTGTCCTTTTGGAACCCTTGCAAAATTGCGCCCGCAATTTGCGAGTGCCTCTTGGTGACTTGCAAATTGCGGCGCAAATCCTATTCATTCCTATGGGCCTCTTAGCCCATAGGAATGAATGGGATGGGATTCCTTGTTAGGATAGGATAGGATAGGATATATATTTGTAGAGCGCTCGATTGCCATGGCGTCTTGGCGCTAGTGTATGTGAAAGGGAGTACAGCCTGTGTTACCAGGGGGACTAGGTGGAAGTAAACAACCATGTTTTCAAATCCTTCCTAAAGAGTTGCTGGTTAGATTGAAATCTCATGGCCACTGGCATTTTATTCCATAGCTTTGCCGCACAGTTTGATAAAGTCCTGCCACCCCATCTTGATCGCCTAATTTTTGCAGTCTGGATTAGGCCCAAATTTGCAGATCTAAGAACACGAGAGGGGGTATAAGGTAGGAATTTTTTGGGGATGTCATCGGCGCCACCACCGTAAAGTGCCTTGTGCACCAGGCATAAGGCCTTGAATTCCACGCACTGCTGAATAAGAAGCCAGTGCAGTGAATTAATTCCTGCCGAGGTCGATTGTCCTCTAGGTATATTCAAAAGCAGTCGTTCTGCAGCGTTCTGTAGAGACTGCAGTTTCCTCATCTGGGTCTTGTCAATGCTCAAAAAAAGGGCATTGCAATAGTCCAGTCTGGACAGGAAGAGGTCTACCAAGACCGTCTTTTGCAGTTCTTGTGAGATAAAAGGAAATATCTTCCTCAAGGTTTTCAATAATAAGAAGCAGGAAGAAGTGAGACTGTTAACTTGGGCCGAGAAATTCAGCTGGTCATCGAAGATGACTCCGAGGTTCCTAACCTTAGAGACAGGGCTAGGGCCTCAGCCAGCCACCAGGAGTCATTCCAAAGGGATCGGCCCTGGCCAAAATCTATCACCTCTGTTTTATCGGTGTTGCTTTTCAGGAAGCTATGGTTCATCCAGGTCATGAGCTCAGTGAGACATGCATGGATACCGACGGCTGTGGCCTCCGGCTGATTGGATATGGAGATCACAAGCTGAGAGTCATCAACATAAGAGACCAGGGAAATCCATGCCTCCTGATGAGTCTGGCCAATGGAGTGATGTAGATATTAAACATCGTCAGGGATAGGGCCGATCCCTGTGGGACCCCGCATGGAAGATGGAAACTGTCCGATTGCAGACCATCCCAATAAAGGCTCTGCTCCCTAGCCTCCAGGAAAGAGAAAAGGAGGGCAAGGATGGCGAATCTCAATTTGCGATTCGCAATTAACGAATCATAAGGAATCGCAAATATTCTTGCGATTCCTACCTACATTCAATTCTGCGAGTCCTTAATAGCGATTTGGTAAAAAACGCTATTAAGGACTCGCAAAATTGAATTTACCTACATCAGGCCCCAAGTTCCTTCTTTTTAAAGAAGTAGCAAGCTTTGAGTCTTTCCTGGATGAAGTACGTCCACAACTAGCCAAATCTTTATACATGAAGTTTAGATATGGTGTGCTACAAACTAATGTGAACACATCAAAATGGGCTAGTAATTGTGATAGAAATAACAATGAGACCTGTGTATTATGTCAAAATGAGACTAAGGAAAATGATTTACATGTATTATTCTTCTGTCCCGCATACGGCAAACCTAGGAACAAATGGATTAAACCCATTTGTAGAAACATGAATACTAGGTTCTGCCTAGAGGCGAAAAGAATACTGAAAACAGATAAATCCCCAATTTTTTTTTCAGTGTTAGCAGATATTTATTTAATGTGAATTAAGAGTTAAAGCTGGGCTGAAGTTTTAATGATTTACGAATATATGTATTTGAGCCATGGTTTTATGTAATCCATGCATACGCACTTTATGATTCAATGGTGTTACAAGGTAATTTTGTGACTTTATTATTTGCACTAAAAAGTATCTGTATTTTTAGAAGATCACTTCATTTATCATAATACATATTTTAATTGTTATATTGCCGCTAGGTCATTCTATTATCTATTCTTACTATTGCCCCTTACCTTGATAAAGTGTTACTAATTGAAGGCGAAGCTGTATCAATTGTATTTAAATAATTTGTATATGAATATTTTACGATGTATCTTTTATTGTTTTAGCTGAACCGAAATAAAGAAATTTGAAGTTGACTACTGTTATGTAGACTAAGAGCAAGGAGCCACCCAAGATTAGATTGCAGCTGCAGTTGTTCAGCTAGACACAAGCAAAAGGGGATCATAAATCCCTTCATGTTTCATACATGAGATTCCTGTTCTGTGCAACCATGCTGGAGTGAATGAGGGATGAGCTCAAGAGTCTTATCATATGAACCACTTCTTTTGTGTTGGTTGCAATCTTCTTCCCCATGACTGCTGCACCCCATTTTCTCCATAATCATAGATGTCATGGGCTTTCCACAATCCAGCCATGTTCAATACATCATCTGATCTCGGTGTGAAGACCACCAACCTACTTTCTAGTTTCCTGACAACTTGTATTGTTTTTGCACTAAGTTGTCTGTGTGTCCCGGAGACCAGGAACTCTTCTCTTGCACCTGAAACACCCTTTCAGGCATACTAACTAGCTCTGACAGTCTGGCAAAACCCTTGCTCAATAACCACCTATTTCTGGGACACAGCTCTGCAGATGTAGAGTATTTTGATGACATGTAGTGCATCCACAACAGAAGGACATGTTATCTGTGGCCCAGAGAACTCAAAAGCATATGGGGAGTACTTACAACAATTTTGTCTGTTGGTCTCTGTAACTGGAGAACTAATTATTACTGGAAATTAACTGACTTCTCAGAATATTCTTCCCAATTTGACTACCAAAGTGTAATGGTTAGCCATCCCTTTAAGCGTAAACCTGGGTTGAATGCTCAGATAAACCCAAAGCTATAATGGCACCCAGTATTTATAATGTCCAGACAGTTTTAGATATTTGTAAAATATTAATTCACAATTAGACGATCAATGGCTCTGTAAAATGTTTTACTTACTCCAAATTAGGTAAAGTTAAATATGCATAAGTGAAGCATTCTATCCCTGTGAGGCATGCAAGGGTAATGTATGCATCTAAAAAGTAAATACAGGGATTAGGTATTTCGAATAAGGGGCCGATTCCGATCCTGGAAAAACCGGGTACGAACCGTCGGACGGAGCGTTTTCTCCGTCGACTCGTACCCGGGAAAAACACCTTCCAAACCCGCAAGTACGATTCGTACAGAAACATCATTTCCATACGAATCGTAAAAAACACCGACCGGCTAAAATATACCCACAATTCGGATCCGGGACACCGCGTACGCGACATTCGCACGGAGTCGGGCAGCGTTTTACACATCAGCAAGTACTATTCGTACCCACAGCACTTCTCACGGCAATATTTTTACGGGACCGGCACGTATGCGGGCACATGTTTGGACGTCTCCATGGTTGCTATGGGAGTTCGCTCCGTACGGTGTTTTTTCCATACGGTTGTGCATTCGGACGGACGTGACGGATCGTACTTGCGCGCTCGGACTTCAGTTTACTGATTCGTACGTAAAACTGTCCGGGGACGTGTCAGACACTTTTTCCGACCCGAGGACGTCTCGGGGAATTTACCCAATGCGATTCATATGGATTTTTTACCATACGAATCGTACTTGCCAGTTTGTACGGGACTTGTACGATTCGTACGTAAAAAAATCCGGATACGATTCGTACGGGGAATATTTTTAACGTATCGGAATCGGCACCTATATGTGTAGGTTGTGGTTTTGGATTGGAGGATAGGAGTTTATAAAACTTTGATCAACAGGAAAAATGTCTTACTGTTCAGTTAAGTTGACTTTGTATTTTCAGTTGACCTTGAAAGTAGTTAGACACATGTTTATATTTGTAGTTGGACAACTGCAGGATGCTGTGTGCTGTATAGTTGTGGATAAGTGAAGAATTGCCCCACTCACTCAGGCACTTGGACAGCTTAATTTGTCTGGTCTCTGGGTTTTCAGTGGTCCCTACAGTATAATTTGAGAAAATGTACAGCCTCAGAGTGTAGGAGAAAACAGAATCAAGGTGTGATGGTCTTCTTCCAGGGAACCACAAGAAGGGTAAGATGTGTCAGTCAGCTCATAAAGAACAACACTGAGTTTGGGGGAAGAAACAGTGACTCCAGAAAGCTGTATGGCACAGCTGTTCACCCAGGAGGTATTTATGCTCCTTTCCCCAATCTTTTGACCCTGACTCAAGAGGCTACTTCTTTGTTTTCTCTTGGTAAATGTGAGGTACTCTCTATGACGTTGTAGTTGTGATCAGTGTAAGCAGCAGCTCAAGCTTCCAGCAGCAATGTATGCTTCAGACACTGATCTTTAAGACAGTGATCTTTTAAGGTGGGTTCTCATCAAAGGCTCAGAACAGACACTTGAAGTTAAATATGGAAAATGTTCATGGCTAACAGGGCCACATTTTATCATCACAAAGTGAGCATTTAGGAGACCAAATTAGCAACTCAGAATTGGTGATGAACTTCAGTTTTTGAGGCATTAAGTCAGATTAAAGTGCATCTCACTTAAAGTTCAGTTTTGTCTTTTAACAACGAACATAGAATATTATACATAAGGGCCTGGTCTCATTGTGATAAAAGCTATCTCTTAAAATATTCAGGATTTCTGGATTCTCATGCAGTGCCTCAGCAAATCAGCCACATTTTGATAGGGTTCAGCCAACTTCTGGTTGTGTTGGCTACTGCAGGTAGTCATGGGAAATCAAAACATTTTGTTTAAGGCTTTAGCACTGCCTCGACCAATGGTGACATCTTTTGTCAATGTGGTTTATCCTTGCTGGCAATCTTTTGTCTTATTTAAAGTGCTGAGGACCACTGAAGTTAGGACGAAGGATCTTGCTCTGTTCCATTGAATGTTTTTGAGCCTAAATCAGACTTACAATAATCTAGCTATAATTGCTAAAACACGGAGACCATCAAGGGACAAGTGAAACAGTACATGTTAGTCTTTGCTGTGTGACCTGTACTGCTATAAATGCACTGAGGGTCCCCCAGTGTGGAATACCCCAATTCTCCATCTACACCAAAATCAAACTCTATACTTATTCCATACTGTGGCGGAAGTGAGGTGCTTCAGTTAATGGAGACTATACAGATATAAGTGGGAGGGACAGAACCTAGCTGTCAGAACACACTAACCTGGTAATCCAGAACTGCCAAAAGCGATTATATTTTCACACTTCACCAAACCTACATCCAGATCCACAACCTTACTGTGTATTTATACAGTTGGCCTATGGAAATGGAAATGGAGTAGAAAGAAAAAGAGAGACACAAAATATCAGTTACCGCCTCATCTTGCAACTGGAGTCAATCTGCACTACCTGAGCATTGAGATCTAAAAAGCAAAGGAGAGCTTTTGGTATAACTACAGTGGGGACACTGATGTTTTTTAACTTGAAATGCTGTCTATGATATCCCTGCTGACACTCTCTGTATTTACATTCTCTATTGCATTTTGAAACTTGACCTTTTTTATGAGCTTGAAAAGTAAGAATAGCATTTCATGCTTTGCCTGAGTTCATGGAGGCACAAGGATAATAACAGCAAAACCTCTGTGCTAATGTACTGCAGTTGTTTAAATGTAGTTCATAGTCCGATGTAAGGCTCTTGTTCAACAAACAAGAGTCAAAGAGTTTATGATTCCTATAGACGACTCCTTTAGAAACAAACATGTGTTATGGAGTTAAAAATCCCTAGTAATGACCCCTTGTGAACAAGTACTATCAAGTTTGCAATCCGTAGGAATGGGACTGTGTAAATCAAACAAGTGCATATCTAATTGTTGCCAGATACTTCCCTGGTTTCTAAATGACCTCACAGAAAAACAGATAACAGGAAACAAACAATTCCAAGCCACAGCAAAAATTTATTTCAATTGACTAGCAAGGACACTTTAGACCACAAGGAATTTATACTCTAATCTTCAAGATAACCACCACCTTCCGCGAGTCTTCCAAGAATCCTTTGTGCTTCTGAGAAATGTTGTCCTCCTTGTCATTGCTCCAGTATTTCATAAAACGTGTATTTCCAAGACACAAGTCTTCTATCCAAACAGTACCTGTATTCTGAGCACCCTTCCATCTATTACCTCTCCCAAAGACATACACACTCATAGCCATCAGAGTAGTCTATTGAGCTAACCAGCTCACTATAATAACCTTGTCCTAGGCTGCATCCTGACATTAGTCTTTCCAACTTCTGCAGCCATTTTTAAATATTTGTAAGCTGAGCTAAGTCATTTATTGAGTTATTGCGATCGCCTGAATAGTGGCAAAATAATTGCCCATACTATAAGAGTACCACCTTGTGTGGACAACAGCTCCAGCACAATTGAAGACTTCGTTAAGGAGCAACTTACAAAAACATTTTGAGAGCTGCCAGGACACTTAGAATGTGAGTTTCCTCTACAGGAAACGTACATGATGCATCAGAAATGATAGATGTATTTGCATGGCAGCACAAGTCTACTAAGCAGGAGATTTTCATCCTCACACTGTGAATGCATTCCTGTAAAAAGTGAGTTATATGTCAGAATATCAAGAACAAAATATTGTGCTACAAAAATAATGCAATAAAAATACATAGAACAAGTGCTCTAGACACTGTGTGTATTACTATTTCCCATAACAGGAATATAATCTGATTATGACTCTAATGAGTGCTCTTTAACAAAGGGAACAATAATTATTTTTGCATAGACACTAATATTCAACAAATACTTCTGGATGTTAATTTTTTTTATATGTGTTTTGAATGTAGATGCCCCTGACAAAGGGCTACTGTTTCAGCCCGAAATGCATTGGGATGAATTATATTGCTAGTCTCAAGAAAATTTTAAGACTAGCTTTCATATGGAAGACTTATTGACAAGAATGTCCTATTACTTACCGGTAATCTTCATTACTCCGGGTCCCGTAGTCCTCGACACCGTCATGGACTAGTGAGATGTAACTATCTCGCTGACAGAAAAAGAACGAAGGAATGCTGGACCTACCCTTCCCCCTCCCACTGGGAGTACATAAGGAGTACCGTCCCAGCATTCCTCCTGAAATACCAAGCCATAATGAAGGCCGGCAGACAGGGAGGGAGGGAGGGAAGTCATGACGGTGTCGAGGACTACGGGACCCGGAGTAATGAAGATTACCGGTAAGTAATAGGACATTACCCCCAGGTCCCTCCGTCCTCGACACCGTCATGGACTAGTGAGAAATACCAAAGCAAACCCCGGCATTCATACTAGAAAACACAACAAACCACCAGGACAGCAAACAAACCCAGAGATTTATTGGAATAAAGCAGAAAAACAATCAGGAGCGAACAGAGCTCAACACCCCCAATGCAAAACCTCCATCATCCCCCAACAGATTGAGAAGGCGATAATGCCTGATGAAGGTATTGGAAGAGGCCCACGTGGCAGCCCTACAAATCTCAGAGAGAGGAACACCCTGAACCTCCGCCCAAGAAGCAGCCACCCCTCTCGTAGAACGACCCTGAACCCCCAGAGGAGGAGGAGAACCAGACAGAGAGTAGGCCAAGGAAATGACTTGCTTCAGCCAACGGCCGATGGACACAGAAGAAGCCTTACTCCCAAGGGAAGCCGCACCAAAGGAGACAAAAAGGGAGTCCGATTTGCGAAAAACCGCCGAACGGTCCAGATAAATGCGCAAAGCCCTGCACACATCCAACAAAGACCACTGGGGACCACCAGGAGAATCCAAAACAGAGCCCAGGGCAGGTAAAACCAACTCCTGACACCTGTGAAATTGCGAAGAAACCTTCGGTACAAAAGAAGAATCCAGTCGGAGCACCACACCCTCCTCCGTGAAGGAAAGAAAAGGAGGCCGAGCCATCAAGGCTCCCAACTCCCCAAGACGACGAGCAGAGGTGACCGCCACCAGAAAAACCACCTTGAGAGTCAGAAATTTTAAGTCCACCACATCCAAAGGTTCAAAAGGAGGACCGATTAAAACTCGCAGGACCAAAGGCAAATCCCACAGGGGAAAAGAAGGACGAGGAACAGGCCGAGAAACAGCAAAACTGCGAAGAAGACGAGAAACCAAGTCCTCAATATCCGAAAGGTTCCCCCACGGGGAACGAAAAGCCCGAACAGCGGCCCACTGTGCCCGCAGAGTAGACACAGCCAAACCCTTCTCGAAACCTTCCCACAAAAACTGAAGGACAACCTGCAAGGAACAGTACAAAGGGGAGACCCCCAACGTTGAACACCAACGGTCAAAATTACCCCAATGCCTATCATAAGCCTTAAGGGTGGAAGGCCGCCGGGAACGCTGAAGAGCCACCGCTAAATGTTCCGGGAAACCGCGCCGTCTCCAACCCTGCCTTTCAACTTCCACACCGACAACCGCAACCGGAGAAGCGACAGGGACGGGGAAGACCGAAGTGGAGACGGAGACAGGGGAAGAAACCAGGGACCCTGCACCGCCAAAAGACGCACCGTCGGAAACCAAGACCTCCGAGGCCAAAACGGCAGGACCGCCACCACCTCCCGATCCTCCTGACACAAACGGGCCAGAAACCTGGGAACCAGAGCCAGGGGGGGGAAGGCATAGAGGAGACGCGACGGCCACGGGAGAGACAGAGCGTCCACCCCCCAGCAACCCTCCTGCAGAAACCGGGAGCAAAACCGAGGGAGCTGAGCATTGTGCCGGGAGGCAAAGAGGTCCAGAAAGGGACGCCCAAACCTCCCGCACACAAGCCGAAACGCAACCGGGGTGAGAGACAACTCCAGAGAGTCCGGAAAGCACCGACTCAGGGCATCCGCCACAAAGTTGTCCACTCCCCGAAGATGAACCGCCGTCAGAGACAGCAGATGTCCCTCCGCCCAACAAAACAGGGGCACCACTATCGCATTCAAGGAAGCCGAACGAATCCCCCCTTGATGATTCAGATAAGCCACCGTCACCATGTTGTCAGACCGCACCAACACGTTCCGACCGAGCAACAGAGCCCGAAAACCCATCACAGCTCGGGACACCGCCGTGAGTTCTCTCCAGTTGGACGACCGGCGGCTCTCCAGGAGGGACCAACGACCCTGAAGGGAGTGAGATTCCAAGGTCGCCCCCCAACCCAAGGCGCTGGCATCCGATGTCAAGACCAGAGAAGGAGAAGACTGCAGGGGCAGACCCAAAGACAGATGATCCCTCACAGACCACCAAAGAAGAACCGGGAGGACCACCGGAGACACAGGAATAAGAACGTCCATGTCGCGGGACAGGGGATCCCAGAGAGACAGGAGGTACACCCAAAGGGGGCGCAGATGAAAACGAGCCCAGGCCACCGTGAAAACTGTTGCCGCCATCAGACCCATAAGACGCAACCAAAGGCGCACCGGAAAGGCACCCCCCACCCGGAAACGACGAGCAAGGGACACCAATGTCAAAACCCGAGGCTCGGGGAGGAACACACGGTTCAGATCCGAACGGAAGCGGGCCCCAATGAAAACCATGTCCTGCGACGGCGTCAGCTGACATTTGGGCAAGTTGATCAGAAACCCATGGGCCCGCAACGCCGAGCACACCACCTCCCTGGCCTCCAGCAACAGGACCCGAGATGGAGCATGGATCAACCAGTCGTCTAAATAGGGGTACACCATCACCCCTTGGAGATGAAGCCACGCGACCAAAGGCGCCACCACCTTTGTAAACACCCTTGGCGCCGACCGGAGACCGAAAGGCAACACCATGAACTGGTAATGACGCCCCTGAACACAAAACCGTAGAAACCTGCGGGATCGAGGATGGACCGCGACATGGTAATACGCATCCTGAAGATCGAGGGTACACATGAAGTGACCCGGCAGCACTAATGGAATCACCCTCTGCAAGGTCTCCATGCGGAAAGGAATCCTGGCCACCCATTTGTTCATGACCCGCAGATCCAAAATCAAGCGGAAACCCCCCGTGTTCTTTGGAACCAGAAAGACCAGGGAATAGAAACCCAACCCCATCTCCAACGGAGGAACCTCCTGAATGGCACCCTTCCGAAGAAGGTCCAGAATCCCGAGAGAAAGATGGGACCGCTTCACACGACTCGAAGGCCAAGGAGTCGGCCGAACACCCGAGTCTGGTGGAGGTGCCGTAAATTCCAGGACATAACCCTGGCGAATGATGTCCAACACCCAGACGTCGGAACACGACTGAACCCAGGCATCCAGGAAGAAGTGCAGCCGCCCTCCCACCAACAACCCGGGAACCACCGCCAAAGAGTCAGGAACGCGGCTTGGCAGGAGGAGGGGACTTACCCTTACGGTCCCGACCACGGCCAGAAGCAAACCTACCCTGGCCTCTCACAAACTGCCTACGAGAAGCAGGGCGAAAGAAAGATTTGGGTTTAGAAGGGACAGGAGCAGTAGTAGAGACTTTAAAAGAGGAAGAATGTTTCTTTTCTTTAAACAACTTGTGCAATTTCGTCTCCAACTCTCCTCCAAACAACATCGTACCCTGAAAGGGCAACCTCAAAGCGCATGCCTTCTGCGCAGAGTCAGTCTTCCAGTCCTTGAGGACAAGACTGCGACGAGCAGCCACACAAGCCCCCCCGGACAGAGCAGAAGCACGCACAACGTCAAAGGAGACATCAGACAGAAGCTCCACCTGACGCTCAATTTGCTCCAGCAAGCCAGAACAGTCCGTGGCATTATCCATAGACTGATAGAGAGACTTCAGGTCAGACAACAGGGACTGCGACACATAAGTCCCGTAGATGCCTGCCCTCAAGGCCAGGTGGGAGCCAGAATACACCTTACGGAGCGCCACATCCGCCTTCTTGTCAACCGGATCCTTCAGAACAGCATCTTCAGCAAGGGAAGTACGCCCCACCAAACTAGCCACAAACGAGTCAATAGGAATTGAATCAGGCAGTTCAGTGGCCATATCCTGCAGAGGATAGAGTTTCGTCATGAATCGAGGAATCAAAATGCGATCAGGATCAGCCCACTCGCGCTTCAAAACATCTTTGATGAAGGGATGGACAGGCACATCGACAGTGGCAGCACTCTGAAATTGACGCAACAAAGGGCCCCTAGAGGTACTAGGCGCGTCTCCGTCAGGGAACCCCATGTTCTCTTTAACATGCTGCACAATAACTGTCATAGTATCCTTGTCCACATATTTGCCCTTCAACTCGTCATCCCCCAAATGTCCAGCAGACTCATCGCCACTAGAAGCTGAAGAAACAGGAGCAGGACACTTGCGACGGGAACCAACATCACCCATCTCAGTCAAGGTTTCCCTGATTAAGCGCTTAATATGCGCATCAGCACCAGCATCACGGCGCCTGGACCTGGCAGGAGAGGGAGACCTGGAATCACTAGAAGAAGAGGAAGACCTCTCCCGGTGATGTCTTTTCCTGGAATGCTTTCCCATCGTAAAGAATACACCAAACACAGCAAAAACGCCAGAGATAACAACCGCTATGCGGTACTCACCCCAAACGCTCGTTATAACGAGTCTCCCAAGCCGGTAACCTCGAGGCGCCTGACTTCCGTCCCCACGATCAAAAACCGGAAGTCAGGCATGACGACTTCCGGCCGGGGAAGGAGCTCCAACCAATCCAGAGGAGCATCACGGCCGCGCCCCCTAGCAAGCCCAGCAGGCCAGGAGAGGCGGCCATCGGGCCAAGAAGAAACCAACGCGGTATTACACCGCCGCGTGGAACTAGGAAATGGAGAGGCCCGCGCCACTCCCCCCAAGCCCAGCAGGGAGGGAGAGGCCAACAAGGAAGGGCCGCCGGCACCAGGTAAGAACCAGCGGCCACAACGATAAATCCAGAAAGAAGGCAGGAGCGCCCCCGCTCCTGCCGCGTCCTCTTACACCGTCAGGATGACAGAAAAAGAACAGGAGGAATGCTGGGACGGTACTCCTTATGTACTCCCAGTGGGAGGGGGAAGGGTAGGTCCAGCATTCCTTCGTTCTTTTTCTGTCAGCGAGATAGTTACATCTCACTAGTCCATGACGGTGTCGAGGACGGAGGGACCTGGGGGTAATCATGTCCTTGAAATAAATTGACTTGATCAAGATTTCGCCTGAGTGTTATAATGTTTAGCACTTTTGTTTGTTGAATACCAGTGTCTATGTAAAAATAATTTTTGTTCACATTGTTAAAGAGCACTCATTTGAGTTATAAGTTGAACAAATATGTTTCCATAACTTTTCAAATGTGACGTGTTGATTTGTGTTTGATGGAGAATCAGTTTGTTCTATGTTTTGTTTCATTATAAGCAGCAAAAGTAGTGCAGAATCAGGTAACTTTATTTCTTTAGGAAAATCCAGCTTTGTGGTACACAGTGGGGCATATTCACAAAGATATGGTGCAGTGTGACACTGCAAGCAATTTAGCAGTGCTGTGCTGCATAATTTTCAAAAACACAGGGACGCATTGTATTCACAAGAATACAGTGCACCTCTGTGTTTACCCTTGCTCCGACTCTAAAAAAAAGCTGCCTAGCGCCAGCACAGAAACTTGTGCTATGGTGAAAGGGTACCTACTTTTCAGGGCATCATCCCTGCAACACAGGCACCCTTGCACCATGGTGCAAGGGTGTCTGTGTTGCAGGGATGATTGTTTATGTGCAGGGAGGGACACCTTCCACCACATAAACAATCATTAAAGGTGATTTCCTCCTTCTATGTGTGCTGCACAATGCAGCACACATATAAAAAGCACAAACGAGGAGATTGTGCCATTCTAAAGCCTGCCTTTCAAGTGGCGTTAGTTTTTGGTGCTGACTTAAATGTACACATCCTTGTAAATCCGGGGTAGCATTAAATAGCCATGGGTGTTGCAGTGGAACGTTCACAGCAACACCCACTGCACACTCCTTTCATGCAGATTCCTCCATGAAAGGGTATGAAATTTACAAAGTGGTGTTAAGCAGAGTAAACACCACTTTGTAAATATGGAGCTGGGAATAGCACCACTGGGGCATTGTAAAAAGTGACACTCCAGTGGCTCAATCCCCTTGTAAATATGCCCTAGTATTTATTATGATCCGTTTGGCTCACATAGAAATATTTATAATTGAGCATATGCTTTCAGCCCTGGTGAAATTAGTTTTTGTATTGTGGACTGGAGCAAACTCGTGGGGAAATTTTAGCAGGCCAGGTATGCTTACACCACGCATTGTGGTATATACACGATGCAAAATTCCAAGTCATTTTTATGAAGGCACGCAAAGCCACTTTGCGTGGCTTTGAATGGCTTCATAAATATGGGGTAATGCAAAGCATCACAAATTGCTATGCTGCATTACTCTGTGCAAGGGAGGCAATCTATGGGCGTTTCAGTGGGTGTTCCAAACAAACTAGGTAGACCTGGGAATGCACCAAAAAGATACAGCTCACCAGGTGAAGCCTAACAAGAAGAAATATGTTTCTTTCTCCACGTTTTTCCCTCTTTCTATGTGTACTGAATTCTGCAGCACACATAGAGAGAGGAAAATGCCTCTCAGGATTGTTTATGGGTAGGAAGTTGCTTGTTCTTGCATAAAAACAATCTTGCCTACAACACAGGCACTTTCCACCATCGTATTGGATTAATGCTTTGCATTTCCAATTCCCATAAATGTGCCCCTCAGTTTACAAAAGTAGCAACAATAGTGCAAATTGATTTGGCCTTTTTTGCTTGAGTACCACAATTTTGTGATATTGTAACACTTGCATCTTTCACACCATAAGGACCAATAAGGACAAAAACAGTGATCAAAAGAGGATGGGTGTACGTTAGGGCTGTAATCATTTAAACATCAACCATAGGTCCCATTGTATACGGCAATTTCATTGACAGGGTGCAGATGTGTGAATATTGTCTATTTCCAGTCAATATTAAGACTGAGGTCAAATGTCAAATAAAGTGAACTCAAGGTAGTGTTAAGTACCTCAAGTGACCATCTTGGGCTGAGTTCAGATAGCAAAAGAATGATTGTCTATGCACTCGTGAAGAGATTTCTTGTGCTAAAGAAAAATCTGTCAGTCAAGTATAGGGTGCCTCAACATCTGCAATACTTGTAGTACCAGATTCTGATTGAGAGCAAATACAGAGGACCATATTTATGACCCTTGTGGCTCAGGGCAGCGCAGCAAGTCACCTTGCTGCTCTGCACTGCGTCAATGGGAAAGGGCAAGAATGTGCCTTATTTATCCAATATGGTGCATTCCTGTCCTTTTCCCTTGTGCTAGCACCGTTTTGCCAGCCTAGCGCCAATGCAGGTACCCTTGCATCATAGTGCAAGGGTGCTTGTGTTATAGGCAGGATTGTTTTTGTGAAGGAAGGAATAGCACACACACAGCCCTGAGACGCATTTTCCTGTTCTTATGTGTGCTGCAGAATGCAGCACACATAGAAGAGGAAGCAACGGGGAGAAATAAAGACATTTCTCCTCGTTACGCCTCACCTAAGGAGGTATATCTTTTTGGTGCATTCCCAGGTTTACTAGTTATGGTAAATCCAGGAATGTGTCAAAAAATCCTGGCAGCTGCGTGGCAACACCCACACAAAGTCAATGGAAGGTCTCCCCTGCGCAGAGTAATTTAAAGCCGCGATTTGCGCTGTGTGGCATTACTCCATATCTTTTATGCCATTCAAAGCCATGCAAAATGACTGTGTAACTTCAAAAATATGACTTGTGTTAATATTGCCTTGAGTCTGCTGCAAAACCATGTGTGCACCTAACTCATAAGTACTACTTCAATGCAATTTATACCAATTTTCACCAAGTCACATCTGAGGTAAATGGGCAAGACCAATACCATACATTTACTGAGGTCATACTTCGAAATGTGGGATAGCATACACTATTAGAGCATCATTTCTCATTTTAAGGTGTGCAAGTCTGAACTGTCCGTAAATTATGCACTCAGAAAATGTCAAACCTTGTGCTATTGGCAATTTGTGCATGCCCAATTTGTGTGGCATATTGTGGTCAGGGACAGGGACTTGCATAAGAGCGATGCAACTTCTAAGTATGATTTATCAAGCTATGTAAGCCCATCTTGTTTGGCCCTGCATGGCTTGATAAATCCAGAATAGCGCGAATCGCTGTGTTACGTTACTTTGCCCCAGGGAGACGTCCCATAGGTGGAGTGTGGGTGTTCCCAGGCATCCACCTAGGGATTTTGGCACATACCCAGATTTACCATCAGTGGTAAACCTGAGAATGTGTCAAAATGCTACGCCTCACCAGATAAGGGTTAAAGAGGAGAAATATCTTTATTTCTCCTTGATGCTTCCTGTTCTTTTTTTCTTGTGCAGCATTCTGCAGCACAGACAGAAAGAGGAAACTGCACCAGGGGATTTTTTTTGTGCAGGACAAAAACATTGCTGCTTACAAAGCAGGCACCTTTGCACCATTGTCCCTGGGTTTGCACTAGTTAGACAAAAGGGCGCCAGCACAAGGAATGTACAGGAATATGTCATATTATGTTAAAGAAGGCGTAGTCATGCCCTTTACCTTTCATTCAGCGCAGAAAGGTGGCTTGCTGCGCTGCTTGAGAGCTACATAAATATGACCCCTGGGTATGAAAGTTGCCTTAAAACTATTTTCCATCACTCAAGTACTTCTTCACTGCACCTTACACTAGCATTTTCAATAGCAGCTTTTTAATGAAAGGTCGTACTATATATGCATTAAATTGACCCGTGCTATTAAAAGAGTGGGAAAACGCAAACTGCGGTCACCTTGGAACATTAGAATTTTGTATTGTGCATTTGCTGAGTGTTTTCGAATATCTTGGATTGGTGCCCGCTAAGAAGGCAACAACCTTTTCATCTTTCATTTATCTGAGTTGTAATTTCCTTTAATTTAATTTGATACGCTGGCATACCCAATACGATGTGGTCACAATTTGATTTAGTCAGCGGTCAAAAAAGACTTCCATTAAAACCTTGACATTTTTTAATGCCACAAAGAAATTGAGTAATTAGTGCTGTATTTCTGTGGATGACAGTGAAGTCATTTCATTTTACCTACAAGGGAGCAATTTTATACCAAGGGGAGTGCGGTTAGCATAATGTCTCATAGTCCAAGCTTGTGGTGCATTGTAAGCGCAAGTCTTGCAAGAAATGTCAATACAATGAAGTCAATATCATTACGTGTATTTTGCACTGATCCTTCAGCCCCATAAACAACTATCACTTAAAAATAATACTTCCCTGCAACTTTTTCTTTAATGACATTTATGCGTATCATGCAATAATTGAGCACACCCTACATTCTTTCAAAAGAAAACAAACCAGAGGGCAACTAAAAACAAAGTCAAATACTTTTCCCACGAAGGCTGTTATATCCTGGACATTATGTCCAAAGTCTATGTTCGCTTTTTGAATTTTTATGGGTGTTTTGAATATATCTGAATCAATATTGGGCTCATGCATGTGCTCATCACTGTGTCATTAAAGAGGTATTACTGCATTGGAAGTTGCACAGTAGCCTATGAAGAGGTATAATTTCTGAATCAACAAATATGTCAATGGAATGACATAATGGGTTGCGGAGAAATTTTAGTTGACGATCCAATGAAATATGCAGTTTTGTGACTCAAAATTGTGGCAAAAAGATAGACAATACAAGCCAGGTGTACATGCCACTCAGGGTGGGTCTCTGCACATGCTGCTTCATCCACTGCAGATTGTCCAGGGACTGCATTAGCTTTCTTTCTGTTTCACCGTTAGCAATAGGATGACCCACCTACCATTCTTACCCTCAAGGGCTGGGGAAGAGTTCAGGGACCTCATTCATTTAAGACTTCTGAGAACAGCAAATGGATCAAAGGAGCAACTTGACCAAACATTGGGGCATATCAACAAGCAGGCGATAAAAAATTATCGCCGCTTTTGCGGCCGTTTTTGGCCGAAAAGCAGCGATAATTTTATCGCCTAATCAGCAAGATCACGCTGACGCGTGAAACCTTTCTTTAGCGTCAGGATTCCTAACGCCTAACTTTTCATCTCTAATGAGATGCAAAGTGGGCGTTCCTGACCTGGCATGACAGGAGAAATGTCGCTAAGCGACATTTCTCCTATCAGCAAGCCTAACGCTATGAAGCATAGCGTCAGGAAAAGTAGCGATAACCCCTGTTATCGCTACTTTCCTTACGCTTGCTTCAGGACTGACTTAGCCGTGATATCCTATGGAAGGTGGATATCATGGCTAAGTTTGTGAGTCCCTATCAACTAGCTATTGTGAGATTATCGCTGGGTTTCCAGCGATAATCTCACGTTAGCCAGTTAGCGCTAGGATTTTTATCGCTGATGAGATAAGCGTTGCTAATAGCACGCTATCTCAGCGATAAAAATCGGTGCTAGCCGGCGATAATTAACCGAGCGCTAAGTGCGCTCAGCGATAATTATCGCCGGTTGTTGTTGATATGCCCTATTGTTTTTTCAACTCTTACGCGTTGTTTGCTCTTTATTCTTATTTGATGTCTGCTGCTGTGACTCATACTGCGAACCTTTATGTGCATTTTGTGTTTCCCAGCTTGCTTATAGATTTATCACTTACCGTCATGCTGCCCAGGCTGTGAGATCTCTCGGAGTTGAGGCCCACACTGTTGCACCATCATTAGCAGTCATTTGATCACTGTCCCCCTCTACTTCATGCATCACGGCAGAGTCCTCGATATTAACAACCTTGCTCACCCATTCTGAATAGTGCCACCTTTTCCAAGAGCCTAATTTTGCACCAGTAGAACTTGACTTCTAGGTTATTGACAAAACCATGAAAGAAAAGTGGTCATTGGTCTATTTCATAATACTATACGTATTTGCCATGTATCAATCTGATCTAACTTTTCTTTTTCTAATTGCAGTGAAAAATAAGCTTTGATTGTATTTCATGGGTTTTATTTTTATATGGTATAGATATTCCACGCTAAGGTTTTGAAGGGATACTTAGCTCTGTGACAAGACACTCTTATCACCCACATCCAGCATCAAAGTGGGAAATGCTTACTGTGGCCTTCTTTTTACTCCCCTTCTCGGCCCACGAGGCAGGGTGCACATCTCACCATCACTCACATTGAATGAAGGATTACACATGTTTTAGAAGGTATGTGAAAATAAAATAAGGGCAGTCAAACTTATTGTTATGTTGTTATGTTATGTTGATTTGTTCTGTGCACTTATCACATGAGAGGGTGTCCAGGTGCTTGGACAGGGGTGTGGGGGTGTGGTGGTCTTCAAGGTGCTTATACATAGAGTCCAGTATTCACTCTATGTATAAGCTTCTTGCGGAAATCAAGAAGTGAGGAAGAGGCTTTGATGTGTTGAGGGAGGTTGTTCCATGCCTTGGGTGCAATGTAGAATGAATAGCCTCCAGTTTGGCTTTTGCAGATGCAGGCACTGTGTGCGAGTGAGATTGAGGCTGAGCATAGGTGACTGGTGGGTTGTTTATGGGTGTCCAGGTATTCTGGCCCTGTGTTGTGTAGGGCTCTGTATGTGTGAGTGAGAAGTTTGTATTGGCTGTGCAGGTGAATCTTCCTGAGGTGTGGTGTGTTGTGGGTGAGTAGTGGGAGGTCGAGGATGAGTCCTGCAGTGGTGTTCTGCATTGTCTGGAGTCTGTGTAGAAGTTCTTTCGAGATTCTGGCACAGAGAGTGTTGCCGTAGTCTATCCTGCTGGTGGTGAGTGCTTGTGTAATGGTCCATCTGGTGACCTGAGGCAATCATTTGAAGATGTTTTGCAGCACTCATAGGATGTGGAAGCTGGAGGTGTGCACTGCATTGACTAAACTGTCATGTTGAGCTTGACATCTAGGATGATCCCTAGATTTCTTACATGGTTTGTGGGTGAGGGTATTGGTCCTAGCTCCGATTGCCACCAGATGGAGTCCCATGGGGAGGTCTTGTTACCAAAGACCAGTACTTTCTCTTGTCTGAGTTGAGCTTCAGGCAGTTGGTTCGCATACAGTCTGCTACCATGGCCATGCAGTTGGTTAAGTTGGTCCTGGTGGTGGTTGTCTTGTCCATCGGGGAGAAGATGAGTTGGGTGTCATTGGCATAGGATATGATGCTGTAGTCTTCCAATAGGATAGTGTTGGCAAGCGGTGTCATGTTTATCTTGAAAAGGGTGGGGCTAAGGGACGATCCCTTTGGGGCTCCACATATAAGTGTCTTGGTCTCTGATGTGAAAGGTAGCACTGACACTTTGCATTCTTTAATTAATTTGAAAGTGGATTCTTGAATGCCAGTCCCATGGAGTCTTTTGATGAGGCTGTTGTGGGAGACAGTGTCAAAGGCCTTGGAGAGGTTGAGCAGGATGAGAACCTCTGTTTCTCATTGGTCCAGGATGATTTGAATGTCTGTCACCAGTGGCAACAATGAGTGCTGTTTTGGGGGTGCGGTTTTTTCTGAATCCTGATTGAGTATTGTCTAGAGGATGGCAAAATCTGAGGTGGGTTGTGAGTTGTTTGTTGATGGCCTTCTCAATCACTTTGGCTGTGTAGGGGAGATGGGTCAGATGTTGCTCATTTGATTCAGGTCGGCTGTGGCTTCTTGAGGAGGGCGTTGATTTCTGCAAGTTTCCATTTATACGGGAAAGTGGCGGACGTGATGGAGGTCTTGATGATATGGGCAAGGGTGGTGCTGATTGGCAATTTTCCCAGGTTGTGGACGTGGTGGGGGCATGGGTACATTGGGGCCCCTTAGTGAATGGTCCTCATGATTGCCGCAGTGTCTTTTCTAATGAGGTTTGTCCATTCAGTCAGGTGGCAATCTTGGTTGGTGGTGGTTAGATTAGCAATGAGTTCTCTAGGGTTGAGTTGGTGTGCGAATTTGCTGTAAATGTTTGCGATTTTGCTGTGGAAGAAGTTGGATAGGTTGTCGCTGAGTTGTTGGGAGGCAGTGATGTTGTTGACAGAGGGTGAGGTGCAATCTTTGAGGATCAAGAAGATCTCCTTGGAGCTGTTAGAGCTTCCTTTAATGTGGTTCACTAGTGCTTTTGTCTTGGTATCTCTTATATGTTGGTGATAACTTCTGAGTGTAGTCTGGTAGGTAGTTCTGTCTGTGGTGTCATAGCTGGCTCTCCATTTCCTTTCTAGCTTTTTACAGTGTTGCTTGGTGTCTCAGAGGCTTTCTGTGTATGAGGCGGCCTGCTTGTTTGATCTACTATGCTTGTTGGGTTTGATGGGTGTAGGGAGTCCACGCAGTTCTTGATCAAATTGTTGAAGTTGTTAATGCCCTTATCTAGATTGTCTGGGGGGCTAGGTTGATCCGTGCTGAGGGCATCTGTGATGTTGCCCCATCTGCAACTTGGAATGCTGAACCTAGTAGTGGTGTTGAGTTGAGGTGTGTTCATTTGGAAGTTGATGAAGGAGTGGCCAGTCCATGTCAGCAGTGTGGTGGAGTTGTATTTGATGCTGTTGCTCGTGGTGAAGATGGGGTCCAGTGTGCATCCTGTGGTTTGTGTTGGTTCTGAGACAATCTGGATGAAACCGATGTTGCTCAAGAATTGAGTAGTGTGCTGTGGAGCAGCGGTTGTTTCGGTCTTCCAGATGAAAGTTGAGGTCACCGAGGAGAATATACAACCAAAATACACCAAAGCACACCAGATTGTTGTAACTATTATCCAAAAGCATAGGAGAATCAATCTGTGAGTAAAGATAATTATTTTTCTTCACAATATATGTTTCAATGTACTTTAAGTTGAATTCTAAAAAGACTCTTAAATCAGGTCCTTCTGTTTACTTTATTTCATTTCTTAAGGAATTGAGAACAGCAGCAGCCGACGTATGTTTCGCCCCCCCTGGGCTTTCTCAAGGCTCAAGAAGAAATAATCGTTTCCGATTTATAGTATGAGTTGATTTGATAAGCTAATATAATATAATAATATAGGGTGAGGTGTCAACCCAACTGTCAATAATGTTATCCTCTTGGAAGGCGCATATCTCTCCTATCCAAGAGATGCCTCACGAAACCGCCTTGTTCTCTATTTCAGACCTTGATAAGTCCTCTCTCTGTCAAGCTGGATTCTCTGCTTATCATAACCGGCAACAATGTCACCGAGGAGAATACAGGCTTTGGAGCAGAGCGGCAAAGTTGGTAAAGGTGGTTCATGTTCCAAGTGATCAGTAGGGGAGGGTTCCATTTAGGGTGAAGTTTTCAGAGATTTGCCGATTGAAGTGCAGGTGTTCCATGAGTGGGGTGGTGTACTCTGTGTATATTGTGTATTTGATGGCTTCCCTGTAGATGATTACAAGCCCCCTCCTAGCCTGTGAAGGTGGTCCTGTCGATTGATGTTGTAGCCCGCTGGAATTCAGTTGAGAGCCTATGAGGGGTTGACCGAGGTTCTCTATGATGGCCCATATTTTCGTTGTGTGTTTGCTAAGTCCTCATGTGTTGGGAAGCATGCATGCAAATGGGTATTGATTTGCTGGTTTACTGTGGCGTGCTGTGTTGTGTAGGGTGGGGTGTAGGTGTTGTTGGTGCTTGTGTGGTCTGCATGTTGGGTGGGGTGTTGAGGGCATTGTTAGTATTTGTGTGGGGTGTGGGTTGGTGGGTGTATGGCTGCTGGAGAACTGGCAGGGGGTGCAGGTTAAAGATCCTACCATGGTGTGAGGCATAGCAGTCATTGGGGGAATGGCGTCCGTGGGACTAGCATGGAGTCTAGTACCTTTGAGAATGTATAGTAAAGGTAAATAGTCACATCTAAGCACCACATCAAGTACTAAAAGAAAGACACATAATCGAATTTGATGGTTAATAGTTAAAAAGTACAGATAATGCTATAAAAGCTTTAGTCAGTCAAGGACAAATGATATTGTCAAAGCATTGGCAAATATCTGTAAAATACTTTGAAGTATCGTGAAGCTAGATAGGCTTCAACATTATTTCAAGACACAACAAAGAAAAGGTGTACATCCTGTTGACTATCATAAGATAGTTTTTTTCAGAGCTGTGATAAGTTTTCTCCAACTTCCAGTGATGGATGCTTTATCATTTCCAGAATCACAGCAATGGGCTGAAACACAAACTTCATGGAGAGCTGCAATAAAGAGGCACACTTGTCCAAATCTCATGTTAAATGAATGATATTGAAGTAAGAAATGGACAGCTCTATTTTTCATTCTAACAATTTAGATCTATTTCTAAACAGTTTATTTGGGGTCCTCAAACAGAACACCTTGTGTGTGACCTAAGGTATCCTCAGATTCTTGAACTCT
Source organism: Triturus cristatus (assembly GCF_964204655.1). NCBI lineage: Eukaryota > Metazoa > Chordata > Amphibia > Caudata > Salamandridae > Triturus > Triturus cristatus. Next base: position 319,039,571 of record NC_140588.1, read on the forward strand.
GTTGCAGGCAATGTGGCTGGTGAAGCTACGTGCAGTGCATTCAATTTTTAGAAAAAGGCACTGTCTCCACTGCATCTGTAAATTGCACTAGTTACCACATGAACCGAAAACACCACAGCAGGAAAGCAGAGTGGCTCTTTCACTTTGGACAAAGCCCTCCCCTACACCTCTCTTGGAATATGTGGTCCTCTTTACATCCTAAAAGGGGAGTGACTCTAGTACCTGTCTAGAGTACATTTCTGATCATTTTGATTCTCAGCCAGTGTCAGTGTGAAGCTTGGGAATGGCAACAAATGGACACAATTGTGAGCATTCGCACACTTATAAGGCTAATGATGACTTGTTTTGCCCACTTCCCAACGCTTTTGTGGAATTTACTATTACGGATTTCTCCACATTCATGGAAGAGTAATCCATAGTAGTTAATCCATTTGTAACTAAATCCTTTTCTGAATTCCTGGCAGATGTAAATCGAGGTAATTACTGCAGCCGAAAAAAGTAATTGTGAATGGGGTCCACAATATGCTGAAGATGCAGTGCCTGAATACGCCACAATTTATTTTCAAACTCGAAACACAAAGTGTGCAGACTCTTTCACAGATTTTCATGCAACTACACTATCTATAATAGAATTAATAATATAACACAATATTGCAGTTATTTGATAAATAGCTTACATCCTAATGCATGAATGACGGCTACACGCTTTCTCTCTCTTTCTCTCTGACTAATAATAATTCGTATTGAAATGTGGGTGGTTGAAACTGCACTTTATCCTTGTCTAAGTACTGTATATAACAGGGGCTGTATTACAGATAGTGCCCAGGGGCACAACGGGTGTGTGCGCTCAAGCAAAGCCCAAAAACCTTTATTGTGTTTGTCCCAATTTCTTAAAGGACGACAATATTTTGATACAACAAACATCTCACCCTCAGGGCCACATTTTTCAAACTTTCATGCAGCACAGTGCAGCAATCCACATTGCTGCACTGCATGAAATGAAAAGTGCAGGAATGTGTTGCAGTTAACATTATACAGTGCATTCTTGTCCTTTCCTTGTGCTGGCAAACATTTGCCTGCCTAGCACTAAAGCAGGCAACCTTGCGTCATGTTGCAAGGGTGCCTGTTTTGTAGTCAGGATTGTTTTTGTGGAAGAAGGGGCACCTTCCTCCACAAAAACAATCCTCAGAAGCATTTTCCTCTTTCTATGTGTGCTGCATTCTACAGTACACATAGAAAGAGGCGGAAAGTAGGTGAAATAAAAATATTTCTCCACATTACGCCTCCCCTGGGGAGCCGCAGCAGTTTGACGCATTCCTAGGTCTACCGCTAATGGTAAATCTGGGAATGCGCCAAAATCAATGGGTGGATGCAGGGGAACACCCTCACTCCACTCATGGAACGCCTCCTTGAGGCAGAGTAACTCAAGGCAGCAATTTGTCAGCCTTCTGTTGCTCTAGATTTATCAAGCCATAAAGGGCCACAAAAAGATGGCCTTGCATGGCTTCATAGAGCTGACTTTAGTGTTGCGTTGGCCTTACACCCCCTAGTGTGGTGGAAGAACGATGGAAGACTATGTTAAATCTGGCCTTTAGTTCATAGTTTACAAACATTATTATAATGAATTTCAATGGGGATACATTTTCTAAGCATTTACTCACTCCTTACTGTGACATATGATGCCGAAACAAAATCATTGTGGTTTCCATTGCTCTTTATAACCCTACATAATAATATTTGAGTATCTTTTAATGAGTTACATCTATTCATGAGTAATGTGCACCTGCTTTTGTGCCCCCGGGGTACCATAACATTATGGGAAGAGACACTTGTGGTGCCCCTTTTATACTACTGATTCAGATGCAGCACATGTAGTACCAGCGCTATCTTCAGAGGGCATTCCCTCATTTGCAAGGGAGCGTGGCCCCACGTAAATGAAGGAATCACTTAGACTCTGCGCTTGTGCTGTATTATGGGCATGGACGCAGAGGAAATCATGCCCTAAGGAGGTGCACTGACAGTGCAGCACAAAAAGGTGGTGCATTGTCAGGGTACCCCTGAAGAGAGCCCTCGGGAAGGGGGAAAGGGGATTCATGGAACCCCCAGACATCCTCCTGCAGGCGGGAGCAGTCACTCACTTCTTCCGTCTGCAGGTGTGTCCCTCTTTAAGATGTAGGTGAGTTGCTGCCAGAACAGATTAACATGGAGCAGCTTTGAAGCATCCACTCTGCATTTCAATTAATGCACTGTACTTAGGGCAGCGCAAGTTCACGACTGACCTGAGGGCGGCACAATCATCATATTAGAGCTCACTCTCCCTGTTTGCTCCCGGCCTACCTGTTTAAAGGAGCACCTTGGTGCAAACAAAGATAGTGCGCCCAATGAGAAATACAGGAATTTGTTTAAACGAACCTAATAGGATTCAGTGGATCGAAGGATGGAAGACTGCATTGACATGGTCAAGATTGGATCCTGTGATCTCCAAATCAATAAAGATGATACTGGCAATAATGTTGCTCACTGAGCAATTTTTCTGGCATTCAGAATACCCTTATTAATCTTTGCTGATTCTTTATCTACAGCATCATTAACAGTGACATCGAAAAGTTTCACTCTATTTGTTCACCATTAAATATGACTGTCAGTGGCTCATTAAAATATGAGCATATGTTAGTACATGGAGACATGCGTTACATAATAAAAAGGAGACTCTTTTTTCTTTTTTTCTATCTTCTCCAATTATGTGCCTGCGGTATTTCAAGCATGCATCATTATATTTTAAAATACATTCATAGATGAAAAATCCAAGTGTGCATTCCTTTAACATTTTGAAATTTGCAGTGGAAAATGGCCACACTAATTAGATTTTCAGGGCTCTGATCTAAGTTGCTATTATCTTCAATATTAATAATAAACATCATGAAACGCACAAATGTTACAAAGTCTATTTTATTCATGCACAGAGCATGTTTGGCGAAGTCAGTTTTGGAGGAACAAATTGCTCTGCAATAACATTGGAATTTACTTTGAAATCCATTCTCAGAAGGCACGTAATAAAATATTACTCCTTTCAATCTTGGTCAATCGGTATGAAACGCGAAGAAGAACAACCTCGAGAGCCAATCCAATTAAACAGGAATGTGATCACAAAGATGGAGGTAATTGGTGGAATCTGCAGATATTGTAGGTCAAGTTTCTTTGTGGGGAGGGAGAGAGAGAGAGAGAGAGAGAGAGAGAGAGAGAGAGAGAGAAAGAGACGTCCAGTGCTTGTTTGACTTTACTCACATAACTGTATCTCATTCCGCGTTCGGTGTCCAGATTCCTGTCACAAATCCGAACCCCTTCCCTTTGTACACAAAACTATGGACTAAAACACAGGAGGTAAATGCCACGGTCCAATCAAGAGTTGACCCGAACCCCAAATAGCCAAATCAGAATAATGAGAAACAACGCAATGGCAGGGGGTTTCATCTGGGCATTTCACCTGCTAAAAGACGGCAAAACTTCTGGGTGAAAAAAAATCTAGCCATAAATGAGGAATAACCCGTGAGACAAAACCCGGAAACACAAAGTGCCACATTGCACTGCCCATTCCAAATACGGAAGCCGTAATGGTCCTCGGCAGGGCTTTAAGTGGGATGAAAAAACTGGGGGGTCTCTCAAAAGGGCGTGGCCAATGTGATTAAGGGCGTGGCTTAAAACACCTAAGCTAAAAATCTGTGCTTAGCATAGTATGCCGCCCTACTCGTATTTTGCTGTTTCAGTCATTGTATCCAGATATATGACAGAACAAGAAAAATCATATACCTACAACAAGTCAGGACTATTGGCTTTGTCAATGGTTGTTAGTTGCAAAAGATAATTAAGCAGCAACTATGGCTTGTATGTAATATTGACTAAGCTTCCACTTAAAGCCCTGGTGACACCACAACAATGTTGCTGCTCCTGAGTTTCAAAAAGAGAAGGGGAAATCCAGAGAGAAATTTACTCTTTAAAGGATTTCCCTTCGCCCTACAACGCTCACCTGCCCTAACGTCATGCCGTAACTTCTCCACTAGTGAGAAGTGAGCAATGCGAGCACACACACATCATGTGCCTACAGTCACTGCCGTCCGGAAAAATAGGGACCGCCTGTGCCAGGGCAAAAACAGAGCCCAATAGAGACCCGTTTCGAGGCCCCCTTTAAAAAACTGCTGGTGCTCAGACCCGGTGAGACCCGGCCCCCTTAAATCCCTGGTCCTCGCTATTGCCGCGTCTTGTTACCGGGCCACTTATGGTCGGCTTCTATTGGCCACACATTGTCATTGTTTCAGGAAAATGACAAGAGGCAAACATGAGAATGTTTTGAGCATGTGTATTGGGTCCAAACTTTTTAAGGTCTGTTTTCCTCTAAGTTGTTCAGCAATACTGGAAGTTCTTCATTGGTGCAAGTGGGCTCAGTTAGAAAGTGGGTTATAGGATTCAGTGACAAACACCATCCCAATACGTAACGGACAGAAATAAGGGTGGGTCTCGGCACCGATGTCCAATTTGTCAGTCCAATTTAGGATCTGTGGCAACAGAAAAAGACATTTGAGTTTGTCTTCTCAATGTCCGGTGATGCATCACCAACCAATACCCATCTGCAACAGGTATCGCCGCCACACAGTGCAAAAAGACAAATAAATCACAGCCGAGGGAGTGTACAGTCTTATTTTATTTCATTTTATTCTATGCTTCATTTTATTAAAAAACAGCCTATGTGTACGATTTCTGACATGTTCCGGACTTCTTCAAGGCTGCAATTTAACAGAAACACGCCATATTTTACATTCACTTATACGTAATACATGAAGTTTTCATTATAACATAAAACAACATATCATATACAAGTTATAAAAACATTCACATACATATAAACATTATGAGCCTGGTTCACAAAGCTAAGTTACACTTTTGACTAAGTTAACACTTTGTAGTAGGTTTACTACTTTCAATATTCACAAACTCAGAGTGTAAATTTGCTACAAAATTGTAAGTTACATGTCTCCACCACCAGAATAATGCAATTGTCTTACTCCTGTGTGGGTGGGTGAGATCGAACCCTAAGCCCCTCCCTCAATTTCCCTAAACCCCTCTTACTCCTCCGTAATCCCACCCCCTCTGGTAGTAAGTCTGCCCATTTTTCCCACCCACTCCCCTGTTTCCCTCCCACATTTACTACTAAAATCTAAATTTACATTTGCAGAGACTCCACAGTCAGGGCAGAGAACACTGCACATATAAATACAGGCAAAACTTACATTTGAAGGTACGTTTTGTAGTACTTGAAAACCTATTTGAAAGTGCAATTTGAGAATCGGGTCCATTGAATGATTCTTGGACCTATTGATTGCTGTCCTATCTGTGTAACATAAATGCAATTATAATTGACATTTAATTCATTCACATCTGAAATATTGCATATACTGTTTGCACAATCATTTCCCCCACATGGGAAAATAACCTAATTTCATTCATAGGAACCAAAATGAGTTATCACTGTGTACCTCAGCATAAAGTGCAGCCATGTGATATCGCATATATGCATGGTTAATTGCTCTAATGTGTTCTTGTTTTCTGATTTTTAATGAAGCTGTGGCACTACCTATGTATATCTTGTTACAGGTTCAGCCAAGAACATATATTACACAGCAAGGCATGCAATTAATAAATTGGAAGATATAGTATTCCCTATTGGGGTGATATCAAAAATTCTGTTTATGTGAATATCCCATTAACAGATGTTACAATCATTGCATTGATAACATCAAGATGTGTTGGTACTTAACCAATCGGTGGTATTAAAGCCAAGGGTAATGTAACTAGGACATAAACGGTTTTGTAACACCATCGCTCTACGGGAAACAATTTTAGGGTTATCTGTAAGATCAATTCTTAAGGCAAGCCCCTCCAATAGTAAGGGCCAGTCTTTTGTTTGATCCTGAAGTTTTCATCACTAGCCATTGTAGGGTATAGTCATTGCCATAGGCAAGTTACTTCTATGCTTAAGCTTATTATTACAAATGTTTTCAATGGCACCATTCACTATACTGTTACAAAAAATGTGTTTTCAAAATAAAATTTGAGATCTTAAAAAAGATATCCTTTTTATCATAATTCATAGTGCACCTGGTGCTCATGTAAAGTCCTCTGATACCTCTGGGTCAAGTTTGCACTATATAAAACTCAGGAAAAAAAATATTGGTATGTTCACTATATGGATTATCATAAAGGAAGTTATGGTAGCAGTGAAGTTGTTCAATCTTCCCTGTCCATATTATAATGATATAATCAATGCACCTTCCCAAGAAAACTATATGTTCCATCCAATCTGTAGCAAATGTTCCCCAACCATGCTCCCACTCATACCAATCCATAAATAGGTTGGTATAGGAGGGAGTGTAAAAAATTGAGAGTGGCATGCCTGCAGCAGCACAGCAGCCCTTCTTCCTTACAGAGTATCCAAAGATCCAGAAGTGTACTAAAGAGTATGAGGCCTAGTATGTATACCTAGTTGTACCTTTGAAGTGAGGGGGAAGCTTCTAGAGGATTCCATTTGAAGACCCAGGCATCCTGTCTTCTGTGCCCTTGCTACAGACTAAGTACGGGGGGTATGCAGTACTTTTGGATAGAGACAGGACACAACCTATTCAAGTGTACGTAGGACTGGATCCAGCTTATTCCTCCCATCCTACCAGTGATGGCCCATCCAGGTGCACCTAAGCTTTCTATTGTGTGTGGCTGTCTAGGAGGAATACACAAAGCCCAGCTGTCAACTACACCCAGTCAAGTGACCCATGACAGGCTACAGGGACTAAATTGCTAAGGCAGGAAAATGCCAACTTTCTAAAAGTAGCATCCCAAAAATGTTCTAGATGTTTATTTACACCCCTATCCAATTCTGAAAATAGGACCAATAATTAAATTTACTTGGCCCTTGTAGTAATTTACTATGATTCTTTCATTCATTTCCATTAAATCACAGTTCATTATTTGTCATAAAAGGGACCACTTTCATCATTTTGGAAATGTATACAAACACTTTAAATACATCAATCAAAATCAAGATGTGAAAAACGTATTGCAAAACAGACACAGAAAACCAGAGAAACTAAATTCACAAATTAGAAACAATGCATGTGTACAATTTCGCAAATACCTTTTTCCAGTCAAATATTCATGAAATCAAACAGCGGAGACCATAATTCCCTTAATCAAATGGTTCTGATCTGTTGTTGGTAACTCTTGGGGACTGCTGACTCTATTTTAGTCTGTAGTATAGGGTTGGGAAATTGCCACTAATCCCACTGGATAGTCCCATTACTGCAGTTATGTTTCCCAAGAGATTGTACCATGCCGACATGTTTCGTACCCCCTTATCATTATTGGGGTTCTCCTCAGGACAACAATTGGATGCATTCTTAGTTGTGCAGGTACTCTTAAACTCGTTGATACAATTCAAATTCAAATTTCTTTTGTGTATTTCTCGAGTAGTTGATCAGCGAAGTCTTCACCTTAGAAAAGGATTATAGCCTTTGTTCAAAATGGATGCCCTTGATGTTGAATTGTTTTCCTTCTGAAATGTTGTTCACACTGCTGCTGCACTCCTCAGCTCTCTACTCAAGCAGGAATTATGTACCAAGGTAAAACAATTCAAATTAAAGCCGCTCTGTTGGCGAATTGATACTGGAAGCATCAGGTCTTCCTTGGGGAAAGTCAGATTTTTTATGCACTTTGAGAAGTATATAGATGCCTTTGAAATTGGGGCTGCTGATTTAAAGATGCTTATGTTCTGTGTCAGAGATTAAATCTCTTTCTATCCAATCGAGAATCTTTCCAATGAGGAATGTAGTGATCTCATTCATTGCAATACTCTTTACTGGGTCACTACATGATATGTCTGACAACTGTCTATCTTTTTCTGATAAATAATGTTCTCTATTGATGATTACATCTTCACCCCCTTTATCAGCCTCTCGGATGACAATACTTGTTACAGATGGAATCCTTGTACTGCAAGATTGTCTTTTCTTGTTAAATTTCTCTTCATATTCTGAAATTTTTTTCTCCTACTTTTTTCATCAGATGCTAGATTTAGAGACACTGGTCCACCGCCATCTTCCAAGAGACAGGACCTGCAGCTGATACGCAAGGGTCTATCCACAAAGGAATCGCCTGTGGCAGTAGTTATTGAGAAACTATTGAGATATTATTTGCATGTGCATATATCAACCAGTAACTAACATTTTGCATATTGCAATCTAGATGGCATGTAGCCCCCCGCCTCCTGACCAATTTCAACCCCGGGATGCCATCCCCTAGGGCCAGCTGCAATTTTTGTACAAAGAGGCAAGTGGCCCCCCTTCCCAGGCTATTTTGGCCCCAGGAACCCCATCCCTAGTGCCCATGAATATTTGTAGGGGGAGGAGGCATGTGGCCCCCCTCTCTGAGCCAATTTCTTCCCCGGGGACACCACCCTCCAGGGCCAGTCACAACTTCTTATGGGAGGGGCCACATGGAATCCCTCCCTAGGCCAATTTTAGCCCCTGCAAACCCATTCCCTGAGGCCAGGTGCTATCTTTTATGGGGAGAGGGCCCACAGCCTCTCTCCCCAGGCCGATTTCGACCTCAGGGACCCCATCCCCAGGGTCTGGTGCAATTTTGAATGGGGCACGTGGCCCCCCTCCCCAGGCCCCAAGGCTATCAACATATTCAGGTTGGAAAAGAGCATGCAGCTCCCCTCTAAGGGGCCGATTTTGGCCCCAGGGACTCCATTCCCTGGGGCCTGCTAGTATCTTCAAGAGGGAGGTGTGGCACAAGTACTCCCTCCCTGGGCTGATTTCGGCCCCGGGGACCCCATTCCCTGGGGCTGGCAGAATTGTAAAGAGGCAGAAAGACACGCAACCCCCTCCTTGGGCCGATTTGAGCCTGGGGAAGCCCACCCCCTGGGGCCTGGTTCAACAAATGGTGGGTGCCCTCGTGCCCATCTAGGGCACCCACAACACTGTCGCTGGGGGCTGCTGGGGAAGCTTCAAGGCCCCATGGCACCAGCCGGTTCCCCTGCATCAGATACCCATTCACACACAGATACAGACAGTCACACAACCACTCTGATGACATAACTTAGAAAATGTATCACTCATTAGTAATATAGAAAGAATAGTAATTTAACTTATTCAACAGCTTACTGTATATCTTTAAGTCTCAGAAACGTTTACCAGACACTTTCACACACTGGATTATGTCATCAGTGATGTTCTTTGATATGTGATCAGTGATGTCACTGACCATGTTGTTAGTGATATCATATTTGAGATCATAAGCAGAGCATTGCAGGGTTATACATTATAGTTAGATCAGGAAACTATAACTGCTGTTTTGTATAAGTGAAATCTGAATCTAATTATAACAACCCTCTAACCTTTGTTTTTTCAATGAATATCTAAGGTTTATTAATTCTATTTCCTAACTATAATGTCTTTGTAACCTTTTTAATTGTCAGTGAATTTCTAAGGCTTTTTAATGTTATTTCCAAAGTATAACATGCCTGGAACCTTTATATTTTTTAGAGGATTTCTAAGGTTTAAAAAAAAATCCTAACTGTAACCTGTATTCTTTGAGATTGGGTGTGTGAATGACTGTATAGGCCAGTTAGTGGGTGTGTGAATGGCTGTATAGGTCAGTGGCTGGGTGTGTAAGTTCTGTACAGGTCTTTGAGTGGATGTGTGAGTGTCTATATGGGTGTACAATTGGGTGTGTGAGTGGATTTGTGAATTGGTGAGTGGATGTGAGTGGCTGTGTTGGTGTGTAAATGGGATTGTGGGATTGTGAGTTGTTGCATGGGTCTGTGAGTGGGTGTATGAGTGGCATATGGGTCAGTGACTGGATGTGTGAGTGTTTTTGTGGGTGTGTGAGTGGCTGTATGGGTCTGTGAGTTGCATACTATAAAGGTGGATGAAGCAGGGCCAAACGGGAAATGCCACCTGGTGATTTTGTACTTTTGCATACTCATAGTCATTTAAAGGGAGAACCATGGACTCTGCTTTCACCAGGAGAGGCAAAAAACAGACCCCACTCATCACAGTCGCTACAGAGTGCACTCTAATAGATCAATCAATCAATCAGTGGTTTGTAAAGCGCAACACTCATCCAAAAGGGTCTCAAGGCGCTGGGAGGGGGGGTGCGCGCATCTCCAGGAAGTTATGTGCATCGGCAAAAAGCCAGGTCTTGAGTCCCTTCAGGAACTTGGTGAGTGAGGGTGATAGATCAAGGATGCACTCATTTTCACCAACAATTTAAGATTGAATTTCAATGTGGAACTGCTGAGAAAGCCCACTTGCTGTGCGTTCACCAAGCCTAGGAAGTTAGGATCATTTGTCCTTTACAGAAGGGGAGCTTTAACTGGGGCACCTGCTATGTTTATATTTGCAAGTGCTTCTCGTTAAGGTTTAATTTCTCTGAAACGAGCTTCAGGGACAGAACGGAACCTCGTCTGCCCATTTATCTAACAAGAGTACACAGTTTCGCACAAAAGGCCTTCTCAAATGGAGAACTTTCTACTGTTTAATTAGTAAATGCTATCTCGTTGGGCAAATGTCTAGTGCGTGATCTACACTACAGCTGTGTCATGGATAACAAGGATATGTCTCCAGAGACCTTGTGTGCATTTCGGCAATGTGATTGCTCCTTGTGCGTCTTCTTCCCAAAGTCTGTGACAACATGAATGTTCCTATAGAGAAGACAACAAGACTACATAAAGGTAAATCTACACCAAACTGGGGTACTTCCTCTTAACTATATAAAGCAAGTGCTTCTTTGTTTAGTGGAGATGTCCTCATGTTTCTTGGCATCAAGAACTCTTCACCAAAATTGGCTGGAAACGTGCTGGGGGTCTTTTGGTAAGCTGTCCATCATCCTTGCAAAAGGTAGGAAGACTTTTTCATACTTCTGACGTGGACAGGTTGGGGCAAATGGGTGGAGCTTCCAGGTGATTTTGCCTATTTGCCTTCTCGTAATTTAAAAGAATGAGGGTGGCCGCATGGAATCCCTCACGGGCTGGTTTTAGCCCTGAGGACCACATTCTCCGGTGACTAGGCAATTATTGAAAGCGGATGGGGGCCAAGCAGCCCCCTGCCTGGGCTGATATTTGATCCTGGGGACCCAGAGCCCAACCAATTATTAGAAGGGGAGGGGGCCACATGGTCCTCCTCCCCAGGCTGATTTTTGCCCCATGGACCCCATCCCAGAGGGTCCAGCAAATTAAGGCTAGGTGCCCTGGTGCCCACCCAGGGCATCAAGTGTGCACTGTTAGGGACTGCAGGGGGAGCCCCAATGTACCTGTGGTCCCTGCCGGCTCCCCAACTCCGGCAGGAGCCGGCATTGCTCCTGCACATAGGGAGCAGCCAAAAATGCTGCTCCCTGCTTACAGGAGCAATCCTTTCATCTGTTTTCCTGCCTGCACACAGATGAAAAGCACACTCCCAGTAAGCGAGAGCGGTTTTCCTGCTACTGTCACTGGGAGTGGACTTACAGTTTGCTCTTGCTTGGCAGGCACTGTCAAAGCTCCAACCAAGCGAAAGCAAACTGCTATCTCCTGAGGGTGGGCAACTCGGGAGATAGAGAGCTGGCACTGGGGGGTGGCGGTCTCCAGGGACAATAATGGCTCCAGGAGGGGGGCCGTGTGCCCCCCTCCTTTCAATTGCACAGCGCCAGCCCATCGGAGGTGGTAGTCCTCAGGGCCAAAAACTGCCCAGGAAGGGGCCCTTGTGGCTCCCCTCCCTCTTTAATATAAAGAATGCCCCAGGAGGTGGTGGTCCCCAAAGCCAAATAGTACCCAGGGGGTGGGGGGGCTGTGCAGCCCTCCTTCCCATAGCTCATGTCCTGTGCCCTAGGGAGGTGGTGGCCCCCAGGGTGTTTTTAAACATTGGAGGGGGGTCTACACTGCCCCCTTCCTTTTATATATATAATTTCCCACGAGGTGGTGGTCCCTGGGCCTTAGAAAGCCTTTACAGGTAGCATATTTCACATTAACAATCAACCACAGATATGTGGGAAATCCTTATTGATTGCTCTGTTCAATCTGTATACAACTGTTCACAGAAAGCTAAAATAGTAAATGGCAATTCCAAAACAAATGCCCTACTACAGACTGCTATTATCTGTGTGAAACCTCTGACACACACCAAACCTACATTAAGTAATGATGTTGATACCAGTAGAGAACTGAGTACTGTAAACAGTGTTTACTCTATAGAGTGTTCATTCTATATCATGCTGTTTGCAAATACGGAAAACCTCATGAGAATTACATCACAGAGTATTCAAAAGTATCTACTAAGAAAAGTGTACTTTCTACGCTATAGTTGTAAAAAAAGACACTATTTGCTAAATAATACCCACCAACTAAAGATGCTAATGATCTTACTACCTGCAAACTTCGTACTGTGGCAAAAACTTTGCATCTAGCCCATCTTCTGAAGCAAAACAAGCACAAGTACATAGGTTTTTACCTGGTGCACACACTCTTCTATATTAAGTATTAGTTAGCATGTTGTCACGATTCTCTCTAATACCTCAAGGCTGCTCACAAAAGATATTATCTACTATGTAGAATCTTGCTCCTGTTAGAAGTTTTATCTGCAGAATCAAAACGTTGTATGGAGCATACTAAATACAATTCAACTCTCATCTGCACTCAGAATTACTCTTGAATGCAAGCATTTATCATGTGTTCAATACTTCTAAACAACTATGGTACTTAATGAGCACATCCGTTATGTAAACACTTACACCCATTATCTTGACACAGGCTGTACAAAATTAGGTTCAGAAGGACTATGGTAGTTACCCACAACTATGCAAACTATAAAACTTACACCCATTATCTTGACACAGGCTGTACAAAATTAGGTTCAGAAGGACTATGGTAGTTACCCACAACTATGCAAACTATAAAACAAACACATTCATTGGATGATATCATCAGTGATATCATCAATAATGTCATTTGAGACATCATAAGTGATGTCATGAATGATGTCATAAAACATGTCATGAGTGATGTCATATGTGAGGTCATAAGCAGTGCATGGCGAGGGCACAAGTTATAGTTAGTGCTGCAAACTATAACTGGGGAATTTCTGTGGTTCTTTTTTATTTCAAAACATTAATGTTGTCAATGACAAATTCACCTAATTATAATGTTACTTTAGCCTTTGTTTTTGTCAGTTTATTTATAGTTTTTTTTTTAAGTAAACTAATTTAATTTATGAGTGTATGTAGTGTAGAATGACTGCCTAATATACCTTATGTGCAGACATTATTTTCAAAAGGAATGTTTTTTGTTTATTGTAACATAACAGGATACGGTTCATAAAATGTTTCTAAAGAATGTGTGTTTATTAAATAGATTATATATGACAATATTTCAGTAGAGATTGTGTATATCCTCAGTTTCTGCAACTCTCATATTGTGACATGTTACCAGCAATCTATTTTTGAGGAGGCATTACTCTCGCAAGATGCTCACGGGACGCTTGTGAGATCGTAGAATTCTAAGTTTCATTGTTATCTATTGCATACAGTTCTTTATCATGTTTTCAGTTATTATTTCATGTTAATTTATAATAGAATAGTCAATAAAATAGGGTTGTATATGTTTTTGAAAAGTGATTGCCCTTGAGAGATGCTCACAGGAGCTGTACGCACAATCCCCTGCATGGAGTTCGAGGGGGCTGTTCTTCCTGTTTGGTTCTCATGAAGCACTCAAAATATCGTACATTTAGAATTAAGTTAATAATAGTATTTTCTTATAATTTTAAAGAAAGTAAGACGTTAGAGTTGCTGATGAAGTTAGATAAATTGACTGTGCATTGTTCTATTGAAGAAATAAAGCAAGCATTTTTTTCAGTCTCGCAAGCCACCCGTGAGACACTCACAAAAGGTCCAGGAAAGAAACCACACCCCAAGGAATAGTTGTGATTGGTTCATATGGATGTCTTTATTCAGAAAAAGAAGATTCCACCCTTTTTACTTTATTTACCTATTGGATTTTGGTGAGGGTAGACATCTCTGGCTTGGTATCTTTCCCTGTTTCTCTTAATCTACAGCGATGTCCTCATCAGATTCTGAAGAGCAGCTGGGGGCAGTACCACCCGCTCAGTCACTTCAGCCTGCCAAGTATTCCTTGGTATGGCATTTCTTCGGCACAAGGCCAGGTGGCAAAAATGTTCCTGCAAATTACCTCATCTGTAATCTTTGCAAGAAGGAGTTCAGCTGGGAAAACAGAAAATACAGTATAGTATGAGTGCCACATGCATGTAGAGGCCCCTCATATCTAATAATCCACAAAGATCTGCTTGGCAGAGTTAGCTCTTACTATGGAGCTAGACAACTTTTCAGGGGCTTCCATATCATTTGCATCTGGAGATACTGTGTCTGCACAGGTACTAAGTGTAGAAGAAGACAATAACCCAGCTTATCTGAATATAGCACTATTTTGCTGCTTATGTAAGCAGATAATTTTTTTTTCAGAGTCAAGCAGGTCTACCCAGGATCAACTTGTCCAAGATCATAAATGCCCACTGGTAGTGGTTTTTTAACTGTTTTTTCTAACTTTTTCTCCTTTTTGCTCTTAAGGAGATTTTGTTGGTGTATGATTTAGTTATATTCACTTGTAAAATTTTAAAGTATAAAAAAAATGTAAATAATGCTAGAAAACATAAAACAATGTACTTCTTGTAAACTGTTAGCAAAAATGTCTCTTTTCAGAGCTACCCTATAGTATCATGATATATGTTGTTTGTATTATGTTTCCCTTTTTTTCCTCCTTAAAAATTCTCACAAGACTCTTGTGAGAGCCAGTAAAGCCAGTCATAATCAGTGGATCTTGCCAGAGGCTCATGAGAGCATGACACAAAATCCCTTGCGTGCGGTCTGAGGGGGCAGTGGTTTCAGATTTGCTTGATGTCCCCCAGCACATGCCAATCATTCAATATCAGATAACAGTCCATGATTAACAGTAGTCTTCTTCTTTTCCTGTTCTTTATTGTTCTTTTGTTCAACTGTGTTACTCCTTAGTCCCGCGACTTCCTCAGGGCTAAAAGCTTCTTCCAATGTACCTTCTTGCTGGTTGTAATTCTGGTCTGTAATTCCAAATATCAGTTAGTGGTACTGTTAGATTCTAGCTAATCCATGTCCCCAATTGACCTAATTTTATGTCCAAATAAATGTATGAATATATAAAATGTAAGGCTCCCAAAGTGTGGGGAACCCTTCAACTTTGTACCTGTTCTGGTACGTCGATCATTCCAATCGTATCTCACGTACTAACTGATATTTGGAATTACAGGATGTAATTACAACCGGCAAGAAGGTACACTGGAAGAAGCTTCCAGCCCTGAGAAAGTCGTGGGACAAATCTCCCATATGTGCGACGAAACGCACGTTGGCTTTATAAGGCTAAGGAGTAACACAGTTGATCAAAAGAACAGGAAAAGAAGAAGACTACTGTTAATCCCTAACAGCTATCTGATATTGGATGATAAACGTGTGCTGGTGGACATCTTGTATTTTGCCATGTTGTCTTAGACCACATATTAGGGAGTAGGGTGGTTCTCTCTCCCTCTTTAGCACCGCACTTTCAAATCAAAACTTAAATATATAATTTGTGGATTTTTTCTTGGGGCGCCACTTTCCTACGAATCCACCGCCCAACATTCTTAGGTTGCAGATTTTCTCTTGCTAGACTATACATTTTATAATGGAGTTTGCGTTTACACTCACTTTATCCTGAAGTAATATGTATCATTTAAATATACCAGAATACTAACAGGGTGTATAGTTTAATGAAATGCAATCCATTATGTAATAAATAAATCAATTATATTTATAACAATAAACACATGTGTTATGTGCATAAGACTAGCATGGGTACATAGCACACATTTATACTCATTTATTTGTTTTAAGTCAATTTCTTCTTATTATCAAAAGTTCAATTATTAATTATATAGTCATTATCCTTGGTAGGCCGGATAACGACAATTAATATATACTTTAATGCTTTCTTTTGTTTATATCTATATAGAAGTTTGTAAATATGATTTTCTCAAGGCCTTTGGTTGCAGAAATATAAGATAGGAATTTGGAAGTTTCCAGAGTAACATACGCTTTACTATAAGAGAAGCATGACAGGAATGCATTGCAGTGAGTGGGGAGGGAGTGGCTTCTCCTTACATAACTCTCTTTCAAATGACAGGTGTGCATATTACGGTGTGTGGATGGACTACCCTCTCCTGTCAGACCTCTTTCTCAGCTGATGGGTGTATATAGTAAAGTGGGTGGATAGACTGACCTCTCTATCAGATGATGGGTGTACATAGCTGTGAGTGGGGATGGACTGGCCTCTCCTTTCATACCTCTCTCTCAGATGACTGGTGTGCATAGTACGGTGAGTGGATGATCTGGTCTCTCCTGTCAGACCTCTCTCTCAGATGATGGGTATGCGTAGTAGAGTGTATGATTGGACTGGCCTCTCTTTTCAGACCTCTCTCTCAGATGACAGGTGTATGTAGTAGTGTGTGAGGAGGGACTGCCCTCTCCGTTCAGACTTCTCTCTCAGATAACAGGTGTGCATAGTAGGTTGCTTGGATTAACTGATCTCTCCTTTCAGACCTCTCTCTCAGATTACAAAAGTGCATAGTACTGTGTGGGGATAGACTGCCCTTTCCTGTGGGATCTCTCTCACAGATGATAGGTGTGCATAGTAAGGTATGTGGATGGACTAGAATCTCCTTTCAGACCTCTCTCTCAGTTGATGGGTGTGTGTGAGAAGTTGGCCTGGTATATGCTGTCCACTAATTAAAGTGGGGGCCCTGCACCAGTCCAAACAACCCTTATGGTGATTTAACAGGTCAGAGATAACCTTAGAAAGCTAACCAGGTGGTAGCTGTGGAGAGCAACCTTCAGGCTTATTCTTGAAGGAATGTTAAGCATCTTGGTTTACTAGAATGCAACCTTATAGTATTGGTTAAATGAAAGGAGAATCACACAGTAGTTATAAAAAATATGTATGTATTAATATAACACTATCTAGTACGACACAATATCTCCTACACGGTAATAATCACAAGGCACACAATAATTAGGCATAGAAATCACAGTAAGTAAATAACACTAATACACAGTGGGCCCCAGGGGGGACCAAACCATATACTAAAATAGTGGTATAAGAACCTTGATTTTAGTCAAGACAGTGTTGAGAGCATGTAGAATTGCTGGGACCCCAAGTAACCACCCAAGGTGAGTAAGTAGGGACCCCACGGAGGACAGGTGCAGTGTGGGAACACGACTGTGGGCTCTGTACAATTCTATGGAAAAGTCACAGTTGAGGGTTTTAGAGTTTAAGGACCCTTCCCAGTGTACTTTGAAGAAACAAAATGGAAGTTAGGATGTTGGAGAGCCACCACACCCGTGGATACCAAGGTAACTGAGTAACCTATCCCGGGAAAGCCGGGTGCATAGGTCTGAAGTGGCGTCAGAAACTCTCACTTAGAACCAAGCACCCTGCCTTCAGGATTGTTAAGGCCTGCTTTAGGGGTGACGTATAGGTTTTAAGTGAAGTGATCCTTAAATATTGTAAACCTATATTTTAAGTAAATGGTGCATGCACCAATTCACAGCGGCTGCAATGTCAGGCCTTTAGGTTCCATTTTGTATGGCCTCTCATGGGTGGCATAATACATGCTTCAGCCATTAGAAGGCCTCTGGGGTACCTGTGCCCTGGGTACATGGGTACCATATACTAGGGACTGACAAGGGTACCCCAGTATCCAATCTGGAGTGTACCTAAGTACAAAACATATCAGTTTAGGGAGAAAACAGATAGACTGAGGTCCTGATTAGCAGAATCCCAGTCAGACTAGTCAAAAACAGTATCACACTTAGCAAAAAGTGGGGGTAACCATAAGAAGCAGATCCTACTTTCCTACAGTGTGTGTAGTAGGTTGTGGGAAGAGCCTTAACTCTACTCACAACTCTTCCAAAGCCAATGGATGCAAATAAAAATTATCTCCAGTAAGATGCCTTCCTACAATAAAAAGTATGTATACCAGAGTGTATTCAAAGATCACCTACTCCTTCCTACTCTTCACGATCCTGCGAGGTTCTCATGGGATCGTAACATTTAAAAAAAAAGAAATAGCCTTCTACTCATCACAATCTCTTACACACTTCTTCTTAAAAACAAAGACCACAATATTCATTTCTACGGGTAGAAAGTATTGAGAACTCATCTGCACCATTGTGCTATTCACAATCACACAAGAGTCCCAAGAGATAGTAAAAATGTGTCAACAACAATATACATTTATTTTCTTCCCAGTAGATATCCCTTAGACACCTCCTCTCTAAATCTAGGGGCAGCATGCCTTTCTGCTGCTGCCTTATACAGCATTTTTACTTCATTTCCTCAACACCTCCAATTTTTCTCAGTAAGAAGGAATGGCAGCCATTTAATTTCGAAGCCCATCTGAGCGCTCGCTCTTGGACTCACAGGAGCTTCTTGCTTCTGTGAGAGTGTAAAGTCTTTAAAAAAATGGGCCTCTTGACCAATCACAAGCCTACATTTTTTAATTTGCATTCTCATGTGATACTTGCAGATACAATTATATTTGACCCTTAATATCTCAAAAACTATAGAACGGATTTACGCGAAATCACAAACAGCACAATCTGTAGACAAATATTTAACTTCTTGACAAATTTGGTGCAATTCCCTTAAACAATTTTTGCTAAATAGGTCTATGGAAAATGCACTGGGATTTTGAGTTTTGGGTGTGCCCTTTTTTCGTGGCACCTGCTTGACCAATCACCCAGAAACTTTCCAGAAAGGAGCTGAGGTGGATGAACTATTTTTTTTAAAGCATTGTTAAGATTCCTCAAATGGGCAAAAGTTATTAGCAAACCGAAAAACCTGGCATCTACGGAAAAGCAGACCTAACTATAACTCCCTAGAGGCAACCGCTATTGAGTTATATATGTTTTCACTGAAAAAAAACAACAGTTACAACAACGTTAAAGGTAGGAAATAAATGTTTTAAAACCCTTATAAATTCACTGAAAAAATCGAAAGGTTACAGGGATTTCGGGTCAGATTTCACTCATATATAACCAGTGAAATTCATCAGCTATAGTTAGCTGATCCAACTGTAACTGTAACTTACACTCCTGCATTGCACTGCTTATGACCTCACATATTACCTCACTCATTATATGGTCAGAGACATCATTCATGACATCACTGATGACATCATCCAGTGGCTGTAAGGGTTTTGTAAACATTTCTGAGACTTAAAGATATATACTAAGTTACAGCTTAAGTTAAAATACTATTCTTTCTGTAATACTAATGAGTTATACTGTTTCATACTACATATGTCATCTTAGTGGCCTTGTGACTGTATCAGTGTGTGAGTGGGTGTCGGAGTGGATATATGGTTGTGTGAATAGGTATGTGAGTAGCTGTATTGGTCAGTCAATGGGTGTGTGAGTGGTTGCATGAGTAGTTGTATGTGTGTGCGAGTGGGTGTCTGAGTATCTGTTTGGGTGTGTGAGTGAGAGTGTGAGTGGTTATATGGGTGTATAAGTGGGAGTGGTTGTATGGGTGTGAGAGTTGTTGCGTGTGTGTGAGTGGGTGTGTGAGTGGTTGTATTGGTATGTGAGTAGCTGTCCAAGTAGGTGTGTGGGTGTGAGAGTCGGTGTGTAAGTAGTTGTATGGGTGTGTTAGTGGTTGTATGGGTGTGTGAGTGGTTGTTTGGGTGTGTAAGTGTGTGTAGGAGTGGTTGTATGGGTCTTTGAGTAGTTTTGTGGGTGGTTAAGGGTGAAACTGTCTGTGTTTAGGATTTTCCAGTGTTTCATTACAATATTCCTGATTTTCTTTGACAGAGGGGGAAAAGGTGGTGACGCACTTCATCACATCCTCAGTTGGTAATGTGTTGTTCTCCAGAAGGGCCTCCCGATTGTTGTTACGTGCTTTGTTATCGGCTTGATTGATCATACTCGTTGGGTAGTTTTTTACTGCCAGACTCCTACTAAGAGTTGCTGCTTGTAAGTCATAATCCCTTAAAGAGCTGCAGTTCCTATGGAGACTCAAAAATTGGCCGTAGGGGAGGATTTCATTGAGGGCTTTCCGTTGTGCCTATCAAACGAGAGTAGGCTATTGAAGTCAGTATTTTTTATATAGGTCCAGATGTAGAGATGTCCTTGGTTAATAGAGATTAGCAGATCTAGGAATGGGAGCTCCTTGTCAGACAGTGATTTCGTGAAATGTAGGTACAGGTTCAGAGTGTTAATCCATTTGCTGAGTCTCTGACAACTGTCTTCTGTTCCTTTCCAAGGATAAGAATTCCATGTATATAGCGTTTCCATGTAAGGATGTTGACCTGAAAAGGGTTGAACACAGTGAATATATGCTGTGATTCAAAGTGAGCCACGTACAGGCAGGCCAGGCTAAGAACAAAGGTACTTCCCTTGGAAGCACCTTGTATCTGATGTACAGATTTGTTTTGTACATAAAGAAGTTGTTCTTTAGAGCTAGGGTGACACAGTCCATGATGAAATTCACCAGTGTGGTAGTCGAGAGCGTATTTGTTCTCAGTAGGCAGTCTATCACTTTGATTGTGGCATCTTGGTGATGAATACAGGCCCCAGCTAGGCCCGCAGGGTACAAGGGTTTGCTCTCCTGTAACAAGAAGCTAGAAGGAAGTTGGCACGGAAACTGCAAAGTACAAAGACAGAGTTTATTAACCCTTAAGGGTGGTCCTACAACCTATACAACACTCTTCAGTATTGCATAGAGTAGCACAAAGAACTTGCATACACAGTCCCCTTTTATACACAACAGAGGGGCTCATAAGTGGGTGGATACAGCATGAAGCAGAGTTTATTACCTTTTATGGTCATTTTCGATACAGAACCAATATGTGGGCGGAGTTAACACACTCCTTAAGCCCGCGAAAACATGGTCAAGCAAGGACTAACTGATAACAGATGTGGTCAAGTCTGGGCATGCGCCAGACGGACAAAGGAGCTATTTATAGACTGTTACTAGGCAGATAAAGAGCAACTAGCGAAAAGGTAGGACTCTTCTCGTGCTGAGCACGTGGAGACACAACAATACAAAATGGAGTCCGGGCATTAGTCAACATAAGACAAGAAACATGTTTTAACTAGAGAGAATTCATGTCTTTAGTGAATGCTTAATCATATCGCTGTTTTAGTTTTCAACAGACGACCCTTTCAGCATTTACTGAAGACATTCGGCTTATTAGGATAATCATCATATATGTCAATTTTCATCATCTCTTCTACCTCTTTAGTTAAATGTTTCTGATAGGTGACATTGGCAATAGCTTTCTTATCAGGAATACAGAATGACACACATAGGGAACAAAGTAAAGGACCACATTGGACATAAATGCAACAAGAAAACAGAATTGCTACAATATTACAAAGACCAGTCAAAACCTTCCACCCCCATGTGGTGATCATTGCCCAAAACCATCCAGACAACGTCCAAGTGCCATTTTCTGTATGGATTTCAGCTGCAATTTTATGTAGTTTATTGATAGCATTATAAACTGATGGCGTATGGTCAGGAATAAACACACAACAACTACTTCCGATAATTTTACATGCTCCACCTCGGTCAGCTAACATAACATCTAATACCATCCGATTCTGTAATGCAACAGTTCTGGTAATTTGTAATTCTTCCGTAAGATTCCCAAGAGCAGCAGCGGTTTGATTTGTCACAGCCTCTACAACTCTTGTTAATCTTCGAACTTTCCTACTATTTAGGGCAGCTCCAACAAAGAAAAGCAATCCTAAATTAAAATCAATATACTGCTGCAAACTAGTATCAGTTTGGTCAACATCATCAATAGATAGAGTACGTTTATACCTATTTACAGTCACATTGTTCAACAACTTCAAATCTTTATGATAAGATGCAGGTGCCAAAAATACAGGAGGTAATAGGAATGCTACATAGCATACTCCGGACCAACCGGCTGGCAAACGATAATAACCCTTATTCCCGCATACGAAGTATGTGTTATGGGAGGCTAAGAAAGTACTATTATTCAACCCGTCAATGTTCAGGATAATGATACAGTCACTAACACCAACAGGAATATAACCCACACTCTGGACACACAGGTCCGCTTGAGCTTGTGCCACTTGAATCACAAACCGATCTCTCCCTACAGTGTCTCTAGTGTTCGTAAAAATGTAGGGGATCGATTCATTGTCTGGTCGATATTCTTCCCATTCCCATATTGTCCCATTCGCTTGTGGATAACCATCTTTATCTTGATGACATTCCCTATTAAGTCTAAAGAGTAATCGTCCCACTGTAGGCTTCCGTGTGGCAAAAAGCAAAGTGTACCATGCTCTACAAGAGCCATTATGAGAAAAGGGAAGAGGTATGAATGGCGTTCCTCCTTTCTTCTGATGAGCTGGCATCATACCACATATCCAACAGTTCGTAGCATTAGTAGCAACATGGGTGTGATGCAACATCTGGATGAAAGTGTTATTCAAATAAGACTGACGATGCTTCAATTCTTGATACGGAAGGGTATAAAAGTAGTGCTCCTCAGGTGCTGGGGTGGTCAAAACAAGCAACTCACGGGCAGGAGTCACATCCTCAACAAACCATGTGGTTATACCAACAATAGCCACAATGATAATAAAGCTTGTCGCACAAAGAATCTTCTTCTTCTCCATCTTGTAGTAAGAAGTGAATATCTTCCTGAAACTAAAAAGGTTGTCAGAACTCTTGCCCTTAGGCAGCAGTTGATTTCTTCACCAGCGGGCTAAGACGGGTGTCGCTACACTAATGCAGGGCTGATCACCCCCCCTTGCCACATTGGCTCTCCGTTTCACTAACCTAAGGGCCGTTCTGACAACTTTGGATACAGCAATCACTTTCTTGGTCGGAGGTGATATCTTCCTCCTCCAGAAATCGTTTGGTTCGGGAAGAGCTCCTCAGTGTCGCTCGGTTCCACAGCACGGCCTTTCTCCGCAGTCAGGATTTCTCGATGGTCGGTCAACACAGCAGGCTCCACCAATCCAGGCGGCACTTTACGACAGTGCAAGGAGTGGATCCAGTTCTTCCGATTAGAAACCCGCACAGCTGTCCTCGTTGCGAGCAAGACTTGCTCAGGACCAACCCATCTCGGCTCCAGACTGTTCGTCCTTTCGAAAACCTTCAGCATCACCTGGTCCCCAGGTCGGAGATTATGACCCTCACCTGTGGACCGATCAGGGAGCGCTTCTCGAACCTGTTGATGAATAGAAACCAAATTATCCGTTAACTGTGCCAGATAATCATTCATCATTACACAAGGTACATCATGCAGTGACTTAGGTTTTGGTGGACCCCAAATATTCATTGGGCGTCCAAAGACGATCTCATAAGGTGTGAGACCGGTCCGAGAATGCGGTATCGATCTAATTGACAATAATGCCAGCGGTAAAGCGTCTGGCCAAGTCAAAGAAGTCGAAGCTTGGATCTTAGCGATCTTAAGCTTCAGAGTACCGTTATACTTCTCTACCAATCCCGCAGACTGAGGGTGAAATACTGCATGGAACTTCTGGGTAATGCCTAGAACCTTCAGGATATACTTTATAACGTCTGCTATAAAATGAGGTCCGTTATCACTCCATAACAATCTGCAAACACCGTATCGAGGGAAGAACTCCTTCAATAGCATCTTGGCTGTAGTCATTGCAGTATTGTCTTTCGTAGGGTATGCCTCAACCCATTTGCTGAAGGCACAAACCACTACTAGAACATACTTCAGATTGTTACAGCGCTCAAGCTGAATGTAATCCATCTGCAAAACCTCAAAGGGTGCAGTAGGTGTTGCAAATCCTCCTGCTGGGGTTCGTGTACACTTTCCTGGGTTATACCTCAGGCAAATCATGCAAGTCTGCACTACCCTCTTTGCCATACTAGCGATCTCCGGATGCTCCCAAACTCGTGTGAGTAATTTAACAATTGCAGAAGCTCCGACATGCGCTAGTCCATGTGCCATCTGAACCATAGGTTGTACGAAGGCTGTGGGTAACTTCCATTTATCCATCTGCTTATTTCTCCAACACCCTTCGTCATCTAATTTTCCATCATTGGACCATTGCTCCCGTTCTTTATCAGAAGCGGTCCTCTGTATTTCCAACACTTCTCTCCTAGCATCGTGCCATCTTTCTGCCTGTGACTTCACAACATACATTGCAGTAGCACCAGGCTGCATCGCAGTCCCTCGTGCCACCCGGTCTGCCAGAGCATTCCCTTCTCCAACTTTATCAACCACTTTCTTATGGGCACTACATTTAATTATAGCAATCTTCTTTGGATATGTTAATGCAGTCAAAAGGTTGTGAACTAACTCCCCATACATTATCTGTGCTCCATGGGACGTTAGAAAGCCTCTCTCCTTCCAGAGTAGGCCGAAATCATGCGCTACTCCGAAGGCATAGCGGCTATCTGTATAAACATTCACACACAATCCTGTACTGAGCTCACATGCTCGTGTTAATGCTATCAGTTCCGCTGCTTGAGCTGATTTCTGCGGTATGCGTGCAGTCTCCACTATTGTTTGTAATGTGGTAATTGCATACGCTGCTGAAGTCGTACCATCTGGTAGCTTCAGGCATGATCCGTCCACCCACAGTTCTCCATCTACATCTGTAAAGGGCGTATCCTGGAGATCAATACGACCCTTTGTCTGTTCCTCAGTCACAAGAATACAATCATGTGCTTTTCGTGCTTCAGACTGAGTTTCCGGGAACGGCAACAATGTGGCTGGATTTAACGTTGCACACCTCTTTAACGTAATATGAGGAGCCAAAAGCGTCAACTCATATCCCGTTAAACGGGCACTGGTCAAATGCTGCGTCTTTGTCTGATTAAGCAGGGCATCAACAGCATGGGGAACTAATACCAACAGCTTATGGGATAACACAATTCCCTCGCTTTGGCGTATTGACACAGCTGTCGCCGCAACCGAGCGAAAACAACCAGGCAATGCTCGGGCAACAGGATCAAGTACGGCCGAAAAATATGCACAAGGGCGCTGCTTGTCGCCGTGCATCTGTACTAAAACTGATAATGCACAGCCATCATTCTCATGCACATACAGTGAAAAGAGCTTCGTATAATCAGGGGTCCCTAACACTGGTGCTGAACAAAGGGCTTGTCGTAATTGCTGAAAGGCAATTTCACACTCATTTGACCAGGGAAGAGGAATTGGTGTGTCTTTTGTCAAAAGTGCTAACAATGGCTTAGCTATGTGTGAAAACCCCAATATCCATTGCCTACAAAAAGAAGCAAGACCCAAAAATGCACGCACGTCCTTCTATGTGGAAGGCACTGGCGTGTCCAAAATTGCTTGAATACGATCTGGTGTGAGTGCACGCCCCTCCTTAGACAAAAGGTGACCCAAATAAGTCACCTTTGGTCTACAGAATTGCAATTTCTTCTTTGACACTTTGTGATTGTGAGATGCCAAAAAGGAAAGCAAGGATAACGTACTCTTCTCACACTGCTCAGGAGTGTCAGCTGCCAACAAGATGTCATCAACATATTGTATAAGGGCGACACCCTCGGGCAGAACAAAGGAATCCAATTGCCGTTTCAATGCTTGACTGTAAATGCTAGGGCTTTCCGTATAGCCCTGGGGGACTCTACAAAATCTATAAGACCTATTATTCAGAGTAAAACCGAAAAGGTATCGGCTATCAGGGTGAATAGGGATCGAAAAGAAGGCATTTTTCAAATCAATAACTGAAAACGTGGTCGCCGTTGGCGGGACCAAAGTGAGTAACGTCGTGATGTCAGAAACCACTGGATACTGAGGTATCACAATCTTGTTCACTTCCCTTAAATCAATGATAAACCGATAAACCCTAGTATCCGTATCTTTCTTCAAAATGGGTAAGATAGGACTGTTGCAAACATTATAGGGAACTTCTTCCACTACCCCCACCTTAATCAAATCCTGCACAATCTGTACGAGTGCCTCCTCCCCCTCCTGGGAAATACGATACTGAGGGAGGCGTGGTAACACCGCACCCTCCTGGACACTAATGTGGACAGGCGGAATCACCATCTGTCCCACATCAGTATCCGAAGTGGCCCACAAAGAACGAGGGAGGGAAGCTAATGCAGTATCCTCCGCAACCACACACATCCGGTCTGTCATCGGGTGATTATCGTTTAAAATCACCCGTACTCCAGAGGGGGAACAGCGGATCGTAGCTCTGAAATGCTTGAGCATATCAAGACCCATAATGTTGTCAGGCGTGTTCGGGGCAAGCAGAAACGGACAGGGTGCAGAAAAGGGAGCAACATGGAATGCAAGGGGTCGGGAAAGAGGGCTTCGAGAGAGTGTACCATCAAACCCTACCGATGTAACCATTAAGCCAGATGGGGGAGCCCTCGGAACCAATTGCTTGGACAGCGCACTGCGGGTAGCTCCTGTATCAACTAGGAACCGATCAGTAGAACCCAAAACATTTGCTGAAACATAAGGACCCTTTTGATCAACCGGCACTTCACTGATTCTAACCCCCATCCAACGCAATCCTATGCATACTGTGAGTCATGATACCCAGAACGGTCGTTCCCAGACATTTGATACTGATGTTGCCTATCAAACACATTAGGCCTATCCCGTTGCTGTACGCTAGGCTCAAATCGAGTACGATCATTAGAGTTCCCTCTATAATTCGAAAAGCCCCCTCTACCTCTCGGTGGTCCCTGACCACGTCCCGGACGAGATGCATACAACACCGGACAATCTCTGGCCCAATGACCCGACTGTTTACAATACGCACATTGATTTCTATTTACATCTGACCGACCCGAAGGGGGACCATAGAATCCTCCCCTACCTCTATCGACACCCCGACGAGGCGGACCATACACTTGCGCTAACATCACCTTTGTTTTCAAATCTTTCGATTTCTTCTCCTCCTGCCCCTTCGCTTCTTGCTCCTGACGCTCATAATACTGAGCCATAGTCAGGAGGGATGCCGGAGACGAAGTGGACCAAGAACTTTCACTCGCTTTTAAACGAGCTGCTATGCCCGGTAATAAGTTCGCCACATATTTATCCACAAAAAGATGGCGACCCGTATCATCCGTAAGTGACTGACCACTGAAATCATGAAATGTCTCCTCAAAGCGCGTAAAGAAATCTGAGACTGATTCATCAACCTTCTGTTTACACGATGCTAACATATTCCAGTCAATCTTTTTAGGGGGGATAATCGTTTTCAGCTTAGTCAAAATAGCAGTAGGAAGATCTAAAATAATCCGCAGTGGTTTTTGCGCGGGTTTTCTCTCCTTATCCTCATCCTCAATCTCGGACCACCTAGCCTTAAAAGCGGGAACATCATCCACCTTCCGCACAGATCTCCACATATCCGGTGGTAATATGAGCCCAAAAAACAAGTCTATATCTGCTAAAGTCATGGTACAAGAATTCAAGGCCCCCTCGACCTCTTCATAAAAGGCCGCTGGATTCTTGCGGGGGTCAGGCAATGCATTCTTTAATGCCATAACATCAGCCCTATGCCAGGGAGTATAGACCCAATTATACACAAAATATCCCTTGGCATCGGCGGAAGTAGTATCTGAACTAGTTCCCGCTCCTTTAGGAGGAACATACAAAGGCGCCGCCTCTCGCATCGGTTTAGCATGCACTAGTTCGCTCTTATCTGAGTGGGAGGTAGATGGTTGGTTATCGCTGATACGTGGATCCGACTGCTCCTGCTCCCCTGCCTTTAGACGCGCTCTCTCTTTAAGGTCACTCGCCGCGTCCCGCAATGCAAACAGTCGCCGGACCGCATCAGATGCCTTAGAGGGAGAAAAAACACCGTTACGCAATGCTTTAGCATCTAATACTACATCCTCAGGCTCAAAAACTTCTGAATATTTCCGAAAGGCAGTAATCACTTCATCAGAAAAGGTTTCAAGAAAATACAACTTCTCTCTATCCCGCCACT
Organism: Triturus cristatus; assembly: GCF_964204655.1. Taxonomy (NCBI): domain Eukaryota; kingdom Metazoa; phylum Chordata; class Amphibia; order Caudata; family Salamandridae; genus Triturus; species Triturus cristatus. The sequence goes on from NC_140588.1 coordinate 319,067,666, forward strand.
TTTCCAAAGAGTCCAACAATTCAGCAAGGGATAACTTGCCCTTAAGTGCACGAAGAGAAATTTTCCGAAGCTCACTCATACGATCGACTGACAACATAGACCGCGTGTCTACCTTATCCGAAACCAATCCAGACTCCTGTGATCTCGGGGCGGAAGCGCCAACATAAGGGGGCGGAGAAAGATCTAATAAATAAAAATCATCTTCAAGATTAGTAAGGACAGGATAAAGTGGCTGGCGGATAGCATATTGACCCGAGACTTGCAACCTACGCTCTTTCTCTTGTCTCTCCGCCAGTTCTCTTCCCTCCCGACGCTTCGCTTCCTGTGCTCGCACATGATCATTTTTCCGTTGCTCTTTATCAAACAGCGCTTTCTCACGTTTCTCTCGCTCACGCACTTCCTTCACCCATAACCGTACACATTCAAACATGTCTTGCCGAGCACGCCGTTTACACATACACTGTTCCACATACTCAATCTTACGCATATCAAATGATCCATACAAAGGCCATCGTAACTCAGGATCCTTTTTGGTGTATTTCCTCCACACTGTGCTGTACATTATAGAGGAAAGACCATGCTTCACATACATATCCCTATTAGGAGTCCCCTCTGGGGGGGCTGGAGCAGATTCCTCAAGATTTAACCGGTTTCCAAAGCAGCAGCACCACTTACGGAGTGCGCTAAAAGCAGGCATGCTCAAAAATAATGCAAAATATGCAGTATTATCAAAAAAATGGCACTTAAACTTTGCGCCGTTCAGATTTAAACAACTCCGGAGAAATATCTCCACATTACCTGCCTATATGTGTTGCAACGCATATATTCTCACAGTAATCAATACAAAATATGACCGGTCATCACAAATCAAACTCAAATAGCCAACCCAGGCATCAAAACTCGGAGCAAGTACCGTACAACGGTTCTTACCAATCAAGAGTGTCCAGGTTCCAACTGCCAAGTTCCAAAATTCGCCCAAACGGCTGTCACGGCAAACCGACAGAAGAGGTCTCAGTCGAGGACCGGCGCCACCCAGAGGGTCAGCTCGGAAGGGAAGGAAGAAAACCTCAGGATGCCAGGACTAAAACGCCACTGGCAGTGATCACATCCCCGGTAAAATTCCTCACCTTCGTCACGACCAGTCCTTCGAGCATCCGAGTCGCCGATGAGCCCCACGTGACGGGCGCCAATTGATGAATACAGGCCCCAGCTAGGCCCGCAGGGTACAAGGGTTCGCTCTCCTGTAACAAGAAGCTAGAAGGAAGTTGGCACGGAAACTGCAAAGTACAAAGACAGAGTTTATTAACCCTTAAGGGTGGTCCTACAACCTATACAACACTCTTCAGTATTGCATAGAGTAGCACAAAGAACTTGCATACACAGTCCCCTTTTATACACAACAGAGGGGCTCATAAGTGGGTGGATACAGCATGAAGCAGAGTTTATTACCTTTTATGGTCATTTTCGATACAGAACCAATATGTGGGCGGAGTTAACACACTCCTTAAGCCCGCGAAAACATGGTCAAGCAAGGACTAACTGATAACAGATGTGGTCAAGTCTGGGCATGCGCCAGACGGACAAAGGAGCTATTCATAGACTGTTACTAGGCAGATAAAGAGCAACTAGCGAAAAGGTAGGACTCTTCTCGTGCTGAGCACCTGGAGACACAACAATACAAAATGGAGTCCGGGCATTAGTCAACATAAGACAAGAAACATGTTTTAACTAGAGAGAATTCATGTCTTTAGTGAATGCTTAATCATATCGCTGTTTTAGTTTTCAACATTGGGGGATGATCTTGTAGAGTGCTTCCACATCAAGGGTCATCAGAAAGGTGATATCCACTGCGTTTGTTGTGTTGGTAATTAAATTGAGTACATCCCTTGTGTCTTTTAGGTAGGATAGAATGGTTTGCACCAGTGGTTGTAAATAGTAATCACAAAAATGGCTCAATGGCTCCAAAAGTGATCCGATTCCTGAAACAATTGGTTTACATGGTGGGGGATGTGTACCCTTATGTATCTTGGGTAAACATAGAAGTACAGTGTCTTTTGAGTTGTGTTTACTAGAAAGCAGGCTTCATGTTTGGGGATCCATACCTGTGTTTCAGGCTCATTGACGGCAACTTTTATTCGTGTCAGCAGAGGTTCAGTAGGGTCTGATCCCAAGTTCTTGTTATACCTTGTATTGGACAACTGATGCAGGCTTTCTTGATCATAGTCGGTTGCGTTCGTGATGTCTGTCGCTCCCCCTTTCTCGGCTTGTTTTATTATAATCATATGGTCTGTGAGTGGTAAGTTGTCATGCGGTTTTGGTCCTAGCCCGTTGACATCCTTTAACACAGCTTTTTCAAATGTGAGAATTTCACTTGGTATCATGGCAGCTGTGGGGGTGAATTTCAACGGAGTCCTCAATCCTGAGTCTTGGTGGTCAGGTCTTTCTTTGTCTTGAAGTAAGACCTAAGTCCTATTTTCCTGAAGAATTGATGTAATTCAAAAGTCAGCCTGATTTTGTCTTCATTTGGGGTGGGGACAAAGCCTAAGCCTCTCTGAAATACTGCCACTTCATCATCTGTTAATGTCCTGTCAGAGATGTTGACAATCGTTTTTTTTGGCTGTCTGGCTCCTAGTTAGTTGTTGGATCTCAGAGATGTTGACAATCGGTTTTTTTTGGCTGTCTGGCTCCTAGTTAGTTGTTGGATCTCAGCGTCTTGCCATAAGTCAACATTTGTAAATCTGGGCCAGGATATTTAAAGGCATTGACCTTTCTCACTGATGATTATATGCACTATTGCTCATCAAAAAGGTGTGCCTTGTAGAATTTTGAATTACTAAGGATTTAAACTATACAGCATTTCAAATGAAAAAAGAGATTCCCCCTCGTTGATGCGCTGGCACCACAGAGTATGGCATATTTTAGTAGTGGAATGTCTAATTAGTGATGCAAGTCAGAAATATTTCCCATTCAAATTACGCTGTAACCCATTACTAGAGTATTTATTGAGAGGGTCCCTGAGCATGATGTGCCCACTCAGGACAGTCAGGCTTTTTCTATGAAGACAAAGGCATTGTTGAGTCAGGGGTCCTGCTCAGACTGTCACACTCCTCTGACTATAGTTTAATACAAATTATGAGAGAGGCTCATTCAGATGGAATCATATGGTGTTCGTTTGGGAGATAAGGGGATGCAGTTGGATGGGGGAAGGGATATTGTAGGTACTCAGGGGCATATGTACAAGGAAATGGCGGAGTGAGGCGTTAGCCGTCATGACTTAACGCCTCACTACGCCACTTCAGAAACGCAAGGCTGCACCATACTTTCAAGGATATGTATGGTGCAGCCTTGCGTTTCCCCCAGTGCTGGTGCTACACTTAGCAGTGTAGCGCCAACGCAGGCACCCTTGCACCATAGTGCAAGGGTGTTTGCGTGCCTGGGAATATTGTTTATGTGCAGGATGGTCCCCCTTCCTGCACAAAAACAATCTTGAAATGCCATGTTGTCACTTCTATGTGTGTTGCTTAATGCAGCACACATGGAAGTTACAAAACGGCATTTTTTTTTAAAAGGATTGTTTATGTGCAGGAAGGGCCACCTTTCTGAACATAAACAATCCAAGGCATTTTGCTTTTTCCATGAGTGCTGCACAAGGCAGCACACATGGAAAAAGCAAAAACAAGGAGACATAAAGCATTTTCACTCATTTCGCCAAGTTAAGGCCATGTTTTCCCTGACCTTAATTATGGCGCTGCCTCCTATTTACGGTGCCCTCGTAAATAGGGGGCAGTGTCAAAATCTATGGGTGTTCCGGTGGAACGCCCACTGCAACACCCGCTGCCCACCGGTTTCAAGCTAAGCATAGCGTGAAAGCGGGCCTTATGTACAAGGCTGCCTTATAAATTATAAGTCAGCCTTGTAAATAAGGCGAGGCCCCTATCGCCACCACAACATCACTTTAAGTGACGTTGTGCTGGTGATAGGGGCTTGTACATATGCCCCAAAATGTGATGCAATAACAACAGTAGCACAAATATCTCGCACAGTGCACACCATTGTTTTGAATGTTTTGTGGTTGCCTTAATTTTGAAAATCCAATAAAGCAATTTTGAAAAAATATATACATTCAAATTATACTTGTTACTTGCAAGAGGACCTCCCTCTAAACTGTTCGCCACAGTGCTGGACCAAGCTCGTGGTCCAGATGGAGGGATTTGTGTCTATACGTGTTGTCATGAATCGCTCACTGCGTTGGTGTCTGCATATAGGGCAATGGAGATAAATTTGCAAAACGGTCTTTCATTCCTGAGCTCGTCAGATATTGAGGATGCCGTGGTCTTTATTTCGCATCCTGTGTTCATATTCCACTTTTATGAGGCTGGGGTGGAGTGGCCTCTTCAACGTCCAGGTTCTGCTGCTGAATGCTCCACACTGGAAGATATTTGGGAACATCCTGATGGCTAATCATAAATGAGATTGTGATGGTATAATATAAGTGTAAAGCACTCAGTGGATAATAACAAGCATTTGCAATGCAATCGGTCTCGCCTTTGGGGCCTTATATGTTTTTAGCTATGCAGCACATTAGCCTGGGTGCTGAAACATCTACTGTTCTTCAACATGGAGGAAAAGTAAGCACCAAACTGCTTGACACGCCAGGTATGGGAAAACATGGAGAGAAATATTGCCTTTCAGCTAGAAATGGTATAGCCCAAAGCTCAGTTTTTATTATAAAATCAGCGCCTTCTGTCTTCATATCACTGAAAATACAAGATTTGAAAAAAATATTATTGTCTACGGTTGCTTATGGAAGACAATTTCTATGGATTGGAATCTAGAGAATGCTAAAGTGATTATGGTATTTTATTGACCTCTACTGGTCGTTTTCTATCAAGAAAGTTAAATAGAGGCAGTGGCTAGAAAAATAAAAGAAAGAAAGTCCCTCAGCAGAAAGCAATTCTGGTATTTTACTGACCTTTACTGGTCGTTTTCTATCAAGAAAGTTAAATAGAGGCAGTTGAACAAGCAGAAAGCAATTCTGGTATTTTACTGACCTCTACTGGTCGTTTTCTATCAAGACAGTTAAATAGAGGTAATTGAATAGAAAAAAGTCCCTAACCGGAAGCAGACAAGACCTAGGGCTAATTTCCAGAGCCCACAAAGTACATACACATATAAGTATATACTAAAGTATATACAAGAGGTCTTGAATGCTCGACCTAAAAATTGTGGTATTTCTCCTACTATACCATTGAGTCCTAAACTCTTGATAGTGCATGATTCTATGAGGGAAACCGAAAAGTTGTCAACATGAAAGCTTGAAGATGAGAATATTGGCATGGTGTTGTTGCTTAAATAAGAGGATTAAACACAGAGCCAGATGTAAAAAAAACTTTCTAGAGATTGCAAACACTTTGATTCACAAAATCAAAGCATTTAGAAATGGATGGAAAACGTAAGTTGGCTGGGGCGTGCTGGGGGCATCTGTTCCAAATTGTGATTCGGATCCTATGTATCAATAGTTTGGAACTGGAATTCTACTGGCAAACTATTAAAAAGTTACAGATGGACCAAGGGGGATAGAAACCTATTCGCAAACCGGGAGGGACCCTGTTTAGACGACTTCCATTCTGCAAATTATGTCAAACGTTTCAGGCGGAGTAGACAGTAGTCAAAGGTACCACTGAAGGCTTCCTCTGAAAGTTTTCAAAAATTAAACTTTGTTGTTTAAAAAAAAATATTTGGCCACATTAAAAAAAGAATACTTTATTTAAACTCAATCGCAGACATGATGGTCAACTGGCCCTAGCAGGCCACCATTCCTGTGATATCCGCCAATTGGAGTGAGTTGCAATTCACAAAATACCTAGGGCCTCATTTATGAAAAGTGACGCATCACTGCGTGAAAACAGTGATGCGTCACTTTTCACTGCGCCCTCCCTGCGACTCCAATGATGCGTCATATTTACAGTATGACGCATCATGTCGCAAGGAGTCACAGATACGTCAGTATTTCTGACGTATCTGTAGGCGCAAAAGTGACGCATTGCTGGAGTGTGTCACAAAAGTGACGCAACTCCAGCAATGTGTCCTTTCACATGGGGCAAGCCCCATGTGAAAGGGCCTGCGTCAGTCTTACGCCTGCTGTGAGGCAGGTGCAAGATATTGACGCATTTGCACCCTAGAAGTGGCGCAGTGAAATCTCGTAGATTTCACTGCGTCACTTCTACGATGCTTACTTACGTGGGAACGCCCACCCTGCATACATTATACCTGACGCAGGTATAATGTAGCGCAGGGGTTTACAAAGTGACGCATCTAGGTAGATGCGTCACTTTGTAAATATGGCGCATCATGGCGCATGTTTTACGCCACTGGTGCGTCACAAAAAGTGACGCACCGGTGGCGCAAAAGTGACGCAGGGGCTCATAACTGATCCCCCTAATGAATACTACTGAGCTAGGTTGGATTCCTACTGACGCCGAATCCTTATTTTGCGAACCAACCTATTTTACATCGGTTACCATGTAAAATTATTTTCTGGCCTCAAAAAGACATTGCAAATAGTGACTGCTTTTTGCAACCAGAAGAATAATACATCTGTCCCATTGTAATCTATTGTCATCCAGTTTCTCTGCTGCCTATCACACAACATAAAAAGCACGCTGAAGCAGTGGAGAGTGCACATTGTGAGCCCAAATTCAAAAGTTGGTGGTGTACATTTTTCAATAATTTAAGCGGTGAGGCATGATTGTTTGGGGACTTAAAGAGCTCCATCTTCCATTGCATCCATGCACTGAAAGAAGAGTTTAACCCACCTCACTTTTACTCTGGTGTGATAACCACAAGGAGAGTTTGCTATTCATGATGCCATCTTCTTTTAGGAAGAGCGAGTGTCCAGCTGAATTCCTATATCTGTAGTTACTCCTGTAAAATGTATTAGTATTGAGTTCATTACAGCGCCCTCCGCATTCAAACCTTTCAAATTTACCGTGAAAAAATACCAGCAAAATGACAATGCATGTGGAATTTGATATGAAAAGTACCAGTTCTGCACGTAATGCCCCATTACTCTTCTGGAAACTTGTAAAACGAGGTATGTATTGCACCCTATAAACATCTAACCCCAATGTAATTGTATTTGTCATCTGCTGTAAATACTGCATCCACTCCAGGTCCCTTTTAATTGGGGCCAAAGTCTGTATTAAATCTGAATGTCAGCACGTTAATAGGATTTACATTCAGTGTTCTTCCAGGAGCTGCTGTAATTTACATTAGCTTTTACTTTTTTTAAGCTAAACGTTCCATTCAGAGTAGATAATTCTATAAAACTTTGACATTGTGATTTTGTGTATGCCTTTTATTATTTCAGGTGGTTGATCTGCATACTACTGTCTAAGAACACATTTTCACTCATTTCTACCAGCTTTTCACAGGATGAAAAATTAATTTAAGAGTGAGCTTCTGATGGTGATGATACTAATGCAAAGTTGGCCCTTCTAATCAAGTTCAATTAAGTAAGAAGTACATTTGAACTATTCCAAAACTATACGAGGTCAGTCTTTAAAAATCTTCATACAATAACCGCATGTTATATTATCATTGAAAAAAAACGGTATTATTATATAGCCAGTAAAAGTCAAAGCATAGCAATATATTGTAAATTGGTTTTAAAGTTTAGTAGAAGCAGAATAAAAATAGTTACACACAATAAATCTGTTTGCAAAATGTATGCATGCTACTAAAAACCAACCGCCATCAGCAGAACCACATTCTCAATGCTATTGATGACAGAATGGTACCATCAGGCCTTCAGGCCCACCGCCACAAACAAGTGGCAAAGAGGTCCCCCCCATCTCCGTTTTTTTGACTTAGAAAGCCAAAAAAGCAGAGATAAATCCAGCACCCTATTTACAAGAGGGTGCTAACATGTATAATCGCATGTTAGCATCCTTTTTCACCAACGCCTCACTTTGCATCTCCAATGAGATGCAAAGTGGGCGTTACTGGGCGTACCCAAGATGGACTACCTTGCAAATATCGCTGATGTTTTCATCGTGATATTTACAAGGCAGCCCACATGATTTTAGCACACATTAGATTTTGGCGAAAACGCCCGTTTTAGACAAAACCCAACGTCTGCTAAAATCCAGACTTACCCATCCCTAACATAGGGGGTGGATTATGCTGATAAGACCCTGTGGGTCGTATCAGCAAGGTTTTCGCCCTTTTGCAAGGAACATCGCTGGTTTTCCAGCGATGTTCCCTGCAAAAGGGCGATAACCTCGCTATCTCTGGAATTTTTATCGCCCTGGAGTAACGCATTGTTAATAACACGCTACGGCCAGCGATAATTATCGCTGGCCGTTGTTAATATGCCCCTAAGTGCAAAATGAAGGCCTGCCAGGACTAGGTGTGTGCTCTGCCCCCTCTCCCCCTATTATCATTGCACGTAATTTTTTACGTTTTCTGTTTAATTGGTAGAAAAACAATGTGCTCCTGAAATTATCGTTATTCACCCAAAAGTGTCATGAGCACAAGAATAAAGTGTCAGTGTTTGAATTACATTAGTTTTTACAACATGAGCATATTTATTAAATACACATTTGTGAATGTGATGACAAATGTTTGGTAAATCGAAAAATATTAATGTTTTTTCAAATATCCACTTTTGAGCACTTACAGTGATGGTAGTATTATCTCTAGGAATGTGTGGAATCTGCAATTGAAATTCTCATTCACAAAACAAACAAATAATATTACCACTATAAGCAGTTACTTGTTCATTAGGCATCAGTTTGTAATAAATGTGAGTTAGAAATTGGGCTTCTGGTTCAAAGAGGTATGCACCTTTTCCAAGCAGGAACCACAATCCTAGTCAGAGTAGGTCACAACAAACCTTGATTATTTTGTGCTCACCCTTTGGTATCTTGGCACAGAGCAGTCATGCTTCATTTACCAGACAATGTGTGAAATATTTGTGCAATGCTTCAAACATTAAACAGTGGAAACACCACAAAAAGACTCCACACCAGTTTAGAAAACTAAGGAATCATTTAATAAATAAAACAAGACCAAAATGACAAAAAACAAATGTGTAGAATTCGAGATAGGAATTTTTAAAGAATACATTTACAAATAGAGCTCAGAAGCAATAAGCTCCTAATAGGAATCTGGTTGTGCTGGACCAGGACAAAGTCAAAAGTTCAGACTAACCGTGATGGAGCATTAGCTGGATAATGGATCCATGCAGAGCTCCCTGAGAAAACGTTGCTTGATCCTGGTCGCAGACGACGAGTACGTCAGTGTTCCCCATGCAGTTGGGTTAATGCACTGGATTTCTCCATGCAACAGAGGCAATGCAACAGTTCCATGAGCGAAGCACCTGGTCTGAGGGCAGCGGTACCGACGGGGATGCACCGGGTTTCTTCACGCAGTGGCAGCGATGAATTGGTTACAAAGCAGCAGTTTTGCATGTGATGCAGCGGTTCTGAGTGCAATGCGCCGGTCCAATTCCCACTACGGAGGCAATGCATCAATTCTGCTCACAGAGCAGAGGATACATCAGCCCCTCTGGAGTAAACGCTTAGGTCCACTTCCAAGGGTCCACGACTGGGGTGGCACCACTTGGCAGGACAGAGTCACAAATCGTAGAGTCCAAGTGTTCGAACAGGAGGGTTGTAAGTATTTTGTGTCCCTGAGATTTAGAAAACAGGAGGCAAACCAGCAAGCCCTTGGTGTTACTCTGGGTTCAAGTGATGCAGGTCCAGTCCTTCACTCCCAGGCAGAGATAGAGCAGCAGTCAGCAGGGCAACACAGCAAGGCAGGAGGTCAGCAAACAGCAGGTCCAACAGAGTGGCAGTCCTCGAGCAGCACAACAGATCCTCTTCTTCCTGGCAGAGAGTTCACGGGTCCAGAAGTGTATTTAAGTTATGGTGTCATGGGTTCAGTACATATTCACAGTTGTGTCTTTGAAGTGGTGGAGACTTTAAAGAAAGTTTTAAAGTGCAGAGAGGTCCACCCTTCCTGCTCTGGCTGCAGGCTCACTACAGGGGGTATGCAGCCCTTTTTGTGTGGACAGGGCCCAGCCTATTCAGTTGTACGTGTGAGGCTGTGCCCAGCTCTTCTCTCTTAATCTCACAGGAAGATCCAGCAGTCACATCTAAGAGTCTTTTGTTGGTGGCTGTCTAGGGGGAAGGCACAAGCCCAGCTGTCCCCAACCCAGACTGAACAGAGACAGGCAGCAGGCACCAAATGACTAAAGCAAGAAAATTCAACGTTTCTAAAAGTGGCATTTGCCAAACTGTAATTTAAAATCCAACGTCACCATAAGATATGTTTTTAAGTTGTGAGTCCAGTGACACCAAACTTGAAAACGTTTATCTATTCACAATTGAGAATTACACTTAAAATATGTACTAAGGTAATCACAATCTACTCCTATGGGAGAGATAGACCTTGCAGTAGTTATAAACACAATTGGGAGTTTTTCACAACAAATACATGTAAAAGTGAAAAGTACATGTCTTGCCTTTTAAATACACTGAACCCTGGGGTTGTAGAAAGGCCTATCTTAGAGGGTGCTTATATGTATATATAGCAAAGGTTTAGGCCTGACAAGAGGGTTTACTTGCCAGGTCAACATGGCAGTGTAAAATTGCGCACCCAGGCTTTACAGTGGCAGGTCTGAAACATGGTTAAGGAGCTTCATATGTGGAGGGCACAATCAGTGCTGCAGGCCCGCCAGTAGCATTTAATTTACAGGCCCTGGCCACATGTAGTGTACTTTGCTATGGTCTTCTAAGTAAACTAAATGTGCCAATTGGGAATGAACCACTATTACCATGTGTAGTGAAGAGGGCACAAGCACTTTAGCACTGGTTAGTAGTGGTAAACGGTGCAGAGTCCTAACTCCAGCAACAGCAACCTCAGAAAAATGAAGGTGGCAGGCAAAAAGTTGGGGGAAGATCACCCTAAGGCTGTTAAGGTTCACCTGAAATACTTCATAGTTTTGATGACTGTGCCCTAAAATACTTCCAGTTCCAGGTAAAATACCAGCAAATATAATTTGTCTGTTGCAAATTCTGTGCATCTCCTTCACTTAACGTTGGTTAATGCCACACCTTTCATAATCATAGATTAGTGCAAACTGATCACAATGAAATGGACAGGATTGCTACTCTCCATGACCAATCATTGTGCTATATACAAGAAATTGTTAATCCAGTGCAAACTAGTTTTCAGCACAGGGTTAGGCAGCCTGCCGCTATCCCTTCAGAAGAGGAGATTGGATCACCTTTCCAGATTTTTGGTCTACAAAATGTTGTTTGAATTCTTGAACTGATATTGTACACTGGCATAAATGACAGAGTCTGCTTCCAATTAGTTCAGTGATATAATTGGGAACTTTACTTTTCCTGATTTAGAGATAAAGGACCAAAATTGGAGAGACATCAGTGAGTGTAAATCCAAGTCTACAGCTTAAAATGGCTCCAATTAGGACTTTCATGAGTCACAAAAGGATACCTGGTAGGTGTATAACATTTTCCTACTGCGTAATTGTTGCCCATGGCTACATACAACCAGGCTGTAGTAAACGCAAAGTAAGAGTTAAGGAGTTGGCAGTTCAACGTGTGGTTTACATTGAGAATTTGTGAACGCCCACACATGTGAGCTTATTGAACTTCACAAATTCCTCTTCAACCCGGCCTTCCTCAATGTTAAAATTGTCAGCGATTTACTCCAGCAAAGGGCTGCAGTTAGCCCCCTTCCAGTGTGGAAAGGGGAACACGATAACCCCAACTGCGCTAATAATGTCTTTGACCTCAAGGCTCTGCGCATCTGTTCTCTGTCTTTCACCGGACATGTTGAGTTTCCTGTACAAATATTTGTGAAAAAAATACTAAATAATTACGACTTGACTGGTTATAGGGTCCACAAGGTGATGTGCTCACGAACGAGCTTTGATCTCTTTCTATTTTGTATCCTTTACAACAGTCATTTGATACAATATATGAACACATAACCAGCAGAGGCTGGAGAATGATACTGTTAGGCTAGGTGTGTCCTCCCTAGTTCTTTTTTTACTTTTTTTTTACACTGGGCTGCTAGTATTTGGACTCTGGAGAGGCTGATGCCTCCTGACCAACCCCCATAGTCAGTAGCGGCCCATGCAGGTAAGCCCAGTGGGGCGGGATGGGGAGGGGGTGGGGGGGTGAAAGTGACAAATGGCGGGATAGGGAAAGTAGAATAAATAAATAAATAAATAAAACCACTTACCTGGCGCTCGCCACATTGCTGAGTCTGCAATGTGACGAGCGCAAGTTAAATGTTTTTTATTTCCTTATTTTACATTCCCTATCCCATCATTTCTCACTTTCACCCCCCCCCCCTGCCCCGCCTCACCGCGCATACCTGCACGGCCCGCTACTGCCCATAGAGACGATAATAAGCTCTTACAAAATTCATACTTAAAGGGGTTGATTCACAAAGGGCCTTCATAGTCCTGGGGGAGGCCCCCCAGCCATGTCGAGGGGCCCACACTTGCGGCAGGGGGCCCACAATGGGAATCTGCAGTACGGACGTTCTGCCATGACTGCGGGGCCTCTGCCACGAGTGTGGAGTCCCTTTGTGAATCAGGCCCGCAGTGTATAAGTAAATCAGTGTAATTAAATCAAAGGACCTATTCAATTTGTGTTAAAAATACTGATTAGCCATAAATTAAGATGGTTATTGTTTCCTGTCCGTACCTTAGTCTCAGTGTTCAACATAAGGCAGATCCATGACAGATCCAAGCAAACAATCTGAATTGCACAAAACCAGAAATATTTTTGGAGTTTGTACTTGCTTAGCCTATGCATAAACATAGGTGTATACAACGTCGATGCAAGAACGTGTACAGCCTAGACAAGTTGTTCTGCTATTCATGATCTCCTTGAACTGTGTCCATAAGGCCAATGTTTAGACTATTTATTGCAATCGGGCACCGCCAAGCGGACATTAGTGGTGGGGCTATAAGGAAGCTTCCTGTGGGGGGCTTAAAGTAGCACGGAACACGAGGGTAAATGCATGTGCAGTAAATTAATAAAGTTTCCCTGAACCGAGGTGAATCACTACCATACTGATTACATTTAAAAACACGTGCCACTCGACCCAACAAAAACAGATGGAAACATGCAAATTAATCTGCCTATTTATTTTACTGCTTTTTATATTCTTTTGCTTATTGGAGGCATTCATAATTGTGGTGGTGTTGCATCCAAAAAGGTTGAGACAAATATACAAATATAACTTTGCGAGCTTGTAAATCAGCCAGTTACCCTCTTTATCTGTTCCTCACAAGATTGTCTTCTCACACCACAGGAGACACATTTTTCATAACTACAGAACATATGTATAGCAAAATTCCCAATAGACGTCACCAATTATCTGTAGGAATATATTTTCGAGAAATACATTAATACACTTCAGAGAAAGGTGCGACAATGTCGGTTTGTGCAGAGCGTAGGAGACTCAGCATGCAATACTTCCAGAACAGCACTTCTTTGTGATTAAAAATTATGTTTTCCTTAATGGTTTTGGACATTGTGTCTGTGTCCTTCTGAGTTAAAAGTAGCAGAGGTTGACTTTTATTTATTGGTAAGGAACAAAGCTCTTAATCAGCCAGGTGTGTAGCTCTGCATTTTAGAGCGAGCTTTTGCAGCAACTTCGATTCTCACCATCTCCTAAGCAATGTGTTCCCATAATAATTTTCTTGCCACACTTTATAATAAATGGATGCTGATGAATTTCATGAATATAGTACAAATAAACCATTCGTTAAGGTAGCATTAGATGTAGAAAAAATACTCCAAGCAAGATTTTTTAATCATTTCTGGCCCGAAATTGATTGCACTTTTCATTTCATTTCGGCCTTGAAAGCTGGCCAGGTGACACCATGCTATGATGTTTTAGAGTTAGCTATTATTTTAAAATACGTGTAGCCTTTTACTAACTAATGTCATTATTCGTGTACCTCAGAGGGAATTTGGTTCTGCCCTCCATTCCATTTTTGATAATAACCAGCAGTTGATGTCTGGCCTTATTCCATCTGTGCATATGAGTGGTGAATCTAGATTTGTTTTTAATGTATTGCACAAAAATGTTCAGTGATAAAAGTTTTGAGGCCAGTCAATAAGAGCTCCAAGCTGTTCTGTGGCACTTTATCGTTGTTTCATCACATTTCTATTCAAGAAGTAATCCACACCATTTTCATTCAAATCTATGCACTTTGTTACCTGCACCTTGCAGAAAACGGCTTCAGTATCTTAACCCCTCTACGGAGAGAATGTGGTTTATTTAAACAAAGGATGTCTTTCATTCTTAAATTCTTTACTCACTCCATAATTATTTTCTCTTCTTCATGCTAGCTGTCTCAAAATAAACATGTAATACAAAAAATGACATAACTGTAACATGAAATATTGCCTTCTTTGGACACAATGCTGAAGATACCTCAAGATGGCAATATTGGCGCTTATTTCTCGGATATCAACAATGAACTTGCCCCCTCTCTCTAGCTCTTTATTTATCTATGTAGATGTCTGTATCTTTCCCTATCTCTTTGTGTTTTGCCCTACCCATATCTCAGCCTGCGAGCCCCCATCCTTGGAGATATGAGAAAGGCATGCAGAATAAATTAAGACGAATGACTCAGAAACACCCAATGCTACTCAATTTTCACACAATAGGAAAGGAAACATTGCGAAATTAGTGCTGTATTTTGCATTGTGACATTTTTTGTTTTGCATAATTCACGTAGCATCCTATATTTCCAATGATTTGACTTTCATTTGCAGTGAGCGCAATTGTTGTGTATAAAGTGCAACTGTTTTAGTTAGAGTGATTGACTACAGGGCCATAGCTGGATGATGGAAGTGCTCCTCAAAAACTAGGATTTTGTGTCTATTTTGTCAGTGTGGAAAAGCTAATTTCAATGACATTATATAGGGAACATTCATCATAAAACAGTACACTTGCATTTTTGCAAATAGATGCATGTGTTTTACAGTTTTGCTTCCAATCAAAGCACTAATTTTCAAAAGTTCATAGAGAGAGAGAGTGTGCAGCCATCGCACGCCAACACGACCTCAAGATCATCACCTACGCCGACGACACCCAGCTCATTCTCTCCCTCACCAACGACTCGGACACCGCCAGAGCCAGCCTACACGAAGGGATGAAAGACGTCGCCGAATGGATGAAGAACAGCCGCCTGAAACTGAACTCAGACAAGACGGAGGTTCTCATCCTGGGGTCATCACCCTCCGCCTGGGACGACTCCTGGTGGCCCCCTGCCCTGGGCACCACCCCCAAGCCAACGGACCACGCACGCAACCTGGGCTTCATCCTGGACTCCTCCCTCTCAATGTCCAGACAAGTCAACGCCATCTCATCTTCGTGCTTCAACACCCTGCGCATGCTTCGAAAGATCTTCCGATGGATCCCCACCGAGACCAGGAAGACGGTCACCCAAGCCCTCATCACCAGCCGACTGGACTACGGGAACGCCCTCTACGCCGGCACCACCACCAAACTCCAGAAGAAACTCCAACGGATCCAGAACGCTTCAGCTCGACTCATCCTGGACATCCCCCGTCACAGCCACATCTCCGGACATCTGAGAGACCTTCTTCACTGGCTCCCTGTCAACAAAAGGACACTCCACGACCTGGGCCCCAAGCTCCTCAACAACCGCCTGACCTTCCACCAGCCCACCCGC
Organism: Triturus cristatus; assembly: GCF_964204655.1. Classification (NCBI taxonomy): domain Eukaryota; kingdom Metazoa; phylum Chordata; class Amphibia; order Caudata; family Salamandridae; genus Triturus; species Triturus cristatus. The sequence continues at coordinate 319,083,423 of NC_140588.1, forward strand.
CAGCTCCGCTCCGCCAGCCTCGCCGCCTTCCCACGCATCCACAGAGCCACTGCCGGAGGAAGATCCTTCTCCAACCTGGCGGCCAAGACATGGAACTCCCTCCCCATCCACCTCCGGACAACCCAGGACCATCTCGCCTTCAGGAAGCAACTCAAGACCTGGCTGTTCGAGCAGTAACTCCCCCCCCCCCCCCCAGCGCCTTGAGACCCTCCGGGTGAGTAGCGCGCTATACAAATGCCATTGATTGATTGATTGATTGTGTGTGTGTGTGCAAAGATTCACAAGACACTCACTTCTTCCACTTTCCCTTCCTCTTTCCTCTCACACCGCATCCTATTTAGTAAGGCTTGATGAGAGTAGGAGGTTCTGATGCAGCAGGAAGTGCCGGACCAAACAACATGATCCCCTGTCTAGGTTGGTGGAGTGTTCAATCAGGCCCACCAGCCTCCAGGTATTGTTCTAAAGGAGAAGCCCCGTTGGAAAGTTTAGATTCACAGTGAGATCCCTCAGACAGAGATGGAGGACTCAGGCTGCCTACTTGGCTCAACACTCAAAAAAGATCAGATGAATGGCGATCAGATTTACAAAGCTGAAAACCACAAAAGAGGAATAAATCCATACTGTCCAATAATAGTTTATGGAGTTTTATATAGCGCAAACGTGACCGGGTATCGGGTATCAGAGCGCTTTACATAGCACCAGTTGCGTTACATGAGGACACACATTCATTTTTGTTAAGCACGGGGAGAATAAGTGATTTGCCCAGAATCACAGGATGTTCAGCGTCATTGCCGAGATTCGAAACCGGTTCCCCAGATTCGAGGTCGACCGCCCTAGCCATTAGGCGAAATCCAGTTATTGCCAAATTCCATTACTCCCAGTATTCATGATGCACATGTATCTGTAGATTAAAGAATTGTCTATTTTTGCTTGCTCCAAATAAGATTAAATGTGGGCCTGATTCATAAAGAACATTTTAAAAGTAAAGATAGAGTTTTATGACTTCAACATAATTTTAGACCTTTTCTAAATAAAAAAAAACAGGTCTAGGAGCACATATGGAAACACAAACTATTGCCTATTTTCCTTTCTTTTTTTATTGGATGTGTCATCTTACTTTTTATGCTGCCAATTTCTCCTGTGCAGAATTGAACCTAGTATATAACTCTGCACAGTGCGAAGGATAACTGAATGGTCAAAGGCATATTTTGTAATCCCTTTTTTTCTCATGGAGAAAGCCCTTTCTCAACACCCCACCAAATCTGGGGGTGGTATGCCATCCCATCATAGAACAGATGTTATTCCAGCCCCGGGCTAGAGAAAGTCTATGACCACATCAGGGTAGGTGGGAGACAGTTTGTGAATGTACCAGATTTGCTCCGCTCACCTCCATTCCCTTGCATGGGGTTCACTACTGCTGTTTTCTCCAAACTAATGGCAGAGAACTCCACAACGGTACAACCATTTATGCCAGCCAGTATTCTTTTTGTGAATTCTTGCAAGTTTAAATATAGCCATTTTTGGCCCTAAAAATTACTGTGAATCATTTCCCTTTAGCTTCTTTCATGTATAGTTAGAACTTCCCTTAGAGTTTCCATAATCTTCAATTAATGCAGAACTGCAGTTATTCACAATGTTCAAACATGCATGAAAGGGCTTGACATTCTCATGTCTATGTTACCACCACAATACCGGGCACCAATTAGCTTAACATTCTCGGTCCCGCATAGGCCTTAATGGTCAGTTCCCAGTAAAGGAACACCAGAATCAGTCAGGTCATTATTACCAATTTTCAGTTATCTGATAATTACTAGTTCAATCAACTCTTCATGACATTTATTTTCAGCTTGAATTGTAGCAGGGTTCCAATTAGCCTATAAGTAGCAATCCCCATTTAGTGCATCATTAGGAATTCACAATAAGCATAACACATAAGGATGGAAACCCCCTCTCTGTGTAGACTGCTGCACCAACCTCTGCTTCTGTCACTTTCTGCCCTCTCTGTTTTCCTCTCAACATTCTTAAGACCACTGGGGTTCCAGATTTTTTAATGCTCCTTCGGCCCATGGGTTATTTTGGGGGAGCAAAGGCTGTATGGAAAGTCTTTCTCCACTCAGGGTGGAGATTGGGTACTACTTTCAATCAAAGATGAGACCGGAGCGTGGTGCAGTATTTGATCGTGGTTTTTAATAGGTCTGTACAGCACTTCTCAGAGAAACGCCTTCAGACAGTCAATGAAAACTCATTAAGTCCTTCATAACATGTGTCCTTAGCTTTCTCTGATTAGTGCCGGGTGTACATTTTGAGTGTGATGTGTGCAGGAATCCATGGGGCATATCAACAAGGGCTTTATCTCTGCTTTTTTGGCTTTAAAAGCCAAAAAAGCAGAGATAAAACTAGCGCCCTATCAACAACAGGGTGCTAACACGCAAATTTGCATGTTAGCACCCTTTTACTCTACGCTTCCCCTTGCATCTCTAATGAGATGCAAAGGGGGCGTTCCAGAGTAAAATAATAGGAGAAATGTCGCTAAGCGACATTTCTCCTATTATCAAGAATGTCGCTAACCCTGTTAGAGACAAAAAAAGCAGCGCTAACCGCGGTTAACGCTGCTTTTTTACGTCTGCTAATTTTCAGACTTAGCCATGATATCCTATGGAAGGAGGATATCATGGCTAAGTTTGCCTGTCCCTATCAACAAGGTAACGTGTGATTATCGCTGGGTTTCCAGCGATAATCTCACGTTAGCCTGTTAGCGTGTAGATTTTTATCGCTATTGAGATAAGAGTTGCTAATAGCACGCTATCTCAGCGATAAAAATTCACGCTAGCCGGCAATAATCATCCAAGCGCTAAGTGCGCTTTGCGATAATTATCGCCGGTTGTTGTTGATATGCCCCCATGTTCTTTCATGATATTGTTTGATATTTCATGGTGATTTGAAAAAATGACGAACATCCTGCATTGCACAGAAACTACGAGGAACTGGAATTCTCGGATATAAACATATCTGTCCTCATTGAGAGGAAACAGAACTAAGGTCCATCTGACTAGGATCAGAATGCAAGCCCGGTTAGGGGAAAGGGCCTGCTCTTAGGCTAAAATAATATACAGTCAAGCTGACGACAAACAAGAAATAAAGCAAAGGAAAATGACAAATTGGCTGAGCCGCACAGACGGGACCCAGGAGATAGTCTGGTGGGTGCCTAATTTGGTTGCCACCCCTCTCCAAATCAACCAATTCAATGACATTTACGCAGCTTGCAAGTGGATTTTCACGAGTGATGTTTATTAAAATGCAACAATCTATTTTTAAAGAAATTGCCTCACTGAATCATCTGTAAAAATCGGTCTCGCTTTTGGGACCTTATATGTATTTAGCTATGCAGCACATTAGTCTGGGTGTTAAAACATCTACTGTTCTTTATCATGGAAGGAAAGTAAGCACCAAACTGCGTCACACGCCAGGTATGGGAACACATGACGACAAATATTGCCTTTCAGTGGTGAATGGTATAGTCCAAAGCTCTGTTTTAAATATGAAATCAGGGCCTTCGTTGGTCATATCACAGAAAATACAAGATTTAAAAAAAACATTATTGTCTACGGGTGCTCGTGGAAGACAATTTCTAAGGACTGGTATCTAGAGAATGCTAAAGTGAATCAGGTATTTTACTGACCATTGCTGGTCGTTTTCTATCAAGAAAGTTAAATAGAGGCAGTTGAACAAGCGGAAAGCAATTCTGGTATTTTACTAAACTCTGCTGGTCGTTTTCTATCAAGACAGTTAAATAGAGGCAGTTGAACAAGCAGAAAAGAATTCTGATATTTTACTGACCTCTGCTGGTCGGTTTCTATCAAGGCAGTTAAAAAGAGGCAGTTGAACAGAAAAAAAAAGTCCCTAAGCGGAAGCAGACAAGTCCTAGGGCTGATCTCCAGAGTCCACAAAGTACATACACATATAAGTATATACTAAAGTATATACAAGAGGTCTCGAATGCTCGACCTAAAAAGGTGCACCTCGTTTTGATTTTATATCCCTGGGCCCCTGATGAGCTTGTTAGGAAAATGCCTCATGTGTCTTTTTCCTGCACTGAGTTTGGTGAGTTCCAAATTCAGGCACCAGACAGACATATGTATGGCCCAAGGGGGAATACCAGCACCCCAATACCTCCTTGAAATCATGTGAAACCACCCAACATAGACTTTGGAAATGTCTTTCTTAACCTAGAAAACACCCCAAAAATGAAATACAGAAGTCTAATGCAGTCTAGTATTACCAATTAATTACCCTCAGGATGGAGGATTGCCAGATATAGGGGTTGGAGCCCCTCAAAACCTCATGTTGTCTCCACCACTCCTGCAGCTATGACAAACTTAGTCCACCAATGCCTAACCACCGGAAGGATGCTTTCTTTAACACACTCAGGTTAAGTTTCATGGTTTGCTGTAGTCTGGCAGAATCCACCACACAAATATATGACAGCCCAAACAATTTGTAGGGCATGGGCTACCATGAAAGAACAAAAAAATGCTGTGCGCACTAAATTTGGTACCTTAAAGTAAGTCGAGAAGCATATAGCACTAGTAACTTACTGAGGATCATCTTCCTATGCCCTTCAATTGGCCCTTATTAAATCCTGCTCCAACAGCCATGGTTTCAAGGCCAAAAAGGAAAAATCGACGAGAGAAATATGATGGGCCTACCCCAAAAATAATCAAAAATTAGGAAAACCCTGCAGAGAATTTATAGAATGCAGGGACTTGTAAAGTGGTAGCCACCCCAATGGGCGTGACTCCAAATATCTCCTAAGGCATGACACTGGACAACCTGGAGTGGGGGGTGCCATATGAGAATGCCCTTCTCTAGTTCATATGTCTTGGAGCAGGGAAGATCGCTAACCACACAAAGATCCTCTTGGTGCACATTGTGTAACTGTAGTTTATCTTCATAAGTTGAAGTGCAAGCTTAATGAAACAAACATGCCATGCAGCATGTGAATGTATAATACGACCTAGCATCTGTCATTTTCTCTGACAGCTGGTACCACCCTGCTTAAGTTCTATTGGTTAGGAAATTTGATGAATTATTTAGGGGGGAAGATATGGCACAGCGGCCAGGTTCGAGAGCTGGGGATCTGGGGTCGAGGCTCGGCATTGGCGCAACATCCTGTGATTATGGGTGAATCACTTGATCACCCCATGCCCAACGAAAGCGCCTGGATACCCTCACCAGTGATAGGCCCGCTTTAAAAATCTACAAACTTGAACATCTAGGGTTCCCATCAGCCATGCGAAAAATCCCAAAGGTGTGGCATGCGCTCTTGAGTATTAGTCTATGTATCTCTGTGCTCGCGGCTCCTCATAAATAGAATGAGCAATTGTAAACACAACAGCTTTGTTTCTGTGGAACTCTCTATGCTATGTGCTACATGTTTTCTTTGACACCAAAGTTACCATCAGTGTTGGCAGAGAAGGGCACCCAGCGTCCATAGCTCTTCCTGGAATTCCCTCATGCAGACCATTGTCTGGGGATGGTTCTTTCTGAATTCCTGCAACTTAGAGAGAGAGAGACAAAGCATGGGATGTCTTATTGAGAATACCTGGGACATGTTTATCCTGAAACATGAATCATCGTTTCCCATTACTGCCCTGCACCACTGTCATGTTTACAGAGTAGAACATGACACTTTTATCACCATATGTCAACAAAAATGAAACTCTGTGGGAAACAGCTCGAGGAATGTGATGTTTGTAACCAGCCATAACTCCACTAATCATAAACTCATTCTACACTGTGCCACTAATATAGAACAAAAATCCTTGATGCCCACACCATCCTTGTACTGGCTCAAAGACTTGCTAGAAATAGGGGGCTAGGGCCACAACACCTAGCCAATAAACCCAAAAAAGAAAGGGGGGCCCCATTGTCAAACACCCACTAATCTGAGGTGCCAGTCTTGTGTGGTAGTGTTTTAATGCCTTCAATAATTGATGTACCTTTTGGGGTGAGAGGTTGTGTATCAAGCAAAACTGTCCAGTGTCCTTTTTCTAGGACTACACCTAAAGGTGAGCAGACAAAACCACACATTGGTGGATCCTTTCTAAAAGGGAACGCAATCTGTCCTGTTATCAGTTCTTTTAGGCCTGTGTTGCCTCTAGTCCATATGAACAAATACAGATAATTGGTTTTCCCTATAACTGTTGGCAAATACACCTTGCAGCTGGGATTCTAAAACCAACTGGGAAACCAAAAGAAATTTAAGTTGCTGCTCTGCAATTGACATACTAATTAAGCCATGGTATAATGTTTTTAATTGTAACCAGTAGGGGGGGGGGACTGGTGTCTTAATTGTTAGACATGTCTTCCCTACTTTTTCTATAGACTTTTGGGCACACTTTGACTTTGGCTCTGATGTCTTGGAATGAACACATGCTTAAACTTGCATGTGCCTGTGTGATGTGTGCATGCTTTTCACCATATACACCTACATTAATGAAAAGATTACATATTCGAAAAGTGGTCATTTGCAATAGCCATTTGTTATGAAAGGAGCAATCAAAATTACATTTCTCACTGAACACTGAATTTCAATGTTAATGTTCAGAACAAGATTAGGATGTTTGCTGTGTCCATGTTCACATCGGGCAATAACCATTAGAATCGATGTTTGAGGATTGATTCCTGCATGTTTTTCTCTCCTTCTGGGCACTTTTCACTGTGCTCTATTCACCAGGTTTGTCCGGCTGACGTGTGTGGGGAAAAGACCTTCGAAATGTGGCGTCCATGCAAAATGTATAATACTTATTCAGTGGAGAGCTCCCATTACAGACCGAACCAGGGGGCATATTATCAAGAACGGCGTTAAAAATTATCGTCGGTTTAGCGGCAGAAAACTGCCTCTAAAGCGGCGATAATGGGCTTGATAATATGCCCTTGAGAATTCCAACAGAAGTCCATGTTCTGGTGTGAACATGGGGGCATATTAACAAGCATGGCGTTAAAATTATCGCCGCTTTAGCGGCAGAAAACTGCCACTAAAGCGGCGATAATGGGCTTGATAATATGCCGCAGAGAATTCCAATAGAAGCCAATGTTGACACCAGAACATGGGTTTCTATGGGAATTCTCTGCGGCATATTATCAAGCCCATTATCACCGCACTAGCGGCAGTCTTCTGCCGCTAAAGCGGTGATAATTTTAACGCCGTCCTTGATAATATGCCCTCAGGATTGTAATGAAAGACTTAAACCTTGATCAAGACCCTTGGGTAGTATGTCAGAACATCGCATGGAGGAATATCATCTGGTACAAAAATTGTACCCTAAATATTGTTTACAAAAAGGCCATGCTATCAGGTGTATATGTTCTATTTTTATCTCTAATGGTGTTATATTTTTTGTAAACAATATTTATGACACAATATATATGTCACACAATAATCTGATAACAGTATTATGGTACCATTAAAGACTGCTGCTGCCAAACCTAGCAGAATGTCCTTAACATCATTAATTCAAAATGGTCCATATGTTCAAGATCTAATCCTACCTCATTCTTCAGACAGAATACTGGCTTGTTTACAGTTAAAAACTGAAACCTCTACAAATTCCTCATCTCACATTCACATTTAAACGTGATGATATCCCTTCACCAAGTAACCACTTCTTCTCGTTCGCCTCGAAAGGCTCAACCCACTCCGTACTACAATCAAAACTATGTGATCTTGGCCCCAAACCGCTAAACTCATGACCCATTTGACTTTACAGGTTGAAATTTCAATGACAATCTTCAAAACAAATCTCATGACCAGTCATCACCTTTATGTCTGCAGCAGGCACTCTAGTACCACAATAATTACCCCAACCAGCAGAATGGATGCCATTATAGTATCTTTCTTGTGACAATCCAGCCAAAGTGGATTGAAAGTGCCCACTTGACACCACTACTGTTCTATTTAGGCATACGATATTGAATGACTTTGCTCCTTTATTCTAGTTTTTATACATCTCTTTCTTCCGAATAGTCTCACAATATATATAAAATTCAAATGGTAATATAAATAGAACTCACTGTAAGCACTCAACAACAGACATTTCAAAATGGCTGATAAATCACTGATTATAGAGACACAAAGTCTTAACATGCTTTCTTGTACATTTGTTTTTCTAAATATCTAATACCCCACGCCATACTAGCTCTGGCCAGCAACCTTTCAAAATGCTTTCTATCTGTCCTCTGTCCACGTATAAGGCTCTTGGACTTGCCCACGAAGGGCCAGGCTCAGAAATAACTTTTTAGAAGTTGTAAATCTCATCTCTGTATTCCTCCTTCAGTCTGAAATTTCCATAATAACTATTTCTTCTTCCTACTTGCAGACGGTGGGTTGGACCATCAACATGAGCAGGTAGACACCTTCAAACAACAGCAGTCAATGGAATTCTGGTATTGCGCCAGCCAGGCAACATTATTTCCTTGCCAACACTGCCTGCTCAAATGGAAATAGGTAGTTATTTTATTATCTAAAATGAAGAGCTTGTCCGTAGACATACAGGGGCATATTATCAAGCACGGCGTTAAAATCATCGCCGCTTTAGTGGCAGAAAACTGCCGCTAAAGCGGCCATAATGGGCTTGATAATATGCCGCAGAGAATTCCAATAGAAGCCCATGTTGACACCAGAACATTGGCTTCTATTGGAATTCTCTGCGGCATATTATCAAGCCCATCATCGCCGCTTTTCTGCCGCTAAAGCGGCGATAACTTTAACGCCGTTTCTTGATAATATGCCCCAATATTGGTTGACGATATTAGAGGTTAGGCTTAATGATTGACCGCAATGCATGAAGTTATGTAGCCATGGATGGCTCATTGCTCTGGACGTTTCATGACATTTAATTCCCTTGGTAAATCTTTCACACGGAAATATATTTGCCAAACTGGCTAATAATAATAATAATAATACTGCCATTTATTAAGCGCGAACAGCTACCTCCTGGGAGGTGTCCCGGCGCTAATAGGGCTCAATTGTACAGCATAGCAGAGCAAACCTTCGTACAACTTAAACCCAACATATCTCCCAAACATCTAAGTGAAATATTCATAAAAATGCTTTTATTTGTACAAATGGTGGGACAGGCATCATTAAGACTACACAAGTCCATGTATTAATTTTTAAGCACATTTCTCCTATGGGCAACAGCAGAGAGATTAATTAGGAGATATATATTTTTTTCGCAATGACTTCTGAATCAATCTTTCTCCAATTACTGCTGTGCCCACAACGTAGTCAGTGCTTTCTTCCACCACATTTCTCCTTGTCCACCGTCTGTGACAAAATATGTAATCTGTTTCTTTTCCTTCTATTTTTGTTCTTTCTTCCTGAATTGCATGCTCACATCGAGTGTCGGCAGACTGCTCTGATAGCGAGCATGCTTTGTGGGGTGTACCTACAATTATACAGAATCTTTCGATTTAATAGGAAGAAGACACCCATGGCCACACTTGAGTAGAACATTAATTTTTTCACATTTTGTTCAGAAAGGATTTGTAGCTATGACTTTTATGTCTAAACACGCCGAATCTCCAAACAATTAGTTTGCATTGGGTCTGTATTGTTCAGAGAGACAATGTTTCAGAGTGAGAACGTTCAATATCAGGAAGGAACATAATAACATATATTATACTAACTTTTTTCAGTATTTGGAACATTTTAAACCTGAGTGCTTTTCTAATTCGCTTGGATGCAGTGTCTTAAAATTGGTTCTCCTGGGCCCCACGGTTGTTCGCAGAATGCTTTTTGTGGTCTCAGTTTGTGCACTCAAGACACTTCATAACTTCTGATTGGAGAACGTTCATCTCAGTCTGCTGCCCTATGCGTAGGTTTCTTGCATGCATTTGAATGCACTGGAATGGCCTGTTTTGTTACTTATTACTATGGTAATCTACATTATAGCAAGTACTTTGGGGCAGATTTATGTTTGACTTGCGCCTCATTTACGCCGCTGATGCGTCACTTTTGTGACGCAGCAGCGGCGCAAATCCTGCGCCATGGTGCGGGGTATTTACAACGTGACGCATCTGGGAGATGCGTCACGTTGTACAGCCCTGCGCCACATGTAGGCGTTCCAGGGCAGGTGGGGGCGTTCCGGCGCAGGAACGCCTCCTAAAAGTGGCTGAGTGAAAATTACAAGATTTCACTCAGTCACTTTTGAGCCCATGCTGCGTCAAAACCCTGCGCCTGCTTGACGCAGGCGTAAGGATTGACGCAGCATTGTGCAGATAGGGCCCCCAGAGCATTGCTGGAGCTGCGTCGCGCTTGCAACTCCAGCAATGCGCCACTTTTACGGCACAGATGCGTGACGCATCTGTGCCGTTTTTGCCCCATGGTGCGCCACATTATAAATGCGGCGCATCCATGATGGCGGAGCTGGGGCGCAAAATAACTGGCGCATCCCTGCTGATATGCAGGGATGCGTCAGTTATTATAAATAGGCCCCTTTGTACTTAACATTGTCCTGACAAACGAGGATACACTGAAACTATTAACAAGCTGATAGAATAATAAAGAAAAATAACAACCACTCACTTGATAAAGGAAGTGAAACCATTGCTCCCAGAAATCACATTCAGATCTAACATTCAAGCTCTCACATTGTACATGCTGCAGGATCAGTCTTGAAGATCGTTGTAAATGGCCCTTTCTGCAGGGTCACCCCTAATCGATTTGCCTTCCTTCTCCCCTCTTTGCTGAAATTGATTTTGCTGGCTTTAGGGCCCTGTGCACTTTACCATTGCCAACCAGCGCTAAAGAGCTTCTGCTGTCTCCCTAAAACGTGTTAACATTGCCTGATACCCAATTGGCACATATAATTTACTTATAAGTCCCTACAAGAGTACACTACTTGTGCCCAGGGCCTGTAAATGAAATGTTACGAGTGAGCCTGCAGCACTGATTGTGCCACCCACTTAAGTAGCCCTTTAAACATTCTCCGGCCTACCATTGCATAGCCTGTGTGTGCATCTTAAACTGCAATGTAGACCTGGAAAGCTATACCTCTTACCATGCCCAAACCTTCCTTTTTAATGCATATGTCACCCCTGTAGTAGGCCCTGAACAGCCAAGAGAGCAGGGTACAATTTATTTAAAAAGAAGGTCATGTACTTTCAAGATTTACATTTCCTGGTAGTGCACTACTGCAATGCCTAAATCTCTTATAGGACAACATTGGAACTACCTTATTTCATTTTATAGATGTACTTTTCAAATGGGAATATATAACTGGATAATGTTTGTTGTCTCTCGAAACCTACTTTAAAAGCCTGACTTATGGTGAAGTCGGATTTAAATTTCAATTCTGAAAATGCCGCTTTTAAAAAGTTGGCATTTTCTTGCCTTATTCATCTGGCATCTGCAGCCTGTCTCTGGTCATGTGACTGGGTGTAGGTGGTAGTTCGGCTTTGTTTATTTCACTTAGACAGTCACACACAATGGGAGCTTAGGTGTGACTGAGTGGGCTATCCTGACAGTATGGAAAGGAGGAGCTGGATCCAGCCTCACTTATATCGGAATAGGCTGTGTCCTGTCCCCACACAAAGGGCTGCCTACCCCCTGTAGTTAGTCTCGAGCCAGGGCTGGCAGGTCAGTGCATCTGTTTCCTTCAAAGGCATGTCCCTAGAAGTTTCTCCCACTTCAATTGCACAACTCTGTGTAAAAGAAGGACCTCACACACCACCAAATTAGTACACTTCTGGACCTGTGGATTCTCTGCCAGGAAGAAAGACTGCCGTGCTGCTGAACCGACTGCCACTCTGCAGGACTGCTACTCTGCTGGACTGATACTCTGCTGGACTCCTGCTTTGCTGTGTTGATCTGCTGCCTTCTTCCCTCCTTGCCTGGGTGAGAAGAAATGGACCTGCAACTCTTGAACCCAGAGTGACACCAAGGGCTAGTTGACTGGCCTCCTCATCTGAAGCCTCAGGGACATGACATGGTTCCAACAACCTTGAATCTGTCCCTGGATTCTGCCATCTGTGAGTCTATGCTGCCAATTCATGCCACCCCAGTTCTGGACCCTTGGAAGTAGGCCCAAGGTGCTTACTAGCAGAACTGAGGCATCTTTTCTGCTGGGTGGCACATTCTGTAGCTGTACGATGCAACTTCTCAGCTGAACGTCACATCCTTGTGCAGAACTGACACATTGCTGCTGCTGCATGGATTGGGCCTGTCACAGAAGGTCTGCACTCCCCTCGCATCTTCGAAACTGATGAATCACCAATGGCGTGGCGCATCTCTGACCCAGGTCCTCACATCTCTCATTGACAGCAGCTCAATAATGATGCTGGCCTCGGCATCGCAGCCTCGCAGCTCATCGGAACCAATGCGTCACCTTGGCTGCGCGCTGAATCTTTGATGCCAAGACTCTGCATCAAATGCCAAGTCGGCGTGATCATCAATGACGATACAAAAGGGCCCCACACTGCAGCCTTGTCGCATCTGTGAACCGATGAATATCATCAACTGCATCATTCTTCTTTGCCTCGAATCTACACAACCAGGATTTTAAGGTACTTTGTTCAGCATGCCTAACCTGGTCCATGTAGCCGGCCTGAACTTTATCGCCGTCAGGCTGAACTTGTAACTTTGTCCCGGTCCGGCACAACCAACTATCCCTTGTTGGTGCTTTGTGTTTCTTGGTGCTACTTTCACCATAAACATTTTAAATTTAATATCTTTGATTTCCCTAATTTGATTTTTGTCATTTTGATCTTGCTTCATTTATTGAAATATACTCATTTTTCTAAACCAAGTGTGGGATTTATTTGTGTGGTGTTTTCACTGATTTGCTTTCTGAAGTTTTGCATAAATACTTTACATGTTGCCTTCAAATTAAGCCTGACTGGTCTGTGCCAAGCTACCAGGGGGTGAGCACAGGTTAATTTGGGGGTTGCTTGTGCCTTACTCTCACTAGGATTGTAGTTGCTGCTTGACCAGGGCTTACACACCAGTCAACCAACAACCCGATTTCTAACAAAGAGCCTGTAAAAGTATGATCACATCACAGTCATCTGACAGAACTTCATTGACCCATTTACCATACTTAAAGCTAGCTCCATCCTCTACAAAGGCAAGATGACCAGCAACCCTGCATACTTTGCTGACAAGCTCACTATCTGCAGTGACTTTTGACGAACTGGGAGCCAGAACACAATCGCATTGGAGACAAAGGTACTCCCAGGGCCAGTAGCAACAGCCCTATGTCCACCAGGACCATCCAAACACTGCTCCAGTTTAGGAAAGAGCTGAAGACACACCTCTTTAAAGAACACTGCATAAGTATGATGCATTAGCCCACTTTGACTCGGTGACATATTAAGGATTTAGGGGCCCTGAGCCAAAAGTCGTTTGGGGTCCCATGTTTGGAACCGTTTTAAATTTAGGATCTAATTTCAGCTCTTTTATGCCCTCTTTGGCCAGGTCACTGACAGTGCATAGACACACACATACAAATTCTAAATGTGTTCATATCTAATAGTCAGGGATGTGATGTTTATTTTTAATATTGTAACACAACAACAGCTCAGTGAGATAAATGCAAATGATCTTTGTGACACTCTCCCGTTTCTCATATGTGAGAGTGATGGAGCGGGTAAAATGTTTTCCTTTTATATACCCAATCCATTTATGTATGTTTGAATTAAAACGATTAATAATTAATCATAATAATTAACAGTGTGTTGTATGGAAGAATAATCAACCTTATTAACCGAGAGAATACACGTGGGATTGCTTTGCATGGCTAAAATAACATGTAAACTAAGTTCGTATGCATATTAATAGGATAAACGTTGCTTATGTGATGTTATCGTGAATTATGCTTAAATAAATGAGTAGCAGTGGCTTTGAACGTTGCATATGGCTAGATAAATGCACACACATATGGGTATTATCAAGGGAAATAACACAGTTTAACCATTTCAATGTATTAATGACGTTTTGTGTTCCTTTGCTTAAGTTGACCATTTGGGCCTGCTATAAAATGGCCGCCGACTGAATCAGACCTTTACGAAGTAATATCAATGAAGGGAAAGGAGAAATGCGCCTGCGCAAACTTCAGCCGCTGCGACCTGCCGGTGAACAGTCATCGCTGTGCCCATCAAGGCTGCTCCAGGCGAAAGGCCAACCCTTCAACAGAAATTGTTGCAAACTGAACTGTGGATTACTAATGTTCCCATACATTCGTTTGGAACTTTTAATATGTGGGAGTGACATCGAATGTTTCCTAATGCATTAGAATGTATTTCAATTGTCCAATAAGAACCTCCGAAAATGACTATGGCAACATTTGGAATGTAAATTTTAGTATAAATAATAGTAGACTAGAGAGGTATGAGCGCGACTTCTTGAACGTCATTGGCAGTATCCTGATGTTATGCTGACGGAGAGGACGGTGACTCTGCATGATAGAACAGAACTTTGACGATTTGACTGAGGACCAGATTCTGACTTAGAAAACGACAAATAGCCAGAATAGGTAAATATGACAAAAGATGAAATTTACTAACTAGGTTTTAACCTGCATTTGATTTAGATAAAGACATATTAATTAAATTCATGTGTCGGGTTGTTCTTTCATTGAAATGTATTATTGGTTAATTTCAGAGAATTAAGGAGTCATTAAGCTAATCCCAACAAAATGATTCATTGACCTATATACCTATATTTCCTTGATGGGAAGGGAAGCGAGGGTTTTGTTAGTGGTGATAGAGTTCCCATCAAGGGAAGCAGTGTAGTTCGGAATAGACGTTTTTCCCCTTCTGAGTAGGTGCGGATAGATTGATTAGAATGAATGTTGGTGTTATGGGCCCCACCAGCGGGTGATGTGTGTGTGTGTGACTGCGAAATCACTCTGTCTGTGGTAATAGGGGAAATTTGAGGAACCCGAACTGCACCAGTTTTTCTGGTAGCTAGAGATGGTTTTTATTGTTTTGGTTTAATGATTTTTTTTGCATGTATATAGCTTATCGATTATTGATTGGTAGTGATATATGTACTAACACTATATGTTGAAGTTGTATTGAGTTTTATGTTGTTGGCACGACTTCTGGGATGTAGGAAGTCGGGAATCAGTAACAGTTCCGTAGCAGAGCAGAGGTAAGCGCTGCTCTCGGGAAAGACGGGATTGTGGTTGCCCGTAGGTACACGGGAGAAACGTGTGACAACTGAAGTTGCACGACGCATTGTTTGGGTTCGATTCGATGACATCGCCGTGTGTTACCATTAGTGATATTCTCTGTGTGAGAGAAGTGTGAATGATAGCGAAGGGTACCTGTGAAATTTTGGTCTTTAAGTACCTGGAAACCAATTGGCATACCGATAACGCTTATCACTGAAAAGGTAGCAGGTGTTCTCTGAGCTTGTTAGAAGGACAAAGTAGAGGTAAGCGCTGCTTTGTTAACGTGTGTTATAATTCTGTAGTAGGACAGACTATTCGCTGTTCTCGGAAAAGACAGGATTCTGTGTGAATGTACTACAGTTTCTTGTGTGAAAGTGCGTGAATGAAATAGCATTCGGGTTAATTGTGAAACTCTGGTCTTATTTCTCAGGAGCATTGCGTTTCCAACTATGTGTCTTACTTCTGGAGAAAGAGTTCATTGATGCTTGATAGAAGGGTGAAGTAGAGGGATGTGCTACTTTTTCAACGGAAGTAACGATTCTGTAGTAGGGCAGAGGTAAGCGCTGCTCTCGGAGAAAACAGTATTCTCGTGAGAAAGGTCTATTGCTATTCTGTGGTTAGCGAAGCAGACAATGGAGATGTTTATATGTTGTAACTAACGGTGTTGTAAAAAGTGAAACAAAGTCTACTGAATAGTCTTGTAAAGGAGGGGTAGACTGGAGACAGGAGTCAGGAGCAGGAGCTGCTGCAGCAACTGTTGACATCAGAAAGACCGCACTGGGATTGGACAGCTAGTCAGAAGTGTAAAACGCTCTGGATTGGTACGTTAGTGTAAAGCAGCGCTAGGATTGGGGAAGTACAGGGTGACGTAGACGCTCCAGGATTGGTGCGTTAGTGTGAGTCGCGCTGGGATTTGAGGATTGTGACAGTGAAGTAGACGCGCCAGGATTGGTGCATTAGTGAGAATCGCGTTGCTATTGGACTAAATATTGTACAGTTGAAGAAAAGACTAAGGGTTCACGGAAGAAAAGAAAATGTATTATCATTCAGCCGAAAAGAAGAAAAAATCCTTGTTTAGTAAAATAAAAGGATGGTTTGTGAAAGACAAAGAGATTGTGACTAGGGAAGGACAGTTACTTCCTCCGACAAAAACACCCGCATCCTTCATGGTTGCGAAATATGGATACCATACTTGCATTTGATTAGATAATTGGGCAAAGTACACAAAGGAAGACAGAGTTTTAGCGTTCCCAGAAAATGGTTCGTTTAATTTGGCAATTTTAAGGAATTTGCGGGAAAGAATGATGAGCTTAGATCCACGGCCTAGACCGACACAGTTTGAGGCTTTGACTGAGTGGGAAGATGAGATGCATGAGCGGGAAAAACAGAGAAGTGGCAGTAGATATAGATATATGTTCGGACGGCCAAATGATCGTGAAACTCATTGTGATCGAATGAGGAGGTGGCGAGACGCAAGTGTGCCTGAAGGACTGTTTCCCGTAAGAACTGCAGGGGAAAATGAAGGAAGGAAATGTATAGAGAAAATACATAATGTAGAACCTAGAAGGTATGGAGCAAATGAATCAGAGGATGATGTCTTAGATGATATGTTTTACAAAAGCCCACCTCCGTACAGACAGGAATCAGAGATACTAACCTCAGGTACTCCAGTGAAGGAAACCCTGCGAATCATCAAAACAGAGGTTATGACTCCAGAGGTGAAGAGAAGGAATTCTCTTAGGGAAAGAGAGATGGAAAATAAGGCTGAGAGTGAAAATTCCAGAGAATTGGCAAAAACCACGTTAGAACTAACAGAGAAAATAAGAGAATTGACCAAAAATCTAGAAGCAGTTACAGTCCCTGTAACCATAGGTCCGGTTATGCCCATTTTTGAAAAGCAGAAAGAAAGCGAGCATGGTCTTACAGTTCCGTATGTAAGCAATAGACAAGTGGAACAACCCCTAATGAAAGCAAGGGAGAATCCATGGAGACACACAATAAGTGAAGGTGAACTAAATGTGTCAAATAACCCGTTTTATAGTCCTGATTTTGTAGAGAGAAACAGAACAGTAGGAGGACCAATATTAGAGCCACAGAGAGTGACAGAACCAGTGAATGTAGAAAAATCAGTAGGTATAACTACAGATGAATTGAGCGAATGGCTGAAGGGCTTACAAGGGAAAGAGAAAGAATCCCAAACCATTGATGTGGCGAATTTACGCATGGTGTTAGAAGAATTAATAGTAGGGACAATCCCCACAGAAAAGCTGAAATATTATCAGGATGAGGAGCTGTTGTTCTTATGCAAAAGTGTCACTTGGAGAGCAAAGAATTTACATAACAGATTAGAAAAAATATCAAGTGAAATGGGAATTGACATGGACAAGGTGAAAGCTTTACAAACCCTTACCGAGTGGATTTCACAGAAAAAGATATTGAAAATCTCAACACTGCAGGACGAATAGGGCAGATTAAGGACATAATCACATTGTTAAGGAAATGGGGAGATGTGGACAAATGGAAAAGTAGGTGGTATAGAAAGCGAGATGATACCTCAGACAGAACTTTCCCAGCATTTCCTGTGAGAGAAAAAGAGAAGGTAGTGACAGAGTTTCCCATGAGAGAGATTCCAGGAGGAGGATATGTGCATGTCCCATGGACAAGACAGGATATTTTGTCATTTACAAATGACTTCCCTCGATTGCGAGAAAAGCCAGTCGAGTGGTACAGACAGGTAGACAGATTTGTTAAGCTGTCAAAAGTTCTGTGGATTGATCTAAATAGCCTATTTGATATAATAGTGCCAGCAGACTTATGGGCAGAATGCAAAATAGTCATAGATTGGCCAGTTAAAGAATACCCGAGAGATCCCAAAACAGGAGCACCAGACCCCGAGGTAATGAAGAAATATGAACAAGTTATGGTATTTTTGAAAAACAAAGTGCCTCCCAAAGAAACAGACTGGGTAAAAATAGATCAAACACATCAGGAAGTGAAAGAATCAGATCATGCTTACTATGAAAGACTAATACTAGCCTTTAAGCAGTTTAGTGGAGATGAGAATCTTGGTGAGAAGGACCTGAGTAATTTTGTGTACAGATTCGTGTATGGTTTACGTCTCGAAATCAGTGAAATGATTAAGCAGCACACAGTTGATTGGCAAAGCAAGAAAATTGATGAAATCCTGAGACATGCCAAATACTTTAGTGATGAGATTGAGGCAAAGCAGCGAAAACTAAAAGAAAAGGCAATGTGGGCTCAAGTGAAAGTTGCAGAAAGACAGGAAGCTCAGTTAGTCGAACAAGCCAATAACCCAGGAATCAAACCGAGATTTGGCCCAGGAAAGGGGAAAGGTAATATAGAAGAAGCTAAAAAGAAGTTTCCATGCCACAATTGCGGAAGGTTAGGGCATTGGAAATCCCAGTATACATATCCACCAAGTACTAATAATGAAAATCCATCATTGAATCAACAGGTGCAGTGTGAGGTGAGTGGCCCACCGCAGCAACAGCAGAAGGCTGTTAATCCACAGAATCAGGTGCCAAAACCGCCATTACCGCAAAGCAGAAATACCCAGAAATATAGCAAAGAAGTGGGATTCTACAATAAAGAACAGGTAAACAAACCGCAACGCGCAAGCGCTGTTTCACAATATTGGCTGCGAAATGACAAGAGAGATTCAGAGGAGAAATATTGACGGTGCCGAAGAGAGGAAGAAGAGTGCGTGCATGGCGCAACTCTAGAAATAGATCAGACACGGCCATTTGTAGATGGGAAAGTTAATGATGAAAACATTACTTTTCTAGTAGACACTGGAGCTACGCGATCAACTGTCAGGTCAGCAGATGTAAAGAATCTTCCTCTTTCGGATGAAACAATCCAAATAGTTGGTGTGTCAAACACCCAGATTAGGACTTACCTTACAGAACCCGTGAAGGTTAAAATAGGGAAATTCACAGACATGCACCGATTTGTGGTGTGCGACACCAGTCCTGTGAATTTGCTAGGAAGGGATCTTCTGTGCAAGATGAATTGCACTATATTCTGTACCCCAGATGGAATAGCATTTGAGACACCAGACGAGGATCTACTGTATAAAATGACAATAGCTAATCAAGAGAATGGAATCACAGGAACTTATACAGTATTCAACCCTGATGAATTACCCAAAGAATTGAAACAGACTGTAAAAGCAGGAGTCTGGGATTTTACTGGAGAAGATGTAGGCCTTATGAGAAATATAGATCCAGTAAAAATTACACTAAAAGAAGGAGTAGTTTATCAAAACATTCCACAATACAGACTGACACCTGAAATAATTGAAGGAGTGACACCTTTAATTGAGAAAATGATTCAACAAGGAGTTTTGAGGGAAATAATGAGTAGTCCATGTAACTTACCTATAATGGGACTGAAGAAGCCTAATGGGAAGCTCAGGATTGTGCAGGATTTGAGAAAGATTAACAAAATTGTTGTGTCATGTTGTCCCATTGTTCCAAATCCATCAGTGATTTTGTATCAGATTCATGGCAGCCAGCCGATTTTTGCATTTCGGTTTGGAGAGCGTATTTTGGCCTGGTGCCGAATCCCACAGGGGTACACAGAGAGACCCTCAATTTTCAATCAGTTGCTGAAGAGATCTCTGGAAAGTCTAACAATGCCTGAAAATTCGGTTTTGGTTCAGTATATCGATGACCTACTGGTGGCGTCGAAAACACGTGAAGCTTGTGAGACAGACACGATAGCTTTGCTGAATCATTTGGCAGATGAAGGACTAAAAGCATCTCCGACAAAATTGCAATTCTGTAAAAAGGAAGTACAATACCTAGGACATAACATTGACAAAGGGCTGAGAAAAGTAACAATAGACAGAATCAGAATTATCAGAGGAATGAGAGCCCCAATGACACAAAGAGAAGTGAGAATGTTCCTAGGGATGGTTGGCTACTGTCCTCAGTGGATAAGTAACTTTTCCCTGATTGCCAAACCATTGGTAAGGTTGACAAAAAGTGAGGTTAAAGACCCCCTTGAATTGAACAAAGAAGAATTGGCAGCATTCAGACAATTAAAGGACAGCCTTTGTGAAGCCCCAGCTCTTGGTATGCCAGACTATGAGAAAGAGTTTGAGTTGTACTGCAGTGAGAGAAATGGATGTGCACTCTCAGTGTTAATACAGAAACATGGAAGATTGAGGAGACCAGTTGCATATTTCTCGTCAATGCTAGATCCAGTGGCTGTAGGTTTGCCAGGATGTCTGAAAGCAGTAGCTGCTACATGCCCAAGCCTGGAGCAAAGTGAAGGAATTGTGATGGGATATCCAGTAAGAGTGTTTGTACCTCATGATGTGGCGATCCTTTTAACAAGCAGCCGAACACAGTTCATGTCACATAGTCGGCTGACTAAGTATGAGAATGTCATTCTAGGTGCAACCAATGTAAGTCTGGAAAGATGTGTGAATGTGAATCCAGCCACACTATTGCCAGATGCAGAGAGAGTGGAGGTAAGAGATGATGTTGATCATGATTGCTTGGATGTGCTTGATTTTTGCACAAAACCCAGACCAGACATAAAAGATTTACCATTGCCAGAAAGTGATTATGTGTTGTTTGTGGATGGATCTTGTTTGAGAATGGATGAAGGATTGTTGAGTGCAGCATATGCTATATGCACAGTTGCAGCGGTCATAGAAGCATCACACTTGAAAGGAGTTAAATCCGGTCAAGTAGCAGAACTAGTGGCATTGCAAGGGCATGCAAAATTGGGAAGAATGTGAGAGTGACTTTGATAACTGACAGCCAGTATGGCTTTGGAGTTGTCCATGACTTTGGCCAACTTTGGCTGCAGAGAGGCTTCCTGACCTCAAGTGGAACTCCTATAAAGAATGCAGAAGTGGTTGGAAAATTGCTTGAAGCAATACAGTTGCCCAAAGAACTGTTGGTTGTAAAATGTGCTGCTCATAGTCAAGGTAGTGATTACATCACTACTGGGAACCTATATGCCAATGACATGGCTCAGTACTGTGCCCGAAACCAGTATTCAATCAATAGGGCAAAGGAAAAGGAAATGTTTTCTTGCTCCATGATGTTTACTAACGTTGTGGGAACATGGGAAGAAGTGAGGCCGTTGCAGGATGAAGCAGGAGATGAAGAAATGAAACAGTGGGTAAAAGCAGGTTGTGCACCAACGGAGAAAGATCATGTGTAGGTCTATCGGGATGGAAGACCAGTAATGCCTGATAGCATGATGTCAACCATGGCACAGATGTATCATGGCCAAGGACATCTAGGGAGAGATGCCATGATAAGGGCCTTTAAGCAGACCTGGTACAATGCAAAATTCAGGTTGATAGCAGAGAGTCTCTGTCAAAGATGCCTGATATGTCAGCAGTACAATCCTGGAAGGAAAACAGTGGTGAGTCTAGGCACAATAGGCCGAGAGGGAGGACCATTCACCAGAATGCAAATAGATTTCATTGAAATGCCCCCTTATAACGGATTAAGGTATGTTCTGGTGATAGTTTGTCTGTTCTCCAGGTGGGTGGACGCATACCCAACACGGAGAAATGATGGAATAACAGTGGCCATGCTATTGTTAAGGGAATTCATCCCAAGGTTCGGGTTCCCAGTGACCATTGAATCAGACAGAGGAGGACACTTTTACAATGAAATCATGACATTGATTTGTGAAGCACTGGGTGTACAACAAAAACGACAGTGTGCCTATCGACCAGAGGCTTCTGATGTGGTTGAACAAATGAATGGTACGATCAAAAACAGAATAGGGAAAATGTGTTTAGCCACAGGAATGAAATGGCCTGATGTCTTGCCTCTAGTCTTGATGACAATCAGATCTACTCCAGACAGAACTACAGGATTGAGTCCCCACGAAATTATCATGGGACGGGCCATGAGACACGTATTTGTTCCAGTCAACAAATTGATGACAATAACTGATGACATGATTTTGGATTACTGTAAAGGCCTGGCTGACGCAGTCTATTCTGTGTTTCACCAGGTTGGAGCGGATGCCACCACCCTTGAAAGAAAACCAGCCCATGACCTGAGCCCAGGAGACTGGGTGAGAATAAAAGTCCACAGAAGAAGGAATTGCTTGGTTCCAAGGTGGGGAAGGCCAAGGCAAGTTATCCTGACCACAACAACTGCTGTGAAGTGTGCTGGACTGAAAAATTGGATACATGCAAGTCACACTTTGAGAGTTCCAAATCCAGCAGACAGCATTGGAAAAGAATATTTTGATGATTCGGAATCAAGTGATGATTCAGACAACGAGAATTCAAAGACAAAAGAAAATCCCGAAAGGGGGGAGAAGGGGCCAAGACTAGCTCCAACTCCAAGAGAAGAAATCCTGAGGGAAAGAGTTCAGATTTCAGATACAAGTTCAGATTCTGGAGACGAGAAAAACGCCAGTGGCGAACACAAAAAGAAGAAGAGAAAAGAAAAGAACATTTCAACAGAAGTGACATTCACACCAGAGGAAAGAGTAAGAGAAGTTCCACCTGAGAAAATTCTTGAAGGGAAAGAAGGGACAGAAATCGAGAGAGAGGGACAGATTTCTGCGGAAGACCCCCGAGGAGGTGTAGGGACATCCAACACTGAGTTAGGTGAAGGGACAAGCAGCAAGCAGAAAGTTTGCGTGTCAGAGACCTGAGGAGGGACAGAAGTAGGGCAAGCACAAGAGGTGGAAAAAGAAACTGGTGAAAAGGAAAAGCCAAACGAGACAGAACCTGAAGACAGTGAACCAGAGGGTCGAGTTCTGAGAAAGAGAACTCGGATCGAGGAAAGAAATAGTAAAGACAGTAAAGAAGGCAAACCAAGAAGAAAGGCTAAAGGAGACCTTTGGCCAAACAAGATAAAGAGACTGAGATATCGATTGACACGAGTTAAACCCTCAAAAGCTGAACAAGTGAACAAAGTGACAAGTCAGCACAAAGAAAAGGAGGGAGAGACAGAAGTGTCTGAAGAAAACAAACGATCAAGAAAACCAAACCAGAAGCATAAGTCACCTGAATGGACGTATGTGGCACTGCTTGAACAAGGAGAAGAGGTAGATAGTCAAGGAAATCCAGAGGAGACTTTACTGAAAGTGGTGGAAGAAGAACAAACAGCAGAAATCCTGAGAGTTATCCTATCCGATATTGGAGAAGAAGCGGAAGTTCAGGAATTTCTGTATGTGGATGATGAGAAGGAAGTGAAAAACGACGAGATGCCAAACTAAGTAAATTCAAGAAGGTCTTTGTAGAAAATATAAAGGATTGAATAAGAAATTGAAGGACTGGGATAACCTGATAAGTGCGTAGCTCTTTCAGGTAAAAGTACAAGGAGTGGAGTAGAAGAGGCTAAGTCAAAAGACACGGTCAATTTAACAAGATGGCTAACATCGATGATAACAAGAGTAGATGTACCTTTATGAGAAGATGGTGTAAAATGTGTTGTTGTTGTACCGGATTATTAATGCTTCTTTGGAGCGTACTTGCTCTATTGATTTCTTTCAAAGTAACATTAGATACACTAGAAGGGCATACAGAGAATATGACTAACGTAGTGAAGAGTTCACAAAAGGTAGTTCCATTTAGAACAAGCACTGAACATATACACAAGGATAGGTCTATAACTGATTTTTCTAGCAATGTGTTTTCAAAATTATTGTATGAATATGTAAAAACAATGGATGTAAGGGATTGCTACGTATGTATGCAGTTGCCTGCCTCTGTTTCAGAAGGAGTGACTTATCATCACCTCCCAGCAACTTATGGAATAACGTGTAGTGTTTTAACAAGTATATTTTATCAAGTAGGGAAATTAGAATATAATCTGTCAAATATAGATAACATTCTTGGACAATTGCCCATGAATAATGAATTGAATCCTACTAAAACTGCTAATGTATTAGGTGAGATTTTTATAGAAACTAAAGAACTAACCTTAGAATATATTTTTAGAAACAATTTAACTTGCAGTTTGAAGAGAGAAGAGAAAACATTTCTAGACATGGTTGAAGAAAGGAGATTGAGGATGCATAAAAAGGCAGAAGGACATGAAGAAGGGGAAAATATTTGGGACATAGATGGGAAAAGGGAGCTGAAAGGTGAAGCTAGACCAACAATAGCTATAGATACACCACAGAAAGGCAAATTATGTATTATGAGGGAAAGTTCCCAATACGATTATTATTATATAGGGACAAGTGAGTGTCATGATACATATTTTATTGCATCCGGATGGGGATTTAGAGGCGGAGAAGATCCAGTCTTTCCTGGATTGTACTACATTTGTGGGAACAAGGCTTATTACAGGTTGCCTGACCATTGGTATGGCACATGTTATGTTGGCCTGGTCTTTCCAAAGATCTTTCACATGGATAGAGTAGGAAATAATGGACAAAATAACCTATTAATGCGTAGTAGAAGAGAAACTTGGTTAGAAATTGTAGGTGACATTTTTGGAGCCTTGATACCAGGAGTGGGAATATCTTTGAATGCAAATAATATTCGGAAATTGTCAACCATAGTGGATCGCTTGTCAACAAGCACCGCTGGGGGATTTCTTTTGGTAAACACCGAAATGGTTGCTATGCGTGCTATGATAATGCAAAATCGACTTGCCCTTGATATGTTATTGGCAAAAGAGGGTGGAGTCTGTGGAATGCTGAAAGTTCAACATTGTTGTACTTACATTCCTGATGAAAGCAAAGATCTAAAGGTTTATATCAAAAATATTACAGAACTGCATGATGGACTAGTACCACTGGAGGTTAAAAGTATCTGGACTAAAATTAGTAATAAGATGGCTGCATTTGGAATGTAAATTTTAGTATAAATAATAGTACACTAGAGAGGTATGAGCGCGACTTCTTGAACGTCATTGCCAGTATCCTGATGTTATGCTGACGGAGAGGACGGTGACTCTGCATGATAGAACAGAACTTTGACGATTTGACTGAGGACCAGATTCTGACTTAGAAAACGACAAATAGCCAGAATAGGTAAATATGACAAAAGATGAAATTTACTAACTAGGTTTTAACCTGCATTTGATTTAGATAAAGAAATATTAATTAAATTCATGTGTCGGGTTGTTCTTTCATTGAAATGTATTATTGGTTAATTTCAGAGAATTAAGGAGTCATTAAGCTAATCCCAACTAAATGATTCATTGACCTATATACCTACATTTCCTTGATAGGAAGGGAAGCGAGGGTTTTGTTAGTGGTGATAGAGTTCCCATCAAGGGAAGCAGTGTAGTTCGGAATCGACGTTTTTCCCCTTCTGAGTAGGTGCGGATAGATTGATTAGAATTAATGTTGGTGTTATGGGCCCCACCAGCGTGTGATGTGTGTGTGTGTGTGTGTGTGTGTGTGTGACTGCGAAATCACTCTGTCTGTGGTAATAGGGGAAATTTGAAGAACCCGAACTGCACCAAGAGGTCCTGTTTGATTTAAAAGAATTGTTTTTATGGATGTTGCATGGAAAAAAGCATACCATTTCTCTGCAAAATGTCGATAATAGACTCTCACCATGCACCCACATTAAAAATAAATTAAAAGGACAATATTTAAAATAATCGGTTTAAGAATTAGTCAATCTCATCAGGACAAGTGTCTCTGCAGAACTGAGCTGGGTCTATCAGGGGGCCTGAAAGGCTGGTGCCCAGGGCCAGAGACCACTTTACCCATGCCTTAAAACTTCTCTGCTTTCAATCTCAGAAACCAGCTGCCACTCTAATCCCTCACTTACTATTGCCTTGACTATGACCCTGTACCAGGTGAAGATGAACTTCCAATGCTGCAAATTCACTTTCATGGTAAAAGGATGCTTTTGCCAAATGAATTGCCTTCTAGCTAGTTAGCCACTCATAAGTTACAAAGACCTAACTGTTCAGCCTCCTCGTCATCAACCATAAATGAGACACTTAGCTGAGGGACACAACAGGCTGCCAAAGTGAGAAGGGGTCATGGAAGGGTTTACTTGGGACATCATCTGAAAAAAAGCAAAATAGGTACTGCAACACCTTGGGACATACAAAGTCCTCAGCTTCCTAATCTTGTGTAAAGCCTTAGGCAAGAAGTGGAACAGGGAAGGAGCAAACGGCAGCCATCAAGGTCATTGAGGAGAAAGGATCCACCTCCAAGTCTCTGGTGCATTCCCCATCTTGCATAACATAGGCATCAAAGGGTTCTGTTTGGAGGCATATATGTTGATTAATGGAGAACCCAAACGTCTTTTGATATCCTTACTGGAATAGAAGCTCACTGAGTATGGAAACACTCAAATTAGACCATCGGCCGATACATTTGTTCTGTGCCCAGTTAGTAAGAGTGCTGAAGAGAATGTAGGGGAGACTCTGCACTCAACAAAATGGTTGGCAACAGGAGAGCCGTGGAGGGAGGCAACTTCACAACCTGATTTTCTGTTCTCACAAAAATCATTCCTTGATCTGAGCAAACACTGTCATTCTCACATTAATTATTTTCCCATTCTTTAAATGACTGCAGACCCTGAGCTGATGCCAAGTGCAAAGCGAGACTCCATCTTCTGAGGCTAGCCTCAATTGTCATAATTGGTGGAAATATTGTCTGAAGCTCTACCTACATACAAATGTGAGCTTCCTTCAGGCACCACTGGAGAGAAGGTTTCAGAAGATTTCAGAGAGTGCTTGAAATATATAGGAAGATAGATTTTCTGAGAAACACACTCCTAATGCCCCAACATTTGTT
This sequence comes from Triturus cristatus, assembly GCF_964204655.1. Taxonomy (NCBI): domain Eukaryota; kingdom Metazoa; phylum Chordata; class Amphibia; order Caudata; family Salamandridae; genus Triturus; species Triturus cristatus. Next base: position 319,110,332 of record NC_140588.1, read on the forward strand.
GAACTAGAGACTTGAGATGAAAGCTGACCCAGGGAAAACGAAACACATAGCCCCCCATGCATAGAGCAACCACAGCCACTCATAGACCTGAGCATTCTTCGGCCTTAAGAGAGATTTTAGCTGAATCCTGGGATCTAAAGCACAAGCAGATGGATGAAAAACATGCCATACTTAGGTATAGAATTGAGCACCAATTAACTCATCCTGAAGGTATGGAAGAGTGTTTGATTTCATTCTGGTTTATGATTAAGCCAAATGCGTGGATCATACTACACCCCAGAACTCGTGTGACAGTGATAGAGGAAGAGAATTTGGGCCTGATTACGAGTATAGGTGGCATTTATCACTCATAATAAATACTGATACCATGGGATACATTATTTTTCGAGTGCAAATAATACCACCTAGTATGAGTTGTTGGAGAATAATATGCGTATTTTGGTGTTAAACACACCAAAATCCACATGCTATGGTAAATACCGTATGGTTTTCCCCTGTTAAATTTCAACATGTTTGACCTACCGAAACTCAATGAAGGATGAGTTGTTAAACACATCCAATAATTATCGAATGTATTAAGTAATGAACAACTCGTAATTCCAACCCCTGCTTAAACGGGGGTTTAGTCACGAGTTGGAATTAACCACCCAACTCATAATCAGGCCCCCAGTATTTATCAACTCCCTTCAGATGCAGAACCATTGATGCCAAGCCCTTCAAGAAAACACTTTGGGCTGACTTCAGTCCTAAGGGAAGGACTCAGAACTCTAAAAAAGAGATCCATTTAAAACTGCATGCTTGTTGGTCGCTTAAGGGCACAGAAAACAACAGAGTGCTTATATGTAGACTCTAGGTGAGTGAGGTATATTTAATTTTATTACTCTATCTGCCTGCCAATCGCTTATGTACATGAAGGACAAACTTTATTTACAAGGACTGTGATGAAAAAGAGTTGAAGAGGAACTGATGCCGCAGACCATTCATTTTACCAAGCTGCAACAAGCCGGTAATCCACTGCAAATTAAGCAGGGTTGTATGACGTTACCACGCATGCCATTACAATGCCTGCCGTTACAACGCATACCTTTACCCCTACTTGCTGTCGGGGGTGAACTGGAAGTTGGAATAGTATACTTTACTATTCCAACTCCAGTGTGGGCAACAGTAGGGAAGGTGTTGGAGTTAACCCCAACACCTTCTACCCCCTGCAACAAGTCTTTCGCGTTGTAATGACATGAGTTGTAACGGCATGTCTTGTAACTCTTCCGTTGTAAAGGCTGTTTCCCATTAAGCATGCTACCTTTCACCAAATATTGGGAGTATGAATTTCCACAAAACATCTAAGCAAGAGAGCAAAATATACCATATTTCAGTCCAGGTAAGAAAGTCTTAACCACTTTCTAAAACCTTCAAATAGCTTACCCACCAAACAATACTTTGGTCTTATGTCTTTTAAAAATCTAGCCTGCCACCTGCTTTGCAATATTTCAGAGTGCTTTCCGCTGTTAAAACTGAACTCTAAATTAAAAAAAATTAATAAAAGTAAGTCCTGTACTGTTCTGTCCCTTGGCTTCGCCAGGACATTTTCTCAAGCATTGAAGGTGCAGGGCAGTAGATCAATAGCATTTGGTAGCCAGGTATTCCTATCTCCTGGTACCTACGAGTGAGGGAAATGTAGCTTATACTACGACTGCACTTAGTATTTCTACAAAACAATGAATATTGATAACATGTCTTGACTTCATTAACTCTCTGAGACATCATCAGGGAGGTTTGCAAAGGCTGTTGCACTCTCATATACCTCTCAAGACTGACACACATCTCATCACAACTATGGAGAAAGAAGGATAGCTTACCAGCTCTGTAGCTGGCGGTCAAGGAAACACAAATATAGGATATTCAGCAGAGAGAAAGATGCGTGGACAATCTTGTGTCCTAAAGGAGGAGAGAGATTATTGAGGAGAGGTATGGTCACAGATCTGTGGTTGACAGATTCATGATGCAGAGGATAACACACTGCATCCTAATGTACATGGATGACTAAGGCATGAGGTGAGGTGCATCTCTTACTTGCAGTAGGTCTTCAAGGCCACATGCCATCTCATGATCACGTCGCTATTGTTGAGTTGAAAAACACATGATGGACATCTCACCTGCTTAACATGTTAGATATGTATGATGGGTGGATGTTAAAAAAAGGTTGTTTGTGCTTGAGGCTGCAGACATTCTATGCTTAGGTGAGTTGGCTTAATTTCACCTAGGAGAAAGAGTTGGCTGATGCAGAAATAAAGAGTACCATAAAACGCAGTCCCTTTTTAGCTGAATGCCATCCCTTTTTCGCTGAATGATAAGAAAAAAGTATATTTTAATGTAATTCTCACAAGTGCTGCATGGTAGCGATTATCCATGAAAATATTATTCATTGTAACTTCTTAGCATATTATATTAACACGTGTTTTTAATATGCTGGTTTAGCAAATTACATAGTATTATTAATATATCCAACCATGCAATGACGATAATAATTATCATAATTATATTCATAGGAAATCTTTTGTTGACTGAGTAAACACTCTAATATGGGAGTTCAAACCGTTAATATTTGCACATTTTACAATGGAACATCTCAAATATTTCGACATGCTCCGCTTGTTATTATTCTTCCCCTTTCTTTTACACAGCTTAAAAAAAAATTACATCTCTGTAAACAGAAAATGGCAGCTCAGTGACATTATTAGTCGAAGTCACTCCTGTAACAATACCAACTCAAACAATAGATGGAATAGATGTCGCACAGTGGATTCTACTAAGGGCATGACTATGAGTACTCTTTTATTTCTGATGTGGCCGATAAAGAAGTTACCAACCCCATCCGAATTATAAGCCAAGTGGGTACACAGCAGGGTCTGCATTTGTAACCCAGGGAATTCGACTGCTGAAAGCAGCTAAAATGTCCAGGTGAAAATCTTTTAGGGAAGAGATAGTTCTGGGGGGATCAGACGCCATGATTGAGATCTTTCTGGCAATTCTTCTCTTCTGACCCCTTTTTGTTTGTGTGCACGAGGCAGTGTCACATCTGCAATTTGCTTTGAACTGAACTAATTCTACCATGTCAGAGTCTTATTTTTATGACTGTATTGTGGCCTTTTGTCGTTTTGGTCTTGTTTGGTTTAGATAAAGATTACTTATTTTTCTAAACTGGTGTGGTGTCCATTTGTAGTGTTTTCAGTGTATTACGGTATGTGTTCACAAATGCTTTACACACTGCCTCTGAGATAAGCCTGTCTGCTTGTGCCAAGCTACCAAGGGGGTGAGCGGGGGTTATTTTAGAAGTGTATCCCCCTTACCCTGAATAAAAGCAAGGGTCCCTATTTTGACAGAGGTACCTACCTCCGCTAACTAGAGACCCCCATTTCTAACATAAAGCGTCAGAGAGTGGCATACAGCGTAGTAGAGGATTAAAGAGCGGAGTTGCATAGAGTACAGTATTGTGTGAAACAGTGGAGCTGCATAGAGTGGATTGGTGTATAGTAGCATTGAGTGAAGTAAAGTCTCGTACTGTGGGTGGAGTGGAGTAGAGTGGATTGGTGTAATGTTAATGTTAATGTTACTGGGTACTTATAGAGCACACGGCTACTCCCAGGAGTGTCCTGGCGCTAGACAAAAAGGAACCAGTGACAGAAACCAAAACTGAAACGCCCCGAAGCTGCTGAACAATTATGCAAAAAGCCAAGTTTTTAAGCTGCGTCTGAAACTAAGGAGACCCTCCTCCAGACGTAGAACTAGACGCAAGCTATTCCAAAGCCGAGAGGCCACCACCTCTAACGTAATGTGGAATAGAGTGTATTGGTGCGCCGTAGATTAGAGTGGCATGGAGTGAAAAGCACTTGCGTAGCATAGGTAGTAAACTGTTAAAAAGTGGAGTGAGGTCTCGTACAGTGGAGTGTAGTGCTGTGTCCTATAGAAAACTGTTGTATAGTGGAATAGAGTGTTGTACATTAAATTGTACGAGCAGAGAGTGGGGTATAGAGTTGGACAGTGGCGTGTACAGGGATAGAGTTGAGCTGAATACCATACAGTGCCATGGAGTGTATTAGACTTTTAAAGAGTGTAGTTGTATAGAGTGGAGGAGAGTGTCCTAAAATGGAGCGGCGTAGAGTGGAGTGACGTACACTGTAGTGGTGCAGAATGGAATACCGTAAAGTGGAGCAGCATAAAATGGAATAGCGTACAGTGGAATTCCTCACAGTGGAGTGTAGAAGAGTGGAGTGGCACAGCGGAGAGCGGAGTGATGTGCAGTGGAGAGGAGTGGAGTAGGGCATAGAGGATTAGCGGTGCATCGCATAGAGTCAAGGAAACTGTTATAAATTGGAGTGTCATCCCATTCAGTAAAGTGGAGTGCTGTGTCGTACAGTGTTGGAAACTGTGGTAGAGTGGAGTGGAGTCTTGTACAATGGAGTGTACGGGCAGAGAGTTGGGTGCAAATTTGGACAGTGAAGTGTACTGGGATAGAGTGCAGTAGAGTCTAGTATAATGGCATAGAGTGTAGTAGAGTTTTGCAGAGTGGAGTTATATAGAGTGGAGATGAGTACACTGGAGTGTCGTAGGGTGGAGTAGCATACAGTGTGTTGGCATAAAGTGTAATAGCGGAGAGTGTAGTAGCATAAACTGGAGTGGTGTACTGTGCAGTGGCATAAAGTGTAATACTGTATAGTGTAGCAGTGTACAGTGGAGTGGCATAAAGTGTAATAGCATATAGTGTACTAGCGTACTTTGGAGTGACATACAGTGAGGTGATTTAGACTGGAGCAGTGTATTGTGAGGTGGAATAGAAAGTAATAGCATGCAGTGGAGTACAGTGGAGTAGGGTGGAGTGGAATACCATACAGTACAGCGGCAAAGATTGAAGTGGCATACAATGTAATAGGGTAGAGTGGAGTGGCGTCAAGTGGAATAGCATAAATAGGGGTATAGTGGAGTGGCATAGAGTAGAAACGCATAGAGTCAAATAGCGTAGAGTAGAATAGCATAAAGGGGAGTGGAATACAGTGGAGTGGTGTTGACTGGAGTGGTGTACAGTGTAGTGAGGTAGAGTGAAATAGCATATAGTGGAGTGGCGTAGAGTGGAGTGGCGTCCAAAGGACTGGCAAAGAATGGAGTGGTGTAGAGTGGAGTGGTGTACACTGGAGTTGTATTAAGTGGAGTAGCATATAGTGGAGTGGCATACAGTGGAATAGCATAGAGTGGAGTGGTGTACAGTAGAGTGGCATAGATTGGAATTGCGTATAACGGAGTAGCGTACAGTGCAGTGGCAGACAGTGAAGTGGTGTAGACTGGAGTGGCATACATTGGAATGGGGTAGAGTGTAATAGCATAGAATGGAGTGGTGTCCAATGGAATAGAGTAGAATGGAGTGGGGTAGAAAGGAGTAGCAAACACTGGCGTGGCATACAGTGGAATGGCGTAGAGGGGAATAGCATAAAATAGAGTAGTGTATAGCAAAGTGGCATACAGTGGAGTGGTGTACACTGAATAGGCATAGAGTTGAGTTGCATACAGTGTAATAGCGTAGAGTGGATTGGCACAGAGTGGATTTGTGCACAGGGTAGTAGTGTAGAGTAGAGTGGCACAGAGTGGAGTGTTGTACAATGGAGTGGCACAGAGTATAATAGTGTATAGTGAAGTAGCAGACAGTGGAGTGGCGTATTAACAGAGTGGTATAGACTGGAGTGGTGTACAGTAGAGTGGAGCACATTGGAGTATTCCAACTGAATAGTGTAGGATGAAGTGGTGTAGAGTGCATTGCCATACACTGCAGTGGCGTAGAGTGGAGTAGTGTACAGTGGAGTGGCATACAGTGGATTAGCGTACAGTGGAGTGTTGTAGAGTGGAGTGGTATACAGTGGAATAGAGTAGAGTAGAGTGGAGTGGCGTACAGAATTGACGTAAAATGGAATAGCATATGGTGGAGTGGCGTACAGTGGAGTGAAGTAGACTGCAGTGGGATAGAGGGGAGGTGCGTACAGTGTAAGCACGCGAGTGTAGTGGCATACAGTGGCGTTAAATACAGTGTAATATCATAGAGTGGAGTCTCATACAATGGAAAGGCATAGAGTGGAGTGGTGTATAGTGGAATAGACTAGAGGAGGGGCTACAGTGGAGTGGCATATGGATGTATGTGAATTTGAGCAGCAATGTAGACTGTGGTGTGCAGAGTCACACAAAACAGTAGATTGTGCTGCCATGCATTTCTCTAGATTTACCGTTCAACACAGGGCCATGCATAGTGGTTTTGCGTTGCTTTGAAAATCTGACTTAAGTATACCACACTCTAATAATATAGCTGGCACTTAGTTATATTTTGGGTCACAGTATATCGTGATAACTTTGCAGGATACGATGCTACATGGCGATGACAAGCCAGTATTTAATTGGGTAATGGCTGTTTTCAGAGAATAAAAAGGCAGCCATATGTAGATTAAGATGTATTCTATTTGTTATGCATTTTTTTTATAGGTTTCCACTGGCATGTGACCATAAATGGGTCTTTCAGTTGTTCATGTGGCAAATCTGAAACTTTACAGTTTTAGATTATTTTTTGGGCTTCTGTGATACTTTTAGTAAGCTTATGCTACATATAAAGTCCAACTCCAACGACATCCCCCCCTCACAGGACCTCTGCGACTCCCTCACGGCCTTCTTCCACCGCAAGATCGCCGACATACACGACAGCTTCGCAAACCAGATGCCTCCACCAGCCGCAGAACCAACGCCCACCACCGCCCTCCTCAGTCACTGGACCTCCGTCAACACCGAAGACTTCACCCAGATCATGAACACCATCCACTCCGGCTCTCCATCCGACCCCTGCCCTCACCACATCTTCAACAAAGCAGACACCATCATCGCACCCCACCTCCGAGACATCATCAACAGCTCCTTCGAATCTGCCACCTTCCCTGAGAGTTGGAAACACGCTGAAATCAGCGGCCCATCTTCCTGCTCCCCTTCCCGGCGAAGGTCACTGAGAAAGCAGTCAACAAGCAACGGACCAACTTCCTCAAAACCAACGGCTCCCTCGACCCGTCCCAGTCTGGCTTCCGCAGCAACCACAGCACCGAGGCCGCCCTCATCGCCGCCACCGACGACTTCAGAACCCTGCTCGACAACGGAGAAACTGCAGCCCTCATCCTCCTAGACCTCTCAGCTGCCTTCGACACGGTCTGCCACCGCACCCTAAAAACACGTCTCCACAACACAGGGATCCAGGGAAAGGCCCTGGACTGGATCTCCTCCTTCCTCACCGACAGAACCCAGAGAGTCCGCCTACCCCCGTTCCACTCAGAGGCCACCAAGATCATCTGAGGCGTACCCCAAGGCTCATCACTCAGCCTGACACTCTTCAACATCTACATGAGCCCCCTCACCGACATCATCTGCGCACATGACCTCAACATCATCTCCTACGCCGACGACACCCAGCTGATCCTTTCCCTGACCAGAGACCCAGTCACCGCAAAATCCAACTTCCAAGAAGGAATGTGAGCCGTAGCCGAATGGATGAAGATCAGCCACCTGAAACTGAACACAGACAAGACGGAGGTCCTCATCCTTGGACCATCCCCCTCCGCCTGGAAAGACTCCTGGTGGCCCGCCGCCCTGGGCACAGCACCAACCGACCACGCACGCAACCTAGGGTTCGTCCTGGACTCATCGCTCACTATGACCAAGCAAGTCAACGCCATCTCCTCCTCATGCTTCAACACCCTCGCATGCTACGAAAGATCTTCAAATGGATCCCCACAGAAACAAGAAGCACTGTCACCCAAGCCCTCGTCACAAGCCAGCTCGACTATGGCAACGCACTCTATGCAGGAACAACGGCCAAGCTACAGAAAAGACTGAAACGCATACAGAATGCCTCCGCACGCCTCATCCTGAACATCCCCCGCCACAGCCACATCACCGCCCACCTGAGAGACCTGCACTGGCTCCCCGTCAACAAGAGGATCACGTTCAAGCTCCTCACCCATGCACACAAAGCGCTCCACAACGCCGGACCCGAATACTAAAATTATGAACTTTAATTTGAAAAAACAAATAATTTTTTGCACCATTTAGTGGGAAGAACAAATGATTTAGCTATTGCCTGTATGTCAACTGAGTTAATCACCTCTTCATGTATGTTGCATCTTGCAACATAATTCAGTCTCTTCTGGGACATAGTTGATCTTTGCCAGGTTTTCATTTGGCAGAGACCACTGAAGTTCCTCTCGGAATCACAAGAAGATAGTTGAATAACCAAAAGAATACATAGTAACTGTTCTACAGATGAAAAGAAAGCTCTCTCTCTTGGAATACATTTTTCGGACGTATGACTGCCATTTGCGCCTACTTTGCCCGCCCCTGTGGCACTTTGGTATTACAGAAGGGGCCGCAGACACTTGTGCGGCTATTTTTGTAATACAAATAGTGCTGATGCAAATAAAGCACCAGCGCTAACTTCAAGGGGGCATTCCCTTATTTGCATGGGGGCATGCCCCATGCAAATGAAGGAGTCCCCTTGCCTCTGCACCTGCCCGGGATTACGGATGCGGGCGCATAGGTAAAGAAGCCCTCTGGAGGCGCACTGACAGCCCTCCGCAGTGGGTAAAGGGGGTCCTCTGGACCCTCCAGGCATCCCTTTGCAGGCGTGTGCAGTCACTGACTGCACCCGCCTGCAAACATATCTCTAAACCCCTTTAGAAATGCAGGCAGGTTGCCACCTGCACAGTGAAACACGCAGCTGCTCCATATGTCACGTGAATGTGCTGCCCCCAGGGAAGCACAAGTACGCGGCTGCCCTGGGGGCAGCGCATTCCCCATAATGAGGGGCATTTTCCTTCATTGCGCCGGGTGCACCTTTTTGAAGGTGCGCCTGGTGCAATAAATGAAAATGTACCATATGTGTAATGCGGCCTCTGTTTGAAATGTCAAGTGGGATGAAGAGAAGCTGTATCTAAGAGTTCAAAATACTGAGGGCGATAGTAGTCCCTGATGGTTGTTGGATGAAAATTTTTTGCTGCTTCATCATCTATTTGTTTAGGGATTTGCCGCAGTTGTGGAACTTCAATGGCATTGAGATGTTACTTAGCAGTCATGTGGTTATTAGAATTGAGCAGACTGTTGAATGACTCAGCAATACAAAGCTTTAGTATTGCACTTTTTGCTACAGCCACCACAGCTAGTAGCCATGATATAGTTTGCTGGTGTTCTTGCATGGCAATATTTAAACATTTCAGAAGCTGCAGTCCTTGGAGAGCAATCTAAAGACCTAGAGCAGTTTTTTCTCTCTGAAAGTGTGCCAGCAAAACACAGGCACGAGCAGACATATCACCATTGGAGATAGATGTTGATGTTCTAGGGTTTCCAGAATAGGTTTGTAATTATGCATTACTTTTTATACAGCTTTTGCATGGACTCTTGGAAGTGGTGTTGAACACATTGGGCCCAATTCACAGAACTAACTTATCATAAACTTACTATCATTTTGGTATGCACAGAAGGCACTTACTCATTTTGGTATTCACAGAAGGCACTTACTCATTTCGGTATTCACAGAAGTTAGGAGTCCTAACTTTAGGACTCCTAAATGCCTTCTGTGAATACCGAAAGTCTTAAAGTTAGTATTTTTCTCAGTTTAGGAGTAGTAAAGTTAGGACTCCTAACTTTAGGACTCCTAAATGCCTTCTGTGAATACCGAAAGTCTTAAAGTTAGGATTTTCCTCAGTTTAGGAGTAGTGAAGTTAGGACTCCTAACTTTAGGACTCCTAAATGCCTTCTGTGAATACCAAAAGTCTTAAAGTTAGGATTTTCCTCAGTTTAGGAGTAGTGAAGTTAGGACTCCTCCCAGGGTTATGCTGTGGAAAGTTGGGGCATTCACTGGCACGGTCTTTGCCCATGATGTGGCTGAGGTACTGGATCAATATTTTGAGAAGAAGTGGGGGAGTATGAATGTGCAGGTGAAGGTATGGTTTGCTATGAAGGTGGTCCTGTGGGGGGAGTGTATGAAGGTGATGTATAGAGTGAAACAGCAGCTATCCCGGGCACTCAATGTCATGGAGAAGGAACGTATTGTCCGCAAGCAAACTATGGTTGTGCAGCTGTGGCTGGCTGAGTTGAAGGAGAGTAGGCAGGATTTGTTAGAGACGTGGGACAAAATACATCCCTGTCGGACGCCCCTCCCTAACTTAAAATGCCTTGTACATTTGCCATCCTGCATAACCCTTACTGTTGTCAGCCAAAAAATGAACTAAAGAAGGATCAATGCCCATATTTAGCAAAATAGTCCACAGCTTCGACCTGTTAACCAGATCGAACGCTGAAGAAAGGTCTATAAAACCATGTATAGCTATCGTATATTTGCTTATTATGAGATGTAGATTCAGACACTGATCCAGAGTACTTCTACCCTTTCTAAATTCATATTGGAGGTTAGAAAGGACCTCATTTTCAATCACCCAGTCTGTGATTTTGGCCAGAACGACTTTGCCGAATATTTTCATGTCAGAGTCAATTAAGGATATGGGTCTATAACACCGAGGATCCCCTCTCTGGTCCTTTTTTAAAAACTGGGCTAATTGTTGATAGGGCCCAAGATGCAGGAAATCCCTGGGTACCCGAGGCATTATAGAAATTGGTTAATATCCTTTCCCAAAATTTGGGATCACATTTATAAAGATCCGCCGGCACACAATCAGGGCCAGGTGCTTTATTATTAGATGTCTCTATGATTGCCTTTTCTACATCCGCCTCCTCAAATAACAGTGGGAGAGAGTCTGCTTTATTCTATTGATTAAGACATCAGAGTTATATTTGTAAGCAAATGTATTATGCTCTATTTTGATTCTCGTGTCTATAAGACAGTTTTGAGTATTCCAATGTAATGCAGTAGCCATTGTGCATTTCATAGCCAGTTGATTAATGCTGTTTTGCAAGACAATAACTAGGGAATGGTATTTCAACAGTTACATTGTTTTCAATTAGGTTTTTGACACTGAGCGGCTAAGCTTCCTGAATGTTATTCTAGCGAACTTCATATTTGTGTATATGATCATAGTTTCCTTTAGTGAATCTGACCTTTTGATTGTTATTATAAAAATGTATCAAATTACCTTGCTTTGGTGCTAACCCATATATTTACTTTATTATTTATTTAAAGCTGATTTGTACACACTATTGGTGTATTGCTCCTCATTGAGTGTCCTTATTGACTTATATCCGAATATTTTGGATTGAGTGACAGCTGTCAGTCCATTACAGTGGCTGTCTCCTGTCACCCCGAGAGTAGTTGACTGACTGCAAGATATCGCTAGCTGGAAGGTGGCAGAGGAGTGAAATATGTGAAAAACGGGGAGAGACAACAAATTTGGGGATGACCTGCAGGCTTCCGCAGGAATGCTAGATGAGCTTCTGGAACCCCCTAATGCCCTGCCCCTGTGAGCTGTGGGATGGACGAGAGGGTGGGAGGGATAGGATGCTAGATTGGGTGTCTGCGATTGGTGAGTGCTACTACCATGTGTGATGGAATGGGAGCAGTACTTTGAACCGGCTATTGCCTGATGCCATTTCATTTGATATTCGACGATTTCCCGTAAGGCTCACCTGTTGATTATTTTTCTTACTTTCCTCTGAGTTTTTACAGAACACATTTACTAAGATTAATAAGGAGTGGTTCACTGTGGTTCAGGTTTTTTCTTTCGGGCTCTGGTTTATTGTTTGTTTCTTCACATTTATGTTTTCAAACACTGGTGTAGCTTCTTTACTTTTCCTTTTTTAACAGTTGATACCGATTTGGTAAGGTGCAGGACAAGTACAGGTGTGTCAGTACCACTCTGGTCATTACACGATGTATCTACCAGCAAATTGTCTTTCTTTGTAACACAGTCATTTGTTGCAACATGTTTTCTTTTTCATTCTTTTGAAAACAGGCCCCTGAAGAAGGGATTATGTGAAAATCCCGAAATGCATTGGGCTCCATCAACCTCAATCGTCATTTTTTGTAACATTACAATCTCAATTTTGATGATATCGTGAGATATTCGTTGAGCAGCAATTTGTTTTTCACAACATACAGTGGTTTAACTTTTGACTTTCTGTTGGAAATCTTTTCTATTTGTGATGTTTTTTAAAACAAACTCATGAAGTAAATGAGTATACATCATTAGTATGAAAAACAGTTTTGTTCTCTTGTGGTTTATTTAACCAAAAAATTCTATTGCGTGTTTAGTGGACTATAATTATAAGCCATTTCTTAGCTGTGCATCCGGTATACAGGTGCATCCCATCTGCATTTTCATCATTTCATTTGTACACCTTGTAGTCCTTTAATGTGTTATGGTGGAGCACGATGGGGTGGGAGGGTTTTTTTTTTTTTTTTTAAATACCACTATGTTAAGCTTGTAATATTTGAATGGCAATTAAAATGTATACTAAAGAAAAAAAATAACATACTTTTCATGCTAATTTAAAAAAAACTGGAATTTAGGGTTTAGAGATGAGGAGAGTTATGGGAGATACTGATGACTTGATGGTTCAGGGGGTGTGGTTGGCTTGATCAGATAGTATAATATGACATGGCCTGTCATTGTACAGTATAGTGTATTATGGTATTATATGGGCTGGCATTTTATACTATGGTATGAGCTTTTATTGTATGGTATGCCCTGTCATTGTATGTATAATAGAGTATGGATTGTCCTTTTATGGTACGTTATGGCCTGTTATTGTATAACACAGCATGTTATGTTATGTTAAGGTTTGTTATTGTATAATATGGTATGTTCTGGTCTGTTATCATACAGTAAGGTGTGTTATGTTATGGTCTGTTACTGTACATTATAATATGGTGAGAGTATGGTGTAGCATGTTATACCACCTAAGAACTGCCAACAGCACCTATACACATGCATTTAGCCAAGCGCTGATATTACTAATTGGCACAATTTAAAAACATATAACTAAAGTTTGCCTTCCCAAATTAGGAAGGAAATCAGAATTACACAGAATACAACTACAGTGCAGACAAGCCATAAACAAGTACACCCTTAGTGAATGGTTTCAATTTAACCCCTTACCTGCTGGGCCTTTCCCCCCCAATGCTGAGTCTTTTTTGGCTATTTGTAGTAGTTCGTAATTAGGCCTCTGTAACTTTCTGACCACATAAGGTATCCATGCCAAATTTGCGTCCTTTTCTTCCAACATCATGGGGATTCTAAAGATACCCAGGGTTTGTGGATTCCCCTGGAGGAGTCCCATAAATTAGCTAAAATACAGCTATATTTTGTTTTTTTGGGGAAAAATGGGAAAAAAGTGCTGCAAATGAAAGTGTCTTAGTTATTCCCTGCAAATGGTATCAAAAAAGGGTTTGTGGGGCTGAAATCACCATTTTCCCAGCTTTTCAGGAATGACAGACGTTTGTCAAAAAACCAAAATATTTTACACAGTTTTGGCATTTTTCTGGGACATAGCCTATTTTTGCAATTTTTGGTGCTTTCAACCTCCTTCCAGTTAATGGTAGAAATGGGTATTAAAGCAATAATGGATCCTGGAAAGCTATACATTTTAGAACAGTAGATGCAATGCTGAATTAAGCAAGGGGTCATTTGTGTAAATCCATCAAGGATTCATTAAAGAAACTAACAGTTAAATAGAGGAAAAATTTAAAATTAGTTGAAAAAAACAGCCTTTTGTGTAAACGTTTGCCTGTAACTTCTTCTAATTATGGCAGCTATTTAAAAGCAATATACCGTTTCATCCACTGGACCTTACTGGTTGTGGGGATATATAGGACTTGTAGGTTCACCAAGAACCCGACGAACCCAGAGCCCAAAACTGAGCAGCGTCTTACAATGGATTTTTATTATGTACCGGGTATATAGCAATTATTCTGGGAAAATGTATACATGGAAAATTCGGTATGAAAGACTCCTATGTATTTCTGAAATGGGAACAAAATGTAGAGTTTAGAAACAGTATATATTTGCATATTTCCAAAATTGGGAATACTCATACTAGCATGAGAATTTGTGGTCATTTTTCAAAAATACTTTTTTTCCCCCATTCTCTTTCATTTGGAAGGCAGAAATGCATCAAAAGTCAATAGGTAATAACAGTTGCTTTACAAATCTGAATTACCCTAAGTCTCCCGATAAAAATCACCAGGAAACGGCTCAAAACGCAACGTGAACACATCACATTCTCACAATGAAAAATGACCCTTGTTTTGCAAAAAGCCTAGCTGTAGTTTTTGAACCCTAGCTCTGCTTGCACCTAGGGAAACCTAGCAAACCTATAAATGTTTGAAAACTAGACACCCAGGGAAATCCAGCATGGGGTGACTTGACTGGCTCTCACTAGGTTCTGTTACCCAGAATCCCTTGCAAAGCTAAAAAAAGAAATTTTAAAACATATTTTCCTCACATTTCTGTGGTGGAAAGTTCTGGAATCTGCATGGATCCACAAAATTCCACCCAACCTATGTTCCCCAAAGTCTTCAAAGAAAAATGGTACCTCACTTGTGCGGGAGGCCCAAGTACCAGCAATAGGAAATGGTCCAAAACGCAGCCTGGACACACCACATTTTTGCAGTGAAAACTGACCCTATTTTTGCTAAGTGCCTAGCTGTAGATTTTGAACCCTAGCTCTGCCGGCACCTAGGGAAACCTAGTAAACCTATACATTTTTTAAAACTAGACACCCAGGGGAATCCAGGATTGGGTGACTTGGCTGTCTCTCACCAGGTTCTGTTACCCAGAATCCATTGCAAACCTAAATAATTGACAAAAAAACTAATTTTCTTCACATTTCTGTGGTGGAAAGTACTGGAATCTGTGTGGATCCACAAAATTCTACCCACCCCGCATTCCCCAAAGTCTCCTGAGAAAAATGGTACCTCACTTGTGTGGGAGGCCCAAGTACCCGCGACAGGCTAGGGCCCAAAACGTATTGAGGCGACATCAAAATTGCCTATCACAAAACAACCTGGTTTTGCAAGGGGGGTCACCTCGGTTTTTGGCCCCATGCTCGGCAGCCAGCTAGGGAAACCTATCAAACCCACACATTTCTGAAAGCTGGATATCCAGGGGGTTCTAAGGAGGCATGGCTTGCGTGGATCCCCCAACGCTTTCTTACCCAGAATCCCCTGCAAAACTCACATTTAGCTGTAAAAATCACTTTTTCCATATATTTTTGTGTGAGAAAGTTGTGGCATCACCGGGTAGACATGAATTTCCTACCATCCAGCGTTCCCCAAGGTCTCCCGATAAAAATGGTGCCTCACTCGTGTGGGAGGCCCAAGTACCCGCAACATCAAAATTGCCTATCACTTACACTGGTTGGTTTTAGCACCTCCAGAAACGCTGGCTTCAAATCACAAATACTTATCAAAGTATAAAAATATTGAAGCCAAGCCTTCTGAAGGTGAGCCATAAAGCCATGTCACTGCACCAACCGCTTTATTTTCCATTCACACGCCATTCACACACCACACACAAGACTTCCATACTGCCAGCCACAGGCCCAAACAACCAAATCACTTTTACTCACACAAACATACGCCGCCATGCAAGGGCCCATCACATTCATATGCCACAAGACATAATGAGTTGGACTACATTTTACCACCTGTCAAGTCTCCCCCTCCTTCTTTCTGAACGTTACTGAACGCATGCCGAGTGAGCCTTTACTACTGGCTTCCAAGACAGCCACATGAGGCTCAGGAGGACATGTCTTTTATGCGCCTTTGGCACACTCACTATGTTAAATCCAACTCCTTCCAGTTTGTGGATGCAAGTTTGGGGGTGTCCGAGTATCCTTATAGGCTATATCTCAAACTGAGCTAGTATATCTACCTTTGAAACTAAGGGAAACATGGTGGAACTTTTCGAAAGATAACATCATAAACTATGAAGAACAGATGAATGTGAAACTCGGGTAGTCCGTGACAACATGGCATATGTCCAATCCACCGTTATGTGCAGTGACTGTAATGCACTTATCATACAGCAAACTGACCATCTGCTAAGTTCTAACGGAGAATGAACATGACAAGCAGCATTGACCCATAAGTGCTACAGTCAATTCAGTGTGAGTTTGGCAGCAATGGATTTGAATCTATGGGTGAAGATGAAGTCAGGACGTGTATCTATACTACCTTTACTATCTGCCTTCCACCTCTGCAATATTCCTCAGAAGAGCACACCTACTGTAAGCTGTTCTAACCCGTTCGCGTGTCTATCCTCAGAGTCCTGACTAATCCTGTCCAATTACGAAGAGAACCTATACTAATGCCTTCCATCTCTAGCTACTTGAAGCTTGAGTGAACATTTCTATCACGTGCTAACAATGCTCTCACAATGCTCTATCCAACTGCTTCCAGTTTGTGGATGCAAGTTGGGGGGTGCCCAAGAATGCCGCAAAAACATTTCTCGAGCTGAGCAAGCATATCTACCTTTGAAACTAAGGCAAACATGCTGGAACTTTTCAAAAGATAACATCATAAGCTATGAAGAACGGATGAATGTGAAACACGGGTAGTCCGTGACAACGTAGCATATGTCCAATCCACCGTTATGTGCAGTGACTGTAATGCACTTATCATACAGCAAACTGACCATCTGCTAAGTTCTAACGGAGAATGAACATGACAAGCAGCATTGACCCATAAGTACTGCAGTCAATTCAGTGTGAGTGTGGCAGCAATGGATTTGAATCTATGGGTGAAGATGAAGTCAGGACGTGTCTCTATACTACCTTTACTTTCTGCCTTCGCAATATTCCTCGGAAAGCGCACCTACCGTAAGCTGTTCTAACCCATTTGTGTGTCTAGCCTCAGAGTCCTGACTAATCCTGTCCAATTGCTAAGAGACCCTATACTAATGCCTTCCATCTCTAGCTACTTGAAGCTGGAGTGAACATTTTTGTCACGTGCTAACAATGCTCTCACAATGCTCTATCCAACTCCTTCCAGTTTGTGGATACAAGTTGGGGGGTGCCTGAGAATGCCGCAAAAACATTTCTTGAGTTGAGCAAGCATATCTACCTTTGAAACTAAGGCACACATGCTGAAAATTTTCAAAAGCTTCCTAAAGAGAACAACATAAACTATGAAGAACGGTTGAATGTGAAACACAGGTACTCCATGACAACGTGGCATATGTTCTGTCCACTAGTATATGCAGCGTGAGGACTATAATGCACTTATCAATTGGCGAACAGAACAACTACCACGTTCTGAAAGCAGATAAAGGTGTTGAGAAGTCCATGATTTCATGAAATAGAGAAAGAAATATTCGGCAGCCGCTTGCGTAGTGAAGGAGTGGCCCACAGACAGTAGGTATCCATTCACACCAATTGAAAGGTTTACCTATTGGCAGCTCCACCTCAGTCAATTTCCCAGTATTTTGTTTTAGTGTGATACAGCTTACAGCAAGTAGGAACACAGAAGGCAGGCTTACTTGGGCACTGGGGACAGTAAACACGAGTCTCCCACCTCTTTCGCTGCATTTAGCACACTTTACAATGACGACATGGTCGCTCCTTTTTGGGAGTTGCATGAATTTTCTCAGCAAAGTGTCGCTCCTGCAGCCTTGCCACGTCCTCCAGAACACATGAAGTGGAGGCTGCTGCTTCTGTAGCAGTAAGACTTTCAATCACAGACAACTGAAAGTCAAGGAAAGACATGAGTCTTCCTGTGGTTGTCTCACGATAAACAACATATGCATTGTATGTTGCCATCTGGATCAGTGCGAGTTTTACGACTCGCATTGTATGGCTGAAGAACCTGGTCGTTCTTTTCCACTCCGCCCATGTACTTGTAATCAAGTATACAGGTGGGCTTGTGGACTTCGGCCATCTGACCCCAAACCGTGACAGGGGAAGTGCTCTCAGCATGAATTGTAATGAGCACATACACATCACGCCTATCTGAGAACTTGACTGCGAGCAGTTCGTTGGAACGCAACGCAGTGCTCTGGGATTTCTGGAGCTTCTTACAAACAAGCACATGCGGGAATCCTTTGCGGCAACAACGAATTGTACCACAAGCCACGGTGCCAGCTTTGTAGAACTCACTGAACAGCTCTACTCCTGTATAGAAATTATCCACATAAAGGTTATAACCTTTGTGAAGAAGTGGTTGGACAAGCTCCCATACGATCTTTCCTGTGACCCCTAGCATGGGAGGGCAACCTACAGGGTTAAGAGTTGTGTCCTTCCCTGTATACACTCTCAAGCTGTACACATAGCCAGTCGAGCTCTCATACAGCATGTACAGCTTGATACCATAGCGAGCGCGTTTGCTCGGAATGTACTACCTAAACAGCAGCCACCCTTTATACAAGATCAAGGACTCATCAATGGCTATATTCTTACCAGGAGTATAAACCTCTGGAAACCTGGCAGACAAATGTTCCACGACAGGCCAAATTTTGAACAACCTGTCATGGTCTGGATGGTTCTGGGGCAATGCAGCAGAATTGTGCTGCAATAGCAAAAAACGATCTCTGCTCATGTATGGTGCGAAGATGGGGGTTAACCAAACCATGCGAGTAGACCAGTAGGATAGCAAGGTTGATTTATTCACTATCCCCATTTTAAGCGTGAGGCCCTTAAATATCTTCAACTCCCCTAGAGAAGTGGGAGTCCACTCAGAAATTGTTCAGCATGCAAATTTGTTTGCTGCACAATTTCGTCTAGGAAGTCAACACCAAAAAAGAGATGGAAGTAGTCAATTGGGAAATAAATTGCCGTATCTACTTTACATCCAGCGTCACCAGTGAAAGGCGGAATTTGGGGCTGAACAAAATTGGGAGACTGCCAAGATAGTTCTCCGTCTGTGCTTGTGGCAGCACGTGCATGCACTCTGGGTTGCTCTAACCCACAGGTACTCATAATACGGCCCGCGGGCCGCCAGCGGCCCGGCAAGCCTTCCTTGGCGGCCCGCGGACCATGCAGACATCGTACCTGTTTTTTTTTTTTATAAAGTGTGTCAGCAAACACCGCCGGACTCCGAGAGAGACTGCTCTATGGGGGCCGGGAGATTCCAGGATAGAGTGGAGATGCAGGGGCGCTAAGAAGAGGTGAAATACAACAATGCCTCATTAGCAAGTAAATGGTCTTTTAAAGACCTGTGAAGTACTCCGGTGAGGCTGTGTGTCAGCTCGGTAAGCTGTCTCAGCCCGGGCTGCCACACATGCGGGGTGAGGTGACAGAGGACAGCAGGGTGTGAGAGCCCGGTGAGGTGACAGAGGGCAGCAGGGACTGAGAGCTGGCTTTTACATTACACAGGGAGAGGAGGGAGTGGAGGGGGGCTGTTTATGGGCTGGTTTCGGGGAGGTGTAGACACAGTATTGTGCACTGCCCGAGGAACAGAGAGCTAGAGATAGACAGAGATGGACAGGGACAGACTGACAGATAGAGGCAGAGGCAGGAGGCAGGCAGCGGCAGGCAGAGGTAGGTAGAGGCAGAGACAGGCACGGAGAGAAGCAGATGGAGAGAGGGAGACAGATGGAGAGAGGGAGAGGGAGGGAGAGAGACGGAGAGGGAGGGAGGGGAGAGGGAGAGGTCGAGGGAGGTGGGAGGGAGGGAGATGTCGGGAGGGAGAGGGAGGGAGGGAGACAGAGGGAGTTAGACGGAGGGAGGGGAGGGAGAGGGAGACAGAGGGAGGGAGACTGAAGGAGGAAGAGGGATGGAGATGGAGACGGAGGGAGGGAGACGGAGGGAGAGGGAGGGGGAGACAGAGGGAGGGAGAGGAAGGGAGGGGGATGGAGGGGGGGAGACGGAGGCAGGAAGAGGGAGGGAGGGAGATGGATGGAGGAAGACGGAGGGAGGGAGGGAGAGGGAGGGAGACGGGGAGACAGAGACAGAGGGAGGGAGACGGAGAGGGAGGGAGAGAGGGAGAGGGAGGAAGAGAGGGAGGGGGAGGGAGATGGAGAGAGGGAGATGGACGGAGGGAGAGGGAGGGAGGGAGACGGAGGGAGAGAGGGGGACAGAGGGAGGGAGACAGAGGGAGGGAGAGGGAGGCGGAGGGAGAGGGAGGGAGGA
The DNA here is from genome assembly GCF_964204655.1 of Triturus cristatus. NCBI lineage: Eukaryota > Metazoa > Chordata > Amphibia > Caudata > Salamandridae > Triturus > Triturus cristatus. Next base: position 319,130,414 of record NC_140588.1, read on the forward strand.
AGAGGGAGGGAGGGAGACGGAGAGGGAGGGAGGGGAGAGGTCAAAGGAGATGGGAGGGAGGGAGATGTCGGGAGGGAGAGGGAGGGAGGGAGACAGAGGGAGTTAGACGGAGGGAGGGGGAGGGAGAGGGAGACAGAGGGAGGGAGACAGAAGGAGGAAGAGGGATGGAGACGGAGACGGAGGGAGGGAGACAGAGGGAGAGGGAGGGGGGAGACAGAGGGAGGGAGGGAGAGGAAGGGAGGGGGATGGAGGGAGGGAGACGGAGGCAGGAAGAGGGAGGGAGGGAGACGGAGGGAGGAAGACGGAGGGAGGGAGGGAGAGGGAGGGAGATGGGGAGACGGAGACAGAGGGAGGGAGACGGAGATGGAGGGAGAGAGGGAGAGGGAGGAAGAGAGGGAGGGAGAGGGAGATGTAGAGAGGGAGATGGAGGGAGGGAGAGGGAGGGAGGGAGATGGAGGGAGAGGGAGGAAGAGAGGGAGGGAGAGGGAGATGGAGAGAGGGAGATGGAGGGAGGGAGAGGGAGGCAGGGAGATGGAGGGAGAGAGGGGACAGAGGGAGGGAGACAAAGGGAGGGAGAGGGAGGCGGAGGGAGAGGGAGGGAGGAAGAGGGAGGGAGGGAGACGGAGAGGGAGGGAGGGGAGAGGGAGAGTTCAAAGGAGATGGGAGGGAGGGAGATGTCGGGAGGGAGAGGGAGGGAGGGAAACAGAGGGAGTCAGACGGAGGGAGGGGGAGGGAGAGGGAGACAGAGGGAAGGAGACAGAAGGAGGAAGAGGGATGTAGACGGAGACGGAGGGAGGGAGACAGAGGGAGAGGGAGGGGGAGACAGAGGGAGGGAGGGAGAGGAAGGGAGGGGGATGGAGGGAGGGAGACGGAGGCAGGAAGAGGGAGGGAGACGGAGGGAGGAAGACGGAGGGAGGGAGGGAGAGGGAGGGAGATGGGGAGACGGAGACAGAGGGAGGGAGACGGAGAGGGAGGGAGAGAGGGAGATGGAGGAAGAGAGGGAGGGAGAGGGAGATGGAGAGAGGGAGATGGAGGGAGGGAGAGGGAGGGAGGGAGATGGAGGGAGAGAGGGGGACAGAGGGAGGGAGACAGAGGGAGGGAGATGGAGGCGGAGGGAGAGGGAGGGAGGGAGAGGGAGGGAGACAGGGAGACGGAGACAGAGGGAGGAAGACAGAGGGAGAGGGAGGGAGACAGGGAGAGGGAGGGAGGGAGAGTGAGACAGAGGGAGGGAGAGGGAGATGGAGGGAGGGAGAGACGGAGGGAGAGGGAGGGAGATGGAGGTAGGGAGAGGGAGGGAGAGGGAAAGGGAGGGAGGGAGAGGGAGGGGAAGGGAGAGGGAGGGAGACAGAGGGAGAGGGAGGGAGACGGAGGGAGGGAGACGGAGGGAAGGAGGGAGGGAGGGAGGGAGACAGAGGGAGGGAGATGGAGGGAGGGAGATGGAGGGAGGGAGAGGGAGGGAGGGAGAGAGGGAGATGGAGGGAGAGAGGGAGACAGGCAGGGAGAGGGAGAGACAGACAGACAGAGAGATGTGTGTATGCCAGGTCTGGTGGCTAAGTGGATGAAGGCGTCTACTGCAGGGGCCTGTGTTCAACCTCATGGACACAGTTTTTTTTTGCTCTAGCCCGCCCCCCCCTCCCCCACTGACCCCGCCCCCACCGGTGCGGCCCTCGGCCACAAACCACACTGTAAATTTAGCCCCTAAGAGAAAGTTTGTGAGTATCCATACTCTAACCTGTTACGGGTGTCCTGCTGCACAGACTGTGCTGGCAAAGGGACAGCACAACTGACATCATCTCCTTCAGAATCGCTGGATGATGAGTCATCGGATGGAACTGTGCCGACTGAAAAATCACTCCCAGATTCGGCTCCATTGTCCTCTCCCTCAGATGCTGTCTCAGTATCTGCTGTCTCAGTCTCTGATCCTGCCTCAGAGCTGGACTCCAGAACCAGATTTAGGGCCTGGGCAGCATTCATCCAACGATATGCCATCTCTGCTAGTGCCTAAAACTATCCTTTTAAAACACTGTCCTACGTAGAAGGCAGATAGGTTGTTGGTTTTAAAGTGTAGGTGGGTGTGTGCGTGAGTGAAGTGTTCAACAGTCAATAATGACGAAGTCACCTTACCTTTGCCAAATCCGTACGCTCTCCAAAAAGACTAAGAAAGAGAGAAAAAAGACACAGTATTACTTTACCTTGCCACATACCCATCATCGCAGCCTTTTAGCGCTGGTGGGAGCCAGTGCAACCATCATTTTGCAGCAAGATTCCTACAGGTGAACGTGTGCTTTACAATTGCACACTATAACCTCCTTTGACTCCCACACTACCATCCTTGCAAACGGGTCCCTCATCTCTCCACAGCCCCTCTCTCAAAAATAAATTTCTTCTGTTTCAAAGTGTTTCTACTGCGTGGCTTTACTAATCCACTTAGCTATCCACATAATACAGAACTGTTCGTTCCAGCATGCCTGCCCTTTATGGCGTCAAAACTGCCACTAGACAACAGTCCGATATCTCTATCTAGCATGATTTTTTTTTTGTACTCTGGAGTAGTTCCCCACTTTATTGCCTTTCATGCAACTTCAAAGAGACTCAATGTAGTTCTTTCACAGTCTCATATTTTCTGCACTGGGAAATCGCTCTGTATATATATATATATATATATATATATATATATATATATATCAAACAATTAATTCACAATGTCAGTGCGCTCAATACCTGGTGCAGGCAGCAACAGGTAGAATCCTTACCCGATATTTAAATTTAGAAACACAAAAGATGCCGCACTCCAGAGACTGGTTTCGGAGTTGCTTTATTTTCACCACCACTACCACCAGTCGTGGTGAAAATAAAGCAACTCTGAAACCAATCTCTGGAGTGCGGTATCCTTTGTGTTTCTGAATATATATACATATAGATAAAGTCAAGTCAAGTCAAATAATCTTTATTCTTTATTCGGATAAAAATATCCATAAAAGCACAGTTCATCACTACCAATGGCAAATACAATACAAGTTTTAAAATGTGTAAATATACAATATCATCCAATATGAATGCAAAATTACAGTAATAAAATCACAATAAAAAGGTTGGAAAAACCTGCAAAATCTAGCAGCATGAATAACACAGTATGAGGTTTAGACCAATGTGCAAAGTCGGCAGTATGTTACAAATAAAGTGCAATCACATGCATTAAGTCAGACAATTATAGGCATCAAGGTACAGATATAATTTAACTAAAACCCCATTTCCAATTCTACCAATACTAGCAGCATTATCAAAATATTTAGTTACGGGCAATATTAACGACCATTATAAGAGCAAGGGTAAAAGGTGGATTTCACTAGGCAGTGTTACAAAATTTGTGGCACATTAGAGTTCGTTCATGATATATAGATAGATATATATAAATCCTGCTTTGCCGATCATACTCCTTTCAAACAGGAACATACGAATGCAGACCCAATTTCTGGTGCAATAAGTTTTATTTCGTGCCACGCCGCTGCATATGGGACAGGAGCCGGTTTTTGCAAAAATCATGCTGCAGCGGGGACCCAAGCCCAGCACTACAAACCCACTGGGGTTTTATTTTTGAAGATAGTAACATTGACACGGCATCTCACTGAAGAAATACTAAGCACTACAAAACCCAATACACCACAGCGGTGGCCACGCCCATTTGGGCGGAGTCTAATACTGAAAAATGGTGCCGAAAATCGCCGTGCCTGTGTTCCTGCATCTAGTGCCTTTGATGAAGTTTTGATTACACGAAACGCGTCAGGCAAAACTGGATTCTATTTCTGTGATGCTGGGCAGCATCCTCGTTGTATTTTGCAATAAAGAAGTGTTGGCTATGGACTTACCTGTAGTGGGCTCTCTCCTCAGCAGGCAGACTTTGGTTGGTTTGATGTTTTGCGGCTTTGCCTGAGCCGCGGAGCGAGCCCCTGTGCTTTCAGCATGCCAGCAGTGACGCCAACCGACGCCGCTGCATATGGGACAGGAGCCGGTTTTTGAAAAAATCATGCTGCAGCGGGGACCCAAGCCCAGCACTACAAACCCACTGGGGTTTTATTTTTGAAGATTGTAACACTGACACGGCATCTCACTGAAGAAATACTAAGCACTACAAAACCCAATACGCCACAGCGGTGGCCACGCCCATTTGGGCGGAGTCTAATACTGAAAAATGGTGCAGAAAATCGCCGTGCCTGTGTTCCTGCATCTAGTGCCTTTGATGAAGTGTTGATTACACGAAACGTGTCAGGCAAAACTGGATTCTATTTCTGTGATGCTGGGCAGCCTCCTCGTTGTATTTTGCAATAAAGAAGTGTTGGCTATGGACTTACATGTAGTGGGCTCTCTCCTCAGCAGGCAGACTTTGGTTGGTTTGATGTTTTGCGGCTTTGCCTGAGCCGCGGAGCGAGCCCCTGTGCTTTCAGCATGCCAGCAGTGACGCCAACCGACGCCGCTGCATATGGGACAGGAGCCGGTTTTTGTAAAAATCATGCTGCAGCGGGGACCCAAGCCCAGCACTACAAACCCACTTGGGTTTTATTTTTGAAGATTGTAACACTGACACGGCATCTCACTGAAGAAATACTAAGCACTACAAAACCCAATACACCACAGCGGTGGCCACGCCCATTTGGGCGGAGTCTAATACTGAAAAATGGCGCCGAAAATCGCCGTGCCTGTGTTCCTGCATCTAGTGCCTTTGATGAAGTGTTGATTACACGAAACGCGTCAGGCAAAACTGGATTCTATTTCTGTGATGCTGGGCAGCCTCCTCGTTGTATTTTGCAATAAAGAAGTGTTGGCTATGGACTTACCTGTAGTGGGCTCTCTCCTCAGCAGGCAGACTTTGGTTGGTTTGATATATATATATATATATATATATATATATATATATATATATATATATATATATATATATATATATATATATATATATTCACTTAAAAAACCATAGGTTTCACACACGTTATAGTTAGGAATTAGCATTTAAAAAACCTTGCAAATTCACTTAAAAGACCATAGGTTTCACACAGGTTATAGTTAGGTGGACATTTCACTCATAAAAAACCAATGAAATTCCCCCGTTATAGTTAGATCAGATAACTCGCGCGCCCGCAATCCACTGCTCATGACGTCACATATTACATCACTGATGACATGGTCAGTGGCATCACTCATGACATCACTGATGACATCATCCTTGTGATAGAGTGGCGGTCGCGCGAGTTATAGTTATAGTAGGATTCGCTTGTGTACCTCTAGTTTAGTACTACCTACATATCTAAGTGCACACGGACATTGGAGCACATATACTGCATATTCCGTTTTGCATGTTAAAAGCTTCTCTATTTTATGTTTTCTGTCGCTAAAACCATCTTTATAGTGTTTGGTGTTAACCCCATGTGTACATGCTTTGCATATTTTGCATTTGTAAAAACCACCATTAGTTTGGAGCCAACTAGTTTTCTCCATAATTTCAGGGTTAGTATTTACTAGACAGTCCCTCATGGAGAGTGCTCGACTGAAAGTTAAAGTTGCTCTACGAGGGAGGGTTGGGCTTAAAATAGAGTCACTTGTTAAAATAGGCCAATTGCGGTTGAAAATACGATACAGTTCACGATGCTGTCTATTGAAACCAGTTATAATTCGAAATTCTTTCTGTGGTTTAGAAACTTCTTGGGTTACTAAATTACTGCTAATCGTATTGTCATATTTGTTCAGTAATTCCTGTCTAGTTTTTAATTGGGATTTCTTAATGGCTCTATCAATTGTTTCTTCTGAGTATTCCCTTTGAAGAAATCTGTTTTTACTGGAGACTTGGGCCACATTTAATTCAGCCTCATTGCTGCATACCCGGCGCAGACGTAGCATCTCACCATACGGGATACTGGTGATTAGATGTTGTGGATGGGCACTTGCCGCATGTAAAATAGTTTTTCCAGCTGTTTCTTTTCTGAATAATTTTGTTTCAATGGAACCATTAGAAATGTACACCTCTGTGTCTAAAAATGTGACGTTGGACTGGCTCATAGTGACTGTAAAACTAAGATTGAAATCGTTAATATTGATGGTCCTAACAAATTCCTCGGCTGCCTCCTTGCTACCCTCCCATACTACAAACAGATCATCTATGTAGCGATACCACGCAATTATATGCGAATCCATTATGTTGCTGTATTCAGTTTTGAGGACTAGTTCCTCCCAAGCTCCCATGTGCAAACATGCGTAGCTTGGAGAGAAACTGGCCCCCATGGCAACTCCTTGTAGCTGACGATACACCAGATTGTTATACATAAAAACATTGTTGTATAGACATATTTTCAGCATTTCCATAAGCATGGTTGTATGATCTTTAAATTGTTCTTCCCTCTTAGATAAATAATATTCAGCCGCTGCCGTGCCATCTTTGTGTAATATGCTGGTGTATAATGATGATACGTCTAATGCTAACATCCAAAATCCCTCTTTCCATTCAATTCTTTGTAATTTCAACATAAAGTCACCAGTATCCTGGATATACGATTCCAATGCTTTCACAGCTCCCTGTAAGAAATAATCGATATAAACTGATGTTTTTTTCCAGGAGACCACCTCTGGCCGATATATTAGGCCTGCCAGGGGGGTTTGCCATGTCTTTGTGAACTTTGGGAATGAAATAGATTAATGGAACTTTGGGGTAATCAGTCTTTAAAAATGCATATTCATCGTTAGTCAGCATAGACTTGTTTTTCCATTTTAATAGTTGTTTGTGGTATTCAACTTGCATAGTTTTTATCGTTGCCATATTGCTTCGTTCATAATGCTGCCTGTTATTGAGTTGGGAGTAGGCCTCTTTATCATATAAAGATCTGGTCATTAATACAATATTGCCTCCTTTTTCGCTGCCCCTTATAATGGTATTTTTATCTTTGCTCAGCTTTTGAATTAGAGAGTGATATTTAGTATTCCTCAGATCGTAATTCGGTTTTTTGTTGCTGTTCTTTCTATGTAGTTCTTTGATCTGGGACGTGACATTTTCATTAAAGATGTCAATAGAGTCACGTAACAATATCGGAACTGTTGGACCTGTCAGCCCTAGGGTGGTCTCCCCTTCTATTTTTGTATCGTGCCTCATTTTTTCCACCCTCATTTTTATGTTGGACTAGGTCTCCGGGCGCCTTTTCATTGCCAATCAGTGTTAAGGTGCAGGTGCTCCCTTCTCCCAAGATGGCTGCCACAGACCCCTGCTACTGCAGGGTGGTCGTTTTTCATAGTAGCACCCTAGCTGCCAGGAGCTGGCTGGGACCCACAACAATGTTGCGACACCAGCCCGCCTTTTTTGTCCCATAGGTAGAGTGGGGAAGCTCCTGGAAGATGCTGGAACCTTCTAGAAGGGAGGTGGGGTTTTACTTTTGCCGCCTTGGCTAGAGGTCACCTGACCTAGGGCTACTTAAGAGTGGGAGGGAAACTTTTGTGGTGAGTTGGCCATTGGGGTGAAGCAGAGCTGGAAGAATCCACCAGGAGTGTAGGCGGTAGGGCCTAGCCAGGGACTTATGCCTCTGAGAGTGACAGGATTTAGGTACTGCCTCTTAAGTGAGTGAGGTGCCCTGTGAATCCCACTGATCTTGCCCAGTAGTAGGAGGACCCAGAGACTCTCTGCCAGCCTGACTAGGAAGGATCTAGTCGCCCTCTCCATTCCTACCCCCTGTAACAGAATCCCTTAAGGGCGCCAGATACATCTGCGCCACAAGACTTTATCTGACAACTGAGACCTGAAACCTAACCGCAAGAGCAGAGACTGCATGACAAGAGTGAGCTGTAAGCCTTGAAGGCCAGAGCTGAGACTGCATGTCCAAGCTAACCTAGTGAACTATTTACTAAATCGATTGTCAAGCCACCGGGGATCGACCAGGTACTAGCGCTGTGACCCCCGCACTTCCTGCCCTGGTCTGGGACCCCCGGCAGCGTGCTCCGCTGAGCACCATATCCCCATCCTTAATTTGAGCCCCCCCCTGCGACGACGAAGCCAGCGCACTCACCGCCGTGGCCTGGAGGCCTGGAGAGGTGCCCTGCTGTGGCGCGAGGCCCAGGAGAAGCCCAGGGCCCCGCCGCTGTCGTCGCAGCCGTGTGAGGAAGAGCGCAAGGTCGGGGCCGAGGTTCCCCATCTTCGTGAGGACGGACGCCTGCGGACGCTGAGACGGAGGTAAGCCCGGAGGCCGAGATCCCCCCTGGTGCACCCCCTGCTGGTCTGGGAACCACACCGCACTTGGCCCGGGTTGTCCCCTCCGTGGGAGTCCCCTCCCCTGCCTGCACGACGGAGAGACCCCGCCGAGGGATCCTGTCCGTGTCCCCCCCTTCCGCGATACTGAGCGCGGTGCTCTGTGAACTGCACCGGAGCATAGGGACTTGCTCCTCGAGTCCGGGAACACTCCCCGCTGGAAGCCTTCCCAAGTACTGACTGACATTACCCTCGCGTGGCGCTTCACGCCACCGACTCCGCTTCCATGTCCTGAGAGACCGGGACTGCGAGTAGCGTGTTATGTTATATGATCTGCTCGAAAGTATTTGCATGTCAATGGTCGCGAGTAGCGCGTTACGTTATATGCTCTGCTTGAAAGTACTTACATGCTAAGGATCACGAGTAGCGTGGTATGTTATATGCTCTGCTCGAAAGTATTTATATACCAACGATCACGAGTAGCGTGTTATGTTATATGCTCTGCTCGAAAGTATTTGCATGCTAATGATCGCGAGTAGCGCGAGGTGTCATATTCCCGGCTCGAAAGTATTTACATGCCCAGGGTTACGAACGGCGCATTGTGTTATATGCTCTGCTCAGAAGTAGTTACAGGCAACTGATTAAGAATAACGCGTTGTGTTATATGCCCTGCTCAAATGTATTCACAGGTAAATGATTGCGCGTAGCGCTTGGTTTTATATGCTTTGCTTCACAGGATTAGGGGCCATCGATTACGAGGAGCGCTCAGTTCTACAGGCTCCATGTTAATGTACCCGATGTCACCCATTACGAGTATCGTGCTGTGTTAGACGGCCTGTTCAGGGAAAGGCCTCGCTTAGCGCGCACAGCGCTATAATCACCCGCACTTAGCCAACTGCCGTGGGTATCTGAATGAGGTTAGGCACTGCATAAATATCGCCAAGGTTGCCGTATTTACTGATGGATGGTATTATGATGCATGTATCGCCTTGTTACTTCCTGAACTGCAACTGACCAGCTATCCTTGGATAAACTTGAAGTATTTGCATAATTTCAACGGTGTGGCGTCACTTATTGTGTGTGTCCCTAGTCCATGAGAAGCATGTGGTGTATGGTTGCTTAACACATAGCCCTCTGGTTGCCCGACCGGCTTGCGCCACGTTACCGCCCTTAGGGCCTGGTGACCCCAGGTTCCTACAGGAACAAACAATGAGACAGGTTTGAATGGTGTAGTTGGTGATATTTGCTTCCTGACTTCTTCCTTGCCTATATCACCAATCCTTGTCTGTGTGCCAACTGGAGAGTCCATGCCGTCATTGAGCCACAGATCGATGATCCCACTGGGTATACACGGGTCCGAATCAGAAATCATGTCAGACCTAATATATATATATATATATATATATATATATATATATATGTCTTTACACGGATGAAAACTGAGAGTTCCCAGAAATAATCCAGCGGCACACCCAGGACAGAACAATAAAAAATGTTATTGTTTTAAACAAACAGAACTACGCGTTTCGGCGAAGCCTTTGTCAAGTTAGTGACCTGTGCCCCTAGCTAGGTTTAGCAGAGTGATATACTGCACAAAATCTTCGGTTACAGTCTTCTTTTTATTTTCATTTTATTTTTCACTCGGTGTATTCATTAGTATAGATAAGTTTTGGATCAACACGGTTTTCACCACGAACAGCTGCTGACCCTCGCCCCCGAATATCCCTTTCTCCTTGAAAACGATGTATATGATGTAGTGGTAGGAGAGATTTATCGCTATTATAAACTGCTGAACTGTTTATTTAAATTGCAATTGTAACATATTTTATCATGAAATAATGACCTGATGATGTTTAGGCAATGGCCTGTTATGAGATGAAATGAATGCTCGGTGTTGCCATATGAATAGAAGTTCGGGTACATCACCCGGTGACGATTTGATTGATTATAATTGTACTAAAAATAGAGTGGAACAATTACATGTCGCAATGTGGGTACATTACCCCAGCACTCTTAGGACCTCTTCCTGTTATTTAACAAGGATATGAAATAGGATTTGCTGTTGTATCCAGGAGATATTGCATTTTGGCATTGATAGGTGGAAATATGACTCTTATACATTTTTTGTCTTTTCTTTTTCCACTGAAAATAATCGTATATTCTTGTGTTTATGAATATTATTGGTTGGCCTACAAGCAATATTACCGATGTGACTGAATTCGAACATATGGCACTTGTATATTGTAAATATGAATAGAGTGGAGCATTCACATGTTGCAATGTGGGTACATTACCCCTGCACTCTTAGTACTTTTCTGTTACTCAACATGAATTATCCATGAGATATTGCACATCGGCATTCATAGGTGGAAATGTGATTTTCATTTCTTTTCCTTTGATTTTTCTTTGGGCTTTGAAAACAATCGTATTTTGTGATTATTAACATTATTGACCGACCTATACGCAATACTAATTATGTTACGAAATTTAAACATATGAAATTTTGGCGGCGATAGTATTTCTTCACTGTCTATCAATCATGACCTGTATTTCTAAGGGAAGTGGGGCACAGGTCACTAACTTGACAAAGGCTTCGCCGAAACGCGTAGTTCTGTTCGTTTAAAACAATGAAAAAAATTATTGTTCTGTCCTGGGTGTGCCGCTGGATTATTTCTGGGAACTCTCAGTTTTCATCCGTGTAAAGACATAACAAGCGGAGTTGCGACTGTGGCTGGCACCGGCGTCGATAGGAAGGAGAACGGGGATATCGCAACGACTTTTTGAAACGATATATAGATATATATATATATATATATATATATTACCTACTGGCGGTCGCCAGTAGGTAGTTATAGTTAGGACCCTGTTTCCATAGGAAATCCGCAACATTCTATTTTGAATAACTTTGGCGCCGGTCGACGAATCCTCGCGAATTTCTCAAAATAGGTGGGGCGCTACGCTCCGCTCCTACCCTGAAAGTCTCGGGGGGATTCGTCAAGCGGGGGCTGAGATAAAAGGGGGGTCCCAAAACGCGTTTTTCCCATGCATTTTTCCATAGGACCTTTAGACAGGGCTACAGCCCGAACGGCTGAACAGAATTACTAGAAATTTGGCAGAGAGGTAGTCCTCAGGTCAAGGAAGTGCCTTTTGTAGGTTTGGTGTAAATCTGTTCAGTAAATTCTGAGAAAATAGCTTTTAAATCAATATATATATCTGAGCCAGCTTACGGTGCGCTTACGGTACGCTTACCGTACGCGTACGGTGGCGTGCGCAAGCGCGATTCTGATTGGCTCTTAGATCTTAGTAAACATTTGAATCGGCTGAAACCAGGAAGCGGCGGCCGCCATTTCGTGTGTTTCACTCAGAAAAAAAAGAGTGATAACAAGAAAAGGGGGCAAGGAGGAGAGTTACAGACCCCCTAACATTTGTGAGGGGGTCAAAGAAGGACAGAAAAGTACAAAGAAAACATTTATTGATTTTAAAAAAAATCACGGGGTACGCGTACGGTAAGCGTACGGTAACAAAAAAAAAATAAAAGAAATGAAATTCAGATTTAAGTGTTTAGTTATTAGGGGGCTCTAAAAAGAGCCGTTGTGTTTATAAAGTTATTTTTTAGTGGTACCTACAAGTAAGTACCGATGCAGAGTCTAAGGTTCAAGAGGAATACTCTGTTTCCTTCATCATTGAAGTGCACACCATCTCCTCTATAAATGTCTTGCATGTCGTAACGCAAGTTGTTGTGGTAAATGGAACCCATACCATAGTCACGGAGGAAAGCAGAAACAGATTTGTTGACGTGCTTTCTTGCTTTGTCAATCTGCGGACAGAAATGATTGGACCAGTTCCATTTTTGCCTTTGGCATATGTTGGAAAACACAAAGGCAGTTTTAGGGAAAAGTGAAAACAGTTGTGCAAAGGTGTCCTTCATAAGCATTTCCAGACCTACCCCAGTCAAAGTGCCTAGGTCATTGCCACCACAGTGCACTATTATGAGGTCAGGGTGTTGGATTTGCATGAAGGATTTCACCAATGGCATCAATTGGTGCCACTTTAACCCTCTCTGACCAATCCATTTAATGTCTACATTTGGCAAAGCAAGGTCTCTCACCATATCTGTTTTCTCTGCAAACTTTTCACTCCAGAAGACATAGCTGTGCCCTACAATCCACACTGTGAACATCTTCAAAGGAGATCTGGATGCACTCAGGAGGTGTAATTCAGTAGAATGGTAAAAAGAAATGAAAGACAGTTTGGAAATGGAGGCATACATATTTTTTTATAAAAAAAAAAGAACTGATTGGCTGTTTCATACCATTCTACACTAAAAACTAGGCTGTATGTGTAAATTTATAGAAGCATGTTTTGTATTGGTACAGAAAAATGTGTTACCAAAGAACAGTACTATGGATTTGCTGTAAGGTTTGAAAAGTCAAGCACTCTTGCTCTGTGGAATTGAAACATTGTTTGGCGAACTTCTGACCTAACTCCACACAGCAGTGTTCCATGAGCTGTTGCTATGGTAGCAGGCAGAAGTAAAGTTGGGGGAAGGGTACTAGGCAGAAGTCAAGTTGGGGGAAGGGTACTTTTGGAAAAGGGTTGGTTTTCAACCAATAGAAATGTGTGATTACATTTGAAAAAAATGGGGAAGCACTGAGAGATTTGAAACTTACATGTATATGTGTGGAAAAATAGAGGGAAACTTTGCCATTATCTGGTTCTGCTGAGAGGAGAGAGGTGTAGAGAACAGAGATCCTGGCTCTGATAATCTGCTGTTTGAGTGCCACATTTCTTTCACAACTAACTAATTTTAAAGGTGAGGTTAGAGTTTGAGAGGAGATGTATATGGTAAATTAAGAAATGAATAATAGAAATGTAATTCTTTTTGTTGAAGTTGCGTTTATTATTTTCTGTTTTGGGAGAAATTTAAATGTGAGGAACATGTAAAATAATATGGACTATGTTTTCACGATAAATTAAGGTGTATTGGTATAAAAAAAGAATAGTTTAAGGGTTTGAGGTTGGACTCAGTAATGCAAATACATTCAGCATCACTAAGGCTGGTTGCCCTTGGTGGAATGTAGTCAGTCACCCAGGTTACACATGTTGGGAAATATAGGCAGAGATTTATTGTGTACAACTCTGGTAATTTTATATTTGCATTAGTAGGAAAAAGGGGGAGCGATTTTTTGGTGCAGAAGCAGACTCTTAGCACACACCCAGCTCCTTTCCATGTATAATCATGCACAGTATTTACAAGCGAGTGGGGTTTGAGGTTTCAGTCTGTAATGCAAATACATTCAGCATCACTAAGGCTGGTTGCCCTTGCTGGAGTGTAGGCAGTCACCCAGGATACACATGGTGGTGGTCTGAAAAAGCAGTTTGGACATGGGCTTTTTTAAAAATCTGAAAAGTGGATTCATAATGTGTCAGTCTGTAAAAGTGATTATCACTTGCCAAAAAAAAAGAGCAGTAAGTGTGCATTCAAATTGGCAAAGAAATTTTGTTTTGTGACTAATGTGAAAACATGACTCTGTGTGCAAATAGGAATTACAGGCAGAGATTTATTGCGTTTTGCTCTGGTGATTTCACAGTTGCATTAGTAGGAAAAAGGGGGAGCGATTTTTTGGCGCAGAAGCAGACTCTTAGCACACACCCAGCTCCTTTCCATGTATAATCATGCACAGTATTTACAAGCGAGTGGGGTTTGAGGTTTCAGTCTGTAATGCAAATACATTCAGCATCACTAAGGCTGGTTGCCCTTGCTGGAGTGTAGGCAGTCACCCAGGATACACATGGTGGTGGTCTGAAAAAGCAGTCTGGACATGGGCTTTTAAAAAAAACAGAAAAGTGGATTCATAATGTGTCAGTCTGTAAAAGTGATTATCACTTGCCAAAAAAAAGAGCAGTAAGTGTGCATTCAAATTGGCAAAGAAATTTCGTTTTGTGACTAATGTGAAAACATGACTCTGTGTGCAAATAGGAATTACAGGCAGAGATTTATTGCGTTTTGCTCTGGTGATTTCACAGTTGCATTAGTAGGAAAAAGGGGGAGCGATTTTTTGGTGCAGAAGCAGACTCTTAGCACACACCCAGCTCCTTTCCATGTATAATCATGCACAGTATTTACAAGCGAGTGGGGTTTGAGGTTTCAGTCTGTAATGCAAATACATTCAGCATCACTAAGGCTGGTTGCCCTTGCTGGAGTGTAGGCAGTCACCCAGGATACGCATGGTGGTGGTCTGAAAAAGCAGTCTGGACATGGGCTTTTTAAAAAATCTGAAAAGTGGATTCATAATGTGTCAGTCTGTAAAAGTGATTATCACTTGCCAAAAAAAAAGAGCAGTAAGTGTGCATTCAAATTGGCAAAGAAATTTCGTTTTGTGACTAATGTGAAAACATGACTCTGTGTGCAAATAGGAATTACAGGCAGAGATTTATTGCGTTTTGCTCTGGTGATTTCACAGTTGCATTAGTAGGAAAAAGGGGGAGTGATTTTTTGGTGCAGAAGCAGACTCTTAGCACACACCCAGCTCCTTTCCATGTATAATCATGCACAGTATTTACAAGCGAGTGGGGTTTGAGGTTTCAGTCTGTAATGCACATACATTCAGCATCACTAAGGCTGGTTGCCCTTGCTGGAGTGTAGGCAGTCACCCAGGATACGCATGGTGGTGGTCTGAAAAAGCAGTTTGGACATGGGCATTAAAAAAAATCTGAAAAGTGGATTCATAATGTGTCAGTCTGTAAAAGTGATTATCACTTGCCAAAAAAAAAGAGCAGTAAGTGTGCTTTCAAATTGGCAAAGAAATTTCGTTTTGTGACTAATGTGAAAACATGACTCTGTGTGCAAATAGGAATTACAGGCAGAGATTTATTGCGTTTTGCTCTGGTGATTTCACAGTTGCATTAGTAGGAAAAAGGGGGAGCGATTTTTTGCTCCAGAAGCAGACTCTTAGCACACACCCAGCTCCTTTCCATGTATAATCATGCACAGTATTTACAAGCGAGTGGGGTTTGAGGTTTCAGTCTGTAATGCAAATACATTCAGCATCACTAAGGCTGGTTGCCCTTGCTGGAGTGTAGGCAGTCACCCAGGATACACATGGTGGTGGTCTGAAAAAGCAGTTTGGACATGTGCATTTAAAAAAATCTGAAAAGTGGATTCATAATGTGTCAGTCTGTAAAAGTGATTATCACTTGCCAAAAAAAAAGAGCAGTAAGTGTGCTTTCAAATTGGCAAAGAAATTTCGTTTTGTGACTAATGTGAAAACATGACTCTGTGTGCAAATAGGAATTACAGGCAGAGATTTATTGCGTTTTGCTCTGGTGATTTCACAGTTGCATTAGTAGGAAAAAGGGGGAGCGATTTTTTGGTGCAGAAGCAGACTCTTAGCACACACCCAGCTCCTTTCCATGTATAATCTTGCACAGTATTTACAAGCGAGTGGGGTTTGAGGTTTCAGTCTGTAATGCAAATACATTCAGCATCACTAAGGCTGGTTGCCCTTGCTGGAGTGTAGGCAGTCACCCAGGATACGCATGGTGGTGGTCTGAAAAAGCAGTCTGGACATGGGCTTTTTAAAAAATCTAAAAAGTGGATTCATAATGTGTCAGTCTGTAAAAGTGATTATCACTTGCCAAAAAAAAAGAGCAGTAAGTGTGCTTTCAAATTGGCAAAGAAATTTCGTTTTGTGACTAATGTGAAAACATGACTCTGTGTGCAAATAGGAATTACAGGCAGAGATTTATTGCGTTTTGCTCTGGTGATTTCACAGTTGCATTAGTAGGAAAAAGGGGGAGCGATTTTTTGGTGCAGAAGCAGACTCTTAGCACACACCCAGCTCCTTTCCATGTATAATCATGCACAGTATTTACAAGCGAGTGGGGTTTGAGGTTTCAGTCTGTAATGCAAATACATTCAGCATCACTAAGGCTGGTTGCCCTTGCTGGAGTGTAGGCAGTCACCCAGGATACACATGGTGGTGGTCTGAAAAAGCAGTCTGGACATGTGCTTTTAAAAAAATCTGAAAACTGGATTTATAATGTGTCACTCTGTAAAAGTGATTATTACTTGCCAAAAAAAAGAGTAATAAGTGTGTTTTCAAATTGGCAAAGAAATTACGTTTTGTGACTATTGTGAAAAGAAATGTAGTAATATATTTAAATAAAATAAAGGAATTTTTTTTTAGTTTTTTTCAGGTATTGCTGAAGAGCAGTGAACAAAATTTAAGATGCCTACAAAATCCAGAGTTCAAAAAACTCACAAAAAAAACCTATATTTGAAGACAACTGGAGGACCAAAGTTAGTAGAAGATGCTCATGTTGGGAAAAAGAAAAAATCTTCTGGTAAGCAGAAAAAACAATTTCTAAAAAATATATTCAAAAGAATGAAAAATGTACAAAATGTCTGTACTGGAAAGAATGTTTTGAAAAGAAAAGGACAGGAAAAAATTGAGAATTTAGTTAATGCAAATATACCTTCTGCAACTGAAAAGATTTACATAAATAGAAAAACAGCGTTTAAAGAGATACGTAGAAAAATGTTTCAGAGAAGAGTTATGTCCAATTTGATAAAGGATGTGAAGAAATATAAGCAGAAGACTAAGTTTTATAAAAGAAAAAAAGAAATTGAAGCCATTGCAGCAAAGGCATTAGAATTAAAAAGGAAACTATTCATTTTAATTTTGAATAGGATGCGTACATTAGACAAAATGGTTAATGTACTGAAATCACATAGCAAAAGGAAAAGAGTAGTGAACAGAACAAACTTTTGTAAAGTGTTTTTAGGAAAGTGGATGCATAGTTCAAGTAGTGAACCTTTTTTTAATGAAGAGAGCTCTTTTCAAAGTAATAGTTTGCTGCATGCAGTTGACACCAGAGGTCGTGCTTACGAAGTAAAAAATGGTTGCATAATGGAGAAGGAGATAATGGTTCCAAGAGATGAGGTACAAGTGATGGCAGATGAGGCTATGGGGAGACGTCCTAAAGCCCCAGTGTACACTTGGAATTGTAGTAGTATTTGCACTGTGCGTCAGGAATCTATTGACAAATTTCGTGAGTTTCTAAGAGAATATAGTAAAAAAAGTATAAAACAGAAGATTAAGGTGCTTCAAAGTCTGGATCCATGCAGAGTGAGAGAGAATACTGGTTTGCAGGGTCATTCTCTGGCTTGTCTATCTAGAAAAGTGTGTAATAGTGTTTTCCATCATTTTAGGATGCTGGCTGTTCATCATACTGAAATGAGAAAGTTTGTGAGACGGTTGTATTTTGCCAAAAGTCCAGCAATAAAGTTAAATGAATTGAATAGGGCTCTGTTCCGAGGAACGGTATCAGATGTAGAGAAGGTTGTTGATGAAATTCAGTTTTGTTACTTTGGTCCTGAACAAAACAGTGCAGAGAAGGACACAGTAAATGAGGAAGAAGTGGAAGAGAATGTAGAACCCTCTGTAAGTAACACATTTAATGATCACATAACAAAATTTGCAATAATCTCTAATGAAAGACCAAATTTTACTTGTATTTGTTGCCGCAGAACTCATTATAGAAAACAAACTAGGAATGTTGATCTCTACAGAAAGAGTGAAAATGAAGATAATTATAAGTGGAAGGATTTTGCCACATATATATTTCTTGAAAATTGTTTTGATTTGGGTGAAGATCAGCGTATTTGTAAATACTGTTACAACAAGTTAGAGGAAAATAGAATGCCGACCAGAGCTGTACATAATAATTTAGAATTGGATGCTATTCCTGCTGAACTTTCTGAATTAAATACATATGAGTCTATACTCATTCAATGTGTTCATCCGTTCCAGACCATAGTACGTATGGAGCCCAAAACTGGTAAATTACCTCCTTCAGATTTACTGAGAGGTTTAAAAGGTAGAGTGGTGTATTTGCCCTTGGATTTGAAAAAAAATATGGAAACTATTGATGCGGATACTTTGGAAACTGAACCATTAATTATTCTGGTTAATGGTGTACCTACAAAGAATAAGAAGATTTGGCAGGAGCTGGTAGATGTGCGGAAAGTACAAAGAGCAAATTTGTATTTGAAAAGGAATAACAAATGGTATGAATCAATTTATATAGAAGAAGAAGAAGAAGAAGATTTACAAGAAGACACAGAAACACCAACTGGACAAATTGAAAAAGTGGACAAGTCAAAGGAAGAAGAAATTTATGAACATTTTAGCATACATCCTCTTCATTCAAAAGAAGTTATGGGAGACAATATTGATCTCTTTCAGATGAAGAAAGCAAAAGGAACTCCCGTGAGTGTATGGGAGGAGAGCTTGGAAGCTCGATGTTTTCCCCAGCTGTTTCCTAAAGGAAAAGGAGGACGATACGATGAACGTCCGGAACAGATTCCAGCTTCTGAGTATCGGACTACAAGACTATATGCTGAAGATCCCAGATTTCGACAAAGTATTCCTTATTTGTTCCATCTTTTATTTGAAAGCGACTTGTCTGCACTGTCTTATGCAGTAAATCACATTTTAAAAAGTGGAGTACATTTACAAAATGTGTCTGCTAAGGATTTTATGGAGAAAGTGCAGCACCGAGATGATCATTTGGAAACACAACTGATCAATCTGATGGCTTGTCAGCGTGGGACAAATGAATATTGGTACCGACGCCATGGTGAATTAAAATGCATGTTACGGAATTTAGGAACACCAACATGGTTCGTTACACTAAGCTGTGCCGAGTACGCTTGGGATGATTTACTGGATTTTCTACGAGAGGCAAATTCAAACATTAAAAACATCGAATACAAGACAGCAGGAGAACTGTGCTCATTGGATCCGGTTAATGTTTGCAGATATTTCAATCATAGATTTGAGGCTATGATGTCCTTCATCTGCAATAAAAAAAATCCACCTCTTGGAGAAGTAGTAGATTTCTTTTGGAGAAAAGAGTACCAGGCAAGAGGTGCTCCTCATATTCATATGCTGTTGTGGATCAAGGATGCCCCAAAGTTTGGAACAGATACTGATGAAGCAGTGTTATCTTACATTGAAGAATATGCAACATGTGCTATACCAAAAAGCACAGAAGAGAAAAAGTTAAAGGAGCAAGTTTTACGTTTCCAAAGTCATCGGTGTGGAAAATACTGTCGACGGAAATACAAGAGCAAAGATAAATACTACACTAAATGTCGATTTGGATTTCCTAGACCTGTTCTTTCAAATGGAAGAGTAAACAGTTTTATGTCAGCTGTGAGACATACTATCACAAGAAAATCACCTAAGAATACCTACAACCTTAAAAGAAAAGAAGAATCAAAAAATATAAATGACTACAACCCAGTCATTTTATCCATGTGGAACGCTAACATGGATATACAGTATGTAGCTGACAATTCCATTGCTGTTGCTCGATATGTAACGTCTTACATTACGAAATCAGAAAAAACAGAATTGAAGGAAATGTGGGAAGAGATTTCTCACGAGAAGACTGTCAGTAAGAAGCTGTACAGTTTCAGTTTGAAGATGTTATCGCATCGAGAAATTGGATCCTACGAATGTTCAGATAGGTTATCTTCTGCAAGTCTCTACTCGAAGTCAAGAAGAATAATTTGGGCAAGTTTAGGCCTTGCAGCAATGAGAAATCGGGTACTAAAATCTGTTGGAGAAATTGAATATTTGGCCGAGAATGACCCAGAAAGTACAGATATTTTGAAATCAAACATGTTGGACACATATTATCCCAAGAGAAGTCAACATCTGGAGAACATGTGTCTCTATGAAGTGCTGCAGAACTACATTTATTCACGGAAAGCCGCAGAAGACATCAACAATGGAAAATATAAAGTCATTGGTGAGGAAGGATGTTTGGTGAAGCAAACAAAAGGAAGTTTGATAAATCACAGGAAGCTGAGTTGCGACACTACTGACAAGAAGGAATTTCACTACTTGGCTCTTTTACAGTTGTTTAAACCATGGCGTACAGGGGATGAACTACTGGGAGAATTTCAAAGCTATGAAGATTCTTTTAATGCTTGCAAAGACAGCATACAATGCAGTACATTCTCAAGTTATCTGCAAATGTTAAATGAAGAAATTGAACAGGAAACTACAATTGCAGCAGAAATAGCTAGAGACAGTTCTCAGGACAGCCAAAGTTCAGAAACACTCAGTCAAGATCCCCTAGGACAACCAATCGTTGAAAATGAAGCATCAATAGCCATGAATGAAGTGGAAACGGCTATGAATCAAGCTCAAGAAGAATTTATAGCCTTACAAAATTTGGAAAGACAACTGAACGAAGAGCAGCAACAAATTTATGAAGAGATCAGAAACAAAATTGATCACGGATTTCTACATGAAAAAAAAGAGTGCTCATGCACATCATTTCATCCAATCAGGATGTATGTAAGCGGACAAGCTGGAACTGGAAAAAGTTTCCTAATTAAAGTCATCAGAAGCTACCTACAGCAAAAAACGGATTCTACTTTGTCTTGTGTGGTTACTGCTCCAACTGGGTTAGCAGCATATAACATAAAAGGAATCACTTTACATCGTTTGCTAATGTTACCAGTGGAGCATGAGAACAAAATACAATACAACAAGCTAACTGGAGAAGCATCCTTGGAAGTTTCAAGAGTCTTGAAGAAGATGCAAGTTCTCATTATTGATGAGGTGAGCATGGTTTCAAACTTAATGCTTGCCTTTGTGCATTTAAGAATGCAGCAAATTCTGAAGACAGACTATGACATGTTATTTGGTGGAAAACACGTCATAGTTTTTGGAGATCTTTTGCAACTTACTCCAGTTAAAGGACAACCAGTGTTTAATACTGTCACACATGAAGACACGAAGAAGTCATTGGGAAGCATCGGAAATACAAATATTTGGTCCTTCTTTGAGTACAAGGAACTTACTACTAATATGAGGCAAGCAAGCGATGAAGAATATGGAAGTATTCTGAAAGATATCAGAATTGGACTACTCACAGAAGTTGGCAAAAAAGCATTACAGAGTCGGCTGCTACATAATTTATTTCCAAAGGAAGAAATAGTTGCAGAGAAGATATACAAGAACATTGCAGAAAAGAAAAGTGTCATCTGCTTAATGCCAACTCTACGTGAATGCTCAATATTCAATGAGGAGCTTTTGAAATTGGAAAAGGAAGAGATCAGGAAATTAGAAGCAGTGGACAAAATTGAGGATGGAAGAATTACTGTCACAGTAACAGGCACACTGAAAAATAAATTGGATTCACTAGAGAAGAACATTTCCAAAACAGCTGGATTAGAAAAAAATCTATATGTTTGCATGAACTGTAGAGTATTTTTAAGGAGAAATTTGGATGTTGAAAAAGGTTTAGTTAATGGAGCTATGGGAAGAGTTGTGGGTTTTATTAATTATCAGAAAAAAGATGGAATTGAATGTTTAAAAATAAAATTTGATCAGATAGAAGAAGTTAAAGACATTTGTCGTTGTACAGTTCGTTTCATGCTTGTGAAAGACTTATATGTACGTAGGAAGCAGTTTCCGTTTTCGCTAGCATATGCTGTAACTATTCACAAGTCTCAAGGATTGACTGTAGATTGTGCATTTGTGAACATTGGTTCAACTGTGTTCAAAGAAGGTATGGCATATGTTGCTTTGTCACGAGTGAAAACATTATCAGGTTTATTCATGATAGACTTTGATGACTCAAAAGTTAGTGCTGATACACATTGTGTAAAGGAGTATAATAGATTAAGAAGAAGCTATGCTCCTCATTTAGGTCAGTATCCTGTGTTGGAGAAACGTGTAGTTTCTCGTAAAAGGAGAAATGAGAATATCTGTGATGAAGATGTACAGAGGAGGAAAAAAAAGAGGAGTGATGTAATTGCAAGCAAAAAGAGTAAGGAAAAAGAAGAACAGGTTGTAGGATGTCATTTTGAAAATAGCTCTGGTAGTGCTGAATGTTGCATTTTATCTGGAAAGTTTGCAAGAGCAGATAATAGTAAATCAGGGAAAAAGATTCTGTTCAGAGCTGAGTCTCCTTTTTCAAAAGCTGAGTAATGATAAAACTCAAATAGAAAGTGCTACTGAAATTAGAAAACTTTTAGATGTATGTTCAGGACGAACACAGTTTCTCAAAATGAACAGCAAGATGCACACAAATTTTTGATGTTTTTTCTTCAGGTACTGGAAGAAGAAGAAGTTGCAATTGATAATTTATTTGGTCTCTCTTATAAATGGGAACATAGTTGTGAAAACTGTTATAATATATGTGGCTCTAATGTTGATAATGAAAGGTTTATTTTTTTGACATTGCCAGAGACTAAAACAGTCACTTTTGCTAAATTAGTTAAAGATGCTAATCATAGCATGCAATGCGGTGAGTGTCAATCTGACATGTTTTCAACATTAATTTTAAAGGAATACGGACAGTATGTAATTTTAATGATGCAACGATGTAGAGCTGATGGTTCAAAATTGGATACTTTAATAAAGAAGTTTACAGGACAGCAATTATCAATTTCAGGAAAAACTTTTGTAACTGTTGCAATAATTTTCCATGAAGGACCTACTGTTACTTCTGGACATTACACAGTTTATCTTAAATGTGAAAAAGGCTGGACACTGTGTAATGATTCCCAATTGGTTTTTAAGCAACGTTTGCCTTTTGATTTAGCAAATTCCTATCTAATCTTCCTGAAACCTAAATTTTAGAGAGACTTGGCAAGATCTGGACAAAACAATTTTACCATTTTATTGGATTACCATTGGAATTTTCAAAAATAAAGATTTTTTAAATTATCATTTGGCCTAATGGAAAGATAACCAATTGTAATGTGGACTTTTTTAATTTTTAATGAAACTTTCGAAAACCAAAAATTTAGAGAAAATCGGTAACATCTGCACAATTTAAATTTTGGAATGTTATTGGAGTGCCATTGGAAATTTTTTCAAAAAAGATTTTTTAAATTACTATTTGGCCATGTGGAAAGGTAAACAATTCTATTGTGGACTTAATAAATTATTAATAAATATTTAGGAAACCAATATGTTACAGAGAATCGGTGAGATCTGTACAAATAAAATAAGAATTTTATTGGATTACCATTGGAAATTTAATCAAAAAAGAATTTTAAAATTACTATTTGGCCTAAAGGAAATGGAACCAGATGTAATGTGGAGTTATTTGAGATATAATATTGTGATTATACTTCTGAAACAAACATATCAGATGGTATTTTAAAGAAATAAGTATTGATATTAGATAATATTTTTTTAGAATATTATGCATTTCTATAATGTTAAGTTTAAGTAAAAAGAGATTCTGGGCTTTTTTAATACAATCTTTGAGATTGTTATTTTTTTTTGCCCGCTGTAAAATGATGAATGCAATTGCTTTCACAATTTATAGTGAAATGCAATATATTCTGAAAACAGCAAAAATAAGGCAAAAACATTTTTTGATAAATATGTAAATATGTGTACTGTATTATAAAATGTTTTAAAAGTATTAATACTTTTTTCTTTTTTTTCAGATTGATATAGAAAATTTTCGAAAACTAGAACCATTTTTAAAGCAATTTTTTTAAAAAACAAATGAATAAATATTTTTTTGAGTGGGTATGGTAAGTCAATAATAATAATTGTAGTCTCTCAAAGACCTTGTAATGTGATAATTGATTTTTAGTGTTTTTAAAAAAAAAAAAAAAAAAATACGCGTACGGTAAAAAAAAAAAAAAAAAAGTTTTTAAAAACATATATAAAAAAAAGATGAAAGATGAGGTTGGCTCTTAAAAGAGCCGTTGTGTTCATGCAGGGACAGAGGAAAGAAAGATTGGGAAAATTAGTCTCTGCGACAAGTGTGCTGATCTATTTTGAGGTTCACTAGGGAAACACTGGTCTCCCTATGACAAATTAGATCATGACAAGAGGCGCATCGAATATCAACCCTCAGAAATCGAGGGTTAATTTCCAGAGGGCCAGCAAAAGGAGATGCTCCCCCCACAGATGAAGGGCTCACCTGACCTGCAGAAGAAGGACTCAGCCCTGCAGATGATGGTCCAGGCTGAGCTGCTGTGGATGTGCTTGGTTGACTTACTGAAGGGTTACCTCCAGTAAGTCGAGCATGTGTCCTTTTGTGTACATCCTTGAGGTGCCTCATCATGGTATGATTCCCAAAGGAATACTTCCTGTCAGGATTACATCTTGAAAGTACACGCTGACACAGCTTACAAGTTACTAAGGGTGCATTTACCTTTTGCTGGCCTTCAGGAAAAGTAAAATAATCCCATACATAAGAGGTCTTTTGTTTCCTCGCTCTCTGCCTCAAGGTAGTGCTGCTAGTGCTAGCCTCACTCTCAGAAGGGCTCTGCTGTTCTGCCATCGTATCACAAAGACAACCCAGCTCCTTCTCCTAAGGGATCACAAGCAGAAATGAGGGGAATGGGTGTGGTGTAGGAGAGTTCTAGAACTGAAAGTAGTTTCAACCAATCAAAAGTTGTGTTTCATGATCACATGACCTACCGTACGCTTACGGTACGCTTACGGTACGCTTACGGCAAAAGTACGCATGCGCGTAAAAAAGACACGTGCTTGCGCGCATGCGTTTAACAGTCACTCCCCGACACTTCCGCGTAACGTGCGCGTGTAGCGTACACGCGTACACGTCCCGCGCAGAGTACGCGCGGCTACGCAAATTGCGTAAATATACGCAAACAGCGTAGATAAATTACGGACGTAGCGTAAACCGTACGCTTACCGTAAGCTTACGGTACGCGTACTAAAAAAAAAAGGAAAAAATGTACTGCAAATAAATGTTAGATGATTATTTTATAAAATATATTAAAAAAAACATATTAAAGAATTTTAAAAATTTAACCATAGTCTTTATAAAAGGATAGAAAATTAAAATAAAAATATGTTTAAAAAATAGAAGAAAATAAAAAAATTAGCATTTAAAAAACCTTGCAAATTCACTGAAAAAACCATGGGTTTCACACACGTTATAGTTAGGAATTAGCATTTAAAAAACCTTGCAAATTCACTGAAAAAACCATGGGTTTCACACACGTTATAGTTAGGATTTAGCATTTAAAAAACCTTAGAAATTCAATGAAAAAACCAAAGGTTTCACACATGTTATAGTTAGCTGGACATTTCACTCGTAAAAAACCAATGAAATTCCCCCGTTATAGTTAGTTCAGCTAACTATAACTCGCGCGCCCGCAATGCACTGCTGATGACGTCACATATTACATCACTCATGACATGGTCAGTGACATCACTCATGACATCACTGATGACATCTCAAATGACATCACTGATGACATCACTGATGACATCATCCTTGTGATAGAGTGGCAGACCACCTCTGCCCCTAATATAACCTTTGATACACACATTCAAAAATAGAAATTAAAATTTTAAAAACAATGGACATACCAATACCAGTTACAACAACCTATTCAGTAATTCTAAGATCCACATACACATCCACTCATTCACCAACAGTCCTGTACAGTCACTCATACATGTACTCACTCATCATATGTACTCATACACGTATACATCCTGTTACACAATGCCACTCATCCATAGAGGTACTCACACACATAGTCACTCATGCTAATAAAGATTCAAACATCCATTTACTTGCATATACAGTTATACACACACCGCCACACTTACTTCTACGGAAACTTACACATACTTAGTCTTTTAAACAATCACTTATAGAAACACATACTTATTCATACAGGAACTCTTCCAATCTCTCACTCTCACATATACTCGCTTATATACACCAATTGTCACATATACTAGTTTAAAACATATGTAGTTACTCATAGAGACA
Source organism: Triturus cristatus (assembly GCF_964204655.1). NCBI lineage: Eukaryota > Metazoa > Chordata > Amphibia > Caudata > Salamandridae > Triturus > Triturus cristatus. The sequence continues at coordinate 319,156,440 of NC_140588.1, forward strand.
CTATTGAGACAGTCATTCACTCACTAACACACCCATGCACACACTCATTCACCCATAGAGTCCTGCACACATGCTGTCTTCAACACATACAAAGAGTGAGTCATTCATTCATGCACCTATGCACTACGTAATACCCCCCACCGAACCATACAGACATCAGACACTGATACTCAAAAAACCAACTAATAACCTATATAGACACCCATGTAGCTACTCACCAACCCATGCAACCACTTATACACAAAGTGAGAGACTGATACAGATATTTACATATTTAAACATTACTCACTAAGCCATGTATTCACTAAGATACACTTAATCAGTCAGTTATACAATCAATTTTTCAAAAACAATTCATCCATTTAGACACTTATATACCCATTTATTCTTCCATCGACCTTGAGATATACATATATAAAACATATGTAATTTTCTGAAAAACACACATTCTCTGAATGATGTCATCAGTGATGTCATCAGTGATGTCATTTGAGATGTCATCAGTGATGTCATGAGTGATGTCACTGACCATGTCATGAGTGATGTAATATGTGACGTCATCAGCAGTGCATTGCGGGCGCGCGAGTTATAGTTAGCTGAACTAACTATAACGGGGGAATTTCATTGGTTTTTTACGAGTGAAATGTCCAGCTAACTATAACATGTGTGAAACCTTTGGTTTTTTCATTGAATTTCTAAGGTTTTTTAAATGCTAAATCCTAACTATAACGTGTGTGAAACCCATGGTTTTTTCAGTGAATATAAATATATATATATGTATATATATATATATACCCACTGAAGAAACCATAGGTTTCAGAGACGTTATAGTTAGTTGGACAATTGACTCATATAAAACGAGAGAAATTCGCCAGTTATAGTTAGTTGAGCTAACTATAACCCGCGCACCCGCAATGCACTGGTGATGACATCACTCATGACATCGTTAGTGACATCACTCATGACATCACTGATGACATCTCAAATGACATCACTGATGACATCTCAAATGACATCACTGATGACATCTCAAATGACATCACTGATGACATTACTAATGACATCATCCAGTGAATGTGTGTTTCTGTAAAGTTTAAATATTTTTCATATATATCTATGCCAAGGTCTATTGAAGAATGAGTGGATGTAGAAGTGCCTTAATGGATTATTTAGTAGATGCATGACTGACTGTATAAGTCACTGATTGAACGTATGTTACTGAATGCATGGGTTAGTAACTAAACTGTGTGAATGTCTACATTAGTCTCTCAGTTGGTGTGTAAGCAGGTGCATGGGTTGGTGAGTAGCTACATCAGTGTCTATATGGGTTATTGATTGATTGTATGAGTATCTGTATGGGTGTCTGAGTGTTTATGTGGGTGGGTGGGGGTGTCTGACTCTGTGCATTCATGTCTGAATAGCTGATTCACTGGTTGTATACATTCAAAAGTGCATCTTGGAAGGGCTGTATGGGTAGCTGACTGTGTATACAGGTGTGTTGATTAGTGAATTGATGTCTCAGTTGTATATATGTGACTACCCATATATGTTTTTAGACAGTATATGTGAGTGTTGGGGTGTATAATTGAATATACGGGAGAGAGAGTGATTACAAGAGGGTCTACATACATGAATGTGTACTTGTATTAGTGATTGTATAAGAGAGTAAGTATGTGTTAGTATCTATATAAAGGAGGAAGGTGGTGTGTGTATAAATAGGTCAGGTGGTGTGTATATATCTGCATAGGTGAGTACATGGGTGTGATTGATTTTTGGCATAACTGAGTAGATGTGTGAGTAACTGTATGGATCAGTAGCACTGTGTGAATGCATGTATAGGTGCATGAGTGGATATTATACTGATGTAATGATGAGTGACAGCATGTATGTGTGACTCTATATAGATAGGAATCAGTCGATGGGTATCTAGTATCTGGTATTTGTGTGTCTATGGTTTCGAAAATGGTAGTCTGTATTTTAGAGTACATGTATCAAAGGTTAAATTAGAGTGTGAAGAGGTGTGCCACACTACCACTTGGATGATGTCATCAGTGATGTCATCAGTGATGTCATTTGAGATGTCATTGGTGATGTCATAAGTGATGTCACTGACCGTGTCATGAGTGATGTAATATGTGACATCATCACCAGTGCAAAGCGGACGCACGAGTTATAGTTAGCTCAACTAACCATAACGTGCACATTTCTCTGGTTTTATAGGAGTCAATTGTCCAACTAACTATAACGTCACTGAAACCTATAGTTTTATCAGTGAATTTCTAAGGTTTTTTGAATGCTAATTCCTAACCATAACGTCCCTGAAACCTATGTTTTTTTCAGTTAGTTTCTAAGGTTTTTTAAATGCTAATTCCTAACTATAACGTCTGTAAAACCTATGTTTTTTTTAGTGAATTTCAAAGGTTTTTTAAATATCAAACTACTATTGTGCTATTTGTCATTAGTACGGTTTTTTCTAACTTTTCAACTACATAAAATAAACTGCAAAACTGCTATGTAATGTAATATATTTCACAAATTACAGTGAGTTTTTAAATAATACAAAAAAATGAACATTCAGAAAAAAAAATCCCCTTTTTTTACTGTCATCAGCTTCTACTTAACTTCACTCACAGTGATGTCAGTGTAGATTCATCATAAACAGCAGGGGAAAAATACAATCAACTAGATTGTTAAAAAAAAACAAATCCCTAATTCTCGCAAATATAATACAAAATCAACACAAATAACACATCCAATACTATTTCCAATCTTCAAATCTTACCTTTACTTTGTAGTTTCTGTTCACATTTTGCAATACGCCAAATAATGTATCAAAAATTTCGCTTTGAAATCATCCAGTATGAATTCCTTAAAGTATCTTTACTCCTTCCCACTATGCCAAATGATGTATCTAAAATCTTTGTTTCAGAAATATCAAGTATGAGTTGAGAAATTCCTAAGGCAATCTCGGTTTCATTTCCAAGTGTGTATCGTTGCAGTGACTCCAACCATTTTTACACTTTAAATAAACTGTATAATGTCCACTTGTGGTAGTACTTCCAGCATGGAAAACAATAGCAACTGTTGCAAAAGTTCTTCCAAAAATAGATACTTGACTAGCAACAAAATGTTTAATTTTGGTTTCCACTTTTCTTCCATTTGGTCTACAGCGTTGCAGCATTATAATCAAATAATGTCCATATCTTATAGGCATAATGTAGATAGCATTGTTAATTTACAACGAGAAAAGATCATCTCATGATCAGCTTCTTTTACTAATTTGGAAAATGGTACAGATTTGCAGTCAGGTATTGTCAAATATAGAAATCGTACTGTTCACATTTATGTTCCCATTTGTAACTGAGTCCAAATAAACTCTCAATCTGAATTCCTTCATCTTCTAGTACTCCAAGCATAACTATTTGAAATTCTTGTTCATCTTGGTGTATATTAGCACTGAACGTTAAAGATCCAGTACATGTATCCAACAGTCGGCGAATACCAGAAGCAGAATGGATCTTACTTCTATCAGTTCTCAATTCTTGAAATAAAGTATAAAGTGCCGAACATAATCTTTTTTCCTGACTTTCCATAATTCCACCATAAACATCTTCAAGATAAAATATAACGTTTAGAATAACATTACCATAGTAGTTGACACCAGAAGCATTTTCCAATTGGTATCCGATAACATCATCTCTTGATTTTGTTTCTGCTTTCCAACCATAGTTGATTCTTCAACATGTTTGCGTTTTGAACACACAACACGTTTCTCATAAATATCATTCAGTTTTCCCTTGCAAATGGTTTGTCATGGAGGGAGGAGTTGCAAAAAATGATGTGGGCTCATAGGATTACCCCTCATTCTAGTACTGGAATAGCCCCTTTTGTGTCCCTTAAAGGTAGAGAACCAGGGAAAAAGGAATGTCCTGTTTGGTTATATAAGAAGGATAAGATATGGATTGATCGTGAGGAAGTGTTGAAGAAAGTGGAAGTGGGTCAACGGAAGATGAAAGACACGTATAATTTTAGAAAGGGAGTTAAGCATATGACATTGCATGTTGGTGATTGGGTTGTGGTGCGGAAGAATGAATGGGTCCGTAAGGGTGAAAGTAAATATTTGGGACCTTTAAAAATCAAAGGCGTGAAGTCCAATATCGTGATATTGGAAGATGATACGATGTGGAGTTTAGGAAACGTTTGCAAAGTACAAAGACCATAGGATGTTTCCTGGAAACATAAGTTGGGAAATAAGAATATTAATTTATGTTTCCTAATGCCATAAATTGGAAATAGCATTTTTATTTATGTTTGCAATGTACAAAGGTTATAAGATGTTTTCTGGTAATATAATTAGAAAGTAAAAATGTTAATTTTGATTTTGCACTTATATGATGTATTATTAGAGAAACAAATATGTTAAATTTATTGATCCTTCTGTATTTCCATAATAGTGTTTTACACTGTATTTGTTGTTGTATAAAAGGGAGATATGTAGAGATCTCCAGCCAGGAGATGTCATGGACTGTTACCTAGTTACTTGTAGAATGACATGGGGAAGATTCTAAGTGGGGACAGTTGAAGAGAGCCATTGGATGTATGAGAAGTTGCTCTCTGCTGGGATGCTGTACCATTAATAAATCTACAAGAAAACCTTAAGAAACCTGTGAAGGCTCTTCTTTTCAGATATTCACCTAAACTTGGAGCATAAAGTCTTCTCAAACAATTATATTCTCTTACACAATTAACATCAGCACTTACCTTGTTCTCATCAAAATCAATTAAATGGAAACCAGACAACGTTCTAACTCGAGATAATGCAACATATACCATTCCCTCTTAAAACACAGTTCTTCCTACATTTACCAAAGGTTTATCTACACTTAAACCTTGAGATTTATGAATAGTTATTGCATATGCTAAACAGAAGGGAAACTGTTTTCTACGAACATACAAGTCTTTTACAAGCAAAAAACTTACAGCATAACGCGCAATCTGTCTTACCTCTGTAATCTGATCAAATTTAACTTTCAAGAATTAAATTCCATATCTTTTTTTATATTTCACAAAATCAACAACTTTCCCCATTGCTCCATTCACTAAACCTTCTTCTATATTCAGTTTACGCCTCAAAGAGGCCAAATTACCCGACAGTTTATACATACATCTAAATTATTTTTAAAGCCAGCAGTTTTTGATACAAACTTTTCCAGAGAATCCAATTTAGTCTGTAGTTTTTCTGAAAGAAGAATTGTTATTCATTGAAGCTCAATTTTATCAATATCTTCAATGTGAACTATTTCTTGATTTTCTAATTTCATAAGCTCTCTATTAAATGTATAACACTCTTCCACTGTAGGCATTAAGCAAACTACAGACTTTTTTTCTTTCATTTTCTTGTACATTACTTCTGCTGGTGTGCTTTCATTTGTAAACAAGTTCTTTAGTAGACAACTTTGAAAAGCTTCTTTACCATGTTTGCTTAGAACACCAATTCTTACATCTTTTAGAATATTTGCATAATATTCATCTCTTGCTTGTCGCATATTCTGAGTGAGTTCTTTATATTCAAAATGTAACCACAGATTCACATTTCCAATACTTCTCAGAGATTTCTTTGTGTCTTCATATAGAAAAGTTTTAAACACTGGTTCTCCTTTTACAGGGGTTAGTTGTAGCAGATCAGCAAATATAATTAAATGTTTTCCACCAAAGAGAACGTCTTAATCTGTTTTTAATACCTGTATCTTAAGTGTACAAATGCAAGCATTAAGTTTGAGACCATGCTCACCTCATCAATAATGAATAGTTTCATTCTCTTCAGCACTCTTGACACTTCATGAGAAGCTTCTCCAGACATCTTCTGATATTGTAATTGATTATCATGCTCAACTGGTAACCTCAGTAATCTATGCAAAGTAACTCCTTTAACATTGTGTGCAGCTAATCCAGTTGGAGCTGTTACCACAGGACATACATGTGAACAAGTAGTTTTTTTAAGTTAACTGGTCAAAACTTTAATTAAAAAACTTTTACCTGTCCCAGCTTGACCACTGATGTACATCAGAAGAGGTTTAAAAGATGAACACACATTCTTTTTTTTATGCAACAAACCATGTTCTTTCTGTTCTCTCACTTGTACATATATTTCTTTCTGTTCAACATTTAGTTGTTCTTCTAACTTTTCCAATGTAATATTCTCCTTGTGTGCTTGTTGCATTGCAATTTCGACTTCACGCATAGCAATCACTGCTTCATTTTCCAGTATTGGTTGTCCAAGAGAATCTTGACTACATTGACCACTACTTTGACTATCTTGAGAACTTTCATTAGCTATTTCAGCTGTAATAGTCTTTTTCTGTTCAACTTCATCATTCAACATTTTTAAATATGTAGGGAAAATTGTACATGCAATGCTATCTTTACATGCAAATTCTCGCTCATCTGGAGTTTCACAACTGAGTTTCTTGTGGTTTATAAGATTACCTTTGCATGTTTTACTAAACAACCATGACATTCAACTACTGCATAATTTCCTTCTTTTAAATTCTGTTTAACATTTCTTTTGAAGCTGTAATGTTGAAGTACTTCATACAGACATAGCTGTTCCAGATGTAGACTCCTTTTCGGATAGTATGTGTCCAACATATTAGTTTTAAAAATGTCTGTACTGTCTGGTTCATTTGCTGCTAAAGGACCGATTCCGATTCCGGCCGCAAAATGTACTGACCGGCACGGACCGGCGCAGTGCGACCCATACAGTACGATGCAACGCGTATGAATACAACCAACACATATGAAATATAAGCCGTACGACCGAGCCGTAGGGAAAATAGTGATTCGGCCGGAAAACCAACGCGAGTTGCACCGACCAACACGTACCCAAAATTAACCCGACCGTCACGTACCCGCGATGTCCGATCCGCACAGTACGATGCAATGCGTGTAAACCCAGACCGACTCACACGGAGCCCAAGTCGCATGAACGACACGCACCAAAAACAGGGCGACAAAGCAATAGAGATCTCCACGACCGACGCGTATGAAACAGAAGAAAGTCAGCGTGAACGAGGCGAAGAAGCCCATACGAGCCAACATCAGCATCCGTCTCGGTCAGAAGAACATCTCCCTCATGCCTAGAAAACCCAAAGGATAAAAGACAAAAAAAGAGCCAAACAAGCAATGACAAAGCCAATAAATATAAAATAAAAAAAACCTGGGACAAAGACACACCCACAACTCCACCTATATAAAGGACATCAATCACTACCATGATCCTTGGCAAATAGGAGACAACAGCCAGCAGCAAACACCATCACACAGCAACCACAGACACACTCACAACTTACCAATCACACAACTCACACACCGTTAGCACCTCACCAAAAGCACACACACATACAGCTAGCAAAACCAACACTAACCCACCCCCACTTGCACCCTCACACACACATCACTCACCACCACCACCCATCACCATTGCCCCAAAGAAGAATCCAAAGTTCACAGATGATTAGTTAGAAGTGCTGGTAGACGAGATCATGAGTAGAGCCACATTTGTTTGGTACATTGGTCCAAAGGACCTCCATGTCACAGAAAACCAAGATGTGGGTGAGGATTGTGGATAAGGTGAACGCACAAGCACCAATGCTGCGCACAAAGGACGATATCCAGAACAGGTGGTATGACGTGCGCAGGAGGGTCAAGAAACTCATCGAGAAAGATCACGCCTTGAATCAGCGCACTGGCGGTGGCCCTCCTGCCAAACCAGTCTACTTCAGGACCTGGGAGGAGAAGATGCGGGACATCCTACCACCAGAGAGCATCCATGGTCTAGCAGACATACCAGAGCCTGGTGAGTACACAAACAACATACTCAATATTGTGTGGCAAGGGGACAGTGAAACCATGCACCGTTAGCAAAGCCACAGTAACAAATAGATAATCATCCCAAGATGTGTATGCTAGTCAGACAAACACAATACCTGCTACCTCATAGTGACTTGGAACAGTATCATGACATGTACAAACCTACCAACAAATAGAGCAAGGCAGTGGCACAAAGCCAAATAAACACTGTCAGACAGTTTGCCAACACAAACACACTACCTCACAGTGCAGCTGCCTGACAGGAAGGAATAATGGGTATGCAGGTGAAGTGAGTGTATCCAAAAGCATGATGGGGTTTGTAGTCACAGATATTAATCCCCCTCCAAAATGGCCCATCAAGACCTCTCTGAAACATGCCCACATCACAGGGAGTGAAACATGACTGACAAGATGGCTGACACTGTGTCCGGCTGTGGGGAGCACAATGCCCTGCTAGGGGTTGTGTGCAAATCAGAAGCAGGACACCACTGACTGACATCCTGAAAGACAACTTGCACGCCCTCCAATGGAAGCACATTTCATGGTGGGATGTCTGGCCGGGTGGGAAGGAGGACTGACAGCTCTGACCATACTTACCAGCATGTGGAGACACACACCCCCCTCAACACAAACTCCACACAACTCAGGTAGAATGCATTGACCCACACCTCAGTGAAATATCAGCAAAAGATACACCGTACTGTGTGCTGCTGTGTGAAGCACAGGGGCTCTCTTTGGACTTGTAGCCAAACAAACACCAGGATTTCACAGTCAGCCATCTTGCCATTGCTGTCACACCCCCTCACAGGGAAGCAGAGACAAGAGGAAGGAAGTATGGGCATGCTGGGAAGGGGGGTGTAGCCAAGAGTATGATGGGAGTTGCAGTCAAAACAATCCCCAGCCACCCACATGGCCCAGCAAGCTCACACTGAACCATGCTCGCCTCACAGGGAATGGGAAGGGACTGACAGGATGTCTGACACTGGGCTCTGTTGTGTGAAGCACAAGGCCATGCTGGGAACTGGGCACCAACAAACACCAGGACTTCACAGTCAGCCATGTTGGCATTGCTGTCACACCCCCTCACAGGGAAGCAGAGTCAAGAGGAAGGAAGTATGGGCATGCTGGAAAGAGGGATGTAGCCAAGAGCATGATGGGAGTTGCAGTCACAGGCAAACCCCAGCCACCCACATGGCCCAGCAAGCTCACACTGAACAATGCTCGCCTCACATGGAGTGGGAAGGGACTGACAGGATGTCTGACACTGGGCTCTGTTGTGGGGAGCACAAGGCCATGCTGGGAACTGGGCACCAACAAACACCAGAACGTCACAGTCAGCCATCTTGCCATTGCTGTCACACCCCCCACAGGGAAGCAGAGTCAAGAGGAAGGAAGTATGGGCATGCTGGGAAGGGGGGGTGTAGCTAAGAGCATGATGGGAGTTGCAGTCACAGACAATCCCCAGCCACCCACATTGCCCAGAAAGCTCACACTGAACCATGCTCGCCTCACAGGGAGTGGGAAGGGACTGACAAGATGTCTGACACTGGGCCTGAGAAATGATGTGGCTGACAATCACACATATGCACTGGCCAAACAGAACCCGGTCGCACACACAGCCGTTGCAACCATATGTTCAAAATCATTGTCCGGGGATGCAATGTCCAGGGGTGCCCCCTGGCCGGGCAGGGAGGTGTGTCTTGCAGATGACAAATGTGGAGAGCCTCATATGGTACATTGCACAAAACACACAGGAACTCACATATACATCATTGACAGGGGACATCTGACAGTGAATGGAATGGACACACCAATATAGCCGACACCATAGCATGTTCGCATTCACAATCAGTGCTGTTGTGAGCTGCATTCCACTCCTACATTGTGCTGAAACATAGGCATCCTTCACACAACACATCAGTCACTGACATAGACACTGTAGACGCAAGGTGAAACCTGGACGGCCTTGGAGGAGACATGCTACTCACAGCAGCCAAACTGCAACACACACACCACCGGCCCTCACTGTCATGAGCATTGAAAAGTCAGAGTGCTACCTGCCCAATCCATGTCACCATGGAGAACATTGACAAGTCAAATCACGTATGCACGTACAAAACTAAGCACCAGACTCCTTAACGATGGTGACATCATCACTTGTATGAAATGAGATGGGAACTAGGAACTTTGTAAAAAAAAGTCCTCCAAAGAGATCACTGGCATACCGGACTGTGACCATGTCGTACCAATACACCCATGTGCCACACAAAGACTAGCAAACTCTGCTACCACACATGCCTCAATAATACAACATATCCCCAGTGGAATAGCACGTATATCCTTGATAAATCTCACATTTGTACAGGGATGACACACCTGTTTCAGCAACGTGATGGCCCTTGAGTAGTAATGGTCATCTACAGACAAATCTATCCATGAGCTGGGCATGCACACACTTCGACATGCACATTGAAATGTTTCATTTTGGCTGGGCAATGTGCAACAACAATATCAATCTCTGTCCGTGACAACCCGGAACAAAGCAGTGTACAGGCAGGCATCCGTTCGTACAGTAGAAAATGTCATGTTTGTGAACCATTGATGCCTGTAGAAACACAACTTACATTTTGTGTCTCTTCCAAACACAGGTGGTGCTGTGGACACAGCACCAAATGAAGAGGATTCCCAGTCCCAGACTCTGGTGGACACTGAGCTCTCTTGTTTGACTCTGTCCTCTTCGGATGATGACGAACAACCTGACACCTCCAGTGTGAGTCATCATGCAGCACCAGCAGCACCAACATCTGCACCCCCTGTACCCATGCCTCCAGCATCTGGAAACAGACAGGGCACACCCACCAACACGGACAGACCAAGGCCACAGAACACCTACAGCACAGGGACACAGGACCCCCCGGAAGCTACAGCCAACACCACCAGCAACACCACCCAAGGGGTCCCAGTATCACCTGTGCGTGCCGCCGCTGGTCCTGCCCATGTGGATAGGGGTGCTGGGAGGGGTGGGAGGCAGAGGGCGTGCCTTGCAGAGGGGTCTGCACTGCATGATGACCCCCAACTGGCACACATCATAGATGCGTACCAGGATAGCACTAGAGGATTTGGCCATGTACTGGGGATCCTCAAGGACATACAACAGGAGCAGGTTGCCCACCATGCCCGCATGGAGTCAAAGTGGGATGCACTTACTGCGGTGCATCAGGACATATTTCAATGCCTCCGCCAGATCAGCACAAACATGTCCATACCTCCCTGTGTGGCCACACCATCTGTTGCCACATCATCTGCCAGTGCCACAGGAAGGGAGGAGGACTCTGACGGAGAGTCCCCTGCACCTCAGGATCCCCCCAAAGAAGAGGGGTCGTCCGAAGAAGGACATATGAGATGCAGATGTCCCTGCACATCCCCCAGACCTCTAAACCTGTTCTAGACAATGTTCTTTGTGCGCAACCCGTTCACCTTGTCCGATGGGATGCAACTCGCCCATATGACCTGGAGGGTTCATGTTGGTCCAATGTAGCAGATGACTGTGAACTTTACTCTGGACATTTCATCTACAAACACTTCCAACTCTACTGTGAACTTTGGATTTAAAACCCAATGTACAGCACCCACCATCCTGTGCACTTTCCTCACACATGTTCGTAAATAAACTCACCAGTACACCATACTTGCCTCTGTTGTGATTCCAACTTGTCATGTGTCATGGAGATGTTGATCTACTAAACAACACAGTGCATGCCAAATACTACAACAATGTGACCACCGATATGTGAGTCATGGTGATGGGACACATGTGAGGGAGACACACCACTATGGCACCACAACACATACTCACCATGGCCACGTTACTCATTCCACACAATGATGTTGACCTGAAACACATTGGTATGCACAGACACAACACCTACCCACAGTCAGTGGTAACAAGTCCACAGGTGAGGTAAGCAAATGTCACTCAGATGTGGGAAGACAGACAACACACCTAACAAAGCATAGCACAGGTTCATTACACATCAGCAACATGTTTATTCTAAAATAGTTGCAAGGCAATTGTACGTTACGGTGGACACACGGTCACAGAGTGTCTGTGAATTGAAGTCCAGGGGTGCGTGGCACATCACTTGATGGCAATTGACTACTCCCACACTGGTGTTGGATTCTGGGTGTTGGGGGTCAGTGTTGACCAAACACCAGGCAAAGTACCCTGGGAAGGACAGACACAAGACACAGTCAAAAGCACAGCAGAACAGGAGAGAAATGCAATACACATGCAAAAAACATGTCACAAGAAACCTACACAGAAACAAGTTAGCAGTACTACACTATTGTGGAGTACAGACCACCTGAATGGACACATCACTGCACGCATCCAGTCAAGTGGCACACAGACAAACTCAGACAGCAACAGAGCAGCCACAACACATTTCAGGCTAACTCCATACATTGACATAACAACCCTGTAAACTCACGTTCAGGTGAAGAAGTTGTTGATGAGCTGTGTGTGGACGTCACCCTCATCTTCATCATCACTGGCATCGTGGCCCAGGCCGGGATCCTCCACAGGTGGTGGAGGTCGGTCATCGTCATCCTGGATGAGAGGTACCTTCTTCTGCACTGCCATGTTGTGTAGCATGCAGCATACAAGGATAATTTTTCACACCTTTGCAGGGTCATATGGAGGGCCCCTCTGGTCTTGTCCAGGCAGCGGAAGCGGCTTTTCAGGAGACCAAATGTCCGCTCAATCACCCTCCTGCTCCGACCATGTTACTCATTGTAGCGCATCTCAGCTGGTGTCACAGGGTTCCTGAGGGGTGTCAGCAACCACGGCATGTTGGGGTATCTGGAGTCACCTACAAACAAACAATTGAACAATTAGTTGAGTTTTGTAGGAGTGCGGAACACAACATTGCCAAACACACACAATGGTAAACAGTCAGTACACACCGACAAGCCAGGCACGCTGGTCTGGCATCTGTGACATCAGCGTTGCAATGCAACTACTCCTCATGATGTAGGCATCGTGTACAGAACCGGGTAAACTTGCACACACATGTGTGATACACATGTCTGCAAGACATACCACCAGAGCATTGATGGAGTGGAAATGTTTCCTGTTCCGGTATGCCTGCTCATTTGCCTGTGGTGGTATCAGGGCCACATGTGTACCATCAATAGATCCGATGATGTTCGGCATCCTCCCCAGTGAATAAAAGGCATCCTTTATTTCAGGGAGTTGAGCTGGGCCAGGGAACTTGATGTACAGGTCAAGGAAATGCAACATCCCCTCCAAGACATTGCGTAGCACATGACTAAACATAGTTTGCGACATACCACCAGCAGTAGCCACAGTGTACTGGAAGGTACCAGTAGCAAAGAAGTGCAGGGCTGCCTTCACCTCTGTGGTCAGTGCTGTAGGGTATGTTCGGCCAAGTAGCAGATGTGGTGCCAACTGCTGCGCCAACTCCTCAATCAGTGGCCTGGTGAAGCGTGACTGTCGGATGTAGTCGCGTTCCTGCATGGTTTCAAGGTCTGGGAATGGTCTATGGACAGCTGGTGCCCTGCAGAACAGAAATGCACAAAGGAAGATTGTCGGTTCATCCACCCATGTGGCCATGACCAAGCAAAATATCACATGATACATCATGACAATACACAATGTACTGAGGTGTGTGCTATTGGGCATGGACACATATGTCACCTACATGGACATCACCTCACATCTCAAGTCCACATGTCCACATAAGTCCCATGTAGTGCAATGGCCAATCATTGGGCTGTGTCACCCTACCTATGTACTGCTGTGATGTTACACACACCACAGTGACAAGTGAGGCCTGATGTCTCCCAGGCATCACAGATCTTTGCCATGCAGATACCCAGGGTCCCAATATTGCCACATCAACACTGGCATGACATGGCGTATCACGTACACACCACAAGGCAAGCGTGAGTCTCACAGGTAGTGGCCGCTGTTGTCTCTGCAGGCCCTACATGTACGTCTCTTAGACAAACACACAACATCAAGGTTGCTGCACAAACCACATGGATGTGGAGACTGTCTCCCATTGGGCACATTTGATCAGCTACATCTGAGACACAACATACACATAGACTGTGGTTGTACAACAGAATTGTGGCTACAGGTCTCACTGTGACGTACATGCCATCACCCCCAGGACTCAGGGTGTATGTGACATGTCCTAAACATATCCGACCTGCAACTGTGTCCATGACTCATGCCCATAACTGTACAGTTGCACATCACAGTGGTAATGTGCACAACACACAAAGGATTCTGCCCCATGAACATGTGCACAGCCTGGGAGTGGCTGAACAAAAGTGCCACACAACAAACCAAATGTTGCCAAACAACACACAGGGAATGCAGCCTTACATGCCATGGGACACTGTGTGGCCAATGCTGTAGTGTGGTAGGTGTGCACATGTGTCCCTGGCAAGTAATTGTATGTTGAAGCCGTAAAATAGTCACACCAATGAGGTCCGACGCGGGTGATAATGCGTACGCATTGCATGGTTCATGACCGAGCCGTGCGTACGCTTTGCCATTGACTGCAATGAGGTCCGACGCGGGTGACAATGCGTACGCATTGCATGGTTCATGACCGAGCCGTGCGTACGCTTTGCCATTGACTACAAAGAGACCCGACGTGGGTGACAATGCGTACGCATTGCACGGTTCATGACCGAGCCGTGCGTACGCTTTGCCATTGACTGCAATGAGGTCCGACACGGGTGACAATGCGTACGCATTGCACGGTTCATGACCGAGCCATGCGTACGCTTTGCCAATGACTGCAATGAGGTCCGACGCGGGTGACAATGCGTACGCGCTGCACGGTTCATGACCGAGCCGTGCGTACACTTTGCCATTGACTGCAATGAGGTCTGACGCGGGTGACAATGCGTACGCATTGCACAGTTCATAACCAAGCCGTGCGTACGCTTTGCCATTGATGGCAATGAGGTCCGACACGGGTGACTATCATGCATGCGCATCGGGCAGACATGGTCCGAGACAGGCATACCCCTTGGCCATTGAATTATATGGAGAGGGGTGCATGTGTATTTTTAAAATACGCGTTGTTCAGTCAGTTGACCAAGCCGGGCGCACCCATTGGCTCTGGACTGTCATGGAGACAGATGCAGATTCAAAACTTGAACGAGTTGTGCACTGGAAATTCAGTTGGATGCCCACAACAATGTTGCAATTCCTAGGGTTTTATGAAGGTGAAGATTTGAACGATGCGGAAGATGTGTACAAGCACAGATATAAGGCTGGCTGTCCCCCAGGGAGCTCACTTGCCTGCACTAAATGCTACTGGACCACATCCCTGCTACCACTGCTGCTGTCTCTGCATCCTCTGGCTACTGCTATGGCACGTACTCTGGTGAGGGCCCCAGCCTTCACTGAGGAGGAGAACCAGACCGTGTTGGACAGGCTCCTTCCACAGTACAGCAAACTGTATGGGAAACCAGGGGAGCAGGTGAGTGTGCAGTCCACTGCCTTTCTTATTATGCATGTTGTCTGACTAGCAGTACTAGCAGTGTGTACACCAGTGGCAAGCTTACTCACTGAGTACTTTCATCCCCCAAAGTGTGTAGGTACATGTAATGAACAGGTGTTCTGCAGCTAAAGTGCATTTGTGTAAGCTTAAACTTCCCAGGCATTGCTAACATGTCAGACATGCAGGTCATTCGTCTTTTGCTATGGGTGCACTACCTGTGTCACTCATTTCCCTTTGTGATGATGACATGTATATCCAAATGTGTGCAGCACAAATATGGGGCATGTGTGTTAATGGACTTTTAACTTTGTCATCCTAACAGTTTGATGCCCACCAGAAGCAGGAGATATGGCTGACCATCGCCCGGGCAGTTCGTTCGGTGAGGGTCTACAAGCGCCGGATCCGCAACTGCCAGAAGAGGTGGCAGGACCTTCGGGGATGGACCCGGAGGATCGCAAGGGTCCAGCTGAAGCTGTCGCCTCCTTGCAGGAGGGGCGGACACCGGACCCTGACCCCCCACATGCTCCGGATACTGGCAGTGGTCTTCTCGGACCTGGATAGGCAGCTGAAGGCCAGACAGCAGCAAGGAGAGGGTAAGTCCATGCCTAATCTGTGTACTATGTCTGATATGCTAATTGCCGTCATTTGGCCTGGTCACACTTCCACATTACGTAGGTCTTGTAGTCCAATACTCATGTCCCTCAATTGTGTGATGCACCCTCCTCATCTGATCCACAGGTTTGGCCCCTACAGTCTGTTGCTTGTGTCACTAGGGCACTGTGTCCCTGCAGTCAGCTATGCTTCAGCTTCCGGACAGCATCTGTTCCTGGGACTCTGTTGTGTGTTTCATGGGTGGGTCAATTGTTTACCCAATGCCTGAGATCTGACATGTGATCTGTGTGTGCTCTTGATGTGTGTTCCAATTGCTGGTCTGACTCGCCACATGTGGCTGGGGTATTACAAACAAACCATGCAGCAGGGGACTCCAATGTGTGTGCCTCAGGAGTATGTATATCAAGTGTGTCACACTTGCTTAGCCACCTGACTACTGTCCAGGGCTAAACACTGTTTCACGTAGACCTGGGCAGTCATGCCTACTCAAGGGCATTTAGAAATACTCTGTAATCCCACTCCTGTGTATCAACTTACAGGTTGTGCTTAGTGTCATGTGCCTTCAGGTGTCTGCCTCTGTGTCATTGTGGTGTGGCTTCCTGTTACATACAACTGGGGTGTTCATGAGTTTGAGGGTCAGCAGGACAGCTGAGATGTGACTATGTGAGATAAGACCTGTGTCACATATAGGTGTGTGATCATTTGACAGTGCACAATGGTGTATGCAACTGTGCACTTCAGGCAGCTGGGTTACATACACAGCAGACTGTGATGTGCTAATGTACAGGGAGTTGTGTTCGCAGAGACTCATATGTCTGATTTGTATGATGTGGGGTCTTCGGGGTCCGGGATATGTTGTTTGCAGGTGATGGCCAAGTGCACTTGTCAGCTGCAGTTTTTGCTTTACCCCTGAGCTATGATTGTGACACAGTGCATACTGTTGTTGTCTGGATGCCCTGCCCCTGTGACAGTAGACAGTGTTGACTGACTTTCCAGGCATGCCAGTGCCATGGCATTTAACTTGCTATGAGTGATCCTGCATTGTGTTCAAGTGTGCTCCATGCACCCCATTGTGGCATTGACTATCAGGACATGAGAACATCATAGTGTGTGTTGCAAGCATGCATCGCAAGCATGAGAAATGAGTCTCTGCCATCCCTTCATCCGGACACCTGTACTGAGTCAGTGGCAAGAGATGTGCTGTGTGTATAGTGACATACTCCTACATGTTCACTTGCATGTCCAACAAATGTGTCGTCACATTGGGGTATTAGCATCCAACATGCAACAGACATATGGGTGCAAGTCCAGGAGTGATATGAGTTCCATGGTTGATGGTGAGAATGACAATTGGCTTATTCTAAACAGTGTGAGCACTTTGAGCAGTGTTCAGCTGATGATGCCAGGGCTTGCCCTGTGATGTGATGTACTCACTGTGGTGTGTGCAGTCAGTGCAGGTGACTGATGTTGTTCTCTTTTCTCCTATTTCTATCCAGATACATCCACTGCCACAGGAGGGGACAGCTCCATGGACCAGGAGGAGCCACAGAGCCTGACTGGGACAGAATGTGAGGAGTCGGGGGGACCCAGTGGCACAGAGGGTGAGTGGAGCCACACCGAGGAGTCCTCAGCACCATCCACCCCAGCTGAGGGCCACAGCAGTTCGGAGGATGACTCCCTTGTGGAGGCGGGTGTCAGCAGCCACCAAAACCCAGCTAGTGAGGCTGCCCCCGCCACTACCCCCACAACCACCATCCCCACCCTCCCATTGGCTCCCATGCCAGAGGTCTGTGGAGGCTCCCGTGTTCGGGATCATGTCTCCTTTGTGCCAGGCACCACACCCCCTGCCCCTGTGTCCCCTGCTGCCCTGAGTGAGGAGTCTGTGGACTTACTTAGACAGATCCATGTAATGCTGAGTGTCCTCCATGCACACACCAGTCTGTTGACACAACTGGTGTTGTTCATGGAGGGCATTTCATCGGGCATGTCTGCCCTACAGAGGACCAATCAGTCCGTGGCCCCCTCCCTGACATCAGCAGTGTCCCTCCTGCAACAGTCCCACACCCCTCCTATCCCTGCACCACCCACGATTCCTAGCACCCTACCTGTCCCAAGCACACACACACCTGCACATTCTCACAAAGCCACAGACACGGGCAGCACACAAACACCCAAACCAAGGTCTAGACGTGCATACAAGCAAGCGCAGGGGACTGATACCACACTCATAGGGGATGGTTTGCAGACACACACACTGTCATCCACAACCACTCTGCAGTCCTCCGATACCTCTCCCTCCCAGCCCCCTTCCCTTGTTTCACCTGCAACCCCATCTCCACAGAAGCTCTTCCTCTGTGACCTTGGCCTATTCCCCACCGACCAAGCAGATCCATGTTACAAGGGGAAGAGGAAGTCCCCACACAGAGGGGAGTGCCCCTCACACCCAGACACCCACCCCCAGGCGCAGTCAGACTGATGCCCCCACCTGCAAGTCCCCCCGGAGCCAGAATAGCAAGACCCCACCCCCGAACTGCAGCTCCACGGCGAAGTCTCCGTCCTCCATCCCCAAGGCCACCACTTCAGAGGTTCCCCCGCCACACCCTGCCCCAGGTTCCCCCACCCACAGATACAACATACCCAAAATGCTGAGGCCCTCCCCCCTACCACTTGCTCTTCCACCCCCAGACAGACGGTTAGTGCCACTGATGTGGGGACCGTGTCCCCCTCCTCTTTCCTGTCGACCTCACCTGAACCCCATTCGCTCCCATTGAGTTAGGCTCTGCAGTGGAGTCCACGACCACCCCGTCTGACTTGGGTACTTCAGTGGGGACCCAATCCACTCCATCTAACGTGCCCATTGCAGTTGTGCCGGCACCCACCCCATCTGACTTGTGCCCCACAGTTGTGACTGCACACACTACTTCAGTCAGCTCCACTGCAGTTGCCAGTGACTCTCCTGCATCCACCACCCCTTCACTGCCTCCTTCTGTTGAGCCCTGATCCTGTCCCTGTGGTGCCTGGCCTGCCCCCATGTATGCCCCTCTGAGGGGATGTCCCCTGTCCTTAGAAGTGCAGGCAAGCAACGTGTGACAGTTGCCACTCAAGTTTACTTCTTGTCATTTGATAATGGACTTTCAATTTTTAATCTGCTGAATAAAGCTTTTTTCTTTATCCTTGTGAATTTGATTTAGCTGCACATTATGTTGATGATGTTTAGCTTGACCTTGCAGTTGTAATGCTGTATTTCAAATGTTGAATACTGAGGTGTTGATGTGAGGTACTCCATGTGGGCCATGAGATGTGTATCCTATTCTGATAGTTCTCCATATCATTTGCAGCTAAATGGGTGTGTCATGATTGGCAATTAGTGAACACTCTGAAAACATTTCATTTGCATGATCACATCTGTGGCTTGCACACATGCACATATGATGTGCTTCCCATTGTCCAATTTGTCTATTTCCCTGACTGTGGGCGCATCTCCACTGGACATGTAAGTGTGGGCATCATTGTTGTAGAAGCAACTAGGTCCTCTGTGCAACTTGCTGGAAATATGTATTGAGTATGTGCAGATCACTTAAGGGACACCGTCGTACCCAGGCTGTTGTGACCAGAGCCTTCATTGTGTGGTAACTGATGGCTGACTGACCAAGTGTTCTGCTGACATGACTGAGACCTGCTGGGGCTGTTTGGCACAGCTGAGCTTCCACAGGAGTTGAGTCCCCTCAAGTAAGGGTGTTGTTCCGTGACATTGCCAGAGCCCATGTGGGCATGTGTGTGTGTCCACATCCCTTTTCATACACAGGCACTGTTCCCTTGATATGTTCCTTTTGTTGATGCTTGCTGAGTGGTACTGTGTTCATCCCACAACTTTGCCATGGGCTAGCAGATGTGTGGGTGCATGACACACTACTGTTAATTGGTGTTTCATCATTGAGATTTTTCAGTTCTGAGTGGTGATGATGTTGTCAGACGCAGATGGGACACAGTCAGGGGTTCCCAAGGCACTTGTTTTTTCGCAATATCATGTAGTTGTCCCTAGGTGATACCTTTCAGTGATTGAGACATGTGTATGTGTGTGTGACTGATCCACTTGTCCGGTTCAGGGCTGCAATGTTTGCAGGTGTCAGCATGTATGGCTTGTGGTTCTCCTTGGCTTCTGCATTGTCCTTTGACTCTGGCAGGTATCCTGCAGGTTACGTGAGCTTTGACGTCATGGCCATGTACCGCATACTGTGCAGTATGTCTGTCATTCACCAGGGTTGTAAACTGTCCTTGTGTGATGAGTCTGTGCACCTTAGTTCCTCCCAACATTACTGTGTTTGTCATGGGTGCATGTGCAATGTCACCTGTCCACGTGGGCTTCACAGATGCACATTGGTGCAGTTCAGGGTGTGTGGTGTTGAGGGTGGACTGATGTAAATGTTTGCATGGATGGGCCCCTAGCTCCCATTTGTCCATGGATGACGGGCCATGCTGAGTGATTTGTGTTTGTGTAGGTGTGATGTACGTTTGTGGCACAGGACACATGTCTGGGTTTCACAGTTTGTACGACATCTACCTTTGTCAGCACAGTGGAGGTGTCATGCATGCTTGTGTCACCCCAATGTCTGGTCCCTGGGGGTAGTGCTGTTGTGTGTCAATCTCTTGCTGTGTTAGTTCCTGTTCATTCCGGCTTGTGTCATATGTGTCTGTTGTGATTCCTCTCATCTCATAATGCCTGATTGCCCACTAAGGGGGGCCCATTGATGGGTTACTTTTGTATGGCACTGTGTCCACATCTGTCTCACTGTGGTTCATCCCCCCTCATGTGTTGTGTAGTTGCCTGGGGATACTGAGACACACACACATGTGTCAGATGTGCAGTGTGAGGTTGCCTGTTTGTGTTAGTACATCTGCATCAGTGCATTGGTATTGTTGTTGTGGGCCATTGTCTGAATGTTGTTTTTGTGATTTACTCTGCTGTCCCTGTGAGTCATATCACATCATTGTGCACATTCAGCCTGGTTGTCAGGTGCCATTGCTGGCATGGAATGGGAGTTTGTGACCTGACACCGACAGTCTACACAGGTTGTTTTGATTAGTGTGTCTATTTTCGAGATGTGTGTATGGTTTGTGATGGTCACTTCTGCTTTTGTGTCATTGTACACTGTATGCATTGTCAGCCCCCATGGGTGGTGCTTGTCTGCACATGGCCGAGAGTATGTTAGGTTATCACAGCACTGTTAGCCTCACCACATCTCTGTGGGTATGGGACACAACCACTACTTTGCCCCAAAAGTGTTTCATGTGTTGGGACCAGAAATCATACATGCTGTTTGGCATTTGCAGCTTTGTCCATGATGACACTTACCTTTTGGTCAATGTGATGAGGGGGGTTTTGGACCCCATCACCACAATTCTCAACATCTGTTGCAGTTTGGAAGCACACACTTAACTTTTGTTCTACACAGTGAGTTTACATTGCCACAGTGCTAGTGATGCTTGCCTTTTGTAGGCCACACTCAGTTTTTGGTCACACATGTAATGGTGGTTACATTGTATGTTCGAAGTCATGATCACTGTTGTGGGCATTTGTCACAGACTACACACTGTTGTCATGATGTTATGGGGGATGTATTTTGCTGACTTACCTAATGTTGGTGTATGATGGATGTGTGGCGCATCCTATGAGTGGAGGTGGCATTAGTGCTGGGCAACAGGTCCCCTATGTGTGGGGGTGGCAGTAGGGATGGGCAACAGGTCCCCTATGTGTGGAGTGCCAGTAGTGATGGGAAACATAGTCTCTATGGGTGGGGTGGCAGGAGTGATGGGCAACATAAGCCCTATGGGTGGGGATGGCAGGAGTGATGGGCAGCAGGTCCCCTATGGGTGGGGGTGGCAGGAGTTATGGGCAACAGGTCCCCTATGGGTGGGGGTGGCAGTAGTGATGGGCAACAGCTCCACTATGGGTGGGGGTGGCAGTAGTGATGGGCAACAGGTCCCCTATGGGTGGGGGTGGCAGTAGTGATGGGCAACATAGTCCCTATGGGTGGGGGTGGCAGTAGTGATGGGCAACATAAGCCCTATGGGTGGGGGTGGCAGGGGTGATGGGCATAAGGTCCCCTATGGGTGGGGGTGTCAGTATTGATGGGCAACAGGTCCCCTATGGGTGGGGGTGGCAGGAGTGCTGGGCAACATAAGCCCTATGACTGGGGGTGGCAGTAGTGATGGGCAACATAAGCCCTATGGGTGGGGGTGGTAGTAGTGATGGGCAACATAGTCCCTATGGGGGGCGTGGCAGTTGTGATGGGCAACATAGTCCCCTATGGGTGGGGGTGGCAGGAGTGATGGGCAACAGGTCCCCTATGTGTGGGGGTGGCAGGAGTGCTGGGCAACATAAGCCCTATGAGAATTTACTCTTCCTTTACAAATGACTGGACGTGGAAAACCAAACCGACATTTGGTGTAAAAATTTCCTTTAGACTTGTATTTTCTTCTGCAGTACTTTTCACAACGGTGACTTTGGAAACGTAAAACTTGCTGTCTCAAGCTTCTATCTCCTTCTTCTCTTGGAATCTCACATGTCACATACTGTTTGATGAAAGACAATACTGTTTCATCAGAATCAGTTCCAAATTTAGGTGCATCCTTGACCCATAGTAGAATATGAATATGAGGTGCACCTCTTGCTTGGTACTCCTTTCTCCAAAAGAAATCGGCAACTTCTCCAAGAGGTGGATTCTTTTTATTGCAGATAAAATACATCATAGCTTGAAACCTATGATTAAAATATCTGCACACATTTACAGGATCCAATGAACACAGTTCACCAGAAGTCTTTATTTCAAAAAAAATTATATTGAAATTCACTTCTCTTAGAAACTCAAGCACATCTTCCCATGCATACTCTGCACAGCTTAGTGTGACAAACCATGTTGGTGTACCTAAGTTCCGTAACATACATTTGAGTTCTCCATGACGACGATACCAATACTCATTTGTTCCAAGTTGACATGCCATCAAATTGATTGCTTCTAAATTTTCATCTGTTTCTTGAACACTCTCCACAAATTCTTTCGCAGAAAGAAGTGATTGATGAACTCCAGTTTTAAGTATGTGGTTCACTGCATACGACACAGAAGATAGATCACTTTCAAACAAAAGGTGAAATATGCATGGAATGCAATATCGAAATCTAGGAACTTCAGAATATAATCTTGTTGACCGATATTCTGAAGCTGGAATCCGTACAGGTCGGTCAGCATATCATCCACCTTCTCCAGTAGGAAACAGCTGTGGGAAACAACGAGCTTCAAAGCTCTTCTCCCATACACTCATTGGAGTTCCCTGTGCTTTTTTCATTTGAAATAACTCAATGCTGCTTCCTATTACTTCTTTTGAATGCAAAGGACATATTGTGTAATTTTCATAAATCTCTACAGTCCTTGACTTGTCCACTTTCTCTATTTGATCACTTGCAATTTCACATTCATCTTCTAAATGTATCACCTGTTCATCCACATTTACAGTTTTGTAATAAATATTGTTCTCTATAAGATATAAGGTAGCCTTTTCAACTTTATTAACATCCACAAATTCTTGCCATATTTTCCGACTCTTTGTTGGTACACCATTTACTAGAATGACTACTGCCTCATTTTCCTCTTTCTCTCCAGCAATAGTTTCAATATTTTTCTTAAAATCCAAAGGTAAGTACACCACTCTTCCTTTCAGCCATCTTTGCAAGTCTGTTGGTGGCAGTTTACCTGTTTTAGGCTCCATCCGAATTAGAGTTTGAAAAGGATGAACATATTGAATTAGAACCGACTCATATGTATTCAATTCTGCCAGTTCCTCAGGAATAGCTACTAATTCTAAGTTATTATGTACTGCTCTAGCAGGCATTTTTCTCTCTTCTAATTTGTTGTAACAATATTTACATATACGTTGATCACTACCTCACTCAAATCGACCTTTCACCAACAAGTAAGTTGCAAATTCTTCCCACTTACTATTGTTCTCCTTTTCACTTTTCAAATACAAATCAATATTCCTATTTTGACTTTTATAATGAGTACGTCGACAACAAATTATAACTGTGTGATCCCCGTGCACTCAGAGGTATATGGACGGTTTAACTGTGTAGTTTCGGCGCACCTTGTGAAACACGAAGTCCCGGCGTGTCTTTATCAATGCAAATGTGTTGTAAGAAAGAACATCTTCTCACTGACAAGGGCGCACTAAATATACGATGAAACACGCTGGTTTCTTCATCAGTTTTCTTTTTTATTCAAGATTTTTTAAACTCCAAATGATAAGTTTCAAAGCTTTGTCAGTTCATATTAACAATCATATTCATCGTTCATTTCCAATGAGGTGAAAATAAATTTTCATGACAACCTTAGATGTCCACCCAATGCATTTCGGGTCAAGTAGAAGTCTGACCCTTCTTCAGGGGTCTAAAAGTAAATGAGACAGGACCATTAGCTTCACTCTAGCATACAGTCTAATACATGTCAATTAATCATGAATTTTAAATGCATGTAACCACAGATTAAATTACATTACACATGATCGTTAACTCTTAAGGTCAAAACCACAGAAAAACCACAGAAAAAAGTTTAACCGTTTAAAAATATACTAAAGAATGCCTAGTGGCTGCAAAAAATATTTTTTTTTTTAAAATGAAAGCAAAAACAGACGACATTGGTGGTACAACAACCTACAACTGGTAAGGAAACATCAGTGAAAATGGTAGTGTCAACTATACTCAGCGAGATTATAACTAACAAGGTGTAGAGTAAAGAAACAAAATCTAAAACACTAAAAACAATCACTAAATAAACTTACTCAGGACAAAAAAGGTCTCTGCAGCTGTTGGAGTTACACACTCGGCGTGTAGCGTTCATGCCGAGATAAGTGGCTAGTTAAATTGTGCTGGATAGGTCTATTTATATCACATGGTGCAGAGATGAAAGTTACGCTGTCATTGGCTCACGAAGTGAACCAGTGAAAATAGGGGGCTATGTGTAGACCAATGGTTACGCGCACAAAATGTAAAGCTGTCATTGGCTCCCAAACGAACCAATGAAAATGAAAAAGCTGTGAGTGAACCAATCGTTACACGCACATAAGGTAAAGTAGAAACAACGATAAAAAATAGTAAACCGAACTGGGAATTCTGTGCTTCCACAAAAAGTGTATGTGTGAAAAGTGTACAATAAAGTTGCACATACAATAAAGAAAAATTATCAAACAGAGTTAACAGATCCATGTTAGTAAAAAACATAATATAAGGACCAAAGGGGGCCCATTACCAATGCTGAATAATAAAAATTCAAATTATAAAAAACACATATATTCAATACGATCGTTAATCCCAAAAGGATGGGAACAATTCAATTTCTTAATCCAAAAGTATTCAGCTCGTAGTCTTTGTTTAGTGAGATCCATGTCGCAGCGTTGTGGAATCGTTTCAAGTATAGTGAAGCGTAGTTGTGATATTTGGTGACCCGCTTCCATCCAATGATTTGCTACAGATGATTTTAAGTTCTTCATCCTGATATTGCTCTTATGTTCAGTAATACGAACTTTCACTTTACGCTCAGTTTGTCCAACGTATACTTTGCCACAAGGGCATTTAATGGCGTAGACGCAATTCGCTGTATCACAAGTGCTTGTGTGATTGAGGGCTATGGGGTAACCCTTAGTAGGATGGGTGAATTCTTTACCAATAATGACATTACCACAATGAATACAGTTTTGGCATTGAAGCATGCCGCGCCAATTTTGTGTTGATTTCTTAGGAACATTCAACAGTTCTTTAAGATTTTTAGAGCGTTGAAAAGCAAAAGTGATTTTATCATCATATAGATTATTCAGATCTGGTTCCATTTGTATGATTCTCCAGTGTTTGGTGATGGCTTTCTGTATTTTATGTGACTCAGTGGAGTATTTTAATACACATACTGTTTTCTTCGTTTCTTTGGAATTGGTGATACGTTGTTGAAGAAGGTCATCTCTTGATTGCAGCGATATTTTGTCAAGGGATGTTAGTAAAACACTTTCAGGATAGCCTCTCATTCTGTATTTCATTGTTTGTTTCTCAAGAGTAGTTTTTAAATCTTCTTGATTAGATACACTACGTTTCATTCTTATGAACTGAGAGGTAGGTAGATGTTTCTTCAATGGTTCTGGATGAAAACTTTGGAATAGTAGACTAGAGTTTTTGTCCGTCTTTTTGATATGAAGTTGAGTGGAGATTTGATTTTGATCAAGTTTCACAATGACATCCAAAAATGCAATAGATTTTTCTTCAATACAATGAGTGAATTTAATCCGATCATTATGCATATTCAAGTTAGTGATGTTATTTTCAAGTTGAGTACGAGATCCCTTCCAAATCACAACTAGATCACCAATATACCTCTTGTATATTACAATACCTTCTTTCCAACCAGAATTCTCAAGTATATGATCTGTCTCAAATTTGCTCATGTAGATGTTAGCGTACGAGGGAGCCCCCCCGAATCCCATGGATGTACCACTGGCTTGATTATAAAAATTACCTTGCCATTCAAAATAGCTGCAGTATAATGCAAACTGCATCAGTTCCAAAATGAACAATTTTTGTGAATCCTCTAGGTCACTCTTTAATAAACTCCACTCCAAGGCTTCCAAGCCTTCATTGTGAGGTATTGAAGTGTACAATGCGATAACATCGATTGTACACCAAAAATATGTCTCATTTTCATCAAGTACAATGGATTTCAACAGATTCAAAAATGCCGTGGTATCTTTGATGTAAGTGACACTTTTTTGTACAATAGGTTGTAGAAACTTATCTACAAATTTTCCAATGGGTTCTGAAATCGACCCACAAGCCGATACAATGGGTCTGAATGGTGGACAAACCATGTCCTTGTGTATTTTAGGCAGCATGTACAGTTGTGGCCTTCTGGGAAACTTGGTGACAAAAAATTCTTTTGTTTTTTCGCAAATCCAATTCATTTCAAAAGCGTGTATTATAATTTTGTCAAGGATTTGTTGATATTCAGATGTAGGATCAGATTCTAAAGGAAGATAAATATCTTGATTCAGAACATGTTGATTAACACTCTTGATGTAAAATTCTGTGTCCATAACAACAAGGGCACCACCTTTGTCGGCTTTTTGAAAAGTAAGTTGTTTTTGTGAACTTAGATTTTTGAGAGTGTTCCATTCTTTGGAGGATAGATTCATCTTCTTGGGTTTAGTGAACTTGATGTCTTGAATATCTGCTAATACTGATCGTTCAAAGGCTTCAATCGTTTTGTGGGTAAATGGCGCACAAATGTACTTTTTGGTTTGAAATCTTTATCCCAAGTCTCAATAAGTTTAGGTGGTTGTAAATCTTTAAAAAAGAACTTTAATTTTAAAGACCTTAAAAATTTGAACAAGGTGATTTCAGTTTCTGCTAAGTTGGAACGATAAGTGGGAACAAATGTGATGCCTTTATTTAACAGTTTGATTTCAGCTTTAGTTAAAGTTTTTGAGGAGATGTTAACTATGAGGTTGTTTTCGACATCTGGCTCCTGGTCCTTACCGCGATATTTTGATCTGTTTCTTTTACCCCTTCGTGTGGCTCTTCCACTGATGGTGGAGAGTTTGCGGCTGGACTGATGTCTAAAAAAGATGATTGTTGGGTGATGGTACTTGTAGACGGTTTTCTTGAAGACGTGGTAGATTTGTTAATTGGACCTCTTGATGCTGAAATCTCCGAGTCAGATACTACACTTTCTTGAGATGAAGATGTTGTTGTCTTTTGTGTTTGTTCTTTTGGTTGCCATTTCCTTTGATTGTATACTTCTGCCCAAGAGTATACTTTTTCAAGTTTATAGTCTAATGTATCTCTTCGATACTTTCGGATTTTTCTTTCGTTCACTTCTTTGGCGTATTTGTCCAATTTTAAGTTAATTTCTTCCAAAGTTTTGGTTAAGTCTGGGGTTTTGTTGATTTCTGTTTGTAAAGTTTTGATTTCTTCTTCTAATTCGATTAACGCTTTCGATAATTCTTCCACAATCAGCAAAATCAAATCTAGTGAACATTTATTTAAAATCTGATACCATCTCTCAATGAATTTCTTGCTGTTTTTGCAAAGCATTGGTTTCCGGGCTATCCTGAGGCCCCTAGGTATTCTCTTGTTTTTGTGATAATGGATTAATGTGGTGGCATGCATCCTTTGATTAATCTCTTTTCTACTCAAATATTCAAATTGTCGAAGTAACTGTGTCGTAGTAGTTTTTTGTGGAGTGAAACGTCTGGTCTCCTGAATCAGATCATAAATTTCTAAGGCTGCTTCAGGCGAAAAGCCAAGAACTGATGCAGTTTGCATTATACTGCAGCTATTTTGAATGGCAAGGTAATTTTTATAATCAAGCCAGTGGTACATCCATGGGATTCGGGGGGGCTCCCTCGTACGCTAACATCTACATGAGCAAATTTGAGACAGATCATATACTTGAGAATTCTGGTTGGAAAGAAGGTATTGTAATATACAAGAGGTATATTGATGATCTATTTGTGATTTGGAAGGGATCTCGTACTCAACTTGAAAATAACATCACTAACTTGAATATGCATAATGATCGGATTAAATTCACTCATTGTATTGAAGAAAAATCTATTGCATTTTTGGATGTCATTGTGAAACTTGATCAAAATCAAATCTCCACTCAACTTCATATCAAAAAGACGGACAAAAACTCTAGTCTACTATTCCAAAGTTTTCATCCAGAACCATTGAAGAAACATCTACCTACCTCTCAGTTCATAAGAATGAAACGTATTGTATCTAATCAAGAAGATTTAAAAACTACTCTTGAGAAACAAACAATGAAATACAGAATGAGAGGCTATCCTGAAAGTGTTTTACTAACTTCCCTTGACAAAATATCGCTGCAATCAAGAGATGACCTTCTTCAACAACGTATCACCAATTCCAAAGAAACGAAGAAAACCGTATGTGTATTAAAATACTCCACTGAGTCACATAAAATACAGAAAGCCATCACCAAACACTGGAGAATCATACAAATGGAACCAGATCTGAATAATCTATATGATGATAAAATCACTTTTGCTTTTCAACGCTCTAAAAATCTTAAAGAACTGTTGAATGTTCCTAAGAAATAAACACAAAATTGGCGCGGCATGCTTCAATGCCAAAACTGTATTCATTGTGGTAATGTCATTATTGGTAAAGAATTCACCCATCCTACTAAGGGTTACCCCATAGCCCTCAATCACACAAGCACTTGTGATACAGCGAATTGTGTCTACGCCATTAAATGCCCTTGTGGCAAAGTATACGTTGGACAAACTGAGCGTAAAGTGAAAGTTCGTATTACTGAACATAAGAGCAATATCAGGATGAAGAACTTAAAATCATCTGTAGCAAATCATTGGATGGAAGAGGGTCACCAAATATCACAACTACGCTTCACTATACTTGAAACGATTCCACAACGCCGCGACATGGATCCCACTAAACAAAGACTACGAGCTGAATACTTTTGGATTAAGAAATTGAATTGTTCCCATCCTTTTGGGATTAACGATCATATTGAATATATGTGTTTTTTATAATTTGAATTTTTATTATTCAGCATTGGTAATGGGCCCCCTTTGGTCCTTATATTATGTTTTTTACTAACATGGATCTGTTAACTCTGTTTGATAATTTTTCTTTATTGTATGTGCAACTTTATTGTAAACTTTTCACACATACACTTTTTGTGGAAGCACAGAATTCCCAGTTCGGTTTACTATTTTTTATCGTTGTTTCTACTTTACCTTATGTGCGTGTAACGATTGGTTCACTGACAGCTTTTTCATTTTCATTGGTTCGTTTGGGAGCCAATGACAGCTTTACATTTTGTGCGCGTAACCATTGGTCTACACATAGCCCCCTATTTTCACTGGTTCACTTCGTGAGCCAATGACAGCGTAACTTTCATCTCTGCACCATGTGATATAAATAGACCTATCCAGCACAATTTAACTAGCCACTTATCTCGGCATGAACGCTACACGCCGAGTGTGTAACTCCAACAGCTGCAGAGACCTTTTTTGTCCTGAGTAAGTTTATTTAGTGATTGTTTTTAGTGTTTTAGATTTTGTTTCTTTACTCTACACCTTGTTAGTTATAATCTCGCTGAGTATAGTTGACACTACCATTTTCACTGATGTTTCCTTACCAGTTGTAGGTTGTTGTACCACCAATGTCGTCTGTTTTTGCTTTCATTTTAAAAAAAATATATTTTTTGCAGCCACTAGGCATTCTTTAGTATATTTTTAAATGGTTAAACTTTTTTCTGTGGTTTTTCTGTGGTTTTGACTTTAAGAGTTAACGATCATGTGTAATGTAATTTAATCTGTGGTTACATGCATTTAAAATTCATGATTAATTGACATGTATTAGACTGTATGCTAGAGTGAAGCTAATGGTCCTGTCTCATTTACTTTTAGACCCCTGAAGAAGGGTCAGACTTCTACTTGACCCGAAATGCATTGGGTGGACATCTAAGGTTGTCATGAAAATTTATTTTCACCTCATTGGAAATGAACGATGAATATGATTGTTAATATGAACTGACAAAGCTTTGAAACTTATCATTTGGAGTTTAAAAAATCTTGAATAAAAAAGAAAACTGATGAAGAAACCAGCGTGTTTCATCGTATATTAAGTGCGCCCTTGTCAGTGAGAAGATGTTCTTTCTTACAACACATTTACGTTGACAACAAACACAGTTTGGCATTTCAGAGCACACTACATTAAACTTTCCAATTTCTTCTTCAAACTGATCAGTGATAATCACTTTCCCATCTCCTTCAACATCTGTAAATGTCAAGCTTTCACTTTCTATGGACTGCTCTTCTGAACCAAAATATCGCATTTCAATATCATCACACTGTTTTGGAACATCTGATAAAGAACCATGTAAAAGACCTGTATTCAGTTCACTTAAACATAATGCAAGACTTTTTACATAGTACAGTTTCCTTACAAACTTCCGCATTTCTGAATGGTGTACTGCTAACACCCTCAAGTGATGAAAAACACTTTTACACTCTTTTCTTGAAAGACAAGCCAGAGAATGCCATGCTTCTCAGTATATTTTCTTACATTTCATGGATCTAGTCCTTGCAACAACTTAATCTTCTGTTTAATACTTTCTGTATCTATTCTCGTAGCAAATTTCGCATTATATCAATAGATTCCTGTCGAATACTACATACTGCTTCAACCCCACTTATACACAGGAGCTTGTGTACGTTTCCCTTGCACTTCTTCAGCTATTAACTCTACTGCACTTTTACCAACCAATTCCTCTTTTGGAAGGGGACAACCATCCTGAACTTCGTAGCAACGACCTCCAATATCAACTGCAAATGGTAAACTATTTTCCTGGAAGTAACTTTCCTCATTAAAAAAAGGCTCACTAGTAGAAGTATGTTTCCAATGTCCACTAAAGAGTTTGCAAAAGTTGGTTCTCTTCACAAGTCTTTTTCTTCTACTTTTCTCTTTCAACACTTTAATTACTTTATCCAACACTTTGATCCTCTTCAAAATCACAATGAATAACTTCTGTTTTAAAGTGAAAGTAGTATCCACTATACTTTCAATACGCTGCTTCTGTTTGAATTGCAGCACTTTCTTTTTATATTTGCAGCATGTTTTCATTAAATTCTGAATCACTCTAGTTCGAAAAAGTCTTTGACGAATTTCATGAAATTGTTTTTGTCTCCGGGTAACAGATACTGTTACTTTATCATGTTTTCTTTTCCTGGTATTTGAAATTGAAGTCTCCTTCTCCTTACTTGAAAAATTCTTCTTTTTCCTTTGTGTGATGTTATTTTCATTTAAATGTCCGTAATATTTATTTCAGAAATTGTCTAGTATTTTTACCAGAAGAAACTGTTTGTGTAGTACTCTCATTTTTTTCTAATTGAAAATGTTTCCTTTTCTTCAAATATATATTTTTTTCTCTTCTCTCTATTTCCAGTTCTTCTAGGCATTTTCAAATTTTAATCCAAACGGAATAATTTTCTGAAAAAAAAAATAGATTCAATTATTTTTTACATCAGTTCAATATATTAAAATATTAATATTTAATTACATAAGTACTACTGACGACTTCCAGAGGCAGTGCTGCAACGTGATGGAGCAGGGCAGGGGAGCAGTAGGATGACGGGTAGTGCCATAAAACATAAGCAAGTATTTATTTAATTATTGACATACACTTTTACAACTTACATGTAACTGCACTACCTCGTACTTTTCACCTCTCCACCGCACCCCACCACCCCACAGCACTCCCTCTGCAACCCACCGTAGACAACTTTATAGATAGTATTTTTAAAAATTGTAATCTATGTACTTAGGATGATATTATCAACCAAACGGCACACAGAAAAATTACCATTATTAGCCTAACAATTTTATCTACAACTTTGCAAACATAACACTGCACCCAAAGCTTTAAGTGGGGGGGTCTGTGGGGGCCTGAGCACCGGCAGTTTATTTTTGGGGGCCTCGAAATGGATCTCTATGGGGCTCTATTTTCAAGCCTCCCAAAGGTAGTCTGTTGTGTTTTTTTTATTGGACTGTAGTGAGACAGTGAGAGCATACACATTGCTCACTACTGAAAAGTGGAGACATCATGCCAGGTGAGTCGCGTAGTAGGAGAAAATAAATCCTTTAAAGAGAGCCATTGTCTCTCACGATTTTCCTTCTCTTTTTGCAGTGCAGGAGCAACATCATCGTGGCGTGATAAGCAGAGAGACCACCAGGCGCGCAACGCCCATTGCCCTGGACTCCCTGAGATAGCTTCCCAATCGCACACACAGAGCCGCACCTGAGTACTTCACAGGTCTTCAAAAGACCATTTGCTTGTAAATGATGCTCTGTTCTTTTTCACCCCTTTTTAGAGCCCCTACATCCCCACTCTGCATATTGCTGAAAGAATTAGCCTCCCCCGAAATTTCACTCTGGTTGCACCTTTGGAGATGACCACATGCAGCCAACTCCAGCACAACCCTGCTCTCACCTTTCACAGTGTCTTGTTGTAGTACTACGAAAACACACGTTTTGCCTGGCTCACTTAGGGGCATGTTATCAAGAACGGCGTTAAAATTATTGCCGCTTTTGCGGCTGGAAACTGCCGCTAAAGCGGCGATAATGAGCTTGATATTATACCCTTGTGAATTCCCATAGAAGCCCAGCTTCACACCAGAACCTGGGCTGCTATGGGAATTCACAAGAGCATATTATCAAGTCCATTATCGCCGCTTTGGCAGCAGTTTCTGGCCACTAAAGCGGCAATAATTTTAACGCCATTCTTGATAATATGCCCCGTTATGTTTCTAAATTAACGTCTTACACTGAAAAGCTGCTTTACATTTCTTTCACTGGATCAACCTTTGTTTAAAACACCACCAGAGAAGGGTGGTGAACTATGATCCACAAAGAGCAACTCACAGCTTTCTTGTTCTTTATCAGAAACATCTGCCTGTCAATGATTTTCGCCAGCCTTTTTGGCCCCTTAAGAGGCTGGGTGGATGAGTGTAATACACGGTATTTAGGATCGGGGGCGGAGGGTGCACGGAAATAAGGACGGATAGCTGAATAAAGTGAGAGTGGATGTATGGCCAGATGGATGAATGGATAGCTAGATGGATAGATGTATGAATGTATGAATGGATGGAAGGATGAATGGATGCATAGACCAGTACTTAGGATAGACGGGTGGGATGATAGATGCATAGGATTGGTTCTGGGACAGATGTCTGAATGGATATATGGGCGTATGACTGGATGGATGGCACGGTGCTTACCATAGGCAAGTGGGCTGATAGATGCTTAGGATAAGTGCAGGGACTGATGTATGTGTGTATGTAGGTAGGAATGTATGGATGAAATGAAAGATGGTTGGATGGCGCAGTGCTTAGGATTGATGGATGCAGGGCTTTCAGTGGACTGGGTCTGAGCACCAGCAGTTATTTTCAGGAGGCCTCGAAACGGGTCTCTATCGGGCTCTATTTTCGGCCCTCGCAAAGTTAGTCAGTTTCATTTTATTCATTTTTTATTGGACTGCAGTGAGAGCATGCACATCGATGTGTGCATGCTCATTTTGCTCACTACTGAGAAGTGGAGACATCATGCTAGCTGAGCCACGTTGTAGGAGGAAGGGAAATCCTTTAAAGAGTGTGCTTTCCAAACATAGGATAATTGGAGGGGATTTTCTTAAGCACACAATGCTAGTTATCTTGATGTAGACCATGCCCCTACTTAGATAGCCCACACCCCTTTAACAGGTGTGCCCCGCCCCTTTGAGAGCACCCCCAGTTTTTTTCCCACTTAAAGCCCTGACTGCAAAGAAATGGTCCAAGCCTCCATTTAAATGTACAATGGCACCAACTTTCATAATTTGCCATCAATGCTGGCAGCCTTCTACCACAGTGCAAGAGTGTCTAGCAGCATGAAGATTTGTTATCCACAGAAATTTTGTGTGATTTGCATAGCAGTCTGCTGGAACACTCATCATCAAAAGGTATTAAAACATGCAAATTTGTGAGTAAAACATATACCATACCATAAAGCGGTTCATAAATGGGCCCAGTGCCACTACACCACCCTTATCCCCATTGTTGCTTAACCTTACAAAATCAAAGAAAGAGCCCCAGCGAACCTGGTAGAGCCACTATACCAATACAGGGACTTAATTTCAACAAGTGTCTGCCGGAACGCTCAACAACAAAAGGAATTAAAACATGCAAATTTCCAGATAAAACATATACCATGCCATAGAGCGCTTTCTAAATGGACCCAGTGGCACTACATCACCTTTACTAGCTACACATGTGCACGTTACAAATGTCCGTGTTATAATCAGCAACATACCCACCTCTCCCACCCCCACCCCAGCCCTTGCTTAACCTTACGAAATCTAACAACGAGCCCCAGCACTCCCGTTAGCGCCACTATAGCCATACATAGACTTAATTTTAACAGGTGTCTTCCGGAATTCTTAGCAGCAAAAAGTATTCAAACATGCAAATTGGCGGGTAAAACAGAAACCATCCCATAGCACGTTTTATAAAATGGGCCCAGTGGCACTACACCACCTTTACTAGCTAGAAATCTGTATGTTAATAAAGTCGTTTAAACACTCTGTAGAGTGTATAGCAGAGGATGGGGAGAGTAAACAAAGTTCTAATTCCCAAACTTTTGATATACCGTCCCTTTACTGTATGTATATTAAGGACATTAAATGGAATGAAAAAATTGACGAGTGTCTCAAAGGGGATAGTGAAGCTGAGCACTGGTAAAACCCGGACCACTTAAACACCTATGTATATTCAGCACAGCGACACAGTGTGCCTAACAATTAGTATCACTTATAATCACATGTAGTTTACTAATGTCAAGAAAGTCATACAGAAAATATACCGAACATTTTCATTTCTTTTTTATCTCTCACACATTCATAAAATATCTCTTCTAAAGAAACACTCCCCAACCGCTTCTATTTCATAACAACAGACAATCATTAATACATTTACTACCATATATTTTAGTATATCTACCTTTTTATTATTCACTAGTCACAAACTACTAAAACTATTAACTATACCCAAATGCAAATTAGAAACCATGTTCATATTATATCTCAATCTATGATCAAATGATTCAAACTGTGCATACATATAAAAGGAACGCATCACTTTTACTATCTTCATCTCTTCTCCATGTAATCTCCAAACACTGCAGACGGCCTAACAGTACAACAACTTACCTAGACTTATATTCAAATCTACCTCTCACTGTCAAAAATGAGACCACAACCTGTCCACATAACATTTCTGGGTTTGGTTTTATCGCTTTTAACTTAATAACACATACATCTCCTACCCCCTGTTGTATCATATGCTTCTTAGTCCTGGCTGCTCAGCCTGCATGAGTATGATGTCATAGAATGTTGGGAGTGTGTGCATGCTTTGAATGAGTGATCAGTTAGATTGAATGGGGCTGAGCAGCAGGATGCTGCGCCCGGTGGGGCACCTTCTACCAACTTACCTGAACCAATAAATCTACTTAACTACATCTCTGGCTCCTGGTCCACATGTCATAACAGCATTTTCTTCAATTACAAAAATGGCGACGAGGATGGGATCCGAACCCACGCGTGCAAAGCACAATGGATTAGCATAGAAGAAGCATAGGATATAACAGGAGTCACTAATCAATACATCAATTTAACATAGGGAGCACTTGCACTTGCACTGTGGCACTGAATGGCAGTGGCACAGTGCCCAAAGCATCTAAACCAGCAAAACATATCTAAAACAGAGGAGGCAATCAGAAAAAATCTAACAGTACCTATATGGAATATAACAGTACTTCAAACATGAAGCAGCAGGCACAAAGAAGGTCCTCTGTGTGGTAACATTACGGCAAAGTGCATGAAGTCGATATTCATTAAGTTTTGCAATCCACATGCCAGCTTTGTGCCTGCCTGGCCTAATGGTGCATCTAACCTAGGTATTTGCAGCGAGCAAGTCATGGATGCAGCGGGCCCCTCACTGACGGACAGAGCTTTAGATATACAAGCAACAAACATTGGCATTGTGCTGGACTTTGCAATGATTGATATTATCGCATGGCTGAGAAAGTTATGACTGCAAAAAGGAGCAAACTGAAGGCCAGAGCTTTGAATATACCATGCACATACAATGGCATCTAAATTATTGTGGCCTTTTAAATGATTGATATTATCACATCGCAGTGTATAATTAAAAAAACAAGACCTCCCATAATTTTAAAAGTTCAAATTAACTAAACTTTCTGATAATGCTTGATGATTATGTTCAATTGTATTAATTACCTAATTTCACATTCAGTATCATAACAGTGAATTCACAAGCAGGGAGCCACTTAGTAAATGCACACGTTGTAGTTGTTGACACTCCATCCTAATTAAGACTATGGAGGGTCAGTTTGCGAGCAAGGGAGAATTCTGTACTCATATATTAAGCCAAGACCACTAAGGAAAAATATGCACAACTAGGCTTCTTCCAGTTTCCAGTTTGTAGATTTGTAGAGATGATGAATTATTCAATACAAAAAAGTTAGTTAGAATCATCAGCAAATGTATTATTAATTGCAATAATGCAATTAGCCTTTAAGAAATTAAGGGGCATATTTACAAGCCCCTATGCCACCACTATGTCACTTTTCAGGATGTTGTGTTGGCGATAGGGGCTTCAACTTATTTACAGGGCAGTGTCAAGCCACCTACGCTGACTTGTAAATAAGGTCCCCTTTCACGCTATAATTACAATGGGAAAGGAATGGGTGTTGCTGTGGGCATTCCATCATATTTACAAGGGTGGCATAAATATAGGGCAGCACCAAAATTAAGACCAGGGAAAACCTGGCCTTAATCTGGCACAATGAGGAGAAATGTTTAATTTTTGCTGTTTCCATGTGTGCTGTGCTGTGCAGCACATATGGAAACAGCAAAACACCAATGATTGTTTATGTGCAGGAATGTGTCCCTTCCTCCACAGTTACAGAACGACATTTAAAGATAGTTTATGTGCAGGAAGGGAAACCTTCCTGCACATAAACAATCACTCCCCTTAACGAAGGCACGCTTGCACTATGGTTGCACTTGGCCTGCGTTGGCACTAGGCAGCTACATTTAGTGCCAGTGCAACCCTTCCTTTCTAAAGTGATGGAGCATGTTGTTAGCCTTCTTGGCTTGACAACACACTTCGCCACTTCCCTTGTACATATGCCCCTAAGTTGCCAGATCACATATGACAATAGTCAAATTAATATTAACAAGTCCTAATACAAAAGGACCGTAGCGCATCTAGACCCACATTCACAAAGGTTTAGCATTGGGTTAGGGCTACTTTTGTAACACTAAACCAATGCTAAACCTATTTGGGGATTAACAAACCAACACTAATTGCCAATAGAGTTGGTTTGTAGGGAAAAGTAATGCAAAGGAGCGCGAAATGCTGCTTTACATTACTTTGCATTAAGGGGACGTTACATGGGTGGTATATGGGCATTGCCATGCAATCACCTATGCTTTTTTTTGTGTTTGAAATGCTTTATTGAATAAAACTAAAAACACACAAAGAAATCAGCATATACAGAAATAATCAAATATAATATAACAAAAACTGAGCTGATAACAAGGTAGTAAAAGAGCAAAGCATTTTGTGGAATTTATGAGGACCAAATGAGGGAAGAGAGGGAAAAGGGAGGAAAAGGAAAAACAAAATAGAAAGAGAAAGGGAAATAATAACACTACTACAATATCACATTATACAGAGTATGGCATTCAAGGAAAAGGGAGATACATAAAAAAAAACACAATATAAATTGTACATTCTGGAGAATAATGTTACAAATGAAAATTATGCAAAAAGGAAAAGAAGAAGACAGAGAAAAAAATTGTTTCACGGGGGTTTTACATTTTTCCGAATTGATACGTGAATGTAATGGCAGAGCCATCTGATCCAGGTAAGTGGTAAGTGGTAAACAAAAGAGATCTCTGTTATGAGTTGGCCTGCAAGAAGAAGCAAAAGCAACATAGAGGTGCCGATCACGATCCGGTAAAAACCGGGTACGAACCGTCGGACGGAGCATATTCTCCGTCTGACGCGTACCCGGACGTCAATTTCTACAAACAAGGAATTACGAATCGCACGGGTACACCATGACCGTACGATTCGTAAAAAAGTCCGACCGAACAAAAAAACACCTACCAATGCGATCCGGGAAAGTGCCGACCTGACGTCGGGACGCTCGCAGCCAGCCATTCACGACCCAGGAATCACGATTCGCACCGACGTCACCCCGCACAGTGAATATTTTGCGGCAGCCAAAAACTGCCGGGAAATCAGGACGACGCGAACAAGGACCACCAGTACGCGACGGACAGACGATGACGCGAACAAGGAGGACCAGTACGTGACGGACACACAGGACGACGCCACCAAGGAGGACCCGTACGCGACAGGACGACGCGATTGGAGTACCAGTACGCGACGGACAGACATGGACCCGAACCTACGAGTCATCCCTGCCCTCATAGCAGTCCACCTGCTCTACAGGCACCGACGCAGACGCCGCAGAAGGTCAGAATAACTAAGGGAGGGGGGAAAGTGGGGTGGGGTGGGGGTGGCACGACCAGGGCAGACCACAAAACAACCACATAAGTCACACATGGCCTGGACATACCTGACTCCCATGCCCTGGCCACCACGAGGGGGTGGGGGTGTGTCCTGATAACCCAGCGACCGCCACAACGGAAGTCCGTCACCACGCGAACCGGCAACACAACCAGACAGGTACGTCCCGTACCCACGCCTCAAGAGCGTGGGTACGAGTCGTACCACGCCCACACACACGTCACCCCAACAATGGCGGGACGGATCGTACCCACGTGGCAAAGGCCTGGGTACGGCCCGCACAAGCATCACATAGCGTGGGGACGGATATGTATGGACCCTACCCCCACCCGCGTATGCATGGAGCGTACCCCCACCCCAACAGTGTAAGTACGACTCGAACCCTCACCCGCGGACGTACGGACCGTACCCCCACCCCCACCAGTGTAAGTACGACCCGTACCCCCACCCGCGTATGCATGGAGCGTACCCCCCATGCCAACAGTGTAAGTACGACCCGTACCCTCACCCGCGTATGCATGGAGCGTACCCCCCATGCCAACAGTGTAAGTACGACCCGTACCCTCACCCGCGTATG
Organism: Triturus cristatus; assembly: GCF_964204655.1. NCBI lineage: Eukaryota > Metazoa > Chordata > Amphibia > Caudata > Salamandridae > Triturus > Triturus cristatus. Next base: position 319,196,280 of record NC_140588.1, read on the forward strand.
CATGGAGCGTAACCCCCATGCCAACAGTGTAAGTACGACCCGTACCCCCACCCGCGTATGCATGGAGCGTGCCCCCCACCCCATCAGTGTAAGTACGACTCGAACCCTCACCCGCGGACGTACGGACCATACCCCCACCCCCACCAGTGTAAGTACGACCCGTACCCCCACCCGCGTATGCAAGGAGCGTACCCCCCACCCCAACAGTGTAAGTACGACTCGAACCCTCACCCGCGGACGTACGGACCGTACCCCCACCCCCACCAGTGTAAGTACGACCCGTACCCCCACCCGCGTATGCATGGAGCGTACCCCCCATGCCAACAGTGTAAGTACGACCCGTACCCTCACCCGCGTATGCATGGAGCGTAACCCCCATGCCAACAGTGTAAGTACGACTCGAACCCTCACCCGCGGACGTACGGACCGTACCCCCACCCCCACCAGTGTAAGTACGACCCGTACCCCCACCCGCGTATGCATGGAGCGTACCCCCCATGCCAACAGTGTAAGTACGACCCGTACCCTCACCCGCATATGCATGGAGCGTAACCCCCATGCCAACAGTGTAAGTACGACCCGTACCCTCACCCGCGTATGCATGGAGCGTAACCCCCATGCCAACAGTGTAAGTACGACTCGAACCCTCACCCGCGGACGTACGGACCGTACCCCCACCCCCACCAGTGTAAGTACGACCCGTACCCCCACCCGCGTATGCATGGAACGTACCCCCCATGCCAACAGTGTAAGTACGACCCGTACCCTCACCCGCGTATGCATGGAGCGTAACCCCCATGCCAACAGTGTAAGTACGACCCGTACCCCCACCCGCGTATGCATGGAGCGTGCCCCCCACCCCATCAGTGTAAGTACGACTCGAACCCTCACCCGCGGACGTACGGACCGTACCCCCACCCCCACCAGTGTAAGTACGACCCGTACCCCCACCCGCGTATGCATGGAGCGTACCCCCCATGCCAACAGTGTAAGTACGACCCGTACCCTCACCTCGAATGCATGGAGCGCACCCACACCGTGTATGTCCCAAGCGTACATATCCAGAAATTGGAGGTGTGTGTGCAGAGTCCTCCCAGCAGTGCCCAGAGACAGGAGGGTGTGTGCAGAGTCCTCCCAGCAGTGCCCTGAGACAGGAGGGGTGGGTGCAGAGTCCTCCCAGCAGTGTCCAGACCCAGGAGGGGTGTGTGCAGAGTCCCCCCAGCAGTGTCCAGACCCAGGAGGGGTGTGTGCAGAGTCCTCCCAGCAGTGCCCAGAGACAGGAGGGGTGGGTGTGGAGTCCTCCCAGCAGTGCCCTGAGACAGGAGGGGTGGGTGCAGAGTCCTCCCAGCAGTGCCCTGAGACAGGAGGGGTGGGTGTGGAGTCCTCCCAGCAGTGTCCAGACCCAGGAGGGGTGTGTGCAGAGTCCTCCCAGCAGTGCCCTGAGACAGGAGGGGTGGGTGCAGAGTCCTCCCAGCAGTGTCCAGACCCAGGAGGGGTGTGTGCAGAGTCCCCCCAGCAGTGTCCAGACCCAGGAGGGGTGTGTGCAGAGTCCCCCCAGCAGTGCCCAGAGACAGGAGGGGTGTGTGCAGAGTCCTCCCAGCAGTGCCCAGAGACAGGAGGGGTGGGTGTGGAGTCCTCCCAGCAGTGCCCTGAGACAGGAGGGGTGGGTGCAGAGTCCTCCCAGCAGTGCCCTGAGACAGGAGGGGTGGGTGCCCATCACTCCCAGCAGTGCCCTGATACAGGAGGGGTGTAACACATGTGTGTGAGGCCAGAATTATCCACATGCATACTGGCTACAAGGGAACATGTCCCCATGAACTCATGTCAACAGACTCCACACACAAGTACAGTGATCACCAAGGATGCCACGATTGTCGCAGGTGGAGACATGGCCCTGCATGCATGGCCAAAGTAGAAGGGCTCCGTCACACACACAGCTCATGTAGACACAGCTCTGCGCTAAACATTGGGAACACCCTGCAGGGAAGAAAGCTGGGTACACAGAGGAAGGAATACACCCTGGGACAAGTGCACCATGCAGTAACTGCTTACATGAACAAAGAAAGTTAGCCAACACCTTGTGATGGCACACAGATCACAGGGTCCCACCAATGAGCAGTACACTACTACACATCCCACACACCCAAACCCTTACACACCACCCAAAACCATGTAGCAGCCCCACCAACACCAATACCAGCATAGCAGTAGTGTGATAATGAAAACAAAATTAAGCTTTATTCAGCATGAGCACAATGTCCGTGGATCGCAGGCAGTTCAATCTTCACAAAGCCCATAGGGCAGTCAATGATTCTCAGCTGGATGGGGGACACAGTGGGATGCGTGTCCCCTACATTGCCTGCACAGTCAAATGTCATCGTCTTCCACACTGGTGAGGGCATCAGGGGGGGGGGAAGCAACAGGCACCGCAGGGACATCAGGGCAAAGGGGCGGCGTTGTGGGTGCAGGGATGGAGGACTCCACCACAGGGGGTGGGTCAGTGCCAAAGGCGGAGGCCAGGATGGCACTACACACCTTTGCAAGGTCCTCCAGGGAGTCCCCTGCACCCGAAGGGACCTCAGGCCCCAAGGAGGGGGGGGGGTCAGAGGGATGGGTCGCAGCGCCACCGGGGGAGGGTGGAGACAGGGGGGGAGACTCAACCACCCTGACCGGGGACCTCCTTGACCGCTTGCGTGGTGGTGTAACTGTGGGGCTCAGGGACAGAGCGGCCATGAAGGTGTCCTTGGGGGAGATGTGGCCAGGAGAGCTGAGGGGAGGGGATTTGGAGGGAGTGGACTGGGTGGAATGGGGACTCCCACTATGGCTGCGTGTCACACGTTTGCCCCCCGACCCAGTGGGTGTGCCTACCTCACCCTGTGTGTGCGTGTCAGGAGGAGTGCGGTGGACCTTCCCTGCTGGTGTGGTGCCCGTGTCCGTTGATGTGGGTGCATGCCGACGTCTGGGTGTACGTGTGACAGGCATGGGAGTGGGAAGTGTGGATGGGGCAGGGGTAGGTGGGGGGAGGTCGCGCTGCAGGAGACCCACTGCTGCAGTCAGTGTGGAGTCGATGGACCTCAGCAAGTTGCGTTGGTCAGCCTGCGATGAATGAATGCCCTCCAAGAAAGCCTCGATGTTGGTGAGGGTTTTGCCGTGGGCATGGAGGACATTAAGGATCGCAGCCTGACCAACCTGCAGTTGCCGCTGGATGTCCACAGACTCTGCATTGGCGGCAGCAGTGGAGACAGGGGCAGGGGGTGCGGTGCCTGGCAGGAAGGAGACATGCTGTGACCGGGCACGCTGGGAAGGGACACGAGCAAGTGGGAGGCGGCTGGTGGAAACTGAGGGGGCGGTGCGAGGTGTTGTTCCGCTGTCAGCTGCTGGCGCAGCCTCCGCCCACTCGGAGACATCGTCCCCGGACCTGTCAGCTTCGTAGTCTGATGTGCCTCGGCCACACTCTCCTCCGCCTCTGTACCACTCGATGTGCCAGACCCGATGTCACGGCTGGCACTGGTGCTCGGTCCCTCCGCCTGGTCTGTGTCCATGTCTCCCTCTGTGTCCCCCGACGATGCTGTGGGCAGGGTGGAGAGACAGAAATAATCAGACATCTGTACACATCTGTCACATGAGTCCAATCCACATAGGTAACATTGCATGGCCTGAAAAGGAAGATCCCTAACATCTACTGAACAGGGTACCGATGTAGGGCATGAAACACACAGTTGGTTGAGCCACCATGCCACTGAAATACCATGGAGAGCATGAGACAATAGCTAAACACAGGAAAAGGAGTCTGACATAGCACCCAGGCCCTGGGGACAATCCAGCACTGCATCTGCACCACACAGCGTTGGCGAAAATACCGATGACCAGGGACCATATCCATGAACTTGAGACACATGCTGCATAGGTAATGCTGAAAACATGCACAACATGACTCTGTCACTGCACATTGCGTGTGTGTCCAGACACATCACACACTGCCCAGACCCAGCAAGTGGTAATCAGGATTTAACACATAGGCATTGCCCGCCCCAACAAGACCCTACACGAGGCAAATTGTTGAGACACAGGTGGCACCAACATCTCATAGTCTGGGTGATACACACAGGGGCAGGCAAAAAGCGAGATTGAACGCCAAACAGCCAAGGTGCGCCTGTACAAATAATGTGGTACCAGTGCCCATCCTCAGATGAGTATAGCAAGACACACAGGCACTGGCAACTGTGAGTATGAAGAAGGACAATCAGGTCAGGCTGCACAGTGGACACCTGTACAAAATAGCACGTCTATATACATGGTGACAGGGGACAATGGCAGAGAGCACAACTTACGCTGTAGACACTGACAGTGGCCACGTTTATGATGACACATACACCACTGAGGAAAAGGTGCCCCAGGGGACAGTAGTGGGCACGCAACTACATGCTACTGAATGGTAATGACTGCAACACACGTCACCATCCCTGCACTATGTGTATCGCACACTCATGCACATCATGTCACAGGCCACTACATGGGACATGCGCGCTGTAAGGCATGACACATGAGAGACCAACTCCCATGTCTGGAGTCAGCATCAGTGCCAACTGATATGGAACCCACATGCAGTGAACTTGACAGTGCACAGGCAATGTCCCACAACCTGTTACACACCACCCCCACACATGATGCTACAGACATTGTTCCCGTGGACAAAGCGCCAGCCTACATTACCCTGTGGAGGAGTGACTACACACAGACCAGGGAACACATTGCAAGGAGGGGAAGGGTGGCAGGGGCACAGCGCTATACTGGGGCAAACAGGATCTGCACAGCACCTTTAAACCCTGCCAGTGAATTCATGCTACTGTGCCCTTACAAATGCCGGTGACACACAACAAACACATATGTACCTACCCCCTTCCGGCTGCTGCATCGCCTGTAAGCGCCTCTCCAGGTCTGGAAAGACCACCGGCAGCACACGCCTGTGGAGGTGGCTCAGACGGCGGCGGCCGCGGTTCTTGTGGCTCTCAGGTGAGTCCCCCAGCAGGAGCCGTGCAATCCTCCGCGTCCAGCACCGGATATCCTGCCAGCGTTTCCTCACCTGGGGCAGGCTCCGCCTCCGACCATCCACACGCCTCACGGCACTGACGGCGGTCAGCCAGATCTGCTCCTTGGCAGTGGCGCCTACCTGTGAGGTAGAACAAGTGACACCACATCAATACACCAGCCACATGTCACAGAGAGACATATGGGTACAAATTAGCTGGTTACAACAAGGCATGTCATGCAGCCAACGCATTGCACCTTTGTCATAGGGACATCATCCCCTGGTGAGGGGAAAAAGCACTACGTGCCACAGTGGGTACACAGGTGGAATGATGGCAATGTCACAATCAATGATCAAGGCTCACACTGTGCATCACACCCACCCCTCCTGTCTCAGGGCACTGCTGTTAGTGATAGGCACACACCCCTCCTGTCTCAGGGCACTGCTGGGAGCACACTGTACCCACCCCTCCTGTCTCAGGGCACTGCTGGGAGCACTCTGTACCCACCCCTCCTGTCTCAGGGCACTGCTGTTAGTGATAGGCACACACCCCTCCTGTCTCAGGGCACTGCTGGGAGCACACTGTACCCACCCCTCCTGTCTCAGGGCACTGCTGGGAGCACTCTGTACCCACCCCTCCTGTCTCAGGGCACTGCTGTTAGTGATAGGCACACACCCCTCCTGTCTCAGGGCACTGCTGGGAGCACACTGTACCCACCCCTCCTGTCTCAGGGCACTGCTGGGAGCACTCTGTACCCACCCCTCCTGTCTCAGGGCACTGCTGGGAGACATCAGGCACCCCCCCCCTGGGACCCCCCCGACAGTACATGGCATGTGTGTTACACCTGGACGCAATGGCAGAAGTCACAGTCACAACATAGGGACAGTCTGTGGCAGTGGCCTATGCACTCACCTGATACCCTGGTCGCCCATACAGCATGGGGTACTGTGGGAGGATCACATCCAGCAGAGCCATGTTCTCCTCCAGGGTGAATGGCTGTGTCCTCTCCACAGCCCTTGACATGGTTCCAGGGAATCAGTAGCAGCAGCTGGGTCGACGAATGCAAAGATGTGCAGGCAAGTGCTCCCTCATGGGACCTGGCTGCCTTATATGTGCCCTTCTGCCCAGTCTCATGCACAGGAGTACAGAGAGATTGGTCACTCACATTTGCATCCTATGTTTCCACCAATCCCTACAAACCTAGCAGTCTGTGTGTTCTCTATCGGTTTCATTCTCCTGCATGATGTCAGCCCCACAAACACATTGCAACAAAGTAGACAAATTCCAACTGACTTCTGCTGTGCACCTTCCAGAACAATTTCGAATTTTGAACTTGGTCTCCATGACAACCAGCATGCATGTAGGCCTTAATACTTGTCCCCTATGTAATTTGGAGCATCACACACAGGTACGGTGCGTGTGGGGGCCCTAGGGCACCCCAAATGCATGGCAACGGCCCGTACATGCATGCCTACCCTCTCCATCACTATGGGTCTGCACGCGTATGCGTACCCGTAGTGGTACGGACCGTACACTCGCATCTACGCTCTCTATCACTATGGGTCTGCACGCGTATGCGTACCCGTAGTGGTACGGACCGTACACTCGCATCTACGCTCTCCATCACTATGGGTCTGCACGCGTATGCGTACCCGTAGTGGTACGGACCGTACACTCGCATCTACGCTCTCCATCACTATGGGTCTGCACGCGTATGCGTACCCGTAGTGGTACGGACCATACACTCGCATCTACGCTCACTATCACTACGAGTACGCATACGCGTGCAGACCCATAGTGATGGAGAGCGTAGATGCGAGTGTACGGTCCGTACCACTACGGGTACGCATACGCGTGCAGACCCATAGTGATAGTGAGCGTAGATGCGAGTGTACGGTCCGTACCACTACGGGTACGCATACGCGTGCAGACCCATAGTGATAGTGAGCGTAGATGCGAGTGTACGGTCCGTACCACTACGGGTACGCATACGCGTGCAGACCCATAGTGATAGTGAGCGTAGATGCGAGTGTACGGTCCGTACCACTACGGGTACGCATACGCGTGCAGACCCATAATGATAGTGAGCGTAGATGCGAGTGTACGGTCCGTACCACTACGGGTACGCATACGCGTGCAGACCCATAGTGATAGTGAGCGTAGATGCGAGTGTACGGTCCGTACCACTACGGGTACGCATACGCGTGCAGACCCATAGTGATAGTGAGCGTAGATGCGAGTGTACGGTCCGTACCACTACGGGTGCGCATACGCGTGCAGACCCATAGTGATAGGGCCGTACACTCGCATCTACGCTCTCTATCACTATGGGTCTTCACGCGTATGCGTACTCGTAGTGGTACGGACCGTACACTCACATTTACGCTCTCCATCACTATGGGTCTGCACGCGTATGCGTACCCGTAGTGACACGGACCGTACACTCGCATCTACGCTCGCCATCACGATGGGTACACATACGGCAGCACTCCCACAGTGATTTGGGAACATGCACAGGCCCTCTCAGCAGCAGTACGGCGGATTTTACACATCACTGTGGTGATAGGCGACACACATGTAGGAATAGGGCGGACATACTTGTCCATGGATGGACATACTTGTCCAGGAATGGACATCAAGGCATCGTCTGTGCATTACCACATGTGTGGGGCACAGGTGTCACAGGCTGTGATGTGGAACATGCCTCCTGAGTGGAGAAGGCACCAGATGTATGATGAGATGTGTACATGTGTACTGTGTGAGGGTGCAATGTGTGCCAGGCATGCCCTTGACTCCTTTGACATGTGTGCATGTGGGACTGCGCACTTGGGGTGAGCGTCACTGGCATGGCACCGACACCAACACACGGAAGTGTCCCATGATGCCAGGTACAGGGGTCATGACACATGACTTATCACTACCCACAGTGCACAATGTGACTATGCCATATATGTGTCCGGGATTTACAGCAGGTTGATGTTGTAGCACCCTCAAAAGCTGCAGCCGTTGCAGCAACCAACATGTGGCTGTGTGTAGATTGTCATTGCACACTGTTCCCAACACCATGCCACATGTGTTCTCGGATGTGAGGTGCACATGTATGCAAGGGACACGGAGTAGCGTGACAAGGCCATGTCAGCAAACTCATAAGGAATGTGTGGTGAGTCATGACATGTGCACCTTCATGGCAAGGTGTGTGGGCTGGACTAGTGTAATGTCATGTGACCTGTGGCTCAAGTGTTCCGCTGCCAGTGTCTGCAATCGGCATCACACTTCTGCTGATGTGTGGGTGTATGTCACTCCTGTCTTGCGTCGGGCAGTGCACTTGCACTGGGACACAGCTATTTCCATGGCGTGGCATGGGGAGGTTCTCAATCACCGTGTGTAGCTGGGTCTTGAAAGGAGTGTCACCTTGCATCCATACGTGTCCTGGGCATGTAGCACATGCCTGACTCCCTATGTGGCATGTGTGTATTGCCAGATTTACATGTGCTCAGTAGACATGAGTTGTTCTTGTAGTGCACTCACTCTTCCTTGTCACTTCCAAATTACTGCAGAGCGCCTCCTGTTGCCCGAAGAATTCCAGACTTGGCCACCATGCAGGAGAATGACAGGATCCGGCTCTACCGCTTCACCCAACCGTTGATTCTGGAGCTGACGGCGAGACTGGCACCACACCTGCAACCGCAGCACAGGTATCCTACGGCACTGACACCCCAGCTGAAGGTAATGGCTGCCCTACATTTCCTTGCCACGGGTACCTTCCAAAATACCATAGCTCATGTTGGTGGCATGTCCCAGAGCATGTTCAGCGGTGTGCTGCATGATTTCTTGGAGGCCATGTTGATTCACCTGGATGACTTCATCAAGTTCCCAACCCCTGAACAGATGACTGAGGTCAAGCGTGGTTTCTATGCCCTGGGAGGGATGCCCCATGTCATTGGGTCCATAGATGGGACACATGTAGGTTTGGTACCACCACACGCACGGGAGGTGGCGTACCGCAATCGGAAGCACTACCACTCCATCAATGCCCTTGTGGTGTGTCTGTCCAACATGGTGATTTCACATGTCTGTGCTCGTTTCCCAGGATCAGCACACGATGCCTACATCATGAGGCGTAGCGGGATGCCTGATATGATGATGCAGCTGCGCAACGAACGAGCATGTGTTGTTGGTGGGTACAGTCTGTCTGTCCTGTATTCTGTTTGGCCGAGCAGCACTACCGCTTCGCCAGTTCTAACGATATCCATGTGCTTTCCATTTAGGGGACGCTGGCTATCCCAACATGCCTTGGCTGCTGACACCTCTCCGCAACCCCATCACGCCGGCCCAGCTCCGCTACAACACCGCCCATGGCCGGACAAGGCGAGTGATAGAGAGGACGTTTGGCATGCTGAAGAGCCGATTCCGGTGCCTCCACAAGACCGGCGGCGCACTCCCATATGCCCCGGCAAAGGTTTGCAAGATCTTCATGGTCTGCTGCATGCTGCACAACATGGCAGTTGAAAGAGCTGTGCCACTCATCCTGAATCAACATGACGAGGACCATCCACCCATGGAGGACGAAGGGCTTGGCAATGGGGCTAGTGATGTGGAGGATGTGGAGCCGCAAGAGGACATCCGGACTCGGCTCATACGCGACTTCTTTGCTTAGTGGTGAGTACCAGTGTCTGAGTGTGCACGCCTTGGTCCCCGTGTGGCATGTGTTGTGATGTGTGTGTCCACCTGCATGTATGGCACGTGAGTCAGAGGTGTGTGTGGGTGTGTCACTGGAGTGATGGTGGCAGTGATGGTAGTATTTCCCCAGTCATAATTTTGACCTAGCATGTTGTCATCCATACATGTGTCGAGTCAATGCACATGCAAGTGGCTGTGCTTTTTGTGGCTGACTTCTTGTGTGTCTATCTTCCCCAGGTACCTGCGCATGCCATCTGCTGGTTGCATTGTTGTGGCACTGCTATTCCTCATGGACATGGCATCGTGGGCTGACTCAGCGTTACAGGCACGGACACGTTTGGAAGTCTCCATGGGGTAAGGGATGCATCTGGGGTGTATTGGGTGTGGCAGTTGTTCACGATGTGTGCACACTGCCCAGGTCGGGGTTTGGTTCCTCTGCAGTCATGTGGCATCCCCATGGGACACGACATGCAGCTGGGTACACCAGAATAGATGGGCTGCCTGGTTGTCAGTCATCAGTGATGGGATGGTGGATTGTGATGATGGCATCAATGTGTGTGACACTGCCCTCGGACACATACGGTTGACATTGGCTTGACATGGCGTGGGACTTCCACATCAGCGGATCTATGGTGTATGGCAGGCTCTCCGTGTGCAGCTGTGGGTATTTAGCTGTTAGCCGACGCTTGTGTGCCAGTACCATGGCTATCACGCATTTGTGCTGCAGAAGGGGGGTGCCAGTGTTTGAGCCACATGTTACTCCACATGATGTGTTCATGTGTACTTCAAGTTGCCTCTGCAATCCCAAAAACATGACTATTAAAGGTGTCCCTATGCCTCCAAGGTGCCTCTGCTCAGTCAATGCTGGTGTGTTGGCACGGTGCATCCTGCATGTCTGGCATGGTATTCCCAGATTGTGGCTATGTGTCAATGTGTCGAGTGGCAAGATGCAAGCTGTGTGTGTGTGCTGAGACTGTGTATTGGGCATGATGTCCATGACTGTGTGGGTAGTGTGACATGTGCCATCCCCATGCATCCAACGTTGTCCAGGCCCCCATTCTCTGCATCCACCGGACTCAAGCTTGCAGGACATGGTTCTGCCACCTGTCTACACGTACCTGGGTGCCCCCCAGGACACGGGCCAGGTTCCCTGACCTCTGCGCATGACTGTTGCTGTACTCAATGTGTCTGTCAGCACGGTTGTTCGGCCACCCCCTCAGCTGGTTCTGCACATCACGGGTGTGTATGGTGCTCCATGTCTGTCTTGCCTAATAAACTGTGACCCATGTGTCCTGTGCCAGACTCAGGCCCCAGGGTGTGGATGGTTGAAGTGAACAGATGACTCAGGCATGTTTAGACTGTACAAGACACATGTTAGGTAATAATGCTACCAGCAGGCATCTACTCTTAATAGTGTGATTTATTAGGGGGGGGGGGGGACAAAGTGGGGGGCTTTCCGGGATTAGGGAATCCAAAGTTCAGTAGGGGAGTTGGTGTCCTTGCCATTGGAAATCCTCAGAGTCCATGCCACAGTCTTTGTCAACATTGGTCAGCCAGTGACCAGCAGGGCCATGTGGCAGAGAATGTCTCTTGATGCTGTGATGCTGTTGCTCCAGTGGGCCAGGTGCCAGGCCAGGTGTCCTGGGAGATGGTGATGTTGCAGCCACCCTCACGGTCCTTTCCGTGGACGACCCGGCTTCCTGCGGGGAACCTCAGCAGCAGGCCGTGACGACGTCTGGGATGCTCCGTCGGATGTTTCCTCCTCCTCCTCATGATCCCTCCCTGTGGGTGGTGATGTTCTCCGCCTTCTGGCACAGGGAGGGTCGGCCATGGTGTCGGCCATCCGACGGAGTTCAGCGTGAATCCCCTGGGACGCCGTCACTTGCTCAGCCTGTCTGTCCTCCATCCTCCGTTGGTGTAGCTGTAGACAGGCTATTAGCTCCGCATGTTGCTGGGCCTGCTGGACCTTGATCCCCTCGAGGACGGACACAACCTGGGCCATGCCCGTGGTGTCCTGCCGGTATGAGTCCAGGATGTTACGGACATGTGAAAATACCGGATCCCCAGCCAACTGGTCAGGCTCGCGCCTCCGCCATCCTCCACTCCCACCACCCCTGCCCACTTGCGTCTGGCCTGCACTTGTGGGCACATCGGGTCTCCGGGACCCCTGAGGGGTGGCATTGGCGTTGTCGCCTGCCTCCTCCTGGGTGCCCGGGACACCGTGTCCCTCCTGGCGAGCCTGGCTGCATTGTGGTGTTGGGGCAGGGATCCTGGGTGTCTCCTGGGATGTGGCAGGAGTGGGGGTGGTGGTTGGCACGGTTGTACCTGACGCAGGTGCTGCAGGTGGTTGGACACCAGAGGGGCCAGGTCGGTCGGGGTCGTCCGCAGAGTGGTGAGAGTGGTCGCTGCCGGTGGGATCGGTCTCCTGCAGATCCGGGTCCTGTGAGTGTTCCCCCCCAGTGTTGGGGGGTGCAGCACGACGTTGACCTGTGTGTGAGAGAGAAAATGTTAATTTTGATCCATGCAACATCCATGTTTCATCCGTTACAAAGTTGGCACATTTCCTCTTGGAATTAGGATCTGTCTTGCATTCCACTCACAGTGCACTTGTGCATGTGTGTGTCCCTTGGGCACCAATTTGGCCCCTTTAACTATGTGTGGCACAGTCTTACTTGCTGCGTCAAGTGTGACTGCAGTCAGCAGTGGAGTGTGCATGTGTGCCGAGCTATACATTTGCGCCTTCCTTGTAGCACTGTACATGTGCACATGGAGTGGATCCACACACTCATATGATGCAGGTGGCTGTCCTTGTGCTCGTGTACAGGTTGTGACATGGCCCTGCATTTTGCCATGTGAAGAGGGGGGGTTCTGGCACTGGCCACCCTTGTCTACATGCACGCAGTCCACCTGCTGACGAGCAGACATTCCCACACACCACAGGACTGATTTGCTCTCCCTGTGTCTCCCTCCTTCTCTGTCCCCCTCTCCCTCCCTCTCTGTCCCCCTCTCCCTCCCTCTGTGTCCCCCTCTCCCTCCCTCTGTGTCCCCCTCTCCCTCCCTCTGTGTGTCAGCCTCCTCCCTCTGTCCATCTTCCTGTGTCTCCCTCCCTCTCTGTCCCCCTCTCCCTCCCTCTCTGTCCCCCTCTCCCTCCCTCTGTGTGTCAGCCTCCTCCCTCTGTCCGTCTCCCTCCCTCTCAGTCCCCCTCTCCCTCCCTCTGTGTCCCCCTCTCCCTCCCTCCGTGTGTCACCCTCTGTCACCTTGGCCCAGCTTCCTGGGCACACACTGTTAGCAGATCTTTGAGTGGCCCTTGGCCTGTTGATGTGAGTTTGTTTCTGATCTCCAGGCACCCATTTTGTCTGCTGTGTGTCTGTGCGCTGCTGCTGTGGTGGTGTGTGCTGCCACTCTTTCACACTGTTGGCTGTTCATTAGCTGCTGGCATGTGCAAAACAGTGCCTTCACCCCCATGTGTTGATGCAAGGCATCCGCCATTTGCTGGCAAGTCATTCCTTCCTGTGTTGGGACACAGTGTTTGTCTGGCTGTGACCTAGGCCATATGGGCAGAGGGCATTGTTGTCTGCTTTGGAGTCGCACTATGTGATTCTTGGTGCCCAGCCTCCCGCCATCCGGGTTACCGTGTCATGTGTTGTTGTCTTCTGTGGCCTGTGACTTGACATTGTCCAGCTGGGTGCATGGGGCATGGTGGCAGCAGTGGCATGTGCCTGCTCATGGAGTGTGGTTGAGTAATGCGATGGCTTGTGGTGGTTGCGTGCCTGTTATTAATTTTGGTTGTGGTTGCAGTTCCCCCCATGTGAGGTGCGTTGTTTGTGTACTCACCCGGGTCTCGGAGTCCTTCTACTCCTTCAACTGCCTCCACCGGCAGTATGGCCATCACCCTCTCCTCCCAGGGATGGTACTGTACGGGTCTGCGGGAGGGCCCTCCTCCGGTGGCGTTGGCCTGGTCGTGTTCCTCCTGTCTCTTGGCTCTGACCCTCCTCCGCAGATCGTACCACCTGTTCTGGCAATCCTGCTTGGTCCTCCTGGTGTCCGCAACAGCATTCACAGCATCGACGATGGTCTGCCACATGGCTGTTTTGGCTGCCTGGCTGGTGCTTCTGACCAATGTTCCAAAGATCTGTGGCTCGACTCTGAGGATTTGATCAACAAGGACCTCCAACTCTCGGTGACTGAACTTTGGATTCTTGGTAGTGGGCATGGTGAGGGGTGTGGGTGGGGATGGTGTGGGTGTGGGGGGTGTGTGGATGTTGGGGGGGGGTGTGGATGGTTGTGTGTGTGTGTGAATGTGATGAGAGGGTGTTTGTGAGGGTGGTCGTGTGAAGGTGTGCAAGTGTAAGATGTGGTGTCGCTTGTAGTCTGGTTCTGTGGTGTCTGGCAGCAGTGGGTCTGTTGCAAAGGCTCATGGTTTGTGTGTGTGGGCCCTTTTTATTGGTCCATGGGTGGGTGTGGCAGTGTTTGAATTTTGGGTGGGTGTGTTATAAGGAGTGGTGGTGTATTGGGCCTCTGTTTGTTTTTGACAGTTGCAGGTCAGTGATTGTGTTATTTTAGTGGTTGTTGGCCATGTTTAGTGGCTGTGTGCCTTTCGAATGGTGTATTGTTGAGTTGTTTTGTTTTGTCCTTGTTGTGTACGTGCGTTTTGAGCGTGTGTACGGTGTGTACATGGGCCATTTGGTTGTACGATTTGGTCCTTGTGTGTGGCTTTGTACGACTCGTACATGCGGTTGTGATGTTGGGGCATGGGGTGCGCTCCGTACTTAGGAGGTTGTGTTGGGGGTGCGCCAGGAACGTACTGGGGTGGGGGTACGACTGGAACGTACTGGGGTGTACATAGACGGTGGTACGACACGTACAGGGGTGGGGGGGTGTACATAGACGGTGTTACGACACGTACAGGGGTGGGGGGGTGTACATAGACGGTGGTACGACACGTACAGGGGTGGGGGGGTGTACATAGACGGTGTTACGACACGTACAGGGGTGGGGGGGTGTACATTGACGGTGGTACGACACGTACAGGGGTGGGGAGGTGTACATTGACGGTGGTACGACACGTACAGGGGTGGGGGGGTGTACATTGACGGTGGTACGACACGTACAGGGGTGGGGGGGTGTACATTGACGGTGGTACGACACGTACTGGGGTGGGGGTACGACTGGAACGTACTGGGGTGTACATAGACGGTGGTACGACACGTACAGGGGTGGGGGGGTGTACATTGACGGTGGTACGACACGTACAGGGGTGGGGGGGTGTACATTGACGGTGGTACGACACGTACAGGGGTGGGGGGGTGTACATTGACGGTGGTACGACACGTACTGGGGTGGGGGTACGACTGGAACGTACTGGGGTGTACATAGACGGTGGTACGACACGTACAGGGGTGGGGGGGTGTACATTGACAGTGGTACGACACGTACAGGGGTAGGGGGGTGTACATTGACGGTGGTACGACACGTACAGGGGTGGGGGGGTGTACATTGACGGTGGTACGACACGTACTGGGGTGGGGGTACGACTGGAACGTACTGGGGTGTACATAGACGGTGGTACGACACGTACAGGGGTGGGGGGGTGTACATTGACGGTGGTACGACACGTACAGGGGTGGGGGGGTGTACATTGACGGTGGTACGACACGTACAGGGGTGGGGGGGTGTACATTGACGGTGGTACGACACGTACTGGGGTGGGGGTACGACTGGAACGTACTGGGGTGTAGGTAGACGGGGCCATGACACGTACTGGGGTGGGGGTGTGGCTCGAACGTACTGGGGTGTAGGTACACGGGGGGTACGACACGTACTGGGGTGGGGGTACGACTGGAACGTACTGGGGTGTAGGTAGACGGGGCTATGACACGTACTGGGGTGGGGGTGTGGCTCGAACGTACTGGGGTGTAGGTACACGGGGGGTACGACACGTACTGGGGTGGGGGTACGACTGGAACGTACTGGGGTGTAGGTAGACGGGGCTGTGACACGTACTGGGGTGGGGGTGTGGCTCGAACGTACTGGGGTGTAGGTACACGGGGGGTACGACACGTACTGGGGTGGGGGTGCGACTGGAACTAACTGGGGTGTACATAGACGGTGGTACGACACGTACAGGGGTGGGGGGGGTGTACATTGACGGTGGTACGACACGTACTGGGGTGGGGGTACGACTGGAACGTACTGGGGTGTACATAGACGGGTGGGGGTATACATATACGGGGGGTACGTGTCGGACGTATGGGGGCTGGGGGGAGTGTTGGGCGCGTATGCGGGCACATGTCTCCATGGTTGCTATTGGTGTTCGGTGCGGACGGTGTTTTTTCCATACGGTTGTAGGCTCGGACGCACGGGATGGATCGTGATTCCTCGGTCGGACTTGGATTTTTACGTTTGTAAGGTAAATCGTCCGAGGACGTGTCGGACACATTTTCCGACCCGAGGACGTGTGGGGAATGATTCCCGGTGCGGTTCGTATGGACTTTTTACCATGCGAATCGTGATTGCCAGTTCGTACGGCACTTGTACGATTCGTACGGTAAAAAGACCCGATACGAGTCGCACGGGGGAATTTTTTACCGGATCGTGATCGGCACCAGAGTCTATGAAAATGACAGAGAGTGTTCCACCAGCATTGTATGGAAATGTTTGTAAGAGATTTCCAGTTGAAAGAAATATGTTGGAATGCAAGAGCAAGCATAAGATCAAAAAGACCATGAGAGTTAGGGGAGAGAGTTAAAGAATCAGAAAGACTACCCATTAAAAGGAGAGGAACAGAATAAGAAATGGGAAGTGAAAAGATATGAGAACTATATGACCAAATCTTGTCCCAAAATTTAGAAACTGGAAGACAGAGAAAGAAAAGATGGAAAAGATCAGCCTTAGGAGAGCCGCAAGTCCAGCAATTAGAATCAGAAAAAAGATAGAATCGTGACAAAGAAACCGGAGAGAGGTAAAGTCTGTGATAGAAAAAGAATAAAGATTGGGTAAGAGAGGCAGAACGGGAGATTTTTAAGGATCTGGACCAAAGTTTATCCCAAAGTATAACAGACCAAGTGCAACCCAAGTGCGCCTCCCAGGAAAGTTCCAATTTCGATTTAACACGATCTGGATTGGGAGAAGAAAATAATTTATAAATGAGAGAAGCTTTAGGAAGAGTGAGAAGGATTTTGAGGAGAGGGTTTTGAACAATAGGTGAAGAGGAGGGAGGAAGAGAATAATAGACACCAAGAATGATTGCCATGAGGATGGATAATTTATGTAAAAAAGACCGAGGGCAGTGAAATAAAAGTTGGAACTGGGGAAAGGAACAGGGCACAAAAAACTGATTAACCCACATGATACCGCGTGTTCTCCAAATTTTCCCCAAAATAGGTCTATTATTCAAAAGAATGAGGGAGTTGTGCCAGACCGGGGTGTCTAAGAAAGACTCACGGGTAAGTGTAGGAGAAAGAACCAAAGGTGACAAGAGAGAGGAAGTTTGTCTGAATAAAGGGAGTGAGGTAAATGGGGTTTTGGCAGAGAAGCGTATAATCTCTTTGAAGGAAAAAGGCGACAACAGTATTTGTTCAATAGAAAGCCAAAGGGGAGTGAAAGGAGAAGAATCTGATATGAGCCATTTTGAGGCTTGGCGCAACGAGAAAGATCTATGATAAAGACGGAAGTCTGGGAAATTAACACCCCCATTAAGTCTGGATTTTCGAAGAGCTGATAAAGCAATTCTAGATTTCTTGTTTTTCCAAAAAAAACGCGAAAGACATGAGTCAATACGTTTGAAATGAGCAGCAGGAATGTGAACTGGGAGCATGGAAAAGATATAAATTAGAATAGGGGCTATAATCATTTTAACCGAATCCAACCGCCCCCACCAAGAAAGAAAAAGACGGTTCCAAGAGGAGAGCAACTTGTCAATGCGAGAGAGGACTGCGGACATATTTAATTTAACTGAAGAGGTAATAGAATTAGAAAACCAAATGCCTAAGTATTTAATTTTGGAGCCGTTCCAAGCAAACCCAGTGGAGGAAAAGGAATGGGGAAGACAACATTTTGTGAGGGGGAGAATTTCAGTCTTATCTGAATTAATTTTGTAACCTGAAACCTGAGAAAAAGAAGCAAATGCAGATAATAAAGGGGAAATAGATGTTTCTGGAGCAGAGATGAATAAGAGAATATCATCTGCATAAGCGGAGAGTTTCAGTTGATGATCACCATAAGGGAAACCAGAAATGGAGTCATTGTTACGAATAGCAGTCAAGAAAGGTTCAAGGGCCAAAACAAAAAGAAGAGGGGAGAGAGGGCATCCTTGCCGAACACCACGCTGAAGAGGAAAGTAAGAGGAAACCTGACCATTAACTAGGACTGACGCTTTCGGGGCGGAATATAATAAAGAGATAAGGGAAATGAAATTAGGACCAAAACCATGCCAACGTAAAGAAGCAAATAAAAAGGACCAATCCACTCTATCGAAAGCCTTCTCTGCATCGACAGAGATAGCAGCTAAGGAAATGGGGAAAGAGGGAGCTTTATTTAAAACATTAAGAAAGAGTCGGGAATTATCAGAGGTAAGTCTACCTTTAACAAAGCCACATTGTTCTTTGCCAATAAGATGGGGCATAAAGGAATCCAGACGTAAAGCAAGTAACTTAGCAAATAATTTATAGTCAACATTAACTAAAGAAATTGGGCGATAATTTTTACAAAATTTGGGATTCCGGCCCTCTTTAGGGATAAGACAAATAGTGGCTTCTTGAAATGTACCCTCTGCCTTACCAGATAAACAAAATTAACGAAAAAGCATTAAAAGTTTGGGGAGTAGAAGATCAGAAAAATGCAAATAAAATTCAACTGAGAAACCATCAGGACCGGGCGATTTCCCTTTAGTAAGGGTACTCAGAGCTGTGAAGAGTTTGTCTAATGAAAGATCCTTTTCAAGGTCAGAGAAAGTAAGATGAGAGGTAGAGGGACTAGGAAGCTGCTCAAGATAGGACTGAATGAGGGAAGATGTAGGAGGGGACTCAGGTGTATAAAGATTTTGATAAAAAGTTTGAAACTGCTCAAGGATGTCCTGATCTTTGTATAAGAGTGATCCCTCAGAAGAAAAGATAGAATCTATACAAGTACACTCCTTACGGGACTTAAGGTAATTGGCCAAAAGTTTCCCTGATTTATTGCGACCACCATAATAACGAGCGCTACTGCGAAGAAGAAAGGACGAAGCATTATCAGTAGTGGTCTTATTAAAATCAAGTTTAGCACGTATGAGGTCAGGCAAAATAGAGTTGGATGAGGAAGTATAAAATTCATGTTCCAAGCGCTTAATATGTGCAAGTGTAGATTTCTGTTTCTGGAGAAAGTTTCTTTTTCCTGGATACGAAGTCAATAATAAAACCCCTTGCGGTTGCTTTAAAGGAGTCCCAGAGAAGATGAGACGATGTGCTGGGATCACAATTGAGCTAAAATACTCATTAGCAAAGGAACAAAAGGAGGAAGAAAATAGAGGGTCAGTAAGAAGAGAGTTATTAAAGTGCCAACGGGAAGACTTGGGTTGCGAGGGAAGTAAGTCTAGAACTGTCACAATGGATGCATGGTCCGAAATGACTATGGGTTCAATAGAGGAGGAAAGTAAATGTTGAGACAAAGATTGAGAAAGAAAAATATAGTCTAGACGAGAAAGAGATGCATGGGGAGGAGAGAAGAAGGAATAGTCAAAAGTCTGAGGATGGGAGAGTCTCCAAGAGTCAAGAAGATGAGATTGAGAGATAGTGTCTAAGAATTGTCTATGAGTTTTGTGAGGAATAAAACGAACAGAAGACTTACGGTCGAGAAACGGGTCTACAATCTGATTACAATCACCCCCCAGGATAAACAAATTATCTCGATATTGAAAACATTTGGACGTAATTGAAGGCCAAAAAGCACAATCAGGCTGGGTAGGACCATAAATACTAAAAACAGTTAAAGGTGTAGAATTAATTAGCAATTTGGTTAAAATCCATCTACCTTCAGCATCATTTTCTTGCAAAACAACTTTACATTTTAACTTCTTATGACATAAGATAGCAACACCATTCTTTTTATTAGTGGAAGGTGAGAATAGGACCGTACCCACCCAGCTTCTTTTTAATTTAAGAGATTCGGTTTCCGAAAGATGTGTCTCTTGCAAAAGAACTAAGTCAGGATTGTATGAAGCTAGGTGGGAAAGGATTCTCTGTCGCTTAATAGGGTTATTAAAACCTTTTACATTCCAGGAGATAACTTTGAATTAAAAACAATAACATTTTGATGAAAACAAAGAAAACAGTGATAAAAAGAGAAAAGAAGAATGCCAATAAGAGACAAAGAGGCATCGTAAGAGACTAGAAAAAACAAACCAGAGAAGAAAGTGAAAAAATGTGAAGAAGGCAAGGATAAAACGTCACAAAAAGAAAGGATAGGAAAAAAGACAGGGAAGAATGATAAAAAAATGTTCAGCAGGTAGAAGGGAAGGAGAAGGAAAAGAAGGGGAGGAGAGGAAGAAAGAAAGACAAGAAAAGACAGTACATATCCAAAAAGGATGACTGAAAAAGACATACCTTAGGGGAACAAGAATGCAAACGACGGGGCGATGGCAACACTCAACAAGACAAGCCTCCCAAAAAAGGGAGTCCGGAACGCACCAGGACGAGGAAAGATAGTAGGGGAATCAAATGGAAAGAAAGAGGAAACACCAACCAATCTATATGGAGAGGCAAAAAGAAAGATTAAAACCAGGAGAGAAGACAACGAAATACGCAACAAGTCAAAAAACAGTATGAAGAGATAAATATTAATAATAAAAACTTGTAATCTTTAAAGAAGAATATAAGACAATAGAGGAAAAAAGAAGAGGCTACAAGAAGAACACCAAAATCACAACTGTAATAAAACAACTGCAATAAAACAAAGAAGAAAGGAGCATAAAACTTCTATGTAAACAAGAAAATCTGTAAGAAAAAAGATTAGCAGATCAACCATTGGAAGAGGCAGAAGTGTCCATGCCACTGTTAGTTTGAATGTGAATGAAGTTCTTAAGTTCCGCAGGATCCTGGAAAGTCCAAATCTGGTTCTGATACGTGACCTTGAAGATACATGGGTGAAACAGGCCATAACGGGCCCCAAGAGAGCGCAAAGGAGGACGAAGATTCAAAAATTCCTTCCTTCTAGACGCAGTAGCATTGGAGACATCTTGAGAAAGAAATACCCGCTGACCCAACCAAGAAAGTTGACGTTTAGAACGGGCTGCAGATAATACTGAAAGAAGATCCGTAAATTTCAAAAAGAGAATGATGACTCCTCTTGGTTTGGTCGAGGCAGAGGAACGAGGACCAAGTCTGTGAGCCCGTTGAATGCTGAGAGAAGTAGTAAGAGGCATGTCCAGAAGTTTCGGGAGGAAGGAAGTGAAGAATGATACAGGGTCATCCCCCTCCAAAGATTCCGGCAAACCATAAATACGTAGGTTGTTTCTTCGATTTCTATTTTCTAAATCCTCAGTATGTTGTTGAAGGGCACGAACTGTTTTCTCCAAAGAAGAGATGCGTTGGGAGTTAACCTGTATCTCCGGCAAGTGCTGCTCCACAGATGTTACTCGATTGTCCATAGAAGACCATTTCTCCTCAAGAAACTGCATCTTACTATTGGTTTCCTCAACGAACGGGCGCAAAGCGCGTATCTCCTCCAAAAGTAGCTCCATAGAGATAGGAGATGGTGATTTACCTGGATAAGGAGGGTCTTGTTTCAGACGCTTGGATGAGGCATTAGGCGGAGAGGACTTATTTGGAGTGGATGACGTCGAGGAAGAGCGATGAGGTGCAACACCCGACATTTTGCCTGATAGAGAAGACGAGTCTGATGTCGAGGAGCCTGAGGGCATTGGCGCAGGAGCACCTTTTGAGGAAATGAAAACAAACTTTGGTTTGCGCAATTTGCCCATAGGAAACAGTCAGGTCACAGAGGAGGCAGCGTGTAACTAGAAAATTACTCCCCTGCAAGTAACAATAAGCATCCAAAAGAAATAATGTCAGCAAAGAATGAAATCAAATTGCAGGCGATAAAGAGTCCATCAAATTAAAGAAAAAAGGAAAAAAAGCACACAGGAAATGGGCATGTTGTGCTCAAAGGAATCCTCAAAAAAGGTGATATAGGAGAACCAAACATGCCAGCATATGGGGAGGCGCTCCTTCATAAAGGCAGATATCCTGAAGAAAAATCACAGAGTAGAAAAAATGGGGAATAAACCTCCATAAACTCAGAATAAGCACAGATAATGCAGAGAATACCAAACAGGAAGCCAAAATCAGCAATATCGAAGTCAGCGTCCAATGAGTAGAACACAGCAGCGCCGCAATCTCCTCAGAGAAAGACGCGCGCGCCTAAAATGGCGGCCGTCATGAAGAAAATGGAACATAGTCGTAAATCAGCCAGCGCGAAGCGCTTGACGCTCCAAAACGGCTCACCGAGGACAGCAGATGTTCCGGTTCATGATGCAGGCATTTTGAGACTTCAGCGCTGAGGAGAAATGCATCCGTGGCTCCTAAAAACGTCCCGGTGTGACGGAGAAGACCCTTTAGGCGGCCATCTTGGTCGGCGCCGTGACCACGCCCCCCTGCAATCACCTATGGTTTTTAACGCTAAACCCTATCTACTAACATTAGTATACAGGATTTAACACCAAATATCAAGGCCGCTGTAAAGCAGGCGTCAAAAGGAGAAATGTTTTCATGTCCCTTCTATTTTCAGACTATGCATGCATGCTGCACTGGGCAGAACACATACAAAGTAGAAATAACTTTGAAGTGTGTTTAGGGATTGTATTTTTTACTGAAATCAGTGCTGATGCTTGGGAGAGGGGAGGAGGGAGCCATATCTCTGTGAATATGGTGCTCTCCTCCTCTCTCCCTGTCACACAATGTAGTGCATCCTCTTTGGAGGCTGCGCTGCATTCCGTGACAATTTTCTGAATGTGGGCCCTAATCTACTTTTTTTTTAAAACAAGCAATTCTCTCTTGTACACAAGTAAAATGAGTGAGTGAATTATATGAGCTAACTCCTTCCCAGTTACCACATCTTTTATAATGTTTCAGACAGTGAAAGGACACAGACTCAGATTTATCAAGACTTTGCATTGTTCTTGCATTGTGCAAGGCAATGCAAGAACAATGCAAAGGCTTCAGTAATATTTTCAAAGCCACAGAAGTGGTAATTTGCACCACATTGTATGGATTTGTAAAGAAATGTAGCGCAACACAGTGGCTTGTGCTGCGTTATGCTACTATTCAAGATGGGACACATAGCGTGGGTGGGGCATTCATATGCATCCACCCATGGATTTCGGTGCTAAAGCAAAAAAAAGGGAAAACGTGTCAAAATTTGACACCTTCCCCAATGAAGCCTAACAAGAAGGAATATTTGTATTTCTTCTTGTTGCTTTCTCTTTCTGCATCACACATAGAAAGAGGAAATGCCTCAAAGTACTGTTTTTGTGCTGGAAGTGACTAAGTCACCCTTGCAGTATGGTGCAAGGGTATTTGCATTGGTGCTAGGCAGCACACAGTGCCCCAGCACAAGGACAGAACAGAAATGCTCCTTATCTTTGTAAATATGAAGCATTTCTGCTCTCTCCCTCACATGCAACAAGGACCAACAACTTTGCATGAAAGTTTAGTAAATATGCCCCACAGTTGCATAGCATGACGCTACTTAAAAAGGCAGTGCAAAAATGTTACTTGCACAGCAAACCAAACTATTAGATTCCAATCCACCCAAAATAATACCTACTTACACAGTGTGTCTGTCAGCCATTGGTCTACACTGGGTAGGTTTGAAAGGAAGTTTTTGCACTGAAGCTTTCCTTTTTTTGAAGAAATGGGTCGATGGGAAGCAGAATCGCATCTGTTTTGCCACGGAATACTCTCCTGTCTATCTGTGATGCCAGCGCTGTCATCACACATCTCCACCAGAGGCAGAGGAGCCAGCAAGTGAGTAGTCTCTCCACCATCCGGTGGGGATTTGTTGGCCCC
The DNA here is from genome assembly GCF_964204655.1 of Triturus cristatus. Lineage (NCBI taxonomy): Eukaryota > Metazoa > Chordata > Amphibia > Caudata > Salamandridae > Triturus > Triturus cristatus. The sequence goes on from NC_140588.1 coordinate 319,220,032, forward strand.
TGATGCTTCCCCACCTTTGAGAGAGGCATCATTGGAAAGGGGAGAATTAACTGAGGTGGAGCTGGCCTAGTGTATACCTTCAATGGCTGTGTATGGATACATACATTCCATGGACCACTACATCACTAGACAAGCAGCCTTTTAAATTATTTCCTCTAGCTGAGAAAATCTGTGACTGGCATATGGGTGTCGTGATCATGTTATCTGCAGTCAGAATGTGGTGGATGTTCTGTTTGCCATTTGACAAGTGCATGAAAGTCATCACACTGTACATAATGGTAGATGGAACATAGCCCACTTTGTCACAGAGTACCCAAAATACAAAAACATAAAGCCTCTAGTAGTTTTTTAAATGCTCTTTTGAGAACTTAAGACAGTCTTCCCTAGCATATTTAACTTAGTTTCAAAGGTAGATATGCTCTCTCCATTCAGGGAATCTAGGTCTCGAGGCCTCCTTGTATCTCCCCCAGCTCCCATCCACAAACTGGAAGGAAGTGGATTTAGCACAGCGAGTGTGCTAAAGGCACATGTAAGGTACGTCTTCTTGAACTTCAGGCAGTTGCTATGGAGGACACAGGATTAGTCAGAACTTTGAAGGATACAGAGACATGATCAGGTAGGAAAAGCTTACGCTATGTGTGCTTTTACAGGAATATCACATAGGTAGAAGTCAGATAGTCCGTTCACAAGCTTTACTCAGTTAAACCATAAACTCACAGTGATAAAAAACATTTCATATAGAACATTTTTGCCAAATTTATCCAATCATATAAATTATATAAAAAAAAGTCATTAATTGTTCAAAACCATATCATGCTACCCCATTTCATAATACATAAAATATCATCCAGACATAAATCAATTATTAACTTTAGTTGCCCAACAATTTTTTGGGGAGAAATTATGACATACCATAAAAGCTTATGTACAGCTAGAAAAATGTCTTCACTATCTAGTTGTTGTAGAAAACGTTTGACTGTTCTGCATTGTCTAAAATTGTGCCTTCGTAGTATTGGTCTTAACATTCTTTTAAGGGGTACCTCATAATATTTACCGAGAAGAACAAAGTGCATTTTGATTGTTCTGAATTGCCATCACACGGGTACCTATAAATAATGAGTGACAAATCATTCTCTCTTTAAAGGACACAGGGCAATGGATAATAAGGCATCTAAACTATGTTTAGGACAACTCTATGTTGCGTATTATATGCATGCTCTAGATAAACTTGGATGCACTCTTTAATTAGCAGCATTTCATGAAATAAAACACTAGGCTTTCCATGTTTCCTATAAAATGTTCCCTCTCCAAACAATTGAATTGACATTGGTTTGATTTCTATCTTAGTTACTCCTTGTATGGAGGATGGATCATTAAAAATTTCAGTTTTTCCCTGCCTACTTCAAGATGCCTTGATATAATGAAACCATGGGATTTTATCAACATAGTTCAAAGAAAATCAGTCTGTAATTATCATTCTATTGAAACAATTTTCTGGCTGTGTCCAAATTCTGTACCATAGGAGAATGGGGTGGATCCTAATAAGGTCTTCTAAAAACTCATTATGACAAACGTAAATAGACACTCTGCGGGACTGAGAGGTACTTTCTTAAGCAGGCATTTTCCTCTAGCTGCAGCTTTTTTACTTTTGCATAGCCCCAAATGCCTTCTCTACATAAGGCCAATGAGACACTTTTATCTCTTTTTATGATACAGAGCTCTTTCAAAGGCTTCCTCCCCAATTTCACAAAGACAATATTAATTGCTGCAATTAATTTATCAAACTGTTCCGTCCTGGCTGTGACCATCTGTGCCAATATCCCTGAACCCCAAATAGAAGATCCAAAAGAGATTTAGTATCTCCCCATCCACAGCTCTCTTCAAACTTCTGACACACAAATGCAAAGACTTCTGCAACACTGGCCCAGCAAGTCTCAACAACTGGCTCAAATTTCAGAAACCTTCCAGACACCTCAGCTCATTCAGACTAACTATTCACACACATACCATACATATGCAGCACCAAAACAGGCAATAATGCCTTCTCCTATTTAGTTCAGGAATTCTGGACCAACGTGCCCCAACACATCTGCACTGCCTCTAAACTTTTTGAATTTCTGCAAGAATCTGAAGACTTGGCTCTTCAACGAGGTGAGTTGAAGCGTCAGCTCAGACTGCTCCTGCATCAGCGGCAGCATACTCTCCCGGAGTTTAGCATGTTTTGCAAATACACATAACATTACACAGAACTCTACATCCAACACTACACATATGGGTCATATGTGTGGCCTACTTGCCATGTTCATCACGTTACAGTCACAGTACTGCATATAACGGTGGACATGACGTATGCCACGTTGTCACTGAGTATCCTGTTCGCCAAAAACGAACATCCTTACTAGTGTAGGACGGGCTCTTTAGGGAACTTGGGGCAGTCTTTCCCAGTATACTTACCTTAGTTTCAAGGTAGATATGCTCTCCGAATTTGAGAAATTTAGGCATTGATGCATCCTCTGACAACCCCTAGCTCATATGCACAAACCAGAAGGAGTTGGATTAAGCACAGTATATGTGCTAGTGGTGCATGAAAAAACTGCCTCCCTGAGCATGATGTGATTCTCATGGGAGTTGTTAGCAAAGGTTCACTAGGTATGTATTTAGTAATACTCAGAATGTTGATAGAGGCAGATATTTGTCAGGTCGTAAAAACTTAGTCAACCTTTTTTTCATTTATGAAGGTTGTTGAGGCACCAACCGTCAACATGCCTGGCCACGCATGTGTGTAGGTTTTCTTATGGTGTGTTTGTATACAAGGTGGTTGATTGCTGGGTGAGAGATGGTTTGATTGGAAAGCCAGTCCAGTGGCGTGTGAATGCGATGGTCCCTCCAATGGCAACAGTATGTGGATGTGAGTGCAGTGATGTGTTGTGTTGGGCCCGTGGCTGGCAGTATGAAAGTCTGATGTTTGGTGTGTAAATCGCATGTGAATGGCCCCTAAAGTGGTTGGCGCCTTGTTGTGGCTTTATAGCTCACTTTCTCTAGTCTTGATTTCAGTATTCCGAGTATATGATTAGTATTTGTTCTATGATGCTTGTACTTCTGGAGGTGCCAAAACCAACCAGTTTAACTGGTAGTTTAACGTCAAAACTTCAGTAACAGCCCCTCCTTTTTTGAGAATTAGGCACCCAGGGGTGTCCACAGTGGTGTGATTTGCATTAATCATGCTCACGTTTCCATTTTGCCCTGAAAAACATGAAAGTGCTTGAATGCCTCAGTTCACTCATTCATTTTCATTTTGTCTTGGAAATTTCCAGAATCTATTGCAATCTACAAATTGACAGCTACCCAGTGTTGACACCGGCCTCCACATAAATATGGAACTCAATTTTTGTGGGTAGCCCTGGGGTCCACAGTTGGAAATTCACAAAACACACATGAACACATCAAAAGTTTCCACTGAAGACTACCCTCGTTTCTCTGTGTGGGTCACTGCCGATTTTGGGGATTGTCTGTGCTGCAACCCAGGGAAACATACCAAACCATGCATTTCTGAAAACCAGACAACCAGAGAAATCCAGGGTGGTGTGGCTTGCATGAATCTCAAAAGGTTTTCTTCCGCAGAAGCCCTTACAAACCTCAAAGTTTGGCAAAAAAAACACACATTTTCTCAGTTTTCTAAGCAAAAAGGTTCTGGAATCAGTGAGTATCCATAAAATTCCCACGCACCTCTTGATTACAATGGCACTCCACTTGTGTGGGTGGGTAAAGAGACCACTACACAAAAGGCACTTAAGAGCTACTTGCAAGATCAGCTTTAGGGGTAGCTTTGGTATTTGGCACATTGCTCAGCTACCACCCATGGAAACCTACCAACCACAGACATTTTTAAAAACTGGAAACCCAGGGATTTCCAGAGTGGTGTGCCTTGCATGGATCCCACAATGTTCCTTATCCACAAAGCCCTGCAAAACTCAAATGCTGCCTGAAATCATGAATTTTCTTTACATTTCTCTGATGGAAACTTCCATAATCAGTAGGAGTCAAAAAATTCCTAACACTTAGAGTTACCCCATTTGTACTGATAAAAACGCTGCCCCACTTGTGTGTCTGGGCCTAGTGCCTGTGACAGAAATGGATCGAACCAGGGTCAGTAGAAGTCTTCTTGGGGAGAGTCATCAATTTCACTCTTTGGAACATATGCCTGCCCTTCTAGATTTTGAGCCTCAACCTTACATCTCTCTTATGAGAATATCCCAATTTATGACCCCTCCATCTTCTTACACCCATCACCCCGGAATGTCTTTTTTCCACATCTTTCTGTAACTCTTCTCTCCTCCTACTCATAACATTCTTCTTTTTCTCAGCAATCTTTTGTAAATTCTCCACCTCTCTTTCACTCTTTCAATCTTCTCCCCAGTGCCCCCTCCAACCCTTCATATCAGCCTCTGTTCTACCCATCCTGCTATGCCATTCCATTTCAGTGGTGATGCAAGGGTGTCACTGGCAAGGAAACTGCCCACCATACCTTAAAGAAACAGCAACAATTAAGATGCAGTGGGCCCCTCAGACACCTGGATCCCAGTGCAACTGCACCTGCTATTCTAATGTTATCTACACCACTGGACCTGCCTTGCCTCTCACCTCTTTCCATGCACTCTCCTTCCCTCTCTTCTTCTGTTTCCCAACTCTGAATGTACATACCCACACTCCATTTTCCCTCCCTACCCATGATCCTCTCCAAACTTAATTCTCCCGCATGTTCTCTATATGCCCTCATTTCTAATCTTATACACACTCAAGGTCAATTTATCCTTCTTCTTATGCCTTCCTCTACCTCTGGCTTACTCCATTCTGCCCCTGTAAGCTTTTCTCTCAACACTGATCCCAACAATAGCTTTGCCACCATCTACACCACCTAGCATCCTCTTCTCTGCACCCTTTCACTTGCAGCCTTGGTGATTTTGCCTTTACACTTGACACTCTTCAGTCTGGACTTAAATACTTATCTTTTGTTCTGTTCCTGTATCAAGGGACTATCTCATCTCTCAAAGACAGGTTCGCACCAAATGTTCATTCTTTTCATCCATCCATTGGAACAACAGGGATTAACAAACACCTTTTATCTCTTTTATTTGATTCTTGGATTGTGGAGTAAATTACTCTGTCACCCTGATGGAGGTGCCACCTACTAAATGTTGAAGTGTCCTTCAGCCCAGCAGACAAGTCAAGCATGACAGGTACCATCATCACTGAGTTTCCTGCTAATTCAATGGAACTTTGCTGTGCAGCTCCATCAAACATGACGAGCTGAAGGGCAAAGTAATAATTTGTTTTCTAAAAAAGATAATCCCAAAGTAAATAAAAGAAAAAGTGCCCCTCTCTCCAAGGGACGTCTCTCCCATGGTGAGGGGGGCAGTGAGTACTTTTCAGTGCCCCTTTCCACCAGGATTTCCCTGGCAGTGACGGTCATTAAAAAACAGCTATATGTCCGCCAATCTAAATTAGGTTGGCGGACGTATAGCCAAATCTCTAACAGCCCTTAAACTGTCAAGTCACTGGGGAAGTTTGACCACAGCACAGATAGAGTACTCTCCGCCGTTATCAAACTATCGTACACCCAAATCAAAACTGGGCGGTAGGGCTATAATGTCGGCGGAGTGTGAACTCCATTGCCACAGCAACGGAATTCTCTCTCTGTCAACACTCAATATGGACCCTTAGTCTCCTATTAATTCTGCCAACCCTCTTCTCAGACCCCTCTCAATTCTACACTTCCCCAAGTTTTTTCCACAGCTCACCACCAAGCTCAACCAACTAATTTACTATTATCTCACAAAGCACAGTAAGAGAAACGGCTGCGCTGTGTTGCACGAAAGGGAGAGAGTAGAAATGCACTATATTGACAAAGGTATTTCTGCTGGCATATTGTGTGCTGCCTAGTGCCAACACAGGCGCCCTTGCAGCATAGTGCTAGGGTACCTGCATTACAAGCAGGATTTGTTTTTGTTCAAGAAAAATATCTTCCCGCACAAAAAGAATCCAAAGATGCAATTTCATCTTTTTATGTGTGTTGCAGAATGCAGAACAAGTGGAAAGAGGAAATAATGAGGGGAAATACAGAAATGTCTCCTTGTTACCCCTCTATGTGGTAGTCACACCATTGTGATTCAATCCCAGGTTTACAAGTGTTTGTAAATCTAGGATTGTATCAAATTCCATGGGTGGATGCACGGGAATGCCCATGCTCCATCCATGAAATGTCAACCACAATGAAATGTAATGCAATGCAGCGCAAACCTTTGCATTACATTTCTTTACAAAGCCATGCAAAGCGGTGCCCATGACCCCTTGCATGGCTTTGTAAATCCTAGTTAAGAACTTGCATTGCCTTGTGATGACTTGCATCATGCAAAGACAATGCAAGCGCTTAGCAAATCTCAATTTTATCAGTCAACATCAGTGAACAAGATGAAGCAAGGGAAAGCTTGGGGGAAGAAAAAAATGAACAGATGGACAGGGAGAGTACAAAGTAGTCACATTTGATTAATCTAGGAAAATACTTTATTGTATCAGCTTGAGCTGCAGGGGACAGATGACTGGGTTAAGATTTTGATTGGTAGTGAGTTTCACGATGAGGTCACTGATACTGAGAAGAATCAAATTTGAGCCAACACCATTTTAAACCTGGGTACCCCAATGTGTAGGGAGTTCCGTAAATGCACATTGCTTTGGTCTCCTTAGACTGGCATTAGCAAAGAGGGTTGGGGAGAGCGATTTATTGCTCTGTTAACTGAACAGCATAACTTGAAAGTGAATCTGGCAATAAGAGCCAGCCATTAACAATGGTATGGGGGTCATGTGATAAAACATTGTTGTTGAGGTGTCTTGTCTGGCAGCACAATAGGGAATGGTTTTCAAATGGGCTAGGTGTCACTTTGATGTTACAGCAAGAAAGGTTTGGACAAAGTGCTCTTAGCAGAAATAAGTTGGTTTCACATGCTTGGTGATCACAGAGAGGGGGCTACCTTTGATTGAAGCAAATACCTCTCATAAATGTGGGGTTGTCCGTGGAATGGAATGTGCTGGTTGGATATTATTTCTGATGGACTTGATTTTGGTAGAGAAAAAGTGGGAAAACACATAACCTTTGTTTTTAAAGGTTAGAGTGGAAGTTTATTTTGAGGGAAGAAGCTTGATTTAAAATGCAACAATATGCAACAAATGGTGCACCGAGCCACATGTATTGTAACCCTGGGCGTAGTTCGCGAAGTAGCACTTCGCGAAGCTACGCAAAGTGCAGTTCGCACTACGCAAGCTACGCGTAGCACCTTGCTCGCACTGTGCCAGATGTCGTTTTCAATGATTGCACAGTGCGGACAAGCAACCGGCAATGTGCAATCATTGAAAATGGCATCTTGCACAGTGCGAGCTGAAGTTTTCTGCTGCTCGAGTAGATTTTTACTCGAGCGGCAGCTTTCTCAACGCGAACTGGTAGTTTCTCATCGCGAGCGGTCGCGAGCATACGCGACCACTCGCAATGAGAAACCTGACCTCCTCGCGTTGGGAATCTCGCCGGGAGGTTTATTTTCCATGCTCGCGATCGCCAACTTGATGTTGCTGATCGAGAACAAGGAAAAAGTCTCGCTGGGATGTCATTTTGCTTGCTTGCGGTCGCCAACTTGACGTTGAGGACCGCGAGCAAGCAAAAAATGACCGCAGCACTACGCAACACTACGCTACGCGTGTTCGCACTGTGCTACGTGCAGTTCGCGTAGTGCGAAGTAGCGCAAACTTCGCAAACTACGCGAGCGTAGCGTAGTGCTTTGCCCAGGCTTAATGTATTGCTTGGTGGGAATTTGGATTTGGCACGGAGATGAATTGCTTACAATCTTTTCTCCGATTTTTTATTGCATACAAATTTGAGGGAGACTTGTTTTGAGAGTTTCTAAAAAGCTTTGATTTTGCACTTTGAGTTTAATGTGAGTAAGAGAAGCCAGTTGCTTTACAGACAATAGAACATTAAAGTTGCAATGATCAAAAGTCTAATTGATTTCTCTGGAGTGATCAAGGAGGTAAAATTTGAGGAAAAGGCAGTTGTGGGGAAATTTAAGGCAAAGATTTTTGCGTTGGCGAGTCCATCCATAATTGGTTGCTAAATTGATAGTATTTTTTTTAGAGTAGGGGTGAAGATATGAAAGGGATAGGGAAGAGTCAGACAACCTATTTATAGAGTAGGGAACATTTAAAGTCATTTGTATTAGCTAATTTGAGCTCTAAGATTTTGATTTGGTGACGGTAGTATGTTCATTTGGGGGTTTGAAGTTAGTTAGATATTCAGGGGCCAGAAATGGCTTACACTTAGGATTATCCCAATCAGTGTTGAAGGTAACCAGAGATGTGATTTAAGGATAGCATGAAGTTGGTCATCATGTAGTCCAAACTTTGCTCTAGAAAATTCACCTTGAGATTCGATGGGTGATAAATAGTCTGTAAACATGAGATGTTTGATGGAGAAGTCATGATAAAGAAGACATGACATTCAATTGAGGCACTACTGGAAACAGGGGAGATTTTGCAGTTGGGGGATGCTTTGTGTATGATATCAACACCATCACCAATTTTGAGCCTTCTATCTGCTTGAACAATCTTGTATCCACATGGATGATCTCACCAATTCTGCCTCTCCTAATTTCACTATCTTCCTTTTTGATAATTACCGTACTAAGCACTGTAAGATTCTCACTTATTGAAAAGTTCCATAGTGAATCTCATAGTCTTAAAAAAGGCATTGTCTTTGCTACACATCTCTATGGAATGCTCAGATGATTTTTAATGTATTTCTCTCTCACTTCTTTGCTAAAACATCACATATTTTAAAAATAGATTAGAAAATACAAATGTGACTAATAATATCAAACACATCAATCTCTCTATTCTAGCACTACATTTTTTAAACTGCTTATCCCTCACCTTCAAGCAGCAACAAATATGGCTCAGATTTATATTAATTTTTGAGGGCACTTATGCAATGCAAAACAGTGCTCCTAATTCATATTTTCTTTATGCAACACAATTATTCTTGCTCAGGAAAACTAATTAAAGGTAAATTCCAAATGCTGAACCCTGTGCGTTCAAAGTCAAACATCACTGTTCCAAAAATAAACCTAAAAACGAATTTATGCTTGAAAACAGTGAACTACGCTTTGCTCATTCTTACTGATCTCATATCAACTATGGGGAATTTCCCATTTGCTTTCCAAAATCAGTAACTTCGTGCAGTGTCTCAACCTATGCTTAGATCAATCAGTCTCACACCGCTATATAGAAAATCTCCCAATACTTAGACCTACTTCCTCTGATTGTGCTTTTCAAACATATCTCCAATCTTAACCCCTAACCACTCCTCCAATCCTGTCTATGCCTCCCTGAATAAGGATTTTATCCTTCATATTACTCCTTGCTTGACTAGTCTTGTCAACAGCTCTCTTGCTCAAGACAAAGTCCTTGCTTGTCTAAAATATGGTCAGTCAGTCTCATTCTAAAACAAAACAGTGCAGACCCAACTGCTCGTAATATTTCTAGTTCTATCATTATGTCCCTATAAGAAATTGGGAGTATCTGTTGAGGGGCTGTGTAGCTACCTCAATAATCAGAATCCTTGTTTGGGTCAGCCACAAAAGTCATTAATTTAACCTAAGCATATGCCTGTGACAGCTATAGCACAGAGCAGACAGGCTTAACTTAAAGGCAATGTATAAGGTATTTAGGATGTACGTATAAAGTAATAAAGTCAAAAACTACACAAGAAAAATCTCAAACCTATTTAGAAAAATAGAGTACATTTTAGTTATTAAAATTTCACCAAAATGACAAAAATCCAATAAGGGAAACCTGAATTTTTAAAGTCTAAGGGCCTCATGTAGGTAGCCAAATACCGGTCGGTAACGGCCGATTTTCGGTAAATATGCCGTTACCGACCGGTATTCAGACAAGTGAGATGTAGGAGTCCAAAAACCACCTTTCGGTAAATATGAGGCGGTAAATACCGAATCATATTTACCGAATTCTAAAATACCGAATCAGATTTACCGAATACATACTTAACGAATCGGTAAATATGAAGTGGTAAATATGAAGTGGTAAAAATTAAAATGACATGTAGGAGCACTCGGTAATTAAGAAATCCAAGAAAATCGGTAAATAAGAGTCGGTAATTAACACGGATTGAAAGCAGGTGGTAACCATCAACAGTGCATATTAGCAATCCCAAAATGCAACAGCGTGGACAACATGGCCGCTATGTATGTCATTGCAAGGCGCCTACGTCAACAGGCAGCAGGACTGAGGGTTTGGCGACGGGAGGAACGCATCTACAGACAGCGCATCACACTATTCCAGCTGACTGATGCAGAGATACATGAGAGGTACAGGCTACACCCCGAAACCATCATGGACTTAATCAGGGACCTTCACCCACTCCTAGACCAGCCAATAAGAAGGGCGCACGCCATACCCCCACATGTGCAGGTGCTCTGCAGCCTACATCTGCTGGCATCCGGCAGTTATCAGGTGGTGATAGCTGCGGTGGGTGGGGTATCCCAGAGTTGCCTGTCACGTTTCTTCAGGAAGTTCCTGGATGCCATGATGCAGAGAATGCACCACTACATCAGCTTCCCCAACACACAGGCTGCACTGCATAAAACAAAAACAGACTTTTATCACATGGCACAGTTCCCCCATGTCATCGGCTGTATTGATGGTACACACATCCCAATCTGTCCACCAGCTGACACAGAGCACATCTACAGGAACAGGAAGTCCACCCACTCCATCAATGTGCAGGTGATCTGTGATGCAGGGAACATCATCACAGATATTGTTGCAAAGTTTCCTGGAAGCACCCACGACTCTTACATCTTCCAGAATAGTGGGATCTACACACGACTGAGTGCAGGAGAATTCGGAGAGGGATACCTGCTAGGTAAGTAACAGTGACGCCCCTTGCAACCTGCAAATCATAGTGTATAGAGGCATGTTACTGATGTCACCCTTTTACTCATCTAGGCGACAGTGCATATGCATGCCGGTCATTCATCCTCACTCCCTACCTACACCCAGCAACCCAGAGTGAGAGACGATACAACGTGGCACACAAAACAACACGCAATGTGGTGGAGCGCACGTTTGGACTACTGAAGAGCAGGTTCCGCTGCCTCCACAAGAGCGGAGGCGCACGCCAGTACAAACCCATCACCTGCTGCAAGATTATTGCCACTTGTGCAATGCTGCACAACCTTGCCACGAAAAAAGGGACAGATGTGGAACTAACATATTTTGAGGACAACGAGGATGAGTCAGGACAGCCACAGGGCAACGCAGCTAGAGTGCCAACTGCAATAGATGGGAGAGAGAGACGGGCAGAGATCACATGCAACTATTTCTGAGTAAGTAAGGGGACACAGCCAGTTGTGAGAAGTCATGACGTAGTTTAATGTGGCACCACGCCATGAACACATGAACAAGCCAATCTGGCAATATCCCATCTATACAAGAAGTAAGTCCAGGGTTACGTCACCCAATGGGAAGTGGCTAAGCAGGGCCACATCAATGTTTGCGCATACGCGCTGCAGTGGTGGATGGCACGGCCTGTGCATCCTCACTAGAGCCAACCCCAAGCCGCCTGCTGCTCCTGCGTGCTTCTGGGACGGGGGGTGTGATGCTGCTCCTGCTGCTGGTGTCGATGCTCTCCGCAGCATCCCCTGCAGCAGTTGTCGACGCCTGACTAGTCAATAGCACCCCTAGTGCACTTGTCACCTGCACCATCCCCCGAGACAGGTCGCTGCAGCACTGTGTTAGGCCCTCCTGCATCGTCACAGAGCGCCGGCACAGTAGAGAAGTCGCCGTTGCCAGACGGTTGAGTGCCCTGTTGGTAGTGTCCCTTCTCTGGCGTTCCCGGCGCCGTGCTTCGATGTCAGCATCTAATTTGCTGCACAACTGCTGGATTGACTGGGACATGTCCCGAATGCCCGCAGCCATGCCGCTGATGTTATTGTCCATGGTGACTAATGTGGTTTTCATCACCCGCATGTGCCTCTGGACTGACATGACTGCCTTTGTTTGCAGGCGCTGTTGCTTCAACATTTGGCCCTCGAGACCCAAGAAGACACCATGGCCGTCAATGGGTGCTGGTGGACTCTGGACATGCGACCTGCGGCGCCCTCTTGCTCCCGTCTGTGCTGCCTGTGAGGTGTGGCGTTACAACAAACAAATGATGGACGGAATGCTGACAATGCAGACATTCTCCCCCAGTCAAGAGATCTGGGTTAAATCCATCGTTCTTTTGCCCACTACGCCACCCCAGTTCAGACACGGCCATATGCAAATCAGTCTTGACCCTGTGCCTCATGGGAACAGTCCAGCCCGAACTGCCAAGCCATGTCTTCCCTGGACCGGAATCAAGCATCCTAGGACCGGTTTCTGGCTATCAGCCGTCATCAGCCAGGATAGCTTGACTCCAGTGGCGTAGTGAGCACGGGTCCCACGTCTGGGAATACCCATCCCACTTAGGGCGAAAAGCGTTACAACAAACAAATGATGGACGGAATGCTGACAATGCAGACATTCTCCCCCAGTCAAGAGATCTGGGTTAAATCCATCGTTCTTTTGCCCACTACGCCACCCCAGTTCAGACACGGCCATATGCAAATCAGTCTTGACCCTGTGCCTCATGGGAACAGTCCAGCCCGAACTGCCAAGCCATGTCTTCCCTGGACCGGAATCAAGCATCCTAGGACCGGTTTCTGGCTATCAGCCGTCATCAGCCAGGATAGCTTGACTCCAGTGGCGTAGTGAGCACGGGTCCCACGTCTGGGAATACCCATCCCACTTAGGGCGAAAAGCGTTACAACAAACAAATGATGGACGGAATGCTGACAATGCAGACATTCTCCCCCAGTCAAGAGATCTGGGTTAAATCCATCGTTCTTTTGCCCACTACGCCACCCCAGTTCAGACACGGCCATATGCAAATCAGTCTTGACCCTGTGCCTCATGGGAACAGTCCAGCCCGAACTGCCAAGCCATGTCTTCCCTGGACCGGAATCAAGCATCCTAGGACCGGTTTCTGGCTATCAGCCGTCATCAGCCAGGATAGCTTGACTCCAGTGGCGTAGTGAGCACGGGTCCCACGTCTGGGAATACCCATCCCACTTAGGGCGAAAAGCGTTACAACAAACAAATGATGGACGGAATGCTGACAATGCAGACATTCTCCCCCAGTCAAGAGATCTGGGTTAAATCCATCGTTCTTTTGCCCACTACGCCACCCCAGTTCAGACACGGCCATATGCAAATCAGTCTTGACCCTGTGCCTCATGGGAACAGTCCAGCCCGAACTGCCAAGCCATGTCTTCCCTGGACCGGAATCAAGCATCCTAGGACCGGTTTCTGGCTATCAGCCGTCATCAGCCAGGATAGCTTGACTCCAGTGGCGTAGTGAGCACGGGTCCCACGTCTGGGAATACCCATCCCACTTAGGGCGAAAAGCGTTACAACAAACAAATGATGGACGGAATGCTGACAATGCAGACATTCTCCCCCAGTCAAGAGATCTGGGTTAAATCCATCGTTCTTTTGCCCACTACGCCACCCCAGTTCAGACACGGCCATATGCAAATCAGTCTTGACCCTGTGCCTCATGGGAACAGTCCAGCCCGAACTGCCAAGCCATGTCTTCCCTGGACCGGAATCAAGCATCCTAGGACCGGTTTCTGGCTATCAGCCGTCATCAGCCAGGATAGCTTGACTCCAGTGGCGTAGTGAGCACGGGTCCCACGTCTGGGAATACCCATCCCACTTAGGGCGAAAAGCGTTACAACAAACAAATGATGGACGGAATGCTGACAATGCAGACATTCTCCCCCAGTCAAGAGATCTGGGTTAAATCCATCGTTCTTTTGCCCACTACGCCACCCCAGTTCAGACACGGCCATATGCAAATCAGTCTTGACCCTGTGCCTCATGGGAACAGTCCAGCCCGAACTGCCAAGCCATGTCTTCCCTGGACCGGAATCAAGCATCCTAGGACCGGTTTCTGGCTATCAGCCGTCATCAGCCAGGATAGCTTGACTCCAGTGGCGTAGTGAGCACGGGTCCCACGTCTGGGAATACCCATCCCACTTAGGGCGAAAAGCGTTACAACAAACAAATGATGGACGGAATGCTGACAATGCAGACATTCTCCCCCAGTCAAGAGATCTGGGTTAAATCCATCGTTCTTTTGCCCACTACGCCACCCCAGTTCAGACACGGCCATATGCAAATCAGTCTTGACCCTGTGCCTCATGGGAACAGTCCAGCCCGAACTGCCAAGCCATGTCTTCCCTGGACCGGAATCAAGCATCCTAGGACCGGTTTCTGGCTATCAGCCGTCATCAGCCAGGATAGCTTGACTCCAGTGGCGTAGTGAGCACGGGTCCCACGTCTGGGAATACCCATCCCACTTAGGGCGAAAAGCGTTACAACAAACAAATGATGGACGGAATGCTGACAATGCAGACATTCTCCCCCAGTCAAGAGATCTGGGTTAAATCCATCGTTCTTTTGCCCACTACGCCACCCCAGTTCAGACACGGCCATATGCAAATCAGTCTTGACCCTGTGCCTCATGGGAACAGTCCAGCCCGAACTGCCAAGCCATGTCTTCCCTGGACCGGAATCAAGCATCCTAGGACCGGTTTCTGGCTATCAGCCGTCATCAGCCAGGATAGCTTGACTCCAGTGGCGTAGTGAGCACGGGTCCCACGTCTGGGAATACCCATCCCACTTAGGGCGAAAAGCGTTACAACAAACAAATGATGGACGGAATGCTGACAATGCAGACATTCTCCCCCAGTCAAGAGATCTGGGTTAAATCCATCGTTCTTTTGCCCACTACGCCACCCCAGTTCAGACACGGCCATATGCAAATCAGTCTTGACCCTGTGCCTCATGGGAACAGTCCAGCCCGAACTGCCAAGCCATGTCTTCCCTGGACCGGAATCAAGCATCCTAGGACCGGTTTCTGGCTATCAGCCGTCATCAGCCAGGATAGCTTGACTCCAGTGGCGTAGTGAGCACGGGTCCCACGTCTGGGAATACCCATCCCACTTAGGGCGAAAAGCGTTACAACAAACAAATGATGGACGGAATGCTGACAATGCAGACATTCTCCCCCAGTCAAGAGATCTGGGTTAAATCCATCGTTCTTTTGCCCACTACGCCACCCCAGTTCAGACACGGCCATATGCAAATCAGTCTTGACCCTGTGCCTCATGGGAACAGTCCAGCCCGAACTGCCAAGCCATGTCTTCCCTGGACCGGAATCAAGCATCCTAGGACCGGTTTCTGGCTATCAGCCGTCATCAGCCAGGATAGCTTGACTCCAGTGGCGTAGTGAGCACGGGTCCCACGTCTGGGAATACCCATCCCACTTAGGGCGAAAAGCGTTACAACAAACAAATGATGGACGGAATGCTGACAATGCAGACATTCTCCCCCAGTCAAGAGATCTGGGTTAAATCCATCGTTCTTTTGCCCACTACGCCACCCCAGTTCAGACACGGCCATATGCAAATCAGTCTTGACCCTGTGCCTCATGGGAACAGTCCAGCCCGAACTGCCAAGCCATGTCTTCCCTGGACCGGAATCAAGCATCCTAGGACCGGTTTCTGGCTATCAGCCGTCATCAGCCAGGATAGCTTGACTCCAGTGGCGTAGTGAGCACGGGTCCCACGTCTGGGAATACCCATCCCACTTAGGGCGAAAAGCGTTACAACAAACAAATGATGGACGGAATGCTGACAATGCAGACATTCTCCCCCAGTCAAGAGATCTGGGTTAAATCCATCGTTCTTTTGCCCACTACGCCACCCCAGTTCAGACACGGCCATATGCAAATCAGTCTTGACCCTGTGCCTCATGGGAACAGTCCAGCCCGAACTGCCAAGCCATGTCTTCCCTGGACCGGAATCAAGCATCCTAGGACCGGTTTCTGGCTATCAGCCGTCATCAGCCAGGATAGCTTGACTCCAGTGGCGTAGTGAGCACGGGTCCCACGTCTGGGAATACCCATCCCACTTAGGGCGAAAAGCGTTACAACAAACAAATGATGGACGGAATGCTGACAATGCAGACATTCTCCCCCAGTCAAGAGATCTGGGTTAAATCCATCGTTCTTTTGCCCACTACGCCACCCCAGTTCAGACACGGCCATATGCAAATCAGTCTTGACCCTGTGCCTCATGGGAACAGTCCAGCCCGAACTGCCAAGCCATGTCTTCCCTGGACCGGAATCAAGCATCCTAGGACCGGTTTCTGGCTATCAGCCGTCATCAGCCAGGATAGCTTGACTCCAGTGGCGTAGTGAGCACGGGTCCCACGTCTGGGAATACCCATCCCACTTAGGGCGAAAAGCGTTACAACAAACAAATGATGGACGGAATGCTGACAATGCAGACATTCTCCCCCAGTCAAGAGATCTGGGTTAAATCCATCGTTCTTTTGCCCACTACGCCACCCCAGTTCAGACACGGCCATATGCAAATCAGTCTTGACCCTGTGCCTCATGGGAACAGTCCAGCCCGAACTGCCAAGCCATGTCTTCCCTGGACCGGAATCAAGCATCCTAGGACCGGTTTCTGGCTATCAGCCGTCATCAGCCAGGATAGCTTGACTCCAGTGGCGTGGTGAGCACGGGTCCCACGTCTGGGAATACCCATCCCACTTAGGGCGAAAAGCGTTACAACAAACAAATGATGGACGGAATGCTGACAATGCAGACATTCTCCCCCAGTCAAGAGATCTGGGTTAAATCCATCGTTCTTTTGCCCACTACGCCACCCCAGTTCAGACACGGCCATATGCAAATCAGTCTTGACCCTGTGCCTCATGGGAACAGTCCAGCCCGAACTGCCAAGCCATGTCTTCCCTGGACCGGAATCAAGCATCCTAGGACCGGTTTCTGGCTATCAGCCGTCATCAGCCAGGATAGCTTGACTCCAGTGGCGTAGTGAGCACGGGTCCCACGTCTGGGAATACCCATCCCACTTAGGGCGAAAAGCGTTACAACAAACAAATGATGGACGGAATGCTGACAATGCAGACATTCTCCCCCAGTCAAGAGATCTGGGTTAAATCCATCGTTCTTTTGCCCACTACGCCACCCCAGTTCAGACACGGCCATATGCAAATCAGTCTTGACCCTGTGCCTCATGGGAACAGTCCAGCCCGAACTGCCAAGCCATGTGTGGGGCACAGTGGCATGGCTCCCTTCCTGGGACATGGTGAGTTCGTCAGGGCCCATGCTGTCGTCTGACGAGGTGTCTAAGGCTCGTAGCCTGGCTGCTGGACGCCTCATCATTCTCACACCTGCAAGCGGAGATGTGGCCGGTGACTCAAACATGAGTGGCGATGCTGGCTCTTGGTGAGGTGATGCTGGCTCTGGGCGAGGTGATGCTGGCTCTGGCTGCGGCGAGGCTGCCTGTGTTGGTGGTGCGGGTGCCAGTGGGCCTGCTCCCTGGTCTGTACTTGTGCTGGCTAGAGGTGATATTTGTGGCCGGTGTGCCGTCTCTCCTGCAGCATGCCCTGTCTTGCATGATGTCACATCTGTGGACAGAAATACAACATTGGCTCAGTGTCCCCGAAGGGCTGCATTGAAAGCGTCACAATGAATCATTTCACATTCCAAAATGTCCTCTGTCTCCTTGTGCCTCGAGTGCGTGACATGCCTTGTTGCCCTGTTACATTTACGTCATGGTTAGTGTTTCCCTGACTACATCTCCCGGAATGCATTGCCTGTCTGCACTGACACGTGTGGACTGCAGTGTGATTCTCGTTTCACAATGGGGGATGTGGGATAGGGATAGGGGGTGCTACATTGCTGTGCTTTCGTCTTACCTTGTTGTGTGGCGGCTCTGGCAGAGCTGTCGGCGTCCCCAAGACCCACGACGCTCTCCTGCTCGATTGTGGCCCCCACCAGCTCCTCCAGTTCGGTGAGGGCAGGTGCCCTGTTGGTTCCACCTCCAGTCTGGCTGGCCTCCTTCTGGATGTCGCCCATCTTCCTCTTGGTTACAATCCTCAGGTCATACCAGCGCTTCTTTAGGACCTCTATGTCCCTGTGGGTCACTCCCACTGCATTCACCTGGGCCTGGATGGCCAGCCATATGTTGCGCTTTTCCGCCTCAGGCACTTGCAGGGATTGCCTTCCGAACAGCTTCTGGTGCTGCTTCACCACCTCCTCCACCAGCACCTGGAGTTCCTTGGGGCTAAATTTCAGCTTCCTCCTCCTTTCCCCTCCGTCTCTCTGTGTTCTCTGGCTGGACATGATGTTCGTTTTCCCGCTCGCACAGGCACCGGCTCCCTGCCTCTCCTCTGCACTCCAAGACTCTCCAGGGTCGGCTAATTATGTACACCTGCCTGGGTGTGGCCACTTCCTGGTTGGGTGGGCTGTGGTTGCACGGGATTAGCTGTTTCGTCGAGTCATGTGATTTTATTTGCCGAATCCGTACATACCGATTCGGTATTTTCCGATTCGGTAAATACCACCTCGGTATTTTCCGATTCGGTAAATACCACCTCGGTATTTACCGATTCGGTGGATTCCGAATCGTGATTACCGAATGTTACCGAATCGGTAACTGTTACCGAATTTTTACCTACATATAACTTACCGATTCTAATTTACCGATTCGGTACGGCTCGGTATTTTAGAAACGGTAAAATTTATTTACCTACATGAGGCCCTAAATGTGAAAAGAGGTGCCAAACCGCATTGAGTGACAACCGCGGTCCTCTGGTTGGACTTGACCGGTACCTAGACACAAGTTAAGACTGACTGCAATTGAGCTTGGGCGGATACTGAAACTAGGTTTGACCTGGTTGAGTTTTTACCTTTGGACTTAGGCCCATATGTATGAAAGCAAAAATTAGTCGCAAATGCTGCGAATCGCAAAAAGCAGCGTTTGCGCAATTCCACATGTATGACACACATCTAAATTAGCGATTTCTTAGGCTGCGAAACAAGATTTCTGCTATTTTCCTTGCAATTTCTTAAATTGCGATTTCTCAACCTAGTGAAATTCGCTAAAAGGATATTGCAAAATAAGAATTCGCTGACACATGTATGAAAAAATCGCAAATTGCGAATTCACGAAATTCGCTAATTAAGGAATCGCTATTAACACCAATTGCATGCAGGTGGTAAACTGGTGCAAAGTACTTAAACCACCCCACAATGCATATTCGGGCTCTTGCACAGAGGAGACTGAGACAGGAACGTATATTCAGGCTGCGCATCACTCTGTTCCAGCACACTGAAGAGGACATCTATGACAAGTACAGGCTGCACCCACAGACCATAATGGACCTTATTGAGGAGCTGAAACCCTACTTGGAACACCCTACACGCAGGACACAAACAATTCCCACACATGTGCAGGTCCTGTGCTCCCTGCACCTCCTGGCGTCAGGGAGTTTCCAACGGGTAATAGCAGAGGTTGGTGGGGTGTCACAGAGTGCACTTTTGCGCTTTCTCCATGCCTTTCTAGATGCAATGCTGCAGAGGCTATCACATCACATATACTTCCCCACCACCCAACAGGCATTACAGCAAACAAAACTGGACTTCTACCAGATTGCACGTTTCCCCCACGTCATTGGCTGCATTGATGGGAGTCTGGAACCCATGTGGCCATCACACCCCCATCTGCAACTGAATATGTCTACAGAAATCGGAAATGCTACCATTCCCTCAATATACAGATTGGGTGCAACGCAAAGTATATCATCACAGACATCGTACCCAAACACCTCGGCAGTACACATGACTCTTTCATCTTCAGACACAGTGGAATACACAGACGTCTGAGTGCTGGAGAGTTTGGGGAGGGGTACCTGCTAGGTAAATTCATGGCACACATCAATACATCCACTACATCACTTGAGGGGGGGGGACATTGACTTACCTATCGTGTTTGTCCATGCAGGCGACAGTGCCTATGCAGTGCGCGACTTCATCCTGACCCCATATCTGGATCCTGCAAATGCAAGTGAGAGGAGCTACAACAGGGCACACAGATCTACACGCTGCGTCATTGAGCGTACCTTTGGCATCCTGAAGAGCCGTTTCAGGTGCCTGCATAAAAGTGGAGGCGCACTGCAATACAGCCCTGAGACCTGCTGTAAATTCGTGGCAAGCCGTGCAATGCTACATAACATGGCAATGAGGAAAGGCACTACAATTGATGTGACCGATACAGACACATCGGATGACCAGCGCCCTGCTCCCCCTGCCAGACCTGCAGCAGGAGTTGGGGCAGCTGCTGGACGCCAGAGATGGACAGAGATCACACAAAACTACTTCTAGGTGAGTTATGATGAAATGAGACAACAAAGCTTGATGATGTGTGAAGTGTTTATTCACACTTCACATTAAAGAAATAGTAGCTGTCCCCAGCACATGTTGTGCACACAGTGCAGGTATGGCATAAGTAACTGTTCAAACAGCATTGTAGGGTTCATTCACCCGTGTTGCAGTAAGTGTCACCGCACATGTTCACCTCCTTCGGTGACGTCCAGGCTCAGTGCCCCCATGGTGTTCCCTTGTCCTGCGCCATGTCTGGCACTGCGTCGTCTCTCCCCTGGCAAGGTGGGAGTGATGCTGCTCCAACTTGAGGTGTCCTAACTCTCAGCAGAGGCCATTAGTGCGCTGCCACCAGCATTGGCCGTCTGCAGCTGCTCCACAGCAGTGGTTGCCTGCGCAAGTCCTCGGGCTATATCCTGGCAGCAGTGCGCCATCTCGACCTGCATAGTTATGCTTCTGCGTGTGAGGGTGCTGGTGGTGGTGCAGAGGCGGTTCACGGTCTTCGTGTAGTTGTGGAGGCGTGCATTGGCACGTCGGCCAGCCCTCTCATTGGCGGCTTGGTTTTGCCTCAAAGTGTCACAGAGCTCACGGATCGCCCCTGCCATGGCCATGAAGCCCTCCCCCATGTCCTTCTGCTCATTGTGTATGCGGCATAGCTGCCTATTTATAGATCTCAGTGCTTTGCTTTGCAGGCGCTGTTCCTGCATCATGTTCTGTTCCAGGCCTGAGAACACGGATCCTTCTGCTTCAGTCGCAGTGCTGCTCCTGGGCCTTGATCTGTGTGTGTCCTGTGGTGTACTCCTTGGCCTTTGTGTGTCATGAATGGGCATGTGTGACACACCCTCACTCCCCTCTCTCCTGTCGCTGTCATCCCCTGTGGCAGGTAATTCGTCCTCAAATGGAGGCAGTGGGGGCACATGTGCGCGCTTCCTGTGCTGGATTGGCTGCTGCTCAGTCTCGTCACTGGAGTCCGCAGGGTGTGCAGGCTCCTCTCCCTCTGCGCTGTCTTCTTGTGCCCTGGAATGTGCTGTGGATGTAAAGGGGACTACATGAGTTTGTGTTATTGTCTGCATGTGGCAATCAATAAAGTTCCTACAGTTTTTTTTGGCTAACCTCTGACACTGTATCATTCACTTATCCCCAACCCACATGTTGCATTAAATTTCCTTTGTCTCATGGACACACTGTCAGACATAGTACTACGAGTCCCATGATGCATTGCTGGGTGTGCTGTTAGACTTGGGCTGGAATGACATTTTGGGAGTTTACTATGCGCATTTGGGGAAGTGTGCATGGGATGGGGAGGAGTGCAGATTGATTTTGCATGCATCTTACCTTGACTGCTGGATGCAGGGTCGGAGCTGTCTATGTCCGCCACATCACCAACGCTCTCAGGCAGGAGAGTTGAATCCACAAGCTCCTCATGGGGTGTTGGCTGCTCTGCAGTGGATGGTCCTCCTCCAGTCTGATTTGCGTCCTTCAGTCTGGCTGCCACCCTCTCCTTGGACCTCTGGCACATGTCGTACCACCGCTTGCGCAACTCTTCGATGGTACGATTGGTGACTCCCACTGCATTCACCCTATTTTGTATTTCAAGCCAAATTCTTGCCGAAGAGGAGCTCATGGCTGCAGACCATCTCCTCAATGAGGACCTCCTGCTCCTTTTCTGAGAACTTATGCTTTCTCTTCCTCTTCTCTGCATCCTTGCCCTCCTGTTGTTTGGTGGAATCCATTGCTGGTTGCACTCTCCTGGGATGCCTCCTCACACTCCCCAAGCAGCCTCTGGGTGTGGCTCAGGTGAGCAGGTGCAGGAAATCACTCCAGTTTCCTGTTTGTGATGTCATCAGGCTGCACCTGGATTGCAGATTCCCATTTTTGCGATTTCTTAATTTGCGAATTTCGCTATTAAGAAATCGCAAAACGGGTGTCTGAGAATATTTTGCGATTTTTAAGAAATCGCAATATATTTGCGATTAATTTTTTACATCCCGCTTAGCAAATCTCAATTTGCGAATCGCAAAATATCGCAAATTAGGATTCGCTAAATGGGAGTTTGATACATATGCCCCCTAGTCTCTGAAGTGGAGGTCAACATGTTTGAATGGGGCAAGGCAGCAGGTTGTAGCTGAGGAGGGTTCCATGTTGTCAGATAAGCACTGGACATGGTCTTGGTGAAAGCGTTGACTTGTAGTGGGAAAGCTCCAAGCAGGAGATATTTTAATTACATACCCACAGAAGGTCCCTCTCCTGTCAAATAGTTTTAGTGCTGTTACCTAGCGAAAACTTTGACCTTTGGACTCAGCCACTTTTTTGGAGGTTGAGTTCTTCCTGTGATGCAAGGCTCTAGACTGTAGATGAAGAGGGCTGCATGGGGCCAGATATCTTCTTCTTGAGGTCCCAACGAATTGGATTTGGTAAGATGAGTATACTTTGACAAGTGTAGGGTGCAGAAACTTGGGCGCTACACTTGGGAATCAAAAGGCAGGCAGAAGGGTTCGGGCAGCTCCACTTGGAACTGGTCTTTGAGAAATTTCAGGAAAGAACTCTTGAAGCTTGTTGTGTCTCTGTAGCTTTAACCGACCCGCACAACCATTGGAGTCCAATTCTTTGTTCCGGGTACAAGAGGGAGAGCAGGTCTTTTTGAACACTTCCAGTGCACCCTACTGCAAACAACCCTGCAATGCTCTTCTCCTACACAAAACCAAGATTAAAGTACCTTTCTCCCCGTGATCAAGTGCCTACCCCTGAGGTGTAGCTAGGGAAATGAGCAGCCCCTCCCCTGTGGGCATTCTTAACCAGGCCTGTGTGTAGCTTCTCACACACTGGGATTAGAGGGGAGACAAAAGAAGGTGCCATGCCGAGCTGTTAGCTGCATCTGCTTATGACAGGGTAGGCCTTATTCTTCCTGTCATAGGAACAGAACACCTTCCAACCCCTTTGTCTCAGGTGTGGGAGCAAATTCACACTTCATCAAGTTAGCTATTCAGCTGTTGCGTGACAGTTGGGTTCATGGGCAGAGAAAGAATAACTTGTATTAAATATTTAGAAAAGTCAAAAAATGAAATTGTGGGCTGTTTCCTAGCTGTAGGTAACACGTAGTAAATTTAATATTGTATCCCAATGCTTTCCTATTGAACCACCTACCCTGCTACAGTGAATATAGATTTTAGGGCCTCTTCACTTTAAGGACATATATAACAGTAAACATTTACGTGTCCTACTTTTAAATGAGCAAGTAGGCCTACTTAGGGTTCACTCATTAATATTTGAAAGGTATGTTTAGGCATCTCAAAACAGGTTATTATTACAGTCCAGATGTGCAGTTTAAAATAGCACAGACAGGCTGCAGTGGAGAGGCATGCAGTCCCAATTACACTGTCACCATAGTGGGTAGCATAATGTGTGCTAAATTACACTTGTGTCATTCAAATTACGGGCCCTGGGTACAATGCTAAACCATTTGCTAGGGACTTGTAGGTAAGGTAAATATGCCAATCAAGAGTATGCCACTTTCATGATTTTGAAAGAGGAAGCACAGGTACTTTGCCATTGGTGTACAGCAACCAAAAACAGCCTCTGCAAAAATCTGGGGGCACACTACACAAACAATGGTCATTTACTACAGTCCTTTCCAGCCAAACTTATGGAAAGTTGTGTTGATACTTAACTCCAGCAATTAATTGGCAATAAACCTCTTCTCAATCAACAATAGTATAGATTCAACTGGGTGTAGCATGGAGACCGCTAGGCTTCAAATAGTTGATGATGCTCTATGCATCAAAGGACAATCAAGACTCCTGGTTGCTGGGCCTACGTAACCCCTCATTTAGTCATCATTGTCAATCATGAATTTATTATTGATCACTTGAACACCGAGGGCAGTGTTCAAAAATAGTTTACCTCCTACTTCCCTAATTGATTCTAGTACATCAATGTAACCAACTCTCTCCAAACTTGCCCTTTTAATTTAAGGAATATGTCTATGTTCTACAAATTTGACTCTCCTCTTTAACCTATACTTTAAACATCCTGAAGCTCTCCTTCCCACCTCCTGAGCAATCTAGCATCAATAGAGAATGACACACAAATTTATTGAAAAGTCTCATGGTGACATCTTCCTAACTTGCACCCTCGATTTAACCAGAATTAAACGATCCCGGACCACCTCAAACCAATGCCTCTCAAATTTGAATTTCTTCTAATCTATCCTTCTTACTCTTCAACCTCTGTAAAAACCAGGCTTACCTGCTTCACTATTTTGGAAGGTGTACCAGCTATTATCAAATGCACAAATGCACCAGATACCTTGGATACTTCACTGACTTGAGACTAAACCTGTATAAATTCACTTACGAAATATGACCAAAACTCTATACTACCATTTAGGACATTTTGTGGCTTTAATCCATTCTTCCCAAACATGTGAGTTTATGTTTTATTCTCTGGTTTTCTCTCTATTATTATTAGACTATCAGAATTCTCCACAGACAGGTTGTCTCAAAATCCACCTTCTTCCTCTAAGACCTGCCCTCAATGTAGCAATTCAGCTTCTTTCTGGAAGTAAGTGCTTTGACCACATCAGTAATATTCTTATATCATTTCATGGCTCCCAAATAAAGCAAGGTATATCTTCAAACTGGTGTGTTTGGTGCACAAAATTCACATTCCTTCTTTTGCACTAATGCTCCCACAATCTCAAAATGTTTAGAGATCTCTAATCTCGCCATCCAGCTCTCCAGTTTACCATAATTCTTTCATTGTTTCCTGCTAGTCGTTTAATATCTTCTCTTTCCCTCTCTAATAACCTACTTTCTCTCCAACTCATCATCTTGGCAGTTGTAATTTTCACAACATGCATTTACAGTATATTATTTACTAGTCTATTTACCCTACTCTTTATTATTACTACACTTATTTCTGTTTATGTTCTCTTCATTTCTGTGTGCCCCAGTTGCCTTTCTGCCTTTGTACTTCTGTTTTCCTATTTTGCTGTAAAATGCATGGGCATCCCTCAGGCGCTCACTGTATGTGCTACTAAAATCTCAAACATAAATACAGTTCATTGATATTCTAGTTAAGCCATAACATATAAACCAGTAAGGCAATTATTTTAAGCAACACCTTACATTTCGTAATATGTCAAAAGTAGGGAAGTGCATCTATCTAATAATCAAAAGAATCCAACTGGACATTTTGGGTAGTATGACAGAAAATTGAGTAGAAAATATTGTTCTACTCAAATATCATGACCAAAACAAAGAGTACCATAATATCATAAAGGTTTGAATATGTAGATAAATATAGGTTTAATATTCTTAACTCAACATCTGCAAACCTTGAAGACATATATGTCATCAATGTACATATGGGAAGTTAGGTATAGCAAATATATACTACCTTTATAGACTTACCTTCACAATATGTTGTATTCTATATTCTGATATAGGTTTAATATTCTTAACTCAACATCTGCAAACCTTGAAGACATATATGTCATCAATGTACATATGGGAAGTTAGGTATAGCAAATATATACTACCTTTATAGACTTACCTTCACAATATGTTGTATTCTATATTCTGATAAAACACAAAATGTTGCACAGTATTATGTAACATTCGCTGTATCCTTGTGGTATTGGGTATGTTTGGCAGATGACAAGATGTAAACCTGCATAGCTGAACATAACTTAAACATTCACACCCACATCAAGAAGACAGTGGTGATGAGACATTTGGTAGACAATGGGTAGCATATGTGCATTTTAAAATTTTGGAAATACTACCCATTCTACTGATGTTTGATAAAACCAAAATAGTATCATATTCAAATTTCAGGTGTATTTAGATGATATCACACCATGAGGTATAATGAAGTACAAGGACAGCGATTTCTACCCATGGTAACAGGGAGGTTTTTGGTTAGGTGTCACGTGACACAGAGGATACATTTGGCATCTAATATAACTAGGATACATCTTCAATATCTGTTGGGGAGTCAATAGAATTATCATGGACTGGGGGAACTGAATTGAAATTAATGTATTCTGTTAGGTTGGTGTTGTGGCAAAGAATGGTCATTGCTATTAACTCAAAATGCTAGACTATGGATGAATATGGTTAAGTACTGATGTTCTCACTTCTATGTTGAGAATGCATCCCTGTTTTTGCTTTTCCCACTGGTACTCTGGTTCACCACTAATGACTCAGGTAAGCAAAATTAATGTGTTCAATATTTTGCTTTTGCTCCACCAGCAGAGTGAGGCTAAGGTGCACTTACATAGGAAACATATAAAAGAGTGATTAGTGTTCCCTCATCAAGTTTCAGGGAGTCTGTTAGTGTGTTGCAAGTGAATTCGTAGTGCAGGGGCACAAGACCTTTAGCCTGTACCTCTGTGAATGTATCAACTTATCCTATCTTTCAAAAGCCCAATCTATAGTCGCTCAAGGTCTTCACTTGCAGACTATTTGCATTGATAGCGACACAGGGTATGTATACAGTACTGCTCATATGAAATATTTGAGTTTCAATTTTCTGTGTGAGCGATGATCTCTGGAAAAAACATAGTGAATGCACCTCAAGATGCCTAGTTCCCTTCAGAATTTCCTTTTGAACTTGATAGGCTACATGTAAGTTTATCTTAAACATCCAGTAGCCAATTTACGATGTTTGGGTGAATCATAGGTCGTATTACGCAAGGCCAAGCTCTGCTACAGAACATAGGCTGCCCACACCAGTTTTTGTTGAATAGGATGGGATGTCTCCAGAACTACTCAGATAACACTTATTCCTGCTCAGGAAGTCATGCCAGAGTATGTCTGAATATCTATTTCTGTAGCCTTCTGTGGACTACCTCTTGGTGCTGTGCTTGGAACTGTCCAAGAACAGAAGCAACCCCAACCAGGATACCTTCACTGTATCTAACCATTACATCTACCATTTGAGATGTGGTCTTATTATTTGCCATCCTGTGGAGATCTGTCCTGTGCTGGAGAGGCTGAATAGAGGAATTTAGAACATAGTGTGCATGGTCCTACATAATGTCAGTTCTTTCATACTTTCATAAGACTTAGCCCAGCAAAGCCACCTACTTATCCTCTTTTTGAATTTTCAAAGAAGATTTGCAGCATCATTTTAGAAAAAGAGGTTGACCAGATGAGAACTTTGGGAGCCACTGTATTAACTAGAATGAGGCTAAGCTTTTGACACCGAAGATCCCTGTAGCTGTGCCCTCTTTGGAAAACATGCTGCGTAGCTGTCTATGAAGCGAAGAGATGCCCTAAGAAGAATGACAGGACATCTCAAGGGGTTCTGTTTAAGACTGCAAGGGTATACCTCAGTTGGCTAGATCTGAGGAGAAACTATGACAACAGCATCACATGAGGAATCCTTACCACATATTTTTTCTGTCCAAGATAGACACACCTTCTTTGCAATTCACCACTGGTTGTCAATAGTGCCCTTTTGTTGGGGATGATCACACTGATTTAAGAAAATACCCATCTTCTTTAGGATGTTTGCAACTAAACATAATCCTGAACTTTTCATTTCCCTGTTCCTGTTGGGAAATGATGAGTATTGAGATCATCACAAGGGGCTGTCTTATCTGGGAGCCTAACTATAGGGAGACCCCATGCCTGTGCTATCCCTAGCTCTCTGTCAGGCCATACACTTTCTATTAGCTTACACTGTACCAACTTTACTCATCCTATATTCCTAGGAATACAAAGCGAACACAAGGAGATGATGGACAGAGCATTAAAACCTTTCAGACACTCACCACCAGTCACAGATCTGTGTTAAATCCATCATCATTCTTAAGCTCACTTGGCCACCCCTGTTCAAATCAATCTTCACCCTGTGCCTCATGGGAACAGTGCAGCCTGAACTGCCAAGCCATGTCCTCCCTGGACCAGAAACAAGCGTCCTGTGACCGGTTTCGGGGTAACAATTTAAAGGGAATGTGGTATGGCAATTTGACTTGATTGTTCCTATTGGAGCAGAAGGAAGTCTGACTTAAATATGACTGCTTCTGTTTGAGATGGCATTGTGGGTAATACAACAATAGACTGTGATGCAGCTCTCACTTCTTACAATTGATTGAGACGGATTCAAAGATTCCATCCATCGGTTTCTGTGTTCCTCAAAAATTATTTGGGTGAAAGAATGCTCAGAAAAGTTAGCTTAGGAAAGGATTTTTAACCTACAGCAAATGAGAAAAACTGCAATTCTCATAGATAAAGATTACACTTACTCCTTAGCAGAGGCATCAATTATATAATTAAATGTATTTGAGATCAACTGTGAGATCCTCGTGAACCCACTATGTATCACCCAATCATTTTTGCATACAGTGGATACTTATTGCCAAAGTTTGAAATCCATCTGGGATTCAATGGCAATTACGGCAAAGGATGGCAACTGCAGGACTATATTGTTAACTTGGTAGTGAGGTATGACTTTCTCAAGCACTGACTACTGAGGAATGACCAATTTAATTTGGGGATTGACAGAGGTCATAGCACTAGTGATGATACTCATTGGCATAATCTTTGATGTAACAGTGGGGAAAACATGACAGTGACTAATCCTCTTACTCCCCTATGTGATGTATGTCAACATTTTTGGAGATCCATTTGACTGAAATCCATGTAAGTGTTTATATGCAAAGTACTAGTAATTTGAACAGACAACAACAAGAACCAAAGGACAAACTCCTGAGAATCGCATCTTAAGAAGATCATCTTAGGCTAAAAGGACACTACACCACATTTTCAAAAACAAATATAGGTGTAGTGTTCCTGTGTATTGGGATGTGATCTGTATTTCAAAGTAAATGTGGTGAAACCACTGTTCCTACAAAATGAACATAATGCCTGCAGAGTACACAAATCATGGTGTAGTAGAAAATCTTTATTCAGAAGTATAAAATACATCCATAAAAGCATCACACAGATCAAACATTGTTATACAACACTTATCCTAAAAGGAAGACCATCAATGATTAGTTAACATACACACAAACATTATTAGATCTTAAAATGGTCACTAGTTGGCAGGTATTATCCTTATACGCACATCCTGCTTAATTGTAAAAGATGGCCCACTGCACGGGGACTGATTCAATGACAAATCATACTGATTAGAAGAGATACAAAGTATTTTCATAGTAGAAGCATATTACTTTATCCACATGACAGCCTTATTAGTGGAATTCTCATGTTTTACTCTGCATTACCCATCATCACCTGTGTATGTAAATAATTTCTACTTTTGACATACAAAGGGGCCTTTTTACAATTTGCCCCCTATGCCACAGAGATGGTATAGGTCCCGCCTTTGACACAATGGCCTAAGTCAGGGTTGCCTGATTTATCTTGCAGACATCATTCCTCTGAAACCATACTCATCTATATGACAGGAGCCTTGTCTGGCAACAAAGAAATGTGGCAGCAATTCTACCATGACATGGCTGTGGGGGAGACCTGTTATCATATATGTCCTCTCTGGAGAAATAATCCCAAAGAAGGATTACATCTTCAGAAATAATGCAACTAATGCATCTGTGTTCTAGAAATGTTATCTTATGAGATGAGGGACATTTCAGGACCTAATCTGTGGGAGGCCACCAGATTCACATGAAAGTCACATATAGATTGTGCAGAGGTGGGAACGGTGCCTGATGAGTGGCCTTTGGAAGCCCCTCCAATGCCATTACCTTCAGAGTTAGGTCCTCCCTAAAAGAGTTTCTGATGGCCAAGCCAGGGGTATCTCTTCCATGAGAAGCTCTGATTTCCCTTGAACTCTAAATTAGGCAAATAAACAAAGAAAATGGCATATAGAACATTGACCTTTTATTGACGGCTAACCAGTTGTAATCCTCTAGTTGGAGCCAAAAGCTTTTGCTTGAGACTGACAACAAAAATGATAAAACAGAAAATATAGGCTCAGCCACTCAGTATATTAATGGATATTATAGTCATTTTTCTAGATCTTTTGTACAGACTGCTTTTGCTGTCAGTCCTGAACAGACATATTGTATCCAATACTATAGTTGGGGTAGGCTTTTAGTCAGCCCACTTCAAACCAGTGTTTTGTTGTCTTCTTCCTCTTCCAATCACTGGCTTGAAGAATGGCCAATCATATCTTACATCATCCACCTTGCAATTGGTTCTGTCACATCTTTCTATAGGCTTTGTTTTTCCCTTGGGCCTCCCAGGGTTTATTTTATCTTCTTCTTTTGCTTTCCTTTCACTCCCTACTCTCACTGGTTATTTGGCCTCCACCAGCTCTTTCATTGGCAGTTCCCGGTACCAACTGCAGTCAAAATCCACTCATAGCAAAGCAGGCAGCGATCTTCGACTGGTGAAAAAGTAGAACAAAATCGGTTTCAGGAGGGTCACTGGTACATGGCCATGCACACACACTGTGGCCTTCTTATAAAGGATTTTTTATGCTTTAGCTCAAAAGCCATAGAAAGATGACTGTCCTTGAGGTCACATGCATGCATGTACGACCATCTATCAATGGATTTTGCAATAAACAGTGGCAAAAGCTAAAAGAAATTGGCAAAGCAAATAACTCTGCACCCCAGTGCAAGATCTGGTCGCTTTAATAAATTATGCTTTATAGCTCTTCAGATCACAGTTTTAAAATAAAAGGTGTTACTCATTGGTACTAATTGAAAACTGAAATACCCTTGGTAGCATTCAAAATCACAATTTTCTGCACAGCAGAAGACAACTGCTAGCCTCTAAGACATCCACTCAAATTCCCAGACTCCGGATATGTACTGAACCAATAGAAATAATTGTGCAGATTTATGAGCCCCTTTCTTTCACTCTTGCACCATGCAAAGTGCTGCAAGAGCAATGCACCATAAAGGTGAGACACCTTGTAAGGCCCTGAGTAGCTTCGTAAATCTCTAGTAATGCAAAGCAGCAATAATCACTGCATTGCATTACTCTGCACCAGCAATGCATTTCCATTGGTGCTGCATGGGTGTTTCTATGCAACATTCATGAATTTTGATGCATTCCCATATTTATTAAAAGTGGTAGACCTGGGACTGCGCCAAAAACCTACGCCTCTCCAGATGAAGTGTAAGGAGGAGAAATAGTTGTATATGTCCTAGTTTTTTTCCTCTTTCTATGTATGCTGCATTCTGCAGCACACATAAAAAGAGGACAATTCCAGAGGGATTGTTTTTGTCTAAGAAGGTGTCCCTTCATTAACAAAAACGACCCCTTTACAACCTAGGCACCTAAGGGTGTCTACGTTGGGCATAGGCAGCCAAAGGGTCGCCAGAGCAGAGGAAAAGGGAGGAATACGCCATACTGACTTCAATACAGCTTGCTCCTGCCCTTTACCTGTCACGCAGCAAAGCAAGGTGACTTGCTGCGCTGCACTGAGTGACTTGGCATAAAGATGGCCCAGTAACTCCAGCGATATCATGACTTGGCAGTTCAGTGACAATCTCCCAGATTTACTGCTCAGAAAATGCATGCTGTACTGTTATTGAAACAGGAATAATAAGCATATTTTTAAATATTAAACGATAATAAATGCTGCTTGCTATGAATAATATAAGGCTAGTTATAAAAAGGAGGACATTTTGGATTCACTGTTTGATTTCTATTTGAAAAATACTAAAGAAACAAATATAACAGGCATGTCATTGAACATATTTTCAAGATTTACCAGCTTCCATTTGCTGCGTTATCTCCCACTGCCTGATGTTAAGGATGAAAGATACCACTGTGACATTGGATTTTCGCCAAGTGAACAGCACAAATAAAATTGGGGCGGCCCAGTGATTTAATTTCCTGCAAAATAAATCGTCTCAAGCTGTGCATACTTTCTTTTGGATAAGCAAACACTCCAAGAGGCAAAGATGTTTTATTTTAAGTGAAATAAGAAGGCATTGTTGCTTGAGCGCCTTCTGTTGAGAAGCTTCTGCAAATATCTAACAGATTTGTTTTCGCTTTGCTGTTTCACAGCAAGCTTCTTGTTCTTGTACAACAAATAACCAGTGTTTGGAAAAATAAACATAAGTACCTGAAAGGAATAAAGAAAGATGTTGGATACAGATCCTCTACAAGCTTTTTTTCAGGGGATATTCACCGAATATGACAGCACAATGCATGCCATCACAACCCATGCCATTACAATGCAGTTGTAACAATGCAAGTGCTGTTACAGCACACTACCATCACTCTAAACCAGGAAGTGTTGGCAGCCATCTTGTGCCTCGGTAGAAACGAGGCACAAGAAAATAGAAAAACAAATGCGCAAAACAGGAAAAGTGGTCAGGGTAGAAACACCCTGACCCCCTAGGCCTGCTCAGGGGGTCCCAGAAGGACCCCTGGGCCAAAAAAAGCATTATTTTTTTTTAAACGCAGGATGCGCGGAAAATCCGCGGATCCGGACTAAAATAAAAAAAAACAAAGCACGGGCTCCCCCGCTTCGTGTTAATAAAGCCCCCGGGTGGGCCAAGTCCCGGGGGCAGTTGAAAAAAAAGTGTGGGGGCCCAATCCCCCCCACACTTGCCCCACTACCTAACACAATTTTTAAATGTGTGGGGGGGGCCTCTAAGGGACCGCCACCCCGAGGCTTTCATTAATTGTAAGCGGGGGGCACAAGGCCCCCCGTAGCCCCAGAGACCGCCAGCCCCCCGGGGCACTAATTATTCAAAATATGGGGTCCGTCACCGACCCCCGAGCCCCGGGGACCACCACTACCCGGGGCTTTGTATTAAGTGGGAGGGGGACCGCGCGGTCCCACTCCTGGAGTCAATGATGGCCCTGGGGACCGCCACCCTCCCAGGGCCGGCTCCTGCAGTGTACCGGGGTGCCCACCCCCGGGACACTGCTGTTTGCAATGACAAGGCAGGAGCCCCAGGGTGGGAGCCTCGCAGCTCCCGCCCTGTCATTGCAAACTCTGCTTTGCTTCATTGAAGTGAGAGCAGGGAAAACTGCTCTCGCTTCAATTAAGCAATGCAGAATTGCTTTTCCATAAGGGAAGCTGCATGTCAGCAGCTCCCCTTGTGGAAAAGCAATGCCTGCTCCCACAGGACTCGGGGAGCCGTCAGGACTGTGGGGGGATTGGGGAACCCCCATGGTCCCCTAGGGATAGGGCCGGCCCCGGAGGATGGGGTACTCAGGGCCAGAAGTGGCCCGGGAGGGAGGCCACGCAGCCCCCCTCCCCTAAAAACTTTACAAAAAAAAGGCAGGCCGGACCCGGGGGATGGGCTCCCCGAGGCCATAATAGGCCTGAGGAGGGCGGGCCACGCGGCCCTCCTCCGAAAAAGAAAAAAAAAGCATGGCCAGGCCCCAGGCGATGGGGTCCATATGTGTCCCGGGAGGGGGGCCAAGCGGCCCCACTCCCAAAGATTTTTTTTTTTTAATTTATAAATAAATAAAGGCCGGCCCCGGGGGAAGGGGTCCCCAGGGTCAACAAAGGCCTTAGGAGGGGGGCCAAAAAGCCCCCCTCCATAATAAAAACAAAATATTTGACCATGCCCCGGCGGATCGGGTCCCCGGGCCGGAATTGGCCACGGAAGGGGGGCCACCGCGGCCCCCTTTCCGTAACATTTGTATTGTTTTTTTTAAATGGGGTCAGGCCCTGGGGATGGGGACCCCAGAGCCCATAAAATAGAAAAGGAAGGGGGGCCACACAGCCCCCCTTCTTTAAAAAAATACAAATTAAAAAAGACCGGCATCGCGCTGGAGGCTGCGCCCTCTCCCTGCAGCACTCTGCAAACGCGCCCCTTGGCGCATTGTAAGATGGGAAAGTAATTCCCCTTGAATACTGGGGGTCCCTGGGGGCAACTAGCCCACCAGGAACCTCTAGTATGTGCCGGGGAGCTGCATTGCAGAAAGGTGTTCAGAGGCCACGCCCCTTTTTACACCTCTCTGCAATGCAGCTCTGTGGTGCTTACTGGAGGTACCTGGTGGGCTAGTTGGAACCCAGGGACCCTCAGGATTCCAGGGGACTTAATCCCCCAACTTAAAATGCACCGTGGGGTGCGTTTGCACAGTGGTGAAGGGTGGGGGCGGGGCCTGGGTTGATATGTGTTTAAACACGCCCTGTGGCGCGTTTGAAGTTGGGGGGCCAACTAGTCCAACAGGTGCCTCCAGTAAGCGCCACAGAGCTGCGTTGCAGAGAGGTGTAAAAAGGTGGTGGCCTCTGAACACTTCTCTGCAACGCAGCTCCATGGCTCATACTGGAGGTACATGGTGGGCTAGTTGGCCCCCAGAGACCCTCAGGATTGAAGAGGAATTAATTCCCCAAATTAAAATGAGCCACAGGGCGTGTTTGCACACATGCAACCTCATGCCCCGCCCCCTTCCTATACCACTGTGCAAATGCACCCCCTGGCAAGTTGTAAGTTGGGGAATTAATTCCCCTTCAATACTGAGGGTCCCTGGGGGCCAACTAGCCTACCAGGTATCTTCAGTATGTGCCAGGGAGCTGCGTTGCAGAGAGGTGTTCACAGGCCACGGCCCTTTTTACACCTCTTTGCAACACAGCTCTCTGCCGCTTCATGGAGGTACCGGGTGAGCTAGTTGGATCCCAGGGACCGTCAGTATTCAAGGGGACTTTATCCCCCAACTCAAAATGCGCCACGGGGTGCGTTTTTGCTCAGTGGTGAAGGGAGGGGGCGAGGCCTGAGGTGACATGTGTGCAAACACACCCTGTGGTGCGTTTTAAGTTGGGGAATTAATTCCTCTTCAATACTGAGGGTCCTGGGGGCAAATTGCCCACCACTTACCTCCAGTAAGCACCATTGCGCTATGTTGCAGAGAGGTGACCCAGGCCATGCCCCTTTTTACACCACTCTGTAACGTAGCTCTGTGGCGCTTACTGGAGGTAAGTGGTGGGCTAGTTGGCCCCTGGGGAACGTCAGGACTCAAGGGGACTTAATCTCCCAATTTACAACGCACCAGGGGGTGCATTTGCGCAGTGGTGCAGGGAGGGGGAGTAGCCTGATGTCACAAGTGCGCAAATGCACCCAGTGACGCGTTTTAAGTTGGAAAATTAGGTCCCCTTGAATCCTGAGGGTCCCTGAGGGCCAACTAACCCACCAGGTACGTCCAATAAGTGCCACAGATTTGCATTGCAGAGGTGTAAAATGGGGCTTGGGCTTGGACCACCTCTCTGCAACACAGCTCTGTGGTGCTTACTGGAGGTATGTGGTGCGCTAGATGGACCCAGGGACTCTCAGGATTCAAGGGGACTTAATCCCCCAACTTAAAACGCGCCACAGGGCGCCTTTGCACAGTGGTAAACGGTAGGGGTGGGCGGAATTTGCGTAATCGCGTTACGCAAATCTCCGCGAAACGGTAAAAAATCTCCGCGAACACGCAGAAATTCCGCGAACACGCGGAATTGCTTGTTCGCGATACTTTTTTCCTGTTCGCGATCGCTGTTTGCGTGCTCGGGGTGAAATATCTCGCGAACACGCATATTGAGAATGCGAACAAGCAAAAAATTTCGCGAAGACGCGTAACGCAGATTTTTGGGCAATTTCGCGTTCTCCCCGGAACGCGAAATTACCCAAATTCCGCAAATTCCGCGAACGGAACGGAATTTACTGCCCAGGCCTAGTAAACGGAGGGTGCGGGGTAAGAGGTGACGTGTGCAAACACGCCCTGTGGCATGTTTTAAGTTGGGGAATTAAGTCCCCTTCAATCCCGAGGGCCCCTGGGGGCCAACTAGGCCATCAGGTACCTCCAGTAAGCGCCACAGGGTTTCGTTGCAGATAGGTGGTCCAGGGCATACCCCATTTTACACCTCTGTGCAACGCAGCTCTGTGGCGCTTACTGGAGGTACCTGGTGGGCTAGTTGGACCCCCAGGGACCCTCTGGATTCAAGGGGACTTAATCTCCCAACTTACAATGGCCACAGGGCGTGTTTGCACATATGTCACCTCAAGCCCCCCTCCCCTCACGACTGTGCAAACGCGCCCCATGGCGCGTTTTAAGAGGTAGTTTTAATCCCCCTGCCCTATTATGTACAAGGGACTTACAGAGGAGGTCACGCTAATCACAGGGGTACCCCAACACATAGTGTTCCCTAGTGTATGTAGGTGTTTTCACTGTATTATAAGTGTCGTTTAGCATAGCACTGGCTCTAGGCCTGGTTAGTCAGAGTCAGTTACCACCAGTACCCGTCTGAAAAAGTTGTGGGCATAGGATGATTTTGCAACAAGGTCTCTTTCTGCTCCTCTGTCGGTTCTGCGCGTCTTCCTTCTTTCTGCACTTTTCTTCGTCTTTGTGGACTTCTGTTGCTTCTTTCGGCATTTCTTTTGCTTCTTTCTGTGCTTTTTTTCTTCTTTCTTCACATGTCCTACCTCTGTAGCCAAAGTAAGAAACTAGCATTTAAAAAACCTTTGACATTCACTGAAAAAACATAGGTTTCAGGCACGTTATTGTTAGAAATTAGCATTTAAAAAACCTCTGAAATTCACTGAAAAAATCATAGGTTTCAGGCATGGAATAGTTAGAAATTAGCATTTAAAAAACCTTAGAAATTCACTGAAAAAAACATAGGTTTTAGGGAAAGTTATAGTTAGTTGGACATTGCACTCGTACAAAACCAGAGAAATTCCCCCGTTATAGTTAGTTCAGCTAACTATAACTCGCGCCCCCGCAATGCACTGCTGATGACGTCACATATTACATCACTCATGACATGGTCAGTGGCATCATTGATGACATCACTGATGACATCTCAAATGACATCACTGATGACATCACTAATGACATCACTGATGACATCATCCATGTGATAAATTGATGCATCTTCTCACACCCTAATATAACCTTTGATACTCCCACTCTAAATTACAGACGGCCATTCTCAAAACCATTGACACTCCAACACCAATAACTACATACCCACTCACTGATTCTTAGGTCTACACACACATCCACTCACTCATTCGTACAGTCACTGATACTTATGGTCACTCATTACAGGACTATCATATGCACTCATACACCTATATAGACACTCACACACCACCACTCATCCAGAGAGGTACTCACACAGCTAGTCAGTTATGCAAATAAATAATCACCCACCCATTTACTCACTTATATAGTTATACACACACCTGCTCACTTACTCATACAAATACTAGAACATTCTTACGTTCTTATACAATCACTGATACAACCACACACTCATCCATATAGCCACTCTCACAATAACACACTCTCACTTATAGCCATTTAAGTACTCTAATACACATATATACTGCCTTTTAAATATGTAGCTACTCGCACATGTGCCACTGAGGTATACATTGCACATGTACCACTTAGATATACATTCACTCACTAACACACCCATACACACACTCACCCACCCATGCAGTCCATCACAGATGCACTCTTGAAGCCATGCACCCAGTGAATCACCCACTCACACATCTATGCACAGAGTCACACACACCCCACCCACACAAACACTCAGCCACCCATACAGATACTCTGACAACCAATCAATAACTCATAGAGACACTCATGTAGCTATTCACACCCCATGCAGCCGCTTACAAACCAAAAGAGAGATGGATACAGATATTCACACAGTTTACTCACCAACCCATGCATTCAGTAAGATATGTTTAATCACTCACTTATAGACTCAGTTACGCACCCACTAAATAAATCATCCATTGAGACACTTATACACCCACTCATTCTTCAATACGCCTTTCCCTATATATATTAAACATAGTTAAACTTTACAAAAACACACAGTCACTGGATGATGTCATCAGTGATGTCATCAGTGATGTCATTTGAGATGTCATCAGTGATGTCATCAGTGATGCCACTGACCCTGTCATGGATGATGTAATATGTGACGTTATCAGCAGTGCATTGCGGGGGCATGAGTTATAGTTAGTTGAACTAATTATAACGGAGGAATTGCACTGGTTTTGTACGAGTGCAATGTCCAACTAACTATAACTTTCCCTAAAACCTATGTTTTTTCAGTGAATATATATATGTATATATATATATATATATATATATACACACACATACACACACACACATAATATAGGTTTATATTTCCCTGTAAAATACTTTAATTTTTATACTAAAGCATATTCATATATATTCACTTAAAAAACCATAGGTTTCACACGTTATAGTTAGGTGGATATTTCACTCAAAAAAAAACAATGAAATTCCCCCGTTATAGTTAGTTGAGATAACTATAACTCGCGCGCCCGCAATCCTCTGCTCATGACGTCAAATATTACATCACTCATGACATGGTCAGTGGCATCACTCATGACATCACTAATGACATCATCCTTGTGATAGAGTGGCGGTCGCGCGAGTTATAGTTATCTCAACTAACTATAACGGGGTAATTTCATTGGTTTTTTACGAGTGAAATATCCACCTAACTATAACATGTGTGAAACCTATGGTTTTTTAAGTGAATTTGCAAGGTTTTTTAAATGCTAAGTTATGTATGTATTATAATTTTTTTTATATATTTTTTTTCAATAAACTACGTATTAAAAATGTTATTTTATATTTTTATGGTTTTTCACCGTGCGCGCACCTCCGCGATTTAAAAAAAAAAAAAATGTAAATGTTTTTTTCTGCCTTCGGGGTCCTTCAGGGACCCCCTGACCAAGGCAAGGGGGTCAGGAACTCTCTACCCTGCCCCCTTTTCACGTTCGCCACATGCCTTTTCCACTCTCGCACTGAAAACAAACAAAATGGCGGCCGACACTTCCTGATTTCGACCGATTTGAACGTTGACTGACATGTAACAACCAATCAGAATTACGCTCGCGCACAGTGCACGCACGGTGCGCGGCTATAGATATGTATGTGCTTTTAACTGCAATTTTCTCAGGAACTACTGAACAGATTGACTCCATATATGCAAAAGGCACATCCCTGACCTGAGGACTACCTCTCTGCCAAATTTCAAGTAATTCTGTTCAGCCGTTCGGGCTGTACCTTCGACTAAAGGTCCTATGGGAAAATGCATGGGGAAAACGTGTTTTGGGACCCCCCTTTTTTCTCGGCCCCCGCTTGACGAATCCCCCCGAGACTTTCAGGGCAGGAGCTGAGCGGAGCGCCCCATTAGTTTTGAAAATTTCGCGAAGATTTGTCAACCGGCGCCAATGTTATTCAGAATAGAATTTTGAGATTTCCTATGGAAACACGGTCCTA
Source organism: Triturus cristatus (assembly GCF_964204655.1). Classification (NCBI taxonomy): domain Eukaryota; kingdom Metazoa; phylum Chordata; class Amphibia; order Caudata; family Salamandridae; genus Triturus; species Triturus cristatus. The sequence goes on from NC_140588.1 coordinate 319,259,647, forward strand.
ACTATAACTATCTACTGGCGACCGCCAGAAGATAATTTATATATATGAATATATAGATATACATGCATACATTTCCTAAAAATTCCACAACCTCTCAGCCCATACCCACCCTAAAACCTAAAATTACCCTTCCCATCCCAAAACCCTTACCCAACATAAACCCAATTACTCTTGCCACCCCCAAACCCTTACCCACTCTTAAACCTAAAATTACCGTTGCTAACCCAAAACGCATACCCACCCTAAATCCTAAATTCCCCTTGCCATCCCTAAACCAAAACCCACCCTGAACCCTAAAACTTCCCTAAAATTACCCCATACATACTTACCTTATACTTACTTGTAAAACACATATACCTTTACCATTCATGACTGTACAATGACATCTGTTGTAGAGGCATGCGTGGTAAAGGCATTTTTGTTTTAATGGAATGCGTTATGACGACAGTGTGTTGTAATGGCACTTGCTTTATAATGGCATGCTAGCTATCTTATCGCATGCGTTGCAATGGATTCGTTATAATGGATTTCCCATATTGACCACTTTTGGTTCACTTTGAGGGCCTTATTATTCGCAAGTAACAAAATCTTCAGTAACTCTGTGGATCTGATGTCTTTCACCTAGGGACTCAACATGATAAAACCATGTTGAGTGAAATGCAACAGATCCCCATCTGCAGGGCCAGACGGGGATAAATCCAGCCCCCAGATGCAGACGTGCTAATGTGCGCTAGAAGCAGAGCAACTTTTACAGGTACCATTGGGATCGCGTAACATGCACCATCACTCCTGGAGGTGAAACCGGCCTCCAAGTGTAAAAAAGAGCTTCCTGGGGCTCCAGTCTTCCGGGGGATTGCCCAGCCGTGCTCGACTGCAGGTGAAATACTGGAGAAAAATAGAGAATGACTGGGGGATTCTGGGCCAGAATGGTTGTTACAGATTACCGTAGTAAATTCTCAATCCTAAATGGAATCTCAGAGCCCCACTTGTATTTATTAAGTTAATGATATATATATTTTGTAAAAATATCTTACTTTAAATTTTACAAAACTTAGCAATTCACAGAAAAAACAAAGATTAGAGGGTCGGTTTGCTTAGGTATTAAATATCAGTTAAAACATACCATTTTAAATTAACAAAACCACTGAAATTCACCATTTGAGTTATCTCATGTAACTATAACCTAGCGCCATAAAGTAACTATAATTCACGCCCCGCCATGCACAGTGTTGTCATCAATGATGTCATTTCAGATGTTGCAGGGATGATATCAACATGTCATGCTTGATGTAATATGTGAGGTAATTAGCAGTGCATGGAGAGGGTGTGATTTATACAGAGTTAGCAAAAAAACCAGATAGGACCTGAGACACGTATTAAGAAATCTAGTAGAGCTTTGGCCCTACCAAGTGAACCATTCAGGCAATTTGCCCTTTCAGCATGTTGCAGGCCTAGTACACTTGGGCTTGTGCATGCAATTGTATCGCTAGGCCGACTTTGTTTTTCAAAACCCCTGACTGGTGTTAACCTGCTGTATGCATGAAAGCAAAGACATGTAGGGAGAAGTTTTTCACAGGTACATTCACAGCTTTAAGTGCATATGCTGACTTAAACAGCCAGTGTTCTACATTCAGCTCAATGCCAGTACTACAATAATAGGGCAGAGCTACTAATACATCTACAAGGACAGTGTTTGAACCAAATACACATTCACTCACATGCACAGATACAACTCTTATGTATATACCTCTGATGGAGACAGTGACACGTCCGTGCTCCTTGTTGTCTCAACTTGTGTTTTTATATCTCTATCATGCATTTGTTATGTTTATTTTGTGAGTCCTTACCTTTCATTCTGTGCAAATACCAATTGATTCGGGAGTTCGTCTATACCATATGTGTGTAAGCACTATTTACCCCTTACGTCACTTTGCCGATAGATTTTATTGCGTATCTTAATCACTGTCAATTTAATGTTTTGATGCTACCATATCATACAAGCCTATTCTAATATGGCCAGACCGTAATCACTGCTTACTAATTGTTTATATGCTGTTGCATGTCTAATTCATGCCTATTCCAGTATAGCCGCCAAGATGTGACTTCTATAGTCTTATTTTCCCTTTAACTTTCCGACAATAAGTCTCGAGCCCTCATACTCATTTCCCTGTCATCCCCAGTGCCCGCATCCAATTGCAGGTCCTCACGTTTATGGGCACACACAATTTCAGTGTTCATCCTCCATAGTGTGTCCTCAACATGGCATCTTTCACGGCCTGATTCTGGTCTCTGTGCAAATCATTTTCCCTGTAAATGCTCAAGCATCCGACTGCCTGGTGGTAACTGTTAGTTCTCTGTGTTCAGGTCACTAAATCCGTTTTCATTTGCCTCACAACAGAATGAACACCTATTCCAGACATTTACCTTATCTTCTCCTAGTAAGGTAACTAACATGCATGCTTGCCTTTCACATGTCTGCCCCTTGCTGGCGCTTAACAGCATTTGCTACCCGGCATCAATTTCATTGCTTTTATTAATTTCAGATCTTGGTTAGACCTGGGCAAAGCACTACGCTACGCTCGCGCAGTTTGCGAAGTTTGCGCTACTTCGCTCTACGCGTATTGCACGTAGCACAGTGCAAACATGCGTAGCGTTGCATAGCGTTGCGTAGTGCAGCGGTCATTTTTTGCTTGCTCGCGGTCCTCAACGTCAAATTGGCGACCGCGAGCAAGCAAAATGACATCCCGGCGAGACTTTTTCCTTATTTGCGATCAGCAACATCAAGTTGGCGATCGTGAGCATGGAAAATAAACCTCCCGGCGAGATTCTCAACGTAGGGAGGTCAGGTTTCTCATTGCGAGTGGTCGCATATTCTCATGACCGCTCGCGATGACAAACTACCAGTCCGCGTTGAGAAAGCTGCTGCTCAAGTAAAAATCTTCTCGAGTGGCAGAAAACTACAGCTCGCACTGTGCAAGTTGCCGTTTTCACTGATTGCACCGTTCCGGATGCTTGTCTGCACTGTGCAATCATTGAAAACGGCATCTTGCACAGTGCGAACAGGGTGCTACGCAGTTCGCGAAGTGCTACGCGTAGCTCGCGTAGTGCGAAGTGCACTTTGCGTAGCTACACGTAGCTCTACTTCGCGAACTACCGCCAGGGTTAATCTTGGTCAGTTCAAGTTCCTAGAGTTCGCTAGCTGCCTCTAATAATCCATCTCATTGATTGTCGGGACATGATGTATGATATATATTCGTTACCTCCATTTAGGTCAGTTGTTTAGCTTTCCTTTGGGTTCTCAGTAGCAGTTCATTTTCTATTACATTGGCTAATTTGTATACCTTGTTCACCTTAGATTGAAATTTGGTTGATTTCCTACAAAGTCATCGTGTGGCATTCCCTTGCCCACTGCGACATGGTTAGTTTACTCGACTATTAGCCCTTGGTCTGGCTGTCTCCCTTACAACATTGGTTGCTCCACTGGCTCCTAACAGAAAATTGACTCACTATAGGCACCAATTAGCATGCATGCACACTGGCAGTAGCCATTTGGACCTCTCTTGCACGCTTCATTATTCATGCCATATGAGGTAAGATATTTCCATATGTGTAAAACCTTTATTTTTCTACTCTTTCTTTGCTCCCCTTTTTTTCCAGCAGGCATTTTCCCCAGGCATCACTTGCTGTGTCCTGATGATGATCCCATTATTATGTGGGGAATCAAAACGTCATTGACCTCAGAACCTAGACACATACTTGTTTATTTATTTATTGTAAATATGGGCAATAGTTCTATTTATATGTTTGTGGCCCTATTATTGATTGTATTTCAGCCCCTTGTTGCAATGCCTGAGTTCGGAAACTCCCTTTTACATTGAATACTGTCCCAATTTCATGGTTTCCTTATTTGATTTAAATGAAATCCATTGGGATTTCTATAACAAAGGCATAATTTTATTTCCATGCTCATTACAGTCTATAAATTATGTTGTGTGGGACAATTGTTCCTTTATGATTACTTGTACCCCAGGTCCTTTCCAGACTACTTGGGTTCCCTTGTCTCTTGAAAATATGCAAACTAATATCCAGCATTTCAGTCCACCCCATCGCTGGCGAGGAGCACTCCGTCGAAGCCGCCTGCAACTCAACCTCCATTAATCGTAATACGGTGGGTGGGAGACCGCCGTCACAGCAGTCATCTTGGAACTGCTGCCTCCGCAGTCAGCTGGTTGGACCACCAAACATATAATCAGACTCTTCATTCTTTATATTAAAACACAATTTTCAGACATGGGCTACATTTACAGCCAAGAAAGTACAAACATGAAAACTATCAGTTAGAAATGTACTGAATATTATTCTAATGCTTACTATGGAAGTCCTACTACAGAATTAATCAATCAATCAATCAGGGGCTTATAAAGCACGCTGCTCACCCGTGAGGGTCTCAAGGCGCTGGGGGGTGGAGGTGGGGTGCAGCTCTGGGTCAGTCGAAGAGCCAGGTCTTGAGTTTCTTCCTGAAGATATTCAGAATGGGGGATCATTTGATGTTGACTGGGAGCTTGTTTCAGGTCTTTGCTGCAATGTAGGAGAAGGCTCTGCCACCTGCTCTGGTTCTGCGGAAGATGGTTCTGCCATGTAGATGTTGAAAAGCGTGAGGCTGAGCAAAGAACCTTGGGGTACTCTGTAGTTGATCTTTGTGGGTTTGGAGAGAAAGGGTGGAAGTCTGATCCTTTGGGTTCTGCCAGTGAGTAAGGAGCGGATCCAGTCAAGGGTGGTTCCACGTATGCCGGCGTCGTGGAGTCTGGCGGCGAGAGTGCGGTGGGAGACGGTGTCGAAGGCTGCAGAGAGGTCTAGTAGGATGAGGGCTGCAGTGTGGCCCTGGTCAAGTAGCATGCAGATGTCATTGATGGTGTAGAGGATGGTATTCTCTTCAATGAAGGTGGTCAGCTGGGTGTTGATGAATCTCTCGGTTACTTTGGCTGCCAAGGGAAGGAGAGGGATGGCCCGGTAGTTTTTCAGGTCTGTTGGGTCGGCCGAGGGTTTCTTGAGGAGGGGCTTGACTTCTTCCCGCTTCCAGACATCGGGGAAGATGCCGGATTCAAGGGAGGTATTGATCGTCTGGCTTATCTTAGGAGCTATGACGGCGGCGACTCTGTGGTTGATGTGCGGGGGCAGGGGGCCATGGGAGCTCCTGAGTGGGTGTTCTTTATGGTCTTCGTGGTGATTATGTTATTATATATTTAAGGAACACAACCACCCCTAAATTTTACCAAAATCGAAGTATGACATGTACTTCAAGATTTAAGAGAGGCATGCACTAACTCTCATGTGCCCACAACTAAAATACTAAAAGATTCTAAAAATATACTAAAGTCCCCAAACACATCACAGGCCAGGTACCAGCTATAACTACCTTAAAACGCTTAATAGCACAAACTAAAAAAGTCACCAGTGAAACTCCTCCTGTCCTTGGAAGATGCCAAGATATCTAAATTCATGAACAATTAACCACCACACATAATGACCCTTGCTTTTACAAGGCAACTTTAACTATGATAAACGTGTCATTATATTTTCTACCACTGATACCTTATTGAAACTAAGCCAATGTCAAACATTGATGATGGATGAGACTTTCGAAATGTGCCCCAAACCATTTACTCAGATAATCACAATATATGATGAATATCAAAAGGTGAACATACCTTTAATATACACCCTGATAAATGAAGTAGCACTTACTATGAACTACTAAACCACATCAAAGTTAAAACAAACACCTATCCTCCACATGAGATAATAATAGATTTTGAACCCCCAATGATTCAAACTATCCTTATACTTTAGCCATGCACAGCAATACAAGGCTGTTACTAGATTTGAACCAAAGCATTTGGAGGCACCTCTAACAATCTGCACTAATTGCAAAGTATAAAACAAGCAGACAATTTGCCTTTGAAATAAAAAAATGATTGCACTAGCCTATGTCGCAAAGGTAGTAAACCACTACAGCTTGCTCAAAGAAATTCCTTTTTACAAGCAAAACAAAATCAAACTAATTCCCCTGGCATCCTCACCAAGCATTTAGCATTGAATTGCACTCTTGGACGTGGATCTTACATTTTTCTCCAAACTGCTACTTCATAATTTGTAGACATGGGACGGGATACCAGTAGACTTCCATTCAACCAAACCAGATTTACAAGGAGTCAAGGAACTTTATCGAATTTTATGGCAGTGGGTTTAATGCTCAGTAGAGCAAAGGCCACAGGTACCCCCATCTACATATGCTTCATTGACTTCAAGGCAGCGTTTGACTGCATTCCGTGTAACAGGCTATGGTCCAACCTTCAACAATGGGGAACTCCACCTGATATTCTGCGAGCAATCAGGCTGCTGTACTCAGATAAGTGGGTCAAGATAAAGATCGGAGATGGCACCCACCTGTCATGGAAGTGAAAATATCAACTAGCCTAAAACAAGGCTGTGATCTAGCACCTCTCCTAGTTAACTTATATATTGCACACCTCTCGGTAGAACTGGATGGGCAGATATCCCATGCTCCAAGCCAGGGTGGTCAGCAGCTGTCAAACGTCCTCTATGCTGACGACTTATTACTTCTTAGAAATACCAGAAAAGGCCTATAGAGGCTATTAAATTGCCTCTGTGTATATGCAGGGGATACCGATCTGGAAAACAATTGTAAAAAAACAAAAGCGATCTCATTTAATCACTGTATTCTAACCATGTGTAAATGGCCCCTTAGTGAAAATTTAATTGATGAAGCATTGGCCTACGTCTATCGAGGAGTTAAAATAGAAGCAAGGGCTAAGTTTGCACTTCAAAGACTGGCGATTAAGGGATAGGCCATAGCACTCAATCATGCCTTCACAACATTGGCAAGGTCCATCTGAAGGTCATAACTTGAAGCCACTGGTAACAGCAATAAAAGTCATGTTGCTAAAAATTCTTGCGTATGGATCAGAAATAATGACATGTGCTAAGGCCGGCCTTTTTGATAAAATCATGATAAGAACTCACAAGCAAGTATTCCTGCTTCCCATATGGGCATGGCCTGCCCAAGTCAGACTGGAGTTCTGACTGACGAAACAGTCACTTGCCAGACGTGCAGCCTATATTAAGTTTTGCCACAAATTGCGTTCAGTCACCGAGGGCACACTGGCCAGTCAAGTCTGGTCCGACCTATGGAATACCAGTATACCTGATAAGGCCTTTAAAAGAGCAGGAAACAAATCTATTAAACCGCCAAGCTGAAGGAATGACAAAGAAAAGGTGTTCAAGCGTTCACACGGGTGGCTGGTCTTGAAATCTCATGCTGCTCCTTCTGGCAGCCACTTACCACCAGAAGATAAAGCAGAGTTTGTTGGCACTAAGATCTAGTGATCGTCCAACATTAGATTTCCTCCTATGGGTACATGGCAAGAGAAGACAAGAAATGCCACCTATGTCATCAGGCAGATTAAACTTTGCTGTGTGTTGTATGTGTTTGCCCCATCTTGGCCATATAGTAAAGAGGTTTGCTGAGAAAAGAATTTAACAACCTAGGCATCAGGTCTTGTAGGTTAGCACAAATGGAGTCACGAGACCCAAGGAACACAATGCTGAATATTAGACTAGTACAATTCTTCAAACCCTGGCCAAGGCAGACAGTCAGATGCAAGTGGGGTAGAAAGTACAGACCAGGTAAGACCCCATGTAGGCGTTATGATCATGTCGTGGGGGACTATTTATTTTTCTGTTTCCTGTCACCATAAGGCTGAGCACGGTTTTTGACATTAGTTTGCCTTTTACCCTGGCTAAACACCTGGTCCTCCGGAAAATTATGAGACTATTTATATTGCTGTTTCTTGTCCCGTCAGGTTGAGTACAAGTTTTGACATTAGTCCGCCTGCTATCCTGGCTGAAAACCAGGTCATCTGAAAAATTCACATTTTGCTTAAGCTCTCTCTCAGTTTAGATATCAATGCTTGGCACTTTTGGATTTTTATGTTAAAACTGTTTATTGTACCCCTAGTATCTCTGTATCAAAGACTGTTATTCAAATATTATGATGGTCAAATATCAGCTTTTTTTTCCGCAAAATTCAATATCAATGTTTGGCACTTTTAAACTTTAGGTCAGATTTGCTTATTGCACCCTTAGCAATTTTGCAATAAAAAAATTGATGTCCAAATGTTACCCTTTTTAATGGTCAGTACATTCTTTGCAAATTTGCACATTGTGTAGTCCCCTTCGGTTTTAGATATCAATGTTTGGCACTTTTTGCCAGATTTGCTTATTGTGGCCCTAGCAATTTTGCATCAAAAACCGATGTCCAAACATTACCCTGGTTAAATAGCAGCACTTTCTCTGCAAATTAGCACGTTGATTAGGCCCTTCTGGTTGTAGATATCAATGTTTGGCACTTTAGCATTTTAGGTCAGATTTTCTTATTGCAGCCCAAGCGTTTTGGCACCAAAAACCGGTGCTCAAATGTTACCCTGGTTAAATGTCAGCACTTTCATAGCAAATTTGCACATTGCCTAGGCCTCCCTTGTTTTAGACAGTGTAGGTATTTTTGCACTTAAGGCTAGGCTTGCTTATTGTTGGCCTAGCAAATCCTGTATCGATTTCTGCAGTTTATGTGAAAAAGACTGTTTTATCATGATCGTCAACCTCACTTTAAAATGTTATTTATTTAAATGATCAGTTCTGTATTTTTTTTATCCATGTTTATGGTTTTTATTAACTAATAAACAAATTTAACTACCTACCTAATTCCCCTAATGGATTATTTTGAAAACACTTAGGGCCCTATTACGATGCAGTCAGAAAGGGCAATAACCGTCAGTCGGAGCCTTTCTGACCACATCATAATATGCCGGATTCCTTTCAGATCGCCTCATTATGATGGAGTTGGTCGGAAAGGAATCCGAACGGTCATTCCAACTGGCTTCCCACAGACTCAGAGAGCCCTTCTGCCAGTCAGAATGTGGCCAGTAATCCCAAGGGACGCTCTTTCCGCCCCTGGGAATACGATGTTGGGTTTCGGCAGCCTTTCTGTGCCGGCCTTTCTGACACAGAAAGGCTGTCGGAACTTGACTTTGGGAGCCCCCAGCTGGGCCCCCTTGGGTGCAGGGCCTCTGGTTGGAGGCCGAGGGGGCACCTATGGTGTGCTCCCATTGATCCCTGCACCCTGTGGCAGCATAACTAATTTTCTTTTAACTAAATATTAAAAAGAGTTTTTATAAATAAGTAAAAAATATCCTACAATTAAAATTTCCAATAAGACTGATTGATGTAATTAATATGTCTATGAAATAGTTTTAAAAAGGTAATTCTCCGATCAAAAAACTCAAAATCAGAAGTAAAATCAAATTTAAACAATTAAATTCACCATATAAAAGTAATATAACAAATACAAATCACATCAAATTACGTGAATGCAGCTTACTGTTCTGTGTCAAAAAGTCCCCAATAATGCAAAAATAAAACAGGTTAATTCAAATCTAACAAAGCCACCCAAACTCTTCAGGAACAATAAAAAACGCCACAAATATTGGTTTACCGAAAAACCAAAACTAATTCCTGTACAAAAAAAAAAACGCAAAATCCAAATGTCCTTTCCAATATCTTTGGAATTGTAAACCTGTAAAATAAGATACATTACCCACCCACAAAAAACAGTGACCCTGATTAGGATGTTGGTCGGAGTTGCCGCCTATCCACATCGCTGCGGATGGGGAACCGACCAACCTCAGGCCAGGGGTTCCGACACTGCAATTAGGATGCACCAGCAAAACTTCCATTTTTCAATGGGAGCTTGTGTGGCAGGCCGAAATCACCCACAGCACAAGCTCATATTGAAAACTGAAAGTTTTTGCGCATTCCTGCCCTGTGTGGCAGGCACCTCACAGTGCCTGCCACACAGTGCAGAGATGTTGAGGAAGCACCATATGTGTCGCCCATGGCCGCATGTGGCAGGCCAGGGGGCCCTGCTTAATTTCGGGGTTATTAGGCAATTCAGACTGGCTGACGAGCTCCTTGAGCCTATCAGAACTCGGCTAAACTATGACTACCATCATTGTAATACGGCGTTCGGAGTTTAAACCTACAATGTAAGTCGGAAAGCCCCGGACCAGTGGTCGGAGGCTTTCTATCCGACACTGTAATTAGGCCTAGTATGTTAAAATGTATAAGAAACATCACAATGAATCTATACAAAGCACAGAACAGAATATTATTAATAATACTGATACAGTTCTATCAAACTCTATCTCAGCCTAACAAAGAACGCTAGTTAGCAAAATAACAAAAGCTACAAATAAACCTTCATAAAACAAGAATACAACATAATAACTACCATCTACTAGTACTTCCTGCATCTTCCCTACCATCACAATCCTATAAAAAACCTTTAAGAGGGTCTTAACTGCTCTGACGAACAGCAGCACCTTCCTGTGACTCACTTTCCTGAAAATGCACAAACAAATGACACCAGTAAACTACAAAGTTAAATTAACAGTAAAAAAATGAAATGGCTGCTAAATAAAACTAAACTCCCTTTCGAAAACAGGGGGGAGAGTGTTTAAGAAATGTTTACAAAATATGTTTAGAATGTAAAACGTCAATAAAAGTAATATGCAAATATAAAACACCTATGTAAAGTATAAAATAAATATTACTATAAAAAGAACAAAATTATATTTAAATATACTTTAAACATTATGGGGTCGATTGCGATGCAGTTCGGTAGGGCTCTGAATCGGATTTGCCGAATCCAATTCGGAACCTTTGTTTTTGACCGAATCGTACACACTTGCCAATGACCGACTACGATGCGCGGAAACCGTTAGGGCTGTCCGAATTGGTTCAAAAAGGCATTTGGACAGGTTGCGTCTTTCAGAGCCAAATCGTACAGCTCTATTGACTCAGTTTCTGAGCAAGCGATTACAATGACCGATTCGGACAGCCATTCCGAATCGGTTTCTCTGGAAAGAATTGGCTGCCGGAATCTGTCTATGGGGGCTCGTAGCGGGCCCCCCTTCACCCCGGGCGTTCTGAATCAGTGCCGTGGGGGTACCCAAAGGACCTCCCTTTCCAATCATGCACAATGTGGCAGGCACCATGGGGGGCCCGCCCCAAGGAGCACGATTTTCCTCAACCACTCCTTTTGTCAATGGGAACCTGTGTTCTTGTTTGGAACAAAGGCTCCCATTGAAGTCAATAGTAGACTGACTGAATCGTATCCAGAAGCATCCGGATGTATCCAAATCGCTCAGTCGGACACCCCCAATTCGAGTCGTTCAGAAAGCATTCCGGGATTGATTAGTTAGGAATGCTTTCCGAAGGAGATCATAATCAACCCCATATAAAATTGTAAAAAAACCAAAATGAAACAACTTCATTAATGTACACAAAATAAAGGTACCGCAATTGAAAAAAAACTTAAGAAAAATGTAGAAATGTACAATACTGTTCAAATATTATTTACATGTTTTATTTATTATTATAAATCTGCTTAAGTATTGTTTAAATATACCATGAAAATGTTTTTCTAATCTGTGAAAATATATATGTAATAATAAATTCATACATATACATTAACAAATTACAAAATTATAAATAAAAATTACAAACTGCAATAATTTTTATCGCTGTCAAAAATATATATATTAATTATGTATGTCAAAATTGCTATTACAATTCCTAACTGGCCATTTTGAAGAGAGTCTTGGACACGAAAGGTGTTACATTTAATATGCCTACTCCAGTCAAAACCATATCAAGGAAGGTGTTGGATACTAAAGGGGTTACATTTACTATTCTGCCTCCAATCTAAACCATTTTGGGAAAGGTGCTGATACTAATGGGGTTACATCTACTATTCCCACTCTAATCTGAACCATGTTGGTGAAGGTGTTGGGCATTAAAGGGGCTACATTTATTAATGAAGAGAACAATGAGAGAGCTAGGGGGGCAGGGGTGCGTCCATATCCCCTGTAGTATGTATAAGTTTTATCAAAACTGGACGAACCCAAAGGTGTTGGTACGATCACTGACAAGCAGTGCTTGGGAACCCACCAGGTGAGTAAAAGGCCCCTCACACACCAACCTAGTTGGTGTCATGCTTCATCATAGGGGCCCCAACCGGGTGGCCGAGCGCCTCCCGGTTGTGCTGCGACGCCTGACTACAGCGGAGCTGGTGTGGTGTAATAGTGTGATGTGGTGGAAGTTTAAAAATACCTCTGAGAATCCTTGCCGAGGGAAGTTTATTAATGGCGGCTCAGGATATATTAAAAATAACATTATGTGATGCAACTACGAAAGAGTTTAATTTCTAATAGTTGACTATGTGGTTGGTCTACATGTTTCAGCCCACGTCAGGGTGTAAGGGGCTTTCTTCAGGACCAGGAAGTGCAGTGAGTGGCAAAGTGGAGCCACGTGAATGGTGAAAAAATTAAAAAGGTAATTTACCTACACACTCACTAAGGTGTGTGGAAACGGTATCGGCTCAATGGCAGACACCGCAGCGAAAAAAGACACTATGGCTGATTTTGATCGCTGATCAGGATAGGGAGGAGTGCGCTCCTCGGAACACAGTTTTTGGTCAGGAAGCAGCACCCGCTTGGCACCTACTGTGGTCTCCCGGATCCTGGATGGTCAAAAGTAGGTGCCAAGCGGGTGCTGCTTCCTGACCAAAAACTGTGTTCCGAGGAGCGCACTCCTTACTATACTTACTCCATAATAAAAAAAAATTATATTTTTTTTGTCTGTAAATAAAAACATTACTTATAACATACTCTTACATAAAAAATATTTCCAATATAATTAACAATTCAAATTATCATAATAAAATATTATTGTTAATTTATAACATTAAATTAATTATGCATTACATTGACTATTATTGCTGAATAATTGTAAATCATTACAATTAGTCTGCAAAATCAAACTCAAACTTTAAATAATTCAATTAATAAATCCAAAGCATTACTTATTATTAAACATTTCACATAGCCTGTATCAATTTTATTATATAAAAAATATGGGGGCGTGGCCATGCTAGCAACCAAGATGGCCTCTTGTTGTTGAAGCTGCGTCTCTTGATCCAGCTAGTCAGCATTATCCCCAGTAATGAGCGCTGCAAATGCCCCAGATCTGACGGCGCTGGAGCGCTGACACAGCCCGGAGTGCAACGTTCCGACTCCGGGGCTGAGAAGTGCCTCTGGAGCTGAAATCCAGCGCCGGCCATCTGAGGGGCAGGGAACATCATTCGGAGCCTGGAGCGCCTCGGACTGGATGGAGCCGAGATTCGAGAAGGTGCGCGGCGGGAGCTGGCGGTGAATTGTGCATGTCACGGGGCAGAGAGGCGGATTGCGGGGCTGCGGTGGTGTACCCCCCTGCTATGCCATGAGAGGGGTCTGTGTACGGACACATCTGGCCTTGCCTGGGCCCCGCAAACGTCCACCCACCATTTCTGAGGCCACGTGGGGCAGGGCCCACAATGTGCCTACAGGCCGCCTAACAGATGGTGTGCCAACAAGCTCCGGAGCATCCACCTGCTCCCTGTGCATTTGAGGCCCGAGAACGTCAGCGGCTGCTCCCGGCCATCTCCAGCTGCCGGTTACGTGCCATATTCCTGCTGGGCCTCTCCCTTCTTTGACTACTCCCTTCTGACCCAATGTGGTTGGTCTCCTGCTCCTCATCGGCAAGGGCGCATTTCTGCACAGCACAACGCTACATCGGGGAGCTCCCCAATCCCAGGAGACAGGGCCTACCATCTTCAAAGGCAGTGTCTGAGACTGGGTACTGAGACTTTTGCTTTCTGCCTCCACCTCCCCCAGCTAAAGACGATATCACAACTTCTTATGGGGATGCTGATAAGTTTGCGCAGGGTCATCACCTGGTGCTAGTCTCTGGCTGCGTCTTCCCTGTAGCCTGACCTTTGCCTACTCGCTTTGCCATCAATAATCTCGCCAAAAGTGGCCCAGGCTGCTGCATCCCACTGTGACTCTCTGGCTTTCCCCCTGGAGCCCGGCCTGGCACTCACACACTACCTGTTGGTGCTAACCCTTTCGGCGGGTTCCCTGCTCTGCATTCCCGCGGCATGGGCCGCAAAGACGCCAAACAAAAGACCCTGCCTTTTGAGAAGATAACCGACAAGGCTACTGAGGACGAAGCGCAAGGCACAGAACACGCGGACATGCTCCCGGCATTGTCTGCGTCCATGCTCCAGGAGATTAGGGCTGGCTTCAAGGCCCTGGATGGGCAGTTTGACGCATTGGACAGGATCTTGGTGGACATGGGTGCCAAGATTCAGGTCCACGACCGGCGACTCGATGTGGCTGAGGCGCTCATCTCAGACATTGAGGATAGCACCGCGCAGTCCTCGAAACGCCTGGAACTCGTTGAGTGCATATTAAAAGAGGTAGCCATAAAGAATGAGGACCTGGAGGCGCACAGTAGGTGCAATAACATTCTTATATTAGGAGTCCCTGAGTCCACTGCCACTGGCCGTCTGGATGTATTTGTCGAGACCCTATTATTTGATCTGTTTGGGAAGGAAGCCTTCACCCCGGGGTTTGTGATAGAATTGGCGCACAGATCCCTAGTTGCTCAGCCCAATCCAGGATGCCCTCCCAGACCCATCATTGCCCGTGTGATGAACTTTAGGGACCAGGACACCACTTTGCACTTCGCCAGGGAGTGTGGCAACACCATCTGTCAGGGTTCTAAACTGTCTCTCTATCCAGACTTCACCATGATGGTGCAGGATGCCTGCTGGAAGTACAATGGGGTGAAGGCTACTCTCAGAAATCTGGGCATAAAGTATGGCATGCTGTACCATGCCAGGCTGCGGATAGATGTGGGCGGCTGGACCCACATATTCGACACTCCTACAGAGGTGCAAGAATTCTGCCATGTTTATAAACAAAACAACAATCGATCAAGGGCTTTGGGGGGTCCTTCTCCACCACACAGCGGCTGGGTTGCAAGTGTCGAACTCTTTTCAAATTCTGGTACTGTATAACTTTGCAGTGATGGTCAAATCTAACCTTTGTGCAATAAGATGGGGATAATATACCTGATTCTTCTGTTATATTTTTTATTGCTGGTCAACAGACGTAGCGTTGCCACCCCTCAAGGTGTACACCTGGGGTTTGTACTTGTTCCTTAGGATGTACCCTTCTCAAGGTCCTTCATTTAATTGTACTGTATATTGGTACTCCATGGTCTGCTTTTCATTCTGTGTTTTGCCTCACTTTGGGTGCAGCGAGGCTGGGTGGGGGATGGGGGAGGTGTATATTTTGTTGGTTGCATGTTTCAAGTAGTTTATGGAATATGGTCAATGTCGCAGTTTAGTATTTTGCACTGTTCCTTGTTTACATCGTATCATACGCATACATTAGATGGCCCAGCTAGGAAACGTTGAAGGACCCTCAGTCTTGCCCTTAATGTCCTGGAATATTCGTGGTCTGAATGATAATCACAAACGAAGGCAGGTGGTTCATTATTTATTGAGACACAAGGTTGACATTGCATTTTTGCAAAAAACACACCTACCCAAATTTGATACAGCCCGCTTTGCGGCTTGGTGGGGGACACATAGATATTTCGCCAATTACAGGAGTTATGCCAGAGGCACAGCCATTCTCATCCACAAAAGGATCCCTTTCCGATTCGGCTCAATGATGGGGGACGATGAAGGTAGATACCTTATCATCACAGGCATGATCATGGGACACTACATGGCACTTGTGTGTGTATAGGGCCCGAACACAGACACCCCTGATTTTTTCCATGCACTGTCTGCCCAATTGATGAGGTTAGAACCTTGCTTCCGCTTGGTTGGAGGAGACTTCATTTTACTGTTCGACCCTGGCCTGGACAGTGCTGCCACTTCTCCATACACCATACCTAGAGCACGACAGGCTCTGCTAGAGCTCTGCGAGCAGCACTCACTACTAGATATTTGGCGACACCGTAACCCAACACACACTGACTACACTCATTATTCTGGCCAATACAATACCTGGACCAGGATAGATTTTTGGTCTCTAATGACGCTTCCAAGGACCTATTCTGACCAGTTCAGCTGCTCCTTGGGGTGCCTCATCCATAGGGGTATGATCGACAATGGCGATTCCCCAGTTGAGCCCTTCTAGACAATCTCTTTAACACAGAGGTATGGGAAGCCATTGAGGACTATTTCTCCATAAACACAGGTTCAGTAGACACTTGGGCAGTACTCTGGGAGGGTTTTAAGGCGTATATGCGGGGTGTATGCATTTCCAAACATGCAGGAGTACTTAAAGACCTCCGCAACACACTAGCGTGTATAGAACGAGAGCTCACGTCCTTTGATTTCACAATACTCCACGCAATGGGGCCTGATATGGAAGGACAACGATTGGCCCTTCTTTTTGAGTTTTGTGAGACTGCGAATTGCGAGGTACTATTTTTGAGCAAATATCTGTCTGCACGTAGATATGGGGAGGATGAGAGGCCTGGCAGAGTTTTGGCGCAGATGCTCCGGCCCCCTTATGGTAGAGCGTACATCTCCGAACTACACTCATCCGATGCTCAGACACACACCTCCACCACAGGGATATGAGATGCATATGGGGAGTGATCTCATGGCACAGGATTCCTACCTCTCCAAAATTGCGCTGTTGTACCTAGAGAAGGACATGCAGGACTTCTTGGCTGTGCCCATTTCAGAGGCGGTTATCCTGGGCGCCATTGATGCTCTCCATGGCTCCTCAGCCCCTGGGTTAGATGGCTTCACTGGAGATTTTTATAAGGTCTACAAGGACATACTGGCACCGCAATTGATTGAAGTGTATGCCGAAGCACTGGAGAAGCAGATTCTTCCCCCAAAACTCTGTGAAGCTGTCATTATCCTACTTCCTAAACCAGGCAAAGACATGTCTCTCTGTAGCTCCTACAGACCCTTATCACTGCTAAACTTAGACTATAAAATATTAGCTAAAATTATCGGTAACCATCAGTCCCAGTTGATGGAATATATTATATCGCCGTCCCAGTCGGTTTCGTTCCCCATCTCTCTACTTCATTAAACCTCAGAATGCTGTTCTCAGTACTCCATAGAATCGATCCCAGAATTCCCGCTGTGGCCATCCTTCTTGACGCACAGAGGGCGTTCGATTCTCTGGAATGACCCTTTTTTCTGTCGGTTATGCAACGAATGGGCATGCCAATGGAGTTTGTATCTACTACTGCACTTCTATACCACAAGCCCACTGCGAGACTCTGCCTAAACAGTACATTATCCCGGCCCTTCATATTAGCCCGCGGCACGTGTCAGAGTTGCCCCTTATCTCCCCCTTTGTTCATCCTGGCTATAAATCCTTTGATCCGTCAGTTCCAGGAAAGGCATCTCCATAGAGGCTTACAGTTCAACACAGGCCCCCTACTTGTCTTACTGTATGCTGACAACACGATCCTCTACGTTAGAGATCCCCAGAATAATTTAGATCTGTTAGTTAGAGAAATACTCAGATTTGGCCGTTTTTTGGGATTAGGCATCAACTGGCATAAATCGGTGATATTTCCCTTGACCAGCAGTACTAATTCATGGGAGTGCGAGTTTCCCCTTGAGTGGTGTGCAGACTCGGTGAAGTACTTAGGCATACACATTCACCTGGATACTTCACAGATCATCAGCTTGAATTATGGACGAGCAGTGTGCGCCTTGGAAACTCAGGTGGAACGTTGGCTGAACGTGCCACTGACTATGCGGGCAGAGTCGCCATACTTAAAATGGTGGTACTCCCCAAATTATTATACCTCTTTATCAATATTCCCATACCCCTTACGAACGGCTACTTTTTAACTCCACACAAACACCTAATTCAATTGGTGTGGGGGGAAAGGTGCTCGCGTTGGATGGCAGGTGCTCACCCTTCCTTATGATAGAGGCGGTTATGGCTTCCCGGACCTCCAAATATATTATTTGGTAGCTCAATGCTGCTACGCCTATGCCTGGTTCCACCCAAACGCCAGAATCCCATACTTACGCCTAGAGGCAGACTTCGTCCTACCCGAGAAGTTGGCCACTGTGCTGCCAAAAGGTGTCCCCCGGGACCTGTGTGATATTCAGACGGTCTCCACTACCTGCTGGGTGTGGGATAAGCTGCATCGGCTCTCCGGGG
The DNA here is from genome assembly GCF_964204655.1 of Triturus cristatus. NCBI lineage: Eukaryota > Metazoa > Chordata > Amphibia > Caudata > Salamandridae > Triturus > Triturus cristatus. The sequence goes on from NC_140588.1 coordinate 319,277,829, forward strand.
TCACCACATTTCATTAATCTGCCCCGATTCTCCCCAACCCTCCATGGCTACACATAACTGGAGAGAAATTAGTGCAACGCACTTTGGCCAAATTTGACATCTCCAAGATGGGAGATGTATACCCGAAGGGACACATCTTTTTGATATCTGAAGATACTCGTTTCCAAGACATATCCTGTATGGACAACTTCATATCGGGGCGACTTCATTCCGCACTGCGTGCCGCTCTGCCTACCTACCCTTTAGAGCCCGACGCTTTCAAACCCCTGACATTGCTCATAGAAAACGAGACTGGTGCCCACCTCACATCTAAACTTTATAAAGAAGTTGCCAAACTGAGACCAGTAAATGATGACAAAATACGTGCTGCATGTGAGAAGGACTTAGGCCGCGCTATCACTGATGAACAATGGGAGAAGTGTTGTGCAGTCACAAAAGAAGTTTCATTTAACACCAGGCACAAACTTCACCACTTTAACTTCCTACGCCATACTTATTTTACCCCTGCCCATTCTCACAGACTGGATCTGTCAAGATCCCATAATTATCAGAAATGTAATGCCCCATACGCAGATTTCGCACACCTCACATGGACATGTCCCAAACTGAAAACCTATTGGGAGCAAGTCCACAGCGCAATGGGAGGCATGACTAACCTGACTCTTATCCCCACGCCGCAAGTAGCACTGCTGAGGTACACAGTTAATTTTCCCAAACAGGTCAGGCGATTTGCATCTCTGGGCTTACTACTTGCTAAAAGGGAAGTGGCATTACACTGGGGCTGTAGAGCTGCCCTTAATCTGAAGGGATGGCTACACAGCCTAGATTATTGCAACGTCAATAGTGAAGTGTATGCTAGCATGATGCCAAGTTCATCTTGTCCCAAGGACATATGGGGCCCATATCGGGCATATGTGGAGGCAATGCGACAGAACTCACTCTCCCAGTTGGAGAGGGGACTGGTCCCAGAGGGTGTGGGGTAACTTCCGAACTGTATCGAACACACTAGGTCACTCCACTTGTGCCCTTTATTGGGGTAGTTGCCATGATAACGGTTGGGGCTTTGTTTTTTCGGAGTTGGGCAGGGACACTCTGAGGTGACTGTATGGATGATAATCAAACGGAACATCAGAAGAGGCTAATGTGACCAAATTTTGAATGATGTAGTATTGCAGGCATCTTGAAGCTCCAAATGATATGCGTACGATATTTGTGTATACAATTTTGCTTTTACAATTTATCATTGTGACTGGCAGTGACTGAACAATACTGTATTGTTGTAACTGGGTAAAATTGAAAAATAAAGTTTAAAAAAATGATATATATATATATATATGGGAAGAAAAGAGTTGCCCCTAGTTGAACCGCACTCCCAGGAGGCATGTAAAGATCAAGGGAAGTCCCAGCAACACACCGCGTCTCAGCCGTTCCCTGACGCGTTTCAAGCAGACGCTCTTTATCAAAGGTTGTAGGCTGTACCCCTGGCTCACCAACAATGACTCGACCAGTATATTCCCTCTTTAGTTTCTTTTATTTGATTATGCTCAGGTGTAGAATATCAGCGGCATTATGGGACTGGAAGTTCAAAGTAAAACCCACGTGGGCTGTTGGTGGATTAGGCATCGCAAAGTTCACTGCAAATCCCGGCGTGGAGCCCAGGTACCTCCCTCAGTGCCAACAATCGTCCTCCTGCTCCGTTACCCTGTCACAGACAGCGGCGGACCCGCCTTTCCTTCGGCGGTGGTGTCAGTTCCCGACCGGGCAGGCCGTATTAATGGGAAGAAAAGAGTTGCCCCTAGTTGAACCGCACTCCCAGGAGGCATGTAAAGATCAAGGGAAGTCCCAGCAACACACCGCGTCTCAGCCGTTCCCTGACGCGTTTCAAGCAGACGCTCTTTATCAAAGGTTGTAGGCTGTACCCCTGGCTCACCAACAATGACTCGACCAGTATATTCCCTCTTTAGTTTCTTTTATTTGATTATGCTCAGGTGTAGAATATCAGCGGCATTATGGGACTGGAAGTTCAAAGTAAAACCCACGTGGGCTGTTGGTGGATTAGGCATCGCAAAGTTCACTGCAAATCCCGGCGTGGAGCCCAGGTACCTCCCTCAGTGCCATCAATCGTCCTCCTGCTCCGTTACCCTGTCACAGACAGCGGCGGACCCGCCTTTCCTTCGGCGGTGGTGTCAGTTCCCGACCGGGCAGGCCGTATTAATGGGAAGAAAAGAGTTGCCCCTAGTTGAACCGCACTCCCAGGAGGCATGTAAAGATCAAGGGAAGTCCCAGCAACACACCGCGTCTCAGCCGTTCCCTGACGCGTTTCAAGCAGACGCTCTTTATCAAAGGTTGTAGGCTGTACCCCTGGCTCACCAACAATGACTCGACCAGTATATTCCCTCTTTAGTTTCTTTTATTTGATTATGCTCAGGTGTAGAATATCAGCGGCATTATGGGACTGGAAGTTCAAAGTAAAACCCACGTGGGCTGTTGGTGGATTAGGCATCGCAAAGTTCACTGCAAATCCCGGCGTGGAGCCCAGGTACCTCCCTCAGTGCCAACAATCGTCCTCCTGCTCCGTTACCCTGTCACAGACAGCGGCGGACCCGCCTTTCCTTCGGCGGTGGTGTCAGTTCCCGACCGGGCAGGCCGTATTAATGGGAAGAAAAGAGTTGCCCCTAGTTGAACCGCACTCCCAGGAGGCATGTAAAGATCAAGGGAAGTCCCAGCAACACACCGCGTCTCAGCCGTTCCCTGACGCGTTTCAAGCAGACGCTCTTTATCAAAGGTTGTAGGCTGTACCCCTGGCTCACCAACAATGACTCGACCAGTATATTCCCTCTTTAGTTTCTTTTATTTGATTATGCTCAGGTGTAGAATATCAGCGGCATTATGGGACTGGAAGTTCAAAGTAAAACCCACGTGGGCTGTTGGTGGATTAGGCATCGCAAAGTTCACTGCAAATCCCGGCGTGGAGCCCAGGTACCTCCCTCAGTGCCAACAATCGTCCTCCTGCTCCGTTACCCTGTCACAGACAGCGGCGGACCCGCCTTTCCTTCGGCGGTGGTGTCAGTTCCCGACCGGGCAGGCCGTATTAATGGGAAGAAAAGAGTTGCCCCTAGTTGAACCGCACTCCCAGGAGGCATGTAAAGATCAAGGGAAGTCCCAGCAACACACCGCGTCTCAGCCGTTCCCTGACGCGTTTCAAGCAGACGCTCTTTATCAAAGGTTGTAGGCTGTACCCCTGGCTCACCAACAATGACTCGACCAGTATATTCCCTCTAGGGGCAACTCTTTTCTTCCCATTAATACGGCCTACCCGGTCGGGAACTGACACCACCGCCGAAGGAAAGGCGGGTCCGCCGCTGTCTGTGACAGGGTAACGGAGCAGGAGGACGATTGTTGGCACTGAGGGAGGTACCTGGGCTCCACGCCGGGATTTGCAGTGAACTTTGCGATGCCTAATCCACCAACAGCCCACGTGGGTTTTACTTTGAACTTCCAGTCCCATAATGCCGCTGATATTCTACACCTGAGCATAATCAAATAAAAGAAACTAAAGAGGGAATATACTGGTCGAGTCATTGTTGGTGAGCCAGGGGTACAGCCTACAACCTTTGATAAAGAGCGTCTGCTTGAAACGCGTCAGGGAACGGCTGAGACGCGGTGTGTTGCTGGGACTTCCCTTGATCTTTACATGCCTCCTGGGAGTGCGGTTCAACTAGGGGCAACTCTTTTCTTCCCATTAATACGGCCTGCCCGGTCGGGAACTGACACCACCGCCGAAGGAAAGGCGGGTCCGCCGCTGTCTGTGACAGGGTAACGGAGCAGGAGGACGATTGTTGGCACTGAGGGAGGTACCTGGGCTCCACGCCGGGATTTGCAGTGAACTTTGCGATGCCTAATGCACCAACAGCCCACGTGGGTTTTACTTTGAACTTCCAGTCCCATAATGCCGCTGATATTCTACACCTGAGCATAATCAAATAAAAGAAACTAAAGAGGGAATATACTGGTCGAGTCATTGTTGGTGAGCCAGGGGTACAGCCTACAACCTTTGATAAAGAGCGTCTGCTTGAAACGCGTCAGGGAACGGCTGAGACGCGGTGTGTTGCTGGGACTTCCCTTGATCTTTACATGCCTCCTGGGAGTGCGGTTCAACTAGGGGCAACTCTTTTCTTCCCATTAATACGGCCTGCCCGGTCGGGAACTGACACCACCGCCGAAGGAAAGGCGGGTCCGCCGCTGTCTGTGACAGGGTAACGGAGCAGGAGGACGATTGTTGGCACTGAGGGAGGTACCTGGGCTCCACGCCGGGATTTGCAGTGAACTTTGCGATGCCTAATCCACCAACAGCCCACGTGGGTTTTACTTTGAACTTCCAGTCCCATAATGCCGCTGATATTCTACACCTGAGCATAATCAAATAAAAGAAACTAAAGAGGGAATATACTGGTCGAGTCATTGTTGGTGAGCCAGGGGTACAGCCTACAACCTTTGATAAAGAGCGTCTGCTTGAAACGCGTCAGGGAACGGCTGAGACGCGGTGTGTTGCTGGGACTTCCCTTGATCTTTACATGCCTCCTGGGAGTGCGGTTCAACTAGGTGCAACTCTTTTCTTCCCATATATATATATATATATAATTCACTTAAAAAACCATAGGTTTCACACACGTTATAGTTAGGAATTAGCATTTAAAAAACCTTGCAAATTCACTTAAAAAACCATAGGTTTCACACATGTTATAGTTAGCTGGACATTTCACTCGTAAAAAACCATTGATATTCCCCCGTTATAGTTAGTTCGGATAACTATAACTCACGCGCCCGCAATCCACTGCTGATAACGTCACATATTACATCACTCATGACATGGTCAGTGGCATCACTCATGACATCACTGATGACATCATCCTTGTGATAGAGTGGCGGTCGCTCGAAACGCGTTTGGCTGTTGGATGACATGCAGCCTGCTGACCTAACTGCTGCCTGCGTTGTGGTGTGCTGTTACCTCGTGCTGTGAGTGGCATCTCTAGGGGCAACCTTGGTGTTTTATACATATATATATATATATATATATATATATGATTATGTAGTCACTGAAACGGAAATAGGACTACCCAAGCCCACAGTGTGGCCATCTTGGATCAGTAAACTTTTTCTCCACTGTTTGTACCATTCTTAGTCACCTATCCACTTCACCAACTCTGCGAATCTAAGAATAGCCATCCCCATTAGTTATAACTGTAAAAATAGAACAAGAATAGAGCATTAGATCTGATAAAAAAACAATTATTCTCTTTTATTCAGATACCTGTAATGCAGAGTGACCTAAGAGTCCCCTGACTTTCTGTCAATTCCCACCACCCTAATACCACAGGCCCACGTTTGAGGGCTTAACGAATGGCACACACCCCACATTTATTTGTCCCACCAGTCCAAATCACCATACCTGCTTCCATAGTACCCCACTTTCCTATGTCACTCCACTTGAAACCACTTGGCCTGAACTCCTTCTACATCTCCTACCACCCGAACCTGTCAACTGCCAGTTCCAAAAAACTCAAACACAATCTGATCAAACAATATCATGAAATACTCATAACAGATCTTTACTACAACTCCTCCAAAGGTCAGGAGAAAACTGATCTCATCTTCTACACTACCCAACCTGCAAAATGGAATACAACCCTTACAAACTACCTACACATAAGCAAAACCTCTAACCTACCACACGGCCATATATTGACGATCTCACACTCTCCGATGGTCAAAGGCAAGGCAAGGCCACCCTAGCCACACTTTGCAAGGCTCTTTCCCTCGCATGCAACCCCCTCCTAAATAAAACCCCCCAAACAGAAGCCATCCTGCAAGAGGTCATCCATACAAGAGTTTACAACTCTACCCTCACCACAACCAGTGTCCGATCCCACCCTCTCTCACACTAAGCTGGACACCAACATCCCATTCAACCACTTCATAAACCCTCACACCCAGAATGCTGACTGCCCAGTTAGAACTATCAGACCTGATCCAAGCATCAATGTCAGTACTTCCACTCAACCCAGCTATTCTCCCACTATCCTGCCCCTCAAACAAACACCACCCCACCTCCTATCCCCCACACCATTAGAGAAGCCAAGCAAATAGCACCCACACACAACAGGGACAATGTATCCTCTCCCCTCGCCAAGCCAATGACTGACTCAGTAAAAAGTCCACAAAATGCTGTCTCTGAAACAGACCCTAACAGGGAAGTTAAGCGACACTGTCTGTTCATCAACTCTCTGACCTGGTCCCTGAGTATCTTGAACACCACACACCTAATAAATCACAGCTAAACACCTCCACACCCACCTCCTCTAACCAAATTCCCACGCTAGACCTAAAGGAAAGACTAAGGGGCATATCAGCAACGAGGCAATATAAAATGATCGCCGCTTTTGCGTCCGTTTTCGGGCGAAAAGCGGTGATAATTTTTTCGCCTAATTAGCAAGGTCACGCTATCGTGTGAAACCTTGCATTAGCGCCCAGATTCTTAGCGCCCAGCTTTGCATCTCTAATGAGATGCAAAGTGGGCGTTCCTGCCCTGACCTGACATGGCTGGAGAAATGTCGCTAAGCGACATTTCTCCTATCATCAAGCCCCACACTATGAAGCATAGCGGCAAGAAAAGTAGCGATAACCCCTGTTGTCGCTACTTTCCTTACGCCTGCTTCAGGACTGACTTAGCCATGATATCCTATGTAAGGTGGATATCATGGCTAAGTATGTGAGGCCCTATCATCAAGCTAGCGCCAAACTTCGTGAGATTATCGCTGGTTTTCCAGCGATAATCTTACGTTTGGCAGTTAGCGCTAGGATTTTTATCGCTTTTGAGATAAGCGTTGCTAATAGCACGCTATCTCAGCTATAAAAATCCATGTTAGCCGGCGATAATTATCCTAGCGCGAAGTGTGCTTAGCGATAATTATCGCCGGTTGTTGCTGATATGCCCCCAAGTCTTATGGAAAGCCAGCTCGATAAAGTGCTATTAGATATCAACAAAATCCTAGTTAACCTCAAAATTTACCCCGACAATGCTCACTGTTCACTGCTCTCCCCCTCTGGCAATGCCAGACCCTTCACTTCAGCCTTCACAAACTCAAATAGCTGGAGTACTATTCCTCTAAAGAACCGAGCTCAGAGACCAATTCAATCAAGTCCTAAGATGTCACACAGCGAAGCAACAGAGCTGGCCAAAACGTATCACATGATGCCAACCAGGAACAAAGAACCCACTGGTATTGGGAGAATCTTCAACCACCCAGGAAAACAGCCAGACCTCCAGCACACCTCTCTGATATCCTCAGGGCACCCATCTCTCAGAAACACAACAGCAACTCTGGAAATATAAGCTGCCTGCTTATAAACTGTAGATCTGCCTCCAAGCATGCAACTGAACTGACGAAGCAACCCTTGACCATGACATCGATATTGCATTCATCACAGAAACTTGGCTTAATGCATCATCCTACCCGATCCTCGACCTACTAGTCCCTCCTGGATTCTCAATCATCAAGAAAGACAGAATGGATCAACAAGGTGGTGGCCTAGCCATTATCCACAAGAATACCATCACAATGGTGGAAATTTTCTACTCCACATATAGCACTTTTGAATATCTCAGCACCACTATACGGATGAAAAAAATAAAACAGCAAATTGCCACCTCCTCTATCACCCTCCTGGCAACACTCGCCCCTTCCACAAACCCCTACCAGAACTGGTAATTCACTGGTCACTCTCAAATGCCAACAAAATAATCCTATGTGACTTCAGCCTCCATTGGAATGATGAGAAAAACACACTAATCCAATATTTAAACGAACTCCTGCTTGACAACAACCTTTTCCAACACTACAAAGAACAAACCCACAATGGCGGCTCAACCCTGGATGCCATTATAGCCCATGAGAAGGCGATAACCATTAATAATATCCTCCCAGTCGACTGGTCGGACCACCGCATCATTCTGTTCCACTTAAACCTGGAAGAGCCATACTCCATCCATACTAATAAACCCCTCCAGTGGACAAGAAACATAAGCCAGATTCCCCTAGCTGATCTGGAAGAAAGAATGATATCTAGACTTACCCAGAGGACAGACGTCCTAAACCAAGTAACCCCTCTGAAACTGAAAAGGATTAGAGACACCCCTTCGAGGTCCTGGTTTAACAAAGACCTCAATACAGAAAGAAGGCAACTCAGAGCTGCAGAAAGACTCTGGTGAGCAAACTTCTCCTTAATTCACCTTCACCAACTCAGAGCAGAACGTAGAACATATAAAAAACACATAATCAAAGAAAAAGCAGCCTTTTTCCACAGCGCTCTGGACCGTGCAATAAATTGCCCGAAAGACCTTTTTATCATAAAACCACAGACTTCCGATCCACCCGATAAAGCTCCTGAGGTCGCCAAAGAACTCTGTGATAAATTCGCTAAATTCTTTGATGACAAAAACACAATGATCGAGTCCTTTCTAGAATGCCACACACAAGCATCTAATAAAACCACCTTCCACACCACAGATGAAGAAAAAAAAACACCTTGCTTTCCTCTGACTCCCACGTAGAGATCCTCCCTACTGAGACAAATGAGGGCAACCAAATCCTAGGATCCCCCTCTACCCCCAATTGCTGGAAAGTATTTAACCCACTCACAGAAATAGACATATCTAAACTAATTGCTAATTCAAAGCCCTCCTCCCACTTCGCTGACCCCTTCCTGGCCTCCGTGGCAAAATATCTCTATCACGTCATTACCCCCCTCTGGACGATGATAATAAACAGCTTCCTAAGTATGGGGGTCATGCCAGACTGCCTAAAACCAAGCCAAGTCACTCCACTACTAAACAAAACGGAATGAGACCCTGAGGACCTCAACAACTTCAGGCCCATCTCCAACCTGCCCTTTCTGGCTAAAATCCTCAAGAAGTGTGTCCTATTCCAACTAAACCAGCACATTGATACTAACAATCTCCTGGATTCTTACCAATCAGGCTTCAGAAAGGGTTGTAGCACCAAAACAGCCATACTAAATATAGCAAATGACATCCACATATGTATGGATGCCGGCCATTGCTGCCTGCTCATCCTCCTAGACCTATCTGTGGCCTTCGACACGGTGGACCATAAACGTCTTCATAACACCCTCAAACAATGGATTGGTTCACATCCTTATTTCACAAACACTCTCAACAAATAAAAATAAACCATGCAACTTCAAATAGCTCTACTATAACCAGAGGTGTAACCCAGGGCTCAGTCCTCTCACCTACTCTCTTCAATATCTACAGAGAGACCCTTACTACCATAATCAAGCAAGCAAACACCCCCTTCCACCTCTATGCAAATGACATCCAGCTTTACTTGGAAATATCCTCCCCGGAAGACATACGCCATCTAAATGATACTCTAACAAAAATCCAAAACTGGCTATCACACAACCACTTAAAACTCAACCAAGAAAAGACGGAAATTCTTCTCCTCTCAAACGATGGACAAATCTCCCAGATCCAAGAATGGATAAAGCTTATCAACTCTCTAAATTGCAACCTATCCATGGCCAGCTCCACCAAATTGCTGGGTATCCTACTGGACCCTAACCTGAACATGAACTCACACATTAAGACTACTGCAAGGAGTTCCCTCTACAAATTAAAACTACTTAACAAAATCAAGCTCTTCCTTTCTCCTAATGATCTCAAAACCGCCACACAAGCCTTGGTTCTGTCCAGACTAGACTACACAAATGCTACCCTCACAGGCACAGCAAAATACCACCTAGCACCCCTGAGAACAACTCGAAATGGAGCAGCAAGGATGGTCAAAAGAGCTAAAAGACACAATCATATCTCCCCCTCCCTGAAAGATCTCAAGTGGCTCCCAATTGAAGCTTGCTGCCACTTCAGAACTGTCTGTCTCACCCACAAAGTCCTTCACACTGGTAAAGCATCCTACCTGGCAGCCAAGCTCACCAAGTCAGGCCAGGCAAGAAACCTTAGACTCACCAACAACCTACTTCTCATACCCACAAAGAAACATAAACAAAAAGCCCTGGCTCTCTCCTTCTCGGGCAATGCCCCCAAAATCTGGAACTCCCTACCAGCAGACCTCAGAATCAACCCCCTCCATCATGACCTTTAAGAGAAACCTAAAGGATTTCCTCCTTGCTCTGCACCTCTAACCCTCTGGACACTATATAATAGGTCTTTTTAGCAGCCTACAATCAAGTAACTCTCAACTCTACTATTTACCTTTACGTACGGCTGTCCGATTTTGTCTTTTTGTTTTTTATTGACTGTGTACATGTTGTAAAGCGCTCTGATACTCACGGGGTCTTGTCAGCGCTATATAAAACTCTCTAAACAAAACTAAATAAAACTAAAAACACATTTAGTTTGTCATGATGCTAGGTCTAAAATAAATATGTCACAATACTAAAATATGCACAGTCCAGAACTCAAGACAGGAAAACAAGTCCATATAATATGAATATATCTTGCAGTGGATATTCCAATCTTAGAAAAACATCTGTTGCTAAACAGCTTTCTTTAAATTCAGTCCGTTCAGGAGTGTGTGTGTGTCATGGGTGTGCCTGTTGTTGTTGCCGGTTTGCATGGGTCTGATGTCTGTTATGTCTGGGCTGCGTCTGTTGGTGTGGGCTCTGCGGGTATGTGTGTGATGGGGCTTTTGGGGATGGTGAGGGTCTGTTCAGTGAGTGCATGCCTGGACTTCTTGCTTCGTTTCAGGGGGTGCTGCATGTGGATGTTGGTGAGGGTGGGTACTTATGTTTGCGCTTCCTGGGGACAGGCTTAGTTAAAAGGACTTGGGATGGGGAAGAGGCAGGAGATGGGCTAGAAGATTGGGGTGGAGGGGAAGGCTGTCATCAGTGAGGAGACCAGAGTCTGAAACAATCACTGTAGGCCAGAAATGCTTCTGAAAATATCTTCCAGGTATGCCTGCATCTGTGCCAGCTGACTGGACTGTGCCTGGATGGCATTTAGCAGTGCAGTCTGACCAAGAGAGATCTGTCTCAGGAGGTCAATAGCCTCACTTAGGGCAGCTGGGGCCACAGGGGCCCCAGGGGCAGGGGCTAAGGTGCCTGGGGCAAAGGAGACATTGTGCTTCTTATGTGAGTGCAGCCAGACATCTTGGTGGGGTGCAGCAGGGAGGGTGGAGATGGAACGGGAAGGCAGACAAGGATGATGTGAACATATGTCCGGTGGGGTCCGCTACCACCAGGAATCTGCCACTGGAGGTCGACTCTGAAGATGGCGATGTTCATTCTGCCTCCTCCAGGGCACGCTCCTCACCCTCTGGGCCACTGCCTCTGTCGGTGTCAGTCTCCTGACTGGAGGCACTGTGGTCATCTGCATCCCCAACATCACCGGCATGATCTCCTCTGCTTGCCTCGGTTTATGCTGAAAAGACAGTTGAACTAGGTTTAAGACATCTGTGTAAAGTCAACGTATGAACATATAACAATGATAACATCATCAGATGGGCACAGATCACTCCACGGACAAGGTCTCCTATAACTCATATGTAGACAAGATGGCCCTAACTGCACTGTCAGCAGCTGCACAGATATCCATGGTACCAGACCCCACCTACGGCTAGGGACAACACCACTCCACCTTCGTCCTGGTGGGAACACCATCCTCAGATTGCATGTCTGTAACTCAATTGAACAGTGAAAGGATTAAGAAGTTCGGGTAAGCTCCAGTCCATGAATATGAGGTGTCACCTGTGCCCAAAACTAAAAGGGAAGGTACATGACATTACCCAAAATGTTTTCACACACAAATGCCAATGTATCACAGTTTGTGGACACCCACATATGACCACACCAAATCTGCATGCCACTCCCTGATGCATGTCATCAGTTAGTGAATGCACCTTCAACATTGTACGTGTGTAGTCAACACTACTCCACACTCCCATATCACTGCTTTTGAGGAACAGATTGTGAGACAACTGCAAGTGGACATACCATGAAATACATGGTGTGAGAAGGTGGCCTGATATATGCTGTCCACTAGTTCTAGTGGGCACCTTGTATCAGTCCAAACAACCCCTTATGGTGAATTGGTTAAAGATAACCTTTATTGAAAGCTATCCTAGTGGTAGCTATGGAGAGCAGCCTTCAGGCTAAGTCTTGAAGGAATGTAAAGCAGCTTGTTTTACCAGTCTATAATCTCTTGAATGATCAACTGGTATGTATTTAGGATAAAACACACCCCTCTAGTCTTTGTATGAGACTGGAGTTAGAAGTACTTAATTTACAAGTTAGCAATCAACAGTAATAGCACAAATACACGTTTGGTCCCTAGGGGCGTACCAAACCATATACCAATAAAGTGGTATAAGAACCACCACTGAACTAGACGAGGCCAGAGATCTTCAGTACAGTCTGTGCTCAAGGCTGGGGCTACTCGGACCCCAAAGCACAACTTAAGGAATACACAAGAAGTTGATGTACCAGCAATAGTACACAGTGTCCAGGGGTCACGGTTCCTCGTCACCCACGATAGCCACGGGCCTCAGCTTTTCTGTGGACTCAGGGTAGCCTCGGGGAAGTCAGGGAATTCACCTCTGGTGATGCAGAGACTTTGGCGTCCAACAGGAGCTTCGGAATTGAAGACCAGACAGTTGCTTCTTTGGTGCCTGCCAAGCATGGGAGTCACTCCTTGACCTCAAGGGAGATTTCATCCATCTTCTAGTCGAAATAGAAAGTCAAAGGTCCATGATATATATTGCAGAGTTTCGTCCAGGGTAATCTGAAGTCGCAAGGTCTGGGTTCCCATACTTATACAAAGTTTGGGGGTTGGACATCCTCTAGGGACCCACCTATGGGAGGATTTGGAAAGAGGGGTGGTTACACCCATTTCCTTTGTCCAGTTTCATGCCAGAGCATGGGCAGGTAGCCCCTGAAACCGGTTTGACTGGACTATGCACAGGGACACCAAATGTGCCCCGAGCGCAGGACTTCAAAGCACCAAAAGAGTGCTCCCGCCCAGCCCCAATACACATCTGCCTGTCTGGGGAGGTGGTTACACCTCCCTTAGACAGGAAACCTATTGTCCAGGCCTCCCCTGCCGGAGTTTTGGTCAGCAGCAGGAGGCCAGACCCGTGTCTGTGGCAGAGGCATTCATTTTGTGATGCCAGGGCTCAGGAAAGTCCTACCGGGTTAGTCCAGTGTGAACATGTCTCTCCCTCTAGAAGGGTGGAATGCTACCCCCACCGCCAGAACCGGCAGTGGGCGTAGTATTCCAAAGCGTTTGAAACCAAACACGACATGTTTCCGTGCAGCCATCCCAAAGTTAGCATCTACAGCGAGGTTATAATGCACTTAAGAGTATATGGTCAGGCTGCACCACAAACAACATCAGAGGAGGTACTCCGAACGTTGCCGAGGGGCTCTGCTCATGCAGGGGCACCCTCTCACATAAAAACCAAGCACTCTGCCTTCAGGATTGTTAAGGCCTGCCATAGGAGTGACTTATAGGTTTTATATGTGTGTGCAATGGAGTGATATAGGTAGCCTATACCACTGTAAGGGGTGCAAGCACACCCTTACCCAGGCTGCAGTAGCAGACCTGTGGTGCCATTTTGGAGTGCTTCCCAGGGGTGGCATAATACATGCTTCAGCTCCTGGTTTTCCTCTGAGGTACCTATGCCCTAGGTACATTGTATACCATATACTAGGGGCTTATATGGCACTCCAGAATCCAATTAGATATGTACCTAATGTACATGGAAACCATTTTAGAGAGTAAGCAGCTAGGCTTGGGTCCTGATTAGAAGGCCACCGCCAGACTAAGGTCGAAAAACAGTGAAATACCAGCAAAAAGTGGGGGTACCCATGTGAGGCAGATCCTACTCTCCTACACATGGCCTCAACATTTGGACATGGCTAATAAGAGAGACCAATGTCCCATGTCCACACACTCCTGTCTGTGCGTATAAATCTCCTGCATTCCCAACATAAATCCACATTGTCTTTTACACATTGTCCAAAAGATACAAATGTGGAGGACTATCATCCCTAACCAATGTTGGCCCTTACATCATGGATCATACCCTTGGGCAGATGATAGCACACCAACAAAGAAGCTACACATGTTATCATGTAGGCATTTATGCAGATGGCACTAGTGTTGTTTGCCATCTCACAATACTGTACATACCCCACTTACCAAGGCCAATTATGACTCCTAGTCATCATCCTATGTGCACTGTATGCCATGTCACATGTAGGAGCTCCCCAGGACAACATACACAGTATTGGGGGAACATCACTCTTTACACAAAGAAGACAAGTGGTTTGTGTGGGACAGCTGTCACACACAAAATCAAATGTGTAGGTGAAATGTCACACTACTCAGCCATGTGTCTCTACAACTTTGAAGATTGACATGTGACTTTAATCACCTTTGGATCTGGACCACAAGACATTACCTTTCTTGTCTGAGTTGGCTAGGAAAGAGGATATCCAGGCTCTGATCACCTCAAGAATGGATTATGGTAACACCCTGTACCTGAGCCTTCCACAGTACCTTCTGAGTAGACTTCAGGTGGTGCAGAACTCAACGGCCAGACTCCTACTTCAACTCCCCCTATGTCTCAAATGACTGCCCATTTCAAGGCCCTTTACTCGCTCCCAGTGAAAAAGAGGGTACAATTTAAGGCCATTGTTTTAATGCACAAGGCCTTGCATGGTTCAGGAGCAGGCTACCCCAGAGAGAGGACTCATGACTACATTCCGACTCGCACTCTGCGTTCTTCTTCTTCACATTTGGCGAAAGTCCCTCAGATCCACTGACTTAGAACTGGCGGCAGATCCTTTTCTTATGTGAGGGCCCTTAATTGGAATGAGCTCCAGAGGGACCTGCGCCTAACAAGTGATCTTTCCGCTTTTAAACTTGTTTTTTCATTCAATCTGTTTAGGTTCACAAGCTGGTGCTGTTTGTCTTTAGCGCCCGGACACTCTTCTGAGTAGCTGCGTGCTGTATAAATTGTTATAACATAACATAAGTCTTGCTCAAATATCGTGCACCTTCGTCAAAACCTATACATGCAACAACACCTATAATTATTAGTCACCTACAACGTTGATGGGGAAACTGCTGCTTGTAACAGTTGGAAAATGTTAATGCACAATGTCTGACTCAGCACAATGCTCACCCCCTCCTAGTTGCTGTTGGGGCCTCAACTGCCCATCAAGCTCCGGGTAGGCCACAGCCAGGATGTGGGTCATGCTACATGTAGTCAGCTGTGAGCTACACTGGCACACAGCACATCATTCTGACCTTCTTAAGGGCCACCTAATTGTGAATGTTTGTACATACCCTGTAACCGCCAGTCTCATTCACCACATGCATACGGTACATACAGCCTGACACCAGAGAACATAGTGACAACAAACACATAGGTCACAATGAAAAGGCTTGCATGTGTCACATTGACAGATAACATTCTGGCATTGTCTGGCCATGCAGACTAAATAAAGGGATAACATACAATGTGTGACAGAATTAGAGTGGTTGCTACATATAGCACTGACACAGGGATGACATCTACAATCTTTTGAACAATCTTTTGAACACCCAGTTGCATATGTTACCTAATTACAAACTGCTGAACTACTAAAGTTGATTGTCTCACACATAAGCAACTTCCAGGACAGGGAAAATGTAACAAGAGCATTCAACCTGTGTGAAGCAAGCAATAGGACGAGTGACAAACCAGTGGAGGTAAATGCCCTGACCGAATTAAGTCACACACATCCACAGTGTGGGCTAATGCAAAAAAGTTTCAGGTCAGGGGCTGATCTCAATCAATAAACAGAATGTACAACATGCACAGGCAATCTGGAAATGTAGTGGGGGAAGGGACACAATTTGGGAACATCTAAGGATCTGCAGGACTACAGGGAGCTAAACCTGTGACTTACAAGGGCAGGCCAAATTTACTGCACTTCCCAGTCAATAGCTTGGCCAATGATGGGCTCTATTCTGCATCATCCCGTGCCCTCTGCAGCCACTGTAGACTCAAACCACATGTACAACACATTCACAGCACTTCAAAACAGAATGTACATCTTTAGACCATACTATATGTGACATGGCCCTTGTGTGGCACTCTGAGGAGGCCATTGCAGTATAGGTATCTCCATAACCATGGTGTGACAGCTACAAATCTGGCCTGTGTCATTATATTGACAACACATGCCTCACTTTATCTTTACCTACTCATCACAGGACACATAAACAGCACAGACTCTGAGCCTAGAAATATCCACCTACCATCACCATGATTTTGTAACACAAGTGTTAGATGGCACCAATAACTGAACATATGTTTTGAAATGTGGATGCTTTCCAGGAAAGATCTGTGCCAAAACAAACGTCACAATAATGATGTGAAGTACACAGAGTAAAGTGCTTCACTATCAATTCCATGATTGTGTTATGTAGGG
This sequence comes from Triturus cristatus, assembly GCF_964204655.1. Taxonomy (NCBI): domain Eukaryota; kingdom Metazoa; phylum Chordata; class Amphibia; order Caudata; family Salamandridae; genus Triturus; species Triturus cristatus. The sequence goes on from NC_140588.1 coordinate 319,294,350, forward strand.
ACATCGAAATTCCACCACTTTATTATCCTATGACAAATTGGACAAGATGCATCATAGCCTGTGAGACAGGAATCAATACAGTCCAACAGAGTGAAATAAGTATGGGAGGAACTGACCTGCACCTCTGGTGAGCCATAGAGCTGGCAAAACAGGGAAGGGTCCTCATCCACAAGCATCTCCAGCTCCTTTGGAAAGAAGGCTGTGGCACTCACCCTTTTGCGTGGTTCAAGATAGCTCCCAGAGACCGCAAACTGCAGCTGAAGTCGAGGAGTTGTAGATCGCAGCATTTTCAGTAGGCAAGTGAACGGTTCAGCCTACTGCAATGTAGGCGGTCTTCTGCATGCACGGACATAGCCATAGGACCGCAACCGTCATATTCACCAATGTTAACCAATGTCTATAGCCGCCATAGCTGACACCACCTACCGCGTGGTCAACGTCTGCCGGGGGCAGTCCAGTTTTGAATGTCCGAAAAGCCACGTCAGGCAACCACCATTTTGATGTTTGAAAAATGACTATACCTCATTTTATCGACAGCGTCACAATCACTACAAGCATGTCACGACATGTCTACAGAGGGGGTTTACCAATGCTCTGGAACTACCAGTTCACAAACAGCATTGCACAGCATTCCATCTGATGTCCCCAAAATTCCAGCATTGATGTTGACCACGGAGATGAAGAAAAGAACGGTGTGCAATTGTACATATATATATCCCACAAAAAGAAAAGTGAAGTTTGCTCTCAGGTAAACCATGAAGATGCGGAGCAAACACGATTTATTACATCATAATTCTCACCGTAACACTTTTCGGCCGTCCAGGGGTCTTGATCACACACTGAGACAAAGTGCAGAGCATCAATTCATAGGTAGGGCTGAACACAAACATGAACATATGAAAAGGCTTGTGCCATGGGTGTTAAAGAAGGACTAAATGTATTCAAAAGTGGTTGCCATCTTGAAATGCCTAAATACATTGATACAAATTGTAATGTACATAGTCTAAACAATGAACTTTCATGAAATGTGTCACCCAGGCCAGGGCGGGGTGAAGCTTACGGGCAGATATTTGCAGTATGTTGGAAAAAGTGGCAAGCAGGTAGTTATGGTAAACCGGGGGCGGATAGAGAAATGTGGACATAGTGTTGAAAAATACCTCGCCAGCCCAGGTATCGAACAGTATCGCCAAACCGAAGCCTTGCTGCATAAATCTCCGTCACATCCTGTGTGGCTACTTTCCCCCAGTGGGTATATAACAAATGTATCTGAAACTGGTCAGTAGTCAAATGTATCTCCCAAGTGGGTTACATCTCACGCCTGCCCAAATACTTGCCACCTCCTGTGTGACTACTATCCCCCAGTGGGTATATAACAAAATAACAAAATATCTGAAACTAGTCGGCAATCAAATGTTTCTCCCTAGTGGGTTGAATCTCAAGCCTGGGTAAGCCTGAATTGCCCACACAACGCTCTCTAATAAGACAAGTGTGTAAAAGAACATCGTGCTTGGTCAAAAACTGAATAAATAAAGTGCATGTAGGCACATAATAACAAATAAATAACCAAAATAAACAGAATCCTTATCTGAGATGCTGAAAACATCAGATGGATGCTTCCATGAAGAAAAGGTAGGGAACCCAAAGAGGTAAACATTCAATCCGGTGGGTCACTTCCTTTCCTCCTGAAAAAACAGACAAAAAATACATAATTAATTATCAATCACTGTGAAGCGGGAATAAAACACCGTGGATTCTAATGTCGGCCACTGCCACAATAACTTACAAGGTAATGACCAGGTCAGAGAATACGTGAAGAGATACAAGGACCAGATCAGGAAAATGTTAAGGACTGAAGCTTGCTGTTAAGCATGAAATCAGCAGCAGAAGGAAAGTAAGGTAAAGGAAAGGAAAGGTTCAATCTTCATGTAAGTGTATGGCCATTTCTTCATCTATGTTGTGACCCCCTGGGCAGAGGGTCCCAAGATCTATGATGTGCCTGGATTCCCTTTTCCTGAGTTGCAGTACCCTATTGCCCCCTCTCTAATTGGCAGGCACTTGTTGAATGGCATAATACCTTAACTTTAAGCTGTCAGAGAAATGATGTTTCTCAAAATATCTGGCTATAGGGTAGTGTTGATCCCTATTGGTCATAGCCCTAATATGTTCCAGAACACTTTTCTCACCCATGAGTGTTGTACTACCAACATATCTGAGTTTGCAAGGCCATTCAAGAATATACACAACAAAAGAAGAGCTGCATGTGAATGGAAATGGTTGTATTGGTACTAGGGTTCACGTACTACTTTTTCATGCGGCTATTCAGACAGGCCTTCCAATGTCTGCATGGAAAAAAGCCCTGTAAGAGTCCTCTGGTCTGCTCAACTGTCGTGATATCACTGCGTACCAATATATCTCTGAAGCTGCGCCCTTTTCTGTAAGTGATTCTCGGTCTCTCTGGGATAGACATGCCAATGACTGGATCAGTGATCAACATAGCCCAATTCTTGGCCATGATTTTATGAATATCCTTCAAATTGCCATTGTAGGTGAGTGTGGCCCTGGTAAGATCATCCTCCTCTTCAGTGGTGGTGTCCTCATTTCTGTTTTGTTAGGTGGTAGTTCCACTGATACCCTTGAATTTCTCCTCTGCTTTTTGGAGGACCCAACCAGGATAATCCCTTTCGATGAACCTTGATAATATTACTGATTGTTCGGACAAAAAGGTCTCATTGGTGCTGCAATTCTGTCTCGCCCTCAGGAGTTCCCCATACGGGATGTTCCACTTGAGCTTATCAGAGTGGGCAGGAAGTATGCTGTTACCAGCCGTGTGTTTCCTAAACAAGCTGGTGACCACCTCATTGTTAACCACTTCAACCTTGACATCTGGGAACTCTACAGAGTTTCTGCTCATATTGCTGGTGGGTGTAAGATTGCGATTGTTACAGTTAATTCTGAGGATGAAGTCAGTGGCTTATTTTTTAGTGCATTTCCAGATTACAAACAGGTCATCAATGAACCTAAGCCACAAAACCACCCGTTTGAAATCTTTTTGAAAGGGGTTATCCCAGTTGGGTCCTCAGAAAGGCAGTTGATGCATACATTTATAGGACAGGTTGATGTAGATGACACAATTGGAGTATGTACAATGCGTACCTCACTGAAATGCACACATGTGGAGGCCAGATCATTTAATGCGAAACAATGATGTCAGTCAGTAAATAGTAGGGGTGGGTGAAGAATTCCGCTTCGCCAGTGGAGTTCACAGAGTTTTTCCCTCTCGAGTTTTGAAAAACTCAGCAAAGTGAAGCAGAGCGGAGTTTTTACCCTCAAACGACTCACCAATATGAAGTTGGTGAGCGCTCGCGAGAAAAAAATCACATGGTAGACCTCCTCCCGGTGAGATTTTTCAATGTGGGCAATCGCGACCGCTCGTGTTACGAAATCTGCCACTCGCGTTGAGGAAGCTGCCTCTCAAGTAGAATGTCTACTCAAGCAGCGGAAAGCAGCAGCACCCTCTGGCAAAATGCATAGTGCCACTAGTGCTGATTTTACATCGTGGGACAAACTCCCAGTGCTAAAAATCAGTGTGAGCAGTGCGACTTAACAAACTCTGGAGTTCCACAGACTAAAACTACATGATCTCTGTCCAGGCCTAGTAAATATGTGGATGGATGTGTAATGGCTTCATATCCAGTACTGTTTGTGCACATGATGAGATTGTATTGTTTCCTCACAGATGTTACAGTGGACACTTTTATACTAGTCAAATGATGTGTACACCACACATACAGTAGGATTTGGACAGTAGCTAGACACTAGGTTACACTGTACCTGTCATTTTCAGGCTGTAAACCCATGGAAGAAATAAATGTCATTAAGTAGTTCACTTCGAAAATTAAGTCCCCATACATGATAGCACTCACTCCACCACATGTGTACCAGACTGCCTGAGGGCCTGGGCCACGTTGCACATTGCTCTAAATTCCCATGTGTACAGTACTGTGGCTTGATTTTTATTCGGGGACCAACATTATCATATAACCAACAGTCATGCAAATTATATAATTGTGGAAGAGCAAGTATGCTCAGCAAACACATCAGGAATTGAATGTCTGACACAGGAAGATGAGTTAGGTGAAAGGCCAACACACATATGTGGACATATGCACATAACAAATCATACAACATTGGGCCTACATATTTACCTCCATGTGTGGTGAGCAAAGTTTGTCACTTTAACACATCAAACACATATCCAACCTACACCTTTGCAAGACCTTTAAGCCAAATGAGGCTCACATTGTCCAACAGAGGTAGAAATACCTACCATATGATCTTCCACCGAATTACGTATCATCCAACATGTCCATACATGGAACTGGTAGCCTTCTCCTGTGGTATACCATCACCGGTGCCATATACTCTCTGCTAATTGCACAGCTAACTACATGTAGGAGCCAAAAATGTGGTGTCACATTAAAAAGAACATAACTACTTCACATTCTGATCAGAAACAGTGTCAGGACTCATGTGTATCAAACAAAGTGTTATTTTTGATTCAGAACGTAAATAAATAGTAAAAATGTTCATGTCATTGGTCAGTCCACATATGTGATGGTGTGGCAGGTGATGAATAGGTTTGCCACTGAACTTGCCTACTAAACAGTGCCCGGGGAACCTCAGCAGGAATGGCCATGTAGTGGGCACGCCTGACACCTCAAGAATCTCAATTGGGGAGGGAGCTTGGGCTTGGCAGGGGTGAACTTTGCCCTGAGAGGGTTTTTTTGTGTTTTGGATGGGTCTTGGGTTTTCTCCTCCTTCTGGTGTTGGATCTGCGAGGGGTGGCACGTTAGGTGGTAAGGAAGGGGATGGATGTGGAAAAAGAGGACCTGGGTTGAGGGGGGAGGAAGGCATCCAACAGGGAAAAGTCCAAGTAAAAGGAAGTATTGGTCACAGGTAGAGGGCATGGAATAATTATAGGTGGGGTCAGGTTGTGAGGTAGAGGGAGGGGAAGTGTCTGGAGTAGGTGGCATGGATGTGGGTGCATATGTTGTGTCTTGGCTGATGGTGGGTGGTGTTGATGGGTGTGTCATTGTATGTGTGCAGTGAATGATAAGCTGTGGGGGGAATGGGCTAGCTGGCGTTGGTGCCCTCTCACTGCCAATGTTGGTGGGATTGGTGGGAGTATAAGACGAGAGTGTGTGCTGCATGGATGTGTGTTGGATATGTGTATGCTTTGTGTGTCTGTGTGTGCTGCATTTGTCTGTTTGGTTGGATGCATGCACAGGTGTGTGTGTGCTTGAGGCATGCAGAGGAATAGGGTCTTGGTATGGAAATGGGGTAGAGGAAGGATGTGGGGCGGAAGGCTGGGGTGGGTGAAAGGCTGCCAATAATGAGAAGGCCAGAGCCTGAAACTATCCCTGCAGGGCACATATACTGCTATGAGTGCCACCCAGGTAGGCAATCATCTAAGTCCTTTGGGTGCCCTGACCCTGGATAGCATTCAACAGTGCAGTCTGCCCAAAAGAGATCTGGCTCAGGGGGTCAATAGCCTCCTCACTAAGGGCAGCTTGGGGCACAGGGGCAGGAGCTGAGGTGCCTGGGGTAGGGGAGATGCCTCCCCTCTTAGGGGAGCGGGCCCAGGCAACTGATTGGGGAGCAGCAGATAGGGCAGAGATGGAATGAAGTGGCAAAAAATGATGGCATAGCACCAGGATGGGTGGGGTCAGACTCACCAAGATGTGGCCACTGAAGCCCGAATCGGTGCATGTCAAGTCTGGGTCCTCCGTAGCACTCCTCTCGCCCTCTCAGCCACTGGGTCCATTTGTAGCTGTGTTACGACCGGAACTACTTGGGCCAGCTGCTTTCCCAATGACCTGGCCGTATCTCCTCTGCTTGCAAGGGTAGATGCTTAAATGACATATGAGCTTGGTTAAATCCAAAAGAGTGGACACACAGGAGGAACAGCTCGGTACACATTGCAGAACACATGTGCCGATATTACACCACCTACTAGGATGCCTAAATTGACTACAACAATATCAGTAGCACATGCATGTATAAAAGTTGAGAATGCAGCATTGGCACACAATGATGTCTGGACCACAGTTTGCAACGATTGCATGAGTCTCTTTGTCTCGACTCAATCATCATGGATGTTGCAGGATATGACATCACCCTGTATACTTATTCCCTTTTTGCACACTACAGTGACCGAGTGACATCAACTAGCATGGCTATGCTTACAGCAGCCCTACCCATAGCAAACAAGTACCTGCTACAGCCACTAATCATTTCTGAAACACACTTTCCTATGCACTGATGTGAACCTGATACAGGTATCTCCCAGCAAGATATGTTACATTTCATCATATGTTCTCAAATAATGATTAAAAGCTTAATTTTTCTATGTATCATGTGACTCACATAAAAGTAGCCTGGATAGAATGTGGCTCATCTTTGGTTGAAATGTGATCACGTATATCCATATGACCTGGCACCACCTAGGCCTAGGGACATGCCCACTCCAGATTGTTGTACTCACCACCACCATTCGCCCATAGCATATTGTATAGCTATTGCAATGAGTAAGATCGATGAGACAAAGGGAATGTCCTATCCATGTAAAGAATGTTACACTTGTAGACTATATTGGAGGGACATCACTGTACCTCAACATGTCTGTCTCACAATAATTCTAATATATAACAGAGTGTACACGCTCACATATGATCCCAACAAGTCTGATTTACATTACCTGCTGCATTATAGCAGCCAGTTACTGTTCTTCCACTATTCCACATGTGCATGTCACATAAATGTCTATATTCACCTCACCAGCATTTCGAGACAGTACTGTCAGTCCTCAGACCATGTATGTAATGGCCTCAAAATGTGCCTCAAATGTGTTGCAATGACCAATGAAAAAGGATATGTGTGACCCACCCACCCATGTCCACACACCCTTGTCTGGGATGATACATGACATGTATGCACATCACCAGACACAAATGTCCTTGACACATTAGCCAACACTTTCAATTGTGATGGACACAAATTTCAAACTATGGAGAACAATAGATCTTGTAGCAAACACTTGTATGTATGGAAATTCATCATGAATATGTTACCAATACCAACTAGACCTACACATACAATTACTCTTCAATAGAGTTTAGCATTAGTCAAGCTCTATTTTGATGTGTTTGCAGTTGCCTATAACAATTAATGTGTTGTTTGTTATGAATTGTGATAGGCAGGACAATACTCAACCCCTCCTAGCTGCTGTTGTGCCCTCAACTGCATATCAAGCTCAGGGTAGGCCACTGCCAGGATACAGGCCAATCGGGAGTCATTGTCCAATGCGCACCCCTATCACATTAGGAGGACATCCCAAGCTAACCTCTGTGACCTTCAAGGTCCAGCATCTCAGGTCCTCCCACCTCTTCCTGCAGTAGATGCTGTGTCTGCAATAAACCCCCAGATGGGCGTTGACCAGGATGGCTGCAATAGATGAAGAGGCTGAGTGAATGTGCAAAACAAAGGTCATCTGTGTAGCAGATCAAGAAGTTGGAGACACCTAGCATGACCAAGTAGAAGTTGACAATACCCAAAATGTGTAGAATCCCATGATGCCCATTCACACTGACATGAGGCAAAATTACACTATTCATCTGACGAAAACATCATACTCTGCTCTGGTTGTCTACGACCTGTGCCAGCCGAACAGCAGCACTTCGGCCAGGGCCACTACACATGTTCAGTTAATGTAGACAAGATGTACCACCACACACCTTTGAAATCAAATGACAGTTGAGGTAAATCAGCATGACTGTACCGACACTATCACAGGCCGGAAATGTTATTCTATACATGCTCTAAACAACATGACTTTTAGTACTTACTATGATATCCAAACCTTGGGTCAACATGGAAGTTATGACATGTGTCACACGTTATGCTCACAATCTGCAAAACGTGGTCATGCGTACAACTCAAAATTTTAGTACGACTGAGTGAGCATGTGCCCGATGTCCTGGAAGCACAGGATACTCATTGGGAAATTTCTGGCACTGTCACAGGAATGACATCAACATACCATTGTCCAGACAGTCTAGTTGCTTCATGTGACACCTAGTGAGGCAGTAATGGACTTTACTGCTGTACTCACCAACTACCTGCACAGTGCATGTGTCAAGAGTGCGGATACTCTGCCCAATTCGAGCATGATTCCATGGCCTATTACAATACACTTGTGGTAGTAAGGGGCCTGTCCCAAGGCAGTGAAACTCATTGAAAATGAGGTTCTTAGCAAGTACACTCAGGTCTGTGGCTCCTGTCAGGTACAATATGATAGGTGGTTTTACTAAGATGTCTTAGGGCAAAAAAAAACTCTGGAACACTAGTTTGGATATTATCTCTGGATCGGCAGATCTATTGGGAGAGGACACTGTGCTCCAGTACTATGTCACAATAACCTCAGCTAAATCTTAGGCCAGAGTGGGTAGGGCTCTTTGGCAGGCTTTGGTGTTTGCAGGTTAACCGTTGTAATTCCACATTAACATCATATTTCTAATTTTTTCATTGGTTAGTGTATATGTAATGGCCATTCAAAACAGGAAATTAACTATGTGCAGCTCTTTGAATGAGTTAGTGTTGTCCCAGCACTCCCAGCCAAGGAGTTGGTACTGTCTGATATGTGTTGGGAGATCTGGGGGACCATATACATATCTGCAACGAACCACTGCTACACCTTACATGATACATACACTAGTAATGCATTGCTACGTTATCATTCCTCTGCAGATTGAACAGGATCTCCATGTGAAACCCAAAATAGTGCACATTACACTATGCATGCAGTTGATTGTACATGGCAGAGGGGTAGGACATAGGGTGACTCCAACATCATGATAGATCATTTTGCAGCCGATGTAGAGAGCACCATCATCCATCACATCACTGACATATGTAGTGTGAACACATCCTAACAATTGTGTCTGTGATTTCATTCTGGGACTCATAGGCGGACATTAAACCATGGACATTTTAAGGTTGAGATTTCAGTATCCTACAGACATCAATGTAGAAGCTACCTGCCTCTCTGTTGAACCATAGAGCTGGCCATACAGGGAAATGACCTCTCCAACCAGTGACTCCTGCTCTTCTGGTATGAAAGCAGGGGCCCTCGCACCTTCTTGGCCTGGCATGGTTGTTCCTATAGGTAGCACACAGCACCTGATGGAGAGGAGGTGTTAATGGCAGCACTAAACATAGGCAAGTGAGTGATTTTTCTAACTGCAACGTACATGAATGTTGCATACGCGCTCATGAGCGTAGATGCAGCCAACCATTGGATTGCTACAGTCATATTCCCCGAAGTAAGCCTATGGTAGAGACCACTGTGCAACTAACCACCCAACGCACTTTTGTCAACGACAGTGGAACCTTTGATATTTCCTCTTAGAGAGGTTAGGCTTCTGTCATGTTAACAGTCACGTTTACAGTGTGGTTCACAGCCTTTTAACGGTTGCTGAGCCTGTAATGGAGACTCTGAAGTGCTTAACCTCCAACACAAATAAGTGCTGAGAAGCTGACATTTGAAATGCTCTATTGCCATGTCATGTCCAGTACGACACTTCATCTATGTAGTGCACTACTTTGCACATGTCCGCGGCATTATGTACACCACGATTGCCGATTATACATGCCATGCACGCCTATCTATAGTGTCGATTTCTCAAATTTGTATTGATGATGTGCACACTCATGTCACAACCCTGTGAAAGCCTGCTTGGGGATGACTGGTGGAGTAAGGGAAGACATTTATGATGTAACATGTTTAGTGCTTCATGATGAATAAATGTACAAACACTTGACTTTGGCCTTACATCTGTGAACACTGAGACAATATATATTTTTTATTTACATCTCTTATAGGTGCCCTGGGAGAAGTGCGAGATGCCAGCTTCCAGTATTCCACTCATTTCCAGACCTACACACCATAGAAGAACGTCACATAATACAGAAGTTCAGATTGAATTAGCAATCTCTGCCATCAATTGGAGTCTGACCTCCTACCTCACCTCAGTAATCCTATCTCAGTTCCACTATTAGTTAAACTCATGGCAGTTTTGCATTTTTCGTCCACAGGTTGTTTCCAATCCACTGTTGCTATTTCTGGGGGAATATTACAATCTATGTTCAGCCAGGTCCTCACTGAGGTGCTAGCAACACTATTGTGACACGTGGCAAGCTACATCCAGTTTCCCAGATATCAGTATTTAGCCATTGTGAAGGCAGATTTATATAGATTTGTTCACATCCCACATGTAATTGGATCGATTGATGGCACCCATATTGCTTTAGTACCACCACACAACAGGGACCATGTCTACCGGAACAGGAAGCATTTGCATTCTATCAACGTGCAAGTTGTCGGTTTAGCAGATTTGTACTTCTCACACATCTGTGACCGATTTCCAGGATCTGCACATGATGACTTCGTATTGCAGAACAGCCCTATACCACAGCTGCTATCACAACTAATACCAGAGAGGGCCTGGCTTGTAGGTAAGTGTGAATTGTCAAAGATTTGTGTGGGAAAAAGTCAGTTAGTATGAACAGATTGTGTGTAAGTAAATGCACTGCCCTTCTCTTTATCGTCCCATCCAGGAGACTCAGCGTATCCTAAACGGCCATGGTTGCTTACTCCGCCGAGGAATCCTACAACGGCAGGGGAAGTCTGCTTCAATGAGGCCCATGGGAGAACACGGTGGTCAGTGGAGTGGGCTTTTGGGCGCCTTGAAATCCAGATTCAGATGCTTGGACAGGACAGGGGGAGCCCTCCTCTACTCACCCCAAAAGGTGTGTCAGATCACCGTAGCCTGCTGCCTCCTCCACAACATTGCCCTGCAACTGAACATCCCTTACATCACTGATGATGCAGGTCATGAAGACCCACCGGGTGATGACCCTGAAATGCCAAATGAGGATGATGATAGTGGTGAAGACAGAGGAGCAGATTTGCATCAGGATCTCATCCAGATCTACTTCACCTGAGTGTAATTATGGTGTGAGATGTGAATAATGAACAATCTAAGCAATCTTGTAGTGATGTTCTGAGGCTGATTTTTAAGCTAGTAACTTGTACTTGTTGGTCTGGAAACATCTTGGGCTAGGTGTATGTTTTGGCTGTGTAGCTTTGTTCAGATGTAAATTTTGTTTAGGACATTTCAGAGTGTTTACATCAGCAGGTATTTGTTGCTATTCAGCCATACATGGTGGACATGGATTGTTCCTGGGAATGTGTACCACAGAGTTTGGGTGTACAAAACTGGTACCAAGACAGCTTACACAGTGATAGGATGGAAGTTACCTGGATTCCATTTTCTTGTGGTCCGTTTGGACTAATGCAATTTGCGTGCTACCATGTGATCCAAAGAATTGTTGTGTTGTGCCCAAATCATGCTATCCAGCCTTCACATTGGGTATTTCATCATTGTTTCGGAACTGGATGTAGTTTCTGCTGTGTCTCCTCTTTGTAGGCCAAAGTGATGGTACCACTACACTGACATTTGTTTCTGACATTCCACCAGATGGAAGCAACACTGGATTGAATTGACCCTGTGGTCTGAAAATGTTGTACTGACATGTGTCTGTTTAAATGGTAATTTGATGTAGATTTCATTTAATGAGATACGCAATATGGCTCACTCTGATGATGTCCTCCCAACATTTGTTGTCTATTGTGTGAGATCTTGACCAATGTATCCCCTTTGTCCATGTTATGAAGCTCTGCGAGTGAATATGTGACCACTGACACTGTATAACAGAGTCATGTCTTCTTTGCTATGTGCATGACATATTATCAGCCTATGATTTAAACAATGGAATAAAGATGGTGTTAGGCCAGACACTTGAATGTATGTGTTTTATGACATGGTATTCATCCTGATTTGAATATTGTTTTTATACTGTATATCCATGCATTGAGGAGTCCCAATTTATGACATTACTAACTTCACATGGTAATGCCATCAAATACCTATGTGTTTATAATTGTGACAGGAGACAAAGCTTTGGTGACCTGTGTATTTAGTTACGTAAACTATGCAAAAACAGTGCAATTTATACAAAGTATAGTGAGAACATATATGTGCAATCTTCTGCCATGGTGGAAGAAACCATTGTGGTAGAGTCCCAAATTTCTAGAGTTCAAAGTCCAACATACTCCTCACAACAGATGGGGAAACTTGGGCAGGAACAGTCAACAAAGTGAATGTGTGGCACAAACGGGAAGACATTAGGGTTCTGGTGCCTTTCTGGCACTAATGGTGGTCTTGCCAACTTTGGCTCCTGAATTCTTTCAAGGACATCCCCTCTTTCTGGCAGAGGCGGGATCTGGAGCTGCTGATCCAGGTGTACTTGCAGCCATATCCTCCTCTGTCAGAGCCTACCTTCCTGTCGCTGCAGCAGATGCTGATGCTCTGGATGTCTTATGACAAGAGGAAGGGGTAGATAAAAATGCCTGAAGAGGGTGGTGTTTATGTTCCACAGCACCCAAACCAGGGAGGCCACAGTGGTACGGAGGCTGTCCAACTCGGTGCGGACCCCATCCATCTCAGTGCGTAGGCCTGCAAGCTAAGTGCAGGTGCCGGCCACCTCGATCTGCAATCTGACAACCTCCTGGTATGTGGAATTGTGCAGCTCCTTCAATTCCTGCACTTCTGTCATGATCTGGCCCAACAGACTGTGATAGTCTTGGTAGAGTCCAAGGACTTGTGTGACGGCAGCCTGGGTGTCCGTAGTCTCAGAAGGCTCACTCTGAAGGCCCACATTTACCCTCCCACGATGGCTAGCCTCACACTGGGTCCTCGCTCCTAACTGACTGAGGTGGTGGTGGCCATTTGAGAGTCCTGGGTGGGGCGCACTGAAGGGAACTAACTGTGCTAGTTGCACTGGTTGTGGGGCCAGCGGTTAGCTGGGTTGTTGCTGCTGTGGTGGGGTTGTGGACACAGTGATCCCAACTGTTGTCATTTGCCCAGGCTGACAAGATGAGCTAGGATGGTCTTCGACGTCCCACACTTCAGGAGCATTGTCCTCACTGAGTGATTCTTCCTCCTGGGTTGGAGAGGGACTCTGTTGACTCTCCTGCCTCTGCTCAGGTGCAGTGGTGGATTGACCTGTTTATGTTTATTTCGCATGGCTGCCCAAAGGCTTCCCAGCACTAAGAGATAAAGTTTTCGAATTCTGACCCGCAGCGCCTACAAGGGAAACAACAGAGTTTTAAGGCGTTTCCTAAAAGAGGTTTCATTAGGTAGGGTTCTGACATCATATGGGAGGGCATTCCACATCCTTGGCACCAGATGGGCGAAAGATCTGCCTCCCCACCTAGCTCTTTTGACTGTGGGAGTCCTGTTCAGACCTTAAATACCTTGTCGGGGTGTATTTGGACAACAGTTGTCTAAGTTTAAGTGGGCCTTTATTGTTGATGGCCCTACAGGCCAGGCAGAGGGATTTATACTTTATTCTTGTCTCAACCGGCAACCAGTGTAAATGTTTTAGTGAGTCTTTAGCTGATGTGCAGTTGGGATTTTTTTTGTAAAAGTCTCGCTGCTGTGTTTTGCACTACCTGGAGTCTCTTCGTTACATATTTAGGAGCACCCACATAAAGTGAGTTGCCATAGTCCAGGCGCGATACTATAAGAGATTAAAAGACTGTTTTTTTCAAGTGCTCCGGAATCACCTCAATTACTTTCCTTAACATTTTCAGGAGAGAAAAACATATTCCTGACAGCTTCCTAGATTGACAGTCCATCGTGAGTGAGTTTTCTAGCCAGACCCCCCAGATTCTTTACAATTAATTTGGGGGTGGGCGGGTTTCCCATACTTTGGAGCCACTGTGTCATAGGTGCCTTGATAGTAGGATTTCCTCGTATCATAATCTCTGTTTTTTCGCCATTTAATTTGAGATAACTATTTGACATCCAGTTTACTACTCTCTCAAGGCATTACCCAGCTGCTGGTTTTGCATTATCTGTTAGGGATACTGTCAGTTGGGTGTCATCAGCTTATGACACCACTGAGATGCCTGATTCCTGTACTATATGAGCCAGCTGTCGTACATAAACATTAAATAATGTAGGGCTAAAGGAGAATTCCTGTGGGACACCGCATGTAATTGGGAAGTGATCTGAAAAACAGTCCCCCTCCATAACTTGGAAGGAGCTGTCTTCCAAGAAAGAGGCCAGCCAGTCCAAGTCTTTGCCTTGGACTCCTGTTTCCCTTAGTCTTTCTACTAAGGTGGTGTGGTCTATGGTGTCGAATGCTGCACTAAGATATGATAGGAGGATGGCAGCCGATCCACCCTCATCCAATAATGCCAAAAGCTCCTCTGTAACCACCAATAATGCTGATTCTGTACTGTGATAAGCTCTGAAACCCATCTGAGTGGGATACAGTGTGTCATTCATTTCCAGAAAATGTGTCAAAGTATTGTTGACATCCCTCTCTAACAGTTTGCTAATGAAAAGCAAGAGGGAGATTGAACACAGATTGCTAAGAACAGTGGGGTCCATATTACCTTTTTTTTGTAGTGGCCTAATGACCGCATGCTTCCAAGATTTAGGGACCGAAGCCATATCTAAAGATACATTGAGCAGTTCTGTTATGGAAGGTAAAATGGTCTCCAATGGTTTGGCTAGGAAATGGGGGGGGGAGCCGGGTCAATAGGTGACCCAGATTTGGTTGAGAAATGAAGAACATAGTCAATGGAACAATTGAGGTATGCACATCCATGTTGTTTGTGTCAAAAAAGATACTGATTACCTCAGTTGTCTATTTTCTAGGAGGTTGTATTTGATTACTAGGCATGAAGTGACAATCAATTGGTGTATCTGATTTCATCAGAAGTACCTCACATTTGTCCTACTTAAATTGTACATGATGAACTCTGCCCTGTTTATCTGGAGGTAGGGTTGCCACCTTTAAAAGACGAAAATATTGGCCACATTTTAATATTCCACAAAGGCCCAGACATAAACCTTACATCGAACTTTATATAAAATCGCCTGTAATCATTTTTACATGACCTTCCTGTCACTGTTTACTTTAATTATCTCTTAGGAATCATTAAGGCAGCTCTAGAAAGCGTTATAAAGTGCTTTCTTCTTATATTTTCTTTTTAATGTTTATACTGGTAAATGTAAAAAAATCAAGCTTTCAGTAATTTTCCTATTTTTTGTACCGGCCGACACATAAAAATGCTGTTCATGAAAGTAAACAAAGGTTTAAGTGGCAATCCTATCCGGAAGATGTCATTTAAATTCGGCATCTGCTCTTTTGGATTTCTTCTTGGGGTTAGGCAGAGATAGTTTTTAATATGCCTCTTTAGTGGGCGGCTCTAATATTCCTTGACTTAAGTATATACTGAGAACAATCTTACCCAAGGACCCGATTTGTTTACAAACCCCTCTAAATTCACCAAGCAGGATGTAGATTGGGTTAAAAGAGAATTTCTACATTATATGGGAGGAGTCCGAGTATCAGAAACCTAGCGTAAGATTGTATACACTTTTAAAAACTGTTCCCTCAATTGAGCATTACCTTACCTTAGAATTACAATGCTAGGTACAGGTTTGGACGAGAGGGCCCAAATGTACTGTTGACAACTTCTAAGTATGGAAAAGGCTTCTTTAGTGAGGCAGATGCACATTCACAAAAACATTACCCATACACCTATGCAAAATGCTTTGCTATACAGGGAATACCTACCGACTTCTACTATACCCATCCCTAACTGAATCCGCCTTCACTTCCCCTTGAGCTTGACCATCTTTACTGTACAGCACTCACTTTATAAATTTGAGCCAAAAAAACTTTGATTCTTCCAACATGCAAACCTTAAACTTACTGAGGCTGCAAGATAAAATAACTCTTCTCCTTTTAACTGTTTCTCCCCCTAATACCAAACTGCTTAAAAGACTTCTTCTCAAAGGCCTACCAACACCTGCCCCAAGCGACTAAACCGAAACTCCCTAAACAAACCCCTGTGCACTTGACCCAACAATTCAGTCCTAATTCCTCACCTACATACCTGAAGGATCCGGGTGCCATGTTCTAGATCTGCTCTGGAACTTCAGGTCAATAGCTCTTTTTATCAGCATGAAAGCATGAAGGGAGGAGAAATCATTGGCCAATAGATCATTTCAGTTCCAATTTACCATGTCTCCTAAGAATCACAGACTACCAATTAATTTTATTTAGGTTTTTACAAAGCCAAGAACAACTAGACATACAGGCACCTCACGGTGAGGGTGTAGAAATAGATCAGAACTAATACAAAGGCAAATCTAAGGATGAAGTTAAGGCGGTGCAACATGCACAGAATGATTATTTGAAGAATCAGGATACAAAAGATGACTGAGCAGATGTAGAGGTCCCCCTTCATTAGAAGTTTGTGGGTATAAAGCATTAATCTGTCCCTACACTACATTTAGCGTGACATCCCTATATAGCATTGCCCAAGACAAGATCTATTAAGGTGTCAGCGTGTGAAGTCTTCCTATGAAGTCTTTTCACATCAAATGAGTCCAGTAGCATAAAGCTACAGAGCTTGTTATAAGATGTTATCTCTCTCAAGGCAAGGCAGAAGTCCCCGGACACTTTCCCTAACTTCGATACATCAATACCACAGGTAGTATCCCAAGATGCATTGCAGCATCACACCTGCCAGTCAGGCCACCTCCTTGTAGGTGATTTTCTATTAGGCAGCGAAGGTCCCAGGCCTTGATGAGATGACCTTGTTTCCCAGGCTTGCTCCGATGAGAAAGTACAACAGTTCTCCATTATCAATATCAACACTCAGTCAGTCACACAGCTTTATTCGATCTCTTTAAAATGGATCATAAAAGCACAAGTTATCTAAAAATTCCAACACAATATATACACCTATATACACATTTAAAATAAGAATTAAACAGTTGCAGTGATCCGGGTAAATTCATATAAAAAACGTTTATGAAAAAAGCAGTTCAGAATTTAAAATTAATTAATTAGTTGTTGCTACTGAAATGTCATCCCACCTTTTTCCTCTTCCTAAGACAAGCCCACAAAAATGAGGCAACTGAACAGCATACAAATGGATCCGGTAGAGTTTTAAAAAAATATCAACACTCAATGTATCCTCTTCTCCCTAAGTCTTACTCCTAAAACAAAGACATTATTCTAGCTAACAAAGATGAATTTTCTACCTGCAATAGAAACGTGAGAAAAACAAAATCCAACATGCATGTAAAATTCAACTATTAAATCTAATGCGAGAGCTCCCAGGGAAAATGCATTTCAGGCCAACAGAAATCGGCCAACATAAGAGAATAGCACACAGGCTGCACAAAATTACATATAAAATAAACACTTTTACTGAGCACTTCTAAATGAACACGTTACATAAGCACATCAAATGTGTCAACAATTGTCAGCAGCAGGTACGAATTCTACATGTTAAGATTTTCAACTAAACACATCTAGTTTTAACGTTAATTTCTTCAAGTTACATTGGAAAGATCCCTAGCACGTCACCTTTCACATTATTACAGTTCACGTTGTACTGTCCCTGGTTAATACGACAAAGGGTTATATGCGGGTGCGGACTACCCATGATTATGATGCACCCCTACAAATGAAAGAGCAAAATTTGTGCTACCTCAGTCCCCACTTTGATGAAAAGTGTCATCACACCCTCATTACAACTACCTGTAGAAAGATCTGTCCTAATCAGACGTTGTAGGCAGTCTACCCTGTCAAAACTTCTCTAAGTGTTTAAGATTCTAATAGTGACTGTCCTGCAGTCATTCCATCTTCTTTCCCTTTCTCTAAGAGAATTTTCAGCTTGTCTAGATTGATGCCACTTGTAAGCTTCCACTGTGCACAATAGCAAGATGACACAAATCATGATTACGATGTAGCCAAAGATTCCTTTTCTTAAGATCCGCAAACCAACTTCCAACCTTTCCAAAACCGTTTCCATCCTTGTCCCAAATTCCCTCAGTTGCCAAATCATGTATCTCATGATGTATTTCAGTTATGTTACTTATGTACTTCTTCAGATCCTTACTATGGTCTGGGATATAAGTACAGCACTGTTGAGCCTTCAACATGTACATACTCCACCCTCTTTTGCTAATGACATGTCTAAAGCAAGACGGTTTTGCATACCCATAGCTCTTTTCGAAAGCATTTCTTCATCTACAAGTAACACAACTGAGCTGCATTGACTGACAACTTATCTATTATAGTTGAAAACCTTCTCATCTTGACATCATTTAAGACCTATCTCAAACTAGGTATCATTGCTTTAAACACATCTCCTACAATCTCTCCTGTGCTGGAACCACGTTTCTCCCTATGCAGTGTCTTCTCTTCCAAACTCTTTAAATCATCCACATGGTATATCTTAGAAAACATGACAGCCACATAACAAGTGCCATACCAATTGTTCGGCAGTAGGATATATGCATTCTTCCCACACACAAAGTACCACTTGAAGTGCATCCTGGAAGTACTTCATCGAAGAGGCATCAATTAGAATTGTGTGTTCACTGTCCCACAAAGATGGTATCATAGTGTGTTTGTACTTGTCGAATGCTAAACTTCCCTCCCTGTTCCCAATCCAGAACTATTGGACCATAATTTCCCTTATCCTTGTGAGCTAACTCTTCCTTGTTCCATTTAAAAATCTCCTCCCTGCTATCAAGTTTGACTGTTTATCCCCTATGTCTATCTTCTACTAGATCTACAAACTTCTTTTCTATCACGGTTAGTGTACAGGTTAAATTGTGTTTATGTGCGCAAGCAGTATCTAGCATAACAGTAGGTACAAAATGATTTCCCATTCTCTCTTCTTGCTTGTAATCATCATATTTGTTCAGTTGCTTGTAGACTAAAACTTCTGAAAGCACCAAATCATGGTTCGAGAAATAGTGCTCGTAATGACACTTTCCATAAAAATATACTGAGAAGCAAACTACAACTAATGCCATACGTCAAGGACAGGTGATGATACCTAATGCCCTCCTCAAATGAGGCAGGCAATTGCACGCACACATAACAATGTCTCACATCCATGGTATTCACACACTCACACAGCAACTTCGCATAGCATTCAGCGTATAATCACCTTTGGACAAATCTACATGAAATAAGTGACTAGTTTCCTCTATTAAAACACTATCAGATCTTAATGTACCCTTTTTGTGCTAGAGGTGGTAGGTGTGGATGTCCCATGTACTCCCACCCCCTTAACCTCAGCTTTGTGTGAACTTATAGTGGGTATAATGATGACTACAGCTATTACTACGATTACTCCTACAATAAGTGTACCTATTATACATTTGTGCCTACAGTTTGGATTTCCAGTCTCTATTTTTAATTGAGTTTGGATTGTGGCTGTAGGAGGATCAATGCAAATTATCTTTCTCTGCCTCTCACTGTTGCACAATAAAGTTCATAAACAGTTCTTGAAATAGTGGAAATGGTTATCAGTTGATGGCACAATATTTGCACAGCTTGAAAGACTTAGCTAGCCATCTTTCTTCTTCTATGGAAAACTCTCTATTTTTATTCTTCTATCTAGGTTATCTTCTTAAGCAAAAGGATTTTTATTGACACTTCAAAGTTCAATTTACATCACTTTTGAGATCAAAGCCAACTTCTTCAATGACACGTTGAATGCAAAATGCTGCAATCTCCTGACCTGATGGTTAATTTCAAAAGTTTGGAAACATGAGAACTTCCAAACTCAAACTCTGCAAGCCACTCAGTCTTGCTGGATATGGTACAATCAATGTCAGAATCCCATTAGCCTCTACTCCAGGAACTAACAATTCAATATTAATTATCAGTACCGACGTCCTGGTTCTCACTCTCCCCAGCATTTGTTGCAAAGTAGGTCCACTCTGGAGAGGCGTATCTCTGGCACAGTACTCTTGCTCTCCTCGATCTCCTCATGTTCCCTTGAGCTTGTTCGGACTCACTTTGATCGAATTCAGAAGATTCAGATATGTGAGCAAGATCTCTTTCTGGTGCAAGTCTCAAGCTTTGCCTTTTCTGTCTCAACGGCCACAATTCTCTTGTGACCCCAGTCTTCTTTTGCAGCACCCGACCACTTTCCACACAAGTCTCTTTAACTGAATGAGGCTCTATACCGCTCCAAATGTTACGGTCTTCCTCCGAGTCTATACCTGGGCCTTATGTAGTGTGACCCCCCTCAGCTCGACTTGGGGGGTAACCACCCTCTTCAGGAACCCCCACAGCTTGGCTTGCCCTCTCTGGTTGTCTTGCAATCACAGTTAGAGTCACTTCAGGGAGAGGCGCTGTTTCTTCCTGAGGTCCTGTGACTAGTCGGGTGTGTGAGGCATGTATCCAATTCGGCAAACCTCCATACTTCACAGCAGTGTTCGTCAATAAGATCACCTGGAATGGACCTCGCCAACGTGCATCGAGACAGTTCTTCTTCACGTGTTTTCGGACCAGGACCCAATCTCTTGGGCCCAGGTCGTGGTAGAGGTCTTTCGAGGTCAGTGCAGTCGCAGCTTCAACCTGGTGAGACACAGAACGAACCACATCAACCAATCCTTTGCAGTAGTCAAGACCCAACTCATCGGTGATGTTAATTAATGCTGCAGATTGCACTGCAGGCAAGCACATCGCTCTCCCCATGAAAATGTAATGAGGTGCTAGCCCAGTCCTCCTGCCTGGAATGCTGCACAAACTCATCCAAACCAAAGGCAATGCATCAGGCCAGTTCAGAGATGTCTAAGAGCATACCTTCGCTATTCTCGTACTTTGGAGTCCCATTTATTTGCTCCACCATTCCTGACGCTTCTGGCCTGCAGCTACAGTTCATTCTCTGATCAACATTTAAGTCAGTGCACAACAGCTTCATGATCTCACTGTGAAAGTGAGTTCCTCTATCCAACTCTTCTAGACAAATATGCTTTCACCCACCATGAAAAGATGCACACAACAATCAGAATGTATCTCAAACCATTGCACCTAGGCATCTTGACAAAATCCAACTGTATTTCGTTGAAAGGACCTCCTGAACTTCCAATGTTGCTCAAAGCAACCATATTTTTCCTTCCAGCATTCATCTGTTGATATGTGACACATCAATGGCACACTGCATCATCAATCGCACAAAATCTCGGATTGAAACACGTTTGTCTGAACACTCACAACATTGCATCTCTCCCAATATGAACTGCTCCATGAATCTGTCTCACCATAGGACTCAATAAACAATCTGGAAACACTGCTCTACCATTAGTTGAGACCCAAATGTCACCTTCCCTCTTTTCTCATCCTGCTCTGATCCACCTAGCTTGTTCTTGATCAGACGCTTCTCCCTGCAAACGTCTGACCTCATTCCAGGTATCCGCGCTGGCTAGCAACATGCTGAGCTTGGTTCTCTTTGTGCTCTCGCCAGAATATTCCACATTCAAAATATATGCATGAGTTGCACAAAAGCAGGCGACTTCGTCTATATATTAATTTCCCATAGTCACAAAATCTTCTGCCTTCCATTGGGCAGCGCACTTCACGACCGCCACTTACTTTGGTTGCTGCAAGGCTTCCAACAGTTGTCTCACATACTCCCCATTCCTAATGGGAGATCCTGATGACGTTAAGAACCCCCTCTGTGACCATAGCTGTCCGAAGTCATGAACTACACCGAAACTGTACTGGCTATTGGTATAGATGGTGACTTGGATCTGGTCAGAAGCAAGACATGCACAGGACAAAGCAACAATATCAGCTACTTGTATGGAGTATAGTCCCTGAAAACAAGCAGCTTACACAACTCCAGAGATGGTACAGACAGCAAAAGCTGCTCTTAGGTAACCCTCATTATCTCTCGAGCATGAACCATCAACAAAAAGGATTTGGTTAGAGTCAGGCAGTGGATCTTTGACAATGCAGGTCTCGGTTTGGTGCAAAGTTCAGTCATATCCAAACAGTTATGGTCCTCACAATCTTCCCCATCAGCATTTGGAATAGGCAACAAGGTAGCATGATTTAAAACGGAACACCACTTCAGTGTGATGTTCTCAACGGCCAGCAAAATCTGCTCGTACCTTGTCAGCCTATTATTCATCAAATGATGTGTCTTGGTTCTTGTCATCAGATGCTCAGTTTGAAACATATACAATAAGAGGATGACCCATCACAATACTTTCACACCTTTCTGTGCTGACACCTGTTGCAGCAATGGATCTGAGACATCCTGGCAATGCTAAAGCTACAGGATCTAATGTAGCTGAGCAGTAGGCCATTGGTCTACGGACACCCCGATGTGTCTGGGTGAGTACAGATGGAGCACATACCTTCCTCTTGCAGCAGAATAGTGAAAATGGTTTGTTGTAATCAGGCATTCACAGAGCTGTACCATGACAAAGGCACGCTCCAAGAAGGCCACCAAGCAATCGTTATCCCAAGGTATCAGATCACTCACATTCTTGTGCATCAACCTCTGTCAGGGCTTCGCCTCAAATGAGAAATTTGGGATCCATTGTCGGCAGTAGCCAACCATTCCCAAAAACATCCTGACTTCCTTTTGAGTGGTAGGAGAATTTGTTTTCATGATCGCCTCAATGTGGTCAGGTGACATCTTTCCCTTGCCTTTTTTGATACGATGACCAAAGTACTGAACTTCAGTTATGCAGTAATGAAGCTTGCTCGGTCCATGTTCTAGATCTGCTCTGGAACCTCGGGTCAATGGCCCTTTATATCAGCAAGAAAGTATGGAGGGGAGAAAAAAATCATTAGCCAATCAATCATTTCAGTTCCAATCTACCATGACTCCTAAGAATCACAGACTCCCAATTAAGTTTATTTAGTTTGTTACAAAGCCAGGAACAGCTGGACATACAGGCACCTCAAGGTGAGGGTGTAGAAATGCATTGGATCTAATACAAAAGCAAATCTACGGATGAAGTTAAGGCAGTGCAACATGCACAGAATTATTAGTTCAAGAATAAATATACAAAAAATGACTGAGCAGATGTTGAGGTTCCCCTTCATTGGAAGTTCATTGGTATAAAGAATGTATCTGTCCCGACACTACCACCACCATGACATCCCTACATAGCATTTCCCAAGGCAAGATCCTTTAAGGCGTCAGCGTGTGAAGTCTTCCTAAGATGTCTCTTCACATCAGATGAGTCAAGTAGCATGAAGCTACAAAGCTTGTTCTAAAATGTTCATACTCTCAAGGCAAGGCAGAAGTCCCCGGACACTTTTCCTAACTTCGATACATCTGTTAGATGTAAAATTCCCTTCCCTTTCATTCATCTGCCATGGTGATTTAAGTTAGTAGTGTGTGGCTAAATTAATATGTATTGATGTTTCGTTTTGCGGCCTGCTAAAATTACGCCTGCAATATAAAGGTCTTGTTGACTAATGTACCTCCATATTGGATTTCGTAATGCTTGCTGGAGTGTCTGCTTTGGGTTCATGTTAGGCCCAGAACTGAAATCGCCTGCCTCAGCAGAACATTGTATTTCGTTATATTTTCTGTTCAAGCCCAAGGTTGCAGCCCGACTTGCTAATGAGAACGAGACAGTTTCACATTCCATTGTATGCACTTAATTCTGCTCCCACATTGGGAGATGTTGGGTTTCTTCACAGCGGCCTTAGCCACCGATAACGCGTCCCACTGGCAGTTGCTAAGATGATCTCTCTGTGCCTCCTTTGTTCGAGTCTGGCTCCAGCAGGTAATTTTCCACAAGTGGGCGTGGCCAAATCCACCTGTAGGGTTTATCATGTACTAGCAAATGCTGGGGTGTCAGTCCTCCTCAGGGATCATCTTCGGGTGTAGGTCTGACTGGGCTCTTTCTGCAGAGAATTACTAATAAAGCCTGTTTATATTCTCTACTGTCTGACCGACTCTTCACTTGGGAAGGCATAGCGGGTGGTTGTGTATATAACCCGTGAGGCCCTTGGAGGGTCCGTCCTTCACATCAATGCCACAGGTAGTATCCCAAGATGCATTGCAGCATCATACCATTAGGCAGTGATGCTCCCAGGCCATGGCATGATGATGATGACCTTGATTCCCAGGCTTGCTCCGATGAAAAAGTACAACAGTTCTCCAGTATCAGTATCAACGCTCAATGTATCTTCTTCTCCCTAAACCTAACTCCTAAAACAAAGACTTTATTCTAGCTAACCAGGATGAGTTTTCCACCTGCAACAAAAATTTTAGAAAGAGCAAATCCAACATGCAAATGAAATTCAACGATTAAATCTAATGTGAGACCTCCCAAGGAAAATGCATTTCAGGCCTACAGAAATTAGCCAACATAAGAGAATAGCACACAGACTTAAAAAAATTACAAATAAAATAAACACCTTTACTGAGCACTTCAATATTAACACAATACATAAGCACATCAAATGTGTGGATAATTATCAGCAGCAGGTACAAATTCTATACGTTAATATTTTCAACTAAACACATTCAATGTTAATTTCTTCAAGTTACATTAGAATCATCCCTAACGATCACCATTCACATTATTACAGGTCATGTTCTACTGTCCCAGGTTAATACAACAAAGGAATATATCCGGGTGCGGAGTACCCATAAATATGATGCACCCCTACAAATGAAAGAGCAAAATTTGTGCTACATCGTACCCGTCTGCCAACTCCCCCATTACTCCACTTGCCATGGGAGGGCAGGCAGGAATAGATTGCCTCTCCTCTCCCTAACTGACTGTGGTACCAGCCACCGTGCAAGACCTAAAATATTGGATGGTAGCCCAACCTGTCCCAATACCTAAAGACACCCAGAGTCCAATGTAGCCCATAAGGCGGTGTCAGTCCACCTTGAACATAACCAATCGCCCAAAACCTCCCGGGGGGCATAACTCATATTGTATGCCGCAAAGCCCCAACTAGGCGAGATGGCAGAGGTGTACTGCTGGCAACTTCTAGGTGTGCAAAAGGCCACTTGCTTTACTTGCTCTTCCCCATCCATTCCTCCCCTGCCCCTATTCTAAATAAATGTGTTCCATACTCTTCAGCTGGCATCCCCATTCACTGCAACGCTTTACGCAGAACATGCAAGAGCTGGTAAGTTGACACCAGAGATCCATTGCCATGGAGAAAAGCCAGCCTGTGCCTGCTTCCTGCCAGACCTTCCAAGTGACCCAACCAAAATACCAGGCAAATTAACTCACATGCCTGTGGCCGCACCATGCTATTGCCCGCTTCCCCTTCTGATCAGCCTTAGTTCTTTGAATCTGCACATGATCACCCCCTTGCCCTACTTGCACCTCTGACCAACATAGCCCACTCTCCTGCTTCTTTCTGCTCCGACAACCTAAAGACTCCCAAAAAACATGAAACACCTAGGGCATAAAAATAAGACCACTTCTCCACTGCTGGCGCACACAGTTGGCAACACCTCCACTGCTCTGCCAAAAACGACAACAGCAAAGGCCACCTTTTCTTCCCTCCATGACCGGCTTCCTGTGCCCATCCTTCCAATAATTGGGTATCCATTTCCCTATCCGACACTGCACAACCCCACAAAAGCTTTCACACAAAAGCAATGCCCAAAAATGTTGCAGGCGATGGTCACTTTTGACCAACCTTTTTCAACCATCAACATGATAAAATTAACAAAATCCTCCTGTTGCTGTCCTGATGTACCATCCCTGCTCCTCCGCCTCCCTCATGATGTCAGAAATTCCCTGCATGCTCGTCCACATGCCCGTCACTTCAAAAATGCTAAATACCCCATTTCCAATTTCAGCATCCTTTTTCTCCTGCTCTCCACAAGGCTACTGGCATCACAGTCCTGTCCACGTCTGTTCCCAATGCACGCCCAGAGAATATCTGCTACTTAAAGTGAGACAGAGTATCCACAATGTTATTATCTTGCCCCGGAACGTGCTGTACCCTAAAACAAATATACAGGTGCAAACATGTCAATATGAACACTATTAACAACTGGACATCACTCTCTGACTGCCGATTCACTACCTGCACCACTGCCATGTTATCCACATTGAACAACACCTTCTTATTAGCAAACTCTCCTTCCCACAGGGCCAGAGCCCCCAACAATGGGAACAACTCCAGGAAAGCAATGCTCCTCCCTCAGTGTTTCCATGCTTCGAGCCATTTTTCTGCACACTAATGTCCTTGCCATTAAAGGTCAAAACTCACCACACCTGCAGCATCAGAGAAAACTTTCATCCTTCACTCGACTCCCTCACCCAATCCCTCCACTCAATTGAATTCAGTCAAAAATTTCTGCCACATGCGCAAGCCCTCCTTGACTCTTGCATTCAAATGCAGCCTTTAGTGGGGCAAAGACAGACCCAACAATGCCAAACCCAAATGCTGATTAAAAAGCCTGCTTCCCATTTTTCTGTGTCAATTTCCATGCTCAAAAATGTCAAAACACTAGCTGGCCACACTGTGTTTTCTTCCACTAGGGGCAACCCAACATCCGCAATGAGCTCACTAAAACTTACGAGCATCCTTTGGCAGTCCATAGAACCATGAGGACCCACAAAGAAGTCATCCAGATAGTGTGTCACCGCATCAAAACTGGACACTGGCGTGAAGAGCCATTGCTAAAACCAACTTAATTTCTTAAACAAGGCACAATAAATCAAGCAGCCCATGGGCAATGCTTTATCCACATACCATTTTCCTCCTAACTGTATACCCAACAGCTCAAAATCCAGCTGATGCACAGGCAATAACATGAAAGCTGACTTGATGTTACTCTTTGCCATTTTCACCCCCAGGCCTGCCTTCTTCACCAACTCCAGTGCCACATCGATTGAGGAATAGGAGACTTTGGAAAGCTCCTCAGAGATGAAGGACCAGATGTACTACGCCCAAAATAGCACCTTGCAAATTGCGAGTTTTTGCCAACTCGCAATTTGCAAGGCGCTATTTTGGATGTACAACAGTGTGTAACACACTGTTTGCGATTCCCAATGGGGTCGCAAATTGAGAGGCTCATGAATATTAATGAGCCTCTCACAATTTGCGACCCCATTGGGAATAGCAGGCCCATCCAGGAATGGTGGTCTGCTGGGCTCAGCAGACCACCATGTCTGGGACTGCTTTTAAATAAAGCAGTTTTTTTTATAAATGCAGCCAGTTTTCCTTAAAGGAAAAAGGGATGCATTTAAAACAGAAAAAAATGAAACATTTTCATCCCTGGGACCACTGCCTGCCCTCACAAAATATTTTCCAATGCATTTGCAACGGGGAAGGGGTCCCCTGGGGACCCCTTCCTTTTTGCGAGTGCATTGCCACCCTCTTGAACAGGGTGATATTTTGCAAGTATTTTGCGCCCGCAATTGCGGACACAAAACATTCATACATGGGCTTGCGCACGCTATTAGGAAGGGAATGCCCCTTCCTAATAGCGAGTTGCAAAACCTATTTAGCGAGTCGTAAATAAATTGCGACTCGCTAAATAGGCTTTGTACATGGCCCATGCTGTTTTTGCATGCGCAAACGGGTTCGCAAATATTTTTGGATTAATCATTGTCATACCATATTGTTTGTACATTTACAATAGTCATTTGGTAATTTTAGATGTTGAAAATTAAATACATCACAGAAACATACATTCTTAATATATATGAAATAATATATTTCATATTTTGTGATAATATAGTATTTAGCATATATTTTACATGTTTTGTACATTTTTTGTACATTTTTATATTATTTATTCATAATAAAAATATATATTTAATTTTGGGGATTTTGTTTTAGAATTCCCCATTCTTGTCTATAGGGAGGTTGTCGTTTTTTTCATTTTTATTACGCGGCCATCTTTATTTTCTATTTGCTCACTTTCCAGTCTATCTATTTTTTTTTTAGGTCATTTTGGAAGACAGAACTTTGCGATTGGGAGCTGTGTTTAGTCGCTTAAGGTATGTTTGTTTTAATTTACTTTCAAGGTAATGTTAGGGTAGGGTGAAGCTAGTGGTAGTGAAGTTAGACTTGTTAGAGTGTTAAATGTTCTTTTTTTGTGTAGTATAATGTTCTTTTGGTAGTTTAGTGTTTGATGTGTTTGACATAGTTTTAGTAGTAGAGTGTTATATAGTGCTAGTTATGTGATATTTAATTATGCTATGTTGTATTAAATGGTGTAATTAATGAGTGTGGGTTTATATGTGCTTCTGTGGAAGGGTGTTGTTTTTTATTTTTGCGGGTTTCCAGATTCGATACACTATGGTGGTGAAGACGCATGGTTTTTTTAAAAAGGAAAATGTATTTAGTTTTTTTGCAACTAATTACTTTTTACATTTCCTTTTATTTTTTTGGGTTTGTTGAAGTGTTTTTTTTTTAACTAATTTTTGGGTATTTGAGGATTGTGTTACTGGAGCCTTTTGCACAGTTGGATTTTTACATTTTTTGGGGCCTTCTTTTTTCATGACTTTGTAGTTCGTTTTAAATACTATGGATTTGTTTGTTTTTGAGGACCATCTACTGCTACAAAACTGTAAGTTATTTTTAATTATTATGGGTGGGAAATGTTTTTAATTAACTTTTTGTTATTGGTGATTACTTCTTGCTTTTTTATTTTAATAATTATATTATGCCATGTATTTTTATATATGTCTTTATTTATTAAATGATATAATTATTAATTTAAAAAAGAATGGAAATATGTTGTTTGATTGTTTTGTAATTTTTGCTTCATGGTGTTTGCTATTCTCTTATTTTTAAAGTATAGATTTTGCTATTATATCTAGATATTCTAGTCCTATTGTCTTTGGGTAGAACCGTAGAATCTAGTTTTGTACTGTAGGTAGTTGTACATTGTTTATGTTTGTTTACTAAGTTTAGGACCTATTTTAGTTAGGGATTGTTCTAGCCTTAACTCTTGGTAACTGTTTTTTTTTATGGCTTCTATTAGTTTGTGAAAAGTTGGTTGTACTTTTCCTATTGTGGCTTGGAACGCATTATATAACTCAACAACAAGAGAGGGAGGGAAGCTACTGGAGCCACGCTTAATCCCCCTGGATTTTATGGATCAAACAACTAAAGAGTGTATCCTGAAATTAGAATGGACTAGCAAAAGGATGCTCACTGTGTTTTAAAAGAACCCTCACTCACCAACCTAGTTGGTGACATACTTCATCATTGGGTTCCCACCAGAGAGGCCCTGGAGTAATCTGCTCGATCACCGTCCAGTGGAGGTCATTCACAGTTTGTTGAGTTTGAGCAAAATGCTCAGTCAGTTTAGTGATGTTCTTTTTGCAACGGATGTTGCTCCGGTGTTCCACGATACGTTGCTTAATTAACGGTGATCGAGCAGATTACTCCAGGGAACAGATCAGCCAATGTTCTGTTTGAAAAGGAGCAGAGATGGATTTATCGCCTATCTACCAACAAATGGGGTTTTAATGATAATATCCCATGGGGCTCTGTACTTAGGCGATAAAAATATATATAAAATGTATATTCTTTACTCAGCACAGGTATATTATGTCCGTTTTTATCATGATCAGACTTAGCCTGACGGGTATCCCGTTTAGAACCAAGTCGCATCTTAATTCAGTCGATTGGGTACTATCACCTACCCCACCTCCATCTCCCATCGTCCCTATGGCTATAAAACTGACAACACAATGTCCAAGCATACATTAGTGGCACCCGCTCATCCCTCGCTAGGAAACCACCCCTAGGACCAACTGCCCCCTGAACAACCTGGGTAATTATCCCTCCCATACTTTATTAGCCAGTGAATGTCAAACAAGGAGGTCCCTAAGCTCCTCTATGACCAGCTAAGTTTGCAAATTAAACCAGACACCCCACGTTCAGGTATTTTCTTTTAAATCTGGCATTTTCTAATGAGGACACTTTTTCCACTTTCAATACTACTAGAACTTTACGTCTAAAACAACGGTGTATTAGTAACACGCACGTCATTGATATAGACGCGGACAAAAGGTTAGCGTTCTAGCCTTTTTTCCTTCCAGCAGCAGCCTCACGTTTTCTAACGTCATTGCGCCAGCGCAACACACACTTCTGCATTAGCTGGCATCTTCCTATATTATACCTCCGTGTTGTTGAACCCGGTACCATTCGAGGCCGCATGAGGGTAAAGGCAGGTGTCCAGCGGGCGGAAGACTTTGACGCAGTAAGTCAATGGTTGTGGTCCACTATCTACTCTTATGGTTAGAGTGGGGGTTTGTTTTTAAATACTTTTTAATACTTTACGTTTGTTTACCTAGAGTGTGACTACAAGTCCCGCCCCCCACCAGGACTCATGTTGTGAGGTTTACTCTGACTTCACGTAAGCTCTAAAGTTTTGTCACACCCTCTT
Organism: Triturus cristatus; assembly: GCF_964204655.1. Taxonomy (NCBI): domain Eukaryota; kingdom Metazoa; phylum Chordata; class Amphibia; order Caudata; family Salamandridae; genus Triturus; species Triturus cristatus. Next base: position 319,324,729 of record NC_140588.1, read on the forward strand.
TCTGTTCAACACAATTAGTTTTTTCGTATGATAAGCCCTTCGTTCTTCCATATGCACTAAGCCTGCCATCGCCTCCTTTACTTAGGATCTATTCTCCTTCTGAGTTCCTGTTGACGGCACTTTCCAAATCGATTTTGTCATTTCTCTAACCTTAAAGGGATCAGTTTACGAAATAGGTCCATCTAAATTTATAGGTTATTTCTACCTCTTATATTTTAAGAGCGCTTTTGTGAGTTTGTTGATGTGAAGTTGATTCATCACTAGACGGTGACATTGCCAATTACTGTATACTTGCTAGCAGATCCGCACCACTGTTATTTTGAGAGCACTTCATATGGCATGCATGAGAGCTATCGAGTACACACCATCAAATAGAGCATGCCTCTTAATCATCTTATGTGTTATGAATTACCATGTTCGCATGTCTCGCTCTCTCTTTGTTTTTACAGAGATCAAAGCTTTCAGAAGTCCTGAAGGCAGTATAAGAACTGTGAGTTTAAGCGGTTCCATGCTCCACAGGTTAGGGTGTGCCTTAGCGTGCACACACCGCCGAAGTAGTCCTCCAAGGTCCTGACGAATGCTTCGCTTAACATTTTTAGAAGCAGAAACATGTTGACCATTTCCACAATTCCCAGGATGCAACTGGCCTATTAAAACCAGTTTCTACGCATCCGACACACCTTTTAACTGTGTCCAGTTTTCCACCATTAAAATTGTTGCTGGATAAAATTGCGACACCATTTTAACCTCACCTTTTACACTATTCACTATTTGCACTGTCTTCACAAAACCCAGCTCCGCTGTAATTCAGGCGTTGCAGCACACCGGAGAGGCACTCGGCCTCTCTGGTGGGAACCCAATGATGAAGCATGTCACCAACTAGGTTGGTGAGTGAGGGTTCTTTTAAAACACAGTGAGCACCCTTTTTGCTAGTCCATTCTAATTTCAGGATACACTCTTTAGTTGTTTGATCCTTGGAAGGCATTATGCCATCCTTCCACTGCATTATTTGTTTTAGCTTTTTGTGCTAGGGTGCTTTCATGGACATTCTATCAGGAGATGATGAATTTGGGTTTTCTTTGGTGCCCTGATCTATGTAGTCTTCCTACCCAGGTGTCTTTAAAGTAGTCAAGAAAGGGTGTTAGTTTTGCTTTGTTGGTTTGGTAGAAAGGAATTTTGATAAGTATATTATAGTGGTTTGCTACTTCTATTGTTGTTACATAGGCCAGGGCTATTAGTTTTTTTATGTGGTATACAAAGTTGCTGTCAGTTGCATATTCTATGCTTAGGGTTGATTTTTGGAGATGTCTCCATATATTTTGGTTGAAATGATAATAGCAACCTTGTATTGCTGTATGTGGATATATTTTTAAAATTGCTTGGATCATTGTTTGTTTGAAATCTATGATTATTTTATGTGAGAACTGGTTTTCTGTTTGTTGTATATTATTGTAAGGCGTTCTATATAGGTAGTATTTTGTTTGTTGGGGAGTTAGGCATATACAAAAGGGATGTTAGTTTCTTCATATTCGCCATGGATGGTATAAAGTTGATAAAATGGTTTAGGACAGACGTTTAGGGGCATATTCTCAAGGACCTATTGCCGAGTTAGCGGCACTTTATCGCCTCCAAATTGGCGATAAATTCACCGCTCTCACATACGCGCCTGTGCTGGAGCAGAGTTTTCTGTTGAAAATGTATCGAGTTTTAAGCTCCAGTTTTGTCTATATGTTATGATTAAAATTACTAATTTGTAATCACTAATAAATAGTTTGTTTTGTTAAAAGTCTAAATTAATCAACATTACTAATGAGAGAAACTACACGTGGGAATGCATATATGTTGCTTATTAATATGCGCAGTTTAATTAAATGAGTTTCGCAGAAGTGCTATTTGTTTCGAGTTTGCGCTTTTAAAATAACGTGTGCTAATGCTTTTTTGTGTTGCAGACAGCTAGGTAATTACATACACATAAGGGTATTAGTGGGGATTAACACTGTACAATCATTATGATGTGGTAACGTTGTTTTGTGTTTCTTTTAATTAAGATGGTTCGTTTTGGCCTAAACAAAGATGGCTGCTATTTACAGCCTGCGCTCGAGTGATTGAATTTTGACGAGAGGCCTTGCTGAACATGGTTGAAAGTCACCTGACCACAGCCTCTGCCGGAATTAAAAGTTTCCGTGAGGACAGCAGCTCTGGGCATGTTTCCAATTGTCCTTGGAAGGAGAATAAAGCCACAATGAACAATGATAAATCTGCGGTGGCTCTGCTATGGTACCAAGGAAGAGCATTTACAAATGTATCGCTTGTAAACTCGAGTTTCCTTCTTCCGTGTTTTTATTTTTGTGATTTTTTCTGAGCGGAGGTTTTCCAAATGTTACCAAGTGACATCCTTTCCTGCTCGCACTGCTCAGCGGCTCAACGGATATTCAGAATTTGTTTGTAACTTTTATTTCGATAGTTTTGGTATAAATATACTAGACTAGGGAGGGTCCGTGTTCTTTGCGGTCATTACATTTTGGATTTTTGATGCCACTTCTTCCTGAACCTATGCTGAGGACGGCAGCTCGAGAGACTTTACCGAGAGACCTGTCCTGACCCATTTAGCTAGAATAGGTAACTATGAGAATAATGATTTTGCTATTGATTGACTTTCATTTGAACTAATTTAGATAAATAAGCATTTGTTTGAATTCCAGTGTCGGGTGGTTATTTCTTTGTCATTTATTGAGTTTCAAATGTATTTCCTATGTTTAAAATCATGACTCAGGACAATTTCTTTATGGTCGCATTGACCTCGTTTAGATGCAGATTGGTTTAGGTTTCTCTCCTATATTCAGTGTGGATAGAGTAATAGTGTGAATTTTAGTGTGATGGGCCCTAGCGTATGATGAGTGTATGTGCGTGCGACTGTGGATTTACTCTGTCCGTGGAAGTAGGGAGATTTTATATGCGCCGATCTGCAGCACATGTCTCAGAGACAGTGGCTCTTTACGCGCATGCTCTTATCGGTCTTGTGTTCGCGCGTTTACACTACATTCAGCCCGAGTAGGTGATTCGGCATGAAGGACACGGGGCTTCCTTTTTAAACGCAAACACTTCCTGGTCCCGGTATCTCCGGCTTCAGGCTCACTGAAGCGCCGGCGTACCGACGGACAGGTAGGCTTGTCTTTTGTTCCCTTGATTGTCATTTCGTTAGAGCCTGGTGTACTCTACTTTTATGTTATTTTTACATTCTTACAGACTGGTGTGTCCGATTTCTCAAGTAACCTGGTTTGTTTCATGTATTATAACACAGTTTGTGTTCTATTGGTGTCTTGATCCTGTGCCCTGATTACACTGTTTTAGAACGCATGGCATCATGTCTTGATGTGGGGTCCCCTAGCACCATGGCTGGTATTTTTGGTATTTTTGCCACTTTGTCCATTTATATTAATCATGGTTGCACCCTTTGTCCAGTCCTGAGAGTCCCATTTTTAAAGGAGTCATTCATTCCCAGTTCTGTCATTGTATTTTGGATGTCTTATATCTCTGGGAGGCTCTTCTGAAGGGTTACAATTTACTGATATTTACCTCCCCTTCAGGATTGAGACTATCCCTACTAATTATTGATCACCTCATCCTTTATAGAGCGGTGCTCCTTTCCTGAGCGGTTGCCAGGTAGAGGTGTGGCGACTTACCCAGTATTCACGGGTAAGTTGATTTCCACTTTTTTCCTTCTTGTATTTGAGAATGATTGTTTGAAACGACACTTATTCTGACATTTTGCTTTTTGGGCTTTTTTAGGTATTTCACATCGTTCATGAACGTATCGAAAGAACGTAAACCTATAGTATCCTTTACTTGGGTTTATTTGCACGCAGTAGCTGTCTATGTCCTGATGAAAGCCATGCCTTTTTAGAGGCGTTATGGCTGAAACATGTTGACAAGTTATTTCACTACCACAGTCTCAAATATTTTCTGACTGTTGGTGTATCATCATTTTAATGCTAGCCAAGCACGTATTACGAATAAAGTTGTGTCTCACGCTCTTGAACTAGTTTTAAAACTTCACTTGCACTCACTATTATATTTTCTTTGCGCTGCGCTCTCACTCACTCCATTAGCACTTCATTTGTGGATTTAGTATATCCTGATATCTTATTAATTAAAACATCCCTGAGCTCCTCCCTCACAGTGAGGGAGTTGTAGCCCCCAGAGGAACTAGGTGTTTCCTCTGGGTTGGAGAATCCCATATGATGAAGCATGTCACCTTTGGTGAGTGAGGGATTTCGTCCTATTAAGGGATATGCCCATTTAGTTATGTAGGTGCTGTTTCACTCTCAAATTTCTATTTACATTTTTTGATTGGATTTTGTTATAGTGGCTCTTCACACTTTTCAGACACGATACAGACCCCAGGGTTTCATACTGTTTCTTATTGATAAATTCATCGCACCATTCACAGCCGATATCACCAAATTTCCTGCGATAGCAGCCACAAAAAACATCGCCACAGATGACACCGGCAACTAACACTAATGAGATGCAGAGTATAAGTATAAAGAAGCTTATTAAGCGCTCGAATGCCATAAGGCGTCTTGGCGCTGGAGTGTGTGATGTCAATGGAAAGTGGAGCAAGTCGCTAATGAGTGTTGAACAGCTGAAACTTCAGGGCCTTCCTAAAAGAGGAAAGATTCTGTTGAAGTCGCATAGCCACTGGTAACTTGTTCCATAGTTTAATTGCACAGCTGGCAAATGAGTGACCTCCCCATCTTGCCAGTCTGTATCTGGGGGTGCAAATAAGCCCAAGATTGGCCGAGCGCAAGTTACGAGAAGGAGTGTAAGGCCTAAACCTATCCTTCCCATCAATTGCACCCCCACAAAACCGTGCCCTTTGCACCAGACAGAGCGCCTTAAACTCAATTCTCTGCTGGACCGGAAGCCAGTGTAGAGACCTTCTTCCCTTCGAAGTAGGAGGGCCCCTAGGTAGATTTAAAATAACACGGACAGCAGCATTTTGCAGTGACAGGATCTTGCTGACCTGGTACTTATCAATACCCAGGAACATAGCATTGCAATAGTCCAATCTGGAGATAAAGAGAGCAGCCATTACCGCCTTCTGCAGCGCTTGAGGAAGGAAAGGAAAAACTTTTTGCAGCGTTTTGAGCAGAAGAAACCAGGAAGAGGTTAAACTATTGACCTGGACTGACATGTTCAGCTTATCGTCAAAAATCACCCCCAGGTTCCTCACCTTAGCAACCGGTAGAGGACACTGCCCGGCCTCAGGTGGCCACCATAGAGCACTCCACAATGGGCAGCCCCTGCCAAATTCCATGACTTCTGTCTTCTCGGTGTTTATCTTTAGGAAGCTCTGGTGCATCCACACCATAACATCCTTTAGACAGGCATGAAATCTAGCCGCAGCTAGCTCTGGTCTGTCAGATACTGATATCACCAATTGCGAATCATCAGCATAGGACATAAGGGTAAAGCCATGTTTCCTGACTACTCTGGCCAATTGCCTGACATACACATTGAAAAGGGTAGGGGAGAGAGCTGAGCCCTGTGGGACGCCGCAGGGCAGGGTAAAATTACCCGATTGTAAGCCCGCCCAATTCAGGCTCTGCTTTCTGTCGTCCAAAAACGAGGAAAGGAGGGCCAGGGCCCGCTCAGTAATCCCTACCTCTTTTAGTCGCTGTACCAATACCGCATGAATAACGGTATCGAAAGCGGCAGACAAGTCAAGGAGGACAAGAATTGCCCTCCCTCCTCCATCAACCGGTGCCCGAATTCCCTCAGCTGCAGTAATAAGGGCCGCCTCCATAGAGTGTTTAGGCCGGAAGCCATGCTGGGACCGGTCAAGCAGGCCATGTATGTCTAGGTAGTCAGTTAGACTTATATTTATAGCTCTTTCCATTACTTTGGCTACCAACGGTAGGCCCGAGATAGGTCGGTAGTTTTTGAATTCTGCCGGCTCCAATGAGGCTTTCTTGAGAATAGAGCTGATGCTTGCCCTCTTCCAGGCAGCCGGATAGGTCCCAGCAGCCAGAACTTGATTGATCAAGGACATGAGGGTGGAACCGATCATTTCCGCCGCCAAATGCATGGTTAGTGGGGGACAAGGATCGGTGGCTGACGCTGATTTAATAGATCTTAAAATATCTATTACCACCTCCTTAGACAGGGAACCAAAGGAAGTGAGACTACACAACAGGTTCTCCTCCTCACATGGTGTCTGCTGCTTACCTAATGCAGATATTAGGTTTGATGAGATGGCCAGGTCCTCATATATTGTCTGCACCTTGTTTTGAAAGAAGACTGCCAACTGATCACAAAAGGCCAGGTCGGGACTGAGCAAATTGGCCTGCTGGGGTTTGGCCAGAAAAGACATAGATTTAAAAAGTTTGTTGGCAGAGTTGCCGGCGTCCAAAATTTTCCGGGTGAAATAAGCTTTTTTTGTAGTCAGAATGGCCTGTTTATAATTGTTCAAGGCACCATTGTAGGCTGCCTTGCTGACCCTGCTATAATCCACTCTCCATTGTCGCTCGAGCCTTCTGCACTCTACTTTTAGCTTTTTAAGCTCAGGTCCATACCAAGGGGCACCCGGTGGACGTCTGTTAAGTGTAGCAACCTGTACGGGGGTGACACGATTGATTGCTCCCAGGATCCAGTCATTAAACTGAGTTGCTGCCACCTTGTTGTTGCTATCTAAAATTGGAGGGGAATGGTCAAGGGCAGCCGTTAGGTCAGCACAGGTTATCTTATTCCATCGCCTAAACGAGATCTTAGCGGGTTTGTGGGGAGCACCCCCTGCCATTGACTTAACCCTAACCTCAAAAAATACTGCTCTATGGTCAGAGTAGGCGTTCCTGAGAAAAAAGCCGCAACAGCACCACTTCGCAACATTCTCAACAACCAGCGAGATCGGCGATAAGATCACAAAACATGAGATAAGGTGCGTTAGCAGCAGGGATTCAACACCTGCTCTTACCTGGTGTTAAGTCAGACGACACCCTGCACCATAAAGGGAGCCCAGCCCAGAGACACACCTGCAGAATGACAGATGCCATTGAGCCACTCATCATGCAGCTTGGAGCCCCAAGAGGGCCACAACACCCACACCAACCACCCCCAGGACCCCCCCTCGGACAAAGTGATATCACATCAACTGCACGAAATCCAGAACAAAACAATTCGCCTGATGTCACACAATCACAACAATCAACAAACATGCGTGGTCAGAAAAAGGCATTTCAGTCATTCATCTTTTAATTTCAAAACAAAACAATTTATTCAAATTAAACCAAATACAACTATGTGGAAGAGTCATGGCATGTCTTCTCTGGACAATCTGTAAGTCACAGCCCGCATGACAAAATTTAAAGATAAGAAGGTGTGTTATGTGCTCATCCCAGGACAGAGAGAGAGAGAGCATGAAAGGGAGATAGAGAGAGTGAAAGGGAGAGAGGGAGAGAGAGAGAGAGAGAGAAAGAGAGAGAAAGAGAAGGAGAGCGAGAGCGAGAAAGAGAGCAAGAAAGAGAGAGAAAGAAGGAGAGTGAGAAAGAGAACGAGAAAGAAAGCGAAGGAGAAGGAGAGAGAGAAAGAGAGAGAAAGAGAAGGAGAGCGAGAAAGAGAGCAAGAAAGAGTGTGAAAGAGAAGGAGAGCGAGAAAGAGAGCAATAGAGGAGAGAGAGAAAGAGAAGGAGAGCGAGAAAGAGAGCGAGAAAGAGAGCGAAAGAGAAGGAGAGCGAGAAAGAGAGCGAAAGAGAAGGAGAGCGAGAAAGAGAAGGAGAGAGAAAGTGAGAGAGACAGAGTGAGGAAGAGAGCGAGAAAGAGCGAGACAGCGAAAGGGGGAGAGGGAGAGAGTGTGCCGACACTGCGGACCCAGGCCTCACTGCTCACCTGCTGCCATCGGTGTGTTTCCAACCACGTGCCAGTACACACTGCAGTCCACCAGGTCCTTCATCTGAAACAGATTACCGAATCATGAATGGCGGAGTCTACATCATTGCACACGCAATCAGCGCTTGCCCACACCTGCGCACACAGTCTGCTGCACACCAGCCCCTCCCGCCGCCCAGCAGTTATTGGCCGCCCCTGGGCAACCGGGCCTCACTGCTCAGCTTCCGCCAATGGCGTGTTTCCAAGAGGGCCCCCCAGGTGCCGGTGCAAGCTCCAAGCCCGGGTCCCTCGACCTTGGCAGCCTCCACATAATGCAGCCCGCACAATGTGCCACAAGGTCACACAACTTATTCTGGGTCTTGATTAAATAATGGCAGTGATCACATCAGTGCACAGGGCATCATCGCAGGCTGCACACCCGCTCAGCACTTACGGTGCCCCTACTTCTGTGCATCGAAAGTCACCGTCCCGTGGTGGTAGGCCCGTGCAGGCCGCAGTGCATCTGGTGCCACCAACTCAGTGCAACGCAAGTCATGGACCCTTTATGATTGAGTCCCGTGATATGCCAAGTGGACGCAGCCATGTCACCTCTGGCAGTGGGGAAGAACTGGGACACGTAGCGACGTCGTCTCTCCCTTTATACGTAAGCCGAGTGGGCTGGGTCAGCGTATGCCAGCACAGCGTAGGGATGTGAATAATTATCCCTGGACTCTGGGCGTGGTTCATTTCTGGGCTGTAGTTAAACAACAGGAGAGAGAGCATAATTCACGCCATCTTAGTCCCCTTGAACAATATTATATAAACAACAAAAGAGTGCGATTTATAAACAAAGAGCCAGCAAGAAAAGTCACTCTGAGTTTTAACCTCTTCAATGCCCATGACGAGCTGGTCTCGTCATGGGCCGCGGTGGCGCTGTGCCCATGACGAGACCAGCTCGTCATAAACCCCGCCCGCTAATGAAACGGCCGGCACAGGGCGGGGAAAGGGGCGGGCACTGAAGGGGTTAAAAAGAACCCTCACTCACCAACCTAGTTGGTGACATGCTTCATCATTGGGTTCCCACCAGAGAGGCCGAGTGCCTCCCTGGTGTGCTACAATGCCTGTTTACAGCGGAGCGGGTTTTCTCAGTGATTTGAGTGTGCCAAAAGTGCGTGCAAAGGAGTGATTTTAAAGATGACTTGATTTCATCAAAAGAACTTTATTGGCGGAAAACCAGGCACCAATAAAAACTGTTTTGGAGAATAATTAACTGGCTAATTTTACCAGATATATCCTAAAGTGAGAATAAAGTGAAAAGTAAGAGTGGTCAACATGTTTCTGCCTCTGTGAGCTCTCCGCACCTCCGACCTTGGTCTTGCATGCTGCCGGCACCCCCTGAGAGAGATACCATAGCAGATGATGTAGACTCCCACACTACGCACAGCGCAAATGTAAGAGCAATGTATCCACACCACAGACACAGAAGTCCTGGCTGGAGGTACTCTTGCATGGAATGTCCTTGACCCTTACGTACACAACTACCCATGCATCCAAACGTTGCACAAACATACGACTCATTGCTTCGAGCTGTGGCATCCACATAACTAACAAAAATTAGCACTATTAAATTAATAATAGTGTGCCCATTAAGCACTCCTGTGAGTCGTGGTCTCCTTTGCAGTGTAGATCCGTTTTGTGTAATGAAGACAGTAAACTTTATTCACATCCCAATGCAATTTTCATTTTTAATGCATCGTCTTCTTCATTATGCATCATAATTAATTCATTTGGTGTACATTGCATCACTTTCTATGAAGTTGTATTTCACTTCCTGAATTGATTTCATTCAATACTATGAATCCCTATGCATTTCGGGACTGAACCCTTCTTCAGGGGTAGTGCATGTGATCTAACAGATCGCTTCGAATTCAAAATGGTTACAAAGTGTCATGCGAAATGTAGCAAAGTCCGGTGCCAAACAGATAATTGTAAATATCATGGAACTAAGATGCATAATATTGACAAACAATTATTTGCAGAGAACTCGCGTCTAAATATTAATACAAGCAGTGACTAATGATTTATACATAGTGAACATATACTCTCTGTCCCCCAATTAAATTCAAATAAAAATAGAAATAGATATCTAAAACGAACAACTTCGTATGTACAGCCCTGCAAATGACCCCAGGACAAAGATTGTGTTGTAACTGAGGCAAGTGCCGAGTGAAACATCACTGCAAATGTAATGTGCCTGAGTTCATTTTCCTATTGTAAAGGCAAATGCCCAATATTGTCATTGATTTCTTAAATAAGATATTTATATAGAATGCATCAATGATCTAATCCACTTATTTCTCATGTGAGAATATTACCTTAAATTGGAACCTGCTATTGTTTGCTCAACACTTCTCAAAGCATGTTAATGTGCCAGATTGTATCAATCTCCATGAATGAAAAAAAGTATTTTTTTATTTTCAAAGGATAAATCAGGGTTGATTTTTATATGATTTTTTTTCATATACATATATGCCGATATGTGATAGTCCTTCTTGAGTAGCACTCAAGGAGACGACGGAGGTTACCAGCCTCAGTCACGGGTATGAACAGCTTAGAAGTAGCAGGTTGGTTAAAGCAGCCTTTCAAAATGCCTGGCGCGTTTCGGTGTGTAGCTTCTTCGGAGGCTTTTATTGGTAAAAAGCCTCCGAAGAAGCTACACAGCGAAACGCAGTCGAGGGGGATTGCTGCTGCCCTTTCATATGACTATTACACAGGTCCTATTACAGGTGTGTAATTAGGTCTTCCTCAATATTGAGACCTGTGGGGGTACGGGTATTGAGTGCCAAGATGTAATTTGACTCAAGTCTCCTCAATTTCCTTTCCCTATTGCCCCCTCTCACATTTAGCGGTACACAATCGATGACAAAGTAAGAAAGTCCTTTCTCATTCTTCTCATGATGAGACTCAAAGTGGCGAGCCACGGGATATGATCTGTCCCCATTCTTGATGGCCCTCAGATGCTGTAAAATCCTCTTATGGGCAGGATGGATTGTGCTGCCCACGTACCGCAAGCCACAAGGGCACTGCAGGACGTAGACAGCATAATCCGTCTTACAGGAAAGGCTCCCTTTTATTTTTTTGATTCTTTTAGAGAGGCCTAATTTGTAAGAAGTCGTGTTTTTGCCATGGCTGCAGGCCTTACATTTGTTGCATTTTATGAAGCCTGCTCTTCTCGCCAGCCAGGCACTGCCCATGGGCATCTGCTTTTTGGATGTAATCATATTAGACACCAGCATCTGTTTGAACGAGCGTGCCTTCCTGAAGGACAACAATGGTCTTTTCTGTACAAGTTTCCCTAATAAAGGGTCATTGCGAATTAGATGCCAATGTTTGGAGAGGATACCCCTGATCTGTTTATGGCTTTTGTTATACGTGGTGATCATCCGTATTTCGTTATTGTTGCCTCTTTTACGATTGATTTGACCACGGCTCTCATTGAACAATATGTCTTCCCTGGTTCTCTTTTTGGCTCTCGTAATCGCTTGCTCGATCACCTCTGTTGCATAACCTCTAGCTTTAAAACGGTTTTGCAAACACGAAAGCTCTTTTTCAATCACCGGCCTCTCACTGCAGTTCCGGATAGTTCTGATACTCTCCCCGTACGGAATGCTTTTAATAAGGCTATAGGGATGAAAACTCTTAGCGTGTAGCAGTGTATTAGTCGAGGTAGGTTTTCTGAATAGTTTAGTTTGTACTTTACCCTCACTGATGTAGATCGTGAGATCTAGAAAATGGCAGCAGCAATCCCCCTCGACTGTGTTTTTAAAATTCGTTAAAATTGGTTTTTTTGTTGCTTTTTGGTTATATTTTTATGATGTGCACACACACAAATTTTCTTTTTTCTTTTTATGAAAATTCTTGTTATGGTTTTCAGTCTATAGCAAGATACGTCCAACGTGTGATTTTGTAATTAATGACTGCCCACTTGGGCATAATTGTTAAACGTGTTAAACGTGGTAAGCATGCAAATTGTAAATGTACGCACTATTGAAGTACGACAGGCTGGTGTTGTCAATAACAATCCCAGGGGTATATGCGGTATACGAGTGATTGTCGTTTCGATGGCCATTATCCTTGAAATAATATGGAATGATTAGGGCACCTGCCGGCCTCGATGCCCTTGAGGAGGCATGATATGAAATTGCTATGAAATTGCCATTATTTTGCATTATTTTGCATTAATTGATTGATATTATGTTTTGTATGTTTGCCCAGGCTCTAGCAAGCAAAGAGTCTTTGTACCGTTGGACTACGAGTCTGTTTTCTAATGCACTGGAGTTGTAGTCATATCATGTGACGTGTCACGAGCACAGGAAACTATGTAAATAAGGCACTCGAGTTCAGTTGAATTGTTGGTGATCAAGCCTGCTTGACAGGCGAAACGCGTACAAATCGGCTGATTGAATAAAACTTTATCGAGCCCAGACACGGCGTCGTCATCCTTGGCTGTTGGCAGAGGACTGGTGGATAGTTTGCGGACTTTGCTGGAGTAGTTCGCTTAAGACGACGCACCCTCTGGTCTGGCGTGCGGCGGCAGTTACTCGAGTGAGGAGGAGCAATATATATATATATATATATATATATATATATATATACAAATTCACTGAAAAAAACATAGGTTTCACACATGTTATAGTTAGCGGAAATGTTACTGATAAAAAACCAATGAAATTCCCCCGTTATAGTTAGTGCAGGCAACTATAACTCACGCGACCGCAATCCTCTGCTGATGCTAATACTGTATTTAGACACTTATTTGCCCATGTCTTCTTCCATACATTTTTAGCTATACATATATTACAAATATTTTTTTTCATAAAGACACATATGTCATCAGCAGAAGATTGCGGTCGCGTGAGTTATAGTTGCCTGCACTAACTATAACGGGGGAATTTCATTGGTTTTTTATCAGTAAAATTTCCGCTAACTATAACATGTGTGAAACCTATGGTTTTTTCAGTGAATTTGCAAGGTTTTTTAAATGCTAATTCCTAACTATAACGTGTGTGAAACCTATGGTTTTTTCAGTGAATTTGTACGGTTTTTTAAATGCTAAGTTACTTTACGCCATTCGTGGCGTGCGCGCCCACTTAACGCAGTTCGTTCCGTGCGGACATGGAGGACATATGATGCACTTCGTTTTGAAAGGTAATATTTTAATTTTTCGTATCTGTTATAAGCCATGCACAAATGGTGCCCTTCAGGCACCATTTGCACACGGGGTGGAGAGAGTGTGGATAATTTTTTTTTTATTATTTTTTTTTAATATTTTAGTTTAACTCATCTTTAATAAGCCATGCACAATTGGTGCCCTTAGGGCACCAATTACACACGGGGTGGGGAGAGTGTGGATAATTTTTTTTTTTTGATAATTTTTTACCGTACGCGTACGGTAAGCGTAATCGGCGAAATTAGAGAAAAAATAAAAATTCCGTTTTTGGCCTTGGGGGATCTTTGGGGACTCCCTCAACATTGCTATGTCTGTGGGAGCTGTCTAAACAGCCCCTTTACATGTTTTTGTGCTTTATATTTTAAACATCACTCTCAGTGCGAGAGAGAAAATGGCGGCCGCCGCTTCCTGGTTTCGGCCGATTCAAATGTTTACTAAGATCTAAGAGCCAATCAGAATCGCGCTCGCGCACGCCACCGTACGCGTACGGTAAGCGTACCGTAAGCGCACCGTAAGCTGGCTCAGATATATATATTGATTTAAAGGCTATTTTCTCAGAATCTACTGAACAGATTTACACCAAACCTACAAAAGGCACTTCCTTGACCTGAGGACTACCTCTCTGCCAAATTTCTAGTAATTCTGTTCAGCCGTTCGGGCTGTAGCCCTGTCTAAAGGTCCTATGGAAAAATGCATGGGAAAAACGCGTTTTGGGACCCCCCTTTTATCTCAGCCCCCGCTTGACGAATCCCCCCGAGACTTTCAGGGAAGGAGCGGAGCGTGGCGCCCCACCTATTTTGAAAAATTCGCGAGGATTCGTCGACCGGCGCCAAAGTTATTCAAAATAGAATGTTGCGGATTTCCTATGGAAACGTGGTCCTAACTATAACTACCTACTGGCGACCGCCAGTAGGTAATATATATATATATGTGTGTGTGTGTAAATTATTACTTAGTGAAAAGTAAACATTTCAATATATTTTAAAATACACTTACATGTATCTTGTTTTTCTTCTTTTCTAGTTGGATGATTTTTCAAAGTTTGTAGGTTATTCACTGGTTTCTTTTTTTCTGTTGGTTTAAAAAAGTGTTTTATTGAAGGGTTACATTTAGTTTGTTAGTTTCATTTAGTAAGTCCCTATTTTTATTTAGTTATTTTTATGTTTAAAAAATACATGCTATTTTTAGTTGATCTTATTTATTTGTCTGCTTTTGTTTTTACATTGTAGCCTGTAGAAGAAAGTTAAAAAAAGTATTTGTTAGTTATATTTTGCTTTTTCAATATTCTTTAGGTCTAAATATTTAACTCTATAAAGTAGTTAAGATATACACTCATTTTGGGGCATATTATCAAGGACGGCGTTAAAAATGATCGCCGGCTTAGCGGCAGAAAACTGTTGCTAAAGCGGCGATAATGGGCTTGAAAATATGCTCTTGAGAATTCCAATAGAAGTCCATGTTCTGGTGTGAACATGGACTTCTATTGGAATTCTCCAGGGCAAATTATCAAGCCCATTATCGCCGCTTTAGCGGCAGTTTTCTGCCGCTAAACCGGCGATAATTTTAACGCTGTCCTTTATAATATGCCCCTTTGTTTTATATAATTCGTTAATGTTGAAATGATATTTTAGGTTAGTATGTGTATGTGCTTAATTTTTTTAAGCAAATTTTATATCTTTATTTGAAAATTGTTGTTCGGTTGTTCTTACCTTTAATGAAAGCCTTTCTGTTTAGTTATATTTGTAGATCTTTTTCGTTCTGCTGTTTGTCTCGCAAGGTTTCCTCCTTCTGCAGTGTTTAAGGATACATTTTGTGTTAATTAATTGATTGCTTTTATAGTGTTCATTTAATGAGTTAGAGTTTTCTATTGTTTTTTTATGTAGTTTAAAGTCACTGGTTGAGATAGCTTTGTTTGAATTTTTTGGCCGTTATAATTTTATTTGTTTAATTTTGATTGTGTTTATTTAACGTGTGTTTTTATTTTGTTTAGAAATATATTTCAAAATGTATGCTTTAGTAAATGTTATATATTATTTTAAATATGTTATATATATATGTCTGTTTACTTTGATAGTGGTAACTGATTTTTTTGAGTTGTAGTGTTTGTGTATTTATTTGATTTTTTTTAAGTTATTAGTTTGTGTTTTAGTTTGATTATTATTGTAATTTTTTTAGTGTCTTTTTCAATGTTTGAATTTTTTTGTATTGAAAATAATTTATTTGCATGTTTAAATGTTATTTTTTAGTATAGTTAATATGTATTTTATCAAAGTTTGTGTTGTCCATATTATGTATATCGATATTATTGTTGCATCATGTTATTTTAATTTTTTCTATATTTTTGTGTTCTATTTTTTTGTAGTCAATATTTTTGTAGTC
This sequence comes from Triturus cristatus, assembly GCF_964204655.1. Classification (NCBI taxonomy): domain Eukaryota; kingdom Metazoa; phylum Chordata; class Amphibia; order Caudata; family Salamandridae; genus Triturus; species Triturus cristatus. The sequence goes on from NC_140588.1 coordinate 319,340,203, forward strand.
GGAAATTATTTTCCTGAAATAATTTTTTTGATATTTGTATACATTTTCTTTTGTGTATTGGGAGTCAATATTTTTGTGTGCGATATTAGTGACTCGATAATTGTGTAGGTCGATGTTATAGGAGTCTGCTTACAGTAAACCATGAATTCTTGCCCAGGCTAAAAAGCATACAGAGGTTTAATTAGGGGTGGGAGAGGGGAGCAACTCCGCCTGCTCGCGGAACTCAGATCACCCCAGTTTTTATGTACCTCTACAAAATTCTGCATAGTGCAACTCAGTGAGCTCCGACCACCCCTAGTCTGAGGCATGTTTGCAGGGCTACTCATGTGGGTGGCATTTGATTTTTAGGCCCTGGACACACCTTGTCCACTTTACTAGGGACTTACTGGTAAAACAAATATGTCAATCACTAATACAATTTGCGTAGGGATCACTTGCACTTATAAAGTGCCTAGAGTCCTAAACTGAATTGCAGCACACAGTTAAAAAACAGGTCGGAAGCGAAAAGACAGTGGAAATCACACCAAACAGCCTTTCTAATTAAACTGGTATATGAGTCGTTACCTCCAATGCCTGCATTGTCCCAACCCCCTTCTGTAACCAGACTGCTGCACTAGATCCATTGCCTCCTTTGCACTCTGCCATCCCCACCACAGTGGATAAGCAGGTGTCTATGCACACATCTGGAGCAGTCATGTCGACCTTTGCAAAACTCTCTAAGGCACAATCTTCTGTTGTATGCCCAACACGCCTGCCTGGATTAGACTGTCCTTTTGTTTTTGCAACCACCCCATGCTGGGTGGGCCGCCCCTGAGAGGGCCGACATGTCAATGGCAGATCACTGGCCATAAAGACCGTCTGCATAGCTTTGCCGGCCCCATGGTATGGAGCCATAAGTCATTGTCCAACTAACTTCTCAAAACTGCTGTGAGGGAGGTCAACAGATTTACCAAACATCTAGGGTAGGGAGATCCTTTAGTGTGTCAAATAAATGTAAAATATAAATGTAAATCCGTATTTGTAAAGCACGAACTACTCACTCTTACAGGCCTCAAGGCGCTGGGGGCCATCATGGAAATTATGTGAGCTATTGCCCAGAGTCACATGGTGCTGAGCTGAGCTGCCGCCAGAGCCGGGGATCAAACCGTAAACCCTGTACTCCAAAGTCAGCTGCCCTGGCCGCTGCACCAGGATGAAGGGATTCATCTGCCCTAGAAAACTACACAATCAACATCAAGGTATCCCGCTGGTAGAAAAGACACTTTCTACTTAGGGGGTTGCTATGTGCCACAACTATGCACCACTTTAAAAGGTGGTGGGAAAAAGGGAAATATTATACTTTTTTTTATAAATAAACCTCCCACTCTAATATTGGCATGCTTCATCAACGGGTTCCCTCTGACCCCTAAAAGTCATTGGGTTTGACTATGTTCAAGGGAGCTCTTTTTTCAATGTTTTCTAGGGGGCGTAACAAATAAATAAAAATTCCTCATCTACTCCCAAGGTATCCCTTTATTAGCGAGGTGGATGGGAAAGATTGAAAATAACTTTGAAAGGGGATTGAGGATATTATGATCCTATGACCCTTTAATTCACCAACATGTTTCATCCCTATGCTACTGGCCCTTTAGGTGCTGGGATTTTGTCAGGGCGGGTTTGGTTTCCTAGTACTCAACTGGTGACATATATTATGTACGTAGAAATTTTCATGTTGCATGCATTCTAAGTCAAGGCGAGCACAAGGCAGTATTATTCTTGCCAATCCAAACAGTACTTGTAAAATAAGGAAATATATGACGCCAAACATTTGTGCCCCAGTCTATGGCGTCATAAGTGTAACGCGCACACTTCCCACATGTGCGTGTCTCTTCACATGCATCAAGCAGTGATCAATGTGCACCAAATTCTGGTGCTGCACACATTTCATCATGGCATATCATCATGTGCATACAATGCTTCAGATCAGCATTGCAAAGCCTAATTCTGGTGCATCTGCTGTCTCATACATATATTCTTCATCTGAGTGATCACAATTGAAACAAAACATACTAAGGATGTATGCGTAGTGCTCAACAGTACATACAAACAAATTTGTGTGGACCCACAAGGATTGTAGGATGCATACAAAGATAGTGAGATGCTATGAATTTTATCAATTACCCTCTTATGGGGTAAATATTACCCTCAGGCGGTAGAGGGTTGGCCCTGTAGTCAAACACTGGTTACTCCATGACAAGTATAATGGAAGACGGGTAGAAAAAGGTTTTTCTTAGGGTCAGAATTTTAAGGAAGCCCTGGTACCCATAAAACTATCTTTTTATCAAGTTTTTAAAGTAAGGCCAGTGAGGACAAATCAGTAAGGCCCAATGCTTAAAAAAGCCAACACATTGGTAATTTAATCGTAGATTTTACTTACATTGTCAAGGGTCACTATCATTCGTACCTCCTATTCCGCTTCCGCTCTCCCTGGCTTGTGATCCAGATATGCAAAGGAATGGGGTATTTTATCTTCGGAGGCCAGGCCGGCTGGACCTCTTTTACAATTTGATTGACCGATCTGGTTGCGGGTATTAACCACAGAGGCCGGCGTTGGTGTCGCTGGTAAGTGAAAAAATTGCCTCGGCTGTCTGTGCGCTAGTAAGTGGACAAAGATGTCTATATGTGTGCTCTTTCCGGAATAGCTAGTTGAAGATCCCAGCGTTAAGCTCACATGTAAGTGGGTGCTAGGGTTGGGCAGGCCATCACACAGTGTTGGACGTGCCTGAGGCCCAAGGTTTATGGGAAAGGTACTCCCCCGGGTGCCCGTTTTTTGGTCCAGTGTATGCAAAGGTGAAATCATTTCAAACAAAGTGGGGTATGTTGCCTTTTGAACTATGAATCAGCCATGGACTTCAGGATTAAAATAACAATAAATGTAAAAATAAACAGTGACCTATTGTGATGATTTGAACAGTTTTGCTGACTGAAATATGCTCAATAGTGGAACAAGGAACTCTAAAAGATTAATGTTATATCAATGACAATTTTGATAGTAAAAGCAACAAAAAAAAAACAAAATGAAGAGTAGTTGCTGGAAAATCTCATATTTTGGTCTTCATAGACCAGGAGGCCCTGTGTTAATTCATGATGATATTGTGTTATCCACTCTTTATTACTTTATTTTATTATGTGCTTCCTGACATGCCATGCTCCAATAGGAAAAAGAACTATTGATGGACAGAATGCAGAACAATGTCATACATTCACCCCAGTTCAGAGATCTGGGCCTAAATCCATCGTTTTTTTGCTCACCATGCCATTCCAGTTTGGACCCAGCCATATACAAATCAGTCTTGACCCTGCGCCCAATGGGAACAGTCCAGCCCAAACTGCCAAGCCAGGTCCTCCCTGTACTGGAAACAAGCATCCTAGGGCCGGTTTCGGGGTTTCACCCCTCTTCACCCAGGATAGCTTGATTCCAGTGGCATGGAGAGCACGGGACCCACGTCTGAGCATACCCGTCCCACTCGGGGTGACAAATGCGAAAAGAACTATTGATGGACAAAATGCAGAACAATGTCATACATTCACCCCAGTACAGAGATATGGGCCGAAATCCATCGTTTTTTTGCTCACCATGCCATTCCAATTTGGACTCAGCCATATGCAAATCAGTCTTGACCCTGCGCCCAATGGGAACAGTCCAGCCCGAACTGCCAATCCAGGTCCTCCCTGGACTGAAAACAAGCATCCTAGGACACGATTCGGAGTTCCACCCCTCTTCAGCCAGGATAGCTTGATTCCAGTGGCATGTAGAGCATGGGACCCACATCTGAGCATACACGTCCCACTCGGGGTGCCAAATGCAAAAAGAGCTATTGATGGACAGAATGCAGAACAATGTCATACATTCACCCCAGTACAGAGATCTGGGCCTAAATCCATCGTTTTTTTGCTCACCATGCCATTCCAGTTTAGACCCAGTCATATGCAAATCAGTCTTGCCCCTGCGCCCAATAGGAACAGTCCAGCCCAAACTGCCAAGCCAGGTCCTCCCTGGACTGAAAACAAGCATCCTAGGACACGATTCGGAGTTCCACCCCTCTTCAGCCAGGATAGCTTGATTCCAGTGGCATGTAGAGCATGGGACCCACATCTGAGCATACACGTCCCACTCGGGGTGCCAAATGCAAAAAGAGCTATTGATGGACAGAATGCAGAACAATGTCATACATTCACCCCAGTACAGAGATCTGGGCCTAAATCCATCGTTTTTTTGCTCACCATGCCATTCCAGTTTAGACCCAGTCATATGCAAATCAGTCTTGCCCCTGCGCCCAATAGGAACAGTCCAGCCCAAACTGCCAAGCCAGGTCCTCCCTGGACTGGAAACAAGCATTCTAGGACCGGTTTCGGGGTTTCACCCCTCTTCAGCCAGGATAGCTTGATTCCAGTGGCATTGGGAGCACGGGACCCATGTCTGAGCATACCTGTCCCACTCGGGGTGACAAATGCAAAAATAACTTGGTCTGGACTGTTCCTATGAGGCACAGGATCAAAACTGATTTGCATATGGCTGGGTCCAAACTGGGGTGGCGTAGTGGGAAAAAGAACGATGGATTTAACCCAGATCTTTAGACTGGGGGAGAATGTTTGCATTGTCAGCATTCCGTCCATCATTTGTTTGCTGTACCACTTTTCGCCCTAAATGGGATGGGTATGCCCAGACGTGGGTCCCTTGCTCACTGTGCCACTGGACACAAGCTAGCCTGGCTGAAGAAGGGTGACATACCCTGAAACTGGTCCCAGGATGCTTGTTTCCGGTAACCCCGGGCGTAGCACTACGCTTCGCCCACGTAGTGTACGTAGCGCTGCCTGCTTCGCACTTTCCGAAGTAGGCGAAGCAGGGCAGCGCTACGCACATGCCGAGGGCGAAGCGTAGCTGCTTGCCACCCGCCACCCACCTCCCGCCTGCCCTCCTTTTAATAATATAAGCATTGAAAAATAAATTAAAGTAAGTCGACTTACCCGTAAGCGCGGCGTCTCCGGGGCTCCCTCTTTCTGTTTCTAATTTCTTCTGGCAAATGCGCATGCGCGGACACCCGCGCCTGCGCATTTCTCGCGAGAAATGCGCATGCGCGGGCGTCCGCGCATGCGCATTTGCCAGAAGAAATTAGAAACAGAAAGAGGGAGCCCCGGAGACGCCGCGCTTACGGGTAAGTCGACTTACTTTAATTTATTTTTCATTGCTTATATTATTTAAAAGAAGGGCGGGCGGGAGGTGGGTGGACGTAGTGGGGCTACGCGAAGCGTGTAGTGTGCGTAGATTTGGGCACACTACGTGCTGCTTCACGTAGCCCCACTACGCCCACTACGCCCACCCTTAGTTTCCGGTCCAGGGAGGACCTGGCCTGGCAGTTCGGTCTGGACTGTTCCAATGAGGCACAGGGTCAAGACTGATTTGCATATGGCTGGGTCCAAACTGGGGTGGCGTAGTAGGCAAAAGAACGTTGGATTTAACCAAGATCTTTTGACTGGGGGAGAATGTTTGCATTGTCAGCATTCTGTCCATCATTTGTTTTCTGTAACACTTTTCGCCCTAAATGGGATGGCTATGCCCAGACGTGGGTCCCTTGCTCACTGTGCCACTGGATTCAAGCTAGCCTGGCTGAAGAAGGGTGACATACCCTGAAACCGGTCCCAGGATGCTTGTTTCCGGTCCAGGGAGGACCTGGCCTGGCAGTTCGGTCTGGACTTTTCCCATGAGGCACAGGGTCAAGACTGATTTGCATATGACTGGGTCCAAACTGGGATGGCGTAGTGGGTAAAAGAACAATGGATTTAACCCAGATCTTTTGACTGGGGGAGAATGTTTGCATTGTCAGCATTCCGTCCATCATTTGTTTGCAGTAACACTTTTCGCCCTGAATGGGATGGTTATGACTAGACATGGGTCCCTTGCTCACTGTGCCACTGGATTCAAGCTAGCCTGGCTGAAGAAGGGTGACATACCCTGAAACTGGTCCTAGGATGCTTGTTTTCGGTCCAGGGAGGACCTGGCCTGGCAGTTTGGTCTGGACTGTTCCCATGAGGCACAGGGTCAAGACTGATTTGCATATGGCTGGGTCCAAACTGGGGTGGCGTAGTGGGCAAAAGAACAATGGATTTAACCCAGATCTTTTGACTGGGGGAGAATGTTTGCATTGTCAGCATTCCGTCCATCATTTGTTTGCTGTATCACTTTTCGCCCTAAATGGGATGGGTATGCCCAGACGTGGGTCCCTTGCTCACTGTGTCACTGGATTTAAGCTAGCCTGGCTGAAGAAGGGTGACATACCCTGAAACCGGTCCCAGGATGCTTGTTTCCAGTCCAGGGAAGACCAGGCCTGGCAGTTCGGTGTGGACTGTTTCCATGAGGCACAGGGTCAAGACTGATTTGCATATGGTTGGGTCCAAATTGGGGTGGCGTAGAGGGCAAAAGAACGATGGATTTAACCTAGATCTTTTGACTGGGGAGGAATGTTTGCATTGTCAGCATTCCGTCCATCATTTGTTTGCTGTAACACTTTTCTCCCTAAATGGGATGGGTATTGCCAGACGTAGGTCCCTTTCTCACTATGCCACTGGATTCAAGCTAGCCTCGCTGAAGAAGGTTGACATACCCTGAAACCGGTCCGAGGATGCTTGTTTCCAGTCCAGGGAGGACCTGGCCTGGCAGTTCGGTCTGGACTGTTCCCATGAGGCACAGGGTCAAGACTGATTTGCATATAGCTGGGTCCAAACTGGAGTGGCGTAGTGGGCAAAAGAACGATGGATTTAACCCAGATCTTTTGACTGGGGGAGAATGTTTGCATTGTTAGCATTCCATCCATCATTTGTTTGCTGTAACATTTGCAATAGGGGCATACTTTTAAAAGGTACTAATGCCATTGAGAGAAGTAGATGTTACTAATGTTTTGTTTTAGGAAGGAATTCATTTCCTAACGTACTATAACTACACATCTGACTGTGGCCTCAAGTATGAAAAGAGGGCGATGTCTGGCATTTTTTAGAGTATTGATGATGTCTATTCTTAGTGATCTTTTGTGATCTATCAAAGGCTCAATTGGATCCTGGTGACCAATGAGCCCATAATCTTTCTGGATGACCCTGTGATCAGAAAAGAGTGGTCCCTCATCGCTTGGCGATGTTCGAGGGACTGGCTCATTCTGATCATAAGTTTGACAAAATGACTTTCGGACTCTATGCTGATCAAAATTAAAGCTAGCTAGGACTTCCTTGATTCTCAAGTCAAAATCACAGTCTACAAAAAGAAGTTGGAGAAATCAACAAGGAAATCACAAAACACAAGGATTTTCTTATGAGTAAGATAAACAAACTGCATAAAGATATTAAAAAGTTCTCACATTAAAAGATATACACATACACCAGAGATGATTATAAAAATAAATAAGACTCCGATGTTGAATCTTCAGGAAGGAGTGATTCAGGATCCTCTTACTCTGACAGTGATGAATGGTCAAATGAGAACTCCAATCAGAGCTGTAGAGGTAAACGCAGACAACAAAAGAGAGGTGGTTATTATAACCCTGCATATCCACCTAATCAAATGTTCTTTTGGCCAGGTCACTATGGACCCAAATAGTTCCCCGGTCTCTGCAACCTCAGCATATGCCCTCCTTCCAACCAAATCAGCGTTTTTTAGGGAGAGGCGGTAGGAGAGGGAGATGCGGCAGACAAGGAGGTGGGAGAATCCAGTTGGATAACCAAAGGATAGAAGGAATGAACATGCGGGGCTGGACACTGGACCAACATGCAGCCCCGAGTGAACTGTATATATGGTGGTCAACCTTACCACTGAAGTCCTCTCCACAGATGAACTGTCTGTGCTTAACAAGGGATTGGGCTTTGCCCACATGAAACAAATTGACAAATTCAAAAAGTGATGGGAACTAAATGAGTTCTTTAGAAAAATCAGAGTGAAAGTGATTTTCCGGAATACTTCAATCACGGGTACTGATGAAGGTCACGTGACTTTGAGGAAAAAGTCCAAATGTAATCTGCCTCCTTCCCCAATACCCCCAGAAGTATGGGCCTTTGAAGAGACAATGATAAAAGAAGTAGAGGAACTGAATCCCAGAAGAGACACCTACCAGAATCTCACCATAAAGGAGAAAATGATCTTAGAAACCTTCAGAAAAAAGAATCATCTTGTCATCAAATCCACAGACAAAGCGGGAGCTCTTGTCATCCAAGGGAAAGGGTAATACAGAGAGGCATGCCTTATCCTTCTACGTGGTGGTAGGAATTATTCAATATTACAGGCAGACCCCATCAGCTGTCTATAAGAAACCATCAATAACTTACTCGATGAAGTCACGGACAGTGAGTGGATCATGAGAAAAGAGCATGATTTTCTTACTACTAATAAGCTATGGATGTTTTTATTCTACATCATCCTTTCAACTCAGAAAGGGAGAACCCCCTGCCTCCGCGGGGAGACCCCTATAATCAGGTATAGGATAATAATAATAATAACCCAGTATTTGTAAAGCGCAAACTAATCACCCCTAAGCGTCTCAAGGCGCTAGGGGCCATCGGGAAGATTAAGCAAGCTATTGCCCAGAGTCACATGGTGCTAGGCTGTGCTGCCACCGGGGATTGAACCATGAGCCCCTTTCTCCAGAGTCAGCCGCCCTGGCCGCTGCGCCACACCTCTCCCTCCATCAAGGATCCATCCTTGAGCCGTTCTCACAATACAAAGATTGGTTCTTTCCACCCCTGATCACAAAAACAAGACCGCACATCAAGGATACCAAGCACCGGCTATGCCTTCTAAAAGAAGTAGAATATGATCCCACTACAGAAATAATGCTGTGCCTTTACGTTGAGGCCCTCTACACAAGTATCCCGCAGGGTGAGAGCCTGTGGTTTTTCACTGATCTGTTGCTATCGTAAGTGTGGGAATGGGCAGCCACATTCCAGTGGATCATGAGTTTGGCAGAAGTAGCACTAACAGAGAATGTTTTCTCTTTTGAAGACCAGATCTACCTCCATCGCCATGGGACATCCATGGGGAGTACAGTTGCGCCAAGCACAGCCTGCTTCAACGGCAATGAATATCCTGAGAAGATCATTGAAAGTGCAAGAAAACAGGCATGCAAAATCCCCAGAGATGCCTTACTTGAGACTAATGCCAAACAGGTCAATGAAGCTTTGATCCTCCTCCGCAGCTACAACTTCTGATTGTGAACAAACACTGGCATATGCTTACATCGAACCAGTTGTCCTTCAGCAAACCACTCTTGTCTTTCAAAATAAATAGAAGTATCAGAGACGCACTGGTCCATAGCAACACATTGCAAAGAGCCCCAGAATGACAAACTACACTCTGGGACCTCCCTGAGTGACAAGCCATTTTCCCTGCAGAAAATGCTATGTATGCTTGGTCAACAAACAGACAAAAACACTGTATCTTGGCCTCCCAACACCTTGGGAGCAGAGAACACACACAAATTGCAACAGCCTTAATGTAGTATATATCATCAAATGTCCATGTGCCCGCCGCTATATCGGAATGACCACCAAAAAAATGGAGATCAGGATAAGTGAACATAGATATGATGTAGGAGAGTTCTAACTAATGACTAATTTTGGGGGGAAGAACCACAACGACAAAGATATCACTGGTCTTTCATTGAGAAATTCATCCCACATGCACGGGTAAATAACAAACTTTTGGAAAAAGAACAGAGATGGGTCTAAAAATTGCAAACTAATAAAGGAGGGCTTAATGAAGAAATAACATGGAACCAATTAAGCCTCAAATAGATCCCAAAAGATCACTAAGAATAGACATCAGCAATACACTCAAAAAATGGCTGACATCTCCCTCTTTTCATGATGTCAGTATTATATTGTATGCACTTAAAATGCTAAATAAAGTGTTGCGTGCAACATTTAATCAAACCTGTTACTATAAAATGTGTCATTACAAAGATTGAATCAGATCAACCAGGAATTAAAACCTCAGCATATTTGAACTGACAAAATCTGTAAAACTATTCCTCAGTAGTGAACAAAGCATAGGATCAAAGGCCTTACAGTACTTCAATACTTGATTCAGTTGCTATTAAGTAATTTCAACATACTGATTCTTAGTCTCCAAGCATATAACAAACATCTGGACATGGTAAAGATTAAACACTCTCTGCAGTCACTTTTTAAAATCCTAATAATTTCTTTTAAACTGTTTGCGGCAAAAATTTGACATAACGGAATTAACCAAGTTCTTCTAATCTGAGTGTACATGGGACAGAAGAACAGAAAATGTTCTTCGGTTTTATGTCCACCCATACATGAACGGCAGATGGGCAAGATGTTAGCACCCTTCCATTTACTACAGAATTCGTTAACTGGTAGATGCTGTACCTGAACTTCAAGTATAAAGATTTTGCTAAGTGCATGTTATCTTTGAAATCCAGGAACATTTAACATAAAACCAATATCTATTTTACAGATACAGTTTGGATTGGCAAGTATAATACTGCTTTTGCATGCCTTGACTTAGAATGCATTCCACATGAACATTTATACGTACAGATATACATCACAGGGGGAGTACTAGGAAAACAAACCCACCCTGACAAAAGTCCTGAACCTAATAGGCCAGAAGCATAAGGCTGACACATGTTGGCAAATTAAAGGGTCTGACGACCATAGTATCCTCAATCCCCTTTATAGTTATTTTTAGTCTTTCCCATCCACTCCATTAATAAAGGGATATCTTGGGAGTGGATGAGGAATTTTCATTTGTTACACCACCTCCCCCCCCCCCACCCCACCCCCGATAACAATATAAAAAGAGCTCCCTGGAACATGGTTGAACCCAGGCTGACTTTTAGAGGTCAGGATGAGCCCAATGATGAAGCATACCACTATTATAGTGGGCAATAGTTATTTATTATAAAGGCGTTTTTTCTCCTCCCACCTTTTGATGTTGTGTATAAGTGTGGCACATAACAACCCCCTTCTTAAAAAGTGTCTCTTCTAAACAGAAGGCTACCGTGATGTTGATTGTCTAACTCATCCCATTTTCCTTCTTCTTCATCACTAGACGTGCCCGGCATTCCTCATCATACCTCACCCATTCGAAGCCCTCAGATGTAACGTGTGCCTTTCAGATCACATCCACATACTTGAAAAGTGCCACAGAGCATTCTGGAAATTGTTTGCAGTCTATGCCGTCATAGATCAAAAAGGCTGCTGTTCAATTCTTGATTGTGACTCTTCCTTCTCGGACCCTTCTTTCTCCCTGATCTTACTGTGCAGCAAATTAAAAATGATCTATTCCCCTTTTCAGATCCTGTCCTTTGTCGTTTTCATTAAATGAGCCCCCAGCAGCTCTGTAATGATAATGTAAGGCATATTTTTAACCTTAAGCTCCTTGCTTTCTTTCTTACTACTCCCTGCAGCAGCGTATGAATCCTCCTCCTTTTGGTCCGTTGCCACCCCTACATCACCCTGCCCTGCTTGCTCCATTTCCTGCCCCTTCGTGCAACTACTATCGGACCCCACTTCCTGTGCCACTTGTTCTGTCTCAACACCCCTGTCCCTAACATAACTACCCAAGTGCAACTGCAAGTCCGATTCCTTATGTTCTTCACTACCGCCAGCTTCCACCCTTTCAAAACCCCCTGCTCATGCATACCATTAGCAGTATCGGTGTCTGCACTGAAACATGCCTGGCCCCTGTGCCAGTATTTCGAGATGCCAGAATCCTCTTATTTTCCGGCTTGTTCTATGGGGACACCTGTTTAGAAAACTCCCCCATCCCATCTGGCCACCTACCACAACCCCTGCATCACTACTCTCAACAAACTCTCCTTCATCCAACTCACCATCCTCCCAATTGACCCCACCATTATCACCACTCATACTCTCAAGCCATGGAACCCCACTGGGGCCTGGCTGGGCATCCATCAATTGAGCATCTCATCATGCATGCTGCTTGCAATGCTCCATCTTCTTGCGAGTGGCCACACCTGACTCTCCAGCACACCGCCAGACCTTCTACCGGTGGCACCTCCATTGTCTCACAACACCATCAGTCTGGATACGCCAGACCAAGCTATCTCTTCACTTTGGCGTAAGGGAGCCGCCCCAGACTCTCTCAAGTCCGCACCACCATCTATCGCTGCAACTTAAAGATTGTGGTTAAGTCCATGTGTACTGGCCCAGCCTGCCGTTGACCCAATGCCTGCCCCCAATGAGGGCAACCAGACCCAACTGCTGTGCCCCGTGGAAAATTCACCTCCTGCACTTTCCAAAATAGCCACTCTTTTGGCTCCCACCCTAGCACCCCTGGCCTACTGCCTGACTCCTTATATGTGTCCCCCAACATCACCACCACCTACCCCCTACGTTTATACTGGGGTCACCCAAAAGTCGGGCCTCCGGCCCTGATGGTTCAAAAGTGTCCAGCTCCCCTTGCCCCAGCTCCTCCCATGCATTGACCTCACCTCACCATTCCCTCTCACTGTAGCTCCAAAAGAGGTTTACCCTGGCAAAAGCAGATCCAGGACCCCTACTCACGCAGGCAAGACTGACTCCTGCTCAATCCTCCTGGCCTGTTCACTATCCATGCTGAGGGCTCCCCTTGAGCCACCAGCCTTATCAGCATACTTTTAGGCCAATAGGAAGGGCCCTGTGCCCCACCTCCATGCTGTAGGCTCATAGACTTGCCCCCCACAGGTCACTACCGGTGCAGATAATCTCGAGGCCATGCCCTTCGCCTTCCGCCACACATGTGTAAAGCAGCCCTCGCAAGCGACCTCTTATGGTACTAATGAAGCACCACCCTTTAGGGCCAGTTCCCTACCCGTGATGTCTATTTTGGGGGATTTCGGACATGGAGTTGAGCATGCAAACCCCGCCATGGCCATGTTAGCTGCAGCTGTCTCAGTCGCTCCTCCTCAGTGCTCCTCAGAAAATCAGTGTGCCTTTCTTCTCAAAGGAGCTGTATCGCCAGTAGCACACAAAGTTGTCAATCATCGCCATATTGTGCTAAAACGAGCACTTTGACCCCTTGATTTACTAACACAGGCAAAAAATTGCCTCTCCTCTCCCTAACTGCCCGGGCTATCAGCCACTGTGCAAGACATAAAATGGTAGCTGGTAGCTCAACCTGTCCCTATAAATATAGACAACCTGAGCTCAATGTAGCCCAAACGGCGGTGTCACTCGAACTTGGACTTAACCAATCGCCCAAAAAAATCCTGGGGGACATAACTTATATTGTATGCCCCCTAAAATCCCAATTCTGTTAATTCATTTTTGATTAGCCTCAGTGCATTTTTGTTAAAGTTTTCCTAATGGTTGGCGTCTTCCTGAACACTGTCTACCATGCCCTTTTGATAATGTCTACAGACAGTCAACCCTGCCTTTTTCTGTCAGTCTTTTAGTTATTTTTGCAAGCAATATTAGATACTATAGTTTAGAAAGCTTAATTTTGCACAATGTAGCCCTACTCTTATTTATCTACAAATGCTGCCAAGCGATTATACTTTTTTTGCGATATCTAGTTTTCCTAATGGTGCCGTGAACCTCAGTAATTGACATGTATTATTTTAAAATATTTTTTGTATATATTTTTTTTTTTTATTGTTTGTCTTATCTATAGGGTTTAAATCAAAACCGGATAAAGATAATATTGACTTGTGCACTATTTATGATTTCTTTGCCCGGAGGAACCTCTGGTCATGGCCGCAAAGTGTTTTTGAAAACTGGGATATAAAAAGTTTGAAATTTGTTTTACTGATTTACATTCTTGTCCTAGTCTACACTGCCTCCATTTCAAACACTGCCTCTCCCTCTTACTCTCTCAAAGTCTATGATAACAGAAATGGCTATGTTGCTAATGATTATAATTATGATACTGATGAAAAGTTTAATAAAATATTGGAAAGTAGTGAAGATGGAATATGGCAAGAAGCACTACAATTAATAAATGTTGAGGTGGCATAGTTGTTCAAGTGGGGGTGGATTATACAAGTAATTGAATGTAGTAATTTAATGCAAATAAATTCAACTTCTGCTGCCGTGTTTTCTTGGTCAGGCTAATTTAGCACTATGGAATGTGTCCGAACCTCTGATGTGCTGCGCATTAGTACCCGAGACACAAAATATTGAAAACCAGCTTGCTCAGCCAAACTTTATAAAATTGTGTAACTCTGGAAGGCTATATGTTAATTCTCATGAGTTTAGCTAAGTTATCTGTGTGTATAAGGGTATATATTGCGCAGCTGCCTTGTATCAAGGAGTCACACTCCATTGCTGGTATGTGAGGGACTCCCTTGTCTGGAATCTCTGTAATTCACAGACTAGAAGAAGTCTTTCAAACAATTGAAAGGTGAGAGATAGCTTTCTGCAGTAATATTTTAGATAAGGCAGAAGATGTTCAAATGGTCACTCCCAAGCTGTCTGGACATTCACACATACACACACACACAAATTCTTCCACTTACAACACACAGACACTGCAAATTTATAGGGGTGGGTGGTATACTCTGCTCCGCCGAGGGATTATGTGGAGTTTTACCTTCTCCGCGCTCTGCTTGGAGCGCAGAGTTTGGCAAAAACTCCACCGACCACTGAGTAGCAGACTTTACCGGCGGTCAATGTCCCCTAGTTAAAGAATTTAAGTCCCTTGCCCATTGTTTATTTTTAAATGGTCTTAACACAATAAGCAATGGCTGCCTTGAAAATTATCTTGGGAACTCTGGTTTTATTTTGAAAAAAGGGACTCTGATAGGATGAGATAATCTTCCTCAACTTTATCTACGAAGGTTAGGGTATCCAAAGATATTGGAGTAGACGCCTCACTCACTTATCACGACATGCTTCATCATTGGCGACTATCCACACCCGATTACGATGATACTACCCGGACGGACTCAACCATAGATGGAATGGGAATTCTTAGATAAAGCAATACTGGACATGCAGGGATCCAGATGAGTGATGTTTAAAAATACCACTATGTTTATTTGGAGGGTACCTGGGGTATGTATAAAAACGTGAATTTGGGGGTTTCACTCTATATGATTGTTCAGTTGTACCCCTTTTAAAGTGCTTAATTTTCATAATACAGTCATGAGTCAAGATGTGGGTGTCTACGATGTTTCGATCCCCCAAAAAGGTTATGGGATCATCATCATGACTGCACGATTAAGGAATGCCTGAGAGGTTGCCTAGATAAGGCAGAGGGGTTGGGAAGAAGGGGAAGGGGAGAAACAAAAGAGGTGGGAGGGGGACAAGGGAATGAAGAATTAGAGGGTAAGGGGGAGGAAAAGAAAACAGAATAAGCCAGGAAGCAAGCGATCAGTGCTGTATTGCGCTTGTAATAAGGTGACATGCATCAACCGTGCATTAGGGCCAACTTTACGCAGATGCTGAAGCGCCTACGTGGAAGAGCGTAATTCATTAAAGGGTTGGAATCCCATGTAACTAGTGAGGTTAACCAAAAGGCGTTGGCGTTTAATTTCCCGAGGTAAAGAATGGAAGTGCTTAGTAACTACTGGGAATGAGTTCCCAGTTGTAGAAGGAGCTTGTCGGAATCGCAAGACACAGGTCAAGAGGAGAGGCACGTCCAAGGAAGCTGATACGGCAGTAGCCGAAGCGCAGACGTGTCAGACCTCTCAGGCATTCCTTAATCGTTCAGTCCTGACCTTTGTTGAGGATCGAAACGTCATCGACACCCACATCTTGATTCCTGACTGTATTATGAAAATTAAGTGGAGCTTAAGAGGTTTTTGTTATTGTGACTAATTTGACTGTTTATTCTCACCACTAAGTCACTTTTTAGTTCATGCCTGAGGTAAGGAAATTCGCTGATTTCGAGTTAACCCGTCACGTTCAGCTCACTTCATGTTTTTCATATTAATTGTGTTTTTATCCTAGTTAATAAAATTGTAATATCTTTTTAATTGAACGCATCTAGACCCAATACTGATTTCAGAGTTGTGGCTATACTTTCGTATTCTTCTTTGAAAGGAACCACTGTTATTAAAAAGTACAACATTGCCAGTACTACTACACGATACAACTCCGGCTGCTTGGGGAACTCCGTGTAATTTTGTGGTGTTATTCAACAACCCTGCAGAATTCCAAAGAGTGAAAATCCGCAAGCTCCGCACAGGCCTACAAGTTCATCAAATAGAAACTGAGCTGTCTGCAGACATATTCAGGTGGAAGACAGTGGGGGTTTCTGGCAAAATCCATGAAAAAGCTAGATTTTAGGACTTACCTGAAAACGTTTTTTAAATATGAGATACATACATGTACTCACACTCATACAAACACTTTCACACATATACAGACTCGCATACACAATCAGTCACAGTGACAAGCCAAGCACTCATAAAACCACATACACTAACACCTTCACAAACACACACAGACGCATGCATGTGCGCACACACACACACACCCTCACACATGCACATAATAATCCCAACTTTCCTCTTAAAGGACCGTGAAGGAATGGAATGTTCACAACAGTGCAGCCGCGTCCCGCAAAGGTAAGAGTGGTGGGGCAGTGGGGCCGGGTGGAGGGGGATTTTGAGAGACGACGCTGAGGAAAAATTAAAGAAATAATTAATTTTCCCTCGTGGCCGTCTCTCGAAATCCTCAACCCCACCCCACCCAGCCCCACTGCTCTTACATGCACGGGCTGTGGCTGCAACAGTGTGATGTGTAGCCTGGATACATAGGACATAGGGCATGACCGCTTGTTAGAACTGGGGGTCTCTAGCTGGCAGAGGTAGGTACCTTTGACAAAATAGGGACCCTTGCTTCTAAGTCAGGGAAAGGGGATTACACTACTAGATAACCACTGCTCACCCCCTTGGTAGTTTGGCAAGAGCAGACAGGCTTATCTCAGAGGCAGTGTGTTGAGCATTTGTGAACACATACAGTAATACAGAGAAAACACTACAGATGGACACCACACAGGTTCTATAAAAATAAGTATGCTTTAAATAGACTTAACTCAAGACCACAAACGAAAAAAATCCTCAATACTGTACTCAAAATTGACTTAAAGATGGTAGAAGTAACTTAGTTCAAGTTGATGGTAAATGCGACACAGTTCTCACAAAAGTACCTGGATGCGTAACGCAAAATAAACAAAAGGCTCGCAGCGTTAGAGATGCGTTGGTTCCTTGCTTCGGGGGAGACAATGCGTCGCGCCTCAATGCTTGCACAGAGTAGGGGATGCGTCTTGATCTTTACCGGAGAGGAGGTGATGCGTAGATTCTCGTGCTGCAGCCCGGTTGCGATGCGGAAAGATGGCGCCTCGATGCAATGCGACAATCCGGTGCGATGCGATAAGATGGCGGCACCCTTGATACAACGATGTTGAGACAATGCGGGTGCGCCCTGGCAGCCTTGCAGTGACTCTGTAATTTGGAGCCGCAACAGGCCCTGCAACACGCTTCTACGGTGATGCGACGGCGACCCTCACGGTTGCGACACGCTCCTCCGGTGATGCGACAGCAGACAGCTGCGATGAAGGCACGCTTCTGGGAAATGCGGCAGCAGCACACTTCTCCAGTGATGCGATGACTACAGCTGCGGTGGCGACACGCTTCTTCTTGTTGCATCGCACTTCCAGCTCCCAGCGACACGCAGGCTTCTGCAGGTAGAATTCCCAGCAAGGATATTCAGAGGGGAGCTGGTGGTGAAGTCTGTTGTCCCTGAGACTTCAGCAGGAGGCAAGCACAAGTTCAAGCCCTTGGAGTAATATTCTACAAGATGATGAAAGTTTTGTAAAAGTTCCTTCTCCTTTCCATGGCAATGAAGACACCACTGCAGGCCAACCCAGCAAACAGCACACTGGCAGAGGGGCAGTCCAAACTCCTGCGGCTTCCTTGGTTCTTCTCCTTGGCAAAAGGTTCGTCTTGTCCCAGAAGTGATCTAAAGTCTTGGGGTCTGGGTCCCCATATTTATACTACTTTTCCCTTTGTTCTCTGAAGGCAGAGAGGCCTTTGTCTAGTCCAAACCAGTTCTGGTCAGTCCTGGAGCACTTTGTTTACATGACTCCTTCTTCCCTTTCAGAGTGCAGGGCAGAGACATCAGACACACCAAAGGAGGTGGAGCCAGCATTGCGGAGGGGAGGCACAGCCCTATTCAGGTCCCAGGTTCAACTCCTCCCACCCATCTACATGCAGATCTTCCTATTCAGCCCTGTGCTGACTCACCCTCTCTCCTGGAATCCCCCAGCCCCTGTCACTCACAGAACCAGACACAAAATACTAGGCCTGGGCTAAAATTCCGTTCCGCTCGTGGAAATTGCGATAATTTGACATTTTCGCGTTACGCGGAGAGCGCGAAAATGTCAACATTTCAGCAATCCGCATTTTACCGGAAATGTTTTGCTTGCTCGCGCTGTAAAATAATACATTCTCGCGTGCGCGCGATCGCTTTACCTGAATACCCGCGTTCGCCGAGAAGATTTCCCGATCCGGTCGCGTTCTCCACGAGATGTTGGATTGTCGGTAGCCATTTGCGCTGTCTCGCGACAGTTCGCGCCCGCAGTAACGTCATTTGTCGCGCGATCACGTCTTTCTTCTCGCGATCATGCACTGCGTGAAAAGTGAAAACAAGATGGCCGCGCCTGCGAGCAACCGCATGGGTAAGTTGGCGAGCCGCGACCACGCAGAAAATACCGCGAACGGGCGGGTAAAAACTTCTGCATCTTCGCGATATTTCCGCGTGTTTGCGGAGATTTTTAACATTTTTGCGATCATTTGCGAAAGTGAATTTCGCAAATTCCGCCCACCCCTACAAAATACACAACCTAGCAGGGGCAGGCTTGGACAGTTAAGCAAGAAAATGCCTACTTTCTAAAAGTGGTATTTTCAAACACAGAATGTTAAAACCAACTTCACTAAAAGATGTATTTTATCATTCTGAGTTCAGGCATACTAAACTCGAATTTCTACCATGTTCTCTGAGTCAGTTAGGATTATAAGATGTAATAATCAAACTGCCCATTCTGGCCTATGGGGAACAGTTAGCCTTGCAATAGTGAAAAACGAAAATAAATGGCTGTAGTTCACTATTAGGGCATGCCACACAAACCAGGGCATGTCCTACCTTATACTTACAATACACCCTGCCCTTGGGCCTACCATATGGGTGTCTGATATGATGAAAAGGGAAGGTTTAGGGACTGACAAGTGGGTGCACTTGGTCAGTAAGCATGGCAATACAAGACTGTACACAGGCTCTGCAATGGCACACCTAAGACACACTTTACAAGCTGCATCTGTGGGTGGCACAACCAGTGCTGCAAGCCCACCAGCTGAATTTGATTTACAAGCCCTGGGCACACAAGTTGCACTGTACTAGGGTCTGACAAGTAAATCAAATAAACCAAGCATGGAGTCACTAATCAATACATCAATTTAACATAGGGAGCACTTGCACTGTGGCACTGAATAGCAGTGGAACGGTGCCCAAAGCATCTAAACCAGCAAAACATATCACAAACAGAGGCAATCAGAAACAAGCATTGGCATAGCCAATGGGTCTCGCCTTTGGGACCTTATAAGTGTTTAGCCATGCAACAGTTGCATAACTAAATACTTATAAGGTCCCAAAAGCGAGACCTCTTGGCTATGCAAAGCGGCCGAGCGGCCCCGAAAGTGAAAGTGATCACGATCAAACATCAAAGCGGCCATGCGGCCGCGTAAGTGAAAGTAATTGCGGTCAAGCGCGGCGCGCGCGCCCGTGCACATGCACTGTAGCTCTAGGCTGGCCTGGTAGCACTTTTTGGAGCCCTCTCAATAAGTCTCGCCAGACCAGCGCATGCGCTGTGTCAGGCGAGACCTAAAAATGGAAGGGAGACTCACGCCAATGGTACCAGGTCTAACACCGCTACTGACATTTAATACCGATCAATGGAAAATAATTGTAATAGCCTACCAAAACGTACACTACTGAGAGTTACGGGGTAGTGGCATCTGAATTACTACTGAATGAAACAGTGCACAGGAGAAGTGGATTGGGTGCGGAATACGGAAAAATATATAACTCATCTTCATTCTCGCTTGCTCTTTGGATTGAAAGTTATTTCATTCTGTACAACTATGCACTGTGATGTTTCGCCATCGCAGTTTCCTAATAATAAGCACAAAGCTTGTTGTTGAAAATTAATCTCGCACAGTTCTCTCCGATGATTAAGATTACATGCATGTTATAGACCAATAAAACGGCAACCGTATAAACCCAGTGCCTCAAATCAGTATCCTATCCTTTATGGTTCACGACATTTGATAGCATTGACAGGAAACTGACATGCAAATCGATATAATTGATTTAAAATCAATTTCCAAATAAACGTGTTGCCCGTGAAGCAAACTTTAAAACAGGAGCATTATTGTAAAGCTTGCGCTCGAAACACTTTATGGATGATACTTTTTTCCGTAACTTTAGGCTCGTGAATGATTTCGCTTTGTTGTGAGGTGAGAAATGTAGTGCGAACGTTTACGTGACGTCGTCATTGTAGTGTCCGGCGTGCGCGAGGCGTTCTAGCCTTCCGCGCTGCCGGGACGCGCTAGCGCTGACGCGTGACGTCAGACGCTAGCAAGGTTAAAAATAAAGGGAAAAATAAAGGGGCGTGGCCTCGACGAGGCAGTCGGGAGCCGCGTGCATACACACCACATGTCGGCTCCGGTGTCTTCTTAAGCGCTTATGCGCTGCTATGTAAATTAGGCCTCTAAAGGCATTACACTGGCGACGAGGGTCTTTTGAGCCCTGATGTGCTGTTTGGGCCCCACAATTCCCCTTCTGGCCTCCCAGTTGTCCTGAGCCTGTGTGTGCAGGCCCCCCTCCTGGTGTCCTGGTGGAGCCTGCTATGAGGCCTGGTGAGGATCACTGCAAGTGCCCTGGAGGCCCAACGAGCCGTCGACGATGCTGCTGTGTGCGCCCTGGTGCCCCAATCCTTGGCTGGTGAGGGGTATGTCTCGCCCAGGTGGTGCCACACCTGCCCCACGAGGTGCCTGACGACGACCGCGCCCTCCTACGGTTCGGGCCCATGCCGGGTGTGCTCGCCCCCACCCAGAAGCGCCGAAGGGGTCCCGCGGATGACATCTGGAGGTAGGCACGCCCACCAGTGGGTATAGCCGCGCGAGGGAAGTCTACGCGCCGCGGCTGGAGAGGGTGCACGCCTGGTGGCGTCGACGCAGAGGAGCGGAAGCCGGTTCCACCGCGTGCTGCGCACGTGCCAAGATGGCGTCCATTCCCGCCATTGAGCCATTTGCCGTTGACGGCGCCCCGTCATCCCTAGCCCCGCGCTGGAGGGATTGGACAGATCGTCTACAGATCTACTTCGAAGGGGCTGGCATCGCGAGGGAACGGCGCAGAGCGTTGCTGCTCCACCTGGAGGAAAAGACATCCACCGCATCTACAAGACTCTCGTGGAAGCCACGCCGAAGACATACCACACACTGCTGAACGCGCTCAACGCCCACTTCGAGCCCATGGCGAACAGAGACTATGAACGTTTCATCTTCCGTCAGGCCAAACAAGAGGCGGATGAGTCCCTGGATGCGTTCCATGGCAGGCTGAAGGAGTTAGCCAGCACGTGTGGGTTCCGCGACGAACAGGAGGAGATCCGAGGGCAAATCATACAGGGTTGTTACTCGTCTAAGCTCCGTGTCACGGTCCTCCAGGAAGAAGGAAAGCCCCTGGCAGACATCCTCACCCTCGGACGGTCGAAGGAGCTATCGCAAGCGAGAGCCTCGCATATGGAGGCGGCCCTACATCGCCCTTTCAAGACGGAGCAAGTGCAGGTGGCGGAAGCTGTGAACGTAGTGCGGCCAAAAGGAAGGCAAGCCGAGGGAGACGGCAGCCGGAGGCAAAGAGGAAAGACTGTGGGTACTGTGGCGGCCAACCCCACCGCATGCAAGACTGCCCGGCCAGAGGGAAAAAGTGCGGCGCCTGCGGGTGGACGAACCACTTTGCGGCGGTGTGCCGGTCCACCAGAGCCAAGAAAGAGGCGGCCCATGCGGTACGAGAAGAAGCAGACAGTGAGGACATGGACGATGACACCGAAGAATTTCCAGTCCATTACGTGTTCGCAATCCACCAACCACAGAAGAAGAAGCGCAGACTTCCGAAATGTCGCATCCTAGTACAAAGTCAAGAGGTAAAGGCGACAATTGACACTGGGGCCTCCATCGAGCTGATGGCCGCCAATGTCTACCACCAACTACGGGTCAAACCCCCGCTGAGAGAGGCGAAGATTCGGGTGTTCGCATACGGCCAGAAGACGCCCATTCCCCTCATTGGGTGCTTCAAAACAGAGCTACAACATGGTGAGAGGAGCGTCAACACCGAGTGTCACGGAAGAGGGCAGCGGGATGCTGCTGAGCGGGCAGTCGGCCGAAGAATTGAGACTGATCTCATTCGCCATGGCAGTCCTGGAGGAAGAACTGGATACAATCATGGAAGAATTTGGAGAGGTCTTTAACAGCATCGGGTGCCTGAAAGGAAAGGAAGTATCCTTACACATCGACCCATCGGTCCAACCAGTAGCGTTGAGACACCGGAGGATCCCCTTCCACCTGCGGCAGAAGGTCGAGGGGGAGCTGGAGGCCCTGGAGAAACAAGGCATCATCGAGAAGGTCAGTGGGCCAACCCCGTGGGTACCCCCGATCGTCATCGCCAGGAAGCCGAAGCAGCCAGGGCAAGTCCGCATCTGTGTGGACATGCGCCTCCCTAACGCCGCGGTCAAAAGAGAGTGACACCTGACGCCCACCATTGACGACATCTTGGGGGAGCTGAACGGGGCCAGGTGGTTTTCGAAGATGGACCTACGGTCAGGCTACCACCAGTTACCACTTCATCCGGACTCGAGGTACATCACCACGTTTTCCACCCATGTGGGCCTCAGACGGTATCGGCGCCTGAACTTCGGCATCTCGAGTGCCGCCGAGGTATTCCAAAATACCATCAGAGAAGTGCTCAGTAGGCTCCCCGGCGTGCTCAATGTGAGCGACGACCTGCTCATATACGCGTCAACCATAGAGGAACACCACCAGCGGTT
Organism: Triturus cristatus; assembly: GCF_964204655.1. Classification (NCBI taxonomy): domain Eukaryota; kingdom Metazoa; phylum Chordata; class Amphibia; order Caudata; family Salamandridae; genus Triturus; species Triturus cristatus. The sequence continues at coordinate 319,363,295 of NC_140588.1, forward strand.
GAGAGGAGTCCTCAAGAGGATCCAGGAGTCAGGTTTGACCCTGCACCGGGAGAAGTGTCAGTTCCTACAGAAAAAGATCAGCTTCTTTGGGTACACCTTCTCGGACCAAGGGGTGGCCCCGGACCCGGACAAGGTAAAGGATGTCCAAGATGCCCCAGCTCCGACGAACATCTCGGAGGCCCGGAGTTTCCTGGGCATGGTCAACTTCTGCGGCCGCTTCATCCCGGACCTCTCCAACCTCACCAAACCCCTCAGAGAGTTGACCAAATCGTCCACCACGTGGCAGTGGGGCCAGGAACAGGAACAGGCGTTTCAAGCAACGAAGGCGGCCCTGTCCGCGGACACTACCCTCTCATACTTCGACCCGGCAAAGCCCACTAACGTGGCGGTCGACGCGAGCCCGTTTGGGCTGGGAGCAGTCCTGACACAGCTCCAGGACAACGAGGAGTGGGCACCCATTGCTTACGCCAGCCGGTCCGTGACCGAAACAGAGCAGCGGTACTCGCAAATCGAGCGAGAAGCCATAGCCATCCACTGGGCATGCCGGCATTTTCACGTGTACGTGTATGGCACCACTTCACGGTAACAACCGATCACAAGCCACTCATTCCTCTGTTCCAAGGGTCATCCTCAAAGCCGCCTCCCCGGATTGAAAAATGGATACTCCAACTACAAGGGTACGACTACCGAGTGGAGTACAAACCCGGGGCCACGAACCCGGCGGACTACCTATCACGGCACCCGCGGAAAGCCACAACAGAAGAGAAGGAGGAGGCCGAGGACACAGAGGAGTACGTCCGGTATGTGACAGAGCGGTCACGACCCCTCCCGATGAGCCTAGCCACGATCATAGAAGCCTCAGAAGGTGATGAATGCGTGAGAGCAGGGGTGGAGGCTGTCAGGTCAGGAGATTGGAGGGCAATCCAAGCCTCGCTCAACAGAAAGACGCCCCAAGCCAAGCTGACACTGGAGTCACTCCTGAAAGTGCAGAGTGAGCTGTCCGTCGACGCCCAAGGATGTCTCCTGCGAGGCACGAGACTAGTCATGCCAGCCAGGCTCGCTCAACAGGCGGTGGACCTCGCCCACAGGGGACATCAAGGAATGGTCAAGACAAAGGGCAGACTCCGAGCCAAAGTCTGGTTCCCAGGCATGGATGCGATGGTGGAGCAGACGGTAAGAACCTGCACGTGGTGCCAAGCCGCAGGACAGCCGGAACGCCCCCACCCCGTGGCGACCGAAGATAACCCCCTGAGACCGTGGGAGTGTGTGAGCGCCGACTTCGGACACCTCCCAGATGGACGGTATGCGCTGGTCATCATAGACAATTTCACCAAGTACCCGGAGGTTGAGATTGTGGGGAGCCAGACAGCCACGGAAGTCATAGCGAAATTCGAGAAAACCATCGCCACTCATGGCATCTTCGGAGTGGTCAAGACTGACAATGGACCGCCTTTCCAGGGGCAGGAGTTTGCCGAGTATCTCAAGAGCTGGGGGATCCACCACCGCAAAGTAACACCAAGGTGGCCCCAAGCCAATGGAGAGGTGGAGAGATTTATGAGGACACTCAACAAAACCATTCGCATCGCCATGGCCGATGGATCTCCACTGGAGAGAGCAATATACAGTTTCCTGCGGGAATACCGGATGACCCCCCACGTCACAACCGAGGCAGCACCAGGAACAGCCACCATGGGGCGGATTGTAAGTGACACGATCCCACACCACCCCACTTGGGTTCCAGCACAAGCCTCAAATGAGAAGACCCTAGCCAATCGGATGCGCTCGAATGACCACGCCAGCCAGCGAAGGGGTGCTAAAGAGTCCACGATACAACGACAGGACCGAGTGTACGGGAAGGACCGCTACCCAGGCAGCAAGTTCAGACTCCCATTTAAACCGCAACCATGGGTCGTCACCCGCCGGACAGGCACGATGGTGACCGCCCAAAGAGGAGCCGAAACGGTCACGCGAGATGTGTCGTTCTTCAAAAAGGTCCACCCCGGAACACCGTCCCGTCCCGGGGCTGAGCCAGAGGGTCCGGACCCCGACCAGCCGAGCGGAGATCAGGAGGCGGAGGACGGGCGGAGTAAGGATGGCGGTTCCCCGTCCATCCTAGCCACCCCGGGGGGTAGTCTGCCTGGCGGGTCCCCAGCCAGGGCAGAGCCGAACACCCCAAGGCGCAGAGCCCCTGAGGTGGCCCTTTCCAGAGGCGGTCCGTCCCGCTACAACCTGCGGAAGAACCCGGCACCGTCATCCCAGCTGGCGGACTATATGGTGTAACCTGTAAGGACTGGCAGACTGGTAACAGACTCATTGTTAAATTTTGGTCCTACGTTTTGTTTAATGTTTATAAAGGTTGGAAGGAATGTAGTGTCCGGCGTGCGCGAGGCGTTCAAGCCGCCCCGCGCCGCCGGGACGCGCTAGCGCTGACGCGTGACGTCAGACGCTAGCAAGGTTAAAAATAAAGGGGCGTGGCCTCGACGAGGCAGTCGGGAGCCGCGTGCATACACACCACATGTCGGCTCCGGTGTCTTCTTAAGCGCTTATGCGCTGCTATGTAAATTAGGCCTCTAAAGGCATTACAGTCATGGGTGGGTGAACGTGCTTCTGTGAACGTAATCTGCCAGGGTGCCAGCCTGCTGAGGCAGGTGAATAGCCCCGCCCCCACCCAGCTGAATAGGAAACCTTCTCTGTTTGCTAATGAAATCTAACGAACGCCACAAGCACGCGCTTAAAACGCTGTTCCACCAGGTGCATATTATGTTGTTATATTGATTTGTACAGCGTACTAATCACCCAAGGGGGTATCTAGAGGCTTGGGCAGGTGTGTGGTCCCCAAGGTGCTTATTATGAAGTCACAACGATGCACTACTAGTTTCAGTTGAATAACCATCTATCTACCAATGGAGGTAAGGAGAAGACAAACACAGCTTTAAAGACAAGTGAGCAGTGACTGCCAGCAACGGATGACAACTCAACTTGCATTAATTACGGGCTTCAAGCTTCAAATAGTAATAATTAATATGCAAGAAAATGCAATTAAGTACTGCAACTTGCGACTGGGAAATTGTACTATGATCCCGCAGGACATAGAGAGTAAGATATTGAATCTGTTCACAATATATTTTCTTCTGTTTTGAAAGTACCAGATGCTTCGTTTCCCCTCAAACAGCTCTTACCATCATGTCTTGTGAATAAAATGTAAGGGGCATATTATCAAGCCTGGCGATAAAATTATCGCCGCTTTAGCGGCAGAAAATTGCTGCTAAAACGGCGATAATGGGCTTGATAATATGCTCTATGGAATTCCAATTGAAGCCCATGTTAGATGTCCTTCACATCTAACATGGGCTTCAATTGGAATTCCACAGAGCATATTATCAAGCCCATAATCGCCGTTTTAGCGGCAATTTTCTGCCGCTAAAGAGGCGATAATTTTATCGCCAGGCTTGATAATATGCCCCTAAGTGTGTTCTGTGAGTGAATTTTAGCACACGTTAATATCGGCACCTTTCCACACCTGCGCAAAATCATTCCGTTATGCTTTCTAGAGTGTTTATCAACATAGGCTCTTGAGCAAACCCACACTATGCAAAGCATCGCTTTGGTAATTGTACAAGCGCGCACGATTGCTCACTGGCACATTGTAACATTTGCATACACTATGGCCAATAGATGCTCAAATGATCAAAAAACAGGGACACCAGCATGCAAATCCCATCAGCATCCCATTACGCACACCCACCGCAGCTTTAGCAATTTGGTTCCTGTTGCATTTGTGTAATTGGCGCCGAGTTGGCTTCTTCTCAAAAAGCCTTAATAATATCTGTAACATAGACTTGCAATCACGAAAAATGCAAGTGCATTGTGAAATTTTAATTAATTCACCGCCAACACTGACATTTCATCCAAGCGGATTCTTGTATATTTGGAGTCATCGTTTATATTACGTACAGGTTGTCACTTTTTCCCAAGAATAAGGGCTAGATTCCATACTTTTAGTAGAAATCTGGTACACTCCATAATGAGTGACATCTTATTTGCTTTTGTGACTCTATGACGTTGCCTAATGCAGCAGCTGTTCTCTACTAAGTCTAACTTGACCGTCAAACACCTAGGGGGAAGGTGAAACACAAGTCTGAAGGAATTACAGAAGTGCACAGCACTGTTCCCCTAATCCACAGATCTCGAAAAAGACAAAGGCTGTGACTAAATCAAAAACATCGGCAAAGCCAATAGTTCTGACTTTAATGTGCAAACACTGTGAACACAGGTGCATATTTTTGAAAACTGACGCATCGCTGCTGTGACGCAGCGATGCGTCAGAAAAAGTTGCGCTGTGGTACAGCACTTTCAGGTGACACGGACGTATCATATATATGGTATGGTGGACCATGTCGGAAGGTCCCATGATGCATCAAAAACGTTGACACTTATGTGGGACGGATGGCGCAAATGAATGTAATGCACCTGCTGTCAAAGTGACGCTAAGCTAATTTGTGGGTTATAAAGCAATCTTTATGTGTTGCAAATCAGCTTTGCATCACATTGGAGCGCTTTGAAAAGTCTCAAAAAGCAACACATTTCAAAATGAAAAGTGAATGAACACCATCTCTTTATCACCTCCAGATTGCCATAAGGAAAAAAGAAGCCATTTGGCATTCCATAGTGTATAAGATTAACAGTGTAGCCTAAACAAAAAGGACAGTGCCAGAGTGCAAGAAGTGCTCACTTGATTATAAGTGCAGAACCAAGGAGAAACTGTCCAAGATCCTGATGGTAGCCATATGGACCGGAAGAGGAGGACCTGAGGACTAGGAGGAACTGGACTCCTTGGAAGAGCAGTGGTGTCAGTCATACCAGCAGAGCTGGTGGCAGGAGTGGAAGGACTGGACAGTGCTAGGGCTGAGGACTAGGAAGATCTACAGAGTGTCAACAAGGGACAATATTGTTAAAACTGTCATGCAGTGTAGCACAGCTAGACACGTTGTTGTGTTGCACCGTGTTCAAGGAAAAGGGCAGAATCTCTCATGTTAATTCATATATCACATATATGTAACTTATTTTGCCCTGTGAAGTTTTGTTCAGCCCAGTCCAGCCCTGGCAAATTTGTCAGGTCCATGCGTGATGTGCTGACATAGTTCAGGTTGTCCTTTGAATACTGTGACTAGTAGTGGAAGGTATAACATGAATGACCAGGTCTACAAGTCCCACAGTATAAAGCAAAAAAGCTGGACTGGAGCAGCACATCATGCTTGGAAATCTGCCTAACCTGACTGTGTCAATGCAGGCACTCTTGCACCATGATACAAGTGTGCTTGTCTTGGAGCTATGCAACAAAAAGTGAAGTGTAAAGTAATGGAATGGATTGGGGTTGCCAGAGGATTAACTTCTTACCTGAGAGGGGATCCAAGTGTTGAGTATGTGAATCTTCTTCAAGTAGGGTCATGTGAAGAGCCATGTGTACAGTCACCAGCATGAAACCACATTGCACACAGTTGTACTGATGGGCTGGGTGAGATTTCACAGGTGTTGCCTGCAATGTTAGAGACCACGCTATCTCTTGTCTTGGACATATTAATGGTGGGGGATGCAAGTGATGCACACCAGAGGTCCATGAGTGTTTGTTGAAAAAAGAAATGTTGCATGAGCTGGGTGGACCCCTGGAAGAGTAGAGCCATGTAGGTATGGCTGAGCACATTGAAATGGCAATGTGCCTGAATGAGGAGCCACTGTATTTCAAGGAGGTGATGTGTGTGCCGCAAGGTAGCCTGAATGAGAGTCAAGCACTGCTGTGTTTGATAGTGTCACACTTGTGTAGCAGCTGTGAAGAGATATCACAGATGAGGATATTGGTGTACTACATTTAACATGTGAAGTGGTCTTGGGTGAAGGTGTAGCAGGTGTCAGGAGGGAGGCGTAAGAAGAAACGTCTGACAATGCTAGATGTGTCAAAGCAGGACGATGTGAAACAGGGAAATTTTGAAGTGACATTATGAGCTAGGTATTCAAGATGATGGGCAGGATTTGGGGATGGTTGAAGGGTGAGGTGTCTGGGCATCATCGTGAGGGCAACCAGAGTAGGTACTTGTTACAGAATATCATCATTACTATCTGGTGAGTTTAAGCATAAGCCATAGTTCTCACATACAGGTAAGCATGTTGGTCAATTGCATATTGTAACAAATGTTAGATGGTGTAGGTGTCTCCTGAAAGTCAATGCATGATCCGGGTGTCATCAGTGTGTGAGAGTTAGTTCAGGCCCTGGGCCTAAATGATGATTACCAGAGGAGTCATGTACAGGTACAAATGAGCAATTAAGATATGAATGGCAGTGGTAAACAACACACCAGCCAGCACCTCCGTCCTATTTACCAAAGAAGTCCAAGTTTAACAATCTGTACGTGAGCGTGCTCAATGTACAACACTGTGCCACTCACCCAGTGTTATCTAGTATGGAAAATAACTTATCCCCATACATATAACAACAATTACTTAATTACAGAGCACAGCCACTAATGAGTTTCACTGCTGACTTTGTTGTCAGTTATTTTAATGATAAAAACAAAAACATCATTCTTTGTATCAACAATGGTCTTTCAAGTACTGAACTATTCAGAATGCAAAGAATGATCTTGAATATGTTGACACGTAGTGAATGTTGTTGATGATGACAGCCGACACGTGTTTTGTCATGAAACGACTTCTTCAAGGCTCTAAAATAGTTGAAAAAATAGTAGTTTAAAGTCTTCGGTATCCCTCAATAGTATGGGATGTATCACAGCAATAGTGTTGAGCCAGATACTTTGATTTTTCAATTATAGAGCAGGACTAATAAACACTGTCCAAGGTCGAATAAATGAAGTTAAGATTTTGGTGACGCGTTAAAAATATGACTGGTGTTCAGTCTGTCCAGATTTCAAGTATACATACTTATAATTAAGGGTGGGCGTAGTTCGCGAAGTAGCACTTCGCGAAGCTACGCAAAGTGAAGTTCGCACTACGCGAGCTACGCGTAGCACTTCGCGAACTGCGTAGTAACATGTTCGCACTGTGCAAGATGTTGTTTTCAATGATTGCACAGTGCGGACAAGCAACCGGCACTGTGCAATCATTGAAAATGGCATCTTGCACAGTGCGAGCTGTAGTTTTCTGCTGCTCGAGTAGATTTTTACTCGAGCTTCAGCTTTCTCAACGCGAACTGGTAGTTTCTCATCGCGAGCGGTCGCGAGCATACGTGACCACTCGCAATGAGAAACCTGACCTCCTCGCGTTGGGAATCTCGCCGGGAGGTTTATTTTCCATGCTCGCGATCGCCAACTTGCAGTTGCTGATCGCGAACAAGGAAAAAGTCTCGCCGGGATGTCATTTTGCTTGCTCGCGGTCGCCAACTTGACGTTGAGGACCGCGAGCAAGCAAAAAATGACCGCAGCACTACGCAACACTACGCTACGCGTGTTCGCACTGTGCTACGTGCAGTTCGCGTAGTGCGAAGTAGCGCGAACTTCGCAAACTACGCGAGCGTAGCGTAGTGCTTCGCCCAGGCCTACTTATAATATGTGGAGAATCATGGAAATACATATGCTAGCACCGAAGTACCACAAGCCCCAAGACTTTGTTGGTACGTATAGTGGTACAGTGTCAGAGTCCCTGCTGTGCAAATCCCGGTGTAAAGAAACGCGTCTCGATTCTATCGGAAAAGGTCCAGGTACAAGTTAGCTGGGTTCATCAAAGAGATTTGTAATATTCAGCATATGACAAACTTGGGTAATGATGAAATGCTATCAGCTTCAGTGTTTGCATATTTTTAAGTGTGACTCTGCTTATCCCTTTCAGAGATGGTTCACAGTGTCTATAGTTCTGGACACTGGAGATGACTGTGTGCACCTGGGAAATTACAGGATTACACACATTTAAATAAACCAAGGTAAGTACATGCCCATGCACGTTCTTGCAGTGTAGCAAGGTTGATTGCTGTGTAGAGTTGTGTGGACATGTATCAAATATGAACACATAGCCATATGAATGCACAAATTGCATGCGTTCCAGCACTGCAAGGTGGACTGGTGTGGTGTACTGTGTCAAAGGCAGAGTTCTTCCCAAATCTAATGGATGACCAAACAAACATCACTTTGTCAGGAGTTGTGGGCAAACTAATGGCTAGAAGGAAGACTGCACCCTGGTGACATGGAGCAATGTTCTCAGTAGTAGTGTCAATAAATTAAACTTTAATCAAAATAACCATGATATAAAAATAAGGCAACCATCATGTTTAATGCAGCCCTTACCTGCACTCACCATTTCAGCCAGGGCAGTCCAGTAAGTTGCATAAATGTTTTACAATGTGTGGTACAATACAAAAATAGCCCTCTTGTCACACAGTGGTATGAACAATAGACAGATATTGCTATGTACAAGTCAACAACAGTGCAACTTGTCCTCATTTACTGTTAGTAACAACTGTTCAACACATCTATGTATAACATGAAGAGATTGAAAATAAACTCTTTGTCACCAAAATTACTAATGTTAACATGTATCATCGATCATCACTAACATATTACAATTTCATTGCACAGGGACAAACAACACCTCCTATCCAGCAACCTGTCCTGGATGGCCAACCTGTTGGTGATGACATCCTGCCCCCCATGGATGATGACACACTCCAGCAACTCTTGAACTTCATAAAATCTTTTTCTGCGAACAATCCAAGGGATGACAGCCTTGCAGGGTCTCCAGAGGAACCACCACCCAGAGGACATTGCCCCATCTGCCAGTCCAAGCCCAGCTGTAGACTCCGAGGACCCCCAATTGGTCCTCCAATGGTGAGTGGTAGGAGTCCAGCAGCAGATGGTTGATGTGGTGTGGGCAGTGATGGAGCCATAGTGGGCAACCTAGAGGGAGTCTGGAGGTGCCTCAGTCCTAATAAGGATACATCTGAGGCAATTCTTACCATAGGCACCACAATTGGACTTTGCAACTGCTTCTTCCAGTGTTGCTCCAGAAACTATGGTCAACATACAAGAATACTGCCATGTGTGACACACTTACTAGAAGCACAGGATTTGATCACACACCATTGATTTTGTGGTACTTTAAATGATACTGAGACTAGGTGCGCTATTGAGGAGACACTCATCTCACACTTATCTATTATGTACCCTTTGCATTCATATTGACTTGTTTTGTGTAGCATATGACTTGTGTTTTGATTGGTTAACCGTGCAGATGATGTGATTCTGTCCATTCACACAGTGTGTGATGATACAATAACAATATTACACACATATATTTTGATGCTACTGCTGTTGCAGGGTTAGTTAAGGAATGACAGAAAGGAATATAATTGTCTACACATTGCAGCACATTGTTTCCACTATGTGAACACAACACTAGGGGCCAGATATTTCGCTAAGTGGCACAGTGCAGCACAGCAAGTCATCCTGCTTCACTCAACTGAGTCAATGGGAAAGGGAAGTATTTAGGCCACACTGCACATTCCTGTCCTTTCACCCTGCTCTGGCACACAATGGGGTGCCTAGCACAACACAGTCACCCTTGCACCATAGTGTAAGTGTGCATGTGCTGCATGCTGGATTGTTTTAGTGCAGAAAGGGGCACAATCCTAGAGGCATATTCCTTTATCTACATGTGCCACAGGATGCAACACACATAGGAAGCGGAAGTGACTTGGTTGACTTACGTTATCTATCCTTGTTGCACATCACCTGATGAGGCACATTTATTTGACGCATTCCCAGGTTTAGCTGCTTTAGTATACTTGACATGCACCATAAACCATGGGACTTGCATGGATGCACCCACACAATGCCCATGGAACACCTCCATTGCACACAGTAATTCAACACAGCATTTTGTACTGCATCACATTACTCCAAATTTTAAACACTATTCATAGCCACACAGAGTAGCATTGTGTGTCTTCACATATCTGACCCAGGGGTTCGCATTACACATGAACCATGATGCATGGTTCAAGTATAAGCCACATCTCTCATGCATATACCCCAAGCTCCATCAACAGGCACAGAGATGGCTATTATGCTATACATTTCAATATTATATTCAATATGTTGTATACTTCAGATTGCCTTACCAACAAGTAGGCCATTCCCATATCGGCCATTCTTTAAGCGTGCATTGATGATACAGTGCTGGAGGATGTAGTCATCATGCGCACTTCAAGGGCATTTGGCCAGCACATTAGTGAACATCCCCAGATCTTTCACGATGGCCTGGACCTTGATGGAGTAGGTGTGCTTCCATTTGTGGTACAGGTGGGATATTTCGGCAGGGGGGCCATGTGTGCAATCAATGGCATCTAAGACATGGGGAAATCCCACAATGCCATAGAAGCATTGCTTGGTGTCCACCTGTTGTTGTTGGGTCTTGGAGAAGAGGAGGTACTGGGGTGTGATACTGATGATGGCATCCAGTACAGAGGGTAGGAAGGCAGAAAATGATAGATGTGATATTCTTGCCACTGTGGCTGTTGCGATCTGGAAAGAGCCAGATGCCAGCATGTGGAGCACTGCCATCAGTTTGACCCTTGGAGGGATGATATTGGGCCTGGCAGCTGGTCTTTGGAGACTTGGCCCAATCTTGGAGGAACAGTTGAATGATAGACACCCTCCTGAGTCTGTAGAATTTGAGGACCTCATCCTCCCTGAGGTCATTGATAGATATGCACGGCTGGAACACATGTTCCCTTCTCCTTTTCTGCCTACTTGGTGGTGGTTGCAACTCCAACTGCAGAATGACCACCTCCATGGCATAGTTGAGCTTGCCAAATTGTGTTGTGTGGTTTATCTTGTTATTCCACAGCCACTGTGCCATTTTCTATGCGCAGAAATGTTGACACATTTCAGCCTTTGCGCACTGCTTGCTGACGATGTGTCACATATTGACAGTCTCATAAATATCACTGCACTGGATCTACACTAGTATTTGGGTCAGACTGCCTCCCTTCCATGCTTTAATTTGTGCGTGGTGCTGCTGGTTTAGGCACAGCTTTTTCTGACACAGGAGTCCAAAAACCGGGCAAATGTGTCATCTTTTAAATATGGAGTATTGCTTGCACTGATTTTGCATCAGAAAAAGTGGCACAACACTGGTGCAAACCTCTTATAAATATGCCCCACTGTATGCACATATGCTCTTTGAGTGTGCAGTCAAAATATCAATTTTTTTTTATAACAACCTACACTAATATCGAGTTTTTAATATCGTAGGGACAGAATATCGAAGTCAAGAATATCGGTGACCAGAATATCTATCTTAAGGTAAGTAATATCGGTTTTTTTCATATCGAAGTAAGTAATGTCGAAGTAAATATTATCGTTAGCAAAAATATTGTTGTTAATAATATCGATATTTATATTAGTGTTATGTATTTTAGTATGTATTTTATATGTATGTTTAACATTTTTTGTAATGTATTTTTATTATTTTTAAATATATGTAATAAATGTTTACAAATAAATAATTTTTTGAAAGTAAATTTTGCGATTTAGTATCAGAGCGGGTTGTGGGTTTATAGGGGAATAGGGTGGGAAGTAATTTAATTATAATTAATTAATTAACATGTTTTTATTTATGTTATTGATTATTAATTTATTGTTAAATAATTATTAATTTAGTAGTTCATTTTTATTAATTGATTAATTTATAATCAGATTAATTAGAATTAATTTATTTTTATTGTTTATTTATTGTTATTGTTTATTTATTAATTGTTATTTTTTATTAATTGATAATAAATGTTTATTAATTTATTAATTGAAAAATAAATTCATTTTGTTACTCTTTATATGTAGTGGGTTGTGTGTTTATGGGGGAATATGGTGGGAAGTAATTTAATGTTATTTAAGTAAATATTAATTACATTTTATTGGTATTTATTATTAATTTTGTTGTTAATTAATTTTTTATATGTTATTTATTTTACTTAATAAGTATGTTAATGTAACCCCTACGCTATCCAACACTTTCCCTACTTTTGGACTCACTGAAGTGGGAATAGTAATTTTAACCCCTACCCTATCCAACGCTTTCCCTACTGTTGCACTCACTGGAGCGGGAATAGTAATTTTTACCCCTACGCTATCCAACACTTTCCCTACTGTTGCACTCTCTGGAGTGAGAATAGTAATTTTTACCCCTACGCTATCCAATGCTTTCCCTACTGTTGCACTATGTGGAGTAAGTATTTATATATAATTTATATGTTTAATTTATATTAACATTATATGTATTAGTTATTATTTTTTAAACATGTTTTAATGTTTGTAACTGTTTCTTTTATTTATATGTATTATTTACTTAATTTTACAATATTATTAAAACATTAAAAAAACAATATTTTTAACATCGATATTTTTGAAAACAATATTTTTTTTCTTAATATTTTTGTACTTCACAAATGCAGTTTATCACATACATCCAGGGCACTAGGCTTTGCTTATGTTATAAAAAAGTGATAAACAAGCATTGGCATAGCCAATAGGTCTCGCCTTTGGGACCTTATAAGTGTTTAGCTATGCAACAGTTGCATAACTAAATACTTATAGGGTCCCAAAAGCGAGACCTATTGGCTATGCAAAGCGGAAAGTGAAAGTGATCGCGATCACGATCAAACATCAAAGCGGCCGCAAAAGTGAAAGTAATCGCGGTAAAGCGCGGCGCGCGTGCCCGCTCACATGCACTGTAGCTATAGGCTGGCCTGGTAGCACTTTTTGGAACCCTCTCAATAAGTCTCGCCAGACCAGCGCATGCGCTGGGTCAGGCGAGACCTAAAAAAGGATTCTGTTCTGTGTGGAATGCATGTAGAAGATAAACCATTGAATATAATAAACCATGTGATACTTGAGTGTATGTTGCAGACATAAACTCTACTTTAATTCATTCCAATGGAAACACTTCCTAAAGACAGAATAATCCACCAAAGAGCCAGTGGAATGAGGGGTGGAGAGGGAAGTAGAGCCAAACCCATATATGTGCATTTCAAAGAATTATTAACAACAGGTTTTCATACAACTGTGCTCTACACTGGAAAAGCAAAGGGATCCCCCCTCAAGTAATTTTGATTTGGCTTTTATGATGTCTCTGTCTCGAATAATCCATGTGTCAGCCCACCCCCAAAGTTTGCTTTTGCGCTACGTATGCATTTGTTGTAAATGCTTCTCAGAGATTCTCAGGTCAATCACATGAAATAATAGATTTGAGTTGATCGGAATTGGCCTTGGAGATTATTAAATCTAAGATAGTTCCCAAATTGTGGGTGGGACTATTGCAGATTTGGACCAGGTTAAGGTCAGCTAAGAAGGTTTTGAGGCAAAAAACTGCTTGGTTGCTTGGGTCATTCCAGTGGAGGTTGACATCACAAAGAAAGATCTGGGCACAGTGTGGGCTAGAGTTAGAAGTGATGATTTCCACAATTTGTTAAATGAATGGAAGGTTATCTCCTGGAGGATGGTAGAATACATGCAATTGCATTGAGGTATACCATTACTCAAGATATCGATGCCCAGGCATTCACATGAGGTGAGAGTGGTGTTTTGAGGCTTGCTTCACAGGGAGATTGTTGCGGTGTATACATGCAATACCTCTACCTGGTCTGATTTGTCTATCTAATCTGATGATATCGTACGTAGGAGGTATGAGAATATCGAGAGTTGGGTTGGAGGAGTCATTTATGTTTCAGTCAGAACTATGGGGTCCATATTATGGTGCCAATTACGATCCGGTAAAAAATGTCCCCGTACGACTCGTATCCGGTCTTTTTACCGTACGAATCGTACAAGTGCCGTACGAACTGGCAATCACGATTCGCATGGTAAAAAGTCCATACGAACCGCACTGGGAATCATTCCCCACACGTCCTCGGGTCGGAAAATGTGTCCGACACGTCCTCGGATGATTTACCTTACAAACGTGAAAAGCCAAGTCCGACCGAGGAATCACGATCCATCCCGTGCGTCCGAGCTCACAACCGTATGGAAAAAACACCGTCCGCACCGAACTCCTATAGCAACCATGGAGACATGTGCCCGCATACGCGCCCAACACTCCCCCCAGCCCCCGTACGTCCGACACGTACCCCCCGTGTATGTATACCCCCACCCGTCTAGGTACACCCCAGTACGTTCGAGTCCTACCCCCACCCCTGTACGTGTCGTACCACCGTCTATGTACACCCCAGTACGTTCCAGTCGTACCCCCACCCCAGTACGTGTCGTACCACCGTGTACCTACACCCCAGTATGTTCCAGTCCTACCCCCACCCCTGTACGTGTCGCACCACCGTGTACCCAGTACGTTCCAGTCGTACCCCCACCCCAGTACGTGTCGTACCACCGTCTATGTACACCCCAGTACGTTCCAGTCGTACCCCCACCCCAGTACGTGTCGTACCACCGTCCATGTACACCCCAGTACGTTCGAGTCCTACCCCCATCCCAGTACGTGTCGTACCACCGTCTATGTACACCCCAGTACGTTCCAGTCGTACCCCCACCCCAGTACGTGTCGTACCACCGTCTATGTACACCCCAGTACGTTCGAGTCCTAACCCCACCCCAGTACGTGTCGTACCACCGTCTATGTACACCCCAGTACGTTCCAGTCGTACCCCCACCCCTGTACGTGTCATACCCCCGTGTACCTACACCCCAGTACGTTCCAGTCGTACCCCCACCCCAGTACGTGTCGTACCACCGTCTATGTACACCCCAGTACGTTCGAGTCCTACCCCCACCCCTGTACGTGTCGCACCACCGTGTACCCAGTACGTTCCAGTCATACCCCCACCCCAGTACGTGTCGTACCACCGTCTATGTATACCCCAGTACGTTCCAGTCGTACCCCCACCCCAGTACGTGTCGTACCACCGTCTATGTACACCCCAGTACGTTCCGGTCCTACCCCCAACACAACCTCCTAAGTACGGAGCGCACCCCAGGCCCCAACATCACAACCGCATGTACGAGTCGTACCAACCCACACACAAGGACAGCACCGTACAACCAAATGGCCCATCTACACACCGTACACACGCTCAAAACGCACGTACACAACCAGGACAAAACAAAACAACACAAGAAGACACTATTCGAATGGCACAAAGCCACTAAACATGGCCAACAAACACTACAAATACACCTTCACTGACCTGCAACTGCCAAAGACAAACAGAGGGCCAAAACACCACCACTACTTATAACACACCCACCCAAAATTCAAACACTGCCACACCCACCCATGGACCAATAAAAAGGGCCCACACACACAAACCATGAGCCTTTGCAACAGACTCACTGCTGCCAGACACCACAGAACCATACAACAAGCTACACCACACCTTACACTTGCACACCTTCACACAACCACCCTCACAAACACCCCCTCATCACATTCACACACACACACACACACAACCATCCACACCCCCCCCCCAACATCCACACCCCCCCCCCACCATCCCCACCCACACCCCTCACCATGCCCACTACCAAGAATCCAAAGTTCAGTAACCGAGAGTTGGAGGTCCTTGTTGATGAAATCCTCAGAGTCGAGCCACAGATCTTTGGAACATTGGTCAGAAACACCAGCCTGGCAGCAAAAACAGCCATGTGGCAGACCATCGTCGATGCTGTGAATGCTGTTGCGGACACCAGAAGGACCAGGCAGGAATGCCAGAACAGGTGGTACGATCTGCGGAGGAGGGTCAGAGCCAAGAGGCAGGAGGAACACGACCAGGCCAACGCCACCGGAGGAGGGCCCTCCCGCAGACCCGTACAGTACCATCCCTGGGAGGAGAGGGTGATGGCCATACTGCCGGTGGAGGCAGTCGAAGGATTAGAAGGACTCCGAGACCCGGGTGAGTACACAAACAACGCACCTCACATGGGGGAACGGCATCCACAACCAAAATCACTAACAGGCACGCAACCACCACAAGCCATCGCATGACTCAACCACACTCCATGAGCACGCACATGCCACTGCTGCCACCATGCCCCATGCACCCAGCTGGACAATGTCAAGTCACAGAAGACAACAACACATGACACGGTAACCCGGATGGCGGGAGGCTGGGCCCCAAAAATCACATAGTGCGACTCCGAAGCAGACAACAATGCACTCTGCCCATATGGCCTAGGTCACAGCCAGACAAACAGTGTGTCCCAACACAGGAATGACTTGCCAGCAAATGGCGGACGCCTTGCATCAACACATGGGGGTGAAGGCACTGTTTTGCACATGACAGCAGCTAATGAACAGCCAACATTGTGAAAGAGTGGCAGCACACACCACCACAGCAGCAGCGCACAGACACACATCACACCCAATGGGTGCCTGGAGATCAGAAACAAAATCACATCAACAAGCCAAGGGCCACTCAAAGATCTGCTAACAGTGTGTGCCCAGGAAGCTGGGCTGAGGTGACAGAGGGTGACACACAGAGGAAGGGAGAGGGGGACAGAGAGGGAGGGAGAGGGGGACAGAGAGGGAGGGAGAGGGGGACAGAGAGGGAGCGAGACACAGGGAGACGGACAGAGGGAGGAGGCTTACACACAGAGGGAGGGAGAGGGTGACAGAGAGGGAGGGAGAGGGGGACAGAGAGGGAGGGAGAGGGGGACAGAGAGGGAGGGAGACACAGGGAGACGGACAGAGGGAGGAGGCTGACACACAGAGGGAGGGAGAGGGTGACAGAGAGGGAGGGAGAGGGGGACAGAGAGGGAGGGAGAGGGGGACAGAGAGGGAGGGAGACACAGGGAGATGGACAGAGGGAGGAGGCTGACACACAGAGGGAGGGAGAGGGTGACAGAGAGGGAGGGAGAGGGGGACAGAGAGGGAGGGAGAGGGGGACAGAGAGGGAGGGAGACACAGGGAGAGCAAATCAGCCGTGTGGTGTGTGGGAATGTCTGCTCGTCAGCAGGTAGACTGCGTGCATGTAGCCAAGGGTGGCACGTGCCAGAACTACCCCTCTTCTCCATGGCAAAACACAGGGCCATGTCACAACCTGTGCACGAGCACAATGACAGCTACCTGCATCACATAAGTGTGTGGAACAACTCCATGTGCACATGTACAGTGCTACACGGAAGGCGCCAATGCATGGCTCGCAACACCTGCCCACTCCACTGCTGACTGCAGTCACACTTGACGCAGCAAGTAAGACTGTGCCACACATAGTTAAAGGGGCCAAAGTGGTGCCCAAGGGACACACCCATGCACAAGTGCACTGTGAGTGGAATGCAAGACAGATCCAAATTCCAAGAGGAAATGTGCCAACTTTGGAAATGATGAAACATGGATGTTGCATGGACCAAAATTAACATTGTCTCTCTCATACACAGGTCAACGTCGTGGTGCACCCCCCAACACTGGGGGGGAACACTCACAGGACCCGGATCTGCAGGAGCCCGATCCCACCGGCAGCGACCACTCTCACCACTCTGTGGACGACCCCGACCGACCTGGCCCCTCTGGTGTCCAACCGCCTGCAGCACCTGCGTCAGGTACAACTGTGCCAACCACCACCCCCACTCCTGCCACATCCCAGGAGACACCCAGGATCCCTGCCCCAACACCACAATGCAGCCAGGCTGGCCAGGAGGGACACGGTGTCCCGGGCACCCAGGAGGAGGCAGGCGACAACGCCAATGCCACCCCTCAGGGGTCCCGGAGACCCGATGTGCCCACAAGGGCAGGCCAGGCGCAAGTGGGCAGGGGTGGTGGGAGTGGAGGACGGCGGAGGCACGAGCCTGACCAGTTGGCTGGGGATCCGGTATTTTTCCATGTCCGTAACATCCTGGACTCATACCGGCAGGACACCACGGGCATGGCCCAGGTTGTGTCCACCCTCAATGAGATCAAGGGGAGCCTCGATGAGATAAAGACCCAGCAGGCCTAGCAACATGCGGAGCTACATGCCTGTCTACTGGTACACCAACGGAGGATGGAGGACAGACAGGCTGAGCAAGTGACGGCATTCCAGGGGATTCACGCTACACTCCGTCGGATGGCCGACAACATGGCCGACCCTCCCTGTGCCAGAAGGTGGAGAACATCACCACCCACAGGGAGGGATCAGGAGGAGGAAGAGGAGGAAACATCTGACGGAGCATCCCAGATGTCGTCACGGCCTGCTGCTGAGGTTCCCCGCAGGAGGCCGGGTCGTCCACGGAAAGGACCGTGAGGGTCGGCGCTACATCACCATCTCCCAGGACACCTGGCCTGGTACCTGGCCCACTGGAGCAACAGCATCACAGCATCAAGAGACATTCTCTGCCACATGGCCCTGCTGGTCACTGGCTGACCAATGTTGACAAAGACTGTGGCATGGACTCTGAGGACATCCAATGGCAAGGGCACCAACTCCCCTACTGAACTTTGGATTCCAAATTCCCGGAAAGACACTCACTTTGTTGTCCCCCCCCCCCCCAATAATAAATCACACTATGAAGAGTAGATGCCTGCTGGTAGCATTATTACCTAACATGGGTCTTGTAAAGTCTAAACATGCCTGAGTCATCTTTTGTCTTCAACCACCCACACCCTGGGGCCTGAGTCTGGCACAGGACACATGGGTCACAGTGTATTAGGCAAGACAGACATGGAGCACCATACACACCCGTGATGGGCCCAACCAGCTGAGGGGGTTACCGAACAACCGTGCTGACACACACATTGAGTACAGCAACAGTCATGCGCAGAGGTCAGGGATCCAGTCCAGTGTCCTGGGGGGCACCCAGGTATGTGTAGACAGGTGGCATAAACATGTCCTGCAAGCTTGAGTCCGGTGGATGCAGAGAATGGGGGCCTGGCCAACGTTGGATGCATGGGGATGGCACATGTCACAATACCCACACAGTCATGGACATCATGCCCAATACACAGTCTCAGCCCACACACACAGCTTGCATCTTGCCACTCGACACATTGACACATAGCCACAATCAGGGAATACCATGCCAGACAAGCAGGATGCACCGTGGCAACACACCAGCATTGACTGAGAAGAGGCACCTTGGAGGCATAGGGACACCTTTATTAGTCATGTATTCGGGATTGCAGAGGCAACTCGAAGTACACATGAACACATCATGTGGAGTAACATGTGGGTCCAACACTGGCACCCCCCTTCAGCAGCACACATGCGTGTTCGCCATGGAACTGGCACACAAGCGTCGGCTAACAGCTAAATACCCACAGCTGCACACGGAGAGCCTGCCATACACCATAGATCCGCGGATGTCGAAGTCCCACACCATGTCAAGCCAATGCTAACCGAATGTGTCCGAGGGCAGTGTCACACACATTGATGCCATCATCACAATCCCCTATCCCATCACTGATGACTGTCAACCAGGCAGACCATCTATTCAGGTGTACACAGCTGCATGTCGTGTCCCATGGGGATGCGACATGGCTGCAGAGGAACCAAACACCGACAGGGGCAGTGTGCACACATCGTGAACAACTGCCACACCCAATACACCCCAGATGCATCCCTTACCCCATGGAGACTTCCAAACGTGTCCGTGCCTGTAACGCTGAGTCAGCCCACGATGTCATGTCCATGAGGAATAGCAGTGCCACAACAATGCAACCAGCAGACGGCATGCGCAGGTACCTGGGGAAGAGAGACACACAAGAAGTCAGCCACAAAAAGCACAGCCACTTGCATGTGCATTTACTCGACACATGTATGGATGACAACATGCTAGGTCACAATTATGACTGAGGAAGTACAACCATCACTGGCACCATCACTCCAGTGACACACCCACACACACCTCTGACTCACGTGCCATACATGCAGGTGGAGACACACATCACAACGCATGCCACACGGGGACCAATGCGTGCACACTCAGACACTGGTACTCACCACTATGCAAAGAAGTCGCGTATGAGCCGAGTCCGGATGTCCTCTTGCGGCTCCACATCCTCCACATCACTAGCCCCATTGCCAAGCCCTTCGTCCTCCACGGGTGGATGGTCCTCGTCATGTTGATTCAGGATGAGTGGCACTGCTCTTTCAACTGCCATGTTGTGCAGCATGCAGCAGACCATGAAGATCTTGCAGACCTTCGCCGGGGCATATGGGAGTGCGCCGCCGGTCTTGTGGAGGCACCTGAATCGGCTCTTCAGCATGCCAAACGTCCTCTCTATCACTCGCCTTGTCCGGCCATGGGCGGTGTTGTAGCGGAGCTGGGCCGGCGTGATGGGGTTGCGGAGAGGTGTGAGCAGCCAAGGCATGTTGGGATAGCCAGCGTCCCCTACATGGAAAGCACATGGTCATCGTTAGAAGTGGTGAAGCGGTCGTGCTGGTAGGCTATACTGAATACAGGACAGACAGACTGTACCCACCAACAACACATGCCCGTTCGTTGCGCAGCTGCATCATCATATCAGGCATCCCGCTACGCCTCATGATGTAGGCATCGTGTGCTGATCCTGGAAAACGAGCACAGACATGTGAAATCACCATGTTGGACAGACACACCACAAGGGCATTGATGGAGTGGTAGTGCTTCCGATTGCGGTACGCCACCTCCAGTGCGTGTGGTGGTACCAAATCTACATGTGTCCCATCTATGGACCCAATGACATGGGGCATCCCTCCCAGGGCATAGAATCCACGCTTGACCTCAGTCATCTGTTCAGGGGTCGGGAACTTGATGAAGTCATCCAGGTGAATCAACATGGCCTCTAAGAAATCATGCAGCACACCACTGAACGTGCTCTGGGACATGCCACCAACATGAGCTATGGTATTTTGAAAGGTACCCGTGGCAAGAAAATGTAGGGCAGCCATTACCTTCAGCTTGGGTGTCAGTGCCGTGGGATACCTGTGCTGCGGTTGCAGGTGTGGTGCCAGTCTCGCCGTCAACTCCAGAATCAACGGTTGGGTGAAGCGGTAGAGCCGGATGCTGTCATTCTCCTGCATGGCAGCCAAGTCTGGAATTCTTCGGGCAAGAGGCGGCGCTCTGCAGTAATTTGGAAGTGACAACGAAGAGTGAGTGCACTACGACAACAACTCATGTGTACTGAGCACATGTTAATCTGGCAATACACACATGCTACATAGGGAGTCAGGTATGTGCTACATGGCCAGGACACGTATGGATGCAAGGTGACACTCCTTCAAAGACCCAGCTACACACGGAGATTGAGAACCTCCCCATGCCACGCCATGGGAATAGCTGTGTCCCAGTGCAAGTGAACAGCCAGACGCAACACAGGAGTGACATACGCCCACACATCAGCAGCAGTAGGATGCCGATTGCAGAGATTGGTAGCGGAACACTGGAGCCACAGGTCACATGACATTACACTAGGCCAGCCCACACACCTTGCCATGAAGGTGCACATGTCATGACTCACCACACATACCTTGTGAGGATGCTGACATGTCCTTGTCACGCTACTCTGTGTCCCATGCATACATGTGCACCTCACATCCGATACCACATGTGGCATGGTGTGCGGAACAGTGTGCAATGACAATCTACACACAGACACATGTTGGTTGCTGCAACGGCTGCAGCTTTTGAGGGTGCTCCAACATCAACCTGATGGGAAGCCCCCACACATACATGACATAGTCACATTGTGCACCGTGGGTAGTGACAAGTCAGGTGTCATAACCCCTGTACCGGGCATCAGGGGACACTTCCGTGTTTTGGTGTCCGTGCCATGCCAGTGACGCTCACCCCAAGTGCGCAGTACGACATGCACACATGTCAAAGGAGTCAAGGGCATGCCTGGCACACATCGCACCATCACACAGTACATCTGTACACATCTCATCATACATCTGGTGCCTTCTCGACTCAGGAGTAATGTTCCACATCACAGGCCTTTCACACCTGTGCCCCACACATGTAGTGATGCACAGACGATGCCTCGATGTCAATTAATGGACAAGTATGTTCATCCATGGACAAGTATGTCCGCCCTATCCCTACCTGTGTGCCGCCTGTCACCACTGTGATGTGTGAATACCGCTGTACTGCTGCAAAGAGGGCCTGTGTACGTTCCCATATCACTATGGGAGTGCTGCCGTATGTGTACCCATCATGATGGCGAGCGTACAGGCATGTGTACGGCCCGTACCACTACGAGTACGCATACGCGAGGCCACCCATACTGATAGGGAGCGTAGAGGCGTGTGTACGCTCCCTATCAGTATGGGTGGCCTCGCGTATGCGTACTCGTAGTAATAGGGAGCGTACAGGCGTGTGTACGGCCCGTACCACTACGAGTACGCATACGCGAGGCCACCCATACTGATAGGGAGCGTACAGGCGTGTGTACGCTCCCTATCAGTATGGGTGGCCTCGCGTATGCGTACTCGTAGTGATAGGGAGCGTACAGGCGTGTGTACGACCCGTACCACTACGAGTACGCATACGCGAGGCCACCCATACTGATAGGGAGCGTACAGGCGTGTGTACGCTCCCTATCAGTATGGGTGGCCTCGCGTATGCGTACTCGTAGTGATAGGGAGCGTACAGGCGTGTGTACGGCCCGTACCACTACGAGTACGCATACGCGAGGCCACCCATACTGATAGTGAACGTAGTCACGCGTGTACGGGCCGTTGCAATGCATTTGGGGTGCCCTAGGGCCCCGGCACGCACCGTACCTGTGTGTGGAGCTCTAAATTACATAGGGGACACATGAGGGACAAGTATTAAGGCCTACATGCATGCTGGTTGTCATGGAGACCAAGTTCAAAATTCGAATTTCTTATGGAAGGTGAACAGCAGAAGTCAGTTGGAATAAAAATACTTTGTTGCAATGTGTTTGTGGAGCTGACATCATGCAGGAGAATGAAACCGATAGAGTACACACAGACTGCTAGGTTTGAAGGGATTGGTGGAAACATAGGATGCAAATGTGAGTGACCAATCACTCTGTACTCCTGTGCATGAGACAGGGCAGAAAGGCACATATAAGGCAGCCAGGTCCCATGAGGGAGTACTTGCCTGCACATCTTTGAATTCGTCGACCCAGCTGCTGCTACTGATTCCCTGGAACCATGTCAAGGGCTGTGGAGAGGTCACAGCCATTCACCCTGGAGGAGAACATGGCATTGCTGGATGTGATCCTCCCACAGTACCCCATGCTGTATGGGCGACCAGGGTATCAGGTGAGTGCATAGGCCACTGGCACAGACTGTCCCTATGTTGTGACTGTGACTTCTGGCATTGTGTCCTGGTGTGACACACATGCCATGTACTGTTGGGGGGGGTCCCAGGGGGGGGGATGCCTGATGTCTCCCAGCAGTGCCCTGAGACAGGAGGGGTGTGTGCCTATCACTAACAGCAGTGCCCTGAGACAGGAGGGGTGGGTACAGAGTGCTCCCAGCAGTGCCCTGAGACAGGAGGGGTGTGTGCCTATCACTAACAGCAGTGCCCTGAGACAGGAGGGGTGGGTACAGAGTGCTCCCAGCAGTGCCCTGAGACAGGAGGGGTGGGTACAGTGTGCTCCCAGCAGTGCCCTGAGACAGGAGGGGTGTGTGCCTATCACTAACAGCAGTGCCCTGAGACGGGAGGGGTGGGTACAGAGTGCTCCCAGCAGTGCCCTGAGACAGGAGGGGTGGGTACAGTGTGCTCCCAGCAGTCCCCTGAGACAGGAGGGGTGTGTGCCTATCACTAACAGCAGTGCCCTGAGACAGGAGGGGTGGGTACAGAGTGCTCCCAGCAGTGCCCTGAGACAGGAGGGGTGGGTACAGTGTGCTCCCAGCAGTGCACTGAGACAGGAGGGGTGTGTGCCTATCACTACCAGCAGTGCCCTGAGACAGGAGGGGTGGGTGTGATGCACAGTGTGAGCCTTGATCATTGATTGTGACATTGCCATCATTCCACCTGTGTACCCACTATGGCACGTACTGCTTTTTCCCTCACCAGAGGATCATGTCCCTATGACAAAGGTGCAATGCGTTGGCTGCATGACATGCCTTGTTGTTACCAGCTAATTTGTTATCAAATGTCTCTCTGTGACATGTGGCTGGTGTATTGATGTGGTGTCACTTGTTCTTCCTCACAGGTAGGCGCCACTGCCAAGGAGCAGATCTGGCTGACCGCCGTCAGTGCCGTGAGGGGTGTGGATGGTCGGAGGCGGAGCCTGTCCCAGGTGAGGAAACGCTGGCAGGATATCCGGTGCTGGACGCGGAGGATTGCACGGGTCCTGCTGGAGGACTCACCTGAGAGCCACAAGAACCGCGGCCGCCGCCGTCTGAGCCACCTCCACAGGCGTGTGCTGCCGGTGGTCTTTCCAGACTTGGATAGGCGCTTACAGGCGAAGCAGCAGCCGGAAGGGGGTAGGTACATGTGTGTTTGTTGTGTGTCACCGGCATTTGTAAGGGCACAGTAGCATGAATTCACTGCCAGGGTTTAAAGGTGCTGTGCAGATCCATTTTGCCCCAGTATAGCGCTGCGCCCCTGCCACCCTTCCCCTCCTTGCAATGTGTTCCCTGGTCTGTGTGTAGTCACTCCTTCACAAGGTAATGTAGGCTGGCGCTTTGTCCACGAGAACTATGCCTGTAGCATCATGTGTGGGGGTGGTGTGTAACAGGTTTTGGGACCTTGGCTGTGCCCTGTCAAGTTCACTGCATGTGGGTTCCATGTCAGTTGGCACTGATGCTGACTCCAGACATGGGAGTTGGTCTCTCATGTGTCATGCCTTACAGCGCGCATGTCCTATGTAGTGGCCTGTGACATGATGTGCATGAGTGTGCGATACGCATAGTGCAGGGATGGTGGCGTGGGTTGCAGTCATTACCATTCAGGAGCATGGAGTTGCGTGGCCACTACTGTCCCCTGGGGCACCTTTTCATCGGTGTTGTATGTGTCATCATAAACGTGGACACTCTCAGTGTCTACAGCGTAGGTTGTGCTCTGTGCCATTGTCCCCTGGCACCATGTATATAGACGTGCTATTTTGTACAGGTGTCCACTGTGCAACCTGACCTGAATGTCCTTCTTCATACTCACAGTTGCTAGTGCCTGTGTGTCTTGTTATACTCATCTGAGGATGGGCACTGGTACCTCATTATTTGTACAGGCGCACCTTGGCTGTTTGGCGTCCAATCTTGCATTTTGCCTGCCCCTGTGTTTATCACCCAGACTATGAGATGTTGGTGCCACCTGTGTCTCAACTATTTGCCTCGTGTAGGGGGTGGTTGGGGCGGGCAAAGCCTATATGTCAAATCCAGATTTCTACTTGCTGGGTCTGGCCAGTGTGTGATGTTTGTCTGGACACACACGCAAGGTGCAGTGACCGAGTCATGTTGTGCATGTTTTCAGCATTACCTATGCAGCATGTGTCTCAAGTTCATGGATATGGTCCCTGGTCATCGGTATTTTCGCCAACGCTGTGTGGTGCAGATGCAGTGTTGGATCGTCCCCAGGGCCTGGGTGCTATGTCAGACTCCGTTTCCTGTCTTTAGCTATTGTCTCATGCTCTCCATGGTATTTCAGTGGCATGGTGGCTCAACCAACTGTGTGTTTCATGCCCTACATCGGTACCTTGTTTAGTAGATGTTAGGGATCTTCCTTTTCAGGCTATGCAATGTTACCTATGTAGATTGGGCTCATGTGACAGATGTGTACAGGTGTCTGATTAATTTCTGTCTCTCCACCCTGCCCACAGCATCGTCGGGGGACACAGAGGGAGACATGGACACAGACGAGGCGGAGGGACCGAGCACCAGTGCCAGCCGTGACATCGGGGCTGGCACATCGAGTGGGACAGAGGCGGAGGATAGTGCGGCCGAGGACCTGTCGACTGGCACATCAGAATACGAAGCTGACAGGTCCGAGGAGGATGTCTCCGAGTGGGCGGAGGCTGCACCAGCAGCTGACAGCGGAACAACACCTCGCACCGCCCCCTCAGTTCCCATCAGCCGCCTCCCACTGGCTCGTGTCCCTTCCCAGCGTGCCCGGTCACCGCATGTCTCCTTCATGCCAGGCACCGCACCCCCTGCCCCTGTCTCCACTGCTGCCGCCAATGCTGAGTCTGTGGACATCCAGCGTCAACTGCAGGTTGGTCAGGCTGCGATCCTTAATGTCCTCCATGCCCACGGGCAAACCCTCAACAACATCGAGGCATACTTGGAGGGCATTCATTCATCGCAGGCTGACTAACGCAACTTGCTGAGGTCCATAGACTCCACACTGACTGCAGCAGTGGGTCTCCTGCAGCGCGACCTCCCCCCACCTACCCCTGCCCCATCCACACTTCCCACTCCCATGCCTGTCCCACGTACACCCAGACGTCGGCATGCACCCACATCAACAGACACAGGCACCACACCAGCAGGGAAGGTCCACCGCACTCCTCCTGACAAGCACACACAGGGTGAGGTAGGCACACCCACTGGGTCGGGGGGCAAACGTGTGACACGCAGCCATAGTGGGAGTCCGCATTCCACCCAGTCCACTCCCTCCAAATCCCCTCCCCTCAGCTCTCCTGGCCACATCTCCCCCAAGGACTCCTTCATGGCCGCTCTGTCCCTGAGCCCCACAGTGACACCACCCCGCAAGCGGTCAAGGAAGTCCTCGGTCAGGGTGGTTGATTCTCCCCCCCTGTCTACACCCTCCCCCGGTGGCGCTGCGACCCATCCCTCTGACCCCCCCCCCTCCTTGGGGCCTGTGGATCCTTCGGGTGCAGGGGAATCCCTGGAGGACCTTGCAAAGGTGGGTAGTGCCATCCTGGCCTCCGCCTTTGGCCCTGCCCCACCCCCTGTGGTGGAGTCCTCCATCCCTGCACCCACAACGCCTCCCCTTTGCCCTGATGTCCCTGCGGTGCCTGTTGCTTCCCCCCCCCTGATGCCCTCACCCCTGTGGAAGACGATGGCATGTAACTGTGCAGGCAAGGTAGGGGACACGCATCCCACTGTGTCCCCCATCCAGCTGAGACTCAATGACTGCCCTATGGGCTTTGTAAATATTGAACTGCCTGCGATCCACGGACATTGTGCTCATGCTGAATAAAGCTTAATTTTCTTTTCATTATAACACTACTGCTATGCTGGTATTGGTGTTGGTGGGGCTGCTACATGGTTTTGGGTGGTGTTTATGTGTTGGGTGTGTGGAATATGTAGTAGTGTGCTGCTCATTGGGGTGACCCTGGGATCTGTGTGCCATCACAAGGTGTTAGCTAACTTTCTTTGTTCATGTAAGCAGTTACTGCATGGTGCAATTGTCCCAGGGTGTATTCCTTCCTCTGTGTACCCTGATATCTTCCCTGCAGGGTGTTCCCAATGTTTAGCGCAGAGCTGTGTCTACATGAGCTGTGTGTGTGACGGAGCCCTTCTACTTTGGCCATGCATGCAGGGCCATGTCTCCACCTGCAACATTCGTGGCATCCTTGGTGATCACTGTACTTGTGTGTGGAGTCTGTTGACATGAGTTCATGGGGACATGTTCCCTTGTAGGCAGTATGCATGTGGGTACTTCCAGCCTCACACACATGTGTTGCACACCTCCTGTCTCTGGGCACTGCTGGGAGTGATAGGCGCCCACCCCTCCTGTCTCTGGGCACTGCTGGGAGGACTCTGCACACACCCCTCCTGCGTCTGGGCACTGCTGGGAGGACTCTGCACACACACCTCCTGTCTCAGGGCACTGCTGGTAGTGATAGGCACACACCCCTCCTGTCTCAGGGCACTGCTGGGAGGACTCCACACCCACCCCACCTGTCTCAGGGCACTGCTGGGAGTGATAGGCACACACCCCTCCTGTCTCAGGGCACTGCTGGGAGGACTCCACACCCACCCCTCCTGTCTCAGGGCACTGCTGGGAGTGATAGGCACACACCCCTCCTGTCTCAGGGCACTGCTGGGAGGACTCCACACCCACCCCTCCTGTCTCAGGGCACTGCTGGGAGGACTCTGCACACACACCTCCTATTTCTGGATATGTACGCTTGGAACATACACGGTGGGGGTACGCTCCATGCATTCGAGGTGAGGGTACGGGTCGTACTTACACTGTTGAGGTGGGGGTACGCTCCATGCATACGAGGGTGAGGGTACGGGTCGTACTTACACTGTTGGGGTGGGGGTACGCTCCATGCATACGAGGGTGAGGGTACGGGTCGTACTTACACTGTTGGGGTGGGGGTACGCTCCATGCATACGAGGGTGAGGGTACGGGTCGTACTTACACTGTTGGGGTGGGGGTACGCTCCATGCATACGAGGGTGAGGGTACGGGTCGTACTTACACTGTTGGGGTGGGGGTACGGTACGTACATACGCGGTTGGGGTGGGGGTACGCTCCATGCATATGCGGGTGAGGGTACGGGTCGTACTTACACTGTTGGGGTGGGGGTACGCTCCATGCATACGAGGGTGAGGGTACGGCTCGTACTTACACTGTTGGGGTGGGGGTACGCTCCATGCATACGAGGGTGAGGGTACGGGTCGTACTTACACTGTTGGGGTGGGGGTACGGTACGTACATACGCGGTTGGGGTGGGGGTACGCTCCATGCATACGCGGGTGAGGGTACGGGTCGTACTTACACTGTTGGGGTGGGGGTACGCTCCATGCATACGAGGGTGAGGGTACGAGTCGTACTTACACTGGTGGGGTGGGTGTACGTTTCATGCATAGGGGGGGTGGGGGTAGGGTCCGTACATCTCCGTCCCCACGCTATGTGATGCTTGTGCAGGCCGTACCCAGGCCTTTGCCACGTGGGTACGATCCGTCCCGCCATTGTTGGGGTGACGTGGGTGTGGGCGTGGTACGTCTCGTACCCACGCTCTTGAGGCGTGGGTACGGGACGTACCGGTCTGGTTGTGTTGCCGGTTCGCATGGTGACGGACTTCCGTTGTGGCGGTCGCTGGCTTAGCTGGACACGCCCCCACCCCCTCGTAGTGACCAGGGCATGGGTGTCAGGTATGTCCTGGGCATGTGTGGTGTGTGACTTTGGTGGGGGTTTTGTGGCCTGCCCTGGTCCTGCCACCCCCACCCCCCCCCCACTTTCCCCCCTCCCTTAGTTGTTCTGACCTTCTGCGGCGTCTGCGTCGGAACCTGTAGAGGAGGTGGACTGCTATGAGGGCCGGGATGACACGTAGGTTCGGGTCCATGTCTGTCCGTCGCGTACGGGTCCTCCTTGTTTGCGTCGTCCTGTGTGTCCATCGCGTACTGGTCCTCCTTGATCGCGGAGTCCTGTCTGTCCGTCGCGCACTGGTGGTCCTTGTTCGCGTCGTCCTGATTTCCCGGCAGTTTTTGGCAGCCGGAAAATATTCACCGTGCGGGATAACGTCGGTGCGAGTCGTGATTCCTGGTTCGTGAATGGCAGGCTGCGAGCGTCCCGACGTCAGGTCGGCCCTTTCCCGGATCGCATTGGTAGGTTTATTTTGTTCGGTCAGGCTTTTTTACGAATCGTACGGAAATGGTGTTCCGTGCGAATCGTAATCCCTTGTTTGTAAATTTTGACGACCGGGTACGCGTCGGACGGAGAATTTGCTCCGTCCGACGGTTCGTTACCGGTTTTTACCGGATCGTGATCGGCACCTATGTGTAAGGATAAGGTTAGCAACGTCTGTTGTGTGAATACATGCCGATCTGCAAGTGAGTAGCATACATTTCAGGTGGGGTATGGTGACAGTGGCGGAATCACGAGTGATGAGAATATGCTTAAGGTTGGAATTGTTTATTGCTCTTGGATTGGGCCTAGGTTCTCTGTGTAGATTGGTTTTAATAGTTTGAATTTGACCCGAGTTGTCTGGGGTGTCATAGTGTATAGATTTGTATAAGAGGAGGATGGAGTAGATTTCATTGTCTGATAGAATAGATTTCACCCTGCTATGCCAGTTGGAGGCGTTGGGACAGGGGATTATTCTCCAGGACAGATGGGGAAACATTGAGGTTGTTGAGATCCCACTGGGTGTGGGAGGAGAGCTCCGTCTCAAAAGATCTTTGTTGGCGTGGGAAACTGAGTGTCTATTCTTACCTAGTGGCCTGGTGGGACAACAATATTTAGCTAGCTTGGAGATGATAGATATTAGGCATTGTATGACAGCCTTAAATTGATGAAGCTCCAGGAGGATTTCAGTAACTTTGGAGTTTAGTATGGTGTTGGAATAGGAAAGCGAGATGTGGGTCAAGGGGCCAGAAGAAGAGGCAGTGCTCCTATCTGGAGTTAGGGAGTGGCTGGGTAGTGAGATCCCTGGGAGGGGTGAAGGGGTTAGGTATGGAGTCAAGACTGATGAGAGGGGATGTGGGGCCCATGAACTGGCTGATAAGTTGTGCTGAGGAGGAAGGAACCAGGTTGCTGGTCAAGTTTGGGGGTTCCACATTTGCAGGTGTCATTGTTTGGTCCAAAGAGAGTCTGGTAGGAGTATCAGTGGTGACAGCGTGGGTATGTTCAGAGGTCATGGGCAGAGATGGGTGCAGGTGTTGGTCACTGGGCAGTGTGTTTCAGTGATCTCTGCACTAGAGGAGTGGAGAGGGATCAGAGAATTATGACGACAATTGTAGGTTGAATCAAGCATGATGTTAGGTAAGCTGAACGGGGAGGATGGGAGAGGAGGGGTAGGGGTGGGGCAATATAGGTGAAGGTGGTGGGGAGGATACATCTCGAGATACATGGGGCTGTCTGCGGGGTTAGGATGAGCTTGTGTCAGGAAGAATTCTTTATTTATCACATAGCATTTGTTAAGTGAGAATATTTCATTCAGTAGTTCTAGGTTGCTCTCAGATGCGTGGAAGAGAATAATCCCATTATTATAAAGGGGAATGGTTGCCTCTGCTCGGCAAGAGATTGAAGGGGTAGCTGAGGGTCCTAGTCTGTGGGAGTTTTTAGTGGACGGGGTGATCCGGAGCAGAGAGTGAAGGCTTTCCTCAATTGTGCTTGTCTTTTAGTGTAGAAGATGAGGTCACTAATGGTAGTTACATTTTTTGTGCAGGGGTAGGGGTCAGAAATAAGGATTTCTGGGAGAGATTTGAGAAGCCTACATTTAAAGTTCTTGGAAGCGTTCTTAGACAGATTAGGGGGTATATGATAGTGTAGGCATTACAGCCTGCTGGAATCAGCTTGCAATCTAAAGATGTTCTAGAGAGGGGATCAATGGCTAATGGGCCCAAAACTCAAGATTGGTAAGAAGGGAGGGGCCAGGAGTATGTAAATCTCATGTGGAGGGGAAGAGGATGGAGTAAGGACAGATGAGGAAGGAAGGGATGAGGGGAGAGTATAGCTTAGTTTGGCTAGTTCATAACTTATATAAATCTGGGCACCTAAGAAGAATTAGTGAGCAACACCATACCACTCAAAGATGGCCTCCCCCTTGTAGACACCGAAGGAATTGAACATGATAGACTTTATTTCCTTTCACTAGATGTACATGCTGAGTCTTAAGTCAATGTCTAGACTCCTAGACTCTTGGAGGTGCCACCATTTTAGAATGAGCAAGGCCCTTTGATGAGGGGGGGATATCCAAGATGGAGGGAGACATGTTAGATAGGGTGTGCCTGCTGACCTTAGGAACATTTCACATTTCTATTTTATATTGTATAATAATAAATAAATAGCAGTTTTGTCCACATGTATTACTTCATGTAGCCCAAATACTGAATGTGAACGCTGTTATTGACATATATGTATCTTTGTATGCGGTATGTCTCGAGTGCAAACCTACCCAAAAAGCAGTGGAGCACAGTACAGGGTCAAAAACAAGCATAAAGTCAATTCCTGATGGGAGGGGTATCTGATTTGTGGACTGTTAATGCATTATGATGTGCATTTCTTAAATTATTACTTTGCATTATTATGTCTTTGATTATCTTTACTTGTAAGACATTGTCACTTTATTGAAACACTTAATTTTTCATCTATAAAAATTCTGCAACATATTGTTTGCAAATTTCTATTTTTATTTCATTGTTTTAAGTTTTACAGGGAAGTATACATTACGGTGCTGAAGCTAGTTGCTTAATGACCCAGGTTCCAGTGGGAGCTGCGGAAAGAAAACAGAACAGATAAGGGCACAGTTCAACTTGTGTTCTTGGCATTGTCTTTGCCACAGCTGACACCAGGGGCCACAAAGCCAGTGCCATAGGTTGCACAGGGCATGCCACAGGTCACAGCTGCAACCCATTGTGACCACTAAATGACGTCCATATACAGTAAGGGGCATATTTACGATTGGAGTTGCATCACTCTTGCACCACACAAGGTGTTGCAAGAGGGATGCAAGTCCTAAATGAGATTTCTGAAGCCATGCAAGGCCACTTTGCGTGACCCAGAGTGGCTCCATAAATCTGGACTAAAACCACACAAAACAAATCTCTGCGTTGCCTTACTCTGTGCTAGGGAGGTGTTCCATGGGCATTGCATGGGTGTTCCCATGCAAATTCCATGGCTTTTTATGCATTACCAGGTTTACCAGAACTGGTAAACCTGGGAATGTGCCAAAATGATATGCCTTTCCAGACAGGCGAAACGAGGAGAAATATCTTTGTTTCTCCTCCTTACTTCCTCTTCCTATGTGTGCTGCATTCTGCTGCACAGAAAGGAAGAGGAATTTGCCTATCAGGTTTTTTGTCCCACTCCAACCCTGTGTTAGGCCATTTTTGAGCATGCATGGCACAATTTCATGCCCTCCTGCGACCAAGTTAAGTTGCACCACAAGGTGTCTGCATTCAGTTTTTTTAATATAAGTTTTACATGGCGCTGGCTAGACCTGGGGGTTTCAGAGCGCTTTACAGAGTCAAGAGCCAGGTAATAATCCAGTCACTTCGGAAATGACACACAACAAACTCGGATCAAGTATCAACAAACAGTAAATACACAAGGAAATATTAGGCAAAGCAGATGGAATACAATATGTATACGGACAGCAGCTAGGCCCTGAGGGCGGTAACTATTTAAAGGGCAAGTCACACGTTTGGGTCCAGTGAGAGGACTACCTTCAAGGTAGATGGAGGCAGCAACAGGAATAAAAACAGCCAGCAGATTAACGGGTTTGCAGGGAGACAAATGTGACTGAGGTCCAGAGATTTCTCAGGTGTTCCAGTATTTGTTGAGGAGATGGCGTTTTAGGTCTCTTTTGAAGCAAGTGAAGGAGGGGTTGCATCATAAGTCTCTCGGGAGAGAGTTCCATATGCTGGTGGCGTTACCCGAGAACGAGCGAGACAGGGTAGATTTCTTTTTTAGTTTGGGAGGGACGAGAAGAAGTGTGTAGGAGCTTCTCAGTGATCTGGTTCTTCCTACTTTGATGAGTTTGTTATCTAAATATTCCGGGGTGTGAGAGTGAATGGCTTTGTGGGTGATACAGGCAATCTTAAAGTTGCATCTTCCTTCTATAGGAAGCTATTGAAGGCTCTTCAGTGCAGACGTGATGTGATCAAACCGTTTGATATCTGTGATAAGCGTGACTGCCATGTTAAGAACTGATTTGAGGGGAGCGAGGTGGGATTTTAGGGTCCCTGTGAGGATGGCATTCCGGTAGTCCAGTTTGGAGAGGACCAGAGATTGAACGACCCTTTTGAAATCATCCAAGGGAATAAACGGTTTGATTTTTTTAAGGTGTTTTAGTGTGTAAATTGCTCCTTTGGCTGAGTTTTTAATGTGTTCCTTCATTGACAGGTCTTTATCCCGAGTGAATCCTAGGTATTTAGCTGATATTGAGAGAGTGAGAGTACAGTTTAGAGCCTTCAGGTCGGTGATCCAGTCTTTGAAGAGGAGGTGGTTATTTTTGGGGGTTGAACAAGATAATTTCTGTTTTGGTGGGGTTTAATTTTAGATGGTTGGCGTTAAACCACAATTCAATATTACACAATCTGACATTGAGATGTTGAATGTCACTAGGCGATTTAATTTTATAGTATAGTTGTGTGCCATCGGCATAGAGGTGGAATTTGATTCTGGCTTGCTTCAAGATGATGGAAAGGGGTTCCATGAAGAGATTGAACAGTGACGGGGAGAGGATTGAGCCCTGTGTTACACCAAGAGAGACCGGTGTGGGTTTTGAGAGGCAAGACTTGATTTTGACTTGTTGTGCTCGGGTTGGAGGTAAGAAGTTAACCATTTTAAAACAATGCCATTTATACCGGAACGGAACTTCAAGGATTCCAGCCATGCTGTGTAGTTTACAGTGTCGAAGGCCGTTGTCAGGTCAAGTAGGATAAGTATGCATGCATCACCATCATCTAAGGATCTATGGATGTCATCAATGACATTAAGCATGGCAGTTTCTGTGCTGCAGCCTTTTCTGAACCTTGATTAGAAGGAGTCAAGTAAGTTGCAGTCCTCAATATGTTGGTTGAGTTGTTGCAATACGCATTTTTCCATAGTTTTGGCTAGGAAGTAGGAACAGGAGGTTGGAGATAGGCCTGAGGTTGCTTAGATCATTTTGGTCAGCCTTGGGATTCATGAGAATGGGTGTGATTTGTCCTAGTTGAAGGGACTCAGTTACATTAGTGCCTTTGAGAATCTGAGAGTACTATATGAAATGATTGTGGGGCCTTGTCATGGAGTACACTTGCAGATACCATCTTGAATCCACTCAGTAATATTTACTCAACCATAGCTCAACCCTGGGTAGCTGTAGCTGTAAGCTTTAAGGCTTGGAAAAGGAAGCTAGTATAAAGCATTTAGCAGCACAATACTACGAAATAAGAAAATCATATACCATTACAAAAACACAATAAAATTTTATTAAAAATAGAGCACATTTTTAGGAATTTTTAGATACCCTGATCATCAAAATCCCCCAGAGGGTTCCGGAGATACAGATTTTAGAATTGTTTATCACTTTTAAATGCAACCACAAAAAAGCATTGGTCAACAAAAAGTTAGTAAACTTTTCGCAATTTTGGAAAAGTTAGTGCTGCTACTCTGGTCTGATTTGGGCAACCAAATAATAATGATTCCTATTTGTAAAGCATGAACATATCACCCCTTAACGGTTTCAAGGCGCTGGTGGCCGTCTGGGAGATTGAGTGAGCTATTACCCAGAGTCACATGGTGCTAATCTGTGCTGCTGCCGGGGATCGAACAGTGATCCCAGCACCCCGGAGTCAGCCACTCTGGCTGCTGTGCCACACCACTACCACTGGGATGAATTCTAGGGGGCCACTATGGATGTTGTGGAAATTTACCTAGCCACCAGTGTGTTTTTAGAGCATGTTTCAAACATTACAGCATGACCACTATAGAAGTCAATGCAGCGGTCCTAATGCTGAAGGATGCAAGCAAAGATGCTCAAAAGGATGCTCCAGTTGTGGTGCGACTGACATGGGTGTCTCGGTGGTGGTTTCTCAGACCCCGGGTGTCATGGGGCGACTTTGATCACAGAGATTGGGGCCCCTTAAAGTCCTCTACGCTGTAGTTGTCGGACAGATGATGCTGCACTATTGGTCCTGTAACACAGCGGTTGGATGCAGACCCTTTGGTGGGGGCTGGTGTCTCATAGGTGCGTTGATTCCTTGACTCTGATAGGATTCCCGGGTCTGGCAGACTTGAGTGCAAGATTTGGCTATCTTGGATTGTCTCTTTATCAGGCCCGGCAAATGGTAGTGTCAAAATTTCTGTGGTGTCTACCAACTTGTTCGTTTGGGCTCTTTCAGCTCTTGTTGTATTGGAGCTAGTTCAAAGAGATCAACAGACTGATCCTTGGAGTCACTGCTGTTGGTTAAGAAGGGAAATCAACTTTTTCCCACGTCAAGAGCTGCATGCACAGTCCCAGTCTCGCTAGCCCAAAAGTGCAGCAGGTGGAGTCTTCACGACGGAACAGCCTCTCTTTGAGCAGGTAAAAAACAGCAGGGCAGTTCTTCACTGGTTCTCTTCTCTTCTCCAGTGTGAACTAAGGGGCAGGGTGCCAGAGTTGCCTTACTTATTCCAGGAAAGTGCCCTGAGGGGAGCACATGGTTATACCCAATGCGCTTCTGGGTCTCTTCTTCTCTAGTGATTATGTTCCTGTGATATGTGGCATCTGGCTATCCCAGAGTGCCCCATTGTTGCCCCCTTCAAAATGAAAGACCATTCTTTGGTCATTAGGAGTAGGGAAGCACACCCAAGAGGCGTCACTACCAGTAGGCTACACACCCACAGGAAAACTGGTTTGGACACAGACTTCCCTTTCCTTGGCTCTGTCTCCTAATTGGGATCTTGTCTTGTCACAAGTGGCCTTTCAAAGGTGTCTTCAACTTTGAATCCTGTCTTTTGTGCTAACACCCTGAGGAGAAATCCTATGAGGCCACCACTCCCCCTGTGGCAACTGCCTTTGCTCCTCACCCTGGGAGTCATTCACATGTCTCCCCTGGTGGTTAGAAATCTTTCTAAGTGCCAGTGCCTGTGTGAGCCCACTGTACTACTGGAGTGCAGAGTGGGCAATTTTCTAAAAGTAGCTTAACTTTAATAGTGAATTTGAATCTGGCCTGGACATAAGGCTTGATTAAAGCCACAATTCATTTGATACCTTACTTGATCCCGTTAGGCAGTCCCATTCAAAAGTTAGTCGGGCTGGGGTGCCAGCCGGTGACCCTGTGTTAGCCAATGGGACTCCTAACCTTCCCTCAACAAACCAGCAACTTGGAAGGGCTGCTGCTAAGACATATTGAAAATAATATGCCATACTTCATAATATATAGCTCCCTACAATAGAATTTGTAGGCCTTCCTTAGGGGAGACTTGCATATATCCTTAAGGGAAGTGGTGGCTTTGCCATTAGGTCTGATGGCAAAGTCTAACTAGCAGTGTAAAACACTGCCCTTTCAGTATGCAGTGGTAGGCTGAGGCCCATCTTGTCTCTGTCTCATGCAGATTGGCACAAACTGTGCTGCAGCCCTGGGTGAACACTCTGCCTTACATGCCCTTGTTACCCTGGGTACCGTATAATAGGGGACTATAAGTAAATTAGTCCTTGTGAATTGGAATAATTCATTTAAATCTACCTTTTATAATGAGCCAGAATACTAGCACTGAGGTCTGAACAGCAGGCCTCAATGCACTTTCAAAGTAAAAAAAGAGCAGATAATAGTCCAAATGGGGCTAAAAGTGGAAGAATTCTGCACAAAAGCCGATTTACTTACAGTGCAGCGCCGACCTTGTCCCTTAATAACTTAACTGTGACAGTGTGCACGAGACACTCCAAATGCTGAAAAAGGGAGCAGAAGATGCAGCTGCTTATAATCAGAAACAGCTGTGTAATTGAAAGTTGGAGAAATGAGACTTTAGACACAGGTTATTGAGAAATCCCTCAGGATCCGGTTCATTCATTTTCTTGCAGACCTCAGGTCGAAGGAGTCGTGGCTTTGCAATGGACTCCCCTACAAGGTCAAAGCAATCAATACCCCCCTCGACCAGATTACCGCCCCCTACTTCAGAGAGGTTGACACACAATGTTCCACTCATCAATTTATCTCTTAGAAGGAAAAGAGGGAAATGGCACTTGTGGGAATGAATTCCTATTACCTTCATAAATGGAATGCCCGAGCTGCCTGAGATGTCAGTAGAGGTCACCAGGTCATGACATACTCTTTATCTTATTCCCAACCAATCACCGCGCAGTCAAGTGATACTTTGATTCTTTTTCAAATGATTCACTCAACTGTTTTTACACTAAACTAAATTCAACACAAACTGAACATATTGCGCGATTTAAGGGTTTTTCAATTTTTCGCGGAACCCTTTTTTGGAAACGAAAACGGAGGTATGATTTACGCTGTCGAGTTATGCAACCGAACAGGAAAA
Source organism: Triturus cristatus (assembly GCF_964204655.1). NCBI lineage: Eukaryota > Metazoa > Chordata > Amphibia > Caudata > Salamandridae > Triturus > Triturus cristatus. The sequence goes on from NC_140588.1 coordinate 319,401,042, forward strand.
AAAACATTTGTTGAAACCGTTTGTTAAGGCATTTTACTTTTTCAGAACATTTTAAAGATATTTCATTTGAACAACTTGTCGTTTATTGCCACAAGGAAGAGGCGAAATAAAAAAAGTTAAATCCGCAGCGTTTTTTGCATAACTATGGATTTAGAATACTTGCCACATCTCCCGAAATCTGATGCAGATTTTGCAAATTTTACCGAAAAATGTTTCAAGCTCAAAAGATCCAGTCACTTAAAACGTCAGGCGGTGCTCACAAGTGCACGGTGTTTTGTAAACGTTGATAATTCTACGTTCATTTGATGATGGCTTTATTCAGGTGTTAACCTTATGCCAAGGAAATAGCGAAATAGTAGAGGTACAGAATGTATATGCCAAAATAGTTGCCCTTTTTTGTCTCATAAAATGGTCAACCTTGATGCAAAATGTATTTCTCCATTACAGCATAATTCCTGTGGCCCTAATTGTTAGTGGCAGATGTATTATCTTTCGATAATAGCTGTAAATAACACAATCATCTGATTAAATAGTTCTTCGCACGCAGTGCTTCGAATAGCTGAAATCAAGGAGTGTTTTGTGTATTTCAGGATCAAAAATCACTAGAAATCGACTCTGCAAGTTGTAAAACTGATATCAACTCGAAAGGCCCATGTCTACATAATGCACCCCATTATAAAAGTGGCATGCCCAGTAACCCATGCAAGTGAAGGACAGCAATATGGCTTGAAGATGTGTGGCGACTCCTGTGACTCAAAATCATTTGTTAGTGCCTGCGCTGAGCACGTGATGCACAGACCCTGAGAGGAAGTGGCCGATTTATGGATCATTAACTAATCAAATTGTTTTATTGTGAGGAAGGAAATAAGGATAGTTCTTATAGTAAGAGTGACAGCACTTCTTTAGTTAGGAAAGCATACTTTAAATGGTGAGCCCTGTCTTTATAACAGGAAACCGCCCCATAGGTAGTGAATGTGCACCACTTCAATCATTAAAACCAAACCTGCCAGCTTTTTTTTTTTTTTCATTTCTTCTACTGACCCTTATGTGGTCAGCGGAGGACGTCAACTTTTGGGTTGGTAAAGAAGACCTCATGCAAGCTTTGCAAGTTACTTATAAGCTAAGTACAATAGGATTTAACCAACTGACCAATGATCAAACTCATATAGTAGGTCTTTACCTTGATCTTATGTTCTTGCATTGCATAGTAACCACAGATCTGGCAGTTCATCTCAGTCATGGTCATTTCATTCTGTAATTACATCCACCAGAATGCTCTATCTCTCATAACTGACCCAAAGATCCCATACCCATAGACCAGTTCCTTTACAGATGTCTCATAACATCATCCAAAATATGTTCAATGAGTTACACTGTATTAGGATTTCCCCAACTCTGAGATCAGACCTCGAAGAACTGGTGAAGTCTTCGCATAAGGATATCAGCAATATCCTAGAAGGGTTTGCTTCCATTAAGAAACCAAAATTGGTTGATTAAGACAATAATAAATGGTTCAGTTTATAATAGGTAAGTCTTAAGAAGTTGAGACGCAAACTTGAATACTGTTGACATAAGACCAACCATCTAGAAAACTAACTCTGATGCAATATCCATATGTATATGGATATTAAGGGGCAGTAGGTAGAAATGTAAAGTATTACTACTCAATAAGAATGAAACATAACAAGAGTGCTTTTCAAAATCGAATATATTGAACTTGAATTATCAAAAATTAGCCACCGGCTTCGCCCCACTACTGCATAAACATCCTCAACTTCTTTTAGATTCAGATTCAGAAGGTTCTTCTACGTAATGTGGTTGTAAACCATATTTCAATTCAGCCATGGTGTACATCCCCATATTGCAGTTCACTGCATTCACTTCCCCATCTGCACTAACAAAAATACATTTGAGCCTTTGGAGAAACTCAAAGCTTGTAATCTTTCAGTTGCCGCATGCCAAGCAGCATATCTTTAGATGAACATGGCTGAACTAATTACCTCATCTATTAGGCATGGTATGGTTCTTAAAGTATGCTTCCATAAGTCCACTTAAAAAAAAAACCAGATGGTGATCCCAAATGTCTTGTTATTTGGCAACCCATTTATAACCTTCTGCATTATATCAGTATCTTGGCTTTCAAAATTACTTCACAAATTAGGAATTAAGTGGGAAACCACAACCTCATTCAAGTACTTAGATCAGGATCCAGACCTGGATGGGACATAGAATTTAATTTGACGGATATTAGAGAAGATCTTTTTCGTTACAGCAATGTGCAAAACTACCTGAAGTCCAAATCATCCTTCATCAATTGGCAGCAAAAACAGCAGTGAACTTTGAATTACTCCTATAGCATCTACCACAATGTGCTTACATAAAAGGAGCAGCTGTCTAGTGAATCAATTTCTTTTATCAGTTAGAAACCAACAAGTTATAATCGGCAATGCCTCTTCAACAACCATATCCATTTCATGTGCAGTTTGTCAGAGATTAACTCTATCCCTAACATTGTTCATTATTTACATGTTACCTGTAGTGAAAGTGATCTCCTGAATCAGTCCCAATTTCATAGCTATGTTCATGGAATACAAACCATATTCACATAATCAGAAATCAAGATAAAAGTGTGTAGAGATGTCTAAAACCTGGAAACTCATAATATGCTTGGCGGGGCTGCAGCGGTCACGCCAAGCATATTGCGGCCTCAAGACCACCAAGCCACCTTTGGTGGTTGCGGTGGTCTCAGAGCGACCCGACCACCCTCATCCTAATAGGGCAGTCTGAAGACTGCCACCGCCGAGCCCCCACAAGTTTGGCAGTCTGTGGACCGCCAGACTTGTAATAAGCCTCTTAGTCTTTATTCTCTTTTTTGGAAGTTGAAAACATCCAGTGGGACGAGACAGAGAGCTGTAGACGAAGACAGTTCCATGAGGCTGTATACCCCTTTGTCAAAGGACCACTGAACAGAATTTGCCCCTCGGGTGGTTAGGGGAGCACGTTGGTCCTGATCTTCTCCTGTTTCTCAGAGCAGTTGTTGGGCAAAAATGTTTTAAGTCCTCAGTTTTGGGAGATGCCCACAACCAAGGGTCCAGGAGCAGTGGGATACCACCTGGAGGTTCAGCACTTACTCAGGACGTGCTCAAGTGTGGGTGCAAGATGGTGGGAGCCATATATGTCCCTATGACTCTGACAAGGAGGGCAGCAAAAAGCCCTTGGAGTCAATCCAGTTGTCCAGGGTTCAGGTGAAGATGCAAGGCTCAACAGCAGGGCTGGTCTCTGAGGATTCAAGTTATGCACCAGGCAGCAAATCAGTTCTTCCAGGTACAACAAAGCAATCTTGCAGCGTGCACAGGTAACAACAGCAGACAGACCTCTTAGAGTCCTTCCATAAGCCCAGGAGTGAACTGAAGAGTTGTCATATCGGGTCGTATTTTATACCCTAGTGCCCTCTTCCAGGAAGGTGGGACAAGCTTCTGGACAGAGGCTTTGAAGTGCAAAGGATTTACGGTCTTCCCTGCCCTGGCTCCAAGCTGTCGGCAGTGCAAGGTGGAGGTGATAGATCCTTTGCGTGAAGGCATAGCACTGCCTATTCAGTTGCAAGTGGGACAATTCTCAGCTCAGCCCCCCCCCCCATCCTGGCAGTAGATGGCCCATTCAGGCACACCTACTCCTTCTGTTTCCTGATTGTCTGAGAGGAATTTACGAAGTCTAAATGTTGGTTATACCTAGTCATGTGACCCAAGTCAGGATGCAGGAACAAAAGGGCTAAGGACAGAAACATGCCAACATTTTGAAAGTATTTCATCAAATGTGGGCAACCCAATATACCCTTGTGGGCTTGGGTAATTGAAGTTTACAGGTAACGGTAACTACAAGGGATTTATATTGTCATCAACTATATTTCAATCTGTCAGTTATTTTAGATGTCTCACCATGACATCACAAATTAAAAATAACAATAGTAAATGGATTAATTACAAATGAAATAAATTCAAAGGACCAGGTATATCTCTTTATTTTCTATTTGTATCAAAAACAATTTGGGGTTCATAACACAAAAAATGCTCATAAACTTTGCTAACATATATTCAAATTCTCATAATTCAAACTTAACTAGGTGTCCGAGACTGTAGTGTCTTCAACAGGATTATCTAGGGACTGTAATGTGTCAGATCCAGTACTCTGACATGAAGCCGCTGTGTCTATCAGCGGTCCTGAATGGCATTCCACGTGGAGTTGAAAACCATGGTCCCGAGATAATCCTGCTGACTGACGCTACGGTCTCAGATGCAATATGACATGCATGTAGATCACGAATTGACATGTACAATGGAGACACCTTAAAGTAAAATTTAAATTGTCCTTCATTTGTGGCAAGATAAACATCACATAATACTAGTGATTGGTTTATTGAAAAAAGGGGTCTTTAAATGTAATGTCCTGAAGATGGTCTCATAGATGTAGCACAAGAGAGAACAAAACATTGATGTCTAAACCCAAATTTAATTTTTAGTCACTGTTAAAAAACCTAACCTAGGAGATATAGATCCTATGTGTAGGACAGATTCCATTTTGTTGACACTAGAGGAGATGCATTGATTTACACACGCTGCTGACTAGTTAAATTTGATTTACGAGAATTTAAATATCTGTTATCAATGTTTATGAGCATGTTTTATGTTATGAACCCCTAATTGAGATAAACCTGGTTCTTTGAATTTATTTCACTTGTAATAATCCATTTACTATTGTTATAATTAATTTGTGATGTCATGGTAAGGCATCTAAAATAACTGACAGATTAAAGTATAGTTGATTACAAAATAAATCCCTTGTAGGCACATTTACCTGCAAACTGTCTAAAAGTGGCATTTTCAAAATTGTAATAAAAAAACAGACTTTACCTCTAAGGGCCTCTTTATGATGTCGGTCAGAGTTCCCTCCATCCAACATCACTGCGGTGTCAGAACTGAGCAACCTTCGGTCGGCGGTCCGACATCGCAATTACGCTGCGACCACACACGGTGCGGTCGCAAACTCCAATTTCCCTATGGGAGCTTGTATGGCTGTCGGAAACCTGCTGCAGCACAAGTTCCCATAGGAATTTTTGTAAATGCCAAATGTGCCACCCAGGCCCACAACTGGAGGGTCGGGGAAGAAGGTGGCCCTGCTAGGGGCTCCCAAAGTCGTTCTCCAACAGGATTTCCATGTCAGAAAGTCCGACATGTAAAGCCTGTCGGAAACAACTTCATAATCCCGACGGCGGAAACGCTGTCCGTAAGAGATTATGTGACGGTTTACGACTGACTGACGGACTCCTTGAGCCCATTGGAAGCCAGTCGGACTGGCTGGCCGGTTTACTGATCAACATCGTAATCGGCCCAACAATAGGATACTTAATTACAATTCCAAAGATACCAAATCTAAAATAGCTACATGCTCCCAATTGGAGGTTAATGCTTTTTGAATGTAATAAGAATGTAATAAGGAATCTGAAATGCTATCCTGTGGGAGAGGTAGGCCTCACACTAGTGAAAAAATAATGTTGGTGTTTTTCACTCCCAAGACATGTAAAAGTAAAAGGTAAATGCCCAACCTTTCAATTACAAGGCACCATGCCCTATAGGCTACCTAGGACCTATCTTAGGGGTGGCTTACATGTAATAGAAGGGGAGTTTAGGGCTTGGCAAACGGGGGTTTTATTGCCAAGTTGAAATGGCAGTTTAAAACTGAATTCAGGCTGCAGTGGTATGCCTGGGACATGTTTTTAAGGTGCTGCTGAAGTGGGTGGCACAATAAGTGCTGCAGACCTACTTGATGCTGTTAATTTACAGGCCCTGAGTATATGGTATACCACTTTATAAGGGACTTCTGAGTAATTTAAATATGCCAATTGGGTATAAGCCAATTTAACCATGCTTTAGGGGAGTGACTACAAGCACTTTAGCACTGATTATCAGTGGTAAAGAGCACAGTGTTCTAAGGCTAACATAAATAAGTCCAGCACAATGGAGGAAGGGAGGCAACAAGTTTGTGGAGAAGCCCACCCTAAGGGCAACATGTGTGAAAAGGAGATTATGGTGATCTATAGAAGCCTGTATTTTAAGCTTACCTGGCCAGACCATCAAGGTCTACATTGAGGTTTTCGAGGAGGAGATGGAATTGTCCAGTTTGCAAACATGAATAGAAGATACCAGTGCAGAGAGAGATTTTGATGATGCCCAAGCAGAAAACATAATTTTTAAAAATGTATATAGCTGCAAGTTTGATGACTTACAGGTCACTGACTGCGAAGCTGCGTTGTTTAAGTTGACTCTAACTCCACACTTAACTTTTTCTGGGATACTGGTTTACAGACCCCCTGGGCCTGCCGGTCCCTGGGTCACAAACTTCCCTGATCTTGGCTCTCCTTTCCTGCTCAAATTGGTGAATTTTTCAATCCTAGGGGACCTCAATCTCCATCTGGAGGATCCCGACGGTACCATTAGTAACACTCTTATTTCTGATTTCGCAGCTATCAATATTCTGCTCTGTAACTCTGGACCTACGCACAAAGCCGGTCACCTATTGAATCCAATATTTTCAAATTTATCCAATATTGAATGCTTTACAGCAATTCCCTTGTGCTAATCCGACCATTTTTTGGTTGATTTTAAATTAATGATTGATGACAATGCGCATGTGGCACCGTGTGGTACTCTAAAATTAACAAGGAATTGGAAAAAGCTGGATATAGACAATTTTAACAAATTTTTATCTAATACTGCCCCTATTTTAAAAAATAATCTTGATACTGATTTAGTAACGTTTCAAAATTGAATCTGTAAAACTACAGACATTTGCCTTCCTGCCTCCCACAAGAGGATTAGCAATCACCGCCCCCCAGCCCCTTGGTTCTCAGACCAGTTAAAGGCTGAGAAAACTAAATGTGAAAATATGGAAAGACGGTTATTTGCACTTTAAAAGGGAGTATCACTCTCTTTGTAGGGCAGCGCATGCTAAATATGTCTCTTTAACCTTATCCGATGCTAAGAACTGCTCTAAAACATTATTCAAAATGGTAAAAGAACTATCAGGTGCTACAACTCAGCCCACTCCCCCCAACTTGAATGAAACGCAATGTGAAGATCTCGCTCAATTCTTTTCTTACAAAGTGGAAGTAATATATTCTACTCTAACTGGCAATTTGTCATCATCCACCATGTCAATACCTGCAATCCCCATCCAGTTAATTTGGCCATCTGCTGATAAAGTTCTGCCTGATATAAACACCACCAATAAAATAGATAACTGGTCATTACATGACATGACGTCCCTATAACTGCATCTGGGCCAAATTAAATCTGGTTCTCCTTGTGATTCCCTCCCTATTTCTGTGTTGCAGCAGCTTGACCTGTCATCTCTTGCAATCATTATGGAACTCCTTAATGCATCCCTAAAGGAATATTTTGTTCCTCTGGAATGGAAGCATGCAATGGTTATTCCATTATTGAAAAAGGCTAATGTTGACCCTATGGTATCGTTGAATTATCGGCCAATCTCCTTGCTTCCTGTATTCTCTAAAATCTTGGAGAGGCATATTAATGGTCAACTGTCTCAGTTCATTGAAAAGAACAGGATTCTGCATTCCTCTCAATCTGGTTTTCGAACCGGTTATTCTACGGAGACGTCTCTTCTTGGTGTAACTGAAATTTGCACCATAATTTGGATGCAGGCAACACGGTAGCACTTGTATTACTGGATTTAAGTGCGGCCTTTGACATGGTGTCCCATGCCGTGCTGATTAATGCCTTACAATCCATAGGAGTCACTGGTTCTGCACTTAGCTGGTTAACCTCTTTTCTCACTGACCGTACGTTTCAGGTTTTCTCTTCTGCAGCAAATTCCAAGTCACTCATCCCCGTATGGAGTCCCCCAGGGGTCCATTCTCAGTGCTTTGTTGTTTAACATTTATATTAGACCCCTGGCAATGATCGTTGAAGGAGCTGGGTTGTCGTTATTTTCATACGCTGACGACACTCAGATTATTTTTTCACTTTCTGCGTCTACTCTTCGGGCTGGGTTGAGCAAAGTGGCATCTTGGATGCATGCCAACCTTCTCAAGCTGAATGGTGATACTGGGGAAAGATAAAGAGCTCTGGAGTCCACAACATTAGCCCACAGAAATGGGTGCAGTACCGCAGCCTTCTCATCATGTTCGCAACCTTGGCTTTATTATTGACGACTTACTATCTATGCGTCATCAAGCCACGAAGGTTGCTGCAACATGTTTCACCATTCTAAAGTGGCTGAGAAAAATTGTATGGATGCTCCCTAGCCCTACTCAGAGAACTGTAATCCAAGCTCTTGTTGCATCTAGACTGGACTACGGTAACATCCTGTATCTTGGAGCTAATAAAGATGTCATATGAAAGCTTCAGAGAGTACACAACTCCGCGGCCAGATTGCTCTGTCAAACTCATAGAACTGCCTCTATCTCTGCTTCCCTGAGAGATCTTCATTGGTTAAGAGTTGAGAATCGGATTAAGTTTAAAGCTCTGAACTATATGTTCAGAATTAAGCACGGCATGGCTCCCATGTATGTGCAAAACTTAGTCCATCTCTATCTACCTTTTCATACTCTTAGATCCACTACCCAGGCTAAATTTCAGGTGCCAAAGATCAGACTATCTCTCATGGGTGGCCGTCCTTTTTCATATTTGGGCCCTGTTCTGTGGAATGCTCTTCCGCTGTCACTTCGTACACAGATGAACGTTACACTCTTCCGTAAATCTCTTAAAACCTGGTTTTACTCCCTTATCTTCTGTTGTCTCTGCCGGGCGCCGGGAAACCCTTTTGGGTAGCTGTTGCGTCTTGATACAAATTTAAATAAAATAACATAACATAACAAGATAAAATTGATTTGATGAGAACAGAAGTAGATATGCCATTGTTGTAAGAGAAGAAGCATTGAAACAATGGGTTTTGTGGGCAAGGTCATCAATGGAAAGGGATTGAAAGCAATGCTGGAGTTTATTTTTCCTGAGAGACTGTGATGGATGTTTCTGTATTAATTAGTCAAAGGTGTTGTATATAGTATGAATATTGGTGAACAAATGGTAAGTTTTAGCTCATTTATCAATTAAGTGAGTGCAGTTTTGAGTTGGTGCCTCTTGGGATCACTATCTTATGTGAAGTTTAGGTGAAGGGAAGATGCAACATTGGCAAATTGTGATTGAGGATCTGTCTGAACTATCAAGATGTCAGAGACAAGGGTCTGAATTATCCTTTCTTTGGGGGATTTTAAGTGGAAAGGGATTTTGTGATAAAGTTAGATGTGAAAGTAAACCTTTGTAGTACAGTGCTATACAGAGTCAATGCCTCACTACTATCACAACATTCCCTGTCTGCAAATATATCTGTAGAGGATAAAGGCTGGGTATAAAAATCTTTATTGACTAATTCAGTCCTGTACAAAGGTTTATAGGCACCTATTGATGCCTCTGACCAAAGTAAACCATTGATGTAGAAGACCCTCTGATAGAAGATTTAAACAGGGTACAGATTGTGAATGGTAGAGTTTCATGAGAGAGTTTCCAATACAAATCTATACAGACTGAATAGTTCCCTTTTATAACAACACACCATATCTGCTAACACCTGTCTACACAGTAAACAGTGGGTGTAAAGGGCTTTAGCAATGAAGCCATGTGTCTCTAGAGATCTTTTCTCAGAGTGTACAGGGTGTTTGACTTAGTTTACAAATAGTAATCTCTCTACTGACACCTCTGAAAAGGATAAAGGATCTGTGTAGAAGGGTCAGTAGAAACAAATGCCTTACTATTATCACATTTTAAGAGGGTGCACATTCTGCATTGTAGAGTTTGATGAAAGAAGGTCTCCTTTTGTTATAAATGTTTACATGGTAAATGCTTCTTTTTTATGAAAACATAACCTGTCTGGTGAGAACTCACTTCAGGGTGAAGGATGGTTGTGAAAGTTTTTACAGAGTAAGTCATCCCTCTGTAAAGATGTTTTTCTTTGACTGAATAGGGTTTTAGGTTCGCTACCGTAAGACCACCCTCTCTAGTGATTCCTCTGAGCAGAATAGACTGCCTGCGCAGAAGAATTGACAGAAAAACTAGATCCTCTGCCAGTAAATTTAACATGCTATAAACTCCACATGGTAGAGTTTGATAAAACAGTGATTCTATTTTATGCTACTATGATACAGCAGTCTCTCTAGTGACACCTCAGCAAAGAGCTAATTACTTCTGTAGAACAACTTACAAAACTAGTATTTCCTACGTTATACAGGTTTATAAACAGCAAGCTCTCTGCTGAAATCTCTCAACAGAGAAAATTGTCTGTAGAAGGACTCAGAGTGGCACTTGCCCCCCTACTACAACATTTTAACATAGTGCAGATTGAGGATAGTAAAGTTGGATGCAAAAGTAAACCTTTGTAATACAATTATATACAGAGTGAACAGCTCACTTCTAACCCAACATTCCCTCTATACCAATAGGTTTGTAGAGGGTAAAGGCTGGATGTAAAAGGATTTAGTGTATACGATTTTAGACAACCACTAGACCCTCTGATAGATTTTAACAGGGTACAGATTGTATGTGGTAGAGTTTCATGAAAGAGTAACTCCTTCTCATACAAAGCTATTCAGAATGAACGGTGCAGTTTTATAACACACAATGTCTGCTCACAACTCTCTACAGGTTAAATGACAGGTGTGAAGAGGTTTAGTAATGAACCCATCTTTCTTTAAAGATCTTTCCCCAGAGTGATTAGGGTGTTTGAGTCAGAATACAAACAACAATCTCTCTACTGTGAACTCTAAGTAGATTTCTATATGCAGATGACATAATGGTCATGATGGATAACCCCCACAAGAGCCTACCCCATTTTCTAAAAGAGCCGGAGGAGTTCGGGGAGGCATCTTGGTTCCGTATGAACCCCCACAAGTCCCAGGTTCTCAACATCTCGGTCACCCCTCCCATAGTTGAGACCTTGAAATGGACCTATAAGATCAGCTCGGCAACCGAGTCCATCCCTTACTTGGGAGTCCAGCTAGGCCAGACTCTGGAATGAACAAACGTCTTTAGCTATTGAGAACTGACAAAACGAGTACGCACCGAGTTGGAGCAATGGCGGCACTCCACACTCTCTCAGCTGGGCCATGTTTCAGCCTTAAAGATGGCCACCTTACCTAGAATACTCTTTCTATTCCAGGCTTTGCCTTTAACTCCCCCGTCGGACACAATTTGGGCCCAGCAGGCTGCGCTCCTCCACTTTCCCTGGACGGGCAAGTGACCCAGGACAAACAGGGAGCAAAGCTGGCTCCCCTTGACAGAGGGTGGACTTGGAGTGCCTTGCTTACTCGGATATTTTCAGGCAGCCCAGCTTTGATACTTAGTTGAGTGGTCTAGAGCAGAGTCAGAGAAACATTGGCTGTTTATGGACAGGACCTCATTGGAGGAACTTCCATTCCTTCAGCGAATGCATCAGGCACCCAGCTTCTATATCTCCCATGTCACGAGCTCCCTTCTAGGGGTATGGGAGTGGTGCACCCGCAGAGGATGGTTAACCACCCTTCCCTCCCCTCTTATCCCAGTCATTGATAATCCCGTTTTCATACCTGGAACCTGGCCTTCCTTCTGAGTGTGGTGGGGAGTAGCCTGCAGAGCAGGAGTGTGATTCTATGATCTGGAGGGCCCCATCCCCTTACACCCTCTTGAAGGATTACTCCATCCGCAAGGACAGACGGTTCTGATATCTCCAAATTAGACACTGGTTACTGTAATCAACATTGACTTCATACGAGAAATGGATCCTAAGAAAACACTCAGACAAACGCCTTATCTCAGAACTATATGCTCTTCTTCGACCCTCACAGACTGAGGCCAAATGCCCAGCCCAATGATGCTGGGAAGCAGAAATAGGACTTCAACTCTCCCAAAAAGAGTGGCTAGACATATACCGTAGCGAGCACAGAAACAGCCATGAAAATCACATCATATTGGTACCTAACCCCAGCAAGGCTCCACCGGGGGAACCCGGCCCGTAGTGACAAGTGCTGGCATCAGTGTGGGGCACAGGGCACGCTCACTCACATACCGTGGGACTGCCCAGAGATAACCTTGTTCTCTGACTCAGTCCTCGGCGATATCGACACCCACTTTTCAACTCAGCTCCCTAGATTTCCATTGTACACTCTGCTGGGTCTCCCTAACCCTCTCACTCATCCCCTCGCATCATGTAGTGGGCACCAGATAAGGATTGCTCTGGGGGCCGCTCATCAGACCATCCTAATGCTCTGGGAGTCCTACACCACACCAACATACTTGGGATGGCTGCATTGCCTTTAGGGCATCCTGGGGATGGAGAAACTCACCGGTACGCTCACAGCCCGGGACGACACATTCAGAACTACCTGGCAACCTTTTATAGCCCTATTATGCCAAGAGGGCTGACTTGCTCCCGTTACTTGCAATTATTATGAAGACTCACTGATCCAGTCTTAGACAACAGAAAAGAGGGCACCTAATGAGCAACTCACACTCAGAACCCTTGACACTGAACACTACACAGCTATTGGTACAGGGGAGAAGTAGGGGGATGTTATTGGGGGGGGGGTCCTTTTCTTTCTCTTTCCCTTTCCTTTTAATTTAAAGTCAAGCTTCACTCTGGTGCCTGTAGGGGTTACCTCTAGCACCAAAGACATGCATTTTATTTTGTGCAGAAGTTGTGACAATAAAAACCGATTTAAACCATAAAAAAGATTGCTATCCAGGAGAGCACGGGAGGGAAAGTGTCAGGTCATGTTGGTGTTGATAATATTAAGTGCAAAAAATCTTTGGGCTCCACTACTGACCAGTGTATATAACAGCATCAGTGCTTCACGGAACCCTTGCTCTTGGGCCTCATCAGTCATTGTCCCGATTTTTAAAAAGGATAATAGGGCGGAACCTAAATGTAACATCCCCATTTGCCTGACAGATCTCCCAGCCAAAATCTTGGATAGAGTTCTGTACAACATAATAATAGAATTGGTCAATGAATTAATGTGCTCAATAAGTGTTGATATGGTTTCCAAAGCAGCACAGGGGTGGTTGATTAATGCCTTAACCTAAACTTGATTAGAGTGAAAAACACAGTGGCCAAACAGTCCACACTATATTTAGCAGTTATGAATCTGTCAATGGCCTTTGACCGTGTTAACCAGGCAAAGCTCTGGCACTCACTTATCAATCTGCAAATGGATCCCTCTCCAGCTCACCTGCTGGTCTCCTTGCACACGAAACCAAAGCATGAGTGAGGTTTAGGCAGAAAAGAGAAGTCATTGACGAGTTCTGCATTAGCTGGGGAGTGCGGCAGGGGTGCGTTTTTGCTCTGCTTCTTTTTATCTTATATATTAATGATCTTAGTATGGAGCTCAGTAAGTGTACTTCAGATGTGTCTATGGTGAATGGTGCCCCCCTCCTGGCATTATTATATGCAGATGATGCAGTGTTAATTGCCCATACCCCCTAAGCCTTGCATCTCTTAGTGTACTCCTTTGTTAATTTTATGGCAAAGCCAGATTTATTAACTAATTTTAATAAGTCTTTTATATTTTCCTGTGACTCAAAGTGTATGCAACCCCTTTCTAGTAATGTGGGTACTAATGTTTTATTGAGCAACAGCACTTTCTCCTATTTGGGGTTCACCTTCAGCTCATTTAGGTCATGGTCAACATATTATGCTCAAAATAGGGTCAAGTTCTTAAGGGCTGTCGCCTCTCTGCTTTGGCTCTCATCCACCAAGAAAGGGTCCTTACACCTCCTTACAAATAGCTCTACCCAGTGCATACCAATAGCAACTTATGGGGCAGGAATATGGGGTTTGGGCGATTTGATTGCTCTTCATAGGGAAGAGAATCGCTTTTGCCTGAAAAAAATTCTACCCCTGTCTCAACATCTAGTTTTATTTGTCACAAAGAGTTAGGCTTAGAATCTTTGAGTAATTTTATTTCTACTCGGCCAGCTCTCTTGTGGCTGTCTATCTGGATCGCTGATGAAGCAGAATTAACAAGAGAGATAATCCTAGACTGCTTGGCATGAGATAAGAATCGTCCTATTCCTTGAATAGTGTACATTAAAAATACTTGGAATCAACTGGTCTAGCTGATACTCTTATGGAGAGAATGCTGCAAGTGGTTGTCGGCAGAAAGCAAGTGCCAAACCTATTGTTTGAACCAGCTAAAGAGGAGAGGCTGAGGGCTGAAGATCAAAAAACAAGTGTTAAGTACTATTTATATCTTAACCCTGGGGCTTTTTTCACCAACTCACTGTGGAACAACAGTGAAAGATGGGAAAGATTTTTACTGATCAGCTTTCAGGCAGGAATTGTTAAATATTTACTGTGTCTCCTGGCTGGACACCAGCCCAGGCTTGATATTAAAGTATTTCCATGCGGAAATTTGCACAAACAATGATACACTTTCTCTTTTTTTGTGATTATATAATGTGCACTAAAAAATGTCTTGTACCATATTTGAGGTCTAGGAACTTGCGGCTTCGTCTACAAGCCTATCACTCTTTAATAGCCCTGTCAGAATATGAAACATTTTGTTATGTGACCCTATTTCTTCAAGCTGCAGTCCAGTCTAGGAGATCGATTCTTTTCTATTAACTTATTTGTTGCCCCATCAGACTGATGTATTTTTGCATGATTTTATATATTTTTATTAGCTGGTTTTATGATGCTATATGTATGTTATTACAAGTTTGGGCGTGTTTGGTGTTACTTTTATGGCTGTTTGAAGCGGAATAAAGATGATTCTGATTTGGATGTTGATTCTAGAGCTTGGTACTCCCATAAGGATATCAGTCAGTCAGTCAGTCAAATTATCTTTATTCGATTAATAAAAATCATAAAAGATCGAGCAAAAAGATACATAACAAGAATACATCAAATCATTACACTGCATACAATTATCAAAAAAAAGAAAAATTTAAGGATTTAATACATTTAAAACATACATAAATATTTTTTTTTTTTTTAAAAAGAAAGAAAAGGGTACATTATAAAAGAAGAGGAAATTCATTTTTCACCAATAGAATGCCTATGCCTTAATTGGAGCTTCTTCAACCTTGCTCCTGCGACTAAGAAACTTGCAACAGCAAAGGCTACATTTATATTAGGGAGAAGTTGCAAAAACAACAGGGCTGGTTTTACCTGGATAAAACTCTGAGTACGTAAAATAGGGAGCAAGTACCTTTTTCTGATCTCAGTATAATGGCCGCAGAACATAATAAAGTGCATCGTATCCTGGACTGAGAAACAATCACAGTCACAGGGTTCAGCGTCATCAGGTCTAGCCCAAGTTCCAAAGTTACCCAGGATAAAGTGAATTAAATTGAAGCGGAATCTTGTTAAGAGAAAACGATGGTAGGGATTTGTTACCCACAAAAGATATGGTTCCATTCCAGGAACAGAAGTGAGCAAAACATATTTCCCTACCAAAGGTTTTTTTAACTCTTGTGCTTCTCTTTCCAGAGCATATAGATTTAACAGGGTGTTTTTAATTAATTTTAAATCTTCATGAGTTATTTTATCTGGAGATGAGAAGAGCTCCAATCGGCCTGCTAAGGACAGCTGTGATCTCACGTAACTTAGCCATGGTATTTTAAGTGCTCTATCCAGGGCTAAACAATCTTTTAAAATGGTGTGATTTAAGGTAAGCTCTTGGTTAAGCCAAATTTTTAGCCACCCAATCACTGGAGCTAATTTCAGAGTGTCAGATATATAGCCCAGTCCTACCTCTTTATGCAATACGAATGTCGGGGTCGATTGGGGAACAGAAAGAAGAGATCTTAAGAATTTATTTTCTACGATCTGTATTTTAGTGGGGTTAATATAACCCCAGATAGTAGAGCCATACTGGGCAACTGACAAGCACTTTGCTTTATATACTTTGATTATGCTTTCCATAGGACGAGCGCCCAGTCTTTTGGCGAAGCCCATCAGCCCTGCGGTCGTTCTAGCGACAGCATTAGTTTTAACCTGAAGCTGAGGGCCCCAAGAGCCCTTTTCGTCAAAAGTCACACCAAGATATGGGAAAGAAGGGACTCTCTTTACCTCCTTTCCTGCACAGTAAAATGTCATCATCTTTTTTTTCCTACCCGCTTGTCCTGAGATCATTACATGTGATTTATCTGTATTAATTTTCATGTCCAAAGATACCATAAAAGCTCCAAAAGTTAAAAGGAGTTTTTTTAGTGCAACTCCAGAGCGTGCAAGAAGAACAGCGTCATCCGCATATAGTAGGACAGGTATCTTTATCTCCCCTGCTCGTGGAATGTCACTGTGTGATGCTTGCATTACTGTCTCAAGGTCATTGATGTATAAGGTAAATAAAAGGGGGGCGAGTATACACCCTTGTCTAACCCCCCTCTCAGACTTAAAGAGACAGGTGCATCTTCCTTCCCTAGTGGCTCTTACAGAAGTCATAAGATCCTTGTGTAACTCAGCTAAGTAATCGACCAGGGGTGGGTCAAGGCCCATGGACAGCAGGATCCCCCACAGCTTCGACCTGTTGACCATGTCAAAGGCTGAGGAGAGATCCATGAAGGCCATGTACAGTGAACCACCCCTAGCGACCACATATTTGTTTATAATAAGCTCCAGGTTTAAGCATTGATCTAAAGTTCCTCTTTTGGCTCTAAAGCCATATTGTGCATTGGATAAAATGCCCTTACTTTCTAAAATCGTTGACAGTCTGCCTAACAGGACTCTCCCCAAAATTTTGACGCTTGAGTCAATAAGAGAGATAGGCCTGTAACAGGCCGGATCTGTCCGCTGTCCCTTTTTGAAAATTGGTACAATGGTCGAAGTTAACCAACTAGAGGGGAAAATAAAATCCCTAGTGGCGTTAAAAATGTTGGTTAGAATTTTTGAGCTAAATTGAGGGGCGGTCTTAAAGAAGTCTGCTGGGACCCCGTCTGGCCCAGGTGCCTTTTTACAAAGAGTGTCTTTTAGGGCAAGTATAACCTCTTCCTGAGTAAAAGGGGGAATGCGAGTCAAAGATTTTACTAATGTTGGTTCAGAAACTATTGTGGTTTGAGTTTGACTATAGATGTTACTAAAATGTGACACCCACTGTTCATCTGAAATAATACAGTCAGCTCTCTGATTATCTAATCCCACAAAATATGGGTGGTTTATAACTGCCCAGAATTTTACACTATCTTTCTGTGTTTCGGGCAGTAACAACTCTTCCCATGCCTCATTTTTAATCTCGGATTTCCTCATTCTAATAGCAAAATTATATTGTTTCCTCAGTGAAGCTATCAGTATTTTATTTCTAGGGTTACCCTTTAACGCCTTTAAAAGAGCTGAATGGGCCCTAGAACAGTTTGAATCAAACCATCTAGGGCCAGGTGATTTTTTTAACTTTACCTTTATGGACAAGTCTAGATTGACTTGGTGACATATGACACCAAAGGCGTCAACCACTTTGACACTCGAGTTTTCATTATCAAGACATATAGCTATTTCATCAGAGACTTTTGCCAATGTGTCCTGCAAAAAGGACAATGGGGTGACTTGGTCCCATTTTAACCTGCGATTTTGATCTTTAAGCTCAAGACCTAAGGCACAAAATGTATCATTCTTTCTGAATTCCAGGACTCCAAATGCTAAAACCTCTAAAATCACAGGATTGTGATCGCTAAAAACAGAGGCCTCTACCCCATATGAAAATATTTTAGATAAAAGACTTAAAGAAACAAAAATATAATCTATGATTGTACCAGAGTCATGACCCACGTATGTTGGTAGCCTCATATCATTTGAGCAGGTGCAAAATTCATAAAGGTTGAGGGTAGCCAGGAATGATTCCAGAAACTCTCCGCTTAAAGTGTGTTCAAAATGCGGAGATAAAGGGTAAAAAGGAAGTATCTCAGTTTCCCTCAAACAACCTGCCAAACATGGGTGGATATTAAAATCCCCCATTAGGATTACCTCAAAATCACAGCAACTATTCTCAATATGAGTGGCTAGGAAATCCTGTAAGGCTGACAAATGCTCATTAAAAAAATGACTGGTCAAAGAATTATAAAAGTTTACAAGTAAAATAGGGTTACAGTTTGATAAAGTCAATTCAACCATTAAGCAATTTTTGGAATTAGACTGGATGTAACTGCATTTGCCTTTAACGTCAAGAGAAATATATACGGCTAGCCCGCCCCTAGCTCTACCAGCTCTACTAGGGACGGCGGGTACGAAAAAATGAGAGTAGCCATCTAGTGGCAAGCACTCTAACAAGTCCCAAGTTTCTTGAAAAGCAAGAATGTCATAACTCCTGATTTTTTCCAACCAAATGTTGTCTTTAAATTTGGATCTAAGGCCAGCAATGTTCCAGCTCAAGATTCTGCAAACTCTATTACCAGCAGAGTACTCAGAAGATAAAACAAGAGCCGGCTGTTGTTCCTCAGCAATTTCAATTGGACTTGGCAAGAGTCAATCATTTTGATCCAGAAAAGAAAGTGGCGCAAAACGATTAAACAGTTGCACGGGTTGTGTAACAGGGTTAAGTGCGGAGGGTTGTTGTCGATGAGCGAATGCGTTATTCCTTGATTCTTGGCCCCATCTAAAATGAAAATCCCGGTTTGTAATTGGTCCTAAAAAAGGAGACTTTGGGAATGATACATTCTGCTGTTCCCCGTAAAAGAATTTCAGAGTTAGGGGAACCACAGTACCTTGTCTACGTTGAGGGGGAAGAATATTTACAAGGATATTGGGAAGAACGCTTGGATTTGAAAAGCTCACAACCACACAATCACCTTTAAATTTTTTAGGGCGATTTCCAAGCCACGGGACCCTGAATGCTGATTTGATTACACTTGCAAGATGTTGCTGACCTCCTGGAGCTAGCCGCACATTACTGCTCAACCAATGTAAGGCTTTGCTGCACAGTGAGTTAGAGTTTTCCGCCGAGCCTCTTTCTAAGAGAGGAACATTTGCAAGGACTAATACCACGGGTGTGGCCTCGACAATAAATTGCAGGGAATCCGACGTAGAAGTATGGGGTTGTGATGTTTGCGTTTGGGTAACATTCGTCACAGGAATTAAATTTGCTGGAGCGCACTGAGGCAAAGAAATCCCAGTAGCAGCATTGGGAATAAGTGTCGCTGGATTATCCCCAGTTGACTCTGTTCCCTTTCCATCCCCCAAAATTGGACCAACAACGGCGTCCCCATGATTATTGATCAAAGAGGTGACTAACGTGGTTAAATTTTCAATGCCGCTTGCAACTGTGTTTTGCTGACCACCCAGCTTCTTGATCTCTGCTTGTAGTTTATCTATCTTAGAGATGAGGGGTTTAATAATGGAATTAATTTTGGTCTCAAAGAAGTCCGCAATTTTTTCTAGAAGCGCCTCTTCAAGAGAGCGAGTCAAAAAATCCTCAGCGCAGTTTGTTTGTGCAAATTTTGAAGTATTGGCTCTCTTCCCTTTAGCCCCAGAACGTAGGCCACCCCGTTTAGGGGGGATCTTAGTGCATTGACGTTTAGCTCTCACTTCATGAACTGGGGGTGTTACATCAAGGAAAGGCACCTCGGGTGTCTGAGACTGTGTATCTTGATCTGGATTAATATCACTTTCAACGGTTATATCACCCTCAATGATAGAATCTTCAAGAGCCGGGTTTACATTAACCTGGATTTCAGGTATGACTTGTGGGACAATATCCACTAACGTGGCGACGCTAAGGACATCTTGTGTGTTCGATTCATTGAACGAAGTAGTAGCAAAAGAGGGCGGGGACAGACAGAGTAAGTCCGGAGATTGACTCAACCCCAAAGACTCCCTCCTTTGCGTGTTGATTTTTTGTACAGTCTGTACCAAATAATTGTTCATCTTGTTGTTTTGAACTATTGCTGCTTTTTTAGGCATGACTATGGCTGTAACCATAAATAGCGCGAAAACAATAACAATAGGGGCTGCTTAGTGCTCAACTTACTTGCACGATAGCGTCCGATATGACTCAGGCAGCATGTGTGGCCCTGCCCCTGCCTCTTCCTGCCGATGAGGGCCGTAGAGGGCCCGCCCTTTGCCCGGGCTTCGCTCCGGGCGTCCCGCTCGCGTCCCGCGAAGCGGGCCTGACGCTGAATTTATGCGCCTCCTGGCGCTGTTGTTACGTGCGTGCTGTGCGCCGCCGCAAGTGCTGCCGGGATTCGTAGTCCCGAGCGGCGGCGCGGAATCTGGCTGGCGAAGACTCTTGACGATGGCGGCACAGGAATGCAGACTGCACGGACTCTTGGCGGCGTCGGCGTTCAGGTAAGCTCCGTTCCCCCCGCTCCGCCGGCCTGACGCTGAATTTATGCGCCTCATGGCGCTGTTGTTACGTGCGTGCTGTGCGCCGCCGCAAGTGCTGCCGGGATTCATAGTCCCGAGCGGCGGCGCGGAATCTGGCTGGCGAAGACTCTTGGCGATGGCGGCACAGGAATGCAGACTGCACGGACTCTTGGCGGCGTCGGCGTTCAGGTAAGCTCCGTTAGGATATCCTAAATCAACCTAATCAAAAGGCTCCACATGACAAAATGACTTGTGTCTCAACCTACTGCCATTGTGAAAAGCATTACAAAACTTTGGAATGTATTATGCTCTGAGGAATTGGCTCTGGATGTCCCACTTTTTTCCTCCATATGGGGAGCTAATTTAAAGGATCATCTTGTACGAGCATATAAATCAATGCCTATGACCAGTACAATTCAATCACTTTACAACTTACCTTCTTCAAATATATATTTATTAAAGTACGTTTTTGATTTGCTGTAGATTTTGTACTTCATACTCATATATATGTACTTCTTACCTATATTGAATGCTCTTCATTTCGATTTTTTTTATGTTTATATGTTTTTGCAATATGCCTGCAGAAGTGCCTTCTTATGCAAGTTATCCAATATAGTCATACTTAATAGAATTACCTGATCTGCACAAACCAGTAATTATATCATTATATCCTATTTTATTCAGAGCTTGTGCTCTATCCAGCACCCCTCGATCCTGCTAATGGCCTCTGCATGATCTGAGGTCGAAACGCATTGGCCGCAAGGCACCGTAGATGTCTACTTTGACTCAAACTATGCAATCAAATGAGGAATCAACTATCATATGTCTTCCTTTGCTTTGATGCACCTTCTCACGTCTTATTTACACACGCGTTTGTGCGCAATTCTGGGGACATTATTTTACGTGAATGTTCTTGATTTTTATTGATTGTGCAAATAAAAAATGGAACTTAATATGACTAGTTTATGGCTGGTTTTTCAAAATGAATTCATGAGTAGCAAAAGCCAGAGAAAAAATATATATCTTTGTGATTAGTGATCATTGTGGCGATCGTATGAATCCACAAATCTATGTAAGTGGTATTATTTTGAAATAAGTCTACAGTGAACCACTGTTGTATGTACACTAATACAAAAGAATCACCTAATTTCTTTGAACGGTCCATTATCTATGTGTACTTGTGCCCTTTACGCCACAAACTGCCTTCAGGAGACATTGTTTTACATATATTTTCCTGATGTCTTCTTTGGATTAGGAACTTTCAACCTTCTTTGCTCAGACCTTCTTGACCTCTCTCTTGGTCTGATGAACCTGTGTAGATGCTTCCAGCATACCAAACCTCCATGTCTCTTATATTGTTCCCTATGGGTGGGTGAATTTTTTTTAGAAGACAACTGTGTGACTCCCTGTCTGCCTGTTTAAAAGTATTTTGGAGGACCAGATGCATGCCCACAACAAGGGGCAAGTGACCAGTCCAGCGTCATCCGGCTGATCTGCCATAAAGGCATTGAACAATGCCTAAATGTGGAAAATGTGACAGCACAGGAGTGGATTCAATGGCCCAGGGATGGTACTGATGAACAACTTGTGGATGAGCAACTATGGAATAGAGACACTTCCCTACAAATCTTCTCAGCTTTATGGATAAACTAAAGTGATTCCACCGAAGAAAAAGGCCCCAACATAGTCGTAGTCGGGCCCATCCTGATCATGCCTCATCTTAAGCAAAGGCTAATTAATATGCTCCAGGGACCATATCATAATGGGCTGAGCCGGCTCAGGGCAGAGCCTTGGACCTGATATGATCTGCCTGCAGTGCGCTACAGGAATTAATTCAATCCAATATTTCTCCAATTTAGGGCCACATGCATCAACGAGAAACCTGCTCGCAAACGGGCAGATTAGCAGAATCTGCCCCTTTGCGACCGGTATTTTGCATTTGGGATGCATCATCCCAAATGCAAAAATCGCTATTTAAGGAATTCCTTAAATTGCGATTGCATTTAAGGAATCCCAAATTGAGATTCCTTAAATGCAATGCATGAAAGTTTAAAAATTAGCGATTTCGCTAATAGGGGGAGCAAATTACCATGAAGTTGAACTTCATGGTAATTTGCAAAAACTTTGAAAAATGCACTAAAGTACATTTTTCAAAGTTCCATTTTACACACACACATGCCCTTGGGGCATGTGTGTGTGCAAGATGTATTCATATGCAGATTTCAGGGGTGCAACAGGGTGTCCTTTTTGACGCCCTGGCACCCTTGAAATAGCATGAGCAATTTGCGATTCTCTAATTGAGATTAGCAAATTGAGAAAGTCCTCCCATTCATTCCTATGGGCCTCTAGGCCCATAGGAATCAATGGGGAGGTATTCCTTAATTGCGACTCGCAACTCGCAATTTGCGAGTAGCAATTAAGGAATGTTTAGAAATCGCTATTTTGTAAGCGATTTCTACATGCATAGCCTTTTACTATTCCTTATTAGCGAATCCTTATTTTTCGCTATTAAGGAATAGCAAATGGCATTGTTGATGCATGTGCCAGTTAGTGCATTATTTCAGACAGCACAGTTCAGAAACAGAAAGAGACAAACCCTGCTCACAGTTTCCGAGCTGCACTATCTGAAAATGAAACCCTAACTGCAGAAATATCAGGAAAATGATCTCTGGAAAGCCACAACTCACTACTTTAATACCCAGGTGTAAAATTAAGTAATCCAATTCATAGAGGAGACTTTGTAGAAAGAAGTAAGTTTAATCCAGAGATAGAAAAGTCCCATCCATCAACCAGGAGGAGCCAGGTGCAACTGACCCAAGCAAGCATATAACATTCCATCACCATGGTGCTGATTAAAGGAAAACACAAGCAAGTATAGAACAAACATTGGGAAACAAAAGAATAAATAAGAATACTAAATTGTACACTATATTACATACCTTCCCTCCTTAAAACACAGCTTATTTATACATTACAAAATCCTTCAATTTTGTGGGTTTATTCTTGTTTCTTGTACTTCTAGTCTCCCTACAAAAGGTGGTAGGGAGACTAGAGCTATCACAAAAAGATTTCACCACAGAATCATTTTTTAAAAGGGAAATGTTTTTGACAACAACAACCCTATTGATTCCATAAACGAAAATCTTCGGTCTTAATCGCATTAGTAAACACTTTGATGACCTAATGAGGTCTCAAAAATAGCCCAGATCCCTTTCGCCCTAGGGGAGGCTTGATCATTACAAAATCACCAACATTTACTACTGTGGTTTTGACAGCTTTCCTGAGATCAAACCTTTTTTTTTGTGCCACCACTTCACCCAGAACGGTGCCATAAAGGTGCTGGGATGTCTACCTTTAAGAATATCAAAAGGGGTGCGACCAGTGGTTGCGTGAGGAGAAAACCCATAGAATTCAACTTTCTTATTTGCTTCCTTTTTCCAATCAAGACCATTTTGTTTTGACATACAAATCGTCTCTTTCAGCACACGAACAAACCGTTCCACCATGCCATTCGTTTCCGGATGATAATGTGAACACCGTTTATGCTTGATGGAACATTGTTGTAAAAAGTTTTCCATTTCACTTGAAACAAATTGTACACCGTTGTCAGTCAATAAACATGCAGGAAGACCTTCTTGTGCAAAGATTTCTTTAAGAAAAGAAATAACATGCTTAGAGTCAATGCATTTTGTGAATTTGATCTCCAGCCACCTTGAGTACATATCGATTATAGGACAAATACATATGTCTCAGAGCCATCACCAGCAACTGGACCTAAAATGTCTAGGGCTAATTATTGCCAGGGACCTTTAGGGGCTCCCTTATGATCTTAGGCTGGACCCTAGGTTTGAGACATTTTTCACTAAGGGTACATTGGGAAACATAAGAATAAATAAGAATGCTAAATTGTACACTATATTACACCAGGTTATTTCACCAACTAAAAGTAGAAGGAATGTGCTGGTTTCAATGGCCTGGTAATGTGGAAAAACATTTGATAATAGGTGTGGAAATAGTATTCCCCATTTCTTGAGGGCAAACTTGGAATAGCACAGTATTTGTGTATCCTGAAAGTCCTGACCCCATTGGTTTCAATATTTCAAGATGTGGGAACACCGAAAATACAGTCCCTCTTTAATGGGAATAAGGCAATTTGTGATAATTACAAAAAAAGTACAGAAGACCAGATATTTCAATGCATTACTAATTGTCATCAGTTGCTGTTAACTAACCTGACAAACCTACGGCAATAATGTCAATGTAAAATCACCTTTCTGCTTTACAGACATTAGTATATATCTTGTCTTATTGAAATACGTTTCCTATTGATTTTCCAACAACCAGAATACGCACAAATAACTCAATAATGAATTCACAATTCATGTGGAAGATACAATCTAGTCACTGACAAGGTTGTCTTTTAATGTTTATCTGAAAGACCGATCTCTACGAACTGAGTGAAATTTGATTAAGCCTTTTGAACATGCCAAAGGCACAGCATTGTCTGTTTTACACAACATCCATTTCCACCTGTAAACCATTTATCTGCGCTAATAGGTGGCAAGAGCATGTATTTCAAGCTTTCCCCACCAGGCTATGTTTAATGCAAGGCATTTTTCTAAGCATATCTGACAGGCTGCATAGCCTGTTTGTCATTATTCAGTGCATGAGAGAGCACATATACAACCACAATATTAGATTCATGCGGAGAGGAGTTTGCAAAACAAACATGTTTTGTGAACTGCCAAGGGAGAAAAACATCATTTATTAGTTCTATCACATCCACTGTACCTTGCGCTGTATGCTGACATGGTTGTTTTTTTTAGAAGATTTATATTTGGAGAAGTTATATTCAGATGCACTGAACGAATATGACTGGCGGCCACTCCTCACATGTGGTGATCTACAAATCTGCAACAGTATAAAGTGGCCATAAATTTAAAGCGGTTTTAGTGCAGTAGTAATTTCAGCCCCTGGTAACTAAAGGCAATTAATCAAAAGAAGGGCTGTCTAAGCCATTAAACCGTACTTTTGAAAAAACTAAACCAGGGCGAAATTCCTGCTATGCAGTTGTAATTTCATGTAATTCTAAAATGTCACTCTAAAAAAAATATGACAAATATTCGCAATTTCGCATAACGAGATATTTCACATGCTGAAATGTGTCTTTTCAAGGAGACATAGACTTGATGAGAACATAATCTCCTTAAACTTGCTCTAACCAGCCTCTTGTATTTTTTGTCTGCAAGGAAGACCCTCCTGTTCCATTTTCGATCAATACAGCAGTCAACAATATTATATTCAATAAGCATAATTTTGTATCATCCTCAGGAAAATTATGCACCTTAAACAAATTGAAATTGTACCAATGCCAAACACTCCTGAACCTGAAACATCAATTTGCAGTGCAATTGAAGATTTTGGAAGTACTAGCACTTGCTACAGTTGGACTCCGTGGAGAAGACATGTTTCTATATCTGTGCACATCATAAAATCACACATATCTTTAGTATCAATGAAAGCTCTGTTTAAAAGTCAGAAATGGTTCTTAGAAGAACTTACTTTAATTGAATATGATAAGATCATGAATAAGCAATGAGGGTGTGAACTTTTAAGATTCTAAGTACTTCATTCTTCGATGTAACTCGCTTTTGTCACCCTTGGAGCATGATAAAAAATTAGTGGTGTTCAGAGTTGCAAAGATTTTTGTGCAAACCTTTGTGAACTGGATGTAAAACTTTTAACAGAGTTTACAAACGTCTGTGGTGAGTGTTTGAAAGTTTCAGCACTCCGTCCATCATCTCCTTGTGTTTGCTTTGTTCGCCCTAAGTGGGCAGGGTATGCCCAGACATGGGTCCCTTGCTCACTTTGCCACTGGATTCAAGCTAGCCTGGCTGATGAGGGCTGTTAGCCCGAAACCGGTCCTAGGATGCTTGATTCCGGTCCAGGGAAGACATGGCTTGGCAGTTCAGGCTGGACTGTTCCCATGAGGCACAGGGTCAAGACTGATTTGCATATAGCTGTGTCTAAACTGGGGTGGCATGGTGAGCAAAAGAATGATGATGGATTCAACCCAGATCTGTGACTGGGGGTGAGTGTTTGAAAAGTTTCAGCGCTCCGTCCATCATCTCTTGTGTTTACAAACGTCTTTGACACATCATAGTAAAAATTGTGCTTTTTGCAATAATGTATGTTACATTTATCCTTATTTAACAATAACACACTGCTTCTGCAAAGATATAATTAGAAGAAAAAGGTCAGGGCCTGATGTAGGGCTTCATTTATAGAAGGCTCTCACAAAATTGCAGATCTCATGTCTACCCTCTACTCAATACAACCACCACCAATCCCCCACCAGCAAGACCAACTTGGTGGACCATTTTATGCAATAAATCGTGCCAGCTGGCTAGTGCATTTTAAAGAGCTCCATGAGACACCATTACAGTTGCCTTCCTTCTGTCTGGGTCCGTCATTGAAAACACGGAGGTCCGTCACATACATATTCATATGCACCACACATACTGGAAAGAAATTCCCAACACTTCACGGAGAGTTGATGTGTGGACCTTGGAAATGAACTACCAATTAAGGGTTTTATCTCAAGGGCTCCAAGTAGCAATAAAAGTGGAAGCTATTTCAGAAAATAATTTGTGCCACAATGGCAATGTAATACTTGGCAGAATGGCTATTGTCAGTACTATGGAGAGGCTAATGCCAATACTATGGGGCACAATGTCCACCACAAAGCACCCGGTAGTCATAAAGGTGGGAAAACTAGGAATCTTGAAATCATGCAGAGCTAAATCCCCAGCCAGAATTCCACTAAGCCTGACTTGTAATGAGTGCCTCTTGTCCCACTTGTGACCACCAGAAGGAAAGTGTTTCCCATGTTTTGTTTGTCTGCCCAGGTTATTTATCCCTCCGGCACAATTGGTTGGTACCGATTTGCAGGTTAATAGGTGTGCAGAACCCTCAGGATGCCCTCCGTATTCTCAGATCAGTCTCTTGCATGGTAATGGTTATTTCAATTGCAAAATCTTTGGGTGCAATGTGGGTGCTCCATAGAAAAGCTCTTTGTTGCTCTCCCTCTTGATGCCCTACATCCAGCACGTTCCATTTGGGTTCCATCTGGGATATTTTATTAACATCTCACTTTTAATGATATTGTTCAATTTTAATATGATTGCCTGTACATATATATATTTTTATAGGTTTTTAGGTAATAATCAATTTATTTGTATTATCTATTCTATGATGTATTTCATATAGTGTGATGAATTGTACTTTTATGGCCCTGGTGGCCAAAATAAAGTGTTTTGACTGACTGAGTGCCTCATTCTTTTTCTGTATATTCGCAGTATGCATGGGAAAAAAACAGCAAACGGTGAAAAGACAAATATTCTGCATACATTTTTCAGTTTATATTGGCTGAATTAAAGTGAAAATAATTTCGCCATATTCTGAAATGTTCTCATTTTACAGAGAAGAACTTGACATGAGTCAAGGTTAAAATGGTAACATTTGCAAACTTCCATAGGAGAGAAAATGTAGAAATTTACTGATAAAAAAATCTTGGAAACCCCAATCACCTTTAATATTGTGTTAATTTTTTTCCGAATATCTTATGTAATCTTTTACAAGTATTAACTTTAAACAATGTTTTTTAGGAATCAGTATAAAATTGGAATGCACCGTCTGTCATTTTTTCCTATACAAATGTAAGATTTTCTTCCACTCAGCGGCGGCTCTTCCCTTGGGGCAGAGGGGCATCTGCCCCCTCCCCTCACTGACAGTGCAGCAAGTATAAAAAATAAAATGGTAATGAAGAGATTTCATTATCATTTTATTTTTCATTTCAGTCGAGCTGAGTGGCAGCGCTGGGCGGGGCCATAGCTTCTGATTGGCATCCGGGAGCAGTGTTGCTGGCTGCTCCAGTTTAACCCCTTGTGTGCCCATGACGAGCTGGACTCGTCATGGGCCTCGGTTGCGCTGTGCCCATGACGAGTCCAGCTCGTCATGAGCCCCGCCCACTAATGCAACGGCCGGCACAGGGCGGGGAAAGGGCGTGGCACACAAGGGGTTAAACTGCGCAAGTCCCTTTGGCCAGCTGTCTTGCTACGGCCAGCTTGTCATGTGCATTTTAAACCTCTCCACTAAGCTGTCTTAGACAGCAGGTTGGAGAGCCGGCAGAGAGAACCAGTGCCTGATGAAGCGTCAAGTCAGCCCACTCCAACCTATCCTGGTGCTGCTCTCATGCTGCTAACATTATCAGCAGCATGTGATCAGCATCCGGATTTGTGGAGGGGAGTTGACTGAGGCTCCAGAAGGACTTGCGCTGACTTCATTCCAGAAGAAATAGGAGCTGAGGAAGCATAGGTAAGTATAGTTTTGATTGATGCTGGTTCCTCTCAGAGCCCTTTAAGTCCTGCTGCCTGTCTGTAAAGTGATTGATTCCCATGTGTCCGGAGGACTGGGCTGCTGGCCGTGCTGGTGACTGCTCTGCTAGAACAAGGTGAGTGACTCTTTATCCTGGAGGCATTCAGAGCTTAACCCCTTCTGTGCTCATGATGAAATGGTTCCGTGATGAGCACACTTGCAAAAAATCCCTCTGCTGTAAACAGCAGAGGGATTTCCTTTTTTTTGCCTTGGGAGGTGGAGAAGAGCTAGCCCAACCTCCCAAGGCATGGTTTTGGTTTTCCTTGCAATGACGATTGCGCGCATGGCGCGCTATCTTTATTACAATGAAAACGAAACTGAAACTGTGTTTCAGTTTCACATTTTCAGTGCTCGTGGGGCTATCTCAGTCCCCGAGCACCGAAACACATAGGAGGGATTTTGTTGGAAAGGGGAGAATCTCCCCTTTCCAATGGTACCACTCTCTAGTGGATCCCTGCTTGAGGGTCGCTCCAGGTAGGCAATCTCCAAGCAGGGGTCTACCCACTAACCACCAGGGAGGGGGGAGTACCCCTTGGGCAAGGGCCTTTGCTCCCCTTATTTAATTTTGCCCCCCCTGGGAGGCAGATGGGGCAGTAGCCCCCAATCCACCCCCGCAGTCAGGAAGCGCCATAGATGCCAGGGACTTTTTTTTAAAGGCCAGGGGTGGGGGCTGTCCAGAATGGGCATGTTAATGTCCCTCCCCTGCCCCCCCCAAAAAAGGCAATATACTTTCTGCTAACCCAGGAGGCAAATGATGCAATAGCCCCTGATCTGCCCCAGAGGTGGACAGAAAGCCCACAGTGCACCAGGGATTTATTTTTTAATACTTAAGTGTGGGGACTGCCCAGAATGGACATGCCAATGCCCCCACCCCACCAAAAAAATGCTACAGTCTTTCTGCCCCCCCCCGGGAGGCAGATGGGGAAATAGCCCATTATCTGCCCCCCCCGGGGGGGCAGAAAGCCCACTAGGCACCAGGGATTTTTTTTTCAAAGCTCTGGGTGGGGCTGCCCAGAATAGGCATGCCAATGCCCCCACCACCCCCCAAATGCCACAGTCTTTCTGCCCCCCGCAGTAGGCAGATGGGGCAGTAGCCCCTGATCTGCCCCCAGGGGGAAAGAAATCCCACTAGGCACCACAGATTTTTGTACGTGGGTTGGGGGCTGCTCAGAATGGGCATGCAAATGCCCTCACCACAAAAAATTATTGTCACAGTCTTTCTGCCCCCCTGAGGGGCAGATGGGGGTAATAGCCCCTTATCTGCCCCCTCGGGGGTGCAGTAAACACAATAGGCACCAGGGATACATTTGTTTTTAAATTCAGGGGTGGGGGCTGCCAGGAATGGGTAGGCCAATTCCCCCACCCCCCAAAAAAGATGCCACAGTCTTTCTGCCCCCCTCAGGAGGCAGATGGGGGCAGTAGCCCCTGATCTGCCCCCTGGGGGGCAGAGAGCCCACTAGGTGTCCGCGATTATGCTGGCTTTTTCATACGTAGGGGTGGGGGTTGCCTAGACCGGGCATCCCAATGACCCCGCCCCCCAAAATAATAGCCACTACCTTCCTGCCCCCCTTGGGGGCATATTGGGACAATAGCTCCCAATGCCCCCCACCCCAGGGCGGCATAAAGCTCACTCTGCACTGACTTTTTTTCAGAATGTGCCTACCTGTGGATTTTGGGGTCCAAGCACAGCCGGCACCCAAGAAAACGTAGCAAACCTATGCATTTTTGAAAACTAGACACCAAGGGGAATCTAGGAGGTGGTGACTTGTGTGGCTCACACTAGGTTCTGTGACCCAGAATCCCTTGCAAACCTCAAACTTTATAAAAAAACAAATTTTCCTCACATTTCTGTGATGGAAAGTTCTGGAATCTGCGCAGATCCACAAACTTCCACCCACCCAGCATCCCCCAAAGTCTCCCAACATAAATGGTACCTCACTTGTTTGGGAAGGCCTACTACCTATGACAGGAAACGTCCCAAAACGTAATGTGGACATACCACATTTTTACAGTGAAAACTGCCCCTTTTTTGGCAAAGTGTCTAGCTGTGGATTTTGAACCCTAGCTCTACCGGCACCTAGGGAGACCTAGCAAACATATACATTTTTTAAAACTAGTCACCCAGGGAAATCAAGGATGGGTGACTTGTCTGGCTCTCACCAGGTTCTCTTACCCAGAATCCCTTGTAAACCTCCAACTTTGTAAAAAATAAAACACATTTTCCCCATATTTCTGTGATGGAAAGTTCTGGAATCTGCGTGGGTCCACAAACTTCCACCCACCCCGCATTCTCCAAAGTATCCTGATAAAAATGGTACCTCACTTGTGTGGGTGGGCCAAGTGCCCGCGGCACAGAAGGGCCCAAAATGTATTGTGGAGACATCAAAATTACCTATCACAAAACGGCCTGGTTTTGCAAAGGGGCTCACCTGGGTTTTTGGCCCTGCGCTTGGCGGCCATCTAGGGAAACCTACCAAAGCCACACATTACTTAAAACTAGACACCCTGGGGAGTTCAGTGAGGTATGGCTTGCGTGGATAACCCAAAGTTTCCCTACCCAGAATCCCCTGCAATCCTCAAATTTAGCTGAAAAAAAGACATTCTCCTCACTTTTCTGAGTGGGAAAGTTGTGAGATCACTGGGCTGACACAAATTTCCTACCACCTAGTGTTCCCCCAGGTCTCCCAATAAAAATGGTACCTCACTTATGTGTGTAGGCATAGTGGGTGCAACAGGAAATGGCCCAAGTCATACTGTGGAGACTTCAAAAATATCATAAAACTACCTGGTTTTGCAGGGGGGGCACCTGTTTT
Source organism: Triturus cristatus (assembly GCF_964204655.1). Lineage (NCBI taxonomy): Eukaryota > Metazoa > Chordata > Amphibia > Caudata > Salamandridae > Triturus > Triturus cristatus. The sequence goes on from NC_140588.1 coordinate 319,432,625, forward strand.
TTTGACCCCGGGCTCGCGACCATCTAGGGAAAGCTACTAAACCTTCACATTTCTGAAAACTAGACACCCTGGGTAGTCCAGTGAGGTATGGCTTGTGTGGATCCCCCAATGTTTTCCTACCCAGAATCCCCTGCAAACTTCAAATTTACCTGAAAGAATCAATTTTTCCACACATTTTTTTGTGGGATCACTATACCGGTACAAATTTCCCATCACCTAGCGTTCCCCTCGGTCTCCCGAGCAAAATGATACCTCACTTGTGTGGTTATCCAATGCAGAATGAGCTAAACACGTATTTTTGTAAAAAATGTAGCGCTTAGAACTCGCGGGATATACCCTTAATCCATATGTTTTTGGCCCTTCCCAGTCACAGGCCTTTGGCTCACCCACACAAGTGAGGTATTATTTTACTTGTGAGAACAAGGGGAATGCTGGGTGGGAGGACATTTGTGCCGGTACAGTGATCGCACACAAAATAGCTTGGAAAAAGTGTTTTTTTCAGCAAAATTTGAGGTTTGCAGGGGATTCTGGGTAGGGAAATGATGGGGGATCCACGGAAGCTATACTTCATTGGACTCCCCAGGGTGTCTAGTTTTCAGAAATTTGTGGGTTTGGTAGGTTTCCCGTTCTTGGCCGCCGAGCCCGGGAACAAAAACTCAGGTAACCCCCTTGCAAAAACAAGTAGTTTTGTGATAGGCAATTTTGAGGTCTCCACAATATGTTTTGGGCCCAGGTCTGTCGCAGGTACTTGGCCCACCCACACGAGTGAGGTACCATTTTTATCGGGAGACCTGGGGGAATGCTGGGTGGTAGGAAATGTGTGTCAGCCGGTGATCCCACAACTTTTCCACACAAATTTGAGAAACATTTGATTTTTTTCTGCAAATTTAGATGTTTGCCACTGATTCTGGTTAGGGAAACTTTAGGGGGTCCATGCAAGTCACACTTCCCTGGACTCCCGCAGGTGTCTAGTTTTCAGAAATTTGTGGGTTTTGTAGGTTTCCCTAGATGGCTGCCGACCCCGGGACCAAAAACGCAGATGCCCCCTGTCTATCAGAAAATGACCTAGTTTCGCACCGGGGGCACCTGCATTTTTGATCCCACGCTCAGCGGCCATTTAGGAAAACGTACCAAACCCAGACATTTCTGAAAACAATACACCCAGGGGAGTTCACGGAGATATGGCTTTTGTGGATCCCTAAATGTTTCCCTACCCAGAATCCCCTGCAAACCTCAAATTTAGCTTAAAAAAATCATGATTTCCTCACATTTATGGCTGGAATCACCGCGCCGGCACAAATGTCCTACCACTCAGAGTTCCCCTCAGTGTCCTGAGTACAATGATACCTCACTTGTGTGGGTGGCCAAGTGCCTGCGACTGGGAAATGTAAAAAACATAGGTATTGAGGGTATAGCACTGCTAACTCTAAGCGCTATATTTGTTTTTTTAAATATGCTTTTATGTGATTCTACATTGGACACCCACACAAGGGGTGGTAGGACAGTTTTGTGCCAGTGCTGTGTTCCCACAGAAAAATGTAGGGAAAATGGGATTTTTTTTTTTAGCTAAATTTGAGGTTTGCAGTGGATTCTGGGTAAGAAAACATTTGGGGATCCACGTAAGCCATATCTCGCTGGACTCCCCCGGGTCTCTAGTTTTCAGAAATATGCAGGTTTGGTAGCTTCCCTAAATGGCCATCCAGGCCCGGGCCCAAAAATACAGGTGACCCCCCTTGCAACACCAGATTGTTTTGTGATAGGTAATTTTGATGTCTTCTCAATACGCTTTGGGCCATTTCCTGATGCGGGCACTAGGCCTACCCACACAAGTGAGGTGCCATTTTTATCAGAAGCCTTTGGGGCATGCGGGGCGGGTGGAATTTTGTGGTTCCACGCAGGTTTCAGAACTTTCCATCACAGAAATGTGAGGATTTTTTTTTTTTACAAAGTTTGAGGTTTGCAGGGGATTCTGGGTAACAGAACCAGGTGAGAGCCACGCAACTCACCCCATCCTGGATTTCCCTGGGTGTCTATTTTTTTAAAATATATAAATTCGCTAGGTTTCCTTAGGTGCTGGCAGAGCTAGGGTTCTAAATCTACAACTTGGCACTTGGCCAAAAAAGGGTCAGTTTTCACTGTAAAAATGTGGTGTGTCCATGTTGTGTTTTGGGCCATTTCCTGTTGAGGGCACTAGGCCTAGCCACAGGAGTGAGGTACCATTTTTATTGAAAGACTTTGGGAAACACTGTGTGGGTGGAACTTTATGGGTCCACGCAGATTCTAGAACTTTCCATCACAGGAATGTGAGGAAAATGTGTATTTCTTTACAAAGTTTGAGGTTTGCAGGGGATTGGGGGTAACAGAACCTAGTGAGAGCAACACAAGACACTCCCTCCTGGATTCCCCTGGGTGTATAGGTTTGCTAGGTTTCCCTAGGTGCCGGCAGAGCTAGAGTTCAAAATCTACAGCTAGGCACTTTGCAAAAAAAGGTCTGTTTTCACAGTAAAAATGTGGTTTTTCCACATTGCGTTTTGGGCCGTTTCCTGTCACGGGCTCTAGGTTTACCCACAGAAGTGAGGTACCATTTTTATCAGAAGACTTTGGGGACTGCAAGGTCGTGGAATTTGTGGACCCACGCAGATTCCAGAAGTTCCCATCACAGAAATGTGAGAAAAATGTGATGTTTTGTTTTTACAAAGTTTGAGGTTTGCAAGGGATTCTGGGTAACAGAACCTGGTGAGAGCCACACAAGTCACTCTTCCTGGATTCCTACAGGTGTCTAGCTTTCAAAAATGTATGGGTATGCTCAGTTTCCCTAGGTGCTGGCAGAACTATGGTTCGAAATCCACAGCTAGGCACTTTTTGAAAAAAGGGTCAGTTTTCACTGTAAAAATGTGGTGTGTCTACATTGTGTTTTGGGCCATTTCCTGTCACAGGCACTAGGCCTATTCACACAAGTGAGGTACCATTTTTATCGGGAGACTTTGGGGAATGCTGAGTGGGTGAAATTTCGAGGATCCATGCAGATTCTAGATCTTTCCATCACAGAAATGTGAGGAAAATGTGTTTTTTACAAAGTTTGAGGTTTGCAAGGGATTCTGGGTAACAAAACCTAGTGAGAGCCACTCAAGTCACCCCGTCCTGGATTCCTCTGGGTGTCAACTTTTCAAAAATGTATAGGTTTTACCGGTTTCACTAGGTGCCGGCTGAGCTACGGTTCAAGATCCACATCTTGGAACTGTGCAAAAAAAGGGTCTGTTTTCACTGTAAAAATATGGTGTGTCCACATTGCGTTTTGGGCCATTTCCTGTCAAGGGCACTAGGCCTACAAACACAAGTGAGGTACCATTTTTATTGGAAGACTTAAGGAAACTCAGAATTGTAGAGCAACTGTTATTACCTATTGACTCTCTATGCATGTCTGCCTTCCTAATGTAAGACAATGTGCAAAAAAGAAGTCACTTTGAAAAATATCCTACAATTCAGAGGCTAGTACCACAATTTCGGAGATGTTAAAATAGCTACTGTTTCTAAACTCTATATTTTGTTCCCATTTTGGAAATACATAGGTGTCTTTGATACCTATTTTTCATTCTTTTTATTTTACCAAATTAATTGCTAAATACCCGGTACGCAATGAAAAACCACTGCAAGACGCTGCTCAGTTATTAGTTCTGTGTTCCTCAGGTTCTTGGTAAACCTACAAGTCCTATAAATCCCCACAACCAGAAGGGCCCAGCAGATATAACAGTACATTGCTTTTAAAAATGTGTTATATTCAGAAGTTATAGGTGAAAATGTTGGCACCAATTGCTGTTTTTTTCAACTCATTTTCAATTTTTCTTATTTTCAACTGTTAGTTTCTTTTAAAAAAAACCTTGAAGAATCTACACAGATTACCCTTTGCTAAATTCAATTTTTTTTCTACTTTTCAGAAATGTATAGTTTTCCGGGATCCATTATTGCTTTCATACCCAATTCTACCACTAACTGGAAGGAGGTTGAAAGCACAAAAAGTAGAAAAAATAGGCTGTCTCAGTAAAATTCCAAAACTATGTAAAAATTGTGGTTTTCTGACAAAAGTCTGCTTGTCCCTGAAAGCTGGGAAGATGATGATTTCAGCACCACAAACCCTTTTTTGACACCATTTGCAGGGGAAAAACCAGAAACTTTCTTCTGCAGCACGTTTTCACCATTTTCCCCCCAAAAACTAAATTTTGCTGTATTTTGGCTAATTTCTATGTCCTCTCTAGGGGAATCCACAAACCCTGGGTACCTTTAAAATCCATATGATGTTGGAAGAAAAGGGCGCAAAAAAAGGGCACAAATTTGGTGTGGATACCCTTTGTGGACAAAAAGTTACAGGAGCCTAAGAGCAAACTAACCCAAATAGCCAAAAAAAAGGCTTAGCACAGGGGGAAAAGACCTAGCAGCGAAAGATTACTTTGTGGGGGAAAAAGCTCAAGTGTAGGTTTCTTTTGAGAGCAAAGTAGGTGTCACCATCGGAGCATGATAAAAATTAGTGGTGTTCAGAGTTGCAAAGATTTTTGTGCAAACCTTTGTGAACTGGATGTAAAACTTTTAACAGAGTTTACAAACGTCTGTGGTGAGTGTTTGAAAGTTTCAGCACTCCGTCCATCAAATCCTTGTGTTTGCTTTGTTCGCCCTAAGTGGGCAGGGAATGCCCAGACATGGGTCCCTTGCTCACTTTGCCACTGGATTCAAGCTAGCCTGGCTGATGAGGGCTGTTAGCCCGAAACCGGTCCCAGGATGCTTGGTTCTGGTCCAGGGATGACATGGCTCGGCAGTTCGGGCTGGACTGTTTCCATAAGGCACAGGGTCAAGACTGATTTGCATATAGCTGTGTCTGAACTGGGGTGGCATGGTGAGCAAAAGAATGATTATGTATTCAACCCAGATCTGTGACTGGGGGTGAGTGTTTGAAAAGTTTCAGCGCTCCGTCCATCATCTCCTTGTGTTTAGAAACGTCTTTGACACATCATAGTAAAAACTGTGCTTTTCGCAATAATGTATGTTACATTTATCCTTATTTAACAAGAACAAACTGCTTCTGCAAAGATATAATTAGAAGAAAAAGGTCAGGGCCTGATTTAGGGCTTCATTTATAGAAGGCTCTCACAAAATTGCAGATCTCATGTCTACCCTCTACTCTATACAACCTGCCCAAGTCATAATTATGTAGTGAAACTGATACTAGTACCACCACCAATCCCCCACCAGTAAGACCAACTTGGTGGACCCTTTTATGCAATAAATCGTGCCAGCTGGCCAGTCCATTTTAAAGAGCTCTGTGAGACACCATTACAGTTGCCTTCCTTCTGTCTGGGTCCGTCATTGAAAACACGGAGGTCCGTCACATACATATTCAAACGCACCACACATACTGGAAAGAAATTCCCAACACTTCACAGAGAGTTGATGTGTGGACCTTGGAAATGAACTACCAATTAAGGGTTTTATCTCAAGGGCTCCAAGTAGCAATAAAAGTGGAAGCTATTTCAGAAAATAATTTGTGCCACAATGGCAATGTAATACTTGGCAGAGAGGCTATTGTCAGTACTATGGAGAGGCTAATGCCAATACTATGGGGCACAATGTCCACCACACAGCACCCGGTAGTCATAAAGGTGGGAAAACTAGGAATCTTGAAATCATGCAGAGCTAAATCCCCAGCCAGAATTCCACTTGGCTTGACTTGTAATGAGTGCCTCTTGTCCCACTTGTGACCACCAGAAGGAAAGTGTTTCCCATGTTTTGTTTGTCTGCCCAAGTTATTTATCCCCCCGGCACAATTGGTTGGTACCGATTTGCAGGTTAATAGGTGTGCCGAACCTTCAGGATGCCCTCCGTATTCTCAGATCAGTCTCTTGCATGGTAATGGTTTTTTCAATTGCAAAATCTTTGGGTGCAAAGTGAGTGCTCCATAGAAAAGCTCTTTCTCCCTCTTGATGTCCTACACCCAGCACGTTCCATTTGGGTTCCTTCTGGGATATTTTATTAACATCTCTCTTTTAATGATATTGTTCAATTTTAATATGATTGTCTGTACATACATATATTTTTATAGGTTTTGAGGTAATAATCAATGTATTTGTATTATCTATTCTGTGAGGTATTTCATATAGTGTGATGAATTGTACTTTTATGGCCCTGGTGGCCAAAATAAAGTGTTTTGACTGACTGAGTGCCTCGTTCTTTTTCTGTATATTCGCAGTATGCATGGAAAAAAAACTGCAAACGGTAAAAAGACAAATATTCTGCATACATTTTTCAGTTTATATTGGCTGCATTAAAGTGAAAATAATTTCGCCATATTCTGAAATGTTCTCATTTTACAGAGAAGAACTTGACATGAGTCATGGTTAAAATTGTAACATTTGCAAACTTCCATAAGAGAGAAAATGTAGATATTTACTGATGAAAAAAAACTTGGAAACCCCAATCACCTTTAGTATTGTGTTCATATTTTTCCGAATATCTTATATAATCTTTTACAAGTATTATCTTTAAACAATGTTTTTTATGAATCACTCTGAGGCGGCTCTTCCCTTGGGGCAGAGGGGCATCTGCCCCCTCCCCTCACTGACAGTGCAGCAAGTATAAAAAATAAAATGGTAATGAAGAGATTTCATTATCATTTTATTTTTCATTTCAGTCGAGCTGAGTGGCAGCGCTGGGCGGGGCCATAGCTTCTGATTGGCATCCGGGAGCAGTGTTGCTGGCTGCTCCAGTTTAACCCCTTGTGTGCCCATGACGAGCTGGACTCGTCATGGGCCTCGGTTGCGCTGTGCCCATGACGAGTCCAGCTCGTCATGAGTCCCGCCCGCTAATGCAACGGCCGGCACAGGGCGGGGAAAGGGCGTGGCACACAAGGGGTTAAACTGCGCAAGTCCCTTTGGCCAGCTGTCTTGCTACGGCCAGCTTGTCATGTGCATTTTAAACCTCTCCACTAAGCTGTCTTAGACAGCAGGTTGGAGAGCAGGCAGAGACAACCAGTGACTGATGAAGCGTCAAGTCAGCCCACTCCAACCTATCCTGGTGCTGCTCTCATGCTGCTAACATTATCAGCAGCATGTGATCAGCATCCGGATTTGTGGAGGGGAGTTAGCGGAGGCTCCAGAAGGACTTGGCCTGACTTCATTCCAGAAGAAATAGGAGCCGAGGAAACCTAGGCAAATATAGTTTTGATTGATGCTGGTTCCTCTCAGAGCCCTTTAAGTCCTGCTGCCTGTCTGTAAAGTGATTGATTCTCATGTGTCCGGAGTAATGGGCTGCTGGCCGTGCTGGTGACTGCTCTGCTAGGACACAAGACACTTCCTCCTGGATTCCCTCGGGTGTCTAGTTTTCAAAAATGTATAGGTTTGCTAGGGTTCCCTAGGTGCCGGCAGAGCTAGGGTTCAAAATCTACAGCTAAGCACTTTGCAAAAAAGGGTCTGTTTTCACTGTAAAAACGTAGTTTTTCCACATTGCGTTTTGGGCCGTTTCCTGTCACGGGCTCTAGGTTTACCACGGAAGTGAGGTACCATTTTTAGCAGAAGACTTTGGGGAATGCTGGGTCGTGGAATTTTGTGGACCCACGCAGATTCACAGAAATGTGAGAAAAATGTGATGTTTTGTTTTTACAAAGTTTGAGGTTTGCAAGGGATTCTGGGTAACAGAGCCTGGTGAGAGCCACACAAGTCACTCTTCCTGGATTCCTACAGGTGTCTAGCTTTCAAAAATGTATAGAGATGCTAGGTTTCCGTAGGTGCCGGCAGAACTATGGTTCAAAATCCACAGCTAGGCACTTTTTGAAAAAAGGGTCAGTTTTTACTGTAAAAATGTGGTGTGTCTGCATTGTGTTTTGGGCCATTTCCTGTCACAGGCACTAGGCCTATCCACACAAGTGAGGAACCATTTTTATCGGAAGACTTTGGGGAATGCTGGGTGGGTGGAATTTTGAGGATCCATGCAGAATCTAGAACTTTCCATCACAGAAATGTGAGGAAAATGTGTTTTTTACAAAGTGTGAGGTTTGTAAGGGATGCTGGGTAACAAAAACTGGTGAGAGCCACTCAAATCACCCCGTCCTGGATTCCTCTGTGTGTCAACTTTTCAAAAATGTATAGGTTTTACCGGTTTCACTAGGTGCCGGCTGAGCTACGGTTCAAAATCCACATCTTGGAACTGTGCAAAAAAAGGGTCTGTTTTCACTGTAAAAATGTTGTGTGTCCAAGTTGCGTTTTGGGCCATTTCCTGTCACGGGCACTAGGCCTACCAACACAAGTGAGGTACCATTTTTATTGGAAGATTTAAGGAAAGAATTGTAGAGCAACTGTTATTACCTATTGACTCTCTATGCATTTCTGCCTTCCAAACGTAAGACAATGTGTAAAAAAGAAGTCACTTTGAAAAATATCCTACAATTCAGAGGCTAGTACCACAATTTCAGAGATGTTAAAATAGCTACTATTTCTAACCTCTATATTTTGTTCCCATTTTGGAAATACATAGGTGTCTTTGATACCTATTTTTCACTCTTTATATTTTACCAAATTAATTGCTATATACCCGGTACGCAATGAAAAACCACTGCAAGACGCTGCTCAGTTATTAGTTCTGGGTTCCTCAGGTTCTTGGTAAACCTACAAGTCCTATAAATCCCCACAACCAGAAGGGCCCAGCAGATGTAACAGTGTATTGCTTTTAAAAATTTGTCATACTTAGAAGTTATAGGTGAAAATGTTGGCACCAATTGCTGTTTTTTTCAACTCATTTTCAATTTTTCTTATTTTCAACTGTTAGTTTCTTTAAAAAAACCTTGAAGGATCTACACAAATAACCCCTTGCTAAATTCAATTTTTTTTCTACTTTTCAGAAATGTATAGTTTTCCGGGATCCATTATTGCCATCATACCCAATTCTACCACTAACTGGAAGGAGGTTGAAAGCACAAAAAGTAAAAAAAATAGGCTATGTCTCAGTAAAATTCCAAAACTGTGTAGAAATTGTGGTTTTCTGACAAAAGTCTGCTTGTCCCTGAAAGCTGGGAAGATGGTGATTTTCAGCACCACAAACCCTTTTTTTTTTTTTTTGTTTTTTTATTGAGCAGATTAGAGCAGGATAGAAAAAAAGACAATTTTTAAAGCAATTTTACAATTTCTTTCTGTTACCTGTATACATCTGGAACAGCACATCCTAACAAACCAATCTAAAATCAGAGAAACAGTAAGTGTAGAGCTACTAAAGTGCAATATGCAGTGCAAGTAGGCCCACGAGAGTTCAACAAACAATTATGTCGAGATGCCTAAAATGCCTAAAATAGCCAAGAAAGTGATCTAAAAAAAATAAAAAATATTAAAGTGCAATGTGCAAGACTGTGAGGCTTTCTACAAGACTACAATTTTATATTAATAATAGTTTATCTACTAACCTGCAGTCCATCATATGAAAAATATCTAAATTTCCTCGCCCCTCAATATCATCGTATTTAATCTTTACATCAAATCAGAAATACATTGTGCAATAATGGGCTGCTGGCCGTGCTGGTGACTGCTCTGCTAGGACACAAGACACTTCCTCCTGGATTCCCTCGGGTGTCTAGTTTTCAACAATGTATAGGTTTGCTAGGGTTCCCTAGGTGCCGGCAGAGCTAGGGTTCAAAATCTACAGCTAAGCACTTTGCAAAAAAGGGTCTGTTTTCACTGTAAAAACGTAGTTTTTCCACATTGCGTTTTGGGCCGTTTCCTGTCACGGGCTCTAGGTTTACCACGGAAGGATCTTCACAAATAACCCCTTGCTAAATTCAATTTTTTTTCTACTTTTCAGAAATGTATAGTTTTCCGGGATCCATTATTGCCATCATACCCAATTCTACCACTAACTGGAAGGAGGTTGAAAGCACAAAAAGTAAAAAAAATAGGCTATGTCTCAGTAAAATTCCAAAACTGTGTAGAAATTGTGGTTTTCTGACAAAAGTCTGCTTGTCCCTGAAAGCTGGGAAGATGGTGATTTTCAGCACCACAAACCCTTTTTTTTTTTTTTTTGTTTTTTTATTGAGCAGATTAGAGCAGGATAGAAAAAAAGACAATTTTTAAAGCAATTTTACAATTTCTTTCTGTTACCTGTATACATCTGGAACAGCACATCCTAACAAACCAATCTAAAATCAGAGAAACAGTAAGTGTAGAGCTACTAAAGTGCAATATGCAGTGCAAGTAGGCCCACGAGAGTTCAACAAACAATTATGTTGAGATGCCTAAAATGCCTAAAATAGCCAAGAAAGTGATCTAAAAAAAATAAAAAATATTAAAGTGCAATGTGCAAGACTGTGAGGCTTTCTACAAGACTACAATTTTATATTAATAATAGTTTATCTACTAACCTGCAGTCCATCATATGAAAAATATCTACATTTCCTCGCCCCTCAATATCATCGTATTTAATCTTTACATCAAATCAGAAATACATTGTGCAAACATACAAATTTGGTTAAAGTGCAATATGCGTAAGTGCCATGTGCTAAAGTGCAACAGTTTATCTAATGGTCTCTACTCCACAATAAGAGATACTTTTACTTTATCCTCTGCATTTTTCCTGGCATGTTTTGATCTGTTTCATCAAATCTACAATAAATTGTGCAAAAATGCAAATTATCCTAAAGTGCAGCATGCTAGGGTATTTAGAGCTAAAGTGTTGTGCCACTACCATAAATTTTTTTTTTTATATAACTTGATACTTATCTAGAAATTTCCAAACCCCCAAAAAATTTTTTACTGCCCCAATCCGTTTGGCATATGCTTCTTCATATCTCCTGGTCCTCCACATTTTAATTAACCATTCCGAGTAGGTGGGAATCTGTTCTGTTCGCCACTTTTGTAGAATCAATGACCGTGCTATTGCAGCGCCAATAGCAACAAACGTTGCTTCTGCATTATTTAGGTCAGCTCCTCCTCTAGTGATCCCAAACAGTGCTACCTCTGTTTCAGGCTCGATATTTTTATCCATTGCATTGCTTACAGCTGAAAAAAAAAAATTCCAAAAAATCTGGAGTTTTGGGCATGTAAAACAGATATGTAGCCAGTCTCCCTCTCCCAAGGCCTGGCACCGAAAGCAATTATTAACAACCCCGGCATGCCGCTTATTTAATGCTGCCGGAGTATAGTATGCCATCCACCTTGAAAGGAAGGCAATCCTTTTAAAATTGGCCGCTCTCAATGCTTTATTACCCTTTAATGCAATCTGCTGCCACTCTTGCTGGGAAAATTTACAATTAGTTTCTTGAATGATTTTTGCCAAAAAAATTTCGACTAAAGGAGCTGACCTCTGTTTTAAAAGTAGAGAGTACCAGTTGCCTACGCCTTTCAATCTCATCTTATAGAGTGCGTTCACAAGTCCTCCTCCTACCTGGTCTGGGCAGATATCATATTTTTTAATCAGGTGCGAGATCTGTAAATATTCCAAAAATCCAGGTTTCTCCATATTCCCACATCTGGCTATAACCTGTTCCCAGAACATAAAGGTTTGAGCTAAAAAAAATCTGCCTAGCATAAATAACAACTCTCCATCAGGATGGTTTTTCAGTATATCTGTAGGAATTGTTCCTGCAATAAGCTCCTCCAATTCTATGCGCAACCTGGCTACATCAATTGCCTGTGAATCTTTATCCTTCTTTTGGAGAACTTTCAACCAATCATTCAAATCTTCAGCTGTTATTTCAGTAGACTTTTTCACTGCACCCACTTGTTCTGTCATCCTCTGTGGTTCCAAAATCGTTCCTCCCAAACAACCAGTATTCAATCCTGAATTAGGCTGTACATCTAATCCTCCACTATATGTGTCATGTCTCGACTGCCTCAAATTATTTTTTCCCGTCCTCATTCTTGATTCCTCCAAAGTGCAAGTACCAACCAAACCATTTTCCAACATAGGGAACCGTCAAACCATTTTCACCCATCCTTTGTTTATCAAAAATAGGCACAACCGGACCAATCGTTACAGGCACTGTAACTGCTTCAAGATTTTTCGTCAGCTCCCTAATTTTCTCAGTCAGCTCAGATGTGGTTCTGGCTAATTCTCTTGTTTTCTCGTCACTAACTCGATTCTCTCTCTCTCGCTCTCTCTCTCTCTCTCCCTTTCTGTGAAGGAGCTACCACTTTTCAGATCAGGTGTCACAACCTCAGTTTTAATAATTCGCAAAGTATCTCTTACTGGCGTGCTCTCTTCTGGTTCTGGTCTATACGGAGGTGGTCTCTTGTAAATCATGTCATCCAAAATCTCATCCTCGTAATCATTAACTCCGTACCTTCTCACTTCTGTATCAGGCACCTTTTCTGCACCTTTCCTCCCTTCCGCTTCTTCAACAGTTCTCATAGGATATAATCCCTCTGACATACTAGCATCACGCCATCTCCTCATTCGATCATGATGAGTTTCACGATCATATTTCCTCCCGAACATATACCTATAATTGCCTCCACTCCTCTGCTTTTCCCGCTCATGCACCTCATCTTCCCATTCCACCAACGCCTCGAACTGTGTCGGCCTTGGTCTAGGCTCTAGACACATCATTTTTTCCCGTAAATTTCTCAACACGGCCAGATTAAATGAACCATGTTCCGGGAACGCTAAGACACCATCTTCCTTAGTATACTTAGCCCAGTTATCTAACCATAAACAGGTATGATACCCATATTTCGCAACCATGAAGGATGCAGGAGTTCTCGTCGGAGGTAGCAATTCACACTCTCTAGTTATTATGTTTTTATCCTTGTCGAACCACCTTTTAATTTTACCGAACAAGGATTTCTTTTTCTTTTCCTCCGGTTGGTAATACATTTTAACGTTTACCAATATTCTCTAGTCCCTTCCGCAACTGTATGATCTTTTGTCCAATAACAGCGCGACTCACACCAACGCACCAATCCTGGAGCGTCTACGTCACCCTGTACTCCTTCCAATCCCTGCGCGGCTCACACCAACGCACCAATCCTAGCGCGAGCACTGTTCTGATCCACTGCCCAATCGCAGCGCGGTCCGAATGACGTCAGCAGTCGCTGCAGACGCTTCTGCTCCTGTCTCCTGTCACTCGTCTACCCCTCCTTTACAAAGCCTTCTCAGTAGACTTTGTTTCAGATTCTACAAAATCTATTAGTTACAACATATAAACATCTCCATTGTCTGCTTCGCTAACCACAGAATAGTAAAGAAAATTCTTTCTCACAAAAATCCCGCTTCTCTCTAGAACAGCGCTTACCTCTGCTCTACCACGGAATTATTACTTTCGTTGACACAGTAGCACATCCCTCTACTCTGCCCCTCTAACATGCATCCATTAACTGTTTCCTCTAGGACTGCTCCAAAGAGTTTTACAATCAACTAAATGCTCATACATTCACGCACTTTCACACCAGAAAATGTAGCACATGCACACGGAATCCTGCCTTTCCCGAGAACAGCGAACAGTCTGTCCCACTACAAAATTATAACACGCGTTAACCAAGCAGCGCTTACCTCTGCCCAGTCCTTCAGACAAGCTCAGAGAATACCTATTACTCCTCCCGCGATAAGCTTTAACGGTGAACCTTACGGATCCCTGGGACTTAAGACCAGAGTTTCACAGATAACCTTCGGTACCATACGCACTCCTTTTATACCGAAAATATGTCCCTAATAGTAACACACGACGATGTCACTGATTCCGAACCCAGACAATGTGACGCGCAACTTCAATTGTCACACGTTTTTCCCCGCATACGTACAGGGCCAACAATCCCGTCTTTCCCGAGAGCAGCACTCACTTCCCTCTGCCCTACTACGGAACCGTCACCAGCTCCCCACGTTCCAGAAGCCGTACACACTACATAGAACTCAATACGACGACCTCAACATATAGTATTAGTACATATACCAACATCAATCAATAAATCAATGAATCAAAAGCCTTTGTACAAGCAATCTATCAGATCAAGACAATAATCTAAAAGCATCCTCTGCTACCAGGAAACTGCTGCAGATCGGCGCATATAAATTCTCCCTACTTCCACGGACAGAGTAAATCCACAGTCACACGCACATACACTCATCATACGCTAGGGCCCATCACACTAAAATTCACACTATTACTCTATCCACACTGAATATAGGAGAGAAAACCTAAACCAATCTGCATCTACAATGAGGTCAATGCGACCATAAAGACATTGTCCTGAGTCATGATTTTAAACATAGGAAATACATTTGAAACCCAATAAATGACAAAGAAATAACCACCCGACACTGGAATTCGAACAAATGATTATTTATCTAAATTAGTTCAAATGAAAGTCAATCAATAGCAAAATCATTGTTCTCATAGTTACCTATTCTTAGCTAAAAGGGTCAGGACAGGTCTCTCGGTAAAGTCTCTCGAGTTGTCGTCCTCAGCATAGGTTCAGGAAGAAGTCCAAAACGCAATGACCGCAAGGAACGCAATGAATGTAATGAACGCAATGAACACGGACCCTCTCTAGTCTAGCATTTTTATAACAAAAATGACAAAAGAAAAGTTACAAACAAACTTTGAATATCCGTTGAGCCGCTGAGCAGAGCGAGCAGGAAAGGATGTCACTTGGTTACATTTAGAAAACCTCCGCTCAGGAAAAATCACAAAAATAAAAACACGGAAGAAGGAAACTCGAGTTTGCAAGTGTTACTTTTATGAATGCTCTTCCATGGTACCATAGCAGAGCCACCGCAGATTTGTTATTGTTCATTGTGGCTTTATCCTTCTCCAAGGACAATTGGAAACATGCCCAGAGCTGCTGTCCTCACGGAAACTTTTAATTCAGGCAGAGGCTGTGGTCAGGTGACTTTCAACCATGTTCAGCAAGGCCTCTCGTCAAAATTCAATCACTCGAGCGCAGGCTGTAAATAGCAGCCATCTTTGTTTAGGCCAAAACGGACCATCTTAATTAAAAGAAACACAAAACAACGTTACCACATCATAATGATTAAACAGTGTTAATCCCCACTAATACCCTTATGTGTATGTAATTATCTAGCCTTCTGCAACGCAATAAAGAATTAGCACACGTTATTTTAAAAGCGCAAAGTCGAAACAAATAACACTTTTGCGATACTCATTTAATTAAATTACGCATATTATTAAGCAACATATATGCATTCCCACGTGTAGTTTTCTCTCATTAGTAATGTTGGTTAATTTGGACTTTTAACAAAACAAACTATTAATTAATGATTACAAATTAGTAATTTTAATCATAACATATAGACGAAACTGGAGCTTAAAACTCGATACATTTTCAACAGAAAACTCTGCTCCAGCACCAGCACGTAGTGGTCTGACATCCCTTGCAGGGTCTCCAACTCGAGACCAAGACTGGGTTCTCTAGTCTCTCCCATTAGGTAAAGGGGTTGGCTCTGTCCTAGGGGATTCTTGGCTTTACACCCACATACATGCTAGGTCAACTTAGGTAGGGTTTGCATCCTAGGAGTACGCTCAATTACTGTCATGAATCAATATGCCTGCATTTGTTTACTCTTTTAGCACCATGGTAGAATTCTACCTTTTATTTGCTCTGTCAGTGCTTATAAACGTATATATCTGTTTCTGTCTAATGATTGTCGCAACAAACATATTTTATACTAGAATGACACTGGTTCAATAAATGCTTATTGAAAACGTCCCCAGCATTGTTTCTGTGCATCTCTCTGAGATTAAGTGACAACAATTAACTGAGCGAAAAGTACTGTACTGTTTTCACAATCCCTGAAGGATCAAGGGCTGTCATGTTCGATTGTTGCCAGAAACTATTCACTCCTTGGTAAGGTTAGGAGGCTCCCAACGTTGGTTTGGTTCTTGTTTAATGGTCAAATCTGAGTAGTTCAGTCTTGCGTTCTCAGAGACCCCCAACTCACATTTAACCAGAGACTTCTGGTGTGGGAAGGGAGAATCTGCCACAGCTGAGTAAGTATATCCATGTATTGGCTCTAGGTTTGGTCAGGCTTGAAGGATTAAAAGTTCCATGCGTTGTGCATAAACCTTATCTCTTTTGCTTAAATACTTCCTCCTATAATGTCTCAGACTGGATGGTATGAGGGGTACTAGTGCAGAGGAAGCTGACCAGGAAGGTGCTCTTAACATATCAGAAAATTGCAGACATGCACTTATTATGAAATTATTGGATTATGGAGTCACATCATTGGGTGGAACTGTTACCTTCATGATTGAGGCACATGAGGCATTCAGAACAGAGGTATTGTATTTTTGGGTTAAATAACCACCTGTAGATGAACACACACATTTGTTTCATAATTACTTTCCAGGTGAGACACCTGAAAAATAGTCTCCATACGAGGACATAGAAGTCCTGTTAACTTACCAAGAACATATCAATTGGTTTAAAGGCGCCATCTCCCACACCCCAACCAATGTGAGACTAGGTCCGCTCATCAGAGGAGGAGCGACCTGGCCGGTCTTAGCTGCTTACACACCGCATCCAGAGATTGATACATTGCCAGCAATAGACTTATGTCTGCCTTACAGACAAAATTATTAAAACTCGACAGAAATCTTATGCAGGTCGTAATGCAAACACTTACAATTCAACATTCAAGGGTCACTCCAGCTGGTCAAATGCTGAACGTGATTATGGGACGAATGCCCACTATACGTGAACAGATTCAGTTCTGGATAGCATAGAAAACAGCACAGCTTGAGGTGGTATTTCCCCATACGGCCTGCAAGAAAATGCAGAATACTGACAATTTGCTTGCCAATGGGGATAAATCCCCTGATAGAGGATTGTACCACTTGGGGTACAGTTTTCGCTGCAGTTTATACCAGAACTCATGGTACCCCCTCAATAGCAGTCATACCAGAAGTATTGAAACAAATACTGAATGAGTATGGAGCAGAACCTGCCGTGGACTTTGGGATGAAATTGCCAGGCAATTTTGGCGAACATAAAAGGGGAGGCAGCAGCGGTGGCTATATGCTAACCCCTGAGGGAATGAACTCCTGTTCAACAGGAGCCAGAACTACCTAAGATTATTGAAGATAGCTATGCTTCGCTGGGTAGAGATAACTTGGAAGCTAGACCTGTAAAACCCCAATTAATGGGTAATCCTGAAATGGATAACGTAAAGCAAGTACCCAATTCTTCTGAAAAGAAATGGGATAACAAACAAACAAAAAATATTAAGCAGAATGCCTAACAATCAAGGTGTAGGTCTCCTCAACAGAAGTCCTCTGATAGAAAATATAATCTTAGGAACCAAGATAATATTAAAAAAACCTGACAGGTATCAGGATACTGATACACGTTCCTCTTGTTCCTTTCAGGGTTCATAAAAAAACTCAGAGAGGGAAGGACGGTCAGAACGCAGAGCAGAAGAGCGAGCAAAGCCAAGAGACAAACATCACACTTCAGACTACATTATCAAACAAGAGGATAAACCCCAAAGTAAACCTCAATTTAAAAAGAAGAAAGTAGCTAGCCTGGAAAAACGAAATGCTCTGGCTACTAAGGACTCTACTCCTGCACAACAGGAGCGAGAACTACCAAAGATTATCAAAGATACCTATGCTTTGCTGGGTAGAGAGAGATAACTTGGGAGCTAGACCTGTGAAACCACAATTAATGGGAAAATCTGAAAAGGATAACTCAAAGCAAGGACCCGATTCTTCAAAAAAGAAATGGTACAACAAACATACAAAAAGTAATAAGCAGAATGCATCACAATCAAGGGGTGGGTCTCCTCAACAGGAACCCTCTGATAGAAGATGTAATGTTAGGAACCAAGATAATATTTAAAAACCTGACATGTATTGAGATACTGATACACGTTCCTCTCAGAGTTCATCAAAAAACTCAGAGAGGGAAGGATGGTCAGAACGCAGATCAGAAGAGCGAGTAAAGCCAAGAGACAAACATCGCACTTCAGACTACATTATCAATCAAGAAGATAAACCCAAGAGTAAACCTCAATTTAAAAAGAAGAAAGTATCTGGCCTAAAAATAAGAAATGCCCAGGCTACTAAAGACTCTACTACTGCACTGGGAATGGGCTCTGAAGATGCTAGACAGCGCAGCAGAAGTTACAGTAGCTCACCAGAACCTGATGAAATTTCTGGTAAAGGCAGTGATGAATGAACATATCACGTTGGAGACACCTGATACTAGGGTAAGTGTCCCACATCAGTTATAAGAAATAGCGCTTCAAATAGACACATGCAAGATGTACAATGTAGGGGTTATCTAAGAAGAAGCACGGCGAGGATGAGGAAGGAGGGGAGGAGGCAGCCATAAGTTTGGGAGGGTCGAAGTATCGGCTAACTTTGATCCACCACGGAGTAGGAGTTTTGCCTAAGCTCTGTCTTTGCAACGGAATGCAGAGTAGGCAAAACACTGGAAACTCCGCTGGCGGAGCAGAGTTTCCTGCCCGGGGTTAGATACGATATCCTTTTGGCTGAAAGAGATTGGCCACCTGAGTTTGTTATGGATTGCCCTAAAGGGATGAAGTATTATTACCCGCCTTCTCCGACCTCGCTCCAGAGTCCCTGAAACATACATCTGTACAGGAGTGGGCGTTAACACTAGCTCCCGTACTTTGATGCAATTATGTAGGGTGGGATGCTGAGTCACCCTACCATGAAATCCTAGTTAAAACTACACCTACACCACAGATGCAGTACCAAATAAAATATAATATGAAGAAACAGGTCAGGGAGATCTTAGATCAACTTTAATACCAAGGTGTTATTGAAAATTGCACCTCTTCCATGAATAATCCTTTGTTTCCCATATTGAAACTCAACAATTCATACCGTGTAGTTTTAGACTACAGGGATTTGAACACATGCACAAAGACATTTGCAGTACGAAATGCACACAGTGCCGTATTAATCAATAACATTGTGTGAAGAAATACAAAACTACACTAGCTATCTTAAATGCATTCTTCTGCCAAAATATAGCCCCTGAAAGCAGACATTAGACAGCATTTTCAGCACTTGTCTGTCAGAGCCAATTCTATAGACTGCCCCAAGGTTATAAGAATAGTCCCAGGTTGTTCTTAGCAAGAGTGACAGAGTTACTTTAAAATTGTAATGAGGAGGCATTGTTCTATGTAGATGATATTTATCTGACAGACAATGGGTTATTGGATCACTTGCACAAAGTAAACATCATAATTTTAGGGTTTGCCACTGTGGGCTACAAATTTAACTTTGAAAAATCAAACAATGTCTACCTCAATGTCCTATTTTTGGGATATGAGTTTATCAAGTGAAGGGAAATACCTGGCAGCTATTTTTTTTAGAAAATGTGTGCTGCTCCAACTTCCAAAGACTCTGAAAGGCTTACAATCCATTTTAGGATTCCTAGATTTTGGCATAACATACATTTTGGATTATGTAGAAAAAGTTAAACCTTTCTACGACCTATTCAGACCTGATTTTTCAGTCTGACATTGGACACAGGACCACACAGAAATTCTCTGTTCCATACAAGCTGACTTGATAGCTTCCAAACACTCACACACGTGTAAACACTATGAATTTGGTGATCCATGTAGTTGCAGGTCAATCAGGTACACTTACCTAACCTTCAATGAAGGCGTAACTGTACCCATTGCATACAAATCTCATTTGTACACAAACACTGAGATGAGCTTTTCATCCACTGAAATATATTTTTACAGCAGTGCAGACTGCTGTAGTGAGAGAAAGAGCACTAGCACAAGCAAGGGAAACAACAAATTGTCCTGACTCCAGTACTAACCTTAGAGGCTGTTACAAAAGCAACTGTTCTAAATACAAATGCACTGCATCCACATTGGATACAATGGGCTAATTCTCTCAATGCAACATATGAAGACTACAAATTTGATTCTACATTAAGAAACACAATCATTTCTGGGGTACGAACAAAAATATCCTCTCCCAAATGAAATAATGCCTCTGGATCACTATTAATACATCATTTACACTGATGGATCTGCCCAGACAGCGGTAGGAAGTAAACAACAATACAGCTCAGCATGTGTGATTGTGAAAGGACATATGGGGGACAGCAAGTTCCGTCCTAGCAATACACAGAATCAGTCTCTAGGAGATTACACGGCACCGCTGGCAGAACTAAAGGACTGATACTGGCACGGAAAAATATGGATTGGGAATTCCCCACACTTATTGAGTGCGATTTGTTTTACTGTGTCCAGTCATACAATGAATATCTTCACTATTGGGGCCAGAATGGGTTTCGAGATTCCAAAGATTGCACAGCAAAACACAAGTTACTTTGGGAACAAGTGAAAGAGCTGAAAAAAGTCTTGCCACAGGGTCATGTAATTCACACATTGAGTCATCAGCGTGTTTGTGTGTACGTTGAAGGGAATTCACCGGCTAATGAAGCAGTCAAGGCAACAGTGAGAACTACTGCCGTTTCTGAAATCACTCGTTCTAGTACGTGAATAGAGAGACAGATAATGATAGCTGTGAATGCTACGCGCAACAACAGCTCAGCCTTTCCCATAGGGTTTCCACTAAAGTACTCCTACAAGTTAGATGTGTAAAATATTCCGTATGCTCAAATTCCAGGAGTGGGGGATAGAGAAATACCAAACTTGGATCACAGATTAGGTTTAATTCTATCTTTACACCAGGGTCTGGATTCAGCACATGCAGGTATTGCTGCAACAGTTTAATTACTAAAGTATTGGTGGCTCATCTCACTAAACAGACCAAGGGTTATGTACATAAGTGTAACATCTGTCAGCAGATGAAGGGTTCCCCCGTAGCATGTCCACCTCAAACAACAATACTGATATCGGACAGACCTCTTGCATGTGTCTGTTTGGATGACTGCGGCCCCTTACAATCTGATGGGGCTTACAGGTACATCCTGCTGGCAGTGGAGTCATGTTCTAGATTCCTGTGGGTTTTGCCTCAGTGTTAGGCTGACACCCAAACTGTTATAAAGGATTTGCGAGTCTTCATAGGGACATTCGCAATTGGCACATTGCATTCTGACCACGGCCCTGCATTTAGCTCACTGGCTTATACAGAAGCCGTGGGAAATTTAGGTGTTGCATTCCTCTCCATATCATCCAGAGGGAAATTCGATTGTGGAGAGAAAAAACTGGGACTTAAAGCAATACTTAACAGCAAGGGTATTAGGCTCGGGTGGCAGTTTTGTCAATCACATATTTGGGGTCCAGAGGGCACTTAGTAACATGCCAAGAAGTTCCCTGGAGGGCCTTACTCAATTCGAAGTCCTGTTTGGGATTAGAATGTGGGTACCTGACCTCGACTATGGCAGCACAGTGGCGGATGACAAACCATTTGACATCAATGATCGTTTTTCTGTTTTACAGGAACTCAATGAATTCCAGGCATTACAAAGCAACGTCTATGTAAAACGCACCACCATTGGAGAAGTTAAAGCTGTACTGGCAAGACCTGCTTGGGTCCCAAAGATTGGGGACCTGGTCAGAGAAAAGATTGTGGACAAAAAAAAATTTGGGCCATTTTACAGAGCACTTGTACCTGTCCTGGCTGTCGAAGGAACAAGGACAGTACTTCTACTGCTCCTTGCCGGTAAGAAAGAAAAGATTTGCCTCAATTGATCTGATTATACCACTCTATGTGTCCGATACTCAATAGTAGGCCGTGTGGGCTCCTGGGAAGCACCAGATCTCCTCTTGCTACCGTACAGGAAATTTAGATATAAAGACTAATAAGGTTTGAAGATTCCATTCCATAAAGTGAAGGACTTATCAACAATGGAATGGAACTTGTACTTGACGACATTAAGCGACTTCAATCTACAAATTACACACAGAACTCAATTCAGCCTAACACATCTATGTGAATATGCCTCAAACGGAGACATCTGCCAGTTCTGCAAAGCCTGCTGAGCTATGATAGATAGATCGAACTGTGTATGGCTTCTTCATTGATTTTGATACTTTTTCATTGGATCCCAGTGAACCTGAGTTACCACCAGTGCCAGTTTTCCAAAAAACAACGAATTTCTGAGTTCTACCTTTGGCTGAAAAAGAATTACCTTGTTTTTCCCTGGATACATCACTGGATTATAATTTGTCTACTGTTCCTAGTCCTCTGAATAGGTGTAATGACTGTCCTTTTCCTGCTCCTGAATGGACATTACCTCCCAGAACGCTCCGCAGTACAACATGTGAACTTGGTCCTGAAACCACGTTCATCATCACACTGTGAACAGAGAGACCTGACCTTAGTGGACATTACAGCAGTTCCTGAAGGAATAATTCAGGACAAAGTTTCCTATGATGTAGATGAGCCTACTGAACTTTAAAAAATACCGCACCTATTTAAAATTTCTTTAAGTCATATCATCACCTCCAGTACACTCTCTGATGATTGGAACTATGAAACTGTAAATACTATGCTGTCTGCTTTAGAAAAACCTGCTGCATTTTAGAACAATGAATTGTATGATGATGCATTTAACTCTGACACCATGTTTTGCTACCGACACTGTAGTCATCATTTTTTTCACATAGCAAGTATTACACACAAAGTTTTCTCTTACCATCAATAGGAGCATTGCCTTACACCAGCAGAAGGTAGTTCAGCTACATTTGCACAAACATTTGCTTATTTTACTGGGTTTAAAACTTCACACCCAACCTATTTTTATTATAAGGTTACACCTACACCTGCAAAGAAACACTATGCTCACTAACACTAAGCTTATATACTCTGCCTCCTTTATTTCCGGACTGTCTTTACAGGGTTTCGTCTTTTGGAGAGACGCTATAGACACAAAATGTGTCTGGAGGACTAAAGATTGACAAGTTCAGGGAACTGAGGACGTATTTAGAGCATGCCTCATACCCCATCAGATAATCTTCCTGAACAACACAGTGTAACAGACTCCCTGTCTTGGGTTAGCCAAAATCAAGGACTTGAACACACCTCGGATTCCCACACTTATACACTTTGAGGGATGGCAAAATTATATACAACATAGTGAGGATACATTAGATAACATTCCCCATGATGGTTCGCACAATTGATCTGACCCCAATTGGATGGGATAGTTGGTTTGTCTTATCGACAGAAACAGGTGTCAGTCTCGATTCAAGGGTACCAATGAAGCGTCCAGTATCCACAGGCCTGACAAGCATTATGTATAGATAGAACACTTGGGGGGGGTGAAATCTTACACTGTTGGGAAGTTATGCCTAGAATGGCTAAAAACCTCAACACTGTCCCAGGTGAAACAACACTTGTCCTTACTCTTCGATGACATGGATACAAGGGATTTTTTCTTAGGTCCCCAAAAGCCACGTCAGAAACGCTTCTTATATGCTATGCATAATGAAGTATTGAAAATCTCTCAACAGGAGGATTCTGAAAGATTGCATGAGATTGAAAGGGTTAACGTAGAAAAGGCTTTGGCAGTGGTTGACAACAGCATGACCACACTATCATCCTTGATTTAGTCACTGGCCAACATTGGGTCTTCAGCAACATGTATAATTTGGTTCTGGCCATGTGCCCTGGCGGTATATCAACAGTACGACACTGTTTTCTGCATACAATCTAACAGAAAGACAGAGAAAAATGGAACAAAGAGATACAAAATATACAGTGCTGCCCATTGAAAAATTGGACCCATTACCTTTTACTGTGGCTGAGTCACCTTCCATGGAATGGTTAATCTATAGCTATATTACACTGCTGGTCACAACATTCCAATTTCAATACTGTCTACATTTTCACCAGGTTTGCAGATATGAAGCGTTGGGGTACCAATACATACATGAGTTATGGAAATTACCGTACAGATTTTGATGCAGGAATGGGGCACTGAAGTTTTTCTCAGTGGTTCAAACTGTGAAAGTGCGTTAATTGGTTCCTTAGTTTGCAAAGACATCTTGCTTCATGGAGCCTGTAATACTTTGGTTGCTACCTTGTCATGTCACTTGAAGGGTTCCCCAGCTACCCTGTTTTATCCGGTGTTCAAGCTGCTTTCAAATGGAAGCTGTTTGAAGCTGAATGATCAAGGTTGCTGTGGGATGGTCCCAGGCATCACATATCTGGTCACAGTAAATTCCAGGGTTACTTGTTGTATGCAAGTATTGTTCCCACTGACCCACACATTTAGGAAGGCAATGCTATGGCCTTCTTTGGATGTTTCCTTTTAAGTGGTTTGATTCTCTGAGCAGACTGAAAGCCATTCTTTTTCAGAAGAATATCGTCTTAACCTCAACCTGAGAGACTTTTGATCTCCAGGTTGCAAGGTCTTCATCTGACATACAGGTGCTAATATGAATGAGCATCCCGCTCCATTGCTTCATGGTTCATCATACCTTTAACATGTCTGATATGAGGGGGGTCCTGCACCTATTTAAGAGCATGGGTTATTGACTATTTAGCACCTTTCAGACAATCTTCTGAATTATTCCAGCAGTTATACCCTCCTTATTGGGAAGCGTTTTTGGAGGGCTTCTACTGGCCTTACCACTTGTAGTGGATATCCTAGTTTTGATTTTTCTTCTAAGCAATGGACAGCCCAGTTCCTCCAGAGATGGAAAAGGCACTCCTGGTGTGACGTTACCGTGAACGCATGGTACTCCATCTGGGCACACCTCGGCTTCGGGCGGTATTGGTTCTATCGTCAGACCGGTCTGGGTTGACTGTATCTTGCCTGAGCTCCACTGCCTATTCTGTGGATATGAATGTGTGTTGGACATATGTCTAACCCTTCCATTAGTTGTGCCACAGGACATGAATGTACTACTGGACCCCCTTTTATGTTACAGTGTCCTCAAAGTATTCCCAAGTTGATGACGGCATTCTTAGAGCCTCCACCGGATGCTTCAGCTCCTGTCAGAACAGACACCGGCTCTACAACAACCACACAGGTTTCAAATGTTGCCTCGGCTGCTGCTGTGGGAACTGAAGATGACCACCTTTAATCAACTGACCTGATACAAGAGGTGTTACAGGAACCGTCGTCTGCGAATGCAAGCGACAGTGATGTTGCATCTCCCACAAAGGATACATAAATATTTGTCTCTCCGTGTGCTGTGAACAATTTAGCCTTTTTTCCAAAACAAGCCAGATTGGAATTTGAAAACATTTGTTTTATTTTTCTCTCCTGCTCTCACTGAGCACCATAGCTTTCAATGTGCTCAGTTGGTCTGAACAGTATATTGACTATATAGAGGACTGATAGAGCTTTTTAAACTTTTGACATTGTTTTTTCACATATACCATGTTTTTAGATATTTTTACACTGGTTTTTATAACAATGTTTTTATCCTTTAGATATGCATATTTTAGCATTAGTTCACCTTATCGTCCTTCGGATGAGGAGTGGGTGTTATGTGCCCCATTTGTCCTACCATGTTCTCCATAAGGGTTCTAGCACGGACCTTTGACCCAGTTATGTGCTGAATAAATGTCGGTCAGTTTCTTGGAAACTAGCCTAATTTATTATGCATGAGGATTCTTAGAAAATTCCATGCAAATGATGTACCTAACAACATGAACATATTCTGTGTAAAATGCCATGGTCATCCTCATCCTAGGGCGAAAGAAGTACTTTGCATAGTCGCAGGTATTGTTGTATGGTCATTTGCATAATCATACTTACAACACATCGATTATGTAAGGGACCCCCAGGTTATCTTTATGGTATAAAAGACCCATACCAACACTAAATTAGCAGAGGAGAAGCTTCAATCTGACACTAGACACTGAGGTTCCGGCCTGCAGAAGCTCTAGCACGCGGTGGTCTCACATCTGTTGCAGGGTGTCCAGCTCGATACCAAGACGGGGTCCTTCATTCTGTCAGATCAGGTAATGGGTCTGGCTCAGTTCTAGGGGATTCTTGGCTTTACACCCACATACATTCTAGGTACAGTTAGGTACACTTAGGTAGGGTTTGCATCTTAGGAGTACGGTTGATTACTGCCATGTATCAATATGCCTGCATATATTTACTGTTTTAGCACTGTAGTAGAATTCTACCTTTTATTAACTCTGTTGGTGCTTATAATCTTATATATTTGTTTCTGTCTAAGGATTGTTGCAGCAAACATGTTTTATACAAGAATGACGTGGGTTCACTAAATGCTTATTAAAAATGTCCCCATCATTTATTCTGGGTATCTCTCTGAGACAAAGTGATCAGAATTGACTGAGCAAAAAGTCCTGGACTGTTTCCACAATCCCTGAAGGATCAAGGGTTGTCATGTTCAGAGGTTGCCAGAAACTATTTGCACCTTGGTAAGGTTAGGGGGCTTATGGTGGCACTGTGAGCTAGCTTGTCTAAAGGCTGACATATCCTTTGGGGGTGTCTGTATACAGTATGGACACCAATCCCTTAGTTTATGGTGTCTAAACGCGCAGATCATATGTATTATTAGGAACTACACAACACTTTCATACTTCTGTTTGGATCATATAGGGAATAGGTTGGTGCGTGTAACCTCGGTCCTCATAAAATGATTTATTAGACTTAATAAGATTGAGGATTTTGTAACCCATTATTTTTTCTCATATTCAGGTCACTTTATTTGTCATATCTTGAGGGGTGCCTACACACTGCCAAGGATTGAAAATATTGGATTCACTCGGAGCTGATCTAGATTGAGACTTACAGCCATCGGTAACCACTTGTGAGATCGCTGGATCGCATACAATTAAGGCTATTGGGTTATCTGAAACTATACCGTGTACTAACTATGGCCTCTCAAGTATTATAATTTGTCTCTTTAAGCTTGTTTATAATGGCCATTACAGGAGATATGATATTGTATAATGCGGTAGCAACAAGTATTCAAATTTCAGACTTTTGGCTAATTGTCTATTCTTTCTATTGCTGCACATTTCTCTTTTTCGTACTGCGTATAACAGGTGAATCAATACGAATTTTTAGTCCCCTAAAACATTTTCAACAATAAATGTTTCTGGTTTATGTTTTTTTTTTTTATATGTATTGCCTCATCAGCCTCGAATAAGCCCCATGTTCGGGAAGAAACACTTGTTGGGTGTAATATCTACGCAGCATCATCATTGTAAACACCTGTAATCAGTTGTCAGAAGTGTACTGAGAAGTAAAAAAAATGTAACCATTCGAAAAACTGGATGACTTTTTTGAATCAACATTGGAAAATCAGAGAATATAACTTCATAATAGAAATCACCACTGGGCAATGATGAACATTCTTGCAGACTGTGGCCAATTCTGGCTTGACCGAATCCACTAATGATGCAAAGTGTCCATTCGCTGCATGTTGTGAGTATTTCTGGCATGAGGCGGCTAACCTCTAATATAATAGGTGATACTTAGAGGACTTTTAGCCATTTCTACTATAATTAGTATTAGTATTACCATCATGAATGGTTCCACTGCTGCCATATCGCTGGTCATGTCTTAACAGTCTTAAAATATTTTGATAATTTCTGATATAATTGGGGTGGTCCTGGCACAATGGAGCCTATTTTTCACATATTGTGGGCATTCGCAACATAAATTTAAACATTGCATGCAGAATCTAGGTGGAAGTCCTTGCCACATGATATGCATAACTGGAATTTTATGGCAGTAGCACATGATGAAAAAGAGACAATTATAAATTGTAGACAAAACATTATTACTTTTACACTACACTAACGTACAATTTAGCATCAATTAATTGAATGGCCAGTGCATTACAAAAAAAAAGTTTGTAACTGCAAATCAACACATTTTCATTTGTGAGTTTAGCAAACAAATTCTATTATTAATCAGATTCATTGTTCTTTAGCCAATTTTGAAAGTGGACTGTTCCGAAAAATACACTAGTTTGCCACCATTTTACCAAAGCTTTCTTGGGGAGGTTGATCTTTAAAAACCCTTAATAACAGTATACTTGTTTGGCACATCATGAAATAATAGTAATACTTCGTTAGTTCCCCTTTAAGTCCTGTATCCTTTTAGACAATCTAGGTTAGTTCAATTTAAGTTAAAAATGTGACTGCAAAATGCATGATTTGGCAATTTGTAAATGAAAGCGCAACCAATAGACCATAATTGGCACTCCTTCCTCGCAAAACATCCCAAATGTGGTATTTCCCAAGTTCTTCTGTATTGCTGCTATTTTTTAATATATCTAAATGTAGCCCCTAAATTACATTTTCATATTCAATCACTTCTGTGCCACGTGATAATGTCACGTCATACATCGTGCTCGGTGGAAAGGTTCTATAGTATCAAAAGGTCATCAGTTTCTAGAGGTATGCTGTTGGATGAATGAAAGGACCCTGTGCTTGTAAAACTCAAAAACTGAAATTTCTGTAATTATTGATCTTACAAGGGCCTCCACCCCATTGCTTTGGTCATGTGAAATTTGAAGGATCTGCCCTTCTCACAATAAATCCCAAACAATAACAGAATAAAAAAAACAAGAGCTTTAATGCTGAGAGAGGTCTTTGATTTTCTCAAACGTAAGTCACTGTTTTGAAGTTAGTATGTCCCTTGTTGTTTCTAAGCTAGACGATTGTAATATAAACTACGCAGAGACACTAAAAAAATGAAGTACTAAAGCTTCAAATACAAAATATCAAGCAGTTACATAATCTCCTCAAACTGAATGACATTACCCCAGCCTTGAAAGAACTAAACTGACTACTTGTGGATGAAAGCTTTAAAGCCAAAATATTGTGCACCGTCTTCAAAGCCTGCAGGGAATCTGCCCTGAATATCTGCAGAGGCTGCTCCTTCATTAAATACAATTTCTTCTGAGTCCACCGAGGGAATGATATGGCATATACCAGTGCTTCGCCCAAACGTTTTAGAGCCATGTTTCAGAACCACAAACGTTTGCAACCCACGTAGCTTTAATGGACATTAGATGGGCATTTTTTTAATGTAACTAAAGCACTGTGTGGTAGCATACTGTCTGGACAGCGCATTTCACATTGAAGTGGTCATTACATTTTCACAGGCACTCAGTTTACTATACTGCATGCCAAAGACAATGGGAGGAAATTGGGTTTCAATGAAAATGTATCTTTTGTGTGTCAGCAAGTCAGTTTCTTGATTTGTTTTGATACAATTAATTTCTTTGTTTCCATTACACGTAGGAATTACAAAAAAAATGGCTTCAATTTTACTTTCCTAACTGCTGAATGTGTGCACACTTAATTTACTGGTATTTAGATTTTGTTGTGTTGCTAAAAATGACATCTTACAGCATTTCCGTTGACAATCCCTTTACTCCATCAAGTTTGTAACATAATTCACTTTACTTTTTTTCTGACTGCAAAGTGTGAGAATTTTGTTAACACGAATCCCCATGTTAAAAAACACAGAATCAGCAATTTGTCAGAAAACATAGCCTGAGATTTTACCTCTGTCTCTGAAGCGAAGCGAAGCAAATGTGACAAGATAAATACTGAATTTTGGCTTAGACCATAGCAGCATAATTAGTTTGAGACAAAGATTGTGAAGAAAGATAAAAAAATATTAGTTCACACTGTATTGTAGATGTGAGCAAATGGTTTAACTATGTTCATGTAGTCGGGTACATTCAGAAAACTTTACTTAGCTTCAGTGAACTGAGGTTTTACACATGTGGCTGACTCACCGGAGCCACTTCTACACCTGCCCTGCCCATCTACGCATGGCTTTCCTGGCACAAGATTTATCCTGGGCAGAAAATCCTGTGCCTTGAAATGAAAAAAAAATGGTGCGGTAACCTTTCCCCATTTTGTTTAAAAGTTCAGAAGTGGGAAGTCGATGAGGGTGTTTAGACCCCGTAAATGGTGGCGGGGAGAGGATGGCAGAGACCGGGACGAAGCAAGACAATACTCTGTGTGCCGTACCCAAGACAAGTAAAATGAGAGTACTACTGAGCTGCACAGTTCAATAAATTCCTTCAGTAGACCTTTGTTCGGTTTCCTGTTGCCACTGCAAGCACATTGAGAGTAGAGCCCTAAATATGGGGGTGATATTGTGATGCAGTAGCATCACTTCACTTCTAGATTAAGAGTTTAACACAAATAATTGAGCAATACTGTTCAGTAACATTGGTGCCACTCCAGCATTTGTTTAAGTCCAACTTCTACCAGCATTCATGGCTGTTCCCTGATGTGATGAGGTATTATTAGAGTAACACCGCATAATGAATGTCGCAATTCAACAGTAATAAGGAAATATGTGGTAGGCTATTATCAAGAGATTGAAGAGTCTCATATTTCATAGCATATTATTGCCCATTTCTTTTCTCCATTGGATTGAAAATGAAGTGAGACCACCAGCCATAAAGTAGATTGATGAGAGATTAGTTTAAAGCAATTCATGGTGTTATAACAGTCATCTATCCTCATTTGAAGAGTGAAAGTTGAAAAGGAAAAAAGTTCCTTCAGTACTCACATGACCAATTTGGAAAGAGGCTCCAAAATGGAATTACATCAGAAAACAATTGGTCTTCCGAGAGGGTGCAGAGCGTCTTTGTGAACCTTGGTTAAGAAGTACATTACCGGAGATCGTGGATGTTTATTTATCAGAACCTCTGACTCCTTGGGGACCAAAATCCTGATTTGAAACCCTTCGTTGGCAATCTTCGTTATTTCATTTTGGATTTCTTTCGTAGGATCCTGCGGGATACGTTGATACCACAGGGGATTGTGTAAATGACTTCTGCCCTTCTTGAGATATGCTTCTTTTGACCATATGACAACGGCTCCTTCTTTGTCAGCTGGCTTAATGACTGAAGATTTTTGCTCCTTAAGTGATTGAATGGCCATCCTGTATTTACGTGAGATGCTGTTTTTTACAAAGACTTTTTTCTTTTCAAGTACATTCGAGGATGATGGTACAGCATGTTCACATGTCACCACATCCTTAGGGATGCTGTGGTTGGGAGGACAGAAATTGGATTTCTCCCGTAGTCCAGAAGCATCAGTTCGTGTGATGTCTTCCTTGTCTTTTGTTAAGTCAGTATTTACCCATGGGGCAAATGTGAGTCCTAGTTCTACAACTGCTGACTGTTTCTTTGTGAGAACGGTGTTAGACACATTTATAATAGATGATTTGTTTATGTTTTTGTCACGGGGCCAGTGTTCCTAGGGAGGGACTGAAATCGACAAGGGACTGGTGGGTGGTGAAAGATGTCAACTCACCTCTTATTTCCCACAACAGGATGACTGGTTGTATCCGTCCCAATTGACCTACGGGGCAACAGCAGGAATGAGACATGGTTCCTCTAATTGGGACACTGACAGCGAGGACTCCGCCCACAGGGATGACGTCACAGCCGTCAGACCAACAAGAGGTGACGGGATCCGGAAGAGGGTGTGTTCTATCACCGGAGGACGAGAGGAGCGAGAAGTGCGAGGAGAGGCGGAGGCTACCGGGAACACGCTTCGCCCAGCCACGCTACAGGAGGAGCGTGGCTCACACAGGTTCCTGAGTACACCTACACTCCAGCCCCGATCCTTGTCCCAGGAACATCGGAGGGAGGACGCCCGGAGGTCACCAAGGGAAGCACCTGAAGACCAAGAGCCAAGACTTTATTGTTTTGTTCTTTCGTTTCTGGATACTGGCTTCAAGAAGGAGACGGGTGCTCCATAAAATAAAGCCTTCACTAAATTCGACTCTCCTGTTGATTCTGAAGACGATGTCTCGGAGAATGTTAGAAATCTTTTTTTGGAGCGAGCTTGGTATTCTGACAAAAATCTTCTGGAGGCTGGTTTGGTATAAAAATCCTCTTTTTTTTTTACGTTGTTTTATATAGTGCGAACTTGACCCAGGCATCAGAGCGCTTTACATAGCACCAGTTGCGTTACATAGGGACACAATCAAAATTTCTTTGCTAGGCACAGGGATATTAAGTGGTTTGCCCAGAATCAAAGGATGTTGAGAGTCATTGCCAAGACTCGAACCTGGTTCCCCAGATTCGAGATCGACCGCCCTAGCCATTAGGCCAACTCCTCTCTTTTTCAAACATGTGTATACTGTTTCTATATTGAAGGATTTTTTATCCTTCTCAAATTTGTTCAATTTAAAGTTGATGGTATTGTCCTTGAAAGAACAAATCTCTTTTTTGATTTTTTCTAATAGAGCTTTGGCTTCAGCAACCATATGGTTGTCTCTTATGGCTTGTATCTGTTTTTTGATCTCTCCCGCCTCCTTCTTGCAGATTCTCTGAGCTGTCTCGATGGAGTGCATCATTAAGTCGCGACTACATTTAGTACTGATGTAGCTAAATCCCTTTTTGTATTCTGGGTCGTCTGTAAATATTACTGGAATGTTCTTAACCTGAAGCCCACAAGGTATTGTGCCAGCTTTAAGATGTTCAACCAGGAAGTTACTGTGCAATTCAGTTCGTACGTGTTTTTTTGGGAGTCTAATCAATTTTTCAGAAACATTTTGTTGTTTAGCTGAAGTGCTAAAGGTCACAGTGGAAAACAGGGTAGGATCAGAGATCAGTTTTTGAATATGGTCTTCAGTGAAGGATAGTGTTCCTTTCTCTGACATATCTAACTTCTTAGGGGGCCTGATCGGTCACACTAGGTAAACTGTATTCTGATCTTTTGTGTTGATTGTGTGTAAGCCTTGTGGTCTACGTCCGCTCTACAAACTTGTAACCAAAAGATGGCTAGATAGGACCCCTTCTAAATTGTATACAAACTTGATATCTAGTTGTGTTGTTTATCAAAAAAGTTTGACAATGAACAAGCCAATGTCCTAATTCATGAGCCCGTGTGATTTATTTCACTTTTCTTCATCTTATTCAGAAAAAATGTTTTATGCATTTTAGTCAGGTCATCATGAAGGGAAACACATGATTTTTCAACATATTTACTCAAGGTACAATGCCAATTGAATAAGTGTTTGGCAGTGGAACAGGGGTCTCCAAAGTCATTCAATTATAACACAAGCATTTTATTTTATTTATTTTCAGACGACATGACCAGTTCCAGCTCCTGATGAGAATCCCTTAAGAGATTGGGGGTTTGAAACAAGTTGAGATAAGGCACCTGCAATGTGTTTTGGGAGAGATTTTCTATGAATACTGCTCTCCAATCGACAACACTTTTAGCTCATCTTCCCAGAGCCATATACACTGGCAGGAAAGTATAGACATTTCTTCTAAAAAAGTATAATCTTCCGCCTAGTGTTTCTGATTCTAGTAAGGGACTGGTCATACATGTCTCACAAATGAAAATGTCATTTAGTTTTTATATGCCATTTTCGTATATATAATTGTTTTTTATGTATATTGTATTTTGTTTCTAAATATGTTGAAAAATCATTTGTTGCCATTCATGATGACATGACAAAAAAATGCATTAAACATTTTTTTTTATAAGATAAAGAAAAGTGAAATAAATCACACGGGCTCATGAATTAGGGACATTGGTACATTCCTTGTCAAACTTTTTTGATAAACAACGCAACTAGATATCAAGTTTGTAGACAACCCAAACATATATAGGCAGAAGTGTGTGGCTCTGTAACTGATTAGGTCTTTGTCTCTCAGAGCATGCACCATTTAATTCTGAATGAGATAGTTCTTCCTACCATATATAGTGACCATTCCCCCAAGCCCTCTCTGAAAACATTACTATGAAGGTTCTGAGGACTGATAAGTGTAGCCTGTAGGTCCTGTCCACAAAAGATACAGGGCACAGTCTTGTTTTGCACTCCGCAGATATGAAGTCAATAATGAATCAGGTAATCAATGGGTGTGAGGTGCTGGTAAAGTATTGCGCATCAGAGATATCTGGGCCCATTGTTGTACTAAATAGATTGTTGAATTAACCTCTCTAATAAGAGACTTGTGGCCACATGCATCAAACTGCGCATTTGCGATTCCTAAATTGCGATTTTAAGAAATCGCAATTTAGGAATCGCAAATGCTTTTGCATGTAGGAATCACACAACAATTTGTGATTACTACACATTCCTTATTTGCAACTCGCAAATTGCAATTCACAAATAAGGAATTGCTTCCCATTCATTCCTATGGGCCTAGAGGCCCATAGCAATCAATGGGAAGTGCATGCGCAACTTGCAAGTACCAAATAGGTACTCGCAAATTGCGCATGCAATTTCAAGGGTGCCAAAAGGACACCCTGATGCACCCCTGAAATTGCTATTTCAACACATGTTGCACACACACATGCCTCTCGCAAATTACCATCAACTTTGATTTAATGGTAATTTGCATTTCTTAATTGTGGAATTCCAATTTTTTTGGGTTGTTGCATTACATTTAGAAAATCGCGATTTGCGATTCCCTGAATGCAATCGCAATTTAAGTAATTGCAATTTTAGCAATTACTTAAATAGCGATTTTTGCATTTGGAATGATGCATCGCAAATGCAAAAATAGCAGTCGCAAAGGTGCAGATTCTGCAAATCTGCCCCTTTGCGACCACAATTTACAATGATGCATGTGGCCGTTGATGTTTAGGCCCATAGGGAAAAATATAAGACACAGAAAGTCATTGTTTGACAAAGCCTGCAGAACTACTAATGGTAGTTTACACAGGGAATTGAAGCAACCTTCCAGGGACAAGGAAGCAATTAGTGAGTATAGTGAGAAGAGCCTACACATTGGCCTTAAAAAAGGAAGACAGAGCTTAAGAACGAGAAGAGAGAAACTCTCGTAGCCGCCTGCCTGACTAAAGATCACCAGGCTTTATGGAAGGCAGTCCGTGTTTACCTCACCCCAGGGATTGCCCCTGATAAAATGTCACTGATAATGGCCCCAGAAGCTGGATAGACCACTTTAGTGTAATTCTATTGATCCAGCATTTGAAGCACAGAGGAAGGATTGTCAGAATGCCCACTGCCCTTGAATATCCGCATTTCTGCAGAGGAGGTTCCTAAAGCCATCCTCAGCAGCCCCTCAAAAGAGGTTCATGGGGCCCGGATGGGATCCCAATAAACATATTTAAAACCCAGGGTTTTGGTACCCCCTTCTAACTAACGTCATTAACTCTGCCTGTAAAACTGGAGTCCCTCCTTCCTGGCGGAAGTCTATGATTGTCCCAGTCTTCATAAAGGGAAATTTATACAACCCTAAATGTTATCCTCCAATTACTCTTCTTTACCCTGCTACTAAAATAATTGGGAAAATCATACTGGATCGCTTGCTCCTGTGGGCGACAGAGAGAAATATATTCTCCCCAGCCAATATGGTTTCAGTAAAGGCCTTGGAACTATAGAACAGTGTGAAAATTTACATCTTCTTGTATCCAAATACAATCTTGCCAAGGGTAGCTCCCTCCAGTTGCTGTCTATGGAACTCTGATTGTGTAAATAGATCCAAATTATGGGACACTTACATTTTCTTTGGTCTTGAGGTAGACCTGGTTGCCTTCCTAAGACACCTGCACCGAGGCCTATTGGCACCAGTAAGGTTTGGGGACAATGGAGAGTGTTCATACCCATTTTCAGTCAATCAGGGAGTGCACCAGGGCTGTGTGCTAGCTCCAGTTTTATTCCTGTTGTACATAAATAATTTTGAAGCTGATCTTGTGAATGTGGGGGCAGATGTTCTTCTGGTCAATAAAAAATCCATGCCAGCACTTCTTTATGCAGATGATGCTGTGCTGCTTGCCAGAATGGCCAATAGTCTAGTTGTTCATCTTCAGCTTTGTGATGTTTATGAAAAAGCTTGATTTAGAAAGTAATTTCTCAAAAATCTTCACCATTGTGAGTGGGCCCAAATGATTTTAAGATTCTCTGCATGTATTGGGGATCAATAGAGAAAGTGAGCCAATTCCCATATATCAGTTTGATGTTTGATGGTGCATTGTCACGTGGACAGGGTAGGCCTGGTAAGAAATAGGCCTGGGTGGTAAATTCTGTTCTGCTCACGGTGTTCGGGTAATTTCGCGTTCCGCAGAGAATTGCCCATAATTCTGCATTCCGCGGCTTCGTGGGATTTTTTGCTTCTTCGTGTTCGTGAGATGTTTCCCCCCAAGCACACAGACAGCGTTGGCGAACAGGAAAAAAGCATCGCAAATAAGCAATTCCGTGTGTTTGCGGAATTTCTGCGTGCTCGCGGAGATTTTTTACCATTTTGCGGAGCTTTGCGTAGCGCGACTATGCAAAGTCAGTCCACCCCTAGTAAGAAACACTGATATATACATACTCACGTTTCTTAAGTTGCCTTCTCTTTTACACATGATGACTTTTGACATACATTCTTAGGTTGTGTGATGGAACCACGCATGGGTTTACAACGCATGCCGGTTCCACGCAGTATCAACAACGCAAGTCTTAACCACGAATTTGCCTTTACCACAAATACCTTTTCAATGAATTATGTGTTGTTAAGGCATGTATGGTAAAGACATATCCATGGTTAAGACTTGAAAGGTAAGCCTTAACCCCGACTCCTGCCCCAGGCCTGAGTCCTACAACTACCGCCTCCCTCCTGAAAACCAACCCCCTCCCTGAGCCCTAGAAACTTTCCTGCCCCAGTCCTATAAACCACCTGCCCTCCCCTAAGCCCTAAAAACTACCCCACTCCCCCGCCCTGAAACCTACCACACCCTCCGATAATCCCTAAATACTATCCAGAGCCCTATAAACTACCCTGCCCCCCTAAGAATGTAGTACGATCCCTGTCCCCCACCCTGAGCCCTAAAACAGACCCCTAAGTTCCCACCCTAACACCTAAAACTACCTCCACCCTCCTAAAAAGATCCCCTCCCCGAGCCCTGAAACCTACCCCCAGCCCTGTAATCTACCCGTCTCGAAAACGACCCGACCCCCCAGCCCTGACAAATTACCCCAACCTCCCCAGCCCTGAAAAATACCCAAAGCCCCCAAACCTGAAAACTAACCCGAGCCCACTAGCTCTGAAAATTGCCTAACCCCCCCAAACCCATACAAACTACCCACCCAAACCTGGACTCAGCCACACTTACCTTATCGAGTTGCATCCTCTCCCGATCCTTCCAGCTGCTTGGCTGCTTTCTGCTTCAACCAGCCAGCAGCTAGCAGCTAGACCTCGCACTGTCTTAACCACACCTATGCTTGCTGCAACTGCTGTTGTGACCTAGGTGCATACATTATGGATACTAGGTCCATTGATTAAGAATATCAAAGAACGTCAAATTTATCGGGCAATGCAAACAAGGAATATAATCCAAAGAGAATAACCGGAGAGATTGAAACTGATACTTTATAAGTGATAGTGCATTTCATCATCAGTGTTGTGCCCCATTTGTGTGCATCTTAAGCAACATATCCAGACTGCCTCTCTACGGCGCAGCACCAGTTCCCGATTCCCACCCGGCGGGTCTATGGGAATATGATCAATGCCATGGAACCACACTCTACAATCATTGGCATGATGTTCCCTCATATGTTAGGTCATGGGGTACTTAAGGTCATTATTCCTGATGGCACATACATGTTCCTGTATGTGTTGCCTGAGTGGTCTAACCATGCTCCCCGCATATATATATGTCCAACAAATGCTCAGTTTTACCGGGTAGGTACAAGCAGTACGACATCATGTGCTTGGATCCAATGTGATGGGAATCGAATAAAGCACTGTCTACGCACAGTGAGCTCTATTTTTTCACTAGCTGCTTCAAAAGGAAAAAAACACTGCATCCATACTGGAGGTTTACAGGGGAAAGGGTCTTACCACTCTGACTTGTGTCTCTTGGATCTTCTGGGGCTACAGGGACATTGGTAGAATACAAATAGAGAAAAATAGAGTTTGTAGGTGTGTGTTGGGGGTCCCTCCATCTACCTCATACTACGTATCCCTTCAGGAATTAGGACTGGAATATACATAGGATTTAATAACTCTTGCCCTGCTAATCTATTTTGTTCAATATAGACTAATAAACTGTACAATTATCTTAGACAGCCTCTCCTGCTTACATGTGCCTCAAATTTCCCTGCGTTAAATATATCAGGGAGACAACTTTTGCCCTAGACTGTCCTTATCTATGAGAGAGACCGGAGGGTATTGCAAATAAGGACAAAGGATAGATTAAGGACTGCTTTCTGTCTCACAGATGAGGGCAGGGATGTAATGAACCCTGCTGTCAGAGAATATTGTCATTTATAAACTACAAATTAGGTGGCCCCATATTTGAGACTGGTCCAGGGTACTTTGGGATGGATGTTGTTGACCCATTTCAGATTAGGTTCTGTTAGATGGCTCTTGTGCTTCCCACAAGGCTAGTTTGCCTCCTCAGACATATGTATTTGCCCATCTGATTCATTCCCCTTAGACGCTTTTACACTTTGCCTTTTTTTGCAAGTATTATCTTTAGCTCACCAAACCTTTTTTACTACATCTGCTGTGAAAATATAAGTTTATCAAGTGTAGAGTGGCATTGATCTTCTTACAACAACTAGAAGGCCATGATACATGTAATGCAGTTGGTTCCTTTTCATAAAGTGCACTTTACTGGTGTAAATCTATGATGTTTTAATGTTGATGCCTTTACTGTCAGCAGCACTGACTTTTTTTTTATATAACTACTAGAGAGCCTTGCTACATGTAATGCAAATGGCTCTTGCTTAAAACAGTGCTCTTTATTTATATAAAATTATGTTGTTTTATTGATGACGCCTGCACTGATTTAAATTTAGATATGGCTCTAGCTGTCGTTTTTCTTCTGTCGTACATTATGATTTTTATCTGAATTATGTACCCATTAACTAATGCTTTTATCTATTTTACTGTGATTGTAATTTCTATTTATGAAACTATTTGATTTTACTTTCTATTCACAGCTTTTTATTAACAATGTATCTTTTATGATCTGCTTTTATGAGATTGAATAAAGAATTCTGAGATTTTGAAGTTCATATAAAGGGATTGTGACTGGTTATTGACAATATGTTTTCAACATAAGTATGGGCATGGAATAATTAAGCTTGATGCATGTAATCTTTATAAAACCTGTACTTTTGACAATCAAATAATTTTCATACCTGTTGCTTTATAGCTTTTGCAGGCTCAATTTCCATCCCTTGGTATGGTGCATGCTGGTCCTGAGCCACAAATTTACACATTTTATTACATTTTGACTCCTCTATTTTTGCAGCAAGGATTCTGCTCTCAAACTAACTGGCTCTGTGATGGGAAAATCCACATTGTATGGATAGGTAGAATTTCCACTATCAAAATAGGTACTGGAAATGTTTAACCAACAGAAGTGATTGGAGCACCTTTGCCACTTGAGCATTTACCTTCGACGCAACTGCTAATATAGTGGTTCAAACACAACAGGCAGTGACAGAGGATCAGCTGTTTCTGGCACATATTCTGTTAATTCCCTGATTTCAGTCTGGCCCTCATATTTTATTCCATTTGGTATGAAGTTAAGTCTAGTTCAGACGATTTGTTTTAAACCATTGGTATAGTGGTTTGGAGCTCAGAAGTACATCTGTTTTTATTTGTTTATTTGTCTTAGGTTTCTGCTAGTTTGATTTGATTTGATTTGGGATTGTATTTATAAAGCGCAGCTATCACTCCGCGAGGAGTATCCCGGCGCTGACGTCGTACAGTGATGAGAAAAAGAAGAGGATATTGACCTGCTAAGAATGATTAGATCAAAGCAAGACAGCAGTCCTCCGAGATGCCATAGATCCAGGTTTTAAGTTCTTTCCTGAATGAAAGTTCAGTGTTGCAAAGTTTGATCTGAGCTGGGAGCTTGTTCCAGGCTCTGGCTCCCATAAAAGCCAGGGTTCTTGCCCCTTTAGATTTATATCTAAAGTAGGGCAGTTTAAAAAGATTTGCCAAAGAAGATCTAAGCAACCTGGTAGTAGTATATGGGGTGAAACGTGCAGACAGAAATTTGGGACCAACCTTCATTTTTGCCCTCTACGTGACAAGAAGAATCTTAAACAGGATTCTTTTGGGGATCGGACGCCAGTGAAGTTTATTCAAGGCTGCGGAGGCTGAAGACTTTCTAGGGAGCTTAAGCACCAGGTGGGCTGCAGCATGCTGCACCACCTGGAGCTTCTTTAAAACTGACCTATTGACTCCGGCCAAGAGGCCGTTACAGTAATCCATGCGAGATAGTATCAGGGCCACTGCTACGGACTTTCTTGCAGACAGAGGGAGAAACTTAAACATTTTTTTTAAAGATTTGATTAAACTAAAACATTTGCCTGCAACTGTTTGAGTCTGAGGAAGGAAAGAGAGAGAGTTGTCAAATTGAACTCCTAAGTTCCTAGCAACCTTTACAACCTCGGGAGGTGGGGTAACTCCGTCAGGCCACCAGTTAGACGGCTGGAAGGAGACATCCGGCCCTATAGGGAGAATCTCCGTTTTGTCCGTGTTACACTTCAGATGATTGTTCAGCATCCATTGAAGAACAGCAGTCAGACACAGTTTGAAGTTCATTTCAGCCTGCATGGAGCCATTCTCCAAGGAGATAATCATTTGGGTGTCATCTGCGTATGACATAACCTCGATCCCAAAAGAGATGATCAAGGTGATGAGGGGAGCCATATACACGTTGAAAAGTAACGGGCTGAGGGAAGATCCCTGAGGCACTCCTGCCGTGATGGTGCGCTCTGAGGAGAGGAACGGGCCAAGGGTAACCGCCTGTCTCCGAGAGGCCAGAAAGGATTTAATCCACTTCAGCACCGTACCAGAGATGCGGCTGCATTCGAGACGCCTCAAAAGAATGTCATGGGAGATCGTTTGAATGCAGCCGACAGATCCAAAAGAATCAGGACCGCTCTCCTACCTCTAGCTGTGATCATTTTCAAAGAGTCAGAGACTTCAATGAGGGCTGACTCTGTAGAATGTTTGGGCCGAAATCCGGATTGACACGGATGGAGTGTATGTTGCTCTTCAAGAAATTTTGTTAACTCCTTTAGGACAAAGATTTCCGTGATTTTACCCAAAATTGGGAGAAGAGAGATGGGGCGAAGGTTAGAAAGTACATTCGAGTCAATATGTTTTTTTTTTGGAGTGGTTTAACCAGCGCCAGCTTCCACTTCGCTGGGACAGTACCCGTCCTGAGAGAGGAGTTAACAATCTGGTTGATCATGGGGTTTACTACCTCTAACAGTTTGTGTAGAACTGACGGAGGACAGGCATCCAATGGTGATCCAGATTTGCATTTTTCAATGGCCAAGAGGGTCATGCCCAACGAAACAGGTTCAAATGTGGAGATGGAGGCCGAGCTATCCTTCGGGAGGGGGTCGGGGAGGGGGTCGGGGATAGAAAGTCTCTCTGAATTTTGAGGATTTTTTCATCAAAGAACAAGGAGATCTGATCACACAGTGACTGAGACGCTGGGAGCTCCCCTTGTTCTGCCATAGGTTTAGTAAAAAACTTCAAAATTTGAGAGATCGCTTTCTGATTATCTTTGGCTGTGTTGATTTTATTTGTAAAGAATTCCTTTTTAGCCAGTTGAACCTGAAGAAAGTATGCTTTCCTACCCTCCTTAAAAAAAAATTCTCCTCCCTATATCCCTTTCTCCACTGCCGCTCCAGTTGCCTGCAGTGCAGGCGAGCTTGGGCCAATTTGGGCGTGAACCAGGGAGTATTTAAGTTTTTTGATTTAAACGGTTTGCTCTTAGTGTTTGAGAGCATGAGAGTCTTACCGACACTGAGCAGCCAAGACTGGAAGAGACGAGAGTCTGTCTCTGTCTGGCCAGTCAACGTTGGAGCAAGCTCTTTGGCCGTCATCAGTAGATTGGGGTGTTTCACGATCTGTGCCCAACCAAGCCCCTGCTGAGGTTTATTAAAAAATTTCACAATCCGTGTCTTCGGGGGCATTGTGATTCTAAGGGGAATAAGGTAGTGATCAGACCAGATTAAAGGGGAGGGAGGGTCTACAGCGAGCCAGGGTAAGTTAGAGCAGACCCCATCGAGGGTGTGACCTGCCTGATGGGTGGGACCCTTCACTATTTGTTGTAGCGAGAATAGGTCAAGGACTTGAAGAAAATTACATGTCCCCGGATTAGAGTTATCCTCTAAATGGAGATTAAAATCACCAAGAAGTGTGAAATTCGCATATTTGAGTATGAGGTGACTTAGGGAATCATTAAGTGAGTCGATGAATTTGGTATTTTGACCAGGAGGCCGATAGATTAGGGCACCTGAGAAGCATGCAGTGGCAGTCAAAGAAAGACAGAAGCCTAGACATTCGGCTTCTTTAATAGTGTCTAATTCAAAGAAGGTGCAGACAAAGGAGTCACGCAGGATAATAGCCAATCCTCCACCCCTACCTACCAGCCGATCCTTTCTATGTATAAGGTAACCTGGTGGGATGGAGTCCGCCACATCCGGGTTACTCCAGTCTTTAAGCCAGGTCTCGGTCACAAATAAAATATCTAGTTGGGAGTCCAGTAGAAGGTCTCTGATGTCTTGACTTTGTTTGCCCATAGATCATGCATTAATTAGACATCCTGTAAGTAGACCCCCATTCCTAGCATTAACAGACCTGGAGTTAGTTTCCTGATTAGAGACACCCATCGCTAGTACAAACGGAAGGTCTGACAGACAAGCGGAGCAGGAGCAGACTCCATGAGTGAAGTCTGGAGAAATAATATGTTGGCAAGGTGGATTCGAATTTAGGCTTTTTAGGACATCAGCTTGATAAGATATTGTGATAAGTTGGGCAATGCGTCCCGTCATTGTCCCGTCCTTGGCGCGGACGGGCGCAGACGGGCTTGCCTTGGGCGCGTCCGCCCCAGCCTGGATTTATATAGCTGGCCGGCGCGTGAAGCCCGCCTCACCGCCATTCCTGGACAATCAACCAATAGAGACGCTGGTTGGCTGGGCGTGAGAGGGTGCGTCCGCTTCCCTCCAATCAAACGGCTGCAAAGCCGGCGTCGGACTGGGGAAGCGGAGGCCAATGTACGCACAAAAGTGAATATTACGGATTCGTTGGAATCTTTAAAACAACAACATTACAAATATTAAAATATTATTTCTAGTTAAAAAAGATACCGAAGTTTTGGGAAAAGTGCAAATTACGCCCTGACATGTGCAAAATAGCAAGCAGACAGTATCGCCTCGTGAGGTATTCCCCTTTAGTCAATGACAGACAACAAAGAACAATATTCAATTTTTAAAATCGGCCATCATCTATCTGAGGTATATCAAAGGAATTCTTTAACAAGGCCAAAAATAGCACTGCTCCATCAAGAACATAACTTTAGAGTTTAATGTCTCTGTAAAATATGAAAAACTACCATATGAGTAGAGCAATCCAAAAAGAACTTAACTTCAGGGCCTAACCAGAAAAGGAATGGTAAGAACAAGGCCAATCATATGATGCTTATCATTACAACTGCTTTTTTGCTGGATTTCCACAAAAATTATATAATCAATGAAGCTAAAATAACCTTTCCTAGGGCAGTATCAGAGATTAAATCATCTCAGAGTTATGATCTTGTTTGACTGCCTAAGTAGGTACATTGGATAATCCCAAAATCGAAAACAGCATATGTGGTTCTAGGTGTAGCTCTATTTATGACATCCAATATAATCTTACAAGTGGGCAACTGACTGATATCACTCTATAAAGTAGATCACAATACAGAATACAACTTCTCGGGGACTACCAAGAGAAAAAGGACAAATGCTGTTTGTTTTGCTAGACTGTAGCAAAGCAAGGTAGTGCAGGCATATACATGGAAGGGTGGGTTTTTTCATTAGTTTTTGGGGAAAAAACTTATATGCACTGGAGTTAATGCTGCAAAGAGCTTTTAGTGATGTTAATGGTAAAGTGCTTGCATTTAAAGTGATCTTGTTATCAACACTTGACTCAGGGGTTGCATTCTAGAGGAGAAGAAGCAGACGGACGCTCATGCCAGAATAATGTACATGTGATGTCATTCCCAGAACGTGTGGAGGGAGATTCCACAGAACGCTTTATGGAGCACTGGATACAGGAGGAACTGAGACCTCGGGGACTGTTCCCTATATTTTCTGTCGAGCTGGCCCACAGGACACTGGTCACTATGCCTCCTCCTAGTGGTCCGCCCCTAGCTATAATAGTTTGCATTTTTACCTAAAGGCACTGCGCCTGTATCCTGAAGGCTGCCAGAGAAGCTGGGACTCTACACGATGAAAACCACAAGATTGCTAT
The DNA here is from genome assembly GCF_964204655.1 of Triturus cristatus. NCBI lineage: Eukaryota > Metazoa > Chordata > Amphibia > Caudata > Salamandridae > Triturus > Triturus cristatus. Next base: position 319,476,722 of record NC_140588.1, read on the forward strand.
CTATCCAGGTAGTAAAGTAATGAACGAAGAGATGCCCTGGGGCAGCTCCTCCACTAAGGTGGAGGAGCATCGCTCCACTGCTCTCAGAGCAGTGGAAAGGGGAAAAATAAAAATGATAATAAAAATGTTACTATCATTTTATTTTATGTTGCTGTGGTGCTGGGTTAGGGTGGTGAGGTGCTGGTGGGACAGGGAGGAGGAGTGGTTCATGCACTTAAGCACGCATGACGGTTGGGCGAGCCGTCTTGAGCCGGCCAAATAGTAATGCGCACTTTGCATGTTCTTCACAGGCTGTAATACACAGCCTGGGTGGAGAACATTCCCAGGCTCCCAGCCCCTGTCTGAGTATAGAACCACAGCGCTCAGACCAATCACAATGTTGCATTGCAGCATTGTGATTGGCTTTGGGAGCCTGGGTGTACCTGGTTCCGGGACTCGCCCGAAGAGAAGCAATGACGAAGAGACCGAAGCTGTGAAAAAGTAAGTGTTTTTTGTAAATGTTTTTTTTCAACCCTAACCTGCCACCCCCGTTTCCTGCCAGCTGTTACTAGAGATGCCACACATGGAAATGTATCAACAACCTTTAGAAAGATGCATTCATGGAACTCATATTGGGTGTATGCACCTTATTTTGTATAACAGTGCATTCCTGTTAGACCTGCCTTTTTTCAGCAGGTTTATCCCCAGACTTTTTGCTTCATGGCCTCCTGTTTTGGACCTGTTTTTGTTGATTTTATGACTCTGGGCACTTTACCACTGCAGATCAGTGCTAAAGTGCATAGGCTCCCCCAGTAAATTGTTATGGTGGATTGGTGATTCCATGATTGGCATATTTGATTTACTGGTAAGTCCCTAGTACAGTGTACTGTGTGTGCCCAGGGCCTGTAAATCAAATACTGCTAGTGCCCCTGCAGTTCTGATTGTGCCACCCACATGAGCAGCCTGTCAATGTAACACAGACCTGCCAATGCTGTGTCTGTGCACAGTTTGGTACTGCTATGTCGACCTTGCAAGTGCACCCACTGGCCAGGCCCCAGCCTTCCCTTTTCTTACATTTGAGTCACCCCTAAGGTAGGCCCAAGGTACCCCTGTGAGCAGGGTGCAGTGTATGTAAAAGGCAGGACAAGCCCTGATGTGTGTTGAATGTCCTGATAGTGAAATACTGCCAGTTTAGTATTTCACTATTAAAAGGCTATCTGTCCCATAGGATAGAATGGGAGTTTATTTATAACATCTTATAAATATAACTTCCCATTGGGACAAGATGGGAAAATGGAGTTTAGTATGCCTGAACTCAGAATACAAAGATGCATCTTTTAGTAAGGATAATTTTCATATTCTGGGTTTGAAAATATATCTTTTAGAAAATATGTATTTTCTTGCTTAGCCATCCAGTGTGCCTCTGCTAGGTTTGTGTATTGACTGTCTGGCTTTGGAGTGGCAGGGCCTGGGGATGTGCATTCTGTTCAGACAGCCACTTGGGGGTTGACTTGTGTCTTGCCTTTCCAGGGTGAGTCTGGGCTAGGCTGAATAGACCTGGGCTGCATTCAGAGTAGGGGAAGAGATTTATTTCACACCTGAATGGGCCTGGTCTGCCTTGGACAATGTTGTCTCCACCTCCTGCCAGGCAGCTACACAAGAGAAGACAGAACTAGTTCTGGCTGGGCAAAGATACTCTCTGCCTCCAGAGAACAAAAGATTTTGTACTATAAAAAGTGTGGCCTATACCCCAGACTTTTAGATCACTTTTGGACTTCAAGAGGAACCTCTGCCAAGGAGAAGAGCAGGAAGAAACTAGAGGAGTACAGCCCCTTTGCTGTGTGCTGTCTGGGGTTGGCAGGCAGTAGCTCTTTCTGCCAAGTAGAGGAACTGTGGGTGTATCCTGCTTGAGAAAATATCTCCAAGGGCTTGCAAGTGGAGCTTGCCCCCTGTTAACGAGGTCTCAGGAACAGGAAAGACCTCATCATCCTTCTGGGCACTGTCCCTGGAACCGCAGGTATCCGTCACAGCAGAAGAAAAGGGCAACTAAGTCTTACACCTAGTCCATCGCAGGATTCCGGGTACTGAAAGGCCCTGCAGAAGACATAGCCGCACTTTGCACTGCATCCTTGGTCAAACCGACGCCATCTGGGCGATCGTCACCGAGCCGTTGCTTGCACCGCATCCTGTGGGCACCGCACTCCGCACCCCCTCAGTACACTGTGCCTGAACGTCAGCGATACCGTCGCTGCCTGACCTGAACTTCGACCGGCTCTCTTGCCTGTAACGCAACCTGCCAGCACCGCATTGAGCACCACCTCACCCTGCACCATAAGCCTTAGTCTCACCAATGCCATCTGGACAATCGTCACCAAGCCGCTGCCTGCACTGCATTGTGAGGCCATTGCACTCTGTACCGCTCCCATTTTTGCAAAACAACCACGACGGTTGCCCCAATGTGTCAGCCGCAACAAGAAAGGTACTGTTGGTGAGTCTGTTAACGCTTTAGCTGGCCCGTACCAACGCAGTCGGCTGGAACTGTTAGACTTTGTTGTTTTCAGCATTGCGGTAGCCCCGGATGGAGCTACCGACTCAGAAGCACTGTGTTTTGTGGATATTTCTGCAAATTAAAGGTTATATTGAAAAGTAACTATTTTTACAGTATTGTGTGTTGGAATTTTGTCGTATTTGGTCTAGATAAGGTTTTGCTTATTTTTCTAAACTGGTGTGGTGTCCATTTGTAGTGTTTTCACTGTGTTACTCTATGCATGCAGAAATGCTTTACAAACTGCCTCTGAGATAAGCCTGCCTGCTCGTGCCAAGCTACCAAGGGGGTGAGTAGGAGTTATTTTAGAAGTGTATCCCCCTTACCCTGACTAGGAAGAAGGGTCCCTACTTGGACAAAGATGCAAACCATTGCCAACTAGAGAACCCCATTTCTAACAATTCCTATTGAGAATATACACGTGCAAAATACAAGTTTTCATGAACTGGGCTACAGCAGATCAAAATATATTTCATGAATCTGACTCACTGCATCAAATAATCATTTTTTTAAACATTACAGGTTGTTAGATCTGGCATCGTTGGCATGTTTTCTTCTGAATTTTTGATTTCCTCCTCCCCTTTTTGCTGAATTTGTTTTTGTTGGCCCGAGGACTTTGGGCACATTGTCACGGCTAATCAGAGCTACAGTGCACGTGCTCTCTGCTTAAAACATGTTAACATTGTCTTATCCACAATCAGCATACTTAATTTACTTATTAGTTCCTAGTAAAGTGCACTACATGTGCCCAGGGCCTGTAAATAAAATGTTATTAGTCAGCCTGCAACACTGATTGAGCCACCCACTTAAGTAGCCCTCTAAACATGTCTCATTCCTGCCAGTGCAGTGCCTGTGTGTGCAGTTGTAAACTTCCAGGTTAATCAGGCAGGTTAACATCCTTGCCAGGTCCGAACCTTCCTTTTTAAAATCACAAAATTCAACCCTAACGTAGGCCCTGGACTGTCCAAGGGTAGGGTGCAGTGTATTTAAAAAGCAGGACATGTACTTTTAGACTCGACATGTCCTGGTAGTGAAAGGTTTTTCACTCCTGCAAGGCCTATCTCTCCCAAAGGATACAATTGAGATTACCTTATTACCATTTATACGTTTAGTTCGCAATTGGTAAGAGATTGAATCCTCAAGTTAAATGTATCTGGAATCACTATTTAAAATGACAACTTATGGTGAAGTCAGATTGAAGTTGTAATTCTGAAGATGCCATTTTTAGAAAGTTGGCATCTTCTTACTTTAGTGCCGGCTGCTGTCTCTGTTCAGTCTGGGTTGGGTGACAGCTGGGCATTGTCCATTCCCTCTAGACAGCCACACACACATGAAGGATGCTTAGGTGTGACTTGATGGGCCATCTTGGGTGATGGAGGGAGGAGCTGGGCATAGCCTCATGTTTATATATGAATAAACTATGTCCTATCCACACACAAAAGGCTGCATACCCCACCCGTAGTGAGTCTAGAGCCAGGGCAGGAAGAAAGGACCTCTGTGAACTTCAACGCCTTCTTTGAAGTCCCCCCCACTTCAAAGGCACAACGGGGTATAAGTACTGGACCTTATACTTCACAACTTGAATACACATCTGGACCAGTGGATACCCTGCCAGTAAGAAAAACTGCTGCTGAAGGACTGCCACCCTACAGGACGGCTGCTATGGAAGAACTGTGTTCTTTCTGTGCTGACCAGCTGCCTGCTGTCCTCCTTGCCTGGGTGAGGAGGACTGGACCCACATAGTTTGAACCAGATTCCAGAGTGACTCCAAGTGCTTGCTGGCTTGCCTCCTGTTCTGAAGTCTCAGGGACATCAAAGACTTCCAACTCACCTGCATTAGCACTAGGACTTTGCCATTGGTGTGCCTACCTTTCCAAATGGTACCAATTCAGTCCTGGGTATTTTTGAAGTGGGTTAAAGTGCTGCTCCTGCAGAACCCATGCATCACAGTCGATGCAAAGGACTCCGTTGTGAGGGTCGACTTTGACACATTATTGACTGTGCGGCACATCAGTTCCATTCTCAACTCATCCTAGCTCTTGTAAGGCTCGTACCTGATGCATCACCTACCTGTATGGACCGTCAACGCTTCCTCTCCTTCTCAAATCTCGTCCTCAACCTCTAAGTAAACAAGTTACTTTGCAGCAGGCCAAGGCCGGAACCTGAAGACGACCTGCGATCCATCACGGTTGGCCTGAACTTTTGGATTTGACCAGGTCTAACGTGACCAGATGGCCCTGGTTGGTGCGTTATTGGTTTAGGCACTAAATTTCAGTATATTCTTTGAAACTTCATACCCCTATTCTACTTATTATATATTTTTAGTTTTGGTCTTGTTTTGTTCATTACAGCAAGCTCTGTCTTGGTATCTTTTAGAGTGGTGTTTTCCATGTTTTACTCTTTGAAGTGTTGCACAAATACTTTATACATTTCTTCTTGAGCTAAGCCTGACTGCCCTGAGGGGGTGAAGGTGAATTTAAGGTGTGTTTATGACTAACCCTAACGAGAATTGTGGTTCCTGCTGGGACAGATTACATACCTCTGCAAACCAGAAACCCAATTTCTAACACAGGTATTGAGGAGAAAGTGCAAGTTACTCTATTTGTGCTAATATGTGGCTTCATGTGTTAAAGAACACATAATAATATTTGCAAAGAAGGTTACATGGGCATTTTAAAAATGGTTGGTGGCATTAGGGAAATATTCCTAACTATTTTATTAATGTGTCGCAAGGGCTCTGAACCGCTTCACAACATAAACGATAAAATTGTAGAAGAAGCCAGATGGAAGGAAGAGAGCCGACGACCCCACGTACAGTCCAGCCACGTTCCAGGAGTAGTGTAGCTCTTCCAGGTACGGGACCACTTCAGGGGTCTGATAGGCGGCAAAAGCAGACAAAGCATGACAAGGGAAGTCAGAAAGGAATGTTCTCATTCGGTCTCTAGCGTGAGCACATCAGTGGAAATTATTGCTTGAGGTGTACATTACCTCATCACACCCCACCCCTAATCTAATTCAAGAAACAGAAAGAATACTTACCAGGGGCTCTATTCTTTTTGAGGCACTCCGCCATTGGGAATATCAGAAAAGAAGACGACCCTCACTGGAATCTCAAAAGAAAAAAAAAGAGGATGAAAACATTTTTCATAACTAATCACTATGGAATAAAATAGTTATGGACTAATTCTAATCAAGCTGTCAGCGTTCTTGTTATCCCGCAAATTCCTTTCATAATGCTTCCATTTATATAGTGCCCTTTTGCAGAACAGCTCAAGCTGGATTGCATTTTGCCACCTTAATATTAAGGGGCCGATTACGATAACTGTTGGCTTTCCGAAACTCATTGTCAGTTTCACTTTCAACAACCTAATTACAATCTAAGCAGTCAGAATTAAACCAGCCTGCCATTCCGACTGGATTCCAACAGGTTCAAGGAGCCCATCGGCCAGTCGGAGACCGGCCTGTAATTCCAAAGGATGGCGTTTCCAAAATTGGGATTACGATGCTCGGTTTCCCACAGGCTTTCCATGCCGGGCTTTCTGACATGGAAAGCCTATCAGGAAGCGAGTTTGGGGGCCCCTAGCAGGGCCCCCTTCTCCTTGTGACCTCCAGCTGGCTGCCGAGGTGACACCTATGGTGCCCCAGTTGGTCCCTGCACCGTGTGGCAGCCACCTTGAGGTGCCTGCTATGCGGTGAAGGGATGAACACAATCTCCTATTTCTCAATGAGAACTTGTGCTACAGCCGGTTTACAGCCGTAACACAAGCTCTCATAGAGAAATTGGAGTATGTGACCACACCATGTGTGGTCGCATTGTAATTGTGGTGTCAGGACCGCCGACCGGAGTTCAGTCAGTCCTGGGACTGTTACGGTGTCGGGTGGAGGCAACTCCGACCGACATCCTAATAAGGCCCTAAGTGATATTTCTCACCAGTATTTGGTACTACTTGCAATGACTTCAGAAGAATGAATGGCTAAATGCACAGAGTTGAACATGTCAGCTGATTGTTCGATATGGAGTCCATCAGGTGCACAACACATGAACATACACACACATCACTGCAACATGTACATTCACACGCAGAGTAGTCTTGTAATCTTCGAACCTGAGATCTATAAATTATAGGTTTATTGTAGACATTTCATTAAGCCTTTAAATATAAGGATTAAATCACAGGACTGTCAGGTTGAGCATTTTAGAATGCTCAACAACTTGTGTACTTTTTCTGGGATTCATTCTAGTGACCTAAAATCTAAAACAGATCTCTGCATTGATGACAATAATCCATGAAACTATCGTAAAGACAAAGATTGCAAAAAGTTGAATTGGAAGACTGGTATAATTCAATTGCCATTTAAATATTTGTTGGTAACATACCAATGCCTCCAAGAAGAGGGCCAGGCTGGGACATAAACATTCTTTAAGGAGCAGTATCTGGCACCCATTTCAGATTGAAACAATATTTACAGTACAAGTCGATTGTAGTAAAAAAAAAGAGGAGGTGCCCTCAGAGTGAGTGAATCTGACAGGTGGTGATACTGGTGCTTGGCCATCCCGTTTTAAGGCATCCACAGATCTTTTGGGCCAACCATCACAACACTTTAAAATTCTTCTCTTCCAGTGACAAAGGAGAAAGTTAAATTTGCCCACGCTGCTTTTCCTGGTACCAGTACATAATTCCATCAGCTGCATCAGGCTTTGCAATTTCGCTTTATATCTCTTTCAAGAGGGTACATCTTGTATAAACAGTCTCACAATCATAATGGGGGTGTCCAAAGGTACATAGCCATAATATTCTCAAGAAATATACAAGTCAAGGAAACCTGTACTCCAAGATTGAGCTGTTTAGGATGTTTTAGACAGGTTTCATATTCTTAAAATATTTTCCCACCTTCAGTGAAATGCCTTTGTAGCAAGATATACGTTTGGATACTTTCTTTCTTGTAGAGTCTATCCTGATAATTTTTCTGAACAGTGTCTAGTTTTCTTTCCCAGTAGAAACCTTGTCACACACATCCTTTAAAATCGGTATTACATGTGCCCACATTCGTAGGAGGACAGGTCTGCAAGCCTCAGGGATCTTAGAAAGTCTCCGTGGCTGATCTCCATCAAAACTACAATGGAAGAGAGATGGTTTTGTTGTGTAATAGAACAAACAAGCTTTGACACATCCCGCATTGGAGTGCAGTCCGGATCTCCATCAAAACCCTTCTTACTACAATCATACATCTCAGAGAAAAGAGATGGGATTGCTGAGTAATAGAACACACAAGCTCTGACACATCTTGTTCTGGAGTGCAGTCCAGGTGTAGATTTATGGTAAAAGACTGCATTACCAAGAGTAATAGATTTCGAGGCTTTCTGAAGGACGAAAGCAGATCTCGTCACTTTGCTGTCAAAATATTTCGTTTTACTACAATACAACATTTTTTCAATAGAAAGTGAACAACAGTATGAATCCTTCACATTTCTTGTTAATCCTCGCTTGGGCAATCTGACGCCAATGAAAAGTGACTTTGGTTCGTTGGTTGTTTCTAAACTGCACAATGTGTTAAAGATATTACAGATAATTGTTTTCTCTCCCAAAAAGCTCATCTGTGCTCTGTTTACGTTGTTTCTCATGGGGGCTTATTTAAATTTGCCAAATTACACCTTATGTTTGTGAAAATCCATAAGTATGTTGTATATCCCCATACAGTCAGCCTTCAGATTTTTATTTTCAAAGAAGGGATTTGTCAAAGGCTCATAAATTCCTTCATTTGACTGACTATAGCCTTATAGCCCGCCGTAGCGGGCTATACCGGCTGTTAATGGCCCGCTGCAGCGTTAAAGGCCCGAGCCGAAGGCTCGGGCCTTTAACAGCAAAGATCAAAATATTTACAAGTGATGGAGGAAGTATACTAAATGAGACGTGATGCAGCACAGCAAGCAAACATGGTGCGCTGTGTTTCATCAAATGGAGAGTGAAAAACAGAGCCCCATCTACTCAGATATGGCATTGATTTTCTGTCTCCCAGCTCTGGAATACCACAGGCTGCCATGCACACCTACTTGCTCTGTAGTGTAAGGTTTGTGCGTTCTGTCTAGCATAGGTTTTGTACTGGGACGGAGCATATGTACCACTCGTGGAACATCCCCTTGACACATTGTGCTACTTTGCATTTACTTTAGAGGCGTAGCGAAAATTGAGGGTGTCTCCCTGCAGGGTATGAAGAGGGGGCCCCTCCAGACTCAATCAGGAGCTCTCTGGCCAGAGTGCAGTGCCGAGGGGGCTCCCTGGAGCTTGGGGCCTCCCGCACCTCGGGGGCTGCGGGGGGCCTGTGTTATGCCCCTGATTTACTTTGGCCAACTTTTCAACACATATCCTGCTATGAGCTGGAAAGTAAACAGCGCCAGATGTTTTTGTGCTGGGTTGGCATTAAGAAAGTAAGTAGCGCAAAGTCTTATTAAATCGGGGCCGGTATTTGGGGCCACATCATGAATGTGTGTTTTGGTGCAAAGAAAAACTGTTTTTTTATTTATAAGAAATCGCATCTAAAATGCATACACTTAATTGCAAAATTCTCTGAGCTAGTACATGAGATGTAAACATCATAGCTTGGAAACAAGGAAAGGCAAGCACTGCTTCCATAATTGAACAATATGCAGTGGTATAAAAACCTTTATTTCAGTGCGACACATCAAAATGGAGGACATTTCAAAGAACTCTGTGAAGTACAGAATACACATAATTGGTAACTGTTAACATATGGGTTTCAGCATCACGATGATAGCGCCAAACCACTTTGCAGAGCAGAAGAATTGTTCAGTATTTAATCAACATTCTATTATGGAAGGTAAACACTTGAACGTTGTAATTACAAATCAGTGACAATTGCTAGCTGATTCTGTCAGAGAACAGCTTCACAAATCTCTACCGTTTAACGACATACTTTATTTTTTAGAAAATAGAAAATGAAAGCGTCCTCTCTACAATTCTATATTCTTAACCGCATGTTTAAGTAATCCAGTATTTAACTTACTTTTCAATAAAAAAAAACCTTATTTGAATAAAAACAAATGCAACAGGTAACAGTATGTATGGTCCAATATTACCACCTAGGGATTCTAGGAAGTCATAAACAACAAGGCCACGTTGGTGATAGCCAGTGGATTTATGATTATCTGTCGCTACACCATGGACTGCATTATTATGGAGTCACCAAATTTGCCACATAATTTAGCAAACAGTTTGCAGGTTTCAACAAAAATATTGTTTCTAGCTAAAATGGATCATAATAACACAGCCAGAGAATGTGTCACACATGCTGCTCATTTTTTCTTTTACTTAATGCACAATAAGTCTAACTTTGCCATATAATTTGGTCCTCTGTTGCCACAACAATGATGAATCACTCAAGAGTGATTTGGGGCTGCCTATAAGTTAATGAAACTCATACTCTATTAGTAACAGTGGAAACATGTACATATTTCTCTTTACCGTCTGAATTATTGGTTTTAACCAGTGATTTTTGTAGAATAAAATCACCTGAAAATCTGTCATCTTAATTTCTTTTGAAAACGTTGCTTTCCACTGCAAAGCAGACAAATGGAATCACACCAAACGTGGCATGAAACAAGAACTTCACTCAGAGGAGGGCCTTTGCTTGGTTTGGAGTAAATTGTAAATCCAGTCAGGCTTTGGTGGGTTAAAAGTTAGAGCGTGCAGGAATGTTAATTTGATGATCTTCTGCGATTCACAAATCCACTGAGAATTCACAAATACATTTGAGAAAATAAAGGAATTCCATTGGAGGGAGGAGCATTTTCTTCCATTGTCCGATAGAGATATGGAAATCTATTTTTGTATTCTCTATTGGTTTTAGGAGACCTCTTCTGTCACATTGAAAACATCCCTGAGCTCCTCCTTCTCAGAGAGGGTGTTGCAGCATGCATTGCGACTAGGCTCGCAATGCAAGGATGTTTTCCGATGATAAAGCATGCCACCTACTGGTGGTTGAGGGGAACTGTTGATGGAGCTTAGATTTCACCTATAAAATGTATGCATTATTATATGACAAAAAGCTGCAGACATGAGTTCTAAAATGGCACACAGATTGTGGAAAAGCAAGATGAAAACATAGGGCATGATCAGAGTGCTTCAGGTTGGAGGTGCTTTCATGTGAAAACATGCTTAATTATTTGAACAGCCATGCTTATATGTGATTAATCCATATGTAATCTCACTATAGAATGCACATTAATTTAGAAAATGTATTTGTACTTTCAAAATGGCATCATGTATTTTTGCAAGAGTAGAAATGTGCTGAATTGTGTTTCACAGTGTAGAAAATCATGTGATTTTAGTTTGCTTTAGTGGACTCAGCCAAACTGAAGTTTGCCCTTGAAACATTACATTGGAATGTGTTCTTCTTCCCTCCCAACTTTCAATGAAAGGGCTCTGGTAAAAATCCTGCCTACAGCTTCCTTCGACCTTCACACAATGTTGCATATTTTTGTAGCCTGTTTAAACGTGGAGAGAAGAATACGCTTTTTTTCATAAATCACAAGACTGAAATTTGAACAGGAACAAGCCTGATTAATGACGCATCCTGTCAGCCCATGGGGAGATGATATGTCTTGAAGTTCTGATTGGACCAGCTATGAGGACTGAGCACGTGAACTTTTACTTGAAATATGGCTTACAAGTGGGAGGAGTGTTTTTTTGCCTCTCCTTTTTTCATTTTTCTGAGGGCCAGGCCCAGTTTCTGTGCTGGACACAGAGACAGGGAGGGGCTGCATTCTGTGGGGGCTATGGTGCAGCTTGAGACAGAGACACAGACTAGCACAGCGAAGCAGAGGCAGAGGGAAAGAGCTGAAAGGATCAGAAAAGATTTAGATTTTAGGTGCTAAACTGCATTTATTTCTTTTTATGGGATATTTTTGCCATTATTAATTATTGATTAATCGTGTAAGACTTACTCTTTTCTTAGAAACTCTTTAAGAGTTTTGACTGACAATTTGCGCCACATTTCCCTTCCTACATGTGTCAGGATTGCCGACGCTCCTGAGCAAGATGGCAGCCGTTGACTGCGCATGCGCGAGAACGTCAGGCAGACTCAAAAGCCTGGCTTCCCCTGGAAGACGCGCTTTGCGTTCAGGAACTTGGAAACCCGAAGCCCGATCTCTGTCCTGTTGGGACTTGGATTCCGAAGAAACCAACCTTTCCCTTCCACGACCCTTTGAGCCCCTTTCCTTTCCCTTGAACATTAGAGCCGTAGTCTCTCCTGGTGACCTCGACTACTCACAAGAGGTCCGTTTCATTTTCCCGAGTGGTCTTCAGTGTAGGTCCTGGTGGCTGGTTTCCGGTGGGAGGGGTTCCGCCGTTGAGTAGGGGCGGAGGCTGGCGGTTCCGCCTGCGGGCCGGGCTTGTGTTCCGCTCGTCGGCTGGATCGAGGGCTTGCCGCTTGGCTCTTCTGCCAGACTACCTCCACTCCGTGGTCCCGCCTCGCGTTGCCTGCACTCCTACCACTCATTTGGGGGTCCTAGGCTCCTAGCTACGTAGTGACAGATACGACCCTTATCTGTCCCCTGGTGGCAAATTGCTAGTTATAAAGAGAGACCCCCCGTATTTCTCCAGCACCTACCTTGTGGATAACCTGGACTTCCGCTTTTTGGACACAGAGACACGGAGTACCGGTAACAGCGGGAAAGCCGCTGATTCATTTCTTCTTTTCCTTACCTTATGAAATACCTTGTTTTGACTTTGAGGAATATCCTTATCCTACGATGCCTGGTTGAGATACCTTGTTTGACTCCGATGAAGTATTCCAAGCCTTTCATGCCTGGTTGACACGGATAGGATTCCTAGAAAACCCCACCAGAACAGCAAGTAATCAGAGTGGTGAGCTCGAGTGTATATATTAGTGCTCATTCACGTAATAAGGAAACACACTCTGTATGATAATTCTGTTTTCTGTTTTCCTTGTTTACACAGACTCGCTTTTGCCCTACATGATTTTTGTTATCGGTTCCAGATAGGAAGAGGGGAACATTAAGGTATTGGCCTGAGTTCTGAGAGTTAGATAAGCGAAAGGTGTGTAACCTGTTGTCTAACCCCTCCTTTTTCTTTTAGTTGCTTTGAGGAACAAACTTCTGGAAGCAGTGACAACCCGAGGACTTCCTCCCCTTTTTCTTCCTTTCCTTGTTTTGTCTCCCCTCTTCCCCTGGTTGCCCTTGTTACTTAGGGTCTGATATGCTCAAGAGGTAATCAGGGGAAGTCGAGGACCTTGTCTTCAGTTCCTGGGCGTCTCTGCAGAATCACAGGTGAGAGTTTACTTACCTGACAAAGCCTGACAATATGTGATGCTTATATGCAGACTGTAATATGTTCTGTATTAATGCTATTTTTCCTATTTTTCAATTCTGTAACCTGATTGATATTTGACTAATGAATAAAGAGTCAGAGAACCTTAACTTTTGACTTAAATAAAACCCTTTAAAATAACTCACCACTCTCATTATTGCCTCTAATATTGTTTGCATTTAATATATATATATGTAAAGTCTCCTGTTTGGTGAAACACGGTCATCAAAAGATCCATCATTTTTCACCCTTTACAGCGGTAAACCATAGGTGATGTGGTTTTGAATAGGGAAATTACCAGGTAATTACCGCTGGATCACTGTCCTATAAAAAGAATACTCCAGCACTCTTTCATTTCTCTACATACTATTTTCACCTAGATCCAGGGGCCCTGCTTTGTGTCATTCCCAGTTTCATCCCACAGCAACCTTGTTCATTCATCAACAAATTCTTCCACTCGAAAGCAATCTCAATGCCGGATGAATTACAAAAATTGGGGGACCTTTCATATAACAGGACAAATTCACATTGGACACTACATGTCCCATGACATATAATTTCCCTGCAAACTAGAGTATTACCTAAAGTGTTCTCACAGTCTATTCCACTGAGAAAAACCTCATTTCCATCATTTCTATATCTGTACGTAAAAAGTAAGACCCATGCCTCATGTACAAATCCCTCCTCTAACGCTTCATATCTGCCTACTTGATAGTGTGGTGAGCAATAATTAAAGTGAAAGGTTGCAATTGGCAGAAAAATAAACCCATGTATTAGCTAATCAGGTCCTGTGTTTCTGCTACAGTGAATGGTAATTTTTCAAGTTTTTCCATGTGTGACATTGTGTATGTCCCGTCTTTTCTGTCCATGGTTTTCAGTTGTTTTGTCAAATTATATGGCAAAAAAAAATTGTGGCGTTTAAATATTTCTAAGGAATGCAACCATTGTGCAAAGCCTGCTCAGAAGCATAATAGCCCTAAGCTGTGTTTGACCATGTTGTAAAAGGGACATATTACTCTGTATGATGTCAATAGCAGATGACACAATGTTACTTAGAGAATATATCCTAGTGGATAATGTAGTCTTACTGTTGTCTACTACAGCTAGAGCCTTCTCTAAATTTGCTTTAACAATATTGCGTATTCGCTCAGTAACTTCCTGATGTGAAACCTTCAACACTTCATTGTATGTTGCATACAAAAAACGTTTTTGACATGGCTTTCTAGGACCTAACAAGAAATCCTGTAAATCCATTTCACTAGAAAGGAGAGACAAGTGATGTTTCACCTCATCTAGCGTTGTATGTTTTAGCCAATCTAGGCACAACTTTCCAACGCTATTTGTTGTTTCCACCCCTGAGTATTGTATCTGTGTCTAGCGTGGGTCTGGTCTACTGATCCTGAACCCGTTTTTGTTGTTTAGTAAATGTGCAGGACATCCATTAGTATGTAGTCGTCCCTCTGGACTGGAACATGAAGAATTGTCTGTATAATTCCTAAGCGTATTGTTGAATGTTTTTTTAATGTAGTTTGTGAATTGTTGCCAATTTGCAAAACGTTCAAATCTGGGAAAATTTGGTGGATTGAAATCCTTTTCTTGGCCAGACAGAGACAGGACATTTGCTGCACTGTTTGTTATGGAAAATCATTTATTGTGGTATAAGGCATGCTCTAAACTAAGCCTTATTGCCATGAACTTGCCAATCACTAGTTCCCCAGATGGATTTCAAAGCAATGTTATTTTCCAAAAGTCATATCCTTGTATTGACAACTATGAAATAAAAGAGGGCGAATAAATTAGCTTGTGTCAGTTAGCATTTTTTTCTTTTCTGGGGACAGGAGAAGCCTATAAAAATAGGATTCTGGGTCTACAGGATTGTGATCAGAAACGTATGTAAACTTCTCCGCAAATGTATTTGAATTACCCACTGGTGATGTAGGGCAGTGTTCCCATTGTGTGTAAATAAATACTGAACGTGGATGGTGAAAACAAAACATTTAATCACAATTAGATGTAACACTATGCATATCTTTACTTTCAAATACAGTATAATGCTCTAAATCATCAAGCGTTTGCTTTATTGTATGAATGGCCAAGTCATCAGAGATACTGCCAGAAGTAATAACATAATTGAAAGAAATTCAAAAAACAGATGGGACTTGTAAAGTATCTGTTGCTCCAAATATATCATAGGGTACCTTATCCAAAAAATTTCTTCAGCAACTGGAACCACTGAAATGTTCACAAGAGACAGGTCTTTTCGCAATTTGTGTGATGAAGAATGAGGCTTCAAAACCTTGCTTCCTAGTTCAACAGCAGAGTGTTCTGGGAGATAGTGTCCATTCAGAAGTAAGAAAAAGATACTTACAAAACCCATCCAAAGGAAGAGGGAAAGTAATGAAATTATATTCCAAATTTGTGGTGTTAACACATTTGAGTAAATGTTTGAAAGCTTGCATTTCAGCTTGTACTGATCGCAAAATCTCTGTATCTTGTGGTGTCCCATGTGTGCTTGAAAAGTCTGAATAAATGAAATCAAAAAACAGTTTTACCCATTGTGCATAATCTGACATGTATGGTCTGCTAACATTTTGAAAACCTAATATTGATTGGAGTTTTTTTCAATGTGTTTGGAGGTTGCAAAAGTGCACACTTCTCTAGGAAATGTGTCTAGACTTTTGCCTTGACTTGACAACTTGTATCCCAAGAACAGGACACTGAGATAGGCATTGTTCATTATTCAAATTGAGTTTGTAGCTCATGTAAGCAAATCCTAGAATTATGTAATTTACTCTGACCAAGTGGGTTGCTAAGTCTTCACCCGTCAAGCATATGTCATCGACATAGAAAAATGCTTGGTCATCAACTTGTTGAAACACTTCTGTTACATGGGCTGAGAACAGTCCAGGGCTATTCTTATACCCTTGTGGCAAACCATAAATTGTTTTTGAGAGCCGAGGAAACTAAATTAAGTCATATATATTGTTCATTAGTGCAGCACCATGAACGTTTTGTGCTGCAAATGTGCGTGTAGCGCTGCTCAATTGTCTGTAGTCTAAGAATAATTTATATGAATGATCTGGTTTCATTAGTGGAAACAAAGGATTGTTCATTGGTGAGATGTCACTCTCTATAACACCCTGATATACATGTTGTGTAAGTATTTCTCTAACATTTTTTTTTGCTTCATGTTTAATAGGATAGTGTGGTTGTGCTTTTGGGCCGGACTTTATGGGTATGATGTGAAAAGGGGATCCTTCATCCCATTCATTTCTGTTGGTGGGATATTTCTAACATACTCAGGTGTCTAATCTTTTTCAGTCAAGAGAATGTCATAGACAAATGATAAATCCACCCAAAAGTGAACATTGATAGTACATGAAATTTGTCCCTCCATCTGGGATTGTAATCATATAATTGACTTGGGTCACTTAGTCTCTGGTCTGGTGGTTCCACCTAGATATAGTCACTCATTGCTACTGCTGACAGACACTCCATAAGATTCTGTCAAACTATAGTGACTTCTGCGGTGCTGTCCAGCAGAATCACAGTCCACACCCCATTCAGAAGCAGAGTACTCAATATTTGAGGCATGCTTAACTTTTATTCCAACCACCATCTTCTTTTAAAATTAATGCATTTACTGTGGAAGTTTTTCTTCCTTTTTTATTATGAAATCAGAAGTGCATTATGAGTCTATCTACGGTTTCACGTACTCCTCTGATCTGCCTTCTGATCGTCCTCTTCTCTCCATGTGTTTTTCGGATGATTCCTGAAAGGAATGAGAAGGGTGTGTATCAGTATCCTGATACCTACCAGGCTGTTTAATTGTGTCATGTTTACACAAGTTATACTGTTTCTCAGAGGACTCCTGTTGAGGAGATTCACCCCGTTGTTTAGTCTTTTATTTATTTTTCTTATATCCCATCATTTTTTGTTAGAAGATTCTGGTGTCTGTTTCAAGTTATCCTTTTCAGACTTATACTTATGTTGTGGTTTGTTAGGTCTGGCTCCTAAATTATCTTGACATATTGAGGAATAAGTTTCAGAAATAATTTTAGGTAGTTGATCTACCAGAACAACCTGCACGTGGTGTTGGCATACTGCCAATGCTGCTGCTTCCCCTTTTATATTACTTAATATCATTGAAGATACTGTACAAAATTGCACATTAATTTAATCCCCAAATCCAGGGCAGGGACTGTCCTGTATTCATTTTGAATCTGTTTAAGCACCTCTGGCAAAACAGCTAATGATTGTGTACCATGCGTTGTGGTATAGACTCTGTACCATGCGTTATGGTATAAACTGTAGCAAAGACTGTACCCTAAGTGGCATAGTCTTTTACTGGGGGAACTATTCCTAATGGTTGGCATATTGTGAGAATTATATGTTTTTTCTGGGGTCCTGTACAGGGAAATACTGCTTCAAGCTGATTAATTTTTTGTGCAATCCAGCACAGAATCTCATCCTGCATGGCGGCAAACTTTCCCATAATTGTATTAATAGTCATTAGACTAATTTCAGGCATCACAAATTGTGGTTGAGCAGCTTGAATAGCCCTTGCTGGGGTTGCTGTAAAGGTTTACATAACAAATTGTATTAGTTGTCTAACAGTACCCATGCATAGTATACGTAGCTCTGAAGCTGCAAGGTTTCCTATATCTGGATAAGGTGTGTAACTGGCTAAGACTGGCCATGCTGCTCCTTCATTACTAAGGGGACCCAGTCTAACATTTTCTAATGTGTGTAGCACGGCACCTAGGAACCAGTTCATATGTTTCTGATTTGCAAGTGGGATTTCTTAAACCTTAAATCTATAGTTGTTTGGTACTTGTGCTTCAGTGAATGCGTGAAAGTTCAGAGTGTTGGCTTTTTCTGCTGGGGATGTGATCCATGAATAGAATACCTTTTTTCTATACTCCTCTTGGGACTGCACCACAAAGGTAACATCCCGTCCTGCAAAGGTGAGCCCATGTTGTAATAACATTTGTGTTAGTGCATGTCTGTAATTCAGGGGCAAAACCATGTGTGCTGGATTAGCCATGTGAAAATCTGGAATTCAGAGATGGTACCTCTGTGGGGTGATCCTTTAAATGGTTCAAATTTTAAAAACCTACAGTCAGAAATAGGGTCCCCTACTTCACTGAGGAGGATTTATTTCCCTAACACCATGGATGTCTCCAGTTAATTGGTTTGTAGAGTCTTTGGGAACACAAAATAAAAACCACTAGGGAGATACATTAAATAAGTACCCAAGTTAGAACTTTAGGCGCACCATGTTGTACGTTTCATAGTATATCAGTAACACTGAGTGTTTGGTCGACATAAACTTCAAAACTGTGCAAGACTGAGCCCACACACACCATCGGAATATGTTGACCATAATCCTGGCTAGTTCACACTAGATCATTTGCACCATCTGGACATCTAACTTTACAAGGTACCAGATGATATGTGCAACCTCAGAACATGATAACCCTGGCATAGGGCGACCTCGTCATTGACAATTAAATGCTCCTCTGTCTAAACAAAGGACTGGGGTCATTTATTTAATAAACATCACCCAGAATACCATGCCAGAGCTCTAGTCAGACTGTAAATTTGTAGTCGATCTTTGAAGAGCTGTCGCCGAGTGGACAACAACAAACATCCATATTTAGCACAGTGAACTTAAGCCTGGTACAGAATGTTAAGACCCTGATAATATGCCTACGAAGAAGCGTGAATGAAAGTAAATCCATTTCAGAGAATATTATCCTATATGGGCGCAAAAGCAAGAGTCAGCATTTAGGAAAGATGTCAAATTTAAACATGAACATGTAAAATGGTGGTGTTCCTTGTCTGAGGTATATGTAACCGCGAAATAAAGCAACCTACTAAGCATAGTATTCCAGTATTGTGCGACTTCTAGGTTTCTGTTCTGCAAACAAAAGCAACAATTGAACTACTACTCCTGCAAATGAAACCCATTAAATTTTGGACTGCTCTGCTTCCCAATCTACCAAATACAAATAACACTTAAGAGAATTAGCAAATAACAATATTTCACTCCTGTTTAACTTCATAGCATGCTCAATATTTTACCAACATAGGGTTGGAAAATTGTAGATATTTCTCCTCTCGATAAGAGAGTGAACCAACATTGGAACTAAGAGCAAAGACCTACATCACGGCAGAAAAGGAGCAGAAAGAGCTCACCTATTACCACTTCGGTGTTCACCTATCAAAAACAAATCAGGATCAACAAGTATTCTGGAAACAATCCTCAAAAGATTAGAAGTATATGACATGGCTAAATCTACCAAGATCAACACAGACACTATGCAAGCAGAAATCATCACAATAAAAAATTAAGTCAAACAGATCAATAGTAGAATATCGGAGGCTGAAGACTGAATTAGTAATCTAGAAAACAGAAAATGAAACCAGGTGAAAGGACTCGCTAATCTTCTGGAAACATAACCATCTCTATAAAAAGAATTTTCTGATTTGGAACATTGTAGCAGGAAGGGCAACCTGTATATGGTTGGTCTGCCTGAAGGCCTAGCAGGCCAAGATAGCAATTTTTGTATAACTTTCGTAGAACCCTGAATTCCCCAAATAACCATTCTGCCTTCTGAAAAAGACTTTGAACTGGAAATGGCCCATTGTGTCCCATCTAGACACATTCCAAATAAAAAGTCATAGAGATCAATAGCCTGCAAACCTCTCATATTTCAGCATACTAAACTGATATTGAACTATTTGAGGAAAAATAACCATATACCTTGAAAAACATCTTTTCCATCAGGTAGACTATTTTAGCACTAAGATCCAGACTAAAAAGCAAGAAATGTAGGACCAGATGTACCAACATTAGGATTCACGATTTCCTAAATGCGATTCTCTCTGAATTGCAGTTAGGAAATCGGTATTCCTAATGTATAAAACACTTTTGAGGTTCATTAGCGATTCCTAGTGGGTTGCAAATAGACCTACCTCATGCATATTAAGAAGGTGGGCTGCAATTTGCGACCCATTGAGAATTGCAGCCATCACAGGGATGGTGGCCTGCTGAGGTCAGCAGACCACCATGCCTGTGATTGACTTTTTTTAATGCAATCTGTTTTCCTTAAAGGAAAACAGGATGCATTTGAAAAGAAATATTGAAACTTTGAAGAGTAGGCAGTGGTCCGTGAGACCAAAACCTCCTCTTAAAAATAGTTGTTTTCCATTCTCAAAGAGTAAGGGGTCCTCTGGGGACCCCTTCTCATTTGCAAATGGTTACCACCTTCTTCAAGGAGTCAGTAAAATTTGAATGTTTTATGAACGTATTTTAGTAGCTAAACATTCATACATCTCTTTCAGATTTGCTATTTCGATGAGACGCCCTAAACACACCACTTCCAAGTACAAAATCGCAAACACAAATTGTAATTCTGTAGCATGTTACCAAATCACAGTTCGTGTTTTGGACATATGTTCGCTAGACTTCACTGAAAAGGAAATCCTTGCTATCCTTTGGGACTACAAATCTGCCGCAGTTACCCCTTGTTTACCAGACGTGAGTACAGAACATGCCATCTGCTTGGTCACTTCAACCCCAATAGATCAGCTACCCTCTGGAACAGAAGTGTGGTTCAAAGCAACCTAGCGCCTGTACACCTGACTGCCCTGACTCCTGACTCTCCCCCTGACCCCTCTCTATCTG
This sequence comes from Triturus cristatus, assembly GCF_964204655.1. Taxonomy (NCBI): domain Eukaryota; kingdom Metazoa; phylum Chordata; class Amphibia; order Caudata; family Salamandridae; genus Triturus; species Triturus cristatus. Next base: position 319,497,285 of record NC_140588.1, read on the forward strand.
GCCTCTTAATCAACTGTCGATCGGCAGCTAAGCACGCCGCTGATATTGCTGATCTCATCCTGAACAAAAATCTCAACTTAGCAATTCTAACAGAATCATGGCTCAACGAATCCTCATCTCCATGCCTGGACCTCTTAGTCCCTCCCAACTACAACATTGTAAGACTGGACAGGCAATCTAGCAAGAAAGGAGGAGGCATCGCCTGCATATACCGCTCTGACTTTCTCGTCACGGAACTACTGGCGGAGACCACTGACTCCTGCGAATACCTCATCCTCTCCATTTGTAGCTACTCCACCCTACTATGCAATCGGCACATCTTTTACCATCCCCAGGCATGAACGACTCCTTCGTTGACCACCTTATGGAAATTATCACAGCTAAGATTTCCTCCAACGCTAAAGATATTTTCCTTGGTGATTTCAACCTGCACTGGAATGATCCCAAGGATCCCCATGTCAACGCCATCAATGACCTCATGGCCGATCAAGCCCTGACCCAAGCCTGTTCACTCCCAACTCATTCGAAAGGGGCCACCCTCGACTGGATCATCTCTAAGGAATAAACAGTCAAGCTAATCTCTATAGACCCATGTGACTGGTCTGACCACCACGCCATCGCCTTCCTATTACCTGACACTCACAAGACAAGCGCACCGTAACCTGTGATTCCTAAACGCTGGGTCAGAGACACCAAGAACCTGGACCACAGGGAACTAGAAGCTTGTTGCAAATCAGACCTCCACCCCTCGCATATTACAACTGCCAGTGAACTCAATGATCATTACTCTGCGGCTATATCGGACATTCTGGATGACCTAGCCCCACTAAAGCTAAAAAGAACCCAAATCAAGAACAGAAACCCCTGGTTCACTGGATCCCTCAACAATGAGAGGCGATCCCTCTGGCAATCCGAAAGAATCTGGAGACAGCACCCCTCTGCCGCACACCTAAAACTCCTCCGCCAGGCCTGAAATGCTCACAACAGAAACATCCTCCAATCAAAAAAAGAATTCTTCAAATCTGAACTGGGAAACAACAGGAACAGACACCGCAAGCTCTTCGAATTGGTCAAACACCAATCTAATAAAATTGCCAAAACACTAAAAGAAACCCCCAAGTCTCTAATATCATCTGAGGAATTCGCCTCTTTTTTCACTGACAAAATCACAGCCTTAGAAAACGAATTTAGCTCTGCCACAAACTTGCAACCCCCTCCTGAACTGCATGCCCCTTCCGTGCTGACCCCACAGGCCTCACCTAAAAATCAAGCAAAGAGGACCGACTTCAACTTCTATGACAAAGACTCTGTCTCGAAAATCCTATCTACCTTAAACTCGAACAACCATTTTAATGACCTGCTCCCCTCCAACTGCCTAGCTGCCGTCGCCCAATCCATTATTCCTAGCTGGAGTGCAATCATTAATGCCTCTCTCTGGCAGGGATCGATTCCTGATGCTCTGAAAGCTGGCCAAGTCCTCCCTGTTTTGAAAAAAACGTCGCTGGATCCAGCTTCCCCTGACAACTTCAGACCTATCTCCAACATCCCTCTCTTAGCTAAGGTGTTGGAGAAATGTGTGCAACAGCAGCTAAGTCAACACATCAACAACTTTCACCTGCTAGATGACTTCCAATCTGGATTCAGACCTGGGCACAGCACTGAAACCACCATGCTCCACATCGTTGATGATGAACTCCAAGCCCTTGACCAAGGCACAACCTGTCCCCTAATCCTCCTAAACCTATCCTCGGCGTTCGACACGGTCAACCATGAAAAACTACTCGAACGTCTCAACTTCAGGATGGGACTGGATAGCCCTGTTCTAGAATGGTTTAGGTCCTTCCTCCATAACCGTTCACAGAGATTCCTAATTAACGGCAACCTGTCTGCTCCCTCTCCGGTCAAGGTTGGAGTCCCTCAAGGATCAACCCTGTCCTCCACCCTCTTCAACCTTTAGCTAGAACCACTTGCTGAAGTACTACGCACAGTGAATATCTCCTTCCATATGCATGCTGACGACACTCAGATCTACATCAAAACCTTATCTCTGGAGGAGATCCTCTTCCTGAACGAGACCCTGAAACTGACTGTCCAATGGCTCACCTCCAATCAACTCAAACTCAACATGAAGAAAACTGAATTTTTCTTAATTTCCCCTCCAAGAACCAACCCTGAGATTCAGATATGGACTAAGGCTATCACAGCCTTAAATTATCACCGACCATCGTGGACTTGGCCAAATCTCTGGGAATAACCCTCGACTGCAACCTGAACATGCAAGACCACATCAACTCGATGGACAAATTAGCCAGATTCCACCTGAGCTATCTTTGGAAATTGAAACCCTTCTTTGACGCTCCCGCCCTTAAAATGGCAGTCCAAGCACTAGTCATCTCCAGACTGGAAAATGTCTGTTCTACCCTCTCGAGTTTACCCAAGATCTCCCTGGCAATCTTAAAAGCCTGCCTCAACGCGGCTGCTAGACTTCTTACCGGCACAAGGAAATTCGACCAGAATACAGCTTAAACTGGCATGCATCACACACAAGGCCTTATACTCTAACTCCCCTGCATATCTCGCACAAAAACTTGTGGTATCCGGAGGAATCAGAAACTCCCGGTCCGCCAGAGACCTCTTGCTCCAACCTGCACGCTTTCGGAAAAAAAAAAGTATACTCGGGTCTTCTCTAGGGCTGCACCAAGAATATGGAACTCACTCCCGCCCGCCATCAGAAGAACTCCTTCTCTAGCACGCTTCAAAAAGGATGCCAAAACCTTTCTTATGGGTAAATTCCTCGCTTAAAATTTTGCCTTCACCCACCTCAGAGACCCTGATTTACTTCCGACTACTGCCTCATCTCGGATTATCTAGTCACCCCACCAAGAAACCTGGGGCCTTGTCTTGAGTAATTGTAAATTTAAACTGTACATTAACCCTGGGCGCGACACTACGCTTCGCCCACGTAGTGTACGTAGCGCTGCCTGCTTCGCAGTTTTCGAAGAAGGCAAAGCAGGCAGCACCTACGCACATGCGAGGGCGAAGCGTAGCTGCCTGCCGCCCACCACCCGCCTCCCGCCCGCCCTACTTTTAAAAGATAACATACATTTATGATAAAGTAAATTAAAAGGCACTTACCTGAAGCGCGGCGTCTCCGGGGCTCCCTCTTCCTGGTTTACAACTTTTCTGACAAATGCGCATGCGCGGACGCCCGCGCATGTGCATTTCTCGCAAGAAATGCGCATGCACGGGCGTCCGCGCATGCGCATTTGTCAGAAAAGTTGAAAACCAGGAAGAGGGAGCCCCGGAGACGCCGCGCTTCAGGTAAGTGCCTTTTAATTTGCTTTATTATAAATTTATGTTATCTTTTAAAAGGAGGGTGGGCGGGAGGCGGGTGGCGCGTAGTGGGGCTACGCGAAGCACGTAGTGTGCATAGATTCGGGCACACTATGTGCTGCTTCACGTAGCCCCACTACGCCCACTACGCCCACTACGCCCACCCTTACTGTACATAGGTGTCTTGCTATCCCTTTTGTACCCAGCACCCCGTCCCCTCCTAATCTATTGTATATGCCTGTGATTCATAGCACTTTGTACACTTCCATGATTCCTGTAAAGCGCTCTGATACCCTTACGGGTCAAGTTTGCGCTCTATAAAACACAAAAATAAATAAATATGTAAATGCATCTTTGCGGTCATGGCCCGATCGGCAATTTCTGACTGCAAAAATGCTTCATACATGTGGCTCTTAGAGTTTTCTTTAACAGCTCATTGAAGATTCTAAATCACACCAAAAAACTCCAAAAATGTGTTCTTGACTGCTAAAGTATTGAAAAAATTCCTTGACGAATTTGATGAATCTGAAATTGAAATTTTTAGTGTACCTTCGACTAATGATCCTAATACAGGTATCAATGTACCCTGAACAGTTGCAATAGAAATCCTACTTCTTTGGATGTCTCACCAATAGAAGATCTCTCATATTTAATATATTTTGAAAAGAAAATATAATGTTTAATGCTTTATTTGAAATCAACAACAGGATATAACACTAATACAAGTCTCTTTTTTTCTCATTCATAATTCGTCCTATAACAATAAATATTCTTCAGATAAACCAAAATGATAATGTGACTAAATAAATCTTGCTTTATTATTTTATGGGTAACCAAAATTATAAAGACTTATGGCCTGATTGCTATTTTGGCGGTCCTGGGGAGGGGCACCATGCCGCCGCTCTGCTCCAGGACCAAAAAAGACATCCGCACACCACCTGCCGGATTATGAGTTAAAATCAGGTGGACAGCTCATAGGAGAGTCTTAGAAAAGCAGCACCATGGGCCAGCCACAGCATGTTCCAGTATGGCATGGACTGTAAAGTCCATGCTGTCCTGGAACTGGGGGTGCAGAAAGACAGGGGGCACACCATGTGCCCCCATGTATGGATCACCATGCTCAGGGGCAAGAGGGGGCCCTGTAGGGCCTCTCTTCCTCACCGCCAGCATTAACATGGATGCAGAATCTCCATGACACCATTGACAGTGTGGTAAGTCGTAATATGCTTGGCGGTGTCTCTGGGCACTACTAAGCATATTGCGGCCTTCAGACCACTGCAGGACAACCAGGGTACGCGGTTCACTGGCGGTCGAGGCAATCTTGTGGCGGTCCAACCACAACAGTTGTAAAACTGCAGGCGGTCCCACAGTGCGGCAGTTGACGGACTGAGTCCGCAACTACAGTGGTCCTATGGAGCACCATAGTCACAATTAGGCCCCTAGAGGGATCAAGTATATTTGTTATAATGCTTGGGGTGCAGTTAACATTTATAAATCAGTTGAACTGAGTTACAAGAGTCTCCACTACAGTTTGTTCATTTGAATTATGCAAAATTGATTTTCTAACCTCCGCCACGACTCTTTATATAATATCTGAGGATATTTAGTTTATATGATGTCAGATGTTACAAATCTTATTTCATTCCTTTTCTCCATCAGTAGGAACATCTTGTTCTCTTTCCCACGTTTCCAGTCAAGATAGTGGGGGCGGGTGGGGGTGGAGAAGAGTGCTGTGGGTTTGTTTAAATTCCTTTTTTTTTTTATTAGTACACAGTGGTTTAACATTCAGATACCAAACTGCTCTGAAAAGACTGAACTAATGTAGCTAATTTAGTCTTCCTTCTTCTGTTTCACCAATCTTTAATTCTCCTCACTTATGAGTATGCATGCTCTTCCAACACCAAGATCCTTACATAACAGATCTAATGATATGTCAGGTAAACATTATTGAAGGTATCATATATTCATGGTCATTAGGTATAATAACCTTCTGAAAAAAGTACAGATCATAGTAATTAAATTGAAGAATGACTCCAACTAAAAATAACTTAAGCACCATTTCACTCAATTACACCACCCCGTCAAGAGACCTATATAAATTAAAAGTGAACCTTATCTTCCTTCAAGAAAGCACAATTGGAGAAAAGAGGCCACAGCCTTTGTGAACAAGTGGATAAGTGAGGTAGTCTAAAGCAAAGGATAGGCTGAAACTCTCTAGCTTCAAAGGGCCCTTATATCTCCCCTCTTTCACACCCAAAAGTCTAAACAACAACTACAAAGGATCCCTTCAATGTCCAGGGAGAGACATACACTTTACATGTGGTCTTTGGGTTCTAGCCAACCCTCCATTTTAGGTTCCACTTTGATATAGCAAATGCAAAATGTATTAAAGCGACTATGGTTACATATATCACATATGCTTCATACAGCCATCTTATATATTCTCAGAAAGACGCACACATAAAACATCCATTGATGAGTGCATGACGTGGTTTTAGGGGACTAGCAGACCAATATACAAGAATATAGGCGAGGGTAGTAGGTGACACTCACAGGCACAAGCAGATAAGAGGCCTACCTTGCCAATATAAAGAGTATTGATGCCACCACTGTCCAGCAAGCTGCAATTGTCACTCTCAGTACAAGTAGACCTCCAGATCATGGAGCCCCACTCTGGGACTGAATCTGTTCCATAAAAATACCTCATGCATACCACACTTGATTGCCATGTGTGCTGAGGTAGAGATAAAAATGTTTCAACATACTATGAAGTGCTCCAGACAAAAGAGCATGATCTCCAAAGACATGAAGGAGCCCTTTTTCTGTTCCGAGACTTAGTAGGGCGTAAATGTTCCCAAGCCATGTCAGAAAGTGCTGTGATTCCTTCAAAGGTGAGGCCTGCTGTAAGAGGAGCCAATGTGTCCTACTTTTTCGAAAGTGGGAATGGTGGCCACGTAGACAAATCATTGTTTGGTGTAGGTGCCACTACCAATGTCATGTTAGTTTTCACTTTAAGAACCCATGTTAAGGTCACTGCACATTGAGCACAAGACAAGAAATGATATGACTAAATAATCTCTGTAGCAAAAGGAAGTCATGATCATTCCAAAGGATATATCTCAGCCTCTTAAACAAACATAAACAATCCCATATCCAACATCTTCACTGAAATCACTGTCCTCTCACACAGAACCTTTTACATCAGTTGTCTAGATACCGTGAAAGGCTCCTAGATATGGTATCAAATGTCTTCAGTCATGCAGTCATGCAGGTTTGGTCCTACTGATAGAAATGTTGGTCCAAAAAGATTACATGTAAGGCATGAATTTGACATACCACACCTTCAGTCTGATGTTGTGCACTTCCAGGTGGGGCAAGCTTGTAACTCATGTGTTAGACCTGGCATCCTTGACGTGTTTTCCCCTAACTTTATACCTTCAAACCTCCTCCTTCGTACCTCCTGTTTTTACTGATTTTGTTTTTGCTAGCTTTAGGACTCTGCCACTGCAGAGCCTATGGTGCAGGTTAAACTACCAGTTTGACCTGGCAAAGTAAACCTTTTACAAAGCCTAGTCCTTCCTTTTTGATACATATGTCCCCCGAGGGTAGGCCCTAGACAGCCCAGAGGACAGGGTGTAATGTATTCAAAAAGCAATACATGCACTTTGAGTTTTACATGTCCTGGTGGTGAAAACTCTTACGTTAATTTTTCATTACTGCACGGACTATCCCTCCCATAGGATAACATTGAAGTTACCTTATTACATTTTGTATGTGTCATTTCCAAATCGAAAAAGCAAACCAGTTCATGTTTGGTGTCTCTGGAATCAAAATTTTAAATATGATGAAATTGGATTTTAAATTGTCATTATGAAAATGGCACTTTTGGAAAGTATTTCTTCTAGACAGCCACACACTATTGGTAGCTTATGTGTGACTGAATGGGCCATCACTGGCAGGATGGGCAAGAGGAGGTGAACCCAGCCCCACTCACACTTGAATAGGCTGTGTTCTGTCTCTACACAAAGGGCTGCATACCCCCTGTAGTTAGCCTGGAGCCAGGGCCAGGAAGGCAGGGCGTCTGTGCACTTTCAAAGGCATGCCTCTATAAGCTTCTCCCCACTTCAGAGGCACAACTGTGTGTAAAAGAAAGACCTCAGACACCAACTCTTCAGTAAACTTCTGAACTTGTGGATGCTCTGCCAGGGAGAAGGACTGCTGTGCTGCTAAATGGACTGCCACACTGCTGTACTACTGCTCTAAAGGAACTGCTGCTGTGTTGAATTGACCTGCTGCCTGTTGCCCTCTTGCCTAGGGAGGAAGATGTAGATCTGAAACCTCATCTTGAACCCAGGACAAGGGGTGGACGGTAAACTCTGTTCCGCCAGCAGAGTAAGTGGTGTTTTGCCCTACTCCAGCAAAAACTCCAGAGTGATGGAGTTTTTCTTGCATGCGGCTTGCCAACATTAGGTTGTCGAGCAAGAAATAACGAGCGCTAGAAAACCTCCCAGCAAAATTTCTCAACATGGGTGGTTTCGGCAGGTTGCTGCCCATATTGAGAAAGCTGCCACTTGCATTGCGAAAGCTGCCGCTCGAGTGGAAAAACTACATGAGCAGCAGCGCCCTCTGACACGCCATGAGGTGCCATTTGTGCTGATTTTACAGCGCTGGCCAAGCTTCCGGCACAAAAAATGAGTGCGAGGAGCACGACGGACCAGAGCAGAATTCTGCCGCTCTTGGAACTTCACGGATCCTCGTGGCGTTTTTATGTAACTCCACGAAATTCAGCAGAGCAAAACTACACAAGTTCTTCCCATCCACAACCAGGACCCCAGAGTGACTCAAATTGCTAGTTTGCTGGCCTCCTGATCTGAGCCTCAGGGAGAAAAAAAGCACCGCAGACAGCTCTTGGACTCAGCTGCAGCAGGATCTGGAGGCAAAAGTGGTGTCTCTTAGGTCCTGGACCCTTAGTGTGGCTCACAGGCTCCTAAAATCAAGCTTTTGGGCTTGTCACAATCTTGTATGGGCCTGTTCACACCCAGACCACACTACTTGCACCGAAAACCCACCACTGCCAGCCCATCACGTCGCACAGCAAGCATCGATCGCCTGTGGAGGATTGCCAACACCAAGCACCAGCCCACCCCTCCGTGATGCCTTGCCTGCTCTTTGCGCCATGCCAATCACCACCGAGCATCCTCTCCTTGCTCCCCACGACCCTCTCTGAAGCAAATGGGACTCTTGGCACAAAACTGGAGAAGGTTAACCTTCAGCAGGACTAATCTGGGGCTGTATCTGACCTGCGCTCCATCACGGTTGGCTTGAACTTTTGAATTTAACCCAGTCCAGAGTAACCAGATACCCACAGTTGGTGGTTTATGCTTTTAGGAGCAATTGTTCACTTTATTCTTTAAAAAGCCATAACTCAATTTCTACTATTTGGATTTTTGTTGTTTTGGTCCTGTTGTGTTTATTACAGTTTGCTTTAACTTTCTAATTTGGTGTGGAATTCTTTTGTGTGGTGTTTTCACAGTTTTACTGTTTGAAGTGTTGCACAAATACTTTGCACTTTGCCTCTATGTTAAACCTAACTTCTATGTGCCAAACTACTACTGGGTCGAGCACAGGTTAATTTGGGATTTGCTTGTACCTTACCCTGACAAGAATTGTGGTTGCTGTTTCACCAGGGATCACACCTCAGTCAATCAGTAACCCAGTTTCTCTCATCATGTCTTGGCTGTACTCCATGACAATAATTAGAAGCTGATTTAGAGTTGGCTGGAAATTCCAACCTACTTTCTTTAGCTTCTCCACGATGTCTAAAAATAGTGCATGAAATAGCTCCTCCATTCACAAAATTATTGTTCAATATCTCATTCCTCAAGATGCACTGCTAAGCGTAAAGCAATTTTCACAGACTCACAACCGTTCAAATATATAAATATATGATTAACCAATGGATGGCTAAAGTTTGTATGAGTTTTCTCCAGTTGTAGAATTTGAAGCATCAAAAATAAATATCATTTTTTATCTATTTGCTTAACCTGCTGAATAAGAATGTTTTGGATTCTAAAGCTGCTTTGCCCAGCAATGTATCTGCCAGCGATAACACATATTGTGAGTTACGATAGCACTCTTCTTTATTTCGGATGGATCCCCTATCACACCTTGTATGGTGCACAGGTCAAAAATGAACATGTCCATACCCATCGATACTTGACTGCAATTTTATCACTGTACCAGAAAATTTAGAGGTATTTTCACCAGAATGGGGAATAACCACGTAGACCTAAACTTACTGGGTCCAAATCTGAATGGTTATTCCTGATGACGATTCTTTGGACAGTTCTGCCCCATGTACAGCTGGATGGGCAGGCTGACAGAAGCGGGGACGAGCTCTGGGCTGCTCAGGGTGAGCATTGTTGACAGTCCCATGTCCTGTAAGAAGGTAACGGCTCCACTTGTGCACAGGAGCCCTCTACAGACCCACATTCAATTTTACTGTCTGGTGTTTGTCACTCACAAAATCATGCTAATTTTTTTTGTGCCCGGTAACCCTGGTGCAGGAGCAATTGTCCAGATGTGATCAGCCAGAGCAGCATCGTTTAAAGAGATATTGCTAAAGTTGACTTCTTATCGACCACCATGTCATTCTCACTGAGGTGAAATAGAAACTTGATCAATTGATATGTGATTGCTGACTTTAATGAGGCTTATCCAAGTTTCTGGCTGTGAATCTGTCTGGTAGATATAGTCAGACTAAGGGCCTGATTATGAGTTTGGCTGATGGGACTGCTCCGTCACAAACATGACGGATATCGGCCGCCAAATTACAATTCCATGATATCCTATGGAACTTGTAATTTGGCGGATGGGATGTCCGTCAAGTTTGTGACCGAGTATCCCATCCACCAAACTCGTAACAAGGCCCTAAGTGGCAACCGAAATGCAGCACTTTGGTATTCCCACACTGATCGGATTAGACAAATATTTGGAGGTCACATTCAGCCCCCATGCACACCACTCAATGCCAGGCCTTACCTGAGAGAATAGAACCTGATGTCCAGATGTGGGCGTGGCAGAGCTCTTGACAGCTGAAAAGAGACTGCACTGACATCTATCATCAGTAGCGTTGAAGCTGCAGTGCTCTCTCCATTACTGAGTATAATCTACTTGTCACATTTATTCTGGACATTTAACTATATAAACAATTAAATTGATATCCTATTCATGGTTGGTCATGTTTCTAATTTAATAACGTGTTAGTGGTGTTATTTTATTCATTGTACATATATTTAGAATATTTTAGCATGTCACTAATGTCAGAAAATGAATAAGAAATTCATGATTTTTCACAATAGGCATCGTGTTCTGCTCTATCGACGAGTATAGTCATATATCTATCCCAAGAAAAACTGTTTTCTCTCAAGGGGGCGCTTCAAATCTCAAGGGGGGGCGTGATACTTAACCAACTCCTGGGGTCACGGTCTCACCATCAATAAATACTTCATATTTTGATTAAAGGACACTAACTTTTTGTTCAACCTCACTCATTCATGGCAGTATATTTCAATAAAAAAAAAGTCTGGGTAGTAAGAAATGGCGAAAATAAAGGTGTATCATCCGCTGGTTTAATACCACGACCATGATGTAACACTGCTTAAATGTTGTCAATTGAACCCAATAATTCAATGGTATATTTTGAAAATAGCAACATGGAGGACAGTGGGGATATGTAATGTAATATGTAAATAATCTTGTTCTCCATCCAAACGGTTCTAATGCCCTTGGGCGAAGTTCGCGTTTTATAAAAAGTATAAAAAAACACTCTCAGAAAACTATTGACCAGTGAGATGGAGGCCTCACCTCGGCCCATCTAATGTCACTCCCAGGTCAATACGACCTAGCAGTGCCCTTCCCTTTGAATAACACCGCTTCATTAAAGCTGGTGAGACAGCTTGCAACCTAAATCTATAAATACAGATAATTGTCATCTCTAAAATACAAGAGACCCTGACATGCATGATGACTATAGACCTCTGGGGAGTAACATAAGTTTAATATGAAGAGCGGAAGAAGCTGCAAGGATTTAGCCTGAATTTTCTTTAAGATATGTGCGTCCTTCACATGCGGACACACGTAAGACGACATTTCTGAAGAGAACAATGTACAGCGTTTTCATGAGGAAGGAGTCGAGAAGTCATATGGTCCAGGCAGCGACTATCCCTGAACTGCTCTTGTTTCGTAACACGTGCACCCTTGTGCATCATCTCTTATTATTAACCAGGTTTGTGCATGCATAGCTATCTGTTGATGAACTCGATGATGCTAGGCTTATTGTCTATGAGAATGCTTTTCCACAGAATGGAGATGTGAAATTGAATGCGAAGGCCACATCAACAAAGCGATGTTTCGATTGAAGATGTCTTCGTTCAATGTGTGTTGGACGACCCTGAAACTAATGTCCAATTCTAGAAACCCTTTCTCTGGCAAGCTCTACAAATAATTCTGTTACTGCTAACATTGTGTGCACGCACCGTGTATTCATACTGAATGACGTTTTTATATATGTTGTTTAATTTGTGTTCTATTTTCCCTAGTTCCTAGCACAATAGACACAGAAAAGCAGTTTGCTTTCCAGATCCCAGGGGGCATATTTATAGTGCAGCAACGGAGTGCGGTGTTAGCCTTCCCGGCTTAACGCCGCACTCTGGCGCTTAACTTAGCAGCCTAGCGCCAACGCAGGCACCCTTGCACCATAGTTCAAGGGTGTCTGTGTTGAGGGGAAGATTGTTTATATGCAGCCTGCACATAAACAATCTTTAAATGACGTTTTGTAACTTCTATTTGTGCTGCTTGGGACAGTTTGCTGTAATGAAACATGCCCCTACCAGACCTCTTCAAGTAAGGTATTACTGGATATAGCTCCTTATGAAGTGATAAATGGCCAGGAGAAGGTATTTTACACCTCAGAAGTTACAAACAGTACAGTGCATTCAGTACATTACTGATGGCAGCTTAGTTGATTTCGAAATTTCCACAATAGTTATCTATATTGCAATATAAATCAAACATTTTTCCACATCTCGATATAGTCATGTCCACCTGCAGTATCTTCTACACCAATGTGCAGAGCACATAAAGCAATATTGCCTACCGCCCAGTGCCCGCCCATTCTCTCCTTGTCCTGATTCACCAGTCCCAACATCTCCCATTGTATGTATGTGCATGACTCTCAGGTAGTAGTAGGAGTGGGTGCAATAATATCTGATATGGGTATATTCACCTGTCTATGTGTTCACCTGTGGCTTGTGTAGGGAAATAAGTTCAAAGAGAGGGCCATATGTCTTTTGGCAAGGAGGATTTTGGGAGCATCAATGTGTAGGTTTCTATTCGATTGTTGCAGACTGTTAAGTCTTTTATCGAGTGCGTCCCCTTAGGAGTGTTGCCGCTTCCCCACAACATTGCAACCCAACACTAGGCCAAGAGCAAAGCCATTGATGAAAAACATCTGACCCCTTTGAGTGTGTCTTTGACATATCCCAATAGCATCTCAAGAGGATGGGGTTGTAGGTGAGCCAGCAGGGTGAGAACCTCCATCCCAGTAAGACTGAATAAATGGGCACTCGCATGCCACATGGCAGAAGCTTTAATGCTCCAGACTATGATGCATACATTTATGAAGACGGGATGGGTCTATACAATGCTGGCAAGCTGGTGTACTAAAGGCCCTATGCTGATATTTGAAGTGCAAACGTTTGTGGAGATAATTTTGAGATATACTACCATTATGAACACAGCAATATTGACACGGCAAATCAGTTAGAGGTAAGGCTAGGCCATTATCACATGCTCGTCTAGCTGGTATGGTCCTAATCGCCGGATATTGAGACACACTGGTGTATAATCGAGATATCCATGTTGTCATATTAGAGGACATTATTGAGGATTTTTTCCAGAACTATGTTGCGTAGTCTTGCAACTATAAATATATCCAAGGATGTAGGGCTGCCATGAACCTGGACTCTTTGCAGCATAAGGAACTTCCCAACCACATTTAGGTGACCTAGCTCAAATAGGGCCACCTTGTGCAGGGTTGCCTCCACAGTACTTTTTCAGGTAATCTGGCAACAAGAGGATTTTGGAAGGGGGCTCATCGTAGAGTACAAGAAGGGGGCTCCCCCTATCCAACCAGCGCTACTCGAGGTAGACTCTATCTACACCAATATACACCAAGATAAATCAGGATCCCTGGATGGGGCACTCAGGCCAAAACACATTTTAAAATGTCAGGAGAGTATTACACCGGTTTACCTGGAACTAGCTAATCTTTCTCTAAGTAATACAATGGTTCCAATGTTTTGGAAACATGTGAGTCAATCATTCCTTCCTTTAAAAAGCCCTTATTAGATACCGCCCAGCCAAAATACTACTGCCCCATTTCCCTATTACCTTTCCTATCGAAGGTTGTGGAGGAGCCCTTGAGTGGGTGGCAGAGACCACTGGGAACCTTCTTCTTTACCAGCTTGCCAAGGACCTGAGCATGCTGCTGGCTGCCATTACCAGAGTCTCACAGGTGCATTGCAGGGGCCTTCCTGGGCCTGAAGTTGAGGTGGGGTGTAGATCAGATTTGCATGCTCTCTGTTTGTTTTGTGACTGGATTGAAGTGGTTTGCCTTGGGCACTATACTTCGTTTTTAAGATTGAGGTTAATGCGATGCTATAATATTTTTGCTTGTTTAACTGAACTTTGTGGGATGACTCATATTAGGCATCTCACATGTTTTTTAACCAAAACAAGTTAGATATGATATTTCTCTACCTTTAGTATATATTTCGATTGATCATTTTGCCTGGCCTCATTTTTGGGCAGCATGTGGGGCTCATGCAGTATTATCATTGTCAATTGCTGAATTTACTGGTCATTCTTCTTTGTTTGTTTATTACTCACTCTGTTTCCTTTTTTGACTGTATATTGCATAGCCTACAAAGATTCTCTAGGTGACCCAGCTTTGCTCAAGGCATCTTGTGGTAGGAGCGTTCCTTTCTCTAGTACATGTACTCAGTGAGATGTGATGAATTGTATCTAATCTTCATCAATTCCCGGGGTGGGCCCAAGTACAGTAGGAGATTGGGGGTTTCTAAAGGTATCAGCCACATTTTTATGGTCATTTTCCAGTGTTGTGACCCTTCTGAGTTGCCATATCCCCAAAGAAGGTGAAGTACATGTCTGATATTGCATTGATCATGGGGCGATTAGAAGCCATGGACCAATTATTGGCTTTATTGCTACCTGTAATGTTTCCTATGGCACAGAAGGAAACTCCCCTGCAGGCCAATCCTAGGAATGACACCGACTCTAATATTGGGGTAGTTAATGTAGTGCATCCTAGATCGACTGGGATCCCTACACAAGTGGCAGTTCTACCTATCAGCATGTGCAGAAGGAGGGCAGCAATAGTTGGTCTCTAGTAACCTAGGAGATCTGTTAGTAAATAGCCTCAACAAGGTGTGCATTTGGCTGTCCCAGCTGAGCAATCAAAGTGAGAAAGCTTTGGCAGCTTGCAGTAATCTGGCAGCAGGTGCTCATCCAAGCAGTCAGGAGGGGAAGATGGCCCACAGTGGTAGGAGACACACAACCATTGGCAGTGGCAACAACAGGTGCAGCTGCTTCAGTCCCCCTTGCAACCCCCGGTGTGAGATGCAGCTACCACCATCATGGCATCCATGTCTGGGAACAAAGGTGAGGACACTGTTCAATCTAGTGGGCCTGATCAGGGTCCCCCAGGCCCCCCAGGGACCGGCTATGATTACATTTATCAGATGAGTTGAGGAAGAAAATAAAGAAGGGTTCTTACATAGATTTTTTTAAGCTCACTGTGGTTAGAAACCCAGAGGAGGATAACAAGGAAGCCAAGGACTGTGTATATGTTGACGAAACCAAAAGTGGATTAAAGAGTTTACCATCTATCAGTCAGTGCTTCTTGAGAAATACTCTGATTTTGGCCCACAGACTGATTCCTATGGGCGCTTACAAAGAGTTTGGTGGGTCTTGTTGGAAAGAGTATGATAAAGTATTTAGGATGAAGAAGGCCACAACCCCAGGAAGGTTTTGGGATCAAACAGAAATCAACACATGGTTACACTGCATGATGTTGAAGATGCCTGAAGGCAGTGGTCCTGTTGGTTTTCAACCAGAGATGAGATGAAAAAAGGGGCCTGTTGGGCATTAAATAATAAAACATGGGTCATATAAATACAAGCACATTTGCTCCTTTTGTGAAACAAAAGGGCATCCCAAAGTTATATTCTTTAACACATCCAAAAGCAAAGGTGTTCAAAAGTGAGAGAATGTTACGGTCACCTTTTGTCCTTCCCTCCCTTGTGCCATTACTTGCACCGAACCTATGGCTCAAATGTATGCTCATAGCGTGCAGCACTCCAGCTATCCTTGGCTTTTCTCAATGAGTTTAGATACCCGCGCCAGGTTTGTAGGGACCCACATATTGCCAAAGTCAGCACTCCACAGTTTTGAGCAGGGAAGTGGCTAGCAAAAAGATTGATAAAGAGCTAGAATTGGAAAGGGTGGCTGGGCCATTTTCATGCCCCCTGTTACTTGAGTTTGTATGACCCCATTGGTTTGGTCCCATGGAAAGAGAGAGGTAAATGTAGACTGATTCACTACCTCCCTGTCCCAGTGAGACTTCAGTGAATGATGCCATTGAATCATCCATATGCTCTGTGAGGCGTGCATCCTTGAATTACTTTTTGGTATTTTTGAATCAGTTCAGTCCAGGGGCCCTCATGTGAAAGGCAGATAACAGGTCGTCCTTCCAGCTGCTCCTGGTCCATATGTATGAATACCATCTGCTTGGGTTCCAGTTTCAAGGTAATTTCTATTCTGACAAATGTATGCCCATGGGATCTTCAGTCTACTGTGTATACTTGTAGTAGTTTATCACCTTTTTGGAATGAATTTTCTCACAGTTATAAGGGTCTAATTTTACCATTGATTATTGGGATGACTTTCTTTTGTTCGGTGCAGGAGGTGTGGATTCCTGCACCAAGTCTCAAGAGTTGCAGAATCCTTTAGCTCATGAGATGACAGCAGGGCTAGCCACTATCTTGGTATTCAATTACTTGATTTCGGTCATAACAACCATAGAAGTAGGTGACATCAAACATCAATAATCCTAGTTTGCAATTAAATTAAAAGAAAAAGAACACAAAAGTATGTTATTAAAAGGGATTAAACAGTTCAATATCTCTTAAATAGCAGCAACAGGTAACAACAGGATACATGAAAGCAGATCATATTCAAAATCAGCTAAAATGTATTAATATATAAGGTAGTATACAACAACTATCACAAGATTTTGTGCATTCACTTTCTCATTCCACGAATCGAGGGAAATATACAATTATTGCCAGCATAGGAACACATCCCCTGGAACACTAATATAAGCACAAAACTATAGTGCAAAGTGTCTATTTAATTTTAGTATCATAAGAGATACATGTTCCTTAATATTCAAAGACAGACAAGTTTAAAAAAAATGCATAGTACTGAGCACCCAAGATTAGGGTTCCCCAAGGTTCATAATACTTTTGCAAGAGTATGCACAATGACCTAAAGCTGCAAGTCTTGAATAGTAAGACAACGTTAGATAACGTCTCAGGGTAGGATTTTCCATACAGCAGCAGCTCACAGTGAACACATCCATTTTTATATGCATAAAGCCACTTCACAATGTTTGACTTCTAAATTACAGCATAATGGAAGGATCCATCTTGTCCTCTGGGATTTGTACCTTTGGCAGATCAATAAAAATGCACCTCAGTTTCCACCGTATTAGGGCAAAATAAACAACCATCTGTACCTGTAACATCATGCTCCAACTTTGAGGAGGAGGACCTAAGTGCGATGTGGCAATTTGGAAACAGATATATATGGTCTTAGCTTAGGCAGGAGTAATTCTATCAAGGTAAAATTTAAAGTATGGGTACATTTGTGGCTTAGAAATTTATCAAATAGCCCTTCAAGACTCGTTTCCTTCCATATCTTCTGCAATACGACTTCCCAGTATATTTCCTTCATCCCAATGGCTGAATTTTTTTCCATCTTGTTTGGGGTCTCCCATATATCTAACTGGGCACATAAAGATTTCACAGCTCTCAACCACAGTGCGTTGCGAGATTTCTCTAGGAGAAATAATTCCTGTAAAAGCCTCGTTATAGGGAGCCAACTCCTGGGTTGTCCATTTTCCAGCACAGTAAGTCGGGATTTTTAGGGGTACAATAGGGTCATTACCCTTAAGTTTCAGGTTCCATTGTAATGGAATTGAAGGTGTTCTCACTAGGACATTTAGTATTGATCTAAAAAAAAAAAATCCACTATTTTCAATCATGAGGCATCCCGAGCCCCAGATTTATGCCCCATCGAGAGCTCCACTGACAGCCACCTCTCTGTATATCTCAAAAGTTAGAGAAACATCTACATTGACTAATGTCTTATGTTTCTTGACAATTGCAATAGCCCTGTGGGATAAAAGAGAATTACTTTTTGAAGTTGCATTTAATTTCTCCCTGTAGCTGATACCCATATAATCGAAGCTCCTAAGTTGCTCTAGCTTTGATCCATCCACCTTCAAGTTGTTTCAAAATGAGCGGTGTAGTTTTAAAGTCATGAGCTTTGATTTACCTGAATTAATCTCTAGGCCCCTGCATTTACTAAAATCCACAAAGTGGTTAAGGAGGTGCTGCAGGCCCGTCGGTGTGCAAGAAATTAACAGGGTATCGTCAGTGAAGAGCAAAACGGGGACATGAGCACCAGCTATCTTAGGAGCGTCATGCTGACAGTTGTTCAACACTTCCACCACTCAGTTCATAAACACATAAAGAGCGTGGGAGCTGGGACACATCCTTGTCTCACTCCCTGTTCAGTATGGATTTGAGGGACTAGGCCTTCTTGATTATTCCACCTCCCCTCGGCATACGTGTCTGTATGCAGCCTTACCAATAGATGAAGAAGGTCCTGGGGCAACCCCATCTGAAACAGTACTTTCCAGAGTGTATTTCTTGGTACCACTTCAAAAAGCAGCTACATACAGATGGTGCTTCTTAATGGTGGCATACTTCCAGGAGATGGTTATGAAGTGGAATATCTAGTCTATTATCTCAATGTTCTCACTGAACCCAACCTGTAGATGGGACAGGACCTTGTGCCCATCCATCCTCTCCTGCAGACAAGACAATTCTTGTCCACAGAAGAAATATGGATGTTGGAAATTCGTCTTATTGGCCTATAGTTAGCAAGGATAACTGTAGCCCACTTTATATGAATAGGAACGATTATGCCTCCTTGCCACAACTCCGGTATTTTCTCACCTTTTGATACAGCATTCATTCGCATATTTAGATACAGAATCCAAATGTCTGGCTCTGAGTGGAATAAGTCCACAGGTATACTGCCAGGACCAGGAGCTTTTGCTTTTTTCATATGAAAAAGAGCAGCTTTAGTTTCACCCAAAGTCAAGACTAATCGGTTGTTCCCTGAAGGGGGAGAATAAGAGGAAGTCAAATGGCGAGGCACCATAGAGACCACATCCATGATGGAATCTAAACACTCATTATTGATCCTGCTATAAGTGTACAACCCAATAGTCTACGGTGACAAGCACTTCAGTAGAGGCGTTAACATGCCCACTAACAACTACAACAGTTTTCCAGAAGGCTCTGTAGTCATGTCTCTGGAGGGCTTCTAACATTTGCACCCATTGTTCCTTCTTCCAGTCTTTTTTGGCCTTTAGCAAACTTGTTTTATACATCTTCCTAGCTAGTATTATGTCCCTTTTA
This sequence comes from Triturus cristatus, assembly GCF_964204655.1. Classification (NCBI taxonomy): domain Eukaryota; kingdom Metazoa; phylum Chordata; class Amphibia; order Caudata; family Salamandridae; genus Triturus; species Triturus cristatus. The sequence continues at coordinate 319,516,472 of NC_140588.1, forward strand.
AGCCCTTGTTTAATCATCTTTGTTTTGGTATACTTATGGATAGAAATTGATTTTGTTAAAGGTGAATGCTGACTCCTGGCAAATAACGTAGAGGCATTTGGGTCCTCTCTTCCATCTTGCCTGGGAGCACAAAAGATCACCTTACAGCAGTCCAACATTTAATCAGCCAGCTCATTTTTGAACTGTGCATAATACTGACGAGTCTCACATTCTCCCTCTTGATAATCCAAACCATGTCTGACCTGAAGGAGAAGCACCATAGATCTCTCCTTTTGGTGGATCCGAAGCAGGATATGGCTGCACTCTTAAGGTTCAACCACAAGTTCAGTTTACAGCATGTACCCCGAGTTTTGGTGCCATACTGGGGGGTGGGGAGGTAAGTGGTGTACCTACCCATGGCTCAGTCCTGGACAGATAATAAAATGTTTTGAGCTGTTTCCCATTTTGACTGGCTTGAATATTTAGACGGACCAAATCGGAAACCAATTTGTGAAATTTTTGGTGACATAACATGGTTTGATGGAGTGCATTAATTATCAGCACAAAGTTCAGGACAGGGTTCAGCTTGCTGATGGAACTGTTGTTGATTTGTCTCAAAGAATGTGACATGGTCCGAACAAGGCAGCCCTGGGGGGATTCAGCTCTGTCGTATATCCTAGATGGGGGAGATCTGGTTGTAACCATACTCATGCTAAGACAGACCAATTAGTAAGGGGTGAGCAAGCAATCTTGAGAAAAATGGAGGGGCTAGCAGGGTGTCCGGTGACGGCAGTGCATGATTACCTACAGATACATCTCCAGGGGGCAGCCACCTCCTTGCTTGTTAATGCACTGGTGTCCCACTAAAGAAATTCCAATTCACCTAGGTCATGTTCAGGGCCCTTCAGGCAACTGGGATCCAGGGCAATTTCAGCTTTCATTTCTTTATAATTGGGGCAGCTATTTCCGCGGTGGGAATAGGGCTTAGCCCAGAGGTAGTTAGGAGAAACAGCAGTTGGATACATGCTGTGTGCAGTTCAACATGATGTAAGAAGGCGTGCAGCAGAGGCAGGTCAACATTTTCATTGGGGGAGTTGATACGCAGGTGGGTTCTGCTGCTGGCATTCATTCTCCACATTGGTGGCAACGGTTTGGCAACCATGGGCAGAGGGACATTATTCAAGAACTTGTTGATAGAAATCTCTTAGCTGGCCAATAAATTCCCAGGCGTGGTTATCGCATGGTCTCACATTATCCTCAGGAGGGTGTGGAGGTTACGTAGGTCATCCAGAGGTCTCAATGAGTCTGTGAGGCACTCAAATAGCAGGATGGGATCCACTTTTCAGGTCAGGGAAATTAGATCTTCCCTGGTCGGTTGGTGAAGCATCCAGGTCTGTGGCAGAAGAGGAGTTGTGTTTGGCTACAAAACAGATGGACAACCTAAGCATCAGGAATAAATATGTGCAAATCCAAGAGGGAATTGGCCTTAAGTCAATATGCCAACCCGGGTCAGGGGTACACAGTCTCCAGAGAAGGGCTGGTGATGTCTGCTACAGTGAGTGTCCATAGTCATACATGACGTTGCCCTGGGGGATGTTACAGGGATGTGGGGGCTAGGTATATCCCAGCTCATACCCAAATTCGGGCAAGGGGATACCTTTTCGGGTGACTCGGCATTGTGATTTTTGGGGGGACCAGTTTCATGTTGGACCGATCCTCCTCTGTCCTGAGGGAGCACGTGGCTTCCCCTTGTAAGGACAATTAATGGAACGACCCACAAGGGTTTTTTTCCCTTTGTCTAGGATGACTGAAACAGGTGCTGCCATAGGGGATGAGACCTCAAACTGGTCAAACATGACTCTGACAATGTTTGAAGGAATCACAATGTATTAGTTGCCTGCAATGCTTTTGTTCGCAAATAATGTATATAGTTCCCTTCCTTGCTCTTTATTGGCTTGTTGTTAACATTTATCTTGTTATGTTGTGTTTAAGATGAATAATAAATAAGGCCTGAGGATGTCAGAATTTCTCTAATCCACAAATGGGATGGCATACTGGGTCATTTCTTTGATGAAAGTTACAATGCTGATATTCGATTTTCATGGGATATGACTGGTCTCAAGTTGGTCCTCCACCTGTTATCTGAGTGCAATATACAAATTTAGGGTTTCAAATACTTCCCAGTATCCACATTCAATGGGTAAGATGTGTGCTAAAGAAAAGAAAACAGGATGATAACAGAAAGTCTATTGTGCCATGTTCCCAACCCTATTAAGTTCAGAAGAGAGAAGATCGAGGGGAAATATCAAAACTGTTGTGCTTTGTTTTCATCCCTGTGATTGTGAGCTCAGCACTCTAGCACAGAATCTTCAGTGCATAAAAAAAGATTATTTGGAGGAAGAGAAGAATATGCACATTTACATGAGTGTGAAAGCAACCAAGTGAAGAAAGTCGGACAAAGGACATAACACGCAAGATGAAGAATATCTGATAGAGGGTATAGAGACGCAAGAAGACATTTTTGACTGTAGACAGAAAGTTTGTGTGCATATTGAATAATACTGAGTTTTTCACTTGTGTACATTTGTATACTTTATCGAGTACTTTTGAAAGGTTATTGATGGCGAGACCTAACAGCTGTACAAACAAAATCAAAATTGATCAAATTACATTTGGCAAATTTTGCAAATTACAGTTTAAGGTCATATCCGTACACCAAAATGCTATTGAACCAAATTCACATTTTTTTCCTTTCTGCATTAAGGAATTAATACTATTCTGTCATGACTAAATGTATAAATAATTGCATATTCTTTGGGACCTTTGGAGGTTACACGAGAACAAAGAATTCCTATTTTCAGAAATCAATGACTTTTTCATTAGTGCCCATAATAGCCTATTTATTGGCTGTTTATTTATAGAAGTCTGAAGAAGGAAGTAGAATGGGATTTTCTGTGCCTCATCGTAAAAGAGACAATACGGATGCGAGCCTTGATTTCCATTGTACACTGGTTACTTATCTTGTAATTGAATAGGTCTTAAAAATAGGTGCAATGTTCTACTTTCCACTGCTGTTAGAACATTTAATAAATAATGTAACCCATTTCTTCTCGAGAGTTTTGTTTCAAGTAAAGCTACACACGCCAGTAGCATTATTGTCTTATTTCATGAGAGGCTTGCGCTACCGTAGTGTCACTTTTTTTGAAGCTCTGGCAACGCAACCCTCTCAATCATATCTATGAGGCTTTACATGGACTCATAGATATGCGGTAAGACAAAGCAGCGCAAGTCGCTGCCTTGCCTTACTCTGTGTCAAGGAGGCGATCCATGGGCATTGCAGTGGGTTTTCCCTTGCAGCATCCATAGATTTTGATGATGCTCCAGATTTACTTAATCATATAAACCTGGGGCACTGCCAAAACCTTATGCCTCCCCAGAGCAGGCGTAATGATGAGAAATATTTTTATTTCTCCTAATTTTTTCCTCTTTCCATGCATGCTGCAGCATGGAGAAGAACGTCTCTCTGGATTGTTTTTGTGCAGGAAGTTGCCCCTTCCTGCACAAATCATTCCTGCCTGCAACAGAGGCACCCTTTGGTGCGAGGCAGAAAATTGTGCACCATTGCAGGGAAAAATACAGGAATGCACTGTAATTCATAAATACAGTGCATTCCTGCCATTTCACATTGGCATAAGGCTGAGAGAAGACTTGCGCTGCAGCCCTATGACAATTCCTCATAAATGAGGCCTTCAGTTCCCCGCACGTTACATTTAACATATCTTATTAGATTACTGTTGTTTTAAATGTTTTACATGTTTATGCATTTGAAATGTTAAACAGTTGGTCAATTTTTCGCAGATGCAGAGGAAAATCCTGCCTTATGCAGAATATTTTGTTTCTAAACGCTGCTTTTTCAAATCACACTTTAATCGAGCAAGTTTTGTTATTTCTCCAATTATTTGAGCTCTCATTCAGCTCATTCACTGGATTCTTTGTTGCATGAGTGAAGTCCTGAATTGTTCTACAGAACAAACTTTCCATTACAACAATATTTTGCTATTTTGCCAGTTGTATTAGATTGTGGAGATGCATAATCGTAGAACTCCTTAGGAGTGTTAAATGTCTGTTGTGGTCAAACCCTCCTAAATTATTCCACAAGGAGAGGTGGTGTTACATTCACTCAAGTTCTTATATCACTTTACCATGGTGTTCGTTAATATTATTTCATCTGCCCTGTCCCTTGGGAGCAATCAACGTATAGTAAAGTCAATATATTGATTTTGTCAGTTGCAAGGAGAGCTACGATGACATCTTGGGCACAGATCTGATATGAGCCCCTTCAACCTTTTTTTTTGTAAATAATAAGGTTTACTGTAACATTATGTTTTAATTTTTTTTTTTACAGAGAATATATCACTAATCTCTGACCAGTTGTTCTGACCTCTTAGTAAATCTGCACAGCAGTGGTATAATTCAAAATGGTGGGGCACCCTTGCATAATATGATAAGGGCCCCCTGAGACTCCAAAATCTCACACAACTATCAGTTGAAGAAAATAATGGGGGTCCCTGAGAGGTGGCAGCTCCCTTCACCACGGAGGCTGGAGAAGGGCGTATTTCACCCCTGTTGCACAGTAGTGTTACACTGCTGTTTTACTAAAACATCAAGGTGGAAATTTTGTGGAAATATCGTCTTATCATAATTTAGAAACATTTATCTCAGTAGGATCAAATATTGTTGTTTTGAATATAACATGTAAGAATACTATTTGTTAGTGTTGTCTTTAATAACAATGTTTAAAATGTGTGTAATATAGTTTTTCTATGTTTATGAAATATTGAATTTAAATTTATTGTATGTATTTTTTGTTTATAACCTCTACAAATTTTAGGAGCATTCTGTTGCTATTATACAGGGATCGGTGGTTAGTTTCTTAAATATGTTTTCTATTATAATTCTTCACTTTTATATTTAAAATTTTACATTTTATTACATATGTATTTATATTTTTGTGTTTATTAAACTTTGTAAATGTAGTATTTATAAAGTAGTGTTTATTTCTTTTATTTCAGAATTCAGGGTTGATATGGAAAATGGAGTGTTTTACAATAATATTTAGATGGTTTAATATTTTTAGAAATGTATTTTTCATATAACGTTATTTTCAATATATTTAAATGTATTATTATGTTTAATTCTTTTAATTAATATTTATTTATATTTTTACTCACAGGCTATAAACCGCTTTAGGTGCTCTGCCCTGTGGGGTGTCATGTGGTGCCGTGAGCGGTACATGGCAGAGGGCTGAAATGTGGCACTGAGCTGTTCAGACTTATTCCCAATAAAGAAGATATTGTGACAGTCCTGAGTGTGCATCTGTTATATCTAACAAGATTGTGTAAAAAGATGATTTATATTTTTACAAAATATATGCTTTTATTTTCAAATGAGTTACAATTTTTGTTTTAAAATGATAGAATTATTTAAAAAAAATAGCCTTTATGTGCATACAATTTAGTGTTTTTAAAAATATTTGGCGTATTTCAAATTTTTTCAAGTAAAAAGGTATTTATTAATTATTTATTAATGTTTATTTTCCATGCATTTAAATATTTGTATGTATTTGTTTATAAAAATAAAGGATAGTTGTTTTGTTGATATTTTTATTTTAAAATAATTTAAAAAGTCTGTTTCAATGTAATATATTTTATAATTTTATAATTTTCAAAATAAATATGCATTTTTATAAACCGTACTAAATCTTTTACCTTGTATCCTGGGGTGTGTGTAGCACTTGTTTTGGCATGTACAAATACGTTTTTTCAAGTACTCAGAAAGCATTATTTAGTGACTTAACATTTGGACCCATCTACAGGGTTGAACAAGAACTAAAAAGTATGTTTTGGGCTGGTCTGTATCCAAGGACACTGTGATCTGCGAAGCATTTCCCTCCCCACAGCACAGCATTTTAAGCTTCAGTGATTGGCTCACAGTCACCAGAGCAAGCTTGCCTTCTCCCCTCACACCTTGCACAGGCCCTTAAGTTTAAGTTTAAGTTTTATTGGTTGCTACATCTATGTTCTGATTGGTACTCAGAGCTAGGATTTGTATTGGACCTAGGACTTAGGGTTTGGGTTCTGATTGATAGATAGGGCTAGGTTTCTGATTTTTTTCTAGAACTAGGGTTTGTATTGAATCTGGTGCTTAGAGTTTGTGTTAAGGTTGGTTGACATGGCTGGGGTTATTATTAGTTCCTAGGGCTAGGGGTTGTATTGGACCTAGGCCTTATAGTTGGGCTCTGATTGGTTGACAGGGTTAGGGTTCTGATTGGTTCTTAGGACTAGGGTTTGCATGGGACCTAGGACTTTGGGTTTGGGTTCTGACTGGTTCTTAGAACTAGGGTTTTTATTGGACCTAGTGTTTAGGGTTTGGGTTGTGATTGGCTAAGAGGGCTAGGGCTGTGATTGGTTACTAGGTCTGGGCTCCCATTGGTTCTGAGCTTTAGAGCTAGGGTTTTAATTGGTTAGGGCTAGGGTTCCCATTGGCTCCAGGTCACCTGATCATTAGGACAATTTAATCTCAGGGCTCAGGGCATCTAGCCTGGGTGTCCAAGTAAAGTGCAACAAGTTAAGGGTGCTGCCTGTTTGAGCCTGTCAGGGCTAGGTCAAGCATAGGGCCAGAGATGCTGCCAGTTCTGTATTCTAGATCCACTTTACAAGAAAGAACAACAAATGCAGCCATGCACACAAACTCACAGCAAACATACAGCACTCTATACAAACTTAATTTGTTACTCTGCTCTCCACTCACACACCAGACCCTACCCATTACTAGAACACAACTCCCACATACCTTTATATCCCTACACCCACAAACACCTACACATCCAACTACTCTGTACAACAACACGACCAAGTACATTTTTTACTTACTTAGCAATAAAACACAAAACTCCCAAATATAAACTCACAAGCTCCCACACTTTTAACATAAATACCTTTGACTACCCTCTGACTAGCATTTCATGTGCCACCCCTTTGAACCCATGCTTCAACATCTATCATGCCATTTACCAACACAACAATCATTTTATTCTCACACACAACCAATGACTACACGCTATCAATACCCCCTCCATGAATAAGGCAACATCACCCCATTGCTCAGCCTGCAAATATCTTTCAAATCAAATATTCTCCCTCTCTCACAATACACAGAGCCTATACTCATACACAACCCCACTTCCTTTACCTTCAATATGCACAACTCACTCATTCTTCACATTAAAATCATGCACCTCAAATTACTAACACAATACAAGATGGTATTGACCATCAAAAACAAAACAAAGCATACATACAAACAAAATTTACCAACAAATACTCTCACTCATTTAAAACCTCACACCCATCCCGATATTCATACACACATCCACTCTTAGGAAAATACCAGTATATATAACAAACATTTAAGGCTTTCTAAAACTGCCCTCTCTATGCAGAAAATACACCAATCGCTGAATAGACAAACACACAATACCCACCCATGACTATCATCCATTGCTCAATTCAGAGCCATAAAACATGACACTAATGCCTCACCACCTCCCCTCTCACACACACCACCCACCTCAAACATACCCAAAAGAAAGCTACTCTGCAACAATCAACATAATCTTGTATCCCCTTATCTATCCCAAAACAAACCAACCATTCAGTCACAACTCCACAGCCCAACCCCTCCATTTCAAACACACTCACCACCACCTACACAACCAGCCCCCCAAAAGGTCTTCTAAGCCATTTGAAGGAAGACAATGTTAACAATAAATATCACTGCCTCTCTCCCCTGACAATTAACACCACCAACAATAGCACACCACCCATACCTTCAATAGGCAATACTCACCTTCCTTCAACACAAACTGTCTCTACCTCCAAAATAGAATCTTTACAATGCCTATTGATAAATGCTTGTTCCATTTAAAAAAACAAATAGGACATAATCAAACTAATGATAGATTCTCAGCCTGACTCACTTTTCATTATGGAACATGGCTTGAGAAGATTTGACACCAGTAGTACTTGAAGTTGTTCCCCCAGAATATAAAATCTTTGCACAAAATCGCATAGAAAAAGTGGAGCCAGCTTTGCCATCATACTTATAGAATCAACAAATCTCCCCACAGCTTAGTATGGTTCTTTGCAAGGTTGTGAGACTCTCCTTATCAGATGCAACCCTACGCCAACAATTTAATTTTACTTTCTCCTTCTCTACAGACCACCACCTGATAACGCAACATTCCCAGACCCATTCCTAGACACAATCTATAACCTTCTTACACTATACTCAAACCTGTGCATACTTGGTGATCTCAACATATGGTTATGCCACACCACACAACTATCCTCATTGGTCTAAACACACACATCCTACAGCTACTTGTTCCTAACCCCATACACGTTGATGGCCCCACATTCATTATCATTTTTGTCAACCCAAACCTAGTCTCACTCCAAAGAATCACTTAGAGCACTTCGTCATAGCCTTTCAACACGAGACACAAAAAAAACCACCTCAAATAAAACCATCCTACCCTCAACTATATACTGACCATGGAACATGATGAATTTTGAGGAATTAGAAGATCTGCTTACCTCCACACATGTCTGATTACAATCAATTCCATGCAAACATTCTATGAATGGCTCCAGAGAGCTTTTGATAACTTAACTCCTCTGAAGACAACTAAACAAAACAAAAGACAACACATCCCCTGGGTGAATATGGAATTAAAACTAGCTAACCATTACACATCTAAAGCAAATATGTTGGATAACTACTTAAAAAAAATCTGCCCCAACCTGTTTCAAACAATACTCTCCAACCAAAGGCAATCACACCAACTTCGCTCTTTCAACAAAACTATCACCAACTGAAATTCTGAATCTTGTCAAAGCAAGCAAGCCAGGAGGCTGCCCCTCCAACCCTTGTTCCCTTCAAACCATCAAAAACATCCTACTATGTGCTTCAACGGCCATCCCAGTAAGAACACTCATCAACAACTCCTTAATGGTAGGCGTTTCTATGGAATTCACTCCTTGTGCCTCTCTCGCCCCTAGAAAAGATATAAACTGTTGGGTGCAGAAGAGGAGCTTCCGGGGGTTGACTGATCATTCCCTGGGTCCCCTCATTGCCAATTTCAAGTCTCTTCCCTCTCAGGATATCGATTCTTCGGCACGGGAGCTTGCGAGCACTATCGCAAAGGCAGTGGACACTCTTGCCTCCCTCAAATCTCTGTATAGTGCCAGGAAACGCCTCTCAGCGCCCTGGTACTCCGACTCTCTCAGAGTTCAGAGGCAGGCATGTAGGAGGCAAGAAAGGCTCTGGAGAGCACAGCCCGATGCGGAAGGTCGGACTAAGCATAGAAATCTCCTTAAGAGCTATAAAGCGGCGGTGCTGGTTGAAAAGCAATCTTATTTCTCTAACCTCACTTCCTCTCTTACTTCCCCTGGAGACCTGTTTAAAATTGTAGACACCTTATCCCTTGTCCATCACCCAGACCCCATAGTCCCTTCACAAGAACTCTGTGATCAGATTTCTTCCTTTTTCCACACCAACATTTTAGACATTTACACAGCCCTCCAGACGGACAATTTGACTCGGCCCTTCTCTCCTAATTCGGGGAATACTACTCTCCCTATCGAAACCTACCCCAGTTTCCCCCTTCTCACGGCCAAGGACCTCGATAAACTCTTGGATTCTCTCAGGTCAGGCTCTCCTCTTGACCCCTGTCCGCTCAAAGTCTTAAAAAACTGTAGGGCAACTCTAATCCCTCCCCGGTTGGCAGTTATGAACAGGGCTATATCCAGTGGTGCTTTTCCAGCCTCCTGGAAAACAGCTATTGTAAAGCCCCTCTTAAAAAAGGCCACTTTGGGCCCTGGGACTTTAAAGAACTTCCGTCCCATCTCCCTTCTCCCTGCCCCGGCCAAGATGTTGGAGGCTCATCTGAATTTCCATCTCAGCGCCTTTCTTGATAAAACCTGCCTGCTTGATCCATCTCAGCACGGTTTCAGAAAGGCGCATAGTACTGAGTCAGCTCTTACAGTGGTGGTCAAAAATATCCGCGCTAAGGTCGACAGGGGTCAGACCACCCTTCTGATCCTGCTCGACCTTACAGCCACGTTTGACACCCTGTCCCCCACTATCTTGGCCTCCCGTCTCAGTGAGATGGGGGTGGAGGGTCTGGCTCTTAGTCTCCTTACCTCCTTTCTTAACAACAGGGAGCAAAGGGTTAAATTGGGTGACTTCATCTCCACCGCCAAGCCTTTGCAGTGCTGGGTCCCTCAGGGCTCTTCTTTGAGCCCTACACTTTTCAACGTTTATGTGGCCCCACTCGCTAGGCTTGTCAGGTCCTTTGGACTGGAAGTACTCTTGTACGCCGATGACACCCAAATCATGGTCTCCCTGTCACAATCTGTTGGGTCCACGGCCCTAAACTTTAGGAACTGTATGGGGGCCGTGGCAGGTTGGATGACGTCAAACTTCCTAAAGTTGAATGGGGAGAAGACTGAGATCCTTGTGTTCGGGGGAAACAAGGAGGTTTGGTCAGCCGATTGGTGGCCATCGACTCTGGGAGTATGCCCCCAGCCATCCCCCGTTGCCCGAAATCTGGGAGTACTATTTGACACCTCACTTGCCTTTGATAAGCAAGTGAATAGGACCATTTCCACCTGCTGGTGGGTCCTAAGGGTGCTGAGAAAGCTCACCCATTACCTCACCCCTGACGCCCGGAAACAAGTCTCGGTTGCCCTCCTATCTTCGCGCTTGGACTACTGCAACGCCCTTTATCTTGGGATGAGCAACAAACTGGTTCATCGGCTGCAAGTGGTCCAGAACGCGGCAGCAAGGTTTGTCGTTAATGCCCCTAGACGCTCCTCAGGAACTGCGATCAGGAAACATCTTCATTGGCTCCCGGTGCATGCCAGAATAAAATTTAAAACCCTGATTATCATCCACCGGGCTCTTCATGACGCAGGGGCCGAGGGCATTAGGTCTCTGCTGTCGTACTACACCCCAGGTAGGGCCCTGCGATCCGCCAGTCAGAAGTTGCTAACCGTCCCACGCGTTGCGAAAGCAAGGTGGGGAGGCAGGGCCTTCTTCGCTCTTGCCCCCAGACTTTGGAACGAGCTTCCCCTTGATCTCAGGAATCAGGAATCTCTTACTCTGTTTCGCAGAGGCCTTAAAACTTTGCTTTTCTCTGAAGCTTACCCTTAATGCTTCTTCCTCTCCTTATCTTGGATCTGGCTGATTGCTTTCCATCAGTTGCTCCTTGACGCCTTCGGGCAAAGTAGCGCATTATAAATTCCCTATCAATCAATCCATCAAGAAGATGCACTGAATCAGCTCTAATCTTTGTCTGAGATCACCATTGACCAGAACATAGCTGCTGCCCTTCTTCACTTGGATCATTCAGAGGCTATTGACACAGTGGATCACTATACACTCATACAAGGACTTAAGGAAGCCGGAATAGAGGGCAGAGCTCTCATTTGGATTTCATCCTACCTACACAACAAAACAAACATTATTTATACACCCCCATTCACTTCTAAACCTTACAATATTAAAGCAGAAGTTGCTCAAGGCTCAATCATCTCACTATGCTTTTTAACATCTACATGAAATCACGTGATCTGATCAATTGGTTTGACATCACCTTCTATAACTACACAGATGACATGCAGATACTTCTTGAATTGGAAACACAAAAGGACATGCAAACATCAAAACTCTTTGTTTCCCTCCGGGCCATTGACCAATAGTTGACATGGAGCCACTCTATATTGAATGCTTCCAAAGCCTGTATAGTCACCTGTGGCGAATAGACAACCTGTGACCCACTCTGCACTTGACCTGATGATCTAGGACCACCGCAAAAAATATCTAAGGAGGTAAAAAAGAAACATGGAATTACCATGGACGGCAAGCAGTAAATTAATCCACAATTGGATAAGGTACTGAATGAGGCTTTCTCACAATGAAAACACTGCTATGCAACTTCCCACACCTAGGGTAACGACACAAGGTTCAAGCTACCATCTCTCTTGTCCTATTGAACTGGACTACATTAATTGTCTACACCATGACTCAACTTGGTCAACTATGAGAAAACGACAAATAATTCAGAACGCTGCTGTTAGATTCCTTCCACATGGAAAGCCACAAGCAAACATCTCCCCTGCATCCTGCATTGAGGGCACTACACTGGTTACCAGTTGCCAGAAGATCCTCCTTCAATTTGCTTTGTATCTCAAACAAAGCAATACATGGTAAAGAACCACTCTTTTTAATCAGTAAAAAAAATCAACAGATACATACAACAAAAGACCCTGTGATCAAGAAAGGCTCCCCGCCTCATAATTCCTAACTACAAGAAAACAACCTTGAGTGGAACATCGTTTTCTGTTGAAGCAGCCAATCTCAGGAAGTCCCTACCCACAAAATAAGATCCTCAGACAACCATATCCACTTCATTGTGCTAGTCAAGACCTGGCTCTTTCTCATATGACTACTATACTTAGAACTCAAGAATGTACCTCAGCAATATACTCAGACAGGACAAACTATACTTCTCCCGGAATGGATACATCATTGTATCTTGTACTATACCTCCTGTTAAAAGCAAGATACATTTATGGGGAAAACTATACATTACACCACAAGATACATTTGTATATCAGACCACATCAAAATTGCTGCTTTTATGTACATATAGGTGCATGTATCGAAGGTTACATTTGTTACTAATAACTACAATAAGTGTCATGTGTATACTTATGTATATATAAGTCAATTACAATTATTTGAAACCATAAAAAATGTGTCACATACAAAATAGGGACAACATACCATATAAATATTGTTGGTACAGAGTACATATGGGCATTGATGGAAATGGGCCTTTCTGCTGGGCCAACCCCAAACATTTGGTCTTCCTCCTCCCTTTTTTGCTGAATTTATTTTTGTTGACTTTAGGATTCTGGGCACTTTACCCCTGCCAGTCAGTGCTAAAGAGCATATCCTCTATACTCTAAACATGGTAACTTTGTCTTATCCACAATTAGCATATTTAACCTACTTAAATCAATCAATCGATTCACTTTATTCAATTTAATTAAAACATAGATCATAAAAGTATAGTGCAACATTAGACTTTAGTTTTGTAAAGTGTCAGTTCATAATACAGAGATAGTGACAACGTTACAGAGGCCACGAGGAGAAACATCACACATAAAAATAGAGAGTTGAGCAACAATATTAAAAAAAGTCAGTGAATATTGCAAAGTTAATAACATGAATGCTAAAACAGTTACCTCTGTGTAATATAACAATATGGCTATCATTCTTTATTTATTAAATTCTCTCTATAAGAGAATTTAAAAATAATGTGCCTCGGCAGAATTTAAAATTATAATCGATATTGTCTATTGTGTTATAAATACACTATAGTAAAAGATTAGTAAAACATGCACACCTTTAAAAACCGTAAAATTGCCTTTAGCATGACAAACTTAAATATCAATTGGACCGTTCTACTGAAGGGATCTCCTAGTCATTATTGACAAACATAAATAAGACTCTAAGCAGTAGCATACATAGTGATAAGACAACATTTGTAAGAAATAAAGTGCTGGGTGATAATGCCTGAATTTGTATTTCTGCATGAGTGGAAGGATAAATCTTTTGCGATGCACCACATAAAATTTGCAAAAAAAGATAATGTGCAGGTTTGTTTAAGGAGATAGTCTATCACACGGACAAGCCGGTAAAGTTTGAGGAGAGAAAATTCCCATGGGGTGGCTCAGCATGCATGGTATAAGGTGTTAACAAAATCTTACTAATACATAACAATGTCAAGGAGTAGTCACAAACGAAAGATGTGAATTTACATCATGGGGGATGGAAGGTGCCTTCAGATATATTATCACCATGGTTTTGGTATGGTCACTTTTGTATGTATCACTATCCATTTTAGTTAAGAAAAAACTTTTAATTAGGCATTTAGAGGTCGTCAAGCAAATAGCTGGGTTCGTAAACAGAGAGTGCAAACCCAAGTAAGTCAGTGTATTTTTAACATATTGGATCCAGGTAACCTTATGTACATGGTCATCAGCAGACCCTAATGATATTCGGTGTCAACAGTTTCCCTTCTCCACAGTAAATGCCGTAATAGAATCAGGGCAAGCCGAACCTTGTCTGATTTATAAGGGACTTCCAGCTCAGAGTGGGTGTTGAAGTTTGAACAACTTCTGGGGAGGGCTAAACGTTCCTTCATGAAGTATGCTTTGGAGGGCATCTATATTAGCCAAGCCCCACACCCCTGCCTCATATGTGGCTACAGAGATGGCTTTTGATGTATAGATCTTTTTGATTGCCTCTAACAGCTTAGACCCTAGTTTTTTAATGAAAGAAAATATGGCCTGTCACAGGACGAGACCGTAGGGCAGGTTTTTTTTTATATAATATGCTTTTTATTAATGAGTCAATGAAATAAGGGGCCTTGATAATGGCCCTCACAAGTCTTTTAGCTTCTCTCTTGGTTTTCTTGGCTTGCTTCTACTCGCAGTTCCCTCACTTGCGTAGGAGTAGAAATATGGGTCCACTATCCTCTGGAGACAGGATGCCCTAGGGAAAAGAAAGCCACAGGCGTTCGTGTCCTCATCCTGAAGTAGAAAAATAATAGCCCTTCACCATGTCACCGCATCTAAAGTGCGAATAAGAAGGGGTAGAAAGTGTTGGCCTCAGGTGGTATCATACACCCTACTATATATAGGCAGGGAGTTCTTTTTTAAGGTGCCAGCATGGGGTGTCGTGCCAGTTATGACATCCCCTGTACCCTATTAATGTCCAGCTCCCATGACCTCCTTCCTTATACTGCCGTTCACCCCTTCAGCCCCGTGACATGCCTGTGAGACCAGTTCCACAGCACTTGCCTGAAACCATGGCTCGATGACAAAGCCATGACTGCCTCGTCCGGCAAGCCTTCCCATATGCCATCCCGGCTCCCAGTCTTCACTTGTCCCTCCTCTCCATCATCGTCTGATACCCTCTTACCTGGGACTGCTTTCTACTTGCTACTACTGCTGCCGACATCCTCTTCTGTGCCCTCCAACTCTCCCCATCTCTCGCCTGTCGCACCTTCTCGCATCAGAATACTCCTCTGCTCTTCCTGCTCTACCGCAAATGACCAGCGTCCTCCACTTTGACCTGGAAGAGCAGCCACAACAGCCAATGACGAAACCAACAAGCAGAGTTTCACTGTGCCCCCAGGGCTCCTGCCACAAGCCCCCGGGGTCTCATTATCACATAGGCCATAATGCTTTTTTTCAGCAGGAGACATTTGTTAGTGACCATATTTGACCACATGGTCATTCTATCAAACAAGACCCCCAGATAGGAGAAGATTTCTGTTAATTCAACTTTGTGTCCCGCTATGTGAAGGGATGGCGATTGTTTATGCCATTTCCCTGTTACCAAGATAAAAGTTTTTGTTTCATTGACTCGGAGATCTAACTTTGTCATAAATATGACATACTGTTATGTTATGTCATAACAATTTTATAGTGTACTAATACCCTTAGGTGTCTAGGCGCTTACGGTCCGCATACAGTGAAAGGGAAACTCATTTTTGAAAAGCCATACTTTGAGGTGTTTCCTAAATTCAAGCAAAGATGAGATCTTCCTAAGAGCAAGCGGAAGAGAGTTCCATAACCTGATGGCGCTATGTCTGAAACTCCTCCCCCCCCAGTTCATCATCTTGACTCTGGAGGTGGGCATAATGAAAGCATTGGCTGAGCGTAATAATCTGCTGGGAGAATACCAACTGAAAGTGTGCCATAAAAATCGTGGACCTTCTCTGTAAAGTGCCTTATGTGCAATACAAAGTGCCTTGAATTTCGTGTGCTGGCCGACTGGCAGCCAATGCAGATCTTGAATCCCAGCCCTAATGGATTGATGTTTAGGGACATCTAGCACCAATCTGGTGGTAGCATTCTGTACCGATTGTAATCTTCTAAATTGATTGGACTGTAGGTTGATATATAGTAGTCCAACTTTATTAAAACCAGGGAGGTTAAAACAGTTTTTCTAGTATTATTTTAAATGAACGGAAGAATTTTACGCACGGTTCTGATGGTAAAAAAAGCAGAAGACACCAACTTAGAAATCTCCGATTTAAAATTAAGCTTCTCATCTATTATGACCCCCACATTTTTAGCTTTTACAACCGGTGTAGGAAGGGGGCCCAGTGTACTTGCCCACCAAACTGGTGAATAGCACCCCCTCGGTTTTGCTCGAGATTAGTTTCAAGCAATGCCTACTCATCCAATTGCTCAAGGAGACCATGCAATCATGCAGTTTGATGGAGTAGTTGACATCCTAGTCTATGGTTGAAATAACCAATTGGGTGTCGTCGGCATACGAGGTCGGAATTAGATCAAAACTTCTTATCAAAGGTGCTAATTCGGATACATAAAATATTTAAAATTTTAGGGCTCAACGACGAAGAGCCCTGTTGAACCCCACAATGCAGAATAAAGGTGTAGATTTAAAATCGCCTAATTGCACTGTCTGAGTTCTATCTGCTAAAAAGGATGTTAAAAGCGACAGGGCCTTTCCTCCCAAACCTATAGTTTTCAAACGTTCTATCAGTAAGGTGTGGTCCATGGTATCATATGCCACGGACTGGTCAAGGAGGATAAGAGCTGCCGACCCTCCACCATCGAATGCGGTGTGAATTTCCTCCATAGTCTTAATCAAGGGTGTCTCAGTGCTGTGACATGACCTGAAACCAAAATGACTGTGGTCTAAAATGTTGTTATCTAAAATGTATGTGGAAAGTTCCATATTTACAATTTTCTCCAGAATTTTTGCAGGCAACAGGAGCCTCACAATCGGTCTATAGTTGGCCGGATCCATTATATCAAGGTTGTTTTTTTTTAATAGTAGTAGAATACAGGCCTGATTCCACAGTGTTGGAAAAGTTCCTTGTGAGAGCATCTGATTAAATATACCAGATAGCTGGGGACTAATATTGTGGCTAATGTTATGGAGTATCCTCGGAGGGCAGGGATCATCCAGAGAGCCAGATTTAGTCCTTGAGAGAAGGGTAGCAATTTGCACTGGGGAAGTAAGAGTAACATTTAAAAAAGGAGTTATAGTCTAACAGTGGTGATAGGAGTATGTAAGGCAAATTGATCATAAATTTGATCAACCTTTGATTTAAATGCCTGGGCCAGTGTGTTACAGAAATCTTGAGTGCTATTGACAGTATCATCGTCAGATTGTTTATGACCGTAAAAAGTTCCTTGCTTGAATTGCCCGCCATCTCTATTTTCAGCATATAATATTGGCTCTTCTCAGTAGTTATTTTTTACTTATAATCAGCTAGCATAAACTTATATTGCTCTTTCTCAGCTGAATCATAGTTTTTCAGACAAGTTGTTTCTTGCCTCCTACAGAATTGTTTATCTAATCTTAGAGCTTCGGAGAACCATGGAGCCGATGGAGTCTTTCTATTTTTATTAGCCACCGTAACAGGAGCTAGTTTAGGAAAACTGGATTCTAGCCAGGAAGTATACCTTCTAGCTAATCCCTCTGCTTCCAACTCTAAAACAGAAATGCTTTGCACTAACTGGCTTTCCAGCACGCCTGAGTCAATATTGTGCCAAGCTCTCCTAATGAGCTTGGTGCTAGCCGTATTGGTTGCCTTGGATCCCAGCAAGTCACAACAAAATAAATCAGCATGGTGATCAGACCACGTAAGAGGAAGAATGGATGTGATAGAGATGGCTGGATTATTAGTGAACACGACATCCGAAGTGTGTCCTGCTTGATGCGTGGAGCCTTGGACTAGCTGATGGGTTCCTACATCCGATGTGATATCTAGAGGTTCCTGACTTTATTTATCAGCTAGTGTTTCCAAGTGAAAGTTCAAATCACTCAGCATGGTGAAACATCTAGATTGAATACCCAGTTCTAACAAAGAAGACAGGTTGGTTAAAAAACTAGTTTTAGAGGCTGGTGGGTGACAGATTATTAATCCTTTACTCCTCTATGAGTTTCTTCAGTGTCATTCCAGTCCGGGCTATTAGCATTGCATCATCTACATAGAGTAGAATAGGGATACAGACTTGATTCACCATGGGGACATCTGATGTAGTGTCTAAGAGGGCTACTTCCACACCATTTGTTTGAATAGGAAGGGAGCAAGGACGCACCCCTGTATGACTCCCCTATTAATGGGAAACTGCCTTGTGCATTCCCGCTCACTTCCGTACCGAACGCACGGCGAAGCTTGTGAGTACAGCTGACGTATGAATAGGATTATTGGCTCATTTATGCACATCTCCATCATAATTCCCCAAGGATAAGCATGGAAGATGCAGTCAAAGGCTACTGATAGGCCCATGAACACCATATATAGATCTTACCCTGTTTGGCTGCAGTATATTTGGCTATGATCAGACTCTAATTTAGACATTGGTCCAATGTCACTTTCCCTTTATTTAATCTGTACTGTACTGGAATTAGGATATTTTTGCTGCGGCCCACTCCTCTAATATGTTTAGTAATAAGTGTTCCATTAGTTTAACTGTACAATCCAGTAAAGAAATGGGCCTGTAATTTTTTGGCAGGGATTTATCTCCTTTTTTGGGAATATCGATAATAATTGTCCTTTTACAAGATTCTGGCAGCCCGATCATTGCAATAGCATTAAAGTCAATTGGTTGACAAAGGTACCCAAAGGTCAGAGTTTTCGAAAAAGAAGCCTAGAGGGGCTCTTGTCAGGGCCAGGGGCCTTAGCAGTGCTGCACTGTAGCAATCCGTATCTGACCTCTGCCAGGAAATATGTTGGGGTGGGTGAAGGGTCAGCCATGTCATCATTGAGGGGGAGTTCCCTATCTTCGTGAGAAATCCGGAATATTTTGAGTAAGTGTTCCACCCAGGTATCTTTGTCCACATGGACTACTAGGTTAGGGTCTCTACCTTGTTTCAAGAATGGGGCATTGATTACAACCCATAAGTCCCTTTCATTTTTTGTGGATGCTGCCTGTAGAAGGCTTTCACATGCCCCCTCCTTCAAGGTTCTCAGTCTAGCCTTCCTGGTTTCTTTGAATAAATGTTGTAGATGCCTGACTGAATCCTTGTCTCTTGGATTTCTTCTAAGGGCCATATGGAGGTTATTTAATGTCTTAGTGTAAGCTGCATCGAACCAATGAGGTGCGGAGGAATTAAAGAACGACAATGAGCATAACACTGGGTGTGTAAAGTTACTTTTTACTTTGCCCAGAATTATCTTAAAGGCTGCCACTACTCTGTTGAGACCTATATATGGGTCAAGGGAAGCCATTATCTATGACTGACTGTGGGCTACAATCCGAGGAATCAATTCCTCCTTCTTGATCTTGTCCCATTTGAGGACTATACCATTCTTTCTCGCTGTATATGGTTTGGCAACTCTCTATGATGGAGGACTGTGTCTTTCATTCCATTTTAGTTGGGACGTTATCTCTGCATGATCACTGAAAGCTGAGATGTGTATTTTAGAATTAAGAAAAAGGACTTTTTGGGGGACCGGTACAACCAAATAGTCATTGGTAGAACCCTGAGAAATGGTGCCGAATGTTTTCTCTAGGAGGCCAGAGATCGTATCAACTAGGTTAATAATTTCTAAGTTCCTCATGGTAAGGAGTCTGTTAAATGAGCTACTGTAGGCATTGTGTGAGAAGTATGAACTTACCTCCCCCTCGTCATCAAATAAACCGCACATTGGCTTTACCATACTGCTGCAACTGTATGCATAGGATTGCAATTCCGGTTCATTTTAATTAAATACAAGCCCCTCAGTGGGCGTCTGCTAAATGCACTGCTCTCCTGATGCTTCATGGGACTTGAAGTCCATAATGCGCCATAAAATACTAGTATTGCGTACATCCTTTGTCGTTCTTGCAGCCCAAGATGAAGGGACATGGCAGCCCTGAAATGCGTCGGCACGATAAATAAAATGTGGAGCACGAAGGCAGGCCGCGGGTGTATGCTGGAGAGCCGGGACGTTGTTGAGTGCTCTCATAATGCTGCAGGGCATCTTGTTGATTTACATATTCCACACAGCAGACGGCCGTGCTGAGAGGCACCATCACCTGCAGAAAGCAACTTTCAGCAGGGCGAGCCTTGAATCTCCAACCATGAGAGAATCTGGAGCACAACGTTCCTATTTTAGACAACCTGCCAGAATGCAAAGCTGTCTACTCAACGCATATAATGGATTAAGCAATATTTATGAATGGACAATGGAACTTACTTAAAGTCAGTATTTTATGGCGCATTATGGACTTCAAGTCCCATGAAGCAATAGGAGAGCAGTGCATTTAGCAGACGTCCACTGCGGGGGCTTGTATTTAATAAAATGAACCGGAAATGTAATCCTATGCATACATCCTTTGTCGTTCTTGCAGCCCAAGATGAAGGGGCATGGCAGCCCTGAAACGCGTCGGCACGATAAATGAAATGAGGAGCACGAAGGCAGGCCGCGAGTGTATGCCGGAGAGCCGGGACGTTGTTGAGTGCTCTCAGAATGCTACAGGGCATCTTGTTGATTTACATATTCCACACAGCAGCCCGGCCGTGCTGAGAGGCACCATCACCTGCAGGAAGCAGAAAGCAACTTTCAGCAGGGCAAGGCTTGAATCTCCAACCATGTGAGAATCTGGGGCACAACGTTCCTATTTTAGATAACCTGCAAGAATGCAAAGCAGCCTACTCAAGGTATATAATGGATTAAGCAAAACTTATGAATGGACAATGGAACTTACTTAAAGTCAGTATTTTATGGCGCATTATGGACTTCAAGTCCCATGAAGCATCAGGAGAGCAGTGCATTTAGCAGACGCCCACTGAGGGGCTTGTATTTAATAAAATGAACCGGAAATGTAATCCTATGCGTACATCCTTTGTCGTTCTTGCAGACCAAGATGAAGGGGCATGGCAGCCCTGAACTGCGTCGGCACGATAAATGAAATGTGGAGCATGAAGGCAGGCCGCGAGTGTATGCCAGAGAGCAGGGACATTGTTGAGTGCTCTCAGAATGCTACAGGGCATCTTGTTGATTGACATATTCCACACGGCAGCCCGGCCGTGCTGAGAGGCACCATCACCTGCTGGAAGCAGAAAGCAACTTTCAGCAGGGCGAAGCTTGAATCTACAACCATGTGAGAATCTGGGGCACAAAGTTCCTATTTTAGATAACCTGCAAGAATGCAAAGCAGCCTACTCAAGGTATATAATGGATTAAGCAAAATTTATGAATGGACAATGGAACTTACTTAAAGTCAGTATTTTATGGCGCATTATGGACTTCAAGTCCCATGAAGCATCAGGAAAGCAGTGCATTTAGCAGACGCCCACTGCGGGGCTTGTATTTAATAAAATGAACCGGAAATGTAATCCTATGCGTACATCCTTTGTCATTCTTGCAGCCCAAGATGAAGGGGCATGGCAGCCCTGAAACGCGTCGGCAGAATAAATGAAATACGGAGCACAAAGGCAGGCCGTCAGTGTATGCCGGAGAGCCGGGACGTTGTTGAGTGCTCTCAGAATGCTACAGGGCATCTTGTTGATTTACATATTCCACACGGAAGCCCGGCCGTGCTGAGAGGCACCATCACCTGCAGGAAGCAGAAAGCAACTTTCAGCAGGGCGAGGCTTGAATCACCAACCATGTGAGAATCTGGGGCACAACGTTCCTATTTTAGATAACCTGCCAGAATGCAAAGCAGCCTACTCAAGGTATATAATGGATTAAGCTAAATTTATGAATGGACAACGAAACTTACTTAAAGTCAGTATTTTATGGCGCATTATGGACTTCAAGTCCCATGAAGCATCAGGAGAGCAGTGCATTTAGCAGACGCCCACTGAGGGGCTTGTATTTAATAAAATGAACCGGAAATGTAATCCTATGCGTACATCGTTTGTCGGTCTTGCAGCCCAAGATCAAGGGGCATGGCAGCCCTGAACCGCGTCGGCACGATAAATGAAATGTGGAGCACGAAGGCAGGCCGCGAGTGTATGCCGGAGAGCCGGGACGTTGTTGAGTGCTCTCAGAATGCTACAGGGCATCTTGTTGATTTACATATTCCACACAGCAGCCCTGCCGTGCTGAGAGGCACCATCACCTGCAGGAAGCAGAAAGCAACTTTCAGCAGGGTGAGGCTTGAATCACCAACCATGTGAGAATCTGGGGCACAACGTTCCTATTTTAGATAACCTGCTAGAATGCAAAGCAGCCTACTCAAGGTATATAATGGATTAAGCAAAATTTATGAATGGACAATGGAACCTACTTAAAGTCAGTATTTTATGGCGCATTATGGACTTCAAGTCCCATGAAGCATCAGGAGAGCAGTGCATTTAGCAGACGCCCACTGAGGGGCTTGTATTTAATAAAATGAACCGGAAATGTAATCCTATGCGTACATCCTTTGTCGTTCTTGCAGACCAAGATGAAGGGGCATGGCAGCCCTGAACTGCGTCGGCACGATAAATGAAATGTGGAGCATGAAGGCAGGCCGCGAGTGTATGCCAGAGAGCCGGGACATTGTTGAGTGCTCTCAGAATGCTACAGGGCATCTTGTTGATTGACATATTCCACACGGCAGCCCAGCCGTGCTGAGAGGCACCATCACCTGCTGGAAGCAGAAAGCAACTTTCAGCAGGGCGAAGCTTGAATCTACAACCATGTGAGAATCTGGGGCACAACGTTCCTATTTTAGATAACCTGCAAGAATGCAAAGCAGCCTACTCAAGGTATATAATGGATTAAGCAAAATTTATGAATGGACAATGGAACTTACTTAAAGTCAGTATTTTATGGCGCATTATGGACTTCAAGTCCCATGAAGCATCAGGAAAGCAGTGCATTTAGCAGACGCCCACTGAGGGGCTTGTATTTAATAAAATGAATCGGAAATGTAATCCTATGCGTACATCCTTTGTCATTCTTGCAGCCCAAGATGAAGGGGCATGGCAGCCCTGAAACGCGTCGGCAGAATAAATGAAATACGGAGCACAAAGGCAGGCCGTCAGTGTATGCCGGAGAGCCGGGACGTTGTTGAGTGCTCTCAGAATGCTACAGGGCATCTTGTTGATTTACATATTCCACACGGAAGCCCGGCCGTGCTGAGAGGCACCATCACCTGCAGGAAGCAGAAAGCAACTTTCAGCAGGGCGAGGCTTGAATCACCAACCATGTGAGAATCTGGGGCACAACGTTCCTATTTTAGATAACCTGCCAGAATGCAAAGCAGCCTACTCAAGGTATATAATGGATTAAGCTAAATTTGTGAATGGACAACGGAACTTACTTAAAGTCAGTATTTTATGGCGCATTATGGACTTCAAGTCCCATGAAGCATCAGGAGAGCAGTGCATTTAGCAGACGCCCACTGAGGGGCTTGTATTTAATAAAATGAACCGGAAATGTAATCCTATGCGTACATCCTTTGTCGGTCTTGCAGCCCAAGATCAAGGGGCATGGCAGCCCTGAACCGCGTCGGCACGATAAATGAAATGTGGAGCACGAAGGCAGGCCGCGAGTGTATGCCGGAGAGCCGGTACGTTGTTGAGTGCTCTCAGAATGCTACAGGGCATCTTGTTGATTTACATATTCCACACAGCAGCCCGGCCGTGCTGAGAGGCACCATCACCTGCAGGAAGCAGAAAGCAACTTTCAGCAGGGTGAGGCTTGAATCACCAACCATGTGAGAATCTGGTGCACAACGTTCCTATTTTAGATAACCTGCTAGAATGCAAAGCAGCCTACTCAAGGTATATAATGGATTAAGCAAAATTTATGAATGGACAATGGAACTTACTTAAAGTCAGTATTTTACGGCGCATTATGGACTTCAAGTCCCATGAAGCATCAGGAGAGCAGTGCATTTAGCAGACGCCCACTGAGGGGCTTGTATTTAATAAAATGAACCGGAAATGTAATCCTATGCGTACATCCTTTGTCATTCTTGCAGCCCAAGATTAAGGGGCATGGCACCCCTGAAACGCGTCGGCACGATAAATGAAATACAGAGCACGAAGGCAGGCCGTCAGTGTATGCCGGAGAGCCGGGACGTTGTTGAGTGCTCTCAGAATGCTACAGGGCATCTTTTTGATTGACATATTCCACACGGAAGCCCGGCCGTGCTGAAAGGCACCATCACCTGCAGGAAGCAGAAAGCAACTTTCAGCAGGTCGAGGCTTGAATCACCAACCATGTGAGAATCTGGGGCACAACGTTCCTATTTTAGATAACCTGCCAGAATGCAAAGCAGCCTACTCAAGGTATATAATGGATTAAGCAAAATTTATGAATGGACAATGGAACTTACTTAAAGTCAGTATTTTATGGCGCATAATGGACTTCAAGTCCCATGAAGCATCAGGAGAGCAGTGCATTTAGCAGACGCCCACTGAGGGGCTTGTATTTAATAAAATGAACCGGAAATGTAATCCTATGCGTACATCCTTTGTCGTTCTTGCAGCCCAAGATGAAGGGGCATGGCAGCCCTGAAACGCGTCGGCACGATAAATGAAATGTGGAGCACGAAGGCAGGCCACGAGTGTATGCCGGAGAGCCGGGACGTTGTTGAGTGCTCTCAGAATGCTACAGGGCATCTTGTTGATATATAGATATATATATTATCTACTGGCGGTCGCCAGTAGATAGTTATAGTTAGGACCGTGTTTCCATAGGAAATCTGAAAATTCTATTGTGAATAACTTTGGCGCCGGTTGACGAATCCTCGTGAAAGTTTCAAAACTAATGGGGCGCTCCGCTCAGCTCCTACCCTGAAAGTCTCGGGCTGATTCGTCAAGCGGGGGCCGAGAAAAAAGGGGGTCACAAAACGCGTTTTCCCCATGCATTTTCCCATAGGACCTTTAGTCGAAGGTACAGCCCGAACGGCTGAACAGAATTACTTGAAATTTGGCAAAGGGGTAGTACTCAGGTCAGGGAAGTGCCTTTTGCATATCTGGAGTCAATCTGTTCAGTATTTCCTGAGAAAATTGCATTTAAAAGCATATACATATCTATATGCGTGCACTGTGCGCGCACCCTAACGTGCGCGAGCGTAATTCTGATTGGTTGTTTGATGTCAGTCAACATTCGAATCGGTCGAAATCAGGAAGTGTCGGCCGCCATTTTGTCTGTCGCAGTGATAAGGAAAGGTGGAAAAAAGGTGGAAAACGTGAAAAGGGGGCAGGGAAGAGAGTTTCTGACCCCCTAGACTTAGTCAGGGGGTCACAGAAGGACCCCCAAGGGTGAAAAAACATTTTTATTTTTTTTTCAAAAAATCGCGGGGTGCGCGCATGGTGCGCGCACAGCGCACCATGCGCCCAACGTGCCCAACGTGCCCAACGTGTGCACTTATAAAACCATAGGTTTCACACATGTTATAGTTAGGGGGATATTTCACTCATAAAAAACCAATGAAATTCCCCCGTTATAGTTAGTTGAGATAACTATAACTCGCACGACCGCCACTCTATCACAAGGATGATGTCATCAGTGATTTCATGAGTGATGCCACTGACCATGTCATGAATGATGTAATATGTGACGTCATGAGCAGAGGATTGCGGGCGCGCGAGTTATAGTTATCTCAACTAACTATAACGGGGGAATTTCATTGGTTTTTTACGAGTGAAATATCCACCTAACTATAACATGTGTGAAACCTATGGTTTTTTAAGTGAATATATATATATATTCAATGAAAAAACCATAGGTTTCACACACGTTATAGTTAGGAATTAGCATTTAAAAAACCTTAGAAATTCAATGAAAAAACCAAAAGTTTCACACACGTTATAGTTAGCTGGACATTTTACTCGTAAAAAACCATTGAAATTCCCCCGTTATAGTTAGTTAAGCTAACTATAACTCGCGCGCCCGCAATGCACTGCTGATGACGTCACATATTACATCACTCATGACATGGTCAGTGACATCACTCATGACATCTCAAATGACATCACTGATGACATCACTGATGACATCATCCTTGTGATAGAGTGGCAGACCTCCTCTCACCCTAATATAACCTTTGATACACACATTTATAAATAGAGACTAAACTTTTCAAAGCAATGGACATACCAATACCAGTTACAACAACCTCTTCAGTAATTCTAAGATCCACATACACATCCACTCATTCACCAACAGTCCTATACAGTCACTCATACATGTACTCACTCATCATATGTACTCATACACCTATACATCCTGTTACACAATGCCACTCATCCGTAGAGTTACTCACACACATAGTCACTCATGCTAATAAAGAATCAAACATCCGTTTACTTGCATATAGTTATAAACACACCACCACACTTACTTCTACAAAAACTTACACATACTTAGTCTTTTAAACAATCACTTATAGAAACACATACTTATTCATACAGGAACTCTTTCAATCTCTCACTCTCACATATACTCACTTATATACACCAATAGTCACATATACTAGTTAAAAACATATGTAGTTACTCATAAAGACACTGTAGAGACAGTCATTCACTCACTAACACACCCATACACACACTCATCCACCCATGCAGTCCTGCACACATACTATCTTCAACACATACAAACAGTGAGTCACTCATTCATGCACCTATGCACTACGTAATACCCCCCACCGAACCATGCAGACACTCAGACTGATAATCAAAAAACCAACTAATAACCTATATAGACACTCATGTAGGTACTCACCAACCCTTATAGCCACTTATACACAAAGTGAAAGACTGATACAGATATATACATATTTAAACATTACTCACTAAGCCATGTATTCACTATGATACACCTAATCAGTCAGTTACACAATCAATTTTTCAAAAACAAATCATCCATTTAGACACTTATATACCCATTTATTCTTCCATCGACCTTGAGATATACATATATAAAACATATTTAATTTTCAGAAAAACACACATTCACGGGATGATGTCATCAGTGATGTCATCAGTGATGTCATTTGAGATGTCATCAGTGATGTCATGAGTGATGTCACTGACCATGTCATGAGTGATGTAATATGTGACATCATCAGCAGTGCATTGCGGGCGCGCGAGTTATAGTTAGCTTAACTAACTATAACGGGGGAATTTCAATGGTTTTTTACGAGTAAAATGTCCAGCTAACTATAACGTGTGTGAAACTTTTGGTTTTTTCATTGAATTTCTAAGGTTTTTTAAATGCTAATTCCTAACTATAACGTGTGTGAAACCTATGGTTTTTTCATTGAATTAGCAAGGTTTTTTAAATGCTAATTCCTAACTATAACGTGTGTGAAACCCATGGTTTTTTCAGTGAATTTGCAAGGTTTTTTAAATGCTAATTTTTTTTTTTTCTTCTATTTTTTTAAACATATTTTTAATTTAATGTTCTAACCTTTTATAAAGACTATGGTTAAATTTTTAAAATTCTTTAATATGTTTTTTAAAATATTTTTCATAAAATAAACATGTTATAATTTTTTGCAGTACATTTTTTCCTTTTTTTTAGTACGCATACCGTAAGCTTACGGTAAGCGTACGGTTTACGCAACGCCCGTAATTTATCTACGCTGTTTGCGTATAGTTACGCAATTTGCGTAGCCGCGCGTACTCCGCGTGGGACGCGTACGCGTGTACGCTACACGCGCACGTTACGCGGAAGTGTCGGGTAGTGACTGTTATGCGCATGCGCGCAAGCGCGTGTCTTCTTTACGCGCATGCGCACTTTTGCCGTAAGCGTACCGTAAGCGTACTGTAAGCGTACGGTAGGTCATGTGATCATGAAACACAACTTTTGATTGGTTGAAACTACTTTCAGTTCTAGAACTCTCCTACACCACACCCATTCCCCTCATTTCTGCTTGTGATCCCTTAGGAGAAGGAGCTGGGTTGTCTTTGTGATACGATGGCAGAACAGCAGAGCTCTTCTGAGAGTGAGGCTAGCACTAGCAGCACTACCTTGAGGCAGAGAGCGAGGAAACAAAAGACCTCTTATGTATGGGATTATTTTACTTTTCCTGAAGGCCAGCTAAAGGTAAATGCACCCTTAGTGACTTGCAAGCTGTGTCAGCGTGTACTTTCAAGAGGTAATCCTGACAGGAAGTATTCCTTTGGGAATCATACCATGATGAGGCACCTCAGGGATGTACACAGAAGGACACATGCTCGACTTTTTGGAGGTAACCCTTCAGAAAGTCAACCAAGCACATCCACAGCAGCTCAGCCTGGACCATCATCTGCAGGGCTGACTCCTTCTTCTGCAGGTCAGGTGAGCCCTTCATCTGTGGGGGGAGCATCTCCTTTTGCTGGCCCTCTGGAAATTAACCCTCGATTTCTGAGGGTTGATATTCGATGTGCCTCTTGTCATGATCTAATTTGTCATAGGGAGACCAGTGTTTCCCTAGTGAACCTCAAAAAAGATCAGCACACTTGTCACAGAGACTAATTTTCCCATTCTTTCTTTCCTCTCTCCCTGCATGAACACAACGGCTCTTTTAAGAGCCAACCTTATCTTTCATCTTTTTTTTATAGATGTTTTTAAAAACTTTTTTTTTTTTTTTTTACCGTACGCGTACGGTGCGCGAATTTTTTTTTTTTTTTTTTAAAAACACTAGAAATCAATAATCACATTACAAGGACTTTGAAACACTACAATTATTATTATTGACTTACCATACCCACTCAAAAAAATATTTATTCATTTGTTTTTTTAAAAAAAAATTGCTTTAAAAATGGTTCTAGTTTTCGAAAATTTTCTATATCAATCTGAAAAAAAAGAAAAAAATATTAATATTTTTTAAACATTTTAAAATACAGTACACGTATTTACATATTTACCAAAAAATATTTTTGCCTTATTTTTGCTGTTTTCAGAATATATTGCATTTCACTTTAAATTGTGAAAGCAATTGCATTCATCATTTAACAGCGGGCAAAAAAAAAATAACAATCTCAAAGATTGTATTAAAAAAGCCCAGAATCTCTTCTCACTTAAACTTAACATTACAGAAATGCATAATATTCTAAAAAAATATAATCAAAAAACAATACTTATTTCTTTAAAATACCGTCTGATATTTTTGTTTCAGAAGTATAATCACAATATTATATCTCAAATAACTCCACAATACATCTGATTCCATTTCCTTTAGGCCAAATAGTAATTTTAAAAACATTTTTGGATTAAATTTCCAATGGTAATCCAATAAAATTCTAAAGTTTAATTTGTCCAGATCTCACCGATTCTCTGTAACATTTTGGTTCCCGAAAATTTTTTAAAAAATTTATTAAGTCCACAATAGAATTGGTTACTTTTCCGCATGGCCAAATAGTAATTTTTAAAATCTTTTTGGAAAAAATTTCCAATGGCACTCCAATAACATTCCAAAATTTAAATTGTGCAGATGTTACCGATTTTCTCTAAATTATTGTTTTTTGAAAGTTTCATTAAAAATTAAAAAAGTCCACATTACAATTGGTTATCTTTCCATTAGGCCAAATGATAATTTAAAAAATCTTTTTTTTAGAAAATTCCAATGGTAATCCAGTAAAATGGTAAAATTATTTTGTCCAGATCTTGCCAAGTCTCTCTAAAATTTAGGTTTCAGGAAGATTAGATAGGAATTTGCTAAATCAAAAGGCAAACGTTGTTTGAAAATCAATTGGGAATCATTACACAGTGTCCAGCCTTTTTCACATTTAAGATAAACTGTGTAATGTCCAGAAGTAACAGTAGTTCCATCATGGAAAATTATTGCAACAGTTACAAAAGTTTTTCCTGAAATTGATAATTGCTGTCCTGTAAACTTCTTTATTAAAGTATCTAATTTTGAACCATCAGCTCTACATCGTTGCATCATTAAAATTACATACTGTCCGTATTCCTTTAAAATTAATGTTGAAAACATGTCAGATTTACACTCACCGCATTTCATGCTATGATTAGCATCTTTAACTAATTTTGCAAAAGTGACTGTTTACTCTCTGGCAATGTCAAATAAATAAACCTTTCATTATCAACATTAGAGCCACATATATTTTAACAGTTTTCACAACTATGTTCCCATTTATAAGAGAGACCAAATAAAATATCAATTGCAACTTCTTCTTCTTCCAGTACTTGAAGAAAATACATCAAAAATTCGTGTGCATCTTGCTGTTCATTTTGAGAAAACTGTGTTCGTCCTGAACATATATCTAAAAGTTTTCTAATTTCAGTAGCACTTTCTATTTGAGTTTTATCTTTACTCAGCTTTTGAAAAAGGAGACTCAGCTCAGAACAGAATCTTTTTCCCTGATTTACTATTATCTGCTCTTGCAAACTTTCCAGATAAAATGCAACATTCAGCACTACATTTGCGTAGCAGTTGACACCAGAGCTATTTTCAAAATGACATCCTACAACCTGTTCTTCATTTTCCTTTTTCTTTTTGCTTGCAATTACATCACTCCTCTTTTTTTTCCTCTTCTCTACATCTTCATTACAGATATTCTCATTTTTTCTTTTACGAGAAACTACACGTTTCTCCAATACAGGATACTGACCTAAATGAGGAGCATAGCTTCTTCTTAATCTATTATACTCCTTTACACAGTTTGTATCAGCACTAACTTTTGAATCATCAAAGTCTATCATGAATAAACCTGATAATGTTTTCACTCGTGACAAAGCAACATATGCCATACCTTCTTTGAACACAGTTGAACCAATGTTCACAAATGCACAATCTACAGTCAATCCTTGAGACTTGTGAATAGTTACAGCATATGCTAGAGAAAACGGAAACTGCTTCCTACGTACATATAAGTCTTTCACAAGCATGAAACGAACTGTACAACGACAATTATCTTTAACTTCTTCTATCTGATCAAATTTTATTTTTAAACATTCAATTCCATCTTTTTTCTGATAATTAATAAAACCCACAACTCTTCCCATAGCTCCATTAACTAAACCTTTTTCAACATCCAAATTTCTTCTTAAAAATACTCTACAGTTCATGCAAACATATAGATTTTTTTCTAATCCAGCTGTTTTGGAGATGTTCTTCTCTAGTGAATCCAATTTATTTTTCAGTTTGCCTGTTACTGTGACAGTAATTCTTCCATCCTCAATTTTGTCCACTGCTTCCAATTTCCTGATCTCTTCCTTTTCCAATTTCAAAAGCTCCTCATTAAATATTGAGCATTCACGTAGAGTTGGCATTAAGCAGATGACACTTTTGTTTTCTGCAATGTTCTTGTATATTTTCTCTGCAACTATTTCTTCCTTTGGAAATAAATTATGTAGCAGCCGACTCTGTAATGCTTTTTTGCCAACTTCTGTGAGTAGTCCAATTCTGATATCTTTCAGAATACTTCCATATTCTTCATCGCTTGCTTGCCTCATATTAGTAGTAAGTTCCTTGTACTCAAAGAAGGACCAAATATTTGTATTTCCGATGCTTCCCAATGACTTCTTCTTGTCTTCATGTGTGACAGTATTAAACACTGGTTGTCCTTTAACTGGAGTAAGTTGCAAAAGATCTCCAAAAACTATGACGTGTTTTCCACCAAATAACATGTCATAGTCTGTCTTCAAAATTTGCTGCATTCTTAAATGCACAAAGGCAAGCATTAAGTTTGATACCATGCTCACCTCATCAATAATGAGAACTTGCATCTTCTTCAATACTCTTGAAACTTCCAAGGATGCTTCTCCAGTTAGCTTGTTGTATTGTATTTTGTTCTCATGCTCCACTGGTAACATTAGCAAACGATGTAAAGTGATTCCTTTTATGTTATATGCTGCTAACCCAGTTGGAGCAGTAACCACACAAGACAAAGTAGAATCCGTTTTTTGCTGTAGGTAGCTTCTGATGACTTTTATAAGGAAACTTTTTCCAGTTCCAGCTTGTCCGCTTACATACATCCTGATTGGATGAAATGATGTGCATGAGCACTCTTTTTTATCATGTAGAAATCCGTGATCAATTTTGTTTCTGATCTCTTCATAAATTTGTTGCTGCTCTTGATTCAGTTGTCTTTCCAAATTTTCTAAGTCTATAAATTCTTCTTGAGCTTGATTCATAGCCGTTTCCACTTCATTCATGGCTATTGATGCTTCATTTTCAACGATTGGTTGCCCTAGGGGATCTTGACTGAGTGTTCCTGAACTTTGGCTGTCCTGAGAACTGTCTCTAGCTATTTCTGCTGCAATTGTAGTTTCCTGTTCAATTTCTTCATTTAACATTTGCAGATAACTTGAGAATGTACTGCATTGTATGCTGTCTTTGCAAGCATTAAAAGAATCTTCATAGCTTTGAAATTCTCCCAGTAGTTCATCCTCTGTACGCCATGGTTTAAACAACTGTAAAAGAGCCAAGTAGTAAAATTCCTTCTTGTCAGTAGTGTCGCAACTCAGCTTCCTGTGATTTATCAAACTTCCTTTTGTTTGCTTCACCAAACATCCTTCCTCACCAACGACTTTATATTTTCCATTGTTGATGTCTTCTGCGGCTTTCCGTGAATAAATGTAGTTCTGCAGCACTTCATAGAGACACATGTTCTCCAGATGTTGACTTCTCTTGGGATAATATGTGTCCAACATGTTTGATTTCAAAATATCTGTACTTTCTGGGTCATTCTCGGCCAAATATTCAATTTCTCCAACAGATTTCAGTACCCGATTTCTCATTGCTGCAAGGCCTAAACTTGCCCAAATTATTCTTCTTGACTTCGAGTAGAGACTTGCAGAAGATAACCTATCTGAACATTCGTAGGATCCAATTTCTCGATGCGATAACATCTTCAAACTGAAACTGTACAGCTTCTTACTGACAGTCTTCTCGTGAGAAATCTCTTCCCACATTTCCTTCAATTCTGTTTTTTCTGATTTCGTAACGTAAGACGTTACATATCGAGCAACAGCAATGGAATTGTCAGCTACATACTGTATATCCATGTTAGCGTTCCACATGGATAAAATGACTGGGTTGTAGTCATTTATATTTTTTGATTCTTCTTTTCTTTTTAGGTTGTAGGTATTCTTAGGTGATTTTCTTGTGATAGTATGTCTCACAGCTGACATAAAACTGTTGACTCTTCCATTTGAAAGAACAGGTCTAGGAAATCCAAATCGACATTTAGTGTAGTATTTATCTTTGCTCTTGTATTTCCGTCGACAGTATTTTCCACACCGATGACTTTGGAAACGTAAAACTTGCTCCTTTAACTTTTTCTCTTCTGTGCTTTTTGGTATAGCACATGTTGCATATTCTTCAATGAAAGATAACACTGCTTCATCAGTATCTGTTCCAAACTTTGGGGCATCCTTGATCCACAACAGCATATGAATATGAGGAGCACCTCTTGCCTGGTACTCTTTTCTCCAAAAGAAATCTACTACTTCTCCAAGAGGTGGATTTTTTTTATTGCAGATGAAGGACATCATAGCCTCAAATCTATGATTGAAATATCTGCAAACATTAACCGGATCCAATGAGCACAGTTCTCCTGCTGTCTTGTATTCGATGTTTTTAATGTTTGAATTTGCCTCTCGTAGAAAATCCAGTAAATCATCCCAAGCGTACTCCGCACAGCTTAGGGTAACGAACCATGTTGGTGTTCCTAAATTCCGTAACATGCATTTTAATTCACCATGGCGTCGGTACCAATATTCATTTGTCCCACGCTGACAAGCCATCAGCTTGATCAGTTGTGTTTCCAAATGATCATCTCGGTGCTGCACTTTCTCCATAAAATCCTTAGCAGACACATTTTGTAAATGTACTCCACTTTTTAAAATGTGATTTACTGCATAAGACAGTGCAGACAAGTCGCTTTCAAATAAAAGATGGAACAAATAAGGAATACTTTGTCGAAATCTGGGATCTTCAGCATATAGTCTTGTAGTCCGATACTCAGAAGCTGGAATCTGTTCTGGACGTTCATCGTATCGTCCTCCTTTTCCTTTAGGAAACAGCTGGGGAAAACAACGAGCTTCCAAGCTCTCCTCCCATACACTCACGGGAGTTCCTTTTGCTTTCTTCATCTGAAAGAGATCAATATTATCTCCCATAACTTCTTTTGAATGAAGAGGATGTATGCTAAAATGTTCATAAATTTCTTCTTCCTTTGACTTGTCCACTTTTTCAATTTGTCCAGTTGGTGTTTCTGTGTCTTCTTGTAAATCTTCTTCTTCTTCTTCTTCTATATAAATTGATTCATACCATTTGTTATTCCTTTTCAAATACAAATTTGCTCTTTGTACTTTCCGCACATCTACCAGCTCCTGCCAAATCTTCTTATTCTTTGTAGGTACACCATTAACCAGAATAACTAATGGTTCAGTTTCCAAAGTATCCGCATCAATAGTTTCCATATTTTTTTTCAAATCCAAGGGCAAATACACCACTCTTCCTTTTAAACCTCTCAGTAAATCAGAAGGAGGTAATTTACCAGTTTTGGGCTCCATACGTACTATGGTCTGGAACAGATGAACACATTGAATGAGTATAGACTCATATGTATTTAATTCAGAAAGTTCAGCAGGAATAGCATCCAATTCTAAATTATTATGTACAGCTCTGGTCGGCATTCTATTTTCCTCTAACTTGTTGTAACAGTATTTACAAATACGCTGATCTTCACCCAAATCAAAACAATTTTCTAGAAATATATATGTGGCAAAATCCTTCCACTTATAATTATCTTCATTTTCACTCTTTCTGTAGAGATCAACATTCCTAGTTTGTTTTTTATAATGAGTTCTGCGGCAACAAATACAAGTAAAATTTGGTCTTTCATTAGAGACTATTGCAAATTTTGTTATGTGATCATTAAATGTGTTACTTACAGAGGGTTCTACATTCTCTTCCACTTCTTCCTCATTTACTGTGTCCTTCTCTGCACTGTTTTGTTCAGGACCAAAGTAACAAAACTGAATTTCATCAACAACCTTCTCTACATCTGATACCATTCCTCGGAACAGAGCCCTATTCAATTCATTTAACTTTATTGCTGGACTTTTGGCAAAATACAACCGTCTCACAAACTTTCTCATTCCAGTATGATGAACAG
Organism: Triturus cristatus; assembly: GCF_964204655.1. Lineage (NCBI taxonomy): Eukaryota > Metazoa > Chordata > Amphibia > Caudata > Salamandridae > Triturus > Triturus cristatus. The sequence continues at coordinate 319,551,644 of NC_140588.1, forward strand.
CCAGCATCCTAAAATGATGGAAAACACTATTGCACACTTTTCTAGATAGACAAGCCAGAGAATGACCCTGCAAACCAGTATTCTCTCTCACTCTGCATGGATCCAGACTTTGAAGCACCTTAATCTTCTGTTTTATACTTTTTTTACTATATTCTCTTAGAAACTCACGAAATTTGTCAATAGATTCCTGACGCACAGTGCAAATACTACTACAATTCCAAGTGTACACTGGGGCTTTAGGACGTCTCCCCATAGCCTCATCTGCCATCACTTGTACCTCATCTCTTGGAACCATTATCTCCTTCTCCATTATGCAACCATTTTTTACTTCGTAAGAACGACCTCTGGTGTCAACTGCATGCAGCAAACTATTACTTTGAAAATAGCTCTCTTCATTAAAAAAAGGTTCACTACTTGAACTATGCATCCACTTTCCTAAAAACACTTTACAAAAGTTTGTTCTGTTCACTACTCTTTTCCTTTTGCTATGTGATTTCAGTAGATTAACCATTTTGTCTAATGTACGCATCCTATTCAAAATTAAAATGAATAGTTTCCTTTTTAATTCTAATACCTTTGCTGCAATGGCTTCTATTTCTTTTTTTCTTTTATAAAACTTTGTCTTTTTCTTATATTTCTTCACATCCTTCATCAAATTGGACATAACTCTTCTCTGAAACATTTTTCTACGTATCTCTTTAAACGCTGTTTTTCTATTTATATAAATCTTTTCAGTTGCTGAAGGTATATTTGCATTAACTAAATTGTCAATTTTTTCCTCTCCTTTTTTTTTCAAAACATCCTTTCGAGTACAGATATTTTGTACATTTTTCATTCTTTTGAATATATTTTTTAGAAATAGTTTTTTCTGCTTACCAGAAGATTTTTTCTTTTTCCCAACATGAGCATCTTCTACTAACTTTGGTCCTCTAGTTGTCTTCAAATATAGGTTTTTTTTGTGCATTTTTTGAACTCTGGATTTTGTAGGCATCTTAAATTTTGTCCACTGCTCTTCAGCAATACCTGAAAAAAACTAAAAAAAAATTCCTTTATTTTATTTAAATATATCACTACATTTCTTTTCACAATAGTCACAAAACGAAATTTCTTTGCCAATTTGAATGCACACTTACTGCTCTTTTTTTTTGGCAAGTTAAAATCACTTTTACAGACTGACACATTATGAAACCACTTTTCAGTTTTTTTAAAAAGCCCATGTCCAGACTGCTTTTTCAGACCACCACCATGTGTATCCTCGGTGACTGCCTACACTCCAGCAAGGGCAACCAGCCTTAGTGATGCTGAATGTATTTGCATTTCAGACTGAAACCTCAAAACCCCACTCGCTTGTAAATACTGTGCATGATTATACATGGAAAGGAGCTGGGTGTGTGCTAAGAGTCTGCTTCTTCCCCCAAAAAATCGCTCCCCCTTTTTCCTACTAATGCAACTGTGAAATCACCAGAGCAAAACGCAATAAATCTCTGCCTGTAAATCCTATTTGCACACAGAGTCATGTTTTCACATTAGTCACAAAACGAAATTTCTTTGCCAATTTGAAAGCACACTTACTGCTCTTTTTTTTGGGCAAGTGAAAATCACTTTTACAGACTGACACATTATGAAACCACTTTTCAGTTTTTTTAAAAAGCCCATGTCCAGACTGCTTTTTCAGACCACCACCATGTGTATCCTCGGTGACTGCCTACACTCCAGCAAGGGCAACCAGCCTTAGTGATGCTGAATGTATTTGCATTACAGACTGAAACCTCAAAACCCCACTCGCTTGTAAATACTGTGCATGATTATACATGGAAAGGAGCTGGGTGTGTGCTAAGAGTCTGCTTCTTCCCCCAAAAAATCGCTCCCCCTTTTTCCTACTAATGCAACTGTGAAATCACCAGAGCAAAACGCAATAAATCTCTGCCTGTAATTCCTATTTCCACACAGAGTCATGTTTTCACATTAGTCCCAAAACGAAATTTCTTTGCCAATTTGAAAGCACACTTACTGCTCTTTTTTTTGGGCAAGTGAAAATCACTTTTACAGACTGACACATTATGAAACCACTTTTCAGTTTTTTTAAAAAGCCCATGTCCAGACTGCTTTTTCAGACCACCACCATGTGTATCCTCGGTGACTGCCTACACTCCAGCAAGGGCAACCAGCCTTAGTGATGCTGAATGTATTTGCATTACAGACTGAAACCTCAAAACCCCACTCGCTTGTAAATACTGTGCATGATTATACATGGAAAGGAGCTGGGTGTGTGCTAAGAGTCTGCTTCTTCCCCCAAAAAATCGCTCCCCCTTTTTCCTACTAATGCAACTGTGAAATCACCAGAGCAAAACGCAATAAATCTCTGCCTGTAATTCCTATTTCCACACAGAGTCATGTTTTCACATTAGTCCCAAAACGAATTTTTTTTTCCAATTTGAAAGCACACTTACTGCTCTTTTTTTTGGGCAAGTGAAAATCACTTTTACAGACTGACACATTATGAAACCACTTTTCAGTTTTTTTAAAAAGCCCATGTCCAGACTGCTTTTTCAGACCACCACCATGTGTATCCTCGGTGACTGCCTACACTCCAGCAAGGGCAACCAGCCTTAGTGATGCTGAATGTATTTGCATTACAGACTGAAACCTCAAAACCACACTCGCTTTTAAATACTGTGCATGATTATACATGGAAAGGAGCTGGGTGTGTGCTAAGAGTCTGCTTCTTCCCCCAAAAAATCGCTCCCCCTTTTTCCTACTAATGCAACTGTGAAATCACCAGAGCAAAACGCAATAAATCTCTGCCTGTAATTCCTATTTCCACACTGAGTCATGTTTTCACATTAGTCCCAAAACGAAATTTCTTTGCCAATTTGAAAGCACACTTACTGCTCTTTTTTTTGGGCAAGTGAAAATCACTTTTACAGACTGACACATTATGAAACCACTTTTCAGTTTTTTTAAAAAGCCCATGTCCAGACTGCTTTTTCAGACCACCACCATGTGTATCCTCGGTGACTGCCTACACTCCAGCAAGGGCAACCAGCCTTAGTGATGCTGAATGTATTTGCATTACAGACTGAAACCTCAAAACCCCACTCGCTTGTAAATACTGTGCATGATTATACATGGAAAGGAGCTGGGTGTGTGCTAAGAGTCTGCTTCTTCCCCCAAAAAATCGCTCCCCCTTTTTCCTACTAATGCAACTGTGAAATCACCAGAGCAAAACGCAATAAATCTCTGCCTGTAATTCCTATTTCCACACAGAGTCATGTTTTCACATTAGTCCCAAAACGAAATTTCTTTGCCAATTTGAAAGCACACTTACTGCTCTTTTTTTTGGGCAAGTGAAAATCACTTTTACAGACTGACACATTATGAAACCACTTTTCAGTTTTTTTAAAAAGCCCATGTCCAGACTGCTTTTTCAGACCACCACCATGTGTATCCTCGGTGACTGCCTACACTCCAGCAAGGGCAACCAGCCTTAGTGATGCTGAATGTATTTGCATTACAGACTGAAACCTCAAAACCCCACTCGCTTGTAAATACTGTGCATGATTATACATGGAAAGGAGCTGGGTGTGTGCTAAGAGTCTGCTTCTTCCCCCAAAAAATCGCTCCCCCTTTTTCCTACTAATGCAACTGTGAAATCACCAGAGCAAAACGCAATAAATCTCTGCCTGTAAATCCTATTTGCACACAGAGTCATGTTTTCACATTAGTCACAAAACGAAATTTCTTTGCCAATTTGAATGCACACTTACTGCTCTTTTTTTTTGGCAAGTGAAAATCACTTTTACAGACTGACACATTATGAAACCACTTTTCAGTTTTTTTAAAAAGCCCTTGTCCAGACTGCTTTTTCAGACCACCACCATGTGTATCCTCGGTGACTGCCTACACTCCAACAAGGGCAACCAGCCTTAGTGATGCTGAATGTATTTGCATTACAGACTGAAACCTCAAAACCCCATTCGCTTGTAAATACTGTGCATGGTTATACATAGAAAGGAGCTGGGTGTGTGCTAAGAGTCTGCTTCTTCCCCCAAAAAATCGCTCCCCCTTTTTCCTACTAATGCAACTGTGAAATCACCAGAGCAAAACGCAATAAATCTCTGCCTGTAATTCCTATTTGCACACAGAGTCATGTTTTCACATTAGTCCCAAAACGAAATTTCTTTGCCAATTTAAATGCACACTTACTGCTCTTTTTTTTTGGCAAGTGAAAATCACTTTTACAGACTGACACATTATGAATCCACTTTTTAGATTTTTTTAATTGCACATGTCCAGATTGCTTTTTCAGACCACCACCATGTGTATCCTCGGTGACTGCCTACACTCCAGCAAGGGCAACCAGCCTTAGTGATGCTGAATGTATTTGCATTACAGACTGAAACCTCAAAACCCCACTCGCTTCTAAATACTGTGCATGATTATACATGGAAAGGAGCTGGGTGTGTGCTAAGAGTCTGCTTCTTCCCCCAAAAAATCGCTCCCCCTTTTTCCTACTAATGCAACTGTGAAATCACCAGAGCAAAACGCAATAAATCTCTGCCTGTAATTCCTATTTGCACACAGAGTCATGTTTTCACATTAGTCACAAAACGAAATTTCTTTGCCAATTTAAATGCACACTTACTGCTCTTTTTTTTTGGCAAGTGAAAATCACTTTTACAGACTGACACATTATGAATCCACTTTTTAGATTATTTAAAAAGCCCATGTCCAATCTGCTTTTTCAGACCACCACCATGTGTATCCTCGGTGACTGCCTACACTCCACCAAGGGCAACCAGCCTTAGTAATGCTGAATGTATTTGCATTACTGACTGCAACCTCAAACCCTTAAAGTATTCCTTATTTTTACCAGTACACCTTAATTTATCATGAAAAAATAGTCCATATTATTTCACATGTTCCTCACATTTAAATTTCTCCCAAAACAGAAAATAATAAACACAACTTCTACAAAAGGAATTCCAATTCTATTATTCATTTATTAATTTACCATATACATCCCCTCTCAAACTCATAACTCACCTTTAAAATTAGTTAGTTGTGAAAGAAATGTGGCACTCAAACAGCAGATTATCAGAGCCAGGATCTCTGTTCTCTACACCTCTCTCCTCTCAGCAGAACCAGATAATGGCAAACTTTCCCTCTCTTTTTCCACACATATACATGTTAATTACAAATCTCCTTGCTTCCCCCTTTTTTTCAAATGTAATCACACATTTCTATTGGTTGAAAACCAACCCTTTTCCAAAAGTACCCTGCCCCCAACTTGACTTCTGCCTAGTACCCTTCCCCCAACTTGACTTCTGCCTGCTACCATAGCAACAGCTCATGGAACACTGCTGTGTGGAGTTAGGTCAGAAGTTCGCCACACAATGTTTCAATTCCACAGAGCAAGAGTGCTTGACTTTTCAAACCTAACAGCAAATCCATAGTACTGTTCTTTGGTAACACATTTTTTTGTACCAATACAAAACATGCTTCTATTAATTTACACATACAGCCTAGTTTTTATTCTAGAATGGTATGAAACAGCCAATCAGTTCTTTTTGTTTTGAAAAAAATATGTATGCCTCCATTTCCAAACTGTCTTTCTTTTCATATTGCCATTCTACTGAAAGACACCTCCTGAGTGCATCCAGTTCTCCTTTGAAGATGTTCACAGTGTGGATTGTAGGACACAGCTATGTCTTCTGGAGTGAAAAGTTTGCAGAGAAAACAGGTATGGTGAGAGACCTTGCTTTGCCAAATGTAGACATTAAATGGATTGGTCAGAGAGGGTTAAAGTGGCACCAATTGATGCCATTGGTGAAATCCTTCATGCAAATCCAACACCCTGACCTCATAATAGTGCACTGTGGTGGCAATGACCTAGGCACTTTGACTGGGGTAGGTCTGGAAATGCTTATGAAGGACACCTTTGCACAACTGTTTTCTCTTTTCCCTAAAACTGCCTTTGTGTTTTCCAACATATGCCAAAGGCAAAAATGGAACTGGTCCAATCATTTCTGTCCGCAAATTGACAAAGCAAGGAAGCACGTCAACAAATCTGTTTCTGCTTTCCTCCGTGACTATGGTATGGGTGTCATTTACCACAACAACTTGCGTTATGACATGCAAGACATTTATAGAGGAGATGGTGTGCACTTCAATGATGAAGGGAACAGAGTCTTCCTCTTGAACCTTAGACTCTGCATCGGTACTTACTTGTAGGTACCACTTAAAAAATCACTTCATAAACACAACGGCTCTTTTTAGAGCCCCCTAATATCTAAACTCTTAAATCTGCATTTCATTTCTTTTTTAATTTTTTTTTTCTTCCGTACGCTTACCGTAAGCTTACCGTACGCGTACCCCGTGATTTTTTTAAAAATCAATAAATGTTTTCTTTGTACTTTTCTGTCCTTCTTTGACCCCCTCACAAATGTAAGGGGGTCTGTAACTCTCCTCCTTGCCCCCTTTTCTTGTTTTCACTCTTTTTTTCTGAGTGAAACACACAAAATGGCGGCCGCCGCTTCCTGGTTTCGGCCGATTCGAATGTTTACTAAGATCTAAGAGCCAATCAGAATCGCGCTCGCGCACGCCACCGTACGCGTACGGTAAGCTTACGGTAAGCGTACCGTAAGCTGGCTCAGATATATATATTGATTTAAAGGCTATTTTCTCAGAATCTACTGAACAGATTTACACCAAACCTACAAAAGGCACTTCCTTGACCTAGGGACTACCTCTCTGCCAAATTTCTAGTAATTCTGTTCAGCCGTTCGGGCTGTAGCTGTGTCTAAAGGTCCTATGGAAAAATGCATGGGAAAAACGCGTTTTGGGACCCCCCTTTTATCTCAGCCCCCGCTTGACGAATACCCCCGAGACTTTCAGGGTAGGAGCGGAGCGGAGCGCCCCACCTATTTTGAGAAATTCGCGAGGATTCGTCGACCGGCGCCAAAGTTATTCAAAATAGAATGTTGCGGATTTCCTATGGAAAAGGGGTCCTAACTATAACTACCTACTGGCGACCGCCAGTAGGTAATATATATATATATATATATATATATATATATATATATATATACACCTCACAGATTTGCTCCTGCTGCTCCCACACGCCCGCTGGTATTTAGTAAGCTGCGCAGGTGGAGCCCACCTGACAAAAGTTCTCCAAATGCAGCATAGTAAGCACATACTCAGGGGATGGTTATCTCAGCCCAAGATTTATTGCCAGTTACGCCTTTCGACTGTCACGCAGTCTTGCTCACCCACTAGTTTCTGGAACACCCACATTTACATACAGAGGAAATGAAAACAAAACGGACAATATATGTAAAAGATCAAAGTGTTCTTGTAATTGTGGCATCCATTGTAAAATGTGTTCTTAATTCATATACATAATGTCATATTAATTTAAGAAGTCTCAACAAAATTCTCTGGGGCAGATTTTCAAGAAGTGACGCATCACAGTCGCAAATCAACGATGCGTCAAGAAAATTACGTGGCCACTGTGACAACGCAATTCCCCGAGGATGCAGCAAAACAGCATTGTGACTGACCGTGGTGCAACGCGTCAGCCTGCGTCAGAAGAACTGATGTAGGTGCCGCAAAACTGCCGCAAGTCAGCATGACGCAACTTCAGAAAAAGTCACGTAAGACTGTTTTGCGTTACGCAACACCAGCCTGAGCACCCTGTGACAGTTCGACAATGCGTGAAGCGGCAAAAAGGCACCTGGAAATCCACGCATTTCACAAAAAATATATGTGTGGACCACAGAAGAGGTTTCAATGGACCAGGAAGGTAACCCCAGTAGCCAGGACCCTCTGGCAACCACCCGCAGCAAAAGCCCAGATGCACAGGCTGAGACTGGGTCAAAGAGGAAACGGAAATAACATTTTAGTCAGGAGGAGAATGAGATACTGGTCACTGAGGTCACCAATTACCAGCACCAACTCTTTGTCAGTTCTAAGTCGCCTCTTGCCAAAAAGGAGGCAACATGGCAGAGGATTGTCCAAAAGATATATATTGTTGGACAATCCAAAAGGACTGTCATTGACTGTAAAAAGCGCTGGCATGACTGCAAGTGCAGAACCAAAGAAAAGCTTGCGGCACACAGTAAGGCAGCCATATAAACTAGAGGAAGCAGCCCAGCAGACCAGGTGGTCCTGGATGACCTGGAGGAGCATGTGGCAGCTGTCATACCATAGGAGATAGTAACAGGAATATCGGGACAGGACAATGCAGCCGTAGAAAGTGAAAAGCACACAATGGGTAAGACACAATAAGTGCACATATGTGAGTAATGGGTCATGGTGGTGATGACAGCTAGAAATGTCCCTGTGCCACAGTCTTATGTGTGCATCTTGGTGTCCTTGTACTTGTCCACAATCACAACTATTCTTAATGTAAGTAAATCACATATGACAATCACACTTTGCAAATGTCAAAACAGCAGTGCCATGTCCATCTCTGATGGAGCAGATATACTGGACCTCATTTATGAAGAGCCGTGCAACACCAGTACGTCACTTTTGGTAACGTTCAAAGTGAAGACCCGTTGGTGCAGCGGCTCCATAAATGATGGTCAAAATTCTGTTTTCACATCAGAACTATAAGTTGTGTCAGGCACCAGTGTCGTACCCCTGTGTGTGCTGAACAAGGACAGGTAAAGCCATCCTGTGTGTCTGAACCTGTGGCTGTAAATAACAACCTGTCAATGCTACATTTGACATGTCAGTGGTGTGACATGTGAACCATTGTGGGGTTTTTTCATGCAACACCTGTGTCCACTGATGCATGTTCAGATCAATGAGCAATTCTCAAGGCCAAAATGCATCTGAGTGCCGTGCCACCCTATGGCTGGCCCACTGAGGAGGAACACGGAGGAATTTACTGATGTGCACAGCTTATTCATACCAGTCAAATGCACAATGTATTCTGCTATATGCATCGTAAGATCAATTAACACCAACATATTTTTCATGTGAATGAAGGTGACCCAGCATGTAGAAAAACAGGGTAACTACCAAGCTACCATCCCAGCACCATGGTGCAAGGCTGGCTTATTGCCAACGTGCCTACAAATATATGGGGGATCAACAAGCAACTTGTCCTGCCTGTGTATAACTGTAAACAGTATTACAACTGATGCACTGGTGGTTCTAGGTGCTCATAACAATAACCCTCTGTGCCTGTGCAGGATGTAAAACAACACAAAACATAAGGACATATGTACAATGAGTCAATGCTACTGTAGCGGCACTATAAGATGGGACAGCAACAATTTCTCACTCGCCATATGTAAAAGCTGTTCTGAACCTCAGTTAGCAGTAGTTCCCCTGCTAAAATGTCCTTAATAAAGATTGCAACTTATGTTTGCAAAAGCTAACAAAAATGTGATGCAAGGGAGGTGTTCCTGTGCAAAAATGCACCCAAACCCCACTTAGTGATCTTTGCAAGTAAATACTTGTATGGAGCAAGACCAAATAAACTGCCTCCAAATGCAGTTAGAAGCAGTTGTTTAAGACCAGAAAATAGCTGAACTTATGAATTGAACAAACACATGGGACCTCATGTCAGCAGGTATTTGTGCTGGGCAGTGCTGCAAGGAATGTAGCTGCACTGCCCTGCGACAAAACTACAGTGCAGGACTTCACACCATCAATAAGATAGTGTGCATTCCTTGGCCTCATTCATGACAATTGTTGCAGCGCTGCAACAAGACATCGTACCAACAGTTTTCACTACGCCCTTCTTGCAACACCATGGAGGCACTGTATTCATTGGACAGTGCCCCATTTTGCCAATAATGACAGATATGTCTGGAATCCTGACGTATCTGTCAGTGCCAAAGTCACACATTGCTGCAGTTGTGTACCAAGCATGACGCCACTCCAGCATTGCATGGGGACAGCCTATCCCTGTGACACTGCGTCACCTTTACGCCTGCCATGAGGCAGACGTCAGGTACTGATGCAGTGGAGTCCCACAATTGTCGCAATGTAATCTGTAGGATTTCACTGTGCCACTCCTTTGAGGCTTTGTCAAGTGGGAACCTATACCCTGCATACATCTTTCCAGATGCAGCCATAATGTGGCACAGGGCTTTACAATGTCATGCAACGTGGTGCTAGATTTTGCCTGGTCTTTCTTGAGGGGTGCCAGTGTGTCAGTGCAATTTGAGATCCATTGTTGGAGGTTGCTTGCTGCGGTGTCATTGTAGGTAAGCATTGGCAGAGTGGTGGTGCTGAGGGACTTTTTACGAAAAGTGATTAGGTGGCCTCTCTCCAGCTGCGCTGGGGAGCAATGACTGTGGTGGTGTATGGTGGGCATGGTGAATACGTGATGTTGACAATGATGGTTGGTCCAGGATAGTCCGGTGGTGTGGCTGTAGTTGAATTTGTTGCTGGTGGAGGAGATGTGCTTGACCGTGTGTCCTGCTATGTGGCTTGGTGTGGTAAATAGCTGCTTCAGTCTGATGTTGGTGAGCTTCCCCAGGAGGGGGTGGTGTTCTGGTCACTGGGGTTGTCCAGGTGGAGCTAGAGTTCTCAAAGTAGAATGTTGTCAGTATATTGGAGAGGCTGGTGTGCAATGATGTCTACAATGGTATTGGTGAATGGGGGTCCATGGCCCGGAAGGCCTGCAAATGAGGGTGCCAGAAAGGATGTTGTTGTGCTTTGTACAGAAATGGAAGTTGAATTGTACCATGGTCACCATTGGGTCATTAGAGTGCACGATCAGTCGGAGTGTGTTTTTTGTAGGAGGTGGCAATACCTCCTCCTGGATGCTCGTGGTGGTCCTTGCAGGTAATTTTGTAACTTTCAGTGATGGTGATGTCTGGTCCAGAGCAGAGATTGGTCCAGGTTTCTGTGACGAAGTGATATCTGAAGAGGATGCTGCAAGGAGGTGCCAGATGTCTGTTGTTTGTGGGAGGATGGACCGCGCGTTGAGGAGGATGCAGTTGAGCTGGTCGTGTGCACTGTTGGTTGACTGGGTGGCATGAGGCACTGGTGTGCTGATGTGGCAGAAAGTGCAAGTGTAGTTTCGACTGGTGCAGGGTTCAAGATAAATACACAATCTTGCTAGGTGGCAAGCGTTGTTGCGTCCAGGGTAGCTAGCGAAGAGGGTGCTGGCATCGTAGCAGAGGAGTGTCCCAGAGGAAGGGTCCTTGGTGCAGAGCGAGGTCCAGGGGCGACCAGACACAGACGGCCTTGTCTATGGCCTGCCTTTTTCATTGGAGACATCCATTACAACAAAGTTATTACATTGGAATGCTATTACAATGCAACTTTACCAACGCAGTTGCCTTATACATTGCATGCCATAACAACGCATTGTGAGGTTAGTAATAGAGATTCATCAGTTTCAGGGTTGGTAATGCTTTCTGAGGTCAGACAAACCTTTTAGGCTGTGTTTTGGTGTGCATATATGAAATTTAGGGTGTCCTTGGGGCTCAAAGATGAATTTTAGGGTATGTTTTGGTGTGTAAAAATGACTATTAGGGTGTGTTTATGGGTTAAAGATGAAATTCAGGGTGTGATTTTGGGGTAAAGATAACATTTAGGGTGTGTTTTTGGGGTCAAAAATTAAATTTAGTGTGTCTTTGGGGGTCAGTGATGAATTTTAGGGTTCAGGGGTTGTTTTGTGTTGCAAGTGTTTTTTTTAGGGTTGCACTCACTGTAGTGGGAATAGTAATTTTTATCCTATGCTATCCATTACTTTCTCTACTGTTGCAATATGCTTACTATTAGTATGCATTGTATTGGAATGCAATGTAATGGCATGCATTGTAACTTAATATATTGGTTTAGCATACCAGTTGTATGCCTGCTGCGCATGCCCGCACAGCATCCGGCATTGAGAAGTGATGCAGGGGGCACTGGACAGCTGTGAGGTGGAAAAGCCAGAAAGGACACTGGAGGGGGCATGGACGCAGGTGTGTGTGTGAGCGGGGGTTGTCAACATATTAAAAAACAAAAATTAACTTGTGGCTGGGTTCTGCTTCTTCTGTGCTCCTGCTCTCCGGAGTCTGCTTCAAGAAACAGGAAGAAGCCAGCCAGGCCCCCTCACCTAAGCCAATCACAATGCTGCAATGTGGTGTTGTGACTGTTCATAAGCGCCTGGACAATGCGTTCAGACAGGAGTTGGAGGGGTAGGCATGTTCTCCATGCAGGCTGTAATGGTGCCTGCATTGTAAACAGGGAAGTGCACTTGACTATTTTGGGCTGACTGAGAGGGACAACCAAACAGTCATTGGGCACTTGAGTGGGCATACCACACCACCCGGGCCCGCCCCATGAATAGAGCAGCCCCACACAACCTCCCATCCACAAAGGAAACATAGCATGAATACTTCAAAAAGTTATCATAATGGTATGTTTTCTCATCTTGTACTGCTCAAAATCTGTGGGGCAATGCTCCGCCGCCATAGCGGATGAGCCACCACTGGTGGTCCCTCACCCACAGGTGCTAGCCCTGGGCCCCACTATACCCCGGGCATCCTCCGGCTACGCATTCCACCTTCTCATCACTTGGACATCGACACAGTGGTGCAATCCACTGAACTCTCTCTAAATCTGTGGCTCAGCCAGCAGGAGCCTCAGCCAGGTGGGATTTCACAAGCCTGGGTACAGTATTCGCTGCCAAGTCAGCTGGGGAACCTCAAGATGAAGGTGATGCAATGGGGCTCCCTTAGGCGTGAAGTACCAGCGCTCCTGCAACAAAGGTTTGGCTCACCTCAGGGGTCTCACCCTGCACAGCGTCTGGCCAGTGCTACATCCTCTGGCCTGTGATGTAGAGATGCGTGGGCCACCATTGGCAGTATCCTCCGTGTACCCCGGTGTAGTGTTGGGCCATGGTATGCGATGAGTACCTCCCTACGCTGGTGCTCAGGAGTGCATCTACCATTCACAGCTACAAGGGGGACCAGTGTGTCTTCTCACCGAAGTCAGCAATGTGGCTCCAAGCGACCTGGCTGACTTCACCACCAGGTAAGGGTGATCACTGACACCTCAATGCCTACCACCACAGCCAAGCAACAACACAGCACCTCCAAATCCCACCTAGGGTCCCAAATGCCTGCCCTGCGATGCCTCCATGACCTGGGGACTTATCGGTGCTTCAAAGGTTTTGTATGCCATGGTGTTGCAAAAGTGCACAATGATAAGTGATGGCCATTGGTATTGCTCAGCAATGCGCTTCTTATCATTAGTGTAGCCCAGAATTTCAAATTCCCCTGGGACTCTGGCTGGTCATCCTGGCTGTTGGGGGGTTGTTCATCTGTGATGTACTTGGGCCTGACAGATCCATTCTGCATAAAAACTATTTTTTGTCTCCTAGTTTTCATTGGAGGTGGACTCATAGGCTTTTTTCCCTGTCGAGGCAATCAAAACATTGGGCTGACTAATGTGAGTTAATTTGCCACTAAAGTGCCTTTTGTCAGTCATTGAGTGCTAACGTCAGAATTTGTATTGCCTTCACGCTAGTGTTTGTGGCAGTTTTCATCGCAGCCAACAGAAACTCTTGCCATGTCCCAACGTATTGTGATAACATCAATAACAGGGTAAGACTTTGTGATGATAGGCCAGCGTACAGCAAACTGCCGGTAACTAGTAGTAGTGGTAGTTTGTGGGAGTTCTTGTACATATAGGCCATAATGTCTTACAAATGTGCATGCAAACATATCTTTAGGATTTCCGTATGTTGTGCTGGAAAGGAGGCTAACACACGTCTATCACACACTAAATTTAATTTGACATTGCAGTGTTGCCATAAAAGTGAACATACCACTAAGAGCAACATTTGCAACGCAGTGTATGTCCACTTGTCAGTAACAATAATTATCACCACCCTGCACCACTCCTGTAACAATAAGTGGTGCAATGATCATGCAGGTGGGTATAAATCTTGACCATCAGTCTGCATCATTAGGCCTGGGTCAAAATTCCGTTCCGCTCGCGGAAATTGCGATAATTTGGCATTTTCGCGTTCCGCGGAAAGCGCGAAAATTTCAAAATTTCCGCAATCCGCATTTTACCGGTCATTTTTTTCTTGCTCGCGCTGTAAAAAAATACATACTTGCGTGTGTGCGATCGCCTTACCTGAATCCCTGCGTTCGCCGACATGTTTTCCCGATCCGGTCGCGTTCTCCACAAGATGTTGGATTGTTGGTAGCCATTTGCGCTGTCTCGCGACAGTTCGCACCCGCATTAACGTCATTTGTCCCGCGATCACGTCATTTGTCGAGCGATCACGTCTTTCTTCTCGCGATCATGCACCGCGAGAGTATGAGAAGATTGAGATCTCGAACAAGTCATTCTCCACCGCGAGCGAGAGCGGAGGTCGCGGGCACGTCATATCGAATGCGAGCAGGCGGGACAAGTGAAAACAAGATGGCCACGTCCGTGAGCAACCGCATGGGTAAGTTGGCGAGCCGCGATCACGCAAAAAATACCGCGAACAGGCGGAAAAAAAACTTCTGCGTCTTCGCGATATTTCTGGCGGGTTTGCGGAGATTTTCAACATTTTTGCGATAGTTTGCGAAAGTGAATTTCGCAAATTCCGCCCACCCCTATGCATCATAACATAAATCACTTGACTGTGACACAGAGATCAGCCTTGAAAACCACATGTGATGCCTTTTTCTAAACATCACTATGATTGAACATGCAAGTATTAGTAACACATTTCCATCTTTTTCTCAGAGGGTGCACCTACTACATCCCAACATGTGGATGACAGCCATGAATTTGACGAGATGGACGACAGTCTCCCCACAATTGACAAAGACCTTCCTAATGACCTTCTGCACACCATACAGTCACCTACATCATCTCCAGAGAGTGACAACAATGTGGTAGCTGCGCCTGCAGAAACGCAACAAACTCCCAACACAGAATCTGCCACTACACATATAACTCCTGACTTGAGACACAGATACAGTTCCAAAGAACACCTACTCAGAGATGTGCATGAGGCTGTAGAGAGAATGCGTGGCACACTGCATGCAATACTCAGAAGCATGAACTCAGACTTGGTGAACATTGGTCAGGACCAAGCCACCAAGAACCCCAAACCTGGTCTTGCACAATCATTAGCCAACATATCATTCATAATGAGTCAGAGGCATGAACAAATGCCACCACAAAGTGGCAGCAGGGATGTTGCTCAACATCTTCTAAATATCTATGACATACTGAGAGACATGCAGCAACAGCAGCACAGTTAAATGGCAACAATGTCTGGCATTTATAGTGAGTTGCTAACTGTCATAAAAAATCAGCAATTAATGTTAAATGCCCTAACCGCCATCTTCCTGACACCGGATTATGTGGTACCTCACACCTCCTCTGCCACTGCTGTTGGTATCACTACTCCAACACACCCTGTAGCTAAAGAGCCAATTGAGGGACAATCTGAAAATACTGCTGAGGATGACTTTTCAGCTACACAATTTAAAAGGAAGAATGGACACTAAATTAATACCATTAATACCAAGTCACTGGTGATGTATACCAACAGGACTTATTCTCCATTGATGAGAAATATTGCAAAAAAGACAAACTCCTTTCGAAACCGGTTACACCTGTGCCACATATCATTAGTTTCTTCATTACTGAAGTTCAATACATTGTGCCAACAAAAATGTATAAATCATTGAACAAAGTAAAAATACATTTTGTTTTTTCTATACTCACAAACATGTCAACATGAGTGCAGTTTCACTACATGTGTGTCAAGAACAATGTGCCCTTGTTTTATGTTTGATCTATTTCAACATGTACAGGTAGTGAAATTATTCATACCAGTAACCAAGATGTGGGCAAAGTTGTACCTGCCTACTAGATCCCCAGCCGTGCCACTCAACTTGACCTATATACAGACATTGTGGTGTCCAGTGGTATGAATTTACTACTTGAAACACAATGACTAGTTGTCCTTTATCATGAAATAGACTAACAACACCTAAAGAGATAATGTGTAGTGTGTACGTCTTGTCCATCTGTGTAAGAGACAACACCTATGTTCCAAAATATAGCATAACTAAACATAGATGACACAGATTTGTGATCCATACACATACAGATGAACCCTGGGCGTAGTTTGCATAGTAGCGCTACGCGTAGCTACGTGAAGTGCACTTCGCACAACTCGAGATACACGTAGCACTACGCAAACTGCGTAGTGCCCTGTTCGGCGATGATTGCACAGTGCTGGATGCTTATCCGCACTGTGCAATCATTGGAAACGGCATCTCGCACAGTGCGAGCTGTTGTTTTCTGCTGCTCGAGTAGATTTTTACTCAAGCGGCAGCTTTCTCAATGCGGACTGGTCGTTTCCCATCGCGAGTGGTCGCGAGCATACGCGACCACTCGCAATGAGAAACCTGACCTCCCCGCATTGAGAATCTCAGCGGGAGGTTTATTTTCCATGCTCGCGATTGCTAACTTGATGTTGCTGATCGCGAACGAGGAAAAAGTCTTGCCGGGATGTCTTTTTGCTCGCTCGCTGTCGCCAACTTGACGTTGAGGACTGCGAGCGAGCAAAAAATGCCAACTACGCTCCGTGTTTTTGCACTGTGCAACGTGCAATTCACGTACCGCAAAGTAGCACAAACTACGCAAACTATGCGAGCGTAGCATAGTTGGCCACCCAGGGTTAATACAAATGTTGTTTGTATAGCCATGATTTGATTCAGACCCATATGTATGTGAAGGAACAAGAGTGTGTACACAAAACAGTTGATTCACAGGTGTTGGAATAACATGCACAAATATTTCATCTGGGAGCAGCAACCTACTAGATTTTGCAATTACAATACACTCAAACACAAATCTGTGTTAACATTCCATGTGCCCAATTACTTACAAATACAACTTTCAAACTGCTGAACATCAATAAATACTGTCAAAAGTTTTAAAATAACATAAGTTTATCAACTAGGAAAAAGATAAGGAATCTCTGTAACTAACTATCTTTATCACTCATGCTAACATATAATAAAAGCTAAAAATCTATCTAAAAACCTATCTAATCTAACTATGGGTAACCTACCTAACTTTACTTAACTCATCCTAAGCTAA
This sequence comes from Triturus cristatus, assembly GCF_964204655.1. Classification (NCBI taxonomy): domain Eukaryota; kingdom Metazoa; phylum Chordata; class Amphibia; order Caudata; family Salamandridae; genus Triturus; species Triturus cristatus. The sequence continues at coordinate 319,568,732 of NC_140588.1, forward strand.
ACATGAATCATGTTAAACCACTAAACATCAGCCCCCAACCACCCTTAATACATCAATGCACAATAGACATACACATACTTATACATGAACTAAGAAGTAAAGTAGTAAAACACAGATATTGTTTCCTTCTTTTTTCCTAAAAACAAGTAACAACACACTAAATGACCCACCCACCCCAAAGTATTAGAAAAATAGAAGATTAATAAAATTAAAAGTTATTAAGAATATAAAAACCTAACTAACCTATCTAAGACTACCTTATTTAACTATGCTACACCTACACTATGACTAATCCTAAATATTAACATTACACTATATCTGAAAATATATACAAACAGCGCATTATATTTGGCCCATTACATTGTCCATACACTGCTGCATCTTGTCCATTTTTTTATATTGCATCCATCTACTTTTCCAGGCCACTGATCTTCAATTTTAAAAATCCAAATCTTGCGTGGTCATCCCATGGCTACAACAATGTCCAGAAGTAGAGGGGGATGCATTAACGGGTCCTGGGGCTGGTGTTGGTGCATTCGAAGGTCCTGGATGCTGGACAGTCTCACCTCCCTTGTCATTCAGTTGTGATGACTGCTTGCCATTTCCATTTTTTTTTATTGGCAGGATCAATTTAAAGCCATGTCTTGGCAGCCTTCTGTTTTTCGTACAGACACGAGGTCCAGCGAAATCCCTTGGCCACCTCACATATGTGGAAGTATGTTGCTTTGCAGATACGGAAACGCCTTTCCTCCTCTGCAGTCATATTATCTTTTGGAAAAGAAGTACACAGGTGTCAGTCAATGTGTACATAACTGAAAAATGTAGATAGATAATGTATGCTATCATTTGAGATGATTCCAACATTAGTGCCAATCATCTGATCACTGTGTGGGCCACAAACTCCAAAACCATACCACTAAGTTTGTTCATCACATACTGTGCAGTCAGCTGAACCTCATGATTCAACTTAAATCATTGTTTCACCTATATCAAACAAATTATGAAGAGTCTGAGACATAAGAAACCAGTTAACATACATCATATCCTCAGATAATTTCCTCAAAATTGACATCATTTGGCTCACAGGGTAAAAACATGTGTCATAGGATCCTTTAGCTGCAACAACTGCTGAATTCAGACAGTGTCACAATGTGCTTAGTATGAAGTTCATCTTTTCAAGACATTTTAGCCACAGGTACGTTCATTTCACACATTCACAGAGTAATGCACTGTTGTTGCAAGGGCCTTTTTAGGAAGCAGATATGTGGTTCGTGTTTTAACAATGATGCACAATCTAATTGATGACACTACTCATGTTGACTGACATGCAGCAGGCCATGCAGTACTAGCAGGGTGAACTACAGCTGGGCTTATTAATCAGGCAAACATGCCCCTACCTTGAAAAATAGTCATGGTTTTGTGTACATTGTTTATTCTACGACACATCAACATTTAGCTACTATTTTATTACAGCTACCTTGTCCTCATGTATATGGACCAAGTATTATTAGAGCATTATGAATTCAGTCTTACACAGTCAGGACTATGAAGACATTTTAAGAGTACAAGATGTGCCACATTTGTGTAATGACACAAATAAATCTTGTTCTTAACAAAGCACAATGATTACCCCATTCAATTTCATAAGGCAATCCTATAGCTCAGTTGCATACAAATGAGTATGGTCAATTGATGTATATTGAAAGTGCTGCATTGATCAGGAATTCTTATTACAAGACATCAGACATTTGAGGCTTGTATAACAAATAACAGCCAGATAACTAAACATGTTCACAAGTTAATTTTCATCTTAATGAAGAGACATATGTCACTGATGGACACTGAGCATGGCCATATTGTGCTTGGTTGTACTTCGGGTTATTACATTGACTCACAGTGAAAATGCATTACAAACCATGTACTTTCCTGGCCCAGCTGACTCTGATCTTGCATCCACACTGCAACCCAGGAACACCATCCTGTTCAACAACTGGGCACAACACCACCACCCACAGGTAGTGAGGAGTGTGGTAAGCATGCCTTTCTCTCCAAACATCATCCATCTGATGCTGCTGTCTCCACTTGGCTTCTGCTACTCCAGTCAAAGTGTCAATGGGCACTCCATTGTGCATTGTGGACTGCGGGAAGGCTTGTCTGACACTTTCATGGTTTTGAATAGGTCCAGGCAGAACTTCATGCAGTACACCATTCACAATGTCTTTCGTCATGGTGTTTTAACTTTGATAGCGTAAGACAAGTTGAGACAACAGCTGGATGTAGTGATCTTCCTATAGTTGTCCACATACATAGTCTTTTTTTCATCCTTGCACATCACCAACCTCACAATCAATGATAAATGATACTCACTGGTAGCATTGGGGTCATCAAATGCGTCTACCTTCCCCTGTGTATGTGGCTGGGGTCCACCTAAGAAACATGAATAGATGTCCAATCAGCTTGGGATGCCGGACATATGTACAGTCTATGCAAATTTCAATTTTTGTATCTTGACACATGCAGGTAATTACCAGACCATGTAACTCCATTCACATCAAGTGCTGCAATGTTGTGCCACTTACGCAAGGACAGTGTAAATGCTGGGTCACTTCCACATCACAGTTCACTGAGGGTGAAACAATTATGTGGAGCATCCCTGGCAGTTTGCCTGTGCTTTGACAGATTCATTAGACATGCCCTTACGCAGACACAATTGCACAATGATGGAAGGATGTCTGGTTCTCAAAATTGGTTTGTACATGGACATATGAACACATTCTTGGATGCGATAAGTTTAGTTGTTTGACTTTCTACATGCTTGCAGCATGTTAACCTCTTACTTGTGGCCTGATTGCACACTGATTGGGACTTGCTTGTCACTGTTACATTAACGTTGTGCCTGTCTTGTTGTTTTTGCTGCCCGCTTCCATCTCCATTCCTTCTGCTGATGCACCCGCTGTGCCTCCACCCTGCTGATTTCTGACTCCCAGCTGTGCCTCCATCCCCCCTTCCCTATTTGATGGTGTTCGCTGCATGTCCATACAGCAGCCATGCACAGCATTTACTCAAAAGCAAAACCCGTCTGCAGCCGTCCACGGCCCAAACACAACCAGCGCCAGAGGTCCTGGATCTCCCAAATCCCTCTACTATGACTCAGCAAATGTCTTTGTACTGTAGCCTTGAAAAACTTTAGAACTGCAAACTGTACACACAGAGCACCACCCATGGACAGTTATCCTGACACCACTGCCACCAGACCTTCACCACCAACTGCACACACACAAACACTGCACACACAAAACAGCACCACCTCTGGATCCCTGCAATGCATCCTCCTCAAAGTGCACCTGCACATACTCGCCATGTGGATCTGTATCCTCCTCAACACCCTCGCACCAGACGTTGCCTTCCACACAGGAACCAGGATAAACTCCACCTCGGCCACCAACATTGCCAACGCCATCCCTGACAGATACAAGAACCAGAGGAAGGACCGTACCAACTGCCCAGGATGAGGCCTTCCCATTACACACAAGAGCTACCTCCGATTTACGATCTCCAGCTCAAGCAATAGCCTCCTTAACACCAAACACCTCTACTTCCAGATCCAGGCCAGCCCCTGGACAACCCTGAGAGACACCCTTGCCTACAGTCCACCCAGACCTCGAACTGTGTACACCGCCTCCATTGCCAACATCATCGCACAACACACCATTACTTACATGTACTACAAACATATCATATACCTCAACTTCCACCTCGACAACCTCAGTGACCCCAAGTTTGCCACCCTTATGGACAACCTTGCAAACCTGTGACAGAAACAACTAGTCACCACCTCCTCTCACAAGCAGGGCACAACCTCACCACATCCACTACATCCACCTTACGCAACCCCCATGGACTGACCATCACTGCGTACACCTCATCAACGACAAAGCATCTGCAAACAATCCTACTACCTGCGCCCCACAAAGGAACTGACACAAGATGACCAAAGAGCAACTCATTCTGCCCAAAACCGAAATTACACCATCACCTTGACTGACGCCAACTTCACAGACAAAGGACTCCACAGACAGATCTCAAACTGTGCAGAAGAAATTGCACCCCTACATTACCCCAACAGACATCAGCACAGGAAGGCCACATGGTTCAAGGCCAAACCCCATAAATCCTGACAGACCTGCAGACGCCTTGAGAAGAACTAGAGGAACAGCAAATTATCTGAAGATGGAACCACCTACAAGAACACCATATCAGAATTCCACCAACACATCAGATACATCAAAAGGACCTTCATCCCAAACTAGATGCTCACAAACTCCAGCAATACCAACTATTCCGCATCATCCATGACTTTGCCAAAACACACATCAAAAACTCAGACTTCTCCCCCTCCCAGGACCACTACAACAAGACACCCTTCTCTGAAACCACACAATCCTCCAGCAATGCCAGCCACTGCTCCATCTCATCCTGGATCACAATCAACACCAAAGACAACGCATCTACCATGAGAGGTATCCACTCATGATCCCACACGGACCCCAGTCCCACCCCTCTTCCACAGAGCTGCCGCAGCTATCGCTCCAGCACTAAAAGCTCATGATCAACAACACCGTCAAAAATGGCATCTTCCATGACAAATGGAAGTGTGCATAACTCCGACCTCTACTCAAGAAGCCTTCATCAGACACCATGGGCCTCATTGACTTGCCACTCATCTCCCTCCTCCCATTTCTGAAAAACAGTCATAAAGAAAACTGTCAACGTCCAGCTAAGGAAAATAATTGAATTAAATAAAATCCATGAGCACTCACAATCTGGATTAGGTGGCAACCACAGCACAGATACCGCTATACTTGCCGCAAAAGTCAACATCCTCACACTCCTGGTACAAGGACACATCGCAGACATGATCATACTAGATCTCTTTCCAGCCTTCAACATCATCTCCCACCACACACTCACCCCCAGACTCCAAAAATCCAGCATTCAGTGAACCACCCTCAAAGGACTCCACTCCTTCCTCGCCGTGAGAAGGCAAAGATTCAAAACCCACGTAAAACGACTTTTGAGTACACCAAGGATCGTAACTCAAACACACACTCTTCAACATTTACATGGCCCCCCTCTCCACCATCGACAGACATCACAGACTTAGCATAGTATCCTAGGCCGATGACACCCAGATCATCCTCTACCTCACCAAAAACACCATCACCACCAGACTCAAGTTTCATGAACATATGAAAGACGTTGTATCCTGGATGTGCCACTGCGGCCTGACACTGGTCTCAGAGAAGACAGAGCTCCTCACCCTTGGACACTCCACCTCTGTATGGGACAACTACTGGTGGGCCACTGCACTCGACAGCATCCCCCTAAACCACAGCATCATACTCGACTTATCCCTCTCCATGGCCCGACAGGTATACTCTGTAACATCCACATGCTTCAACACCCTCTGCATCCTCAGAAACACCATCAAATGGATCCGACCTGAATGAATGAAGCACATCACCCAAGCACTCATTACCAGCAGGCTGGAGTACATAAACACCCTCTATGCCGGTATCAACAAATCTCTAATCTGTAAACTCAATCCCATACTTAACACCACAGCCAGGCCCGTCCTCGCCATCCCCTGACACATACACATTACCCAACACCTGCAAGACTTCAACTGGCTCCTCAGAGAAAACAGTGTAACATTCAATATACTCACCCAACCCTGAAAATGCCTCCACAACAGCAGAGCCCAATAGCTCAACTACAGACTCTCCTTCCACACCCCCAAGAGGAACCTCCGATCCACCAAGCGCACACTACCCAAACCCCCGCCCAGCACCAGAACAATACAAGTCAAGAGATCCTTCTACTACACCATAGCCAAGAGATTGAACGAGCTACCAATCAACAGCCAGCACACACCCCACCCTGCACATCTTTATTACAACTGTAAAGTCCTGACTCTTCGACTGCACCATCTGCTCCCCCATGCATTCAGACCCTCACGGGTGAGTAGCGCACTTATCATTTTCATGATTGATTGAGTGATTGGTTGATTGATGCCTCATGATTTCATAGACATCCTGACTAATGTGTATTTTGACATTTACACAGAATAGGGCCAGATTTCCAAGAGAGTGCCGCAGAGAGGCACCACAAGCCCTTTGTCTGCGCCACACTGTGGAACTTTCGGAGCACTTGAATACAACAGTTTTACAATGATGTGTCGCATTCCTGTACTCACCACTGAGCAGGCACACAAACAAGTGCCAGGCGCCGGCGCTGGCATCCTTGCACCATGGTGCAAGGATGCCTGCATCACGGGGAGATTGCTTTTGTGCTGTAAGGGTCACCTTCATGCACAAAAAACAATCACTACAGACATAATCCACGTTCAATGTGTGCTGTGAAATGCAGCACACATTGAAAGAGGTAAACACTTTGAAAAAATGAAACATTTATCCATGTTGTGCCTCGTTACACCACCCCTAGGGTGGTGTAGCATACAGATGCTTTACCATGTGTACGATTCCTGTTCAATCTGGAAATGTGTCTGGTTCCATGGGTGTTACGTTGGGACAGCCACAGCAATACCTATGTAACATGGCTGTAGGAGTACCACACACAAGTGTGATGTTTTTACATGGCCAATGGATGTCACACACGTTAGCTTCATACATCTCTATTGATGTGATGAAAGTAAAAAGATAGATTAGTGCATCACACAAAGATTTCCACCTTTGGCACTGTGTGCTTGTGTGTGTGCCAAGATGCCATTAAAAAACAACATAATAAAAAAGTGGTATAACATATGGGGCTGTGACCGCACAACATGCAATTTGGTCCTTGAGGTCATGATGTATCTTCTCAGAGACCATTGCAACACCACTGAATCTATGTGAAAATATGAACAGAGCAATGTATGGCATTGTTGTTCACCTCTTAATAAACAAGAAAAAAACATATTAGACATTTACTTACCAGTTGTCACACAGACTTCCATGCCCAGATGGTCCAGCAAGTCTCTCTCTCGGTTTGTGATATCCTGCCAGCGGTGTTTAATTTGGTGGGGTGTGCCTTGCACACCAGAAATCCTTGCCATGTGCCGCTGGACCCTGCCCCACCTCTGCCTCCGTTCAGGTGCTGGGTAGCCCTTGCTCACCCTGCCCCTGTGCTGATCATTCTGGGCAGGAAATGATGTATGAGCCATATAAGGCCCCCAAACGGTCTGTTGGACAGGTTTTTGGAACTGCCAGACATGATGACTTAAGAATTTGTTAGTGATTTCCTGTATAGATGCGACACGTTTTGACATTTGGCGTCATATTTCAGACGATGCGTCGTGTTTTTGACTCAATTGCCATTTCAGTTCACATCTGCATGGCTGACATTTCTCTTTTGGGCGGTAAGAGAAATTTGTCAATGCAAAGCCTTACGGTTTTAAATTTGCATTGCATTTTGTGCAGATGCTTCCCTTTTTTTTTGCAACACTTTACGGTCGGATGTGACACGTTTGGGTGTCTGAGTGACGCCACCCAGTTTTAGAGATGCTTTACGCTTGTGACTTTGCGACACTTTACGGTCGGATTCGAGATGTTTCGGGTGTCTGAGTTACTCCACCCAGATTTAGAGATGCTTTACGCTTGGGTCTTTGCGACACGTTATGGTCAGATGCGAGATGTTTTGGGTGTCTGAGTGATTAAAGACAGATTTGAAGATGCTTTACGCTTTTAACTTTGAGACACTTTATGGTCAGATGCGACACGTTTCACCCATATTTGGTAGTGAATAGGTAGAGATTTGTCGTATTGTGCAAGGTTTGTCTCACGTATTGTACATGTATGAATTCCTTTTCAACATGTTACATAATTTTAGGATGAGTTGTGTATTTTCTGTTACCGACATTCACGCACATCATGGAATATGTGTACATAGTGTTGTGAAAATTGATTAATTTGTTTGTTTGTGGTACTTTTACGGTGGACTTGCATAGCAGGTGGATTACATTGCATCACGCCTCTTCTGCACTACCTGCACTACCTGCAGGACATTTGTTACCATGTCACAGCGCAGCACCCTGTGTGTCTTCACATATACTTGTGTCAAATACCACCTCTCACACAAGCTTTTCATATTGTGGGTAGACATGGGTGTTGGTCATGATTTAACATTCAACACACAAGTCCACTTTTGCATTGCAACATTCATGTGCATTAATACATGCATCTCAGCATTCAGTTGGTACACAACACCTGTGTTGATGTCTCAAGCCACAATGAGATGAAAAAGTGTTTGTGACACATCCTTTTTCACTATTTCAATATGCGATGAGTCACACATCACACATCTTAAGCATTTCTGTTGCAAAATGTGGGGCTTATTTACAAGCCCCTTGAAGCCGCCGATGCGTCACTTTTCACCATGTTGAGCGACACACCGGCAGCGCAAGGGGCTTGTAAATGAGCTCCTGTGTTTTTATGAATGATGGAAGGTGGCACTTTCTGCAGCTATGCATGTCATCCACACCACACAGCCATCCTTAGACCATGGTGTAAGGGTGCCTGCACCAGCGCATAGCAGCTGTTTGTGCTCAATTGCAGGGTAGTACACAGGAATGCAACATATCTTTGTGATTATGTAGCATTCCTGTGCTCAGAAAGTGGCATAGCGTGTCACAGGCAAAGTGCTTGCAGTGGCATGCAGAGGCAGTTTTGTGTTAATCTGCCTATATGTATTTGTATCATATGACCTGTATACCAAATGGACACAAAGGTGATGCTCTGATGTTTTTTTTATTGTGACAGTAGTGCATATTGCTACAATTGTAGATTTGCTACATCATGTGAAGAATTGTATGACAATGTGTGTGCGACCTCTTATCCCTGAAGCAGTGTGGAGTTTGTCTCGTCCTTCTGCTTCAGCTTCATCATCGCCATCATCCATTTGTTCAGGGGGCTGTTTCTCTTCATCCCAGGGCACATTTGTTTTGACACATATGTTATGGAGTATTGCAAATGTCATTATCATCTTGCACACAATTTCTGGAGACTAGAGTAGCCTTCTGCCTGATAAATCTAGGCAACGAAACCTGGACTTGAGCATCCCAAAGCTTCCTTCTATGACCTTTCTAGTTCGGCAATGGGCATTGTAGTATGCCTTTTGCAGATCAGTCTGGGGATTGCCAAATGGTGTCATCAACCACTTCTGTAGGCCATATTCTTGATCAGCTGTAAGTGGAAAGTAAGAAAAATGTGTTAACTTTTGAATTCAGTATACATGGCATGTGTTGTACGTCATGTTTGGTAAGATTGTAATAGTGATTTCTGTTGGTGACGATTGGATGTTGTGTTTAACATTGAGTTTCCCATTGTTTGTGACACCTGTCACTTGACTTGCTGTCTATCAATTGATGTGCATGACAAGGGATGGTGCCTTGCAGTGCATGTTTTATTTAAGTGAAAGTTGTGTGGTGTTGCAATGTGTGAGTGATACATGTGTAATGATTTGGTTGAATGCACACTTTCTCAGATTGTGCACTGCACATCCGGGCACATTTTAATATGTGAGTGTGTCAAATGTTTTTTCTGTGCAAAAGTGAGTCGGTTGCATGGCATAGTGGTCCTACACATTTTGTAAATGTAATGGTTTAATGTCTTTGCCCCTGCGTTACCAGACATTTGGTTTCCATAGCCCGGCACAGGCACCTTTGTCACATGGTGCACCAATACATGCATCCTGTGTTTGATATATTTGTACACTTATGTGCACCTTAATGCACGTACACATTCAATTTGGCTGGTTAGCTATTTCCATTCATGCTTTACAATGCATTGCACCTTTTAATAGTTAATTTGAATTAGATGAGATGTGTGCATATGTTGACAGTGTGACTTACTGGTCTTCACAACTTTATGTAGGATATGTGCGTGCATTCCTATCCGGTATCCCTTAGCACTTTAAGTTATGCTGCTATGTATGTATGCGGTACAAAAGGGGGTGGTGATGGACGGAGCATCAGAACCAATCAAACACTCACACCCAGTCAACAGATCTGGGTTTGATCCATCACCGTTCTTTAGCCCACTCTGCCACCCCAGTTCAGACATGGCCATATGCAAATCAGTCTGACCATGTGCCTCATGGGAACAGTCCAGCCCGAACTGCCAAGCCATGCCTTCCCTGGACCGGAAACAAGCTTCCTAGGACCGGTTTCTGGCATTTCAGCCGTCTTCAGCCAGGCTTGCTTGAATCCAGTGGCAAAGTGAGCAAGGGAATCACGTCTGAGCATACCCTGCCAACTTATGGCGAACAAAGCGGTACAAAAGGGGGTGGTGATGGACGGAGCATCAGAACCAATCAAACACTCACACCCAGTCAAAAGATCTGGGTTTGATCCATCACCGTTCTTTAGCCCACTCTGCCACCCCAGTTGAGACATGGCCATATGCAAATCAGTCTGACCCTGTGCCTCATGGGAACAGTCCAGCCCGAACTGCCAAGCCATGCCTTCCCTGGACCGGAAACAAGCTTCCTAGGACCGGTTTCAGCCATGTCTGAACTGGGGTGGCAGAGTGGGCTAAAGAACGGTGATGGATCAAACCCAGATCTGTTGACTGGGTGTGAGTGTTTGATTGGTTCTGATACTCTGTCCATCACCACCCCCTTTTGTACCGCTTTATTCGCCATAAGTTGGCAGGGTATGCTCAGACGTGAGTCCCTTGCTCACTTTGCCACTGGATTCAAGCAAGCCTGGCTGAAGACGGCTGAAATGCCAGAAACCGGTCCTAGGAAGCTTGTTTCCGGTCCAGGGAAGGCATGGCTTGGCAGTTCGGGCTGGACTGTTCCATGAGGCACAGGGTCAGACTGATTTGCATATGGCCATGTCTGAACTGGGGTGGCAGAGTGGGCTAAAGAACGGTGATGGATCAAACCCAGATCTGTTGACTGGGTGTGAGTGTTTGATTGGTTCTGATACTCCGTCCATCACCACCCCCTTTTGTACCGCTTTATTTGCCATAAGTTGGCAGGGTATGCTCAGACGTGAGTCCCTTGCTCACTTTGCCACTGGATTCAAGCAAGCCTGGCTGAAGACGGCTGAAATGCCAGAAACCGGTCCTAGGAAGCTTGTTTCCGGTCCAGGGAAGGCATGGCTTGGCAGTTCGGGCTGGACTGTTCCCATGAGGCACAGGGTCAGACTGATTTGCATATGGCCATGTCTGAACTGGGGTGGCAGAGTGGGCTAAAGAACGGTGATGGATCAAACCCAGATCTGTTGACTGGGTGTGAGTGTTTGATTGGTTCTGATACTCCGTCCATCACCACCCCCTTTTGTACCGCTTTATTTGCCATAAGTTGGCAGGGTATGCTCAGACGTGAGTCCCTTGCTCACTTTGCCACTGGATTCAAGCAAGCCTGGCTGAAGACGGCTGAAATGCCAGAAACCGGTGCTAGGAAGCTTGTTTCTGGTCCAGGGAAGGCATGGCTTGGCAGTTCGGGCTGGACTGTTCCCATGAGGCACAGGGTCAGACTGATTTGCATATGGCCATGTCTGAACTGGGGTGGCAGAGTGGGCTAAAGAACGGTGATGGATCAAACCCAGATCTGTTGACTGGGTGTGAGTGTTTGATTGGTTCTGATACTCCGTCCATCACCACCCCCTTTTGTACCGCTTTATTCGCCATAAGTTGGCAGGGTATGCTCAGACGTGAGTCCCTTGCTCACTTTGCCACTGGATTCAAGCAAGCCTGGCTGAAGACGGCTGAAATGCCAGAAACCGGTCCTAGGAAGCTTGTTTCCGGTCCATGGAAGGCATGGCTTGGCAGTTCGGGCTGGACTGTTCCCATGAGGCACAGGGTCAGACTGATTTGCATATGGCCATGTCTGAACTGGGGTGGCAGAGTGGGCTAAAGAACGGTGATGGATCAAACCCAGATCTGTTGACTGGGTGTGAGTGTTTGATTGGTTCTGATACTCCGTCCATCATCACCCCCTTTTGTACCGCTATGTATGTATGCAGCTTTGTACTGTATGTTATGTGGTTATAGTGTATCTGTGGCTTGGCATTTTCACATTAACATAGTGCATCATTCTGACGCAAGTGCATGTAATGTGCCAGAGGGCAAGCTATTCTTGCACAGTATAGTTATATGTACATTGATTGATGCTTACCTATGAGGAGACCATTGCCATATTGTCCATTTTGGAAACGCTCATTGATGAAGCTGTATCTGTAGATATATGAATCATGCACACTCCCAGGATATTTTGCAAGTACATTGATGTATAGTCCCCAATGGTCCACAATGGCCTGGACATTTATGGAGTGTGTGTGCTTCCTGGTTGCGGTATAAGTATGAAGTAGCTGCAAGTGGTACCAGTTGAATATGCGTGCAGTCCATTGCACAAAGTACATGTTGGAAGCCAACAATGTCATAGAAGCCTTGTTTAATGTCAATCTGCTGCTGGGGTGTGTTGGGAAAATGGATGTGCTGTGGTGTGAGCTGACTGATGGCATCCAAGACAGAAGGGAGGAAGGCGGAGAATGATGCCTGTGAGACCCCTGCCACTCATGCTGCTGTTGCTTGAAAATATCCAGAGGCGAACATGTGTAACACCGCCAGTAGCTTTGTCTGTGGTGGGATGCTGCCGACCCTTTCACTTGGAGTCTGTAGATGTGGTGTGATCTGATGCAGCAGGGTCACAATGGATGCTTTCTTGAGGTGACACATTTTGAGTCCAATGAGGGCGGTCCTTTGACGGTAGATGTGCTCCCTCCTTCTGCGCTGCCTTTGTGGTGATGGAGGAGGGTTAGGTTGTGGTATTTGGTCTGGGGGTGGTTGTCGTCTTCTTGGTGTAACTCCCAGCTGCAATATTAGGAGGTCCATGTTAGCTGCTCTGCTGCAAAACTGCTCTGCTGCACTTCTATTAAATTTCTATGGTACTTGCGTAATTCCCGGCATGTGTGTTTATGAGGCGTAGGCTTGTGAGCACATTTTCAAATTTGCGTGACACATTAAATAGATGCGTCACCATGGGGAATAGTTGTAAATATGCCTGCATCGGAAATGCGTTGGATTTTGAGCAGGAACGCCTACCGTGCATATTTTAGTACTTGCGTGATGCAGCCGAATCTCGCATCTCCGTTTACGTGACGCATCTCCATTGATGCGTCACCTTGTAAATTTTGCGTTAAAAAAAACACACCGATCTGTCACAAAAATTGACGCATCGGTGGCACAAGGGGCTTGTAAATCTGCCCCTCTGTTCTCCGATCAGAAAGGGGTTGTCGTGCTTGCAAGTTCAAGGTGCACATTGAAGTTTTTGAAAAGAATCTGTGCTTAAGGAACCGAGATTGCGTTTCCTTCTCTTCCAAAAGTTGTTGATGTCTCTGTCAGTGGCGGCCATATTGGGGAATCTCGTAATTACCTAGGTACAAGGTAATGTACAAGGTAATGTCTCAGCCTAATGTCTGTTAGTGTCACCCAGCTTCGTGAATCTTGGTGATTTCAAATGTGAGAATGTCTAATGCCTGCGTTTAGTGGTGAACTGCGTGAGGTGACCTGGAGAGAGTCCGCCGTAAGTATCTATGCGTAAAGTGTCAACTAACCTACCTTTAAGGGCTAAAAGAGAGTCATGTTGCATTTTACCTGCAAGGCAAAAGCGTTTGCCACCAATCAAGCAAGAGTGGCATTCCTTATCTCGTATTTGGCCGGGGATGCGGCACTGTGGGCCGTCCCATTAGTACAGAGAGACAACCCCATCCTTTATGATTGGGACTCGTTCCGAGAAGAATTCGAAAACATCTTTGACCGCCGGTCCCACACTCTCTCGGCAGACCGGGAATTGCTTGAATTATGGCAAGGCAGTAAAGATTTGGTAGTATATCTTACCACGTTTAGGCGTCTGGTGGCTGAAACCAAATGGCCAGAAGACAAACAGTTCGCCATTTACTACCAAGGATTGAGAGACGAGCTGAAGGACATCATTGCTCAGATATACCCTCAGCCAACGTCTTGTACTAAGCTCATCATCTTAACCCTGAGGTTAGAACATAGACTAGGCGACAGGAAGAACGACACTCGGAAGAAGGAACGAGTCCCCGTCCGGAACGAACGATTCACTGCTAGGGATCCCCCTCGTAGTTACGGGGAACCCATGGAGATCGGAGCAGTGCATGCCCAGCTAACCCCCGAAGAAAAAGACTTAAGAAGGAAAAACGGGCTGTGCCTCTATTGTGGAAAAAGGGGACATTTTGTTAGAGATTGTTTACAAAAACCATCGAGCACCCGGGAAAGAAGTGGAAAGGAGGCAAACCCCTATCACAAGAAACTGGCGGAAAACTAGACCGCTCGAGTGATATCGGAGGGAGATCCTCGAGCACAACATATCTACCCTCCTTGAGTGGTGAGGATATGAAACGATTCTTTTATATCACGATCGAAATCCGAATCCGAGAAGAGTGGAAAGGGGTTCAGGCATTGGTTGATTCTGGCGCAACAAGCATGTTTTTGGATGAAGCCGTAGCCCTGAGGATGGGAATACGCCTGTTGAAGAAAACCGTACCAGAAACTGTGATAGCTGTGGATGGGCGTGCTTTGGACTCCGGACCCATTCGCTATATCTCAGACGAGTTAGAAGTTAGGTGCAACTTGCACCACGAAGAGGTCTTAGAATTCAACGTCATCCACTCACCCCAACACAGGATTATCTTAGGACTCCCGTGGTTACAGAAACATGAACCACGCATCAGTTGGGTAAACAAAACTATTAGTTTCGAATCAGATTTTTGTAACAACCATTGTTTCAGCCAAACAGTACAACAATCACAGGCCCTGTCATCGAAACACTGGATAGCAACAGCCGCAGAGAAGGACACAGTTTTACCCAAACAATACTCAGGGTTTCGTGACGTATTCAACGAAATACAAGCTGAGACCCTGCCCCCCCACCAAAAATATGACTGTCAGATAGATCTGGTGGCAGGAGCCGTAGTACCATGCTGACGCATATACGCCCTTACGGAAAAGGAGAATGAGCACCTAAGACTCTATTTGGATAAATACCTGGAATTGGGGTTTATACGCCCATCCAAGTCACCCGCAGCCTCACCTTTGTTTTTTATACCGAAGGCTAATGGAGAACTCCGTGCGTGCATCGATTTCAGGGCATTGAATGAAATAACGATTAAGAATCGGTACCCCCTTCCGTTAATTCCGGTTCTGTTGGAACAAGTCAAGAAAGCGGTACTCTACACCAAGCTGGATTTGAAAGGGGTCTACCACCTTGTAAGGATGAGGGCCGGAAACGAATGGAAAACCGCCTTCAAGACGAGATACGGATTATACGAGTACCGGGTGATGCCCTTCGGTCTTTGCAACGCCCCTGCTGCATTTCAGTTTTTTCTTAATGAAGTGCTGCGTGAATTTATGGACAAATACGTCGTTGTTTATATCGACGATATCTTGGTTTACTCGTCGTCCGAAGAACATCATGTTCAACACGTTAGCACGGTCTTTCAGGCATTAAGAAACAACAAACTACACTGTAAGCTTAGTCTGTGCGAATTCCACATGGACGTCGTAGAATTCCTGGGAATCATGCTTAAACCAAGGGGGCAAGTGATGGCAGAGAGGAAAATACAAGCAGTAAAGGAATGGCCGGAACCACAGAACGTGAGGGATGTACAGTGCTTCTTGGGATTCGCCAACTTCTACAGGAGATTCATCAACCAGTTCTCCCGGACAGTGTCTCCCATCACCAAGTTGTTGCGAAAGGGTACTAAGTTTCAGTGGTCTAAAGAAGCCCAAAGAGCGTTTGAGGAGCGTAAAACCGCCTTCATAACTGCTCCCGTGTTGGCGCATCCCGATCCAGAGAAACTGTACATAATAGAGGCCGACGCCTCCGAGGCAGCTATCGGGGAGGTTCTATTCCAAAGACACGACACCACCGGACAGTTGCATCCCATAGCATTTCTGTCCCGGAAGCTCAATGAGGCGGAGAAAAATTACACCATTGCCAAGAAAGAATTGATGGCGATTAAAGAAGCGTTTACCGAGTGGCGTCATTTCTTATCAGGAACCAGAGAATGGGTAACGGTTTATACTGATCATAGAAATCTGCAGTTTATGCGCTCTGCCAGACACCTAACCCCTTGACAACTACGCTGGATGCTCTTCTTCAAAGAATTCGATTTCGTGGTCACATACCGACCAGGTAAGGACAACAAGAAGGCAGATGCTCTCACCAGACAGACATCGAGTAGAGAAGAAGAGGAACGAGTGGAACACGCCATTCTTCCCCCTCAAAAGGTGATTTGTGCAATACAAACCAGCGACTTCTTACAGAAAGTAGCAAGAGGAAGCAGGACATGCAAATGGAGAACGTGGCTGAGATTCCACAAAGAATAGAGGGAAAAACAAGGCATCTTCCTGAAAGGCCATATGATGTTGGTCCCCACACACACCTTGCAGAAACAAGTGTTTAGTTAGTGTCATGACATTCCTAGTGCTGGACATAACGGGTTATACAAGACCCTAGAATAGGGTTGGAAGACAGTTCTGGTGGCCTAGTGTTCGAAGGGACATTGCGCAATGGATTAGAGAGTGCCGCATATGCGCTCAGATGAAAACCGATCACACAAAACCCCAGGGGCTGCTCCAACCATTACCCACACCCCTGGTTCCTTGGGAGCACATTTCAATAGATTTCATTGTAGGACTACCAAAAGACCAAGGCCATGATACAATTATGGTAGTGGTAGATTATCTCACAAAGATGGGGCATTTCGTTGCTTGTCCTCATGTACCCACAGCAGGACAACTGGCAAAACTACTGTTGCTCCATATAGTCAGATTGCATGGCCTACCACGTCGGATTATATCCGACAGGGGAACGCAATTCACAGCGCAGTTTTGGAAAGTATGGTGTTCCGCCCTACAAATTCAAGTGGCTCTCTCTACAAGCTTCCATCCCCAAACAGACGGGCAGACTGAAAGGGTCAATCAAACCCTCAAACAATATCTGAGGTGTTACGTGGATTCCTCAACTGAAGCATGGGTAGACCGTTTGTGGGTGGCAGAAGTGGCTTACAACAGCGCCATACACAGTTCTACAAAAACCGCCCCATTTTACAACACATACGGGTTTCACCCCAGATTCCTTCCCTTATTACATCTGAGAAGGGGTAAAGACATGCCTGAAGTACGCAACAGGGTACAGCACATTCAAGACACACTAAGAAGAACCCAAACCCAGTTGTTAATAGCCAAACAGAGATACAAACAGGGGGCTGATAAACATCGCAGAGTAGGCCCGGTATACAGAACAGGGGATTGGGTATGGTTATCCACAAAGAACGTACACTTTAAAAGGCGTTCGATGTTCAACCCTAAGTACATAGGACCCTATAAAGTGGTTAAGCTTCTGAATCCAGTGGCCGTGAAGTTAGCTCTACCAGCTTCTATGCGCATACACCCCGTATTTCATGTATCACTCCTAAAACCTTTGGTCACACCCATAAAGAAAAGACCCGACCCTGTTTGGGTAGACGATGAAAGAGAATACGAGGTCACTAAGATCCTAGATACCAAGACAAGAGGTAGAAACAGATGGTATCTAATAGCATGGAAGGGGTATGGGCCTGAAGACAATTCCTGGGAACCTGCTGGTGCCATACATGCCCCTCGCTTGCTTGCCGCTTTCCATAGAAAACATCCAATGCCACCGCCGCGACAAGGCTCCACGTAAGGGGGATGTACTGTCAGGTTGCGTGGCCCTGTCTTGTCCAGGTGCAACTAAGGGCGAGAAACAGCACAGAAATGTCCCGCTGCTCACGAAAACGCTCGGGAACTACTAGTCCCATGAGCGCTAGCGACAGGCAGACATGCGCGCGCAGATGCGGAAGGCTTACTAGAGCGCTTCCGCCCTGGCGGCTTTGCCGATTATTCTGAGCTCGGAGCTCGTATCGCAGGTTCCTCTGTTGTTGGTCCCGGGCCTTGGGAAAAATAGCGGAGCACTCTGGTGTTGAAGCGCGGGAGTCGCGCTACTCTGAGCACGGAGCTTGCTCGTATTCTGCCCCCTTTTGTTCTCGTTCCTGAATCCAGTGAAAACTAGCCGAGCCCTCTGGCGCAGAAGCGCAGGTAACGCGCAGTTCGGAGGAGACTGGTGAGACGATACTCGTCATTCGTTCCAGTGGCAGACTCGTGGGTATAGGGTAAGGGTGCAGTGCACCAACTCCGTTCCTAAACGGCCAACATAAATTTGAGAAGTAGCACGAGAGAATCCTTGAGATTCAAGGAAGTGAACTTGTGTACAACAAACTTGTGAGCCAGCTTGAACAATATGGTTTCTTGGGTATAAACCTTATCTGGAAAAGCACTGGGTGTTCCTCCTCGTTGGCGAGCCACACGTATGTCGGCTCTTGCGAGTAGTAGGAATACCGGTGTCAGAGCATATTATTAGTTCATTTAATACACAGCCGGATCGTGTGAGTTTAACACGTTTGGATCACCGATAGTGATCCTAGACTGCCTATCTGTTGTTTATTACATGTGTGGTTGCTAGTGTGTGTGGAATTATCAAGTCTCCAAGGAAGAGAGACAACTAAACTGTGTTTTTATGATTGTATATTCCTAGTAGGGGATTGTGGATGAGACGAGACGATCTCATACAACCTCTGCGACGCCCTACCTGTTACTACTCAGGGTAGGTCACATAGAGAGGTGGGGATTACGTACAAACAGTATCCGTTGGAAATTAACCCTGTATTCTCCATTTTAGGACTACATGTGAATGTTCTTGACTCTGATGAAGGCTGGCTGGCTGGCCTCTGGTTCATGGGGTGAAGAGTGTGACTAACACCTTTGGAACCACACATCTTCTTCTTTTTCTTTACAGGTGTTTACTCATAGTACAAACACTCACGCACATACACCAGGGGCAGGGGCGGAGAGTGGTGGGGACAATAGAACATTAACGGAGTTGTCTTTTATGTCTTTGCAGGTCTCCTTCCCCGCTGTTCCCTCCCTTTCCTTCCCTCGCTCGATCGCTTCACTGATCTGCGCTATAATCAGACTTGAAGCTATCGAGAGGTGGACCATAATGAGCATCGTTCCGATCCTGAGCAGTCAAGGAGTCTGACAAAAAGATTGTATCATAAAGGGTCCATCAGGTCTAGTGCACTCAGATAGACACATCAAAAGCATTCGGCATGTGCACAGCCAGTGATGATGCGTGCTGCGGGCAGGCCGTACTAGGAACAATGTCCGTTGCCTACAGGACTGCCTCATCTGCAATAGCGACTCGAGGTGAATTGTAACTACTGCTGTCTGCAGTGTAGGCCAGAGAGCAGTCAGCAAGCGCCCACAGTAGCGTTGACTTGAGCTGCCCAGTTTGTCTTACGCGAATCAACAAAAACTATGTGCGGACCCTGAGATTATGCATATGCGTGGTGCAGACTGAGCGCACTGGAGCAATGTCTTTTGCCTACAGGACTGCGTCATCTACAATAGCGACTCGATCTGAGTTGTGAACACTGCTGTCTGCAGTGTAAATTGAAGGCAGTAGGCAGCACAGTCATCCATGAATACTTTTTCTCACTTCCTCTTCACAAAATACAACAACATAAATTAAAAAAAACTCTGCAATAAATAAATCAAAACAATTCGAATTGCGATCTCTGCTGTCCACAGTGTAGACTGTTATTCAGTGTTCTTTTCCACTACCAAGAAGAATTTGGTCATTGTACTAAACCTATAACTCATCTAAAAAAAGTTCTGCAAGCAAGTATACTAAAAGGATATTGTGTATATTTCAATAGATGTTGTAGTTAGTTGCCTACTTGATTCTGTAATTAAACAATCACCACTCGATCTGAATTGTGAGCCCTGCTGACTGCAGTGTAGGCCAGAGGCAGTGGTCATTAACGCCTCACAGCCACGTGTCGTTGGATCGAAAGCACAGAGTTGGTTGCACCTGATCGGAGGGGGTACACACAAATCATCACAGACTTTAACTTCTGAAATCCTCAATCACAGAATCAAGACCCCATTTCAACGCTCAGACCTGCTGTACCACGGTGTACTCCACCGGCTGCAGTCAGCCAAACCCAATAATCATGTGCATCAGTTAGCTACAGAAGCACAGAGTGTGATGCACCTCAACGGAGGGAGTTGTGTGAAAACCAAGCAGCAGGTAATATCGGACATCGTTCATTCTGGGATCAAGACACCGTTCCACTGTTGAGACCTAGAGTTGATTGCACCTGGTCGAAGGGAGTACCTCATCTCCACTCTCAGATGCAGTTCTAACATCATCCATTGTGGGATTAAGACACTGTTCCATTGTTGGGACCTAGAGTTGGTTACATCTGGTCGAAGGGAGTACCTTCATCTCCACTCTCAGATGCAGTTCTAACATCGTCCATTGTGGGATCAAGACACCCTTCCACTGTTGGTACCTGTTGGACCACTGTGTTAGCAGTATACATAGCACTCCGCGGTGCTGGGTCTCATGCTGGGCGCTGTCTGTCTGTGTCGTGGTAGCCAGTGTTGATCTCAGGAGCCTTCCCAGCTCGCAGACCTCGGCCGAAAAGCTTCCGCCGGCACGTGGTGGGCCCTCTTTCACATACAGTGGTGTCAAAAGGTGAACTGTGGGGCATATATGCGTCGCAGCGGCCATGACGGTTTCTGTGTACCAGCAGGCTGAGAGCATTATTCCCGCAGCCACCTTTGCTCACAGCATCAGCCTCGTGGCGGTGTAAGCTGCTCAGACCTGGCAGACATGTTCACCATTTCGGAAGAGAACCACACCCAGAGAAACATGCCTTTTATTCAATCCCCTACGCTAGCCTTGCGTACGCCGAGCCAGCCCACTACGCTAAAGATTTGGGGGGGGCACGTACGCGCTATGTTTTCGTAATCTTCCCTACTGACTGTACTATCATGGTTGCGTCCACTGTCCACTTCACTCAATAGACCATCAGTGTATGTTGACATGTACATGTCTATGCTCTGCATACTCAAGTCTGTCCGGAACATCCCATCAACACTTTGCATTGTATACTTTTATAATTGAGAATCACTTGCCACCTTCGCACATACTTTGCTCCCATCTCTCCCCGCATTCTGCATTGTGTAGCAGAGGTGCTATGCCATGTTTGGTTTGTGTACATGGCTAGCCACTGTTCCCAGGGTACGTAGTGTCGTTGTGTCTGCTAGGTGTACATGTTGTTTATCATGTTGTATGTGATTATATAAGGTAGTGCGTTTATTTACGAGCAGTGGTTTCTCCCATTTACATATCGCTGTCTTAAAGAGGATACAGAAGGTTTTCTCACAGGTGAAAAGTGCGACCACAATGGCAGTCATTCATTACTATGCAAAATTCTCCAACTGCACACACTTCTAAGCTTACAGCCCCCAATCTTGCGTGCTTTCTTAAAAGCACACCAACTCCCACAATCAGACCAACATTCACACAGCTTTCTAACAGCATTTATCTGCTTCTTAATAACATGGACTGCTACGGAATGTGAGCTGGCATACCGTATGTCCTTACTGTTTCAAACCGGGTAACTTCCAGTGGCAATCTCTATTCCCACTCACACAAAGTAACTCCCAAAGTTCAACTTGGCCTTCAATACCTACTTTGAAAACAGATTTTTTTAAACTGAGCAAACTGAAAGTGCTTTTTTTTCAAACATAAGTGTCCCTCACTTCTCCAAAAGTAATTTATCGACAGGAGATAGCACGAACTTCAAGTAAAATACACTCCCTTTTAAATACAAACCTCCCATTACACTTTGTGAATTGCTACACAATTTTCAACACATCTGACATTTAAGCTCTGGTACACTTTTTTAACACTGTCTCCTCCGGCCTTGTCGCAGACTTTCAAACAGTTTTTGGTATAATACCAGACATCATTCATTCGATCATCTCTGGAATAACAGGAACAGTGCCCATGATTCTCGCTCTGTTTGCGGCCATCCTAGTACTATTTTTGCTTGTAAAAAATGGCTGCATCCCCTGTGGTAACAATCATGTCCGACAGAATATGCCTCTACGCGAAGCTATATCAATACCGTGAAAAAATGGAACAACTTTTCGGCTGCCTGCCTCTATCTATTATCTGAGTCAGCGACAACATGACATTTATTTACACATATGCAATCTGCGTGCAAGCATCTTTTTATTGCAAAACTCGCCCATTCGACTGGCGAATGGATCTATGCCTTGCAAACATCCCAACAAACGTTCCCGATATCCAGCAGGTAATGGAGTATCTTGAAAACCATGAACTTGATTGTTCGTGCAGTGGAGCAATGGTGGATGCAACTCAAAAAGGTATCCTGGCAGAATGGGATTTCTGCGCTGCCGCGAAAGATCTCCTGCAACGTGCGGCCTTTGACAACATCGCAGGTTGCCTTCCAATTCAAATTGCCGCTCCAACATTCGAGGAACATTACTGTCCCTCTGAGGATATGAATTGGATTGCTTCGCTTTTCTCACACGATGGCAACAATCGCCTCTTGGAACATTACGCATCTCAAGCCGCTGAAGAACTTCCGGACTGCAATCTCCAAGACTTGTAAGAAATTCCCTTTATTCTTGGATTGATTTTTCCCAACTTTTTTGACTTTTTCCTATAACATTTTTTAATACACTTCAATTGAACTATTTTCATATAATAACTTTCTAAGAATGCTTAGGCAATTGAACTCTGTTATTGCCCCTTAAGTCTCCAGGCTAACCAGGGTTGGGTGATGTATGGCCTATGCAAATACGCAATTTACTTGCTAAATTAGCCTAAACCCGACATCCATTTTGAAACCATGTCTATTCTTTGTACACACATCTCTCTGCCTGCCTGTTATCCACAAAAAGCCCTTTCACACAAATTAGCTCAGCCTCTGCTCACGAGCTGGCGATCAAGATAAAAAAACACAGCATTGTTTAGGAACTGGTTGGCACAGTGTGGTAATCGTATCCTACCTTTATTTTCATTATACAATTTACAGTCATTCATGTCTAATAGGTATTGTTTTTGTCACATGGAACTGTAACATGTAATGTGGAATTGACTGATGCAGGAGCTTAGGTTTGAATACAGCAGAAGCGGTTGGAGTTTGCCTCAGTTGGATGCCTTAGCTCTTGCATCAGTGGGTCCATTTATGGCACTTAAATAAAGACACTTTTTATATAACTTGCAAATTCCATCGCTTTATTACACATAGCCACTTTCTTAAACACACCTGATTTCACCATTTGTCTTCTGTGGCATTGCAACATTCTGCATTATATTCTTCACGATTATTTCTTTATTCCTGCTTGCTAAAATACTCCATTTGAGTCTTCAGACCGGCAGGGGTGAGTAGTTTGCTTCCCACTCCCACTATAGTCAAAACGCATACTAACACCACTTGCACAGCTATGCTAAAGCGGCCAGTATGCTACAGCGCCCAGAGCACATCAGTTTATAGCAATCAGCTCACAGTTTCATCCCCGAGTGTACTCTCAGCTCAGCACCATCTCACTCTGGGCAAAACAGCACTTTCACACCGGTAGGGGTGAATACTTCGCTTCACACTCCCTGTATAGCACACCCTAACCACCCCACAGAGCTCACAGCGCTATAGTCTAAACGCATACTAGCACCACTTGCACAGCTATGCTTCAGCAGCCAGTATGCTACAGCGCCCAGAGCACATAAGTTTACAGCAATCAGCTCATGGTTTCATCCCTGAGTGTACTGGCACCTCACCTCAGCACATCTCACTCTGGGCAAAACAGCAGTTTCACACCAGTAGGGGTGAATACTTTGCTTCACACTCCCTGTATAGCACACCCTAACCACCCCACAGAGCTCACAGTGCTATAATCTAAACGCATACTAACACCACTTGCACAGCTATGCTACAGCAGCCAGTAAGCTACAGCGCCCAGAGCACACCAGTTTACAGCAATCGGCTCACGGTTTCATCCCGAGTGTACCAGCACATCACCTCATCACCATCTCACTCTGGGCAAAACAACACTTTCACACTGGTAAGGATGAATACTTGGCTTCACACTCCCTGTATAGCACACCCTAACCACCCCACAGAGCTCACAGCACTCCTACCCTCCTCTTTCCTACTTTTTTCCCCTTTTTTCCCCTTACTTGCTTCAACTGAATCACAAAATGGCTGCCAACACTTCCTAGTTGCAACCGTTCACAGCCAATAATCACCAAGCTCGTGCTCATAACGCCTCAGCCAATCAGATGGCAGAATTCCCAAATATCGATATCTGTAAATTTCAATATTTTTCCAAAACTACTTAACGGATTCACACCAAATGAAAAAAAGCGTGCTTTCTAGACCAAGACTCTTCTCCTTGCCAAATTTGGGGTAATTACGTTAACCCGTGCGACCTGTAGCCTTGTCTAAAGTTTCCTATGGAAATTGCATGGAGAAAACATGTTTTGGGACCCCCTTTTTTCTCGGCCCCCCCTGGACGAATCACCCCCAAACTTTTAACATAGGAACTGATATGAACAAAGAATCAGTTTGGAAATTTCATGAAGATTCATCAAACGACGCCAAAGTTATAAGCAAAACAAAAAATGCTCTTCCTATGGAAACTTGGTCCTAACTATAACTACCTACTGGCGACTGCCAGTAGGTAATACATAAATATATAGATCTATATATATATATATTCAATGAAAAAACCATAGGTTTCACACACGTTATAGTTAGGAATTAGCATTTAAAAAACCTTAGAAATTCAATGAAAAAACCAAAAGTTTCACACACGTTATAGTTAGCTGGACATTTTACTCGTAAAAAACCATTGAAATTCCCCCGTTATAGTTAGTTAAGCTAACTATAACTCGCGCGCCCGCAATGCACTGCTGATGACGTCACATATTACATCACTCATGACATGGTCAGTGACATCACTCATGACATCACTGATGACATCTCAAATGACATCACTGATGACATCACTGATGACATCATCCTTGTGATAGAGTGGCAGACCTCCTCTCACCCTAATATAACCTTTGATACACACATTTATAAATAGAGACTAAACTTTTCAAAACAATGGACATACCAATACCAGTTACAACAACCTCTTCAGTAATTCTAAGATCCACATACACATCCACTCATTCACCAACAGTCCTATACAGTCACTCATACATGTACTCACTCATCATATGTACTCATACACCTATACATCCTGTTACACAATGCCACTCATCCGTAGAGTTACTCACACACATAGTAACTCATGCTAATAAGGAATCAAACATCCGTTTACTTGCATATAGTTATACACACACCACCACACTTACTTCTACAAAAACTTACACATACTTAGTCTTTTAAACAATCACTTATAGAAACACATACTTATTCATACAGGAACTCTTTCAATCTCTCACTCTCACATATACTCACTTATATACACCAATAGTCACATATACTAGTTAAAAACATATGTAGTTACTCATAAAGACACTGTAGAGACAGTCATTCACTCACTAACACACCCATACACACACTCATCCACCCATGCAGTCCTGCACACATACTATCTTCAACACATACAAACAGTGAGTCACTCATTCATGCACCTATGCACTACGTAATACCCCCCACCGAACCATGCAGACACTCAGACTGATAATCAAAAAACCAACTAATAACCTATATAGACACTCATGTAGGTACTCACCAACCCTTATAGCCACTTATACACAAAGTGAAAGACTGATACAGATATATACATATTTAAACATTACTCACTAAGCCATGTATTCACTATGATACACCTAATCAGTCAGTTACACAATCAATTTTTCAAAAACAAATCATCCATTTAGACACTTATATACCCATTTATTCTTCCATCGACCTTGAGATATACATATATAAAACATATTTAATTTTCAGAAAAACACACATTCACGGGATGATGTCATCAGTGATGTCATCAGTGATGTCATTTGAGATGTCATCAGTGATGTCATGAGTGATGTCACTGACCATGTCATGAGTGATGTAATATGTGATGTCATCAGCAGTGCATTGCGGGCGCGCGAGTTATAGTTAGCTTAACTAACTATAACGGGGGAATTTCAATGGTTTTTTACGAGTAAAATGTCCAGCTAACTATAACGTGTGTGAAACTTTTGGTTTTTTCATTGAATTTCTAAGGTTTTTTAAATGCTAATTCCTAACTATAACGTGTGTGAAACCTATGGTTTTTTCATTGAATTAGCAAGGTTTTTTAAATGCTAATTCCTAACTATAACGTGTGTGAAACCCATGGTTTTTTCAGTGAATTTGCAAGGTTTTTTAAATGCTAATTTTTTTTTTTTTTTCTATTTTTTTAAACATATTTTTAATTTAATGTTCTAACCTTTTATAAAGACTATGGTTAAATTTTTAAAATTCTTTAATATGTTTTTTTAAATATTTTTCATAAAATAAACATGTTATAATTTTTTGCAGTACATTTTTTCCTTTTTTTTAGTACGCGTACCGTAAGCTTACGGTAAGCGTACGGTTTACGCAACGCCCGTAATTTATCTACGCTGTTTGCGTATAGTTACGCAATTTGCGTAGCCGCGCGTACTCCGCATGGGACGCGTACGCGTGTACGCTACACGCGCACGTTACGCGGAAGTGTCGGGTAGTGACTGTTATGCGCATGCGCGCAAGCGCGTGTCTTCTTTACGCGCATGCGCACTTTTGCCGTAAGCGTACCGTAAGCGTACCGTAAGCGTACGGTAGGTCATGTGATCATGAAACACAACTTTTGATTGGTTGAAACTACTTTCAGTTCTAGAACTCTCCTACACCACACCCATTCCCCTCATTTCTGCTTGTGATCCCTTAGGAGAAGGAGCTGGGTTGTCTTTGTGATACGATGGCAGAACAGCAGAGCTCTTCTGAGAGTGAGGCTAGCACTAGCAGCACTACCTTGAGGCAGAGAGCGAGGAAACAAAAGACCTCTTATGTATGGGATTATTTTACTTTTCCTGAAGGCCAGCTAAAGGTAAATGCACCCTTAGTGACTTGCAAGCTGTGTCAGCGTGTACTTTCAAGAGGTAATCCTGACAGGAAGTATTCCTTTGGGAATCATACCATGATGAGGCACCTCAGGGATGTACACAGAAGGACACATGCTCGACTTTTTGGAGGTAACCCTTCAGAAAGTCAACCAAGCACATCCACAGCAGCTCAGCCTGGACCATCATCTGCAGGGCTGACTCCTTCTTCTGCAGGTCAGGTGAGC
Organism: Triturus cristatus; assembly: GCF_964204655.1. NCBI lineage: Eukaryota > Metazoa > Chordata > Amphibia > Caudata > Salamandridae > Triturus > Triturus cristatus. The sequence goes on from NC_140588.1 coordinate 319,596,037, forward strand.
CCTTCATCTGTGGGGGGAGCATCTCCTTTTGCTGGCCCTCTGTAAATTAACCCTCGATTTCTGAGGGTTTATATTCGATGTGCCTCTTGTCATGATCTAATTTGTCATAGGGAGACCAGTGTTTCCCTAGTGAACCTCAAAATAGATCAGCACACTTGTCACAGAGACTAATTTTCCCATTCTTTCTTTCCTCTCTCCCTGCATGAACACAACGGCTCTTTTAAGAGCCAACCTTATCTTTCATCTTTTTTTTATAGATGTTTTTAAAAACTTTTTTTTTGTTTTTTTTACCGTACGCGTACGGTGCGCTTAATTTTTTTTTTTTTTTTTAAAAAACACTAAAAATCAATAATCACATTACAAGGACTTTGAAACACTACAATTATTATTATTGACTTACCATACCCACTCAAAAAAATATTTATTCATTTGTTTTTTTTTTATAAAAATTGCTTTAAAAATGGTTCTAGTTTTCGAAAATTTTCTATATCAATCTGAAAAAAAAGAAAAAAGTATTAATATTTTTTAAACATTTTAAAATACAGTACACGTATTTACATATTTACCAAAAAATATTTTTGCCTTATTTTTGCTGTTTTCAGAATATATTGCATTTCACTTTAAATTGTGAAAGCAATTGCATTCATCATTTAACAGCGGGCAAAAAAAAAATAACAATCTCAAAGATTGTATTAAAAAAGCCCAGAATCTCTTCTCACTTAAACTTAACATTACAGAAATGCATAATATTCTAAAAAAATATCATCAAAAAACAATACTTATTTCTTTAAAATACCGTCTGATATTTTTGTTTCAGAAGTATAATCACAATATTATATCTCAAATAACTCCACAATACATCTGATTCCATTTCCTTTAGGCCAAATAGTAATTTAAAAAAAAATTTTGGATTAAATTTCCAATGGTAATCCAATAAAATTCTAAAGTTTAATTTGTCCAGATCTCACCGATTCTCTGTAACATTTTGGTTCCCGAAAATTTTTTAAAAAATTTATTAAGTCCACAATAGAATTGGTTACTTTTCCGCATGGCCAAATAGTAATTTTTAAAATCTTTTTTGAAAAAATTTCCAATGGCACTCCAATAACATTCCAAAATTTAAATTGTGCAGATGTTACCGATTTTCTCTAAATTATTGGTTTTTGAAAGTTTCATTAAAAATTAAAAAAGTCCACATTACAATTGGTTATCTTTCCATTAGGCCAAATGATAATTTAAAAAATCTTTTTTTTAGAAAATTCCAATGGTAATCCAGTAAAATGGTAAAATTATTTTGTCCAGATCTTGCCAAGTCTCTCTAAAATTTAGGTTTCAGGAAGATTAGATAGGAATTTGCTAAATCAAAAGGCAAACGTTGTTTGAAAATCAATTGGGAATCATTACACAGTGTCCAGCCTTTTTCACATTTAAGATAAACTGTGTAATGTCCAGAAGTAACAGTAGTTCCATCATGGAAAATTATTGCAACAGTTACAAAAGTTTTTCCTGAAATTGATAATTGCTGTCCTGTAAACTTCTTTATTAAAGTATCTAATTTTGAACCATCAGCTCTACATCGTTGCATCATTAAAATTACATACTGTCCGTATTCCTTTAAAATTAATGTTGAAAACATGTCAGATTTACACTCACCACATTTCATGCTATGATTAGCATCTTTAACTAATTTTGCAAAAGTGACGGTTTTACTCTCTGGCAATGTCAAATAAATAAACCTTTCATTATCAACATTAGAGCCACATATATTATAACAGTTTTCACAACTATGTTCCCATTTATAAGAGAGACCAAATAAAATATCAATTGCAACTTCTTCTTCTTCCAGTACTTGAAGAAAATACATCAAAAATTTGTGTGCATCTTGCTGTTCATTTTGAGAAAACTGTGTTCGTCCTGAACATATATCTAAAAGTTTTCTAATTTCAGTAGCACTTTCTATTTGAGTTTTATCTTTACTCAGCTTTTGAAAAAGGAGACTCAGCTCAGAACAGAATCTTTTTCCCTGATTTACTATTATCTGCTCTTGCAAACTTTCCAGATAAAATGCAACATTCAGCACTACATTTGCGTAGCAGTTGACACCAGAGCTATTTTCAAAATGACATCCTACAACCTGTTCTTCATTTTCCTTTTTCTTTTTGCTTGCAATTACATCACTCCTCTTTTTTTTCCTCTTCTCTACATCTTCATTACAGATATTCTCATTTTTTCTTTTACGAGAAACTACATGTTTCTCCAATACAGGATACTGACCTAAATGAGGAGCATAGCTTCTTCTTAATCTATTATACTCCTTTACACAGTTTGTATCAGCACTAACTTTTGAATCATCAAAGTCTATCATGAATAAACCTGATAATGTTTTCACTCGTGACAAAGCAACATATGCCATACCTTCTTTGAACACAGTTGAACCAATGTTCACAAATGCACAATCTACAGTCAATCCTTGAGACTTGTGAATAGTTACAGCATATGCTAGAGAAAACGGAAACTGCTTCCTACATACATATAAGTCTTTCACAAGCATGAAACGAACTGTACAACGACAAATATCTTTAACTTCTTCTATCTGATCAAATTTTATTTTTAAACATTCAATTCCATCTTTTTTCTGATAATTAATAAAACCCACAACTCTTCCCATAGCTCCATTAACTAAACCTTTTTCAACATCCAAATTTCTTCTTAAAAATACTCTACAGTTCATGCAAACATATAGATTTTTTTCTAATCCAGCTGTTTTGGAGATGTTCTTCTCTAGTGAATCCAATTTATTTTTCAGTTTGCCTGTTACTGTGACAGTAATTCTTCCATCCTCAATTTTGTCCACTGCTTCCAATTTCCTGATCTCTTCCTTTTCCAATTTCAAAAGCTCCTCATTAAATATTGAGCATTCACGTAGAGTTGGCATTAAGCAGATGACACTTTTGTTTTCTGCAATGTTCTTGTATATTTTCTCTGCAACTATTTCTTCCTTTGGAAATAAATTATGTAGCAGCCGACTCTGTAATGCTTTTTTGCCAACTTCTGTGAGTAGTCCAATTCTGATATCTTTCAGAATACTTCCATATTCTTCATCGCTTGCTTGCCTCATATTAGTAGTAAGTTCCTTGTACTCAAAGAAGGACCAAATATTTGTATTTCCGATGCTTCCCAATGACTTCTTCGTGTCTTCATGTGTGACAGTATTAAACACTGGTTGTCCTTTAACTGGAGTAAGTTGCAAAAGATCTCCAAAAACTATGACGTGTTTTCCACCAAATAACATGTCATAGTCTGTCTTCAAAATTTGCTGCATTCTTAAATGCACAAAGGCAAGCATTAAGTTTGATACCATGCTCACCTCATCAATAATGAGAACTTGCATCTTCTTCAATACTCTTGAAACTTCCAAGGATGCTTCTCCAGTTAGCTTGTTGTATTGTATTTTGTTCTCATGCTCCACTGGTAACATTAGCAAACGATGTAAAGTGATTCCTTTTATGTTATATGCTGCTAACCCAGTTGGAGCAGTAACCACACAAGACAAAGTAGAATCCGTTTTTTGCTGTAGGTAGCTTCTGATGACTTTTATAAGGAAACTTTTTCCAGTTCCAGCTTGTCCGCTTACATACATCCTGATTGGATGAAATGATGTGCATGAGCACTCTTTTTTATCATGTAGAAATCCGTGATCAATTTTGTTTCTGATCTCTTCATAAATTTGTTGCTGCTCTTGATTCAGTTGTCTTTCCAAATTTTCTAAGTCTATAAATTCTTCTTGAGCTTGATTCATAGCCGTTTCCACTTCATTCATGGCTATTGATGCTTCATTTTCAACGATTGGTTGTCCTAGGGGATCTTGACTGAGTGTTCCTGAACTTTGGCTGTCCTGAGAACTGTCTCTAGCTATTTCTGCTGCAATTGTAGTTTCCTGTTCAATTTCTTCATTTAACATTTGCAGATAACTTGAGAATGTACTGCATTGTATGCTGTCTTTGCAAGCATTAAAAGAATCTTCATAGCTTTGAAATTCTCCCAGTAGTTCATCCTCTGTACGCCATGGTTTAAACAACTGTAAAAGAGCCAAGTAGTAAAATTCCTTCTTGTCAGTAGTGTCGCAACTCAGCTTCCTGTGATTTATCAAACTTCCTTTTGTTTGCTTCACCAAACATCCTTCCTCACCAACGACTTTATATTTTCCATTGTTGATGTCTTCTGCGGCTTTCCGTGAATAAATGTAGTTCTGCAGCACTTCATAGAGACACATGTTCTCCAGATGTTGACTTCTCTTGGGATAATATGTGTCCAACATGTTTGATTTCAAAATATCTGTACTTTCTGGGTCATTCTCGGCCAAATATTCAATTTCTCCAACAGATTTCAGTACCCGATTTCTCATTGCTGCAAGGCCTAAACTTGCCCAAATTATTCTTCTTGACTTCGAGTAGAGACTTGCAGAAGATAACCTATCTGAACATTCGTAGGATCCAATTTCTCGATGCGATAACATCTTCAAACTGAAACTGTACAGCTTCTTACTGACAGTCTTCTCGTGAGAAATCTCTTCCCACATTTCCTTCAATTCTGTTTTTTCTGATTTCGTAATGTAAGATGTTACATATCGAGCAACAGCAATGGAATTGTCAGCTACATACTGTATATCCATGTTAGCGTTCCACATGGATAAAATGACTGGGTTGTAGTCATTTATATTTTTTGATTCTTCTTTTCTTTTTAGGTTGTAGGTATTCTTAGGTGATTTTCTTGTGATAGTATGTCTCACAGCTGACATAAAACTGTTGACTCTTCCATTTGAAAGAACAGGTCTAGGAAGTCCAAATCGACATTTAGTGTAGTATTTATCTTTGCTCTTGTATTTCCGTCGACAGTATTTTCCACACCGATGACTTTGGAAACGTAAAACTTGCTCCTTTAACTTTTTCTCTTCTGTGCTTTTTGGTATAGCACATGTTGCATATTCTTCAATGAAAGATAACACTGCTTCATCAGTATCTGTTCCAAACTTTGGGGCATCCTTGATCCACAACAGCATATGAATATGAGGAGCACCTCTTGCCTAGTACTCTTTTCTCCAAAAGAAATCTACTACTTCTCCAAGAGGTGGATTTTTTTTATTGCAGATGAAGGACATCGTAGCCTCAAATCTATGATTGAAATATCTGCAAACATTAACCGGATCCAATGAGCACAGTTCTCCTGCTGTCTTGTATTCGATGTTTTTAATGTTTGAATTTGCCTCTCGTAGAAAATCCAGTAAATCATCCCAAGCGTACTCCGCACAGCTTAGGGTAACGAACCATGTTGGTGTTCCTAAATTCCGTAACATGCATTTTAATTCACCATGGCGTCGGTACCAATATTCATTTGTCCCACGCTGACAAGCCATCAGATTGATCAGTTGTGTTTCCAAATGATCATCTCGGTGCTGCACTTTCTCCATAAAATCCTTAGCAGACACATTTTGTAAATGTACTCCACTTTTTAAAATGTGATTTACTGCATAAGACAGTGCAGACAAGTCGCTTTCAAATAAAAGATGGAACAAATAAGGAATACTTTGTCGAAATCTGGGATCTTCAGCATATAGTCTTGTAGTCCGATACTCAGAAGCTGGAATCTGTTCTGGACGTTCATCGTATCGTCCTCCTTTTCCTTTAGGAAACAGCTGGGGAAAACATCGAGCTTCCAAGCTCTCCTCCCATACACTCACGGGAGTTCCTTTTGCTTTCTTCATCTGAAAGAGATCAATATTATCTCCCATAACTTATTTTGAATGAAGAGGATGTATGCTAAAATGTTCATAAATTTCTTCTTCCTTTGACTTGTCCACTTTTTCAATTTGTCCAGTTGGTGTTTCTGTGTCTTCTTGTAAATGTTCTTCTTCTTCTTCTTCTATATAAATTGATTCATACCATTTGTTATTCCTTTTCAAATACAAATTTGCTCTTTGTACTTTCCGCACATCTACCAGCTCCTGCCAAATCTTCTTATTCTTTGTAGGTACACCATTAACCAGAATAACTAATGGTTCAGTTTCCAAAGTATCCGCATCAATAGTTTCCATATTTTTTTTCAAATCCAAGGGCAAATACACCACTCTTCCTTTTAAACCTCTCAGTAAATCAGAAGGAGGTAATTTACCAGTTTTGGGCTCCATACGTACGATGGTCTGGAACGTATGAACACATTGAATGAGTATAGACTCATATGTATTTAATTCAGAAAGTTCAGCAGGAATAGCATCCAATTCTAAATTATTATGTACAGCTCTGGTCGGCATTCTATTTTCCTCTAACTTGTTGTAACAGTATTTACAAATACGCTGATCTTCACCCAAATCAAAACAATTTTCTAGAAATATATATGTGGCAAAATCCTTCCACTTATAATTATCTTCATTTTCACTCTTTCTGTAGAGATCAACATTCCTAGTTTGTTTTCTATAATGAGTTCTGCGGCAACAAATACAAGTAAAATTTGGTCTTTCATTAGAGACTATTGCAAATTTTGTTATGTGATCATTAAATGTGTTACTTACAGAGGGTTCTACATTCTCTTCCACTTCTTCCTCATTTACTGTGTCCTTCTCTGCACTGTTTTGTTCAGGACCAAAGTAACAAAACTGAATTTCATCAACAACCTTCTCTACATCTGATACCGTTCCTCGGAACAGAGCCCTATTCAATTCATTTAACTTTATTGCTGGACTTTTGGCAAAATACAACCGTCTCACAAACTTTCTCATTTCAGTATGATGAACAGCCAGCATCCTAAAATGATGGAAAACACTATTGCACACTTTTCTAGATAGACAAGCCAGAGAATGACCCTGCAAACCAGTATTCTCTCTCACTCTGCATGGATCCAGACTTTGAAGCACCTTAATCTTCTGTTTTATGCTTTTTTTACTATATTCTCTTAGAAACTCACGAAATTTGTCAATAGATTCCTGACGCACAGTGCAAATACTACTACAATTCCAAGTGTACACTGGGGCTTTAGGACGTCTCCCCATAGCCTCATCTGCCATCACTTGTACCTCATCTCTTGGAACCATTATCTCCTTCTCCATTATGCAACCATTTTTTACTTCGTAAGAACGACCTCTGGTGTCAACTGCATGCAGCAAACTATTACTTTGAAAATAGCTCTCTTCATTAAAAAAAGGTTCACTACTTGAACTATGCATCCACTTTCCTAAAAACACTTTACAAAAGTTTGTTCTGTTCACTACTCTTTTCCTTTTGCTATGTGATTTCAGTACATTAACCATTTTGTCTAATGTACGCATCCTATTCAAAATTAAAATGAATAGTTTCCTTTTTAATTCTAATGCCTTTGCTGCAATGGCTTCTATTTCTTTTTTTCTTTTATAAAACTTTGTCTTTTTCTTATATTTCTTCACATCCTTCATCAAATTGGACATAACTCTTCTCTGAAACATTTTTCTACGTATCTCTTTAAACGCTGTTTTTCTATTTATATAAATCTTTTCAGTTGCTGAAGGTATATTTGCATTAACTAAATTGTCAATTTTTTCCTCTCCTTTTTTTTTCAAAACATCCTTTCGAGTACAGACATTTTGTACATTTTTCATTCTTTTGAATATATTTTTTAGAAATTGTTTTTTCTGCTTACCAGAAGATTTTTTCTTTTTCCCAACATGAGCATCTTCTACTAACTTTGGTCCTCTAGTTGTCTTCAAATATAGGTTTTTTTTGTGCGTTTTTTGAACTCTGGATTTTGTAGGCATCTTAAATTTTGTCCACTGCTCTTCAGCAATACCTGAAAAAAACTAAAAAAATATTCCTTTATTTTATTTAAATATATTACTACATTTCTTTTCACAATAGTCACAAAACGAAATTTCTTTGCCAATTTGAATGCACACTTACTGCTCTTTTTTTTTGGCAAGTTAAAATCACTTTTACAGACTGACACATTATGAAACCACTTTTCAGTTTTTTTAAAAAGCCCATGTCCAGACTGCTTTTTCAGACCACCACCATGTGTATCCTCGGTGACTGCCTACACTCCAGCAAGGGCAACCAGCCTTAGTGATGCTGAATGTATTTGCATTACAGACTGAAACCTCAAAACCCCACTCGCTTGTAAATACTGTGCATGATTATACATGGAAAGGAGCTGGGTGTGTGCTAAGAGTCTGCTTCTTCCCCCAAAAAATCGCTCCCCCTTTTTCCTACTAATGCAACTGTGAAATCACCAGAGCAAAACGCAATAAATCTCTGCCTGTAAATCCTATTTGCACACAGAGTCATGTTTTCACATTAGTCACAAAACGAAATTTCTTTGCCAATTTGAAAGCACACTTACTGCTCTTTTTTTTGGGCAAGTGAAAATCACTTTTACAGACTGACACATTATGAAACCACTTTTCAGTTTTTTTAAAAAGCCCATGTCCAGACTGCTTTTTCAGACCACCACCATGTGTATCCTCGGTGACTGCCTACACTCCAGCAAGGGCAACCAGCCTTAGTGATGCTGAATGTATTTGCATTACAGACTGAAACCTCAAAACCCCACTCGCTTGTAAATACTGTGCATGATTATACATGGAAAGGAGCTGGGTGTGTGCTAAGAGTCTGCTTCTTCCCCCAAAAAATCGCTCCCCCTTTTTCCTACTAATGCAACTGTGAAATCACCAGAGCAAAACGCAATAAATCTCTGCCTGTCAATCCTATTTGCACACAGAGTCATGTTTTCACATTAGTCACAAAACGAAATTTCTTTGCCAATTTGAAAGCACACTTACTGCTCTTTTTTTTGGGCAAGTGAAAATCACTTTTACAGACTGACACATAATGAAACCACTTTTCAGTTTTTTTAAAAAGCCCATGTCCAGACTGCTTTTTCAGACCACCACCATGTGTATCCTCGGTGACTGCCTACACTCCAGCAAGGGCAACCAGCCTTAGTGATGCTGAATGTATTTGCATTACAGACTGAAACCTCAAAACCCCACTCGCTTGTAAATACTGTGCATGATTATACATGGAAAGGAACTGGGTGTGTGCTAAGAGTCTGCTTCTTCCCCCAAAAAATCGCTCCCCCTTTTTCCTACTAATGCAACTGTGAAATCACCAGAGCAAAACGCAATAAATCTCTGCCTGTAAATCCTATTTGCACACAGAGTCATGTTTTCACATTAGTCACAAAACGAAATTTCTTTGCCAATTTGAAAGCACACTTACTGCTCTTTTTTTTGGGCAAGTGAAAATCACTTTTACAGACTGACACATTATGAAACCACTTTTCAGTTTTTTTAAAAAGCCCATGTCCAGACTGCTTTTTCAGACCACCACCATGTGTATCCTCGGTGACTGCCTACACTCCAGCAAGGGCAACCAGCCTTAGTGATGCTGAATGTATTTGCATTACAGACTGAAACCTCAAAACCCCACTCGCTTGTAAATACTGTGCATGATTATACATGGAAAGGAGCTGGGTGTGTGCTAAGAGTCTGCTTCTTCCCCCAAAAAATCGCTCCCCCTTTTTCCTACTAATGCAACTGTGAAATCACCAGAGCAAAACGCAATAAATCTCTGCCTGTAATTCCTATTTCCACACAGAGTCATGTTTTCACATTAGTCCCAAAACGAAATTTCTTTGCCAATTTGAAAGCACACTTACTGCTCTTTTTTTTGGGCAAGTGAAAATCACTTTTACAGACTGACACATTATGAAACCACTTTTCAGTTTTTTTAAAAAGCCCATGTCCAGACTGCTTTTTCAGACCACCACCATGTGTATCCTCGGTGACTGCCTACACTCCAGCAAGGGCAACCAGCCTTAGTGATGCTGAATGTATTTGCATTACAGACTGAAACCTCAAAACCCCACTCGCTTGTAAATACTGTGCATGATTATACATGGAAAGGAGCTGGGTGTGTGCTAAGAGTCTGCTTCTTCCCCCAAAAAATCGCTCCCCCTTTTTCCTACTAATGCAACTGTGAAATCACCAGAGCAAAACGCAATAAATCTCTGCCTGTAATTCCTATTTCCACACAGAGTCATGTTTTCACATTAGTCCCAAAACGAAATTTCTTTGCCAATTTGAAAGAACACTTACTGCTCTTTTTTTTGGGCAAATGAAAATCACTTTTACAGACTGACACATTATGAAACCACTTTTCAGTTTTTTTAAAAAGCCCATGTCCAGACTGCTTGTTCAGACCACCACCATGTGTATCCTCGGTGACTGCCTACACTCCAGCAAGGGCAACCAGCCTTAGTGATGCTGAATGTATTTGCATTACAGACTGAAACCTCAAAACCCCACTCGCTTGTAAATACTGTGCATGATTATACATGGAAAGGAGCTGGGTGTGTGCTAAGAGTCTGCTTCTTCCCCCAAAAAATCGCTCCCCCTTTTTCCTACTAATGCAACTGTGAAATCACCAGAGCAAAACGCAATAAATCTCTGCCTGTAATTCCTATTTCCACACAGAGTCATGTTTTCACATTAGTCCCAAAACGAAATTTCTTTTCCAATTTGAAAGCACACTTACTGCTCTTTTTTTTGGGCAAGTGAAAATCACTTTTACAGACTGACACATTATGAAACCACTTTTCAGTTTTTTTAAAAAGCCCATGTCCAGACTGCGTTTTCAGACCACCACCATGTGCATCCTCGGTGACTGCCTACACTCCAGCAAGGGCAACCAGCCTTAGTGATGCTGAATGTATTTGCATTACAGACTGAAACCTCAAAACCCCACTCGCTTGTAAATGCTGTGCATGATTATACATGGAAAGGAGCTGGGTGTGTGCTAAGAGTCTGCTTCTTCCCCCAAAAAATCGCTCCCCCTTTTTCCTACTAATGCAACTGTGAAATCACCAGAGCAAAACGCAATAAATCTCTGCCTGTAATTCCTATTTCCACACAGAGTCATGTTTTCACATTAGTCCCAAAACGAAATTTCTTTGCCAATTTGAAAGCACACTTACTGCTCTTTTTTTTGGGCAAGTGAAAATCACTTTTACAGACTGACACATTATGAAACCACTTTTCAGTTTTTTTAAAAAGCCCATGTCCAGACTGCTTTTTCAGACCACCACCATGTGTATCCTCGGTGACTGCCTTCACTCCAGCAAGGGCAACCAGCCTTAGTGATGCTGAATGTATTTGCATTACAGACTGAAACCTCAAAACCCCACTCGCTTCTAAATACTGTGCATGATTATACATGGAAAGGAGCTGGGTGTGTGCTAAGAGTCTGCTTCTTCCCCCAAAAAATCGCTCCCCCTTTTTCCTACTAATGCAACTGTGAAATCACCAGAGCAAAACGCAATAAATCTCTGCCTGTAATTCCTATTTCCACACAGAGTCATGTTTTCACATTAGTCCCAAAACAAAATTTCTTTGCCAATTTGAAAGCACACTTACTGCTCTTTTTTTTGGGCAAGTGAAAATCACTTTTACAGACTGACACATTATGAAACCACTTTTCAGTTTTTTTAAAAAGCCCATGTCCAGACTGCTTTTTCAGACCACCACCATGTGTATCCTCGGTGACTGCCTACACTCCAGCAAGGGCAACCAGCCTTAGTGATGCTGAATGTATTTGCATTACAGACTGAAACCTCAAAACCCCACTCGCTTGTAAATACTGTGCATGATTATACATGGAAAGGAGCTGGGTGTGTGCTAAGAGTCTGCTTCTTCCCCCAAAAAATCGCTCCCCCTTTTTCCTACTAATGCAACTGTGAAATCACCAGAGCAAAACGCAATAAATCTCTGCCTGTAAATCCTATTTGCACACAGAGTCATGTTTTCACATTAGTCACAAAACGAAATTTCTTTGCCAATTTGAATGCACACTTAGGTGCCGATCACGATCCTGCAAAAACCGGGTACGAACCGTCGGACGGAGCACAATCTCCGCCCGACGCGTACCCGGTCGTCAATTTTCACAAACAAGGAATTACGATTCGCACGGGTACACCATTACCGTACGAATCGTAAAAAAGCCCGACCGAACAAAAAAACACCTACCAATGCGATCCGGGAAAGCGCCGACCTGACGTCGGGACGCTCGCAGCCAGCCATTCACGACCCAGGAATCACGATTCGCACCGACGTCACCCCGCACGGTGAATATTTTGCGGCAGCCAAAAACTGCCGGGAAATCAGGACGACGCGAACAAGGACCACCAGTACGCGACGGACAGACGACGACGCGAACAAGGAGGACCAGTACGTGACGGACACACAGGACGACGCCACCAAGGAGGACCCGTACGCGACAGGACGACGCGATCAAGGAGGACCCGTACGCGACAGGACGACGCGAGCAAGGAGTACCAGTACGCGACGGACAGACATGGACCCGAACCTACGAGTCATCCCTGCCCTCATAGCAGTCCACCTCCTCTACAGGTTACGACGCAGACGCCGCAGAAGGTCAGAATAACTAAGGGAGGGGGGAAAGTGGGGTGGGGTGGGGGTGGCAGGACCAGGGCAGGCCACAAAACAACCACATAAGTCACACACCACACATGGCCTGGACATACCTGACTCCCATGCCCTGGTCACCACGAGGGGGTGGGGGCGTGTCCTGATAAGCCAGCGACCGCCACAACGGAAGTCCGTCACCACGCGAACCGGCAACACAACCAGACAGGTACGTCCCGTACCCACGCCTGAAGAGCGTGGGTACGAGTCGGACCACGCCCACACACGTCACCCCAACAATGGCGGGACGGATCGCACCCACGTGGCAAAGGCCTGGGTACGGGCCGCACAAACATCACATAGCGTGGGGGCGGATATGTACGGACCCTACCCCCACCCGCGTATGCATGGAGCGTACCCCCCAGCCCAACAGTGTAAGTACGACTCGAACCCTCACCCGCGTATGCAAGGAGCGTACCCCCCAGCCCAACAGTGTAAGTACGACTCGAACCCTCACCCGTGTATGCAAGGAGCGTACCCCCCAGCCCAACAGTGTAAGTACGACTCGAACCCTCACCCGCGTATGCAAGGAGCGTACCCCCCAGCCCAACAGTGTAAGTACGACCCGTACCCCCACCCACGTATGCATGGAGCGTACCCCCCAGCCCAACAGTGTAAGTACGACCCGTACCCCCACCCGCGTATGCATGGAGCGTACCCCCCATGCCAACAGTGCAAGTACGACTCGAACCCTCACCCGCGTATGCAAGGAGCGTACCCCCCAGCCCAACAGTGTAACTACGACCCGTACCCCCACCCGCGTATGCATGGAGCGTACCCCCCAGCCCAACAGTGTAAGTACGACCCGTACCCCCACCCGCGTATGCATGGAGCGTACCCCCCATGCCAACAGTGCAAGTACGACTCGAACCCTCACCCGCGTATGCAAGGAGCGTACCCCCCAGCCCAACAGTGTAAGTACGACCCGTACCCCCACCCGCGTATGCATGGAGCGTACCCCCCATGCCAACAGTGTAAGTACCACCCGCACCCCCACCCGCGTATGCATGGAGCGTACCCCCCAGCCCAACAGTGTAAGTACGACCCGTACCCCCACCCGCGTATGCATGGAGCGTACCCCCCAGCCCAACAGTGTAAGTACGACCCGTACCCCCACCCGCGAATGCAAGGAGCGTACCCCCCAGCCCAACAGTGTAAGTACGACCCATACCCCCACCCGCGGACGTACGGAGCGTACCCCCACCCCAACAGTGTAAGTTCGACCCGTACCCTCACCCGCGTATGCATGGAGCGTACCCCCACCACACCAGTGCAAGTAGACTCGTACCCTCACCTCGAATGCATTGAGCGTACCCCCACCGTGTATGTGCCAAGCGTACATATCCTGAAATCGGAGGTGTGTGTGCAGAGTCCACCCAGCAGTGCCCTGAGACAGGAGGGGTGGGTGTGGAGTCCTCCCAGCAGTGCCCTGAGACAGGAGGGGTGGGTGCCCATCACTCCCAGCAGTGCCCTGAGACAGGAGGGGTGGGTGTGGAGTCCTCCCAGCAGTGCCCTGAGACAGGAGGGGTGTAACACATGTGTGTGAGGCCAGAATTATCCACATGCATACTGGCTACAAGGGAACATGTCCCCATGAACTCATGTCAACAGACTCCACACACAAGTACAGTGATCACCAAGGATGCCACGATTGTTGCAGGTGGAGACATGGCCCTGCATGCATGGCCAAAGTAGAAGGGCTCCGTCACACACACAGCTCATGTAGACACAGCTCTGCGCTAAACATTGGGAACACCCTGCAGGGAAGAAAGCTGGGTACACAGAGGAAGGAATACACCCTGGGACAAGTGCACCATGCAGTAACTGCTTACATGAACAAAGAAAGTTAGCCAACACCTTGTGATGGCACACAGATCACAGGGTCCCACCAATGAGCAGTACACTACTACATATCCCACACACCCAAACCCTTACACACCACCAAAAACCATGTAGCAGCCCCACCAACACCAATACCAGCATAGCAGTAGTGTGATAATGAAAACAAAATTAAGCTTTAATCAGCATGAGCACAATGTCCGTGGATCGCAGGCAGTTCAATCTTCCCAAAGCCCATAGGGCAGTCAATGATTCTCAGCTGGATGGGGGACACAGTGGGATGCGTGTCCCCTACCTTGCCTGCACAGTCAAATGGCATCGTCTTCCACACTGGTGAGGGCATCAGGGGGGGGGGAAGCAACAGGCACCGCAGGGACATCAGGGCAAAGGGGCGGCGTTGTGGGTGCAGGGATGGAGGACTCCACCACAGGGGGTGGGTCAGTGCCAAAGGCAGAGGCCAGGATGTCACTACACACCTTTGCAAGGTCCTCCAGGGAGTCCCCTGCACCCGAAGGGACCTCATGCCCCAAGGAGGGGGGGGGGTCAGAGGGATGGGTCGCAGCGCCACCGGGGGAGGGTGGAGACAGGGGGGGAGACTCAACCACCCTGACCGGGGACCTCCTTGACCGCTTGCGTGGTGGTGTAACTGTGGGGCTAAGGGACAGAGCGGCCATGAAGGAGTCCTTGGGGGAGATGTGGCCAGGAGAGCTGAGGGGAGGGGATTTGGAGGGAGTGGACTGGGTGGAATGCGGACTCCCACCATGGCTGCGTGTCACACGTTTGCCCCCCGACCCAGTGGGTGTGCCTACCTCACCCTGTGTGTGCGTGTCAGGAGGAGTGCGGTGGACCTTCCCTGCTGGTGTGGTGCCCGTGTCCGTTGATGTGGGTGCATGCCGATGTCTGGGTGTACGTGGGACAGGCATGGCAGTGGGAAGTGTGGATGGGGCAGGGGTAGGTGGGGGGAGGTCGCGCTGCAGGAGACCCACTGCTGCAGTCAGTGTGGAGTCGATGGACCTCAGCAAGTTGCGTTGGTCAGCCTGCGATGAATGAATGCCCTCCAAGAAAGCCTCGATGTTGGTGAGGGTTTTGCCGTGGGCATGGAGGACATTAAGGATCGCAGCCTGACCAACCTGCAGTTGCCGCTGGATGTCCACAGACTCTGCATTGGCGGCAGCAGTGGAGACAGGGGCAGGGGGTGCGGTGCCTGGCAGGAAGGAGACATGCTGTGACCGGGCACGCTGGGAAGGGACACGAGCAAGTGGGAGGCGGCTGATGGAAACTGAGGGGGCGGGGCGAGGTGTTGTTCCGCTGTCAGCTGCTGGTGCAGCCTCCGCCCACTCGGAGACATCCTCCTCGGACCTGTCAGCTTCGTAGTCTGATGTGCCAGTCGACAGGTCCTCGGCCACACTCTCCTCCGCCTCTGTCCCACTCGATGTGCCAGACCCGATGTCACGGCTGGCACTGGTGCTCGGTCCCTCCGCCTGGTCTGTGTCCATGTCTCCCTCTGTGTCCCCCGACGATGCTGTGGGCAGGGTGGAGAGACAGAAATTAATCAGACACCTGTACACATCTGTCACATGAGTCCAATCTACATAGGTAACATTGCATGGCCTGAAAAGGAAGATCCCTAACATCTACTGAACAGGGTACCGATGTAGGGCATGAAACACACAGTTGGTTGAGCCACCATGCCACTGAAATACCATGGAGAGCATGAGACAATAGCTAAACACAGGAAACGGAGTCTGACATAGCACCCAGGCCCTGGGGACAATCCAGCACTGCATCTGCACCACACAGTGTTGGCGAAAATACCGATGACCAGGGACCATATCCATGAACTTGAGACAGATGCTGCATAGGTAATGCTGAAAACATGCCCAACATGACTCGGTCACTGCACATTGCGTGTGTGTCCAGACACATCACACACTGCCCAGACCCAGCAAGTAGAAATCAGGATTTGACACATAGGCATTGCCCGCCCCAACAAGACCCTACACGAGGCAAATTGTTGAGACACAGGTGGCACCAACATCTCATAGTCTGGGTGATACACACAGGGGCAGGCAAAAAGCAAGAGTGTACGCCAAACAGCCAAGGTGCGCCTGTACAAATAATGAGGTACCAGTGCCCATCCTCAGATGAGTATAACAAGACACACAGGCACTGGTAACTGTGAGTATGAAGAAGGACAATCAGGTCAGGCTGCACAGTGGACACCTGTACAAAATAGCACGTCTATATACATGGTGACAGGGGACAATGGCACAGAGCACAACCTACGCTGTAGACACTGAGATTGGCCACGTTAATGATGACACATACACCACTGAGGAAAAGGTGCCCCAGGGGACAGTAGTGGGCACGCAACTACATGCTACTGAATGGTAATGACTGCAACACACGTCACCATCCCTGCACTATGTGTATCGCACACTCATGCACATCATGTCACAGGCCACTACATAGGACATGCGCGCTGTAAGGCATGACACATGAGAGACCAACTCCCATGTCTGGAGTCAGCATCAGTGCCAACTGACATGGAACCCACATGCAGTGAACTTGACAGTGCACAGGCAAGGTCCCACAACCTGTTACACACCACCCCCACACATGATGCTACAGTCATTGCTCTCGTGGACAAAGCGCCAGCCTACATTACCTTGTGAAGGAGTGACTACACACAGACCAGGGAACACATTGCAAGGAGGGGAAGGGTGGCAGGGGCACAGCGCTATACTGGGGCAAACAGGATCTGCACAGCACCTTTAAACCCTGCCAGTGAATTCATGCTACTGTGCCCTTACAAATGCCGGTGACACACAACAAACACACATGTACCTACCCCCTTCCGGCTGCTGCATCGCCTGTAAGCGCCTCTCCAGGTCTGGAAAGACCACCGGCAGCACACGCCTGTGGAGGTGGCTCAGACGGCGGCGGCCGCGGTTCTTGTGGCTCTCAGGTGAGTCCCCCAGCAGGAGCCGTGCAATCCTCCGCGTCCAGCACCGGATATCCTGCCAGCGTTTCCTCACCTGGGGCAGGCTCCGCCTCCGACCATCCACACCCCTCACGGCACTGACGGCGGTCAGCCAGATCTGCTCCTTGGCAGTGGCGCCTACCTGTGAGGAGGAACAAGTGACACCACATCAATACACCAGCCACATGTCACAGAGAGACATATGGGTACAAATTAGCTGGTTACAACAAGGCATGTCATGCAGCCAACGCATTGCACCTTTGTCATAGGGACATCATCCCCTGGTGAGGGAAAAAGCATTACGTGCCACAGTGGGTACACAGGTGGAATGATGGCAATGTCACAATCAATGATCAAGGCTCACACTGTGCATCACACCCACCCCTCCTGTCTCAGGGCACTGCGGTGAGTGATAGGCCCCCACCCCTCCTGTCTCAGGGCACTGCTGTGAGTGATAGGCCCCCACCCCTCCTGTCTCAGGGAACTGCTGTGAGTGATAGGCCCCCACCCCTCCTGTCTCAGGGCACTGCTGTGAGTGATAGGTCCCCACCCCTCCTGTCTCAGGGCACTGCTGTGAGTGATAGGCCCCCACCCCTCCTGTCTCAGGGCACTGCTGGGAGACATCTGGCACACCCCCCCTGGGACCCCCCCGACAGTACATGGCATGTGTGTTACACCTGGACGCAATGGCAGAAGTCACAGTCACAACATAGGGACAGTTTGTGGCAGTGGCCTATGCACTCACCTGATACCCTGGTCGCCCATACAGCATGGAGTACTGTGGGAGGATCACATCCAGCAGAGCCATGTTCTCCTCCAGGGTGAATGGCTGTGTCCTCTCCACAGCCCTTGACATGGTTCCAGGGAATCAGTAGCAGCAGCTGGGTCGACGAATGCAAAGATGTGCAGGCAAGTGCTCCCTCATGGGACCTTGCTGCCTTATATGTGCCCTTCTGCCCAGTCTCATGCACAGGAGTACAGAGTGATTGGTCACTCACATTTGCATCCTATGTTTCCACCAATCCCTTCAAACCTAGCAGTCTGTGGGTTCTCTATCGGTTTCATTCTCCTGCATGATGTCAGCCCCACAAACACATTGCAACAAAGTAGAAGAATTCCAACTGACTTCTGCTGTGCACCTTCCAGAACAATGTCGAAATTTGAACTTGGTCTCCATGACAACCAGCATGCATGTAGGCCTTAATACTTGTCCCCTATGTAATTTTGAGCATCACACACAGGTACGGTGCGTTTCGGGGCCCTAGGGCACCCCAAATGCATGGCAACGGCCCGTACATGCATGCCTACGTTCACTATCACTATGGGTCTGCACGCGTATGCGTACCCGTAGTGTTACGGACCGTACACACGCATGTACGCTCTCTATCACTATGGGTCTGCACGCGTATGCGTACTCGTAGTGATAGTGAGCGTACATGCGAGTGTACGGTCCGTACCACTACGAGTACGCATACGCGTGCAGACCCATAGTGATAGTGAGCGTACATGCGAGTGTACGGTCCGTACCACTACGAGTACGCATACGCGTGCAGACCCATAGTGATAGTGAGCGTACATGCGAGTGTACGGTCCGTACCACTACGAGTACGCATACGCGTGCAGACCCATAGTGATAGTGAGCGTACATGCGAGTGTACGGTCCGTACCACTACGGGTACGCATACGCGTGCAGACCCATAGTGATAGTGAGCGTACATGCGTGTGTACGGCCCTATCACTATGGGTCTGCACGCGTATGCGTACCCGTAGTGGTACGGACCGTACACTCGCATGTACGCTCACTATCACTATGGGTCTGCACGCGTATGCGTACTCGTAGTGCTACGGACCGTACAAATGCCTGTACGCTCGCCATCACGATGGGTACACATACGGCAGCACTCCCACAGTGATTTGGGAACATGCACAGGCCCTCTCAGCAGCAGTACGGCGGTTTTTACACATCACTGTGGTGATAGGCGACACACAGGTAGGAATAGGGCGGACATACTTGTCCATGGATGGACATACTTGTCCAGGAATGGACATCAAGGCATCGTCTGTGCATTACTACATGTGTGGGGCACAGGTGTCACAGGCTGTGATGTGGAACATGCCTCCTGAGTGGAGAAGGCACCAGATGTATGATGAGATGTGTACATGTGTACTGTGTGAGGGTGCAATGTGTGCCAGGCATGCCCTTGACTCCTTTGACATGTGTGCATGTGGGACTGCGCACTTGGGGTGAGCGTCACTGGCATGGCACGGACACCAACACACGGAAGTGTCCCATGATGCCCGGTACAGGGGTCATGACACATGACTTGTCACTTCCCACAGTGCACAATGTGACTATGTCATATATGTGTCCGGGATTTACATCAGGTTGATGTTGTAGCACCCTCAAAAGCTGCAGCCATTGCAGCAACCAACATGTGGCTGTGTGTAGATTGTCATTGCACACTGTTCCGCACACCATGCCACATGTGTTATCGGATGTGAGGTGCACATGTATGCATGGGACACGGAGTAGCGTGACAAGGCCATGTCAGCATCCTCACAAGGAATGTGTGGTGAGTCATGACATGTGCACCTTCATGGCAAGGTGTGTGGGCTGGACTAGTGTAATGTCATGTGACCTGTGGCTCCAGTGTTCCGCTACCAGTCTCTGCAATCGGCATTCTACTTCTGCTGATGTGTGGGCGTATGTCACTCCTGTCTTGCGTCGGGCTGTGCACTTGCACTGGGACACAGCTATTAACATGGCGTGGCATGGGGAGGTTCTCAATCACCGTGTGTAGCTGGGTCTTGGAAGGAGTGTCACCTTGCATCCATACGTGTCCTGGGCATGTAGCACATGCCTGACTCCCTATGTAGCATGTGTGTATTGCCAGATTTACATGTGCTCAGTAGACATGAGTTGTTCTCGTAGTGCACTCACTCTTCCTTGTCACTTCCAAATTACTGCAGAGCGCCTCCTCTTGCCCGAAGAATTCCAGACTTGGCTACCATGCAGGAGAATGACAGGATCCGGCTCTACCGCTTCACCCAACCGTTGATTCTGGAGCTGACGGCGAGACTGGCACCACACCTGCAACCGCAGCACAGGTATCCTACGGCACTGACACCCCAGCTGAAGGTAATGGCTGCCCTACATTTTCTTGCCACGGGTACCTTCCAAAATACCATAGCTCATGTTGGTGGCATGTCCCAGAGCATGTTCAGCGGTGTGCTGCATGATTTCTTGGAGGCCATGTTGATTCACCTGGATGACTTCATCAAGTTCCCAACCCCTGAACAGATGACTGAGGTCAAGCGTGGATTCTATGCCCTGGGAGGGATGCCCCATGTCATTGGGTCCATAGATGGGACACATGTAGGTTTGGTACCACCACACGCACGGGAGGTGGCGTACCGCAATCGGAAGCACTACCACTCCATCAATGCCCTTGTGGTGTGTCTGTCCAATATGGTGATTTCACATGTCTGTGCTCGTTTCCCAGGATCAGCACACGATGCCTACATCATGAGGCGTAGCGGGATGCCTGATATGATGATGCAGCTGCGCAACGAACGGGCATGTGTTGTTGGTGGGTACAGTCTGTCTGTCCTGTATTCTGTATAGCCGACCAGCACGACCGCTTCACCAGTTCTAACGATGTCCATGTGCTTCCCATGTAGGGGACGCTGGCTATCCCAACATGCCTTGGCTGCTGACACCTCTCCGCAACCCCATCACGCCGGCCCAGCTCCGCTATAACACCGCCCATGGCCGGACAAGGCGAGTGATAGAGAGGACGTTTGGCATGCTGAAGAGCCGATTCCGGTGCCTCCACAAGACCGGTGGTGCACTCCCTTATGCCCCGGCGAAGGTCTGCAAGATCTTCATGGTCTGCTGCATGCTGCACAACATGGCAGTTGAAAGAGCTGTGCCACTCATCCTGAATCAACATGACGAGGACCATCCACCCGTGGAGGACGAAGGGCTTGGCAATGGGGCTAGTGATGTGGAGGATGTGGAGCCGCAAGAGGACATCCGGACTCGGCTCATACGTGACTTCTTTGCTTAGTGGTGAGTACCAGGGTCTGAGTGTGCACGCATTGGTCCCCGTGTGGCATGCGTTGTGATGTGTGTCTCCACCTGCATGTATGGCACGTGGGTCAGAGGTGTGTGTGGGTGTGTCACTGGAGTGATGGTGGCAGTGATGGTAGTATTTCCCCAGTCATAATTGTGACCTAGCATGTTGTCATCCATACATGTGTCGAGTAAATGCACATGCAAGTGGCTGTGCTTTTTGTGGCTGACTTCTTGTGTGTCTCTCTTCCCCAGGTACCTGCGCATGCCGTTTGCTGGTTGCATTGTTGTGGCACTGCTATTCCTCATGGACATGACATCGTGGGCTGACTCAGCGTTACAGGCACGGACACGTTTGGAAGTCTCCATGGGGTAAGGGATGCATCTGGGGTGTATTGGGTGTGGCAGTTGTTCACGATGTGTGCACACTGCCCCGGTCGGGGTTTGGTTCCTCTGCAGACATGTGGCATCCCCATGGGACACGACATGCAGCTGGGTACACCTGAATAGATGGGCTGCCTGGTTGTCAGTCATCAGTGATGGGATAGTGGATTGTGATGATGGCATCAATGTGTGTGACACTGCCCTCGGACACATACGGTTAACATTGTCTTTACATGGCGTGGGACTTCCACATCAGCGGATCTATGGTGTATGGCAGGCTCTCCGTGAGCAGCTGTGGGTGTTTAGCTGTTAGCCGACGCTTGTGTGCCAGTTCCATGGCTATCACGCATTTGTGCTGCAGAAGGGGGGTGCCAGTGTTGGACCCACATGTTACTCCACATGATGTGTTCATGTGTACTTCAAGTTGCATCTGCAATCCCAAAAACATGACTAATAAAGGTGTCCCTATGCCTCCAAGGTGCCTCTTCTCAGTCAATGCTGGTGTGTTGGCACGGTGCATCCTGCATGTCTGGCATGGTATTCCCTGATTGTGGCTATGTGTCAATGTGTCGAGTGGCAAGATGCAAGCTGTGTGTGTGTGCTGAGACTGTGTATTGGGCATGATGTCCATGATTGTGTGGGTATTGTGACATGTGCCATCCCCATGCATCCAACGTTGTCCATGACCCCATTCTCTGCATCCACCGGCCTCAAGCTTGCAGGACATGGTTCTGCCACCTGTCTACACATACCTGGGTGCCCCCCAGGACACTGGCCAGGATCCCTGACCTCTGCGCATGACTGTTGCTGTACTCAATGTGTCTGTCAGCACGGTTGTTCGGCCACCCCCTCAGCTGGTTCTGACCATCACAGGTGTGTATGGTGCTCCATGTCTGTCTTGCCTAATAAACTGTGACCCATGTGTCCTGTGCCAGACTCAGGCCCCAGGGTGTGGATGGTTGAAGTGAACAGATGACTCAGGCATGTTTAGACTGTACAAGACACATGTTAGGTAATAATGCTACCAGCAGGCATCTACTCTTAATAGTGTGATTTATTATTGGGGGGGGGGGGACAAAGTGAGGGACTTTCCGGGATTAGGGAATCCAAAGTTCAGTAGGGGAGTTGGTGTCCTAGTAGCACTGACAGGGTTTGCACCCGTGCTACTAGCACTGGGCTGGCACTGTTTCAATATGTTCAAGTATTTGTGATAACTGTGGTAAACATCTACCAGAGTGCTTCCGGGAGTTTGTTTTACATATATCTTTTTGCGTTTCAAACAACTTTATATGCTGTTGTTCCCCATGAGAATAATTACCATATGGGTTTTCCATCTGATTCTGAGTACACTTGACGCGGATTTTTCTGACGCACTTGTTGTTTGTTTGTTATTTCTCTTCCTCCTTTTTAGGACACTAATAATTAGTGTGTTCCTACCCTGACCACATTGTCTCCACAGCCTAATGGGGTGAGTTTTGCATATAACCAAGAGTACCATGCCTTCTAAGAAGTGTAGATTAAGTCCGCCTATAAGATTCTGCTGTTTGCCTCGACAAAGTCCTTTTAATACCTGCTCACATTCGACGCATGCCACGGTTTCATGTTTGACATAATTTGTTGCTTTAACTGAACCAGATGCCTCGAACTGATGTACAATAACAATGTTTTTTTAAAATTGTGTGTTTTCCTTCACAGGTTGTGTGTTCTTGATTTACACGGCACCACACGTTTTTAGGGTGCTGTACGTGTGGCTACCATTGACACCTCTTAGAGGTTGTGGCCACCACCAAAAAGGTGCAGGTAGCCGTATATATTGGTCCTGAAGAATTGCCATTTAATTAATATCCAGGCAAGAAACATGTTGACCTTTTTTATTATTGTTGTAGCACATATCACTCATACACCTAATGGTGAGAGATGTGCAGATTGTTTTTAATCAGGGTGTTGACCATACTTTATTAAATTTGTTTGAAGTGGATCACCTACCCTGTTTTAGTACACTTACTTTTCACTCCACTTGCACCTACACTAGTTATACCAACTAACCGTTTTCCCCACACACCTCACTCACCGGCGTTTGGAAATAAAGATCTCCGACAGGAAGGCCCCCTTGGGGTGCCTGATCGGGCATTGCACCGCCGGCCCGATAAGGAGCAAAGACCCGGTGATGAAGCAAGACACCCGCTTGTTGGGTGTGTGAGGGTCTTCATTTCCAGTAGGAGTACCTTTTACTCCGCGTAACTAGACTGTTTCACACCATCACCTTGGGACCTAGTGATTCTAACACACACTACGTTATTATTAGGAACTGCATACCCTCTTGTTAAGTATTGACTTGGTGTCCTTGCCATTGGAAATCCTCAGAGTCCATGCCACAGTCTTTGTCAACATTGGTCAGCCAGTGACCAGCAGGGCCATTTGGCAGAGAATGTCTCTTGATGCTGTGATGCTGTTGCTCCAGTGGGCCAGGTGCCAGGCCAGGTGTCCTGGGAGATGGTGATGTAGCAGCCACCCTCACGGTCCTTTCCGTGGACGACCCGGCTTCCTGCGGGGAACCTCAGCAGCAGGCCGTGACGACGTCTGGGATGCTCCGTCGGATGTTTCCTCCTCCTCCTCCTGATCCCTCCCTGTGGGTGGTGATGTTCTCCGCCTTCTGGCACAGGGAGGGTCGGCCATGGTGTCGGCCATCCGACGGAGTGTAGCGTGAATCCCCTGGGACGCCGTCACTTGCTCAGCCTGTCTGTCCTCCATCCTCCGTTGGTGTACCTGTAGACAGGCTATTAGCTCCGCATGTTGCTGGGCCTGCTGGACCTTGATCCCCTCGAGGACGGACACAACCTGGGCCATGCCCGTGGTGTCCTGCCGGTATGAGTCCAGGATGTTACGGACATGGGAAAATACCGGATCCCCAGCCAACTGGTCAGGCTCGCGCCTCCGCCGTCCTCCACTCCCACCACCCCTGCCCACTTGCGTCTGGCCTGCACTTGTGGGCACATCGGGTCTCCGGGACCCCTGAGGGGTGGCATTGGCGTTGTCGCCTGCCTCCTCCTGGGTGCCCGGGACACCGTGTCCCTCCTGGCGAGCCTGGCTGCATTGTGGTGTTGGGGCTATGACACGTTCTGGGGTGGGGGTGCGACTGGAACGTACTGGGGTGTACATAGACGGTGGTACGACACGTACAGGGGTGTACATTGACGGTGGTACGACACGTACTGGGGTGGGGGTACGACTGGAACGTACTGGGGTGTACCTAGACGGGTGGGGGTATACATATACGGGGGGTACGTGTCGGACGTACGGGGGCTGGGGGGAGTGTTGGGCGCGTATGCGGGCACATGTCTCCATGGTTGCTATAGGTGTTCGGTGCGGACGGTGTTTTTTCCATACGGTTGTACGCTCGGACGCACGGGATGGATCGTGATTCCTCGGTCGGACTTGGATTTTCACGTTTGTAAGGTAAATCGTCCGAGGACGTGTCGGACACATTTTCCGACCCGAGGACGTGTGGGGAATGATTCCCAGTGCGGTTCGTATGGACTTTTTACCATGCGAATCATGATTGCCAGTTCGTACGGCACTTGTACGATTCGTACGGTAAAAAGACCCGATACGAGTCGCACAGGGGAATTTTTTGCCGGATCGTGATCGGCACCTTACTGCTCTTTTTTTTTGGCAAGTGAAAATCACTTTTACAGACTGACACATTATGAAACCACTTTTCAGTTTTTTTAAAAAGCCCATGTCCAGACTGCTTTTTCAGACCACCACCATGTGTATCCTCGGTGACTGCCTACACTCCAACAAGGGCAACCAGCCTTAGTGATGCTGAATGTATTTGCATTACAGACTGAAACCTCAAAACCCCATTCGCTTGTAAATACTGTGCATGATTATACATAGAAAGGAGCTGGGTGTGTGCTAAGAGTCTGCTTCTTCCCCCAAAAAATCGCTCCCCCTTTTTCCTACTAATGCAACTGTGAAATCACCAGAGCAAAACGCAATAAATCTCTGCATGTAATTCCTATTTGCACACAGAGTCATGTTTTCACATTAGTCCCAAAACGAAATTTCTTTGCCAATTTGAATGCACACTTACTGCTCTTTTTTTTTGGCAAGTGAAAATCACTTTTACAGACTGACACATTATGAAACCACTTTTCAGTTTTTTTAAAAAGCCCATGTCCAGACTGCTTTTTCAGACCACCACCATGTGTATCCTCGGTGACTGCCTACACTCCAACAAGGGCAACCAGCCTTAGTGATGCTGAATGTATTTGCATTACAGACTGAAACCTCAAAACCCCATTCGCTTGTAAATACTGTGCATGATTATACATAGAAAGGAGCTGGGTGTGTGCTAAGAGTCTGCTTCTTCCCCCAAAAAATCGCTCCCCCTTTTTCCTACTAATGCAACTGTGAAATCACCAGAGCAAAACGCAATAAATCTCTGCCTGTAATTCCTATTTGCACACAGAGTCATGTTTTCACATTAGTCCCAAAACGAAATTTCTTTGCCAATTTAAATGCACACTTACTGCTCTTTTTTTTTGGCAAGTGAAAATCACTTTTACAGACTGACACATTATGAATCCACTTTTTAGATTTTTTTAATTGCACATGTCCAGACTGCTTTTTCAGACCACCACCATGTGTATCCTCGGTGACTGCCTACACTCCAGCAAGGGCAACCAGCCTTAGTGATGCTGAATGTATTTGCATTACAGACTGAAACCTCAAAACCCCACTCGCTTCTAAATACTGTGCATGATTATACATGGAAAGGAGCTGGGTGTGTGCTAAGAGTCTGCTTCTTCCCCCAAAAAATCGCTCCCCCTTTTTCCTACTAATGCAACTGTGAAATCACCAGAGCAAAACACAATAAATCTCTGCCTGTAATTCCTATTTGCACACAGAGTCATGTTTTCACATTAGTCACAAAACGAAATTTCTTTGCCAATTTAAATGCACACTTACTGCTCTTTTTTTTTTGGCAAGTGAAAATCTCTTTTACAGACTGACACATTATGAATCCACTTTTTAGATTTTTTTAAAAAGCCCATGTCCAATCTGCTTTTTCAGACCACCACCATGTGTATCCTCGGTGACTGCCTACACTCCAGCAAGGGCAACCAGCCTTAGTGATGCTGAATGTATTTACATTACTGACTGCAACCTCAAACCCTTAAAGTATTCCTTATTTTTACCAGTACACCTTAATTTATCATGAAAAAATAGTCCATATTATTTTACATGTTCCTCACATTTAAATTTCTCCCAAAACAGAAAATAATAAACACAACTTCTACAAAAGGAATTCCAATTCTATTATTCATTTCTTAATTTACCATATACATCCCCTCTCAAACTCATAACTCACCTTTAAAATTAGTTAGTTGTGAAAGAAATGTGGCACTCAAACAGCAGATTATCAGAGCCAGGATCTCTGTTCTCTACACCTCTCTCCTCTCAGCAGAACCAGATAATGGCAAACTTTCCCTCTCTTTTTCCACACATATACATGTTAATTTCAAATCTCAGTGCTTCCCCCTTTTTTTCAAATGTAATCACACATTTCTATTGGTTGAAAACCAACCCTTTTCCAAAAGTACCCTGCCCCCAACTTGACTTCTGCCTAGTACCCTTCCCCCAACTTGACTTCTGCCTGCTACCATAGCAACAGCTCATGGAACACTGCTGTGTGGAGTTAGGTCAGAAGTTCGCCACACAATGTTTCAATTCCACAGAGCAAGAGTGCTTGACTTTTCAAACCTAACAGCAAATCCATAGTACTGTTCTTTGGTAACACATTTTTTTGTACCAATACAAAACATGCTTCTATTAATTTACACATACAGCCTAGTTTTTATTCTAGAATGGTATGAAACAGCCAATCAGTTCTTTTTGTTTTGAAAAAAATATGTATGCCTCCATTTCCAAACTGTCTTTCTTTTCATATTGCCATTCTACTGAAAGACACCTCCTGAGTGCATCCAGTTCTCCTTTGAAGATGTTCACAGTGTGGATTGTAGGACACAGTTATGTCTTCTGGAGTGAAAAGTTTGCAGAGAAAACAGGTATGGTGAGAGACCTTGCTTTGCCAAATGTAGACATTAAATGGATTGGTCAGAGAGGGTTAAAGTGGCACCAATTGATGCCATTGGTGAAATCCTTCATGCAAATCCAACACCCTGACCTCATAATAGTGCACTGTGGTGGCAATGACCTAGGCACTTTGACTGGGGTAGGTCTGGAAATGCTTATGAAGGACACCTTTGCACAACTGTTTTCTCTTTTCCCTAAAACTGCCTTTGTGTTTTCCAACATATGCCAAAGGCAAAAATGGAACTGGTCCAATCATTTCTGTCCGCAAATTGACAAAGCAAGGAAGCACGTCAACAAATCTGTTTCTGCTTTCCTCCGTGACTATGGTATGGGTGCCATTTACTAGGGGTGGGCGGAATTTGCGGAATTAACCTTCGCAAATTATCGCGAGAATGTTTAAAATTATCGCAAACAAGCAGAAATATCGCAAAGATGCGGAAGTTTTTTTCCGGCATGTTCGCGAGATTTTCTGCATGGTTGCGGGTCGCCAACTTACCCATGTGGTTGCTTGCGGGCGCGGCCATCTTGTTTTGAGTTGTTCTCGCGGTGCATGATCGCGAGAAGAAAGACGTGATCGCGCGACGCATGACGTCACTGCGGGCGCGAACTGTCGCGAGACAGCGCAAATGGCTAAAAACAATACAACATCTCATGGAGAACGCGACCGGATCAAGAAAACTTGTCGGCGAACGCAGGGATTCAGGTAAGGCGATCGCGCGCGCGCGAGAATGTATCATTTTACAGCGCGAGCAAGAAACAAATTATCGCCAAGCTGCGGAAACCGGAATTTTTGACATTTTCGCGCTCTCCGCGGAACGCAAAAATGTCAAATTATCGCAATTTCCGCGAACGGAACGAAATTTTTGCCCAGGCCTACCATTTACCACAACAACTTGCGTTATGACATGCAAGACATTTATAGAGGAGATGGTGTGCACTTCAATGATGAAGGGAACAGAGTCTTCCTCTTGAACCTTAGACTCTGCATCGGTACTTACTTGTAGGTACCACTTAAAAAATCACTTCATAAACACAACGGCTCTTTTTAGAGCCCCCTAATATCCAAACTCTTAAATCTGCATTTCATTTCTTTTTTAATTTTTTTTTTCTTCCGTACGCTTACCGTAAGCTTACCGTACGCGTACCCCGTGATTTTTTTAAAAATCAATAAATGTTTTCTTTGTACTTTTCTGTCCTTCTTTGACCCCCTCACAAATGTAAGGGGGTCTGTAACTCTCCTCCTTGCCCCCTTTTCTTGTTTTCACTCTTTTTTTTCTGAGTGAAACACACAAAATGGCGGCCGCCGCTTCCTGGTTTCGGCCGATTCGAATGTTTACTAAGATCTAAGAGCCAATCAGAATCGCGCTCGCGCACGCCACCGTACGCGTACGGCAAGCTTACGGTAAGCGTACCGTAAGCTGGCTCAGATATATATATTGATTTAAAGGCTATTTTCTCAGAATCTACTGAACAGATTTACACCAAACCTACAAAAGGCACTTCCTTGACCTAGGGACTACCTCTCTGCCAAATTTCTAGTAATTCTGTTCAGCCGTTCGGGCTGTAGCTGTGTCTAAAGGTCCTATGGAAAAATGCATGGGAAAAACACGTTTTGGGACCCCCCTTTTATCTCAGCCCCCGCTTGACGAATCCCCCCGAGACTTTCAGGGTAGGAGCGGAGCGTAGCGCCCCACCTATTTTGAGAAATTCGCGAGGATTCGTCGACCGGCGCCAAAGTTATTCAAAATAGAATGTTGCGGATTTCCTATGGAAAAGGGGTCCTAACTATAACTACCTACTGGCGACCGCCAGTAGGTAATATATATATATATATATATATATATATATATATATATATATTCACTGAAAAAAACATAGATTTCACACACGTTATAGTTACGAATTAGCATTTAAAAAACCTTGCAAATTCAATGAAAAAACCATAGGTTTCACACACGTTATAGTTAGGAATTAGCATTTAAAAAACCTTAGAAATTCAATGAAAAAACCAAAAGTTTCACACACGTTATAGTTAGCTGGACATTTTACTCGTAAAAAACCATTGAAATTCCCCCGTTATAGTTAGTTAAGCTAACTATAACTCGCGCGCCCGCAATGCACTGCTGATGACGTCACATATTACATCACTCATGACATGGTCAGTGACATCACTCATGACATCACTGATGACATCTCAAATGACATCACTGATGACATCACTGATGACATCATCCTTGTGATAGAGTGGCAGACCTCCCCTCACCCTAATATAACCTTTGATACACACATTTATAAATAGAGACTAAACTTTTCAAAACAATGGACATACCAATACCAGTTACAACAACCTCTTCAGTAATTCTAAGATCCACATACACATCCACTCATTCACCAACAGTCCTATACAGTCACTCATACATGTACTCACTCATCATATGTACTCATACACCTATACATCCTGTTACACAATGCCACTCATCCGTAGAGTTACTCACACACATAGTCACTCATGCTAATAAAGAATCAAACATCCGTTTACTTGCATATAGTTATACACACACCACCACACTTACTTCTACAAAAACTTACACATACTTAGTCTTTTAAACAATCACTTATAGAAACACATACTTATTCATACAGGAACTCTTTCAATCTCTCACTCTCACATATACTCACTTATATACACCAATAGTCACATATACTAGTTAAAAACATATGTAGTTACTCATAAAGACACTGTAGAGACAGGCATTCACTCACTAACACACCCATACACACACTCATCCACCCATGCAGTCCTGCACACATACTATCTTCAACACATACAAACAGTGAGTCACTTATTCATGCACCTATGCACTACGTAATACCCCCCACCGAACCATGCAGACACTCAGACTGATAATCAAAAAACCAACTAATAACCTATATAGACACTCATGTAGGTACTCACCAACCCTTATAGCCACTTATACACAAAGTGAAAGACTGATACAGATATATACATATTTAAACATTACTCACTAAGCCATGTATTCACTATGATACACCTAATCAGTCAGTTACACAATCAATTTTTCAAAAACAAATCATCCATTTAGACACTTATATACCCATTTATTCTTCCATCGACCTTGAGATATACATATATAAAACATATTTAATTTTCAGAAAAACACACATTCACGGGATGATGTCATCAGTGATGTCATCAGTGATGTCATTTGAGATGTCATCAGTGATGTCATGAGTGATGTCACTGACCATGTCATGAGTGATGTAATATGTGACGTCATCAGCAGTGCATTGCGGGCGCGCGAGTTATAGTTAGCTTAACTAACTATAACGGGGGAATTTCAATGGTTTTTTACGAGTAAAATGTCCAGCTAACTATAACGTGTGTGAAACTTTTGGTTTTTTCATTGAATTTCTAAGGTTTTTTAAATGCTAATTCCTAACTATAACGTGTGTGAAACCTATGGTTTTTTCATTGCATTAGCAAGGTTTTTTAAATGCTAATTCCTAACTATAACGTGTGTGAAACTCATGGTTTTTTCAGTGAATTTGCAAGGTTTTTTAAATGCTAATTTTTTTTTTTTCTTCTATTTTTTTTAACATATTTTTAATTTAATGTTCTAACCTTTTATAAAGACTATGGTTAAATTTTAAAAATTCTTTAATATGTTTTTTAAAATATTTTTCATAAAATAAACATGTTATAATTTTTTGCAGTACATTTTTTCCTTTTTTTTAGTACGCGTACCGTAAGCTTACGGTAAGCGTACGGTTTACGCAACGCCCGTAATTTATCTACGCTGTTTGCGTATAGTTACGCAATTTGCGTAGCCGCGCGTACTCCGCGTGGGACGCGTACGCGTGTACGCTACACGCGCACGTTACGCGGAAGTGTCGGGTAGTGACTGTTATGCGCATGCGCGCAAGCGCGTGTCTTCTTTACGCGCATGCGCACTTTTGCCGTAAGCGTACCGTAAGCGTACCGTAAGCGTACGGTAGGTCATGTGATCATGAAACACAACTTTTGATTGGTTGAAACTACTTTCAGTTCTAGAACTCTCCTACACCACACCCATTCCCCTCATTTCTGCTTGTGATCCCTTAGGAGAAGGAGCTGGGTTGTCTTTGTGATACGATGGCAGAACAGCAGAGCTCTTCTGAGAGTGAGGCTAGCACTAGCAGCACTACCTTGAGGCAGAGAGCGAGGAAACAAAAGACCTCTTATGTATGGGATTATTTTACTTTTCCTGAAGGCCAGCTAAAGGTAAATGCACCCTTAGTGACTTGCAAGCTGTGTCAGCATGTACTTTCAAGAGGTAATCCTGACAGGAAGTATTCCTTTGGGAATCATACCATGATGAGGCACCTCAGGGATGTACACAGAAGGACACATGCTCGACTTTTTGGAGGTAACCCTTCAGAAAGTCAACCAAGCACATCCACAGCAGCTCAGCCTGGACCATCATCTGCAGGGCTGACTCCTTCTTCTGCAGGTCAGGTGAGCCCTTCATCTGTGGGGGGAGCATCTCCTTTTGCTGGCCCTCTGGAAATTAACCCTCGATTTCTGAGGGTTGATATTCGATGTGCCTCTTGTCATGATCTAATTTGTCATAGGGAGACCAGTGTTTCCCTAGTGAACCTCAAAATAGATCAGCACACTTGTCACAGAGACTAATTTTCCCATTCTTTCTTTCCTCTCTCCCTGCATGAACACAACGGCTCTTTTAAGAGCCAACCTTATCTTTCATCTTTTTTTTATAGATGTTTTTAAAAACTTTTTTTTTTTTTTTTTTACCGTACGGTGCGCGTAATTTTTTTTTTTTTTTTTTTTTAAAACACTAAAAATCAATAATCACATTACAAGGACTTTGAAAACACTACAATTATTATTATTGACTTACCATACCCACTCAAAAAAATATTTATTCATTTGTTTTTTTTTTTAAAAATTGCTTTAAAAATGGTTCTAGTTTTCGAAAATTTTCTATATCAATCTGAAAAAAAAGAAAAAAGTATTAATAGTTTTTAAACATTTTAAAATACAGTACACGTATTTACATATTTACCAAAAAATATTTTTGCCTTATTTTTGCTGTTTTCAGAATATATTGCATTTCACTTTAAATTGTGAAAGCAATTGCATTCATCATTTAACAGGGGGCAAAAAAAAAATAACAATCTCAAAGATTGTATTAAAAAAGCCCAGAATCTCTTCTCACTTAAACTTAACATTACAGAAATGCATAATATTCTAAAAAACATATCATCAAAAAACAATACTTATTTCTTTAAAATACCGTCTGATATTTTTGTTTCAGAAGTATAATCACAATATTATATCTCAAATAACTCCACAATACATCTGATTCCATTTCCTTTAGGCCAAATAGTAATTTTAAAAAAATTTTTGGATTAAATTTCCAATGGTAATCCAATAAAATTCTAAAGTTTAATTTGTCCAGATCTCACCGATTCTCTGTAACATTTTGGTTCCCGAAAATTTTTAAAAAAATTTATTAAGTCCACAATAGAATTGGTTACTTTTCCGCATGGCCAAATAGTAATTTTTAAAATCTTTTTTGAAAAAATTTCCAATGGCACTCCAATAACATTCCAAAATTTAAATTGTGCAGATGTTACCGATTTTCTCTAAATTATTGGTTTTTGAAAGTTTCATTAAAAATTAAAAAAGTCCACATTACAATTGGTTATCTTTCCATTAGGCCAAATGATAATTTAAAAAATCTTTTTTTTAGAAAATTCCAATGGTAATCCAGTAAAATGGTAAAATTATTTTGTCCAGATCTTGCCAAGTCTCTCTAAAATTTAGGTTTCAGGAAGATTAGATAGGAATTTGCTAAATCAAAAGGCAAACGTTGTTTGAAAATCAATTGGGAATCATTACACAGTGTCCAGCCTTTTTCACATTTAAGATAAACTGTGTAATGTCCAGAAGTAACAGTAGTTCCATCATGGAAAATTATTGCAACAGTTACAAAAGTTTTTCCTGAAATTGATAATTGCTGTCCTGTAAACTTCTTTATTAAAGTATCTAATTTTGAACCATCAGCTCTACATCGTTGCATCATTAAAATTACATACTGTCCGTATTCCTTTAAAATTAATGTTGAAAACATGTCAGATTTACACTCACCGCATTTCATGCTATGATTAGCATCTTTAACTAATTTTGCAAAAGTGACGGTTTTACTCTCTGGCAATGTCAAATAAATAAACCTTTCATTATCAACATTAGAGCCACATATATTATAACAGTTTTCACAACCATCACCCTTATGCATCAACCCAAAATCCAGTCGGTAAAATACCGATTCGGTAATAGCTCCCGGTATTAAGGAAAAAATACCCAATCCCAATGCATCAACCCAAAAGCAGAAATCGCTATTTAAGGAATAGCGATTCTTTAAATAGGGATTCCTTAAATACCGATTCCTTAAATAGCGATTGCATTTAAGGAATCCCAAAGTGAGATTCCTTAAATGCAATGCATCAAAGTTAAAAAATTAGCGATTTCGCTAATAGGGGGAGCAAATTACCATGAAGATGAACTGCATGGTAATTTGCAAAAACTTTGAAAAATGCACTTTTGTGCATTTTTCAAAGTTTCATGTTGCGCTCACACATGCCCTTAGAGCATGTGTGTGTGCAACATATGTGCACATATCATTTTCAGGGGTGCAACAGGGTGTCCTTTTGACACCCTGGCACCCATGAAAGTGCTCCCGCTATTAGCGATTCGGTAATACCGAATCGCTAATACAGACTGGCTTTACATTCATTCCTATGGGCCTCCAAGCCCATAGGAATGAATGGGTAGGTATT
This sequence comes from Triturus cristatus, assembly GCF_964204655.1. Classification (NCBI taxonomy): domain Eukaryota; kingdom Metazoa; phylum Chordata; class Amphibia; order Caudata; family Salamandridae; genus Triturus; species Triturus cristatus. The sequence continues at coordinate 319,630,783 of NC_140588.1, forward strand.
CCTTATTACCGATTCGGTATTACCGATTCGGTAATAAGGAATATTAAGGAATCGCTATTTGAATAGCGATTCCTACATGCATAGCCTTTTGCTATTCCTTATTAGCGATTCCTTATTTTTCGCTAATAAGGAATCGCAAATGGCATTGTTGATGCATAGGCCCCTATGTTCCCATTTATAAGAGAGACCAAATAAAATATCAATTGCAACTTCTTCTTCTTCCAGTACTTGAAGAAAATACATCAAAAATTCGTGTGCATCTTGCTGTTCATTTTGAGAAAACTGTGTTCGTCCTGAACATATATCTAAAAGTTTTCTAATTTCAGTAGCACTTTCTATTTGAGTTTTATCTTTACTCAGCTTTTGAAAAAGGAGACTCAGCTCAGAACAGAATCTTTTTCCCTGATTTACTATTATCTGCTCTTGCAAACTTTCCAGATAAAATGCAACATTCAGCACTACATTTGCGTAGCAGTTGACACCAGAGCTATTTTCAAAATGACATCCTACAACCTGTTCTTCATTTTTCTTTTTCTTTTTGCTTGCAATTACATCACTCCTCTTTTTTTTCCTCTTCTCTACATCTTCATTACAGATATTCTCATTTTTTCTTTTACGAGAAACTACACGTTTCTCCAATACAGGATACTGACCTAAATGAGGAGCATAGCTTCTTCTTAATCTATTATACTCCTTTACACAGTTTGTATCAGCACTAACTTTTGAATCATCAAAGTCTATCATGAATAAACCTGATAATGTTTTCACTCGTGACAAAGCAACATATGCCATACCTTCTTTGAACACAGTTGAACCAATGTTCACAAATGCACAATCTACAGTCAATCCTTGAGACTTGTGAATAGTTACAGCATATGCTAGAGAAAACGGAAACTGCTTCCTACGTACATATAAGTCTTTCACAAGCATGAAACGAACTGTACAACGACAAATATCTTTAACTTCTTCTATCTGATCAAATTTTATTTTTAAACATTCAATTCCATCTTTTTTCTGATAATTAATAAAACCCACAACTCTTCCCATAGCTCCATTAACTAAACCTTTTTCAACATCCAAATTTCTTCTTAAAAATACTCTACAGTTCATGCAAACATATAGATTTTTTTCTAATCCAGCTGTTTTGGAGATGTTCTTCTCTAGTGAATCCAATTTATTTTTCAGTTTGCCTGTTACTGTGACAGTAATTCTTCCATCCTCAATTTTGTCCACTGCTTCCAATTTCCTGATCTCTTCCTTTTCCAATTTCAAAAGCTCCTCATTGAATATTGAGCATTCACGTAGAGTTGGCATTAAGCAGATGACACTTTTGTTTTCTGCAATGTTCTTGTATATTTTCTCTGCAACTATTTCTTCCTTTGGAAATAAATTATGTAGCAGCCGACTCTGTAATGCTTTTTTGCCAACTTCTGTGAGTAGTCCAATTCTGATATCTTTCAGAATACTTCCATATTCTTCATCGCTTGCTTGCCTCATATTAGTAGTAAGTTCCTTGTACTCAAAGAAGGACCAAATATTTGTATTTCCGATGCTTCCCAATGACTTCTTCGTGTCTTCATGTGTGACAGTATTAAACACTGGTTGTCCTTTAACTGGAGTAAGTTGCAAAAGATCTCCAAAAACTATGACGTGTTTTCCACCAAATAACATGTCATAGTCTGTCTTCAAAATTTGCTGCATTCTTAAATGCACAAAGGCAAGCATTAAGTTTGATACCATGCTCACCTCATCAATAATGAGAACTTGCATCTTCTTCAATACTCTTGAAACTTCCAAGGATGCTTCTCCAGTTAGCTTGTTGTATTGTATTTTGTTCTCATGCTCCACTGGTAACATTAGCAAACGATGTAAAGTGATTCCTTTTATGTTATATGCTGCTAACCCAGTTGGAGCAGTAACCACACAAGACAAAGTAGAATCCGTTTTTTGCTGTAGGTAGCTTCTGATGACTTTTATAAGGAAACTTTTTCCAGTTCCAGCTTGTCCGCTTACATACATCCTGATTGGATGAAATGATGTGCATGAGCACTCTTTTTTATCATGTAGAAATCCGTGATCAATTTTGTTTCTGATCTCTTCATAAATTTGTTGCTGCTCTTGATTCAGTTGTCTTTCCAAATTTTCTAAGTCTATAAATTCTTCTTGAGCTTGATTCATAGCCGTTTCCACTTCATTCATGGCTATTGATGCTTCATTTTCAACGATTGGTTGTCCTAGGGGATCTTGACTGAGTGTTCCTGAACTTTGGCTGTCCTGAGAACTGTCTCTAGCTATTTCTGCTGCAATTGTAGTTTCCTGTTCAATTTCTTCATTTAACATTTGCAGATAACTTGAGAATGTACTGCATTGTATGCTGTCTTTGCAAGCATTAAAAGAATCTTCATAGCTTTGAAATTCTCCCAGTAGTTCATCCTCTGTACGCCATGGTTTAAACAACTGTAAAAGAGCCAAGTAGTAAAATTCCTTCTTGTCAGTAGTGTCGCAACTCAGCTTCCTGTGATTTATCAAACTTCCTTTTGTTTGCTTCACCAAACATCCTTCCTCACCAACGACTTTATATTTTCCATTGTTGATGTCTTCTGCGGCTTTCCGTGAATAAATGTAGTTCTGCAGCACTTCATAGAGACACATGTTCTCCAGATGTTGACTTCTCTTGGGATAATATGTGTCCAACATGTTTGATTTCAAAATATCTGTACTTTCTGGGTCATTCTCGGCCAAATATTCAATTTCTCCAACAGATTTCAGTACCCGATTTCTCATTGCTGCAAGGCCTAAACTTGCCCAAATTATTCTTCTTGACTTCGAGTAGAGACTTGCAGAAGATAACCTATCTGAACATTCGTAGGATCCAATTTCTCGATGCGATAACATCTTCAAACTGAAACTGTACAGCTTCTTACTGACAGTCTTCTCGTGAGAAATCTCTTCCCACATTTCCTTCAATTCTGTTTTTTCTGATTTCGTAATGTAAGACGTTACATATCGAGCAACAGCAATGGAATTGTCAGCTACATACTGTATATCCATGTTAGCGTTCCACATGGATAAAATGACTGGGTTGTAGTCATTTATATTTTTTGATTCTTCTTTTCTTTTTAGGTTGTAGGTATTCTTAGGTGATTTTCTTGTGATAGTATGTCTCACAGCTGACATAAAACTGTTGACTCTTCCATTTGAAAGAACAGGTCTAGGAAATCCAAATCGACATTTAGTGTAGTATTTATCTTTGCTCTTGTATTTCCGTCGACAGTATTTTCCACACCGATGACTTTGGAAACGTAAAACTTGCTCCTTTAACTTTTTCTCTTCTGTGCTTTTTGGTATAGCACATGTTGCATATTCTTCAATGAAAGATAACACTGCTTCATCAGTATCTGTTCCAAACTTTGGGGCATCCTTGATCCACAACAGCATATGAATATGAGGAGCACCTCTTGCCTGGTACTCTTTTCTCCAAAAGAAATCTACTACTTCTCCAAGAGGTGGATTTTTTTTATTGCAGATGAAGGACATCATAGCCTCAAATCTATGATTGAAATATCTGCAAACATTAACCGGATCCAATGAGCACAGTTCTCCTGCTGTCTTGTATTCGATGTTTTTAATGTTTGAATTTGCCTCTCGTAGAAAATCCAGTAAATCATCCCAAGCGTACTCCGCACAGCTTAGGGTAACGAACCATGTTGGTGTTCCTAAATTCCGTAACATGCATTTTAATTCACCATGGCGTCGGTACCAATATTCATTTGTCCCACGCTGACAAGCCATCAGATTGATCAGTTGTGTTTCCAAATGATCATCTCGGTGCTGCACTTTCTCCATAAAATCCTTAGCAGACACATTTTGTAAATGTACTCCACTTTTTAAAATGTGATTTACTGCATAAGACAGTGCAGACAAGTCGCTTTCAAATAAAAGATGGAACAAATAAGGAATACTTTGTCGAAATCTGGGATCTTCAGCATATAGTCTTGTAGTCCGATACTCAGAAGCTGGAATCTGTTCTGGACGTTCATCGTATCGTCCTCCTTTTCCTTTAGGAAACAGCTGGGGAAAACATCGAGCTTCCAAGCTCTCCTCCCATACACTCACGGGAGTTCCTTTTGCTTTCTTCATCTGAAAGAGATCAATATTATCTCCCATAACTTATTTTGAATGAAGAGGATGTATGCTAAAATGTTCATAAATTTCTTCTTCCTTTGACTTGTCCACTTTTTCAATTTGTCCAGTTGGTGTTTCTGTGTCTTCTTGTAAATGTTCTTCTTCTTCTTCTTCTATATAAATTGATTCATACCATTTGTTATTCCTTTTCAAATACAAATTTGCTCTTTGTACTTTCCGCACATCTACCAGCTCCTGCCAAATATTCTTATTCTTTGTAGGTACACCATTAACCAGAATAACTAATGGTTCAGTTTCCAAAGTATCCGCATCAATAGTTTCCATATTTTTTTTCAAATCCAAGGGCAAATACACCACTCTTCCTTTTAAACCTCTCAGTAAATCAGAAGGAGGTAATTTACCAGTTTTGGGCTCCATACGTACTATGGTCTGGAACAGATGAACACATTGAATGAGTATAGACTCATATGTATTTAATTCAGAAAGTTCAGCAGGAATAGCATCCAATTCTAAATTATTATGTACAGCTCTGGTCGGCATTCTATTTTCCTCTAACTTGTTGTAACAGTATTTACAAATACGCTGATCTTCACCCAAATCAAAACAATTTTCTAGAAATATATATGTGGCAAAATCCTTCCACTTATAATTATCTTCATTTTCACTCTTTCTGTAGAGATCAACATTCCTAGTTTGTTTTCTATAATGAGTTCTGCGGCAACAAATACAAGTAAAATTTGGTCTTTCATTAGAGACTATTGCAAATGTTTTTATGTGATCATTAAATGTGTTACTTACAGAGGGTTCTACATTCTCTTCCACTTCTTCCTCATTTACTGTGTCCTTCTCTGCACTGTTTTGTTCAGGACCAAAGTAACAAAACTGAATTTCATCAACAACCTTCTCTACATCTGATACCGTTCCTCGGAACAGAGCCCTATTCAATTCATTTAACTTTATTGCTGGACTTTTGCCAAAATACAACCGTCTCACAAACTTTCTCATTTCAGTATGATGAACAGCCAGCATCCTAAAATGATGGAAAACACTATTGCACACTTTTCTAGATAGACAAGCCAGAGAATGACCCTGCAAACCAGTATTCTCTCTCACTCTGCATGGATCCAGACTTTGAAGCACCTTAATCTTCTGTTTTATACTTTTTTTACTATATTCTCTTAGAAACTCACGAAATTTGTCAATAGATTCCTGACGCACAGTGCAAATACTACTACAATTCCAAGTGTACACTGGGGCTTTAGGACGTCTCCCCATAGCCTCATCTGCCATCACTTGTACCTCATCTCTTGGAACCATTATCTCCTTCTCCATTATGCAACCATTTTTTACTTCGTAAGAACGACCTCTGGTGTCAACTGCATGCAGCAAACTATTACTTTGAAAATAGCTCTCTTCATTAAAAAAAGGTTCACTACTTGAACTATGCATCCACTTTCCTAAAAACACTTTACAAAAGTTTGTTCTGTTCACTACTCTTTTCCTTTTGCTATGTGATTTCAGTACATTAACCATGTTGTCTAATGTACGCATCCTATTCAAAATTAAACTGAATAGTTTCCTTTTTAATTCTAATGCCTTTGCTGCAATGGCTTCTATTTCTTTTTTCTTTTATAAAACTTTGTCTTTTTCTTATATTTCTTCACATCCTTCATCAAATTGGACATAACTCTTCTCTGAAACATTTTTCTACGTATCTCTTTAAACGCTGTTTTTCTATTTATATAAATCTTTTCAGTTGCTGAAGGTATATTTGCATTAACTAAATTGTCAATTTTTTCCTCTCCTTTTTTTTTCAAAACATCCTTTCGAGTACAGACATTTTGTACATTTTTCATTCTTTTGAATATATTTTTTAGAAATAGTTTTTTCTGCTTACCAGAAGATTTTTTCTTTTTCCCAACATGAGCATCTTCTACTAACTTTGGTCCTCTACTTGTCTTCAAAGATAGGTTTTTTTTGTGCGTTTTTTGAACTCTGGATTTTGTAGGCATCTTAAATTTTGTCCACTGCTCTTCAGCAATACCTGAAAAAAACTAAAAAAAAATTCCTTTATTTTATTTAAATATATTACTACATTTCTTTTCACAATAGTCACAAAACGAAATTTCTTTGCCAATTTGAATGCACACTTACTGCTCTTTTTTTTTGGCAAGTTAAAATCACTTTTACAGACTGACACATTATGAAACCACTTTTCAGTTTTTTTAAAAAGCCCATGTCCAGACTGCTTTTTCAGACCACCACCATGTGTATCCTCGGTGACTGCCTACACTCCAGCAAGGGCAACCAGCCTTAGTGATGCTGAATGTATTTGCATTACAGACTGAAACCTCAAAACCCCACTCGCTTGTAAATACTGTGCATGATTATACATGGAAAGGAGCTGGGTGTGTGCTAAGAGTCTGCTTCTTCCCCCAAAAAATCGCTCCCCCTTTTTCCTACTAATGCAACTGTGAAATCACCAGAGCAAAACGCAATAAATCTCTGCCTGTAAATCCTATTTGCACACAGAGTCATGATTTCACATTAGTCACAAAACGAAATTTCTTTGCCAATTTGAAAGCACACTTACTGCTCTTTTTTTTGGGCAAGTGAAAATCACTTTTACAGACTGACACATTATGAAACCACTTTTCAGTTTTTTTAAAAAGCCCATGTCCAGACTGCTTTTTCAGACCACCACCATGTGTATCCTCGGTGACTGCCTACACTCCAGCAAGGGCAACCAGCCTTAGTGATGCTGAATGTATTTGCATTACAGACTGAAACCTCAAAACCCCACTCGCTTGTAAATACTGTGCATGATTATACATGGAAAGGAGCTGGGTGTGTGCTAAGAGTCTGCTTCTTCCCCCAAAAAATCGCTCCCCCTTTTTCCTACTAATGCAACTGTGAAATCACCAGAGCAAAACGCAATAAATCTCTGCCTGTAAATCCTATTTGCACACAGAGTCATGTTTTCACATTAGTCACAAAACGAAATTTCTTTGCCAATTTGAAAGCACACTTACTGCTCTTTTTTTGGGCAAGTGAAAATCACTTTTACAGACTGACACATTATGAAACCACTTTTCAGTTTTTTTAAAAAGCCCATGTCCAGACTGCTTTTTCAGACCACCACCATGTGTATCCTCGGTGACTGCCTACACTCCAGCAAGGGCAACCAGCCTTAGTGATGCTGAATGTATTTGCATTACAGACTGAAACCTCAAAACCCCACTCGCTTGTAAATACTGTGCATGATTATACATGGAAAGGAGCTGGGTGTGTGCTAAGAGTCTGCTTCTTCCCCCAAAAAATCGCTCCCCCTTTTTCCTACTAATGCAACTGTGAAATCACCAGAGCAAAACGCAATAAATCTCTGCCTGTAAATCCTATTTGCACACAGAGTCATGTTTTCACATTAGTCACAAAACGAAATTTCTTTGCCAATTTGAAAGCACACTTACTGCTCTTTTTTTGGGCAAGTGAAAATCACTTTTACAGACTGACACATTATGAAACCACTTTTCAGTTTTTTTAAAAAGCCCATGTCCAGACTGCTTTTTCAGACCACCACCATGTGTATCCTCGGTGACTGCCTACACTCCAGCAAGGGCAACCAGCCTTAGTGATGCTGAATGTATTTGCATTACAGACTGAAACCTCAAAACCACACTCGCTTGTAAATACTGTGCATGATTATACATGGAAAGGAGCTGGGTGTGTGCTAAGATTCTGCTTCTTCCCCCAAAAAATCGCTCCCCCTTTTTCCTACTAATGCAACTGTGAAATCACCAGAGCAAAACGCAATAAATCTCTGCCTGTAATTCCTATTTCCACACAGAGTCATGTTTTCACATTAGTCCCAAAACGAAATTTCTTTGCCAATTTGAAAGCACACTTACTGCTCTTTTTTTTGGGCAAGTGAAAATCACTTTTACAGACTGACACATTATGAAACCACTTTTCAGTTTTTTTAAAAAGCCCATGTCCAGACTGCTTTTCCAGACCACCACCATGTGTATCCTCGGTGACTGCCTACACTCCAGCAAGGGCAACCAGCCTTAGTGATGCTGAATGTATTTGCATTACAGACTGAAACCTCAAAACCCCACTCGCTTGTAAATACTGTGCATGATTATACATGGAAAGGAGCTGGGTGTGTGCTAAGAGTCTGCTTCTTCCCCCAAAAAATCGCTCCCCCTTTTTCCTACTAATGCAACTGTGAAATCACCAGAGCAAAACGCAATAAATCTCTGCCTGTAATTCCTATTTCCACACAGAGTCATGTTTTCACATTAGTCCCAAAACGAAATTTCTTTGCCAATTTGAAAGCACACTTACTGCTCTTTGTTTTGGGCAAGTGAAAATCACTTTTACAGACTGACACATTATGAAACCACTTTTCAGTTTTTTTAAAAAGCCCATGTCCAGACTGCTTTTTCAGACCACCACCATGTGTATCCTCGGTGACTGCCTACACTCCAGCAAGGGCAACCAGCCTTAGTGATGCTGAATGTATTTGCATTACAGACTGAAACCTCAAAACCCCACTCGCTTGTAAATACTGTGCATGATTATACATGGAAAGGAGCTGGGTGTGTGCTAAGAGTCTGCTTCTTCCCCCAAAAAATCGCTCCCCCTTTTTCCTACTAATGCAACTGTGAAATCACCAGAGCAAAACGCAATAAATCTCTGCCTGTAAATCCTATTTGCACACAGAGTCATGTTTTCACATTAGTCACAAAACGAAATTTCTTTGCCAATTTGAATGCACACTTACTGCTCTTTTTTTTTGGCAAGTGAAAATCACTTTTACAGACTGACACATTATGAAACCACTTTTCAGTTTTTTTAAAAAGCCCATGTCCAGACTGCTTTTTCAGACCACCACCATGTGTATCCTCGGTGACTGCCTACACTCCAACAAGGGCAACCAGCCTTAGTGATGCTGAATGTATTTGCATTACAGACTGAAACCTCAAAACCCCATTCGCTTGTAAATACTGTGCATGATTATACATAGAAAGGAGCTGGGTGTGTGCTAAGAGTCTGCTTCTTCCCCCAAAAAATCGCTCCCCCTTTTTCCTACTAATGCAACTGTGAAATCACCAGAGCAAAACGCAATAAATCTCTGCCTGTAATTCCTATTTGCACACAGAGTCATGTTTTCACATTAGTCCCAAAACGAAATTTCTTTGCCAATTTGAATGCACACTTACTGCTCTTTTTTTTTGGCAAGTGAAAATCACTTTTACAGACTGACACATTATGAAACCACTTTTCAGTTTTTTTAAAAAGCCCATGTCCAGACTGCTTTTTCAGACCACCACCATGTGTATCCTCGGTGACTGCCTACACTCCAGCAAGGGCAACCAGCCTTAGTGATGCTGAATGTATTTGCATTACAGACTGAAACCTCAAAACCCCACTCGCTTGTAAATACTGTGCATGATTATACATGGAAAGGAGCTGGGTGTGTGCTAAGAGTCTGCTTCTTCCCCCAAAAAATGGCTCCCCCTTTTTCCTACTAATGCAACTGTGAAATCACCAGAGCAAAACGCAATAAATCTCTGCCTGTAATTCCTATTTCCACACAGAGTCATGTTTTCACATTAGTCCCAAAACGAAATTTCTTTTCCAATTTGAAAGCACACTTACTGCTCTTTTTTTTGGGCAAGTGAAAATCACTTTTACAGACTGACACATTATGAAACCACTTTTCAGTTTTTTTAAAAAGCCCATGTCCAGACTGCTTTTTCAGACCACCACCATGTGTATCCTCGGTGACTGCCTACACTCCAGCAAGGGCAACCAGCCTTAGTGATGCTGAATGTATTTGCATTACAGACTGAAACCTCAAAACCCCACTCGCTTGTAAATACTGTGCATGATTATACATGGAAAGGAGCTGGGTGTGTGCTAAGAGTCTGCTTCTTCCCCCAAAAAATCGCTCCCCCTTTTTCCTACTAATGCAACTGTGAAATCACCAGAGCAAAACGCAATAAATCTCTGCCTGTAAATCCTATTTGCACACAGAGTCATGTTTTCACATTAGTCACAAAACGAAATTTCTTTGCCAATTTGAAAGCACACTTACTGCTCTTTTTTTGGGCAAGTGAAAATCACTTTTACAGACTGACACATTATGAAACCACTTTTCAGTTTTTTTAAAAAGCCCATGTCCAGACTGCTTTTTCAGACCACCACCATGTGTATCCTCGGTGACTGCCTACACTCCAGCAAGGGCAACCAGCCTTAGTGATGCTGAATGTATTTGCATTACAGACTGAAACCTCAAAACCACACTCGCTTGTAAATACTGTGCATGATTATACATGGAAAGGAGCTGGGTGTGTGCTAAGAGTCTGCTTCTTCCCCCAAAAAATCGCTCCCCCTTTTTCCTACTAATGCAACTGTGAAATCACCAGAGCAAAACGCAATAAATCTCTGCCTGTAATTCCTATTTCCACACAGAGTCATGTTTTCACATTAGTCCCAAAACGAAATTTCTTTGCCAATTTGAAAGCACACTTACTGCTCTTTTTTTTGGGCAAGTGAAAATCACTTTTACAGACTGACACATTATGAAACCACTTTTCAGTTTTTTTAAAAAGCCCATGTCCAGACTGCTTTTTCAGACCACCACCATGTGTATCCTCGGTGACTGCCTACACTCCAGCAAGGGCAACCAGCCTTAGTGATGCTGAATGTATTTGCATTACAGACTGAAACCTCAAAACCCCACTCGCTTGTAAATACTGTGCATGATTATACATGGAAAGGAGCTGGGTGTGTGCTAAGAGTCTGCTTCTTCCCCCAAAAAATTGCTCCCCCTTTTTCCTACTAATGCAACTGTGAAATCACCAGAGCAAAACGCAATAAATCTCTGCCTGTAATTCCTATTTCCACACAGAGTCATGTTTTCACATTAGTCCCAAAACCAAATTTCTTTGCCAATTTGAAAGCACACTTACTGCTCTTTTTTTTGGGCAAGTGAAAATCACTTTTACAGACTGACACATTATGAAACCACTTTTCAGTTTTTTTAAAAAGCCCATGTCCAGACTGCTTTTTCAGACCACCACCATGTGTATCCTCGGTGACTGCCTACACTCCAGCAAGGGCAACCAGCCTTAGTGATGCTGAATGTATTTGCATTACAGACTGAAACCTCAAAACCCCACTCGCTTGTAAATACTGTGCATGATTATACATGGAAAGGAGCTGGGTGTGTGCTAAGAGTCTGCTTCTTCCCCCAAAAAATCGCTCCCCCTTTTTCCTACTAATGCAACTGTGAAATCACCAGAGCAAAACGCAATAAATCTCTGCCTGTAATTCCTATTTCCACACAGAGTCATGTTTTCACATTAGTCCCAAAACGAAATTTCTTTTCCAATTTGAAAGCACACTTACTGCTCTTTTTTTTGGGCAAGTGAAAATCACTTTTACAGACTGACACATTATGAAACCACTTTTCAGTTTTTTTAAAAAGCCCATGTCCAGACTGCTTTTTCAGACCACCACCATGTGTATCCTCGGTGACTGCCTACACTCCAGCAAGGGCAACCAGCCTTAGTGATGCTGAATGTATTTGCATTACAGACTGAAACCTCAAAACCCCACTCGCTTGTAAATACTGTGCATGATTATACATGGAAAGGAGCTGGGTGTGTGCTAAGAGTCTGCTTCTTCCCCCCAAAAATCGCTCCCCCTTTTTCCTACTATTGCAACTGTGAAATCACCAGAGCAAAACGCAATAAATCTCTGCCTGTAATTCCTATTTCCACACAGAGTCATGTTTTCACATTAGTCCCAAAACGAAATTTCTTTGCCAATTTGAAAGCACACTTACTGCTCTTTTTTTTGGGCAAGTGAAAATCACTTTTACAGACTGACACATTATGAAACCACTTTTCAGTTTTTTTAAAAAGCCCATGTCCAGACTGCTTTTTCAGACCACCACCATGTGTATCCTCGGTGACTGCCTACACTCCAGCAAGGGCAACCAGCCTTAGTGATGCTGAATGTATTTGCATTACAGACTGAAACCTCAAAACCCCACTCGCTTCTAAATACTGTGCATGATTATACATGGAAAGGAGCTGGGTGTGTGCTAAGAGTCTGCTTCTTCCCCCAAAAAATCGCTCCCCCTTTTTCCTACTAATGCAACTGTGAAATCACCAGAGCAAAACGCAATAAATCTCTGCCTGTAATTCCTATTTCCACACAGTCATGTTTTCACATTAGTCCCAAAACGAAATTTCTTTGCCAATTTGAAAGCACACTTACTGCTCTTTTTTTTGGGCAAGTGAAAATCACTTTTACAGACTGACACATTATGAAACCACTTTTCAGTTTTTTTAAAAAGCCCATGTCCAGACTGCTTTTTCAGACCACCACCATGTGTATCCTCGGTGACTGCCTACACTCCAGCAAGGGCAACCAGCCTTAGTGATGCTGAATGTATTTGCATTACAGACTGAAACCTCAAAACCCCACTCGCTTGTAAATACTGTGCATGATTATACATGGAAAGGAGCTGGGTGTGTGCTAAGAGTCTGCTTCTTCCCCCAAAAAATCGCTCCCCCTTTTTCCTACTAATGCAACTGTGAAATCACCAGAGCAAAACGCAATAAATCTCTGCCTGTAAATCCTATTTGCACACAGAGTCATGTTTTCACATTAGTCACAAAACGAAATTTCTTTGCCAATTTGAATGCACACTTACTGCTCTTTTTTTTTGGCAAGTGAAAATCACTTTTACAGACTGACACATTATGAAACCACTTTTCAGTTTTTTTTAAAAAGCCCATGTCCAGACTGCTTTTTCAGACCACCACCATGTGTATCCTCGGTGACTGCCTACACTCCAACAAGGGCAACCAGCCTTAGTGATGCTGAATGTATTTGCATTACAGACTGAAACCTCAAAACCCCATTCGCTTGTAAATACTGTGCATGATTATACATAGAAAGGAGCTGGGTGTGTGCTAAGAGTCTGCTTCTTCCCCCAAAAAATCGCTCCCCCTTTTTCCTACTAATGCAACTGTGAAATCACCAGAGCAAAACGCAATAAATCTCTGCCTGTAATTCCTATTTGCACACAGAGTCATGTTTTCACATTAGTCCCAAAACGAAATTTCTTTGCCAATTTGAATGCACACTTACTGCTCTTTTTTTTTGGCAAGTGAAAATCACTTTTACAGACTGACACATTATGAAACCACTTTTCAGTTTTTTTAAAAAGCCCATGTCCAGACTGCTTTTTCAGACCACCACCATGTGTATCCTCGGTGACTGCCTACACTCCAACAAGGGCAACCAGCCTTAGTGATGCTGAATGTATTTGCATTACAGACTGAAACCTCAAAACCCCATTCGCTTGTAAATACTGTGCATGATTATACATAGAAAGGAGCTGGGTGTGTGCTAAGAGTCTGCTTCTTCCCCCAAAAAATAGCTCCCCCTTATTCCTACTAATGCAACTGTGAAATCACCAGAGCAAAACGCAATAAATCTCTGCCTGTAATTCCTATTTGCACACAGAGTCATGTTTTCACATTAGTCCCAAAACGAAATTTCTTTGCCAATTTAAATGCACACTTACTGCTCTTTTTTTTTGGTAAGTGAAAATCACTTTTACAGACTGACACATTATGAATCCACTTTTTAGATTTTTTTAATTGCACATGTCCAGACTGCTTTTTCAGACCACCACCATGTGTATCCTCGGTGACTGCCTACACTCCAGCAAGGGCAACCAGCCTTAGTGATGATGAATGTATTTGCATTACAGACTGAAACCTCAAAACCCCACTCGCTTCTAAATACTGTGCATGATTATACATGGAAAGGAGCTGGGTGTGTGCTAAGAGTCTGCTTCTTCCCCCAAAAAATCGCTCCCCCTTTTTCCTACTAATGCAACTGTGAAATCACCAGAGCAAAACGCAATAAATCTCTGCCTGTAATTCCTATTTGCACACAGAGTCATGTTTTCACATTAGTCACAAAACGAAATTTCTTTGCCAATTTAAATGCACACTTACTGCTCTTTTTTTTTGGCAAGTGAAAATCACTTTTACAGACTGACACATTATGAATCCACTTTTTAGATTTTTTTAAAAAGCCCATGTCCAATCTGCTTTTTCAGACCACCACCATGTGTATCCTCGGTGACTGCCTACACTCCAGCAAGGGCAACCAGCCTTAGTGATGCTGAATGTATTTGCATTACTGACTGCAACCTCAAACCCTTAAAGTATTCCTTATTTTTACCAGTACACCTTAATTTATCATGAAAAAATAGTCCATATTATTTTACATGTTCCTCACATTTAAATTTCTCCCAAAACAGAAAATAATAAACACAACTTCTACAAAAGGAATTCCAATTCTATTATTCATTTCTTAATTTACCATATACATCCCCTCTCAAACTCATAACTCACCTTTAAAATTAGTTAGTTGTGAAAGAAATGTGGCACTCAAACAGCAGATTATCAGAGCCAGGATCTCTGTTCTCTACACCTCTCTCCTCTCAGCAGAACCAGATAATGGCAAACTTTCCCTCTCTTTTTCCACACATATACATGTTAATTTCAAATCTCAGTGCTTCCCCCTTTTTTTCAAATGTAATCACACATTTCTATTGGTTGAAAACCAACCCTTTTCCAAAAGTACCCTGCCCCCAACTTGACTTCTGCCTAGTACCCTTCCCCCAACTTGACTTCTGCCTGCTACCATAGCATCAGCTCATGGAACACTGCTGTGTGGAGTTAGGTCAGAAGTTCGCCACACAATGTTTCAATTCCACAGAGCAAGAGTGCTTGACTTTTCAAACCTAACAGCAAATCCATAGTACTGTTCTTTGGTAACACATTTTTTTGTACCAATACAAAACATGCTTCTATTAATTTACACATACAGCCTAGTTTTTATTCTAGAATGGTATGAAACAGCCAATCAGTTCTTTTTGTTTTGAAAAAAATATGTATGCCTCCATTTCCAAACTGTCTTTCTTTTCATATTGCCATTCTACTGAAAGACACCTCCTGAGTGCATCCAGTTCTCCTTTGAAGATGTTCACAGTGTGGATTGTAGGACACAGCTATGTCTTCTGGAGTGAAAAGTTTGCAGAGAAAACAGGTATGGTGAGAGACCTTGCTTTGCCAAATGTAGACATTAAATGGATTGGTCAGAGAGGGTTAAAGTGGCACCAATTGATGCCATTGGTGAAATCCTTCATGCAAATCCAACACCCTGACCTCATAATAGTGCACTGTGGTGGCAATGACCTAGGCACTTTGACTGGGGTAGGTCTGGAAATGCTTATGAAGGACACCTTTGCACAACTGTTTTCTCTTTTCCCTAAAACTGCCTTTGTGTTTTCCAACATATGCCAAAGGCAAAAATGGAACTGGTCCAATCATTTCTGTCCGCAAATTGACAAAGCAAGGAAGCACGTCAACAAATCTGTTTCTGCTTTCCTCCGTGACTATGGTATGGGTGCCATTTACCACAACAACTTGCGTTATGACATGCAAGACATTTATAGAGGAGATGGTGTGCACTTCAATGATGAAGGGAACAGAGTCTTCCTCTTGAACCTTAGACTCTGCATCGGTACTTACTTGTAGGTACCACTTAAAAAATCACTTCATAAACACAACGGCTCTTTTTAGAGCCCCCTAATATCTAAACTCTTAAATCTGCATTTCATTTCTTTTTTAATTTTTTTTTTCTTCCGTACGCTTACCGTAAGCTTACCGTACGCGTACCCCGTGATTTTTTTAAAAATCAATAAATGTTTTCTTTGTACTTTTCTGTCCTTCTTTGACCCCCTCACAAATGTAAGGGGGTCTGTAACTCTCCTCCTTGCCCCCTTTTCTTGTTTTCACTCTTTTTTTTCTGAGTGAAACACACAAAATGGCGGCCGCCGCTTCCTGGTTTCGGCCGATTCGAATGTTTACTAAGATCTAAGAGCCAATCAGAATCGCGCTCGCGCACGCCACCGTACGCGTACGGTAAGCTTACGGTAAGCGTACCGTAAGCTGGCTCAGATATATATATTGATTTAAAGGCTATTTTCTCAGAATCTACTGAACAGATTTACACCAAACCTACAAAAGGCACTTCCTTGACCTAGGGACTACCTCTCTGCCAAATTTCTAGTAATTCTGTTCAGCCGTTCGGGCTGTAGCTGTGTCTAAAGGTCCTATGGAAAAATGCATGGGAAAAACGCGTTTTGGGACCCCCCTTTTATCTCAGCCCCCGCTTGACGAATCCCCCCGAGACTTTCAGGGTAGGAGCGGAGCGTAGCGCCCAACCTATTTTGAGAAATTCGCGAGGATTCGTCGACCGGCGCCAAAGTTATTCAAAATAGAATGTTGCGGATTTCCTATGGAAAAGGGGTCCTAACTATAACTACCTACTGGCGACCGCCAGTAGGTAATATATATATATATATATATATATATATTCACTGAAAAAAACATAGATTTCACACACGTTATAGTTACGAATTAGCATTTAAAAAACCTTGCAAATTCACTTAAAAAACCATAGGTTTCACACATGTTATAGTTAGCTGGACATTTCACTCGTAAAAAACCAATGAAATTCCCCCGTTATAGTTACTGCAGGCAACTATAACTCACGCGACCGCAATCCTCTGCTGATGACGTCAGATATTACATCACTGTATTTAGACACTTATTTACCCATGTCTTCTTCCATTAATCTTTAGCTATACCATCATCATCAGTCTTTATTCGATTTAAAAACAATCATAAAAGACACAAACATAATACATGAAACATAAATTTCAATAAATACATTAAAATACATTTTAAAAAAAGCATTAAACACATCAATGGACTGACATATAATAGTAAAAAAACACTTTTAAATAATCCCTAGTTCAATAGTTAAAAGGAGAACCCAGACGCTAAATTCATTATAGCCCGTCAAGGGTACGCTTAATTGCTTTTCTCCGCAATGCCCATGCCCAGCCCAAATATTTTGCCAGTGCGACAGAAACTATTGTTAGAGAGCTAGTGCGCAGAATGCGTAATGCCACAGTGCAGCTCCTTGTGCCAAGAGTCTTACACATGGGGGAAAGCCAAACGCGCCTTGGGATAGTAAATGCCGGACAAGCAAACAAGAAGTGGGGAGTTGTTTCTATTGCAGCCCCGCATGCAGGGCACTGCAATTCCGAGTTCCTGGCCCACCTTCCAGTCAGAAATCTAAGAGGCAAAGAGCCAGCTCTAAAGTGAAAGTAGAGTTTCCTATCGCCCACATTAGTGACTAGATCCCAGTATAATTCAAGGCTAGGGGAGTCTTTGGACTCGAGAAAATTAGCAGACATCCCTGTAGCTCTACTCAATACCTGGGAATCTATTCTTTCCCAGTATGCTATTTTAAGAGAACTTTTTGATGGAAACTGGGCAGTCGCTGGGTCGTTCCATATCCCTTCCATACCCATGTCTTTTAAAGACGCATGTAAGTTCTTCAGCCACTCAATTTTATGGAAGACATCGGTTTTTATGATGTCCATAAGGCCATTAGCATAGTGGGAAAGTTCAGGAGTAGTCCAGAGCCTCCGCCAGTATAAAACCGGACGGAGCCTTGCGATATCCTTAATGGACCTCCTGCCCAGATCATACCTAAGCGGGATCAGAGGGGTGCTCTGGGGAAGACCAGTTATGCTTCGAAAAAATTTGTGCTCCACATTGGTCAAAGTCTCCAGCTGATCAAAACCCCAGAGTTCCGCCCCATAGAGCACAGAGTTTAGGGCCTTCGCTTCGTAAACTTGCAATACCGGGCTTATTGGTTTTGTGAATGATCTATTAAATTCCCTACTCAGGGCACCAGTTAGCTGTTTAAATCGCAGGGAGGCCATTTCAAGATGCTTACGCCAGTTATTGCTACTTGAAATTTGCATACCAAGATACGTAAAATTGGTTACCATTTCTAGAGATTGCCCATTCATGGACACTCTTTTCCCTCGGAAGCTACTATGAGGGTTGAAGGCCATGAATTTGGTTTTTGCCACATTGACCTCCAGACCATGATCAAGGCAGAAATCATCAAACAGGCGGAGGGCTTTTTGCAGTCCATTAGATGTTCTGGATACGATAAGCGTATCATCTGCAAACATTAATATGGGGATGGAAACACCAGCCAACCTTGGAGCATCGGTATTGACAGAAAGCATGAGATCAACTATCCCATTAATATAAAGAGAGAAGAGCGTGGGTGCCATAGTACAGCCTTGTCGCACACCACGCTCAACCGGGAACTCAGGGGTGTCCTCACCTGCCCCACCCCACTGAATCCTAGCATAGTTGGACTCATGCAAACGCATAACCATTGTCAGAATTTCTTTAGGGAGACCTAGTCTCTCAAGAACTGCCCACAACCGGTGGCGGGGAACAGGGTCGAAGGCAGCTCTTAAATCAACAAAAGCTGCGTAGAGACTGCCCTTCCCCAATGTCACCACCCTCCAATGGAGCTGGACAAAGCAAAAGACTTGGTCCACCGTGCTGGTTAATTTTCGAAAACCTGCTTGGAAGGGTGTCAGAATGTTGTTATCATCGATCCACTCTTGAATTTGGTTCAAGACCATCCTCCCTACCACCTTCTGGATAGAATCAATAAGGCTAATTGGCCTATAGTTTCCTGGGAGCGTCCTATCACCCTTCTTAAATACAGGGATGATGACAGCCCCCCTCCATGATTTTGGAACTGGTGCACCTACAGCCACAGCATTAGCCAGTAGGGTTATGTACTTGCTCCAATTATCTTTGTCATGGAAAAAAACATCCGAAGGAACCCTATCCTGGCCAGGGGCACGTCCACTGGTGACTGAGCCCAGGGCCCTTTTAGCGTCTTGGATGCAAAAGGGACCCTGGGAAAAAAAAGCACAATTTGGCACCCATGCGAAATTAAACGAGAAATTGTAGGCATACTGGGGTTTAAAATAATGGACCCACTCCACCTGTGAGACATAATTGGAAGGACTATCAGGCCGCCCACCTCTGTCCCACTTAAGAATGTTCCAAAATAACCGGGAATCTCTAGTACAACAAGCACTTTTTAAATCAAGCCAACGTTGTTCGTCCCAGTTCTTTTTGGCCATTCTTACAGCTTTTTTGTATGCTAATCTGGCGAAGCGGACACAATCCTTTCCTCCATTAGACAGAGCTATCACCAGGTTGGCCCTAGATTCTCTGCAAGCGCCGTCATACCATCTATTTTTCTTAGTTGAAGCCTTATTCTTGTTCCTCAAAGGCTTCGTAAAATACGAGCCTATTTCGGCAAACAACTTATCATGGGATTCAGTGACTTCAACACTGCTTGGCACATAATTTAGCATACCCTCGAGCTCAGCAATGGAATCAGTTAATTTCTTATCTATATCGGCAATAGCCAGGATGTTATGCTCGAGCTCACCCCACTTAAGTCTACGCATGTTGTTCGTTGAAATTACCTCAGGCAGACTCGGAGCCGTCTCCCCGTCTAATAGGCGATTACTAGACCACCATCGGTGAGTTACACAGATAGGGTTATGGTCACTCTCAGGTCTAGCCTCAACAACCATATCTAGGACAGATTGCCATAATTTCAAGCTACATAAAACATAATCAATCCTGCTGGAGTGCCGACCATTATCAAATGTCTTCGCCCCTTGTTTATCACCTGGCGTCCTCCCATTCAAGGCCCTCAGACCATACTCATAGCAGAGAGCATTGATCTGGACAATAATCTCTGTCCACCTTTTTATTGGACTGAGATCAAGCACAGGCACCCCCCACAATTGATCTTCCACAGGGTCAACGCCCCACCCAGAATCAGGGTCTAAAAGTGGTTCGAAGGTAGTATTCAGATCCCCGGCAACGAGCACTCGCCTCTCACCCGAGTACTGGTCTATAAGGGAAACTAAGTGAGCCAAAACCTGGGAGCCCGGCCTATTGGGGTCTCTCAGATACAAGTTGTAGATATCCAGGTCACCCAGAATCCCAAGTGATACCCTGACTAGTTGGATATCCTCAGACCCAGTTAGTATTGCACAAGCCTCTGGAAATACATCCTGTCGAACCCAAGTTACCAGGCCTCCCATTGGACATAAAAACTCAAGAAGCCCTGCAAAAACTGGGGCTCACAGGACCAGGTTTCCTGGAAAAGGCAGACATCAAAGTCGCCTATATAAGCTAACCATTCCGGGGAGTCCATTTTTGATTTTAAGCCTGCAATATTCCAAGAAACCATTGATCCCCCACCCCTTCCTGGGCCATGAACATGTGCAAGGTCAGCACAAGACTGCTCACATCCACGTTGCATTTCCCCGGACAGTTCAGGGGTGATTACATCTACTATCTCAGCCGTCCCGTTAACAGGAGAATAATATACATTTTCATTAAACTTAGGCTCTCCGGCTGAAATGCTTAGATTGGGGGATGTAATAAGAAACTGCGTCCCAGATACCGGTCAGGCAAGAGCTACTGGGTAGCACAGGTCTTTTGCTTCCCAATTTTTCAGAACTGAGCTAGATCCTGCAGGAATATTGGGATTGAAATTGTAAAAGTACCCTAAATCATGTACCCCAATTTTTGACTGGTCACTATCCAGTCGAGAGTCACAGATATAATGCACTATACGACTATCTCCAAAGTTGACAATAATGGAGTCCCCAGCAACATCTTTGGGTCTTGGGCCTACCCAGCTAACCCTTCTAGCAAAGAGGATCTTTCCGTCCAAATAATTTGGGAGCGGTCTGTTCCTATTTAACCAGAAGGTAACTTTGTTTTTCAATTGCTGATAGGATTCAAATACACCTTCTTTTAATTCCGGGACTCCTGTCAGTACGGCTACATAAGGAGTACAAGCGGGGGGCAAATGTATGTGAGCCCTGGACAATGTACTGTTTTTAACCCCAGATTCCAAAATCCTTCCCTTATGCTCGTGCTTTTTCCCAGCATTGGTACCACACACACTCGTAGGGTTATCCCCCTCATGGTCAACACGTTGTTTAATAGAATTGTCAATAACCTGAGCCTTGGGGAGAGCAGCCTCAGGGGTTACCTCAGGCATTACTTCATAGGCAGAAGATACCAGCGGGAGAATGAGGAGAGTAGAAGACACCCCTAAAAGATTATCCCTTTACTTGGTAGCTAGTTTGATGACGTTTTTAAGTGAACAAAAATTGTCTAAGACAGTTTGTTCTAGTCGATCGACCTTCTCACTAACCAACTTAACCCTTTCCAGCAGTGGTAGTAACAGAGAACGGACCATTTTCTCTATCTGGGGAATCATATTGCTCGATTGGGGCTGATCTATATGCCTAGTAGCATTCCCACCTGGAGATAAATGATCTTCTTCCTGAATCACCCCCGTTGGAGATTTTTCCGTAACATTAGGGTGTTTGGCCTTTCTCCCTCCCTGAAACATCCCTACTCTTTTCCTCTTAGGGTTGGGAGGATTTGCAGTTTTTCTGCTAGCCCTTGTCTGCGGGTAGGTTAAAGCAGATTTAGTAGTAACGGGGGGGCTGCATGTTGTTATGGCAGTGTCACCTAAATCACCAGGAACATCACACACTTCTCTACAGATCTGCGATATAGAAGTACTAACCCCAAAATTCTCTCGTAGTACTAAATCACCTCCATCCTGTCCCGCTAGCTTCGAAGGAGATTTTGCCAGTGCCAAAATTCCCAGGGATGAGCGTCTGGCTTGCGCTAGCTCTGTGGACAGGCGTCGCTCAGTTATAGCAAGTTAATGCTCTAGAACTGATACAGCTCTAGTAATAAAATGGTCAAGAGTACCGGTCACAGACCCACACCCACCGGTACGTTTCCCTTTAGTCGCCATCATACGCTATATACACAACACTAAGGCCAATATAGTCGGTAACCTAGATGAAGTCAATTAGAAGTTAGTATTTTATACCATCAGAGCAAAATAATTGCGGTGTGGAATATTGGCCTATAGGGCAAAACAAAGAGATACAATAAACACTTGCGAATCCAATCAATGTAAGTGCACCCTTCTACCTTAAGTACACTGCCACAGCAGCAGCCTTAGAGATGTGGCCCAGCCCAGTCAGAATCGGTCAGAGACGGGCAAGGACGGGCCCGCCCTTGGCCCGGGCTTCATCCAGGCGCGGCCCGCGCGCGTCCCGCGCTGGGGAACACCAGGGCCGGTTTTAAGCTCCCCCGGCGCTGCCTGCTGATGTCAATGACAGGCGCATGGGGTGAGCACTGGCCGCTGGGAAAGGTAGTTTGTGCTGGCCGTTCCCCTCACGGCGGGATGGAAAATGCCGGTAAATGCTGCAGAGACCCTCAATGCCGTTCCCCTCATGGCGAAAGCAAACAGAGCAATGAACTGGTAAGGGTCAAGGCTGTTAGCGCGTCCCACGCTGCGGAACACCAGAGCCGGTTTTAAGCTCCCCCGGCGCTGCCTGCTGATGTCAATGACAGGCGCCTGGGGTGAGCACTGGCCGCTGGGAAAGGTAGTTCGTGCTGGCCGTTCCCCTCACGGCGGGATGGAAAATGCCGGTAAATGCTGCAGAGACCCTCGATGCCGTTCCCCTCACGGCGAAAGCAAACAGAGCAATGAACTGGTAAGGGTCAAGGCTGTTAGCGCGTCCCGCGCTGCGGAACACCAGAGCCGGTTTTAAGCTCCCCCGGCGCTGCCTGCTGATGTCAATGACAGGCGCCTGGGGTGAGCACTGGCCGCTGGGAAAGGTAGTTCATGCTGGCCGTTCCCCTCACGGCGGGATGGAAAATGCCGGTAAATGCTGCAGAGACCCTCAATGCCGTTCCCCTCACGGCGAAAGCAAACGGAGCAATGAACTGGTAAGGGTCAAGGCTGTTAGCTATACATATATTACAAATATTTATTTTTCATAAAGACACATATGTCATCAGTGATGTAATATCTGACGTCATCAGCAGAGGATTGCGGTCGCGTGAGTTATAGTTGCCTGCAGTAACTATAACGGGGGAATTTCATTCGTTTTTTACGAGTGAAATGTCCAGCTAACTATAACATGTGTGAAACCTATGGTTTTTTAAGTGAATTTGTACGGTTTTTTAAATGCTAAGTTATGTATTTATTAATTTATTTTTTTTTCAGGTTTTTCACCGTGCGCGCACCGTGAATTAATATTTTTTTTTTTAAAACGCGAGGTGCGCGCACCCTGCGTGCGCTGTGGGCGCTCAGTGCACTTCACACACCGAGCACCCACGGTTCGCAGTGCGTGCCGTGCGTGCAGGGTGCGCGCACCTCGCGATTTAAAAAAAAATAAATGTTTTTTTCTCCCTTGGGGGTCCTTCTGTGACCCCCTGACCAAGGCTAGGGGGTCAGGAACTGTCCACTCTGCCCCCTTTTCACGTTCTCCGCCTTTTTTTTCTACCCGCTCAGACTGCGAGAGACAAAATGGCGGCCGACACTTCCTGGTTTCGACCGATTCGAATGATTACCGACACCTAAAGACCAATCAGAATTGCGCTCGCGCATGGCAGGGTGCGCGCACGGTGCGCGCGTGTAGATATTGATATGCTTTTAAATGCTATTTTCTCAGGAAATACCGAACAGATTTACACCAGACCTGCAAAAGGCACTTCCTTGACCTTATGGCTACCTCTCTGCCAAATGTCACGTAATTCTGTTCAGCCGTTCGGGCTGTAGCTGTGTCTAAAGGTCCTATGGAAAATAACATGGGGAAAACACGTTTTGGGACCCCCCTTTTTTCTCGGCCCCCACTTGACGAATCACCCCGAGACTTTCAGGGTAGGAGCTGAGCGTAGCGCCCCATTAGTTTTGAAAATTTCACGAGGATTCGTCAACCGGCGCCACAGTTATTCAAAATAGAATTTTGAGATCTCCTATGGAAACTACGTTGTAACTGTAACTATCTACTGGCTACCGCCAGTAGATAATATATATATATATATATATATATATATATATATATATATATATATATATATATATATATATATATATATATATATATATATTCCACAACACTTCCAAGGAACCTCTGTCAATAGAGCGCACTCAAGAGCCATCTGCATTTCATAAGCAATTTTGATTTATTTCCGTCCTAGCTGCATGCGAGTAGACAAACGCGTTTCGGCAAGACCGCCTACGTCAGTGTCGAAGGCGGTCTCGCCGAAAGGACCAATCGTGCAGCAGCATTTTGGATACGTTGAAGTTTAGTTGGACTTTTTTTGGAGCCTCCCAGATAGAGTATGTTACCATAATCTATCTGAGATGTGACCAGAGCATGCAAAATGGTTTTTCTGGCCACAATAGGTAGTAGATCTAGGAGTTTTCTTAGGACTTTGAGAGTCCCAAAGCATTTTCCAGCTACTTTCCTGATTTGACTCTCAAACGGATGTTTGGGATCAAACCAGACCCCCAGATTTTTAGTCCTGCTTTAGGAACAGAGGTTTGCCCCAGGGCCTCGGCCACAAGGCCAATGACCAGTTTGAAGGTATTTTCTAAGCCTGGGCGTAGTTCACAGAGCTTTTCTACGTGGGACTCCATGAAGTTACCAAACTACTCTGTGAAGTTCCGCAAGTGGCAGAGTGTAGTGCGAACTGCTGTTCATGCTGGTCTTCCTGCTGCTCGGGTAGAAATTCTACCTGAGCGTCAGCTTGCACTCGCAAACTTACCATTTGCGAGCAGGGAAAAACTCTGCTGCACTATGCGAAGCAGAGTTTTCTGCACTCCGCGGAGCGCAGAGTGCAGAAAACTTTACAAACTCCTTGAATGGAGTGGAGTTCACCGCCCAGGCCTAGTATTTTCCCAACTATCATTAATTCAGTTTTATTGTCGTTTTGTTTTAGGCAGTTGTTGGACATCCATGAGGCAAGCTCACTTAGACATGAGGAGAACTGGTTTGCAGTTGTCTCTGTGTCCTGAGATAGAGTGACAATAAGTTGCGAATCATCCATATATGATCGATGGTTACATTGTGTTTTTCTACAATATCTGATAGAGTGCAATGTAAAGATTGAATAGAGTGGGGCTTAGTATAGAACTCTGTGGGGCCCCTTGCATAAGGGAAATACTCTTTGATATAAGCTGGTCCTGGGCGACTTGGAAGCTACTAGAAAGGAGAAAGGAGAAAAGAGGTCATTCAGCATAGAGCTGATCCCCTGACCCCACAACGTGTTAGTCTTTGGAAAAAGTAGGTTATGTGATATGGTGTTGAATAACGCGCTTAGGTCCAATAGGTACAGTGCTGCAGTTTGTCCTGCATCAGCATAGTTTCTCAGGGTTTCAGTTGCGAGAAGTAGGGCAGAATCCGTAGAGTAAAAGGCTCTAAAATCAGATTGTGAAGGGTGAAATAGATCATTCAAATTGATATGATATACAAGTTGATTTTTCACCACTTTCTCCTCAAAGTTGGCAAATTTGACAGGGAGGTCTATGTCGGTTTAAGGAAGTGCCTTTTGCTTATTTCGTGTTAATCTGTTCAGTGGTGTTTGAGAAATGTAAGTTTAACATTACAGTGATATCTCTGGCCGTGGTTATTTTGCGAAGGTTTTGCAATGAATCGCGCAGCATGTGCTGAAGGGGATGCTCTGATTGGCTGGACGCAACTTGCATAGAAAGTTGTGGCTGCCATTTTTTCTAGCGGGAACGGTTCCCAGGGTTGAAAATCTGTGTAAAAGCCCACATAAGGCATCAGGGTGGAGATACAAGTTATGTGCCCAAAAATTATTTTTTTAATCGATCGCTATATTCTCGATGACGACGTGACCACCAGCGCGTCCCCCATGTAACATTGCAGGGATATCGCGACTATCAGTGTTGTCGCAAATATCAGTGAAAATATTTTTTAAATATATCAGTGAATCACTAATATGCATTGGTATGGAGATATTGAGATATTGATAAATGTTTTTATAGAGTTATTTATATGGTGAGTTATTTAAGATATAATTTTTTTATGTGGTGGTGGCTATTGAATTCCTGCATTTGCTTTCTGCTTTTGTGACATAACCACGTGGATTGCAGTCACCAATGTCATTGCAAGCTCCGGCCTCTTTGCAAAAACTGAAAAAAGATTTTAGAGATGGTTGTTCTAGAAATACACTAGAAAAACATGAGTTTGAAGTGTACAGTAGTAAACCTCTAGTGTATAAATTACTGTAATGTGTGTGCATATATGTGTTTTCACTTTATGGAAAAGGTGTGATCGTCGCGGTTAATGATGAGATTGTGATGTCCCAAATAATCGCAAAAAAGGCAAAATACAATTGCAAGATGGCTTTTAAAGAAACTTAGTACGAAAGTATGAGTTTAAACATGCTGTGAAAGAAGTATGTATATAGTAATATTTGTAGGTCAATGTTCAGAATGGATTTTTTTACTTATTATTTTTGTATGTGATGGTGGTCATTAAATGTCTGCTTTACTTTCTGCTTTTGAGATGTGCCCGGGAATTACCGACGTTATCATGATCTCTGGAGTCACCGCAAAAAAAAATATATAGATTTTACGGATGGTTTTATAGAAACTCTCAACAAAAACATGACTTTAGGAAATTATGTGAGAAACCCCAAGTTTGTAAGTTACTGTAGTATGTGTGGATATATATGTTTTAGGCTTTATGGAAACGGTGCGATCATCATGGTTAACGAAGTCATTGCGATGTCCTGATGAAAGATGGTTTTTACAGAAACTTCGTAGAAAAATATGAGTTTAAACATGCTTTGAAAGAAGTATGTATATAGTAATATGTGTAGGGCAATGTTCTGAATGGATTTAGATCTGTTGGTGGTCATTGAATGTCTGCTTTTGTTTCCGGTTTTTGTAACATGTCCACGTGGATCGCGACATCGTCGCTAATATAATTTTTTTTTTAAAAGCAAAGCCTAATAATCCGCTGAAAAAAATAATAGCTTATAAAAATACCCCTTATAGAGTCGTTTTAGATAAAAAATACAATTTAAAAACCATAAACATTCAATAAAAAAATCCTAGCTTACATAGACATTATAGTTGGGAAATGGAATTTGAAAAACCTTAAAAATTCACTGAAAAAAACAAAGGTTATAGGGACATTACAGTGAGGATTTAGCATTTTAATAAAACCTTAGAAATTCACTGGAAAAAACAAAGGTTACAGGGGCGTTACAGTTAGGAAATAGAATAGAAAAAACCTTAGCAATTCAGTAAAAAAAACAAAGGTTACACGGATGTTATAGTTAGGCTGATATTTCCTTCGCACAAATCATAGAAATTCAGCAGTTATAGTAAGCTGAGCCAACTATAACTCGTGCCTGTGTAATGCACTGCTTATGACCTCACATATTACATCACTCATGACATGGTCAGTGACACCACTCGTGACATCACTGATGACATCTCAAATTACATCACTGATGGCATCATTCACAGAATCTCTGATGTACCCACTCACACCCCATATAACCTTTCATACACCCACTTCAACTTTCACACTACCATTCTCATAACCATTGACACACTCATACCAGTACTTTCACACCCAGTCTCAGATTCATAAGTCTACACACACATCCACTCAGTCACCCATACAGCCACTCATACACCAACTCACTCACTAATACAACCAGTGATATATCCACTCATATACCCATACAGCCACTCACACACTGTCAGTCACTCATAGAGCCGCTCACACACCTACTCCCTCACCTAGACAGTCACTCACACAGCCATTTACTCACAGATACTAACATATACTCACTCACCTATACACTCACTGACGCAAGCACACACTCACCCATACAGCCAGTATCACAAACCCTCACTCACACATACAGTCACTCATATACTACAATGCTCACCTAAACTGCCTTTCACATATCCAGTTAGTCACCTATATAATACTGACAAATTCATTCACTCACTGACACACCCATACACACACTCAGTCACCTATAAAGCCCCTCACTTATACACTAAATAACTCAAACAGCCACTGACTCACCCACTCATTCATCCATGCAGGCAATCACACACCCTGTCACCCAGCCACACAGACACTCATACAGGTACTCAGACACCCATTCAATCACCCATACAACCACTCACATTCTCACTCACCAACCCATACAGCCACGTAGACACCATCTGACAGACTGAGACAGGCATTCTCAAAACATAGTCAGTCACCCATACATTCACTGAGACACCTAATCACTCACCTATACAGTCAGTCACGCACCTACTGATTCATCCATACAGGCACTCATACAGCCTCTGATTTATCAATACTCCTTGTTATATATATTTGACACTCATAAACATTTAAAAAACACTCACAGTCATTGGATAATGTCATCAGTGATGTCATCAGTGATGTCATTTGAAATGTCGTCAGTGATGTCACTGACCATGTCATGAGTGATGCAATATGTGAGGTCATAAGCAGTGGATTGCGTGGGTGTGAGTTATAGTTAGCTCAGCTAACTATAACTGCTGAATTTCTCTGTTTTTGTATCAGTAGAATATCGGCCTAACTATAAAGTCCCTGCAACCTTTGTTTTTTTACTGAAAAAAAATATATATCTACACACACACTCACATATATATATATATATTCACTGAAAAAACCATAGGTTTCACACACGTTATAGTTAGCTGGACATTTCTCTCATACAAAACCAATGAAATTCCCCCGTTATAGTTAGTTCAGCTAACTATAACTCGCGCGCCCGCAATGCACTGCTGATGACGTCACATATTACATCACTCATGACATGGTCAGTGACATCACTCATGACATCACTGATGACATCTCAAATGACATCACTATTGACATCACTGATGACATCATCCAGTGAATGTGTGTTTTTCTGAAAATTAAATATGTTTTATATATGTATATCTCAAGGTCGATGGAAGAATAAATGGGTATATAAGTGTCTAAATGGATGATTTGTTTTTGAAAAATTGATTGTGTAACTGACTGATTAAGTGTATCATAGTGAATACATGGCTTAGTGAGTAATGTTTAAATATGTAAATATCTGTATCAGTCTCTCACTTTGTGTATAAGTGGCTGCATGGGTTGCTGAGTAGCTACATGGGTGTCTATATAGGTTATTACCTCATCTTCAGAAAGAAACTTAAAACCATGTTGTTCCCTAACACTCACTAAAACGCTCGCTGTATATTGTTCAATCTTAGCGCCATGATATCCTTTGGGATGAATGTTAGCGCTTTAGAAATACCTTTTCCATTACCATTACCATTACCATTATTAGTTGTTTTTTTGAGTATCAGTCTGAGTGTCTGCATGGTTCGGTGGGGGGTATTACGTAGTGCATAGGTGCATGAATGAGTGACTCACTGTTTGTATGTGTTGAAGACAGCATGTGTGCAGGACTGTATGGGTGGATGAGTGTGTGTATGGGTGTGTTAGTGAGTGAATGACTGTCTCAATAGTGTCTTTATGAGTAACTACATATGTTTTAAACTAGTATATGTGACTATTGTTGTATATAAGTGAGTATATGTGAGAGTGAGAGATTGAAAGAGTTCCTGTATGAATAAGTATGTGTTTCTATAAGTGATTGTTTAAAAGACTAAGGGCCCGATTCACAGAACTAACTTAAGACAAAATCCTAAACTTACTACCATTTTGGTATTCACAGAAGGCACTTACTGATTTTGGTATTCACAGAAGGCACTTACTCATTTCGGTATTCACAGAAGTTAGGAGTCCTAACTTTAGGACTCCTAAATGCCTTCTGTGAATACCGAAAGTCTTAAAATTAGGATTTTTCTCAGTTTAGTAGTAATATAGTTAGGACTCCTAACTTTAGGACTCCTAAATGCCTTCTGTGACTACCGAAAGCCTTAAAATTAGGATTTTTCTCAGTTTAGTAGTAGTATAGTTAGGACTCCTAACTTTAGGACTCCTAAATGCCTTCTGTGAATACCGAAATTCTTAAAATTAGGATTTTTCTCAATTTAGTAGTCCTAAATCTAAACTTAGGACTACTAAATTGAGAAAAATCCTAATTTTAAGACTTTCGGTATTCACAGAAGGCATTTAGGAGTCCTAAAGTTAGGAGTCCTAACTATACTACTACTAAACTGCGAAAAATCCTAATTTTAAGACTTTCGGTATTCACAGAAGGCATTTAGGAGTCCTAAAGTTAGGACTCCTAACTTCTGTGAATACCGAAATGAGTAAGTGCCTTCTGTGAATACCAAAATGAGTAAGTGCCTTCTGTGAATACCAAAATGGTAGTAAGTTTAGGATTTTGTCTTAAGTTAGTTCTGTGAATCGGGCCCTAAGTATGTGTAAGTTTCCATAGAAGTAAGTGTGGTGGTGTGTGTATAACTGTATATGCAAGTAAATGTATGTTTGATTCTTTATTAGCATGAGTGACTTTGTGTGTGAGTAACTCTATGGATGAGTGGCATTGTGTAACAGGATGTATAGGTGTATGAGTACATATGATGAGTGAGTACATGTATGAGTGACTGTATAGGACTGTTGGTGAATGAGTGGATGTGTGTGTGGATCTTAGAATTACTGAAGAGGTTGTTGTAACTGGTATTGGTATGTCGATTGTTTTGAAAATTTTAGTCTCTATTTTTGAATGTGTGTATCAAAGGTTATATTAGGGTGAGAGGAGGTCTGCCACTCTATCACAAGGATGATGTCATCAGTGATGTCATGAGTGATGTCATTTGAGATGTCATCAGTGATGTCATGAGTGATGTCACTGACCATGTCATGAGTGATGTAAAATGTGACGTCATCAGCAGTGCATTGCGGGCGCGCGAGTTATAGTTAGCTGAACTAACTATAACGGGGGAATTTCATTGGTTTTGTATGAGAGAAATGTCCAGCTAACTATAACGTGTGTGAAACCTATGGTTTTTTCAGTGAATTTGCAAGGTTTTTTAAATGCTAATTCCTAACTATAACGTGTGTGAAACCTTTGGTTTTTTTCAGTGAATTTGTACGGTTTTTAAATTATAATTTTTGAATTATTAAATTATATATATATTTTTTTATTAAAATAAAATTCCTATGTATTCATTTATATATTATCTGTATCCTTTTATTTGTTTTTGCTCTTTTTTTTAACTTTCAATTAGGATAAAGTTGAACAGTTTATTTTATTTTTGCAATTAATTTTTCTCCACTTTTTTTTTAATATAAATTCTTGGGGTGCACGCTCTGAGCGCACACCTAGTACGTTTTCGTAAGTTTTTTATGAATACCGTCGTACGTTATTTATGTACGCATACATACGTTATAGTGCGTGCTGGGAGCGCGCACCCAGTACTTATGCGTACGTACGTACGCATGCGTGCGTGCGTCGAACGCGCTCCACGCGGTTCACTTCCGCATACGCTTAATTTACGCGCGTTTACGTTTGCGTATACGCGTGTGCAACGTATGCGCATTACGTACGCGCATATGACGTATGCGCATGCGCTCCTACGCGTTCGCGCATGCGTAATCACAAGGTGCGCGCTCGGAGCTTGCTCAGTGCGCGCACCTCGGGTTATGTGCTTAATAAAACAACACTTCTAATTGGTTATCATTACTTTCAGTTTCTGATTGTTTCAACACCACACCCAATCCCCTCATGGCAAGTCATGTGATCATGAATCATCACTTTTGATTGGTTTGAAGTACTTTCAGTTCCAGATTCTTCCCAAACCACACCTACTCCCCTCATTATTAGTTCTGATTTCTTTGGAGAAGGAGCTATTCTGTTGTTGAGAGACAATGGCTGAACAGCAACCATCTTCAGACAGTGACCAGGACACTCTTGAGAGGCAGAGGAACAGGAAGCAGAAAGACAGCTTTATATGGCAGTTTTTCACTTTTCCAGAGGGACAAAAAAAGGTAAATGCACCTAAAGTTACTTGTGTACTTTGTCAAAAAGTCTTGTCACGTGGGAATCCTAACAAGAAGTATTCTTTTAGCATTCACACTATGTTGAGGCATGTTGACGCAATGCATCCAGTGACTTTTCGTCGAGCTTCTGGAGCAAACCCTCCACCTGCTCAACCGACGACATCTGCAGCAGCTCAGCCAAGCACATCTTCGGCAGCTCAGGCGAGCACTTCTTCTGCAGTGGTGCCTTTGCCTTCTTCCACACCTCTTTTTGGACCACCTTGTTTTGCGAGGTTGTCCACACGCTGCACTGATTGCGGTCGACTTATTTCTGTGTGTGAGACCAGTCTTGATCTCATTCCGAGAAAATTTGATGCGCATGAGTGCAGTAGGCCATAGATGTTTTTTCTTTTTTTTCGTTTTTCTCTTCCTGTTTCCCTCCATTAACTCAGGGGCTCTTTTAAGAGCCACTTAAAAACTAAACCCCCAAAATTTTTGGGGGGATTTTTTTTTTGATTTTTTTGGGGGGGTGCGCGCACCCAAGGATGTTTTTAAAACAATTTTTTTTTTTTTTTTTAAATTTAATGTACGAAAAGAGGTGAAGAAATGGAAGCATGAAAAGGGAGGATTGAGAAATACAAATATTTTTCACTTATTTTTAAAAAAATAACTTATTTGTAAAAAATAATTTTTTTGTATTTTGCAAGGAAACAGAATTTCTTTTTTTCTTTTTTCTTTCTAGTTCTGCAAAAAAAGAAAAAAGTATTAATATTCAATCATACATTACAAAAAGCATTACATGTTTTTACATATTTTACAAAGCAATTTTTTGCCCTTTTTTTGCTGTTTTCAGAATTTTTTAATTTTCACTTAAAATAGTGAAAACAATTGTATTCATCATTTAACAGCGGGCAAAAAAAAAACAATCTAAAAGATTGTTTAAAAAAAGCCCCAAAACTATCCTCACTAAAATATATCTTGTTAGAAATATTACATATATATTACAAGTACTTTTCTAGATGAATAAAATTTTTCTAGATAAACCGTCTTTAAACCTTGTCGCAAAAGCACACATGCCAAAATAATTTCTGTCAAAGGAGTCCACAATTGTTTTTATTACTTTTCCTTTAGGCCAAATAGTAATTTCAAAAAGTCTTTTTAAGTGATATCTTCAATTATAATCCTTTAAAATTACAAAAAATGCTTTCTTCAGATGCAGTTCTTATTTTTCAAAATTTAGGTTTCAGAAAAATTAAGTAAGAAATGGGTAAATCATAAGGCAAACGTTGCTTGAAAATCAATTGGGAATCATTACACAGTGTCCAGCCTTTTTCACATTTAAGATAAACTGTGTAATGTCCAGAAGTTACAGTAGGTCCTTCATGAAAAATTATTGCAACTGTAACAAAAGTTTTTCCAGAAATTGATAATTGTTGTCCTGTAAACTTCTTTATTAAAGTATCCAATTTTGAACCATCAGCTCTACAACGTTGCATCATTAAAATTACATACTGACCATATTTCTGTAAAAATAAAGTGGAAAACATGTCAGATTTACATTCCATTCAGAACATTCCATGTTGTGATTGGCATCTTTAACTAATTTACTAAAAGTCACTGACTTACTTTGTGGTAATGGTAAAAATATGAACCTTTCTGAATCAACATTACTACTACATGTGTTCATACAGTTTTCACAGCAATGTTCCCATTTGTAAGAGACACCAAATAAGTTTTCTACTTCTACTCCTTCATCTTCAAGTACACTCAAAATATATATTAAGAATTCCTGTGCATCTTGCTGGACATTTTCTTTAAACTGTGTAGAACCACAACATACATCTAAAAGATTTCTAACATCAGTAGCACTTTCTATTTCAGTGTTATCAGTACTCAGCTTCTCATAAAGGAGACTCAGCAGAGAACACAATCTTTTTCCATGATTTACTATTATCTGTTCTAGCAACTTTTCAAGATAAAATACAACATTCAGCACTACATGTGCATAGCAGTTGACACCAGAGCTATTTTCAAAATGGCAACCAACAACCTCTTCAACACTGTCCTTTTTCTTTTTCCTTGCTATCACATCACTGTCCTTTTTTTTTTTGTTCTGTTCATCCACATTACAGATATTTTCAAATCTCCTTTTCTGAGAAACAACATGTTTTTCAATCACAGGATACTGTCCTAAATGAGGAACATAGGTTCTTCTTAATCTATTATACTCCTTTACACAGTTTGTATCAGCACTAACTTTTGAGTCATCAAAGTCTATCATAAATAAACCAGATAATGTTTTTACTCGTGACAGAGCAACATATGCCATACCTTCTTTGAACACAGTAGAACCAATGTTTACAAAAGCACTATCTACAGTCAATCCTTGAGACTTGTGAATAGTTACAGCATATGCTAGAGAAAATGGAAACTGCTTTCTACGCACATATAAGTCTTTCACAAGCATGAAACGAACTGAACAACGACAAATGTCTTTAACTTCTTCTATCTGATCAAATTTTTTTAATTTTTTTTTCAGTTTAAAGAGGATTTTATTGAAGAACGAAAAAGTTGCAGTACAGTAATAATATACATTTGAGGGAAAAAATACATTGTAAAACATTTCAGAAAAATAAAAAGGAGTAGAAAGAAAAAGAGAGAGAAGAAAAGAAGGAAAGAAAAAGGGATATCATCATAAACATATTACAACAATATAATAAATAACTGGCAGAATAAAGAGAAAAATATGACTTCATAATACAGGAATTAAGACTCAAAAAGAGATAGAACAAATTAGCAAACTTCATACATCAAAACTATCAGAATTAATAATAATAACAAGAAGATCAAGGAGGTTTAGGCACTTCCTCCCTGCAAGGATTATGTAAGGGAAGGGGTTGGGCAGACAAATTTAGAAAGGAGGTAATGGGTAACCATAATAAGTCCCTTTTAATCGCAAGAGATATAGGGTGGACATAAGCTCTATCTAGTCTATGGTTATAACAAACCCCATACCACCATGCTTGATAAGAAATAAGGGAGGTATCCTTCCAAGCTTTCGTGATTTGTTGAAATGCCACAGCAAGAAGGAGATCGACAATAGAGGTATCAGCATTGGAGGAGGACCATATTTGTGAAAGGCTACCAAGAAAAATATGAGAAAGAGAAAAGGGGAAACTGGTGGAAAAAATGGAATTAATTTGTTGCCATACTTTGTTCCAAAAAAGGTGAACAGCAGAACAAGTAAACAACATGTGTTTAAGGTCAGCCACTAAAGCCGAACAGGACCAACAGATGGACGGGATAGAAGAGTCAATGTGGTGTAGTTTGTATGGGGTGATTAAAAGTCTATTGTATATAAAAAATAGAGTTTGAGTTGTATTTGCCGCTCTAGACGATTTCCTTATTTTGATCCAAATGTTATCCCAGGTAGTAAGCGGAAAACAGTCATCTAAATCTGATTCCAAAGCACATTCCACAGCAGATTTCACTTGATGAGCAGATGAATCTCGCAATTTTTTGTAAATTTGAGAAGCAGATGGAGAGGAATGTAGAAATGGTAAGGAAATGAGAGAAGAATTATATTGAATGGAAGTGCCCGTAAGAGCATCAAAAGTAGCTTGAGCCGCCGTTCTTAATAGAATATATTTGGGATAAGAAGAGAGGGGAAGAGAGAAACGATCTTGAAGAACAGAAAAGGGGATAAAAGAACCATCATGAAAGAGTTGATGAGTCCATTTAAGACCTGGAGATAACCAGTCATTCCAAAAAATAGATCTATTTTTAATTTTGATAAAAGAGTTATACCAAATAGGAGATTGTAAAAAACGAGCACGGTCATCCAGGTTGTGCAAAATAATAGGTTGAAAGGTCTTGCGAACATGTTGAAGAATGGGAAGAGAAAATTTCTTTGGAGCTTGCGACAATGAAACAAACTCTTCAAACGCAAAGGGATGAAAAAAGGAAGTTTCAACCTCTACCCACAAAGGACAAGAAGAAGGGTCAGGAGTATGATCAGAAAGGAAAGAGGCAGAATGAGTGAGAAAAAAGGAAGTATGATATGAGGAAAAGTCAGGAAAATTAACACCACCTAAATGTTTAGGAGATTTAAGTCTAGAAAAAGACATTCTGGCAGTTTTGTTTTGCCATAAAAATTTAGATAATACGGAATAAATATTCTTGTAATAAAATTTAGGAATGTGAACTGGAAGATTCGACAAGAGAAATAAGACTAACGGTACCAACATCATCTTGATAGAATCTAATCTACCCCACCAAGATAAGAATAAGGGATGCCATTGTTTCGTAGAGGCAGTAAGAGCTAATAGTAAATTTTTAAGGTTCAAAGCCACAGTATACTTAATAGAAGGTGTAAACCAAAGACCAAGATATTTGATTTTGTTTGGGCTCCAGTTGAAGGAAGAAGTTAAGAAATCGGCATGAAAACAGAATTTATTGAGAGGAAGGATTTCACACTTGTCTACATTAAGCTTATAGCCAGACACTGATGCATAGTTGGAAACCTCTAATAAAAATGCTGGGAGAGACGTATGAGGGTTCGAGAGAAATAACAAAATATCATCTGCGTATGCAGAGATCTTTAACTGTGTAGAACCATAAGGGAAACCAGAAATATCAGCGTTCATACGAATCTTAGTTAAGAAGGGTTCTAATGCTAATATAAATAGGAGCGGAGAAAGCGGACAACCCTGCTGAACACCACGAAGAAGAGGAAAGGAGGAAGAGACAAGGCCATTGGCCAAAATAAAGGACCTAGGAGAAGAATAGAGCATTGAGACATATGAAAGAAACTTAGGGCCAAAACCAAACCAAGAAAGAGAAGAAAAAATAAATTGCCAGTTGACTCTATCAAAAGCTTTCTCAGCGTCCAGTGCAATAGCTGCCAATGACGTCTTATGAGAATGAGATTTACTTAAGACATTAAAGAAAAGACGGGTATTGTCAGATAGGTGACGTCCTTTGATAAAACCACATTGTTCTTTGGAGATTAATTGTGGAAGAATTTTTTCTAAACGTAGTGCAAGGATCTTAGCAAAAATTTTGTAATCTAAATTAATTAAAGAAATGGGCCTATAGTTCTTACAGAAGGTGTGATCTTTACCATCTTTGGGGAGAAGACAAATAAGGGCCTCCTGAAAGGTACCTTCAGATTTTTGAGATGTTATAAAGGATGAGAATAGTTGATGAATTCTTGGAAGAAGTAAGGAGGAGAAATGGGAATAAAATTCTATAGTAAACCCATCGGGGCCAGGGGCCTTACCCCTCTTTAGAACTTGGATAGCCTCCAGAATATCTTTATGCGTGATATCAGCCTCTAAAGGGGAGAAATCAACCTTTGAAGAGGAAGGAGGAGCAATGGAGGATAAATATCGAGTAATTTCAGACAAGACACGAGAGGATTCAGGAGTATATAAACGCTGATAAAAATCCGTAAATTCAGCTAAAATGTCCTCGTCTTTATGAACCACAACATTAGAGGAGGTAACAATGGATTCAATTTTAGTACGCTCCTTCTTAACTTTGAGGTATCTAGCTAAAAGATTACCGGCTTTATTTTGTGCGGTGTAATATTTAGCACTAGACTTAAGTAAAAATAAATTGGCAGAGTCAGTAGAAATTTTATTAAAGGAAAGCTTAGCCTTAATAAGATCATCTAGGTCAGATTGTTTCTTAGAGAGGTAAAAGGAGTGTTTTAATTGTTTAATTTGTGCGTTAAGCAAATTAATAGAATGAGAGGCTTTACGCCGCTTACGGGCAACAAATGTAATAATGAAGTCTCTAGAAGCGGCTTTAAATGTATCCCAAATAAGGGAAAGGGTTAGCTGAGGCGAGTCATTGTCTTCAAAAAATGAAGAGGCAAAATCCATAAAAGCTGGTGTAAATTGTGGGTCCAATAAAAGAGAGTTATTAAACC
The DNA here is from genome assembly GCF_964204655.1 of Triturus cristatus. NCBI lineage: Eukaryota > Metazoa > Chordata > Amphibia > Caudata > Salamandridae > Triturus > Triturus cristatus. The sequence continues at coordinate 319,668,741 of NC_140588.1, forward strand.
TCCATCTCCTAGTGCCTTTCACGGGGGGGAGTAAATCCAGACTTAAAGAGACTGGAGCGTGATCAGAAATTAAGATAGAACCTATGTCTGAGTGAGTAATAAGTTGAGTGAGGGCTTTGGAAATGAAAATATAATCTAATCGGGACTGGGAAGAGTGAGGAGGTGAGTAAAAAGTGTATTCTCTAAGGGTAGGATGGCAAAGCCTCCAAGAATCAACAAGGGCTCTTTGTGAAATGGTGGAGGTAAACAAAGAATGCATGTGAGAGGGGGAGAACCTAGAATCAGATCTTCTGTCCAAAAAGGGGTCTATAACCATATTACAATCACCACCCAAAATCAGATAATCATCAGTGACTTGCATGAGCAGGGAAAGAATATGGGGCCAAAAGACTATCCGGAACAGTGGGAGCATAAATATTGATAATAGTCAGAGGAATTTTATTAATCAACAGAGAAACTGATACCCACCTACCATCTGCATCATTATCTTGATTGACAAGATGAACATCTAACCTCTTATGACATAAAATGGCGACACCATTGCGCTTCCCAGATCCAGGAGAGGCAAAAACATGACCAACCCAATTACGACGTAACTTAGGAATTTCAGCATCTTTAACATGAATTTCTTGTAATAAAACAATATCCCCTTTTAAATTTGCTACATGAGACAAAACTCTTTGGCGTTTAATAGGTGAACCAAGACCTTTAACATCCCAAGATAAAATATTCAAAGACATTTACAGATAAGGAAGAAAATGCAAATAAAAGGAAAACAGAAAAGCATAAGTAGATAAAAACTGGATAATAATCAGTACATAACTAAGAGAAGGAAAAACAGAACATTGCAGGGAGAAGAAATAATACCAAGTACAAGAACGAAAAGAAGATACATAAGTTAGTAAATACAACCGAAGAACCGCCATAAACACATTGCATTGAAAAGGCAAGAAAATCAAAGAATACAAAGAGAAAACGAGATTGAAACACGGGAAGAAAATAGGAATAAACAGGTGAAAAAGAGAGGTAAAAATTAGATTGAAGTAAATGGTTAAAAAGAAAGAGATAAAGGTAAAAGAAAAGAACAGGAAGTAAGAGTAAAAAGAAAAAGAGTGAAACAACGATAGCAAAGAAGATATGAGAAGCAAAAGAAGAAAATAGAATAAAGAGAAGAAAACAACAAAGCAAAATCAACCAATTCCATAAACATAAGAACACAATGGCAAAAGACATACCACAAGAAAACAAAAAAGGATGAGGGTGTTGGAACCACATCAGGGAAATGGAACGCCGAACGGGAAACCGCAGGGCAACAACGACAGGGAGGACGTCATCCAGGAAAACTGAAGAGGATAACATACAGGGGCCCAAATATCCAAAACTAAAGGGAAAAAGATAAAATACAAATGATAACAATCCAGAACATTAAAACCAAATACAGTAAAACAGCAAACATTCTACATGAGGAAAACAAAACAGTTACAATCTGGAAACATCCATAGAATCATGACGACAAGTATTCAAAAATTGTTGGAGAACAGCCGGGTCTTCATAAGATATAGTCTTGTTGTTATAAGTCACTTTAAAAAGGCATGGATGAAAAATGCCATATCTAGCATTAAGACTTCGAAGAGCAGGTCTCATTTCCAGGAACCTTTTCCGACGATCTGCAGTCACTTTGGCATAATCCTGAGTAAAAAATAGGTTGGAGCCATGCCAAGAAATCTTTCCTTTTTGTTTGGCAGCTTGGAGTACCTTGAGCAGGTCAGTATATTCCAGAAAATATAAGATAGTACCTCTAGGTCTCGCTGAGGAGGAGGAAGAAGCAGACATCCGGCCCAAACGGTGAGCGCGTTGAATGTTCAAAGGAGGGGATTCAGGAAGACCAAGAAGAGAAGGTAAGAATGACTGGAAAAATGAGATTGGATTAGAACCTTCAAGACCTTCAACCAAACCATAAATACGCAGGTTATTGCGCCTGTTGCGGTTTTCCAATTGTTCGACTTGTTGCTTAAGATGTTCAATTTCTGTATGTAAGATGGGGACTTGATGTATGGTATCCTCAGACGCGTCAACTCTTTGTTCAAGGGCCACAACTCTCTGGATGGTGTGAGACCAGTTTTCTTCAAGGCTTTGTAAGCGCAAATTAGTTTCCTCCATATAAGGCTTCAGAGCACGAATTTCATCAAGGAGAAGCTCCATAGAGACTGAAGAGGATGGATTAGTAGGAGAAGGAGGATTAATTTTTACCCGTTTGCCAGAAGGCGAAGCCGCTGGTAGTTTGGAGAGTTGTTTGGGACGAGTATCCGCCGAGGAGGAGGCCTTAGGGTCAGAGGATTCCGGGGAAGCTTCATCCATATTGTTAGAAAAACCCCACTCCCACACCGGAAAGGGTGGTGGTAACGGGGTCTTTCCAGACATACACAGTGGTAGCTTGGCTCGAGTGGTCAGGGGTCAGGCACCGTGTTAAGCATACGGAATACCCATACAATAACCATGCGTGCATCCGTTCCAAAAACGACACTACACCTTAAAAATTATGAAAATATCTCTGTGTTTATCTTCTTTTCTCTTAGTTGCTGATTAAATAAATAATAATACAATCACAGTACACAAGCTTCTCCTTAAAAAGTGCAGGTCAAATAAATAGTAACACTTTACAGGTGCAATAAATAGGATCAGGTCAAATAAATACTGCGAGGGAATAAATACTGTACAGGAATAAGTTAGCTCAGGACAATAAATACATTACAGGAATAACTTAGATAAATACAATAAATACAGTACCCTCAATAAATAATATCAGCCAACAATGACATTTGTAAAATCAGATCACATTTAAAATACTATGGGCTGATTTGGCCCAGTCACAGCTTGTGGTTAGGTGGATGGCCTGTGGGTGTCTCACCTAGCTTGGGTAAGGCTGAGGCTAAAACTGAGGTAGATCAAGGGTAATCTAGGAATCTGGCTCTCCCAAACTACACCACCCCTCACACAGGTCACTGTATCAGCCTCAGTCCACCCCTGGCACTTCCAGGCTGGTCCTAACACCTCTTTATCCCCTAGGATGGTCTCTTAGGGCTCCACAGGGCCTTAGGCGCCCTCTATTCCACTTACTGCCCTTTTTATGAAGCTCCGACGCCGCTGGAGTCGTGTCGACGCCGTGAGGCGGCTCCGGTTCGATGTCGGCGGCCTCGGCGCAATGTCAGTTCTTGACGACGTCGATAGGCGGCTCCGGCTCGATGTCGGCGGCCTCGGCTCGATGTCGATCTCCGATTCGATGACGTCGGGCAGTCTTGGCTCGATGTCGACTTCGGGCAGCTCCGGTTCGATGTCGGCGGCCTCGGCTCGATGTCGACCTCCGGTTCGATGACGTCGGGCTGTCTTGGCTCGATGTCGACTTCCGCCGGCTCCGGAGTGCGACCTCCACTCCCGACCTCCGGCACGATTCCGTTCAGGTTCCGGCGACTCCGGAGTGCGACCTCCACTCCCGACCTCCGGCACGATTCTCTTCAGGTTCCGGCGACTCCGGAGTGCGATCTCCACTCCCGACCTCCGGCACGCTTCACCTCGGTGTCCGGCGACTCCGGAGGGCGGACTTTACTCCCCCGTCGACGCCGCTCACTCGACCTCGGGTGACTTCCTCCTCGACCTCTGGTACTCCTCACGACCTCCGTCGGCGCCCTCTCTCAACCTCTGGCGGCTCCGGGTACGACGTCTGCTTTCCAGTCAGCGCCACTTCTCCACCTCGGGCTCCAGGTCTCAGGCTTCTCGACGTCGGACTCCAGGGAAACCAATAAACAGGTCAGATTCTTGCTTTTCTTTACTTCTAAGGCCTGTTCCTGCTGTCCAGGTCCTTAAGATGGCTTTTCTTGTTTTGTCCCACACAGGGCTCCAGGCTGGGCTCAGTCAGTAGGGACTAGTATCAAGGGTGGGTTTATGGACCCCACTCCAGGCACAAGTTTCCACCCCTGCTGCCTCACTCCTTCCTCCTTCAGGTTTCTGCTCCTCTCTCTTCACCAGTCAGGTGCCAACTGCCAGCTCCAACTGTCAACTCTGACTTAGTTTCCCAACATTCTAAACCGCCTCCAACTGTCACAGGGTTCTGGAATGTTCTGGAAGGTGCTGGTAGGTTCCAGTGGGTTCTGATGATGACACAGGTGGCCACCATTTTGTGCTCCAGGCCCTCAGACAGAAGTTCCAGGGGTAGATAAAATGGCTCCCTGAATCTGCATCAATACGAAAAAGTCTGGTGGTTCCCAAAAAGGAAAAATACTAACAGGGTTTGAGGCAAAAGTGGGACAAAATAAATAATGATGAGGAGGGACCACCCAAAGGGCTGACAGGTCTAACACGCGTCCCCCCCAGCTGAAAGTGGGGAGAGCTACCCAACCCCTTGGGAGTTCTCATCACTAAGGCGGAAATACCTTGAGAGACCGTCTGCATTGGCGTGGTCCACTCCAGGTCGATGTTCCACCTGAAAGTCCATTCCCTGTAGGGAGATAGACCACCTCAACAACTTGGGATTCTCCCCCTTCATCTGCATCAGCCAACGAAGGGGTCTGTGGTCGGTCTGAACCAGGAAGTGTGAGCCAAACAGGTATGGCCGCAACTTCTTCAGAGCCCATACCACTGCAAAGGCTTCACGCTCTATTGCACTCCACTTCTGTTCCCTGGGAAGTAGTCTCCGGGATAGGAAGACCACGGGTTGATCCAGACCCTCTTCATTGAGTTGCGATAACACTGCCCCAATGCCATGTTCCGATGCATCCGTCTGGACAATGAACTCCTTGGAAAAGTCTGGGGCCCTTAAGACCGGGGCCTCGCACATGGCTTGCTTCAGCTTCACAAAGGCCTGCTGACAAGCCTCCGTCAAGACTACCCGTCGAGGTTGTTTCTTGGACGTAAGCTCCGTGAGGGGGGCCACGATGGTTCCGTACCCCTTCACGAAGCGGCGGTAGTATCCCGTGAGGCCCAGAAAAGCTCGGACCTCAGTCTGTGTCTTGGGGGGTTCCCAGGCCATGATGGCCTCGATCTTCGCCTGGAGGGGTTGCACCGCTCCCCTACCCACCAAGGGTCCAAGGTACACTACCGACCCCTGCCCGATCTGGCACTTGCTGGCCTTGATCGTCAATCCAGCTTGTCTCAGGGCCTGGAGAACAGCTTGCAGGTGACGCAAGTGATCCTCCCAGCTGTTACTGAAGACGGCTATGTCATCCAGATAAGCAGCAGAGAAACTCTCCATTCCGGTGAGGATCTGGTTTACCAGGCGCTGAAACGTGGCAGGTGCGTTCTTGAGCCCAAAGGGCATCACACAGAACTGGTAGTGGCCATTGGGCGTGGAGAAGGCTGACCTTTCCCTTGCTCCATCAGTCAAAGAGATCTGCCAGTACCCAGAAGTAAGGTCAAAGGTACTTAGATATTGGGCAGCTCCCAGCCGGTCAATCAATTCATCCGCCCTAGGGATCGGATGAGCATCAGTTTTGGTTACTGAATTCAGTCCCCGGTAGTCCACACAGAACCTCAGTTCCGGTTGGGCACCCGGTGGTTCAGCTTTTGGTACTAGTACCACCGGACTGGACCAGGGGCTGCTAGAAGGTTCGATCACTCCTAGCTCCAGCATCTTAGTGACTTCACTGTGAATGCTGGCCTTCACCTTGTCTGACATCCGGTAGATCTTGGACTTCACAGGTGGGCTGTCTCCTGTGTCCACGTCATGGACGCACAGGTGAGTCCTACCCGGAACAAGGGAGAACAACGAAGAGTACTGTCCCAGGACCTGGCGGCAGTCCTCCTGCTGTTCAGGAGTTAGAGATGGGGAGAGAATCACTCCCTCCACCGACCCATCCTTTTCTTGAGACTCAAACAAATCGGGGAGAGGCTCGCTTTCCACGTCCTCTGCTCCGTCAGTCACCATCATCAAGATGACTTCGGGCCTCTCGTGGTGGGGTTTGAGGCGGTTGGCGTGCAGCACCCGTAGGGGCTGACGAGGGGTTTTAAGGTCCACCAAATAGGTAGCCTTACCCTTCTTCTCCAATACCTCAAAGGGTCCTGACCAGCGATCCTGGAGGGCGCTAAGCTCTCCTAGTTCGATCACCCACACCTTCTGGCCAGGCTCCAACTCCACCGGGTGAGCGTTGTGGTCATACCACGCCTTCATTACTGCTTGGCTGGCCTCCAAGTTGTCAGAAGCTTGCTTCCACAACTTAGCCATTTGGCTCCGGAAGGCCAGCATGTAGCTCACCACGTCCTGGGGAAGCTTTCTGGGAGTTCTTTCCCATCCGTCTCTCACCAGGTTGAGAGGTCCACGTACAGGGTGCCCGTACAAAAGCTCGAAGGGGCTGAAGCCCACTCCTTTCTGTGGCACTTCCCTGTAGGAAAAGAGTAGACAGGGTAGGAGGACGTCCCATTTCCTCCGCAGGCTTTCAGGCAGACTTCTGATCATGCCTTTCAAGGTTTTGTTAAACCTCTCCACCAGACCATTGGTCTGGGGGTGGTAAGGAGTTGTGAACCGGTAGGTCACTCCACACTCCTTCCACATGGCCCGCATGTACGCTGACATGAAGTTGGTCCCCCTGTCGGACACAACTTCCTTGGGAAAACCCACTCGGGTAAAGATTCCCATCAGGGCCCTAGCCACAACAGGTGCTGTTATGGTCCTCAGAGGTATTGCCTCCGGGTACCGTGTGGCATGATCCACCAGAACCAGGATAAACCTGTGACCAGCTGACGTAGGCGGATCTAACGGACCCACAATGTCGATGCCCCCCCTTTCAAAGGGGGTGCTAACGACAGGAAGTGGTTCCAGGGGAGCTTTCAGCTTCACCCCTGTTTTCCCACTGGCTTGGCAAGACACACATGTCCGGCAGTAGGTATCGGACGACACTTTCATTTGAGGCCAATAAAAGTGTGGGACAAGACGGGCGAAGGTCTTGTCTTGCCCCAGGTGTCCTGCCAAGGGGATCTCATGAGCCAACTCCAGAAGGAAGGCTCGATAACGTTGTGGGACTACCAAGGCTCGGAACGATCCATGTAGGGGTGCCTTGGGTTCACTGTAGAGAAGGCCATCCTCCCAGTAAACACTGTAGTTCCCTTCAACGTTCCCTGCTGCCTGGGCTTTGGCCTGACGCCTCAGCCCCTCAAGGGTAGGGCACTCCCTCTGGCCCTGGCAGAATTCCTCCCTGGACGGGCCTCCCTCCACGTGCCACTCGGCCGGGATGGGTAGGTCCTCCAGTTTGGTAACATCCCCCACCGCAGACTCCTGGTCCACCACCTCCGGTGGTCTATCCGTCCTACAGGGTGTGGACGCCGAGGCAGGCTCCTCCTGTCCTCGGTTCTTCCCTTGACTGGCAGCTGGCTGGGCCTTTGTTCCAGGCTCCAGCAGAAACGAACTCCCTCTCCGGGTAGTCGCGGACCTTGTGCTCACACAGGCCCAGTCAGGTGTACCCAGCATCACAGTATGAGTCCGGTATTCCACCTCCTTCCAAGCATTGTGCTCCATGTCATTCCCCAGTAGACAATCGACTGGCACGGCAGGGCTTACGGCAACTCGAAGTGAACCTGCAACCCCCCCCCATTCAAAGGGAACCTCGGCCACTGGATAGTGGCCTGTTCTGCCGTTAGCAATCGCGGCTGGGTGGAGTACATCGGGAATTACCTGCTCTGGAGACACCAGTTGGCTACGCACCATAGTCATACTGGCTCCTGTGTCTCTCAGAGCCTCCCCTCTTTGGCCGTTGATGGTGACCCACTGCCCATACTTTACGGTATTTGCGGGCACCTGGATCTTAGGAACCATCTCCCGTTCTCCCAGGGACACTAAAGTGACACCCGCCCACTCCCTTCCCTTAATTAAAGGCATCTCCTCCCCGAGCACTACACTAGCTACTCCGGGGGTCTTTCCTCCAATGGGAGGGGGTGGTCGTTTTGGGCACTTCGCATCTCCCTTATAGTGTCCAACGCCACCGCACTCGTAGCAATGGACAACCCTTGGCTGCTGACTCTGGCCAGGATTAGGGTTTCTGGGTGGGTTAGCCCTAGGGGTGAGTCCTGTTCCCTTCCCTTGGAAGTTATTTTGGGGGCCTTTGGAGAACTCCTTTTTCTTTTCCCCTCCCTCTTTCTTCTGGGGGGCGCCCTGTCCGGCCTTTTGAGTATCCCCTCCTGTCCCCCTTGTGGACACCCGGGTACTAGCCCAAATGTCCGCCTCCTCAGCAAGCTTCCGGGGATTGGTCAGCTTGCTATCCACCAGGTGTTGACGCAGTTAAGGGAAACATTTTTCGAGCAGGTGTTCCTTCAGTACTAAATCAAACAACCCCTCGTAGTTCCTCACTTCACTGCCCTGAATCCAACCCTCTAGTGCCTTCTTTGCATAGTCCAGGAAGTCCACCCAATTCTGTGTGCCCAGTTTGTGGCTACCCCGGAACTTCTGTCTGTACTTTTCGGGTGTTAGTCCAAACTTTCTTATGAGCGCCACTTTCATGGTGGGGTAGTGGGTCTGCTCATCCTCCTCGAGGGCCAATAAAGCATCCCTACCAGCTGGAGGCATGTACCTGTACAATCCCCCTCCCCAGTACTTCTCTGGAACCCCATGGGCCCTTAACGAGACCTCATAGGCCGCTAGCCACTTGGCAATATCGTCGCCCACTCCATAGCTAGCTACTATGTCCTTTGGCAGGTAGGGTTTGGGTTCCCTAGTGAACTCTCTTTCTTGGTCTTTGCTGCCACCATTAGGAACAGTGTGTGCCCCGACTCTTAGGATCTGAAGATCTATCTCTTTCAGCCTTAGCTCATGAGCCATCCTCTGTTCCTCTTTCTCTTTCTCCAGCCTTGCTAAGTCCCATGTGAGCTGTCTTTTCTCCCTCCGGTCTGATAACTCCACTTCAGACAAGCCACCGCTAGAGGCACTGCTGCCCTTCCTGGAAATGGTTCTGGGCCACGCTAACAGGTTCCCCACCTCAGGTTGGTACAAACCAGCTCCCTCACTGTCGGGCTCTCTATCCCTGTCCTCCTCCTCAGCCTTGCTTTCTCGTCGTGCTTCCCCCCAAGCCCTTAAGCTGGTTTGGAGTGCACCCTTCTTTGCTCCTGGGGGACAATACACCCCCTCCCGGTGACAAAACTCCCTGAGTTGGGCCACAGTATAGGTTTCCAGGTCTTCTAGCACAAACTCCATTTTGCCCACTCAGAACAGAAGACAGGTTTTTACAGAAGCTATGCAGGGGGGTACCTTATATAATACCTTCTCCCACCACCAGAGTAAATTTGGAAAAAACAAAAACTCACAATTAGGAAGGCCGCTTTGAGAAAACTCCAGGTGTAGGCCTATGGACTACCCACAGTTATTGTCGAGTATGCGTAGGCAGAGCTCAATCCCGCCGCTGAACACCAATTATGTTAGAAAAACCCCACTCCCACACCGGAAAGGGTGGTGGTAACGGGGTCTTTCCAGACATACACAGTGGTAGCTTGGCTCGAGTGGTCAGGGGTCAGGCACCGTGTTAAGCATACGGAATACCCATACAATAACCATGCGTGCATCCGTTCCAAAAACGACACTACACCTTAAAAATTATGAAAATATCTCTGTGTTTATCTTCTTTTCTCTTAGTTGCTGATTAAATAAATAATAATACAATCACAGTACACAAGCTTCTCCTTAAAAAGTGCAGGTCAAATAAATAGTAACACTTTACAGGTGCAATAAATAGGATCAGGTCAAATAAATACTGCGAGGGAATAAATACTGTACAGGAATAAGTTAGCTCAGGACAATAAATACATTACAGGAATAACTTAGATAAATACAATAAATACAGTACCCTCAATAAATAATATCAGCCAACAATGACATTTGTAAAATCAGATCACATTTAAAATACTATGGGCTGATTTGGCCCAGTCACAGCTTGTGGTTAGGTGGATGGCCTGTGGGTGTCTCACCTAGCTTGGGTAAGGCTGAGGCTAAAACTGAGGTAGATCAAGGGTAATCTAGGAATCTGGCTCTCCCAAACTACACCACCCCTCACACAGGTCACTGTATCAGTCTCAGTCCACCCCTGGCACTTCCAGGCTGGTCCTAACACCTCTTTATCCCCTAGGATGGTCTCTTAGGGCTCCACAGGGCCTTAGGCGCCCTCTATTCCACTTACTGCCCTTTTTATGAAGCTCCGACGCCGCTGGAGTCGTGTCGACGCCGTGAGGCGGCTCCGGTTCGATGTCGGCGGCCTCGGCGCAATGTCAGTTCTTCACGACGTCGATAGGCGGCTCCGGTTCGATGTCGGCGGCCTCGGCTCGATGTCGATCTCCGATTCGATGACGTCGGGCAGTCTTGGCTCGATGTCGACTTCCGCCGGCTCCGGAGTGCGACCTCCACTCCCGACCTCCGGCACGATTCCCTTCAGGTTCCGGCGACTCCAGAGTGCGACCTCCACTCCCGACCTCCGGCACGATTCTCTTCAGGTTCCGGCGACTCCGGAGTGCGATCTCCACTCCCGACCTCCGGCACGCTTCACCTCGGTCTCCGGCGACTCCGGAGGGCGGATTTCACTCCCCCGTCGACGCCGCTCACTCGACCTCGGGTGACTTCCTCCTCGACCTCTGGTACTCCTCACGACCTCCGTCGGCGCCCTCTCTCGACCTCTGGCGGCTCCGGGTACGACGTCTGCTTTCCAGTCAGCGCCGCTTCTCCACCTCGGGCTCCAGGTCTCAGGCTTCTCGACGTCGGACTCCAGGGAAACCAATAAACAGGTCAGATTCTTGCTTTTCTTTACTTCTAAGGCCTGTTCCTGCTGTCCAGGTCCTTAAGATGGTTTTTCTTGCTTTGTCCCACACAGGGCTCCAGGCTGGGCTCAGTCAGTAGGGACTAGTATCAAGGGTGGGTTTATGGACCCCACTCCAGGCACAAGTTTCCACCCCTGCTGCCTCACTCCTTCCTCCTTCAGGTTTCTGCTCCTCTCTCTTCACCAGTCAGGTGCCAACTGCCAGCTCCAACTGTCAACTCTGACTTAGCTTCCCAACATTCTAAACCGCCTCCAACTGTCACAGGGTTCTGGAATGTTCTGGAAGGTGCTGGTAGGTTCCAGTGGGTTCTGATGATGTCACAGGTGGCCACCATTTTGTGCTCCAGGCCCTCAGACAGAAGTTCCAGGGGTAGATAAAATGGCTCCCTGAATCTGCATCAATACGAAAAAGTCTGGTGGTTCCCAAAAAGGAAAAATACTAACAGGGTTTGAGGCAAAAGTGGGACAAAATAAATAATGATGAGGAGGGACCACCCAAAGGGCTGACAGGTCTAACACATATTATCTCGTAGGACATTAAAAGGGTTGTTATCAGCCAGTGATGGGGAGATAACTTGGTGAGCCCCACTACGAGCACCAGTACGAGCACCACGCGGCATTGCCATGAAGGGAAAGAAGACAAAGTCCCTTTTGGTGATGGTAGAGAAGGTCTCAAGGAAAGACGGTTCGGAAAGCAATACTTGTCAAAGTTAGAGAAATTCCACAAAAAAGCGTTGATGAAAGGAAAAAATAAAAATGAAGAAAAAAGAGTCTGCAGGAGGTACTCCAATAACTGTCACAAAGAAGACCAGGAAATTACAACGCAAATGAGGAAAAACCTTTGTTCATATGTTATAGTAGAAATCCTGTAGCGAATGGCACTGATAAAAAGGCAATGAATGCATCAGGAAAATATCGTCACAGAAAACAAAATGGCGGCCGCATTTTTCGATTTAAAGTCACCTTACGGCATGAAAACTCTCCGCTAATCCTCACAGCGACAGCTGAGGTATTCCGACGAAAGAAATGCCGGTTTCCGCGGTCCAATACAGAGGAAAAGAAGCCTGGAGACTCCCCGCTGCCTACGTTGCCGCGGAGCTCCCGAAAGCAGCGGCCATCACCAACGGCTCCGAAGCCACGCCCCCCATCAAATTTTATTTTTAAACATTCAATTCCTTCTTTTTTCTGATAATTAATAAAACCCAAAACTCTTCCCATAGCTCCATTCACTACATCTTTTTCTACATCCAAATTTCTCCTTAAAATCACTCGACAATTCATGCAAACATATAGATTTTTTTCTAATCCAGCTGTTTTGGAAATGTTCTTCTCTAGTGAATCCAATTTATTTTTCAGTTTGCCTGTTAATGTAAAAGTAATTCTTTCATGCTGAATTTTGTCCTCTGCTTCCATTTTCTTAATCTCTTCCTTTTCCAATTTCAAAAGTTCCTCATTGAATATTGAGCACTCACGTAGTGTTGGCATTAAGCAGATTACAGTATTTTTTTCAGCAATGTTCTTGTATATTTTCTCTGCAACTATTTCTTCATTTGGAAATAAATTATGTAGCATCCTACTCTGTAATGCTTTTTTGCCAACTTCTGTGAGTAGTCCAATTCTGATATCTTTCAGAATACTTGCATAATCTTCGTCGTTTGCTTGTCTCATATTGGTAGTGAGTTCTTTGTACTCAAAGAACGACCAAATATTCGCATTACCAATGCTTCCTAATGACTTCTTCGTGTCTTCATGTGTCACAGTATTAAACACGGGTTGTCCTTTAACTGGAGTGAGCTGTAAAAGATCTCCAAAAACTATGACGTGTTTACCTCCAAATAACACGTCATAGTCTCTCTTAAGAATTTGTTGCATTCTTAAATGCACAAAGGCAAGGATTAAGATTGAAACCATGCTCACCTCATCAATAATGAGAACTTGCATCTTCTTCAACACTCTTGAAACTTCGAAGCATGCTTCTCCAGTTAGCTTGTGGTATTCTATTTTGTTCTCATGCTCCACTGGTAACATTAGCAAGCGATGTAAGGTAATTCTTTTTATGTTATAGGCTGCTAACCCAGTTGGAGCAGTTACCACACAAGACAAATTTGAAGCTGTTTTTTGCTGTAGGTAGCTTCTGATGACTTTTATTAAGAAACATTTACCAGTTTCAGCTTGTCCACTCACATACATCCTGATTGGTTCAAATGATGTGCATGAGCACTGGTTTTTTTCATGTAGTAATCCATGATCAATTCTTTTGGTGACTTCTTCATAAATTTGTTTTTGTTCTTCATTCAGTTGTTGTTCCAGATTTAGTAAGTCGATTGAATCTTCCTGTGCTTGATTCATAGCCGTTTCTACTTCAGTCATGGCTACTGCAGCTTCATTTTCTACGATTGGTTGTCCTCGGGGATCTTGACTAAGTGTTCCTGAACATTGGCTGTCTTGAGAACTGTCTCTAGCTACTTCAGCTGCAATTTTTGCTTCCTGTTCATTTTCTTCATTTAACATTTGGACATAAGTTGTGAAAGTACTGCATTCTATGCTATCTTTGCTAGCATTAAAAGAATCTTCATAGCTTTGAAATTCTCCCAGTAGTTTGTCCTCTGAACGCCATGGTTTAAACAGCTGTAAAAGAGCCAAGTAGTAAAATTCCTTTTCGTCAGTAGTGTCGCAACTCAGCTTCCTGTGATTTATCAAACTTCCTTTTGTTTGCTTCACCAAACATCCTTCCTCACCAATGACTTTATATTTTCCATTGTTGATGTCTTCTGTGGCTTTCCGTGAAAAAATGTAGTTCTGCAGCACTTCATAGAGACACATGTTCTCAAGATGATGACTTCTTTTTGGGTAATATGTGTCCAACATGTTTGTTTTCAAAATATCTGTACTTTCTGGGTCATTCTCGGCCAAATATTCAATTTCTCCAACAGATTTCAGTACCCGATTTCTCATTCCTGCAAGGCCTAAGCTTACCCAAATTATTCTTCTGGATTTCGAGTAAAGACTTGCAGATGATAACCTATCTGAGCATTCGTAGGATCCAATTTCTCGATGCGATAACATCTTTAAACTGAAACTGTACAGCTTCTTACTGACAGTCTTCTTGTGAGAAATCTCTTCCCACATTTCCTTCAATTCTGTTTTCTCAGATTTAGTGATGTAAGATGTGACATACCGAGCAACAGCAATAGAATTGTCTGCCACATACTGAATATCCATGTTAGCATTCCACATGGATAAAATGACTGGGTTGAAGTCATTTATAAATTTTGACTCTTCTTTTCTTCTTAGGTTGTATGTATTTTTGGGAGATTTTCTGGTTATAGTATGTCGCACAGCTGACATAAAACTGTTGACTCATCCTTTTGAAAGAACAGGTTTAGGAAATCCAAATCGACACTTTGTGTAGAATTTATCTTTGGTCTTGTACTTCCGTCGACAGTATTTTCCACACCGATGACTTTGGAAACGTAAAACTTGTTCTTTTAACTTTTTCTCTTCTGTGCTATTAGGTATAGCACATGTTGCATATTCTTCAATGAAAGATAACACTGCTTCATCAGCATCTGTTCCAAATTTTGGGGCATCCTTGATCCACAACAGCATATGAATATGAGGAGCACCTCTTGCCTGGTACTCTTTTCTCCAAAAGAAATCCACTACTTCTCCAAGAGGTGGATTTTTTTTATTGCAGATGAAGGACATCATAGCCTCAAATCTATGATTGAAATATCTGCAAACATTAACCGGATCCAATGAGCACAGTTCTCCTGCTGTCTTGTATTCAATGTTTTTAATGTCTGAATTTGCCTCTCGTAGAAAATCCAATAAATCATCCCAAGCGTACTCGGCACAGCTTAGGGTTACAAACCATGTAGGAGTTCCTAAATTCCGTAACATGCATTTTAATTCACCATGGCGTCGGTACCAATATTCATTTGTCCCACGCTGACAAGCCATCAGATTGATCAGTTGTGTTTCCAAATGATCATCTCGGTGCTGCACTTTCTCCATAAAATCCTTAGCAGACACATTATGTAGATGTACTCCACTTTTTAAAATGTGATTTACTGCATAAGATAATGCAGACAAGTCGCTTTCAAATAAAAGATGAAACAAATAAGGAATACTTTGACGAAATCTTGAATCTTCAGCATATAATCTTGTAGTCCGATAATAAGAAGCTGGAATCTGTTCTGGGCGTTCATCGTATCGTCCACCTTTTCCTGTAGGAAACAGCTGAGGAAAACATCGAGCTTCCAAGCTCTTCTCCCATACACTCACGGGAGTTCCTTTTGCTTTCTTCATCTGAAACAGATCAATAGTGTCTCCCATAACTTCTTTTGAATGAAGAGGATGTATGCTAAAATGTTCATTAATTTCTTCTTCCTTTGACTTGTCCACTTTTTCAATTTGTCCAGTTGGTGTTTCTGTGTCTTCTTGTAAATCTTCTTCTTCTTCATCTATATAAATTGATTCATACCATTTATTATTCCTTTTCAAATATAAATTTGCTCTTTGTACTTTCCGTACATCTACCAGCTCCTGCCATATCTTCTTATTCTTTGTAGGTACACCATTAACCAGAAAAACTAATGGTTCAGTTTCCAAAGTATCTGCATCAATAGTTTCCATATTTTTTTTCAAATCCAAGGGCAAATACACCACTCTTCCTTTTAAACCTCTCAGTAAATCTGAAGGAGGTAATTTACCAGTTTTGGGCTCCATACGTACTATGGTCTGGAACGGATGAACACATTGAATGAGTATAGACTCATATGTATTTAAATCAGAAAGTTCGGCAGGAATAGCATCCAATTCTAAATTATTATGTACAGCTCTGGTCGGCATTCTATTTTCTTCTAACTTGTTATAACAGTATTTACAAATACGCTGATCTTCACCCAATTCAAAACAATTTTCCAGAAATATATATGTTGCAAAATCCTTCCACTTATAATTATCTTCATTTTCACTTTTTTTATACAGATCAACATTCCTTGTTTGAATTTTATAATGGCTTCTGTGGCAACAAATACAAGTAATATTTGGTCTTTCATTAGAGATGATAGTAAATTTTGTCATTTCATCCTCAAAGTTTTTAGTAATAATGAGTTCTACATTCTGTTCCTCATTTTCCTCATTAACTGTGTCCTTTTCTGCACTTTCTTGTTCTGGACCAAAGTAACAAAACTGAATCTCATCAGTAACCTTCACTACATCTGATACAGATCCACGGAACAGAGCATTATTCAACTCATTCAACTTTACTGCTGGACTTTTAGCAAAATACAATGTTCTCACAAACTTTCTCATTTCAGTATGATGAACAGCCAGCATCCTAAAATGATGAAAAACACTTTTACACACTTTTCTAGATAGACAAGCCAGAGAATGTCCTTGCAAACCAGTATTCTCTCTCACTCTGCATGGATCTAGTATTTGAAGCACCTTCATCTTCTGTTTTACACTCTTTTTACTATATTCTCTTAGAAAGTCACGTAATTTATCAATAGATTCCTGACGCACAGTACAAATACTACTACAGTTCCAAGTGTAAACTGGGGCTTTTGGACGTCTCCCCATAGCCTCAGCAGCCATTACTTCTTCCTCATTTCTTGGGACCATTTTCTCTTTTTCCATCACACAACCATCCTTAACTTCATATGCTCTACCATTGGTGTCAACTGCATGCAACAAACTATTACTTTGAAGATAACTCTCTTCATTAAAAAATGGTTCAGTACTTGAAATGTGTTTCCATTCTCCCAAGAACACTTTACAAAAGTTACTTTTTTTCACTTCTCTTTTCCTTTTGCTTTGTGACTTCATTGCATTGACTAATTTATCTAATCTGCGCATCCTATTCAAAATTAGAATAAAAAGTTTTCTTTTTATTTCCAAAGCCTTACTTACAATATTTTCTATAAAAAAAAAATTCTTAATAAATTTTGATTTTTTCTTATATTTTTTCACATCCTTTAGCAAATTTAACATCACTCTTCTCTGAAACATTTTTCGACGAATGTTTTTAAAATCTAATTTTCGTGTTAAATCAGTTTTACATACTTCTGATTGTACATTAGCTTTTGTTTTTTGCTGTTGACTCTGTTGTTGCTTTGTACATAAAACACTGTTTGTGTTTCATTTATTTTTGCCATTTTCTTTTTTTTTAAAGATATTTTTAAAGAAAACTTTAGTTTTCTTACCAGTAGAGTTTTTCTTTTTTCCATCACATGCTTTTCCTCTTTTTTTTTTTCCCAGTTTTGTCCAGATATACTTGTTGTTGCTTTTCTTTCCTCTTTCTTGTCCCTAAAGGCATTTTTTAATTTTTACACTGTTGCTCAGCAATACCTGCAAGAAACTTAAAAAACAGAACAACTGCAACAGACTTTAAATCTCTGCCCACAATTCCTGTGTGCACACAGCCTCAAGGTGTGATTCTAGGCAGAAAACAATATTTGGTTGGCAATTTAAATGCACATTTACTACTGTGGTAGAGCAACTGATAATTGCTGTTACAGCCTGACACATTTTCCTTATAGTTTACAGAGACCGAAAAGAGCACATTTCCTAACAGCTACTTCATACCATAAGCATCTGCAACCTGGGTGAGTGATTAGAGTAGAGCAAAGAAAATGAGGCCTTGATGATGTTTTTATGTGTTTGCGTTATACACTGCTTTCTGAAACATCACACAGAGCTAAGTACTACGCATGGGAGTGTTGGAGAAGCTGCTGCATGTGTGCCAAGAGTGTGTTTCTGGAGACTATGTATTGTCAGCTGCAAGAGAGATGAGCAAGGAGACTTCCAGAACTGCATGAAGACTGCAGGGATGTATGTAACAGTGCATGTGTGCTAAGGGATAATTTGTGTAAAGACAACAGGCTGCCCCTTTCCTGGGACTGCAATTCTTACTGAACAACAACTTCACAAATTTAATCTCTTCCCACAATTCCTGTGCGCACACAGACTCATGCCATCATTTTAGGAACATAACACAGGCTGCCCCTTTCCTGGGACTGCAATTCTTACTGAACAACAACTTCACAAATTAAATCTCTGTCCACAATTCCTGTGCGCACACAGACTCATGCCATCATTTTAGGAACATAACACAGGCTGCCCCTTTCCTGGGACTGCAATTCTTACTGAACAACAACTTCATAAATTAAATCTCTGCCCACAATTCCTGTGTGCACACGGACTCATATCGTCATTTTAGGCACATAACACAGGCTGCCCCTTTCCTGGGACTGCATTTCTTTCAGAACAACAACTTCACAAATTAAATCTCTGCCCACAATTCCTGTATACACACAGACTCATGCTATGTTTTTTGGAACAAAACAGTGTTCCTGAATAGTACCAAATTACTGTTACAGCCTGACACATTTTCCTTATCATTTACAGAGGTAGAAAACAGCACATGTCCTAACAGCTCCTTGAGACCATGACCATGTGTTACAGGGTGAGTGATTAGACTAGATCAATGAAAATGAGGCCTTGGTGACGTTGAATGTGTTTGCATTACACAATGCTATCTGAAACATCACACCGAGCTGAGTACTACACATGAGAGTGTTGGAGAAGCTGCTGCGTGTGTGCCAAGAGTGTGTTTCTGGAGACTGTGTATTGTCTGGTGCAAGACAGATGAGCAAAGAGACTTCCAAAACTGCATGAAGACTGCTGGGATGTATGTAACAGTGCATGTGTGCTAAGGGTTATTTTCAGTTTTGAACATATGGCAACTACCTGTGCCTTTGCTATTTAAAAAGAGAAATCTACCCTTTTGGTTTCAAATGTTTTAGCTTTTGCCTCTCATTTGCGATTAAGTGATTTCTGCTGAGAGCTAACCACCACATTTGATGAAAACAAGCTGTCCCTTTCCTGCAAGTGCATGTTTTACAGAACAACTGCAACACAAATTACATCTTTGGCCACAATTCCTATATGCACACAGCCTCATAGTGTGCTTCTAAGCAGAAAACAGAATTTGATTTGCAATTTCAAAGCACATTTACTACTATGGTAGAGCAAGTGATAATTAGTGTTACAGCCTGACACATTTTCCTTGTAGATCACAGAGGCAGAAGAGAGCACATGTCCTAACAGCTCTTTGAGACCATGAGCATGTGCATTCTGGGTGAGTGACTACACTAGAGCAAAGGAAATGAGCCTTGTTGACGTTGAATGTGTTTGCGTTACACAGTGCTATCTAAAACACCACACAGACCTGAGTACTACACATGGGAGTGTGGGAGAAGCTGCTGCGTGTGTGCCAAGAGTGTGTTTCTGGAGACTGTGTATTGTCTGGTGCAAGACAGATGAGCAAAGAGACTTCCAAAACTGCATGAAGACTGCTGGGATGTATGTAACAGTGCATGTGTGCTAAGGGTTATTTTCAGTTTTGAACATATGGCAACTACCTGTGCCTTTGCTATTTTGAAAGGGAAATCTACCCTGTTGGTTTCAAATGTTTTAGCTTTTGCCTTTCATTTGCGATTAAGTGATTTCTGCTGAGTGCTAACCACCACATTTGAAGAAAACAAGCTGTCCCTTTCCTGCAAGTGCATGTTTTACAGAACAACTGCAACACAAATTACATCTCTGGCCACAATTCCTGTGCGCACACAGCCTCATAGTGTGCTTCTAAGCAGAAAACAGAATTTGATTTGCAATTTCAAAGCACATTTACTACTGTGGTAGAGCAAGTGATAATTACTGTTACAGCCTGACACATTTTCCTTCTAGATCACAGAGGCAGAAAAGACCACATGTCCTAACAGCTACATCAAACCATGAGCATGTGCAATCTGGGTGAGTGACTACACTAGAGCAAAGGAAATGTGCCTTGATGACGTTGAATGTGTTTGCGTTACACAGTGCTATCTGAAACACCACACAGACCTGAGTACTACACATGGGAGTGTGGGAGAAGCTGCTGCGTGTGTGCCAAGAGTGTGTTTCTGGAGCCTGTGTATTGTCTGGTGCAAGACAGATGAGCAAAGAGACTTCTAAAACTGCATGAAGACTGCTGGGATGTATGTAACAGTGCATGTGTGCTAAGGGTTATTTTCAGTTTTGAACATATGGCAACTACCTGTGCCTTTGCTATTTTGAAAGGGAAATCTACCCTGTTGGTTTCAAATGTTTTAGCTTTTGCCTCTCAGTTGCGATTAAGTGATTTCTGCTGACTGCTAACCACCACATTTGAAGAAAACAAGCTGTCCCTTTCCTGCAAGTGCATGTTTTACAAAACAACTGCAACACAAAATACATCTCTGGCCACAATTCCTATATTCACACAGACTCATGCTGTGTTGGTAGGCACAAAACACAGGCTGCCCCTTTCCTGGGTCTGCAATCCTTACAGAACAACAACTTCACAAATTAAATCTCAGACAACAATTCCTATATGCACTCAGACTCATGCTGTGTTGGTAGGCACAAAACACAGGCTGCCTCTTTCCTGGGTCAGCAATTCTTACAGAACTAATGCTAATTTCAAATGAGCTGCCATTTTCCTCTCTTTTCTTTCAAAGTGATTTCTGCTAAATCCTAACCATCACAATTAAAAACAAGCTGTCCTTTCCTTTCAACTGCAAGTCTTACTTTTCAACAGCAACGCAAATTAAATCTCTGTCAACAATTCTTCTCTGCACACAGACTCATGGTTTGATGGTAGGCACAAAACAGTATTCCTCATTCTTACCAGTACACATAAACTTATTGTGAAAACATACTCCATAATATCTTACAAGTTCAAAACAGTTAAATATCTCGCAAACCTCAAAATGTAAAACATAACTTTTGAAGAAGATTCACAATTCTAATATTTATCTAAAAAATCATCACATACATCCCCTCTCAAACTCATAACTCACCTTTTAAAATAGTTAGTTGAGAAAGAAATGTGCCACTCAAACAGCAGACTATCAGAGTCAGAATATCAGAGCTCCACACCTCTCTCCTCTCTCCAGAACCAGTAAATGGCAATGTTTCCCTCTCTTTTTTCACACATATACATGTTAATTTCAAATCTCAGTGCTTCCCACTTTTTTTCAAATGAAATCACACATTTCTATTGGTTGAAAACTTCAACCCCTTTCCAAATGTACCCTTCCCCCAACTTGTCTCCTGCCTGCTACCATAGCAACAGGTCATGGAACACTGCTGTGAGGAGAGAGGTCAGAAGTTCAGCAGACAATGTTTCATATCCAAAGAGCAAGAGTGCTTGACTTTTCAAACCTAACAGCAAATCCATAGTAATGTTCTTTGGTAACACATTTTTCTGAACCAATACAAAACATGCTTTTTAAAATGTAAACATACAGCCTAGTTTTTAGTGTAGAATGGTTTGAAACAGCCAATGAGTTCTTTTTATAAAAAAAACTATGTGTGCCTCCATTTTTCAACTGTCTTTCATTTCATATTGCCTTTCTACTGAAAGACACCTCCTGAGTGCATCCAGATCTCCTTGGAAGATGTTCACTGTGTGGATTGTAGGTCACAGCTATGTCTTCTGGAGTGAAAAATATGCAGAAAAAAGAGGTATGGTGAGAGACCTTGCTTTGCCAAATGTAGACATTAAATGGATTGGTCAGAGAGGGTTAAAGTGGCACCAATTAATGCCTTTGGTGAAAACCTTTCTACATCTCCCACAGCCTAACCTTATTATTGTGCACTGTGGTGGTAATGACCTAGGCACTTTAACTGGGGTAGGTCTGGAAATGCTTATTAAGGACACCTTTGTGCAATTGATGTCGCTTTTCCCACAAACTGCCTTTGTATATTCTAACATATGCCAAAGGCAAAAGTGGAACTGGTCCAACCAATTTTGTCCGCAGATTGACAAAGCAAGGAAGCACGTCAACAAATCTATTTCTGCTTTCCTCAGAGACTATGGTATGGGTTCTATATACCACAACAACTTGCGTTACAACATGCAAGACATTTATAGAGGAGATGGTGTACACTTCACTGATGAAGGCAACAGAGTCTTCCTCTTGAACTTTAGACTCTGCATCGGTACTTACTTATAGGTACCAAAAAACACACAATAAACACAAGGGCTCTTTTTAGAGCCACCTTATATCTTTTCACTTAATTGCGAATTTTTATTATTTTTTTGTTTTTAAAATTTTTTCGGGTGCGCGCTGGGTGCGCGCACTCGGCGATATTTTTTTTCAAAATATAAATCTTTTTTTTTGCCCTACAAGGTCCTACTGTGACCCCCTTACAATGCCTAGTGGGTCAATATCTCCCCACTCTGCCCCCTTTTCACATTCTCCCCCTTTGTTTATCACCCCCTCTTTATGCGAGAGACAAAATGGCGGCCGCCGCTTCCTGATTTCCACCGATTCGAATGTTTACTGACATCTAACAACCAATCAGAAGTGCGCTCGCGCACGGCAAGGTGCGCGCACAGGACTTGCTCAGTGCGCGCACGCTGCGCGCGTACAGATATATATATTGATTTAAATGCTAATTTCTCAGTAAATACTGAACAGATTTACACCAAACCTGCAAAAGGCACTTCATGGACCTTATGGCTACCTCTCTGCCAAATTTCACATAATTCTGTTCAGCCGTTCGGGCTGTAGCTGCGACTAAAGTCCCTATGGAAAAATGCATGGGGAAAACGCGTTTTGGGACCCCCCTTTTTTCTCGGCCCCCGCTTGACGAATCACCCCGAAACTTTCAGGGTAGGAGCTGAGCGGAGCGCCCCATTAGTTTTGAAAATTTCGCGAGGATTTGTCTACCGGCGCCAAAGTTATTCAAAATAGAATTTTGAGATTTCCTATGGAAACACGGTCCTAACTATAACTACCTACTGGCGACCGCCAGTAGGTAATATATATATATATATATTCAACAACCTCGATGACGCTGAACCTCCAACTTGGCAAACAGAGACACCATGAATCCCAGGAATAAGGCAAGATGTTGTTTATTTAACGGTGATGCACAAAATCTGACGCGTTTCGGGCGGTTGCCCTTGCTCACAGATGGTCAGTGCCTGTATTGCCATTTTTTTAAATATGCTCTGTGTACACCACGTGGGGTAATAAACATAGACAAGCTACTAAGTGCCTAAATGCAACAACATGGTTCAGTCTTTCTTCTAATCAAAAAACGAGTTACTTTTGAAATATCAAATGTGAGGATCTGAAACACATGACTGTTAGCTAAGCAAATATCAAAATAGAAAAATATACGGCATGAATGCGAAAACTTATTTTAAGATGCTGGCTTGGTGTAATAGACAGAAACAAAAGGCGATTCATGAACACAAGACACATGTGACAAATCAATGCTAAAATATGTGCAAACTCTGCTGATAAATATGTGCAAAATAAAGCAATTGCAATGTGTGCAAATTACGCCGTGCAAATTATGCTATTATAATGTAAATACATTTCATATAATCAATTTGCCAGATATATGTGCAAATAACGCAAGCAATGAATAAAATTCGTCACATAATCTAATGCTATCCTTTGTCAATCATTTGATGTAAAATATATGGCATGAATGCTCATAAGTCTTGTGTATGCCTTCGAAATATGAAGTCCTATTTATAAATGTTGATCCCAACATAAAAAATATTGAATTTTGAAATGGCTGGACCATGTCTTAATTAACCATGTCTGAATCGTTTTAAAATACATCAAACGTGAAAAACTAAATAAAACGAGTGAAAAAATTATTTTACCCAAGAAGTGTACCACTGATATCTGATGTATCAATACCAAATTCTAAGAATAGAATAAAAAACATTTTTTTAGCAAAAATTGGCAATGTCACAGGGAAGCAGCTTCATGTAAAAAATGCTACTAATGGTATTTTGTCTGTAATTTATTGCTCAGTATCATTTTATAAAAAATGATACAGATCCTCCGTAGTGTTCAACCCGTTGGGGAACTTGCTATCCAACTCTAAAATTAATTTTGATTCCAGCTTTCTCAACAATTTATCCCTGTCCCCACCTCTTTGTAATTTAGGAATTGCTCTGATCACGTAATAGCTAAGGCATTGTAAGTTGTTATTGTGGACTGTTTTAAAATGCCTAGCCACAGGGTATGAAGTATCATTGTTAACGATAGCTCGAAGATGTTGGAGAATTCTGACATGCACCTGAAGCTTAGTGCTGCCCACATATCTTAAGCCGCAGGTGCATGTCAGAACATAAACTGCGTATTCGGTCTTGCAGTTGTAAGTGCCCCTAATTTTAATCATATCTGGGCTGAAGGGGGTAGCATATTGCGTGGTATTTGTTCCGAACTTGCAAGCCCTGCAGCTGGAACATCTAACAAACCCCGGCCGGGGTTGCAACCACATTGAGTCTTTGCTCAATTCCGGAAAGCTTTTCGTAATTTGTGCCCTCATAGAAGGTCCCTTTCTGTAGGTGATAGTGGGAGCTGTGGGTAATCTGGGGGCTAAAACCCCATCAGTCAAAAGTATTGGCCAGCTATGTGTCAAGATGGATCTGATTTTTCTTTCTTGATGATTGAAAGTAGTCACAAACCTAGGAGTGCCTTCCATATCGTTAGCTACTGAATCTGGTGCTTGTGTGGATGGGGGATTAGTATCTAGCAATGCCTCTCTAGGTTTCGTTTTTATTTTAGCCATGGCTTGTTTTAAGATGGTGTCTTTGTAACCTCTGGCTTTAAATCTATTTAGTGCCTGTGTGGTGCAGTGTGACAAATCCTCCTCGGTGCTGCAGATACGTTTGAGTCTTAGAAGCTCTCCGTATGGAATATTGTTGATGACGTGTCTGGGGTGGGCACTGCTGGCATGTAGAGTGGTGTTACCAGCAGCGCTTTTCTGTGCAAAGTAGTGGCTATTTGCCCTTTGTGTATGTAAATTTTTACATCCAAAAAATCTACTTGTTGGTTGTTGATATTAGATGTAAATTTTAAATTTTGCTCATTAATGTTTATATTTTTAACAAATTCAATTGGACTTTGTTGGTCCCCTTTCCATATAATAAAAACGTCATCAATATAACGCAGCCATGTAAGAACATGATCACGGTAAGCAGAACTGTGTGTGTGCTTGAGGACCTGCTCCTCCCACCAGCCTACGTGCAAGCACGCGTAGCTGGGAGAAAAGCAGGCCCCCATCGCAACTCCTCTCTTTTGTAGGAACAGGTTTTTGCCAAATAAAAAATAATTATTGTCAAGACACCAGGTTACTAGTTCTATAAGCATTTTGTTATGCCCATAACATTGTATCGGTCTTTTGCTTAAGAAGTACTCCAATGCCTTCAATCCCGTATGGTGTTCAATACTGGTATAAAGGGATTCAATATCCAAAGTAATGAATATCAAATCCGGAGTCCAAACTAAATTTTTGATCTTTTTCAAAAAGTCCCCAGTGTCCTTGATATAGGTAGGCAAACCAGTGACTATGTCCTGCAAAAAGTAATCAATGTATTGGGTGATATGTTCTGCAATTCCTTGCATGGCCGATATAATGGGCCTTCCAGGGACCGGTGATGTATTTTTGTGCACTTTGGGGATTAAGTATAATCTCGGTAGTACAGGATTGTCAACATGTAGGAACTTGAATTCTTCAGCCGATATCATTCCTTCTCTCTTTCATTTTTTTGATGTTATCTTTGGCTGCATTATATTCCTTGTGTGTGGTCTTTGCATAACAAAGGGGATCACTGAGCTGTTTGTGTGCCTCTGCAATATATTCCTCTTGAGGCCAGATGACAATATTTCCCCCTTTGTCCGAAGTGGTGACAATAATATGATGGTCATTGCTCAGTCGTTTAATTAATGCTGCATATTCTTTTTCATGTTCACTTTTATATCGTCTCCTGTGTTTGATTTTATAGTGCAGTTTTTTTAGATCCTCCACAGTCACCTCATGGAAGGTATCTATGGCGTCCCTGGGCATATTAGGCATGAAAGTGGACTTTGGCTTGAAAGGAGTGAGATGTGCTACTGTTTGTAAAATTGTGGCGACATTTAGTTCTTGTTGCGTTGATGAGGCGTCCGCGGGTTCAACCGTATTGCTTTGAAGTTGGTGCATGGTAAGAAATAATCTAGCATCTGCTGCTGTTAATTCTGTACTGGGCTGACTGCTGGTAACTTGTTCTCGTTCTTTGAGACCTTCCTTTATGCTGAAGAATTTTTGTAGTTTCAAATTCAGAATGTAACAAAAGACATCTACACGTGTACTGGTGTAGTTAAAGTCACTGACAGGACAAAAAGACAAGCCGAGACTGAGGAGCTGCTTTTCCGCCTCGGAAAGGGTAATAGACGAAAGATTTACTATAGTATTATCTTTTATTGATTTTTGCGCCAATACTGCCTTTTTGGTTTTCTGTACGGATTTGCGCTTTTTGCGGCGTTCTCTCCGTCTTTTGTTGATTCTTGCTCTTTTTTCTTTTGATTGCGTGGTCTCAAGGTTTGCAAACGGTCGTATACTAAAAAATCAATTTCTTCACCAAGGTCCAGTATTTTCGACCTGTCATCTGTTGTTAGGCTGCTGGTACTGCCTTCATCTGAGGATATCATGCTTGTTAGGGAATCAATATCACTTTCTACAGTGGCAGATTGAATGTTGGCACTTGCCAATGCTTCCTTGTGAGCAGACATAATGGTTGTTGATTGATTTAATTTAGATCTTTTGATGTTGTCAAATTTACGCGCAAAAGTGTAAATACGCCCCTGCTCATAGTCCTCCTTGTCTCGAGCGAATTTGTACACTTTGCGCACTTTAATCTTATCCTCTTGTTTCAACAACCGTTCCTGTATTTCTTTTTTGGATTTGGTGATAGAATGATTAGGTTCAAATTTACAGAGCAATTCATTTATTTCATAAATCTGCTTAGCCAGAGCCAATCTGTCGACTTCCGCATATTTTACTAGAATTTTTACCAAATTGGTTGATGCTGCCAGATTACTTTGTCCCCATTCCTTCAACATATCCGGGTTAGAGTTTTCATAACTAGGGGCTAGCAGAATCCGTAGCCCCCTTGGTACTCGCCCATCCTCGATATACTTGGACAATGATTTGTGCTCCCACCATTTGGTGACGTCGGAGCGCATGCATTTCTCCAGGCGTTTGAGTAGATTTTTAATTTGACTTTCATGAGTGATGTAATATGTGACGTCATCAGCAGTGCATTGCGGGCGCGCGAGTTATAGTTAGCTGAACTAACTATAACGGGGGAATTTCTATGGTTTTGTACGAGTGAAAAGTCCAGCTAACTATATCGCCCCTGAAACCTATGGTTTTTTCAGTGAATTTCTAAGGTTTTTTAAATGCTAATTCCTAGCTATAACGTGCCTGAAACCTATGGTTTTTTCAGTGAATTTCAAAGGTTTTTTAAATGCTAATTTCTAACTATGTCTAAAGAGATAGGACATGTGAAGAAAGAAGGAAAAACGCACAGAAAGAAAAAAAAATGCAGAAAGAAGCAACAGAAGTCCTCAAAGACGAAGAAAAGTGCAGGAAGAAATATAACGTGCAGAAAGAACAAACAGAAGAGCAGAAAGAAGCCTTGTTGCAAAATCATCCTGTACCCTCAACTTTTTCAGACGGATACTGGTAGTAACTGAGTCTGCCTAAGCAGTCCTAGAGCCAGTGCTATGTTAAAAGACACTCAGAATACAGTGAAAACACCTACATACACTAGGGCACACTATGCGTTGGGGTCCCCCTGTGATTAGCATGACCTCCTCTGTAAGCCCCTACTATTTAATAGGGCAGGGAATTAAAACTACCTCTTAAAACGCACCACAGGGCGTGTTTGAACACGTCACCTCATGCCCCGTCCCCTTCCTTCCCCACTGTGTAAACACACCCTGTAGCCATTTTAAGTTGGGAGAGTAAGTCCCCTTGAATCCTGAGGGTCCCTAGGGTCCAACTAGACCACTAGGTACCTCCAGTAAGCGCCACAGAGCTGCGTTGCAGAGAGGTGTAAAAAGTGGCACGGCCTGCACCACCTCTCTGCAACGCAGAGCAGTGGTGCTTACTGGAAGCACCTGGTGGGCTAGTTGGACCCCAGGGTCCCTCAGGATTGAAAGGGAATTATTTACCCAACTTAAAAACGCGCCACAGAGCGTGTTTGCACACGACACCTCAGGCCCCGTCCCCTCCCTTCACCACTGTGTAAACGCGCCCTGTGGCCGTTCTGAGTTGAGAGATTAAGTCCCCTTGAATCCTAAGGGTCCCTAGGGTCAAACTAGCCCACTAGGTACCTCCAGTAAGCACCACAGAGCTGCGTTGCATGGAGGTGTAAAAAGTGGCGTGGCCTCAAAACACCTGTCTGCAACACAGCTCCCTGGCGCATACTGGAAATACCTGTTGGGCTAGTTGGCCCTCAGGGACCCTCAGTATTGAAGGGGAATTAATTCCTCAACTTACAACTGGCCAGGGGGCACGTTTGCAGAGTGCTGCAAGGAGGGGGCATGGTTTTTTGTTGAAAAAAATTAATTTTGCCCTCCCAAGGCCTTAATCGGCCCCGGGGACCCCAACCCCCGGGTCATGGCCTTTTTTTTTTTTTTTTTTTTTTTATTCTTTAGGAGGGGGGCTGTGTTGCTGGACAAACCGTATGTACCTATCACCATGACGATTTGCGTGATATTCATTAAAAGGCGACTATGCATACAATGAATCCACGTAGAATGTATTCCCACCGCTAGTGAAGCTCTGACATGTCTGACACCCTACCGTGTCTAATCCCGGCGCCCCCGCTGGTGGGTACTCTCCAAGTAGACACCCTTGTTGTTTATTTATACAAACATGGGTAGCTATCGACGGGCACATTTAATACACATGCACACCAAGCCATTCAAAGGGGATTCGACAAAAATTCGACCAAACTATGCAAGAAACCCCCTCACGGTTAATAAAACACACATCCACCGCCGGATGTGTAATACTTTTTATTTTACTCTTTGGAAAGGAGACAAACCTCACTTGAGAGTCACAGCGTGCTCCTGGCTGAGCCCAATGCTGTGTTACACCCACCATTGCCTGCCGAGTGTTACACACCTCTGTGTTGTATTCCACCATCTAGTTCTTATGCTATGACACTCTCTAGCCCATGTGCACTGTAACACCACCCCGTGAATATGTCATGCCACACTTGCCTTCGCACGGGTTATATTGCCCCATCTAACGTGCCTTCCTCGATGCCTATGTTATAAAGCACAGCGCTATGCCATACTTATTACAATCTGGGATCCATATCTTTGTCACAGTGCATATGCAATGTTACACTACCCAGCACATATTTTATATTACAACTTTAGAGACTACTTAGGTTACACAACACTGCCCTGTGCATATTACACTCCAAGGCGCATATCACATAGCAAGCGCTAGTACCTGTGCTATCTCCCGCTCTCCAATGAATCTGTCATTGCGCACAATGTATTGCATATTATATTTCACGCCCCGGTTCATCTTATATCACACTTTTTGGTGTATAGTTTATACCATATACTATATCTAGTTTCCATTTTCAATCGTGCTCTCAGGACTATGTTCTATATAACACTGCGTCCACCTACCCTTTTCACGGGCATTACATTTTGCGATGGGGGGTGGATGGTCAGGGGATGTTTCTGCCAAGTGAGCCCGGAGTCACAGTCCCAAACGTCCTCTTCTTCCTGAATAAAAGTGAGATTATGCTGCATACTTGTTCATATTTTAAGTAGTTCGTACAGACACACATTTTAAAAACAATAAAGTTCCTAATACCCACCTTCTATGAACAGTTAGCTTGCTGCCCCATCCACCTCCTCCTTATCCTCTGTTGTCTGAATCCATGGACTAGCCTCCTCCCTCCTGCCATGCATGGTCTGATGTGCTGCCACTGCCCTCCATCTAGCATGATGTACCAGTCCACTCCTCCTGCCCTTCATTGCCCAATTCAATGGGCAATCATTGACCTCCTGCTTAGCCTCTGTGCTTAGCTTGCTGCCCCTATTCTCCTTCCCCCTGCCCTCCGATGTCTTTGTGCATGCCCCTGCTCCATCCTTTTTAACCACCATGTTCCATGGACCTGCCACTCCTATCTACTCTGAGTGTTCTGTTGAGCTGCCACTCCCCTCCCACCTGCCTAGCATTGTCAGATGACTGTAACCTGTCCCTGCCACCTCCACCCTACCTGTCCACATGCCATGCCCCTATCCCCTTCCTCCTGTCCTTCACGGTCCATTTTACTGCCACACCCTTCTGCCCTCCCTGGTCTGTTGTGCTACAACTGCTCCTCCTGCCTGCCCCGCGCAGTCTGTTGTGAGGCCCCTTCCCCTGAACTCTCTTGTCTGGGCCCAGGTCCTGACCCTCCCTTCTATCCTCCATGGTCCTTTGTGCATGCCCCTGCACCCTCCTTCTTGCCCATCATAGCCATTATGCTGCCACTAACCCTCCCGCTTGCCATGCATGGTCGTCTGTGCTGCCATGGCCCCTCCCACCTTCCCTGTGTGGTCAGCTAGCTGCTCCTGACCCCCTCCCACCTTCCCTCCATGGTCTGTGTGTATGCCACCACAGTCTCACTGCTCTCCATGGTGTGTCTTGTTTCTAGCGCCCATCCTGCCTGACCTCCATGGTCATATTGCTGCTCCTGCCCTGCCCCCTTGCCCCCAGCCCTCTGTTTCCATGTGTAGACCCCTATTCCCTCCTTCCTGGCTTGTCGGTTCCATTGTAATGCCCCTGATCCGTCCCTCCTGCCCTTTATGGTCTGTTATGCTGCAGCTTTCTCTCCTGTCTGTCCATTATGGTCAGCTAGCTACCATTGCCTCTTTCCCCTCTGTTGTCTGTTGTCCATGTGCATGGTCCTGTCCCCTCCCTATTGCTTTCTATGGATTGTTGTGCTGCACTCCCGTCCTGCATGCCCTGTGTGGTGTATTGTGCTGCTGCAAACCCTGATGCCTGCCCTGTAGGGTCAGTTTGGTGCACCTCTCAATGTCCCTCCTGTCCTCTGTTATCCGAGTCCATGTCCCTACCCCAATTCCTCCTGCCTACCATGATCCAATGTACCATACTTGCGAACATTTTGAACTTGGTAAGAGGGAGATTTTGAAATAAAACTGGGGTATTGATTTTCCCCTTTGAGTTACATTGAAAAAGAGAAGATTGTAGACAGGAACCAGATCAAGTAAAGCCCATGTGAGCTTAAAAACATTGGATGTTTCCTGGCTGAAACGGGTCTGTTGGCATGTATGGTTGTATGACCACTGCCTCTTCCTTCTGCCCACAATGGTCTATTACATCACCACAGCCTCTCTTGCCAGTCCTGTATTGTTGGTTTGTAGCCCCTGCCCCCCTTTCCACTGCCCTCCATAGTCTGTTGTGCTGCCACTGCCCTTCCTGCCTGCCTAGTGTGGTCAAATTGTTGCCTCTGCACTCTCCTACCTGCCTTCAATTTTCAGAGTCCGTGCCCCTGGCCTCTGCCTCTCAACAGTATCCCAATGAACAACTAGATTGCTAACATTCTATATTTATTACAAAAGTGTGGAACGCCTGACGTCATCTTGATGTAATCAAAACTGTAATGCCTAGAGCATTTCCTTTAGAAATTACATATATGAGATGGTCTTATTTGCATCAAAATTATGGTTAGTGCTCTAAAAAACTAAAATGAGGACATATTTTCTGAGTTTTCAAATAGCGACAAAGAACTTTTAAATTATTTGTAATCTTAGTTTTTTTATCCAGTTGACCACTTGATTAAATGTTGCATCCAAGGGGAGAGGGTGTGGTGTTACTTCCAGAGCTGCAGAATTTGCAACTGGGGAACCAGGTTGGAGTTTCTGCTTCAGCACAACATTCTGTGATTCTGGTCAAATCACTTAATCTCCCCATGTCTACAACCAAAATGAATTTGATCTTGTGTGATGTAACCAATGCTCATGTAAAACACTCCAATACCTGACAAGTCTGCACTATATAAAACTGCAAATACACAAAAAATAAGTGTTTTGCACACTTCTGTAATTGGGCTACATTTGGGCTACATTTGGGTGATATTTGGGCTACATTTGGGCTCTTTTGTCTCTGGTGGCCATTTTAGGAGATTTATTTGTCATGAAGTTTCCTAATTTCCTCATTTACTGCAGTCTCCTCAGTAGGAAATGCTTTCAGTTTTTTACTTTGATTCCATCAAGAAGGTATTCAGATATGTCACACATTTGCCATAAATTCTGAATGTTAGCACTCTAGTTGCTCATTAGATTACTGTAGTAAAGCTACTGCTCACCACGGAAGTCTGCTGCTAGTATTAGAAGTGCATGTTTCAGTCTGCATATCAGAATTTTTTAATGAAATAGAAGAGGATTTGAGAAGTCACTCAAAATATGCCCTAATTTTTCTTTCTTCAGCACTAATCATAATTTCATTGGCAAAATGAACCCCCTCATTGTGTTCCTTTTTAAATTAAATGTTTTAAGTGTTACCAATTTATTCCAATCAAGATGGCTTCAGGTATGCCATACTTTTGTCATAAGTAAGACAGTAAGCGCTCTAGTTGATCTTAAGAACACTCTGGGACGTTCTGTCATTGGGCTACATTTGGGCTACATCTGGGTGATAT
This sequence comes from Triturus cristatus, assembly GCF_964204655.1. Lineage (NCBI taxonomy): Eukaryota > Metazoa > Chordata > Amphibia > Caudata > Salamandridae > Triturus > Triturus cristatus. The sequence goes on from NC_140588.1 coordinate 319,701,084, forward strand.
TTGGGCTACATTTGGGCTCTTTTGTCTCTGGTGGCCATCTTGGGAGATTTATTTGTTATGAAGTTTCCTAATTTCCTCATTTACTGCAGTCTCCTCAGTAGGAAATACTTTCAGTTTTTTACTTTGATTCCATCAAGAAGGCATTGAGATGTGTCACACATTTTCCATAAATTCTGAATGTTAGCACTCTAGTTGCTCATTAGATCACTGTAGTAAAGCTACTGCTCACCAGGCAAATCTGCTGCTGGTATTGAAAGTGCATGTTTCAGTCTGCATGTCAGAATTTTTTTATGAAATAAAAGAGGATTTCAGAAGTCAAAATGTGTTTTTCTTTCTGCAGCACTAATCATAATTTATATGGCAAAATGAACCCTCTCATTTTGTTCCTTTGTAAAATTAAATGTTTTAAGTGTTACCACTTTATTCCAATCAAGATGACTTCAGGTGTGCCATACTTTTGTCATAAGTAAGACTGTTAGCGCTCTAGTTGTTCTTTAGAACACTCTGGGAAGCTGCAGTAGAACACAAAGGAATCAACTGACAGTCTCTGCCCTTGTTGGATGTACATGTTTTACTGAGAATGTCAGACTTCATTCTCACATGACTGAGAAAGATAATGTGAATTTACAGAAAATATGCTCTCAGTTTAGCTTATAGATCACCTTCCAAACCTCTGTGGGAAAACCATGAGAAAATAGTTTTCTCTAAAACATGGTTCATGATATCACAGCAGAAGGCTTTTTCACATGGTAAAATCACCTTAGAACACACCACAATTCCTTAAATGAGTATGGTACCATCAACAAATGATTTATAATGTAACTAAAGTCTTAAAACCTTCTATTAACTGCAATGCTTTTTAATGAGGTGCTATCATGTATATTGGTCCCAAGATGGCTGCCAACACTTCTTGGATGAAGTGCTGACAGCCAATCAGATCTCAGGATGAGATGTGTGGTTAGGCTCCGCCCAGATATATATATGATTTTACTTTTGATTTTCTCAGGAACTACTGAACAGATTGACTCCATATATGCAAAAGGCACATCCCTGAGCTGAGGACTGCCTCTTTGCCAAATTTCAAGTAATTCTGTTCAGCCGTTCGGGCTGTACCTTGGACTAAAGGTCCCTATGGAAAATTGCATGGGGGAAAACACGTTTTGGGACCCCCCTTTTTTCTCAGCCCCCGCTTGACGAATCCCCCCGAGACTTTCAGGGTAGGAGCGGAGCGGAGCGCCCCACCTATTTTGAAAATTTCGCGAGGATTCGTCAACCGGCGCAAAAGTTATTCCAAATGGAATGTTGCGGATTTCCTATGGAAACACGGTCCTAACTATAACTATCTACTGGCGACCGCCAGTAGATAATATATATATATATATATACGCATACATATATACGCATACATCACGAGTGCACAACGAGAAAGGCTGTTCTCCACCATTGCCGAAGCCAGTGAGAAAGGGAATGACTCCTGAAACGCGTATGGCGCAACAAAATGGCAAAACGGCAAAGAATACGCTGGGATTACAACTGTGTTTTAGCTGCTGCCTGCCAAAGAATAAAGGGTTTTACTTACATGTCGTGTGTGGGGTCTTCAAGCTTTGAGCACCTTCGATTGGATATATAGTGGCCTGCTCCGGCCACGAGGACTCCCCACTGCAGACTGATGCAGGTCTGTGCACTCACACTGTCAGATGCACAATAAGAACGACGTGACCTCTTTGTCAGACGTAAGTGAAGCAGCGGATTACTTTTCTTTGTAACAGCGACCCGATGGTTTGTCACTACTGGAGGGAGAAGGAGAGCCTGTTTCCACTACGGATTATATTGAATTGAACTACGGTTACCAGTATGCACTATGGCACACGCCCAGGGGGGCGGGACTATGTTAACAAAATCACGAGTGCACAACGAGAAAGGCTGTTCTCCACCATTGCCGAAGCCAGTGAGAAAGGGAATGACTCCTGAAACGCGTATGGCGCAACAAAACGGCAAAGAATACGCTGGGATTACAACTGTGTTTTAGCTGCTGCCTGCCAAAGAATAAAGGGTTTTACTTACACGTCGTGTGTGGGGTCTTCAAGCTTTGAGCACCTTCGATTGGATATATACGCATACATATCTACATATAGGTATTCAGCCATTATAGTTAATGAGTTAACTATAACTTGTGCCCCCACATTGCACTGCTGATGACCTTACATATTATATCACTCATGACATGGTCAGTGACATCACTGATGACATCTCAAATAACATCACTGGTGACATCATCCAGTGACTGTGAGCGTTTCTAAAAGGTTTATGAGAATATATACCAAGGTGCATTGGCGAATCAGTGGGTGTATGAGTGCCTCTATGCATGATTCAGTAGGTACATAACTGACTGTATCAGTAAGTGATTTTTGTGTCTCCGTGAATATTTGGCTGAGTGACTGGCTGTGGGAATGTCTGTATCAGTGTGTCAGTTGCTATCTAAGTGGCTGCATGGGTGTGTGAGTGGGTCTGTGATTGGATGTTTGGGTGAGTGCTTGGTTGTATTGAGACCTGCATGGGTATCTGAGTGTCTGTGTGGCTGTCTGTTTGAATGAGCAAGTGGGTGAGTCAGTGGCTGTATGGGTTAGTGAGTGAGTGGTTGAGTGGCTATATGGGTGACTGACTGTGTGTATGGCTGTTTCAGTGAGTGAGTGGACATGTCAGTGGCATATAGGTGAGTGAATGCATATATGAAAGGCAGTATTAGTAAGTGTTGGAGTATATGAGTGACTGAATGGGGGAGTGAGTGATTGTGAGAGTGGCTGTAGAGGTGAGCATGTGGTTGTTTCAGTGACTGTATAGGTGGGTGAGTATGTGTTAGTGTCTGTATGAGTGAGTGGCTGTGTGTATAACTATGGGTGGTTGTGTGATTGATTCCTATGGGTATGTGAGTAGGTGTGTGAGTAGCTCTATGGGTGACTGACAGTGTGAGAGTGGCTACATGGGTATATATGTCAGTGGCTGTATGAGTGAGTGGATATATGAGGGGGTGATGTGAGATGTGTGTGTAGATCTATGAAGCAGTGAGTGTGTGTGTAAGTACTGGTATGGGAATGTGAATGGGTTTGATAATGGTAGTGTAGAAGTTAGAGTGGGTGAATGAAATGTTACATGGGGTATGAGTGGGTACGTAAGAGATTCAGTGGATGATGTCATCAGTGTTATCATTTGAGATGTCATCAGTGATGTCAACAGTGATGTCACTGACCATGCCATGAATGATGTAATATGTTATGTCATAAGTAGTGTATTACTGAGGCATGAGTTATAGTCAGCTCACTAACTATAATGGATGAATTTCACTTGTTTTGTACGAGTGAAATCTTGAGCCTAACTATAATGTCTATGTAACCTTTATTATTCAGCGAATTTCTAAAGCATTTTAAATGCTAATTCCTAAGTATACCGTCATTGTAACTTTCCGTTTTTTCAGTGAATTTCAAAGGTTTTTTTAAATGCTAATTCCTAACTATATTGTCTTTATAATCTTTGTTTTTTCTGTGAATTTTTAAGGTTTTTTAAGCAGTAGTGGTGTTGGCAGAGTGATGGTGAAAGGGAGCTGGGCCCCCGACGAGCTCTCAGATATCCTGCTGTGTATGACTTACAGGAGGTACCAGGAGGGTTTCTTGGCCCCCAAGGTGCCTCTGTAGTAAAGTAGACATAATCTCCCAACAAGTAGTACACCTGGAGGCGTGTTTGCAGAGTGGTGGAGAAAGGGGGCATGACCTCCAAAGAACTCTTAGCAATTCCACTGTATGGGACTTACTGGAGGGAACAGGAGGTAATAGGTGGTTCCTGGGGCTGGGGGCCCAAACGAACCCCTATAGTAAAATAAACCCAAGGGAGGAGGCAATCCCCTGTGTATATAAATAGGCTACAATGGGGGCCCATGTGCCCCACTCCTTTAACTAATTATATTTTGACCGTGCCCCCGGGATTGGGCCCACTTGGAGGCCTCCTCATTAAGAGGAGTGGAAGACTGTGCTTTGTTTTTTACATTTTTAGCAGCCCTGTTTTGGCCCTGGGGACCCCATCCCCAGGGCCCAGCCTTTATGTTTTTTTAATACTTGAAAGGGAGGGGGACTGGGGTGGCATTCTCTCCTGGGCCATTTTCAGCCTCTGGAATCCCATCCCCTGGGCATTGCTATTTTTTAAATTAATGTCTTTAAAGGAAAGGGAGGGGGGCCATGCAGCTCCCTCCCGAGGCTGATTTCGGCCCAAGCAACCGCATATTCCAGGGCTAGGCCATCATATTGTTTTAATGGAGAGGGGGCCTACGCGGCGCACACTCCCCAGACCAATATTTCCCTATTTGATAGTATATATTTTTGTAATTGTGTGAACCCTTATTTAGTCTTTGTTTGCATGTTTCTGAAATTAATTCAGCATACGGCATTCAAAACATATTTGGTGACACTTGCATGGACTATTCGTTAGGTTTACAAAGTTTTGGAGTATGTACAACTGGGTATATCACCCTGTAAGTGATTTGGGAAGAGATTTATACCTGAAAATATATATGCAATAATTTAACTGTAGGTATTACGGCATATGGGCTATTTCTAGTGTACCTTAAGAGTGAATTATGTGTAGTGTAATACAGTTTTAATACTTCAAAAAGATATTGTTAATTATAAATCTATGTAGTAATAATTGTGCATATCCAGGGTCTTCAAAAGTGGGTCTCAGACCAGTTGAAATAGGCAGTGGTGTATAATAATATTACATTTCAATTTGTAGATTTTGCACAATTAATATCCATCTATCATTAGATTTATGATTTACTTCTAGGTTATAGGTTAACTAATATACTACACATACTATTGTAGTAAGAAAGAAAATATAGTTTTAGAAACTCGCGACACCATCGCACACCATTTCAGCACGTATTTCTGAAATCACGTTAGGGACGTGACTCTGGCGTTATTTTAAAACAAAATACATATGTAGACACTGATATGGTTTACTTTAAGGAAAGACATATACTCAAATAAAAAGTAAACCGTATAATTTCTGAGAAAATTCAAGATATATGAGGTTTACCAAAAGAGTCGCGTTCCTGGCAACATAATATATTGAGTACGGTACACGGGTCCAGCAAAGTTTTGGTAGTAGGAATACATATATAAGGACACTTCTTTATAACACCATAATTGTACACTGACGCAGAATGTATTTCCGGGGTCGTGCTAGGGTTGTGACTCAAGATTTATTTAAAGGAAAAGAGGTTCACTAATAATATAACAAAACAAGATAATCTAGAGAGAAATTGTGTAATAAAAGCTGTTTGCGACGGAGCCTCACTGGGGCCGCGTATCCCATGTGACAGAGAAACAAATGTATTTGATTAGTGTAACACTTTTCTATCATAAATAAAGTAAAGTCCCACATTTCTAGCCCTTGTAGGGAGTGGCTCACAATTTTCCTACTTTCCTTTGGATAGGTAGCAGCCAGGTTAATTTGTTAGTTTTTTTGAGATTTTGAAAATCTTGAAGATGTCATCTACACCACAGTAGTGGGACTAGGAAGAGTCCAGTTTGGTGGAGGAAGAGCCTGCATAGAAAAAGAAGGAAAACATTGTGTGACAATTCTTTTGTGTGTAGAGGGAGAAAAAAAGGTGAACGCCCCCAAAATAAAATTCACTTTGTGCAAAAAGGTACTTTCCAGAGGGAGCGAGGGGAAGTATTCATGTGGAACCTCCAGCATGCACAAACATTTTTGTACTATGCACAGTATCCACTTGGCATGTGCTGAGCTGGAGAAGCTAAAAGAACAAGAGCAACCCTCTGCTGGGAATGATGGTGCTGGAAGTTCATTTCCTGGCAGTCGCATAACTGCAGTACCTGTTACCATCCCTGAGTTTGGGAAAATCTGCATTTATTGCCCAAAGTGTAGCACTTCCTTAAGTGTTAGAGAGCAAGCTGTTGCTACACTCATTCAAATAATAAATGCACACACTTGCTCATATTTATTTCTGTGGTGAAGCACAGTTTGTTTGTGTCCTTCTTGAAATGGGCATTATGTTTTTTATGAAAAAAAAAACACACGTAAATACCATCAAACTAGTTAGAAATGTTAAAAAACGGTTCTGGTTAGAATCACCCATTTCAGTTTAAGAAAGAAAATATATATGTTAAATGTATGTTTGTAACAATATGAATCTATGTTGCTATGTTTCTTAGTATGTTATTAAGCATTTATAAGAGTTTATATTTGTGAAAATGTAAGTGGTTGGATCCTGAGTGAACGGGTGTGCTATTATATAAATGTGTGAGTGACTGTCCGTGATAGTGACTGTATAAGTGTATAAATCAGTGTGTCCGTTTTGTATATGTTTTGGAAAGGCTATGTAAGTGTCTGCATGGGTCAGTGAGTGGATGTATTATGGGTCTAAACCTGAGTGAGCAGATGTCTGAGTACTTGTATATATGAATGAGTATTTGTGTGAGTTACTGTATGAGTAAGTGAGTGGGTAAGTCAGTGTTTATGTACCAGAGTGACTGGGTTTATAAGTTGTGTATAGATGAGTGAGTAATGATATGTTAGACTGTATACATGAGTGAGTGTGTAAGGTTTTATATGGATGAGTGAGTGAGTGAGTGTATTAGAGCATCTATTAGTAGGTGAGTGACTGTGTGAGTTTCTGTGTGGGTGAGATACTGGGGGGCCGATTCACAGAACAAACTTAAGACAAAATCCTAAACTTAGTACCATTTTGGTATTCACAGAATGCACTTACTACTTCTGGTATTCACAGAATGAACTTACTACTTTTGCGATTCACAGAATAAACTTACTACTTTTGCGATTCACAGAATGGAGTTACGACTACTAAACTTATGTCCGCACCCGGAGGCGGAGCTTCTGGCCCGGAGGCGGGGCTTCCGGGCCGGAGGCGGAGTTTCCGGGCCGGAGGCGGAGCTTCCGGACCACAGGTGGAGATTTTGGCCATGGCTAAATCTCCGCCACTGGCCGGAATCCCCACCTTCGGGCCGGAAGCTCCGCCTCCGTCCCGGAAGCCCCGCCTCCGGGCCGGAAGCTCCGCCTCCGGGCCGGAATTTCCGGCCCGAGTGCGGACGTAAGTTTAGTAGTCGTAAATGCATTCTGTGAATAGCAACAGTAGTAAGTTTATTCTGTGAATCGAAAAAGTAGTAAGTTCATTCTGTGAATACCAGAAGTAGTAAGTGCATTCTGTGAATACCAAAATGGTACTAAGTTTAGGATTTTGTCTTAAGATGGTTCTGTGAATCGGGCCCTGGGTGTGTTAGTGTGTGTATGGGTGAGTGAATGGATATGTGATTGCCTATATGAATAAGTGAATGAGTGTGAGAGAGATTGTATGGGAGAGTATGTGCTTCTCTGATTGACTATAGTTGAGTAAGTACATGTGTTAGTATATTTATGAGTAAGTGAATGGGGTTGTGAGTAACTATATGGGTGAGGGAGTGGCTGTGTGACTGATTATATGGGTGACTAAATATCAGATAAGTGAGTTGATGTGTGAGGGCCCGATTCACAGAACTAACTTAAGACAAAAGCCTAAACTTACTACCATTTTGGTATTCACAGAAGGCACTTACTCATTTGGTATTCACAGAAGGCACTTACTCATTTCGGTATTCACAGAAGTTAGGAGTCTTAACTTTAGGACTCCTAAATGCCTTCTGTGAATACCGAAAGTCTTAAAATTAGGATTTTTCTCAGTTTAGTAGTTTTATAGTTAGCACTCCTAACTTTAGGACTCCTAAATGCCTACTGTGAATACCGAAAGTCTTAAAATTAGGATTTTTCTCAATTTAGTAGTAGTAAAGTTAGGACTCCTAACTTTAGGACTCCTAAATACCTTCTGTGAATACCGAAAGCCTTAAAATTTGGATTTTTCTCAGTTTAGTAGTAGTATAGTTAGGACTCCTAACTTTAGGACTCCTAAATGCCTTCTGTGAATACCGAAAGTCTTAAAATTATGATTTTTCTCAATTTAGTAGTAGTAAAGTTAGGACTCCTAACTTTAGGACTCCTAAATGCCTTCTGTGAATACCGAAAGCCTTAAAATTAATATTTTTCTCAGTTTAGTAGTAGTATAGTTAGGACTCCTAACTTTAGGACTCCTAAACTGAGAAAAATCCTAATTTGAAGACTTTCGGTATTCACAGAAGGCATTTAGGAGTCCTAAAGTTAGGACTCCTAACTTCTGTGAATACCGAAGTGAGTGAGTGTCTTCTGTGAATACCAAAATGAGTAAGTGCCTTCTGTGAATACGAAAATGGTAGTAAGTTTAGGATTTTGTCTTAAGTTAGTTCTGTGAATCGGGCCCTGAGTGTCTATGAGATATAAGTGTCTGTATCTCTGCGTGGGTGCATGAGTGAGAGAGTGGATATGTGAGTGACTGTGTATAAGTGAGAGATTCCATTAGTAGTTGTATGTGTGAATGAGTATTTCTGTGAGTACATGTATTGGTGAATAAATGAATATGTAACTGTGAGCATGGATGAGTGACTAAATGCATGAGTGCCTGTAAGTGTGAGTGAATCTTTGTGTGACTGTATGACAGTCTTATTTATTGTATTATCTTCTATAACTGAATAATCCAGTCTCTAAGTTATTAAATGACTGAGCGTTTGTATGCAGCAGTTCTGTATATGGGTGACTAGTTAATGTTAGTGCCTCAGTAGATATCTAAATGAGTGTATTAGTCCCTATTTGGATGTTTCTTTCCATATTTAAGGAACTATGTTGCTATACGACTCTCACTCTTAGTGACTCTATGGCAGTCTAAAAGCCTTATTATGAGTTTGTCAGTCCAACCGCCACAGGGCCGCTTCTGCGACTATTTGGAAACCACTGTGCCTTTGGCCTTCCTACAGCCATATCATGTGTTTAGCGAGGGGCCAGCGCCAGTCTTGCATGGTGGGCTATGTTTTTCTATGTATATTGATGCCTGTGTGTACATTCTGAGTGCATATTTGTTGAATGCACAGATATGCATGATATATGTAGCAAAATGTACAGAGTTCCTCTAACAAAGACAAGAAGGGGGAGAAGAAAGATGTATTGTAATATGTCAAGGGAAAAAGTGGGCCTGGCTGTCAGTGAAGCAGGTCGAGCCAGAAAGGGGGGGAAACCCTTGTTGGAACTAGGGCTCTCACACACCCAGCAAGCTAGGTGTCATGCTTCATCATTTGAGCCTGCCCCTCATCAGGTCGGCGCTGCAATACCTGACGGGCACCCAATAATGGGGCTCTTTGGCGGGGATCTTTTGTTCCTGCCGATGGGTGCAGAGGGGGTAAGGGGCCCTAGTGTGTGTAGATGTGAGTGGTAAGTGGTAAGTGTGTGAAATATAAAAAAGGTGCTGTTTGTCCACAGGTAAAAAATGTATTATAGTGGTAAACAACCTAAGTAAAAACAAAAGGAGTTGAGGTGGGTATTGAAACTAGTGGTTACGTAACTAGTTGTGCAAGCCCTACTCTCAAAAGAGATCTACATGTTTCGTGCCATGGTTGCCATAACGGTCAGGGCACTTCCTCAGGATCAGTGTTAAGAACTATCTACAACAGTTGGTACGTGAACAATCTACATACCTAACAGGTTCAGTAAGGTAACCTAGAACAAAAAAGACGAAAAAATGACAATAAACAATACATAGAGGTGCACTCATATGATGAAACAAAATCTTGTCTTCAAAAAGCAGTGATGAAGAAAGAGATGTCATAAAAGATAATGAGGCAAACAAGAGGGGGAAAATGTTAAAAACAGGAAAAAGGCGGTGCGCAGATGTACCAACCAACTAAGTGAGATTATAAAGGTATCTCACAGGAAAGATACAGTGGATGCGCTTGTAGGAACACTCACCTATACCGCTATCAAGGCAATCTTGCAGTAGTGACCGGCGGGCTTGTTAGGACTCCAATGTGGGTCCTGAGGGCAAATGCCGGTGAGGTGAGAACATGAGTTAGGGAAATAAAAGATAACGGATGCGGCAATTAAAAATTAAAAATAGAGCGTGTAGCTAATCGGAAAACCCCTAGGGGGAGAGAGACAAACGAGAGACGGGGCAAGACACCAACCAGTTACACACTCCCATGGGCTTGATGGTACTCTTAGCACAACTCTATATAAAAAACCCACCGATCGCAACAGTCTATTGCGTTATGACAGCCACAACCCCAAAATGTTGAGGGACAATCTACTGTTTGGCCAGTTTTTACGCATTAGACGCAACTGCACAAGGGTGTCTGATTACAATACAGAGGCTAGAGTTCTATCATCTAATTTGAAGGCCAGGGGGTATCCCGAAAGACAAGTTCATAACTCCATGAAAAGAGCTAGGAATGACCCACGGGAATCACTTCTTGAAACACGAACTAAACCCAGCACTGACATACTCACCTGTGTCACCTCTTTTACACCGGATTCTACAAGAATTAAGAAGATCATCTTGAGAAACTGGAACATTCTAGACACAGGCAGTCTGAATATACCGAAACCTAGGTTTGCTTACAAAAGAACACAAAATCTCAAGGACCTACTGGTCCACACAAGACCAAGGCCAAATATAACCAACAAACAACGCACTATGTGGGACCTTCCCACAGTAACCGGTCACTTCCCCTGTGGCTCATGTGTGGCTTGTAATTCGACCACTACTACCAAGGGCATCACTTTCAAGAATGATTTTCACTGGGTTCTGACCAAACACACAAACTGCAACACAAAAAACTGTATCTACATGATTACATGTCCATGTGAACTACATTATGTAGGTATGACCACGCGCACGATTAAGACCAGGATAACGGAACACAGAAGTAACATACGCTGTCAGAGAGTTACTACTAGACTATACACACATTTCAAGGAAGCACGACATCCCGCTGACTCTATGAGCTGGGTAGTCCTAGAGGCTCATCCACAGATTTCTAAACATGCACTGTTCAGGCTTGAGCAGAGATGGGTCCTCAGATTATCTACACACCTGACGGGCTTGAATGATGACATTCCATGGGGTGCGCTTACATGATGGGATCCCCCTGCCCCCAGATCTATTTCCATCCCTCGGCTACCTCCAGCCTTATACCAGTTTCGGCTCCCCCTTCATGTTCTACTTCATGACAACCCCTCCCTTGTCTAGCAATGGCGGGATTGTGATAAGAACCATCCCCCATACACATACTTTGTCTTTTGATACATATTAATATTTTTTGACACCTTATGGAGGGTCCCCCCATCAGGCGCCCAATAGGCACCATTCACTCCCTCCTTTGCCTACTACATACCCCACCGGTGTTTGTGACGTGCGATTCCGCCCCTTTTTTCTTCTTTTTTTGATCTGATACCATTCCTTTTATTTGGACAATAATTACCAGTCCCTTCCATTGATCTTAATCTTTCATCTCAATGGCCCTTACTACGCCTCTACGGGTCCATCTGGTCCCATTTGTTTTGTTTTTTTGTACCATCACCCTGTTCCAATATGGCCGCCGCAGCCGACTTAGTACCACTGTGCTATGGGAGACTTTTACTCGGTCACATGACCTTACACACGTCATCTTCCTGAAGCATATCAGGCATACACTACGTCCTACCTCTAACCATGCCAGGTCCGGCGGCAGGGGTAGGTTTACGAGCAGAAGCGTTTCTCTACGCTGGTGAGTACCATATGCTTTCCCTGCTCCCGTGCACGCTCCAACCCGGATTGAGGAGCGGCTTGGAACGCACTCCATGTTTTGTACTACATTGGCGCTACCGTCCATGGGTTTTTCTCGCTGCCGCGAGGTGGGACGGCATGGGTGTTCGACAACACGAGGAGAGCCCGGTCACTTTACCACAGCTCCTCTGTTGTTTTTGGCCACCAGACCGCTCACCTCTGGTTGCTTGATCGCCATGGCTGCACACCACACCGCCCATGGGAGTGTGTAACTGGTTGGTGTCTTGCCCCGTCTCTCGTTTGTCTCTCTCCCCCTAGGGGTTTTCCAATTAGCTACACGCTCTATTTTTAATTTTTAATTGCCGCATCCGTTATATTTTATTTCCCTAACTCATGTTCTCACCTCACCGGCATTTGCCCTCAGGATCCACATTGGAGTTCTAACAAGCCCGCCGCTCACTGCTGCAAGATTACCTTGATAGCGGTATAGGTAAGTGTTCCTACAACCGCATCCACTGTATCTTTCCTGTGAGATACCTTTATAATCTCACTTAGTTGGTTGGTACATCTGCGCACCGCCTTTTTCCTGTTTTTAACATTTTCCCCCTCTTGTTTGCCTCATTTGTCATTTTTTCGTCTTCTTTGTTCTAGGTTACCTTACTGAACCTGTTAGGTATGTAGATTGTTCACGAACCAACTGTTGTAGATAGTTCTTAACACTGATCCTGAGGAAGTGCCCTGACCGTTATGGCAACCATGGCACGAAACATGTAGATCTCTTTTGAGAGTAGGGCTTGCACAACTAGTTACGTAACCACTAGTTTCAATACTCACCTCAACTCCTTTTGTTTTTACTTAGACTGTTTATCACTATAATACATTTTTTACCTGTGGACTAACAGCACCTATTTTATATTTCACACACTTATCACTCACATCTACACACACTAGGGCCCCTTACCCCCACTGCACCCATCGGCAGGAACAAAAGATCCCCGCCAAAGAGCCCCAATATTGGGTGCCCGTCAGGTATTGCAGCGCCGACCTGACGAGGGGCAGGCTCAAATGATGAAGCATGACACCTAGCTAGCTGGGTGTGTGAGAGCCCTAGTTCCAACAAGGGTATCCCCCCCTTTCTGTCTCAACCTGCTTCACTGACAGCCAGGCCCACTTTTTCCCTTGACATATGACAATACATCTTTCTTCTCCCCCTTCTTGTCTTCATTAGAGGAACTCTGTACCTTTTTGCATTACTACTTGACGGGGTATGTACATTGGACCTCGTTAAACCTACCCCTATGTCCCTACTTTGTTGATATATGTAGAAAAATACCACCTACCCATTGCTGGAGTCCTACTCATATGTGGTCAGTCCAGTTAATGGGAATATGGTACCAAAGCACTTACCTGTATTTTGCCGCAGACAGGTTGTATTCCTTGGGGTGAAGATGCTGCTGTGTAGGAGGGACCGGGAGAAAGGCATCCATGTTAAAATCTGGTGTGAAGAACAGGAAATGGGTGAGTATGCATCCCAAATCCTTCATCTGCACCGACCTTTGAGTGGGGGTCCAACTGCCATGGTCAGCTCGAAGGAAAGCCAACTATTAATATGGACGGGGTCTTACGCCTCTGTACCACCCTATGGAGGGTGCCTTACGCCGACCCCGGTAGTCGGTGGTGTGCTGGCTGTGCCGGCGGTTTGGCAGTGGTCTTCGCAAAGCTAATCTTCCCAACTCGTAATACACCACTGGAACAGTGGTCCAACTAGTAATAAGCACTTAAATCTGTATCTAAGGGGGTGCATAGACTGCTTTCAGGGTTTGGTAGTGAACATACAGGTATGCAACTGTGTGTTCAGAACTGCCCTCAGTAGGCCTTGATAAATATGATATATCTGTATATCTGAATTAATGCTTATGATGTCTTTTCAATAAGTGGCTGGTGTATTAGTGAATCTATCCTTTTGCATATAGGTATGTGAGTTGAAATCTGACTATCAGACTGGATGTATAACTGGGCATAGGGGTCTGTTAGTGCAGTTGTCAGTGACTGAATTTCGAAACCATATGTGTACGTTTTTAGGCAGATAAGTCACTGCCTTTGCCCTAGGTACTGCTTACATTGGTGGTGAGTTCTTTGCATTTTTAAGCATCAGCTCTCGATATGGGTGATTTGTTAGTGTTAGTTCCTCAGTAGATATCTAAATGAGTGTCTCAGTTCCCATTTGGATGTTTCTTTGCATATTTACGGAAGTTTGTTTCTATACAACTATCATTTTTGGTGACTATGGCGTCCAAATTTGTATCTAATGGGGTTCAGGGATTGTTTTTAGGCTGTGTTAGTGAGTATATGAGTGTGCAACTGTGTGTTCAGAACTGCTTAGGAGCTATTGTAAGTGACTGGCTGGGTGTATTTGTGGTTCTATCATTTTGCAGATAGGTATGTGTGTTGCAGTGTGAGTATCAGACTTGATGTATAACTGGGCATAGGGGTCTGTAAGTGCAGCTGTGAGTGACTGAAATTTGAAACCATATGTCTAAGTTTTTAAGCAGATAGTTCACTGTCTATGGCCAACCTACTGCATACCTTGGGGGTGAACTATATGCAACAGAAGAGGAGTTTAAGGCTTGGCAACCAGTTTCTAAATTAAATTTGACCTACTGTTAAACTGGACACACCGGTTCTGCAAAAGCATTTTTGGAATGACAGTTCTTAATATGGGTCTCGTCTTAGTGTTAGTGTCTCACTAGATATCTAAATGAGTGTCTCAGTTCCTATTTGGGTGTTTCTTTACATATTTAAGGAAGTATATTACTATATGACTATCACTTTTACAATTGCAATCTGACTGTCAGACTGGATGAATAACAAGGCATGGGGTCTGTAAGTGCAGTTGTCAGTGACTGAATTTTGAAATCATATGTGTATGGGTTAGTTTTTAAGCAGATAAGTCACTGCCTATGCCCTAGGTACTGCTCACATTGGCGGCGTGTTATATGTAATAGAAGAAGATTTTGTAAGTGAGTGGCTAGCTGTATCAGTGGTTCTATCCTTTTACCAGATAGGCATGTGAGTTGCAATTTGACTGTCACACTGGATGTATAACTCAGCATAGGAGTCTCTAAATGCAGTTTTCAGTGACTGAAATGTGAAACCACATGTGTAAGTTTTTAAGTAGATAGTTCACTTCTTATAGCCTACCTTGGGGATTAGTTACATTTAATAGAAGAGGAGTTTAAGGCTTGGCAACTACTTACCCATCCATAGAGTCACTCACACAGCCACTCAGTCACCCATAGAGGTACTTCCACTCCCACACAGTCACCCATGCAGCCACTCACAGTGCCACTCACCCACCAATAAAGCTATACATATATCCACTCCCTTACCATAGAGCCACTGACACAGTCACTCACTCACCCATACAACCACTCACACACCCACTAACCACTTATATACCCATTTACACATCCATATAAACAGTCACCTCACCCTTAGAGGCACTCTCATAGACATTCACTCTTCAAGAAAGGGTGGTAGATTTACTAATCCCACATGAGCATAAAACCATAGGCGATGCCTTTACGTGAAACAACATCATGGCAAGGATTCTATTGCCTATCAGTTTTTACAGCAATAAATGCAAGGGATTCCAAAACGTTTTGGCTTATGATCTATAAGGCGAGTGGAAATCAAAATAAAGAGGAATTGTTCAACATCTCTATGGCTAACTGGACAGTGTATGTATCTCTCCTATATGACGATCATTCGGCAGAATAGGAGGCTAGTCTGCCATTAGACTCGGCTGAACTGTTCAACTCTACATCCCAAATCACGGACAGAATGGTTCGGGAAGCCCTAGTATCAATCCATTCCGCTAGTGCTCCAGGTCCCACCGGATTTACAGACATCATTTTTAAGATGGCAATTTATAAACGGACCACGCTTTTGGCTCTTCTGTTTAACCACTGCTTTTTTAATGCACTGGTGCCTGAAAGATGACGTGTATCCTTCCTAGTCCAAACACATAACAAGGGTACAGGGGATAAGCCTGAAAAAACTTCAGACTCATTACCCTTTTGGATGTGGAGGGGAAGTGCTATGTGAAAATATTCCACAAGGAACTTTTTGCTTGGGCACAGCAGAACAAAATAATTCCCACCACAAATCAGGAATTCAATAGGTGCAGAGTAAAGAGATCAAGCTACTATGCGTGTCGATTCTGATCAAGAATCCAACTAAAAAAGGGGCACAACAGCTTTATAGTGTATTCATTGACTTTGCTGCAACAGATTTCAACAAAGTAGACAGACTTCAGCTATGTGCGAAATTGTATGCATGTGGCATCCCTCCACTTCTTTTGGATGCAATTAGGAGCCTCCACACCAATACTTGGGTCAGAATGTGAATGAGAAGCAAATGGACCTACTCATCTGAGATTTTTACCAACTGGAGCCTGAAGCAAGGCTGTATTTTGGGGCCTTTACTCTTTAATCTGTACCGTGAATTTAAATGTTCACATCAGCAGAGCTAACTCCTTTCCATCAAAACCCATGGGAAGACGGTGCAGATGTTACAATATGCAGATGATATGTTTCTTATGGATCAAGCCGCAATTGGTCTTCAAAGGACCTTAACATCTTTTGCGGAATATTGTGAGACAAATAAAGTATTAACAAATCAAACACTAAGGCCATAGTTTTTGGGAATAAGAAAAACAAAAAACTTATTTCAAATATAAATTCCCTGAAAATTGTAAGAACTTTTTGCTATAGGACTCTCACTCTTAGTGACTCTATGGCAGTCTAAAAGCCTTATTATGAGTTTGTCAGTCAAACCGCCACAGGGCCGCTTCTGCGACTATTTGGAGACCACTGTGCGTTTGGCCTTCCTGCAGCCATATTATGTGTTTAGAGAGGGGCCAGCGCCAGTCTTGCACGGTGGGCTATGTATTTCTATGTATATTGATGCCTGTGTGTACATTCTGAGTGCATATTTGTTGAATGCACAGATATGCATGATATATGTAGAAAAATACCACCTACCCATTGCTGGAGTCCTACTCATATGTGGTCAGTCCAGTTAATGGGAATATGGTACCAAACCACTTACCTGTATTTTGCCGCAGACAGGTTGTATTCTTTGGGGTGAAGATGCTGCTGTGTTGGAGGGACCTGGAGAACGGCATCCATGTTAAAATCTGGCGTGAAGAACAGGAAAGGGGTGAGTATGCATCCCAAATCCTTCATCTTCACTGACCTTTGGGTGGGGGTCCAACTGCCATGGTCAGCTCGAAGGAAAGCCAACTCATAATATGGGCGGGGTCTTACACCTCTGTACCACCCTATGGAGGCTGCCTTACGCCGATCCCGGCAGTCAGTGGTGTGCTGGCTGTGCTGGCGGTTTGGCAGTGGTCTTCGCAAAGCTAATCTGCCCAACTCGTAATACACCACTGGAACGGTGGTCCAACTAGTAATAAGCACTTAAATCTGTATCTAAGGGGGTGCATAGACTGCTTTCAAGCTTTCAAGGTTTGGTAGTGAACATACGGGTATGCAACTGTGTGTTCAGAACTGCCTTCATTAGGCCTTGATAAATATGATGTATCTGTATATCTGAATTAATGCTTATGATGTCTGTTCAATAAGTGGCTGGTGTATTATTGAATCTATCCTTTTGCATATAGGTATGTGAGTTGAAATCTGACTATCAGACTGGATGTATAACTGGGCATAGGGGTCTGTTAGTGCAGTTGTCAGTGACTGAATTTTGAAACTATATGTGTAAGTTTTTAGGCAGATAGTTCACTGTCTATGGCCTACCTACTGCATACCTTGGGGATGAACTATATGCAATGGAAGAGGAGTTTAAGGCTTGGAAACCAGTTTCTAAATTAAATTTGACCTACTATTAAACTGGACACACCGGTTCTGCAAAAGCAGGTCTTAGACATGTTTGGAGTGACAGTTCTTAATATGGGTCTCGTCTTAGTGTTAGTGTCTCACTAGATATCTAAATGAGGGTCTCAGTTCCTATTTGGGTGTTTCTTTGCATATTTAAGGAAGTATATTACTATATGACTATCACTCTTACGTTTGCAATCTGACTGTCAGACTGGATGTATAACAAGGCATGAGGTCTGTAAGTGCAGTTGTCAGTGACTGAATTTTGAAACCATATGTGTATGGGTTAGTTTTTAAGCAGAGAAGTCACTGCCTATGCCCTAGGTACTGCTTACATTGGCGGTGTGTTATATGTAATAGAAGAGGATTTTGTAAGTGAGTGGTTGGCTGTATCAGTGACTCTATCCTTTTACCAGATAGCCATGTGGGTTGCAATTTGACTGTCAGACTGGATGTATAACTCAGCATAGGGGTCTCTAAATGCAGTTTTCAGTGACTGAAATGTGAAACCACATGTGTAAGTTTTTAAGTAGATAGTTCACTTCTTATAGCCTACCTTGGGGATTAGTTACATTTAATAGAAGAGGAGTTTAAGGCTTGGCAACTACTTACCCATCCATAGAGTCACTCACACAGCCACTCAGTCAACCATACAGGTACTCACACTCCCACACAGTCACCCATTCAGCCACTCACAGTGCCACTCACCCACCAATACAGATATGCATATATCCACTAACTTACCATAGAGCCACTGACACAGTCACTGACTCACCCATACAACCAGGGCCGGACTGGCTACTGGGAGTTTTGACATGCTGCCGAGCTGGGGGCTGATTTCGTTGATGGGGACCTGCGTGTGCTAAACGAAATTTGTTTTGCTTTGTTTATTTCGAAGCACATGCAGGTCTCCATCAACGAAATTAGCCCCCACCGCAGTGACATCAGCCCCCAGCTCGGCAGCATGCCAAAACTCCCAGTAGCCAGTCCGGCCCTGCATACAACCACTCACACACCCACTAGCACACCCACAGAACCACTTATATACCTATATACACATCCATATAAACAGTCACCTCACCCTTAGAGGCACTCTCATAGACATTCACTCTTCAAGAAAGGGAGGTAGATTTACTGATCCCACATGAGCATAAAACTATAGGCGATGCCTTTATGTGAAACAACAGCATGACAAGGAATCCTATTGCCTATCAGTTTTCAAAGCAATAAATGCAAGGGATTCCAAAACATTTTGGCTTATGATCTATAAGGCGAGTGGAAATCAAAATAAAGAGGAATTGTTCAACATCTCTATGGCTAACTGGACAGTGTATGTATCTCTGCTATATGACGATCATTCGGCAGAATAAGAGGCTAGTTTGCCATTATAATCGGCTGGACTGTTCAACTCTACATCCCAAATCACGGACAGAATGGTTCGGGAAGCCCTAGTATCAATCCATTCTGCTGGTGCTCCAGGTCCCAACGGCTTTCCAGACAGCATTATTAAGATGGCAATTTATAAACAGACCACGCTTTTGACTCTTCTGTTTAACCACTGCTTTTTTAATGCACTGGTGCCTGAAAGTTGACGTGTATCCTTCCTAGTCCAAATACATAACAAGGGTACAGGGGACAAGTCTGAAAACTTCAGACTCATTACCCTTTTGGATGTGGAGGGGAAGTGCTATGTGAAAATATTCCACAAGGAACTTTTGGCTTGGGCACAACAGAGCAAAATAATTCCCACCACAAATCAGGATTTCAATAGGTGCAGGGTAAAGAGATCAAGCTACTATGCATGTCGATTCTGATCAAGAATCCAACTAAAAAGGGGGCACAACAGCTTTATAGTGTATTCATTGACTTTGCAACAGATTTCAACAAAGTAGACAGACGTCAGCTATGTGCGAAATTGGATGCATGTGGCATCCCTCCACTTCTATTGGATGCAATTAGGAGCCTCCACACCAATACTTGGGTCAAAATATGAATGAGAAGCAAATGGGCCTACTCATCTGAGATTTTTACCAACTGGAGTCTCAAGCAAGGCTGTATTTTGGTGCCTTTACTCTTTAATCTGTACCGTGAATTTAAATGGGCACCTCAGCAGAGCTAACTGCTTCCATCAAAACCCATGGGAAGACGGTGCAGATGTTACAATATGACGATGATATGTTTCTTATGGATCAAGCCGCAATTGGTCTTCAAAGGGCCTTAACAACTTTTGCGGAATATTATGAGACAAATTAAGTATTAACACATCATACACTAAGACCATAGTTTTTGGGAATAAGAAAAACAAAAAACGTGCTTCAAATATAAATGCCCTGAAAATTGTAAGAACTTTTTGCATCAGGACCTATGAGTTTTGTTTATAAACACGGCCTACCCATTTCATACTTCAAGGCCCTAGCAACATCAGCTGAAGCCCTTTCCATTGCTTTTTAGTGTCTATTTTGAAATCTCTCAGGCCTGGACCTTACTGCAATCCACAAAATCATTGAAACCAAACTAATGTCCACATTGGCCAGTCAGCCAGTCAGTCAAAAGATCGTTATTACATTATTTTGAGAGTCCACAAGCGGAATGTATTCTAATATATGAATATTGTTGTGGAGAAAAGTCAGTTTGCCGATTCTACTCCATATTTATTTATTTATGTATTTATTTATTTATTCATTTTGTAAAACTTTATTTGGAAAGAACAAGCATTACAGGTTATGCATTGGAAGACACTGTAGTTTAGATGAGCTATAGCACAGAAACATGAACTTTGCCACTTAACGGTAGCCAGTAGGTTTGCATTACACATATTTAGTTTGCAGAATGATCTGAAATTTAGTGCATGACAAATCATTGCGTCGTATTAATATTAGGGTCCACATCATAATTTTCAACCATAACTCTCAAGGGTGCATCTAGGTCTGCTTTGCGTGATCAGGGAAAGGAGGGCTACTGTATGTTACCAGGGTGGGCCATATATCTTGTGGTCAGTTAGCTGGGGGCATGAGGTTCCAGAATTCAGTTAAATGAGTCTGACAATGTGCCGCATCTGCCAGCCAAGCCTTGGAAGACGGCGATGGTTTCCGACCCCAGTGGATCGCCACGTGGTGCCAAGCCAGTATTAGCCTAGTAACAGCAGCGGGTTTTGGCCCTTAATCAGTAAGGTTGAGCCCAAAAATCAGAAATAACCACAAAATGCCAATACTGATATCCTTCTAGTCACTTATTTGTAAGGATAACACATAGAATAACTCAATATGATCCAAGAAGAATTCTTTATTTTTTACAATGTATTTTTGTTTTTCTTGGAAATTGTTTTCCTTTTTTCATATATCATAAAAAATCTATTTTAATTTTATTGCCGCCTGGTTGTCATTTCCCATGGCTGATTGGTGTACCTGTTTCTGCCTCGTGGTCTTGTCTGACCTCTGCCTAAAAAAGGTATAGCTTGTTGTTGCTGGTTATTGCCTCGACGATTGGTGTTAAAACGTCCTTCGTTGTTATCAGTTTTGCCTCCTGAGGATGACGAGGTATCTGAGAAAGAGATACATTTGTTTCTAGACCTTCCTTGATACTCAGGGAGAAATCTTCGAGATTGTTGATGAGAATAAAAAACTGTCTGTAAATACAGATATGTGGTTTCCAGAGAGAAGTTTTTTCTGTCTTTCTCGAATTCTATTCCTGTTTGGTTTATGGTGAAGTCTTTAAACTCAGCTATCTCTTTTTCCACTTTTAAAAGTAGATTTTTTACATCCGTTGTAGATTGGTTGTCATTTATTTCTTGTTCTAAATTTGCAATTTCTACCAGTTGTTGCTGAGAAATCCGTTGAGCAGTCTCCAGAGTTAGGACCATCAAATCCCGACTGCATTTTGTTTCAATAAAGCTATTTCCTTTCTTATAGAGAGGGTCCTCAGTGAAAATTACTGGAATATTCAGTATTTGAAGGCCTCCGGGATTGTGCCTGCTTTTAGGTGAAAAATGACCATGAAGGTCCGTTCTGATGAGTTTTTTCCATTTGATTTGGTCAGCTTTATTGACAGAGGGCGTGATTTGAATGGAACACAGGAGATCGGCTGATCTCGCAAAGAGGTAATAATTTTGGTCACATGGTGGGGGCGCTAGTGAGAGAACAGTGTTTTTAAGTCCTAGTTGGTAATACAAGTATAATTCTTGTTTTTTCTAGTCACTAGTCCTGAGGAGAACCCTATGAAGTGCTATTTGGGTTCGAAACGCGTCGATCATGTATCACCCAAATGAGTGCAAAGTAATGAAAAGCAACCCCTGATTATGCCCAAGCATAGAATTCCTTGAAAGAGTTTATGAAATTTAGTTGTCATGCCATTGGTTTATTGGCCTAAATGTGAGGCTTTTGAAAAAATGTCAACTAAAAAGATCCTGTTGTGTTGTTGTCACATTTGAGTGTTTTTTATGTTTTTTGTCTGTGTCTAAAAAAATTGTCATTAATTGTTAAATGTTATATGTTTTGTCTGAGTTATTTATAATGTTTTTTACATATTTGTGATTAGAAAATAAATGTTTATAAATGGTCGGTGTGAATTGTAAATAATGTGATGTTTGTAAAAATTCAAATAGATTCAAATAGATTTCTTATGATATATGAAAAAAGAAAACAATTTCCAAAAAAGAAAAATAAATTTAAAAAAAGAAAGAATTCTTCTTGGATCATATTGAGTTTTTCCATGTGTTATCCTTACAAATAAGTGACTAGAAGGATATCAGTATTTGCATTTTGTGGTTGTTTCCGAGCCAGTATTAGCAGCATTGCGGACAGTTGTCTACTGGAGTCCGGGATATCTTTGACGTAGCCCAACAGGCAGGTCATGGGGTCTGGAGTTAGGGTGTCTGAGGTAATATCACTTGTGATGCGGCATATGTCAAGCCGGAAGGCCATAATCTTAGGGCACGTCCAGGCTAGGTGTATAAATGAGGCGTTGGGGACAGCACATCTCAAGCAGTTAGAGTCGTTAGTCAGTCCCATTTTGTGAAGCACTATGGGCGTGCAGTATAGTCTGTGTAGGTACTTAAAATTTATAAGATGCATGTGGTAATTAGGGGAAGGTTTTTGGGATTGATTGCAGCAATATGTCCATTGTGCAAGTGTGGGAACATCACCGAGGTCAGACATCCAGGCTAGTTTTGCCCGCTCAGTGTCGACTGGGGAAGCTGCGAGCGTCAGCGCATAAAGTCTTGTGATCAGTTTTCGTGGGGAAGCGGCAGAATGAATATACTCTAGCGCAGCGCACTGAGCCGGGGGTGGGGAATGAGGCATTATTGTCTTTGCATGAAGCACGGATCTGAAAATACAGCAGATTATCTAGGGGAGTTGTGTTCTCTGGAACAGTAATGGAACTTATCATTAGGGTACAGATCTGTATTGGTGGTGATGCCAAGTGAGGCAGCGCGATGCGCCATACCTGATCTCTGTAGTGGTGGAAATGAATCGGTTATTCGCCAATGTCATAGCTGGAGCATAGAGTGTCGGGACCCCAGTGTGTTTGCGTATTCCCTCCCAGGCCCATCGCATGCATTCAACAGAGTCAATTTCTCCCTTTTGGGCCGAAGATGGAAGGAATATGGCAGTCTGTAGTGGCCACGGGGTGGCAAGGTCGGTTTCTACAGCGACGTGCAGTTGAAATGGCGTAGGATGTAGCAAGAAGTAAAGAAAACTAGCATGGGCTGAGTAAGCATAGAGTTTGAAGTCGGGAGCCCCCAACACTCCGCCCGAGAAAGGCAGTGTTAGGATATTATATGCAAAGCGCACTTGGTGGCCTGCTCAGAGAGTGTAATCATGTTAGAGCGTAGCCTCTGGAAAAATTGGGATGAAAGCGGTTGTGGAATATTTAAAAACAAATACAAGAACTATGGCAGGATTAATATCTTAGCAATGGTGATTCTACAGGCAAGGGATAGCGGTAGGGTTTCCCAGATAAGAATTCTGGAATCGCAGCAATCAATCGCTCTGCCATAGTTTTCTTTCCACAGCTCGTCAATATTCCCAGTGAGCCAAATTCCCAGGTATTTAATCGGGCCGGATGCCCATGTAATCTGACATTCTTTGTGAAAGGGGCGGGTTGCGTCAGTTAACGGAAATAAAATTGATTTCCCCCAATGTATCTGCACCCCGGAGTAGATGCCAAAAG
Organism: Triturus cristatus; assembly: GCF_964204655.1. Classification (NCBI taxonomy): domain Eukaryota; kingdom Metazoa; phylum Chordata; class Amphibia; order Caudata; family Salamandridae; genus Triturus; species Triturus cristatus. The sequence goes on from NC_140588.1 coordinate 319,724,838, forward strand.
TCAAAAGATCTTTATTGACCATCAACTGGTCATAAAAGCCACAGAATCAATACAAAGTTAATTTTCAAATTATAACAAATACAAATGTTAAAAACCTAAAACCACAACAACACGGATATCACAATTAAACCAGACCGTTTTACATTGGATACGATTTCCTGTGTTTTATAGCAGCAGTTATAAAGCCATGTGTTGCATCGCAAATGTCTGGGGAGGCAAGGGATTGTAAATTCTTACACCCTCTTTAAATGAGTTAAAGTGATTGTTCAAAAGTGCTGGACGTAAACATCGAGATCTCATCGGGCCATACAATGTGCAAAACCGCATAAAATGCACGGTGGACTGAGTGGAGACAGCAGCATATGGACACCTCGTGCCCAAGGCAATCCTAGAGCCGGCCAAAGGAAAGGCAACTAAATGATTAATAAAATTTAGTCTTAACCTCGTCAGATAAAATCTGTGATGCTGATCCCCTACCCAAGTTAAAGAGCAATCAATTCCGGGACCATTACAAATTTACATAATATTTATGGTAGCACTTGAGGTGAGAGACTTTTCAATTCTACTTTCTTCTCTTTTTTAAGTTCAAAAGGTTTTTATTGGATAAGTAAAGGTGTCAATACATGAGAAAAAGAAAATACAAACATATCTTCAATTAGAGGAGAAAGTAAAACATGGTAATGAAAATATACAATTGATCAGAGGATAACAAAAGTTTTAAGGCTGAGTAACAAAAATCAGCACTGGTACTAATGCGCAATAAAGTAGCTTATATACATAGAATAGTACAAATGAAAATCAATGTCAATCAGGGGGGCTTAGGGACCTCTTGTTGAATAGGTGAGATATGAGAGGGACGTTTAGCACAGGTATCTAGATACAAGGTTACAGGAAGCCATAAATCATGTCGTTTAGCAGCTAGACTAAGGGGGTGTACAAAAGCAGTATCTAGCCTGTGATTATAGCAAACATTGTACCACCATGCTTTAAAAGAAATATTCGTAAAGTCTTTCCAGTTGACGGTGATTTGCTGGAAAGCAACAGCTAATAGCAAGTCAACAATTTGCGTGTTAAGGTCAATATTATCCCAACAAGGTGAAAGGCTTCCTAAAAAAATATTGACAAGAGAGAAGGGGAATGTGGTGTGGAATATGGCATTGATTTGGGTCCAAACTAGTGTCCAGAAATTTCGCGTGAAAGTGCAAGAGAAAAGCATGTGGAAGAGAGTGGCCTTAGGAGCAGAACAGGACCAACAAAGATCTGGTGTAGAAGAGAATCTCTTGTTCAACACCTGGGGAGAAAAGAGAAGCCTGTTGTATATGAAAAAGAGGGTTTGTGTAAGAGAAGCAGCTCTAGATGTCTTGCGAAGTTTGGTCCATAGTTTATCCCAAAGGGAGGTGGGCCAAGAGATGGCAAGGTCAGACTCCCATTGTTCCTCAACTTTGGACTTTGGCCTAGGTGTGAGAATCGTATGAAATGAGTGGTATATAGAGGAGGCTGTAGGGTGCGTGCACAAGAAGGAGTGAAGCTGTGAGGTATGATTTGGGGGATGGGCATGCATGAGGGGGTTAGAAAGGAGAGCATAAGTGGACATAACTGCATTTTTAAGCACAAGATACTTGCAGGCAAAAGAACGAGGGAGATGGAAGTGCTGGCTAAGAGCGGAGAAGGATAAGAAATCAGAATTAGAGAAGAGTTGAGAAACCCAGAGTAGACCCCTCTGTCTCCAGGTTTTCCAATAAAAGGGCTTGCGATTAATGGTGATACTATTATTGTGCCAGATAGTGGAATTGAGGAACTCTGCTGTGGAGGAAGGAGGGTCTGGAGAAGTGGACAGAAGCAACTTGGCTGTGAACTTGTGGATAGGAATGGAGGAAAAGTGAGGTTTACGAGAGAATGAGAGATATTCAGCAAAAGTGAAAGGGGCTAATGAAAGCCGCTCAGTGGTAACCCATAAGGGGGACGGCTCAGCAGGGTCTTGCAGCCAATGGGAAGCTTGCCGCAAAAGGAATGCTTTGTGGTAAGCAGGGAAATTCGGGAAATTAACTCCACCCTCGGATTTGGGGAGTTGCAATCTAAGCAGGGACATGCGTGCTTTTTTGCCGGACCAAAGAAAGGCGGAGAGAATGGTGTTAATTTTCTTAAAGAACTTAGCAGGGATAGGAATTGGGATGTTGGAGATGGTGTAGAGGACTAACGGGGAAAGCATCATTTTAATCGTATCAAGACGACCCCACCAGGAAAGGTATAATGGGTGCCATCTGGAAGTGAGGTCGGATAATTTTTGGGTGCATTTGGTGAGACATAGCGAGACAGTGTCGGAGAGGGAGGGAGTTATGTGTAGACCTAGGTATTTGATGTGTGAGGGGCTCCAAGTAAAGTTGGATGCCATAAAGTCCGGTTTAAAAGTGAACTTAGTGAGGGGTAGAATCTCACACTTGTCATTGTTTAGCTTATAACCTGAAATCTGGGAGTATTCGTGGACTTCAGCTAAGAATGCGGGAATGGAAGTTGCGGGATTAGACATGAATAATAGGATATCGTCTGCGTAGGCAGCAAGTTTAATGTTAGTGTGGGAGATTTGGAAACCATGTAAGTTGGGATTTTGACGAAGTTTTGAAAGAAAAGGTTCCAGGGCCAAATTAAAAAGAAAAGGGGAGAGAGGACATCCCTGACGAACACCCCTACCAAGGTTAAAAAAAGAGGAGACTAGACCATTGGCGCAAACCGCCGCTCTAGGACTGGAATAAAGGAAGGAGATAAAAGAAATAAAACGTGGACCAAATCCAAACCATTTGAGGGCGGAGAAAAGGAAAGTCCACTCCACCCTATCAAACGCTTTTTCTGCGTCTAGGGCAATGGCTGTTAATGAGTCTTGGAACTGTGGAGATTTGGAAAGGACATTAAACAACAGTCTGGTGTTATCAGTGATGAAGCGGCCCTTAACGAAGCCAGACTGTTCAGGGCCTAGCAGTTCGGGAAGGTAAGGGTCTAATCGAATGGCGAGAGATTTGGCATACAATTTATAGTCAATGTTGACTAAAGAAATTGGTCTGTAATTCTTACAATGCTGGGTGTCTTTGCCTTCTTTGGGTATAATGCAAATGTGGGCGTCTGAGAATGTACCTGAGGAAGAACCGTTTAATATGAAGGAATCAATAAGGGAGTGGAGTCTGGGCAGTAACAATTTGGAGAAATGTAAATAAAATTCTACTGTGAATCCGTCTGGCCCAGGGGCCTTGTCCTTCTTGAGTGACTGAAGCGCTGTGAGTAATTCATCACCAGAAATTGGTGATTCAAGGGCAGATAAATCAACAGGGAAATTAGGAGGCGGTTGGATGGTGGCAAAAAAAGCAGCAAGAGATTGAGCAGTGGGGTGCATCTCAGAAGAATAGAGTTTGGAGTAAAACTGGGAAAATTGTTCTAAAATGTCAACATCTGTATGCCTTAAAACAGAATTAGCATCATAAACAGATTCAATATTCAGTTTGTTCTGTTTGACTTTTAAATAGTTGGCTAAAACCTTCCCCGCCTTATTTTTACCACCATAAAATTTTGAACTGGATTTCAACAAGTACAATGAAGCATCCTCAGTGGATTGTTTGTTAAATTGCATCTTAGCAGCAATGAGGGCGGTCAGACTTTCTTGCGAATGGGATGTATAGAAAGAATGCTCTAGCTTTTTAATCGTACAGAGGAGATCATTGATGCGTTTGCGAGCAATCTTGCGTTTGGTGGCCACAAAACTGATAATGAAACCTCTAGCTGCTGCTTTATAGGCATCCCAAACAACGTGGTTAGGCACAGTGGGTGTATCATTAATGGTGAAAAATTCTGTGGTGAAATCTACAAAGGAGGCGGAGAATTTGGGGTCAAGGAGTAAAGTGTTATTGAAGCGCCATCTCTTTGGTCCGGTGGACTTGGGTAAAATGTCAATGTTTACCAAAACGGGGGCATGATCAGAAAATAAGATGGGGCCTATATCAGCGTGGGTTAGGGATTGGGACAAATGGTGGGAGAGGAAGATAAAGTCAATACGTGACTGAGAGTGGTGAGTTGGGGAATAGAAGGTGAATTCTTTAGAGGTGGGATTGCAGAGACGCCAAGCATCAATGAGTTTATGTTGGGATATCGCTTGGGCGAAAAGCTTGTGGGATTTATTAGGGACAAAAGGTACCTTGGAGTTCCTGTCTAAAAAAGGGTCGAAGGGAAGGTTACAATCACCTGCTAAGATAAAATTATCATCGATATATTCGGTGATACGGGAGGCCATTGCACGCCAAAAAAACTGATCACCACCAGTAGGGGCGTAAATATTAAGGAGGGAGAGAGGGGCGCCCTTTGAGGAGAGTTTAACGTATAACCATCTGCCATCAGGGTCTGATTCAGAACTCAAGAGCAAGTGAGCAAAAGATTTACGAACTAATACAACCACTCCGTTCCTCTTACCATCACCCGGAGATGAGAACACAGAACCCACCCAACCTCTCTTAAGTTTGGCAGCCTCATCATCAGACAAATGTGTTTCTTGTAAAAAGGCAACGTCTACATTCAGTTTGGCTAAATGAGAAAGGATTTTTTGTCTCTTAATAGGAGAATGCAGACCTTTAACATTCCAGGAAACAATTCGGACTGACATTAAGGATTAATCAGAAAGTGGATCAGTTGAAAGGTAGGACAGTAAGGAAATACCTCGCAACGAGCAAGGGCACAAGAGAAAAAGAGAGTGAGGCGAGAATTAACGTGAATGAACAGGAGTAGAAGAAAAAGAGAGAGAGGAACCAGTGAGGCCATAGAGGTAGGAAAGAGCCAAGAAAGTAAGAAGAATGATAGGAAGACACAATAATTCTTAAAGATAATGATGAGGGAGATGAGAGGGAGAATCAAATAGGTAAAGAGAGATGAATACAAGCAAGAGAGCCAACAAACAATGAGGAGAATAGGGAGTGACGAAAGAGAAGTGTAGAAGAACCATGGAAAAGATAGTGACACCAATAAATCTGAAGGCAACAAGGGAAAAGGGGAGGTAAGGAAACATCGAACGTAAAAAAACATGATAAATAAGGAATGAAGAGTACTTACGAGGAGAAGCATGGGAGAAATACAATCAGGAACTGGGAACAAACGGAAATACATGTGGAGATAAGGGAAGGGAGGTAGGGCCAACTGGGAGAGGCAAGGCAGTCGGGATGAGGGGAACGTCCAACCAGAGATAACACAACGGAACGCAAAACAATGATCTGTGAAGGGAGAAAAATAACAAGGTTAGAAACTCGAACGCAACAAAGATAAAAAAGAAAACATATGACCAACTGAGGAACTAGAACAACACTATCAAACTATAAAATGAGAAATATAATCTTAACTAGAAGTCATAAATTCAAAGGAACCTGCAGAAATGAAGGCAAAAAAAAGTAAACAGATTAGAGGGTCAAATTGCAACTACAAAAGCAAGTCATGATGGGTGGGAAGAGGAACCAGCTATCTCCATGTCATGTTGACCACAGGAGTTCAAGAAGCTTCGAAGTCGCGCTGGATCCTCATATGTCGTTGTCTTGTTGTTGTGAGTGACCTTAAATAAACAAGGATGAAAAAGCCCATATCTGGCACCAATGGAGCGAAGGTCTGGTCTCATATCAAGGAAGGCTTTACGACGATTTGCAGTGGCCCTGGCATAGTCCTGTGCAAAGAACAAAGTGGAGCCTGACCATGTGAGACGAGGAGATGCTTTGGCGGCTAAGAGAACTTTCAGCAAGTCTGTGTACTCTAGAAAGTACATTATTACACCTCTAGGCTTCGTTGACGTGGAAGGAGAGGAGGGAGCTCGACCAAGCCTGTGGGCACGTTGGATGTTTAGTGAGGTATCTTCAGGAAGATGAAGAAGCTTCGGGAGAAAGGATTTGAAGAAACTAATGGGATCATTCCCCTCACAACCCTCCACCAGGCCGTAAATACGGAGATTGTTGCGTCTGTTGCGATTTTCAAGATCCTCCACCTGCTTCTGAAGGGAGGAAATCTGCGTGTGCACGTGGGAGACCTTGGTGACAGAGTCCTGAAGAGAGGACACGTCACGCTCCACCGACGAAACTCTTTCATCCATCGAAGCCCAGTTGTCAGTGAGAATCTGCAGCTTAGCATTGGTCTCTTCCATGTAAGGGCGCAAGGCCCGTATCTCTTCGAGAAGTAGCTCCATAGAAATGGGCGAAGAAGGCTTAGGAGGCGAAGGAGGGTCCTTTTTTAACCTCTTAGAGTTCGCTTTTGCTGAGGGTTGTGAGGGGGTGTCCGCAGTCGACGTCATCTCAGTTGAAGCTTCCAAATGGGCTAGTGCAGTGAATAACTTGGAATTTTTAATGAAATTGCGCTTTTGAACTCTACTGGAGCAATCCGCCATCAGCACACCTGTGGAGCGTGAGGTCTTAAGATATCCTATTGCCTGACTCAGAAGGGAGCAGAAAGCAGATTAATACAGAGACATGCCAGGTCAAGAGATTGGACTCGTAGGAGTTAAAAACTGAAGTCCTAAAGGTGGCCGCCCTTCATGAGGAGAGGTGAAAATTCCAGTCAGAACATGCAAGATGGTCTCAATGTTCAACTAAAAAGAACTCCAAAGGACATGTTAATGTATAGGTGTGCCAGACAAAAAACTGTAGACGTAGCTATCTAAGGCTAAGGTCATAAAATGGCCGCCGTGGATGAGGAGAGCCAAAAAATTCCAGTCAAAACCATGAAAAAGGTCACCCTTTCAAAAGAAAAATAAAGAAAAGTCACCTTAGAATATTGGTCTGCCGCATTTGTGCCTCAGAGGCTGCTGGGGTCATAAGTGTGCGAACGAGGCATCCAGGAATTTCATGCGCGCTAAAACGCGCTGTTGAAGCATTCGCGGGCAAAGATAAACAAAATGGCGGCCGCGGCCGATGGTAAGCCGCGACCGGAGGTAAAAAGGGCTGTTAAGTCCAAAATAGCTGTGCCTCAGGAGTGAAAGGGGGATGAAAATGAGCCTGGCATCTTCCGGTGCAAGGGGCTTCCCTTCGTTGCTGGAAACGGGTGCGCGAACCGCCGGTTCTCTCCGATTCGGACGGAGCCGTCACCCGGACACCGCCATCTCCTTCGGGCGCCTAGCCACGCCCCCCTACTTTCTTCTCTAACAGAGACAAAAGACTCTTTAACCCTTCCTTTTGTCTGAGAGCCTATACCTTCTGTAAAGTGAAAAATGGCTTTCAGACCCAAAGTGTAAAAAACCTTTTTACGTATGCCATGCTTGGAATGGCATTCATGTTATCTAGGTTTAAACAGTCCCTCGGAACTTCCCAAGAAAAACTGACCCAGTTAATGCTCCATAATTTAACCCATACTAATAAAGGGGCTCTACCAGTATGATATTCTAGAAATCTTATCCCTACTTCAGCATGTGTGATAAAACTAGGGGTGGATTTTGTTAATGCTAAAAGTCTACATAAAAACGTATTTTCTGTTATCTACAACTTTCTTAGGGCTCTATAACCCCACACTCCTACCCCGTTTGAGCCAAGAGATAGGCGCTTTCTTTTGTATAGTTCAAGCATCTCCCTGATCAGTTTATGTCCCAGTCTTGTAGCAAACCTAAAAATTGCATCAACAGCTACCTCAATCTTTTGCAATCTTTGACTAATTAGACTTTCCCAGCAGCCATTGGTATCAATAAGGAGACCTGGGTAACTTAAAAGTAGATACCTTTTCTATTGGGGTTCGTCCTAAGTTAAAACACTTGGGGGCAGATTTATGTTGCACTTGCGCCACTTTTGCGCCGCCGTTGCGTCACTTTTGTGACGCAGCAGCGGTGCAAATCCTGCGCCATGGTGCGGGGTATTTACAACGTGACGCATCTGGGAGATGCGTCACGTTGTAAAGCCCTGCGCCACATGTAGGCGTTCCAGGGCAGGTGGGGGCGTTCCGGCGCAGAAACGCCTCCTAAAAGTGGCTGAGTGAAATCTACAAGATTTCACTCAGTCACTTTTAGGCCCATGCTGCGTCAAAACCCTGCGCCTGCTTGAAGCAGGCGTAAGGATTGACGCAGCATTGTACAGATAGGGCCCCCCAGAACATTGCTGGAGCTGCGTCGCGCTTGCGACGCAACTCCAGCAATGCGCCACTTTTACGGCACAGATGCGTCACGCATCTGTGCCGTTTTTGCCCCATGGTGCGCCGCATTATATATGCGGCGCATCCATAGTGGCGCAGCTGTGGCGCATAATAACTGGCGCATCCCTGCTGATATGCAGGGATGCGCCAGTTATCATAAATCTGCCCCCTGGTCTTTGTGCTTTTGGGACAGCAGGTCATTATAAAAGATTTCTGATGTTTTACCTTAAGAATTAGGTTATTCATAAAATCATTAAAACCCTTTAATAAGCTTTGTAAACCATTAGCAGTTAGCCCCAGGAGAACTGTGTCATCCGCGTACAAAAGAACAGGGACTACACAGGAGACAATTATTGGGATGTCTTTACTACAGGCCCTTAAAAAAGTATCAAAGGAGTTAATGAAGAATAAAAATACAAAAGGAGCCAAAAGGCATCCCTGACTTAATCCTCTATTCACATTATGGTATTTATGTTATTCCCGTTCAATGTATAATGCACTTTAATGGTTGTGTCACAATGCATGCCCTTAATCACATCCAGCAGGGAAGAATCCACACCCGCTTGATCCTTTAGGATCCACAACTTCTTTGTATCAAGTGTGTCAAAGGCACAGGAGAGGTCCATAAATGCCATGTGAAGGGCACCTCTCATTGGCATACGGCGCATTTGTTCATCTAAATCATATTACAAGCTGGCTTGACAGGGCTCGATATCAATGCTATAGACGCTTATTTATTTAAATCGGAATTCTCTGCACAAGCACAGATTTGTCTGGAGTTCAACTTGGTTCAACAAAGTTATGCAGTGTTTGGCTGTTTCTTATCCATGTGACCAAGCTTGCACTAGCTGAGCAGGAGTCATTGATAAAACTCTTATGGGACATTACACAAGATCCGCAATATGATACCCACAAGCTTATGCAGGTAGCCCCAGACCATCTAGTTGCCAGAGACCATTTGAAGACTGATTTGCCCCTGAAAACTCTGGCAAAAGCACTGATGAAGCAAGCAAGGCTCTTGTCAGCTTATGAGGATTTAAGCTCTATTAGCATCAAGAAGCACGCTGATTTCAAGATTTCTTTATCTCAACCTTTATCTCTTCCGGAGTACCTGTCACTTACTATTAACTACACAGTAAAGTCCCAACTATTTCAATTGAGGTTTGGCTTCATACCACTCAAAGAGTATAATTATGGTCACTTGACAGGCACCTCGGACATTTTATGTAGGGGTTGTTTTTATAAGCACACAGCCACTGAGCTATGTTAGAAATAGTATGACTAATTACTAGTACTTTATGATAGTAACTGCTGTAGCTTAGAATATATCTTTAAGACTCAGAAATGTTTACAAAACACTTACACTCACAGGATGATGTCATCAGTAATGTCATCAGTGATATCATTTGATTTTCATCAGTGATGTCACTGACCATGTCATGACTGCTGAATTTCTATGGTTTTTTACAAGGGAAATCTGCGTCTAACTATAACACCTCTGTAACATTTGTTTTTTCAGTGAATTTCTAAGGTTTTTAAAAATCTATTTCCAAACTTTAACATTCCTACAACCTTTGTTTCTTTTAGTGAATACATATTTTTATTTTAGTATATATCAGGAGCGAAAAAAAAACTTCCAGCCTCACGCATTTCGACCAGCTTCGGTCTTGGTCACATGACCAGGAAATCATCATGTCGGCATAAATACTGCGTCACACACGACGTAAGTACTAAACATAAATAAAATACTTTTGAGAAATGTTTAAAGCACCTTTTTTTCCATATTTCGAAGCTTATCAACATTTATTGTACATTCATTTTTTTACAAACTTGGAAATTTTGACATTTTTATTATGTTTTTTTTTGTGCCCAATCTTTTACCAAATAACTCAATTTAATATCACAGTAGTTGTATACAAAGGATCAATTGCACGACTGTTCACAGTATAGGGTTTAATACCCCTTAGCCATATGTCATATTCATTCCAAAGGGTCTCCACTGACCTTGTGGGCATCTCTCAGGTACTCTTGCATCAGGTACTGAGCTACATCAATACAAGAGCCCACCTCCACATACGAATGCCCAATACACCGGACAGGAGAAAAAGGGTAGCTAGGGATTTCTACCTCATTTCCCTCTTCCCATGTGTGCTGGGTGCAATTGATTGATGGCTCTTCAGTCACCCCACCATATTGCACACATCTTCTGCAACAGATACAAATTGCATTCCATCAGTGTGCAGGGAGTCTGTGATGCCAGTGGCATATTCATTGATGTGCATTCCGGGTTTCCAGGCAGTAACCATGACGGCTTTGTATTCCGCATGTCAACTCTTGCCCGGCGGATGACAACATGTGGCTACTGGGTACCAAGCATAAAACATGCGTGATACGTATAAATGTAATGTATAAATGCCATCTCACAAAAACAGCCATTTTATAATAATATTAATCATGCCACATACATTGCCTCAACAGGCACTTCATGTACCAAAGTATAGATCATGTTCTGTACAGATGCAAGAGGGGTGTGTTATCAAGTTCCCTATTCTCCCTCCTCAGGTGATTCTGGGTATACACTCTCCCCTCAACTCCTCACACCATACAGACATGCAGCCACTGTACATTAGCATAGGTACAATAGGATAGACATACAAACTTAAACCCTCATAGAGTGCACTTTTTGTCTCCTGAAGTCACGATTCAGATGTCTTGACTGTACAGGAGGGTGTTGATGTACTCCCCTAAAGTTGTGATCAAGATCATATTAGCCTGTTGTATCTTGTACAACATAGCTTTAAGTCACGACTTACACATACCACTTGACCCTCAATTACATCTGAATCCAGGTAGCCGCCCATAGCTCAGAATAGAGGGCAGGGTTTGCAAGTCTATGATCAGTTGGTTGGCACTTTTTTCACCTGAGCAACCCGTTGTGTTACAGACCAAATCTGATTTGCAGTCTGTTGTCAATGATGAAAGCTGGATATTTACGACTCTGTCCAAAGATTCTATCCTGAGACCACTTTGCAAGCCACACTCAATGTATACAAACCACAGCTGTTGACAGGAGCCACAAGATTGGCAATGCAGTATGTCATATGCAGCTGTCAACAATCAGTGTTGTCAATGTCTCTAAGAAATCCATTGCCTCAGAGGATTAAATGTAAGTGCATGTGTGAGACCTCCCAGGACCTTTTGACAATGGGTGTCTGATTCACAAAGGGACCTAACTATTGCATTGTGGAGTATTTGCCGCCAACTGAAATGACTTCCCCACAAATGAGGACCCCCACTGTGAGAGATGATGAGCTTTGTGAATCAGGCTTTATATGTCTGGGATACACAGCACTGCTTTCCCCGAATTTACCATAACACTACAGTCAACTCTTTAGCTGAGTGCAAAATATGGACTACATGTGCCATAATGCAAAGGAGCAAACTTTTCTGGGATGTGATGTTGTGTCTGACCACACCCTTTTCCCTGTCAAAACATAATTTAATGGTTTGTTCTACCTTTTGTCTCACGTTTCTAATGTTACTTTTATGTGTAAACTGTTACAGCTCATTTCAGAACTCCGCTACAGAGCAGCAGGATGGCAGAGGATCTGATTTGTAACAGTAAATGACTCAGAATGAACAGAAAATGGCTGCCAGCAACTTCCTGTGATGTATTTCCTGCCTACCACTTCCTGTATGGAAGCCTGCGCTCCACATGTGGCGCATCCTCTCCGAATAAGGAGAGTACACACTCGGGCCGGAGATTTCGGAACTGGGCCAAAACACAAAATATTCATACAGGAAATGATATACAGAAAGTGGTAAGCAAGAGATATATCACAGGAAGTTGCTGGCAGCCATTTTCTGTTCATTCTGAGTTATCCTCTGTCACAGATAAGATCCTCTGCCATCCTGCTGCTCTGTACAACCTAACTACCCCCCAACATGGCTGAGAAACTTGAGGAGAAAGCACCCCCTTTCACTGAAAGGGAATTGGACAGCTTAGCAGAGGGGAAGAGGAGCTGCTAGGAAAGTACCCTCAGCTCGACCAGCTGAGCAATGCAGCATGTGCCAGACTCTGGTCCACAATTGGGGAGCAGTGCAGTGCTGTGGGCATCTATGCCCAGTGGGGCAGGGCATGCAGTAAGCGCTGGGAGGTCCTAAAATGCTGGCCCAGGATCAAGGCCCTGGAAATCTTGGGTCAGTCTTGCAGCACCATGTGCACCAGCCAGCCTCACACCACTGTACAGGAGGGTCCTGAGGGCAGACTGGCTGACCCTCCCTGCTCAGCTGGAGGAGCATGAGCAGCAGAGAGATGGTAAGTGAATTAACTGCAATATGTGTCTGAAAATTTGATGTGAGGGATGACAAAGCTATACCATCAGGTGTCCCATGCCTCTATTGTGAGGAATGGTATAGATACTATCCAGTGTGTGGATGAGAGGCCTTTGGGTGTTGGATGCTGTGGCTTGCATGCCCTTGGTGTTTGTCTCATATCTCCGTTTACCTTATCTGTGCAAATGCAGCAGTCAATATAAGGCCAAAGGCTCACTGTCGCACATAGAATGAACTGAGCGGGGTGCATTATGGGAGCGGTAGTTTTTGTATGCCACTGGGGGAATAGACATAGAGCCACACATGTACATTTGTGAATACAATTGCACTCACAGCACCATTACCACTGAACCGAGGGCCTTATAACTGATGTGTGCATTGGGTGAGGAATGGTACAGGCACTATCCAATGTGTGGATGAGAGCCCTTTGGGTGTTGGATGATGTGACTTGCATTGCCTTTTGTGAGATTGGGTTCTGATTAAGACAGATCACTTTGAGATCCTTGCCTCACTCTTAAGTGATACCAACTTCTCTAAGGGAGTCCACATACATGCGTCTTCCATACAGTGGCTTGTTTGTCATTTGTCCAGTCAAGGAAGCTGTAACAACTAGCCATAACTGTTCACCAGGGTTTGGCACTACCTGAGCAGAGCAGTCTTTGAAGGCAAAATGTGGCACTAGACTGTCTGCTGTTGTGGGGGAATATCAAAATGTTAGGCTCACCTCTTAGCAAATCTAATATCCCACCCCCCTATTTGGATATGTACACCCAAATCTGTATTTGTGTTGTCTCATGCAATGCTACACAGCAGATGACATTTGTTAGAAAGTGTGAGAGTGCAGGGACTCCATATCACAGGATCATTCCTATACTATCCGGACTGTCTCCGATCTCCTTTTGTAAGACTGGCTTTGGAAGATGCCTATGTAGCAATGACAGGAAACACCGATGACACGAATGCAGAAGGTGAAGGTTGGTCAGTACAGAAGTGTAAGTCATTAAAATTCAAGTAAGATATCAATCAATGTGTGAGTCAAATCAGGACATCGCAGTGAACATACACGTACTTTAGGCTCCAAGTCACTTATATTTGTATAGTGTGATCAGAGGAGAACAAAGCCTGCACTTGCTTCATGCAGTTAAGTGTGTTGTTCTGACGTGTACAATCACTATAGTATGATTTTTCTTCCATTTCAGTGGCCCCAGTTGGCCAAGAGGACCAGGAACAGGACCAGGGTCAGAGCTATAGCCGAGGTGCCCCTGGATGATTTGCACACTATATTAAATAACATAACATAACAGAGCAAGACATCATTGGGGCACCTGCAGCCACAACCTCTCTTCACAAGTGAAGAAGAAGAGGAGGTGGGACCTTCAACATTAGAAGACAGAGGAAATACACATATCTGGGCAGAGCAAGGCATTGAAGGGGGTGAAGAACTGGACACCCCTGGCCAGGGAATGAGGAGGTCGACTCTCCATCCCTGACAATTTACAACTTTCATTTGACGAGGTACCCCTGGGGCCGGTCACACCACAACTGGGCCTGCCATACCCCCTCCCTAACTCTATAGGCCCATTCCATCATGGTCTCCAACTGTATTCTTTTGCCCCTAGTCCCCCTCCAAGTGGCTGCCAGGAAGTCCAAAGCATAGGCCCTGATCCCAAAACACCACACCCCTCATGAACAACCCACATACCTCCCTGTATTGTGACTCCTGTGGCTGCATCCCAGAAAGTGATAGGGCATGTGTGGGTCAGCCAGACATGTCCTCTTGCATCATGCTGCAGCTCTGTGATGAGTTGCATATGTTGCGAGAGGAAGTTGCAGGATCTATGGCCACCCATACTGCCAGTGCCACTTCCTTGGGTGCATCCATGTTGTCTGTCCTTGTCCCTCCCAAACCACCCTCAATGTTTCCCCCTGTATTTTGCCCCACACTGTTTCACCAGTACTCCTAGTGTGTTACAACCCTGTGTAGTACCTGGTTCTGCTCCAGCTAGCCAGGAGACTGCATCTGAGGAGGAGGATGACCAGAAGGACAGTTGACTTGTTAGACTATGTCTTTCTTTTGGACATTTACTTTGCCCCTTGTATATAGACTGTTTTCCCAGACACTTTCTGATGTGTTTTATTTATGTTGCCCAACCCCCTTCAAGTCCCCTATTCCATTCTGCTCAAAGAACAGTATTTGTTTTCCTTTCTCCCTTCCAAATGCACTGAATTTTGCTTAATTTTTTCCATTCATTTAATTTACATAAACATATAGTTAGAATCAAACTTACTCTGTCTTGTTAACTTCATTGTAAATGTTGTGTTGAAAGTATGGACATACACCTTGGGAGTAGTTATTTGCTCTGCACATGATAGCTTGTTTCACTGATGGGGTTACACTTTTACATGTGTCATTCACACATATTCATCCTTCCTCACATCTCTAGGCCTCCACAAGGGTAAACAATTGACCATCAGTACATAACACGCAACTTAGTCTTGACTTGTGAGGACATTTATCCTTTATTTACACATATTCAGAATCATATTTTCTTCTGTGATCAAGATGGATCGTGCTTGCGACTACAAAGTTGGTGGTGATGATCGCTCTAAGTAAGTGTGTTTGTGTTGTTGCCAAGGTGCAGTTGGTGCAGTGATTCTGCTTGTATAGGGGGAAGTTCCTGAACAGGGGCTGATGGTGTCTGTACAAATGGGGGGAGTGCCAGGAAAGGGGGTGGTAGTAGATGTGCAGTTGGGGGAGTGTCTGGACAGGGGATGGTAGTAGATGTGCAGGTTGGGGGAGTGCCTGGACAGGGGTGGTGGTAGATGTGAACTCTTGCAGCAAGCCTGTGCAGTTTGTGGTACAGCTGTGTGGGTGTGATGTGCTACAGGTAGATGTGTTGGCTCCCCTCCCTGCGTTGACCTTGAAGGAAGACTTTGTATAAGTTTCAGCATGACCTCCATCATCTTCATGGTCAAGGCATGATGTCCAGCACTCTCTTCCCTGTGGATGGATATAATGACATTGATCTTCTTCGACATGTCTTGCCAACATCTATCTTTCCTTCACAACACCTGAGTCAGTCTGTCCCGCACCTGAGGGATTTGGCGTATGTCCTGCAGTGCCTCTGACATGTCTGACAGGGTAGCCCCTATCGCACAAATGTCCTGCCTCACATCATCCTGCTGTCGGAAGAAGTCCTCCTCCATCTGCTAGCCCCCTCCATATGGGACGGCCATGGATAAGACCTTCAGGTCCACCAGGAAAGGGGAGGGTGGCAGGTGGTAATCTGTGGACAGGAGATTGGTGCCCAGGGCATACCTGCACCACACCAGGGGTGGTACCTCCCTCAGATGGTGCTTCAGATATACTATATAGGGCGGAGTGTGTAGGGGAACTACCACGTCTGTCCTGGGTGTGATGGCTATGAGAGGGAAATGTCTGTGTTAGGGTGTGTTGGGGTGTGTAAGAGCTGTGGCTGGTTAGTGCTATTCTGAGGACAGGCAATCATGGGCTTTGTATATTGATGCACTCTGCTTGGAGGAGGGGGGAGGCCTTACACATTTTGGTCAGTGTATCTAACGTTCTGGTCAGAACATCTGACTCCACATCCTCTGTGAGAAGGGCCAGACAGTCTCCAGCTTCCTACAATTCAACAGCATCCTCTGGTACCTCCTCCTCCTCTTGCACAGTACTGGCAGTTGAAATTGCTGCTTACAAGAGTAGTGGGTTCTCCACTTCGATTGCCCGACGCCCACCACTGGCGGAAGGTCCCTGTCCTTATCGTCCTCATCACAGGACACACGTTGCAACAGGATAAGTAATTGACCTAGTATAGCATGTGGTGCAGCACAAGGGTTGATTCAACTGCACTTTGCATCAACAGATGATGCACATGTGACCTGGTTTGGGTACACCTACACTTGACAGCTCACACCATAGCACCGAGATGTTTAATGGAGATGTACAATGCACAAGAAATCTTACCAGCTCCAGCCACAGCTCTGTGTTGATTTGCGTCCCCCCTGATGTCAACTACTGAACCTGGCTCCTCATAGGTGTAGCTAAAGATGTGGTCTGCGATCCAGCAGCTTGAGAGGGAAGTGACACTATACTTAATGATCTCAATGACTAATATGCTCACATAACTGAAATAGTAGGTATGTAACATTTTAAATACCAACTACAGATGCTATGCAGAGGGGGATTTGGATATTTGGAATGATTTTGGAAATCATTATAGGGAAACACTTTATGACACGCTTACCTGATGGACAGATGTGAATGGGTTTCACTGATGCAGCCAGGATGTCTTGCATACTCAGAAATGGTGTTGTCTGCAACAATGATGGTATCCTGCCTGTAGCTGTTATGAGTAGGCCTGGGCAAAAATTTCGTTCCGTTCGCGGAAATTGCGATAATTTGACATTTTTGCGTTCCGCGGAGAGCGCGAAAATGTCAAAAATTCCGGTTTCCGCAGCTTGGCGATAATTTGTTTCTTGCTCGCGCTGTAAAATGATACATTCTCGCGTGCGCGCGATCGCCTTACCTGAATCCCTGCGTTCTTTGACAAGTTTTCTTGATCCGGTCGCGTTCTCCATGAGATGTTGTATTGTTTTTAGCCATTTGCGCTGTCTCGCGACAGTTCGCGCCCGCAGTGACGTCATGCGTCGCGCGATCACGTCTTTCTTCTCGCGATCATGCACCGCGAGAACAACTCAAAACAAGATGGCCGCGCCCGCAAGCAGCCACATGGGTAAGTTGGCGACCCGCAACCATGCAGAAAATCGCGCGAACATGCCGGAAAAAAACTTCCGCATCTTCGCGATATTTCTGCTTGTTTGCGATAATTTTAAACATTCTCGCGATAATTTGCGAAGGTTAATTCCGCAAATTCCGCCCACCCCTAGTTATGAGACACCCATGTTCATATTCAAGTACACAGGATGATAGCAATGAGTTAACATGTATATGTCATTGTCATAGACCATTGATATGCTATTTCTGACCAGTGTGCCTCATGTTTACCTCCTGAACTTTACATGTGGGCCCCTGCTCACTAGCAGCAATTGCCAGCTGTTACCTCCACACAGCATTGACATCAACGAGATGACACATTAACAGACAAATGTGTATGAGAAGGTAAATGATATTTGAAGGAAGGGGATAATTATGCTGAATGCTTCTGCCTACCTTTGTGGTTACACATTAATTGTTAGGCCCATCATGCCTCATGAGTATGATGCTGTCTGTTGACAAAACTAAAGGAGTGTACATCATCATGCAGACCAGTTTCACATTTGCACATCAGATCATATCATTGCATTGGAGAGTTAATATGTGAGATTTCCAATAGTCAGGTACATTTTGTGGCACATTTGAGCTTCCCTCCCCATGAAGTCACAACGCTAAATTTAGGACTGGGAAATCACATATTTATTATGTTCAATCTTTGTGTGACCTCTGTTCCCATTATACATGCAGGACATCATGGTAGAACTTAGCTGTCAATGGATGATGTCTTGTACAGGACACATTCTAACCTCATATATTATCCTGTCACTTATATATGGGAATATGGTCGGAGAGGAGGCAAGCTGAAATAAACATTTGACTAGGATCACATTTTGTGGTAAAGTGTAGAAGTTTGGATGGTTGCTGCCTACACTGGATATGTGTTGGGCACTTTATCCACCAGATGTATATGTTTCACTTCTTCTACATCCACCCTAGCAGCCCATACCCCCCTCACAAAACAACACAACCAAACTGGCATCAGTGCGACCCTCGTCCACAGCAATTTCCATACAATGTGTGCCCTGTGATTTTCTTTGAGAGTGTTCACATCATTGAATTACAATCCATTTGTGGCTACTCTACTTCATATGACACAATATAGTCTATTTTGTGCATACTGCACTCATTTGCCATACATTTAGGGGCCAATTTTGATACTGCCCATAAAGTTGCATCTTGATGGGCCGGTCGGATTCCTTTCCGACCGCCTCATTTTGATGGAGGTGGTGAGAAAGGAATCCAACCGGTCATTCAGGCTGCCTTCTGACAGGTTCGGAGAGCCCGTCCACCAGTCAGAATGCAGGCTGTAATCAATCTCAAGGATGGCTCTTTCTTCCCTTGAGATTACAATGCACGGTTTCCCGACATGGTTTCCATGCCAGTCTGTCTGACATGGAAACTATGTCAGGATGCGTGTTTGGGTATCCCCAGGAGGACCCCCTTTGGTGCACGGCCTCTGGTTGGAGGCGCCCTGTTTATCCCTGCACCTTGTGGCCGGCACCTTGAGGTGCCTGCCATGGGGTGCAGGGATGAATTGCACCTCCCA
The DNA here is from genome assembly GCF_964204655.1 of Triturus cristatus. Taxonomy (NCBI): domain Eukaryota; kingdom Metazoa; phylum Chordata; class Amphibia; order Caudata; family Salamandridae; genus Triturus; species Triturus cristatus. Next base: position 319,743,632 of record NC_140588.1, read on the forward strand.
TTTCACTACGGGAGCATGCATTACAGCTGGTTTATGGCCGTAAAGTATGCTCCCATACTGAAATATAGGAATGCGACCGAACAGTGTTTGGTTGCATCCTAATAAGGCGGTCGGGACCGACGACCAGGTGTTGGTCCATCCCATGACCGAGTCGGTGTAGGGCGGAAGTCATTCCACCCAACATCGTAATGAGCCCCATAGTGTCATCCTTTCACTAGCCACCATGGTGTGATATGGTATACTGTAAAATGCCATATGTGGACTTATTGAGATGAGGGACAACAGTGATGTTGAACACATACAACATACTGCGGACATTAAATCCACATGTTGGGTCCGATTCACAGAACTAACTTAAGACAAAATCCTAACTTACTATTTTTGGCATTCACAGAATGAACTTACTACTTCTGGTATTCACAGAATGCACGTACTACTTTTGGCATTCACAGAATGAACTTACTACTTTTGGTATTCACAGAAGGGATTTACGACAACTAACTTTACGTCCGCACTCAGGCCGGAATTTCCGCACTCGGAGCGGGATTTCCACTCCCGGGCCGGAATCCCCATCCCCGGGCCGGAATCTCCGCTTCCAGGCCAGAATCTCCGCTCCTGGGCCGGAACTCACTCTTTTCTGCCGGAATAGCTCCATTTTGGCCTGATGAATGTTTCAAGTGCCTACCATGCCCCACCACGCTCCAGCTGAAGTCAATTAACACTAACTGCAAGACCAGCACCACCAAACATATAAAAGCAGCACACATTGAAGGAACAGGTTTGGCCACAGAGAGTTCGTGTTTACAATCGCTGAACATCGCCAGAGGAAAATGGAACAAATGAGGAGGAAGAAGAACTTTACCACTGAGACCACCATGCTTGTGGAGTACATAGTGAGGCACCACATACGCCTATATGGTCTCCAACCTTACTGCACCAGTGGCACACAGAAGGCAGCTCTCTTACAGCAATTAGCCACGGCTGTCACAGCATTGGGGGAGGAGAGGCGCACAGTCCAGGACATCAAGAAGAAGTGGCAGGATGAAAAGCAGAGGGTGAAGGAGAAGTACCCCAGGATCAAATTGAACAGGATCCTCCCTGCCTCACACTCCGGACCCCGCCTCCATCTCACCCCACTAGAGGAGGCTATCCTCACCACAATCCACCCCCACTTGGTCCATGGGCTGCCTGTTAGTGACGTCTGCTACGTGGTACCAGGTAAATGGGGCGACAAGAAAAAGTGTATGAAAGATTGTCTGTAGTGCACTGGCATGTGAGTAAGGAAGTTGTCCAAAGTGTATATAAAAATCTAGTCAGTCAGAGACTCATGTGTTACCCTCTGTATGTTGCACCGCAAGTCCCACAATCCTTTGTAATAGAAATGGCAAGTCCCTCTCCCACTATCGAAAACATGGGCATAGTACTGCGCCGTATATACCTAACCCTGCTAAGTAGCAATTGACAAAGTGCCCTCTCCACTCATCCAGATGTGTCTGAGTCTGTTCAAAAAGGTAAGAGGTTGCGGAGCATATGAACATCAACTGACAAATGAATTGAGACAATACAAGGGGGCAAATTTACAAGGACAAGCGCATCCCTGCATATTAGCAGGGATGCGGCAGCACCGATGCAACACGCAATTCTACCCTTGGGCCACCACGGATGTGTCGCATTTACAATGCTGCGCACTGTGGGGCAGGGATAGACAGAAGTATGTCACTTCTCATGGCGTAAGGGCGGCTCATGAACATTGCTGGAGTTGCGTTGAACTTGCGACACAACTCCAGCAATGTTCATGGGCCGCCCATACCTAACGTGCTGCGCCACTCCTTACGTCTGCTTCAATCAGGTGCAAGGTTTCGTCGCAGCGGCCTCTTAAAAGCGAATCCGTGAAATCTTGTAGATTTCACTGCATCACGTTTACGAGGCATTTCACAGAGGAATGCCCATCCTGCTTACAAGAAACCTGACGCAGGTTCAATGTTGTGCAGGGCTCTACAACGTGACGCATCTCCCGAGATGCATCACGTTGTAACTAAGTCACAACGTGGCACATGGTTTCTGCCGCCGCTGTGTCACAGAAGTGACGCAACGACGGCTGAAATATCTTGCAACGGGCCTGTAAATCTGCCACAAATTATCCAAGAAGTAACTCACCCTGTGCCAGCAAAAGTAACAAAGGAGGAGGTGAGAGAATCCTCAGATCAAAGTATGTCATTCACATATTCTGTTGTTCATTTCCCACCCTGCCACACCATTACATCCCCAATGCCCCACTGCATCTACCTGCCCTGTCTGCTGCAGTACTTCACAACACTGTTAGCATGCAGAAGATATGGGGAAATGCCTAAAAAGTTCCACATGTACATTTCCCATTTGGTTACTTTTCTCTCTTCTCAACTATTGACATAATCAGCCAGAGCACAGACGACTGCAGTAGCAGAGGTCCCTGCATCTTCTGAGAGGAAACAACATCGTCCAGAGCAAGGCATACCACCCTCACAAACTGGTAAGTCAAACTGGCCAGGAGATGTTCAAAAAGCATACATTGACAGGAGACAACAGAGGGACATATAGTGCCCGTTTATGAAAGGTAACCAGAGATGAAAATCTAGCTTAATAACTATTGGATTTGTCAATGGACATTCACCTTTAGCAAATGACAAATGTGAATAGCGAAAGATAAAATATAATTTGTATTGGCTCATCATACCTTTGTAATTGGTGAACATGACATGTATTCCACCAACAGTCCCAGACCTGGGAATTTAATCCTGCAATCGAGTGCCACAACAAGTCAAAAGGGTGTCCCCACTATATTGTAATAGTGTCTGTAGACATAATCAAGAATTCCAATGTTAACAAATATGACAATGATGAACAAGAAGTGAGCAACCATTGTCGATAGTATCGACAATGCATCCACTATCCAACTTATAACGTTTTCACTATAGATGAAATCGCCCAGGCCACCCAGCTGGTCATGTACTTCTTATATTGGATGGCTTGTATGTTGGCCATCAACAAAACACGAGAGTGGACCTTACGTCAGGATTCGGAGTCATGTCATCTTGATATACGACGCTTCTAGGTAGGGTGCCCATTATAAGTTATATGTGGGATCACTCATGATATTAAGTGACGCACACTTCTGCAACGGTGGTGCCCACAACTGCTTGTGCATATCCTTTGGGCCTGAAATTGAGTGCATCACATGTGGAAGCAGAAATGTAAAGTTGCAAACACACTTATCATTGTAGGTACAATGAGATCCTCCCAGAATCAAAGACACACACTGACTTCTGCTACAAGGTTGGCTGTGACATCTGGTCCGGGACCAAACACTGGGCCGGTGCTGGGCCATGGTGAATAATGAACCTGAATGCTCATTAAATGAGCCTTTGATCTCCACCGTGTGTTGTACAACACTGTTGTCCTGCATCACAATATGCTCACATATGGCATTTAATCACATACCAGATCAGACTTTGGTGGCTAATGAAAGGATGTCACAAAATGTATGCCAAGTGAGTGCAGAATGGACATAAAATAGTACAATGTGTCATATGAAGTGTCCAAAACACAACTGGCTTGCAATTCAATTATATGAAAAGTCCCTGGCAAAATGTCTATGGTAAAATCATATTGAAATTGGTATGGATGAGGCTCACACTGATGCCAGTTGTGCACCTTTGAGATGGGTGTATGGGCTGCTAAGCTGAATCTCCATGCAGTTACATTTTCAAATCACTTGGCTGAAAAGCAACGCGCTATTCCAGTGCAGGCGGAAAGTATTAAAGCTTCTCAATGTAGCAGCAATGTGGGATCATTACCAAATGTTGCATTCTGCTTGCCTCCTCTTCTACTGTATTCACATATATAGGTGAGTGGTTGACATATGAGGTTAGGATAGCTGCTGTACAAGACACCATCCATTGTCAGCTAAATACTACCATGATGTTGGGAATAGGGTAGGCAAACAGAGGACACTCAAAGGATGGACATAAGAAATCTGTGTTCTCTCAGTCAGAAATGAGCCTTGTGACTTCTTGGGTAGGGAAGCCCAAATGACCAACATTATGTACCTGACTATTGCACATCTCACACATGAACACCTTTTGACTTATCAACAGACAACATTACACTCATGAAACCGGTTGGTCTTAATGGTGTAATGCAGATGAGTCCAGGTCATTTATCCCCTTCCTTGAAATATCAGTAACCTTCTCATACAAGTTTGTCTGTTGATGTGTCATCTTATTGATGTCAGTGCTGCATAGATCTAACAGCTGGCAACTGCTGCATGTGAGCAGGTGCCCACATGTAAAGTCCATGAGGGAAACATGCCGCACATTGTCCTGGATTATCCGGTCAATGGTTATTGAGAATGGCATGTTAGCTCATAGCTACCATCCGTTGTACTGAAATATGGACATGTATGTCTAATCGCAGCTGCTGACAGGATGACACCAGTGCAGCGGTCACCATCCCGGGGAATGCATGACATTCTGGCTGCAGCAGTGAAACCCTCTTGCACCTGTCCATCAGGTAATTCTGACATAATGGGTGTCACTAGCTTAGATTACTAGGCCATGACAGAGATCAATATTCCATTCTGTATGGAATCAGCAGTGGTTGTTTACAAAGTGACATACATATTATGAGTGTCACATGTGCCTGTTTGTCAATTAGTAATGCAGATCATTGAGAATGTTGTCACTTCCCTCTACATCTGCAGGATCAGGGACAACTATGTCAACGACATCAAGGAGCAGACAGGTTCAGCAGTTGACATCAGGGGGATCGCAAAGGGACAGAGAGTTGTGGCTGGAGCTGGTGAGTTTGCTTGTATTATGTACATCTCAGTGTAACACCTCAGTGCTATGGTATGAGCTGTCATTCATGGTGGTACACTAACCAGGTCACATGATCCTTATCTGATGATGCTAAGTACAGTTAACCACATGGAATACCAGGTCAATCACTAACACGTTTGCAACCTCTGTTTTCCAGGGAATGAAGAGGATGAGGATGACGGACCTACAACCAGTGTGGGCCGACGGGCAATCAGAGGGGAGAATCCACTGATCCTCCAGGCAGTAATGTCAGCAGCAAGTACAGCGCAAGAGGAGGAGGCAGTTACTGAGGACGAAGACTTGGAAGATGATGGCAACTATATGTCCATCCACTCCAGGGATGATGATTCAGATGCCATTGACAGCAATCGTACCACATTGCCAAAATCATTCATGGCATCACATCCTCCGCTCAGCAACGTTCGCCAGCCTCCTCAAAAACAAACAATTGCCTGTCCCCAGCATAGAGCGAACCAGCCACAGCCCTCACGCCGCCCAACACCGACATCACTCCCTCACAGCTCTCACATCCAGGACCGACATGGTGGTTCCCCTACATGCTCTTCCCTATATAGCCTATCCCTGGCATCCTCTCCACCATCTGGGGGATGTACCAACCCTGTTGTGGTGCAGGTATCCCCTGGGAACCATTCTCCTGCCCATCAGCTTCCACCTGCCTCCTTCCCCCCTGCTGTTGGACCTGCTGGTCCCATCCATGGCAGACACCTGCAGAGAGGGCCTGCACCTGGCTATGGTGGCCAGTGGCAGCAGGACTTCTTCCAACAGCAGACAGATGTGAGGCAGGACATTCGTGCCATAGGGGCTACCCTGTCAGAAATGTCTGAGTCCCTGCAGAACATGGTCCAATTCCCCCAGGTGGTGGACAGACTGAGCCATGTTTTGGATAGGATGGACAGAACTTGGCAGGACATGTCCAGGAATATGAGAGACATGATATCCATCCAAAGGGAAGAGAGTGCAAGACACCATGCCTTGGCCATGAAGATGATGGGGGGCATGCTGAAAGTAATCCAAAGTCTCCATCATATCTGCCTGCAGGACAGCACATCCACACACCCGTACCACCAAATGCCCAGGACCACAGCAAAGGTACACATCCACACCGGCGCCCTGAACAGGCACTCCCACCACCAGCACAACCACCAGCAACCCCTGTACAGGCACCCCCACCACCTGCACAACCACAATCAACCCCTGTACAGGCACCCCCACCACCTGCACAACCACCAGCAACCCTTGTACAGGCACTCCCACCATCTGCATAACCACCAGCAACCCCTGTTAAGGCACTCCCACCACCTGCACAACCACCAGCAACCCCTGTACAGGCACTCCCACCACCTGTACCACCACCAGCAAACCCTGTACTGGCACATGGACAACACCCACATACACGTAGGCTACAAGCCAGACCCGATACCTCACAGCGATCATCACCTCTGAAATTGCGAAGTCACAAGCATGATCGCCATTGACAACATCCCAAAAACAAATTAACCACTGTGAATATATGTACAGAAAAAGTAAAGATCTTTCCAAGTAAGAATCTGTTGTGTATCATGTCCTGTATATCGATGTAGGTGGCCAGGAGATGTGAGGAGGCATGTGTGTGTGTGACACAGTTACAAGTATAATCCATCATTGCAACAAGCCATAATGTGCATAGCAGAGGACTCATCAGATACGTGTCCATTTTCTGTACCAGACATTCACAATGAAGTCAAACAAGTGAAAGTAAGTAGGATTCCTCAAAAATATTTATGTATGATTATAAGAACAACGGTCCGTTTGGAAGGTAGAAAGGAAAACAAATGATCATCTTAATGTAGATGGAGAGGGGAACTTGGATTGGGATGGGGCAACACAAATATAACACTTCATGGAGTGTCAGGGAAACCAGACTATTTACAAGGGGAAAATACATTTTTGTCCACAAAGATTTATCAGTCAAAAAGTCAGGTGTCCTTCTGATCATCCTCTACTACCACAATGTCGAGATCCTCCAAGTCTGATGCAGGCACGGGGCTGGCCGGTGCAGGAACAGGCACCACATGGGTTCAGGACACACGAAGGGGACGGGGAAACAGTGTGGGCCAACGGACAGGGGAAGACATTGACGGTCGTATGGGAAGGGAGTTGGGAAACAACCAACGACATGGCTATGGCCAGGGAATTGACTAAGGGTGGACGGAATTTGAGAAATTGCCTTTTTCTAAATTTCGAGAAACGGCAAAAAATCTCCACGAGCACGCGAAATTTCACGTGCTCGCGGAGATTTTGTGCTGATTAATGCGTTACTGAATTTGACCTTCAACTCGGCACCTGCTTTATTTATATCTGTAAGTGCTTCCTGTTGAGGTTTAATTTTTGTGACAGGAGCATCGTGCCAGAAGGAATCCTGCCCTGCATATTAATCCAAGAAGATGCCACCGTTTTGTGCAAAACCTCTACTCAACTGGAGTACTTTCTACTGGCTAATCAGTAAGTGCTACCTCGGTGGGTAAATGTATATTGCTTTTCCTACACTACAGCTGCGTAAAGGGCCAGAAGAGTTGTCTCCAGCGACCATGTGTGTCTGTAACTTTTGTCACCGCGCCGATGGGCGCCAGGGTCCCTCGAGTGAGCTGTCCATCATATTGAGAAAGGGCGGGAAGATGTTGCACACCGCTGGTGTGTGGGCTGGGGCCAAACGGGCGAGGCTTCTATGCAGTTCACATGCCTCTTGTTTATAAAGGGTCAGAGACCGACCAGAGCAGCAGATGAGGAGACAGAACCTCCTGGTGTCAGGAACTACATGGGGATTGCGCTCGAGAAACTCATCATGGATGCACAGACCTCCATCAAGGATTACAGCAAATTGTTGACGGCAGATATGAGGAGAGAGCACACCTGCCTAACCTCCACCGTGCTCACAAATCTTTTGTGCTGATTAATGCGTTACTGAATTTGAGCTTCAACCCGGGCACCTGCTTTATTTATATCTGTAAGTGCTTCCTGTTGAGGTTTAATGACAGGAGCATCGTGCCAGAATGAATCCTGCCCTGCATATTTCCGTTCCGCCGCGGATCGCGCAAGTTTCGACATTTTTGCATTCCGCGTGGAATGTGAAAATGTCGACATTTCGCAATTTCCGTGAGCGGAACGGAAATTGTCGCCCACCCTTAGAATTGACGCTGGTGGTGACGGTGGCCAGAGCTCTGACAATCTCCGCTTGCATCATGCGTATCTCCAGACACACCTGCAGCATGATGCGAGCAGACTTATCTGGCTGACCCTCACACATCCACCTCAAGTCCTCTGGGACAGCCACAGGAGGAACAACACAGGGAGGGGCCCGGGTGGAAGAGGAGGGATGTGGTGTCCGTAGCCGATGATGTGGTCGAGCAGGCAGCTACGATGAGGGGGACTGGTTGCAGGGGATGTAGCTGGAGTCCCCGATAGAATGGGGGCCTCTGGAGGTAGGGAGGGGCTGATGGCAGTCCAAGGTTGTGTATTGGCCTGCCCCTGGGACACCTCGACCGAACCCACAGATGAATAGTCTGGGGAAGAGTAGCTCTCCACCACCCCATGGCCAGAGGTGTAGGGTTCCCCCCCACTTCAATGTCCTCAGCCTCCACCCGGGCTGTAGCACCAGATTTGTGTTCCTTGTCATTCCGGGTGGGCGCAATACCCTTGCCTCCAGATGTTGAGGGACCCTCCTCATCCTCTTCTTCCTCACTGGTCAAAGGAGGTCATAGCTGCCGGCGCACTGATGGCCTCCCGCTCCGGACCTGGTCCTGCTGTTCGGCCATATGGCCAGCTGTGCCTGCTGAAATGTAAGTAAAATCATGATGTGGTGGTTGTTTTATTCTGGACGAGACACATACATAGATGAGCCAAGGTCAGACTTTGATTTTCTCTAATCACACTACACAGTTGTCAGTGTTTATGGGCTTACATTACGTATATGTCCACTGTAATCTCCTAAATTGAGTCTGACATGGACATCTCACAAGAATATTTGTGGCTTACACAACTGTATTGGCCAACCCTCAACTTTGGCATTCTTGTGATCTGTGTGTCCTGTCACTGCTACATGTGCAGGTTCCAAAGCTAGTCCACCAAAGGAGAACAGAGAGAGTCCAAATTTAATCGAAATTGGCCAGTGATATGTAGTCGCAGCTCTTTTACGTCTGGACAAACGTCATCTGCTGTGTAGCATTGTATAAGACAAGACAAATGCCGAATGTGGGTCACACATCCACATAGGGTGTGGGCTATTTGTTTTGCTACATTGTGAGTCTAGCCTTTTGATGTCTCCTCACATAATCTGACAATCCAGTGCCACATTTTGGCTTTGGTGACTGATGAGGTAGTGCAGTACACAAGTGACCAGTGGTGAGTCGTTGTGACAGGTACCTGTACATGTGAAATGTTATACAAGCCACTGAGAGTAAGACGTGTTTCAGTGGACACACTTTGCAATTTTAGAAACACTTAAGAGTGAGGCAGGGATCTCAAAGTCTGTCTTGCCTCCATGGCACATGATGATCTGTCTCAATTAAAACCCAAACTCAACAAATGCAATGCAAGTCACAGCATCCAATAGCCTTTGGCCTCCCATTCACACACTGGACAGTGTCTATACCATTGCTCATCCAATGCACACATCAGTTATGATACCCTTGGTTCACTGGTAGTGGTGCTGGCAGAGCAAATATAAAAACAAATGCTCAAGTGAAGAAACTACAACTCCTAAAATGCACTCTGCCCCGTACAGTCCATATGCCACAGTGTGCCTTTTTATTCTTTTTGACTGCTGCATGGTCACGGAATAGGTGAATGGGGGCATGGGACACACAATGGTACAGCACTGTCTTCACTCACATCATACCGACCAGAGCAGCAGATGAGGAGACAGAACCTCCTGGTGTCAGGAACTACACGGGGATTGCGCTCGAGAAACTCATCATGGATGCACAGACCTCCATCAAGGATTACAGCAAATTGTTGTCGGTAGATATGAGGAGAGAGCACACCTGCCTAACCTCCACCGTGCTCACAAATCTTTTGTGCTGAATAATGCGTTACTGAATTTGAGCTTCAACCCGGGCACCTGCTTTATTTATATCTGTAAGTGCTTCCTGTTGAGGTTTAATGACAGGAGCATCGTGCCAGAATGAATCCTGCCCTGCATATTTCCTTTCCGCCGCGGATCGCGCAAGTTTCGACATTTTTGCGTTCCGCGTGGAATGTGAAAATGTCGAAATTTCGCAATTTCCGTGAGCGGAACGGAAATTGTCGCCCACCCTTAGAATTGACGCTGGTGGTGACGGTGGCCAGAGCTCTGACAATCTCCGCTTGCATCATGCGTATCTCCAGACACACCTGCAGCATGATGTGAGCAGACTTATCTGGCTGACCCTCACACATCCACCTCAAGTCCTCTGGGACAGCCACAGGAGGAACAACACAGGGAGGGGCCCGGGTAGAAGAGGAGGGATGTGGTGTCCGTAGCCGATGATGTGGTCGAGCAGGCAGCTACGATGAGGGGGACTGGTTGCACGGGATGTAGCTGGAGTCCCCGATAGAATGGGGGCCTCTGGAGGTAGGAAGGGGCTGATGGCAGTCCAAGGTTGTGTATTGGCCTGCCCCTGGGACACCTCGACCGAACCCACAGATGAATAGTCTGGGGAAGAGTAGCTCTCCACCACCCCATGGCCAGAGGTGTCGGGTTCCCCCCCACTTCAATGTCCTCAGCCTCCACCCGGGCTGTAGCACCAGATTTGTGTTCCTTGTCATTCCGGGTGGGCGCAATACCCTTGCCTCCAGATGTTGAGGGACCCTCCTCATCCTCTTCTTCCTCACTGGTCAAAGGAGGTCATAGCCGCCGGCGCACTGATGGCCTCCCGCTCCGGACCTGGTCCTGCTGTTCGGCCATTTGGCCAGCTGTGCCCGCTGAAATGTAAGTAAAATCATGATGTGGTGGTTGTTTTATTCTGGACGAGACACATACATAGATGAGCCAAGGTCAGACTTTGATTTTCTCTGATCACACTACACAGTTGTCAGTGTTTATGAGCTTGCATTACGTATATGTCCACTGTAATCTCCTAAATTGAGTCTGACATGGACATCTCACAAGAATATTTGTGGCTTACACAACTGTATTGGCCAACCCTCAACTTTGGCATTTTTGTGATCTGTGTGTCCTGTCACTGCTACATGTGCAGGTTCCAAAGCCAGTCCACCAAAGGAGAACAAAGAGAGTCCAAATTTAATCGAAATTGGCCAGTGATATGAAGTCGCAGCTCTTTTACGTCTGGACAAACGTCATCTGCTGTGTAGCATTGTATAGGACAAGACAAATGCCGAATGTGGGTCACACATCCACATAGGGTGTGGGCTATTTGTTTTGCTACATTGTGAGTCTAGCCTTTTGATGTCTCCTCACATAATCTGACAATCCAGTGCCACATTTTGGCTTTGGTGACTGATGAGGTAGTGCAGTACACAAGTGACCAGTGGTGAGTCGTTGTGACAGGTACCTGTACATGTGAAATGTTATACAAGCCACTGAGAGTAAGACGTGTTTCAGTGGACACACTTTGCAATTTTAGAAACACTTAAGAGTGAGGCAGGGATCTCAAAGTCTGTCTTGCCTCCATGGCACATGATGATCTGTCTCAATTAAAACCCAAACTCAACAAATGCAATGCAAGTCAGAGCATCCAATAGCCTTTGGCCTCCCATTCACACACTGGACAGTGTCTATACCATTGCTCATCCAATGCGCACATCAGTTATGATACCCTTGGTTCACTGGTAGTGGTGCTGGCAGAGCAAATATAAAAACAAATGCTCAAGTGAAGAAACTACAACTCCTAAAATGCACTCTGCCCTGTACAGTCCATATGCCACAGTGTGCCTTTTTATTCTTTTTGACTGCTGCATGGTCACGGAATAGGTGAATGGGGGCATGGGACACACAATGGTACAGCACTGTCTTCACTCACATCATACCCCCAGACACATATTGCATATGATGCACTTACCAGGTCTCTGCTGCTCATGCTCCTCCAGCTGAGCATGGAGGGTCGGTCAAGCTGCTCACAGGACCCTCCTATACAGTGGGGAGAGGCGAGGACGATGCACATGGTGCTGGGAACACTGGCTCACCAACTCCTCAGCCTTGTGCCGGGACCAGCGTTTTAGGTCCTCCCAGTACTTGAGGCATGCCCTAGCACTCCTGGTGTGGACTCCCACTGTACTGCAGCGCTCCACGGTGTTGACCCAAAGCCTGGCCCGGGCTGCATTGCTCAGCTGGTGTTCTGGGTCCCCATATAGCTGAGGATATTTGTACAGCACCCCCTCAGCTAAGATGTCTAATTCCCTATCAGTGAAAGGGGTGCTTTCTCTTCATAACTCTCAGCCATTTTGGGAAAAATAAGTAAGATGAGAGCAGCAGGATGTCAGAGGATCTGATGTTTGATAGAGGATGACTCAGAATGAACACTAAATTGTTGTCAACAACTTCCTGTGATGTATTTCCTGTCTCTCACTTCCTGTAAATCATTTCCTGTATGGAATTATGTGTTTCGGATCATTTTCGGAGATTACGGCCCGAAAACAAAGTCACCGGTTCCGGAGCGATGGGTCCGCATACATACATTACAGTCCGAAATCTGAAATTACGTTTTCGGGCCGTAATCTCCGAAAATGACCCAGAACACATGATTTCATACAGGAAGTAGGAGACAGGAAATACATCACAGGAAATAGTTGGCAGCCATTTTGTATTCATCCTGATCCATCCACAATCACTAATCAAATCCACTGCCATCCTGCTTTTCTGTTGTGGAAAAAGCTGAAATGACAGTGCAAGTGAGAATCATAAACATGTAACAAAAGGGGGAACAGACCATTTAATGACATTTCTGCGCGGATGGGGGGGGCTGACACATCAAACCCCAGTTTAGTTTTCTCCTACTTTGCATTATGGTACATGTAGTCCATATTGAGTGCTCATTAAAAGAGTTGTGTGATGTGTTACGTAACTTTGGGGTGGAGCAGTGTGGATATATCACAGACACATGGTGCCTGATTCACCCATGACATCATCACTCACGTTGTGGGCCCATCATTTGTAGGGGAGTCAAATCTGTTGAGGACACAGGCCTGAGAATGCAATGGTTATGGGCTTTTGTGATTAAGGGACCCATCCTCATAAGGTCCAGGTAGGTCTCTCAGAACATGTATCGTTTTTCATCTGCGTGAATAGATTTTTTAGGGACATCCACTACACTGATTGCTGACATGGGCACATGACCTGAGGCATGCTCAACCTTTTGACTACTGTCAACAGCTGTGATTTACATGCAGTTAGTATGGCTTGCAAAGTAGTCTCAGGATGGAATTACAAAGTCGTGTATATCCAAGTTTCATCATTGACAACAGACAGTAAAACACATTTTGTCCATGACACTACAGGTTGCTCATGTGAAAAACATGGCAACGAGCTGATCACGGACTTGCATACTCTGACCTCGGTCATGTGCAATGGCCTGGTTTCCCAGATTCAGAGCTCGCCGAGGTTCCAGAGGTATGTTTAAGCCATGAGTTAAAGCAATGTTGTGCAAAACACAACAGCCAAATATGATCTTGCACACGACTTCTGGGGAGTACAGCAGCACACCCCTTCTACGGTCGAGAGATCTGAATCACGACTTCAACAGACCAAAAGTGAGCTCTATGATGGCTCTAGTCCGTATGTGTGCCCTATTGTACCTACGCTGAGGTACAGTGTTTGCATGCCTGTAAGGGGTGAGGAGATGTAGGGATTGTGCATACCCAGCGTCGCCTGAGGAGGGAAGAAAGGGCAGTTGGTTACATTTCCCTCTTTGATTTGCACAGGACATGATCTATGCTTTAGTACATACAGTGTCTGTTGGGCCATGTACGTAGCTTTATGATTCTTATTGTTCAATAGTTGATGTTGGGTGACATTCAGACATTTCAATAACACATATCTCTCATTTTTAGTGCTTGGTACTTACCCAGTAGCCACATGTTGCCAAATTCTCCTTCAGCCATCCGCCAGGCAAGAGGTGACATGTGGAATACGAAGCTGTCATGGGTACTGCCTGGGAACACTGCATGTACATCAATGAAACGCCCACTGGCATCACATACAGCTTGCACATTGATGGAATACCATCGGCGTCTGTTGCAGAAGATGTGTGCAATGCGTTGGGGTGGCTGAAGGGCCACATGGGTACAATCAATTGCACCCAGCACACGTGGGAATTGTGCAATGAGATAGAAATCTCGTGCTGCCCTTTGTCTCGTGGCCAGTGTATGGGACATATGTATGTGGTTGTGGGCTACAGCAGTGATGCATCTCAGTACCTGATGCAGGCACCGTGACTGGCTGGCCTGGGAAATGCCCACATGGTCACTGGAGGCCCTTTGGAAAGACCCAGTGGCAAAGAAATAGAGAGCAGAAAGGATCTTGAGATATGCTGATATTGCATGGGAGCAGCAGGTCACAGTCAAGTTCCTGCTCCCTCTCATATACCATATCCAAGATGACTTCTGGAGGGAAATGGTACCTGGCCCTTACATCTTGGCTGGACATTCTAAATAGGTTGATCATCTGTCTGAAGATCCTCTCTGCTCTCCTCCTTCTCTTCAAGTAGTTTTGCCGCATGGAAAGGGGCAGAGCAACAAACACATTCAGCGACATGTTGAAAGGGTTTGTGTGTGTCTGCTCTGCATTCATACATGCTGCAGGGCTGGGATTGCTGTGTGTCAGCTGTTGCATGAGGGGTTGGTAAGCACTTGGACAGGTGTTTACCCTTGAGAAAAATGATCAACGGCCACAGTGCATGTATTACGGTCCGGAATCGGAGATTCCGGCCCGTAAGCGGGGATTCCGGCCCGGGAGGGGGGATTCCGGCCCGGGAGCGGAACTCCCGTTCTGAGAGCGGAAATTCCAGCCCGAGTGCTGAAATTCTGGCCCGAGTGCGGAGGTAAAGTTAGTAGTCGTAAATCCATTCTGTAAATACCAAAAGTAGTAAGTTCATTCTGTGAATGCCAGAAGTAGTAAGTGCATTCTGTGAATACCAGAAGTAGTAAGTTCATTCTGTGAACACCAATATGGTAGTAAGTTTAGGATTTTGCCTTAAGTTAGTTCTGTGAATTGGGCCAGTCATGAGCATGAGCAGTCAAGTACATAATTCTAGGTTTTAGTTACCGGGGTCCTGCATCTGCTCAGTGTGTGGTTCCTGACCAGATGTCACAGCCAACCTTGTAGCAGATGTCACTGTGGGGACTAGAATCCTGAACCACATCATTGGGCCTACAAAGATATGTGTGTTTGCAAGTTAGTATTCCAGTTGCCACATGTGATTCAATTAATAGTTCTTGCTCTGTTGGTGTAATACTTGTAACATGTCCATGTGTTGTTTGCTAACATTGTAGGCTTTTAAGTGTGAAATTCATCCTTATGTCATCAATTTTCACAAATTTCATTTTTGATCCTAGCCCTTCCATACCATGCATTAGAATGATACTTTGTACATTTCCAGTGCAGTTTCTCACTGCTTGTACTTTCTTAACTGTAAGTATATCCCATGTGAGTCACTGACAGGTTTTCTTTCTGTGTTTTGATGTAATTGGCTCTTCCCAACATTTTATCTGTGAATTCTATAATTATATATATATATATTTTTTTTATTTTAAATAACTACATTTTTAATTAGAATTATTATTTAGACATGCATTGCCTTTTTTATACTCACACTTAGAGATTTGATGTCATTGCATTTATCAGAGACATTTGTTGATGCATTTGTTTTTATTGGAAGTTTATGGTCTTGGTTTTTTATTTTTCTCTGTAGAGACAATTATATTTGTTAATGTTAGATGTTTGAAAATTATTGATGTATTGTTTAGGCTTTACTTTTTGCACACACACACCCACACACAGGCACACACACGCACACACAGACACACACAGACACACACACATATTTATATATTTGAAATTATATTTGAATAATATGTATTTACATAATGCCTAAATAAATAATCTTTCTTTTATAGTTGTTGTCTTGGTTGCTTTATTTTTCAATCTTAATATGAATGTTGTTTCAATGTTATTTTGTGTTTATGTAGTTTATTTTTGTATAGAATATTAATTTAGTGTATAATAATTTGTCATATTTTATTATTGGTACCAATATTTTGATTGTTGATAAAATAATTTTCACTATTTTTGTAGCGATGTATATATGTAACGTGGTAATGATATGGTGTGTCTCTTTATTTTTGATCTTGTTATATAAATGTTTTCGATATTTTTATTGGTGATATGTTTGTAGTAGATATTGTGTATTTCTTGTTTAGGGATAGGGCCTCACTTGTTTTGTAACCAATATATTGTTGACAATGTTTGTGTGATTCAGTATTGCTTTCCTAAATATTCTGTCACAGAAGCCATCAATTCCCTACTAGCAGTAAAGAGGTTATATTGCTTAAAGGTCTCTTAACATGTTATGAACTAGAACTAGCATTGAATAGAACGTCATGTCTGCTAATAGTTCATAAATAGTGACTAGTTGCTGCAAAATTACTTTAGTTAATTCTTGATGTGTTCCTTTGGTTAGGTAGTAGTAATAAAGATAGACTCTGAAATAAGTATGTAGTACGGTATGGTGTAAACATGGTTCACTGCACCCTTAACTCAGTACTCAGTAATGGCCACTCCTAGTTTGCCCACAAAGTCCTAGCTATTCACTGTAGCAAATGAAGCAACACCAACACTCAACCTTGCATAGTCTGACCCACTACTTCTTTATAGAGATTTAAGGGTGAGACTACATATGAGCTTGGAAGAAAGAAATATAAGCCTGTGGCTTTGTTTTCCTCAGCTGATAAGCTGCAAACTGGATCTTTGCTATCCCATAGAAAACCTTGTAGATTCAGACCTGACCTTGTCATAAAAAGAATGAGCATGTTTCATTCCACTGAAGATTTCTTGAGTGTGTTCTCGAGGTGGAAGTTGAAGTGTTTCTGTTTTAGAAGGGTAAGATCAAGAAGCTCATTTTTGTATAGTAACTCTCTTCTAATCATAACTCGAGATGTGCCACCTGGCCTTGACCGATGCTACAACTGACAACAATGTGGCCCATGGTCTACAAAAGGTAATGCTGGGCAAGACATGGTCTTGACATCCCATTATGTCAAGTAGGGTACAATGCTTGATCCTTTCTGGACACCAAGAAGATGTATTATAATTTCATCTGTAATGGTGGAGGATTTTAGCTGTATGGCCCTCTGCACAAAATGTCATTAATTTTGCATAGGTCTTTCTTGTTTATTCACAACTAACTTATTTATCCGATCACCAATAAGTTCTCCAAATTCACTGCAACTAGGTTGGGCAAGATGAATCGTACCTTAGGTTTTGCGAGGAAAGAGGTGTATTATATGGAGGAGTGTGGCTCAATGGTTAGAGCGGCAGACCCTGAAGCAGAGTTCTGGCCAGGGACCAGGGTTCGATTCCCGCCTCGGCGGGGCTCGGGCTCAATTTCCTCGGACCTGTCTATTCTTGCCTCGGTGCCTATTCTAATCATGGGCCCCATGCTGCAACTCTGGGCAACTCCACAGCGGTCCCAACAGCGCTAAGGATGCCTGGCTTCACCCTGGGGGTGCCCAGGAGTGGACACTTAACAGGGAAAGCCAGGAGGGGTTCCACAGCGGTATGAGTATCAGCGCCAGGAAACCGCAAAAGGCGACACCGCAAGGTGGCCGTCTGGTGACAGTGCGCTCTATAAGTACCTTGACATTTACATTTACATTATATGGTGTGGTTGTTTGCTTTCACCCACCACGTACTAAAGGTGCAATTCCATATCCGATCCAGTCAAGGTTGTTTGCAAAACCTTAGCTCAAGCCTGGGTAACTGTGACTCAGAGTAATCAGGCTTTCTCAAAGGAATGAGTGTAAAGCATTACAAAGCACCAAAACAGTTGAATAAGAAAAAAATGCAAGACAATAAAAGTCCAACACTAATTTAGAAAAATAGGTTGTATATTTACCTTTACATAGACAATTTAATGACATAACTCCAAAAGAGGGTTCAGGAGATATGAATTTTCAAAGACAAAATAAATCACAGCGTTTTACTTATACAATAAATAATTGTAATCTGCTGCGACTTGCAGTTTAGGGTTAGACACAACATATAACACCAAAATGGATGTAAGGGCACTATTTTGGTGACAACTGAGGCAGGGAACCAGTCGTTGGGACAAATGTGGCCCAAAAGAACAGAGACTTTCCAAGAAAAGCAGTCTCCAGTCAAGTTCAGGGGCTATAGCTAAACCACCATTAGAATCAATGGAGTGGTATAAGATGCTAAAGATGCTCAACAATGCTGAGGATGCTGATCCAGTGTCAGGGGTCTTCCTGTGGCTATCCCCTGATCCACATACATGGTGGAGCAGCTATGGCCTCAGGGGTCAATCTTCCTCAAAGTCCAGGTGAACTGCCACTGGTCTGCTGATCACTGGTTACAGCAAAACCAGTGGTTTCCTTTTACTTGTTATAACCTCCATGCTGGAAAACCAAGTTTTATTCTGACGACTCTCTGAGGTCCAGTAGACTTGTTTGTGACTTTGGAGGGTTGTGACTCGACATCCAGCCGCACTGAGGCTTCTTGGCGCTGGGCTCTCAGAGGAGTTGGCTTCTAATATTTTTTGACCCTTGGCAGTAACAGAGAGTCATATTCTCTGACTGGGGTTTGTAGATTACTTTACCTCAAGCTGAACACCATAGCCACAGTTGTATCTTTGCTAGTTCACAAGGCAGCTTCAGCAGTCCAGCCTTTGGTGCAGCCTATTTTTGCTGAGACCAGGGGACAGAAAGACATTCCATGTTTGGTCCTCCCTCCACTTCAGATGTGTTCTGAGATCTGGGTGCCAAGGTATGCCATTTTTTTGCCCGTTTCTGGCCCTCACAAATGTAGCAACTACTAACCAATGGGCTGTCAGGTCCCCACCAAACTAGTTGCTCCTTCCTGTAAAGTGTGGAATCTAGATAGCACTGAAAGCTCCTTTTGGTCAACTCTCAACATGGCAGAACCTGTCTCTTGGTGTGTGAAGCTCCTTAGCCCATTCCAGAGGTGTGGCTATCTCGGTACTACCTGCCCACAGAAAAACAGTTTGCAACTGTAGTAGAAATTAGGTTGTTGGTTGATTGGGGAGATGAGCCATGATCAGGCTACAAAAATTCACAAAATTAACCTATGCTTAAACCTGGGTAGATTTGCACAAAAAAAGCAGTCAGTCTTAACTTAGTGGCAATGTGTAAAGTAGTTATGCAGCACACAAACATTACTAAAATGAAAGCATAACACAAGAAAAATCCCAAACCAATTTAGACATTTTTAAATAAATTATATGACACCAAAACAACAAAGATCCAATCAGCCGAACCAGATTTATGAATTTTAACATTTTTAGTGGAAACTAGTGCCTAAAAGATCAATAATCAAATGTGGTTGGATACAAGAAGTGGATTTGGGCCAGCGAGAGCTTGCTTTCAGATTTAGAGTAAATTCAGAGAAAAACTGTGTCTGGGAAGATAAAGTTCAGTGGGGCAAGACTGCAGGAGGTGTCCAAGAAGGGAGATTTATTGTTGGATAGCCTTGGGTCGAAGCCATGGTGAATATTTCTACGTTCAGACTTAGTCGTCGAAAGGGAAGTAAAAAATCTCCTGAGGGACAAGTCAGAGGACTGTAGCCAAAGAGAGTTCCCTGAGGTTGGATACCCCATTGGTGAAGAACAGCTGAAAATGATTTGCTGCTGCAGAAAATAACCTAGCAGTAGACACTGCAAAGTCAATATAACTGGCAATGCAGCTCGCGTGGATAATCGAGCAGCTGTGTCCCGGTCTCCCCCTGGTTCTCAGAGCAGTTATGGACAGGTTTGGGACTTGGCCACCTGGGCACTTTTAGAAGCACAAGAAAGGATCCAGGGCTGCTGGAACACCTCTTGGGGGTTCAAGACCAAATCAGGCTGGGTCTGGGTATACGTTCAAGATGGTGGGACCCTTTTATGTTCCTGTGACTCTGAACAGTAGGCCAGCAAACTAGCCCTTGGAGTCACTTCTGACAATTCTGGGTGCAGGTGAAGATGCGGGCTCAACAGTAAGGCTGGCCTCTGAAGGTTCAAGAAGGCTGCAGGCAGTTCTTCCAGGTACAGCAGCAGTCTGGCAGAGTGCACAGCAGGCAGTCCTCTTAGAGTCCTTCCTCAGGTCCAGTAGTGAACTGAAGAATGTGTCTGAAGGTTCTATTTTTATACCCTGGTGGAGGGTGAAGCTTCTAGAAAGGTTCTTTAAAGTGCATGGCATTTCTTGACTCCTCTACCCTGGCTCCCAGCTGGCTGCAGTGACAATACAGGGTTGTTAAGCCATTTGTGTGACGGCAGAGCACAGGCTATTCAGGAGTAAGTGGTGTTGTCCTCAGCTCCGCCACCCTCATAAAGCCAGTAGGTCGCCCATTGAGGCCCACCTAGTCCCTCTATTGTGTTACTGTCTGCGAGGAATTCACAAAGTCTAATTGTCAGCAACACCCAGTCATGTGACCCAAGACAGGCTGTAGGCACAAAGGGCTAAGGGCAGAAAAATGTCAACTTTCTAAAAGTGGGATATTCAAAATTGTAATGAAAAATCTGACCTTACCATTACAGAGGGTTTGTTTTGCAATTTCAAAGGTGCCAAACATTACATATCGACCTGCTCCCAACTAGGAATTACAGCTTATTAAATGTAATAAAGAACCCCAATGTTATCTCATTAGAATAGTAATAGTAATGGAAACCAAATTAAGGGGTTTTTCACTACTAGGGCATATAAAACTTAAAAATACACGTCCAACCTTTTAATTACACAGCACCCTGCCCTATAGGCTACTTAAGGACTACCTTAGGGTGACATTTATGTAAGAAAATTGTGATTTAAGGTTTGGAAAGGGGGTCTAAATGTCAAATCTAAATGCCAAATCATCATGGCAGTTTAGAACTGCATTCAGGCTGTAATGGCAGGCCTGGGACTTGTTGTAGAGGGCTACTGAATTGGGTGGCACAATAAGTGCTGCAGTCCTTCTGGTAACATTTAATTTACAGGCCCTGGGTATATGGTATACCACTCTACAAGAGACTTATAAGTAAAATAAATATGCCAATTTGAAATATGCAAATCAACCATGTTGAGGGGATTGAACGCAAGCGCTTTAGTACTGATTAACAGTGGTAAAGTGCACAGAGTCCTAAGGCCAACTAACATTAATTTCAGGAATAATTTGAGGTAAGTAGGTGAAAGGTTTGGGTGAAGAACACCCTAAGGTTGACAGGTCTAACAAACAGCTTCTCCATATCTATCCAAAATGCCAGTCTGTCAGCTAAAATAAAAGAGCTCCTTTTCTTGTGTTTGACTATCAATTGCCCTTCTAACTCAGCTTCACCTTTGAAGCTCTCCTTTTGGGCTCACGCCAAACGTGGTTATCCTACCAGGAGGAATACAAATCTTGTCCTATGGGGGCCCTTTGTGTTCCTTCCTGAGAATCATTCACACCTTTCTTCAGGAGGGCAGTAGGCTGTCTTGAGGACAGCAACTTGAGTGAAACCCTAAACCAGTCAGTGGAAACTTTGGGCAAAAATGTTGCAGCTTTCTAAAGCAGCCTTTTGTGCAAAAGTTACATTAACTTCAACTTTGGCATCAGGTTGGGTTTAATGCAGTGATTCTGTTGATACCTTGAAGTATCATATTTATTAGTCCCATTCAGAAGTTAGCACTGCTAAGTTGTCAGCATGTAACTCTGTACTTACCGATGGAGCTACTAGCCTTTCTAAAGTAAAGAAAACAATGCAGGTTTATTACGGCCAGGATACATAAAGTTACTAAAACACATGTCCATCTTTTTAATATAATGCACCCTGCCTTTAGGGCTCAGTAGGCCTGTCTTGGGGTGAATTACACATATTAAAATGGAAGGTTTGTGCATTGTCATTACTTTAAATGGCAAAGTAGATTTGGCAATGTAAAGACTGCATTGACAAACACCAATGGTGGGCTAAGAGTCATGCTTTCCTTTGACACACTCGTGGTTGTACAATAAGTGCTGCAGTTCACAAGAGACATTTTAACTTACAGGCCCTGTGTACCCTGGTACCATATATTAGGGACTTTTAACTAAGGTAACGTATCCCAATTAGAAGTGAGCCAATTAGACCTATCACTTTTTATGGGTCAGAGTGCTGGCCCTGAGGCCTGTTTGGCAGGTCTCAGTACACATTCAGAGTTGAAAAACCAGCAGCATCAGCCCAAAAACTTGTAGGTGGGCATGCAAAAAGAGGCATTTCCTTACAAGTATATATGGGCATTTTTAATCCCTATCAGACAAACCATATACCCCTACAAAAAAAGCTGAAAAAGGAATCTATTTCAAATCATTCTGTTAAAAAAAACAAATACCCCCCAAAGTGCCAATAATGCAAAGGAAATTGGTAGCTAGTACATTGAGATTTGGACTGTTGCATTTGCCAAGCCTACACTTTAGCACACTCTGTGAGTATACAACATTTGGACTGTCTGCCACCAGATGCCTGACTTCTTAGAAAGTTGTACATCCTCTACAACACAGGGGCCTTGTAACAGGCCTATAAAGGATCAAAATAAAGTACCAATAAATATTTCTAAGTAAATAGATTAAATCAAATGTGATTTGTCTTTAGAAAGTGTGCTGACTTTTGTTTAGCTAGAGTAAAGTGTGTCATTAATTAACTTGTGAATCTCCCTTCAGCTGTTCATAGACTTTGGAGCTGCTCCAGTGACGTTACCACACAGACATTGACTGTCAATACTAATGACTGTATCAGTAACGCCAAAACAGGCTGACAGGTCAGTATGGGCCATTTTTGTGGGGGAATATGTACTCCAGTTTGCACTCTACCGGGGTTGTGGCCCTGATATAGCAAGGATGGGCCATATATAGGCAGATATTATTATTGGTGGACCAAGTGCCTCATTCCAGTTGCTAGATCCATCTTCCCTGTGTGTGCATGTGAATGACTCAAGTACTGTTGCTACCTGCCTGTCCACAAACACTGCTTGAAAATCCTATTGGCTCGCATGGATTGGGTTTTAAGGATTGACTACCTGGAGCAAATTCATTACTGTCACACTTAGGACCTTTCCGCTGCAGCAGAGATATCGAAACAGTGTAACACATACTATCCACTCAACCACTCACATTTCTGGATGCACAAATGTGGTGAAAATAAATTCGGTCCTGTTCCTGATAAAAAAAAGCATAAGATATTTTACTAGATGGTTGATTTCTGACCCCACTGTCGCGAGGCCCCGTCCTATAGTTACAAAATCTGAGGCCTTAGCCCATAATTATTTGCCACTAGCAAGCATATTTTAAACTGCTTGCATCACCCACAAAGCTCTCTACACTGGAAATTTAAATTTAAATTACCTTCCTAACAAATTTTCAAATGCTGGACAAAAGAGGCCTCTGTGTAGTTTAAACACTCCACTCCTGATTTTGCCCAAATATAAGACAAAAAAAATCACTCAACTGTTTCTTCTCAAGGAATGTTTCCAGGCTTTTAAACGCTGTGTCACAAGAATTACATGGCAATCATACCTGTACTTCAGGAAAAGCCTCTAACTTTTTATTCTCAACAAATACCTGAACCCACCCTCCTAAACAATTGACCTGCTCAGTTGCACCCTCCCCATCCACGGAAGAGCCAGTAAGTACATCTCTACCTCCAAAACAAGTGCTCATTCACTTCACCAACCCCTGTTACCTCCTACCATCGCTATCCCGAGCCATTTCAACCACTTATCCCACACTGTATTAAATATTATTTCCCCAATATATGTATTGCTGTATTTTTGCTTGCTATTTTTCTTGTGTATTCCCTGTAAATGCTATCTGTATAAGCTCTTTAAAACATCTTAAGCCCTCGGGTCTAGTTTGGTCTATATAAATCTTGAAAAATAAATACATTCCCCATAGTCCCCTACTCTTGACTGCACCTGGGGCCTCATAGTTCACAGTCTAGTCTGCAGAGTCTCAGCTGCCTAGTCCATGCCTTACAGAGTCCCGTCCGTGGCCAACAGTTACAAAACCTGCCCCCCAAAATCCATGCGTTTGTGGCCAAGATGTGACTGCCCATGGAAGGGTGTCTCTGCATCCTTGTCTTGACCGGTTATGGTGATCACTTTGTATGTGGTCTGGGTGCTGGAAAATCAACATTGGTGGCTGTGTTTACTGTGTGTGATGTGTGAAATTGCTTTAAGAAGTTCTGCACTATTGGGCTGTTTTATCCTTTGCTTATGCTGTCATGCTTTGTGTTTGAAATTCAGTACATTAATATCAGAGATGATCCATGAAGTCCTATTTTGCTTTATTAGTGCTCTGAACGTGCTTCTTAACTCTATGAGTGAAATGGCAACAAATAAAATAATAATCATATTAAGGCTTTGAGTCATTACATCTTGGCAGGTCAAACCTGACAAAATTTAACAGGGGTAAAGCATACAGTAATTACCGTATCTTGTAGATTATGGAGTGAGAAACTAAAAAATCTACATTTATTTTATTTAGTGTTTTATGGAGCGCGAACGTGACCTGTTAGGGTGTCTGAGCGCTTCACAGGGATAACCCGTTGTATACAAGTATGAAATAGTAAAAGAAAAAAAGAAAAAAAACATGAGTATAAGTAGGTGAAACATTTGGAATTAACAGGATGTATACAATGTTCAGGTCATAATGCAGAGAAATCTAGCAAATACATTTGTGGGAGTACAAGGTCAGTACAAGATGGATAGCAGCCAGTCAGTCCAAGCTCTAGCGGTAACAAGAATAAGCAAAGCCCCTGAGCGGTGTGTGCAATGCATGATTTATGGGAGAAACTTGCCCATTAGGAAGGTTTTGGCTTCCCTTTTAAATATTGGTAGAGAGGGAATTTTTCTGATGACAGATGGCAGCGCGTTCCAGATTCTTGGTGCGGCCCCAGAGAAAGCACGGTTGTAAGTTTTTTCCCATCGAAAGCGGGGTGGCTAGAGCACAAAGTCTCTGGTGGACCTGGAGTTTCTGGCTCCTCCAGAAACCATGATTTTCTGGGCAAGATATGCTGGGTATTTCGTGTGTAGTGCTTTGTGGGTGATACATTATTGTTTGAGTTGAATTCTGGCTTCAAAAGGAAGCCAGTTCAGCACCTTCAGATGCGGTGAGATGTGGTTGAATTTTTTGAGCCTGTTAAGAGTCTGGCGGCGGGGTTGAGGCAAGGTTTTAGGGGGGCCGTGGAGATCTTGGCCAGGCCTGAAAGGGTTGAGCATCCATATTCCATTCTGGAGATAACTAATACCTGGACTGCCATTTTCAGGTCCGAGGCATCAAGGAAATATTTTAGTTTCCTCAGGTAGCTCAGGTGAAACCTGGCAGTTTTAGCCATCAAGTTGATGTGGTCTCGCATATTCAGGTTGCTGTCCAGGGTTATGTAGAGAGACTTGGCAGATTTCCCTAAGGTCGGTATGCAGATTAGTGCTGTGATCGACTTGGTCCATTCCTGGATGTCAGTGTAACTTTTAAGGGGAGATTAGAAGGAACTCCATTTTTTGTGCATTTAGTTTGAGCTAGTTGCAGGCGAGCCATTGAACAGAAAGCTTTAGGGCCTCATTCAAAGAGTAGATCTCCTCTAGAGATGAGATTTTGATGTAGATCTGGGTATCATCGGCATACATGTGGAAAGAGATGTAGGCGGTACAAATTAATTCAGCTAATGGTTCAAGGTAGAGATTGAAGAAAGTTGGAGAAAGAGTTGATCCTTGGGGGACTCCGATCGTTATCGGAGAAGGAACAGATAGGTTACTGTTGACGAAGAATCTCTGGGTACGGTTCTGAAGGAAGAATCCAAACCATTTGAGAACGGTTCCCCTTACTCCCATCCGGAATTCAAGGAGTTCAAATAGTTTCTCGTGGTTGACTGTGTCGAATGCCGAGGATAAATCCAGTAAAATTAGGAGACATGTTTTGTCTTGGTCAAGGGCCTGGAGAGCATCATCCACAGTATGGAGAATAGTAGCTTCTGTGCTGTGCCCAGGCCTGAACTCGGATTGGAATTTGTCAGATTAAAGTTGGTGATATGTTGGCTCAGTTGAAGTTGCATACATTTCTCCAGAGCTTTAGCTAAAAGTGGGATATTGGATATTGTTCTGAAATTGTCTGGAGTAGCAGGATTCAAGGTGGGTTTTTTAAGATGGGGATGACTTGACTGGCTTTTAGAGAGTCAGGTATGGACCTTTGTAGTAGGGAAGCAGTTGATTATTGAAATCCAAATGGGAATGATAAATTAGGAGGTTGCGGTCACGCAGCTGGAGGAGAGTGGGTCATTAAAGTGGTTATTCGATTTAAGGAGGATAGAATTTTCGAGATGGACTGGTCATCATATAACTTGAAGTTGGACCAGTGTTCTTGGTTCTTGGGTGTTGTCTGGCGGGGAAGAGAGGAGAGATGGGATCCGGCAGAAAGAGGTCAGATGTTGGTGGCGGAATTAAGTTATTTTCCTAGGGAGGTAATTTTGGCTGTAAAGGAGGAGGAAGACTCCTCACAGGTTATTAGGGATTTTGAGGTTTCTTTTGAATTTTTTTTGCCATTTTGTTAGATTGGTATTTGACAATTTCAAAGAGCTTACAAGGTTTGTTCTTAGCATTTTCCAGTTCCGATCTAAAGAACTCCTTTTTTGATTTGAGGATGTTTCTGTTGTAAGCATTCCTGGTCTGTCAGAGACGTTTTAGTTGGGAGGCTGAGGGGTGCTGTCTCCAGGTTCTTTCTGTTACCCGAGGGTTCTCCTTTCATTGTTGAGGGATCCGTTGCACCAGGGGTTTTTGTCTTTAACTCTGTAGTGCTCTGTAAGATCGTTGACCTTTGAGAGATTTGGGGGGGGGGTTATTCTCTCATATTCTCGCAGCGTACAGCCGGCTTCTCGAGATCTAGGCTCTTTAGGGCTGATTCACAGAACTAATCTGAGATAAAATCCTAAACTTACTACTTTTGGTATTCACAGAAGGCATTTAGTAGTAGAAAAGTTAGGACTCCTAACTTCACTACTACTAAACTGAGACAAAATCCTAATTTTACGACTTTCGGTATTCACAAAAGGCATTTAGTAGAAGTAAAGTTAGGAGTCCTAACTTTACTACTACTAAATGCCTTCGGTGAATACCAAAAGTAGAAAGCTTGAGATTTTATCTTAGTTTAGTAGTAGTAAAGGTAGGAGTCCTAATTTTACAACTTCTAAATGCCTTCTGTGAATACCAGAAGTAGTAAGTTTAGAATTTTTTCTCAGATAAGTTCTATGAATTGGCCCCTTTGTGTCCCTGAGCCAGAGTTTCGATTTCACAGATTGCATTGGCCTTGTCTTGTGGGTGCCAGGCAATAGGAAGTTAATAGCGTGGTGGTCAGACCAGTCACATGGATCTATTGAGTTAAGCCTGACCACCGTTGCCTTAGCAATGATCCAATCCAGTGTGGCGCCTTTTGTGTGAGTTGGTAATGTGCAGGCTTGAGTGAGTGATTAGTCAGCAAGAAAGTCTTTAAGGGCATTAACGTGAGGGTCATTGAGGTGATTCCAGTGCAGATTAACGTCTCCGAGGACAATGTCATTGGAGTGGGGGGAAACCATAGCTGTAATGATTTCCATGAGGTGGACGATGAAGGTGTCGTTCTTGCCTGGGGGTGGTAAAAGATGTGCAGTTTGCACAACTGGGCAGTGTCATTACATATGGAGAGAGCAAGATATTCGCAGGAGTCGGTGTGGTCACCGTGAAGTTCAGTGACAAGGAGATCTGAGCAGTAAATGCAAGCAATGCCTCGCCTTTTTTTTATTGCCTGTCAAGCCTTACGATGCTTTTAATTTAGACGGACCAATTAATCTAGTTAAGGTGACGATGATTCATTGAGCCATGATTCAGTAAGGATTGCTATGTCAGATTTTTGGCTCAGGATAAGAGCGGCGATGTCGGAGGCATGCTTTGCTGCTGATCGGCAGTTAATTAGGGGGCCGGAGAGAGGTGGGTCTGTGCATGTCTTGTGAGTTAGGGAGGATAAGGGGACTTGTGTTAAGTTGTTGCTGTTTTCTCCTCTGTTACGGAGAGTTGATGTTCTATTAGAGTTGATTGCAACTATGTGAATTAAGCATTCATCTTTCTAGTCTGGAGGACTGGGGGCATCAGGAGAGGACTTATAGGCTAAGAGGAGGGCTTGAATTTCGTCCTCCGAGAGGTAGTTGGGATGCTTGCGAGGACGAAGGTGTCTAAAGGCTAGTGGCAAGAGTGAAAGGAAGGGCTTGGTGAGTGGGGGAAGAATTCAGTTCTGGGAGAGCTTGATATTCGAGATACATTGTTCTGTGAGGTTAAGGATGCTTTTCAGTTCAAGAATGGAGTTATGGATGCTCTGAGCTATGTTGGTTGCTCTGAGGTTCAGAGCTTCAAGGTCCATAAGTGAAAGTTGAACTTGCAGGAAGGTGACCAGTGGGTCAGAACTTGTTCTGCTGGCATGGTTGGGTAGCCTGGTAGTGGAGCTCGACCACCCTGCATCTAGGTTTCTGAGAGGAGGGGTATGCGACGGGCTAGGCATGCTCAGCAGGGTGGATATAGGGCTATTGGGGCGGGTGTCCACTGCGCTGTGAGTTACTAGTGTGTTAGTCACTATGATTGATGGAGAGGAGCGAGGGTAGGAAGAGGGTGGCGGCGGCGTTGTCTTATTGAGAGATGATGAAGGTTGGGGGGAGTGGAGGGAGGTTTACTAGTAGATATAGGGGAGATGCTGCCCAGAGTGTCGTCTTGCGTGGGGAACACCATGGGTAGAGTCGGGTCAGTCTGAACCTTAGGAAGAGGGGTGCAAAGAGGGGTGGCTGTAGCTTTGGTGGACATTTATGGGAAGCCCTCAGCCTTGTCTTTAGAGCTGCATTGACCAGAGCTATGAGAAGAGTCAGACAGCGACTGCAGGTGCTGGGGAAGCACAGAGGGATAGGAGTCATGCACATATTTTTTTAAGTAGGTAAAAAAGTCAGCAAAATTGTTGAGATCTGTGTTTGGCACTTGGATCAGAACAGTGCTGCTTTTGTATAGGGTAATGGTAAGGTCAGCTCTTAGATTATGAGAGGGCACGATCGTGAGTTTGGTGCTGTACAGAATGTTCCTGGATTCATGTACGTTAAGTAGGTTAGATATGGCTGTGCGCAGTAGTGCTGTTTTTCTTGAGTAGAAAATAAGGTCATTGATACAGGTCAGAGATCATAGTCTCAGGTTGTCTTTTCAGGAGGGTATGTTTGAAGATTTTAGCAGCGGTCCTGGAGAGGTTAGGAAAGTATACGATGGTGTAGGAGTTGCCCCCTGTTGCATTCAGGCAAGAACATGCAATACTGGTGAGAGAAGGGGATCGGTAAGGCCAGGAGGGTGAACTTTGGTAGGCTGCAGTAGTGGTTCAAGTGTTAATTCGGAGAGATTCCTACTTTAGGGCACAGTGAGGGATGGCTTCTGAGTTGCTGGACTTCAGGAAGAGGGAGAACCTACATTAGATTCTGAGCCCAGGTAGAATGGACGATACCCATTCATGGTGCTGATCATGAGGAGGGGAAGGGTTCAGTCAGTAAGCGGCCCTTTGTAATCCAGTAGGTAAACAGCAAGGTTGACCTTGCCAGTCCAACCCTGGCAAAGGCAGTCCACGAGTCATCACCAGAGGAGGGCTGGGAGCAGCCCAAGAGCTCATTGGCCCAAATGTTTACCCCCGGGCCGCTGGCAGTCTTGTCGTGTCAGAAAATCCAGCTAGCAGGGAGTTCGCAGTGAGTAGGACGGTGCGATCTGGCTGTGGGCAGATGAGTTAAATCCAGTATATACATTAAGAAGTGTTCAGACAGTAAATCAGTCGGGCAAGCAATGGTAGGCATTCCTCCTGTTCTTTCAAGGAAGGTTCCCGCAATGCCCCAAATGCAACTATGCTCCTGTGTTTATATACATCAGAGGCAGGCAGAAGCCCAAAAGTAATCAGTAGCTGGCAGAGGCAGGAAGGAGCATTAGAATTGGGTGCTGGGCTCCTCTCGTAGATTTGGTAGGATTTGAGCTACCTCAGTGGCAACAGAGGCCCCAGTGCATTTTCCCATAGTCATAATACCAGATGGACATGGGGGCAAGTAGGGGGTTGAAGCTCCCTGGCCACCCCATGAAGGCTAATGCAGGGTTTTGGTAAAAAAAAAACGGCAAAGGCAAGCAGGGAGTGATCCAAGTCAGATGTTGGGCTAATTCTAGTATCCCAAGTAGGAATTGGGCTATATCGGCAGTTTCGACGGCCCCAGTGACTGTTCCTCCATCTGTGCTCTGGTGAAAAAGGGGGCAGAAGGAGGGTAGGCACTCCCCAGCAGTAGGGTGACCAGAAATCCCGGTTTTGCCCGGGAGGTCCTGGTTTTATAAACAGTGTCCCGGTGTCCTGACACTTTGCTCCACATTAAAGAAATGTCCCGATTTTTGTGCAGTGCCCAAGTTAAACAGAGAAATGTCCCGTTTTTTAAATAGTTTCTCGCACCAAGAATCTATTTAAAAACTGGGACATTTCTTTGCTTACTTCGCACAGGTGCAGAGACGGGTCTATATTGGTCTCTCCATTTTTGCTCTCAGGGTGAAAAAAAATCTTACAGCTCTAGCAGTATCACCCTTCACTGCCTTCAAAGAGACCTGTTCTAGTTCTTTCACAATCTCATCATTCTCAAACTGAAGCATTTTCAATGTTATTTACAACTAAGCCAAAGTTGTTGCTTATTTAGCTTATGCAGCTAACAATTGACAAAGCCAATAGTCCTGGTTTGTTGTAGGTGTATTGTTGCTTGGTGTATTATTTATCTAGATACAATGACAGAAGCAGCAAATTTCTCGGGCTGGACACTATGTTAAACACAGATATTTGTAGCTTATGTGTTTAAAACCACAACCTTAATTACATTGGCCACGCACCTATGAAAGACCCCCCACATCTTTTTCACCCCACTTAAGGCCTGTGTACTTTTGTCATGTCACCTGGTATTTGTAGAGTGCTGTATGGGACTTCAGTGCGCTGCCTTGTTTAGGAGTGCTGGGAGGGCACAGGGTGCATGAGTGGTTGAAGGGATTGTGGGGGAAGCATCGGATGTAGGGCACGAGTGGTGATGTGGTCAAGTTACTGTAGCCTCCAAGCCTGCTCGAGTAGTATATCTACTACATTTGAAGGCTCTGTGTGACGTAGTAGCGGTAAGACGTCTGTGGGTGCAGTTGTCACATGGGACATGGTTGGGAGAGATACACAGGATCAGAGTTGAGCTCTGCTTGCTGTGCTGTAGTACCCTTCTCCGCACTACTCAGACTGCCTACCTGGGAGGAATCTGGGCACTGGATGGTTCTACCAGATGACCAGAAATGCTGGCTTGTACTTGGACAGTAAGTTCCCCCTGAAGAAAGGCACTCCCCAAAATACACTTGGGGAAATGTTTAAGCACCACGATGCCCTGGGTTTTATCACAGCAAAGAATGGATGCATACACAGTGCCTAGAGGTGTTTTTAAACCTGCTCAACAGGAGACACTTATGTATGGCAGCAGCGTGCACAGCGCAGTCATCACCAGTAATATACTGCATCTATTTTAGAGTTAGCCTCGTACCTGAGAAATGCCACAGCTTCCCCCATCACATCTCAGAGGAATAGACAGGCCTATAGTCACAGCCCATCCCACACGTCAGAGGCACAGATGGCTCTTCTCTCAGACTCCCCCTCATCTCAGAAACACAGACAGGCCTTCTCTCATCCCTCCACTCCCCTCATCTCAGAGACACAGACAGGCCTACCTCGTCAGGCCTTCCTGCATCATAGTACCTTTTGTCTCCCTTTCTCATCCTTCTTCCTCTTCCCCTTCTCGGCTTCTGACCTGGAGCAAGCTTTTTAGCCATTTTTCCAAGTTACTAGTTCGGAGGCCGTTCTTAGCATTATGAAAGTAAAAATCCTACATCCTATAATGCATATGCTGTTTTCTTAAAAATCCATCGCTGTCTGTGTCACACATATGATTTGTCATCTGTAATTCTTCATCTGTGTCTGTGGAGGCAGCTGTCATTGCAGTGCCTTTTCTATGTCTATGACAGCTGTCAAATAGTCCTACTTTTATATTGACATTTACTGCAAACTGTAGTCCTACGTCTATGTCTATGACATGTCCCTTTTTTTGTTTTGAAAATCTGGTCACCCTACCCAGGAGGGCTCAAGAACAGCAGTTGTAATCCAATGTCTCAGCCCCCTATTCCTCACCTCCAATCGGGAGTATGCTGCACCATCACTTGATCCGGCTCTGGTGCCTTGCAGTTATGGACACATCATCTCCTCCCAGGGGCTGCAAAAGATTGTAGCATGCTGATCAACCGGCACCTGGATGTCGGAGGTGTAAATAGAATCTTTCTCACTGCGGTTGCTCACCAGGGGCTTGCGAATACAGGGATTTCCACGGAAAGTGATCCCAATTTGAGGAGTCTCTCACAGGCTCGACCTCCCGGCGGTCATCTTGGCACATGTTGTTCCCTACCAGCTCATAATAGATGTTTATTTAATGCACCGGATAAATATTGTACCTATGTTATCTTTACTAATCAGGTTCAATAAATAGCGCCTAAACTTGTAACAATAGCCCTCGAAATGTGAAAAGACCAGAATGTATTATATCTGTTGCACCTCATATATTTTCACACTTAGAGCCTCAATATGAAGAGCTTGTTAATATCAATCCTGTGTGTAAACCCATGTTTAAGCACAGGTTACAATTATGCGTTGTTAGGTATTAATTGCAACCAATATTTATCGGATGAGTTAAATGACTCAACCTTTGTAAAATGTTGGCAAGACAAACCTGCAGAAATGTAACGGGAGAACCATACTGTAGTTCACAATTCAAGCTGATTTTGATGCTTTAAACAACAGAATCCGCATATTATTACTCATCAACTCGTCATAGGTAGTATTTATTCCACTCGATAAATAACCTATCCTGAGGTACCGTTGTTTATCATGTGCAATAAATGCCACCTATGCGCGCAATGAAGGCCTTAGAGGGACACTTGTGCTTTGAAATGTCCCAAAGTTAACATTATTTTTAAAAAAATGATTGATGTGCTTGGTTGGGTGGTGCATTTCTAAAAAAAAAGATTTTCACTTGCTACATAAAAACATTAGATGTATTTTCTAAAGGGGGCGTGGCTCGGCACCCATGGAACATGGCGGTGGCTCCGTGAGCTCTGGTGAGGCAGCACCAGCTGGCGGCTTTTCTTCGCGGATTCCTCACCTGAAGTGCAGTTTCAGGACTATGAACTGCCCGACGTTCATTTGACAGTGCCGGCGGTGCACCATCAGTAAGAAATAACAGGTATTCCGACGTTTTTGCTGCCTCCTAAGTCATGCCCCCCATTTTGTCTGCAGTCACCTCAAGCCTTCATCTTCTCACTGCTCCCGTCTCATGTGATGCGCTGCATCTATCATTCCTCATCTAATGTGCACGCTCACCAATTCAACAAGGAATGTCTTAATGACTGCACTTTAAAGCCCCTCGCAGTGTATGACGTACTTTTGCTTTCAGCCTGAAGAATACTTAATTCTTCACAAACAAACACTGCTGTCTTTTTCCATGATGTGGATGTCTCAACTCCTTTATTTTTATTCTTAAATAATAAAAGAATGAAGTGCTCTACATTTTGTTTCTTTTCCTATGTAAGTCTTAATCAATAAACTGTGGCTGGATTCAGCACACCTTCTCAAGGCAGTTTGTATTACGCATAAGAATTTTTTGCAAAAGAGCGTTCCTTCTTTCTCTGTGTGCATGTGACCACTACGCTTGTGTAATACTGGATTATACTACTTTTTGAGTATTACTGGCACTTTTAAAGTCTCTGTGCCATTGAGTTATCCCTGCCTTCGGTACTTTTGGAGATTCATTTGGATTAAAGTAGGTTTATGAGCAGATTAAGGAGACCTACCTCCTCTACTTCATCTCCTACTCACAGATTTATCAAAAATTCTACAATTTTTGTGAAATTTGCAGCAATGGAGTCTACTTTAGCCTCCCAATCAAAAGTCCGTCCATAATCCCCTTTGGTTTTGCTTTGTTCGTCCTAAATTGGCAGGGTATGCCCAGACGTGGATCCCTTGCTCACTTTGCCACTGGATTCAAGCTAGCCTGGCTGATGACGGCTGATTAGCCGGAAACCGGTCCCAGTATGCTTGTTTCCGGTCCAGGGAAGACATGGCTTGGCAGTTCGGGCTGAACTGTTCCCATGAAGCACAGGGTCAGACTGATTTGCATATGTCCATGTCTGAACTGGGGTGGCGGAGTGAGCTAAAAAATGATGATGGATTAAACCCAGATTAGTTGACTGGGGTGAGTGCTTGCAATGTTCAACACTCCGTCCATCATCCCCTTTGGTTTTGCTTTGTTCACCCTAAGTTGACAGGGTATGTCCAGACGTGTGTCCCTTGCTCACTTTGCCACTGGATTCAAGCTAGCCTGGCTGATGACGGCTGATTAGCCAGAAACTGGTCCCAGGATGCTTGATTCCGGTCCATGGAAGACATGGTTGGCAGTTCAGACTGGACTGTTCCCATGAGGCACAGGGTCAGACTGATTTGCATATGGCCATGTCTGAACTGGGGTGGCGGAGTAAGGTAAAAAATGATGATGGATTAAACCCAGATTAGTTGACTGGGGGTGAGTGCTTGCGATGTTCAACACTCCGTCCATCATCCCCTTTGGTTTTGCTTTGTTCACCCTAAGTTGACAGGGTATGTCCAGACGTGTGTCCCTTGCTCACTTTGCCACTGGATTCAAGCTAGCCTGGCTGATGACGGCTGATTAGCCAGAAACCGGTCTCAGTATGCTTGTTTCCGGTCCAGGGAAGACATGGCTTGGCAGTTCGGGCTGAACTGTTCCCATGAAGCACAGGGTCAGACTGATTTGCATATGGCCATGTCTGAACTGGGGTGGCGGAGAGAGATAAAGAATTATGATGGATTAAACCCAGATCAGTTGACTGGGGGTGAGTGCTTGCAATGTTCAACTCCGTCCATCATCCCCTTTGGTTTTGCTCCCAATCAAAAGTCACCACATCTCCTTCTATGTCTGCGCAAATAAACTCGCTCCTAAACTCTACCAAGGCTAACCCCAAGAGAGTACACATATTAAATTGGCAGCGTATGCAGATGACATTTTGTTATTTTTTTCGAACCCTACCTCTTATCTACGCGCTTTTCTCTCTGAGACGGAGGCTTATTCTTCTGCCTCTGGCTTTAAACTAAACAATGACAAATGTGAAATTTTACCCTTAACTAAATTTACTTTTAAAGATGATTTTAAAATAACTAATTTCAATTGGAACACTAACCATATAAAATACTTAGGTGTTTATTTCACTAATTCAATTAACTCATCAATTTCCAATAACTTTGACAAATGCTCCTTAAAAATATCTTCCCTAATTGATATATGGCATCCTCTATATTTGTCCTGGTGGGGAGGGTTAGATACAATAAAAATGATGTTATCCCCGATTGTTCTTTTTACTGTTTTTAACATTCCTGTTGCTATACCCCAAAAGTTCTTTAAAAAAATTAACTTTTTACTATCTTCCTTTCTTTGGAATAAAAGGAAAGCACGTATGTCATTGACAAAACTTACTTGCCCCAAATCAGATGGTGGTGGTAATTTTCCTGATTTTACTACTTATCATAAAGCCTTTAACCTATGCCAATCATCTCATTGGCTCCCTGATCCCTCACCAGACTCACCTCTGTGGGTTATCCTAGAACACTCATATATAGCCCGCTTCTCCTTTCAAGAATATTTATCATTTACTCGAAAACCCCAGAAGTTATCAACTCCCATTATCAAACACACACACAAATTACTAGATACCTGCTTCTTAGATAGTTCCACCAACATGAATTCACTCTTACAATTATCCATATGGCATAACAACCGGATAAAGATTAACGGTAAACCTATTTATTGGAAATCATGGAGACAGAAGGGTCTACTCTGGGTCTGTGGAAACTAGCAGAAATCACTGTTAGCATGAGCTGAAGCCATTTTGTTTGTGGCAGCCATTTTAGTCAGCCATGTGCTGGCCATGTGCTTCCCAGTCTTTACTGTTGCCTGCTTCTCTATTACGCCTGAGTCATCATCTATAGTTAACTCCTTCAGCACTGAGCCAGAGCACTGCGCATGCTCAGAAAGGGCTGTACCTGCTAGAATGCACCTGTCTTAGGGTGCAACTGTCAGGCTATTCCAACTGATTTAAGGGTTTTTGTTACTCCTCCTACTTTGTTGACTTAGGGGCATATTATCAAGGTCCGGCGTTAAAATTATCGCTGCTTTATCGGCAGAAAACTGCCGCTAAAGCGGCGATAATAGGCTTGATAATATGCTCTAAAGAATTCCAATAGAAGCCCATGTTCTATTGGAATTCTCCAGGGTATATTATCAAGCCCAGTTTTCTGCCGATAAAGCGGCAATAATTTTAACGCCGGACCTTGATAATATGCCCCTAAGTATATTCTGTTAGTCCTTATATGTGAAGAACTATTATTGTGTATACTTGTACTGCCTCCTATTGAGGCTTCATTCTTACTCAGCTACAAACTGGGCATAAAAGACCCATGGTTTCTGTACTCCATGTACTACCTCATACAGTGCCTGAGGGCTCTGTGTCGATGTAGTACCACTCATAAGTGATAATAAAATGCTTTTGTGATATTACAGATTCCGTGCCAATCTCTATTAGTTAGTCCAAGGACTTGAGTACGCAGAAGGGCGAACCCCTGTACTAGTGGGCTCCTAGAGAGTCTCACTACCACAGGCCCATTAGATAATTCAACAAGGTGTAATTCTACCTTTTCACCAAGCGAAAATTATCTTTGGCTTTCCCGTCTCATTCTCAAATAAATATCAGTTGCTGCAAGATGCTTTGAATTTGTCTGTTAACCAATCTCTTCCATCTTCGAACCCCCCATTACTACCTCCCACATTACCCATGACTTTCTGATTCTGGGCCCCAAATCGCCAAAAATGTATGCATATTTATGCAAATTGCCCCGCTCCAGAGATAGAACTAAAATGGAAGTGGATTGGGAACAAGATATAAATGTTAATTGGGCCATTCAAATATGGAACAAAATTTGACTTAAGATCAGGAAAAATCTAGAGCAGCCAACACGACGCAGTCACTTTTCTTTATTTACAATAGATTGCTTCTCTCCCCCGCTTTTCTCCATAAGATAAACATTGAATTACCCGGTATTTGCTGGTCATGCTCCTCTGTGGGTGCAGACTTAAAGCACTTACTTTTTACTTGCCCATTTTTTCACCACAATTGGAAAAAAGTTTGGGAACAAATTACCCTAATTTTTCGTTACGTGGTGCCCTTCACTTTTGCCAATGTTTTTTGGGATCCCTTCCCCAGGATTGGTCTCAGTGTCCTTTAAACATGCATGTTTTAGATTTAATTTTGGAAGTAGCATTTCAACAAATTACCAAACATTGGATGAATTTAGCTGATCTCTCCTTTCAGGCCTGGTTGTATGATGTATGTCACAATCATAGACTAGACACTGTTTATGTATATCTATTGTCTCTAGCTGTGAAACGCTTAAGTATATGGTCTCCGGTTATGACGTTCATCGATTGCCATGCTAAGCTTTTGATGGAGTGTGTAGTACAACATTTTGTATACCTCCCCCATTTCTACATGTTCATACTAATTAGAATAATCTATTATTTGTAATAATATTAATGTGTTTTGAGTGGTACCTAACCAACCTTACTAATGTATGAATTACACGTGGGATTTGCATTTTGCATGGCTAAAATAATTTGTGAACTAATATGCGAACGCATACTAATACTAGAAAAATAGAATATTGCATGATATATGTTGCTTTTGTGACGTAATTGTAAGTTGCACCAGATAACATCATTGGGTGAATATAAACGCTTTAAATGTCGCCATTATGCTAGATAATTACACACACATAGGGGAATTAGTGAGGGTTAAACATTTTATTCGTTATTTCCATGTTTTAATTGTTTTTTTGTGTTTGTTTCACTTAAGTTGACCGATTGGGCCTATGACAAAATGGCCGACCAACGTACACGACGAGACAGCTACCATTCCACGAGGTTTCAGACCAAGTGCGCATGCTCCAGGCTCCTGAACAAGTGACCTCAAGATGACCTACACAGCCTGTACCCGAACAAGGTCATGACTGGACTTTTCCCAAGAGCTTTAAAAATGGACAATTTTGACAAACCGGATGGATCATGTCTCACAGTGTGACATCATAGACTTTGGGAAACCGAAACGGACTATCTTAACCAACCAATCAGAAGTGCCTAATACTGACTTTCGTTACATTTTGTCATTAATTTCATTATAAAAGATGGTAGACTAGTGAGTTGGGAGTAGCGGACCTTTTTCTTTTCCCTGACGTTATGCTGACGGAGAGGAAGGTGACACTGCAGGACAGGTTTTTCCCTGAATCTTTTTTTTTTTTTTTTTTTTTCCAAAAAACCTTTATTCAGCATGATCACAGAATACACAGCCCCACGCCTACAACCATCTTGTGGCCGGCGGCTGAATATGAGAATGAGAGTGAATGTTGAACACAGCTGCCTGCCTACAACCCACCAGGGTCCGGCTGCGGCGTAAGGGAGAAGGATAATCAGAATGTCATCATGTACGAACACAACCCATCAATCACTGAACATTTTGCATTAAATGAGCTTTCCACAGTAGTATGTACCAGTTGTAGCGAGGAACCCCACAGTTGCGCGCACTGCCCGCTCCACCCCACATCCCAGTGTGTTGTCTGGTCGAGGGACAGAGGGAGAGCCACCCACTGCGCAGCCTCAGCTAAAGTAAGGGATGACACCCATCCCCGCCCATGACGAGCAGTCCCCGTCTCCGTCCATTCAGTTGGGTCCCTTATCGTAAAAGTAGTGGCGTGGAAGGTTAGGGGCTAAGCGGGCAGGAAAGCCCGTCACGTCTGCGGGTGCGACAGCAGATACGTTCGTAGGGGATCCCAGACATCAGTTGGCCTAGATGCGGAAGGTAGTAATTCTGCATATCGAAGTAAAGTATCTTGACAGTGTACCATGTCTCTGACCCATTCCTTAAATTTGGGAGCTCTGCCCCGTCCCCATCTACAGGCTATTAGTCGTTTTGCTATAAGAAGGGCAATAGTGGCAAATCTGCGTGTTGTTTTTTTTATAGTTTTTGTGTAGCCCAGAAGTGCCTGCGCCGGAGAGGGTGCCAACGGGACATCTATCATTTCTGAAATGCCGGAATATACTCGTTGCCAGTAGTTGGCTATTTCCCGGCATTCCCACGCCATGTGGAGAAAGTCCGCCGCCAGAGCGCGGCATCGCCAGCAAAGATCGTCCTCCCGAAGGCCCACCCTACACATGTACCTTGGAGTACAATAAAGCCTATGTAGGAACCTATAATGAATCACCCTGAACCTGCTGCTGGAGGAGATTTGTTCTGTTTGTAAGCAGCAATAGCTCTAGAGTTCGTCAGCTATGGGCAGTCCCAGTTCTTCCTCCCATTTGGTACGCGCCCTGCAAGGCAAGGGGTCTGGTGTAGAGCGTAGAGAGTGGTATAGGGTGGAGACTGCATGTGCCAGAGTGGGAGCTTTAAGTATCTGGTGCAAGGGTTCCAATGTGGGTGGTTCACTAGGAAACTCCCCCGTCAGTGCACGAATACCACTACGAAGCCTAATATAGAGGAATGTGTCCATGAGAGTGGGTGCAAGGCTAGCGAACATGTGCGATTGGGAACGGAATTGGCCGTCATGATAGAGGTCCCCCCATGTTGTAATGTGGAATTTGGCCATAAAGTTTTTGAACAGTTGTTCCTGTAAAAGGGGCAAACGGGGATGGTATGCCAGGGGAAGCAACGGAGAATAAAGCAGCGGTGTGTGGGTTATCCTCGCAATATATCGCCACGCCAGAATGGAGCTCGAAATAGTGGTGCGGTACGCCGCACGCGTCTCTGGTGTACTGAGTATCTCTCCCTCCAGTGGGATAGGCGCAACCAGCCAGTGTTCCACAGCCGTCTGTGGCATGAAAGGAGTGGGGCGAATCCAGTGATGAATGTAGTGGGCCTGTGCACTATGAAAGTACATCTCAAAGTTCGGCAGGTCGAACCCTCCCTGCGCGAACGGACGAGTCAACACCTCCCAACGTAGACGCGGCCTCCTTCCTCCCCATACCAGACGAATAAGCTCAGACCTCAGAAGTTGAAAGAAGGACTTGCCTGGGTAATAGGGAATATTCATGAAGAGGTACAGGAGTTTCGGAAGAACCACCATCTTGATCAGGGATGCGCGGCCTGCAAAAGAGAGGGGCAGCGTGATCCATCTGGACACGCAGTCCTGGATATGGTCAAACGTACGGCCATAGTTCATCCGCATTAGCTCTTCGCGGTCATGGGAGAGAAGTATGCCTAGGTAGCGAACCTCATCCATATCCCACCGTAGGGGGTAGTCCAAAGGAAACGGTTGAGCGGTTGCAGTCAGCGGAAATATAGTGGATTTTCCCCAGTTGATATGGATACCAGACATACCCGCAAAGCGAATAAACTCCCGGAGCATAGGGTTGAGGTTGGTAGCGGGATCACGGATGTATAGCGTGATGTCATCCGCGTATAAGGATATGAGGACCTCTCGCTGAAGACAGCGCAGAGCCTTGTCTCGGTGATGCTGACGGAGCCGGGCCGCCAGGGGTTCCATCGCCACTGCAAACAGAAGCGGAGATAGGGGGCATCCCTGGCGAGTACCCC
The DNA here is from genome assembly GCF_964204655.1 of Triturus cristatus. Classification (NCBI taxonomy): domain Eukaryota; kingdom Metazoa; phylum Chordata; class Amphibia; order Caudata; family Salamandridae; genus Triturus; species Triturus cristatus. Next base: position 319,784,464 of record NC_140588.1, read on the forward strand.
GCGACACCACAAAGGCGTCCGATATCCGCCCATTCAACCCCACCCTAGCGACCGGCCGGTCATATAGGATATTAATCCAGCGCGTAAAACCCAAAGGCATTCCCATATTGCGTAAAATACAGTGAAGATAGTCCCATTCCAGAGAGTCAAAGGCCTTGGTGGCGTCTAAAACAACCGCCACCAATGGCAAATCCGGGTCTACATTATGCATAATGGAAAATAGCGTCCGGAGATTATTGGAGGTGGCCCTACCAGGGACGAATCCCGCTTGATCCGACAACACCAGGCCCCCCAGTAATAACTGCAAACGATTAGCTAGTATTTTAGTCAGGATTTTGGCGTCACAGTTAATTAACGAGAGAGGACGATAAGAGTCGCAGTATTGGGGTGGTTTTCCAGGCATTAATAGGGAGGTAATCAGAGACTCCTGCATAGACGAAGGAAGCGTGCCTGACTCATGTGCCTCCATGAATACCTCTCGGAGTACCGGAGCTAGGATATCAATAAACGCCTTGTAGAAATCCATGGGCAGCCCGTCCAGCCCCGGGGCTTTCCCCGGTGCCATCCGATTGATCGCATCCCTAATCTCGTCCAGGCCTATCGGTTCCGCCAGAAACTCCCGTTGACGGTCAGAGAGCCAGCCCAGTGTGAGCTCCTTAAGGTAGTCACCCATGTCCAGTGCGCCGACCCTAGTAGTAGAGTATAGCGTAGAGTAGTGTGTAGTGAAGGCCGCCAAAAGCGAGTGTGTATCACGTATAGGGGTCCGATCCTCTCCCACCAGCTCCAGCACAAAATTGGAGCCCCGCGGCGGGCGGATCGCTCCTGCCAGCGATTTACCGGGTCGCTCCCCCTCTCCGTACATACGAGCATTAAAGTACTTGCCCCGGAAATTCACCTCTCTTTCAGCGGTGGAAGTGTAGTCTGATAGTGTTTCGCGGTACTTTGCCTGTGCATCTGTGTTGTCGGCGTAGTCAGGGCTGGTTTCCAGGGTGTGGAGTGTGGACTCCAGTTTACGTAATGTACCTCGCAGGGCCCTTAGTACCCCAGAGCTCTTAGAGATGCAGAACCCCCGTATTGTGACCTTCAGTGCTTCCTAGAAAGTGGCCGCCCGGTCTACCGATCCCTTGTTACAGGATATGAAATCTTCTAGTTCTTGACACAATTCGGCTCGAAACAGTTCATCAAATAAGATGTTGGGTTGGAGTCGCCACGTCGGGAGTCTACCCATTATATCCGGTAGGCGAAACTTGGCTAGCACCGGAGAGTGGTCGGAGTATGTACGGCCTACATGATGCACCTCTACCAGGGAGGGGGCTAAGGCCCTATTCACCATAATGTAGTCTAGTCTGGCCCATGTTGCATGTGCAGTATTCGAGTGCGTGCCTTCCAGGGAAGTCGGGTGTAAGTGACGCCAGGTATCGACGACATCTTGAGTGTCGCAAATGTCCCTCAGGTATCTATGTGTATTAGTGTAGTGGTGTATAGATGGGTTTGACCTATCCAAAGCGGGGTCCAATACAGCGTTGAAGTCTCCCCCCCAAATGAGGTGTGTGGAGCCCACTTCTCTGATCTTGTTCCAGAGAGCCATGAAACTGCTCGGGTTATCGCAGTTGGGGCCATAAGAGCAGGCTAGGGTGATAGTCTCGATACCTATCCTTCCCCACGCTATACAATATCGACCCTCGCGATCTGCTGTGGTGCCCAGGGGAACATAGGGAATACCTCTTTTGATTAGGATGGTAGTGCCTCTCGCATAAGACGAGTAAGGTGCATGAAGCGAGTGGGCCGCCCATCTGGCAGCAAAGGTAGCCGTGCGGAGGGGATCCATGTGGGTCTCTTGAAGAAATACCACCTGAGCATTCAATCTGTCTAATGCACCCAAGATCTGCCGGCGCTTCCTCGGATTCCCCAGCCCCCTCACATTCCAGGTGATAGCCGTGAGCAGCCCTCCCCCCCAGCTCAGTGCACGCGGTGCGGGTCATAGTCGCTAATAGATAGAGTATGGGTTAAGAGGCCTAACTGGCAGCAAGTCCATGGATGTAGTTGTCTGGTGAAGGAGGCATGCTGTGCTACTTTGACAAGAATATGCGCAGTGCTCATGCTGAAAAACAATAACAACTTCAAAACATTCCCTTGAAATCCCACCCACCCACTCCGACATCCCAATCATGTCGGGCATCTCCCCCACCCCATACAACCCTACAATGTCCTGTCATGTACTTATTGGGGAACACCCAAGAGGGGGACACTAGGGGTCCAGGCCGGCCATCCCACTCCCCCGATATCTCACCCGCTATCCTCTAGATTGAAGGCCCAGCGGAAAGTGCGGGGGGGGGTCAAAGCCAGGGCACAAGCAAATTTAAACACATCGAGAGACCATCGAAGCCATCAGGACCTAACAGGTAGTAGCTCAACCATACAGGAGCAATGTTCATAGATAGTTGTGTAACCAGCAGTGCAACTTGAATGAAGGACATAGGCGTAGCAAGCCAACCCATAACAATAGCAATATTGGAACACGGTAACAGCTAGACATCCCATATCAGTCAGGGGCAGAAGTGGGTGATCGGGACCCCGCCCTCTCCAAGTGGGATCGGGTGGATTCAGGAGACTTTTTGCAGTCCTTCAGAAATAGTTCAGCCTGAGCCGGATCCTGAAATATATGGGGCTTACCATGATGGACCACCCGAAGCCGGGCCGGGTATAGCATGGAGTATTGAAGTCTGGTTTGAAGCAGTCGTTTCTTGACCGGTCCAAATTTGCGACGTGCATCTTGCACTGCCTGTGTAAAATCCGGGAAAAAAGAGAGCGTGGTATTTTCAAAGAGGACAGGTTGCTTTTCCCTGGCTAGGCGGAGTAGGGTGTCCCGATCTCTGTAGTTTAAGAAGCGGATGATCACAGGCCGCGGGGGTGCTCCGGGCACCGGACGGGGGCCCAAGGTGCGATGAGCCCGCTCCACCACCAGCTGCGTAGAGAAGGCATCTGCGCCAAAGAGGTCAGACAGGAGTTTTTCAATGAAAAGTTCCATTCGCCCTACGGAGGCAGTCTCTGCCAGACCAAGAAGGCGTACGTTGTTGCGGCGTGATCTCGCCTCCAAATCCTCGTTCTTGTCGGTGATGACTTTTAGTAACCTTTCCATTTGCGAGACCTTGGACTGGGTGGTCGATGCCCCATCTTCTAGCTCCGAGATCCGCTGTTCAGCCTCCTTAGACCGCTCTTCCTGCTGATCAAGTCTGTGTACTACGGAATCGAGGCGACGAGACATGCCGTCGATCTTGGAATCAATGGAGGTGAGGCTGGTCTGCATGTTCAGAAGGAGTGCCTTCCAATCCACCTCTTCGCTGTCACCGCCATCAGAATCGCCATCTCCCGGCGGCGGGGCCCGAGGTGTTTTTTCTTTTTTTTTTGGGATTCGAACGGGAGCCGGGATAGCTTGGCGTCCGCCTTCCCCATGATGGCCACCAAGGGCTCAGCCCGAGTCAGATCAGTCTCCCCCTGACAGGCACCCCCTAGGCATACCGAACCCTGTGGTACCAGGACAGTCCTTTAAACTCCTCCCGCCAGGGTGTGCAGTCAAGGGCCGCAAAGCGATGGGTCCAGCGATTTATGGAGCTAGGGAGAGCCCACCAATTCAATGCCTCGAAAGCAGGGGCACCTTACAGCATCAAGACCACGCTTTCCGGGGGCCGCCCCAGCTATGCAGCGTCCACAAAGCTATCCAGCCAACTGCTCACGTCAGTGCAGGCGATGATTCAACCTCCCGGTCAGCATTGCATTGTACCCTCCGTCAGGGGCGCCAGGCCAGGGGGAGAGCCAAGCGCAGGCCCCGCTGCGCCGCTCCTTCGCGAGGCGCCAAGGGCAGCACGCGACCACTGCACCCCGCTAGGACACCCCGCTCAGCCACCGCCGCCTCGGGGACCAGATCGGAGCCAAACGACAGGTAAGTCCTGTCAGCAACCTCGGGGGGGGGGGGCAGCAGGAGCCCGCGTCACTCACCGCCCTCGGAGTCAGATCGCGCCGCACAGGATCTCTCCACGATGGCCCCTTCAGCTGAAGGCAGGTATTAGGCGGCAGCCTCTTGTCCAGCAGCTCCCTGTATATCTCCAGTCTGCCTTCGTCTACCGGCTCTGTGCTCCACGGCGGGTTCCGCTTGGTCGCCTGGTGCCGATCTCCTCTCCTCGCAGCGGCCTCGCCGCGCGGCCTGGCCCGGACGCCGGATCCCCACGCGGCGTACGCGATGTAGCCGGCCCCTGCGCTCCAGCCGCACAGCAACCCCGGCCACGGGAAGTTCCGGCCGCAGCCGAACCGGGGAACAGATTGGGCCACAAGTCGGTGGGGGTGTTCACTGGCCTGAGCCCCACAAATCGAGCTGGGCAGAATGGCGATCCCTCGATGGAGGATGGACTTATGGAGCTTCGAAGCGCCCGGCTGGCGAGAGCCTCACAAAGGTGCGGCCGTTACGGACTGGCGCCCCCTGTTTTTCCCTGAATCTTTCACAGACTAAATTGCTGCCCATTTTCCTGATGAACTGAGGACTCGTAAACTGATGGGCATTGATTGATGTGTACACGCTTATGGTCCAGATCCAATCTTTGGGACTGTAGTGTGCTGCATGACTACTTGATTGACTTAGAGGAAGACTAATAGCCAGATTAGGTAAATATGGTGTTCTGTGATTTGATTAACGTTTTATTAAAACTTGCATTAATTAGATAAACAATATTACTGATTAACAAGCAAATGTGTTGGGTTATTTATTGAGAAGAAATAGATTAAGAATTGAATATAAATGAAGGAGGGTTAAAATCACTTTTTCCAACTCAGATAATTTGATCCATCAGTGGAAGGAATATCTCGAGGTTCAGGATTAAGATGTGCTGGATGAAGGATATTTAGTGTATGTTCATGTAAATAAATTTCCTTTAGGTTATAAGGTATTCTTTTCACGTCAGCGTTTGGAACACTTATCTCTCCCGTAAGAGCAGACCAATGAAGTGTGAGTGTTGGTGTTATGGGCCCCACCAATGAATGTATTGAGTGAATGCGTTAGTGTGATATTTGGTCTGTGACGAAGGGAGGATTTGAAATTCCACGCTGCATCAGTTTTTCTGGTAGCAGAATGATGTTTTTTACTGTTTTGGTTTGATGATTATTGCTTGTACATATCTTATTGATATTGATTATTGATTGGTATTGGTTTATGTATTAACACTCTATGTTGAGTCACGTTAAGCTTTATGTTGTCAGCACGGCTTCTGGAATGTAGCAAGTCGGAAGTTTGTAACAGTTCCGTAGTAAAGCAGAGGTAAGCGCTGCTCTCGGGAAAGACGGAATTGTTCTTGCCCGTAGGTACACGGGGAAAACGTGTAACGATTGAAGTTGCACGACGCATTGTCTGGGTTCAATTCGGTAGCATCGTCATGTGTTGCCATTAGAGACATTTTCTGTATGAGGGAAGTGTGCATGATTGCAAAGGTTACCTGTGAAATTTTGGTCTTAGGTACCAGGAGGCCAGAAGGTACTCTGATAACGCTTATCACTGGAAAGGTAGCAGGTGTTCCCTAAGCTTGCTAGAAGGATAAAGTAGAGGGAAGTGCTACTTTTTTAACAAATGTCATAATTCTGTAGTAGGGCAGACTGTTCGCTGCTCTCGGGAAAGACAGAATTCTGTGTGAATGTACTACATTTTTCCGTATGAAAGTGCGTGAATGAAATAGCATTCCGGTTAGTTGTGATACTCTGGTTTTATTTCTCAGGAGCATTGGGTCTCCAGCTAGGTGTCTTAATTCTGGAGAAACGGTTAACTGATGCTTGTTAGAAGGGTAAGGTAGAGGGATGTGCTACTTTATCAACGGAAGTAACTATTCTGTAGTAGGGCAGAGGTAAGCGATGTTCTCGGGAAAAACGGAATCCTTGTGAAAAAGGTCTTTTGCTATTCTTTAGTTAGCGAAGCGAACAATGGTGATGTTTTCATGTTGTTACTAACAGATTTGTAGATTTGAAAAAGAGAAAAGCTTACCGAGAGAGTTTTGTAAAGGAGGGGTAAACAGGAGCAGGAGCGGCGGCAGCGGTTGCTGACGTCAGAAAGACCGCGCTGGGATTGGCCAGTCAGCTAGAAACGTAGACGCTCCTGATTAGTGCGTTAGTATACGCCGCGCTAGGAGTGGAGAATTGTAAAGGTGACGTGGACACTCCGGATTGGTGCGTTAGTGTGAGTCGCGCTGGGATAGGTCAGAATAGCGGTACAGTTGTAAGGAGAGACTAGCAATACACGGAAGACAGAAGAGATGTATTACGATCCACCAGAAAAGGAGAAAAAGTCTTGGCTTGGGAACATTATGAAGTGGTTCAAAAAGGACAAACCGATTGTGACTAGGGAGGGACAGTTACTTCCTTCACCGAAAACCCCTGCATCCTTTATGGTTGCGAAATACGGATATCATACTTGTATTTGGTTAGACAATTGGGTAAAGTACACTAAGAATGACGGAGTCTTGGCATTTCCAGAGCATGGTTCATTTAATTTAGCAGTTTTGAGAAATTTGAGAGAAAGAATGATGAATCTAGAACCGAGACCAAGACCGACATAGTTTGAAGCATTGACCGAATGGGAAGATGAAATGCATGACAGAGAGAGACAGAGGTGTGGCGGAAGATATAAGTATATGTTTGGTAGATATGGGCATGACACTCATGATGAGAGAATGAGAAGGTGGCGGAATGCGAGAATGACTGAAGGTCTATTTCCCGTAAGAACTGCTGAAGAAATTGGAGGTAGAAAATGCACAGAAAAAAGACATAATGTTGATCCAAGAGGGTATGGAGTGAATGAGTCAGAGGATGATGTTCTTGATGACATGTTTTATAAAAATCCACCTCCGTATCAACCGGAATCAGAAATGTTAACACCAAGTGCCCCAATGGGAGAAACTTTGCGAATCATTAAGACTGAACCAGTTCCCCAAGAATTAGGGAAAAATAATGCCATCAGAGAGATAGAGAGAAAATCAGAGGATAAAATGAGTGGTGAAAATTCGTCAGAGTTAGCAAAAACAACTTTAGAATTAACTGAAAATATAAGAGAATTAACTAAAAATTTAGAAGCTGTAACTGTTCCAGTGACTATAGGCCCTGTGATGACTATTTTTGATAAACAGAAAGATAGCGAACACTGTTTGACAGTTCCTTATAACAACAATACACAGGCTGAGAAGCCAAAGCAGAGCCAGAATGAAAATCCATGGAGACAGACAATGAGTATGATCGAACCAAATGTTTAGAGTAACCCTTTTATAGGCCACAATTTAGCGGAAAGACATGCAATGACAGTGGAATCAATATTAGAAATGCAGAAGGATTCAGAACGAGGTAATGTAGAAAAGCCAGTAGGTCCATCTACGGAAGAATTAAGTGAATGGTTGAAAAGCTTGCAGAGAAAAGACAAAGAATCCCAATCAATAGATGTGGCCAAACTACGAATGGTACTGGAAGAGTTAATAGTAGGAACTATCCCCACAGAGAAATTGAAAACTTATCAAGATGAGGAATTACTATTTCGTGCAAAAGTGTCACATGGAGAGCGATAAATCAGCATGAAAGACTAGAAGTAGCAAATGAAATGGGTATAGATATTGAAAAGGTAAATGCCTTACAAAAACCATATCGAATAGATTTCACTGAAAAAGATATTGAAAATTTGAACACCACAGGACGGATAAATCAGATTAAGGAAATAATTATCTTGCTGAGAAAATGGGGAGATGTGGATAAATGGAGAAGCAGGTGGTACCGAAAACGAGATGATGCCCCAGATAAAACGTTTGCAGCCTTTCCTGTAAGAGAAAAAGAAAAGGTAGTAATAGAATGCCCCATGAGAGAAATTCCAGGAGGAGGATATGTACATGTTCCATGGACAAGACAGGATATTTTGTCTTTTACAAATGATTTCCCTCGACTAGGCGAAAAGCCCGTCGAGTGGTATAGGCAAGTAGACAGATTTGTAAAGTTTTCCAAAGTATTATCGATTGATCTGAATAGTCTATTTGACATAATAGTTCCAGCAGATTTATGGACAGAGTGCAAATTAATGATAAATTTGCCTACACAAGAGTAACCTAGGGATCCAAAGATGGGAGCCCCAGACCCAGAGGTAAAGAAGAAATATGAACAGGTTATTGCCTTTCTGAAAAACAAAGTACCTCCTATAGAGACAGATTGGGTGAAAATTGACAGAACACATCAGGAAAGCAAAGAGTCAGTACATGCATATTACGAAAGGCTGATTTTGGCCTTCAAACAGTTTAGTGGTCATGAAAATTTGAGTGAAAAGGATTTATTTCATTTTGTATTCAGATTTGTATATGTTCTATGTCCAGAGATTAGTGAAATGATAAAACAACATACTGTAGACTGGCAAAATAAGAAAATAGACGAAGTATTGAGGCATGCAAAATATTTCAGTGATGAAATTGAAGCAAAACAGCAAAAATTAAAAGAAAAGGCTATGTGGACACAAGTAAAGGTAGCAGAGAGACAGGAAGCTCAATTAGCGGAACAAGCGAATAATACAGGTCCGAGACAAAAGTTATTCCTGGGAAAGGTAAGGGAAATTTTAATATAGAAGAAGCTAAAAAGAAATTCCCATGTCATAATTGTGGTAGAATAGGGTACTGGAAATCCGAGTGTAAATTTCCCCCTTGTACTAACAATGAAAATACATCATTGAATCCACAGGTGCAGAATGAGGTGAGTGGTCAACCGCAGCCACAGCAGCAGGTTGTAACCCAACAGAATCAGGTGCCAAAACAGCCTTTTCCACAGAGCAAAAACTCCCAGAAATATAGTAACGAAACAGGATTCTACGACGAAAAACAGGTAAATAAGCTGCCGTGCGCTTGCACTGTTTCGCAGTATTGGCTACAACGCGATGAGAGTGATTAAGAAGAGGGTTATTGACGGTACCAAAGGGAGGAAGAAGAGTGCGTACTTGGCGCAACTCTAGAAGTAGACCAGATAGGTCCATTTGTAGATGGGAAGAAAAATAATGAAAGTATTACTTTTCTAGTTGATACTGGTGCTACTCGATCAACTGTCAGGTCAGCTGATGTTAAGAACCTTCCTCTCTCGGACAAAACGATCCAAGTAGTTGGTGTATCCAACAGACAGATTAAAACTTATCTTAAAGAGCCAGTGAAAGTTAGCATTGGGAAATTTTCCAAAATGCACCGCTTTGTTGTGTGCGATACCAGTCCTGTGAATTTATTAGGTAGGGATTTGTTGTGTAAGATGAATTGCACTATATTCTGTACCCCTGATGGGATAGCCTTTGAGACCCCGGATGAAGATGTGTTGCATAAAATGACAATGGCAAACAGGGAAAATGAGGTTTCTGAAACCTATGTTGTACTTAACCCTGATGAATTACCTAAAGAATTGAAACAGTCTGTAAAAGCAGAAGTCTGGGATTTCACAGGAGAAGATGTCGGATTAATGAGAAATGTAGATCCAGTAAAAATAACAGTGAAGGAAGGAGTAAGCTATCCAAATGTACCTCAATATAAATTGACACCTGAAATAATTGAAGGAGTTACTCCTGTGATTGAAAAAATGATAAAACAAGGCATTCTGAGAGAAATAATGAGTAGTCCATGTAATTCACCAATTATGGGACTGAAAAAGCCTAATGGGAAGTTCAGGATAGTACAAGATCTGAGAAAAATAAACAAAATTGTTGTGTCTTGCTGTCCTATTGTACCAAATCCATCTGTGATTTTGTATCAGATTCCCCATGATGCAGAATGGTATACTGTGATTGATTTATGCCATGCTTTCTTCTCTATCCCATTGCACCATGACAGTCAGCACATTTTTGCGTTTCGTTTCGGCGAACGTATTTTGGCTTGGTGCCGAATTCCACAGGGGTATACAGAAAGCCCCTCAATATTTAATCAGCTATTGAAGACGTCTCTGGAAAGTCTATAAATGCCCGAAAATTCTGTGTTAGTTCAATATTTCGACGACCTTCTTGTGGCGTCGAAAACCTGTGCAGATTGTGAGATAGACACAATAGCATTGCTGAATCATCTGGCAGATGGAGGACTTAAAGTGTCACCATCAAAATTACAATTTTGCAAGAAAGAAGTACAATAGGTCACAACATCGAAAAGGGACTGAGAAAGATAACAATAGACAGAATCAGGATCATAAAAGGAATGAGAGCAACCATGACCCAAAGAGAGGTGAGAATGTTTCTTGGAATTGTTGGATACTGTCTTCAATGGATCAGCAATTTTTCGTTGATTGCAAAACCTTTAGTACGATTGACAAGAAGTGATGTGAGGGATCCCATTGATTTGAACAAAGAAGAATTGGCAGCTTTTAAACGATTCAGAGATGGGTTGTGTGAAGCACCTGCATTAGGTATGCCTGATTATGAGAAGGAGTTTGAGTTGTATTGCAGTGAGAGGAATGGATGTGCACTCTCTGTTCTAATAAATAAGCATGGAAAACTGAGGAGACCAATTGCATATTTCTCATCAATGCTGGACCCAGTAGCAGTAGCCCTACCCGGGTGTTTGAAAGCAGTGGCTGCTACCTGCCGGAGTTTGGAACAGAGTGAAGGAATTGTAATGGGATATCCTGTGAAAGTGCATGTACCTCATGATGTGGCAATCCTTTTGACAAGGAGTCGCACTCAGTATATGTCACATAGTCGTCCGACTAAGTATGAGAAAGTCATATTAGGTGCAACAAGCGTAAGTCTAGTGAGATGCTTGAATGTGAATCCTTCAACATTGCTGCCTGATGGTGAGAATGTAGAAGTCAGAGATGAAGCAGATCACGACTGTCTGGACGTACTAGATTTCTGTACAAAACCACGACCTGACATGAAAGATTAACCTTTATCAGAAAGTGATTTTGTCATGTTTGTGGATGGGTCTTGTTTGAGAACAGATGATGGAGTGTTGAGTGCAGCATATGTGGTATGCACAGTTGCAACAGTAATGGAAGCGTCCTACTTGAAAGGAGTAAAATCGGCCCAAGTAGCTTAACTTGTTTCTTTGACTAGAGCATGCAAGATTGGGAAAAGTGTGAGAGTGACTGTGATAACTGACAGCCAGTATGGCTTTGGAGTCGTACATGACTTCGGTCAAATATGGCTGCAGAGAGGGTTTTTGACATCAAGTGGAACTCCTATTAAGAATGCTGAAGTTGTTGGAAAATTGCTTGAGGCGATACAGCTGCCTAGGCAATTGGCTATTGTGAAGTGTGCTGCTCACAGTCAAAGTGGTGATTACATTGCCACTGGCAATAAATATGCCAATGACATGGCGCAATACTGTGCACGAAATCAGAATTCCATTAACAGGGCCAAGGAGAAAGAGGTGATTTCTTATTCTTTGATGTTTACTAACATTGTGGGTACCTGGGAAGAAGTGAGACAATTACAGGAAGAAGCAGGAGATGAGGAGATGAAGCAGTGGGTAAAAGCAGGATGTGCACCAAGAGAGAAGGATCATGTGTGGGTCTATTGGGATGGAAGACCAGTTATGCCTGATAGCATGATGTCTGCAATGGCACGGATGTATCATGGTCAGGGACACATAGGGAGAGATGCTATGATCAGGTCATTTAAGCAGACCTGGTACAATGCAAAATTCAGACTTGTAGCAGAAAGTCTTTGTCAGAGATGCCTAATATGTCAGCAATACAATCCTGGAAGAAAGACAGTAGTGAGCCTAGGAACAATAGGTTGAGAAGGAGGGCCTTTTGCCAGAATGCAAGTGGATTTCATTGAGATGCCTGCCTGTAACAGGTTGAGGTATGTTCTAGTTATGGTCTGTCTGTTTTCTAGATGGGTAGAAGCATTTCCAACAAGAAGAAATGATGGAATGACAGTGGCAACATTACTTTTGAGGGAATTTATCCCTAGATTTGGATTCTCAGTAACAATTGAATCAGACCGAGGAGGACATTTCCATAATGAGATCATAAAATTGATTTGTGAAGCATTGAATGTACAGCAAAAACGACATTGTGCCTATCACCCAGAGGCTTTTGGTATGGTGGAACAGATGAATGGTACTATCAAAAACAGAATAGGGAAAATGTGTTTAGCCACTGGTATGAAATGGCCTGATGTCTTGTCTCTGGTACTCATGACTATTAGATCAATTCCAGACAGAACCACAGGATTGAGCCCCCATGAAATTATCATGGGACGGGCGATGCGACATGTGTTCATACCAGTCAACAAACTGTTGCCTATAACTGATGACATGGTGTTGGATTACTGTAAAAGCCTGGCTGACGCAGTTCATTCTGTGTTTCATCAGGTTGGAGCGGATGCCACAACCCTTGAAAAGAAGCAAGCCCATGATCTGAGCCCAGGAGACTGGGTAAGAATAAAAGTACACAGAAGAAGAAACTGTTTGGTTCCAAGGTAGGGAAAACCACGACAAGTCATCTTGACCACAAAAACAACTGTGAAGTGTGCTGGACTGTAAAACTGGATTCATGCAAATCATACATTGAGAATTCCAAATCCAGTGGATAGCACAGAAAAGGAGTATTTTGACGAATCAGAATCCCGTACTGAATTAGATGACGGAGAGCCAAAAACAAAAGAAAACCCTGAAAGGGGGGAATCAGAAACATTTGTCCCCAGAAGTATTTCCTTGAGAAGAAGTTTACAGATTTCTGATACCAGCTCAGACTCAGAGACTGAACAAGGAACTCAATGTTCTAAGAAAAGACAAGAAAAAGACAAAGAAAAAGACAGTGAAGAAACAATAAAAGAAATTACTGAAAGAGAAGTTCCAGATGAAAGATTAAGAGAGATTCCACCTGAAATAACACATTTAGATGGACAGGTGCTAGATACAGAGAGAGAGGGAAAGATTACTGCAGAAGAACCCAGAGGAGCTGTAGGGAACTCCAACATTCAGTCAGAAGTAGGGACAAGTAGTCAGCAGGAAGATTGCGTGCCGGAGATACGAGGAGGGACAGAAGTAGGAAAACCAAAAGAAGTGGTGGAAAAAGAAACTGTTGAGAGTAAAAAGCAAGTTGAAACAGAGTCAGAGGAAAGCGAAGATGAAGTACCTGAAGGTCGAGTTCTAAGAAAGAGAGCTTGGAGAACTGAAAGGAATGATAAAGGAAGAAAATTGAAAAGAACAGTAAAAGACGACGTTTGGCCGAATAATGTAAAAATACTGAGATATCGACTGACACGAGTAAATTCACCAAGGGCTGAACAGGTGAATGAAGTGACGAGTCAGGAGAAATTAAAAGACGAAGAAACCATTGTAATCAAAGAAAGCAAAAGAACAAGAAAACCCAACCAGAAGTATAAGTCACCAGAATGGATGTATGTGGCCCTGCCTGAAGTGAAAGAGGAGGCGGATAGCCAAGGAAATTCAGAGGTGATTGTGCCAGAAGTGGTTGAGGAGGACGAAGAATCAGAAATCCTGAGAGCTATCTTGTCCGATATTGGAGAAGAAGCAGATGTTCAGGACATTCTGTATTAAGATCACGAGGGAAAGGCGAAAGATGATGAGATGCCAAACTGAATGAGACCAGAAAGCTGCTAATGGAAAGATAACAAAGTACGGAAAAAGACAAAAACTGGTAGAACCAAGTAGGTGCTTAGAGCCTTGGGTTAGACAAACTAGTTGTGAAGCAGAAGAGGCTAAGTCAAAAGACACTGTACATTTTAACAAAAATGGCAAACACAAATAGTAGAAAAGATAGATGTATATTTTTGCAAAGATGGTGTAAAATGTGTTGTTGTACAGAATTACTAATGCTTCTGTGGAGCATACTTGCTCTCTTGATCTCATTTAAGGTTACTATAGGTACAATAGAAGGATATAGTGAAAACAAAACTAATATAGAAAAGATTCAAAAGGTAGTTCCGACTAGAATAGATAAAAACTATTTACACAAAGACAGGTCTATAACCGATTTTCCTAATCATGTGTTTTCGAAATTACTGTATGAATCTGTAAAGACAATGGACGTAAAGGACTGCTACGTTTGCATGCAGTTACCTGCCTCTGTATCGGAGGGAGTGACTTATCACCACCTTCCAGTAACTTATGGAATAACATGTAGTGTAATAGCTAGTTTATTTTATCAAACAGGGAAATTAGAGTATTATTTCTCAAATGTAGATAATATATTTTCACAAGTACCATCAATTAACAAGCTAAACAAGGTAAAACCTGCAAAGGTATTAGGTGAATTTTTCTTAGAGACTAACGAACTAACATTAGAATATATAATTAAAAACAATTTGACTTGCAGTTTAAAGAAAGAGGAAAATACATTTTTAGATATGGTTGGAGAAAGGAGACTGAAAATTAGGCCTGGGCAAAAATTTCGTTCCGTTCGCGGAAATTGCAATAATTTGACATTTTTGCGTTCCGCGGAGAGCGCGAAAATGTCAAAAATTCCGGTTTCCGCAGCTTGGCGATAATTTGTTTCTTGCTCGCGCTGTAAAATAATACATTCTCGCGCGCGCGCGATCGCCTTACCTGAATCCCTGCGTTCGCCGACAAGTTTTCTTGATCCGGTCGCGTTCTCCATGAGATGTTGTATTGTTTTTAGCCATTTGCGCTGTCTCGCGACAGTTCGCGCCCGCAGTGACGTCATGCGTCGCGCGATCACGTCTTTCTTCTCGCGATCATGCACCGCGAGAACAACTCAAAACAAGATGGCCGCGCCCGCAAGCAACCACATGGGTAAGTTGGCGACCCGCAACCATGCAGAAAATCTCGCGAACATGCCGGAAAAAAACTTCCGCATCTTCGCGATATTTCTGCTTGTTTGCGATAATTTTAAACATTCTCGCGATAATTTGCGAAGGTTAATTCCGCAAATTCCGCCCACCCCTACTGAAAATGCAAAGAAAGGCATCTGAAGGAAAGGTGGAGAAGACAGTCTGGGATGTAGAAATGGAAAAACACTTGAAAGGTAAAGATAGTCCATCTATGGCTTTAGATTGGCCTCAGAAAGGGAAATTGTGTATTAGAAGGAATCGAACTGCATATGATAATTATTTTGTGGGTAATAGTGAGTGCCATGATACATACCAAATCATGGGTTCATGGGGATTTAAAGGTGGAAAAGATCCTGTTTTTCCTGGATTATATTTCATTTGCGGGAGCAAGGCATATTATCGTTTGCCAGACCATTGGTATGGCACATGTTACATAGACCTGGTTTTCCCGAAGATTATACATATGGATAGAGGAGAAGATGGTTATTTAGCAGGTAGTAAGAGAGAATCTTGGACAGAAATTGTGGGTGACATCTTTGGAGCATTGATACCAGCAGTGGGAATATCTCTGAATGTAAACAAAACTAGAAGACTTTCAACAGTAGTGGATCGCTTGTCAACAAGCACCGCTGGAGGATTTATATTGGTGAACACTGAAATGGTTGCCATGCGTGCCATGGTAATGCAAAATCGACTTGCCCTTGATATATTATTGGCAAAAGAGGGTGGAGTCTGTGGAATGCTATAAGTTCAACATTGTTGTACTTACATTCCAGACGAAAGTAAAGATTTAAAAATGTATATTAAAAATATAACTGAACTGCATGACGAAAGTGCACCACTGGAGGTTGAAGGTGTTTGGGAAAAGATTGGAAAGAAAATATTAGCTATTAACGATTTCTTAGGTAGTACTTTTGTAGGTAAAATCTTATTTTCATAGTATTGATAATAAGATTAGGGTGTATCTGTCGTAAAGGGAATAAAAGTCAGAAAAAGATAAAAGGAGAACATTTAAGGAGAAAAGGTAAGAAACAAGAGAGAGAATTTGAAGAAATAGAATTAGAGGAAATTAAGGAGAGTATGTATAAGTCAGCGAAAAGAGAAGAGACAAGGGAAACTGAATTATGAATAAAAATATGAAATCACTTTGGTACTCCATAAAAGGAATTCAAAATGTTGATGGTGTGGTGATATAATCACCAAAGGGGGGATTGATGGAGCGGGTAGTACAACATTTTGTATACCTCCCCCATTTCTGCATGTTCATACTAATTAGAATAATCTATTAATTGTAATAATATTAATGTGTTTTGAGTGGTACCTAACCAACCTTACTAATGCATGAATTACACGTGGGATTTGCATTTTGCATTGCTAAAATAATTTGTAAACTAATATGCGAACGCATACTAATACTAGAAAAATAGAGTATTGCTTGATATATGTTGCTTTTGTGACGTAATTGTAAGTTGCACCAGATGACATCATTGGGTGAATATAAACGCTTTAAATGTCACCATCATGCTAGATAATTACACACACATATGGGAAATAGTGAGGGTTAAACATTTTATTAGTTATTCCCATGTTTTAATTATTTTTTTGTGTTGGTTTCGCTTAAGTTGACCGATTGGGCCTATGACAAAATGGCCGACCAACATACACGACGAGACAGCTACCATTCCACGAGGTTTCAGACCAAGTGCGCATGCTCCAGGCTCCTGAACAAGTGGGCTCAAGATGACCTACACAGCCTGTACCCGAACAAGGTCGTGACTGGACTTTTGCCAAGATCTTTAACAATGGACAATTTTGACAAACCGGATGGATTATGTCTGACAGTGTGACATCATAGACTTTGGGAAACCGAAACGGACGATTTTATCCAACCAATCAGAAGTGCCTAAAACTGACTTTCGTTACATTTTGTCATTAATTTCATTATAAAAGATGGTAGACTAGTGAGTTGGGAGTAGCGGACCTTTTTCTTTTCCCTGACGTTATGCTGACGGAGAGGACGGTGACACTGCAGGACAGCTGTTTCCCTGAATCTTTGACAGACTAAATTGGTGCCCATTTTCCTGATGAACTGAGGACTCTTAAACTGATGGGCATTTATTGATGCGTACACGCTTATGGTCCAGACCCAATCTTTGGGACTGTAGTGTGCTGCATGATGACTTGATTGACTTAGAGAACGACTAATAGCCAGATTAGGTAAATATGGTGTTCTGTGATTTGATTAACGTTTTATTAAAACTTGCATTAATTAGATAAACAATATTATTGATTAACAAGCAAAGGTGTTGGGTTATTTATTGAGAAGAAATAGATTAAGATTTGAATATAAATGAAGGAGGATTAAAATCACTTTTTCCAACTCAGCTAATTTGATCCATCGGCTAATTGGAAGGAATATCTCGAGGTTCAGGATTAAGATGTGCTGGATTAAGGATATTTGGTGTATGTTTATGTAAATAGATTTCCTTTAGGTTATAAGGTATTCTTTTCAAGTCAGCGTTTGGAACACTTATCTCTCCCGTAAGAGCAAACCAATGAAGTGTGAGTGTTGGTGTTATGGGCCCCACCAATGAATGTATTGAGTAAATGCGTTAGTGTGATATTTGGTCTGTGACGAAGGGAGGATTTGAAATTCCACGCTGCATCACTTTCACTTGCACATAATGTTTTACAACAAGAGGTTTCAAAACCTCCTTGACATTCCTTTTTCTCTCTAGTTTTATTACTATTTGTAAAGATACAATAGAATTTTATTGTTAAGTTTCAGATGAATGACCAGAATTGTTTTATATTTTCATATATTTTTTTTTCTCTATTGTTAAAACAACCACTCATTCATGTATTAATATTATATATTCGTAGTACAGTCCATATGTATCGTTATTATATTTTCCTTTCTTTTCCCCCTCCCCTTTTATTTCAATAAACTTTACTCTTTTTAAACTTAAAAAATATGTATTTTCTAAAGGGACAGGGTGGCATTAATTCTCAGACAAATGTAGCATATTGATATCAATAATGTCCACACGGAGGAGGAGCCTAGCGCGCAACCAAGATGGCCGCGTAGGCACAGGGCTCCCGAGGGCCTCCGCAACCTCTCACGTCTATCCTGAATAAATCCTGATTCTATCGACAGGCTTCTATAGGCGAACATAAGCGGAGGTGATCCCTGTTGTCCAAATTTAAATCGGACTTCAGGAACCAGGATAGCATTGGCTTCAAGTTGGCGGCCTACTCCTGGCCTTGCCCCGGATTCGAATTGGCGTGGTGCCCGGGCAGAAAGTGAACAACAACGGCATGCAGGACCTGGGCTGGTGTGTACCCCGCACTTTCACTTTCGGTTTCGGGTCTCCTCGCTGAAACTGGCTGAGAGACCCTGGCTTGTCAACGACACGTCGATAGTGGGAGGATTGGGAATCCTGACTGGATCTTGGACACAAGCCTGGCTTACACTTCGTGATCGCCGAGGCTCATCAGATCGGCTGTCCAGAGATTACTAATCGTGTTGGTGGACGACAACCTTGGTGGCCCTCAGACAATGGCAGCTAGATCGGACGGAGATAAACAAAAATCCAAGACGACTAGGCGGGGAGGCTATACTCAAGCAAATAACATGGACCGCTATGCTCAGTCAAAAGGATCCCCTAGTGGACTACATAAGTCACCGGAGAGATCCAAGGTGGACCCGGGATCGTCCACAGAATTAACGTTGCAGGATGTCATGGGTGCCATCGACGAGATGAAAGCTGCGGTTAGTCAGCAATTCGACACCTTGGCCCATAAATTGGACACGGTTTTGATCGACGTTAATCTAGTCAGAGCGGACCTTTCAAAAACGAATGAAAAGGTCAAATCCTTGGATCTGCAAACGTCGAGCCTGACAACAGACGTGTCCGACCTGCAAACCGAGGTCCGTAATCAGCGGACATCCAATGATTTATTTGTCCGTCGGCTGGAGGACTTTGAAAGTAGGGCTCGGCGGAATAATGTGCGCATAATAGGGGTGCCGGAGAAATCGGAGGTTCCTGCGGCCGACCTCTTCGTGGAAGACCTCGTGATCAGCCATCTTGCACCCAAAGGGCTGAGTAAATTTTTCGCGGTCGAGCGGGCCCATAGAGTTCCAGGTGGTAAGCCGAAAGCGGGCGCTCCTCCACGGCCTATTATTGCCAGAATTTTCAATTTCAGGGACGCTATCCTGCAGGCCTCGAGGGTGAGTGGGCCGACGAAGTTTGAGAACACTAATATAAGTTTCTACCCGGACTTCACACAATCGGTCCAAAAGCAGAGACAGGGATTCATGGGTGTTAAACGGCGCCTGAGGGACATGGAGCTGAAATATGCGATGCTCTTTCCGGCCAGGTTGCGTGTTGAGTTTGAGGATCGGTCACATTTCTTCGATCGGCCGGAGGTGGTTGGAGATTGGCTTGATACTTTGCCCCAGCGACGCAGTCGAGAGGAACAGACTGAGGAGAACGGAGGGGGCTTGACGGGGCAGAAGGTTCCCGGTGACTGAACATTGCGATGACACTTCAATACCTTGGTTCGATGTCTCTATTCAGTGCCTTATTCTTACATGCCCGGGGGTTGTGGGGTGCTTAGTGGGAGTCTTTCCTCCTCTGGGGATTCTTTTTGTAGATTAGTCAATGGTAGGGCGACAGGCACACTGCAAGTTGGCGGGGCTACATGGGCTCACGCAGGGGTGCAGGGAGGGGGGAGTTGTAACGGGAATGTTGGTGGGGGGGGTTGGGGAGTGTTTGAATGTTTTACAAGGCAACGTAACGCTATATGACTGGTGGTTGGGGTCGTGTTCTCCGGGGGGGGGAGGTTGTGCGCGAGGCTGGGATGGGGGGTAGGGGATTGAGAGTACTCTCATGGAATGTGAATGGATTGGGGGACAGGATTAAATGTGGGGTAGTGCTGCAGTTTTTGAAATGGCTCTCGCCAGACATTGTCTTTCTGCAGGAAATACATCTAATTGGGAATTCTTGCCATGCTATGAATAGGCGGGGATATCGTCTCGCTGTTCACTCCGGTTTTACTGCTGGCTCGAGGGGGGTGGGCATCTTGGTTAGAGCCTCTCTCCCGCTGGAGGTGGACGATATAATCCATGATGACAGAGGGCGGTATTCTGCACTCGTAGGACGGTGGGAGGGCAGAACTGTCTCGCTGGTTTCTGTGTATGTCCCACCAGGATTGCAGACTGTAACATTTGCTGATTTAGGGCGCATGGTCCTGGGACTCCCTGGGGGGGTTCTGGTGATGGGGGCGATTTTAATTCTGTCGTATCCGGTAGAGCGGATCGTCACCCCCCCCAGGGATCTCCCTGGGGCGCAGACCTGGCTGTGTGGGTTTATAGATTCCCTTGGACTTATAGACTGCTGGAGATTACTGCACCCGGGACGGGCGCAATACACTTTCCACTCAGGGGCTCATGGAAGTCTATCGAGACTTGATTATGTCCTTATGCCGGCGGCCCAAGCTGTGATGGTTAGGGAAGTAAGACATCTGGCCCGGGGTATTTCTGACCACTCCCCCCTATTGTTGCATATGGAGGTCGCCCCAGGGGCTGAGGGGAGGGTAGCGCAGATTAACCCTTGGTATCTGCGTAATCCTAAAATCCGGGCGGAACTGGTTAAGTCTCTCGAACACTATTTTAATGAAAATGTGGGGTCAATATCATCTGCTGTTTCGTTGTGGGAAGCCTTCAAAACGGTGATCCGTGGGCAAGCCCTTTCCCTAATTTCCCACACCAAGAAAAGCAAGATCGAGGAGGTGGTTCGCCTTGAGAATGAAATAGCTGAGTTGGAAGGGGACCTGGAGCGGGGTGTTACGAATGATAAATTGCACGTTCTCAGTCTCAAGCAGCTTGACTATAGAGCGTTGGTCACTGATGCTGCCAAGGTGATGAGTAGAGAGCAACAAGGGCGCTTATACGATGTGGGGGATAAGGCTGGAAAGTTGATTGCATGGTTGGACAAGAAAGAGAGAGCGAGTCGAGTGGTACCGGTCATTGAGAGAGCGGATGGCGCGCGTGTGACTGACCCTGTGGAAATTGTTGAATGTTTCGCGGATTATTTCCGCGAAGTATATTCTCCAGTCTCGGATCGCTCTGAGGATGACTCTCAACTACTGCTGAGAGATATTGCGTTGCCGTCTTTGTCAGAGGAGGATAGGATACTGCTGGATGCGACGTTGTCGCCTGATGAGATTGCTTTGGCCATTCACTCGGTCGCTTCCGGCAATGCCATGGGTCCTTGATGGCCTTCCCATTGAACTGTATAAACTGTGTCAGACAAGATGGCGCCTCATCTACGTGCAATGTTCCAAGAAGCAAGAGAAGTGGGCTCCCTCTCCTATGATCAGCATCTTGCCACAATAGTCGTGATTCACAAGGAGGGGAAGTCGCGGGATCGATGTATTTCTTATCGACCAATCTCACTGTTGAATGCGGAGCCCAAAATTCTAGCTAAGGTTTTAGCTAATCGTCTGATTAGGGTCGTTGGCGACTTGATCCATCCGGATCAGTCTGGTTTCATACCTCACCGTAACACGGCTCTGAACCTGAGGCGTCTCCATGGAGTGCTCGCCAGAGTGGCGCACATACGTGAGCCGGACATTTTGGTATCTCTGGATGCGACAATGGCGTTTGACACTCTAGAATGGCCGTATCTTTGGGCGGCACTCGCAAAATTTGGTTTTGGCCCTGGGTTTATCGGTTGGGTGAAGTTGTTGTATGATGAACCATTGGCTCAGGTGATAGTGAATGGCAGAGTGTCGACACCCTTTGTGTTGGGAAGAGGCACGCGCCAGGGTTGTCCGTTGTCGCCTCTTCTCTTCGCACTCGCCTTGGAGCCTCTGGCTGCCTGGCTCCGATGGGAGCCCTCATTGCGGGGCATTCAGTGGACGCCTGAATTTGAGGACCGCATCTCTCTTTACGCGGATTACATTCTCCTGTACCTCACATCTCCCCGGCAGTCTTTACTTGTATTAGTCGATGTTCTAAACTCATTTGGTCGTGACTCCGGCTTGGTCATTAACTGGACTAAGTCATGCATCTACGTTCTCTCGGGTGATGCTCCTCTCCTCCCGCGTGGCTGCCAATCGGGGTTTAAATATTTGGGAGTCTTCATAACATTAGACCCTGTGGCCCGTTATGAGCGGAACTTGCTCCCCCCACTTCAGCGACTAAATGCCGACGTTTTGGGTTGGCGACGGCTTCCGGTTTCACCACTCGGACGTGCGGCGTTGTTTAAAATGATGTCACTACCACGATTCCTGTATGCACTACAAAACACGCTTGATGTTATACCGGCCCGCTATTTCCGTGAGGTGGAGAGTTTGCAGAGGCAATTATTCTGGGACGGGCGATCGTGAATCGCTCTCACAAAAATGACACTCCCTTGGTATGATGGGGGTATTGCACTCCCCGATATCAAGCGATATTATTGGGCGTCCCAACTGGCGGCGGTGAATCACGGGATGTACGGACCGGCCCTGAACCCGGCGTTTGCGATGGATAAAATGTTATTGCCTGGTGGGGATTACAATAGGTCACTTTACTCGAAGTCTCCTGGTGTGCAGTTGACAGGCCCAACAAAGAAAGCAGAACGTGTGTGACATGCTGCGAATGCTGCGATGGGATGGAAGGACCGCCTGACTCGAGCGACCCCGCTGTATGCCTCAGAAAGGCTGGGCTGTTTGTGGAAAACAAAAGGATTTGAGAAATGGGATATGATTGGCATATGTAAGGTGAGTGATTTTTGGGTGAAAGGGAAGTTTAAAACGTTTGACATGCTGAAGGTGGAATATAAGCTGAACGATAGGGAGTACTTCCGGTATGCTCAGGTCTGCCATGCGTTGTGTTCAGTTTTTCCTGATGCTACTGCTATCCCGGAATATTCCCCATTGGAGGACAGGGTGCTAGATGGCTACGTGCCTGACAGCACAATCTCCTTGATTTATAAAAAGCTTATAAACGACCGGGCGGACCTGTTGACCCACCTGAGGGAGTTCTGGGTAGCTGATGGTTTGGTATTAGATGATGAGGACTGGGTATCGGCGGTGGCCTCCCCGAGGGAGGTGGCAATTCCGGCTCGCCTTCGGCTCGTACAATTGAAGATACTCCATAGAGTGTATATCACTGGACCCCGCCTGATGCGCATGGGTCTTTCCGTGGATGGTCTTTGTAAGCGTGGCTGTGGTTTTCTGGGTACTTTCCTTCACGTCATATGGGAATGTCCTGAGGTGGCTCGCTTTTGGAATCGGGTGCATGCGGTAATGGAAGATGTCACACACGTCGCTCTGTTACCAGAAGCTAGAAGGTGTCTGCTGAACGTGTGGGAGCCAAATGATTATGATGTGGCGCAGACGCAGTGGGCGACTCTGGGGAATATGGTGGCTAAACGCGACATCGCACAGTTATGGGGTTCTCAGAGGTCACCCACGATCTCGGTATGGAAGGAGAATATGGACTGGTGCATGTTTAGAGAAAAGACGATGTATGTGGCGAGAGGCAAGCCCAGGAAATGGTCTAAGGTGTGGGGTCCGTGGAATTCTTATCGCGGAGACATCTGCGCCCCTCCTCTTGCGATAGTATTGGATGTTCCTTTGTCCCCCTAGCTGAACATTCCTAATTTGCTATGTCATGAGTATGTTACAGTTTGACTTTTTCTCCACTCCCGGGGCCCCCCCACCTCCTCTGTCGCAGACCATTCATGATTACTATATGGGGGGGACTCTCCTACCCCGGGGAGCACGTCCTGATACTTATAATTCTTATTGCCATGTTCGTGTGAAATGTTTATAAGTTTTAAATTAAAAGTTGAAACTGTTTTTATATTGGTATTCGGATACAACTGCTGCCTTCACTTAGAGTGCGGACGGACTAACGGGATCTCTTGATTGACATGTCTGTATAACGATGAACTAACTCTTCTCGTACTACTTTACTACTTAGCGGCCGGCCCAAGTGGTTGTAGGCCCATGTCTGTAACTCTTTGAAGTCAAATAAAGGTTTCTTTAAAAAAAAATATATAATAATGTCCACACATTTGTGGAGCGAGCAGGCTGACCCCATGATAATTATTCCATTTAACACTTTCCACATTCTGTGTCCCTTCAGTAGCCAGAGGTGACTTACTCATTACGGCTCATTTTCCTTGCCAACATTTTGGTAATTTTTCCCTGGCAAAAATTGTGAGGAAAATAAAAGTGCGTTGTTCCCGCACAACTCTAATTTCCATCTGAGCCAAAAACATGTTGTGTGGCTCATTCGGGATTACTGCAGCTCTGCCCTTAAGCAAGTGATGGCAACGATTCCCTGTATTGTGCCCCTGACCCACGGCAGTATAACCTTTTGCCCCCAACAGTGTTACTTATGTTTGCCCAATTTATGTGTGTCCTGTGCCCTCTTTGTTCATGCAATAATTAAAAGAAAATGCGTATAATAATTCAGTACTATTCCACTGGGAAATAGTCAATGCAGGCCAGGGGACATATCTCTGCAGCGTCACGAGTGCAATTTCATCAAGAAGCAGGGAAAGGAGTCATTTTCCCCATACGCTAGTTTGATGCCTATACATTGTTAAAGGTCAAAGGAAGTGCCTTGCTTTCTAGCACCTTTATAATGTTAGACTGGGGATAGATATCACTTTAAAGAATCACACATCTGCGACAGCACAGCTTATTCACTCATTTATGCTTTGCTTCATTGTGCCGTTTCCATTCTATGCTGAGGATGATAATAATAATAACAATAATAATTTTAATAATAATCATAAGAAGAAGAAGAACAACAACAAAAACGACAACACCAACAACAAGAGGAAGAAGGAAATCTATTCTGATATAGTGCACAGATCTACTTTCAGAGATTCCTGGGGGCTCCACGTTGATCTTTAACAGAGCTACAAATACCCAGAGCAAGATAAGCACTCATCTTAATGACATTAGAAGAAAGGAAAGCTAAGTTCATGCAGCCAGTGTTCCGGCTTCTAACATTAACTGTACTCAGATTTTGCTATATAAAGTGCACCTAAGCAAAGAGCTATCTGCTAGCTGAGTATATGTCCCATTGTATTACATCCTGACAAATGACATCCTCATGGCTGTACAACTCAACCATTTCATAAGGGTGTTCTTGCTCCTGTTCTAGTTTTCAGTAAACAGCAATACCCAAGGGTAGGACCACATTTATACAGTCATTTGCTTTTGTAAGTTCAATTTATATGTGAAAATTGCTTGAGCCATATGGGCAAATTCGTGTTTCCAATTCACAAATGGCAACTTTGCACTCATTAATTAATGTAAGGTACTCATATGTAGTATTACCACAAGATGATGTAATATATATTATGCATGAGTAAATCCTCACTTGTGGTGGGGAGTGGAAGCACACACAGACTATATTGCTTGCTATATAATCGTCATACTACTACCTCCCAAGGAAAGTATCATAGATGGGCACAATAGTTAATGGGTTTAAGTAAACAATTTAAAGGTATAAGTAATATTAATGTACTTTCCATATTGATTTAGTCCAAAGGGATAAATAGGATGCAGTATAATTGTTGGTCAGTAGTACTTGCCTCGATATAGAACTGGAGTGGGCATTTCAAGGGAGGGAAGCTGTGGACAGAAAGACCCACAAACGTATAATTTAAACATTTCTACATGACCTCTTAACACCCCTAGAAACAGTTGGAGAAGTCTCCTGACAAAGGACAAGAGGTAAATCCATTTCTGAAATTGAGAGGGGAACACACCCAAAATTAGTGTGCATTTATGGAATGGGGTTAGCGATGAGGGAAATGTTTTCCTTGTATAGAAAAAAATGCCAAATATAAACGTGAGTTGGTTTTGCCTGCACAACTGAACGCTATGTACTATTATGCATTACCTACAATAAAAAAAAAACCTTCACAGCAGAACTCCTGCAAACCTCAGACTGTGTAATGCCAATTGAAATAACAGGAGTGAAAAAGTCACACATGGCGTTGCAGAATAACATCCCCGCAACCATCCCCTTTCGAAGTCTTTTCTCTCCATCACACCCAGGTACACATACGCGCATTCCTCATGCATGTGTGTGTGAGCACACACACAAGTGCACACACACACATACCTTTGCTTTTACACTGCTTTAATTGTATGGGGGGACGAGTCAGAAGCTGAGTTGCTGGAAAAAGACCATTAATAATAGAGGAAGCAGGACGATGGGGAAGGTGGATTCTGATACCACCTCCATGGGAAGGCTGCCCTGCTTTGAAATCAGGAGATTACAGGGGTTAATGTCTTAGCCTTGGGAAATAGTTTTGTTCACGATTTGGAATCAGGATTAAGAGAGAAGCCACAACTTCACGGATGTCAATCTTTTCTGGAGTAGTGCGCGCATTGTAGTGAAGAAAGAGAGGTGAGTAGGAGAATTGTAATACTATTTGTCAAACAGCCCTCTGTGCCTCATTGGCAGAAATGTTATTCATTCCACGCAGAGCAAACGCTATGCATGAGGCTGCAGGGCAAGGATGTCTGCTTTATGGCCCCAGGAGTATCCAATGAATTTTCATAGCTAATTCACAGCACTTTTGGATTAACTGGTCTGGAAACTTTCCATTCAATTGTTTAATTGAATAATTCATTGAATAATTGCATTTTAAGTTCCGACATATGCCTCGTACAGATGATTATTACAGTGCCACATGCTCATTTCTATTTGATTATACCCGAAGAAGGATAAACGTGCCTGAAAAATGACGCCCTTTTCCTTTCCTCAAGACCAAGTGCATCAAATTGAACAAATGGAATGCATTTTCATTGTCCTGCCCAGGATCCTAAAACTCTTACTGCTATAAAGATGTTTATCATTCACCACACATATGTAGCAGTGTCATTCCGATATCTATGCATTGACAGTAAGGGAATTAGTGTGTGTATATATATATATATATATATATATATTTTTTTTTCACTGGAAAAAAACCATAGGTTTCAGGCATGCTATAGTTAGAAATTAGCATTTAAAAAACATTAGAAATTCACTCAAAAAACCGTACATTTCAGACATGTTATAGTTAGTTGGACATTTCACTCGTACAAAACCATAGAAATTCCCCTGTTATAGTTAGTTCAGCTAACTATAACTCGCACCCCCGCAATGCACTGCTGATGGAACCATGACCCATGGACACCGTGAACCTTTGCAGCAACATCATCTTCCTGATCTCCCTTGAAGTTGTGCTTTGGGCTTCGAGTAGCCCCAGCCTTGAGCTTCTCCTGCAACTGAAGATTTCTGGCCTCCACTCCACGAGTGACCCGTGGGCCAGTTTCCAGTGCGACCGCTCGAGGCTCTTTCGCGATAACTAGCCCGTTGGCTCATGGGTCCCCATGAAGGCAACTCCTCTTCTGATTGGACTTTCCTTGTTGATCCAGATGTGCCCTGACTTACCCTTGCTGGGTGAGTCCCCCAGACCTTGCTGGTCTGCACCGCAGTCCTTTCTCTGATTTCCAGTGACTTGCCGTTGCCAAGGCTTTTTGGATCCAATCTGGTCGCCGACACCGCAGCACTTGACAGACTTTGTGAGACAGCTGAAATCCAGCTCCTGGTCATCATCGGCACCTCCTAGACCTCGTGGCTGAAGAGTCAAGACACCCGTCAACTCACCTGAAGCACCCGACATCTATGGGCATTGGTCCATCCTGCCCTTGTGCACTGGTAAGTGACCCAGACTCTGTCCCTCTGCTTTCAGGTTCCCTCCATCCTAGATCCAGGCTTGGATCGCTTCGGACACTTCTCCTCTTTACTGCATCAGCACTTCTTCGCCAGCTTCCATTGAAATCGACGTTGCGACCCAACACCAAAAGACACCTATGCACCCGGCTTCCCTGGGTAAGGTAACACGAGTACTCCAGTGCTCCCGTGGGTGCTAGCCCTAGAACTTCCTAAGTCCAAAAGGGTTTGGTCCTAACTCAATTTTAAGTGTCCCTAATCTTTAAATTTCCAACCGCGACATTGCCCATAGAAGCTTACGGGAACCCACGGTTATGTTTACACACAGCACGCGGCCCCCGTGGGTCCCCTGCGTCACTACCTTGGGTGGTTCCTTGGGGTCCCAGCGATTCTACAGGCTCTAGGCTTTGTGTCTAGTTCAGCCGTGGTTCTTATACCTCTTTATTGGTATATGGTTTGGTACGCCCCTAGGGCCCAAACGTGTATTTATGCTATTACTGTTGATTGCTAACTTGTAAATTAAGTACTTCAAACTCCAGCCTCATAAAGAGACTAGAGGGGTGTGTTTTATCTTAAATACATTAATATTTTAAATATATACCTGGTGTGGTTGTCCTTTCATTTGGTAATTCAAGAGATTATAGACTGGTAAAACAAGTTGCTTTACATTCCTTCAAGTCTTAGCCTGAAGGCTGCTCTCCATAGCTACCACTAGGATAGCTTTCAATAAAGGTTGTCTTTAACCTATTCACCATAAGGGGTTGTTTGGACTGATACAGGGTGCCTACTATAACTAGTGGACAGCATATATCAGGCCAACTTCTCACTGTGCCTGAAACCTATGTTTTTTTCAGTGAATTTCAATGTTTTTTTTAATGCTAACTTCTAATTATAATGTTCATTTAACCTATAGTTTTTTCCGACACCCAAGAAGGACACAACACCCACTGCCACAATCCTCAGGACCTCCCCACCTGTACAACCGCTCTCCCTAGTACCACCAAGGCAGTGCAGAACAGGACAGCGAACCCTCCAAAAACGGCATGGTCCCTTAGCCATATAATAGCTCAATGTTGGGAAATGTGGCAATCGTTTTTTCAGTAAATTTGAATGTTTTTTTTAAATACTAATTTCTCACTTTAATGTTCCTGAGACCTATGTTTTTTTGTGAATTTCAAAGGTTATTTAAATACTAATTTCTAATTATAATGTTCATAAAACCTATGTTTTTCTCAGTAATTTTGAGGGGAAAAAATATTATATTTTGTAACTTTAATATTCTATAAATAGTTTTTGTAATTTATTTTATTTGTTATTTAAACTATATAATGTCTTCTTGTTTTTTAAATATTAAACAACTACATACAGTATGAAAGGGAGACCAGCCCAGAGCCACATCTGAAGACCAACACATGTCATAGACCTACTGATCAAACAGCTCCGACACCCAAGAACGCCACAACACCCACCACCACCCCCACTACCCCCCTCTACCACCGAGGCAGCGCAGAACAAGACAGCGAACTTTCTGAAAACGGCATGGCCCCTCAGCCACACAATAGCTGAATATTGAGATAGGTGTGAACAAACTATATGGGAAGGAAGCAATTCAACCATGAATACCAATGCACACAATGCAAAGTGTAGCGGTGATGTGCTGAGTACATCTCAGAATGCAGAACACACACCTCTCCATGTGTATGAATACTACTGGTGATTGTAGTGTTGTGGACAGTGGACCCAACCATGTTACGTCAAACACTAGGGAAGCTCTCAGTCATGTAGCTGTATCGTCCCCTCTGTAAGCATAAGCGTAACCGGAGTGGGCTGGTCCGACGTATGCCACTCCAGCATAGGAGTGTGATTAAATAGGCCAGGGCTCTGGGTGTGGTTCACTTGTGAACTATGAAGACCAACGACTGTGCAAGAGCGGCGGGCCTCACCCTGCCACGAGGCTGCCACCATGACCGCGGGTCTCCTCGACACAGGCCCCCTGTGAACCCAGCGGCACAGCACCGCAGACTTATGTCTGTACAGGCTACTGCCTTTGATCTACACTGCGGACAGCAGGCATCACAATTCACATGGAGTAGTGATTGCACATAACGCAGTCCAGTACGCAAGATACATTGCTCCCAGTGCGGCCCTCTTGGACCACGCATCATCACAGGGTGCACACACGCTGAGCGCCAAAGGTACCAGTAACTCAGTGCACCACAAGCCATCGACACGTGGCTTTACTGAGGCAGAATTCAATAGACAAAAGACATTGCTCCGAGTGCGGCCCCCCCGGACCATGCATCATCGCAGGGTATGTACACGCTGAGTGCCAAAGGTACTACTAACTCAGTGCACCATAAGTCATTGCCACGTGGCCTTATTGAGGCAGAATTCAATAGACAAAAGACATTGGTCTGAGTGCGGCCCTCCCAGACCACGCATCATCGCAGCGTACGTACACGCTGAGCGCCAAAGGTACTACTAACTCAGTGCACCATAAGTCATCGCAAGGAAGAGTGAACAGTTTTATGTCAGCAGTGAGGCATACTATCACTCAAAAATCACCCAAAAATACTTATAATATAAAAAGAACAGAAGAATCGAAGTACATTAATGATTACAATCCAGTAATTTTGAAGATGCGGAATGCAAATATGGACATACAAAATGTTGCAGATAACTCAATTGCTGTTCCTCGCATACTATCCAAATAGAAGTCCATACCTGCAAAACATATGTCTATATGAAATACTGCAACATTATAGTTTTAGAAAACATGTTACAGAAAAAATAAATGAAGGGAAATATGCTGTAATTGGATCTGATGGATGTTTTGTAAAGAATGCCGATGGAAATTTGATTAATCACAGGAAATTAAGTTGTGATACTCCAGATAAGAGAGAGTTTTTCTATTTAGCTCTTCTGCAACTCTTCAAACCTTGGCGGACCGAAATGGAATTACTTGGAGATTTTGACTGCTATGAAGATTCTTTCAATGCATGTAAAGACATTGCTACCAGTGCGGCCCGCCCGGACCATGCATCCTCGCAGGGTGCGCACACGCTGAGTGCTTCAGGTGCCATTAACTTAGGGCACCACAAGTCAACGCCATGTGGCCTTATTGAGGCAGAATTCAATCGACAAAAGACATTGGTCCGAGTGCAGCCCCCCCGGACCACGCATCATCGCAGGGTACGTACACGCTCAGCACCAAAGGTACTCCTAACTCACTGCACCACAAGTCATCACCACGTGGCCTTATTGAGGCAGAATTCATTGCAAGCCGCAACACATGGTGCCACTAACCCTGTTCAACACAAGCCGGGGACACGTGGTGCCACTAAAACGGTTGAACAAAAGCCACGACACGTGGTGCCACTAACCCTGTTCAACACAAGCCGCGACACGTGGTGCCACTAACCCTGTTCAACAGAAGCCGGTGACACGTTGTGCCACTAACCCTGTTCAACACAAGCCGATCCCACATGTGGAACTGTGTCCTGAGTCCTGAATGGCAGTGACCCCAACTTCATGTCAGCGACCACAGCACCAGGGTCCCTTCAGTTTTATTTGTTGTTGTTTTGTTTGAAT
The DNA here is from genome assembly GCF_964204655.1 of Triturus cristatus. NCBI lineage: Eukaryota > Metazoa > Chordata > Amphibia > Caudata > Salamandridae > Triturus > Triturus cristatus. Next base: position 319,815,579 of record NC_140588.1, read on the forward strand.
AAAATGTTTTATATGTAAATCTATACATGACTAAGATTCTTGTTTGTTCAACCGCACAGGGACACTTCCGGGCCCAAGAAGGTTATTGGGGGTATGTGCAAAGAGGGTGCGTTACCTGCTGATGTGGGGAGAGGCAGCGTGAAAGAGGTATCTCTCACAGAAATAACTCTGGTATGTTTTCAGAAATACCTTGGACAGATGCCAGCTGACGGACTGAATCACAAAATGGCTTTTCAATGCTTATGCAGTGTGACTTATGAACAGTTCACACCCAGGCTCGCAGAGGAACAACTATGTCCCGTCCATTCGACTCACAGACGCAGAACTACGAGCCGTCTGCTCCCAAAGGAACAGCATCGTAGTAGCTCGCAGAGGTACCGGCACAGCAGCGTACCAGCTCGCAAAGGTAGAGAGCTGCGAACAGACGGACTGGCTTCTAACGGCATGGCTGCGTAGTGATGTTGGGCACAAGAAGCTTGAAAGGGTTATCTTCCTACTGCTGTCCTGGAGTGGAAGTCGTACTACCTGGCGCTCACCTGTTTCTCCTTTATTGTTAATAAATCTTAAACCTTAACTGCGTCCTAATCATCATTACACAGAGCTCCGCTATATTAAATTGCCCCAGGAACCTTTCTTTTATATTTTCACTCGATGCGAGGCACAAGATGGCAGCTAACACTTCCTGCTTTGAAGTGTCAGCATCCAATCAGATGCAAGCTCGTGCTCAGCAGTTAGACACCATCCAGATATATATATTATTTTCCTTTAATATCTCAAAACACTACTGAACGGATTTACACCATTTTTACAAAAGCACGCTTTCTGAACCAAGACCTTTCCCCCTGACAAATTTGGCGTAATTCCGTTCAGCAGTTTCACCTGTAGCCTTGTCTAAACTTTCGTATAGAAAATGCATTGACAAAACACGTTTTGGGACCCCCCTTTTTTCTCAACCCCCCCCTTGACCAATCACCCCTAAACTTTCAAGATAGGAGCTGATCAAAAGAGAGAAACTTTTTGGAAAATTTCATAAACATTCATCAAACGACGCCAAAGTTATAAGCACATGGAGGGCTCCAGTAGAGGGACCGCGCAACACCCCTCCCAACATGAGTAAAACCCCGTGTCTGCGGGGACTCCAGCGGGCCCCCGCAGCACCAGTGAACCCCCACAATTTTTTTTAAAAAAATTCCACCGAGACCTAGCCCACCCTCATGAAAATAAAACGCAGGAACCCGTGAAAGTTTATAAGCACATGGAGGGCTCCAGGAGAGGAGCCGCGCAACACCCCTTCCAACATGAGTAAAGCCCCAGGACTGCGGGGACCCCAGCGAGCCCCGGGACTGTGCAGACCCCAGCAGTCCCCCAAAGCCCCAGCAAGCCCCCGCTATAATTTTCAAAAAATTTCCCCCGAGACCTAGCCCAAACCATTGACTTAGTAAACTACAACGCAGGAACCCGCGACCCCAGTGCAAATAGCGCCGATATCTTTTTTTTTCAAATTTTTTTGGGGTGGGCCCTAGGGGTCCTTCTTGGACCCCGTGAGCAGGCTTAGGGGGTCCGGGTGTTTCTACCCTGCCCCTTCTCTTGTTTTCTACCTTTGTTTTCTGGCGACTCGCTTCTACCAACAAACAAGATGGCTGCCAACACTTCCTGGTTTGGAGTGTTCGCAGCCAATCACAGTGACGCTCGTGCACGGCACTTAGGGTCCGCCCAGATTTCGAAACTTTTATTTTTCTAATTTCTCAGCAACTACTGAACCGATTTACACCATTTAAAAAAAGGTCACTTTCTGACCCATGCACTGCCTTTCTTCCAAATTTGGGGTAATTCCATTCAATAGTTTCGGCTGTAGTCTTGCACAAAGTTTCATATGGGAAAATGATTTTTTTGACTCTTATTTTTTGAATTTCTCAAAAACTACTGAACGGATTTACACCGTTTAAAAAAGAGGTCGCTTTCTGAACCAAGCACTACCTTCTGCCAAATTTGGGGTAATTCCGTTAAGCAGTTCGGGCTGTAGCTTGTTGCAAAATTTAGTATGGAAATTATCATGGGGAAAACGCGTTTAGGGACCCCCTTTTTTCTCAGCCCCCGCTTCACGAATCAACCCCAAACTTTCAGGATAGGAGCTGACTCGGATAGACTTTTTTTTGGAGCATTTCACAAAGATTTGTCAAACGTCGCCAAAGTTATTAGCAAATCAAAAAATGCATTTCCTATGGAAACTAGGTTCTAACTATAACTACCTACCCACCTACCTATATATTTTGATATCTATATCTATATCTATATCTATATATATATATATATATACATATATATATATCTATATATATATATATATATATATATATATATATTCAATGAAAAAAACAAAGGTTTCACACACGTTATAGTTAGCTGGACATTTTACTCGTAAAAAACCATTGAAATTTCCCCGTTATAGTTAGTTAAGCTAACTATAACTCGCGCGCCCGCAATGCACTGCTGATGACGTCACATATTACATCACTCATGACATGGTCAGTGACATCACTCATGACATCACTGATGACATCTCAAATGACATCACTGATGACATCACTGATGACATCATCCAGTGAATGTGTGTTTTTCTGAAAATTAAATATGTTTTATATATGTATATCTCAAGGTCGATGGAAGAATAAATGGGTATATAAGTGTCTAAATGGATGATTTGTTTTTGAAAAATTGATTGTGTAACTGACTGATTAAGTGTATCATAGTGAATACATGGCTTAGTGAGTAATGTTTAAATATGTATATATCTGTATCAGTCTTTCACTTTGTGTATAAGTGGCTGTATGGGTTGGTGAGTACCTACATGAGTGTCTATATAGGTTATTAGTTGGTTTTTTGAGTATCAGTCTGAGTGTCTGCATGGTTCGGTGGGGGGTATTACGTAGTGCATAGGTGCATGAATGAGTGACTCACTGTTTGTATGTGTTGAAGATAGTATGTGTGCAGGACTGCATGGGTGGATGAGTGTGTGTATGGGTGTGTTAGTGAGTGAATGACTGTCTCAACAGTGTCTTTATGAGTAACTACATATGTTTTTAACTAGTATATGTGACTATTGGTGTATATAAGTGAGTATATGTGAGAGTGAGAGATTGAAAGAGTTCCTGTATGAATAAATATGTGTTTCTATAAGTGATTGTTTAAAAGACTAAGTATGTGTAAGTTTTTGTAGAAGTAAGTGTGGTGGTGTGTGTATAACTATATGCAAGTAAACGGATGTTTGATTCTTTATTAGCATGAGTGACTATGTGTGTGAGTAACTCTACGGATGAGTGGCATTGTGTAACAGGATGTATAGGTGTATGAGTACATATGATGAGTGAGTACATGTATGAGTGACTGTATAGGACTGTTGGTGAATGAGTGGATGTGTATGTGGATCTTAGAATTACTGAATAGGTTGTTGTAACTGGTATTGGTATGTCCATTGTTTTGAAAAGTTTAGTCTCTATTTTTGAATGTGTGTATCAAAGGTTATATTAGGGTGAGAGGAGGTCTGCCACTCTATCACAAGGATGATGTCATCATTGATGTCATCAGTGATGTCATTTGAGATGTCATCAGTGATGTCATGAGTGATGTCACTGACCATGTCATGAGTGATGTAATATGTGACGTCATCAGCAGTGCATTGCGGGCGCGCGAGTTATAGTTAGCTTAACTAACTATAACGGGGGAATTTCAATGGTTTTTTACGAGTAAAATGTCCAGCTAACTATAACGTGTGTGAAACCTTTGGTTTTTTCATTGAATTTCTAAGGTTTTTTAAATGCTAATTCCTAACTATAACGTGTGTGAAACCTATGGTTTTTTCACTGAATTTCTAAGGTTTTTTAAATGCTAATTCCTAACTATAACGTGTGTGAAACCCATGGTTTTTTCAGTGAATTTGCAAGGTTTTTTAAATGCTAATTCCTAACTATAACGTGTGTGAAACCCATGGTTTTTTCAGTGAATTTGCAAGGTTTTTTAAATGCTATTTTTTTTTTTTCTTCTATTTTTTTAAACATATTTTTAATTTAATGTTCTAACCTTTTATAAAGACTATGGTTAAATTTTTAAAATTCTTTAATATGTTTTTTTAAATATATTTCATAAAATAAACATGTTATAATTTTTTGCAGTACATTTTTTCCTTTTTTTTTAGTACGCGTACCGTAAGCTTACGGTAAGAGTACGGTTTACGCAATGCCCGTAATTTATCTACGCTGTTTGCGTATAGTTACGCAATTTGCGTAGCCGCGCGTACTCCGCGTGGGACGCGTACGCGTGTACGCTACACGCGCACGTTACGCGGAAGTGTCGGGTAGTGACTGTTATGCGCATGCACGCAAGCGCATGTCTTTTTTACGCGCATGCGTACTTTTGCCGTAAGCGCACCGTAAGCGTACCGTAAGCGTACGGTAGGTCATGTGATCATGAAACACAACTTTTGATTGGATGAAACTACTTTCAGTTCTAGAACTCTCCTACACCATACCCATTCCCCTCATTTCTGCTTGTGATCCCTTAGGAGAAGGAGCTGGGTTGTCTTTGTGATACAATGGCAGAACAGCAGAGCCCTTCTGAGAGTGAGGCTAGCACTAGCAGCACTACCTTGAGGCAGAGAGCGAGGAAAAAAAAGACCTCTTATGTATGGGATTATTTTACTTTTCCTGAAGGCCAGCTAAAGGTAAATGCACCCTTAGTGACTTGCAAGCTGTGTCAGCGTGTACTTTCAAGAGGTAATCCTGACAGGAAGTATTCCTTTGGGAATCATACCATGATGAGGCACCTCAAGGATGTACACAAAAGGACACATGCTCGACTTTTTGGAGGTAACCCTTCAGAAAGTCAACCAAGCACATCCACAGCAGCTCAGCCTGGACCATCATCTGCAGGGCTGACTCCTTCTTCTGCAGGTCAGGTGAGCCCTTCATCTGTGGGGGGAGCATCTTCTTTTGCTGGCCCTCTGGAAATTAACCCTCAATTTCTGAGGGTTGATATTCGATGTGCCTCTTGTCATGATCTAATTTGTCATAGGGAGACCAGTGTTTCCCTAGTGAACCTCAAAATAGATCAGCACACTTGTCACAGAGACTAATTTTCCCATTCTTTCTTTCCTCTCTCCCTGCATGAACACAACGGCTCTTTTAAGAGCCAACCTTATCTTTCATCTTTTTTTTATATATGTTTTTAAAAACTTTTTTTATTTTTTTGTACCGTACGCGTACGGTGCGCGTAATTTTTTTTTTTTTTTAAAAAACACTAAAAATCAATTATCACATTACAAGGTCTTTGAGACACTACAATTATTATTATTGACTTACCATACCCACTCAAAAAAATATTTATTCATTTGTTTTTTTAAAAAAAAATCGCTTAAAAAATGGTTCTAGTTTTCGAAAATTTTCTATATCAATCTGAAAAAAAAGAAAAAAGTATTAATATTTTTTAAACATTTTAAAATACAGTACACGTATTTACATATTTACCAAAAAATATGTTTGCCTTATTTTTGCTGTTTTCAGAATATATTGCATTTCACTATAAATTGTGCACTTTTACAGACTGACACATTATGAATCCACTTTTCAGATTTTTTTAAAAGCCCATGTCCAGACTGCTTTTTCAGACCACCACCATGTGTATCCTCGGTGACTGCCTACACTCCAGCAAGGGCAACCAGCCTTAGTGATGCTGAATGTATTTGCATTACAGACTGAAACCTCAAAACCCCACTCGCTTCTAAATACTGTGCATAATTATACATGGAAAGGAGCTGGGTGTGTGCTAAGAGTCTGCTTCTGCACCAAAAAAATCGCTTCCCCTTTTTCCTACTAATGCAACTGTGAAATCACCAGAGCAAAACGCAATAAATATCTGCCTGTAATTCCTATTTGCACACAGAGTCATGTTTTCATATTAGTCCCAAAACGAAATTTCTTTGCCAATTTGAATGCACACTTACTGCTCTTTTTTGTTGGCAAGTGAAAATCACTTTTACAGACTGACACATTATGAAACCACTTTTCAGATTTTTTTAAAAAAGCCCATGTCCAGACTGCTTTTTCAGACCACCACCATGTGTATCCTCGGTGACTGCCTACACTCCAGCAAGGGCAACCAGCCTTAGTGATGCTGAATGTATTTGCATTACAGACTGAAACCTCAAAACCCCACTCGCTTCTAAATACTGTACATGATTATACATAGAAAGGAGCTGGGTGTGTGCTAAGAGTCTGCTTCTTCCCCCAAAAAATCGCTCCCCCTTTTTCCTACTAATGCAACTGTGAAATCACCAGAGCAAAACGCAATAAATCTCTGCCTGTAATTCCTATTTGCACACAGAGTCATGTTTTCACATTAGTCCCAAAACGAAATTTCTTTGCCAATTTAAATGCACACTTACTGCTCTTTTTTTTTGGCAAGTGAAAATCACTTTTACAGACTGACACATTATGAATCCACTTTTTAGATTTTTTTAAATGCACATGTCCAGACTGCTTTTTCAGACCACCACCATGTGTATCCTCGGTGACTGCCTACACTCCAGCAAGGGCAACCAGCCTTAGTGATGCTGAATGTATTTGCATTACTGACTGCAACCTCAAACCCTTAAAGTATTCCTTATTTTTACCAGTACACCTTAATTTATCATGAAAAAATAGTCCATATTATTTTACATGTTCCTCACATTTAAATTTCTCCCAAAACAGAAAATAATAAACACAACTTCTACAAAAGGAATTCCAATTCTATTATTCATTTCTTAATTTACCATATACATCCCCTCTCAAACTCATAACTCACCTTTAAAATTAGTTAGTTGTGAAAGAAATGTGGCACTCAAACAGCAGATTATCAGAGCCAGGATCTCTGTTCTCTACACCTCTCTCCTCTCAGCAGAACCAGAAAATGGCAAAGTTTCCCTCTATTTTTCCACACATATACATGTTAATTTCAAATCTCAGTGCTTCCCCCTTTTTTTCAAATGTAATCACACATTTCTATTGGTTGAAAACCAACCCTTTTCCAAAAGTACCCTGCCCCCAACTTGACTTCTGCCTAGTACCCTTCCCCCAACTTGACTTCTGCCTGCTACCATAGCAACAGCTCATGGAACACTGCTGTGTGGAGTTAGGTCAGAAGTTCGCCACACAATGTTTCAATTCCACAGAGCAAGAGTGCTTGACTTTTCAAACCTAACAGCAAATCCATAGTACTGTTCTTTGGTAACACATTTTTTTGTACCAATACAAAACATGCTTCTATTAATTTACACATACAGCCTAGTTTTTATTCTAGAATGGTATGAAACAGCCAATCAGTTCTTTTTGTTTTGAAAAAAATATGTATGCCTCCATTTCCAAACTGTCTTTCTTTTCATATTGCCATTCTACTGAAAGACACCTCCTGAGTGCATCCAGTTCTCCTTTGAAGATGTTCACAGTGTGGATTGTAGGACACAGCTATGTCTTCTGGAGTGAAAAGTTTGCAGAGAAAACAGGTATGGTGAGAGACCTTGCTTTGCCAAATGTAGACATTAAATGGATTGGTCAGAGAGGGTTAAAGTGGCACCAATTGATGCCATTGGTGAAATCCTTCATGCAAATCCAACACCCTGACCTCATAATAGTGCACTGTGGTGGCAATGACCTAGGCACTTTGACTGGGGTAGGTCTGGAAATGCTTATGAAGGACACCTTTGCACAACTGTTTTCTCTTTTCCCTAAAACTGCCTTTGTGTTTTCCAACATATGCCAAAGGCAAAAATGGAACTGGTCCAATCATTTCTGTCCGCAAATTGACAAAGCAAGGAAGCACGTCAACAAATCTGTTTCTGCTTTCCTCCGTGACTATGGTATGGGTGCCATTTACCACAACAACTTGCGTTATGACATGCAAGACATTTATAGAGGAGATGGTGTGCACTTCAATGATGAAGGGAACAGAGTCTTCCTCTTGAACCTTAGACTCTGCATCGGTACTTACTTGTAGGTACCACTTAAAAAATCACTTCATAAACACAACGGCTCTTTTTAGAGCCCCCTAATATCTAAACTCTTAAATCTGCATTTCATTTCTTTTTTAATTTTTTTTTTCTTCCGTACGCTTACCGTAAGCTTACCGTACGCGTACCCCGTGATTTTTTTAAAAATCAATAAATGTTTTCTTTGTACTTTTCTGTCCTTCTTTGACCCCCTCACAAATGTAAGGGGGTCTGTAACTCTCCTCCTTGCCCCCTTTTCTTGTTTTCACTCTTTTTTTTCTGAGTGAAACACACAAAATGGCGGCCGACGCTTCCTGGTTTCGGCCGATTCGAATGTTTACTAAGATCTAAGAGCCAATCAGAATCGCGCTCGCGCACGCCACCGTACGCGTACGGTAAGCTTACGGTAAGCGTACCGTAAGCTGGCTCAGATATATATATTGATTTAAAGGCTATTTTCTCAGAATCTACTGAACAGATTTACACCAAACCTACAAAAGGCACTTCCTTGACCTAGGGACTACCTCTCTGCCAAATTTCTAGTAATTCTGTTCAGCCGTTCGGGCTGTAGCCCTGTCTAAAGGTCCTATGGAAAAATGCATGGGAAAAACGCGTTTTGGGACCCCCCTTTTATCTCAGCCCCCGCTTGACGAATCCCCCCGAGACTTTCAGGGTAGGAGCGGAGCGTAGCGCCCCACCTATTTTGAGAAATTCGCGAGGATTCGTCGACCGGCGCCAAAGTTATTCAAAATAGAATGTTGCGGATTTCCTATGGAAAAGGGGTCCTAACTATAACTACCTACTGGCGACCGCCAGTAGGTAATATATATATATATATATATATATATATATATATATATATATATATATATATATATATATATATATATATCATGCTCCGTGGGGTGTCCAACAGTAGAGCAGCACTCGAAACCACAGACCGCTTTTTCCCCATAAAGCCTTTATTGGTATGAGCAGTACACACAATCCAGTCCATTAAAAAGCAGCCGACCGCTGCCTGACGCGTTTCGAGATCAACTCTTCCTCAGAGGCAGTAGCGGTCGAGAGAAGGCATGAAGGACTGGAACTTACTGTTATGCTAGATCGTGGGACCTGATTGGTCCGCTCTGGATGAGCAACACGTTGCAGTCTGGATAATGCAGTCCTCAATATATCCTCTGATGGATGCCCTCTGTATTAAATGCTCTGATAAAGCCCTCAGTGAGCCCTGGGATATGCGACTGCTCTAAATCCAGGATCTGTGCTCCACAATTGAGTCCCGTATCATCGAGCTCAGTGGCCCCCTGTTTCTGGGATGGTGCTTGCTCGGCGGCAGGACGGCCGCCAAATAAATCATGCTCCGTGGGGTGTCCAACAGTAGAGCAGCACTCGAAACCACAGACCGCTTTTTCCCCATAAATCCTTTATTGGTATGAGCAGTACACACAATCCAGTCCATTAAAACGCAGCCGACCGCTGCCTGACGCGTTTCGAGATCAACTCTTCCTCAGAGGCAGTAGCGGTCGAGAGAAGGCATGGAGGACTGCAACTTACTGTTATGCTAGATCGTGGGACCTGATTGGTCCGCTCTGGATGAGCAACACGTTGCAGTCTGGATAATGCAGTCCTCAATATATCCTCTGATGGATGCCCTCTGTATTAAATGCTCTGATAAAGCCTTCAGTGAGCCCTGGGATATGCGACTGCTCTAAATCCAGGATCTGTGCTCCACAATTGAGTCCCGTATCATCGAGCTCAGTGGCCCCCTGTTTCTGGGATGGTGCTTGCTCGGCGGCAGGACGGCCGCCAAATAAATCATGCTCCGTGGGGTGTCCAACAGTAGAGCAGCACTCGAAACCACAGACCGCTTTTTCCCCATAAAGCCTTTATTGAGGAAGAGTTGATCTCGAAACGCGTCAGGCAGCGGTCGGCTGCTTTTTAATGGACTGGATTGTGTGTACTGCTCATACCAATAAAGGCTTTATGGGGAAAAAGCGGTCTGTGGTTTCGAGTGCTGCTCTACTGTTACTGTTGCAACATTCTATTTTGAATAACTTTGGCGCCGGTCGACGAATCCTCGCGAATTATTCAAAATAGGTGGGGCGCTACGCTGCGCTCCTTCCCTGAAAGTCTCGGGGGGATTCGTCAAGCGGGGGCTGAGATAAAAGGGGGTCCCAAAACGCGTTTTTCCCATGCATTTTTCCATAGGACCTTTAGACAGGGCTACAGCCCGAACGGCTGAACAGAATTACTAGAAATTTGGCAGAGAGGTAGTCCTCAGGTCAAGGAAGTGCCTTTTGTAGGTTTGGTGTAAATCTGTTCAGTAGATTCTGAGAAAATAGCCTTTAAATCAATATATATATCTGAGCCAGCTTACGGTGCGCTTACGGTACGCTTACCATACGCGTACGGTGGCGTGCGCGAGCGTGATTCTGATTGGCTCTTAGATCTTAGTAAATATTCGAATCGGCCGAAACCAGGAAGCTACGGCCGCCATTTCGTGTGTTTCACTCAGAAAAAAAAGAGTGATATAAGAAAAGGGGGCAAGGAGGAGAGTTACAGACCCCCTAACATTTGTAAGGGGGTCAAAGAAGGACAGAAAAGTACAAAGAAAACATTTATTGATTTTAAAAAAAATCGCGGGGTACGCGTACGGTAAGCGTACGGTAAAAAAAAAAAAAAAAGAAATGAAATGCAGATTTAAGTTATATATATATATATATATATATATATATATTATCTACTGGCGGTCGCCAGTAGATAGTTATAGTTAGGAGCGTGTTTCCATAGGAAATCTCAAAATTCTATTTTGAATAACTTTGGCACCGGTTGACGAATCCTCGCGAATTTTTCAATACGAATGGGGCGCTCCGCTCAGCTCCTACCCTGAAAGACTCGGAGGGATTCGTCAAGCGGGGGCCGAGAAAAAAGGGGAGTCCCAAAACGCATTTTCCCTATGCATTTTCCCATTGGACCTTTAGTCGAAGGTACAGCCCGAACGGCTGAACAGAATTACTTGAAATTTGGCAGAGAGGTAGTCCTCAGGTCAGGGATGTGCCTTTTGCATATATGGAGTCAATCTGTTCAGTTGTTCCTGAGAAAATTGCATTTAAAAGCACATACATATCTATAGCCGCACACTGTGCGCGCACCGTGCGCGCACCGTGCGCACCCTAACGTGCGCGAGCGTAATTCTGATTGGTGGTTACATGTCAGTCAACGTTCGAATCGGTCGAAATCAGGAAGTGTCGGCCACCATTTTGTTTGTTTTCAGTGCGAGAGTAAAAAAGGAAGGTGGCGAACGTGAAAAGGGGGCCGGGTAGAGAGTTCCTGACCCCCTAGCCTTTGTCAGGGGGTCGCTGAAGGACCCCGAAGGCAGAAAAAAACATTTTGATTTTTTTTTTTTTTAAATCGCGGGGGTGCGCGCACTGTGCGTGCACGGTGAAAAACAATAAAAAAAAACGTACAAATTCTCTGAAAAAACCATAGGTTTCACACACGTTATAGTTAGGAATTAGCATTTAAAAAACCTTGCAAATTCACTTAAAAAAACCATAGGTTTCACACATGTTATAGTTAGGTGGATATTTCACTCGTAAAAAAACAATGAAATTCCCCCGTTATAATTAGTTCAGATAACTATAACTCGCGCGACCGCCACTCTATCACAAGGATGATGTCATCAGTGATGTCATGAGTGATGCCACTGACCTTGTCATGAGTGATGTAATATGTGACGTCATGAGCAGGATTGCGGGAGCGCAGTTATAGTTATCTGAACTAACTATAACGGGGGAATTTCATTGGTTTTTTATGAGTGAAATATCCACCTAACTATAACATGTGTGAAACCTATGTTTTTTAAGTGAATTTGCAAGGTTTTGTAAATGCTAATTCCTAACTATAACGTGTGTGAAACCTATGGTTTTTTCAGTGAATATATATATATATATATATATATATATATATATATATATATATATATATTACCTACTGGCGGTCGCCAGTAGGTAGTTATAGTTAGGACCCCTTTTCCATAGGAAATCCGCAACATTCTATTTTGAATAACTTTGGCGCCGGTCGACGAATCCTCGCGAATTTCTCAAAATAGGTGGGGCGCTACGCTCCGCTCCTACCCTGAAAGTCTCGGGAGGATTCGTCAAGCGGGGGCTGAGATAAAAGGGGGGTCCCAAAACGCGTTTTTCCCATGCATTTTTCCATAGGACCTTTAGACAGGGCTACAGCCCGAACGGCTGAACAGAATTACTTGAAATTTGGCAGAGAGGTAGTCCTCAGGTCAAGGAAGTGCCTTTTGTAGGTTTGGTGTAAATCTGTTCAGTAGATTCTGAGAAAATAGCCTTTAAATCAATATATATATCTGAGCCAGCTTACGGTACGCTTACCGTAAGCTTACCATACGCGTACGGTGGCGTGCGCGATTCTGATTGGCTCTTAGATCTTAGTAAACATTCGAATCGGCCGAAACCAGGAAGCGGCGGCCGCCATTTTCTCTCTCGCACTGAGAGTTAGGTTGTTAAATAAAACCAATACACATGTAAAGGAGCTGTTTTGACAGCTCACACACACATAGACATGTTGAGGGAGTCCCCCAAAACCCCCCAAGGCCAAAAATGCCATTTTTATTTTTTCGCTAATTTCGCCGATTACGCTTACCGTACGCGTACGGTAAAAAATGTAAAAAAAAAAAACACTATCCACACTCTCCCCACCCCCTGTGCTTTTGGTGGCCGGAGGCCACCAAATGTGCCGGGCTTATCAGTCGTGTGAAAAACCACAATATTTTTAACAAAAATAATAATAGAAAAAATTATCCACACTCTCTCCACCCCGTGTGCAAATGGTGCCCGAAGGGCACCATTTGTGCATGGCTTATAAGCACCGTAAGCACAGTAAGCACCGCGTGATTACTGTGCGCGCACGGTGCGCGAAGCGCACCGTGCGCACACGGAACGAACTGCGTTAAGTGGGCGCGCACGCCACGAATGGCGTAAAGTAACTTAGCATTTAAAAAACCGTACAAATTCACTGAAAAAACCATAGGTTTCACACACGTTATAGTTAGGAATTAGCATTTAAAAAACCTTGCAAATTCACTGAAAAAACCATAGGTTTCACACATGTTATAGTTAGCGGAAATTTTACTGATAAAAAACCAGTGAAATTCCCCCGTTATAGTTAGTGCAGGCAACTATAACTCACGTGACCGCAATCTTCTGCTGATGACATATGTGTCTTTATGAAAAAAAAATATTTGTAATATATGTATAGCTAAAAATGTATGGAAGAAGACATGGGCAAATAAGTGTCTAAATACAGTATTAGCATCAGCAGAGGATTGCGGTCGCGTGAGTTATAGTTGCCTGCACTAACTATAACGGGGGAATTTCACTGGTTTTTTATCAGTAAAATTTCCGCTAACTATAACATGTGTGAAACCTATGGTTTTTTCAGTGAATATATATATATATATATATATATATATATATATATATCAAGTACGCAAGGTTGCCCAAAGAAGATATCACACACCTCAGGATTCCGCACAAAGTATCGTAGGCGGCTTCACAGGAGAGAGTGCAGCATGCACTTCAAAGCCGTACGCGTTTCGGGCTCCCTCGAGCCCTTGATCACTGGCAGGTAATGAGGCAGGAAGCGGTACTGAAAGAACAATGCTTTATTGAATATAGAGTCCCGCCCATGTGGGCGTCAACAGGGGCATCATGGTCCTGGTAGTCCATTGTATTATACCCAAGGCTCAATAGTTCTCTCTTCCAAGTGGCATACTCGCTGACTGACTCAATGAAACTCATCAAAGTGGAGTGCATGCCAACACCCCTCTCGTGTTGCCCAATCTTTCCTACGACGAAGGCACCTGTGGTCCACAAGAGCGCTTCGGTTCAAAGCGCCCAGGAACGCCTCAGCAGCGTCGGGATATCCTCGCGGCCGGACGAGCCGCTTTAACATCAAGTACGCAAGGTTGCCCAAAGAAGATATCACACACCTCAGGATTCCGCACAAAGTATCATAGGCGGCTTCACAGGAGAGAGTGCAGCATGCACTTCAAAGCCATACGCGTTTCGGGCTCCCTCGAGCCCTTGATCACTGGCAGGTAATGAGGCAGGAAGCGGTACTGAAAGAACAATGCTTTATTGAATATAGAGTACCGCCCATGTGGGCGTCAACAGGGGCATCATGGTCCTGATAGTCCATTGTATTATACCCAAGGCTCAATAGTTCTCTCTTCCAAGTGGCATACTCGCTGACTGACTCAATGAAACTCATCAAAGTGGAGTGCATGCCAACACCCCTCTCGTGTTGCCCAATCTTTCCTACGACGAAGGCACCTGTGGTCCACACGAGCGCTTCGGTTCAAAGCGCCCAGGAACGCCTCAGCAGCGTCGGGATATCCTCGCGGCCGGACGAGCCGCTTTAACATCAAGTACGCAAGGTTGCCCAAAGAAGATATCACACACCTCAGGATTCCGCACAAAGTATCGTAGGCGGCTTCACAGGAGAGAGTGCAGCATGCACTTCAAAGCCATACGCGTTTCGGGCTCCCTCGAGCCCTTGATCACTGGCAGGTAATGAGGCAGGAAGCGGTACTGAAAGAACAATGCTTTATTGAATATAGAGTCCCGCCCATGTGAGCCTTGGGTATAATACAATGGACTACCAGGACCATGATGCCCCTGTTGACGCCCACATGGGCGGGACTCTATATTCAATAAAGTATTGTTCTTTCAGTACTGCTTCCTGCCTCATTACCTGCCAGTGATCAAGGGCTCGAGGGAGCCCGAAACGCGTATGGCTTTGAAGTGCATGCTGCACTCTCTCCTGTGAAGCCGCCTACGATACTTTGTGCGGAATCCTGAGGTGTGTGATATCTTCTTTGGGCAACCTTGCGTACTTGATATATATATATATATATCTATATATATATATATATATATATATATATATATATATATATATATATATATATATATATATATATATATATATATATATACATCTCGCTTTCCTTCCTCCGTCTGACTTCCCTTTACTCGCGGTCGGGTGCTTTTTTTGGCGAAGACTTGGAAACCGCACATAATATCCACAGCTTCCAGGCAAATAATCTCCAGCACTCTTGGGAGCAATAAACCCTTGATTTTATTGGGTTTTGAAAACGAAAAGACATGTTTCAGCAACCGCCTTTGTCAATAATGGCAGGCGCCGAGTGTCAACAGAATTTAAATGTTGCAATGTGGACATCAACAATGGGCACGGGACTTACTTCAGTTCATCGGTGTCCTTCTCCGCGCCAAAAAAAAGCACCCGACCGCGAGTGAAGGGAAGTCAGACGGAGAAAGGGAAGGGTGATACAATTTTCCCTTCACCGCTGCTGAAAAGCAATCTGCAACATAGTATCTCCCGGCGTCTGGATACAACGTAGCAGTGGAGCTGAGGAATTACTGGGGCCGGCACTGACAACGTGTTGACAACCACGCCGGTGAGAAGATTGAATGTATGTTTGGCATAAAGTGAAGAATCGGCGGCAGGTCGAGGGAGCGAAAGAACACGGAAGTGTACTGAGCAGGGATTTTCTCTAAGGGATATGTTTAGTGAGGCGGCACGCCTGGAGGCAGCAGCTGATATATTCAAGAGGAAAAGCGATTCCCAAAGAAAAGGTAATAACAGCAGCCAAGCAGCACTAGGCACGAATGAATTGAAAGTGCAATTTAATAAGTTGGAGAGATTGTATGAGAGGGAAATTCATAAGTGGTGGGAGACAGCCTCCCCCCAGAATTATATTGATGTCCAAAGGGTACCAGGGGGACTGCGTATATACACAGTTCCCGTATATGAGAACCCAGACGCGCAACTACTAGAAGAGTGGGCGGAGCATACTGCGAACTCTTTGAAGGGCATGTTAGTCATTTTAATTAAGTTCGCCTGGAGTGACTGCTATAGCAAACTCCTGCTTTTCTTGCGGGACGAAGTCCACTTTAGTCCTGAGATCCTCAGGACACAAGAGGACCTCATCACCCCACCAGCAGTGCACCAAAAGGTGCATTTGCAGGGTGGTGTTAAAAGGGGGGGTGGCCTCGGGCCATCTCTCAGTCATCCCACTGTGTGGGGATTACTGGAGGTGCCTGGTGGTCTAGTTGGCCCTAAGAACCCTTAGGATCGAAAGGGACTTTATCCCCCAATTCAGAAAGCACCAGGAGGCGCGTTTGCACAGTGGTGCAAGGAGGGGGCGGGGCCTCCGGCGAGATACCGGCTTCTCTGTTGTTTTTCTATTTTTAGAAGGGGGGCTGTATGACCCCCCTTCTCCTAATTTTTTAGGGCCCTTGGGACCTCATCCCCCAGGGCCTGACCCATTATTTATTTTTTTTAAACAGGAAGGTGCCCCCCTCCCTTGGCCGATTTTGGCCAAGGTAACCCAATCTCCAGGGCATGGCCACATAATTTTTCTTTTTTTTCAATCTAGGGGTGCCACGCGGACCCCTTCCTGAGGCCTCTATGAGCCCCGAGGACCCCGTCCCCGAGGCATTGACACTTTTTAAAAAAAATTAAATATTCAGGAGGGGACCCGCGTGGCACACCTTCCTGGGTCACAATTGGCCCCAGGGACCCAATCCCCTGTGGCCTGGCCAGCCTTTATTTTTAATTTTAGACCTCCTCAGGCCAATTATAACCCCGGGGACCCCATCCCCAGGGGCCAGCCTTCTGTTTTTTTAAAATAATTAAATGAAAGGGGAGTGGCCCCCCTCCCCTGTGCCACTTTTGGCCCTGGGGACCCGATCCCCCGGGGCCTGGCCACAAGTTGGGGAAAGTTGGGGAGCCCCAATGCCCCCACAGTGCCTGCCAGCTCCCCACCTCCTACGGAAGCCAGCATTGCTTTTGGGCAAGGGGAGCTGCTGACATGCAGCTCCCTTTGCCCAAAAGTAATCTGATTTGCTTCATGGAAGCGAGAGCAGGTTTCCTGCTCTTGCTTCCATGAAGCAAAGCAGTGTTTGCTATGAAAGGGCGGGAGCCGTGCTCCTGCCGTGTCATAGAAAAATGCAATATCCCGGGGGTGGGCACCCCGGAGCATTGCTGCAGCCAGCCCTGGGGGGGGTGGTCCCTAAGGCCAAGGAGGGCTCCATAAGGGGGGCCGCGTGCCCCCTCCAACAGATTTAAATCCCCAGGGAGGTGTGGTCCCCAGGGCTGGGGGTCCACTACGGAGCCCCATATTTAATTTACTCAATGCCTCTAGGAGGTAGGGGACCCCGGGGCAGTGTGGGGGGGCAGGACATCACACACTTCTTTTTTCAATTGTCCCCAGGGCTTGGGGAGGCCCGCGAGGCCCCCCAACATAATTAAAGTGATGCCCTGGGGAGGTTGCAGTCCCGGGGATGCCTGGGGGAGGCAAGAACCACCCCCATGCTTTCTTTAAAAAAAATAAAGCCCCAGGGAGGTGGTGGCCCCTGGGGCTGCAGGGGGCCGTGAACCCCCTGCATTTGAATAAGGATAGCCCCAGGGAGGTGGCAGTCTCAGGGGATGCACCATTATTAAATATTGCCGCCGGGACCTGGCCCATCTGGGGGCTTTAAGAAAACAAAGTGCTGAAGACCGCACTTCATTTAAAAAAAAATATCTTCCAGATTTGCACACCCAGCACGACTCCGGCTGAACCTTTCTTTAAAAAATGTTTCCTTTTCGGCCTGGAGGTACTTTGGGACACCCTGAGCAGGCCTAGGGCCTCAGGGTGTTTCTACACTGCCCCCTTTTCTTCATTTTTAACTGTTTTTTCCTTTTTCTTGTGACTGTGTTCTATTGAGTCACAAGATGGCTGCCAACACATTCTGGTTTGGAGTGTTGACAGCCAATCAGAAATAAGCTTGTGCTCGGGAGGATTCGTGGCTTCTCCTCAGTGCTCTGAAATCAATATATTTATTATTTGAATTTCTAGGGAACTTCTGAACAGATTACACCATTTAAAAAAATGACACTTTCTGAACCAAGAGCTACCTTTTTGCCACATTTGGTGTAATTACGTTCAGCAGTTTGGGCTGTAGCCTGTTCCAAACTCCCTATAGAAATTAACATGGAGAAAAACTTGTTTTTGGGCCCACCTTTTTTCTTGGCCCCCGCTTGACGAATCACCCAGATACTTTTAAGACAGGAGCTGACCTGAGCTTGTCATTAGGTTAGAAAATTTCACGAAGATTCATCAAACAGCGCCAAAGATATTGGCAAAAGAAAAAATGCTTTTTGAATAGAAACAAGGTCCTAAAAACTATAAAACAGATAAAAAGGCATATAAATACAAAGATATTTGAACAATCTGATCATAGTGATAAACTTTGCCTTTACCTTAATAAAAAACAGCTATGTCCGATAATCCTACTCGAGTTCTATTCTCAGAAATTATCTCCAGTACTCTAATATTCCTACTGCAAATACCCTTAAACAGTGTCAAAGATTTAAAGTGCATGTGTGTAAATATACTATACACGTTATGAAGCCATCGGTAAGCCCACTTTTAATGTAATGCAAGTGCAAATGCTGCGTAGACATATGGCAAATTGCAAAAGCGCAAGATGGTATCAATATTTATATAGAAACAGTTCTCAGCTGAAAAAATAGTAGATGGAATATGGACGGAGAAAGGTAAAGATTGGATCACTCTGGGAAAGATGCACCCCAAGGACTCTTGACTTATACAAAATTGTGCACATGCTCTCCCATGTTCAACCCATTGGGTATTCTAGTGTCTAATTGGAGAATGAACAGGAATTCAAATTTGCGTAATTTTTTCTCCCTGTTTCTGCCACGGAATGATTTGGACACTGACCCGATCACATAATATCTGAGATCATTCAGATTATTCTGGTGGATGAGTTTCAAATGTCGTGCAACTGGGTAATTAGGGTCTGAGTTAACCACAGCTTGTAAGTGTTGCAGGATCCCGTTGTGCACCTGGCTCTTAGTGCTCCCGGCATACCTCAATTTGCAGGTACATTCCAAGATATAGACTGCAAAATCAGTCCTACAGGTGCAAAAACCCTGGATCTTAACAGGAGTGGGATCGAATGCTGTGGTGTATTCTGTAGTATTCACCCCAAATTTGCACGCATGACAGGATGAACATTTAAAAAAACCTGTCTTAGATGATACCAACGTAGTTGTAGAACTGGCTTCTGGACTGCTTCTGACCAGAGCATCCCGCATAGAGGGTGCACGTCTAAACATAAGAGCAGGTAATTTGGGCAGGATCTGATACAATGTTACGTCAATCAGAACTATAGACCAGTTGGAATACAAAATGTTCCTAATCTGTTTCTCATTACAACTGTAAGTAGTTATAACCCTAACTACACCTGGTGACTTGATGTTTTGCGTGCAAAATGGAATTGCCGGCAGTGCTCTTCCTATGGAGTTTCATGCTTACTTGTTACCCTCAATATACAATTCCACATCCAGAAATTGCACACAATTACTACTGATCTGGTCAGTAAAGTTCAAATTTAACACACTGATATTAATAGCATTGACAAATGATTCAGCAGCTTCTCCAGACCCTTTCCATATCATGCAAACATCATCTACAAACCTCCACCCATGGAGGACAGGTGCATCAAACACAATTTTGTGGTGGTTTCTGAGGACATGCTCCTCCCACCAGTCAACGTAAAGACACGTGTAGCTGGAAGAGAAGCATGCCCCCATTGCCACTCCACGAAGCTGTTGGTAGACTTCTTTGTTAAACAAGAAATAGTTGTTCATCGGGCAAGTCTCAATCATTTATAAAATCATGACATTGTGCTCATAAAGCTAAGTGTTTCTACCCTGATCCCTTTTCTTCATTTTGAACTTTTTTTCCTTTATCTTGTGACTCTGTTCTGCTGAGTCACAAGATGGCTGCCAACACATTCTGGTTTGGAGTGTTGGCAGCCAATCAGAATTAAGCTTGTGCTCGGGAGCATTCGCGACTCCTCCTCGGTGCTAAGAAATTGATATATATATTTTTTTAATTTCTCAGGAACGGATTTACACAATTCAAAATAAAGGCACTTTCTGAACCAAGAGCTACCTTTTTGCCAAATTTGGTGTAATTCCGTTCAGCAGTTCGGGCAGTAGCCTGTTCCAAAATTCATATAGAAATTAACATGGAGAAAACGCGTTTTGGAATCCCCCTTTTTTGCGGCCCCCACTTAACGAATCACCCCTAAACTTTCAAGACAGGAGCTGACCTGAGATGATAATTAGTTTGGAAAATGTCACGAAGATTCGTCCAACGGCGCCAAAGATATTGTCAAAAGGAAAAACACTTTTTGAATAAAAACAAGGTCCTAACTAACTATAACTAGGAAACAACGTTATAGTTAGTTGGACATTTGAGTCATACAAAACCAGACAAATTCAGCCGTTATAGTAAGTTGAGCTAACTATAACTTGAGCCCCCGCTATGCACTGCTGATGACATCACAAATTACATCATTCATGACATGATCAGTGACATCACTGATGACATCACTGATGACAACTCACATGACATCACTGATGACATCATCCAGTGACTGTGTGTTTCTGTAAAGTTTAAATATGTTATATATATATATATATATATATATATATATATATATATATATATATTCACTGAAAAAACCATAGGTTTCACACACGTTATAGTTAGGAATTAGCATTTAAAAAACCTTGCAAATTCACTTAAAAAACCATAGGTTTCACACAAGTTATAGTTAGCTGTACATTTCACTCGTAAAAAACCAATGAAATTCCACGTTATAGTTAGATCAGGTAACTATAACTTGCGCGCCCACAATAAACTGCTGATGACGTCACATATTACATCACTTATGACATGGTCAGTGACATCACTCATGACATCAATGATGACATCTGAAATGACACATTGTGCATTGCGGTCGCGCAAGTTATAGTTACCTGATCTAACTATAACGTGGAATTTCATTGGTTTTTTACGAGTGAAATGTACAGCTAACTATAACTTGTGTGAAACCTATGGTTTTTTAAGTGAATTTGCAAGGTTTTTTAAATGCTAATTCCTAACTATAACGTGTGTGAAACCTATGGTTTTTTCAGTGAATTTGTACGGTTTTTTAAATGCTAAGTTATGTATTTATTTTTAATTTTTAATACGCGTACGGTAAGCTTACCGTAAGCGCACGGAGCGCGCTTACAGATATCTATATTGATTTAAATATTATTTTCTCAGGACCTACTGAACAGATTTACACCAGACCTGCAAAAGGCATATCCCTGACCTGAGGACTACCTCTCTGCCCAATTTCAAGTAATTCTGTTCAGCCGTTCGGGCTGTAACTCGGACTAAAGGTCCTATGGGAAAATGCATGGGGAAAACGCGTTTTGGGACCCCCCTTTTTTTTCAGCCCCCGCTTGACGAATCCCCCCGAGACTTTCAGGGTAGGAGCGGAGCGTAGCGCCCCATTAGTTTTGAAAAATTCACGAGGATTCGTCAACCGGCGCCAAAGTTATTCCAAATAGAATGTTGCGGATTTCCTATGGAAACACGGTCCTAACTATAACTATCTACTGGCGACCGCCAGTAGATAATATATATATATATATATATATATATATATATATATATATATATATATATATATATATATATATATATATATTCAGGCTCCGGTGTCACCCTATCTGCCGAACTATGGACGGGTGCCTCTGTTTCCGTGTAAACGTGAAGGGTGAAGTCACGGTAAAAATAAAGGCTCAGACACGGAGCACTCACAGGACACTATTAATTTTAATGAGCAAATGCATTTCGGTGTGCTGCCTTTTTCAGTGCTCAGCTGCAGTTGCACCATAATTCCCCTTGATTTAAATTGCGCTTTTTGAGCATTTTCATTGGAGAACACCACCATCAACAGCAACAAGGGACTGTCTCCATTAAAGGTCCAATACACAAAATAAACGGCTGCAATCTTTGCGTGTGCTTCAAAAATCGTTTTTTCATATTGTTTCTACTTTATCAGTTCCCAAATGAACACTTTCTGCATTATGTCTTGAATAGACAAAAAACGTAAGTATTTTCTTTCACTTACACGCTGGCAGTCCGTGCAGTCCCTCGTAAAATACCTGTACGAAGCACTCCAAGAAAAGGTGCAAATTGAATAGTCCTTCCATCCCTCGCCACTGTTGATGCTTTCATTTTGGCAAAACAGTGCAGGTTTTAGTCTGTATGACCGCCCCATCAATGAGTTCATTGACAACCTACATGGTTGGCAGAGTAATGCTCCCAGTCAGACTTCGGCGGTTCTGGCAGTAATTCAATTCAGGCTCCGGTGTCACCCTATCTGCCGAACTCTGGACGGGTGCCTCTGTTTCCGTGTAAACGTGAAGGGTGAAGTCACGGTAAAAATAAAGGCTCAGACACGGAGCACTCACGGGACACTATTAATTTTAATGAGCAAATGCATTTCGGCGTGCTGCCTTCTTCATTGCTCAGCTGCAGTTGCACCAAAATTCCCCTTGATTTAATTGAAGTCTGACTGGGAGCATTACTCTGCCAACCATGTAGGTTGTCAATGAACTCATTGATGGGGCGGTCATACAGACTAAAACCTGCACTGTTTTGCCAAAATGAAAGCATCAACAGTGGCGAGGGATGGAAGGACTATTCAATTTGCACCTTTTCTTGGAGTGCTTCGTACAGGTATTTTACGAGGGACTGCACGGACTGCCAGCGTGTTAGTGAAAGAAAATACTTAAGTTTCTTGTCTATTCAAGACATAATGCAGAAAGTGTTCATTTGGGAACTGATAAAGTAGAAACAATATGAAAAAACGATTTTTGAAGCACACGCAAAGATTGCAGCCGTTTATTTTGTGTATTGGACCTTTAATGGAGACAGTCCCTTGTTGCTGGTGATGGTGGTGTTCTCCAATGAAAATGTTTAAAAAGCGCAATTTAAATCAAGGGGAATTGTGGTGCAACTGCAGCTGAGCACTGAAGAAGGCAGCACGCCGAAATGCATTTGCTCATTAAAATTAATAGTGTACCGTTAGTGCTCCGTGTCTGAGCCTTTATTTTTACCGTGACTTCACCCTTCACGTTTACACGGAAACAGAGGCACCCGTCCAGAGTTCGGCAGATAGGGTGACACCGGAGCCTGAATTGAATTACTGCCAGAACCGCTGAAGTTTGACTGGGAGCATTACTCTGCCAACCATGTAGGTTGTCAATGAACTCATTGATGGGGCGGTCATACAGACTAAAACCTGCACTGTTTTGCCAAAATGAAAGCATCAGCAGTGGCGAGGGATGGAAGGACTATTCAATTTGCACCTTTTCTTGGAGTGCTTCGTACAGGTATTTTACGAGGGACTGCACGGACTGCCAGCATGTAAGTGAAAGAAAATACTTACGTTTCTTGTCTATTCAAGACATAATGCAGAAAGTGTTCATTTGGGAACTCATAAAGTAGAAACAATATGAAAAAACCGATTTTTGAAGCACACGCAAAGATTGCAGCCGTTTATTTTGTGTATTGGACCTTTAATGGAGACAGTCCCTTGTTGCTGTTGATGGTGGTGTTCTCCAATGAAAATGCTCAAAAAGCGCAATTTAAATCAAGGGGAATTGTGGTGCAACTGCATCTGAGCACTGAAGAAGGCAGCACGCCGAAATGCATTTGCTCATTAAAATTAATAGTGTCCCGTGAGTGCTCGGTGTCTGAGCCTTTATATATATATATATGCCAAGGTGTATTAAAGTATGAGTGGGTGTATGAGTGTCTGAATAGATGATTTAGTAGGTGCATGACTGACTGTATAAATGAGTAATTAAACGTGTCTTACTGAATGCATGGGTTAGTGAGTAAACTGTGTAAATGTCTATATCAGTCTGTCGGTTGGTGTGTAAGCGGCTGCATGGGTTGGTGAGTAGCTACATAAGGGTCTCTATGGGATAGTGATTGGTTGTCTGAGTATCTGTATGGGTGCCCGATTGTCTGTGTTGGTGGGTGGGGGGTGTGTGCATAAATGTGTAAGTGGGTAATTCACTGGGTGTATTTGTTCAAGTGTGCATCTGTGAAGGACTGTATGGGTGGGTGAGTGTCTGTATGGATGTGTTGGTGAGTGAATGCATGTCTCAGTGATACATGTGTGAGTAACTAAATATGTGAAAGGCAGTATATATGAGTGTTGGAGTATATAAATCGCTATAAGTGAGAGTGGCTGTATGGATGAGTGTGTGCTTGGATCAGTGATTATACAAGAGAATAAGTATGAATAAGTGAGGTGTTGTGTGTATAACTGTACAGGTGAGTAAATGGGAGTGTGAATGTTTCTTTGCATGATTGACTAGGTGTGTGAGTAACTCTATGTATGAGTGGCAATGTGTGAATGTCTGTATAGGTGTATGAGTGCAAATGATATTGCTGTATTGATAAGTGACTGCATGTATGAGTGACTGTATGGGTGAATGAGTAGACATGTGTGTAGACATAGGAAGCAGTAAGTGGGTATATAGTAACTGGTATTGGTGTGTCTATGGTTTCAAAAATGGTAGTCTGTATTTAAGAGTGGGTGTATCAAAGTTATATTAGGGTGTTAGAAGGTGCATCAGATTATCACGTGGATGATGTCATCAGTGATGTCATTTGAGATGTCATCAGTGATGTCATCAGTGATGTCACCAGCAGTGCATGATGTAATATGTGACATCATCAGCAGTGCATTGTGGGGGCGCAAGTTATAGTTAGCTCAACTAACTATAAAGGCCAAATTTATCTGTTTTTGCTTTTGTACAACTGAAATGTCCAACTAACTATTATGTCCCTGAAACCTATGGCTTTTTTCAGTGAATTTCAAAGGTTTTTTAAATGCTAATTTCTAACTATAACGTCCCTGAAACCTATGGTTTTTTCAGTGAATTTCAAAGGTTTTTTAATGCTAATTTCTAACTATAACATCCCTGAAACCTATGGTTTTTTCAGTGAATTTCAAAGGTTTTTTAAATGATCATTTTTAACTATAACGTCCCTGAAACCTATGCTTTTTCAGTGAATATCTAAGGTTTTTTAAATGCTAATTTCTAACCATGCCTACAGAGGTAGGACATGTAAAGAAAGAGGAAGAAAGGTGCAGAAAGAAGCAAGAGAAATGCAAAAAGAGGCAACAGAAGTCCAGAAAGACGAAGAAAAGTGCAGAAAGAGCTAATAGATATGGTGATAGAACCAACAGAGGTGCAGAAAGAGGCCTTGTTTCAAAGTTATTCTGTGCCCCCAACTTTCTACTGACTGGTACTGGTGGTAACTGACTCTGACGAACCAGGCCTGGAGCCAGTGCTATGCTGAAAGACACTTAGAATACAGTGAAAATACCTACATACACTAGGGACACTATGGGTTGAGGTACCCCTATGATTGGCATGACCTCCCCTGTAAGGCTCTAGTACATAATAGGGCAGGGTGATTAAAACTACCCCTAAGTCAGAGGTGCGGAAAGAGGCAAGAGAAGTACATAAACAGGCATGAAAGGTGCAGAAACAGGGAACAGTGGAACAGAAAAATGCAAGTGAGGTTCAGAAATAAGTAAGAGCAGCGTAGAAAGAACCAACAGAGGTTCAAAAATAGGCAAGGGGGTGCAGAAAAAGGTAGGAGGGGTGCACAAAGAGGCAAGAGTGTTAGAGAAAGGTGCAGAAAAAGGAAGAGAAGTGCAGAAAGAAGCAAGAGAATTGCTGAAAGAAGCAACAGAGGTGCAGAAAAAGGTAAGAGGGGTGCAGAAAGAAGAGAGAGAAGTACAGAAAGAGGCAAAAGAGGTGCTCAAAGAGGTAAGAGGCATGCAGAAAGAGGCAAGAGCAGTGCAGAAAGAACCAAAAGAAGTGCAGAAATAAGCAACAGAAGTGCAAAAAGAGGCACGAGGGGTGCAAAAAGAAGGAAAAGAAGTGCAGAAAGAAGCAACAGAGATGCTGAAAGAGGCACAAAGGGTGCAGAAAGAGGCAAGAGGGGTACTGAAAGAGGCAAGCGAAGTGCAGAAAGAAGCAACAGAGGTAAAGGAAGATGCAAGTGTGCTGCAGAAAGAGGGAAGAGGGGTGTAGAAAGAGGCACGTGAGTTGCACAAATAGGGAAGAGGGGTGCATAAAGAGGCCGGAGAGTTGCAGAAAGAAGCAACAGAGGTGCAGAAAGAGGTAGGAGAGGTGCATATAGAGGCAAGAGAGGTACATAAAGAGGCAGTAGGGTGCAAAAAGAAAGAAGAGAGTAATGAAAGAGGCAAGAGAATTGCTGAAAGAAGCAACAGAGGTGTAGAAAGAAGCAAGAGAAGTGCAGTAAGAGGCAAGTGAAGTGCAGAAAGAAGCAACAGAGGTGCTGAAGGAGGCAAGTGGGTGCAGAAAGAAGGTAGAAAAGTACAGTAAGGAGCAACAGAGGTGCTGAAAGTGGCATGAAGGGTTCATAAAGTGGCAAGAGAAGTGCAGAAAACACACAGAGGTACAAAAAGAGCGAAGCATGCTGCAGAAAGAGGGAAGAGAGGTGAAGAAACAGACAAGGGAGTTGCAAAAATAGGGAAGAGGGGTGTAGAAAGAGGCGGGAGGGCTGCATAAAGAAGCAACAGAGGTGCTGGAAGAGGCTAGAGAGGTGCATAAACAAGCAAGTGAAGTGCAGAAAGTAGCAACAGAGGTGCTGAAAGAGACACAAGTGGTGCAGAAAGAAAGAAGAGAAGTGCAGAAAGAAGCAACACAGGTACTGAAAGAGGCACAAAGGGTGCAGAAAGTGGCAAGAGAAGGGCAGAAAGAAGCAACAGAGGTACAGAAAGAGGCAAGAGTGGTGCAGAAAGAGGGAAGAGAGGTGTAGAAAGAGACAGACAGTTGCACAAATTGAGAAGCGGGGTGCCGAAAGAGGCAGGAGGGGTGCAGAAAGAATTAACAGTGGTGCCAAAATAGGCTAGAGAGGTGCAGAAAGAAGCAAGTGAAATGATGAAAGAAGCAACAGAGGTCTAGAAAAAACTAAGAGAAGCGCAGAAAGAGACAAGTGAGGTGCAGAAAGAAGCAAGAGCAGTGCAGAAAGAACAACAGTGGTGCAAAAAGAGGCAAGAGGGGTGCAGAAAGAGGTAGGAGAGGTACCGAAAGAGGCAAGAGAGGTGCAGAAAGAGTCAGGAGGGGTGCAAAAAGAAAGAAGAGAAGTGCTGAAAGAGGCAAGAGAATTGCTGAAAAAAGCAACAGAGGTTTAGAAAGAAGCAAAAAAAGTGCAGAGAGAGGCAAAGTAGGTGCAGAAAGAAGCAAGAGCAGTACAGAAAAAACCAACAAAGGTGCAAAAAGAGGCAAGAGGGGTGCAGAAAGAGGTAGGAGAGGTACACAAAGAGGCAAGAGAGGTACAGAAAGAGGCAGGAGGGGTACAAAAAGAAGTAAGAGAAGTGCACAAAGAGGCAAGAGAATTGCTGAAAGGAGCAACAGAGGTTTAGAAAGAAACAACAGAAGTGTAGAAAGAGATAAGCGAATTGCTGAAAGAAGCAATAGAGATTTAAAAGGAAGCAAGAGAAGTGCAGAGAGGGGCAAGTGAGGTGCAGAAAGAAGCAAGAGCAGTGGATAAATAACCAACAGGGGTGCAAAAAGAGGCAAGAGGGATGCAGAAAGAGGTAGGAGAGGTACACAAGGAGGCAAGAGAGGTACAGAAAAAGGCATGAGCATGGGTACAAAATGAGGGAATAGAAGTGCAGAAAGAGGCAAGAGAATTGCTGAAAGAATAAACAGAGGTGTAGAAAGAAGCAAGAGAAGTGCAGAAAGAGGCAAGTGAGGTGCAGAAAGAAGCAAGAGCAGTGCAGAAAGAACCAACAGAGGTGCTGAAAGAGGCAACAGAGGTGCAGAAGGAGGCATGAGAGGTACAGAAAGAAGGAGAAGGAGTGCATAAAGAAGCAACAGAGGTGCTCAAAGAGGCACAAAGGTTACAGAAAGAGGAAAGGGAGGTGTAGAAAGAGGCAAGGGAGTTGCACAAATTAGGAAGAAGAGTGCAGAAAGATACAGGAGGGGTGCAGAAAGAATTAACAGAGGTGCCGAAAGGGGCAAGAGAGGTGCATAAAGAAGCAAGTAAAATACAAAAAGAGGCAATAGAGGTGCAGAAAGACGCAAGAGAGGTGCAGAAACAAGCAAGAGAAGTGCAGAAAGAGCTAAGAGAATTGCTGAAAGAAGCAACAGAGGTTTGGAAAGAAGCAAAAGAAGTACAGAAAGATGCAAGTAAGGTGCAGAAAGAAGCAAGAGCAGTGGATAAAGAACCAACAGAGGTGCAAAAAGAGGCAAGAGGGCTGCAGAAAGAGATAGGAGAGGTGCACAAAGAGGCAAGAGAGGTACAGAAAGAGGCATGAGGGGTGCAAAATGAAGGAGGAGAAGTGCAGAAAGAGGCAAGAGAATTGCTGAAAGAAGCAACAGAGGTGTAGAAAGGAGTGAGAGAAAGGCAGAAAGAAACAAGTGAGGTGCTGAAAGAAGCGAGAGCAGTGCAGAAAGAGCCAACAGAGGTGCAAAAAGAAGGAAGAGGGGTGCAGAAATGTAGCAGGGGTGCACAAAGAGGCAATAGAGGTACAGAAAGAGGCCAGAGGCTTGCAGAAAGAAGGAAGAGAAGTGCAGGAAGAGGCAATAGAATTGCTGAAAGAAGCAACAGAGGTGTAGAAAAAAGCAAGAGAAGTGCAGAAAGAGGCAAGTGAGGTGCAGAAAAAAAGCAAGAGCAGTGCAGAAAGAAACAACAGAGGTGCTTAAAGAGCCACGAGCTGTGCAGAAAGAGCAAGAGAAGTGCAGAAATAGGTATCAGAGGTACAGAAAGAGGCAAGAGAGGTACAGAAAGAGAAAAGAGAGGTGCAGAAAGGAGCATGAGATCTGCAGGAAAAAGCAACAGAGGTGCTGAAAGACGCAAGTGAGGTGCAGAAAGAGGCAAGAGATATGCAGAAAAAAGCAACAGAGGTGCTGAAAGATGCAAGTGAGGTGCAGAAAGAAACAAGAGAGATGAAGAATGAGGAAATAGAAGTGCAGAAAGAAGCAACAGAGGTGCAGAAAGAGGCAAGAAGGGTACAGAAAGAGGAGAGAGAAGTGGAAAAATAAGCAAAGGAGGTGCTCAAAGACGAAAGAGGGATGTAGAAAGAGGCATTAGCTGTGCAGAAAGAACCAAGAGAAGTGTAGAAAGAAGCAAATGAGGTACAGAAAGATGCAAAAGTGCTGAAGAAAGAGGAAAGAGAGGTGTAGAAAGAAGCAAGAGAGTTAAACATATAGGGAAGAGGGGTGCAGAAAGAGGCAGTAGGGATGCAGAAATAAGCAACAGAGGTGCCGAAAGAGCCAAGAGAGGTGCAGAAAGAAGCAAGTGAAGTGCAGAAAGAGGCAACAGAGGTACAGAAAGAGGGAAGAGAGGTGCAGAAGCAAGAAAGAGAAGTGCAGAACGAGGCAAGAGAAGTGCTGGAATAAGCAACAGAGGTTTAGAAAGAAGCAAAAGAAGTACAGAAAGAGGCTAGTGAGGTGCAGAAAGAAGTAAGAGCAGTGCAGAAAGAACCAACAGAGGTGCTGAAAGAGGCAACAAAGGTGCAGAAGGTGGCACAAGAGGTGTAGAAACAAAGAAGAGGAATAAAGAAAGAAGCAACTGAGGTGCTGAAAGAGGCACGAGGTGTGCAGAAAGAAGGAGGACAGTTGCAGAAAGAAGCAACAGAGGTACTGAAAGAGGCACAAAGGGTGCAGAAAGTAGCAAGAGAAGCGCAGAAAGAAGCAAAGAGGATACAGAAAGAGGCAAGAGTGGTGCAGAAAGAGGGAAGAGAGGTGTAGATGGAGACTAAGGAGTTGCACAAATAGGGTAGAGGGGTGCAGAAAGAGGCATGAGGGGTACAGAAATAATTAACAGAGGTGCTGAAAGAGGCAAGAGAGGTGCAGAAAGAAGCAAGTGAAATACAGAAAGAGGCAACAGAGGTACAGAAAGATGCAAGAAAGGTGCTGAAACAATCAAGAGAAATGCTGACAGAAGCAACAGAGGTTTAAAGAGAAGCAAAAGAAGGGCAGAAAGAGGCAAGCGAGGTACAGAAAGAAGCAAGAGCAGGGCAGTAAGAACCAACAGAGGTGCAAAAAGAGGCAAGAGGGGTGCAGAAGGAGGTAGGAGAGGTGCACAAAGAGGCAAGAGAGCTACAGAAAGAGACAGGAGGGCCGCAAAAAAAAGGAAGAGAAGTGCTGAAAGAGGCAAAAGAATTGCTGAAAGAAGCAACAGAGGTGTAGAAAGTTGCAAGAGAATCGCAGAAAGAGACAAGTGAGGTGCATAAAGAAGCAAGAGCAGTGCAGAAAGAACCAACAGAGGTGCATAAAGAGGCAAGAAGTGTGCAGAAAAAGGTAGGAGGGGTGTATAAAGAGGCAAGAGAGGTACAGAAAGAGACCGGAGGGGTGTAGTAAGAAGGAAGAGAAGTGCTGAAAGAGGCAAGAGAATTGCTGAAAGAAGCAACAGAGGTGTAGAAAGAAGCAAGAGAAGTGCAGAAAGAGGCAAGAGAGTTGCTGAAAGAAGCAACAGAGGTGTAGAAAGGAGTGAGAGAAACGCAGAAAGAAACAAGTGAGGTGCAGAATGAAGCGAGAGCAGTGCAGAAAGAGCCAACAGAGGTGCAAAAAGAGGCAAGAGGGGTGCAGAAATGTAGCAGGGGTGCACAAAGAGGCAAGAGAGGTACAGAAAGAGGCCGGAGGCTTGCAAAAAGAAGGAAGAGAAGTGCAGAAAGAGGCAATAGAATTGCTGAAAGAAGCAACAGAGGTGTAGAAAAAAGCAAGAGAAGTGCAGAAAGAGGCAAGTGAGGTGCAGAAAAAAGCAAGAGCAGTGCAGAAAGAAACAACAGAGGTGCTTAAAGAGCCACAAGCTGCGCAGAAAGAGCAAGAGAAGTGCATAAATGGGTATCAGAGGTACAGAAAGAGGCAAGAGATGTGCAGAAACAGGCAGGAAAGGTGCAGAAACACAGAACAGGGGTGCAAAAAGAGGCAAGAGAGGTACAGAAAGAGAAAAGAGAGGTGCAGAAAGGAGCATGAGATCTGCAGAAAAAAGCAACAGAGGTGCTGAAAGACGCAAGTGAGGTGCAGAGAGAGGCAAGAGATCTGCAGAAAAAAGCAACAGAGGTGCTGAAAGATGCAAGTGAGGTGCAGAAAGAAGCAAGAGAGATGAAGAATGAGGATATAGAAGTGCAGAAAGAAGCAACAGAGGTGCAGAAAGAGGCAAGAAGGGTACAGAAAGAGGAGAGAGAAGTGGAAAAATAAGCAAAAGAGGTGCTCAAAGATGAAAGAGGGATGTAGAAAGAGGCATGAGCAGTACAGAAAGAACCAAGAGAAGTACAGAAAGAAGCAACAGAGGTACAGAAAGATGCAACTAGACCTCTAGGTACCTCCAGTAAGTGCCACAGAGCTGCAGTGCAGAGAGATGTAAAAAGGGGCACGGCCTAGACCACCTCTCTGCAACGTAGCGCAGTGGCGCTTACTGGAAGCACCTGGTGGGCTAGTTGGCCCCCAGGGTCCCTCAGGATTGAAAGGGAATTATTTCCCCAACTTAAAACGCGCCACAGGGCTTGTTTGCACACGTCAACTCAGGCCCCGTCCCTCCCTTCACCACTGTGTAAACACGCCCTGTGGCCGTTTTTTAAGTTGGGAGATTAGGTCCCCTTGAATCCTGAGGATCCCTAGGGGCAAAATAGCCCACTAGGTACGTCCAGTAAGCGCCATTACAGAGAGGTGTAAAAAGGGGCACGGCCTGCACCACCTCTCTGCAACGCAGAGCAGTGGCACTTACTAGAAGCACCTGGTGGGCTAGTTGGCCCCCAGGGTCCCACAGGATTGAAAGGGAATTATCTCCCTAACTTAAAACGTGCCACAGGGCGTGTTTGCACACGTCACCTCAGGCCCCGTCCCCTCCCTTCACCACTGTGTAAACGCACCCTGTGGCTGTTCTAAGTTGAGAGATTAAGTCCCCTTGAATCCTAAGGGTCCCTAGGGTCAAACTAGCCCTCTAGGTACCTCCAGTAAGCGCCACAGAGCTGCGTTTCATAGAGGTGTAAAAAGGGGCGTGGCCTCAGAACACCTGTCTGCAACACAGCTCCCTGGCGCATACTGGAGATACCTGTTGGGCTAGTTGGCCCTCAGGGGCCCTCGGTATTGAAGGGGAATTAATTCCCCAAATTACAACTGACCTGGGGGCGCGTTTGCAGAGTGCTGCAAGGAGGAAGCGTGGCCTCCAGCGCGATGCCGGTCTTTCATTTATTTTATTTTTTTAAGTAGGAGGGCTGTGTGGCCCCCCTTCTTTTTCTAATATACTGGCCCTGGGGACCCTATCCCCCAGGGCCTGCACCCTAATTTTTTTTGTTGAAAAAAATACATTTGGCCCTCCCAAGGCCTTAATCGGCCCCGGGGACCCCAACCCCCGGGTCATGGCCTTTGTTTTTTATTATTTTAAAAAATACATATTTATAGAAACACCTAGGACATGCTGGACAAACCGTATGTACCTATCACCATGACGATTTGCGTGATATTCATTAAAAGGCGACTATGCATAGAATGAATCCACATGGAATGTATTTACACCGCTAGTGAAGATCTGACGTGTCTGACGCCCTACTGTGCCTAATCCCGGCGCCCCCGCCGGTGGGTACTCTCCAAGTAGACACCCTTGTCGTTTATTTATACACACATAGGTAGCTATTGACGGGCACATTTAATTTACACGCACACCAAGCCATTCAAAGGGGATTCGACAAAAATTCGACGAAACTATGCAAGAAACCCCCCTCACGGTTAATAAAACACACATCCACCACCGGATGTGTAATACTTTTTATTTTACTCTCTGGAAAGGAGACAAACCCCACTTGAGAGTCACAGCGTGCTCCTGGCTGAGCCCAATGCTGTGTTACACACACCAGTGCCCGCCGAGTGCCTCACACCTCTGTGTTGTATTCCACCAGCTAGTGCGTATGCTATGACACTCTCTAGCCCATGTGCACTGTAACACCACCCCGTGAATATGTCATGCCACACTTGCCTTCACACAGGTTATATTGCCCCATCTAACGTGCCTTCCTCGCTGCCTATGTTATAACGCACAGCGCTATGCCATACATATTACAATCTGGGATCCATATCTTTGTCACAGTGCATATGCAACGTTACACTCCCCAGCACATATTTTATATTACAACTTTAGAGACTAGTTAGGTTACACAACACTGCCCTGTGCATATTACACTCCAAGGCGCATATCGCATAGCACGCGCTAGTGCCTGTGCTATCTCGCGCTCTCCAATAAATCTGTCATTGCGCACAATGTATTGCATATTATATTTCACGCCCCGGTTCATCTTATATCACACTTTTTGATGCATGGTTTATACCATATACTATATCTGGTTTTCATTTTCAATCGTGCTCTCAGGACTATGTTCTATATAACACTGCGTCCACCTACCCTTTTCACGGGCATTACATTTTGCGATGGGGGTGGAGGGTTAGGGGGTGTTTCTGCCAAGTGAGCCCGGAGTCACAGTCACAAACATCCTCTTCTTCCTGAATAAAAGTGAGATTATGCTGCATACTTGTTCATATTTTAAGTAGTTCGAACGGACACACATTTTAAAAACAATAAAGTTCATAATACCCACCTTCTCTGAACAGTTAGCTTGCTGCCCCATCCACCTCCTCCCTATCCTCTGTTGTCTGAATCCATGGACTAGCCTCCTACCTCCTGCCATGCATGGTCTGATGTGCTGCCACTGCCCTCCATTTAGCATGATGTACCAGTCCACTCCTCCTGCCCTCCATTGCCCAATTCTATGGCCCATCACTGACCTCCTGCTTAGCCTCTGTGCTTAGCTTGCTGCCCCTATTCTTCTTCCCCCTGCCCTCCGATGTCTTTGTGCATGCCCCTGCTCCATCCTTTTTGCCCACCATGTTCCATGGACCTGCTACTCCTATCTACTCTGAGTGTTCTGTTGAGCTGCCCCTCCCCTCCCACCTGCCTAGCATTGTCAGATGACTGTAACCTATCCCTGCCACCTCCACCCTGCCTGTCCACATGCCATGCCCCTATCCCCTTCCTCCTGTCCTCCATGGTCCATTTTACTGCCACACCCTTCTGCCCTCCCTGGTCTGTTGTGCTGCAACTGCTCCTCCTGCCTGCCCCGCGTGGTCTGTTGTGAAGCCCCTTCCCCTGAACTCTCTTGTCTGTGCCCAGGTCCTGACCCTCCCTTCTATCCTCCATGGTCCTTTGTGCATGCCCCTGCACCCTCCTTCTTGCCCATCATAGCCATTGTGCTGCCACTAACCCTCCCGCTTGCCATGCATGGTCTTCTGTGCTGCCATGCCCCCTCCCACCTTCCCTGTGTGGTCAGCTAGCTGCCCCTGACCCCCTTCCACCTTCCCTCCATGGTCTGTGTGTATGCCACCATAGTCTTATTGTTGCTCTCCATGGTGTGTCTTGTTTCTAGTGCCCATCCTGCCTGACCTCCATGGTCATCTTGCTGCTCCTGCCCTGCCCCCTTGCCCCCAGCCCTCTGTTTCCATGTGCAGACCCCTATTCCCTCCATCCTGGCTTGTCTGTTGCATTGTAATGCCCCTGATCCGTCCCTCCTGCCCTTTATGGTCTGTTATGCTGCAGCTTTCTCTCCAGTCTGTCCATTATGGTCAGCTAGCTACCATTGCCTATTTCCCCTCTGTTCTCTGTTGTCCATGTGCATGGTCCTGTCCCCTCCCTATTGCTTTCTATGGATTGTTGTGCTGCACTCCCATCCCGCATGCGCTGTGTGGTGTATTGTGCTGCTGCAAACCCTGATGCCTGCCCTATAGGGTCAGTTTGGTGCACCTTTCCATGTCCCTCCTGTCCTTTGTTATCCGAGTCCATGTCCCTACCCCAATTCCTCCTGCCTACCATGATCCAATGTACCGTACTTGCGAACATTTTGAACTTGGTAAGAGGGAGATTTTGAAAAAAAACTGGGGTATTGATTTTCCACTTTGAGTTACATTGAAAAAGAGGAGATTGTAGACAGGAGACAGATCAAATAAAGCCCATTTGAGCTAAAAAACATTGGACGTTTCCTGGCTGAAACGGGTCTGTTGGCATGTATGGTTGTACTACCACTGCCTCTTCTTTCTGCCCACAATGCTCTATTATATTGCCACAGCCTCTCTTGCCAGTCCTGTATTGTTGGTTTGTTGCCCCTGCCCCCCTTTCCACTGCCCTCCATAGTCTGTTGTGCTGCCACTGCCCTTCCTGCCTGCCCAGTGTGGTCAAATTGTTGCCTCTGCACTCTCCTACTTGCCTTCAATTTTCAGAGTCCGTGCCCCTGGCCTCTGCCTCTCAACAGTATCCCAATGAACATCTAGATTGCTAACATTCTACATTTATTACAAAAGTGTGGAACGCCTGACGTCATCTTGATGTAATCAAAACTGTAATACCTAGAGTATTTCCTTTAGAAATTACATATATGAGAGTGTCTTATTTGCATCAAAATTATGGTTAGTGCTCTAAAAAACTAAAATGAGGACATATTTTCTGAGTTTTCAAATAGCGACAAAGAACTTTTAAATTATTTGTAATCTTTATGTTTTTTTATCCAGTTGACCACTTGATTAAATGTTGCACCTAGGGGAGAGGATGTGGTGTTACTTCCAGAGCTGCAGACTTTGCAACTGGGGAACCAGGTTGGAGTTTCTGCTTCAGCTCAACATTCTGTGATTCTGGTCAAATCACTTAATCTCCCCATGTCTACAACCAAAATGAATTTGATCTTGTGTGATGTAACCAATGCTCATGTAAAGCACTCCAATTCCTGACAAGTCTACACTATATAAAACTGCAAATACACAAAAAATAAGTGTTTTGCACACTTCTGTCATTGGGCTACACATGGGCTACATCTGGGTGATATTTGTGCTGCATTTGGGCTCTTTTGTGTTTGGTGGCCATCTTGGGAGATCTATTTGTTATGAAGTTTCCTAATTTCCTCATTTACTGCAGTCTCCTCAGTAGGAAATGCTTTCAGTTTTTTACTTTGATTCCATCAAGAAGGTATTCAGATATGTCACACATTTGCCATAAATTCTGAATGTTAGCACTCTAGTTGCTCATTAGATCACTGTAGTAAAGCTACTGCTCACCAGGGAAGTCTGCTGCTGGTATTCAAAGTGCATGTTTCAGTCTGCATGTCAGAATTTTTTTATGAAATAGAAGATGATTTGAGAAGTCAAAATGTGCCCTAATTATTCTTTCTGCAGAACTAATCATAATTTCTATGGCAAAATGAACCCCCTCATTTTGTTCCTTTGTAAATTAAATGTTTTACGTGTTACCACTTTATTCCATTCAAGATGGCTTCAGGTGTGCCATACTTTTGTAATAAGTAAGACTGTTAGCGCTCTAGTTGTTCGTTAGAACACTCTGGGACATTCTGTCATTGGGCTGTACTTCACTGTCTGCCGCTTTTCACCAGCCGCCTTGTCACAACACGACCTCCTGTGCTTAGGAAGAAGCCAGCATGACTCCATCTCAAGCCCGCCATCAGAATCACCTATTACCACATACCTGCGGCTCTCTCACAGGGGTTTACCTTTGTTTGGATTGATGTATTGCAGCTGAAACCCAACCGCGAGAGAAGCCCACCGCATGAAAGCGGGCTTGAGATGGAGTCATGCTGGCTTCTTCCTAAGCACAGGAAGTCGTGTTGTGACAAGGCAGCTGGTGAAAAGTGGCAGACAGTGAAGCTAGCTGTTCATCAACCCACTGGGGGAAGAGTTTTATTGATGCCTATACATCGGACTAAACTCGCATGAGGATATTTCCTGACTCTACGAGGACCAAAAGGCGAGAGTGTTGGCCACGCCCACTGGGGCAGGTGCTTTTAAGAAATGGGTGCAGGACTTGAGTTCGATGTTTGCGGTGAGTCATGCCACTGAGGAAGGGAACTTCATTCCAGAAACGCGTCTGGTTGACTCATATTACCGGATGAAAGCTGTGTTTTCTGTCTGCCTGCAAGCTGTTTTGAATAAAGAATCCCCTATTACCACGTACCTGCGGCTCTCTCACAGGGGTTTATCTTTGTTCGGATTGATGTATTGCGGCTGAAACCCAGCCGCGAGAGAAGCCCACCACATTAAAGCGGGCTTGAGATGGTGTCATGCTGGCTTCTTCCTAAGCACAGGAGGTCGTGTTGTGACAAGGTGGCTGGTGAAAAGCGGCAGACAGTGAAACTAGCTGTTCATCAACCCACTGGGGCAAGAGTTTTTATTGATGCCTATACATTGGACTAAACTCACATAAGGATATTTCCTGACACTACGAGGACCACAAGGCAAGAGTGTTGGCCACGCCCACTGGGGCAGGTGCTTTTAAAAAATGGGTGCAGGACTTGAGTTCGATGTTTGCGGTGAGTCATGCCACTGAGGACGGGAACTTCGTTCCAGAAACGCGTCTGGTTGACTCATAATGCCGGATGAAAGCTGTGTTTTCTGTCTGCCTGCAAGCTGTTTTTAATAAAGAATGACCTATTACCATGTACCTGCGGCTCTCTCACAGGGGTTTACCTTTGTTCGGATTGATGTATTGTGGCTGAAACCCAGCCGCAAGAGAAGCCCACCGCATGAAAGCGGGCTTGAGATGGAGTCATGCTGGCTTCTTCCGAAGCACAGGAGGTCGTGTTGTGACAAGGCGGCTGGTGAAAAGCGGCAGACAGTGAAGCTAGCTGTTCATCAACCCACTGGGGAAAGAGTTTTTATTGATGCCTATACATCGGACTAAACTCACATGAAGATATATCCTGACACCATGAGACCACAAGGCCAGAGTGTTGGCCACGCCCACTGGGGCAGGTGCTTTTAAGAAATGGGTGCAGGACTTGAGTTCGATGTTTGCGGTGAGTCATGCCACTGAGGACGGGAACTTCGTTCCAGAAACGCGTCTGGTTGACTCATAATACCGGATGACATCATCCAGTGACTGTGTGTTTCTGTAAAGTTTAAATATGTTTTATATATATATATATATATATATATATATATATATATATATGAATACATTTTAAATAAATATTGTCTTAATAAGTGTGTGACCTAGACAGATTTTAATACACGTCTCTCCCCCTTTGATTTTCTTTGACAAGGGTCTGATGGCAGATTGACTGGACATAACTTCTATTATGTGCCTGATTGAGAAAAAACAATAAGCAATTGGATCAGAGGCAGGGGCACTTGCCCAGAAGTTTGTCTATGTAAATATTTTGTGTGATAAATATAAAAACAGAATGTATAAAGGAATAATGAGAACTAAAATGTATTGCTGCATGATAATTAATGCACATATGATTGGAATAATGTCTTCTCTCTCTGTTTTTAATCTGTTGGATAATTCAGATGTATAAAGTTTTTTTAAATATTCTGAATGACATACACAGAGAAAAAAATCAGAAAAAATAAAAAAAGAAGAAAAACGAGAGTAAGAAAACATGTGACATGAATTAATGTATCCATTCCTTGATAGCAATACACAGATTGTTTGTCAGTCTGTTTTCCTTGTTTATTTGAAATGAGATCATGTGACCTTGTAACCTATGTTTAAAAGTGTTTGATTTTGTGCGACTACCCAAGTGAACAAGGCAGGTGTGCCGAAACGTGTCAGCATAAAGAGAAATAAACCCAAGCTGGATAGCGAAAGCATCTCCTGTGTTGGTGTCCGATTTTTATTCAAGTCGGGATTGGTTGCAATATATATATATATATATATATATATATATATAAATAAACTTTTGCACTTTCAACTGTCCCTGGATCCAGGTGGGAAAATGTTCCATATAGGACGATTACAGGCCCTTACTATCTTCTAACCTGTTAAAGACTTACCAATATAGATGATTAGACTGACTTGCGAAGCCCTGATGAAGTCCATACCTGCATGCTAAATAGTACATGGGATCTATAACTACTACAACACTGTCAAGTAGTAATTCAAGGTCAAATGTGTGAAGTGCAACAATAGTTGATCAGTCAATGTTAAGGCTATTTGTTGCGTTGGGCCAGGTGGCTGACACAACCATGCATACTAGCCAAGACACATCAGTGATGCTACTACAAATCAGTGCTAAGGAGAGTGTGTAAGTGACAGTTGTGATACCTAATGCTCCATCTACAAAGGCAGGTATACGAATTCTGGCAGCAACTCACACACCATGTGCTTAACACAACCTAGGCAGATGTCACAACTGACAAGCATAAAATGAGTGAGCAGTTGTTAAACATGGTTTATTTAAAATACTATATATGTAAAATCTAAAGAAACATCCCCTACCCTAGTCTAACATATATAATATGCCTAACCTATCCTAATCTTACTCACCTACACTATCCTAACTTAACACTAATCTTCCCTACCTAACCTTAACATATCCTACTTTAAAAATATATCACAGCAGACACATTAAACATCAACCCCTCACCCCCTTATGATACGATTGCACATGGGACTAACAACAAATACAGCTATAAACAAACTATATAAACCTGAAGGGCAACACAAAAATATATTTTTTGTGTTTTTTCAAAAGGTTTTTATATTCATTTGTACATGTTTTATTTTCTATAAACACACACTAAACATCAACCCCCACCCACTTATCAAACTACACACTCATATCCTCAACTAACACATAACACTAGTAATACTGTGATAAAACACTACACCTAAACAACCTACCACTATACTGACCTAACCTAATCAATGAGTCACAATGAATATGCTGAAATTGAACTGGGAGAAGAATGGAACTGTGAGGAAGGGCCTATATCTGCTGCTAAATCTCGTCCACGGACTGCTCCAGACAAGTTATCTTCTACAGCAGTGTAGCAAGCTGCAACTTAACGCTAGACAATTGAAATGTCATGTCCTGCTGGCCCTTCACCATGCTACACCATGTCCATAATTTGTTGAGATACAAGTGTACCACCTGGGGTGCTAACTCTGCTGGTGGGGCAGAGAAGGTTCCAGAGAGTGGGCCAGAGGAGGGTCCAGGCAGTGGGGAAGAGGAGGGTCTGGCAAGTGGGGCAAAGGAGGGTGTGGTGAGTGGGGCAGAGGAGTGTTTGGCGAGTGGGGCAGAGGAGGGCCAGTGAGTGGGGCAAAAAAGGGTCCTGCTACATGTACAGTCAGGCCACTATGTCCATTTCCAGCTGGACGGCTGCTTCGTGCCCTCTTCAGGATGTCACTTCCCTGAGCTGGCAACATCCAGATCCCTTTTGTCTTGGTGCTCTGGTAGGTCTCCCCATTTTTCTGGAGGCCTTTCCCACCTTCCATATATGGCGATATCTCTCCAGCTTGATCCGGAATACCTTTAACTCCTCTGCGGTCATGTTGGCTGTTGGAGAGAAAGAACATGTGAATCAGAAAAAGCTTATTTGTCAGACTGGGAGCATTCATACATGCATCATTCACTATTAGCAGCACAAGAGGCTTGTGCTGGCTACCACACTTAAATCTATGTAACATACTATGTATAATAATCATGAGAAGCATGTCCTTACCCTATGATTACAATGGCCAATCATCCAGGTTTTGGCCATGTGGGTATGGGAAAGGCCAGTGACAGACCTCATTGCCATGTAGCCAAGTGTGTATGAGGTAAGATATTGGCATATTCTGTCATGTACACATGGAATGGTTCATATAGCCCACCTATGTGCCCTCTTGGGTATGCTAGGACACATGCATGAGGGTACAATCTAGGGCCAAACAGCTAAGTAAGAGGTGTGATGTGTAGCAAGTACATGTATTGCACCCCAGCATTGCTTCATTGTTATGGCATATACACAGGCAAACAGATATCAGCATAGATACAGTAATTGCCAGGTATTTGAAACATCAGCAGATTGTTGTGCTCTACCTGACATTCAAATGACCTTCTGTTAATACATTTATTGGGATTGACACATGGCCATGCCAATGCCACTAAACCATCAC
This sequence comes from Triturus cristatus, assembly GCF_964204655.1. Classification (NCBI taxonomy): domain Eukaryota; kingdom Metazoa; phylum Chordata; class Amphibia; order Caudata; family Salamandridae; genus Triturus; species Triturus cristatus. The sequence goes on from NC_140588.1 coordinate 319,856,567, forward strand.
CTAGTTAAAATAGAAAAATGAACCTGTGCTCAATGATATAACCAATAGTCTGGTGCATCCTTCATGTACGGATTGTAACCGAGATGCACATCCACACATACTTAGTCCATGTGATGACTGTATACCTGCATACCATAAAGCGCATATTAGAGCATGCTTGGAGCTGTGTCTGTCAGGTATTTTGCAAGGAATTGTTGAATAATGGGGAATCCAGGTGATGACATGCATACCTGCAGCATTTAGAGTCATGTGTCATGTGTAAGGGCCTGTATCCTGACAACACAGTGCACACATGGTGGTGTTAATTCACACATTGGCCTTGTGTTTCACCAAAACCTACAAAGTTATTGAAAACTCCCTGAACTGGCAACATCCAGCTCCCTCCTGCCCTGGAGTTTTGAAAGTTTGTTGCGGGGCAAGTGTTACATCCCACCCACACCTGTGCCCTGGCAATGATATGCTTTGGGCAGGGAGTTCACAGCCTAGACAATGCAATATTTTGCCACATACTTGGACTAACTTGTTGGGTATTGTGGACCATATTCTGGGTGATAGACAGAATAATCATTTACTATTATTGGGTTTGGGGCAGGTGATGGTACATATGCCATGAGTCTCTGCATTATAGCTAACACCACAGTAGCACAACATATATAGAGGCATAGATCATTTATCCATGCAGACATTGCTAATCATTCCCGGGGATATTTGGGCTTGACTTTGGTACATGGAACTTTATACTCCTCCTGTTATGAATCTACATCTATGGTGCAGCTCATCTTTGCAGACTGATGAAATCCCTTGCACATCTCACAGCAATTCATTTCAGAAGACACACATAATTGTTAGCATTCACAGCACAAATGAGGTGGCACTCATCAGTAGTATTTGCATCTCTGAATTTCACTATCTCGGCAGGCTCGACTCACCTTGGTCCACCTACAAGACAAAAACATAGTACATAGCTCTGTGAAATCAGTAAATTGACACTTTGTACATATGACGCACCTTCATAGTCTTCAAATATGCTGGTTATTGCCAAAATGTTGGATTTGTACCACAACATATTTTTGGAATTCCCTCATAATGGACATATGTATGCCATGTTGTAGTGTAATCATGCATGAGTATGAGGTGCACAGGATTAAGACAAGGTATGAGATAAGCCCCGTTGGTCACAGGGTGGAGGCAGCCTGTCTTCGACGGCTATTGGAACAGGCCAAATTGATTTGCTACAATCTGCATACTGTGACAGTGCTAGGGCCTTCTCAAGTGTGTATGCAAACTTTGCCAGCCTACATGCATCACACTATGGCCATGCTTGGTTGTCTTCTTCACTTAGCTCCTGACATGTGAGCAGTGCACTTTAAATGAACAGTGTTCATTCAAGTCTCATACAGGCTCATAAAGGAAGGGGGATGTAGGGATGCAACCAGACATGTTTATGACTGTTTTGGGTTGAAACACACACCCTGACCAACCTGTGGCCTCATGACATGTGAGTATGCACCCATGCATCAGATATCTGGGGTGGGCCACAAAGTTCACAGTCAGTAATGGCCTAGCAGACAGGGTGATCCTGCTCCCTTCACAGTGGAGGATGAGTCCTACATCACTTATGGGCATCCCCTGCACTGCATGGCCTAGTTTGCCCAATATGAAGCCCTTATAACCAGGCCCCTGTGCAATATTCATGGCCTCATGTACGATATTTTGAAGCACGGCAGCACAGAAAGTCTTCCTGCAGAGCTACTTTGCATAACTTTGAAAGGGCAGAGATGCGCCGTCTCTGCAAAACATACAGTGCAGTCCTGTCCTTTTCCCCTGTGGTGGTGCACCATGGGCATCCAAAAACCAATGCAGACACCCTTGAGCCATGGTGCAAGGATGCCTGCATTGTAGGGGTGAATGTTTTTGTGCAGGAAGTAACACCTTGCTGCGCAAACACAAACACAAGAGGTGTTTTCCTCTGTCCATGTGTGTTGCAGGATGCAGCACACTTAGTAAAATGAAAAGCAAGCACACATTTATGTTTTTATCCTCTTTGGGCCTCCCTTATGCTTACCCTGGGAATGAGTAGTAATCTGACGCATTCCCAGGTTTACATAACCTTGTACACCTGAGAATGTGTAAGGTTCCATGGAGGAAGCATGTGAACATCCACTTCAACACCCATGAAATGCCACTTGCATGCAGAGTTATGCATGTGAGAGGACTATATATACAAGCCCAAGTTAATCTATGCAGGGTGGCTTAACATGGCCTTGTGGATTTGGTCAGAGACAATGCGCTGCAGGAGCATCCAACAATTAATTATGCACCGGTTGCACATTGGCCTTGTAAGAAAACCCCTAAGTTTCTGCATTTTAGTAAGCATGTATCATAACATAGTCACCTATTTAGCCAGCATTTAGATAAAGGAAAACAGGTATAAGCTAAAAGTATATGGGAACTTACCAACTTTGCCTCCAACTTCCAGGCCCAGGTGATCCAGGAGATCCTGATCCTTGTTCACAATGTCCGACCCCTGGTGTTTAAATTGGCGGAGGCTCCAGTCCACTCCAAACAGTTGCAACATCTAGTATTGCACAGCCGCGGCCCGTAGAGGGAGTTCCGTGGGGCGGTAAGGCAGGGCGGGGGAGGGGCAAGGGGGTGGGTTCTAAAAACCGGAATATGGATAATTGCAGGTAAGTAAACAATTAAATAAATAAAACGAATTTCGTAGCGCGCGCTGCTTCGCATTTTGCGATGCAGCGCGCGCTACGAAATTCGTTTTATTTATTTAATTGTTTACTTACCTGCAATTATCCATATTCTGGTTTTTAGAAACCCCCGACCCGCCTTACCGCCCCACGGAACTCCCTCCATGGGCCGCGGCTGGTATTGCACCTTTTCCAACCTGCACTGACTCTCCTGTTTAGGGTACCTCAGCGGCACCCTGCCTATGCTCCCTATCATGTTTGGGAGGTACCTGACAATGAGCCACAGCAAGCCCGCAAACTGCTCCTCGGTCAGGTTCCTGGCCCTGACCAATATATCCCTACACCCAAAAATGTATCCTCAACCCTAAATAACTATATACCCCTAACCCTTCCCCCTACAACTATGACAAGTAACTCCTAATATAGACAGACACCTCACAATACACTATACAAAACAACAGTAAATTACAAAAAACTGGACTAATGTAACATTTTATGGACAGGACACAGGATGCACAGACACCTTAACAACAAAGAAACAGCACCAAACTCGCCAGCAAAAAGCAATCACCTCCACCACAAAGCATAGATGAAAATATATTAAGCAAAAGTGAAAACAAATTCACACTTTCTGGCTTGTAGCCTGGAAGAGCCATGACATCATATTCTGTGTGGATGCAACATGTTTCCGTCGTCTGCATCATTTTCCTAACTGAAGTGTGATTTTTTTTGACACATCGCTATACAAATGTCCAAGTTGCTAGTTAGACTATGAGCAAAGCCTTGTTTTTGACGCAGTGCCCTTGAAGCGTGGTTTCCGACTGGCACTCATTTCACTCATGCGTCAAGTTTACTGGGAAAGGGCCTGTTTACCAACAAATGCATCACATTCTATATATGTGAAAGTCCCTTTTCATTCCCTTGAATCACTTTTCTGATTCCTACGCCAATTTTAATGATCATGCATGACTTTGCATGACACAAAAGTGACGTTTCCAACTGTAAAGCCACATTTCATGCCATTGAGTCATTTTACATCGTCCAATGTCGCTTTTTTGGTCATGCATAACCTTGCATGACAAAAAGTCACATTTACTAAAGATAATTCACCTTTCATATGATGGTGTCAACATTGGTAGTATAATGTAACCTTTCCTACTAGAGTGTCACCTTCCCAGCTGGAACATGTTCATTTACTGGCTATGAAATTGATGAAGGTGCATGTGGCACACAACAATTGACAATGCAAGTGCATTGTTTTCAGGGGGTTGATGTTGATGATTGGCATCCAACCGGATTGTGCATTTCTGAGGGCTAATCCTATTTGACCGAATGTGTGGATGTTGATATTTCCAGGAAATGTGACATTAACCCCAAGACAAGTAATAGTTTCAATCATCTGTTATCATGTTAAATATTTCATTCATATTTCATGAAAACAACATTAGCACAATTTGTGCATGTCTTCTAATGCCTGCAGCCGTATTGTGGATTTCTCAAGCCTCTCCATCCTCTTCTTCATGACCCTCCATTGGGTCTGGAAGTTGTAGCTTACCGTCCCAGAGGACATTAGTCTGCTGTCAAATGTTGTTTAGTATTGCATACACCAATATATTCTTGCAGTCCATTGGTGGGGAGTAGCACAATCGACACCCCAAAATATCAGTACACCGGAAACTGGCGTTCAGCACTCCACAGCTTCTTTCTATGATGTTCCGGGTCCTACTGTTAGCCTGGTTAGAGGCCTTCTCCTGCTCTGTCAGGGGGTGTGCATGGGGTGTCATGACCCACGGCTGGATGCCATATCTGAAAGTAAAGCAAAAGTGTCAATACTTTATGTTATAGCAGATGCTGAGCATGGCCTGATAGATCACACACTTCTATACCATGACTATTTCCTGGAATGCTTATTTGGAGTAGCTTTTGACCGATCAATGTTAGGTACAGACACACTGTGCATGAACGTGCCAATAGTCTGATACAGCTTTTAGACTGGTGGCACCTGTTGCAATAATCTTTATGGTACCACACCCCCGTCATCCTCCTCAAATTCCATCACTATCACCCAGTCCCGCTCTCAAATACATTTATTTTGTTTTAAAGCACTGGTAAAGAATAGCGTTCCTAATCCACGCAGCTATCCACACAAAATACAGATCTGTTCCTTGCAGCAGGGATGTAAAGACTCCTTGCTACTTTATGGCTACTCAAAACTATAGGTAGGCATAATTCCCATCTCTCTAGCAGGAACATTAATCACAAACGAGTTATCTTGACATATTTACTGCTGGCTGAAAGCTGGATGCACAAGGTACTGTGCAGCAGGTGCTTACATTGTAAGTCATTGATAAACACAGTGACCCCCCTGAGGTAATTGCCCCTCCTCCAGGTCAATGCCCAGCGCATCCACAGCATTCACGCACCCTAAAGCCGATCCTGACATTGTTAGCTTGTGTGTTTGCTTGACACATGTACCATGATACATGGTGCATGTATGAGCCACACCCTTCTTTCTTCAGTTCCTATCTGGGTCAATTAACACATTCATGGATATGATGTCATCCATTTCTACCTGTTTGTGGGTGTGTTAGGTATTAGAGTTTAGCTTACCTACAAGTAGGCCATTCCCATATTGTCCGTTCCGGAATCGGTCATTGATGAATCAGTGCCTGAATAAGTAGGTATCATGCACACTGCCAGGGAATTTGACCAGCACGCTGGTGAAGAGGCCCAGATGGTCCACAATGGTCTAGACCAGTGGTCCCGAAACTTTTTATTGCTGAGGACCCCAATTGAGTTACTGCTGGAAGCCGGGGACCCCCAAGCAATTTGTATGATTTAAATGTGAAACATTAAAACTGTAATTCGAAAAAAATAAACACTCGTGTGCACATCAAACAAAAACTAGACTTGAATAACTAAAGATTTTAGTATTTTTATATTAAAAATATTTGCAAAAATCGAAAAATCTTAATGCGAAGGTTGGTGCTGCATCTAGCGACTAAGTTTTTATTGGTATTATTTCGCTGCCCGAGGCTCCTCCTCCTGCCAAGGCTGGACTGGAAACCTAATGCTGCTCTGGCAAATGTTGTCAGACTAGTCCCCTTACAGGGCACACCAAGTGAGCCTGACCACTACAATGTGTCTTTGGGGGGCTCTCCCCATAGAAAAGTTGGGGGAAAATGGTGCATTTTACAAGACATTTGACATTATACATTGAATTGTATTAGCTTTTAAAGCATAGTAAATAATGACCTTATTATGCACCAGGATACAACAATCTTTTGCTAATCTCCAGTGATTGACAGTCTCCAATGATTCCCTCACTACTACCCTCCAACCATAGCACATGTATTTAATTTATTTCATAGCACCTCTCATACCACTGTAGATCAGTTAATAGAAAATGTTACATAAAGCAAAGGGGACTACAAGGTGTAGGATTCGCATGTCATCCATGCTGGTAGGTGTTTTTTAACACCTTGACCGCAGCGCGAATTCCACCGCGGTGCTGGTGATTTATTGAGTGGGTGGCGTTCTGATGGCCCCCGGCCGTCCTCCACACACGCCCACTGTGACATCGGGTGGCCGGGGGCCATCCGACGCATGGAAAGGGTTAAGGGTGCTTACTCTGGAGAAGCACAAACTCAGGATTCAGAACATACCACAGGGGTTAGCGTTGACTTTAATAATAAGGATTTATTTCTACCCAAATAAACCATTTTAGCAGCATCGGGATAATCAAAGACTGGGAAAAAGCACATAACTTACTAACTTGTACCATGCAGTTTGCATGCAGCTCTTTGACGGTAGTTTATAGCTCACTGTGCTAGATTATGATTGGAACTTGTGAACTGCACAATAACAAAATAATCTCTGTGGCAAAAGCAGGAACCCACTGAGCTATGCACAAAACGAAATACTGTTTTTTTTTAATGCATGGTAGACATTCTTTGCAGCAGGCTTATTAACCATCTGTACTTCCTTAGATGAGTCAAATCTGCCACTGGACAAAACCTCCATCTCTCTCCAGCATGTACATTAATCACCAGAGTTATCTTGACACTTTTATTGCTGCCCAAACACTGTTCATTATACAAGCAACTTTGCAGTGCTTTTAAAACTGCTGTCTGCGGACCCCCTGGGAATGTGTCACGGACCCCTGGGGGTCCGCGGACCCCAGTTTGGGAACAAACCGGGAGGGTCGGCCGAGGACAAGGGGAGAGGTCTCCGGGGAGAGCCGTCTCCAGCGATCGTACAGATGCGTAACTTCCCCCCCACAGATATACACCACACAAGGATAGGATTTAACGTTCTTTATAAGCGATTTCTTAAGGTACGATGGAATGGTACAAGGAGGTCTGGACTCAGGGGTCCCCTCGATTCTAGTCTCTTGGTTTGGGAAAGGGGGTAGCGGGACAGTCTGGTTACCAATCTGGTAGCTGAGATGGTCTGATGGATAGCTCACAATCCTCGAGCTCGATGTTCTAGCTTTGGACGGGCCGCGGCAGCGCCAGCAGGTCCCGGTGAAGGTGGTCGTTACACGGTCCGCGGCAGCGCCAGCAGGTCCCGATGAAGGTGGTCGTTACACGGTCCGCGGCAGCGCCAGCAGGTCCCGACGAGGATGGAGGATGTAGAAGGCCGCGGCAGCGCCAGCAGGCAGGACGATAGTTCACAAGGCAGGGCTACGGCAGCGCCGGTAGTCCGTCAAGGCTGAGTTCTCTCGGTGTCTCTCGACTCCAGGATACAACTGCCTTCCTGCTCTGGAGCTGCCCTAGTTATAGGTCTGGCGCCCTTTGATGTCTGGACCCTCGCGCTTGGAGGTCGGAAGGTCCGGGATGAGGGAGTCCAGACACCCAGCAGGGGGGTGGAGCCAGCGCCCGGGGGAGCTGGAGGGCGATCGGCACCTGGCGGAGGAGAGCCATCGACAGTTCTTTCTCCCCTTGACCTGCCAAGTGGTCCGTTCACCTCCTGGGTGGATGGTGGTGCTGGGATGTCGGGGCCTGGCCAGGCCCAGGGTTAGGGTCGAGCTGAGGCCACGCGGCCTCGTGGTGCAGTGTCCAAGATGGCGGCTGATCCGGCCGGGGGAGCCGGTAGTGGTTCGGCCCCATGATACATGGATGTCCGGGGGCAGGAGTTCCGTCGGGAGACGGGGTGCGGGTTGCTTTTGTGGGTAACACCTGGGGGTCCGGGGCTTGGGCCCTGTCATGCGGGGAGGGAGCAAGCCCTTCATGTGGCCTGTCCAACATGCGTCCCCCCCAGCTGAAGGCGGGGAGAGTCACCCATCCTCTTGGGGACTCTCCTCGTCGAGGCGGAAAAAGCGTGACAGGCCATCTGCGTTGGCGTGGTCTTGGCCCGGTCGATGTTCCACAGTGAAGTCCATCCCCTGCAGGGAGATGGACCAGCGCAATAGTTTTGGGTTTTCCCCCCGCATCTGCATTAGCCACTGCAGGGGTCGATGATCGGTTTGCACCCGGAAGTGGGTGCCGAAGAGATAGGGCCGGAGCTTTTTGAGGGCCCACACCACTGCGAAGGCCTCCCTCTCGATTGTGCTCCAGCGCTGTTCTCGGGCCAGGAGGCGTCTGCTGATGAAGGCCACCGGCTGGTCAAGACCCTCGGGGTTCAGCTGGGAGAGAACCGCCCCGATGCCGTGGTCGGAGGCGTCCGTTTGCACAATGAATTCCCGACTGTAATCGGGGCCTGGAGCACAGGGGCAGTGCACAGGGCGGCTTTCAGCTTCTCGAAGGCCGCTTGACAGTCGGGGGTCCAGTTAATCCTCTTCGGGTGGTTTTTGGACGTGAGGCCCGTGAGGGGCCCCACAATGCTGCCATAGTCCCTCACGAACCGCCGGTAGTAGCCGGTGAGTCCCAAGAAGGCTCGGACCTCGGTCTGCGTGACTGGGGGTTGCCAGGACTGGATGGCAGCGATTTTGAGTTGCAGAGGGGCCACCAGACCGCTTCCCACCTGGTGTCCGAGGTAGGTCACGGACCCCTGACCAATTTGGCACTTGCCGGCCTTGATTGTGAGGCCGGCCCGCTGGAGGGCCTGCAGGACCTTTCGGAGGTGGTGGAGGTGGTCGGACCAGTGGCGGCTGTACACAGCGATATCGTCCAGGTAGGCGGCGCTGAACTCTTCGAGCCCCGCCAAGACCTGGTTCACTAGTCGCTGAAAAGTAGCTGGGGCATTCTTCATGCCGAAGGGCATGACTTTGAAGTGGTAGTGGCCATCGGGGGTAGAAAAGGCGGACCGTTCTTGGGCTCGGGGTGTGAGACCGATCTGCCAGTAGCCCGCTGTCAGGTCGAAGATGCTGAGGTAGCGGGCAGCCCCCATGCGGTCGATCAATTCATCCGCCCGGGGGAGGGGATGAGCGTCGGTCCTGGTGACAGCATTCAAGCCCCGATAGTCGACGCAGAATCGGAGTTCAGGAGTGGTGCCGGGGGCAGCAGCTTTGGGGAGCAGCACGACCGGGCTGGCCCAGGGGCTGTCCGAGGGCTCGATGACCCCGAGCGTGAGCATCTTGGACACTTCCTCTTGGATGCAGGCCCGCACCCGATCTGGTACGCGGTATGCCCGGTGTCTGATAGGGGGAATGTCCCCAGTGTCCACGTCGTGCAAGCACCAGGGGGTGACCCCTGGGGTGAGGGAAAACAAAGTAGCAAACTGCAGCAGGAGGTCCCGGCAGCCTTGGCGCTGCTCTGGGGTGAGGGCCTCGGAGAGCCGGACCCCGTCCACGGAACCATCTTTCTCCTGAGTCTTCAGGAGATCAGGGAGAGGCTCGGAGTCTTCTTCCGCCCCACTGTCTGTAGCCATCAGGAGGCTGAGTTCCGAGCGCACAAAGTGGGGTTTGAGTCTGTTGATGTGGAGGACCCGGAGGGGGTTCCGGGGAGACTCCATATCGATGAGATAGGTGACGGGGCTCTTGCGTTCGACCACTTTGAAGGGCCCCGTCCACTTGTCCTGCAAGGCACATGGTTCGGTGGGGGACATCACCCACACTTGTTGACCAGGTTCGAATTCGACGGAGGAGGCATTTTGATCGTACCATTTTTTCATGTCCTCCTGACTGGCCTCAAGATTCGCTTTTGCCATTTCCCTGAATCGCCGGGTCTGATTGCGTAGTGCCAGGAGGTACTTGAAGACGTCTGGAGGGGTCTTTAGGGGGGCCATCTCCCAACCTTCTTTGACTAGGCTGAGGGGCCCTCGCACAGGGTGCCCGTACAAGAGTTCGAAAGGGCTAAAACCGAGGGACTTCTGGGGAACTTCTCGATAGGCGAAGAGGAGGCACGGAAGTAGTACATCCCACTGGCGACGGAGGGGCTCTTCCAATCCCCCAATCATTCCCTTGAGCGTGCGGTTGAATCGCTCAACTAGTCCGTTTCCTTGAGGATGATAGGGGGTCGTGAATCGGTAGGTGACCCCGCACTGTTGCCAGAGGGACTTCATATATTTCTAAATAAAGTTTGTGCCTCGGTCGCTGACGACTTCTCGGGGGAAGCCCACCCGGGAGAAGATCCCCATTAAGGCCCGGCCGACCACCGGAGCTGTTACAGTTCACAGGGGCACAGCCTCGGGGTAGCGGGTGGCGTGGTCCACCAGCACCAGGATGAACCGATGTCCTTGTGCTGTGCGGGGGTCCAGGGGCCCCACAATGTCTATCCCCACCCTCTCGAACGGGGTGGTGACAACTGGGAAGGGTTGCAGAGGTGCTTTGAGCTTGCGGCCGCTCTTCCTGCTGGCCTGGCACGTGGGGCAGGACCGGCAGTGGTTGAGGACGTCGTTTCGCATCCTCGGCCAGAAAAAGTGAGTCACCAGGCGACTGTAGGTTTTGTCCTGGCCCAGGTGTCCAGCCAGAGGGACATCGTGGGCCAAATTCAACAGGAAGTCTCTGAAACGGAGGGGCACCACCAGCACTCGACTGGCCCCTAACTCCGCGATTCTCTGTTCACTGTATAGCAGGTCGTTATCCCAATAGACCCAATGGGCTCCGGTGGTGTCCCCTGCGCTCTGGGCGACGGCTTGCTGGCGGAGTCCCTCGAGGGAGGGACAGGTCTTCTGCTCTTGGCGGAACTGTTCCTGGGTGGGCCCCCCCTCTTGACGCCACTGAGCCAGGCCGGGAAGGTCCTGGGGCTGGGCGACCCCTTCGGGGGTTTGCTCTGGGGGGTCAGTATAGTTGGTGTCCTCTACTGGAGCGATCGGGGGAGGAGGTGCAGGCCATTCTGGTTCTTCTGGTTGGGGGATGGCACGGGCGGCCATGGACCGGGTGGTTACGCACGCCCAGTCCGGGAGGCCCAGCATCCCCAGGTGCTCTCTTCTTTCGACGGCGGCCCATGGGGAACTCTCAAGATCATTCCCCAGGAGACAGTCCACGGGGGCATCATCCCGGACAGTCACCTTCAACATGCCGGAGACCCCTCCCCATTCGAAGGGGACGCAGGCCATCCGACATAGACTCTCAGAATTGTCGGCTGAGCGGACGGGGCAGAGAATGTTCGGCAGGATCTGTTCTGGTTTTACCAGGTGACAGCGGACGGCCGTCACACTGGCACCTGTGTCACGTAGGGCTTCGGCCCGGCACCCATTAATGTTCACCCACTGGCTATATTTTCTGGTGTTGGCGGGTAGGGGGGCCCGCGGGACCATGTCTTTTCCCCCTAGGCACGCTAGAACCATGGCGGCCGGTTCCCACTCTTGTTGTGCCTGCTCGTATTCTTCTTGTTCTTCGGAGATTTGTTCTCCCCCCAGGGCGGCGGCCGCTACCTGGCGGGGTTTTGGAGTTTGGTTCTGTGGACAGTTCGGGTCATTGGCGTAGTGGCCGACTCGCTGGCATCGGTGACACGTGACGTTGGCTCGGAACCCCGGGCGCATCGGGGGGTTCCCCCGGCTGGCCGGGGGCGGGGTGCTGGCAGTGGGAGCGGCCGGGACGGTGTCTCTCCCTCGCCCCTGGCCTCCTCCTCCTCCTCGGGGACAGTGCTGACCTTGGTTGTTCCGGTTCTGCTCATGTGGCCCTCTCCGGCCCACTCGGGTGCTTTCCCACCGGTCAGCTTCGGCGGCGAGTTGCCGTGGGTCAGTCAATTTACTGTCGAGGAGGTGCTGCCTGAGCTCGATGAAGCAGTTGTTAGATAGGTGCTCCCACACCATGAGATTAAAAAGTTGCTCGTAGGTCGTCACGTGGCTTCCCTTGATCCAACCCTCGAAGGCTCGGCTGAAATAGTTGACATATTCCACCCAAGTTGTACCCGGGATCCGGGTGCAGTCCCGAAACCTCTGGCGGTACATTTCGGGTGTGAGCCCATATCGGGTGAGGAGGGCAGCCTTCATGTGGTCATAGGATGACATCTGATGGTCTGGGAGCTGTAGCAGGGCATCACGGCCTTCGTTGACGAACCTCCCCCATAGGCCGGCTCCCCAGTCCCTTCGATCGATCCGGTGGGAGGTCATGGCGATCTCGTAGGCCTTGAACCACTGTTGTATGTTGTCCTCTCGGACATACTCTCGGACGACATCCTTGGGGATGTGGACTTTCTTTTCTGTCGCTCCCGGGGTGCGCGGTCGCTCGGGCACCTCCGGTTCTTTGTTCTTCTTCCGTAGTTCTATTTCTGCCAGTTTGCGCTCGTGTTCGTATGTTAATCTTTTTTCTTCGAGCTCTCTCTGCCTCTGTTTTTCTTCCCGTTCTTCTCGGAGCCGCAGATGTTCTAGGTTCAGTTTTTGCTCGGCTAATTTTAGTTCACCGTCCATTTTGAGTCGTGCCATTTCTAACTCATGTAGTCTGTTTTTTTCTCTTTCTTGGATCTCTTCCTGCGAGAGGCCCGTTCCTCGCTCCTCGGGAGCCGTGGCGTTCCTCTCCGATGCTGCACCGTTTCGGTCTGGGGATCTGGCGACCCCGGTTTCTGCCCACGACTCAATGGCGTGCTTAAAATCGTCTTTGGTACTCAGGCCGGTGGTAGCAATGCCTAGTTCCATGCAGAATTGTTTCAATTCACGATGGCTGTACTCTTCCAATTTATCCATCTGGGAATTTCTCGGTGGATCCGCTCTCTTTGGTTGACATCGTGGTTTTGTCGTGGGGTGAGCTACTCTCTGTACGATTACGCGTTGATTCGGATCGCGCCGCTGGCCACCAATGTTAGACGGACCGGGAGGGTCGGCCGAGGACAAGGGGAGAGGTCTCCGGGGAGAGCCGTCTCCAGCGATCGTACAGATGCGTAACTTCCCCCCCACAGATATACACCACACAAGGATAGGATTTAACGTTCTTTATAAGCGATTTCTTAAGGTACGATGGAATGGTACAAGGAGGTCTGGACTCAGGGGTCCCCTCGATTCTAGTCTCTTGGTTTGGGAAAGGGGGGTAGCGGGACAGTCTGGTTACCAATCTGGTAGCTGAGATGGTCTGATGGATAGCTCACAATCCTCGAGCTCGATGTTCTAGCTTTGGACGGGCCGCGGCAGCGCCAGCAGGTCCCGGTGAAGGTGGTCGTTACACGGTCCGCGGCAGCGCCAGCAGGTCCCGATGAAGGTGGTCGTTACACGGTCCGCGGCAGCGCCAGCAGGTCCCGATGAAGGTGGTCGTTACACGGTCCGCGGCAGCGCCAGCAGGTCCCGATGAAGGTGGTCGTTACACGGTCCGCGGCAGCGCCAGCAGGTCCCGACGAGGATGGAGGATGTAGAAGGCCGCGGCAGCGCCAGCAGGCAGGACGATAGTTCACAAGGCAGGGCTACGGCAGCGCCGGTAGTCCGTCAAGGCTGAGTTCTCTCGGTGTCTCTCGACTCCAGGATACAACTGCCTTCCTGCTCTGGAGCTGCCCTAGTTATAGGTCTGGCGCCCTTTGATGTCCGGACCCTCGCGCTTGGAGGTCGGAAGGTCCGGGATGAGGGAGTCCAGACACCCAGCAGGGGGGTGGAGCCAGCGCCCAGGGGAGCTGGAGGGCGATCGGCACCTGGCGGGGGAGAGCCATCGACAGTTCTTTCTCCCCTTGACCTGCCAAGTGGTCCGTTCACCTCCTGGGTGGATGGTGGTGCCGGGATGTCGGGGCCTGGCCAGGCCCAGGGTTAGGGTCGAGCTGAGGCCACGCGGCCTCGTGGTACAGTGTCCAAGATGGCGGCTGATCCGGCCGGGGGAGCCGGTAGTGGTTCGGCCCCATGATACATGGATGTCCGGGGGCAGGAGTTCCGTCGGGAGACGGGGTGCGGGTTGCTTTTGTGGGTAACACCTGGGGGTCCGGGGCTTGGGCCCTGTCATGCGGGGAGGGAGCAAGCCCTTCATGTGGCCTGTCCAACAACTGGTCTAGACATTTATGAAGTTTGTGTGCTTCTGGTTCCTGTAGAGATGTGTGTGGCTGCAGGAGGTACCAGTTGCACATGTGTGCAGTCCATGGCATCCAACACGTGTGGGAACCCAGCGATGGACATTGGGGAAGAGAAGGTAACAGAGTGTCAGCCAGATGATGGCATCCAGGACAGAGGGAAAGAATGAGGATAAAGATGGCTAGGAGATTCCATCCACTCTGGCGCTGCTGTTGTCTGGTAGGACCCCGGCGCCAGCATATGTAGAACTGCCATGAGCTTCACCTGTGGAGTGATGGTGGTAACCCTGTGAGCTGTTGGCTGTAGCTTTGGGGTAATGAGATATAGCAGGTCTACAATGGTCTGCCTCCTCAGTTAGTAAAAAGTAATCACCTCCTCCTCTCTGAGTCCTATCTGAGTGGTGCTCTGGCGATAAATGTGCTCCCATCTCCTGCATTGACTTCATGGTGGTGGGAGGTTGGGGTGGGGTGGGGTGGATGGTGGTGGTTGTTTCTGTGTGACTCCCAGCTGCAAAAATCTACCTTCATGATGTAGTTCTGGTTGCAAGACTATCTTATCCAGCGTCTCTTTATATAGCCAAGTGGATGTGTAATTTCCTGTTAGTGGGTTTCACTGGCACAGGTATTTTGACATTACCACAATGCTGCACCACATTTGCACTACGGCATCGCTTTTCAAGAATGTCATTAATATCAATATATCACTTTGATGCAGGAAATTACGATGGAACGTCTATCTTGCATATATTAAAACTTACGTAATGCAGGCAATTTCGACACAAGCTCCTTTTGTCACTGGGATTAAAAAAGTGACGCATCCTCACAGATACATCACATTGCAAATATGGAGCCGTGATTGCGCTGCCAATGAGTCCATGTTTTTTTATGCATATGTGGCAGAAGCTCCATGTAAATAAGCGCCTTCATTTTTTGTAATACTAAAGACTGTTGACAAAATATGACAATATATGAAAACAACCAAATAACCTTCTTTCTGATGTTTTGCATTAAAGTCTGCTAATAACTTACATTCAGAATTTTTAAACCAGGTTAAACATATTTTGTTTTCCAGTTATTCCATGTGCGTGTCTTCAATCTACACCTATCTTTTTGAAAAAGTAAATCATGAGCTGAGGCTACAGGAATATCAATTGATTATAATAAATAAATAGGGATGCTGTATTAACCTTCACTTTGAAATATGCTGAAATGTTTCCACTTGGGTCCTTTTAAAGACCTTATCTAGAAATGAGCTTTGGTAATATTGTTTGAATTGGATTTTAAGCTGTCCTTGAATGTGAAGACTGTATTAACTTTAATATCCCATCCTGAGAACTCGTATTTATTCATTTTGCTAGAAATCCGATATTTGAAGTTTGCTTAAGGTTCCTCACTTTAAGGCCAATTAATGAGGCTTGGGGATTAAGTTTCATTAATCAATGAATTTAATTCTCATGCACACTTTAATTTAAAATCGCAGGCTACACTTTTATACGAAAAAACCTAGGCTAATAGCCCACTGGTGAAAGTAATCAGGTATTTGTGGTCACTGAGAGTATTTGGTTAAGCAGGACTGGTAACAGAAACATTTTCCATAATGTACTGCTTGCATTTTCATGAAGCTTTTCCCTTACTTAATTTCATAGGCCGTTGTAATGAATAAACCAAGCTGAGGGTGGTACTTCGTGAGTAATAAGTAACAGCCTAACGCGTCATGACACAACTGCAATATATTACAATCGAGATGGACACTACATAGTCCATCCCTGAATTATTTTTTTATATAACGTGCAGAAGTGATGTAATCGAAACTACAGCGCCAATTGAATTAAGACCTGCTATTAAACCTAATTATGCAGAGGGTTTTTCTGACTTTCGCAGCATGGAAAATGTTTTTAGGGCTTCATTTATACGTTGGCTGTATGTGTACTCCACCCCAACGGCGACGGAGTATACATACAGCCACCATGAAGGGCTGCCTGCCTGATTTAAATGCGGGTGGACCTTTGGTTTGGCTACTGTGGCGACTACGACTACTCCATCACTGCCATAGTCGAACCTGTTCGACAGTCCTAACTCCATCGGAGAATTGACTAGGCCTGGGCGGTAAATTCCGTTCCACTCGCGGAATTTGCGGAATTTGGGTAATTTCGTGTTCCGCGGAGAACGCGAAATTGCCCAAAAGTCTGCATTCTGCAACTTTGCGAAATGTTTTGCTTGTTTGGGTTCTCAAAATGCGTGTTCGCGAGATATTTCTCCCCGAGCACGCAAACAGCAATTGTGAACAGGAAAAAAGCATCGCGAACAAGCGGAATTGTTCGTAAAATTTCTGCGTGTTCGCGGGGATTTTTTACCGTTTCGCGGAGATTTGCGTAACGCGATTACGCGAATTCTGCCCACCCCTAGAATTGACCACATGTCCGCCCACCCAATCAGGATGGGCAGACATGTAGCCATTCTTTTACTTGGTGCAGGTAACCAGGGTTCGAGCCTCGAGGTCGCGTCCACATCCTGTGATTCTATGCCTGAATGTGTAATGTAAATATGGTGCTATGTAAAGCGCTCCAATACTTTCGGGTCGAGTTCGCGCTATATAAATATGCACAAAAAAAAGTAAACCCTGGCAGTGAGACACAGTGAAAAGTAACTATTGCACCTCTTGCCATGGGAGATAACTCCCATGGCGAGAGGAGCATTATTATTTTTTTTCAATAAGAAAATCTTAAAAATAAAAAAAAGAATATTGTTTGGTGCAGGGTTCCATCATGCTGATTGATGCACCCTGCACCAAACAGCCGAAGTCATTGACAGGAACCCTCCTGATGGCGGTAATTGCCAAAACCTTATAAATGACCTACTGCTTGCAAGTCATCTCTAAATTTGAGGGGCGGTCCCTCCGTCATTCTGGATGAGGTATTTACTCTCTCCCCTTGGCGGAATACGGTGGGCCATCAATCAAGAGAAAAATTAAACCTTTTTAACTGTTGCAAGTGGACTTGGGTCCATTCCACATTGCAAGGTCTATAATATTTATACCTGCTATCAGTGGCGGCTGGTGACATTTGAAAGTGGTGCAGCGTAAAAATTGGTATAAGCGCCAACCTAGCAGCAGGAAGCAACTTATATCGAAAGTTAGTGTTGAAAGTGCTCAGTATCAAGGAGGTACGAATTGCATTTCCGAGCACTGTAACTTCAGGGAATGATACATACTTAAGACAATTTTCATCAAAATCTTAATATCTGCCAGTCACTCTCCTGGAAGGTGGGTTCCCTGCTGTTTTTAACACAGTATTAACGTTTCATTATATTTGTGTTTTGTTACAGCTTAAAAAATAAAATATATACAGTTTTAGTGTGTTACGAAAGCATTATAACATCACATTAATCAGATAATCTAATGAGAATGTATCTGTTCCATTAATAATATTGACAAACAATAGTGCAATTACCTAATGCTGTATCAACACCGACTGTCCGGGCTTATTTCAAGACATCACCGGTAAATAACATCAGTTCAGAAAATTTCACAGGACTAGGACAGATTCCGTGCTCTTTACCTGCCTGCACCCACAAGCAAAGGTAAGGTAATAAGGTACGACTACTTTCCTGTATAAGGAAAGGGTCCTATTGCTCCTATTTCAGCTTTATCATCCTTTTTGTCACTCTAGCAAAGAGTCATGCAGCTGCCTGACAGACAGAGGCACTATCAACAATCAGCCACTCACTCATTCTATACACAAGGGAGCCGACCAAACTGTCTAGTGATGTTTTGTATGTTATTCTGAAGGAGTGAAATCCCAGCGCACTCACTAGTGACGGAGAGACGTGATACGTGATACAGAATTTTACAGCTGGAAAGCACATTTCAAATAAAGGCGAGAAATAAAGATATTAGCATGGCATTGCTTTGTTACCGTTCTTTACATCACAGAAGCCCACACATTTTCATTTCTCTCCTGCTCCAAGAAACATTACTGATCAAAAAAAAATATATATATAGATTTAAATCGCTTTTGTGACTCTCGCTATACGTTGGTTTTGTGCACGTGTTTGTACAAACCCTCAACAATTTATTTCTATAAACAATGGATTTTATTTTTACTTTTAGACAAGTGTATATTTCTAATTGGACAACCGAGGGGAATAAGAACATTATCATTGTTAATACTCTTCACTCGCTACATTTGTTAAACACATTGGACCATATCAGCAACGGCCAGCGATAATTATCGCTGGGCGTGCTTAGCGGTAATTTTCTTACTGCTGTCTATCTCTGCTTTTTATCGCCCTGGTAGCGGGTTATCATCAACGCGCTGCTCCAGGGCGATAAAAATTCCAGAGATAGCGATGTTATCGCCGTTTTGCAGGGAACATCGCTGGTTTTCCAGCGATGTTCCCTGCAAAAGGGCGATAACCTTGCTGATACGACCCTGTGGTCGTATCAGCATAATCCACCCCCAACGTTAGGGGTGGCTTAGTCAGGATTTAGCAGACGTTAGTTTTTGGAGAAAACGTCTGCTAAAATGCCAGGGCATCCTTGCTGATAGCGCAAAGCCGCGTTATTGCTCTCCTGATATGTAGTGTATGTCAGGAACGCCCACTTTGCATCTCATTAGAGATATAAAGGTAGGCGTAGTGTAAAAGGGTGCTAACATGCGAATACGCATGTTAGCACCCTCTTGCTGATAGGGCGTTGGTTTTATCTCCGCTTTTCTGGCTTTAAAAGCCAGAAAAGCGGAGATAAAGCCCTTGATGATATGCCCCTTTGACACTTCTGTATTCAGTTTCGAAAAGTTTGGACAGTGCACGGCAGCGTAATTGCCTAATAAAAAATCTTTACTTTAATAAAAAAGATAGCTGTATAAATCACCTTCCGAAATCACCTAAAGGGTTGACAAACTAAATAAAGACGGAATCGTATCGCCTATTGTGACATACTGAACTCGCTTACGGAGATGGTGAGCGTATATTACTGAATATTTAAAACTGTAACTTCATCTCAGAATCGGACCCCTGGGGCCCGTGTGTTTCCGTTCGAGCTTGTGTTACCAGAGCGAAGATACATGTTTTTAAAGGCGCTTTATGATGGTGGTGCCCTTATATTACTGAATATGTACATCATAATTTCACAACAGAACCGGCGCATTTGACCCCAGCTCTGTAACTATGTTTAACGTCTGTGTGCACAAGAAGCCAATAATAAGAATGTTTTTCATAGCGCCTTGTATATGTGTGTGTGTGTGCTTATATTACTGTATATGTGTCCGAGGGTTGTGTTTTTGTAGCGTCCCGTGGGGGGTGGAGCGCTTCTATTATTCATATTTAAGTTATACATCATTTCAGAACAGAAGCGTACAAGAGTCCAAAAACATGTTTTTAATAGCACCAGGCGCTTTACAAAATATCAACAACAGCGAATACCACAGACACCACCAAACTTTATTCAGAGTCAGACAAATAAGGAGAAAGGAAGCATTCCTGTGAGGTTCAGGAGCAGTTGGACTCCAGTCCGGTTATATTCCTTATCCACAAGTATTTTCTCAAGCGGGATGTGTTCAGTCAGGGCACTTTAGTGTTTTTATTGGCCACACCCTCTTCTTTCTTGTTGAATTATTTCTTTGGTGCCGCTACTTGTGTTGCCAAAGACAAACCGGTCTGCAACCACAGGAACCCTGGCTCTCTCAACCCTAAGTAAAGTTTAAGCCACACTTTCTCCTTTAGTGCCATACAGGGTCACGTTTCTTGCTTAGTCTGCCGCTTCTCCACATAGGGCAGTGAAGGAAATTAGGGGTTCAGACGGAAACACAGTTATTATTAAGCATGAACCGTTCTCTGGGGTGGACCAGTGAAATATGCTGGATTTGTCCCAATGTAATTTGCCACCAATGAGACTAGTTCAGAGGAGCCTGCACATTGTCAGCTTTCTGGTCTGAGCAGCGAGTGTAGGCAGTCAAGGGACTTTTTCCTATTTTGCATTTTAGTTGGGCCCAAAACAAAGGCCGAATTTAAGGGAGCATTGGCCCTCCTCTTGTTCAAGTATTATCCTGGCTGGGGGCTATAGGAAGCCTATCAACTAGATGCAGGCTTTTAACATTATTATATTCCTTTATATATGCGCTAAGCACCCTCTCTAAGTGTATCAGATGTATTTGTCTGTGTAGTTACACAAATAACAATGTAAATAGTAGTTACTACATTTTTTACATTTGTCAATAGTGCTGCTCATTCCAACGTAGAGTGTCAGAGCTATTTACTTCACATGCGCACATTATACACATTATACATTGACAATAAACCAAATGTGTGATAAGAAACACACAGGGTGTGTTACATAAGACAATGAGGGTTACAATGTGTAGGAGTCATATATAATATTTTCTGCTAGCCATTATATTCTTATTGTAATTGCATGTATATAGGCTTACTACCCCTGATGAGTCGACAAAGCACTTTTCGTACGCTACTCCGGAACCCAAAAAGGTTTAGTGGTGAGTTAGTATAGGGAGATATGAAATTAATTTGAGGGGTGGACATGTGAGTTTTTTATTGTGATTGGAGAGGGATAGTGGAGGGATAGAAGAGGGAAGTGTTTGCATTAATATAGCGCTTACTACTCCTGATTAGGTGTTGAAGTGCTTTTCGGCAAGTAGCACTCTACTCTGGATCCCACAAGGGTTAGTGGGGAATTCGGATAGGGAAATGTGAAATTAATTTGAGTGGTGGACATGTGATTCTGCTACTTGGACTGAAAAGTATAGTGGAGAGATAGAAGAGGGAAGGGTGCGGAGATCATAGCAGAAGAAGGAGGAGTGGGATGAGTAAAGGGGAGGTAGAAGGGGGAAGAGTCAGAGAGAAGGGTTTAGAAAGGCTTGTTTGAGAGATTAGAAAAGTAAAAGGGGGTTGAGATGATGCAAGGAGGTATAGGGGAGGGAAGAGTCAAGAAAGGGTTATTTTGGGGATCATTGTAGTTGAATAGGAGATCTGAATAGTAAAAGAGGTTTGAGATGATAAAAGGGTGGGTAGAGGAGAGAAGAGTCTAGAAATGGTTACTTTGGTGATGATAGTAGTAGAATAGAGTTTGGGATGAGTCAGACAGTAAAGGTAGTGGATATATTGAGAGAAGTATAGTGTGAGATAAAGGGTAGTGAATTAGAGCTGCTGAACTAGAAGTACATTAATAAATATAAAGATACATAAGTACATGGAAGTTATATCTTTATTAGGAAGATAACATATTTAGATGTGAGTTGTATTTAATAAACTCAGACATTAAAGTGTTTTCTTATTTTTATTTATATATATATACAATTTGTTTTTGTGTGTCATTCAATATTGAAGCAATTGTAGATAAAATAGTTAGGATAAAAATGTACCTATTTATATAGTGACCTGTATACATGTTAAACATAGAATAATAGAACCTTAAGTAATGTGTACCTTTGTTAATCAGAAATAATGAATATATATATATTTATAAACATTATTATACACATTTATACAAAGTAATACACATATCTAAGTACAGATATGTAATGTAATGTAATGTAAAAAGAATTTATAAAGCGCAGCTAACACCAGACGGTTTCTTGGCGCTAAGGACAAAGAGAGAAAAAACAAAACAGTCCAAGGGGCTAAGGGAGTTCTAATTATAAGCTGTACGGAATAAATAGGTTTTCAGGAGAGACCTAAAATGGATTAAAGGGGAAGCCAGTCTCAGGCTTAATGGAAGGGCGTTCCAAAAGGAGGGGGCAAGAAATGAGAACCTTAGTCCTCCATGTTTTTTACGATTGAAAGTAGGGATTGAAGTAGAGCCAGGTAGGAAGAACGAAGGGTGCGGGAAGGGACATATGGGTGCAGAAGTGAAGAAATAAACAAAGGTCCTGTACCAACAAGGGACTTAAAAATAATACAGCCCAGTTTAAATTTACACCGCTCGGTGATGGGGAGCCAGTGGAGAGATTTCAGAAGGGGGCGTACGTGCTGGTGTTTGGGTTGGTGGTAAATGAGCCGTGCTGCCTGGTTCTGGACCAGTTGGAGCCTCTTTAATTGGTAAATGGGTAGACCAACATAGAGAGAGTTGGCATAATCCACCCTGGAGATGACAAGTGCCAGTAATACCAGGGTAAGAGCCTCGGTGGTCAGGAAGCGGGCGATCTTACGAATTTTTCTCAGTTGAAAGAAGCTAGAGGACACCACTGCACTGATCTGTGATTTCATTGAGAGATCGTTACTGATGATGATCCCGAGGCTCTTCACTGAGCTGATGGGGATAGGGGGGGTGCCCAACCTGGAGGGCCAAAAGGTGGAATTCCAATGGTTGGCTATGCCCCCGACAAGCAGGAGTTCAGTCTTGTCGGGGTTAAGCTTCAGATGGTTCACCCCCATCCAGTCACTGATATGACAAAGAATGGATTGGAAATTGTCAATGGACTGGGCCGTGGAATTAATGTTGAAAACCAACTGGATGTCATCCGCATAATTAAACGCGGTGACACCACTACCTTGTAGCGAGTGAATGAGGGGGGTGAGATATAAATTAAAAAGGAGAGGAGATAAGGAGGATCCCTGCGGAACACCACAGGTTAGTTTAACCTCATCCGCGGAGAACTGAGAGAGCCGGACCGCCTGATGACGGTTGCTCAAGAAGGAGCGGATCCAGGCCAACGCAGGGCCCTGGATGCCGGCCTCCCCGACACGGCCGACCAAAATATCATGGTCGACCGTGTCGAAGGCGGCCGACAAATCCAGGAGCACCAGGACCTGACTGATGTTAGAGTCCGCCCCTCTCCGTAGTTCCTCCTTCACTGAAAGTATGACAGATTCTGTGGAGTGGTTGGGTCTAAATCCAGCCTGTTGATGGTCGAGGAACTGAGAGTCCTCGATGAAAGTACTCAAAGTGTTGGTCACATGGGCCTCAAGGACCTTGCTAAGATAAGGAAGGAGGGAGATGGGTCGAAAGTTGCTCATGATTGTAGGGTCTGCCGTAGGTTTTTTAAGGATAGGCGTGACCTCAGCTCGTTTGAATGACCCGGGAACAGTGCCGAAAGAGAGAGAGTTATTCAGCAATGCCAGAGGGGGAGAAGGGCAAGCTGTAAAGGCCTCACGGAGGACTGAGGGAGGGCAGCAGTCAGTGGGGGAACCTGACGCAACCTTCTTAAGAAGGGCTAAGAATTCTGTCTCAGAGATTGGAGGGATCTGGGTCAGCTGCCTAGAGTTGAGAAAAGGCAAAGAGGACTCAGGCCCATGATGGTAAGAGAGGGCTGAGGATAGGATACTCTTCTTGATGTTAGCTATCTTTTCAACAAAGAAAAGGTTTAGAGAGTCACAGAGTGCCCGAGATGGGAGGGGTTTAGGGGTAATCCTGTCTGGGTTTGACAGCTCCTCGACAATAGAGAAGATGTCCTT
The DNA here is from genome assembly GCF_964204655.1 of Triturus cristatus. Lineage (NCBI taxonomy): Eukaryota > Metazoa > Chordata > Amphibia > Caudata > Salamandridae > Triturus > Triturus cristatus. The sequence continues at coordinate 319,879,977 of NC_140588.1, forward strand.
GGTTTTAGTGACAGGGCTGACAATCTTATTTGAAAAATACATGGATTTAGTTTGCAGGACTGCTAGTTTATAATCTTTGAGCAGGGTGGCGAAATGTAGTTTCGTGTCGGGGGCATAGTCTCGTCGCCACTGACGCTCAGCCTGCCTAAGGCCCAGCTTCAAGGCTTTAAGATCGTCCGTAAACCATTTTTGGGCATCATGAGGACGTTTAAGTTTTAATTGTCTACGAGGGGCCACAATGTCGCTAGCTGACTCCAGCCAGTGTGTAAGAGCAGAGGCTTGGGTGTCAATAGATCCCAGACTGGAGGGGGTGGAGATTTTAAGTAAAGTGGCAAAGTCATTAAGATTAGCCCTGTTCCAATTCCGGGCTAAGAGGTTTCCTTCCTTAGGTCTACTAGGACTGGGGATAACTATGATAGAGAAATAAATTATAAAGTGATCTGACCAGAGACAGGGGAAAATGAGGGGAGTGGAGATATCCAGGTTGGATGTCCAAACCTGATCCAGAATATGGCCCTTGGTGTGAGTAGCTGTCTTTATGTGTGAGATACAGTTCATGCTGGACAGGAGCTCAGTAAATGATATGGAGCAGGTGTTCTCCTTGGCATGAGAGGGCCAGTAGTTAAAGTCGCCCAATACCAGGATTCTTGAATTATTAATGATAAGTTGAGATAACATATCGCCAAACAACAAAGGGAAATTCTGCATAGGTTGGGGGGGGCGGTAGACTAACACACAGACAAGTGGGGTGGTAAGGGATTCCAGTCTAGCCGTAAGGAATTCGACTGAAGGAATGCCGATTAAGGTCAAAGCAGAAAACCGAATGGAATCTTTAATGATTGCTGCTACCCCGCCTCCCGGCCTTCCAGAGGCTCTGTTTACATGGAGAATGTAGTAACCAGTAGGGATTGCAGCAAGTAAATCAGGAGCGGAGTCATCATTCAACCAGGTCTCTGTGAGCAAGAGTATATCCGGCTGCTCAGAATCTAACAAAGCAAAGATTTCCAGCTGATGCTTTACTAGTGATCGTGTGTTAAGGTAGATCGCGGTCAGTTGATTGGATGAAGTCTGAAAATTGGGTAGAAAAGGAGTGTTAGGAGTGTTGGGAAGAGGGGCTGGAAGTGAACCTGTTTTCTCGGGGAAAATATCTCTGGTGCAAAGAAATCCCAGTGACTCGCAATTAGACAGAATAGGGGGGGGGGGGCCCTGTGTGAATGAAGTCGGATCAAGTCTATGGAGGAGTATTTCCTCAGACCAACAATGGGACGAGCCCCGTGCCCCGGCCTGCCACGGACGGGCGCAGACGGGCTTGCCTTAGGCGCGCCTTCGGCGCGCAGACGGCGCGCCCGCTGCGCTCGTCCGCTGCGCGTCCGGCCGAGGCACATCCTTTATGGCAGTGAGGGGGGGTGTGGCCTCGCAATGGTGGGCGTGGCCTCGCTTCCGGCTATGGCGGCGAAGGCAAGGTGTGTCCCGCGACAGCGATGATCAGCTGTGCAGCGGGATCTCAGCGGGATCTCGAGCGAGTATTCCAAGGGGGAAGAGTGCCCAAGGAAGTAACAGCGGTAGGTGAAGCCACGAAATAAAAAACAGTGATAATTTTAAAAAGCGCTAAACTATCTCCCGGCTTCCGCCTCAGGAGCTATTTGTTACAATCTCAATGTATCAAGGAGAGATATCGCGCGCCTAATATGCTTTCCGGGGGGGGGCGTGGCCTCGCAATGGTGGGCGTGGCCTCGCTTCCGGCTATGGCGGCGAAGGCAAGGTGTGTCCCGCGACAGCGATGATCAGCTGTGCAGCGGGATCTCGGCGGGATCTCGAGCGAGTATTCCAAGGGGGAAGAGTGCCCAAGGAAGTAACAGCGGTAGGTGAAGCCACGAAATAAAAAACAGTGATAATTTTAAAAAGCGCTAAACTATCTCCCGGTTTCCGCCTCAGGAGCTATTTGTTACAATCTCAATGTATCAAGGAGAGATATCGCGCACCTAATATGCCCTCCGGGGGGGCGTGGCCTCGCAATGGTGGGCGTGGCCTCACTTCCAGCTATGGCGGCGAAGGCAAGGTGTGTCCCGCGACAGCGATGATCAGCTGTGCAGCGGGATCTTGGCGGGATCTCGAGCGAGTATTCCAAGGGGGAAGAGTGCCCAAGGAAGTAACAGCGGTAGGTGAAGCCACGAAATAAAAAACAGTGATAATTTTAAAAAGCGCTAAACTATCTCCCGGCTTCCGCCTCAGGAGCTATTTGTTACAATCTCAATGTATCAAGGAGAGATATCGCACGCCTAATATGCTTTCCGGGGGGGCGTGGCCTCGCAATGGTGGGCGTGGCCTCGCTTCCGGCTATGGCGGCGAAGGCAAGGTGTGTCCCGCGACAGCGATGATCAGCTGTGCAGCGGGATCTCGGCGGGATCTCGAGCGAGTATTCCAAGGGGGAAGAGTGCCCAAGGAAGTAACAGCGGTAGGTGAAGCCACGAAATAAAAAACAGTGATAATTTTAAAAAGCGCTAAACTATCTCCCGGCTTCCGCCTCAGGAGCTATTTGTTACAATCTCAATGTATCAAGGAGAGATATCGCGCGCCTAATATACTTTCCGGGGGGGCGTGGCCTCGCAATGGTGGGCGTGGCCTCGCTTCCGGCTATGGCGGCGAAGGCAAGGTGTGTCCCGCGACAGCGATGATCAGCTGTGCAGCGGGATCTCGGCGGGATCTCGAGCGAGTATTCCAAGGGGGAAGAGTGCCCAAGGAAGTAACAGCGGTAGGTAAAGCCACGAAATAAAAAACTGTGATAATTTTAAAAAGCGCTAAACTATCTCCCGGCTTCCGCCTCAGGAGCTATTTGTTACAATCTCATAGTTCAAATAAATGCTTGTATATATAGGGATATGCTGTATATTTATGTTTGAGTATGGTGGTTAGGTAGGGAAGAGCCAACTCTAGAGTAGTCTTCTGAAGATAAGGTAGTTCTACGTGGATCTAATGTTTCCATTATTTGAATTTGTAAAGTGCAGGAATCACCCCCAAAGGGGTATCTCCACGCTAGGGGAATGGAATATGTGGAGCCAGGGTGATCAATTACTGAACAGTTCTGTCTTTAGAAGTTTCCTAAAGTGGAGGAGATTAGTACACTTCTGAAGTTGCACGGGCAATGAGTTCCAGTACACAGGAGCAAGATATGCAAAAGCTTTGCCCCCGCACAAAGATTTTTGTAGCGAGGGATAGCCAGCCGAGCTTTTTCACCTGAATGAAGAGATCTGCCAGACAGATAGCACTTAAGTTTTTCCACAAGGTAGCTAGGGCCTCTGCCATGTAATGTCTTGTGGACTAGATTACACATTTTAAACTTGACTCTCTGACAGATGGGAAGCCAGTGAAGCTGCCATAACAGTGTGGGGAGGGGGTTTTAGGGGGCATATTAAGAGCCAGGCGAGCTGCTGTATTCTTAACCACCTGCAGTCTGTTCAGCAGGGATTCATTAGCGGACATGAGAAGGGCGTTACAGTAATCAATATGACTGATAACTAAGGCTTGAATTAGGGTCCTGCGGACCAATAAGGGAAGGAGATGGAACACTCTACAGAGAAGACTCAGCATGTGGAAACAGGTTCCTGAAGTGACCAGGACATGGTCTCTCATAGTTAGAGAGTGTTCCACCCAAGATTTAACCATATGTTTAGGGGTAGGGGCTGAGCCCAATTCAGCGGTCACCAGTCGGAGGACCACAGGGTTTGAATGTTACCGAATAGCAAGATTTCTGTTTTAGCTGCATTAAGCTGAAGGAAGTTTTGCATCATCCATCCGGCGATTGCTCGCATACCAACAGCGAAGAGAGATTTGGTCAAGACCTGGTCGTTATCAAATATAGGAGGAGTTGGGTATCGTCCGCATAAGAATAAGTGGTGAACCCATGGTCTCTGATGGTCTCAGCGAGAGGGGCAACGTACACACTAAACAGGGTGGGGCTAAGACAGGAGCCCTGTGGTACCACCTTAGTGAGCTCCAAGGTACGTGACCGGAAAGCGCCCAAGTTGACAGTTTAGGTACGCCGGTCCAGGAAACTAGCAAGCCACTTAAGTGCCAGTCGCTGGATACCTATCTTGTTCAATCTATAGAGTAGCATTTGGTGAGACACCGTATCCAAAGCCATGGACAAGTCGAGCAACACTAGCAGCACCGCCTTATTGTTGTCCAGTGCAAGTTTGATGTGATATGTGATGCCTATAAGGGTGGTTTCAGTTGAGTGATTGGGTCTGAAACCGGATTGAGAAGGGTCAAAGTTGCCTTGAGTACCCCATGCGCTGAGTGTTGATATGCCTTTCCAGGAGTTTACTCATGAGTGGAAGGAGTGAAATGGGGCGATAGTTGGTAATTCAGTTGCAGGTACCTGTGCCTTTTTCCGAATCGGGATCACTTGTGCCGCCTTCCATTCATGTGGGTGTATCCCTTCATTCAGAGAGGCATTTAATATAGAGCAAATAGAGGGGGCTAGTTGCATAGCTAGCAAGGCAAACATGTGGGTGGGCAAAACATTAAGGGGTGAGCCAGATGTAGTTATTCTCAACATTTCTTATACTTGAGGTACCAGCAATGCAGAAAAACTCTTTCTGTTTGAGGGTAAAGAGTTTCATAATTTGGCTGCGTGAACACAACATAGGTGGTGTGATTTTGAGGTGTGGTGCCAATCTGGAGTGGAGGTTCCTATGTTGAATGTATTTGGTGATTTTATTCCTGATGAAGAGTGGTCCTGTTCCATGCATTGTTTTGTAAGTGATACCAAGCAGCCTGAATGTAAGAGTAGTCTGGCAGAAGAGTTCTGAATCCGTTGTAGACTTTTCATAGTTGTGAAATATGACCCGTGTAGTGTAGTCCTAATAGTACCCTCTCATGCAGGACCTATGCTGTTTACGGATAACATATACTGTGGGTCTGGTGGCAGACTGACTCCATGCACCCCTGCCGCATATGTTAGCCAATGGTTTGCATTAGCTAGCTCGCAGTGCCACTAGCATCTCCTGCTATCAGAGAGATTAGGTTTTGGCAACCTCAGAACACAATAACCTCAGACTCGTGGAAACAATATACTACTTTTCACTCAGTCACTCGTGCTTGCTTGTTTTGCTCTCAGAGAGATACAGTTGAGCGTTTTTACAACAAGAATTTATTGTACCGTAGGTCTTCTCATGTAGAATAAGTGTGCTGTTACAACTGTAACACAGTAGCAGAGAAATAGAACCAGCAGTACAGTGAATAAAAAGGAATAGTATTGTTATACCATTTTGCAATAGTCACAAACATATACATGAATATGAAATGCATTTATAAAATAAAGTGCATACTCCTAAGATGCCTGTCTAGATGTACCTAAGTGTACCTAGCATGTGAGTATGTCCTACAGAGCCAAAACCTAAGAGCCTATGAGCCAAGAATCCCGCTAGGATTGAGTCAAACCCCCATACCTGAATAGTGAGAGTGTGGGACTTCATTCTGGACTTGAGCTGGACACCCCGCAAGGGATCGTCAGACTTCTGTCAGCCAGAGTGATGGCATGCCGGAGCTGCAGCGTGTCTGGTCAGTGTGTCGGTTTTGAAGTCTCGGTTCCCTTCTGCCTTCTGATTGCCAGAGGTGCTGTATTTATACAGTCTATGTATGTGTGTTACCCATTGTTCAGTATGAGGATGACGGTGGGATTTAACCTTGTGCGTCGATTGGAGAGGTGAAGTATGCCTCCTGGAGAGTGTACTCATCAATTATTCATATGTGCTAAGGATGACGTCTTAGCAATATCGATTGGGAAAAACCCACCCTCGGCATGGAACTAGGTGAAAGGTTTAGTCCATAAAAGGCTACAGTCGTTATAAGGTGTGATGTCCTTATAAGGCATTCTGTCCTTATTTGGAGTTATGTCCTTATAAGGCTCGTTCATATGAAATAACGGGAGCTGATGTAGGGAAAGTGTACGATGTTTCCTGGACCTATATTAGGGTACCGATATGAAATATAACACTATTGGTGTAATCGAGTTTAGACAAAGCAAGAAAGATATTATCCTCGATTTCGTGAAGAAATCCCAGGTGGGGGAAGATGCGTCACAGAGCTTTCATGGTAACAAAGCTTGAGTTTGCTAATTTGTTCACTTGGGCATTCATTGATGGCTTAGAGTCCATGCTAATTCTGAGATTTCTTACTCCCTTAGATACTTTAGGCAGTGTTCCCAGATCATCAGGCCAGGCCACAAGTGGGTCATAAGTTTTCCAGTCACCACAAGTGAGTATTTTCTGTTTTAGAAGCATTCAATCTGAGATGGCTCCATGTCATCCACTGATCAATGGCTCTGAGGCAACTGAAATTTGTGAGTTTCTAATGTCTTTAGGTTAAGGAGTATTTGAGTAAATTAATCAATCAATCAATCAATTAAACAAGGGTTTATATAGTGCGGCTACACACCCGTAAGGTTCTCAAGGCACTGAGGGGGGAGAGAGGGAGGCTGCTGATCTGTCTGGGTGCAGGGCTTCAGTCGAAGAGTCGGTTCTTGAGATCCTTCCTGAATTGGGTTAGCAACAGGGATTGCCTGGGGTGAAGAGACAGGGTATTCCTGGTCTCTGTGGCGAGGTAGGAGAAGGATCTTCCTCCGGCTCTGGTCTTTGTGATCCATATGACGGTGTCCAGGGTAGTTGAGTCTGCTGGTGATGAGTGCGTGGGTGACCATCTTTCTGGATTCTGTGGGAATCCATCTGTACTGCTCGATTTTCCCGGCCCTATTGTGTTGATGGGTGATTAGGGTGACTTCAGTCTATTACCATTCAAGCCTAAGGGTTAGAGTAGTGAATGAAGTCTATTTACTAGGCACTTCGACATGATCCTGTGTTCTTCCCCATAGATTAGGGCTTGCACACATATCCTAGGGGATAGATTCGTTAGTCTTAGGGATAACCTGCCCTGTAGTGAGGGTATTTCATGGAGCCGTGTTGAATTCAGGCCTGGTAGGCCTCAAACGGGGGAGACTCCATCTTTCTTTCTGCTCCAGCAGCTTGAGATGTTTCTAGGTTACAGGGGATGTTTTAGTTATGAGGTGTTATTCGCTTGGAGAGAACCGGTTCAGACCGGCCCTTATCGGAGGATTGTATTTTTCTTCATGCCGAAGACGCTACATCAGGCCGGCCGGCTGGGAAAGTGTCCTTGGCACGGGGAGGTACAAGAATTTGGTGGGCGGCAGGTTACGGGCTGGAATTTTCCATGAGAAAATGCACCTCTATATTAGTGAAAGCCTGAGGCAGATACTGGCACTTGCTTTTAGTCCGTGGGCGGCACCTGGCCGTTAGCAGTAAAGCTACTATTTATTCCAGGGAAGACAGATGATAAACTTGAAGGTGGAGAAAAACCGAGAGACAGATATTCTTCTAACACAGCAGCCAAAGAGAAGAGAGTAGCCAATGAGGAAGAGGTCCCAGTGACTCGGAGAAAAGAGAAGGGAGTAGATCTGTGACTGCAGAGGTGTGACTTCCAGGCGAAGCCGAGGCGCAGACGGGAAGGGAACCTGGATGGCCATTGAGTGCAGGCTACATACGACCAAGGTGATGTCGACCCCTTTTTATTAGAGTGTACAACTTAATCTTTCACTTTCCTTGCAGGTTATATGTGATGTATTCTGTGAGCGTGTATGTAGTAACTGAATAAAGTATTCAGTTTGTAGTGAGTCAACATGTGCTGTGTGTTCTTGTATAAGAGGGTAGCCTATTCTTCTAGTCAGCTGTTACTTGACATGAACAGATGCTAATCCTGATCAGGTAAGTGGTAACTGAATGAGGGAGGAAGGAGCCCCTCGAACTGAAGAACAGGTTGTGCTCAACTAGTGGTCTTTGTGTGATCTGATATATGGTAACCCTGATTCCCCTGTCGTGTATTATGGTAATAATAGGATGAGCTCGTGCTAAGGCTGCCGTCTGGGTAGGAAGTCCTGGGTCTGTTTGAGACCGTGAGGCTGAGGCTGCCGTCTGGGTAGGAAGTCCTGGGTCTGTTTGAGACCGCGAGGCTGAGGCTGCCGTCTGGGTAGGAAGTCCTGGGTCTGTTTGAGACCGCGAGGCTGAGGCTGCCGTCTGGGCAGGAAGTCCTGGGTCTGTCTGAGACCGCGAGGCTGAGGCTGCCGTCTGGGTAGGAAGTCCTGGGTCTGTTTGAGACCGTGAGGCTGAGGCTGCCGTCTGGGTAGGAAGTCCTGGGTCTGTTTGAGACCGCGAGGCTGAGGCTGCCGTCTGGGTAGGAAGTCCTGGGTCTGTTTGAGACCGCGAGGCTGAGGCTGCCGTCTGGGCAGGAAGTCCTGGGTCTGTTTGAGACCGCGAGGCTGGGGCTGCCGTCTGGGTAGGAAGTCCTGGGTCTGTTTGAGACCGTGAGGCTGAGGCTGCCGTCTGGGTAGGAAGTCCTGGGTCTGTTTGAGACCGCGAGGCTGAGGCTGCCGACTGGGTAGGAAGTCCTGGGTCTGTTTGAGACCGCGAGGCTGGGGCTGCCGTCTGGGTAGGAAGTCCTGGGTCTGTTTGAGACCGCGAGGCTGGGGCTGCCGTCTGGGCAGGAAGTCCTGGGTCTGTCTGAGACCGCGAGGCTGCTATATATATATATATATATATATCCATATAATAGGAATTCCCTGTCCTTAGGTGGTACATGTATATATGTGGTTACTTATTGTAAATAGGCCCTAGGGAGGGGGTAACGTTCTGACTGGGTTAGAAAGGCTCTGTTGAGCAGGTTCTATCTGATCCAACAACCCAAGCAGAACATTTGGCGTCACGAACCGTTTTCGAAACCTGTGTGCGTCGTGTTGTCTCGTGTTTGCTTTCGGCGTGTGCGTGGTTTTCTTTGTATATTATTTGTGGTATAATTGTGTGTATAGTTTTTCTTTTTCTTTCCTTTCTTCTTTCTTTTCCACAATGTTTTCTAAAAAGTCAAAATCTACTTTTAAGTTGCCCATTGATATTCCCGGATGGGATTCAACGCCTTATGAAGCCTTGGCCCGGGAGTGGGCTGATTCTACTGGTTTGAGTGAGAATTGGAATTCTTCTTTGGAGCTGGCGGAGCCGGCTAATGTGATTACTTGTTTACAGAAGGCACCCATCTCGAAGGGTGAGGAGATTCCCATTTTAGGGCGCAGAGGTTGGATTGTCCTGTCTGCGTACAGAATTCTGCATGAGAGGTTGTTGAATCTACAGATCTCTTTTAAGGATGTGGAAGCGCACTTTGTTGAGATTCAGAATTCTCATACTTTATTGCGGTGTCAAAATAAGTTGCTTACTGACAAACTTGAGACTTATCAGACTATTGCCGAGAGGGCGGCTGTGCGAATTGCCCGTTATAAATACAAACATCGGCGCGGCCGGGTTTCGACGCGAAAGGTGCGCCTGGTCGTGGCGAATGCCGGACTGGATTGGAATCCTGATGAATGGGATGGTAATATCTGGAACTCGAGCGATTCTTGTTCCTCAGGTGAGGAATCTGTTAAATGTGAGTCCTCCCGCTCCCGCCATGATTGTAAGCCTGCTTCTCGCACCCCTGATGGTGCACCCCGTGATTGCGCTCGTCCTTCGAGCGGGGTTGATGCTTCTTCCGCTGATTGTTCCTCTACGTGTACTGGTCGAGCTCCTTGTGATGCTCACCCCGCGGTCTCGGTGCATCCAGTTTTTCGTCGGAAATTGCAGCAGTCTCCTGCTGCTCCGCAGGGTATTTCTTTAGACTCTTTAGAGGACTTTACCCAACAGGAAATTAGTGATATTTTGCAGCGATTTCGGCAGCGAGCTGGTGAGACATTACTCACATGGATGGTGCGCCTTTATGAACTGGGCGCTGCTGGCATTATGTTGGATAATGGTGATTGTTTGTAGTTTTGTTCCTTGAGCTCGGATTCTACTGTACAGGATCATTTTCGTAACTATAATGGTGGTGGTCAAATTTCTTTACTTCAATTGGCGACTGAGGGTTGTAATATAAAGTACCCTACTGAGTCTGATTGGCCTGTGAATGACAAACAGTGGTATACTTTGCGCGACGCTGCACAACGTCTCAAAGAAGAGGTGATGAAAACGGCGATTTTTCTAGGTACTGCTGACAGGTTGCTTGATGGTTCATTGACATCTTCTGTGCGGAATCGTATTATTCGTTCTTCCCCTGTTGCTTATAAGCAGGTCATGATGACTTTATTGATTAATCAAACTGGTAACGTGTTATCTACAGTACTGGAATCGGTACGCCAACTCGGTGAGTTAGGCGAGTGGTTTAAACCTGAACGTCAGTCCCGGCCTGACACTCGTACTCCTGGTGACAATAAGCTTACTAGACGTGATATCTTTTCTGGTCTTTTGGCTGATGGTGTGCGGAGGGAGGACATTGACGGTGAGACAACTGCTCGTTTGTGGGAGTTGTTTCGCAAACGTGGCTTGGATCGGAAGGAGGGTGCCCGGCGTGTTCGGATGTCTGAGTGTGATCGCGGTGGTTCTGACGGTAGCGGTGATGATGACCGCCGTGGGCGCTCTGTTCGTCGTGATGACCGACGTTATGTACGTGATATGTCCCCACGTCGAGAGAGAGACAGAGAGAGAGAAGAGGAAAGGGAGAGGAGAAAAAATGATTATATTTACAACAGACGTAGAGATGATAGGGATCAATCCCCTGAGTTGAGGAGGAGAGAGGATCGTCATAATCTGGCCGATCGAAACCAGCACTGTACTGCTGCTGACACGAATCCATTTCGTACTGGGAATGGATATGAACAGGAGGCACCTATACCTAAGAAACGTGAGAGTCTTTATCCTGATTTATCCTGGTACACAGAATGCGGTAAACATGACTAGGAAATAGGTCAAGCTCCAGTACACAGATGGGCTCACAGAGATAATAGACCCTATGTAGATATTGAAATTTATTGGAGACATCGTAATATCCAAAGGGCCCGAGCATTGGTAGATACAGGAGCGGAGGCCACTCTTATTCATGGTAAATCAAAGAAGTTTAAAGGTCAGCCTTTTACAATTACCGGATTAGGTGGAAAGGAAACTCCCGCAATTCAAACATTACTTGAAATGAGAATAGGTAGAATCCCTAGAAAAGAATACTCTGTACTAGTGGTGCCTCTCTTGGAATTCATAATTGGAATAGATATTTTGAAAGGAATGACTTTGCATTTAGATGATGGATGTTACCAATTTGGAACTACGCATTATATATCGTCCAGGCCTATACGGGTTGGTCGTTTACGAATGCCCCCCATAACAGTTCCTCAGGCGACAAAAGTGGTTTGTCAGAAGCAGTATCGTATTCCGGGTGGTCATGAGGAGATTAGTACCACTATTCAGGAGTTGGTGGATGCAGGTGTTATAGCCCCAGTTACTTCTGCTTGGAATAATCCTGTTTGGCCTGTACGTAAGAGTGATAATTCTTGGCGTATGACTGTTGATTATCGAGAATTGAACAAACACACACCCTCTTTGACTGTTGCAGTACCGGATGTTATTACTCTAATTGAAAGAATCCAAAAACATCCGGGTACATGGTATGCGTCAATTGATATTGCTAATGCTTTCTTTTCGATCCCGATTGCCCCTGAGTGTCAGGAACAGTTCAGTTTTACGTGGAATGGGCGTCAAATGACGTTTAGGAGTTTTCCTCAGGGCTATGTGCATAGCCCTACTATATGTCACCGGCTGGTGGCAGAGCATTTGGCTGACGTACCAGTTCATCCACAGGTTCAGATGTGTCATTATATTGATGATGTTTTGATCCAAGGCGAAACACAAGAGGAAGTTCAGACCCAATTGGACAGAGTCATTGAGTGCCTGCGTGAGAAAGGTTGGGAAATCAATCCGGATAAACTACAAGGCCCGTCCCAGGCTGTGAAATTTTTGGGTATTAATTGGCATGAAGGGCACCGTGAAGTGATCCCTCAGGTTAAACAGAAGATTCTTGATTTTGCAGTTCCAAGGAATAGGAAGGAAGCCCAAAGCTTCATTGGTTTATTTGGTTTTTGGCGTCAGCATATTCCTCATTTGAGTCAAATATTGGCCCCCTTGTACCGTGTCACCCGTAAAAAGAATGCGTTTGATTGGGATACACCACAGCAAGATGCGTTCGACCTAGCAAAAGAGGCAATTCAACATGCTTTGGATTTATGGCCCGTACGTGATGGGGAGGTAGATTTAAATGTGTCTGTACAGGGCCTTTATGCGAATTGGAGCTTATGGCAGAAGCAAGGCAGAAGTAGAGTGCCGTTAGGTTTCTGGACCAAAAAGTTACCTGATGCTAGTGAACGTTATACACCCTTTGAGAAACAGTTACTTGCATGTTATTGGGCTCTGGTGGATACCGAGCAATTGACTTTGGGATATGATATAGTTTTGCGACCTGAGATTCCTATTATGCAGTGGGTTATGAGTTCGCCAAAAACTCACCGCATTGGACACGCTCAGGAGGCGAGTGTGATTAAATGGAAATGGTATATACAAGACAGAGCACGTGTGGGACAGAAAGGAGTTGCATCTTTGCATGAGCAGGTGGCGCGAGCGCCATCGACTGAGACTGAGAGTGTATGTTCCGTACCTTTAGTACAGGAGTCTCCTGTCAAGTGGGGTAGATTTGATGATTTGTCCGTAGAGGACAGGAACCATGTCTGGTTTACGGATGGTTCAGCAAGGTTCATAGGGCCGAAACGGCACTGGAAAGCGGTGTCCTATAATCCGGTCACGCAGAAACTGCTGAGCACAACTGGTGAAGGTAAGAGCAGCCAATTCGCTGAATTGTATGCTGTTTATCAAGTCCTGAAACAAGAATTACCCGGCACATGTCATATTTTCACTGACTCTTGGTCTACTGCCAATGGATTGGCAGTTTGGTTACCGACTTGGCATTCTCATAATTGGGAATTGCATTCAAAACAGTTGTGGGGAAGAGAGTTATGGCAAGAGATTTGGGAGATGCTCCCACAGAGTACTGTTACAATCTTCCATGTGGATGCTCACACCCCTATAGATTCTCTTGACAAATTTTTTCATAACATTGCAGATGAGAAATCTAAAATTGCTGAGGCAGTGGTGGACAGGCAAGATTCTGATATGGCGGGATTGGCGAAATGGGCCCACCAGAAGGCAGGACATTTTGGAGAGAAAGCCACTAGCAGGTGGGCTGCTGATCGAGGAATTTATATTCCCTTGGATTTGATCAAGAATGTTATTTTACATTGTCCCATTTGTCAGCATATCAGACAGCGCAAAGTGCCCCAAATTGTTAAAGGTCATTTACATCGCGGGAAACTGCCCGCTCAAATTTGGCAAATTGATTACATTGGTCCACTTCCCATGAGCAGGAATTGTCAATATGTTTGCACAATTGTTGATACATACAGTGGCTTGTTGGTAGCCCTTCCCTGTAAGCAAGCTACCCAATTGAATACCATTAAAACGTTGGAATTGGTTATCATGTATTATGGTGTGCCATTCCAAATTCAATCTGATAATGCATCCCATTTTCGTGGAAGATTGGTACAGGAATTCTGTGTGGACAACAATATTGACTGGGTGTTCCATGTCCCGTACTATCCACAGGCCTCAGGTCTTGTGGAGAGAATGAATGGTCTGCTGAAGGGGCAGCTGCGTAAACTAACTGATGACAAATATAAGAATTGGCGAGACTTTTTGTCTCAAGCACTATTAATTTTGAATAATCGCCCTTTTCTAAATGCTGAATCTCCACTTATGCGTTTGTTCCCTCCGAATGTTAATGCTCAGCCAAATGAAATCAGAGAGACTGTGATGTACTGGGAGATTACTCCCGGAGCTTTGGCTCCATGTAGAGCGACCCCAGGGTCGGCAGGTTTAGACTTGCATGCCATGGATGACACCGTTCTAAAAGGTAAAGATCGGGTCATCATCGCGACCGGTGTTGGTGTTCATATACCACCCGGGAATTTTGGATTAATCGCCCCTAGATCGGGGCTGGCCGTAAAAGGCATTCAGGTACTTGGAGGGGTCATTGACAGCGATTATCAGGGAGAGATTAAGGTGCTCCTGCTAAATAGCAGTGAGGCTGATTTGCTGATCCATCGAACTGACCGAGTGGCTCAATTACTGATAATGCCTGTCTTCAGTGGTGGGATGGTAAAAGGCACTGCCCCAACTTTGCTAACTGTACGAGGCCAGAAAGGTTTTGGCTCCACAGATAACCCTGGGGCCAGGGTTTGGGTGCAGTCGCCTAAGACTCCCCCTGAACAGGCAGAGGTCATCGCCACCGGTCATGATAATACCATTTTAGTTATGAGACCAGGGAAAGATAGCTGGGAAGCAGTCCCGGCTGACAAATGTTACTTACGAGAATGATTAATGCCTGCATTTGATTCTCTTTCAGATCATTCTTTGGACTGTTGCTGCAGGATGTGTCGTCGCAGGACTATTTTCGGGTTGGTTCGACGAGGGAGGAGGACTCCCGTCAACCCCGGATGAGCTACGCGCCCGAGTGTCGCGTTCCTTTGCTGCGTGGGATTCGTCATCGAACTTTTGGACACTACTGGCGAAAAGGGTGACCGATGCCCCTCACTTTTGTTTGACGCCGATGAGATCCGTACATGATATCCTAGCGACCTGTCTGGTTGCTGTCCCTGCTTCACTGGAAACCCTAACTAATATTTTCAACATTTCGAAGGCTCGCCCCAATGTTCTTCTGGGCGATTTTGCCACCCACACGTATTGCCCCTTATGTACGGAACTTCCGGACAGGATACCCCCCATCCAATCCCAAATAGTTACCTATAATATCACACAAGGTGATATATGCTTTTTTCTTACATGTAATCCTAGTGCAATCTCTGAATGTCTACAGCTGAAATTGAAAGGTGCTACTTCCTTCACCTTTCATGAGCGAACTTTGTGCTTTCAAAGGACACCGAAAACATGTGCTTCGGTTATGAACAATATGACTTGGAAGAGTTTGGTAGTTACCCCTAGTCATTATCGCACGATGTTGCTACCTGCCGGATGGCTTTTCTCATGTGGTAATACTTCTTGGCCATATGTCCCCGCGAATATTTCCGGTGGCCCCTGTGCTATTACAAGACTCAGTTTACTAATGTTCTCGTCACATCCGAATGCCAATTCTCGTGTGATTCGAGATACAGTGATGTTACAGGAGGATTGTGACTCATCTTTGCATTTGTATTCCAAGTCTGAATACCTTAGCTTGGCTATTTCAATTATTGGTGTTCCTGCTTTGGCGGTTTATAATGCTAAATCTATTGAGAAAATGGCCTGCTGGATGGTAAAATCTATTAATCATACTTCTACAGTCCTATCTGACATGCTGTTAGACGCCCAGGGTGAACGTAGAGCCATCTTGCAAAATAGAGCGGCCATTGATTATCTTTTGCTTAAACATGGACATGACTGCTCTGACTTTGAGGGTCTTTGTTGTTTTAACTTGTCTGATCATACACAATCTATTCGTGCCCACATTGACAGGTTACATGATTTGACGGAGGAAGTGAGAAAACACATTGACCAGGGCTGGTTTGACTGGCTCTTTAATTGGTTACCTGACCTGTATCTATTACGTCGAATATTAGGAGGTATTCTACTTACCATCGCTGTTTTGATCTCTATTTGTTGTTTTATTCAGTGTATCCCTTCACTACTTCAATTCTGCACACTTGGTACTAGACATAGGTCAGTTAGTTTTGTTTCATATTATTCCTCTACGGATGTTAGTTCGGTTTAATGAATGTATAATGGACTGAAGTCAAGGGTGAAATGTACTGCTCGATTTTCCCGGCCCTATTGTGTTGATGGGTGATTAGGGTGACTTCAGTCTATTACCATTCAAGCCTAAGGGTTAGAGTAGTGAATGAAGTCTATTTACTAGGCACTTCGACATGATCCTGTGTTCTTCCCCATAGATTAGGGCTTGCACACATATCCTAGGGGATAGATTCGTTAGTCTTAGGGATAACCTGCCCTGTAGTGAGGGTATTTCATGGAGCCGTGTTGAATTCAGGCCTGGTAGGCCTCAAACGGGGGAGACTCCATCTTTCTTTCTGCTCCAGCAGCTTGAGATGTTTCTAGGTTACAGGGGATGTTTTAGTTATGAGGTGTTATTCGCTTGGAGAGAACCGGTTCAGACCGGCCCTTATCGAAGGATTGTATTTTTCTTCATGCCGAAGACGCTACATCAGGCCGGCCGGCTGGGAAAGTGTCCTTGGCACGGGGAGGTACAAGAATTTGGTGGGCGGCAGGTTACGGGCTGGAATTTTCCATGAGAAAATGCACCTCTATATTAGTGAAAGCCTGAGGCAGATACTGGCACTTGCTTTTAGTCCGTGGGCGGCACCTGGCCGTTAGCAGTAAAGCTACTATTTATTCCAGGGAAGACAGATGATAAACTTGAAGGTGGAGAAAAACCGAGAGACAGATATTCTTCTAACACAGCAGCCAAAGAGAAGAGAGTAGCCAATGAGGAAGAGGTCCCAGTGACTCGGAGAAAAGAGAAGGGAGTAGATCTGTGACTGCAGAGGTGTGACTTCCAGGCGAAGCCGAGGCGCAGACGGGAAGGGAACCTGGATGGCCATTGAGTGCAGGCTACATACGACCAAGGTGATGTCGACCCCTTTTTATTAGAGTGTACAACTTAATCTTTCACTTTCCTTGCAGGTTATATGTGATGTATTCTGTGAGCGTGTATGTAGTAACTAAATAAAGTATTCAGTTTGTAGTGAGTCAACATGTGCTGTGTGTTCTTGTATAAGAGGGTAGCCTATTCTTCTAGTCAGCTGTTACTTGACATGAACAGATGCTAATCCTGATCAGGTAAGTGGTAACTGAATGAGGGAGGAAGGAGCCCCTCGAACTGAAGAACAGGTTGTGCTCAACTAGTGGTCTTTGTGTGATCTGATATATGGTAACCCTGATTCCCCTGTCGTGTATTATGGTAATAATAGGATGAGCTCGTGCTAAGGCTGCCGTCTGGGTAGGAAGTCCTGGGTCTGTTTGAGACCGTGAGGCTGAGGCTGCCGTCTGGGTAGGAAGTCCTGGGTCTGTTTGAGACCGCGAGGCTGAGGCTGCCGTCTGGGTAGGAAGTCCTGGGTCTGTTTGAGACCGCGAGGCTGAGGCTGCCGTCTGGGCAGGAAGTCCTGGGTCTGTCTGAGACCGCGAGGCTGAGGCTGCCGTCTGGGTAGGAAGTCCTGGGTCTGTTTGAGACCGTGAGGCTGAGGCTGCCGTCTGGGTAGGAAGTCCTGGGTCTGTTTGAGACCGCGAGGCTGAGGCTGCCGTCTGGGTAGGAAGTCCTGGGTCTGTTTGAGACCGCGAGGCTGAGGCTGCCGTCTGGGCAGGAAGTCCTGGGTCTGTTTGAGACCGCGAGGCTGGGGCTGCCGTCTGGGTAGGAAGTCCTGGGTCTGTTTGAGACCGTGAGGCTGAGGCTGCCGTCTGGGTAGGAAGTCCTGGGTCTGTTTGAGACCGCGAGGCTGAGGCTGCCGACTGGGTAGGAAGTCCTGGGTCTGTTTGAGACCGCGAGGCTGGGGCTGCCGTCTGGGTAGGAAGTCCTGGGTCTGTTTGAGACCGCGAGGCTGGGGCTGCCATCTGGGCAGGAAGTCCTGGGTCTGTCTGAGACCGCGAGGCTGCTATATATATATATATATATATATCCATATAATAGGAATTCCCTGTCCTTAGGTGGTACATGTATATATGTGGTTACTTATTGTAAATAGGCCCTAGGGAGGGGGTAACGTTCTGACTGGGTTAGAAAGGCTCTGTTGAGCAGGTTCTATCTGATCCAACAACCCAAGCAGAACACCATCTGAATGTCTTTCAAAGCAGGCATAGCATGTGGAAGCAAGATGAGGATATGGCATTGATCTGACTGTTCATTGTAAGTGAGGAGTCCAGTATGATGCCGAGCCTATGTGCGTGGTCTGTGGGGGTGAGGGAGGTCCCATGGCGGGAGACCACCAGGAGTTATCCCAAGCTGAGGGGATGGATCCCAGGATGAGTACTTTGGTCTTGTCCAGTTTGAGTTTTAGTTTGTGCCTAAGAAAAAAAATGTATGTGTCCATCTGTAACGAAATTGGTGCGCATGTAAAGCGCTCTGATACCCGATGTCTCAGGTCTGGTTCGTGCTATATAAAACAAACAAAAAACTATCTTTTATCATGGTGGCAAAGCTTTCATCCCGCTATAGAAGTTGATGCTGGCTGATGTGGGTTTGTTGGTGGGGGAGAGGATCAGCTGGGTAGTGTAGGCATAGGAGGCAATGTTGAGTCAATTGTTCCTGATGATCGCAGTGAGGGGAGCCATGTAGAGGTTGAAGAGGGTGGGGCTCAGGGAGGAGCCCTGGGGCACTCTGCAGCTGATATCTTTAGGTTCTGAGAGGAATGGAGGTAGTCTGACTCACTGTGTTCAGCTGGTAAGGAAGGAGTGGATCCAGTCTAGGGCCTTGTCATGGATGCCGGCGTCGTGGAGTCTCGTGATTAGGGTGTGGTGAAAGACAGTATTGAAGGTGGCTGAGAGGTCCAGCAGAATGAGGGCTGTGGTTTCTCCTAGTTCAAGGAGGGAGCGGATGTTGTCGGTGGGTGATGAGGAGTGCGGTTTCGGTGCTGTGGTTGCTTTGAAGCTGGATTTGGAACTATCTAGGACGTGGTTCACTTCCATGAACTCAGAGAATTGGGCATTGAAGGCCTTCTCTATCACATTGATGTGTGTCATCTGCATTGTTTTAGCATGTTATGGTCTTTAGGGACCCCTGCTTTTGTGAAGTATAGTTTGGATGAGAAAGGGGGGTATGGATCGCATTAGCTCTGTTTTAAAGGTAGGGTGTGATCCAGTCGAGAGCAGTCCCCTCTATGCCGGCTTTGTAGAGTCTTTTTTATTATAGTGTCATGGTCAACCATGTCAAAGGCAGCTGAGATGTCCAATAGATGTAGTGCAGCAACCCATTCCGGTCAACTGTGTTCTTAAGGTCATCTTAGATGGCAATGATGGCAGATTCTATGCCTCTTCCTGGACGGAATCAGGTTTGGAAGTCTGAAAGTATGGAATTATCTTCAATTAATTGTGACATCTGGGTGAACTCTGCTCTTTCGATCAGTTTGCTCAGGAAAATTCCATTTTTTATAGCTGGTCTGTAGTTGTCGGGGTTAAGCAGGTCCAGGTTTGTTTTCTTTAGTAACAGGCATATGAATGAATTTTTAGATATTCTGGAACTATTCTTGTAGTTAAGGGATTGTTGATGATTCTTCTTACTGTTGTGGCAGCAGATGTAGTTAGAAGAATATTTTTGAAGTTTTGTGGTCGACATGGGTCAGAAGTGCTGCTGGCAGGCCTTCTTGCTTTCACCAGGTCCATAAATTAATTGTGTGCTATTTGTTGAAAGGAATGCAGAAGCTGGATTAGCCTACTCTTGGAGGATTTTTTTGGAAAAGGTTTGGTGCTGGTTGTTTTTCTTTGTTTTAATTAGGAGTCCAACATGTCTGCTTTGGTGTGCAATGATTTGCCAGTTTGCAAATGAAAACTTGAGAAATGGGATGAGCTCCTTCTAGGCAATTTGGTTTATGAAATTCAGTGAAAACTTTATAGACTTCTGTATTTGTACATTTAGCATTTTGAAATTGTCTTAATAGTATTTGTTCTTAGCTTTTTTGATTGTTGACTTTTATAATCTGTTAAATGTTTGTAGGTGAAGTTTGTCTTGATTGGTGTTTTTCTTGAGCCAGGTGTGTTGCAGCTTTCTAATCTACTATTTTATCTCTTTTATCTTTGTATTTCTCCAAGGTGCCTGTTTTCTTTTGTTCTATTGTGTTGGTATTACTGGTATTAGGGTAACAAAAGCTTCCTGTAGGCACCCATATAGTTTTTTAATGGAATGTATTGTGCCTTGATCAGTACTGCATGTTAGTTTTGTTTCTAAGTGTTCAAAATTGAGTTTGTTTCATGTTAGATAGGTGAATGCATGTAAGGGGGGTTTAGGTGTGTTGCTTTATGTTGTTTGGTGTTAGGAACAGGCCAGTAGCCGGAAGTATAATTTTAGGGGGGCATGGCGCTCAGCTATGACCAAACATTAAAGCTGTGCTCTATTGGTGCATTCTTTCATTTGGAAGTATTCAATACTCCTAACTCTACATACCTTGAAGATATGTATATTGCATAGGTACATATATGTGGATGTAGGTATAGAAAAAACAATATTATCTGTCAGCCTTTTAGATTTGTTGTGCTTTCCTCCATATTCTATGCCTTTGATATTCAGGTGCACATCATGTGATTCTGTGTGAAGGAGTACATGGCTTTTTGTAAGTTAAGTATTAAAGCACACTCAATCAACTTTTCATAATCCAACTTTAAATTCAATCAATTAGATGGGATATAAAGTAGAAGGATGTAAAGTTGTACAGTAGGCTGACTAGCAACTTTACTATTTTCTAAACTGTTCAAGCTTTGTGCAATGCAAAGATTCTCAAGTTTCTTTTTTTTTTAATAAGGTGGCCTCAGCTCAGAGCCCTGCCTCCCACTTTCTTGTGGTAGATGTCCAGGCTCCACACTCACAAATGTTTTGCTGTAGGATGTCCTATCAGGGATATTCTACCTCAGCAAATCATCACACCTGGAAGTCCCAAAAGGATAAACCTTACCTCACATAAATCTAGGAAATTTCATCTGATTTGTAAAGTGTGGAATTTCCTAATTATGACCAAAATCTGTGGTGAAGTTTAAATTTAACTTGTCACTAATTTAAACTTACTTTACAGAGAGCTAAGACCATATCCATCCAGAACGTTTTGGGAAACTAGCTTCAAACAGTGTGTTTTAAAATGGTATGGCTGCAACAATGGTGAAAATAAATAGAATTTGCATTTATTTTACAAGTGATGTTGGGAAGGTCCCTCAATAAATTTCATTATAAGTTTTCAACAAAAGTTGGATATTTCAATTATATTTTATCAAAAGCAGCAGTCACAACTACATGGACTTGAAGCAGTTTCTGACATTGACATACACCCCTCAATGTTAGAGGCAGGTTGTGCACAAGGTGTTGTCCAAAAGGAGACCTTCGTTAGACACCCAGTAGCAAGACAGGCAGGTACGGTAAACAATAGGTGATTGTGTGAGCCTGAGATGGGTCCATTTGAGGACTGTTGCCTGGCTGAGGACACTAGATTCAACTTCAATTAGAGAAGCCATAGATTAATAGGCAGCAGCATAATTTTGGACATTCTCTACTCTTTCACATGCATATGACTTCCGGAAAAGAATCCTCAAGTATGTGGCTAACATTGCTTAGACGAGCATGCATTTTTTTTGAGTGGTGAATGGAGAAAACATGGATAATGTTTCCTTGAAAAAGTATTGTTTCACATTCCTATCGGTGCAGATAAAAGTCAAACTTCATGTTATGAAACAGGTAAGAGACTGACATATTTAAATGTACACTAGAAAGCCAAATCACCTCCATAAGAGAACCTGAACTTCTGAGTAACTGAGTTGTCCTTTCCAGCGACTATAGAAGCAAATTAAGACATGGCTGATATGCATCAAAAGAGAAAGTGGGATCACTTCTCACTAACAGCGTATGGTAACACAATGAAAACACTATGTTGCATCCTCCCATCCCTTGGATACCAACAGAACCTACAATGAAAAATAGTGAAGTGAAACTATCTCAAAATGTGCCACAATAAGCTGCTATTTTGTGTTTTCTTGTCACACAATTTAGTCAACATTGCTGCATAATTTAGCTCTCCACCATTTAATTCCATTGGTCCTGTCTGTACCCAGCAAGATTGTCACATAGTTCACTTTACAAAATCCTGTCAATTTGCAGTCAGGGAAAGAAAAGTAAACAACAGCTCCACTTAAAGAATAGAATGCAATTTTTCAGAAGATATAACCTGACATTTTACCTGTCTTGGAGCATGCAGCAAATGTAACAAGATGAAAACAAAATGTAAAGGCATATATATTGCTCAAACACCTTCTGAACTCCCTGCCTCAGTCATTTGAGAGGGGTCAAAGATAAATTTGTGCTGGCCTGGCCCACAAATGTCCACCGTGGCTATGGCCCTGATTGGAATGCAAGCAAATGGTGGCCTGATCATGTGAATAGAGTAAATGTCTGAAAGGTAACTAGTTCTGGATTCACAAAAATGGCATTGAAGATGTGTCCAGCGATCTGTGTGGGTTTGTGGACGATCTGATGTAGGTTCAGTGCGTCTAGGCTAGTGATGATTTTTTTGGGATGGGGTATATTGGGTTTGTCAAACCAAATGTTTAGGTCACTAGAAATGCATAGTTTGAAGTGTATGCTATAAGGTTTGAAACTGCATCTAGAAGTGTATCTGAGAATGTTGTGTTGCAAGGTGTAGGCCTGTAAAGGAGTAGGAAATTACTGGAAGAAGATGGTGTAGGGTTGCATCTGGTGAAGAGGGCCTCATCACCTTGTATGGAGATGTTGTCAACTTTAGTGATTATTAACGTTTGCTTGAATACAACAGCTTGGCCACCTCCTCTTTGCCTATATCTCAGCCCTGGTAGATACTTTGGGTATCCTCGGACCAAATCATTATTTCCTCTACTCACATTACTGATCAGCTCCTTGACCCAATTTTCACTAACTACTGTTTCCTCCACGAACTGCCACCTTTTCCTCTCACTTGACCAGCTCACTGCACAGTATCCTTGTAGGAAAATGCCTCTTTTTGGACTGATGTTGTAGGTTCTTTGACTCTATAGGATGATAACCTACTAACAAGGTCTCAATGGATTTGCTTTGACCACTAAAAAATTGTTGAATTGGTCAGAATCCCTGATTGGCACATTTTACCAATATGCCCCTGGTACATAGTACCCTGTGTGCCCAGACCCTGTAAGTTTAATAACACCAGTGGACTGCATCACGTATTGTGACACCACTAAACTAACCATGTAAAACATGACCCCAGGTCTCCCATAGCACCTCAGCTGAGCAGGTTTAAAACTGCCATTATGGCCTGTCGAAATCACTCTTTTAATAGGCATGGTTAATCCTTCCTTTTGCATAACAGTAAGTCACCCCTAATGTATGCCTTACCAGCCGTAAGGCAGGGTGCATAGTATATAAAGGTAGGACATATACATTTAATGCTTTCACATGTCCTCAAAGTGAAAAAGGCCCAGCCATGTTTTTCACTGTAGCAAGGCTGGCTGTGCCATAGAAAACACTGGGATTCCTAATTACACTTAATAAGGCCAACTTGACATTGGCACTAGCTGGAAAAATATTTAAAACACGTATTCTTTATATTTAAACAAAATCCAACTTGACTGCCCCCCATCATGGAGGTGAATAGCTCCCAGGATAGGGAAAAAGGGCCTTGCTTGGGTGGAGTTGTGACTTCCTCCTGACAGAAGGCCTGGGCGATGTACTTACTAACTGCAAAAGCTTTAAAGTGCCATCCTCTGTTACAGGCAGATGTACTTCACACCTAGGCCTGCCCTGTCCATAATTCAGGTAGCCAGAATGGTGCCAATACTAGTGTAGGGGGGCCTTCTCCAGAAATGATTTGGGAGGAAGATTGTCAATTCCCTAGACAAACCTCAGGGATTTGCCCAGAGCTCGCCCCATGGAAAAAAAGTTCTGCCTGATTTTGGCAGATCAGTGCACTGTGGTATTGTTCAAGGCCAAACTCCCATGGAATTATGTCAAAGTGGATAGGGTCGCCCTTAGTCATTGAATCTCACCACCAACAAGCTAGTACAGGACAACATATGTCACACCTGGAAACCTTCTTCAGAACACATCTGGGCTTAGGGACGACAGAAGATGCACTGCATCTGCCCTTGTACCTGTGAAGTGAGACCCAAGGATTGGATCAGCTCCTCTTTGTGCCTAGGACAACGTAGTGGACTTCAACAGCCAGTTGGCTGATCTCCTGCTAAGCAAAAGCCTACCTTTTCCAAGAGCCCTAGCAGACCAATGCCAACTTGATTTGTCATGGAATTTGATGCTGGCTTCTGGGAGATTGATTCCTAACTCCCACTTAGTGCCAACCAGGTCCTAGACCCTTGGCTGATATTAGAGTGTACTTCCCTGATTCGCAAGTCTGCAAAATTGGGCACTGTTAGACCTGACATCCTTGGTGTGGGTTTTTCCCCTATCTTTTGCCTCTGCTACCCGGATTTTTGATGCTGTGCTGAATTTCGTTTTTGCTGTTTAGATGCTTTGGACACTCTGCCACTGCTAATCAGTGCCAGAGTGTAAGTGCTCTCTGTGTAAAATATCATATTGATTGGATATACCTGATTGGCATATTTGTATCACCATGAAGTCCCTAGTAAAGTGCACTGTGTGTGCCAGGGCTGGTGATGACAGATGCTACTAGTGGGCCTGCAGCGCTGATTGCGCCACCCACACGAGTAGCTCTAAAATGGTGTCTCAGGCCTGCCACCGCAGGCCTGCCTGCAGTCCCTGGACTGCCATGTCCTCCTGGCCAGTGTCCACACTGGCCGGGCCTAACCCTTACCTTTTTGTACACGTCAGTCATCCCTATGGAAGGCCCAAGGTACCCCCCTGGGCAGGGTGCAGTGTATGTAAAAGGTAGAGCATGTACTAGTGCAGGTAACATGCTCTGGTAGTGAACAGCGGCCATTTTGTGTGTTCACTGCTGCAAGGTTATCTTGCTCTATAGGCTGACATGGGGAAGGCTGGTGCCAATGGCCATCAGCCTATCTTCCCCATAGGAACAAGATAAGACATGAGTGTTTGATATCCCTGAGCTCAGCATTTAGTAACACATCTTTTAGGCGAGATTGTTTTTAAATCCTGAGTTGGAGAACAGTTTTAGAGAGTAGCTGTTCTCTTGTCTGACCCTTCTGTGTGCCTGGGCATGCTTGTGGATTGACTGTCTGGTTTGAGAGTGACAGGGGCTGGGGAGCCCCCAGAAGGTTGGATGAGTCAGCCCTTTGCTGAATGACTGCATTTGCAAGTAGAGTGGAGGGAGGAGATAGCACCTGGGAGTGAATAGGGCTGTGCCTGCCTGCCACACTGCTGGCTCCACCTCCTGCTGGGCAGCTGACGACTCTGCCCCTCACTCTGAAAGGAAAGCAGAAGCCAGGAAAACAAAGTGCTCCAGCAACACCCAGAACTGGATCAGACCGGGCTCAGGACCCACTTGCACAAAGACTTCAAAGACTTTTAGGGGTATAAGTGCAGGACCCCTGACAACAGATTTTTAGATTCTACCATCAAGAGGAACCTCTGCCAGAAGAAGGACCGCAGAAGAACTGAAGGAAGATTGCCTTGCTGTGTGCTCCAAGGGCTGACCTGTTCTGCTGTTCAACTGAAGGAGAGAAGAAGGGCTTGCTGTGTGCTGTGCCCCTGCCTACTTGTAACTACCAAGACTTTGCTGTGTGCTGTGTCTTTGGCTGAATCTCCAAGGGCCTGAGAAGAGCTGGCCTCCTGTCCTGGAACCCAGGGTCAAAAGATTCCCAAGAAACTAAACTAAGCTATCAAGACCGTGCTGTACCTGCCTGGAGCGTGAATTTGTCAGCAGCTGCTAAGAGACCCGATCGGTGTGCTCATCGGCACACAGATTTTTGCAAGGGTCGGAGGACTGTGTGGCCTCCCCTCGTGAATTCTGCCTCAGATCATCAACGGGGACCCTGAGGGCGGCCTAGCCGTGGCCAGCACCCTCCAACCCCTGTTGCCGTGAAGGTTTCTCGCTGCCAGAGGGCCGCACATCGCCCCGCAATCTAGCCTGTGCTTCCGAGGCAAAGGTCGAGCCCGCTGCCCTCTCATTGGTCGAGAGGATCAAGCCCCCTCACTAACGCCGCACTGGGATTGGCCAGCGTCATTGGAGCATCCCGGGAGCCCGCTGCCCACTCATTGGTTGAGAGGATCGAGCCCCCCTCGCTGACGCCGCGCTGGGATCGGCCAGCGTCACCGGGACATCCCGAGAAGCCGGCAGAGTGGTGTCCGAGTCATCGGCGTGACCCGTCTTCGTCGAGGGAGACGCGAGTGTATTCAGCGTGCCCCCGGCCTGTGAACCAAGGAGGAGAAGTGCCGCACTGCCTCCCCGCCACTCGTTGGATTGTCGAGAGCGGACGTGATCGGCCGGGGCTGCTTCAGAAGATTCTACCCAAACTGAGGCTGCAGTGTAAAGAGAGAAGAGCTGACTGGGTCCCACAGCCCTGCTGTGATACCCCTGTGATAGCGAGTAGAGACTTGAGACTGCTTTTAAGTAAAAGAAACTTCCTAGTAACCTAGTGCAACCATTAAGCTTATGTGCAACTACCCTGTAAGTGATCGACTTTCTCTCTTGCTAAACGAGATAAAGATATATTTTTATATACCTACCGTGTGGTCTACCTTTGTGGTGTACTGGGGGGTCATTGTGGTGATTGAGTGCAAATACCTAACACATTGCCTTGGGGATAAGCCTGTCTGCTCGTGCCAAGCTACCTAGAGGGTGAGCAGGGGTTATCTACAGTGTGTGTCCCTGTGCCCTGACTAGAAGCAAGGGTCCCTATTTGGTCTCAGGTACTTACCTCTGCCAACTAGAGACCCCCAGATCTAACAGGAACTTAGAACCTTTTTCAGAACTTTTGCTCCGAAGAATCAGTGGAACCCGGGAAGACACAGAAGCTGCAGCTGCAGACTTTGGATCTCAGGCTGGAATTAACTTAATAGTTTAGTCGCCGAAAAGATTTTGACTTCTTGAAAAGGTTCCAAGTCCATATGTAGAGGGACTTCACCATAGTCGACGTCGAACAGCATCTGAACACTGACAAGTCTTTCCTTGGTACAGATTTCAGACGTCCCCTACTCGCAGTTTCCCACCACCATCAACCACCATGCCTAGTTTTCCATTAGAGCAGAGGCTCACACAAAGGACCTTAGCTTTACTGGACTGCTGACAACAAGCTGGCCTTCTGACCCAGCATCCAGACCCATCCACTAATGACCTGTCAGTGAGCACTTTTCTCCAGAAAATCTTCTAAGTCAGAAGGCAAACTTTCAATCAGAACAAACCTGGTCCCTGTACTCGAACAGCAGTTGCTCATGGTTAGACTTAACTTTTGACTTTTACCCGGTCTAGTGCCATTAGATGACCAAAACTGGTGCTTTGTTCTTTTTAGGTGCTATTCTGACTTAAAACCAATGAAAATGAATCTCCAGTTCCCACCAAATTTTGGTGTCTATTTGCTCAATACCTCTATTTAGTACTCTATTTTTATATATTGGAGAGGGATTTTTATATTGTTGTGTTTTCTATTTTGTAACTTTTGGTATTTCTAAATGCTTCACACATTTCTAAAAAGCTAAGCCTGTCTTTTCTTTGCTACTGCTACCAAAGGTTAAGCTCAGCTTTTAAGATATTGAGACCTAACTGGACCTGGTGGGGAATTGTGGCATTATTACTTGGTGGGGACTCACATTCCTACATCTTATATTCTACTTTCACACAGACATTGATTATCTCTTCCTTACATAATCATAGTAGCCTTTCTAAAAATATTATTATTTTGTTTCTAGATCTTAGTCCAAAAATAAAACAATCTAACCTATCTTTAACACTTTTGGAGATTTTACTACTTCAATCAGTCAATGAATAATTCCAGTAACTAGATTCCCAATGTTCTGGAAATGATTAACCAACATAAACATTTTTGTTGTCATCGGGGAAGGTTCTCAGTGCTGTCATTCACAGATGAACTTTGCAATGCTAAGCACCACTGCAAACCACTAGAAAGGAGTTGGAGGAAAAATGAAAATCTTGGGACAAAAACGATTCATCTTATTAGGTTTTGTGTGTACCACCTATTATGTCACAAAGATAAAATCAGCTGATAATTTCTCCTGTGAAATGTTATCTTTTGACAAGGACTTCTTGAAGCATCTTGCTAGTAATAACTTTATAGCACTGTCTCAGGAACTCTGCTCCAGTCTTTCCACCTTTCAGAATAACAATTTTAAGATCTATTCTGGGTTCCCAAAACAATCCTCACTGGATTCATTATCCTTCTGTAGTTTCCCACCTGTCTTTTTTCTGGACACATCTCTACCTCAGTTCTCAACTTCATACGTCATGAACATTCTTGCTTTGCTCCACGCCATGAAATTGGGATCACCATTAGATCCCCCCCCCCAGTTTTATTATTTGGCAGCAGGCACAATCTTCCCTGCTGTAATAGACCTGTTTTATTATATATGTGGAAACAAGCACTGGTTGTGCCACCTGTACAGAACCAGTGATTCTGAGTTACTGCTGCCCTATTTCCCTATTACCATTTCCCACAAAATCTCTGTAATGAGAGTTAAATACACAACTATCTAGCTGTCTGAAAGCAACGTCTATGCTTGATTCCATTTAGTCAGGCATTTGCCTGCAGCACACTACAGAAACTGCTGCTTTGGTCGCATCAGATGACCTCAAAACAAGGGGGGGCTGATCCACCATGATCTATCTGCTGTCTTTGACATGGACTAACATACCATTCTTATATCTGGTTTTCTTAACAATGGCTTTTGTAAACTAGGGCTGATGTACAAAGTGTTTTATCAGTCACAATCCCTCAGATGATACACAAATTATCTCCGTAATTGACAATATTCCTTTTACACCAAAACATTTTTGTGCCTGTATGCTGTCTGTGGCTAGTTGGAGGAAATCCTGACCTCCCCCTCTTATCACTTAAGACGGCCGCTCAGCCTTTTTTAAATTCCAACCTTCACTACAGGAATTCTCTCTAGGTTGTATGTCCTGGTGTGTATCTCTTTCAGTGTATACATGTCTTTCAAATTGTGGCTGTCCTGATCATCTTGTCTTTACACCTTAGAAAATGTTATTGTCTTCTCATTCACAAACAGACTTTTTTTTTAATGGTCTGTCTAGTTCATCAGGCACTCTGTAACACTGGAACTATCTACCTTAGACAGAACTGTTTACACTACTGCCCTTCATGTACTTTACAACAGCAAACCAATTGGTGATTCCTGGGCTTCAAATGCATCTGTTTTTGTGGATGCTCAATCTCCCATCTTGCTGCTAAAGGTTAAAACTCTCTAGCTCCTTCTATCAGGAGCATCTCTTTCTCCTCTCTTTTATTAGTGGCAATTGAAAGTCTGGCCTTGTTTAATGGAACTAAACTTACTTGCTAACACTTTTCTCTTCTGAGCGCCATGATGCACTCTGTGTAATGGGCTAGGAACTTAATTGCAATGGGTATCTGAATGTTAGAAATTAGGTCTGCAGTTGGCAGAGGTAGACAATCGTCCAAGTAGGGTCCACAATCCTAGTCAGGGTAAGCTATATACTTACTAAAAGATAACCTGTGCTCACCCTCTAGTGGCTTGGCACAGAGCAGTCAGGCTTATCTAAAGAGGCAATGTGTAAAATACTTATGCAACACACACAGACACACAATGAAAATACCACAAAAATACTCTACACAGGTTTAGAAAAATGGACAAGTATTTTATTAGTAAAACAAGACCGAAACAACGAAAATCCAATAAGTAGACCCGAAGTTATGCATTTATAAAGACTAAATCAAAAATCTAGTGCTTAGAGTCAAATAGCGCTTAGGGGTTGATTGATGTTGCGCTGGACCGGGGTAAATCCAAAGTCAGGCTGACCATAATGGAGAGTAGGCCAACTACAGGTCTAATGCAGGTCCTGCTAAGAATGTACCTTGGATGGAGCAAGTGCTGGCATAGAAGGTTTGATACATTTGTTCCGATTCAAGCAGTCAGGTAGATGAATTGTCATCAATCCTTTCAGTCAGGTTCCACATCATTGTCAAACCCCTTATCTTGCAGGTGCTGCATCGTCATTGAACCTCGTTGTTGGGTCCTACATCATCGTCGAGCCGTGCAGGGATGTCCTATGATTGGTACTGCCTCAGCATCGAAGGACACTGCATCAGTTCCGATCTGCGTAAAGTTGTCACTGTGTTGATTTTTATGGTTCTGGACACCAGAAATCACCTTTCAAAGGCTGTAGACTGGATGGGCACCACTTGGTAGGGCAGGACTCACTGATGGCAGGATCCAGGAGCTGGTGCTGAATTGAAAGGAGTCTTTGATGGCCCAAAGACTACAGAGCAGGGGGTGAAAGCCAGCAAGCCCTTGGAGTCACTTTTAGTTCAATTGAGATGGGCCCAGTCCTCGTCCTCAGCACGGTAGGGATCAGTAGGCAGCAGGGCATCTCAGCAAAGCAGAAAGCAGTTCTTTTAGAGCAGAAGTCAGACAGAGTGGCAATCCTTATAGAACAGCAGTGCTTACTTTTGGCAGAGTTCTTTACAGGTCCAGAAGTATATTTTCTTGTTAGGGTCAGATCCCCAGTAATTATACCCAGTTGTGCCTTTGAAGTGGGGTTGACTTCAAAGCAAGCCCTTGAAGTGCACAGGACCCAATTTCATTCCAGCCCTGGCTCCAGACTATCAGTAGGGTGTAATAAGCCATTTGTGTGGGACACAGGACACTGCCTATTCAGGTATAAGTGCCAGCTCCCCCTCCCTCTTCCTGCCGAGGAGGAGCTATCAGAATGTAGATGAATGCAGTTGAGTTCTCCATCACACCCACTCTTCCTGTGTTTGTGGATGTCAAGAGGGAATGCACAAAGTGCAGCTGTCTTCCATCCTAGACGTGTATTCCAACAGGCTGCAAGGCACATAGAGCAGTAAGGGCAGAGACATGTCCACTTTCTAAATGCCGGTTGCGGCATTTCAAGGTAATACACTGTTGGATCAGCGACGGACATGAGGCTGGATTGACGGAGGCTCCTTGAAAATCACCAGTGACCTCTCCATTGATCACTTGATCCGTTCCATGCGCCCGAAATCCAGCAGAGAGCAGCAGAGAGCAGGAACGAGAGGCGAGCTGCGAGAGACGAGCAGGCCGAGTTGAATATTCGAGCTGAGGAGACAAGGAGCAGCGGAGCGCCCCCGCCTTGTTGAGCCTCGGCATCCAGCGACAGTCCTCACTGTCTCTTCCATTTTCCATTTTTCATCAAGGCAGAAGGATTCTGGGGACAGTGCAGCGGAACCCGGAGCAGCAGCTGATGGTGATGTAATTGGAGCTCTTGGACCACAGACTTCCGGTGGCGCTACAATGGAGCAGCGGAGCTTAGTTGCAGCAGGAGGAGCGGCGGCTCGGAAAACGGAGCCGGAGCCACAGCGACGCGCGGGGGTGCAGCGCGGAGAGGAGTGGAAGGCACTGTCTGTGGTCACTGTGACTTTTAGACTTGCAGGACTCCTAGACCTCCTGTGACCTCCAGAAACGCATACATTGAGGCCGCCGCCACTGCCGAGAGCCCCGGTGAGCCATGGGAGGACGGCCGCAGTGGTCCGGTGAGAGCCGCAGGGGGGGATTGATTTACCGATTTACCAAGCGGCTAGAAAAAAATAAAAAAAAGTGTTACAGAGACCTTCAGCAGCGATAGTCTGGAGGGTGTCACTGCTACCTCCCGCTACTGACCTTCTTCTCCCCTTCTGCCGCCAGCCACTACATAGCCACAGCTATTACACTCTGCACCGAGACTGCAAGGACTCTCCCTCCTAGTCACACGAGGGGACGGGCAACTGCAGGTATCGGGGAGAAGTGGTGGCGGAGGTTAAGGCCAGTCAGGGCTATCATTAGCCCACACAAAGCCGGTCAGAGCTCCCCTCCACCTCACATCTGGTCCCAATCCACCCCTGCTCCCTCCCCCTGATGGCAGTAGCCCCACCGTGCGGGAGTCGGCAGGCTTGGGAGGGTGAGCAGAGGTGGAATAGAAACCCGGAGCATTATCGGACGAAGGGCTGAAAACGGAGAGGACGCCTAAGTCATTTGGCCACACTAGGGGACACGCATGTTCTGAACCTGGGAATCACGGCTAGTTTTGAGTGCCAGTTGTGCAAGTTGTGCAAGGAAACCAGAAGAGGCAGGTTGTGTGTTGGTGTGAGCGCTGAGTCCAGCGCTGCGTGAACACCACCGTCTAAACCACAGCCCGTCGTTAACAGCGAAAATCTAAAAAAAAAAAATCGATGGGCTTAGCGGTGAAGCTGTGAGACTCAAGCCGTGTGTGTTCCAGCCCTGTCCGGCCTAACCATGAGGTCTGGCAAAGTTAGAAAAGCCCCAGGTGAGAAGTTAACAACTCTTAATGGTACAGCCAAACGGAGAAGAATTGAAAAAACAACTGGAAACAAGGCAAACAACACCTTAAAAAACCCCTTAATTTCGCCAATTGCCACCTTCTTTGAAAAGTCCATAGCGAGCAAAAACCCCTCACAGGATATTCGACTCCAGTTCCTGAAAAACCCGGGCTCAGCACTGTTTTCTTCAACAGCAGACGCCGTGGGATTATTGACCCCAATGGTCCCAGTAAAAGAACTTGAAGCAAACGTCTGGCCGGTGAAATCACCCTTGAATCATGATGCACAATCCAGTAAAGATTGCCTGATTACTATTGCTCAAGATCACCAACTAAACGGTGAGCACAAAAAAATTTCAAGCTTCACTATATCAGCATTAATACATACAGCGAGCAAGGAGGACCTAGACACCTCAGAACAACAAAACTCTCAAGAAAACCAAATAAGTGGACCTCCTAGATTAAGTATGGAAAGTGGGTAAATATTACAACAAAATCATACCCATTTACCCCAGTCAAGCTTTGATGAGCCCTTTCAATCACGGTCAAACACTGGCCCATCTCAACTCAGAGATCTATTGGTTGAAAAAGGCCCTGCCGATTGGACGAGCCAGGTACTACCTAACGCTGAGACCACAAAGCTTAAGGCGAATGAGGCTTTACATTCACTAGATCTGAGTAAAAACAGATCCTTATCCGGATTAACGGATCTTGCCGGAGAAAATGCCTTAACAGACAATGAAACGCCTTATGTTAAATCATCAATAAATGAAGCAGACATGAATTTACATAAGGGCGAAGGATCCCCGATTCTCGTTGCCCCCCTCCTGCAATCACTACAAACAGCGACGGCTACGTTAATTATGCAATCCGACAAATTGGATATTCAAATTGATCTAATGAACATAATCGCTTCCTACATAGCTGGGATAAACACAAAATTAGATAATCTCAACACCCTAATCAAAGAGCCCAAGCTAACACCACCGACTTGCAACTATCTTGTCCTTGCGGCCCTATTCTTGACAAAATGAGCACCCTACCAATGGTCCTGGAACAGATCATTAATTTAAATAAACAAGCCATTAGCCGCGAAAGAGACCCCGATGGCCCAAAAATCACCATAACTGAGTCTCTACAAATAGGCAACAACAAGTCCTGCGCAAAAATGACAGAAGTACAGCCAGCTAAGTCCATGATCAATATAGAGTCTAATGACATCATGGAAAAATCAATGACCGAGTCCATTATTGCTGAGCTGACGAAACAAATATAAACAAAAAGACAAAAGAAAAAAGAAAAAAGAACGGAAAGCGAGAAACAAAAAAAAGAGGACTCTTTTTCACGTACTAGCATGTACCCAATATTTACAAACCAACAAATAAAAAACGACAGTGGGCTGTCAAAAGAGAAACAGTCATGAGGAAACTGGAGAAGTCAGTAGGCACTTTATTACAAATACTTTGACAAAAAAGGAACCCATGGCCTCACGTTTATCAGAAAGTCCTACAAACCACCCATTAACGCCAAAAACGAAGACAAATGACGCTGTAAAATTGATTAGCCTCCCGCCAACGGGCACAGAACAAAAAATTCCCGTAGAAAGGGATAACATCAATACTACTGATCAAGAGGTAACTGAGCAGTCTAAAACTGCCTTAAACAGGTCAACTTTTCAAGTCTCGGTGCCAGTCTTGGTAATTAAAAACGCGGAAAGGGATAAAAACCAATACTATAGACCAAGAGGTGACTGAGCAGTTTAAAACTGTCTCAAATGGGTCAATTTTTAAAGATACGGCGCCAGCCTTGGTAATTAAAAATGCGGCACGGCACACCATCTTAACCAATATAACACCAACACTAATACCCCAAACCGCTCAAGTCGGAGCATACCAAGAGGGATATAAAGAAGCCCAAGAACGTGCTAGTAGTCAACCAAACAAGGTCTTCCTGGGTGAAGCCGAAAAGCCGGCTTCAATAGTTAATAATTCAAAAATAGCTTACCCAAGGGGAACACAAGATATTGCACAAAATTCTGGGCCAATACGTCATAATCTAACATCAGTCACCCAGCGTAATGTGGTTCAGACAAAACTGAGCTTTAGCATTGTGAATAAAGAAAACACGCAGTTAAAGCATGAGGCGGTAATGAAGCCAATGTCAGACAGCATGAAGCCACATGACGTCTGTTTGCAAATCATTTTTACCCCGGAGTACGTTACCCAAGGGAGTCATGATATTCTAAATAGAAGTAATATTTTAAAATTGATGAAGGAAATTAAGGATTTGACTCCCATTAATTCTTCTGACCTAGATCGAGTACAATTTTTAAGTAGCACAAAAGCATTAACAAATGAACAAACATTGACAACTTGGAAAACCGCCTCGATAGTACAATTAATACTAGGGAAACCGGAAATATTCCAATCGTGGGGTATCCAATTATCGCAACCAATCACTTCAAGATACCCGCTTCCCCTAAAGATAAAGAGTTGCCAACAATTTACAAGGAGCATGGCGGACCTTGCATCGAAAAAAACAGTTTATTCTATTTTATATAACGCCAAAGGCAGAAGTGAGGCAGATCCCATATGTGAAGGAACTGACATCGATAGAATGGGGGATTTGGTAGCGTCATCCGACGATTGGAAATGGCTTCCCGGTATGTTGAACAATCAGAAGAATTGACTGAACCATTCAGAAATAAATAAAGTAGTAAATAAAAACATACACATAATCTCATGGAATATAGCCGGAGCAAAAAGATTGTTGGAGGACGATCTTGTCCTGGACGAATGGGACAACGCCGACATAATTGCTCTCCAAGAGACCTGGCTCCAGGAAGATATTGCATTGGCTGGATTTATTCACTATACGGTACCTGCGAAAAAAGGTAAAACCTTTGGCCGAGCAATGGGTGGACTTTCAGTTTACGTGTCTACTACTTTAAAAATCAATTCAGAACAACTTAAATCTCCAGATCCAAGCATTCAGCTTGTAAAACTATCTGGCCAAAACGCACAGGGCCATAAAACGACAATTTTGATCAATTATTACATTCAACCAAATCATCAAGCAAAAAAGATAAAAAATGATATGCTATGTAAGGAAATACTAAATCTACGAAGTACAGAGCCAACCTGGAACATTATATTAACAGGAGATTTTAATTCCAACCTGATATGAATGAAGCAACAAAGAGCCGAAAGGATACCCTAGCCAAACATCTGGTAACGGAACTGGAGTACCTAGGCATGCGAGTTTTGAATGGAAGGACAGAGGATGATAGACCTCCGAAAAAAACATATTAGGGGACACACACCCAATCAACATTGGACTTTACCATCGTTAGCCTTCAATTGTTCCCCCAATTACTTACCTTCTATATAGAATATACACCTATGAGTGATCACTGGATGCAACATCTTAAACTCAACTCCGTTGCAGAAAGACTTCAACCTGTCTGTTTTCTACAGTGCCAATTAGGTACACTAAACCTAAAGCGTATATATTGGAACAGCTTGAATGAAGAGAACTGGATCGCAATAATAGAGGTCATACTGAAAGAGTTGGAAAGTGTAACAATGGATAAAATTCAAATCTGGTCACTTTTTTTAGAGAAATTACACTTAAAATAGGGGCTAAAAGAGAGAACCCAAGAAAGAACTTGCCGCTGGAGCTACAAGAACTAAGAAGGGTTTTGCGAAGAAGTAAAAAAAACCTGCAACTAAACATTAACGACCATAGCTATTTGGAAACCTTTTTTGCTCAAAGAAAGTTATATAAAAAAAAGATTTGGGAGCATAAAAAGGAGGCGAATGACGAATTCTGGATTAACTTGTTGTCCAGCACTAAGCTCCAGGACTCAAATAAATTTTGGAAAATCATAAACCAGCTAATAAGACCGCGAAATGTATTAACATCAAACATCCAAGAAACTGAATGGGTAACTTTTTTGTCGTTAAAATTTAAAGAAAACCCAACGAAGGCTCTTGGGCAGCAACTTGTTTCGAGGGATCCTTATATGAATAATAGTAAAAATCAATGCTGTACTTATCCAACGACAACGGTCCCAAGGAATTCGGTACACTTCGCGACCACAGTTGGCTCTTATTCAGTCGAGGAGATAATCACCATTATTAGAAAGGGTAAAAATAACGGGACACCAGGACCAAACGGTATCCCACAAATTGCCTTTAAACAAGCACCAGAATTTTGGGCTCCAACGCTAGAAAAACTTTTTTCAGATGTTCAAAACTGTAATCGCATTCCTGAAAGTTGGAAAGGCTCTATCATCACACCCATATATAAAGGAGGAGACAGAGCTAATCCTCTAAATTATCGTCTAATAACTCTCCAGGACATAGAAGCTAAATATTTCGCATCACTCCTTCTAAAAGATCTGGTAAATTGGGCAGAAGACAAACTAATGATCCCAATTAACCAGACTGGATTTAGAGCGGGAATTGGAACTATGTCAAACATACTGTCAATAACCATGATAGCAGAAAAATGGCAGTACGCTAAACAGGACCTTAACCTCTGTTTTATTGACCTTCAGGCGACATTTGACAGTGTTGATCGTAAGCTACTATGGGCGAAGTTAAGAAGATGGGCCATACGGGAAGCGATACTTAGGGGCCTACTCTTGTTCTACTCTGAGACCTGGATGCAAATCAAGCTAGGGGACGGGTCACATCTATCAAGAAAAGTTTATACATCGATCGGATTAAAACAGGGTTGCGTCCTAGCACCACAACTATTTAACTTATTCATCTCTGACCTTTCAGATAAATTAAACAACTGTAATGCTCATGCACCGAAACTTGGCAACCTCCAACTTACTCATATGGCTTACGCCGATGACATTGTGCTTCTGAGCCTAACCAAAGTAGGCCTGTCTAGATTACTAGCAGTAATATCGGATTTCCTGGAGGCAAATGATGTAGCTCTTAATCTGTCCTAGACAAAAACAATGTTAATAACCGACCGCAGATCTGCGCATCTGAATATCATGCTTGAAGGAAAACTCCTGGAAAGAGTATCAAATTACAAATACTTAGGTTATTACATCGACGACAAACTGAACTTAAACGCTCAAAAAAAATACATGACCCAAAGAGCAGGTGCCTTAATATTTGCTTTAAGTACACTTGCAAAAAAGCTGGAAGGTCCTTCGTTTACACCCTTTTTGACAGTGATGGCCACCAAAGTTCTTCCTACCCTAGCGTATGCTAGTATAGCAATGCATGGCAAGGACGCTGTTATTTTAAACAACCTCAGCACAAAAATCTATAAGAAGGTCTTAAAACTACCAAGCTCAGCTTCACCTGCTCAGGTGCGTCTAGAATTTGACGTAATGAATGAGTCACTGGGACGACTTTACACAAGTATTAGAGTATGGTATCGAATTAAAATGAATTCCACAAATAATACTATGAACCGATTTCTGTGACAGGAATTAGAAAGACAACAGAATTCAGCTGCTAATAAATATTTGACTTGTGCTTTGGAGCAAACATGCACCGCCAAACTTTGGGACAAAGATCTGCCATATATCTCCTTTAAACAGGCACTAAATAAGGGGGCTAAATTTCACTCATTAATTACAGACAAAGCCATCTTTTCAGACCGCTCCCATTCTTGGTCTGTGATTAATAGTTATAAAAAACTTACCCCGGCTGCCTATCTGGAAACAACAAATTCGGTCTTCATCAAAAAGAGGCTGATGGCCCTGAGACTCGGTAAATTACCAACCCTGCCAGACTCAGATATCTGTCGTCTATGCGGCACTACAAAAGAAAACTTAATCCATATTGTATGCCACTGTAAGACTCTGAACCAGGAGTGTACGTACTTTTTAAAACACATTTTTAGGGTCAAGAGACTACGTACCTGCAGGTCTGCCATTATTGGTGCTTTGGACTCAACATCCCCCATAATTAACTGCAAGCTGATAAAGTTCCTGATAGCTTTTGAAAAGCGTTTGAAAGCAATATGAAATCTTAAAACAAAAATGCTTTTTACATTATTGATTGTTTTACTGACGTTATTTGTTTTATGTAAAGGACAATTTTTCTTTTAATTGTTTGTTACGGTTTTAATTAACTAAACAATAAACGTTTATCATTATCACTGTAGGTTAAATTGTAAGAGGCACAGGGAAGGTGGTTTTGAATAGGGAGCTGGCTGGATGTTATGTTATGTGTATTTGGGATGATTGAAAGCATTGCAGTAGAGCGGGTGGCACGCACAGGGTATTAGTTTATTATCATTGTATTTAGGGAGGGTTGGAATGTAAAGGGAAGGTATGTTTTAGGGGATTGGGTGAATCACACAAGTTTTTGCATTAGTCAGAGTTGCATGGTATATGGTTTAAGTATTTTTGGGTGAGGGGGCTTTGAGTGAGGAGGATGTTAGGGATTTGTATTTGGTTAAGGATAATGAATTAATTTTTGGAGAGTAGAGTGGGGGTGATTGAGGGTTGATGCGGGTGGGGACATTGTTCTGTATTTTGTATTTTGAAGGTTTATATTTAAGCAGTCAGCTGAGCTGTCTCGTTTATCTGTTTTAGAGACCCATGACAAAGAGCCTTATGGGTTGGAATGCATTGGGTATTATCTCATGGTCCGACTCCGTTGTAATATTGACCTTGACGTGGCCTGGATGGGCATGCAAGAGGCATGAGAAAAGTTGAATAAAGTATCTTGGTGAAAATCCCGCTGTCTCCGCAATGATGAAAATCACATGGAAAATTAATGTAATAAGAAAGCATGGAAAATATTGGTATCAAATGGTTTAAATGGAATACTCAGCATCTATTGGTTTATCGTGGGGAACATTTCCCATTTCGCAGTGCGACAGTCGGGTGTGTGAGTGCGAGCATTGTGCCCTTTGGAACACTTTCTAAAAGTGGCATTTCTAAAACAGGAATATTAAATCTAATTTTATCAGTAAAGATGATTTATCATTACCATTCCAAAGATATGAAACATTATGCAGCTATTCCTTTCTAATCAGGAATTACAGCATAAAAGTATTTTAAGGAAATCTCAATGCTAGCCTATGAGAAAAGTAGGCCTCGCGGTAGTGACAAATTAATTTAGCTGTTTGTCACTACCAGGACAAGTAAATGTCCCATCTTTTAGTTACACAGCATGCTGTCCTTGGGGCTACTTTGGGCATACCTTAGGGGTGACATATGTAAATAAAAGGGGATTTCAGTCTTGGCAACTGACTTTAAATGTCAAGTCAAAGTGAGAGTAAACTGCATGCACAGGCCTTGCAATGGCAGACCTGAGACAGGTTTGAAAGGCTACTTGTGTGGGTGGCACAACCAGTGCTGCAGGTCCACAAATAGCATTTAGATGACAGGCCCTGGGTATATGGTATACCGCTTTACAAGGGACATATAAGTAAACTAAATATGCCAATTGGGTATACACCAATCTCACCATGTTTAGAGAAGAAGCACATGCACTTTGACACTCGTCAGCAGTGGTAAAGTGATCAGAGTCCTAAGGCCAACAAAAAGAAACAGCAAAAAGTGGAGGTAAGCAGGCAAAAGGTTTGGGAAAACCACCCTAAGGATGACAGGTCCAACACTGAGTAATTACAAAGTTATGAATCTGTGGTTGCGCAACACTTTGGAACATACTGCCACCCAGAAATCTCCACAAACCCTCTAAACTCTAAATTTGTGGATGAAGAATTTTCTCCTTACTGCCAGGATGCATTATTTTCCCAAATGCCATTTGTGAGGGTAAAAGTTAAGTAATTTGGATTTTACCCTTGAATTATTTTTTGGGTGACTCATATTGAAATAATGTGCTCTCAAATCTCAGAAAATGGTAAATTGAAACATATAAATTGCATGTTTAATTACTGCAGTTGAAAGCCCTTGCAGTGTATGAAGGGAGTTTGGCCGTCCGCAGGTACATGGGCTTAAGACCTGGCCTATGACCAGGCTGTGCAGCTAACCTCTTGCCACGCACAGCCAAAGGCTGTGAACAGTGTGTGCTTGGCATAATTATGAATGGTAATAACATTTTAATTTATGTTTAAAAAATACCTAGAAAAGTTTAAAGGGGATTTTCTATCAGATATGGTAATAATATGTCACATTAAAAAACAGAGTAAGGTTATAGTGATGTTACATTTAGGTGAACATTTCAGTTTAAACAAAACATTTTAAACAGAAAAAAGCACTGGAATTCACCAGTTTTTCATAACTCATGAACTATAATTCGCACCCTCGCCAAACAATATTCATGATCTTAGAGATTAAAATGCTCATTAAAATCACTGTTGACAACTGAAATTACTTTAATGATGACAACGCTGTACATGGCGGAGACATATTGGGGAGACGATGAAGCCAATACGCACAGCAACTGCTTATATTTAAGTATTTTGAGCTTTTTACAAAGTAGGTTGGTCTGTCTAACATAAAAACATAC
The DNA here is from genome assembly GCF_964204655.1 of Triturus cristatus. Classification (NCBI taxonomy): domain Eukaryota; kingdom Metazoa; phylum Chordata; class Amphibia; order Caudata; family Salamandridae; genus Triturus; species Triturus cristatus. The sequence continues at coordinate 319,920,543 of NC_140588.1, forward strand.
TAGACAACAGGATGTGGGAGCACACCGCTGACCTCTCAGACAAGGTTTGCCCCTGGCATTCTGGGTAATGCAGTGTCTTGTAGATCGCTCCGATATTTTCAAGTGTTTCGCCAAGGTTGGCGCAGATAGTGCTGATCTCTAGACACATGTTTCTGGTTTATTAACCGTCATCAGAAGAGAATACAGTCTTGTATTTTGGGGTTTGCTGAGAAGGCTGCCAAACATTATATAAGGTCCGGTACCTCTCACTGGCGCGCAGATGCTTCATCCACGAGCTCGTCAGCTCAATGACTCACGGGAGTACTATAAATAGACAACAGGATGTGGGAGCACCACTGTTGTTTATAAAAATAGACTATTCATATTGTTACAAGAGATAGGCAGCAGTGTGTGGTGGGCGCATTTTACCCACAGGTCAGACCGTGGCCAAACCCCATACAGTGTACTGTGATGGACATCTTTCTTACATTATGATGTTATTGTTAGGAATTGTGATAATATCTTACAGCACTTTAAAAAACCTTAGAAATTCACTGAAAGAAAACATAGACTAAAGGGACATTAAAGTTAGGTGACAGTTAAAACATACCATTTTAAACTAATAAAAGCACTGAAATTCACCAGTTATAGTAATCTCATGCAACTATAACTCTTACGGTAAAGTAACTAAACTTGCACCCTTGCCATGCACTGCACATATTACATCACTCGTGGCATGTTCCATGACATAATTGATAAAATTAGTGCAGTACCTGAAAAGACATCATTGATGACAACACTGTGCATGGAGAGGGGGCAAGTTATAGTTACTTAAAGATATCATTTATTGTTACTTGAGATAACTATAAATGGTGTATTTTTAGGTAGTTCCCAAGTTTAGGTGGAGAGCAGGTCCTTTATGTGGAGCACCCTACAACTCCATTGACACTCTGAATCTGCTGACCTCAAATGTCTGTTGTTCTAGAAGAGATTTAAAGCATAGGGTTAGCACAGTGCCAGCCACTACGAACTAGAAAATGACAAAGCCTTTTGCCATTTTCACAGCAAATTCTTTAAGCATAGGAATAAGAAAGGGCCATCTATGCAGAGCTGAAAAATGACAAAAGCCTTTTACCACAGCAGGCACAGTATAACAGTCCAGGATTGCCAAAATACCATCCAAGCCGACCTGTAACCATTAAAAGTAACCTCTGACTTTCGTTTCGCTCTAATTTGGTTGGAGGGATGGAAGATTTTCCTAGTAGCACATCATTCATGATCACATTTCCTATCCATGTTAATTCTGTAATTGTAAGAGAACTGAAACTATGTCCTTCAGGTGTGACAGTGGATGGAATTATCTGACAATGACAGTGCATCCAATTATATGGCATAGGCCATTGCTCGGAAAATGTTGTGGCTTTACACTTCTTCAAGATCTTCTCTGTTCACTCTAAACTCTCCACTCCCCAGTCTTAAGGATGTGGTAAATCAGCAAAGCAAATCTTTACTCATACTACACACAATGAGAACTTTATTTACATCTGGTAACAGGGTGTAAAAAGTGGTGCAAACTATTTTAGTATTTATATTTGTACTTTGTATCTATTCCGACATGAGTGCAATTAGTGGATTATTTGCCTAGTTTTTGTACTATATTTTTCCTCCAACTATATACGCTGGTGTTAAACCTACATTTATAAAGGATTCGCGTAAAAACACAAACAATTACTGCATTTGTATTCAACTTTTCTTGCAATTATACCTTACCAGGAGATAATTTATAGTTAAAATAAAGAAAGCATCCCAGGTTTTACCTCCACCTGTAATGCAAAAAGCTAACCAGCTCACAAAACCTTTGCAATAAAGGCTCAAATCAGAATAGTCACATTTTGAGGATGGCAGATTTGCCCAAACAATTATCAGGGTATACAACATAAAACATCTATACACATGGGGCAGACTTCAAAGCTATTTCTGGGGATGTGCTGTAGAAACTCGTGCTGCATTACATGGTTCATGCCAAATCTCATCCTGTTCACTTTAGATTCCATTGCAGTTTTGCCCGCCATAATATAACTGTGCATAATTCAGAAATCTTAATATTGATGAATGATATCAGTATCCATTCAAAATCAAGAATCTGATTTTGTGCACCCACTGTAAGTATGGTGTGACCAGAGTGTACAATTTTTAGTACAGCACAAAACCAGTTCACAGAACCAAGAGTCATACACAAACATGCTTTCATAACTAACCCTTTCATTTGCCAATTTGCACTTACCCTATGGGTACACAATATCCATAATTAAAAATCTGAAAATATAGGACTGAGGAATTTAATCATCTTTAGTTTCTTTTTTAGGTTTGCCATGTATGATGCCTGAACAATTAATGGCTATTTTATTGTGTTCTTTACTTATGTTAGGGGAATTTAGATAAGCCTTCTTTAGCAGTTATCTTGTTTTACCTTAGAACCTTTAGTAACTGTGTTGAAAAGTGAGTTTCTTCTTCAATGATGACAAGAGGCCTTGAATTCTTGACGTGGGTTTATTAAGTGTCAGCATAGAAGAACAGCTCAGCCACCCAACTGGCTCTGCCCACAGATTCTGCTCAAGTCCCAGAACATTGTACAGGGCAGAACAAGCAAGAATTCTAAAACCAGGACATGTGAGGTAATGCTGAGGCAATGCTGAAGCACATTACCACACAATGGCTTGTGACTATGTGAATCACATCTTGCATAAGCCCACAGGAGTATTTTGATGTCATAATTTTTCTACTAGTTGTTCATGTCTGCCCTTCCACCTCAAATGTGCTGCATAAATAACTATTTTTCAGTCTGCAAGAAATTAATAAATGTCTGGCTGAAGATGTCTGACACTGCTTGTCCTCTGCCCAACGTGGTAAAGGTTTTAGTAGTAACTTTGGGAGGGAAAATGGGGAGTAGTGGAGAAATGGCGAATAATTGCCACAAAATGGGTGAGGTTTAAGAAAATTAAACAATGGGTTATGGCAGGACATGCCAAAAAAACTCACACCCACAAATAAACAAGGAAATTCCCATTCCAAAAATACACACTCATGTTCAATTCTGTTGTACTACTGGCAGAACAAAATTAAATGTACTCAAGCCCAGCCTTGGAGTAAGTTAAGCATCAGTCATAGCTTATGAGTAGTACTGAAACACACTTCCATAGAACTCAATGGAGTCATGGAATGAGACTAAAACATATAAAAATTAAGAACATTAAAAAACAGCTCAGATTAAACTTTACATGTATTAAATAGTTTTAAAAATAGTGTTCCAATATACACAATAATGATGTGTTATATATTTTGTAAATCAGTAGCTATTTTGTAAATTAAATTAAAATTAATTTTGGTAATTTGAATAGAAATGATGCTGGATAAGGAAGGAGGGGAGAAGGAACAAGAATTATAAAAACTAAAAATAAAATGTAAATTATGTTAAATTTTCGTACAGGTTTTTTTATTTTTTTATTGTGGTTTTCCTATAAAATGGGAGTTAGAAAAATGTGTCAAAACGTATTTTTAGAAAAACATTTTGTTTTTTAAATTAAAATGAATATTATGAAAATTCTTTCTTTTAAATTTTATTTTAATCATCAGTCATAAAAGGATTTTTTTTAAATTTAATTCATCAATACATTTTGAATAAAATCTACGTACAAGCCTGACATAAACACATCTATCATCAGTAAGAGCTCAGGTTTTTCTTTATTATTTCACATTATTCCACATCACCCCAAATGCCCCAATATTTTCTGATTGCCCCTACTATTTGATCATACAGCTTCTCCCACATGTTTACCCAATGCATCTTATTCACACATGGTTCAGTTACGTGCCGCGGCAGATTTCTGCACCAGCAAAATTAGTGAGACAGAGACCAGCGAGGCCTTGATGGAGGCAACATGCAAAATAGTGTTTCTACGGGTCCTGGCATTATCTTGATCTGCCCTTGCTTACAAACAGTTGTATTCATTGCCAGATATCATTTAAAATTGGGCAAGTGAAACATATATGCAGCCAATCACCCTGCTCTTGGCCCACCCAAAACATTCTGCTGATCTGTGTGGGTATATTATCTGAAGATGGCTAGAAGTATTATAATGTTGCTTTTTACAGTAGGAAGCCATTCTTTTAAAATAAGCACCTCATATAGCTATATGAGCCAGTAAATTATAACAACCCCAGAGGCGTGTATTAATCTCCCAGTCAATCAAGATTGTGATTTTGGCCAGTGCTGCAGGTATCATTTTGTCTTGCAGTTGCCGATAAAGCAGGCAATATCAATTCCTTACCCCTAAAATACCTTTTACAAAATAAGCTTTACTAATTTATTCTGAAAATGAATTTATCTCGACCCGATTACGATTCATAAAATGTTTAATTTACAGCTACGAAAAGGATAGCTTAGGGGGGGATAGTGTGATTGGTGCTAGTTAAGAGCTCCCAAGTTTTCATATCACCCGCCAACAGTAAGTCGCTAAATCTAGACACCCTTGCCTTTTTGCACTTTTCTGTAACCCCAGTTCCTATAATTAATTCTAGTTCTCTACAATCTCTAATATACATCTGGGGATGGACCAGAGGGAACTGTGTTCGCTCTCTTATATGCTTAAATCTATATTTGAACATATGTGTCACCTTATAGCCAGTGCATTTGGGCAATTTGGGGATCTGAAGAAAGAAAATTCCTTTTAACATCCAGTGGTGGAAATATCCAGAAACAGCTGAAAAGTTACTAATAATAACTGTAATATATCGAAAAATTGGTTGTAGGGGTCTCCTCCTCACTGTTATTTGATGAAGAAGAGACTAGTAAGTCCTTAGGGGTGGGCGGAACTCTTGGAGTTACAGAAAAACTCAGCAAGATTCTGCGGAATACCGCCAACTGTCGTAAAATATGCACCTTGCGCTGCTTGCTTTGCAATTTAGAACTGGTAGTGGGAGCAGTGCTGAAATTCAGCACAAACAGCATGATGCATTGCACAAGAGAATTAACATTCCAGTTGACTTTGCTGCCATTTGAGTAGAAAATCTAATTAAGCTGCAGTAAATCTACTCGAGCGGCAGCACTCTGACCACAACCGCTCACGAATGCTGGCAACCACCCACATTAAAAAATTGTGCTAGGGGATGCCAAATCTCGCTTGTGCTCACCAGCTCGCATATTCTGGAGATTTGCATGAGAAAAATTCCTCCACAAGGTGATTGGCAGATTTTGGGCAGAACTCTGCACTAATGAGTAATGTGGTGTGGCTAAAAGTTTGCCATTTCCACAGACGGAACAGAATTGTTCTCCCACCCCTAGTGTATATCAAGTTGACTACCTCTTCACAGAAAAAGTGAATTCCATCCATGAGGAGATATACACCTAGATGTAGGTGGGGATCTACAAGTGCAGATATTTTCACATTACCTTTGTGAATAGGACACCATGCTTCCACTCTGTTGGCGAGTAGTGCTTCAGAAGTGGAGGGGGATTACAAAGGCATCTGGAAAATGAGTACTACAGAACAGAAAGCAACCCTTTTTCAGTTGCACCCAATATTCATATACTTTTGTCTGTCCTTGCACCTCAGTACACACTGGCAAAGACATCAGCACATGCTGTAAATGTGAAAAATGTATTTTTAGTTTGAATACGTTCACAGCAATAACACATCCTTTTACATTTTTTTCTCAGACTACTTACTGGATATATTTCTGAGAGAATGCAAAATAAATGTTCAACAGTTTTGCTAATACATTTTGCAGTTTTATTCAGCACAATCTCGCCAAATAGGTATTGGAGCGCTTTACATGAGCACCAGTTACATTACACAAGGACACATTGATTTTTGATAAGAACAGGGAGATGAAGTGATGTGCCCAGCATCACAGAATGCTGAGCCAACGCTCAGACTTGTAACCCATTCCCTAAATCCAAAGTCTACATCTTTGACCATTACGCCATATCCTCTCCCCTCTTATCCTATCTCATGAAGAGAAACAGATCATGCAATTATAGTGCAACTACAATTGGAGAGGAAGAAAGTATCTTACAACTATTGTGCACAAATATCAGTCACGAAATCAATGCCAAGATGGGCGTGCTTCCTTAGAGAAATGTGGCTACACTGCTCAGAGCAAGAGCTTTGCACAGGTGCAAGTCTATATTAGGTTTGGCTTTAATTTTTCCCATGAGAGAAGGGTAGGAGGAGAAAATGAACTGTGAACCTTGTGTGTGCCATGATCACAAGACATTTTCTTTTGAAACAAAACTGCCACTATATAATACAAGACTTATGTATGCAAGGAATGCCCTTGAGTACAATTTTTATGGAAGTGCATTGCATGTAAATTCGCCCACTCCTAGTTCACATGCATTGGGTCCTTTGCGTCAATATTAGTAACTGGGGTTTACACTTAGTTGATTCTCATTAACAGCTCCCAGTCAGTTCTGCAAAACTAATACATGGAACTGCATGCTGAAGGAATGATATTGAATACACTAATAAGGATATTCAGAAAATGGCTATATCTCATTTATTTCCATCACAAAGCATCCGTAAGTGCCCTGATCAACTAAAACTTCAATTCACCTTCAAACTAAATCTCTTTGAGGTACTAATCTCACCATGATGCACTTTTGCATATTTGTTTTAATAAACATTGGCAGTAAATAAAAAGTATAGTTCCCAAATAAAAACCATCTTAGCATGTTATACAATTAGAAAAATAATTTTATTTAAAATGTACTCCGGGGGATTTCAAACTGTTAATATCAAAAATGTACTCCCAGTGCAGCTTTATGAGTCTTTAAATTAGACATTCCAAAGTAATGAACGGTAAGCGGCACTCATTTGTAACCATAAATATTCATTCATATGCTTGGCACTGCTAAGTTTCCCTTTAAGACTATCTTTATGAGCAGGCTGTGAAATTAACATACTTTCTTTTATTATCATGAATGCCTGTCCTTGGTACAAAAGCCTTCTTTATTCTGAGAAGAAGCCTGAGTGTAGAGATTTATGCGATTGTATATCCTCTTCTGATTTCTTTTTTCTGCCAGTCTTCGAGTGATATTAGCTTACCAGTGGGTCCCTTTAGGAAATTGCAGTATATACACACATAGATATACATATACATATATATGAGTTAATGAGTTGTTGACGAATCTTCACATAATTTTCAAAACTAGTTTGCCACCCACTTCATCTGCTTTCTGGAAAGTTTTGGAGTGATTCATCGGTCGGGGGCTCAGAAAAAGGGGCGGGTCCCAAAATGTATTTTTCCCATGCAATTTGCCGTAGACATGACTAAAACACAAACAGCTGAACGGAATTACACTAAATTTGCCATAAATGTAGACCTTGCTCCAAAAGGAGACCTGTGGATTTGCGCGCCAACAGCGATGCTGTGATTGGCTGCCACCACTTCAACCAGGAAGTGGTGCCAGCCATCTTGACACTCAGACTCGTCTGAGTCCCAAAAAAAGGGGAAAAAAAAACACACAATGGGGCAGCGTAGGAATACCCTGAAACCCTAGGCCTAGTGGTGGGGTCCCACAGGGACACTACCTGGGACCAAAAACATTTATAAATGATGCACAAATTTGTGAAAGATCTGCAGATCTGCAGCAAATTTAAACATGACAAGTGCAGTCCCCCATGCTTATTTTGTTATGCCACCTTGGTGGGCCAGGTCCTGGGGGAACAATACAGATATATTTGGTGGCAGTGTGGTGCATGCGCCCCACCTTCCTAGGCTGATTTTGGCCCTGGACCCCATCCCCCAGCAATTAGGTGCATTAAAAAAGTGGGAGGGGGACCTGCAGCGCCACCACTGGGTTGATTTTGGCCTCGGGGAACCCCCCACCTTGGGGCCTGGCTAGATTCAAAAAAGGAGAGGGGCACACAGCCCCCCTTCCTTTGGCAAAGTTTACCCCAGGACCCCATCCCCCAAGGACTGGCCACAATAAAAAAGAGGAGAGGGGCTGCACAAAAACCCAATAAAATTCAGCAGTTATAGTCACCTTAATAAACTATTAAGGGGTCCTAAGGGGTCTCTAACTTGCACCCTCGCCATGCACTGATGATTACCCAACATATTACATCAGTTATGAAATCTTCTTTGACCTCATTGATAATATCACTACAACATTTGAAAAAAAAGTTTTGATTAAAGCTATAGTTACCTTACAGCATGAGTTATTGTTTCTTGAGATAACTATACCTATAACTGCTGAATTTTTGTGTTTTTTTGTGTGTAAAATCTGAACCTAACTTCCATGTAACCTTTGGTTTTGTAGTCAATTTACAAGGTCTTTTAATTCTATTTCCTAACTATGGCATCCTTGTAACTGTTGTTTTTTTAAGTGAAAAGTGAATATGTGTGTATAAATATCTATGTATGTTTACATATGAGCCGCTGAGTATTTACCGATGCCTCACAAACCGGTCCGTATCGGCAGGCTGCAGAAGACGTTGGTCGCAGCAGGTGGGGAATGCGGAGTCTCAGGCACACTGACTCCGTTGTATGGCAGCTATTTTCAGTGTCCCTAGATGGGGGATGCTGGGACTTGCAGTTTTTACGGGCCATCGGGCCTCCGCCAATGGAGGGAATGCAGGCAGCATTCAAAAGAGGAACTGTCAATCAGCACCGGTAATGTTTGTTTGGCATCTGATGAAGGCATTAACCTGAAACGCGTCATGCCAAGGACTAAATAAAGCTACCTACCTGCATGTAGACTGCTTTTGTTCCCTGTTGTTCTTCATAGTGGCAACGTTTGTGGATATGTTGCGTGCGGCCACTGCACGCTGAGGGAACCCATCCTAACATTTCCAGAAGTTAGTGGCACCAGTGTTTTTTTTTGAGGGATCGAATCTTTCTGGAAACGCTGTGGTCATGAGAGGACTGTGTTTGGCCAGCATGGGGCCATGATTACATGGCGAGCCTCTAAGTATTTACCAGCGCCTCACAAACCGGTCCGTATCGGCCGGCTGCAGAAGACGTTGGTCTCAGCAGGTGGGGAATGCGGAGTCTCAAGCAAACTGACTCCGTTGTATGGCAGCTATTTTCAGTGTCCCAAGACGGGGGATGCTGGGACTTGCAGTTTCTACGGGCCATCGGACCTCCGCCAATGGAGGGAATGCAGGCAGCATTCAAAAGAGGAACTGTCAATCAGCACCAGTAATGTTTGTTTGGCATCTGATGAAGGCATAAAGCTGAAACGCGACATGCCAAGGACTAAATAAAGCTACCTACCTGCATGCCGACCGCTGTTGTTCCCTGTTGTTCTTCATTGTGGCAACGTTTGTGGATATGTTGCGTGTGGCCACTGCACGCTGAGGGAACCCATCCTAACATTTCCAGAAGTTAGTGGCACCAGTGTTTTTTTTCAGAGGGATCGAATCTTTCTGGAAACGCTGTGGTCATGAGAGGACTGTGTTTGGCCAGCATGGGGCCATGATTACATGGCGAGTCGCTGAGTATTTACCAGCGCCTCACAAACCGGTCCGTATCGGCCAGCTGCAGAAGACGTTGGTCTCAGCAGGTGGGGAATGTGGAGTCTCAGGCAAACTGACTCCGTTGTATGGCAGCTATTTTTAGTGTCCCAAGATGGGGGATGCTGGGACTTGCAGTTTCTACGGGCCATCGGACCTCCGCCAATGGGGGGAATGCAGGCAGCATTCAAAAGAGGAACAGTCAATCAGCACCAGTAATGTTTGTTTGGCATCTGATGAAGGCATAAAGCTGAAATGTGTCATGCCAAGGACTGAATAAAGCTACCCACCTGCATGCAGACCGCTGTTGATCCCTGTTGTTCTTCATTGTGGCAACTTTTGTGGATATATATATATGAATATATATATATCTATTAAAATCTAAATATATCTGTATCTCTATTTTGCCTACTGGCAGTCATCAGTCGGTAGTTGTAGTTAGGACCTTGTTACTAATTAAAAAGCATTTATTCATTTGTCAATATCTTTGGCGCAGTTTGACAAATCTTTGCGAAATTTTCAAAACTAATGACCTACTTACCTTAGCTGCTTTCTTGAAATTTTAGGGTGATCCCAAAACGTTTTTTCTTCATGTTAATTTCCATAGGAAACTGTTGACACAACTAAAGCATAAACTGCTGAACGGAATTACATCAAATTTGGCAGAAAGGTAGCTAACTGGTGTAAATCCTTTCAATAGTTTCTGAGAAATATAAATATTTCTCAGATATACAAATATGGCCATGGAGGATCCACAAACCCTACCGATCTCGAGACTGCGATCTGATTGGCATCCATCTTGTGACTCGGTTGAACATCTTGTGACTCGGGCACAGGACCCCTACGTATTTTAAAAAAAGAAACAAAGTTAAGGCCTGGCACCAGGGGATGGGGTCCCTGGGGTCGAAATTAGCCTGAGGAGGGAAGCTGTGTGCCCCCTCCTTTAAATGTACTTTTTTAAAATAGAAATTGGCACGCCCCGTGGGATGTTGCCCCAGTGCCGAAATCGCCCTGGGAAGAGGCGCCGCATGGCCCCTCTCCCATTTCCCAAATAAAAGATAGGCCTAGCCCCAGAGGATTGGGTCCCAGGGTCCGAAATCAGCCTTAATAGGGGGGCCACGCAGCCCCTCTCTGTTTTTTTATTTTAAAAACAATTAGTCATAACCTGAGGATGGTGTCCTCAGGGCCGAAAAAGGAGCAAGGGAGGAGGGCTACACAGCCCTTCCTAAAATAGAAAGAATGAAGCCTCAACTCGACATAGCCCACACCTGCTCTCTGCACTACTCTGCAAACGTGCCTCCTGGCTTGCTCTTGATTGGGGGATGAAGTCCCCTTCACTGCTGAGGGTCCTTAGGGCCAACTAGCCCACCTGCTACCTCCAGTAAGCCCCACACAGTGGGATTGCTGAGCGGTGGGCGGAGGCCATGCCCCTTTTTCCACCACTCTGCAAATGCGACTTTCAGCACCATGCTGGTGGGACGATGAGGTTCCTAAGTGCCCTGAGGGCCTCAGGACTAAAGTGGACTTAATCCCCAATGCAGCAGTGTGCCACAGGGCACAATTGCAGTGTGGTGTAGAAAGGGGGAATAGCCTCAGACCACCTCTCAGCAATCCAGCTGTTTGGGGCTTAAAGGAGGTAACAAGAGGGCTAGTAGGCGCCCATGGACCCAGAAGAGGCAAGGGGACTTCTTCCCCCAACCAAGAGTGTGCCAGGAGGCATGTTTTCAGAGTGGTGGAGAAAGGGGTGTGGCCTATGACACCTCTCAGCAATCCCACTGTGTGGGGCTTATTGGAGGGAACAGGTAGGCTAGTTGGCCCCTAAGGAACCCCATCAGCGAAGGGGACTTCATCCCCCAACCAAGAGCGTGACAGGAGATGCGTTTGCAGATTAGCGGAGAAAGGGGGCATGGCCTAGAATCAGAACTGAGCAATCCTGCTGGGTGGGACTTTCTAGAATTAACAGGAGGGGTACATGGCCCACAAGAACGTCCTTGGGGCCAACTACCTCTCTTGTTACCTCCAGTAAGCCCCATGCTCCCTTTCTCCATTACTCTGCAAATATGCCTCCTGGCACACTACTGGTTGGGGGATGAAGTCCACTTTACTCCAGAGGGACCTTGGGGGCCAAGAGATCCTTCTGGTGCCTCCTGTAAGTCCTACGCAGTGGAATTCCTGAGAGCTGGTTAGAGGCCCAGCTCCTTTTCTCCATCACTCTGAAAATGTGACTGCTAGTTAAAAACCCTTAGAAATTCCCCCAAAAAACCCAAAGGTTTCAGGGTTGTTATAGTTAGGAATTAGCATTTAAAAAATCTTAGAAATTCACTGCAAAAACCACAGGATACAGGAATGTTATGGTGGTGATTTGCATTTAAAAAACCTTAGAAATTCACTGAAAAAAACACACAGGTTACAGGAACTTTATAGTTAGGCTGACATTTCACTCATACAAAACCTGAGAAATTCAGCTGTTATAGTTAGCTGATCTAACTATAACTTACGCCCCCGCAATGAACTGCTGATGACGTCACATATTACATCACTCATGACATGGTGAGTGACATCACTGATGACTGATACTGGGTGCTCCCTTGTGACTGGACAAAGCTATACCTCTCTAAAGAGATCTAATGAGAGCAAAACACATGTCAGTGGTTGATTTTGTTCATTTCAGTTTGGCTTGGATGGTCATTTACAAATCTAAAGCTGTAATACTGTGCCTGGAGTGGTGAAAGGCTTTGGTCATTTTACAGCTCCGCATGGATAGCACTGTGCTAATCCGATGCTTAAAGACTTTGCTGTAGAAATAGCAAAAAACGTTGTCCATTTCTATCTCAGCGTGGATGGCACCCTGCCAATCCAATGCTTAAAGACTTTGATAGAAAAGCAGACATTTGAGGTGAGTACATTTAGAGTGTCGCTGGTGTTGAGAGTGCTCTATACTGGAGCTGCTTTCCACCTCAACTTGAGAACTAACCAGAGTTCTCTACTTCCTTTTTTGCATAAATATATATATATATATATATTCACTGAAAAAACCATAGGTTTCAGGGGTGTTATAGTTAGCTGGACTTTTCACTTGTACAAAACCATTGAAATTCCCCCGTTATAGTTAGTTCAGCTAACTATAACTCGCGCGCCCGCAATGCACTGCTGATGACGTCACATATTACATCACTCATGACATGGTCAGTGACATCACTCATGACATCACTGATGACATCTCAAATGACATCACTCATGACATCACTGATGACATCATCCAGTGAATGTGTGTTTTTCTGAAAATTAAATATGTTTTATATATGTATATCTCAAGGTCGATGGAAGAATAAATGGGTATATAAGTGTCTAAATGGATGATTTGTTTTTGAAAAATTGATTGTGTAACTGACTGATATATAAGTGTCTAAATGGATGATTTGTTTTTGAAAAATTGATTGTGTAACTGACTGATTAAGTGTATCATAGTGAATACATGGCTTAGTGAGTAATGCTTAAATATGTAAATATCTGTATCAGTCTCTCACTTTGTGTATAAGTGGCTGCATGGATTGGTGAGTAGCTACATGGGTGTCTATATAGGTTATTAGTTGTTTTTTTGAGTATCAGTCTGAGTGTCTGCATGCTTCGGTGGGGGGTATTACGTAGTGCATAGGTGCATGCATGAGTGACTCACTGTTTGTATGTGTTGAAGACAGCATGTTTGCAGGACTGTATGGGTGGATGAGTGTGTGTATGGGTGTGTTAGTGAGTGAATGACTGTCTCAATAGTGTCTTTATGAGTAACTACATATGTTTTAAACTAGTATATGTGACTATTGGTGTATATAAGTGAGTATATGTGAGAGTGAGAGATTGAAAGAGTTCCTGTATGAATAAGTATGTGTTTCTATTAGTGATTGTTTAAAAGACTAAGTATGTGTAAGTTTCTGTAGAAGTAAGTGTGGTGGTGTGTGTATAACTGTATATCCAAGTAAATGTATGTTTGATTCTTTATTAGCATGAGTGACTATGTGTGTGAGTAACTCTATGGATGAGTGGCATTGTGTAACAGGATGTATAGGTGTATGAGTACATATGATGAGTGAGTACATTTATGAGTGACTGTATAGGACTGTTGGTGAATGAGTGGATGTGTATGTGGATCTTAGGATTACTGAAGAGGTTGTTGTAACTGGTATTGGTATGTCCATTGTTTTGAAAATTTTAGTCTCTATTTTTGAATGTGTGTATCAAAGGTTACATTAGGGTCAGAGGAGGTCTGCCACTCTATCACAAGGATGATGTCATCAGTGATGTCATTTGAGATGTCATCAGTGATGTCATGAGTGATGTCACTGACCATGTCATGAGTGATGTAATATGTGACGTCATCAGCAGTGCATTGCGGGCGCGCGAGTTATAGTTAGCTGAACTAACTATAACGGGGGAATTTCAATGGTTTTGTACAAGTGAAAAGTCCAGCTAACTATAACACCCCTGAAACCTATGGTTTTTTCAGTGAATTTCTGAGGTTTTTTAAATGCTAATTCCTAACTATAACATGCCTGAAACCTATTGTTTTTTCTGTGAATTTCAAAGGTTTTTTAAATCTAATTTCTAACTATGCCTACAGAGATAGGACATGTGAAGAAAGAAGAAAAAAAAGAAGTGCAGAAAGAAGCAACAGAAGTCCTCAAAGACGAAGAAAAGTGCAGGAAGAAGGATAACGTGCAGAAAGAACAAAAAGAAGAGCAGAAAGAAGCCTTGTTGCAAAATCATCCTGTACCCTCAACTTTTTCAGACAGATACTGGTGGTAACTGAGTCTGACTAACCAGTCCTAGAGCCAGTGCTATGTTAAAAGACACTTAGAATACAGTGAAAACACCTACATACACTAGGGAACATTATGCGTTGGGGTCCCCCTGTGATTAGCATGACCTCCTCTGTCAGCCCCTAGTATATAATAGGGCAGGGGGATTAAAACTACCTCTTAAAATAGGCCACAGGGCGTGTTTGCACACGTTAACTCAGGCCCCGTCCTCTCCCTTCACCACTGTGTAAACACGCCCGGTGTCCGTTTTTAGTTGGGAGATTAAGTTCATTTGAATCCTGAGGGTCCCTAGGGTCCAACTAGCCCACTAGGTACCCCCAGTAAGTGCCACAGAGCTGCGTTGCAGAGAGGTGTAAAAAGTGGCACGGCCTGGACCACCTCTCTGCAATGCAGCTCAGTGGCGCTTACTGGAAGCACTTGGTGGGCTAGTTAGCCCCCAGGGGCCCTCAGTATTGAAGGGAAATGATATCCCCAATTTAAAACGTGCCCTAGTGCGTGTTTGCACACGTCACCTCAGGCCCCGTCCCCTCCCTTCACCACTGTGTAAACGCGCCCTGTGGCTGTTCTAAGTTGAGAGATTAAGTCCCCTTGAATCCTAAGGGTCCCTAGGGTCAAACTAGACCACTAGGTACCTCCAGTAAGCGCCACAGAACTGCGTTGCAGAGAGGTGTGAAAAGGGGCTTGGCCTCAGAACACCTGTCTGCAGTGCAGCTCCCTGGCGCATACTGGAGATGCCTGTTGGGCTAGTTGGCCCTCAGGGACCCTCAGTATTGAAGAGGAATTAATTCCTCAACTTACAACTCGCCAGGGGTCGCGTTTGCAGAGTGCTGCAAGGATGCCAGTCTTTTATTTATGTAAATTTTTTAAGAAGGAGGGCTGTGTGGTTCCCCTTCTTATTCTAATTTATTGGCCCTGCTGACCCCATCCCCCAGGGCCTGTCTCCTAATTATATTTTTTTGACCACAATCCCCAGGGCCGGCCACTGTTTTTTATTATTTTTAAAAAATATATATTTATAGACACACCTAGGACATGCTGGACAAACCGTACGTACCTATCACCATGACGATTTGCGTGATATTCATTAAAAGGCAACTATGCATACAATGAATCCACGTGGAATGTATTTACACCACTCGTGAAGCTCTGACATGTCTGATGCCCTACCGTGCCTAATCCCGGTAGACACCCTTGTCGTTTATTTATACAAACATGGGTAGCTATTGACGGGCACATTTAATACACGTGCACACCAAGCCATTCAAAGGGGATTCGACAAAAATTCAACCAAAACTATGCAAGAAACCCCCCTCACGGTTAATAAAACACACATCCACTGCCGGATGTGTAATACTTTTTTTTTTACTCTCTGGAAAGGGGACGAACATCACTTGAGAGTCACAGCGCGCTCCTGGCAGAGCCCAATGCTGTGTTACACCCACCATTGCCTGCTGAGTGCCACACACCTCTGTGTTGTATTCCACCAGCTAGTGCATATGCTATGACACTCTCTAGCCCATGTGCACTGTAACACCACGCCGTGAATATGTCATGCCACACTTGTCTTCGCACGGGTTATATTGCCCCATCTAACGTGCCTTCCTCGATGCCTATGTTATAACGCACAGTGCGATGCCATACATATTACAATCTGGGATCATATCTTTGTCACAGTGCATATGCAACATTACACTCCCCAGCACATATTTTATATTACAACTTTAGAGACTAGTTAGGTTACACAACACTGCCCTGTGCATATTACACTCCAAGGTGCATATCGCATAGCACGCGCTTTTGCCTGTGGTATCTCGCGCTCTCCAATGAATCTGTCATTGCGCACAATGTATTGCATATTATATTTCACACCCGGTTCATCTTATATCACACTTTTTGGTGCATAGTTTATACCATACACTATATCTAGTTTTCATTTTCAATCGTGCTCTCAGGACTATGTTCTATATAACACTGTGTTCACCTACCCTTTTCACGGGCATTACATTTTGCGATAGGGGGTTGAGGGTCAGTGGGTGTTTCTGCCAAGTGAGCCCGGAGTCACAGTCACAAACGTCCTCTTCTTCCTGAATAAAAGTGAGATTATGCAGCATACTTGTTCATATTTTAAGTAGTTCGCACAGACACACGTTTTAAAAACAATAAAGTTCATAATACCCGCCTTCTCTGAACAGTTAGCTTGCTGCCCCATCCCCCTCCTCCCTATCCTCTGTTGTGTGAATCCATGGACTAGCCTCCTCCCTCCTGCCATGCATGGTCTGATGTCCTGCCACTGCCCTCAATTTAGTATGATGTACCAGTCCACTCCTCCTGCCCTCCATTGCCCAATTCTATGCCCCATCATTGAAGTCCTGCTTAAACTCTGTGCTTAGCTTGCTGCCCCAATTCTCCTTCCCCCTGCCCTCCGATGTCTTTGTGCATGCCCCTGCTCTATCCTTTTTGTCCACCATGTTCCATGGACCTGCCACTCCTATCTACTCTGAGTGTTCTGTTGAGCTGCCACTCCCCTCCCACCTGCCTAGCATTGTCAGATGACTGTAACCTGCCCCTGCCACCTCCACCCTGCCTGTCCACATGCCATGCCCCTATCCTCTTCCTCCTGTCCTACATGGTCCATTGTACTGCCACACCCTTCTGCCCTCCCTGGTCTGTTGTGCTGCAACTGCTCCTCCTGCCTGCCCCATGCGGTCTGTTGTGAGGCCCCTTCCCCTGAACTTTCTTGTCTGTGCACAGGTCCTGACCCTCCCTTCTATCCTCCATCGTCCTTTGTGCATGCCCCTGCACCCTCCTTCTTGCCCATCATAGCCATTGTGCTGCCACTAACCCTCTTGCCATGCATGGTCGTCTGTGCTGCCATGGCCCCTCCCACCTTCCCTGTGTGGTCAGTTAGCTGCCCCTGACCCCCTCCCACCTTCCCTCCATGGTCTGTGTGTATTCCATCACAGTCTCACTGTTGCTCTTCATGGTGTGTCTTGCTTCTAGTGCCCATCCTGCCTGTCCTCCATGGCTATCTTGCTGCTCCTGCCCTGCCCCCTTGCCCCCAGCCCTCTGTTTACATTTGCAGACCCCTACTCCCTCCCTCCTGGCTTGTCTGTTCCATTGTAATGCCCCTGATCCGTCCCTCCTGCCCTTTATGGTCTGTTATGCTGCAGCTTTCTCTCCTGTCTGTCCATTATGGTTAGCTAGCTACCATTGCCTCTTGCCCCTCTGTTCTCTGTTGTCCATGTGCATGGTCCTGTCCCCTCCCTCTTGCTTTCTATGGATTGTTGTGCTGCACTCCCGTTCCGCATGCCCTGTGTGGTGTGTTGTGCTGCTGCAAACCCTGATGCTTGCCCTGCAGGGTCAGTTTGGTGCACCTCTCCATGTCCCTCCTGTCCTCTGTTATCCAAGTCCATGTCCCTACCCCATTTCCTTCCATGATCCAATGTACCATACTTGCGAACATTTTGAACTTGGTAAGAGGGAGATTTTAAAAAAAAACTGGGGCATTGATTTTCCCCTTTGAGTTACATTAAAAAAGAGGTGATTGTAGACAGGAGACAGATCAAATAAAGCCCATTTGAGCTTAAAAACACTGGACGTTTCCTGGCTGAATCGGGTCTGTTGGAATGTATGGTTGTACTACCATTGCCTCTTCCTTCTGCCCACAATGGTCTATTACATTGCCACAGCCTCTCTTGCAAGTCCTGTATTGTTGGTTTGTTGCCCCTGCCCCCCTTTCCACTGCCCTCCATAGTCTGTTGTGCTGCCACGGCCCTTCCTGCCTGCTCAGTGTGGTTAAATTGTTGCCTTTGCACCCTCCTACCTGCCTTCAATTTTCAGAGTCCGTGCCCCTGGCCTCTGCCTCTCAACAGTATCCTAAGGAACAACTAGATTGCTAACATTCTATATTTATTACAAAAGTGTGGAACGCCTGACGTCATCTTGATGTAATCAAAACTGTAATACCTAGAGCATTTCCTTTAGAAATTACATATATGAGAGCGTCTTATTGGCATCAAAATTATGGTTAGTGCTCTAAAAGACTAAAATAAGGACATATTTTCTGAGTTTTCAAATAGCGACAAAGCACTTTTAAATTATTTGTTATCTTTATGTTTTTTTATCCAGTTGACCACTTGATTAAATGTTGCACTTAGGGGAGAGGATGTGGTGTTACTTCCAGAACTGCAGACTTTGCAACTGGGGAACCAAGTTGGAGTTTCTGCTTCAGCTTGACATTCTGTGATTCTGGTCAAATCACTTAGTCTCCCCATGTCTACAACCAAAATGAATTTGTTCTTGTGTGATGTAACCAATGCTCATGTAAAGCACTCCAATACCTGACAAGTCTGCACTATATAACACTGCAAAAACACAAAATAATAAGTTTTTTGCACACTTCTGTCATTGGGCTATATTTGGGCTACATCTGGGTGATTTTGGGCTACATTTGGGCTCTGTTGTCTCCGGTGGCCATCTTGGGAGATTTATTTGTTATGAAGTTTCCTAATTTCCTCATGTACTGCAGTCTCCTCAGTAGGAAATGCTTTCAGTTTTTTACTTTGACTCCATCATGAATGTATTCAGATATGTCACACATTTGCCATAAATTCTGAATGTTAGCACTCTAGTTGCTCATTAGATCACTGTAGTAAAACTACTGTTCATCATGGAAGTCTGCTCCTGGTATTAAAAGTGCATGTTTCAGTCTGCATGTCAAATTTTTTTAATGAAATAGAAGAGGATTTGAGAAGTCACTCAAAATGTGCCCTCATTTTCTTTCTTCAGCATTAATCATAATTTCTATGGCAAAATGAACCCCCTCATTGTGTTCCTTTTTAAATTAAATGGTTTAAGTGTTACCAGTTTATTCCAATCAAGATGGCTTCAGGTGTGCCATACTTTTGTCATAATGAAGACAGTAAGCGCTCTAGTTGTTTTTAAGAACACTTTTGGACATTCTGTCATTGGGCTATACTTGGGCTACATCTTGGTGATATTTGGGCTACATTTGGGCTCTTTTGTCTCTGGTGGCCATCTTGGGAGACTTATTTGTTATGAAGTTTCCTAATTTCCTCATTTACTGCAGTCTCCTCAGTAGGAAATACTTTCAGTTTTTTACTTTGATTCCATCAAGAAGGCATTCAGATGTGTCACACATTTGCCATAAATTCAGAATGTTAGCACTCTTTTTGCTCATTAGATCACTGTAGTAAAGCTACTGCTCACCAGGGAAAACTGCTGCTGGTATTGAAAGTGCATGTTTCAGTCTGCATGTCAGAATGTTTTAATGAAATAGAAGAGGATTTGAGAAGTCACTCAAAATGTGCCCTAATTTTTCTTTCTGCAGCACTAATCATACTTTTTATGGCAAAATGAACCCCCTCATTTTGTTCCTTTTTAAATTAAATGTTTTAAAAGTTACCACTTTATTCCAATCAAGATGGCTTCAGGTGTGCAAAACGTTTGTCATAAGTAGGACTGTTAGCGGTCTAGTTGTTCTTTAGAACACTCTTGGAAGCTGCAGTAGAACACAAAGGAATCAACTGACAGTCTCTGCTCTTGTTGGATGTACATGTTTTACTGAGAATGTCAGACATTATTCTCACATGACTGAGAAAGATAATGTGAATTTGCAGAAAATATGCTCGCAGTTTAGCTTATAGATCACCTTGAAAACCTCTGTGGGAAAAGCATGAGAAAATATTTTTCTCTCAAACATGATTCATGATATCACAGCAGACGGCTTTTTCACATGGTAAAATCACCTTAGAACACACCACAATTCCTAAAATGAGTTTGGTACCCTCAACAAATGATTTATAATGTAACTAAAATCTTAAAACCTTCTATTAACTGCAATGCTATCATGTATATTGGTCCCAAGATGGCTGCCAACACTTCTTGGATGAAGTACTGACAGCCAATCAGATCTCAGGATGAGATGTGTGGTTAGGCTCCGCCTAGATATATCTTTCTTTTTAACTCTAATTTTCTCAGGAACTACTGAACGGATTTACACCATTTAAGCAAAAGGCACGATTCTGAACTGAGGACTACCTCTTTGCCAAATTTGGTGTAATTCCGTTCAGCAGTTTGTGCTGTAGCTGTGTCAACAGGTCCTATGGGAAAATGCATTAGGAAAACGTGTTTTGGGACGCCCCATTTTTCTCGGCCCCCGCTTGACGAATCACCGTGAAATTTTCAGGATAGGAGTGGACCAGAGCTGGCCAAAGGTTTGGAAAAGTTCGCGAAGATTCGTCAATCGGCGCCAACGTTATTCCAAATAGAATGTTGCGGATTTCCTATGGAAAATAGGTCCTAACTATAACTACCTACTGGCGACTGCCAGTAAGTAATATATATATATATACATATATATCCTTAGTTCACAGCTCATGTACTGCAATATTTTTTGGTTCAAGCAGGCGTGGACCACAGGTTAGTGCTTCAGTATCTTGTTGTCTATCCCCACCTCTGATATTTCCAGGAACATGATTTAAGCAAAAATAATGCAACATATCCCTATTGCTGCTATGATAGCTTTCGAAATGGTGAGCCATCGGATATGTGACATATTTTGTGGCGATGGCTTTCATGTGTTCTAAAATCCTTATTTTGGTGGAGTGTATGGCACTTCTAATGTACCTTAGCCCACACGGACATACTAAACAGTGTACCGTGTGGGTGGTGTTACAGTTCATAAATTTCCCTATTTTCTTTGGAGTTTTGAGTCCAGATACCTCATATGACAAGACCTTATTACTGATCTTACATGCCTTGCACTTTTTGCAAGGGAAAAAACCTAGTACCTGGCCAAAACAAGATTCACTATTCTGTTTGGTATAGTGGCTTTGCACTAACTGATCTTTCAAAGATCGTGCCTTCCTAAATGACAATAGCCAATAGCCAGACCCTCTCCTATAATTGGATCTGATTTGAGGATATGCCAGCTTTTCCTCAATGCCCGTCTTAAATCATTGGCATTACTAGAGTAGTTTGTGATCATTCTACAATCATTGGATTAAGACAATCTAGTTTGTTCTTTCTTCTGTTTGGTGATGGATACCCCACTGATCAGTTCTGTTCTAGACTTAATGTCTACTTTCTTTTTCGCACTGAATAAAACCTCAGTAGAGTAACCCCGTATTTGAAATCTGGCTGAACTGTCTGCGGCTGCTACCTGGAAATCGCACTCTCTGGTGCAATTCTTTTTTATCCTCAGCAGTTCGCCATATGGAATACTCTTGAATAGTTTATCCAGATGACAACTGCTAGCGTGTAAAACGGAGTTACCCGCTGTGTGTTTTCTGTGTAAGATGGTGCAAAGTCTCCCCTCAGATACAAAGATCTGTAAATATAGAAACTTCACTGTTGTCTTACTAACTTCTCCAGTAAATTTTAAATTGAGGTCATTGGTGTTCAATACTGTGACAAACTCTCTGGCTGACTCCTATATATATATATATATATATATATATATATATATATATATATATATATATATATATATATATATATATATATATATATATATATTCACAGAAAAAAACATAGGTTTCACACATGTTACAATTAGCTGGACTTTTCACTTGTACAAAACCATTGAAATTCCCCCGTTATAGTTAGTTCAGCTAACTATAACTCGCGCGCCCGCAATCCACTGCTGATGACGTCACATATTACATCACTCATGACATGGTCAGTGACATCACTCATGACATCACTGATGACATCTCAAATGACATCACTGATGACATCACTGATGACATCATCCAGTGAATGTGTGTCTTTCTGATTTTTTTTTATATATGTATATCTAAAGGTTAATGGAAGAAAAAATGGGTAAATAAGTGTCTAAATGGATGGGTTTTTTTGTAAAATTAATTGTATAACTGACTTATTAACAGTATCTTAGTGAATACAAGTATTAGTGAGTAATGTTTAAATATTTAAATATCTGTATCAGCGTCTTGCTTTGTGTATAAGTGGCTGCATGGGTTGGTGAGTAGCTACATGAGTGTGTATATGGGTTATTAGTTCGTTTTTAGAGTCTCAGTATGAGTGTCTGTATGGTTCAGTGGGGGATGTTACTTAGCGTATGGCTGCATGAATGAGTGACTCACTGTTTGTATGTATTTTGAAGACAGTATGTGAGCAGGACAGTATGGGTGGATGAGTGTGTGTAGGGGTGAGTAAGAGAGTGAATGACTGTCTCAATAGTGTCTTTATGAGTAAGTCCATATGTTTTGAACTAGTATATGTGAGTATTGATGTATATAAGTGAGGATATATGAGAGTGAGAGATTGGAAGAGTTCCTGTATAAATAAGTATGTGTTTCTATAAGTGATTGTTTTAGAGAGTAAGTATGTGTACGTTTCTGTAGAAGTAAGTGTACTGGTGTGTGTATAGCCGTACATGCAAGTAAATGGATGTTTATTTGCATGTGTGAGTATGTGTGTGAGTAACTCTATGTATGAGTGTAGGTGTGTAACAGGATGTATAGGTGTTAGAGTACATATGATGACTGAGTACATGTATGAGTGACTATATAGAAATGTTGATGAATGAGTGGATACGCGTGTAGATTTTGGAATTACTGAATAGGTTGTTCTAACTCGTATTGATATCTCTATAGTATTCAAAACCTTAGTTTGTATTTTTCAATGTGTGTATCAAAGTTTATATTCGGATAAGAGGAGGTCTGCCACTCTTACACAAGGATGATGTCATCAGTGATGTCTTTTGAAAATATCAAGGACCCCCTGTAAATATTTAGGTAAATTCCTAGGACAGGGTAACAAACACAATGAAGGGTATATTCCTAGGCAATTACATTAGATATAAACATAAGCCACTAGGTCAAGAGATATAAAGCTGAAAACATTAGAAAAGCTGTTAATGAAAGCCAGTGTACCATACAATAATGAAGGTTAAAACATTTTTTTATTTATTATTAGCAATGTAAAATCATATAGTGTGTTTAAATTAATGAAAAACTTAAACACAATTCAATTTCTAAAAATGTACATAAGTTTTAAAAGAGAACAACCTTTTAAACAAATATCAATAGGTGTACAAACACAATAGCAAAAAAAGTCTATTCAATAAACACAATATAAAATAATAAGAGTGAATCAAAGTATGAACATTATATGAAGTTGCGGCAATGGATTATCTTCGACGCGCGTTTCGGCGCAATGGCGCCTTCGTCAGGAAAGCCACACAATGTTTCCTGAAAAATCAAAGGTACACTGGCTTAACATATCGAACAAATTGAATTTTATTGATGTCGGGATGACATAAGTTGCCAAAGGAATTGGCTGTGGGGTTAAAATTAGCTCTTCCGAGTGTAACAACTACATACCGAAATAGATGTGAGAAAATGAACCTCATAGTGAGGAATAGATGATAGTGGTGACTAGATATAGACGTGAAAAGTAAGAAATACTTTGAATAGAATATCCAAAGTGAACAGGGTGAATTAGCCATAATCGTGACAATAGAGTTCTTATATGACTTACAATAGATTGACTTATTTAGCAAAGAATAATGTGAAGATCCCAAGAGTGAGTGGTGAGCACCAATGGTGCAAGAAGTAATAACCACAGACTGACCATCAAGGAGAAGAATGGAAACTTACTCAAGAAAACAGTGATAATGAAAAGATCGAAAGGAGTTGGGATTTGGTACTTGCTGATAAAATAGTCACTGAAAAGTAAAATAAAGAATAAAGAACAAAAATTATTCGAGTAAAAGGCTAATGAATTGGTACTTATGTTTTTAAGTCTGGGGTGACATGTATCTATGAATTACCTTTTAGCTGATATTTTTATCAGCTCTCGCACTATGGTAGCTGAGATATCATCAACAGGTAACTGAAGAAGCAACTGTTGCCTTGATGGTTTCTATGAGAATATAATTGTAAATGTAGATATAATTTAGTTTATTAATCACAATGTTTGTGCAGTTCACCAATACAAAATAGACGGCGATGGTGCATACCCAGTTGAATTTGGCGACAGGGGTGAAGGGTAGTTCGTGATATTTAGTTCTAGTTCTTTGATGTGCAGAAGTATATCTTCTTCCTTGATTTCTTTCTTTCTGGTTATATCTTATTTTCTTTCCGTCAAGAGGTCTAAGTAATGGAATATAAGCCGGTAAATTTATATGATATTTTTAGTATTTGGCAAAGAGATTCAGAGCGATTAAGCTTAGCAATGTGTCTTAAATAGTGGCTTCGGTGGTATCATTACATATTATCATGTTTCCCTAATGGCGGTAAGTAAGAATAATGTATTGTCATTCCTTCTTGATTATAGCACGTAAACCTATTTGACCGAGGAAATAGTAATCGTGACGAATACCGGTAAACTATATTGCAAATATTTGGCGGTGGAGTTTATAGATTCAAAGATATCTACAGCGGGTGAATAACGAAGCTAATAAGCTCCGTAACAGTAATCTATAAATATGGAGCTTTTAGTTACAGATTTGATGCATTACTAACGGCACGGTGGAGAGCCGAGGGGTTCCGCAGGACGCTTACCTATGGATAGAAGATCCTCGTGGAGGTTTGGACGTGTCTCACTACCTTCTTCACCACTCTTGAAAAATAACCGCCATTGATGTGAGGTGGACGGAGAGAGAGAGGTTTTAACCAATAGGGTGGTACGTCACTAGCGTAACGGAAGTGTTGGTGGGGACGCGTCCGGAATGGACGAAAGAATACATAATGACATGGACATGAAATTTATACATCACGGAACAGCCAAATACGTTCCCTGATTTTGTGAATATTCAATTTTGTGCACTTAATTTACTTTTATCAGAGGAACGATATAGGCACATTTTATCAATGATTCCAGAGAAGTATATACAGGTTTGGATATAGAGGGAGCAAAGATATATCTTAAGAATAGACAATGCTTTTTTGTTAAGAACTTTTTTTTGGATTTTTTTCTTTTCTGAATTATGTAAATCTTTATTTGTTTAGCAATGTGTTCTATCTGTACTTCATTCTGAGATGTTTATATAGTTAGTGTATTGAGTGTATGGATATAATATGTATCTAGAGATAATAGAGAAATGGATACAATAAAGAACTATGTATCGTGATTCATTATTTCTAAGACTTAACAAGGGTATTGTATATTCAGAGGATATTATTAAATTTAACATACTGGTTTATGAATAAAGGCCCTATAATGCCAATATTGAGCGAGGGTTAATTATTACTTATATCTTTGATGACATATAGTATATGTAATCTATGTATATATAGCAAGCGGGGCATTCGCTTTATCTAGGAGTAAAGATCATTTTTATTGTGTAATAGTAGAAACTGAAGGTGTAATTTGACGATATGAGGGAAGGCCCTATCCTATGGCATTTTCCCATGGCAATTCGTTGTTAAGACCGCATTGGAATGTGTTCAGAACAAAAATCCAGAATACTTCTCTTTTTTTGCGTATCTTGTCGCCACCATTGTTCTCAGGGGTGTGAATTTTTTCTAGGATTCTCCATTTGATTTCTTCTGGTTTGTGTCCTGCATCCATATAGTGTTTAACCTAAGGTGCAGACATTTTTTCATTACGGATAGCAGAGCGATGTTCAGCTATGCGGATATGGGCTGCTCTAGAAGTTTCACCAACGTAGCCCAGATTGCAAGGACACAAAATGAGATAAATCACATTTTGTGTCTTGCAATTCCATAGTTGTGATGCTTGAATCTTGTAGTTGTTATGTATTAAGGTTTCACCTTCTGAAACCTGGGCGCATGATTTACATGTGGAGCATCTCACGGTGCCTTTGACCGGTTTCTTGCCATCAATGGTTTTTTGGATGAAAGGAATGTCTGACTTAAACCTAGAGTGCACGATCATGTCCTTAAGATTTTTATTTCTCCGGTGTGCAAATAAAGGTTTGGCAATCTTGTTTTTTGATTCAGGGTGGCTATGATGTCATCAGTGATGTAATGAGTGATGTCACTGACCATGTCATGAGTGATGTAATATGTGACGTCATCAGCAGTGGATTGCGGGCACGCGAGTTATAGTTAGCTGAACTAACTATAATGTGGGAATTTCAATGGTTTTTACGAGTGAAATGTCCAGCTAACTATAACATGTGTGAAACCTATGGTTTTTTCAATGAATTTGCAAGGTTTTTTAAATGCTAATTCCTAACTATAACGTGTGTGAAACCTATGGTTTTTTCAGTGAATTTGCAAGGTTTTTTAAATGCTAATTTATGAATGTATTATTATATTTTTTAAATATTTATTTTACAATAAGCTACCTATGTATATAGTTATAGATTGACTGTATCCTGTAATATGGAATGGCTCAGCTCTTTTTTTTCAATTTTTAATTTTTAATTTGGATAAAGTTGAACAGCATTTTTTTGGGCAAGCGAGCAGGGAAACGGACATTGCTTTGAGATCCAGGGAGCTGCATGTTAGCAGCTCTCTGTGTCTCAAAGCAATGCCGTCTCCCGCAGGAGGCGGGGAGCTGGCAGGGACCCCGGAAGCCTTAAGGATTCCCCATGATCCCCATCACTCCAAAAGTGAGTAGCCTGGGTGGGACCAGGGTACCCACACTTTAGGCCAGGCCCACAGTGATGGGGTCCTTGGGGTCAAAATTGGCCCTGGAGGCGGGCCACACAACCGTCCTTGTTTGTTTTTGTCAATTTTTATTTTATAGGGGGCAGGCCATGGAGGCTGGGGTCTCTGGGGCTGAAAATGGCCCGGGGGGGGGGGGGGGCACACAGCCCCCCTCCTTTTAAAAGAAAAACAAATAAAAAAGGGGAAGCCCACAGGGATGGGATCCCTCACTTTCAAATTAAAAATGAAATGAAAGGTCGGGCCGGGGCTGAAATCAGCCTGACAGGGGGGCTCCTCAATTTTTTTTAAATACAACAATAAACAAAAAGGGTAGGCTCTGGGGCATGGGGTACTTGGGGCCCAAAATGGTCCAGCGAATGGGGCCTTTCTAAAAAATGGAAATACAAAAATAAAAAAAAGCTGGCAACTCGCCAGAGGCCCAGCTTCCTTTCTCCACCATTCTCCAAATGCCCCCTGGCATGCTCCTGAGGGCCCCAAGCAGCAGTGTGCCAGGAGGCGTGTTTGCAGAGTGGTGGAGAAAAGGGGCATGACTGGAGGTAACAGGAATGCTAGTTGGCCTCCAAGGAGTCTCAGGAGCCAAGGGGACATCATCCCCCTACCAGTAGTGCACCAGGAGGTGCGTTTCCAGAGTGGTGGAGAAAGGGGGCATTGCCTCTTATGAGGGTTCAGCAATCCTGCTGTTTGAGACTTATTGGAGGTAACAGGAGAAGTAGTTGGCCCCCAAAGATGTCCCTGGGGGCCAACTACCCCTCCTGTTATCGCCAGTAAGTCCCACACAGCGGAATTGCTAAGAGGTCTTCGGAGGCAATGCCCCCTTTCTCGACCAATCTGCAAACGCAGCTTGTGGTGCCATACTGGTTATGGGATGAAGTCCACTTTACTCCTGAGAAACTTTGGGTGTCAAAAAGCCCTCCTGTTACCTCCTGTAAGTCCTACACAGTGAGATTTTTGAGAGCTAGTCTGAGACCCAGCCCCCTTTCTCCACCACTCTGCAAACGAGACTACTGCTTAAAAAACCTTGGAAATTTACTGAAAAAGCCAAAGGTTTTAGGGACGTTATTGTTAGGCTAATGTTTCACTCGTACAAATACAGTGAAATTCAGCAGTTATAGTTATCTGAGCTAACTATAATTCGCAGCCCCGCAATGCACTGCTTATGACCTCGCATATTACATTACTCATGACATGGTCATTAACATCACTGATGACATCTCAAATTACATCACTGATGACATCTCTGAGTGTTAAATATATATACCAAGGTCTATTGGTGAATCAGTGGGCGTATAAGTGCCTGTATGGATGATTCAGTGGGTGCGTGGCTGAATGTATAAGTGATGGTTAGGTGTGAATTTTGCCAATAACTTTGCTGCTGTTTCATGAATCCTTCAAAACTAGTATGACGCTCACTTCAGTTAAGGTCTTGAAAGTTTTGCGGTGATCCATCAAGTGGGGCTGAGATAAAGTGGGGGTCCCAAAAACGCATTTTCCCCTTGTTAATTCCCATGGGAAATTTAGTCACAGCAACAGCCCAAACCGCTGAACAAAATTACACCAAATTTGGCAAAAAGTTAGCTGTTGGTCCAAAGAAGTGCCGTTTTTAATTTGGTGTATATCTGTTCAGAAGTTGTGGAGTTATTATATAGAAATTGAAATTTGTATATATAAAGAAGCGAAGGCTACGTGAACCCTTCAGATCTCGAACTGAGATCTGATTGGCTGCCAACACTTCAAATCAGGAAGTGTTGTCAGTTATTTTGGGACTCAGCTTGAGCCGAGTCCCATAAACAATGTTAAAAAAAGTGAAATGGAAAGGAGGGGGATCTTGGGGACCCCATTCTTGTACCCCAGGGACACCTTCCTCTCTGGCACTTATAGTGTGTTGTAGAGAGGCTGCTTGGAACTGCCAGACCCGAGGACTGCTACCTCCCCAGGACTAATTCAAAAGAATTGGGGGGCCTTGCAGACCCCTGTGTCCCGGGGACTGCCACCAACCTGGGGCTAATTAAAAAGAAATGGGGGTTCTCATGGACTCCCTTGTGCCCCAGGGACCACCACCTCCCGGGCTATTTACTTCACAATAGGGGGTCCTCTTGGACCCTCAAGAACCCGGGGACTCCCAGCTCTCCAAGGCCAAATTGTTTTTTAAAAATGGGAAAGGGGTCACATGGCCCCACTCCCAGGCCGTTCTCGGCCCCTGGGACCGCAACCACCCCTTGGCAGGTCCCACTGAATCAAAGGTGGAGGGTTGCATAGCCCCGCCCCAGGATTCAATAATGGTCCTGGGGACCGGCCATCCAGGGACATAGCTGTTTTCCATGGCTTGGTGTGATCCTTAACCGTTCCTGCCAAGCCACAGCAATCACTCCACTTTCAGCAAGTGAGAGCAGATAAATGCTCTTTTTTGATGGAAGTTGGGCATTCATCTCTTTCCCTGCCCACTGTCAAGCGAGCAGAGAATCAGACAAAATGGTTTTACACACAGGGATCTGCATGTTTAGTAGGCCTGGGCCAAAATTCCATTCCGTTCGCGGAAATTGCGATAATTTGGCATTTTCGCGTTCTGCGGAAAGCGCAAAAATGTCAAAATTTCCGCATTCCGCAGCTTAGCGATAATTTGTTTCTTGCTCGCGCTGTAAAATAATACATTCTCGCGTGCGTGCGATCGCCTTACCTGAATCCCCGCGTTCGCCGATAGGTTTTCCCGATCCGGTCGCGTTCTCCACGAGATGTTGGATTGTTGGTAGCCATTTGCGCTGTCTAGCGACAGTTCGCGCCCGCAGTAACGTCATGCGTCGCGCGATCACGTCTTTCTTTTCGCGATCATGCACCGCGAGACAAGTGAAAACAAGATGGCCGCGCCCGCGAGCAACCGCATGGGTAAGTTGGCGAGCCGCGACCACGCAGAAAATACCGCAAACGGGCGGGAAAAAAACTTCCGCATCTTCGCGATATTTACGCGTGTTTGCGGAGATTTTTAACATTTTCACGATAATTTGCGAAAGTGAATTTCGCAAATTCCGCCCACCCCCAATGTTTAGCAGCTCTCTATGTGTGAAAGCAATTCCGGCTCCCGCAGAAGGCTGTCAGCCAGCAGGGACTGCGGGGCCTTAAGCTCCCCATACAAACATGGGGCAGAGCATAACTAGGCAAAATAAAGGTATAAAAACAAGATAAAGGTGAGAAACGAGCAGAATGAGGCAAAATAGAAGTCAGAAACAAGCCGAGAGAGGGATGATAAATGTGAGATACGAGGATAAAGGACAGCAACAAGCAAAAAGAGGCAATAAAAGGTGAGAAATGAGCAGAAAGAGGCAAAATATAGGTCAGAAGTGTGCAGAAAGATGCAAAATAAAGGTCAGAAAAAAGCAGCCAAAGTCAGAATGAAGGTCAGAAATTAGCAGAAAGAGGCAAAATAAAGGTCAGCAACGAGCAGAAAGAGGCAAAATAGAGGTCAGAAACAAGCAGCAAGAGGCAGAATAAAGGTCAGAAGTGAGCAGAAAGGGGCAGCATAAAGGTCAGAAACAAGCAGCAAGAGGCAGAATACCGGTCAGAAACAAGCAGAAAGAGGCAAATTAATGGTCAGCAACGAGCAGAAAGAGGCAAGATAAAAGTCAGAAACAAGCAGAAAGAGGCAGAATAAAGGTCAGAAAATGAACAGAAAGAGGCAAACTAGAGGCCAGCAACGAGCAAAAAGAGGCATAATAAAGATGAGAAACAATAAAAAAGATGAAAAATAAAGGCACACAACAAGCAGAAAGAAGCAAAGTAGAGATCAGAAATGAGCCACAATTTGCAAAATAAAGGACAGCAACAAGCAGAAAGAACCAGAATAAAGGTCAGCAACAAGCAGAGAGTGGCAAAATAGAGGTCAGAAACGTGCAGCAGGAGGCAAAATAAAGGTTAGAAGTTAGCAGAAAGAGGCAGAATAAAGGTGAGAAACGAACAGAAAGAGGCAAAATAAAGGTCAGAAATGAGATTGCTGAGAATTGCTGAGCACTCATCAGAGGCCAAGCCCCCCTTTCTCAATTACTCTGCACAAGGGCCTCCTGGGGTACTATTGGTAGGAGGATGAACTCACCTTGGCTGCTGAGAGTTGTTGGGGGCCAAGATCTCCTATTGTTGCAATGATGAAGTCCCCCACAGCTGGATTGCTGACATGTCGTTGGAGGCCCCTGCCCCCTTCTGAACCACTCTACACAGGGGCCTCCTGCTATTTGGAAGATGATGTCCCCTTGGCTACTGAGGGTCGTTGGGGACCAAGAACCCCTATTGTTATGATAAATAAGTCCCCCACAGCTGGATTGCTTAGATGACATCTGAGGCCCTGCCCCCTTTCTGAATCACTCTGCACTGGGGCCTCCTGGCACACTACTGGTTGTGGGATGAAGTCAGCTTGGCTACTGAGGATTGTTGGGGGCCAAAAGCCCCTATTGTTGTGATAACTAAGTCCCCCTCTGCCAGATTGCTGAGATGTAGTTGGAGGCCACACCCCCTTTCTCAAACACCCCGCACAGGGGCCTCCTGGCATACTACCAGTTGTGGGGATGAACTCCCTTTGGCTGCTGAGTGTCATTGGGGACCAAGAACCCCTATTGCTGTGATAATTAAGCCCCCCACAGCTGGATTGCCGATATGTCATCAGAGGCCCCACCCCCTTTCTCAACCACTCTGCACAGAGGCATCCTGACGTACTTCTTGTTGAGGTTGAACTCCCCATGGTTGCTGAGTCTCAGTGGGGGCAAAGAGCCCATATTGTTGAGATAACTAATAACAACACAGCCACATTGCTGACATGTTGTCAAAGACCCGCCCCTTTCTCAACCACTCTGCACTGGGGTCTCTTGGTGCACTACTGGTGGAGGGATGAAGTTTCATTGGCTGCTGAGGTTCCCACTAGAGAACACAATCCTCTTCCAAACAGCTGTCTCTGCAACCAGCACTGCTGAAGAGGAGGAGTGTTTTTTTGGACTCATGCAGGATTACACCTTCAATACTTCCTCACAGCTCACCAGCAGTATTCCTACTAGGGTTCATTTAAGAATTGCAAGCCCAGAGCCACGGTACCAGATAAATAGCCATAGATGCTTGTCCAGGTACATCGGTTTACTCCCCGTCTCACTCCTTCTACACAGGTGCAACTCTGGTCTTTTATCAATCTTCTGAAGAAGAGGGCAGCCCTAGTTATAATTAATTCTCCCCATTCACCAGTCTTTCTCCCATAACCTTTCAGATGTCAACCCTTTCTGTAATAAACCAACTATTTGACTTTTTGAAACAGCTGCACATTTACTGTGTGTCATTGGCAAATCATATCCTCTGAGATAAACAGCTCTTCCAATAACAGTCCTCTGCGTGACAAGATATATGTAACATTACTGACCCTGTGCAATGAAACCCATCAGGTAGGACACCCTAAGTAGTTTGAAAACTAGACACTTGTCTTGGAAAACATGGAAAAGTGTCTTCAAGATATGGTACAGTTGCACCATTGACATCTTTCTTTGTGGAGGGCAGAAAGTGCAAGGGAGTATGCCCTGGAAATGCAGGCGATAAAAGTCACATCACAATATTGCCAATGTTAATGTGCAATCCCAAGGCATATACTAGCGTCAGCTGAGACACAAGCCTTACCTGGAAGGCTCTCTCTACCCAAAACAACTCTTTCCCCCACACCACAACAACAATATTAACCTCCAGGAGGCCTAGTATTGCATAGCTATATATCTTGGCGAATACTCCTGTGTGAGGTCATCATGCACTAATGCCCTCAACTTATTTAACAACACAAAAACCAATCAACCTCTCATAAAATGTACGACTTTTATATCAGCCTATCAACCGTTCATAAACCCTATGATTTAAAAAAGTTTAGTTTGTATGTGCAAATTAAAAAAAAAAACATTTTCCCCTACCATCCGTGAGTGTATCAACTGTGGATAGCTATATAAATTGTGTAAGTTACATTTATCAATGTATTGTGTCAAAGACTGTATAGGCTGACTTTTTTCAAAGCTAAGATACACTGCATACATTAACATGCACAGAGACATTCGTAGAAAGATTAACTACACATCCAATGTAGGTGTAACGACATCTGTCTTGTATACATTTCTAACAACGAAATACATTTTTCTTCAAATATTGAAAAGGTGAAAACTTTACTTTCTTTTGTAAACTTTTGTGAGATTTGAGGAACATGTCTACAACATACAATAACAGACAGAGGTAAATTAAGGAGGTTTAGATGGATGTCAGAGATGTATAACATTTCCAAAAGGCAAATGTACATATAATGGAAATTATTTTATAGCCCGTGGTCATTCTGCAGAAATGGCAGAGCTCGGTCCCATCTGCAACTATATTGGACATCCATGACATTAGTGCACCCTAAACCAAAGAAAAAGCAGAACCCTTGCATTTTCAGACATGAACTGAAAAGATCTCTACGGGTGGGATATAAGTTCTCTTCTATTTTGCTAATGCACTCTCTTGAGCGCATAAAGAGAGGTATTACTTGCTGTACTTCCTGTGAGCCACCTTTTATGGTATTTATTCCCATTTTACTCTTCACTTAGCTTTTCACTGGCATAGTTTTTATTTACAATGTGCTGACCGTATTATGTGCTGGTAATGCCATTTAAAAGAAAGAATCATTACTTACAAGTAAAGAAGGACTGTTACCACAGTTGAATGTTCCCAGCAGATTGCCAAGTAATTTCGCTTTTATTACCAGCCCATTAATTCCCAGCTATTATTCATCAAAACAATCTGGGTGAAGCCGCTACAAGCAGCTCTCCCTTGAGTGCACTGTGCAATGTTGTGCGATAGCCCGCGCCATTTCAAACGTCTTTAGAAGGTATATGGGGTAATGGGTGCTCGTTAGGGTATGCTGGATTCTACTCCCACGAGAGTTTCTGAAGAAAGTAAATCAATGCACAAAAAAACTTCAAGTGTATGTTCATTCGCACAAATGTAAAAACGATGACACAGCCATAAGAGAATAAAAATTGCAAAATGGCAGCATCCTAAAGTGAATGGGCTTTAATTGCATTTGGCATCATATTTTTATACAGCTATCTTAAGAAGCGGATCAATGTAATGCATTATGCATCTATTTTACAATTAGGGGTTACATTACCATGGCACTCATGGAATCCAAAATCCTATTTCTGCTTGCCAAATGTTACTTTTAACTTAAATGCGTTTACGATGAATTGACCATTGTGATGTACAATTTTTCAAATTATTATTAGGCCAGAGACGAAAATGCTGTCAGTATTTCCATAACTGTCCTAAACTGCAGATAATTAAAAAACAGCACCCCTCTCTCCTGCGTGTAAAACGTGAGTGCATTCAAGGGCAAAACAATATCCAGAAACGGAGACCGAAGTAGTATCTCTTTTGGTCGTTACGGACTGTAACATGATATTCTTATAGGTTGCTCGCAGTAGCTGGCATACAGCTTTTGGATTTTTCTGGGTTTTTTCTTTCAAATGGTTTAAGTAACTTATTTCTAATACTTATAAAAGGTGCTTAAATGTACTTCTTTTATCTTCAGTGCAACTATAAACCATTTTTTTGAAATAGTGTCCTTTCTACCTGGCTTCTCTGGGTAGTTTATCCTCATTTTACAGGTATTTTCGTTGTGCTACTACGTAAAAAATCCCCAGATTGGCCTGATTCTCAATAGAATGAGTTGATTGTTAATGTGTGTATTGCCTATGTGTTGGTAAGGAGGCCTATTCACAAGGACACATTTTCATGCGTGGATATTAAAGTTTTAGAATAGGATTTACAAGTATAAAGTTACTATCAGTAACTTTTTACGCAAAGTCGAATGTCTCTACCACAGGGGCAGAAAACACCCTTTGGTTGAGAGCAGAGAAAAATAGCGAAGTTTAATAATCATAGTAAAAATATTGAAAACATTTTAATGTAAAACAAGACTGTAATAAGCCTAAAATAATAATTACCAATATATAACTGAAAAAAACTAAAATGTTACAGCACATTAACTCATCAAATAAAATGCGGAATAAATAGCTGAAGAAATAAAAATTATTAATGTAATTTATAATTATAATTTTAAATAATTAAACTAATCCCATAATTTCATACATATATAAGTAAATACATATGTGTAGGTGAGTGTGTGTGTAATTTAAAATTCAAAATAATTTTCTTTATTTAGCATTGTATTCTGTGCAGTGTTATATTAAATCACTGCCTCCGTTATGTTTTATGGGAGTGTGTTGAAGTACCTGTGAGTAGCAATGTGTGGTACTGGAGATATTCCATGGCTAGGCAACAGTACATTTATGACTGCGTTGTATCGTTTTTAGCTGTAGCAACCATAGAACTGCAGTTTGTGAATAACAACAGTCTTGGGGCCATATGACGAATTTGGCGGTCCCATGGACCGCAGTATTGGCAAAGGTGGTCCAAGCACTTCAGCCGTCCGACTGCCGTATTATGATTTGAGCGGATCGGCTTTGTGAAGACCGGCATTGAACCCCTGAGACCGCTATAAGACTACCAGGTTCGCGGTCCGGGAAAGCAGCCACCATAGGGTGCTACAGGGGAGCAGCACCAACGTCCGTATTATGAGTTGTGTGAACCACGAGCGGACCGTGGTGGTCCGACTGCCTGCTTCAAGGTGGCAGTGACAAAGGATTTTGGGTGCATACTCACCCCTTTCTTCTTCTTCCAGGCATGTTCCAAATTGGATCCATTTCCCCAGGCGTCCCCTTCACAGCAAGAGCTTCATGCTCAGGATTATGACCCTGTTTTTGATGATCTACAGGTGAGTCCTTTTCAAACCATATACCCATTGCCAGGTCTGCCCACATATGGGCAAAACTCAGGTAATGGGAATATGTTATTTTTCCACATTTGTCATGCATATGTGTGCATCTAACACATCTGCAGTCAAAATGCACACACAGGCATTGATATATTTGTGAAAAATACTCACTACCACTGCAATATCTCTGCCTCCACACCACCGGCCCCGTAATCAACTCGTAATACAGTGGTCTTTGGACCGCCATCACCGTGGGTTGCTGGCGAGGGGCAAGCGCTGTCCTAAGGCGGTTGGACTGCCAAACTCGTAATAAGGCCCTTAGTCTTTTGTGGATCAGTGTTTGTTTTTGCATGTCCCTCTCTAGGCCTTCCTTCCCCGTCCTAAGCCCTTCCTTGCTTCCCCCTCCCAATACCCTCCAATTTAGTAGTAAGTTGTCAAAGAAGTCCAAATGTAGCCAAGTAGTAGGTTCCAAGAATGTAGTTTATTAAATTCAGTTCCAAGTAAGTAGTAGGATGATAGATGGTGAGTTAGATGGTAAATAGTAGCCCCACCAGGAGCAGCCTCCTTGCTGCTCAGCCTGCATCCACCAACTGGCACTCCACACATAACCAAGCAACCAAGCATTCCGTGACCTAATCACACATTCCAGCACTCAT
Source organism: Triturus cristatus (assembly GCF_964204655.1). Taxonomy (NCBI): domain Eukaryota; kingdom Metazoa; phylum Chordata; class Amphibia; order Caudata; family Salamandridae; genus Triturus; species Triturus cristatus. The sequence goes on from NC_140588.1 coordinate 319,956,942, forward strand.
CCTGGTTGAGCAGCAGAGAAGAAGTAAGTGAAACAAGCATTTGCAATGCAATAGGTCTCGCATTTGCGAGAGTTTAAGCTATTGGCATTGTTAAATGCCTTTTATTTATTTTTTAAAAATCAACACATAAATAAAAGGCATTGTCATTTACAATGCCAATAGCTCAAACTCTCGTAAATGCGAGACCTGTTGCATTGCAAATGCTTGTTCAATGAGGTTGCCAATGAATGATAGGCAATTGATGGGTCAGTAGTTAGCGAGGTCGACAGTTTTTTGTTTTTGTTTGAAGTGGGGGTAACTGGCCTGTCAAGAGCTTCTGTGAAGATACCTCGCGTAAAGGGGCATTGAACACTGTAAGTAAGAGGGGCGGTTTGATGACATTTGGCAACAATGATAGCAGAAAATCTTTAGGCCCTTGAACTTTTTTTATGTACAGAAATTAAGCACAGACGAATGTCATTCGCTAGTTAATAACGGATTATTTGGGAATTGATTACTAAAAGTGTGAGACAAAGAGGGACAGATCAACATTGGCATTTAGTTCTGATTAAAGACAAAGACATATAAACGACTGATGGGCAACAACAATACACATTCCAAGAAGACATTTTAAACTATCCAGTGGAATCAATATTTCCTTCACCGATATTTGAATAAACCAACGTGGGAGAGCACTTCACCAAACTAAAGGCGCCCAGTTCCCAAAGCAAAAGCATCAATGTACTCTTGCGTCCAATAAATAAATTGTTATGGGCTGCTTCAGGACCCTCACAATTAACAATTAGGAGTGAGGATCATGGTGGAATCCCTCGACCCAAGAGGCAGGTGAGGAGCTGGGGGCAGCTCTCCATTTCACACTCACCATCCTAGCATCAGCTCCGTTCGGGTTTAAAATAAGTTGAAATACAGGATCGGTATAGGCTGAGCCTTCGGGTACAGAATCACTCTCTCACCTCTCTACAGGGTGGTGCTACAACACGGAAGTGGAGCAGCGGCGATCTGTAGACAGAGAAGTGAAGAGTCTGCTGATGACAAATGACGACAGCACAGACGGGTGGCTCTCGGCGTCCAACTGCGCTACAGAGCCTGTTTGCGGATTCAAGTTCTCCCTAGTTCGTGAATTTCTAGTGACATGGGAAATCAAAAAAACAAGCGTTGGCCGCGCGCGAGCGGCTGGAGACGCAATATGTGGTGGGGGAGGGGGAGAAGCGGGAGTTGTGTGTGCGCGTGCGTCATCGTGATCGCGATCGCTCTGAAAGCGAAAGTGATCGCGATGATGCACGAGTTTTCAAAGTGCTGCTGGCGGCCAGCTGCGCGCGTGCTCGATCGTGTGAACGCAAGCGTTAGGCCAGCCAGCAGCACTTTGAAATTCCCACATACAAAATGTCTCTTCGAGCCAGCGCATGCGCTGGGCTCAGCGAGACCTAAAAAAGGAGAGGCAACAATAAAGTCACCACATATCCCCTTTCCTTACACCAAGAAAAGCCAAAAGCAAGAACAAAGATCAACTTATCCAAGATAAGCAATATAAGCACAAAACATTACATGTAAAAGAAATGCAAAATGTAAGTTCAAGAAATTGGCATTACAGAAAGATAAAAGAAAGCAACAGTTACTAATAAAACATCAGATAATAGACAACACCTTAAATTGTCCTAAAAAAATGCAATGAAACATTAAATGAGATGAAACAATGAACTGTAAAATGGACAGGCATAAATATACTCTGCACCTGAAGGGACAAAAGTAAGTTTATTAAGTTCAGTTCCAAGTAAGTAGTAGGAAGATAAATAGTAAGTTAGATGGTAAATAGTAGCCCCACCAGGAGCAGCCTCCCTGCTGCTCAGCCTGCATTCACCAACTGGTACTTCACATCACACATTCCAGCACTCATCCTGGTTGAGCAGCAGGGAAGAAGTAAGTGACAATAAAGTCATCACATAAGTGATCCCTATTTTCCAGCCCCTCTTTCTGGTTCCTCTCATATGTACTAATAAAACATATACCTAAGTGTGTAGAGACCTCCAAAACAGGGGCATATACCTTCTCATTGAAGATCGGGGTGTAAGTCTCTGCCTTTTGGTTTGTGAATAGGATTTAGTAGTTCACAAGTGGTACTAATACAGTATTACTAAGGGTACTACAAAATGCAGTTTGTGAAAGGGCCCCCCATCTGAACATTTAGGGGATTCACAGTTTAAAAGTAGAATCCATATGAGCAGTGAAATGTATGTGTAAGCATTCAGTCACACCTCTGTAAAGTCAACATTCATAAAGCTATTCTTTGAGAAGATAAGTTGAAACTCCTCATGAATGTTCTGAAAATTGGAAATTACAGCATGAAAATGGTAGTTGAAAAGAAGTGGACCTGACACAACAACTCTCACAAGAATGTAAACCGAATGCACTACTAATTCACAATTCAAGACACACATCTACTTCTACATACCTCTCAACTCACCTACATTTGGAGGCATCACACATAATTCAATGAGATGACCCATACCAAAACGCACACACCAAATTCATTTTAATATCCATTGATTTCAAAGTGCTCACCCTCCAAAACAACCAGACTTTTCCCTTCTTGTAGATTCACAGGGATGGGTGGGCAACTTCAGTATTCCTCAGCCCTCAAGCATGAGAAATGTTTAACTATACAGCCTTGGAGTAGGTTGCATACGGCAAAGTGAATTGACAAAAGCATCAAAATAAGCTTCCTTCACAAACATGAACAAAAATTATCTGTTGTTTTGAGATAGTGCAAGGGTCAGGTGTTTGCATTAGCCTAATACTTAGGGCCCAATTCCGATCTCGGTCGGAAGGGCTCCTAATCAGATTTGGTTTTACCTGAACCCAACCGGACCCCTTGTTTCTGACCGACTCCTTCCCAATTCCAAAGGACCAAGTACGATGCCTGGAAACCGTTAGCACTGACCGAATTGGTTCCGGAAGGCATACGGAGAGATAGAGCCCGCCGGAGCAGAATCATACAGCTCTATGGAGTAGGTTTTCCAAGCGAACAAGTACGATGAACGATTCGGACAACCTTTTATGATTCGTCTGGCCCGGATCGAAAAGGCTGCTGGAACCAGTCCTTGGGGGCACATAGAAGGCCCCACTTAATTCTGGGCCCTCCGAATCATGCCCATGGGGGTACCCATGGGTCCCCCCTTTCGGGCCATGCAGAGTCTGGCACAGGGTGCACAATGATCTCCAACCACCTCTTTTGTCAATGGGAGCCTGTGAACACGTTCAGTACACAGGCTCCCATTGAAGTCAATGGGAGTCCGACCAAATCATATCCAGGTGCTTTCAAATGCAATGCACTTGTCCGGTAGGACTCCTCTGACACCAGTCGTATGGAAAGCATTGCGAACACGAGTCGTTCAATTTACTTTCCGAACAAAATTGCAATTGGGCCCGTAGTGTAAAATCCACTGCAGTATATTATGCTATGGCACATTTGTCTGTCTTTGCTGGAGAAAAAAATTTATTTTTAAGAAACCAAATCTGGAAAAATACACCATTACAAGGATGTCTCTTTACACTTCATTGTCGCACAGTTCCTAATAATTCAGTAAAAGTGTGTGAGTGAGCAACATAAGCAACAAAACTATTGGGACTACATCTACTCATATCATCAGAATATGTTGACTTACTTCCTGGCTGGCTCACAGTGCACCAACTGGACTCCTAAACCTCACAGGGTACCAGATGGTGTCTGCAACCTCAGACCATGACAACCCTAATTCCCCCAAGGAAATCATGGAAACAGATCCACCTTTTCATTAACTCAGGCATGCCCAGAGAGAGACACAAGAAATGCACCATTTGGCATTTCAAACAAAGCATAGTAATCAGCATTACAAGAATGGTGAAAAAGATTAAGAATTCAACTATTATGATTATTGCATGGATTATATGAATACATATAATTATACTCTTACCTAGCACTACCAATGCTTGAGAGCATATGGTGAATGCCGTTCTGCAAGATACTTTGGAGTGATTTAACTCCCCATTTACCTGTGTGCGTGTTTCATACGGAATCCAGTCTGGTGTAGAAAAGTCTGCTGCCCCTCTCAGGATAGTGATGAAATTCTGCTGGGTTAGAATTCAGACATGCGGAAACCACGACAAGCCATATAAATGATTCTCTGCCGAAAAAAGGATTAAGGCAGTTTATAGAATGAAAACTAGACCAATTCGCACTGTACCTGAGTTTAGATCCAGCTGTCATTGTTGATTGACAACATAGCTGTCTCCAAACATACAACAATATGCAAGGGCAGTTTGCACAGTGCACTTGATCCTTGGACAAAATGTTGGATGGTATGATGATGTGCGTACGAAAAAATGTATTTGTAAGCAAAACACTTTCTGCGTACAAATTTGCATGCAGACATGCAAGCAAAATGTGATAAAAGTCATTGTCTAAAAAGATGTAAAATTTAAACGTGACCATGTAAAAATGGGAGCATTTGTGCATGGGCCCCGTTAACCTCACAACACCCACTCCTTGTTTGTAAGGGGACTTAAAAGCTTCAAGCTAAATATAAAACATTTTTAAATCAAAAATTATGATTTATATAATTGAAACCTAAAAGATACGTCACTTTATTAATAAATCATAAAGAAAGCCAAATTGCATTAAAAGCCATTAATATCTGCGTAAAAAAAGATTGCAAAAAAAAAGATGCTGAATTCAAAAAGTCTTGAAACTCCAAGAATGTTTTAAATAGTCCCAGAGTCGTTATAAACCATTTTGTTTTCAGCTTCCGCAGATGATGTTTCTGTTGGTGCCTCAATCACAAGTTCCGAAGAACAGGCGTGGTCATGTCTAACCCAATCAGCAGTTGCTGAAGGTGTGACAGCCAGTAGTGCATCTGCAGAGGACAAACTAGGATCCAACAATCTTGGAGCTGAGGCATCCAAAGAAAGCTCATAATATGCATTTAACAGCTATTGCAATTGCATAGGACTTCTCTGAAAATGGATTCTTAATGGACCCATCAGCAGCCCACATCCATAGATTGTACCGTTTGCATTCCAGGGTATTTATTCAAGGTACACTCAAAAGTGCACAGTGGAACACATGCTGGACGCCATGTAATCATACCGGTTGAAAGAACAAGGACCAGTTGTTATTGTAGTGCTTTTCCCATTTGACCGCATGGTGGAACATGCATTGCGGAGAAGCATAAATAGAAGCGGAATCCCGACAATTAGAAATAGAATGAGTGGCATGCCTCTAAAGACACTGGAAATCAGGGTGTGCATAAAAGATTGAATTACTCAAAAGACAGGTGGGACAGTACTAACAAACCCAGACCCAATCGCTTTGAAAAAATGTATTATTCCCACAGTATTTGAAGCATTAAATATGTGTTGCACCAGTTCTCTGAAGTGCTGTGCATAGTAGTGATTGTATTTCAGAAGAAGACCTTGCAACTTCAAACTCAAATGTCTCTCTTGCAAATGTTAAAGAGACTTTCTTCTGAAACAATAAGGCTTTCAGTCTGCTCAGACTATCAAAGTTCAAATTAAAAATAGAAATTGAAGGCCAAATGTACGAACACATAGGTTACTCCCAGTCTCATCAAACAGCAACCTTGGTCATTCAACATCAAATAACTTCAATTGGAAAGTAATCTGAATGCAGGATGAAATACAGCAACTGGGGAACTGTTCCGATAACAAACTAAGTTTGCTTTTGCAGCATAACAAACTCCACAAAGTGTCACCTTCCTGCAATCTAAAGAATGGCTGAAAGTGTTCTCGCAGTCCGTACCACTAAGAAAGATTTCAGTTTCCCCCTCTTGCACCTGTAATCAAAAGGTAGGATCCAAGTCTTGTGTACAAATCTCTCCCCTAATACTTCATATCTGCTGATTTGGAAGTGATTTAAACAGGACGTGAGGTGAAATGTTGAAATTGGCAGAGAACTATATCCATGAATAAACCGATTGGCTGGTGGTACAGTAAATAATAATTTCTCTAAAATGTTCTATGTATATTCTATGTATAACATTGTGCATGTCGCAACCTTCTTCACCATGATTTTCTGCTTGTGTGTTAAATGATATGCCAGAAATAAATTGGTAGCGTTTAAGCTCTTCGAGGACACGTGACCACTCTTCAGAGTATGTAATGTCCAATTTACTAGCATGATAGAGCCAAGCTGACTTTGTCCGTGTTGTAGGATGAACATGTCACTCTGTATGATGTCAATAGCTGATGACGCAATTTTACTATGAGGTCATTCTATGGAGTCTAAATCTTACTGACCTATAATGGAATCCAGGCATGCCTTTGTGGGTTCTTAAAACTCTGTCTGCTGAGGATATCCTGGAACAACCTTATCAACATTTACATCACTACAGACCTTGTACTTCCATCATTGAAATGAACATCAGGTAAAGTGCTTACTGAAAATAATTGATCTGGATCTAAACATCTTAAGCAGTTACTAGCCCATTATCATCCAGTCACTTCTTTTTAATGTGCTCAAAGGGTAATACTGTGCCAAGTCCAAATTATATTTCTGTCATCATTTTTGGTTCCCTTAAGACATAATAGAGATATTCCTTCACCTGTTCTTTTGGATGACACTATAAAAACCTTAGAACAGTGGTTCCTTATCTGGGATGTGAGGATGCCTGTGTGTCTGCTTCAGCTAGTCAGTGGGTCCGTAACTGATCTGAAAATGTAAATAATATTAGGATCTTAATAAGGTATATGTACATAAAAAGGAAAATCAAAAAATGAAAAATGTAAACAGACCACAAGTACAGCAAACTAAATCTAGTGTGGACGACTGGAAACCTAATTTGAAGCGCTGGCATGAGCTGACAAAAAGAGAGCACGCATTAGGAGGCCCAAAGCAAAGTGAAATACTGGAGTCCAGGATATTTTTTTACCTTTTATGAATAAAACCAAACATTGGACCCTATTTACAGTTTGGTGAACTACATACTCAGTCACAAATGTGGCAATTGTCCTGTATGCTGTGTGAAAAGTGCATTATAATTTATGGCATGGGTAATATGTCGGACAGGATATCCGTCACATTTTGACAGAGTAGCCCATCTTCCAAACTCTAAATAAGTCTCCAAATTTTGAAAAGTTTCCCATTAAAATTAAATGTATATTTGTTGTTCATTAATTAAATAAACTACATCATACTTTGTGTATTTGATTGTTGTATGCTTTTGTATTTTGCTTTGAAGTTCAAATGATAGACATTACTTATTTGTGGGTCCCTGGCTTCAAGTAGTGATTCAGTGTGGGTTCACAGAATTAAAAAGGGTGAGAAGCACTGCTTAGAACATTTCCTAAGAGGCTTCACCAATGAGTCTCAGTACTCCGCCTGACCCTCCTAGGGCAAACTCCACAGACAGGTGCAATAAAATCTACCTCTTCTTCAATGAAACAATACCTAAGATCCAACAGTACATCAATAACTCCAAGTATGCTTCTCCTATGGAATCCATACATCCTCCCTGAAATCCACAATGATCATCTTTCAAATCCCTGTTTCTTGCATTCCTTGAGGAAATCTTGAAGATCTCAAAGGCACCACAGATGGAGATGATGTCTTATCCTCATCTTTCATCAAAACCCACTCTGGAGAAGCTCTCTTTCTATTCCTCACCATCTTCAGTAAATCCCTCACTGAAAGCCTCTTCCCTGAAGCTCTTAAAACAAGCCAGATCCTCTTATATCTGAAGCAACTCACACTTGACCTCAAGGTACCACTCCAACTACTGGACTATCACTCACCTATCTTTTATCAGCAAGGTCATTAAAAAATCAGGTTACAGAATACTTCAATGTCACATCAACACTAATCGTATGCTGCATGACTACCAATCGGGCTTCATATTTCACTGCAGTACAGTGACAACTATCTTAAAAATCATAGCCAATACTTAATTGGTCACAGAGATGACTCCTGAGTCCTAATATTGCTGGATGTCTCGTCTCAGCTGCCTTCTTCACTGTCATCAACACCCTGAAGAATCAAAAGAGGTGCACTGACAAAGTCCTCCATTAATTCTCTTCATACCTATCTAACTGACACCAGTTCATTCACTTGGGCATCTCCAGGTCTCAAAATATCCCCTCACAGTGGATTTCCTGGGTTCCCTCTTGTCCCCCGTCATCTCCAACCTTTACATGGAGCCTCTTAGGACCCTGCTCACCAATAACAGCTTCCATTACCTAGACCCAACACATATGTGAATGTTTCCTCTGTTCCAGACATTGAGTGCCCCAAACACTGCCTCCCTCTGTCTAACACCTACCTGAAGCTTACTGTCACCAAAACAGAATTTCTGTTATTTTCCATGAATTACATGCAATAACAAATCCAAATCTGGCTCAACAACATCAACCTAAACAGAGTGAAACCTCCAACTCTCATCTAATGCCAGGTCACTCTGATTCACTGTGGATACCAACTTTATACCCAAAGAGGGCATCACCAAGAAAAACAAGATGACCTGGCACCAGCTGCCTCTGCAAAGAATGAAACCATTCCTCAATGAAAGTGACTTCGGAAATTAAGTTCAAGCCTTTGTAGGATCCCATCTAGATGGTAGCTAGACTTTGCTCTATGGCCTCTATGGCCTCTAGGACTCCACTGGCCCCCTTAAAGTGCATCCGACATGCAGCAGCATAATCATCAAAGGCCTTAAGAAATATTACCACATCATTAATGCTCTGATGGAATTCCACTGTCTGCCCTTGCCAGCCAGCACTGTCTTCAACATGGGCTGCATCATCTACCAATTGCCCACAACTAGTATCCCTGCTTTTCTAGGTGAGAAGCCCACTGACTGAGAAAATCACCATCTCCAGTGGCTCTTACCACACTTGCTGACAGGACTCCATCAGGACTCCTTCTGGCTGGAGATGGAGACGAAGAAGTGAAGAAATTAAAAATGAAGGCAACAGGAATCTACACAGGATCGGGAATCTTGTCCCTATATATATCCGCGCTTCCCCAGCACTGCTCCAATACAGCAAAGAGCTTGAAGACTCGCTTTTTTAAAGAAAACTACATATTTTTCAATATAAGTCCACTTTCTCTCTTAGAAGCCAACTAAACCTACTATCATACTGTCTCTGCTGCCGTTTGGCTAGGTTTGCGCTGTAGAAATACTACATAAATACAAATAATGCAGCAGAATTATTGCAGATCAAAGCAACATCATGGACTGACTGCCATCAGCTATTGAGTCTGTTTATGATGAGTTCTATTTTTAAGGATATTCTAACAGGGTAGTTTTAGCTTTCAAATTCACTTTTAAAATAGCAGAGATTACATAGAATTATGTCACAATAAGCTTCTTATAGCACATTTAGGGTATGTAAAATTGCTTTGGAATATTCTGTGGCCATTGCTAGAGCTTGTAAGATTCGGATGTTAACATTCTATGCCATCTATTCTTCCTTCACTAATTTTGCTACTTCAAGTTAAATATTTTGGACTAAAAACCTGATGAGACATCTCATGTTCATATCCACACTGACAGCATTCACTGACACCCATCCTGCCCCGCCACCACCTATCCGTGCCAGCCAATGCTGACTGTCTCATTGGAATTCGGAGATCCATGGTGTTCTGCTGATCTGTATTCTTTCACACTGAGATTTTAACTCTGGATTGTGAAAAAAATGAAGAGAAAATGAGGAATTACACAGGAATGGAACCCAGAATCAACCATTCCCTGGTATTTACTCATTTCTAAGGGAATTCCTAATATAGGTAACTTTCAGGATGGGAAAATTCAGGGCGCTTTTCGTGCCACTCGTAATGAGAGCCTTACTGTTTTCTTTGCTCAAACCTTCCATTTCCTCAGTAGGATTTATCATGAAAGCTGTGTTATTTTCAGGTTTTTTTCAGTTTGGTAATTGTGTCATTTTACCATTTATTTATTTGAGAAACCATAATGTTGAAGAAGAGTTACATTGCCTACTTCCAAGCAGTTAGTGTTCAGTAAATTGAAAAACAAACTCAATGTACACCATTTCTCGAAAGCCATTTACTGATGAAGATAAACAGAACACCACATCGATTCTTTCCTTCAGGCACTGAGTCACATTCACGGCCTTCTGTATTTATCATAAATACAGAAGGCTGTGCATGTGACTCGGTGCCTGCATGATCAGCAACAATTCCAATGTGAAAACAAAGAACATCTGAAAACTATCAGTTTTTCAGAAAGAAGAAAGTAGCAATGATTGTGAAATTCAAGCCAATATTAGGAATGGAGAGAAGAAGAAAGACTGAAGAAAGAAGAGAGACCCATAGGACACAAACTGTTATTTACCTAACCTTTATACTTGGACAAGTATAGGAAAACCTCCAGATCACTAGGGGCCTGATTCAGAGGTTGGCAGATGGGTACTCAGGCCCCGATTCACAGAACTAACTCAAGACAAAATCCTAAACTTACTATCATTTACTCATTTTGGTATTCACAGAAGGCACTTACTCATTTTGGTATTCACAGAAGGCACTTACTCATCAATGAGTAAGTGCCTTCTGTCAATACCAAAATGAGTAAGTGCCTTCTGTGAATATCAAAATGGTAGTAAGTTTAGGATTTTGTCTTAAGTTAGTTCTGTAAATCGTGCCCTCTGTCACAAAGGTGGTGGATATTTCACATATTACAAGTGCATTATATGCAAATGCAATAGGCCGACAGCATATTCGTCAAATTTGTGACAGAGTACACTCTTACCAAACTCGATGGGCTTGATTCACAGAACTAACTTAAGACACAATCCTAAACTTACTACCATTTTGGTATTGACAGAAGGCACTTACTCATTTTGGTATTCACAGAAGGCACATACTCATCAATGAGTTAGTGCCTTCTGCGAATACCAAAATGAGTAAGTGCCTTCTGTCAATACCAAAATGAGTAAATGGTAGTAAGTTTAGGATTTTGTTCTAAGTTAGTTCTGTGAATCGGAGCCTGAGTACCCATCTGCCAACCTCTGAATCAGGCCCCTAGTCATCTGGAGCTTTTCTTATACGTGTCCAAGTATAAAGGTTAGGTAAATAACAGATTGTGTCCTATGTGTCTAAATTAGGGCCCATATTTTAATGCTAAGAATCTCCACAGCAGGTTGGGACTGGTTTCGAGGTAGATGACTCTAGGCACAAGTACCTTGTGTAATCTGGTGTATCCTGTCCTGCGCTTTTCATTATTTGGTTATAAATTAAAATAATTTAATTCCAAGAAAACACATCATTAAATGGAATCTATAATTCTACTTTTGCTTTGTTACGCTGTTTCCTTGAGGCACCAAATTTCTTTTCATATTACCCAGGTATTTCATGCTCCCATTGATTAAAAGAAGCAGCCTTTCACTGTTTTGAGGTGATCAGTATACCCACACCTGTAATCAGACAGAAAAAATGCTGCAGTGGTTTGCACAGTGAGATGAATGGTTAACCCCAAACACGCCCAGTCTCACACCCCCTTCATTTTCGACTGCAATAATCTCCTCAAAGTATTTGAAGTCATTGGTCTAAAGTCAAATTAAAAACACAGATTTGAATGGTCTGCACTCAGTTCTTCATATCTGGGTCAATTTGTCTATTTTCTCGGGTATTAAACGAGTGGTGAATGGTCATATAGGACATGATTTACAAAGATTTTGTGTTGATATACTCTTATGGCTCACCTTACCTACTCATGTATTCCAGGAGTAACCTCATAGCATAATCTTTGTAAATAAGGACTCATTCACATTTTGCTATGAGTAAGCATGACTTACTCGTGTAGTATTCCTTCTTACTCCTGAATTCCAGGAGTTAACATAAATACTACAAGGCTATGTAATAATCGATTCTTTGTCAATCCCGGGAAACCAGAAAAATTGCCTTCAAGATATCATCATACACATCGATCCATCGCTCAGTCTGGGAACTCAGGGCCCCATTCAAAAGATTATTTTATGAGTTGGGTGCGACTTACTCCTGTATTTCTGACCTACTTTTGAATTCAAACGATGAGCCCAAAGCGCTCCTGGCTTGCTACCAGAATCAAAGAGCAAGCCAGGGGTTCTACAAAAGTATGTTCTAGCTAAAGCTTTATGAATTGTGCTCTCCGCAATTTAGTGCTGAATTCAAGAATAATATTTAAAAAAAATTTTGTTGAGAAAACTGCACCAAGAAACGCATAAGTTACGTGTGATAAAATTTCTGAATGTGAAGCTTAGCCATTACTTTTTTCAACTGTAAGAATTATAAAGTATTGATCTTATTCTCTATTTCAAGTGATTTCCATCATGTTAACTAACTACACATCTTTTCTATCTTTCACGTATCAAGCTGTATTAAAGGTTTTAATATTACCTGAAGTTCAGAGTTTTGGAAAATCATTATTGATCCAATTGTGGGTCTGCAGGACTCACTGTGCCACCCACCAAAGTAGCCATTTAAAACATGTCCCGGGCCTGCCATTTCAACCTGCAGTGCAGATTTAAACTACCATTTCGACCTGGCTAAATAAATGTTTTATCAGGCCTAAACCTTCCTTTTTAATAGAAATAAGTCACCCCTAAGGATGGCCCTAAATAGCCCATAAGGAAGGGTGGATTGTATTTAAAAAGTAGGACACCTGTTTTTAGTTTTACCTGTCCTGGAAGTGAAAAACTCCTGAATTCCTTTTTTGCAACTTTAAGACCTATCGCTCCCATTGGATAACATTTGGTATCCTTATTAAATTTGCTAAATGCTAACTTTTGGTTGAAGAACAGGTAAAACAGTTGGAATTTAGACTTCATTTTTGAAAATGCCACTTTGAGAAAGTCGGCATTTTCCTGCCTAAAAGCCTGTTAATGGCTCTCCAATTAAGAATGCGCATTGGGCCCAAACAGTGAACAATAGGGAACTAGGTGTGGGCAAAATGGGTCATCCTGTTGCAGCGTGGAACATCAAATTCCCCCTTCGTCACAGACCAAATACCTCAATAGCAAATTCAGTTAAAACATCCATTGGTGGGGCCCATAACACCAACACTCATACTTCGTTGATCTGCTTCCCTAGAGGATTAACTTCAAAACGCTGACATGAAAGGAATATCTTTACCTAACCCTAAATGCGTTGACTCCAACCTTGTGATATTTCCCTCATTAGGAGATGAATCATTTAGTTGTTTTGTAATTTAGTCAACCACTTCATTTATCTATACACTACTCTTTATCCTAGTTTTCTTCCTCAAATAATCGACACAACACATTTCTCAATCAATCAAATATCGTTTATCTAAGAAAATTGCAAATTGTTAGAAATCATCATCAAAACCGCAGAACATCATATTTACCTAATCTGGCTAATAGTCGTCCTCTAAGTCAGTCAAGTCAGGGGAAAATCTTTAAATTCATCAAAGTCATGCCGCAATTCAGTCTCTCAAAGATTCAGGATAACAGCTGTCCAGCAGTGTCACTGTCCTCTCCGTCAGCATAACGTCAGGAAATCGAGTTCGTCAAAGAAGAAGAGTTTTTTAGTTCACTTTCCTACCTACTTTTATAATGAAATTAATGTCAAAATGCATCAAGATTGGGGTTTTGGAAAGTTCTGATTGGAGGACTTGGGGTCGTCCGGTAAAGTTCTCACATAGTCCGCAAAATGAAGTCATCGCACTTGCTGGTTCCGGTTTTAAGACAGTTCTTTGTATTGTCGTTGGCGAAGCTCCCAGAGTGTCCTTGACTAGAACATCATCTCCTGGGGTCAGGACTAGGTCATTGTTGCTGGCGGTGACGCATGCGCACTTCACCCAGAACCTTGTGTTGTCAGGAGCAGTCACGTTAAGCATTTCGTTCAGCCATTTTGGATTAGGCCGAAATGGTCAACTTAAGCAAAATAAACACAAAAACGTAATTAAAACATGGAAATGGCTAACAAAATGTTAAACCCTCACTAATTCCCTTATGTGTAAGTAATTATCTAGAAAAATAGCAACATTCAAAGCATTTCTACTCACTCATTGAAGCACAATTCACAATTATATCACAGAAGCAACATATAACATGCAATATTCTATTTTTCTACTATTAGTATGCGTACATATGTTAATTTACAATTAGTTTAGCCATGCAAAGTGCAATTCCCACGTGTAATTCTTTTGTTAATATGGTTGATAAGTCTTTCACTGCAAACAAATTAATAAAATTACTATTAGATGATTATTCAGATTAATATAAACATGCAGAATGGGGGGTATACAAAATGTTGTGCTACCCGCTCCATCAATCTCCCCTTTGGTGATTATATCACCACACCAACAAAAATTTTGTATCCCCTTTTACGGAATTTCAAAGTGATTTCTTGTTTTATTCATATTTCAGTTTCCCCTGTTTCTTCTCTTTTTGCTGTTTTATACATACTCTCCTTGATTTCTTTTAATTCTATTTCTTCAAATTTTCTTTCTTGTTTCTTATCTCTTCTCCTTACATTTTCTCTTTTGAACCTTTTCTGATTTTTATCTTTTCTATGACAAATACATCCTAGTCTAATTATTAATACTAAGAAAATCACACATGTTAATGGAAATAATATGTACTAGCTAATTTGACTACAAAATCTTTAATAGCTGATATTTTCTTTCCAATCTTCTCCCAAACACCTTCAACCTCCAGTGGTGCAATTTCGTCATGCAATTCTGAAAAATTCTTAATATAAATTTTCAAATCTCTTCTTTCGTCAGGAATGTAAGTACAACAATGTTGAACTTTCAGCATTCCACAGACTCCACCCTCTTTTACCAATAAAATATCAAGGGCAAGTCGATTTTGCATTACCATAGCACACATTGCAACCATTTCAGTATTTACCAATAAGAATCCTCCAGCGGTGCTTGTTGACAAGCGATCCACTGCTGTTGAAAGTCTTCTAATTTTGTTTGCATTCAGAGATATTCCCACCGCGGGTATCAGTGCTCCAAAAATGTCACCCACAATTTCAGTCCAAGATTCTCTCTTACTACGTGCTAAATAACTACCTAAACTATGTACACCATCTTCTCCTCTATTCATATGAAAAATCTTTGGAAAAACCAGGTCAACATAACATGTGCCATACCAATGGCCTGGCAAACGATAATATGCCCTGTTCCCACAAATGAAATACAGTCCTGGAAAGACTGGATCTCTTCCGCCTTTATATCCCCATTCTCCCATGATTCGGTATGTATCATGGCACTCACTATTCCCTACAAAATAATGATCATACGCTGTTTGATTCCTTCTTATACACAATTTCCCTTTCTGAGGCCAATCTAAAGCCATAGTTGGACTCGTTTCCCCTTTCAAGTGTTTCTCCATTTCTGCATCCCAAACTGTTTTCTCCACTTTCCCTTCTGAAGCCTTTCTTTGCATTTTCAATCTCTTACCTGCTATTACACTACATGTTATTCCATATGTTACTGGAAGGTGATGATAAGTCACTCTTTCAGATACAGATGCAGGTAACTGCATACATACGTAGCAATCCCTTACGTCCATTGTTTTTACATATTCATACAACAGTTTTGAAAACACATCATTAGAAAAATCTGTAATAGACGTATCTTTATGCAAATAATTTTTATCTATTCTAGCCGGAACAACCTTTTGAATCTTCCCTATATTAGTTATGTTATCACTATGTCCTTCTAAGGTATCTATAGTACTTTAAATGATATTAGTAGAGCAAGTATACTCCAAAGAAGCATTAATAATCCTGTACAACAACAACACATTTTACACCATCTTTTAAAGAATGTACATCTACCTTTGCTACTATCTATGTTTGCCATCTTCGCTAAAATGGACCGTGTCTTTTGACTTAGCCTCTTCTACTTCACAACTAGTTTTCTAACCCAAGGCTCTAAGCACCTACGTGGTTCTACCAGTTTTTGTCTTTTGCAGTATTTTATTGTCTTTCCATCAGTAGTTTTCTTGTCTCATTCAGTTTGGCATCTCATCATCTTTCACTTTTCCTTCGTTTTCAGTATACAGAATGTCCTGAACATCTGCTTCTTCTCCAATATCGGACAAGATAACTCTCAGGATTTCCGATTCTTCGTCTTCCTCAACCACTTCCGGTACAACCACTTCTGGATTTACTTGGCTATCCGCCTCTTCTTTTACTTCAGGCAGGGCCACATATGTCCATTCCGGTGATTTATACTTCTGGTTAGGTTTCCTTGTTCTTTTGCTTTCTTTAACCACAATTGTTTCTTCTTCTTTCGATTTCTTCTGACTCGTCACTTCATTAACCTGTTCAGCCCTTGGCGAATTTACTCGTGTCAGTCGATATCTCAATCTTTTTATTTTATTCGGCCAAACGTCATCTTTTGCCGCTCTTTTCAGTTTTCTCCCTTTATCGTTCTTTTCAGTCCTCCAAGCTCTCTTTCTCAGAACTCGGCCTTCTGGTCCTTCATCTTTGCTTTCCTCTGACTCTGTTTCAACTTGCTTTTTACTCTCAACAGATTCTTTTTCCACCACTTCTTTTGTTTTCCCTACTTATGTCCCTCCTCGAATCTCCGGCACGCAATCTTCCTGCTGACTACCTGTCCCTGCTTCTAACTGGATGTTGGAGTTCCCTATACCTCCACGGGGGTCTTCCGGAATAATCTTTCCCTCTCTCCATATCTGGCACCTGTTCATCTAAGTGTGTTATTTCAGGTGGAATTTCTCTCAATCTTTCATCTGGCACTTCTTTCTCATGGATCTCTTCTATCGTCTCTCCACTATCCTTCTCTTTGTTCTTCCCTTGTTCTTTCCCGGAAGAGTGTGCTCTTTGTTCTGTCACTGAGTCTGAACTGGTATCAGAAATCTGTAACCTTCTCCTCAGGGAATTACTTCTGGGGACCAAATTTAAACTCTGCTCTGTTTCCCCCCTTTCATGGTTTTCTTTGTCTTTTGGCTCTCCGTCATCCGACTCAGTACTGGATTCTGATTCATCAAAATACTCCTTTTCTTTGCAGTCGACTGGATTTGGAATTCTCAACGTATGGCTTGCATGGATCCAGTTCTTCAATCCAGCACACTTCACAGCTGTTGTTGTGGTCAAGTTGATTTGTCTTGGTTTTCCCCACCTGGGAACCAAACAGTTTCTTCTTCTGTGGACTTTTATCCTTACCCAGTCCCCTGGGCTTAGATCATGGGCTGGCTTCTTTTCAAGGGTGGTGGCATCCGCTCTAACCTGATGAAACACAGAATGAACTGCGTCAGCCAGGTTTTTACAGTATTCCAACACCATATCATCAGTTATACTCATCAGCTTGTTGACTGGTATAAAAACATGACGCATGGCTCGTCCCATGATGATTTCATGTGGACTCAACCCTGTAGTTCTGTCTGGAATTGATCTAATAGTCATGAGTACTAGAGGCAAGACATCAGGCCATTTCATACCTGTGGCTAAACACATTTTCCCTATTCTGTTTTTGATAGTACCATTCATTTTTTCTACTACACCAGAAGCCCCTGGTTGATAGGCATGATGTAGTTTTTGTCGTACATTCAATGCTTCACAAATCAGTTTTATGATCTCATTATGAAAATGTCCTCCTCGGTCGGATTCAATTGTCACTGGGAACCCAAATCTAGGGATAAATTCCCTCAAAAGTAATTTTGCCACTGTCATCCCATAATTTCTTCTTGTTGGGAACGCCTCTACCCACCTGGAAAATAAACATACCATAACCAAAACATACCTCAACCTGTTACAGGGAGGCATTTCAATGAAATCCACTTGCATTCTGGTAAAAGGCCCTCCTTCTCGACCTATTGTTCCTAGACTCACTACTGTTTTTCTTCCTGGATTGTATTGCTGACAAATTAGACATCTCTGACAAAGACTTTCTGCTACAAGTCTGAATTTTGCATTATACCAAGTGTTTAAAGGACCTAATCATAGCGTCTCTCCATATATGTCCCTGTCCATGATACATCCATGCCATGGCAGACATCATGCTATCAGGCATACCTGGCCTTCCATCTCGATAGACCCACACGTGATCCTTCTCTCTTGGTGCACATCCTGCTTTTACCCACTGTTTTATTTCTTCCTCTCCTGCTTCTTCCTGCAACTGCCTTACTTCTTCCCATGTTCCCACAGTGTTAGTAAACATTAGGAAACAAGAAATCGACTCCTTTTACTTTGCCCGATTGATTGAATTCTGATTTCGTGCACAGTATTGCGCCATGTCATTTGCAAATATGTTACCAGTTGCAATATAATCACCACTGCGACTATGGGCAGCACATTTTACAACCGCCAATTGCCTAGGCAGCTGTATCGCCTCAAGCAACTTTCCAACCACTTCAGCATTCTTAATGGGAGTTCCACTCGAGGTTAGGAAACCTCTCTACAGCCATATTTGGCGGAAGTCATGGACTACCCCATAGCCATACTGGCTATCAGTTATCACAGTCACTCTCACACTTTTCCCAATCTTGCATGCTCTTGTAAAGGCCACAAGTTCAGCTACTTGGGCTGACCTTACCCCTTTCAAATAGGATGCTTCCATCACTGCTGCAACTGTACATACCGCATATGCTGCACTCAGCACTTCATCATCTGTCCTCACACAAGATCCATCAACGAACATGACAAAATCACTTTCTGATAAGGGTTCATCTTTTATGTCAGGTCGTGGTTTTGTACAGAAATCAAGTACATCCAAACAGTCATGATCTGCTTCATCTCTTACTTCCACATTCTCTACATCTGGCAACAGTGTTGAAGGATTCACATTCACACATCTCACAAGACTCACATTTGTTGCACCCAATATGACCTTTTCATACTAAGTCAGCCGACTGTGCGTCATATACTGAGTACGACTCCTTGTTAAAAGGATCGCCACATCATGAGGTACAAACACTTTCACAGGATATCCCATCCCAATTCCCTCACTTTGTTCCAAACTTCGACATGTAGCAGCTACTGCTTTCAAACACCCAGGAAGGGCTACAGCTACTGGGTCCAACATGGATGAGAAATATGCAATTGGTTTCCTCAGTTTTCCATGCTTCTGTACTAGAACAGTGAGTGCACATCCATTTCTCTCACTGCAATACAACTCGAATTCCTTCTCATAGTCAGGCATTCCTAATGCAGGTGCTTCACACAATCCTTCTCTCAATCTTTTGAATGCTGTCAATTCCTCTTTGTTCAAATCAATTGGATCTCTCACATCACTCCTTGTCAGTCGTACCAAAGGTTTTGCAATCAATGAGAAATTGCTAATCCACTGACGACAATATCCAACCATTCCCAGAAATATTCTCACTTCTCTTTGGGTCATTGGTGGACTCATTCTCTTTATGATCCTGATTCTGTCTATGGTTATTTCTCTCTGTCCTTTTTCAATGCTATGTCCTAAATATTGTACTTCCTTCTTACAAAATTGTAATTTTGATGGTGACACTTTTAGTCCTTCATCTGCCAAATGATTCAGCAATGCTACCGTGTCTACCTCACAAGCTTCACGGGTTTTCGATGCGACAAGCAGGTCATCGATGTATTGAACCAATACAGAATTTTTGGGCATTTCTAGACTTTCCAAAGACTTCTTCAATAGCTGTTTAAATATTGAGGGGCTTTCTGTGTACCCCTGTGGAATTCGGCACCATGCCACAATACGCTCACCGAAACGAAATGCAAAAATTTGCTGACTGTCATGATGCAAAGGGATGGAAAAGAAGGCATGTCATAGATCAATCACTGTATACCATTCTGCGTCATGAGGGATCTGATATAAAATCACAGATGGATTTGGTACAATGGGACAACATGGTACAACAATTTTGTTTATCTTTCTCAGCTCTTGCACTATCCTGAACTTCCCACTAGGCTTTTTCAGTCCCATTATTGGTGAATTACATGGGCTACTCATTATTTCTCTCAAAATTCCTTGTTTTATCATGTTATCAATCACAGGAGTGACTCCTTTGAATATTTCAGGTGTCAGTTTATATTGTGGGACATTTGGGTAACTTACTCTTTCTTTTACAGTTATTTTTACTGGGTCTACATTTCTCATCAATCCTCTGTCTTCTCCAGTGAAATCCCAAACTTCTGCCTTTACAGATTGTTTTAATTCTTTTGGTAATTCGTCAGGGTTAAATACAGCATAGGTTCCTGTAACCTCTTTTTCCCTGTTTGCCATTGTCATTTTATACAGCACATCATCATCTGGTGTTTCAAAGACTATTCCATCGGGAGTACAAAATATAGTGCAGTTCATCTTGCACAATAAATCTCTACCTAACAAGTTCACAGGAATGGTGTCACACACGACAAACCGGTGCATTTCAGAGAACTTCCCTATAATAACTTTCACTGGTTCTGTAAGGTAAGTTTTAATCTGTCTGTTGGAGACACCAACTACTTGGATTGTTTCATCCGAGAGAGGAAGATTCTTGACATCAGCTGATCTAACAATTGATCGAGTAGCACCTGTATCAACTAGGAAAGTAATATTTTCATTATCAACTTTTCCATCTACAAATGGGCCTGTCTGGTCTACTTCTAGAGTTGCGCCAAGCACGCACTCTTCTTCCTCCCTTCGGCACCGTCAATAACCCTCTTCTGAATTGCTTTCATCGCGTTGCAGCCAATACTGCTAAGCAGCGCTAGCGCGTGGCGGCTTATACCTGTTCTTCGTTGTAGAATCCGTTCTCTTTACTATACTTCTGGCAATTTTTGTTCTGTGGAAAAGGTGGTTTTGGCACCTGATTCTGTTGTGTTACAACCTGCTGTTGTCGTTGCTGTTGACCACTCACCTCATTCTGCACCTGTGGATTCAATGATGCATTTTCATCGTTAGTACCTGTAGGAGATTTACACTTGGATTTCCAATGCCCTATCCTGCCGCAATTATGACACAGAAATTTCTTTTTAGCTTCCTCGACATTCCCTTTACCTTTCCCAGGATTACATTTTTGTCTTGACCCTGCTTGTTCTGCTAATTGAGATTCCTGTCTCTCTGCTACCTTTATTTGTGCCCACATAGCCTTTTCTTTCAATTTTCGCTGTTTTGCTTCAATTTCATCACAGAAATATTTAGCATGTCTCAATACTTCATCTATTTTCTTATTTTGCCAGTCTACGGTATGCTGTTTTATCATTTCACTAATTTCTGGACGAAGACCATATACAAATCTGTATACAAAATGACTCAAATCCTTTTCACTTAGATTTTCATCTCCACTGAATTGTTTAAAGGCTAAAATTAACCTCTCATAATAGGCATGTACTGACTCTTTGCTTTCCTGATGTGTTCTGTCAATTTTTACCCAGTCTGTCTCTTTAGGAGGTACTTTGTTTTTTAAAAATGCCATAACCTGTTCATATTTCTTCATGACCTCGGGGTCTGGAGCCCCTGTTTTTGGATCTCTTGGGTATACCTGTGTCGGCCAACCTATCATGATTTTGCACTCTGTCCTAGATCTGCTGGTACTATTATGTCAAACAGGCTATTTAGATCAATCCACAATACTTTGGACAATTTTACAAATCTGTCCACCTGTCTGTACCACTCGACGGGTTTTTCACGTAGTCGAGGGAAGTCATTCGTAAATTCCAAAATATCCTGTCTAGTCCATGGGACATGTACATATCCTCCTCCTGGAATCTCTCTAATAGGGCATTCTGTCACAACCTTCTCTTTTTCTCTAACAGGGAAAGCCGAAAAGGTTTTGTCTGAAACTTCATCTAGTTTTCGATACCATCTACTTTTCCATTTGTCCACATCTCCCCATTTCCTCAACAAAATAATTATCTCTTTAATCTGACCTATTCGTCCTGTGGTATTCATGTTTTCAATGTCTTTTTCAGTGAAATCTACTGAGATCTTCTGTAGTGCTTTTACCTTTTCAATATCAATACCCATTTCATTTGCTACTTCTTCTAACCTTCCATGGAGACTTTTTGTTCTCCATGTTACGCTTTTACACAGAAATAACAACTCCTCATCTTGGTAGGTTTTTAATTTTTCCGTGGGGATAGTTCCTACTATTAATTCTTCCAGTACCATTCGTAGCTTAGCCACATCTATTGACTGAGATTCTTTGTCCTTCTTCTGCAAGCTTCTCAACCATTCACTCAATTCCTCTGTAGATGGTCCTACTGGCTTCTCTACATTTCCTTGTCCAAAATCTTTTTGTGTTTCTGATATTGACTCCACTATTGTCATACGCCTTTCTGCACAGTTTTGGCCTACAAACGGGTTATTTGAAAAATTCGGTTCAATCATACTCATAGTCTGTCTCCATGGATTCTCAATCTGACTTATTCTTGGTTGTTCAACCGGTTTATTACTTTTATAAGGGACCGTCAAACAATGTTCGCTATCTTTTTGTTTATCAAAAATAGTAATTACTGGACCTATCGTTACTGGAACTGTTACCGCTTCCAGATTTTTAGTCAATTCTCTTATTTTCTCTGTCAATTCTAGGGTCGTTAGCGCTAGTTCTGCTGAATTTTCATCGTTTGTTTTACCTCCGGACTTCTTCTCTACCTCTCTAATGGAATTGTTTTATCCCAAATCTTGGAACTCTGGTTCCGATTTTATGATTCGTACAGTTTCTTTCATTGGGGCACTTGGGGTTAATATTTCTGGTTCTGGTCGATATGGGGGTGGATTCTTATAGAACATGTCATCAAGAACATCATCCTCTGATTCACTCACTCCATATCCTCTCGATTCCACATTATGCCTTTTTTCTACACACTTTCTGCCTTCATTCTCTCCTGCAGTTCTTATGGGAAACAAACCCTCAGTCATACTTGCATTCTGCCACCTTCTCATTCGATCATCATGCGTCTCATGTCCGCATGACCTGCCAAACATATATCTATATCCTCTACCATTTCTCTGTCTTTCTCGGTCATGCATCTCGTCTTCCCACTCTGTCAATGCTTCAAATTGTGTCGGTCTGGGTCTTGGTCCTAAATTAATAATTTTTTCTCTCAAATTTCTCAAAACTGCCAAATTAAATGAACCATGTTCTGGAAAAGCCAACACGCCATCCTTTTCGGTATACTTGACCCAATTATCTAACCAAATACAGGTGTGATATCCATATTTCGCAACCATAAAGGATGCAGGGGTTTTCGGTGGAGGAAGTAACTGTCCTTCCCCAGTAACAATTGGATTCTCCTTCTTAAACCACTTTTTAATTCTACCAAACCAAGACTTTTTCTCCTTTTCTGGTGGATCGTAATACATTTTCCTTGCCTTCCGTGTATCACTAGTTTCTTCTTACAACTGTACCGCTAATCTGTCCAATCGCAGCGCGACTCACACTAACGCACCAATACGGAGCGTCTATGTCACTTTTGCAATTCTCCAATCCCAGCGCGACTCACACTAACGCACCAATACAGAGCGTCTACGTCACCCTGTACTTCTCCACTCCTAGCACGGCGCACACCAACGCACCAATCCGGAGCGTTTTACGTTTCTGACCGACTGTCCAATCCCAGCGCGGTCGTTCTGACATCAGCAGCCACTGCCGCAGCTTCTGCTCCTGCCTACCCCTCTTTCACAAAATCAACTCGGTAAGTTTTGTTTTGAAATTTACAATTCTGTTAGTAACAACATAGAAACACCACCATTGTCCGCTTCGCTAACCAAGGAATAGCAATAGACCTTTCTCACGAGAATTCCGTCTTTCCCGAGAACAGCGCTTACCTCTGCCCTACTATGGAATCGTTACTTCCATTGATAAAGTAGCACATCCCTCTACCTTACCCTTCTAACAAGCATTAGCTAACCATTTCTCCAGAATTAAGACACATAGTTGGAGACCCAATGCTCCTGAGAAATAAAACTAGAGTTTCACAATTAACCCGAATGCCTTTACATTCACGCACTTTCACACAAGAAAAATGTAGTACATTCACACAGAATTCTGTCTTTCCCGAGAACAGCGCTTACCTCTGTCCTACTACAGAATTATAACATACATTAACAAAGCAGCGCTTCCCTCTACTTTGTCCTTCTAGCAAGCTCAGAGAACACCTGTTACCTTTCCAGTGATAAGCGTAATCGGAATGCCATTTGGACTCCTGGTACCTAAGACCAAAATTTCACAGGTGACCTTCGCTATCATACACACTTTTCTCACACAGAAAATGTCTCTAATGGCAACACACGACGATGTCACCGAATCGAACCCAGACAATGCGTCATGCAACTTCAATTGTTACACGTTTCTCCCTGTGTACCTGCAGGGCAACCACAATTCCGTCTTTCCCGAGAACAGCGTTTACCTCTGCTCTACTACGGAACCATTATAAACTTCCGACTTCCTACATCCCAGAAGCCGTGCAAACAACATAGAACTCAACGTGACTTACATAGAGTGTTAGTACATAAACCAATATCAATAACCAATAATCAATAATCAATGTACAAGCTATATTCACCAAACCAAAACAATAAAAACCATAACTGTTGCAGCGTGGAACATCAAATTCCTCCTTCGTCGCAGACCAAATACCTCAATAGCAAATTCACTTAAAACAGGCCCATAACACCAACACTCATACTTCGTTGATCTGCTTCCCTAGAGGAATAAGCTTCCAAACGCTGACATGAAAGGAATATCTTTACCTAACCCTAACCATTGACTCCAACCTTGTGATATTCCCCTCATTAGGAGATGAATCATTTCGTTGTTTTGTAATTTAGTGAACCACTTCATTTATCTATACACTACTCTTTATCCTAGTTTTCTTCCTCAAATAATCAACACAACACATTTATCAATTAATCAAATATCGTTTATCTAAGAAAATTGCAAATTGTTAGAAATCATCATCAAAACCGCAGAACATCATATTTGCCTAATCTGGCTAATAGTCGTCCTCTAAGTCCGTCATTCATTTCATAAGGTTTTATTCGGAGCTTAAACACAAAGTCCATAAAAGCATGTACAATCACACAACAAATACATCGTTCATAAGACCATATTAAAAAAGACTACAATACAGATTACATAATTTAAAAAACAGTTAAGATAGTTAAAATAGCGTACTAGACCTTAGTTTGTAGGAGAAAAGTAGCAGTGAAAAAGCAGACATCAGGGTAAGAATTAAAAAGCAACTTCATAGCATCTTGTATGTTCCTAACTCCATATTTCAAGAGGATAGGTTTTAAATAAGCTAAGCGAAAATTTTCATATAAATTACACAGCAGAAGAAAGTGCATAGTGCTATGTGCTGAAACATTATCACATGGACATGGGCCATTCGGGTGTTTTTTAGTACAAGGGAAGGCCACCAAATGGTGCACTATCCCGAACCTTAATCTCGTGAGGACAAACCGGTGGGAAGCCCGGGTGACTAAACTCAAATACGGTTGAAAACCCACAGTTTCACAAAATTTTCCGTAGAGCATACATGTAGTAAGATTGCCACTGATCCTCTCCCGCCTCTCTGATTTATGGTTCATAAAAACTGTCTTCATCTCTGCTTTAGTCAGACTGGAAATAGTGTAGCAATCTTCTTTAAGATTGATACCATAAATCTCCAAGAAGCAGTTGATGACAAATTTAATCCAGGGAATCTTTAAGTGGTCGTCAATGGAGAGACAATCTCCAATGATAGCTCTGTTTAGGGAGATCTCCTCCTTTGACCAGACAGCACGCCACAGCATTAGAGGTCTTATAGCTACCAGGTCAGAGAGATGTTGAATACCAAACTCCCTGTGCACCAAATCATTAGATGCAGATTTAGGCAAACACAGGAGTCTCTTAAGGAAGAGATTTTCCTCCACTTGCAAGCTCCCTGCCGTGGCATGTCCCCAGACCCCAGCACCATAAAGAGCCACAGAAAGACATCTCATTTGATAGATTTTTAACATGTCTTTGATCCGTTTGTCCCCTATTTTAGTAGCGAACTTAAACACCCCATGGGCACTATTCGCCATCTTGGCCCGGACATTATTAATCTCACTGGACCAACTACCTGACTTAGAAAAAGTAATGCCAAGGTAGTTAAAGGACTCATCCGTTTGCACCTTATGCCCTTCAATAAAATAGGCATGGGGTTTTTTACGTCCCACACCACATTCCATGATGAAAGTTTTGGTTTTGTTGATCAACAACTTCCTATCCTTGATGAACAGCGAGAACCTGTCCATCAGGCGTTGCAGGCCAATGGGAGTCCTAGACAGGATTACGGCATCGTCCGCGTAGAGTAGTACAGGGACGTAAAAATCATTAATTTTAGGTGCATCAGCCGGAACCGTCTTTAAAACTAGATCCACTTCGTTAATAAAAAGAGTAAAAAGTAAAGGGGCAAGCACACACCCCTGTCTAATACCACGCCTAATCTTAAACTTAGGGGTGCGCTCCCCACCCGGGCCATAACGAACACTAGTGCTTAAATTGGCATAAAGTTGTCCAAAAAATAAACAATGTCCTCGGGTGCCCCCATTTCTAATAGTTTGGCCCATAAAATATTGTGGTCCACCATATCGAAGGCACTCCTCAAGTCAGCAAAGCAAAGATAGAGGGATCCTTTTTTGGCCTTCATATATTTCCCAATCAATAATTCAAGATTGAGTCATTGTTCTATGGTCCCTCTACCCTTCCTAAAGCCATATTGGCAATTGGCGAGAATGTTGTTAGATTCAGCCCATTCTTCCAGCCTAACCATAAGTACCCTACTCATAATTTTCACTGAGGAGTCCAGGAGGGAGATAGGGCGATAATTCTTTACATCCTCCCTGTATCCCTTCTTGTAAATAGGTATAATTATGGATTCCTCCCAGGTGGGTGGAACCCCATTATGTACAGCAGCATTAAAAACCTTTGTTAGCAACAGGCCCCAGATCTCTTGTGCTGTTTTATATACATCGATGGGTACCCCGTCGGTCCCCTGGGCCTTCCCACCCCTGCTAGAAGCAATACTACCCCGCACTTCAGCGATGGTAATGTCCAAGGGGACGACAGGCCAACCATCTTCATGTACTCCCCTAGGTCTAACCGAATCGAAAATCGAAGAGAAATGGGTAACCCAGCTCTCCACACTAACATTGGCCGTCAATTCGGGCATTTTATCGTCCTTTAAAAACGGACTATTAACTGTCGCCCAAAATAAAGAGGAATCCGCAGTTGAGGCTGCCTGATCTAATTTGTCCCAAGCCTCTTGTCTTAATTCTGATTTCCTACATTTAACTGCAGCCAGATAGGTAGCTCTCAATTCCCTAATCACACTTTTATCCCTAATCTTGGCTGCTAATGCTGCTTTGAGCCCCTTGAGCGCAATAGTGCATGCATGGTCAAACCACCCCCTTAATTGGAATTTCCTACCCTTTGAAATTATGGTGAAGTTGCTATCTATAATTAAATTAATATCAATAAAATTACACACAATTTCATCAGTTACTTCCTCACTTTCTAAAATGGTAGTGATTTCAGTAAGACATTTAGTAACAATGGAGTTAGACGTAAAATCCGATTTGTCCCCTTTCCATCTAATAAGAATTCCATTTGGTCGATGTGGCTCAATATTGGTAATGGTACAAATTTTGGGACCCTGTTGCTCCTTCCAGAGTATAGCCTCAACAGTAAGACAATTGTGATCACTGAGTTGATTATCCACAACCACAGGGGCCAAACACCATGGGCTAATACCAGAAGACATACAAATAAAATCAATCACTGTATTAGCGTTCCTACCCATGTAAGTGGGGATAATTACTCCAGAGGGATCTTCCTGATTAACCATTATTTCCAAATCGTAAGTTGTCAAGATTTTATTCAAAGAATCACCGTAGGAATTGTGAGGGAAGTGGGGGACACCATCTCCAAAGCAATTAATGAAGCCACATACCCTTTGGGTAGCAAGGGGGCACGCAACTGTGTTGAAATCCCCCACCCAAATAAGATCGAAATGAATGTCAAATTTAGTTATAATGTCTGCCAAAGCGGTCTCCAGAGCAAACACTACCTGATTTCTTGAGCTATCAAAGATATTATTATAAAAGTTAATTAAAAGGATATTTCTACCCTGCTCCTGACAAAGCCATAAAATCTGGGAGTGGGCCCCAACCAAGACATGTTTCTTAACTATAATGGGTATTTCTACTGAGATCAATACCAGTAGCCCACCCTTAGCCCTGCCCGACGGTGAGGCCACAGCTGGTAAATGGAAAGAAACAAAACCATTGTAATTGATTGGGTCCATACACCAGGTTTCCTGAAAACATATAATTTTAAAAGCATTAATAAACTCTGTCCATCCCAGACAGGCATCCTTTGATAAGAGTCCCGCAACATTCCAGCTGGCAATCGAACAAGTACTATTAGTATGAAGATTGGATGATGTTATGGGGCTATTAGGGTCGAGGGATATATGTTTAGAGGACAAATCCCTATTCTTGCCATCCATATAAGCCTGTTTCACATTATCACGGCATCTAGACACAACGTTGAAATAAGCCAAGGGGTTACCATTACCTATGGGGACTACAATATCTGGTACCCTCAAAATAGCATCACCCCCCATACCTCCCATAGCGACAACTGCATCCTCTGGTTTAGTCATGGGTGGCTCCAGTCAATCATTACAATCCAGTCCACTCAAAGACTGGAACCGGTTGGACGTAGTGATGTTAAAACCAGGGTATAAGTTCATATCTCTTTCCCTAGTCCCAGCAGATTCAACATTAGGTCGGTAGTTAAAGTGCCTATAAAAGTACCCTAGGGGGCGAAGGGATATCCCTTTATCCCGAAGAGAAGGTGGAGGTGCTCTTGACAGGGCAGTTGAAGCAAGATAGGGTTTTCTAAATTTAACCACTATACAATCGCCCCCACAGGTCTTACGCGAGCTACCTATCCAATTAGTTCTTCTAGTGCTTAATATATCGTCTCCTAGAGCAACTGGGAAGCCGCATTCCAGGTGCAACCAATCCACAGTCTTGTTCTTCAGGGAGGCATGGGATTCACTATTATTGCGACCAGTCTCGCTTACAGGGGGAAGGTTGGTGAGAACTGCCACAAAAGGGGCACAGGCTGGGGGTAAGTCAAGCCTAGGGGTAATATGGTTTTTGGCTCTATGTCCTGACAGAGTCCCTGGGGCTTGGTTACATGAAGGGTTGTTTTGCCCCACTATCTGCGAGGTGTTAAGAGCTTTAGTTCTCTCCTCGCAAGATCCCTCGGGGAAAGACTTAGAAGGATTGGTCATGGGCGTAGGTATAACCTCATTAGAAGTCTGCGGAAGGACGTTGCTTCTTCCTAAATCCTTATCCTTAACTTTGCAAGTATTAAGATGTGATTCCAGCAGACCACCCAATCTAACCACTTCGTCAGCTATTGTATCAAGTTTGATCAATAATGGTTTAACAAGCAGATCAAACTTAGCATCTATCGTGCTAATTGGGAGATCAAATTGCTTACTGTCTAGAATGACCGAGGTGCTGTCCCGCACTACATTGGTATCACAGGCAGTGTTGATTAGTAAGGGATCTACTCTCTTGTTTGGTCGAACCCCTCCCGTTTGGTTTGGACATTCTTATTGTTATTCCGGCTGGAACGTAGTACTCTCTGTGATCTAGGGGCCGTCGGACAAGGAGTCAAGTGATCTGGAGAGACAGCCTGTCTGAGTACTAAGTCAGTGGGAACCCCAGACGTAAAGCTGACGGAGCTAGCTTGGTCTGTTGGGACCACCACAATAGAACTGTCCATAAGGGTAGACTGATTACTTACGTCCTGATTGGAAACAGACGGGGTGGTAGGTGAGTTAATATGTAAGGAGATTGAGTCAGCAGTCCCCGACCACCCCAAGGACTTTCTCCGTTCTTGATTTATCTTATTGACCATTTTGACTAGATAATTGTCCATGGTCGCTGTCACAGGGGTAGATTTAGCTTTCGACATGGAATAATGACCTTTATTGCTCTTGGTCCAGGTATACGACACAAGGCACTAGGCAGCCCCTGACTTACTACCCTCCTTATCTTTAAATTACCACGTGGTAACACCACATACACAACACGCTAGGAGAACACTGTAAATAACACCTACTATATCAGCCTGCGTATCAGAACACCTCATCCAACATGTAATGTCCAGGCCCCCTCCAGCCCCCTCCTGTCCCGGACTGTCACAGACTGGCCGCCCTTTATCCGGTCTTCGTCCGGTGCGTCCCGCTCGCGTTCCGCGCAGCGGCAGATGAGGGGTAATATGGGGGTGTGAACCAATAGGTGGGTAGGCGGGCCGCAGCGCAGCTGAAGCCACGCACGGACACCGGCCTTTCCCCACCAGCAGCAACACCTGATCGCTCCTCGCAACTCCTCAGGTAGGGCAGCACCTTACAAAGTTCGAATGCCCCTCACGATGAAGCGGGACCCGCGCCAGCGGGTTCCGCGAGCTGTTTTAACGAGGAAGTGGGTGGGTGGGCCGCAGCGCAGCTAAAGCCACGCACGGACTCCTGGTCTCTGGAGTCCCGCGCACCGGCCTTACCCCACCAGCAGCAACACCTGATCGCTCCTCGCAACTCCTCAGGTAGGGCAGCACCTTACAAAGTTCGAATGCCCCTCACGACGAAGCGGGACTCTAAGTCAGTCAAGTCGGGGGAAAACCTTTAAATTCATCAAAGTCAGGCCGCAATTCAGTCTCTCAAAGATTCAGGATAACAGCTGTCCAGCAGTGTCACCGTCATCTCCGTCAGCATAACGTCAGGAAATCGAGTTCGTCAAAGAAGAAGAGATTTTTAGTTCACTTTCCTACCTACTTTTATAATGAAATTAATGTCAGAATGTATCAAGATTTGGGTTTTGGAAAGTTCTGATTGGAAGACTTGGGGTCGTCCAGTAAAGTTCTCACATAGTCCGCAAAATGAAGTCATCGCACTTGCTGGTTCCGGTTTTAAGACAGTTCTTTGTATTGTCGTTGGCGAAGCTCCCAGAGTGTCCTTGACTAGAACATCATCTCTGGGGTCAGGATTAGGCCAATGTTGCTGACGTTGACGCATGCGCACTTCACCCAGAACCTCGTGTTGTCAGGAGCAGTCACGTTAAGCGTTTCGTTCAGCCATTTTGGATTAGGCCGAAATGGTCAACTTAAGCAAAACAAACACAAAATCGTAATTAAAACATGCACATGGCTAATAAAATGTTAAACCCTCACTAATTCCCTTATGTGTAAGTAATTATCTAGCAAAATAGCAACATTCAAAGCATTTATACCCACTCAATGAAGCACAACTCACAATTATATCACAAAAGCAACATATAACATGCAATATTCTTATTTTCTACTATTAGTATATGTACATATGTTAATTTACAATTAGTATAGCCATGCAAAGTGCAATTCCCATGTGTAATTCTTTTGTTAATATAGTTGATAAGTCTTTCACTGCAAACAAATTAATAAAATTACTATTAGTTGATTATTCAGATTAATATAAACATGCAGAATGGGGAGGTATACAAAATGTTGTACTACCCGCTCCATCAATCCTGCCAGGATGGTTGGGTGGCAGACCTGTTCCCTGCCCCACTTACATTTCAAAGGGCTTTCCTCTAGCACACACAAAGAAGTCTAACACTCATCTTTTGTGACCATGGAGTTCTTTGAGCCTTGGCAGGGAAAGAAGTTTCTTGAACCATATGGGCTATGGGGATAGCCCAGAAAACTTCTCAGCTTCTAAATATAGGTATAAACATTGGACCACCTGAGTCACTCCTCAGTACACTTTTGAACCTGCAGACATTACAGAGGAAGGACTGACTACCTTGTTTTCCAGAGGACTGTTCTACTGCTTGAGGCCTGTCTTGTTTTCCAGAGGACTGCCCTGCTGTTTGAGGATTGCCTTGTTCCACAGAGGACTTCCCTGCTGATTGACACCTGCCCAGCTCTCTGCCAAGAAGGACTGGACCTGCTCCCTTTATCCCATGCTACTTGAGCGACTCCAAGGGTCAGTTGGCCGACCTCCTGTTATGAGCTACAGGTACACAGCAAGCTCCAGAGGCCTCCCTGCAACTGCCTAGCTGATCTTCAGCAAATGGGCAGATTTGGACCTGAAACTGGGTTTGCCTGAGCCCTGCTAGCCTCGGCTACAGCGAGTCCCTGTTCCTGAAGTGGTGGTTCCCCAAGTCCTGGACCCTTGGCTGGCATTGGATTGGGCTCCTCTTAAACAAAAGCTGATATCCCAACATTTTGGGCTCTTCATGACTGTGAATAGGCCATTTTTGCACTGAAATTCTTCAGTACACTCCTGGAATGCCAGACATTACAGAGGAAGGACTGCCTTGTTCCTTATAGGACTGCCCTGCTGCTTTAGGCTTACCTTGTTTTTCAGACAACTGCCCTGCTGCTTTAGACCAGTCCTATTCTCTGCAAAGGAAGACTGGACCAGCTTCCTTCCTCCCAGGCTACCTAGGTGACTCCAAGGGTCAGCTGACTGAGATATGTCACTCACGGCTGGTACATATTTGTGAGCATCACTTTGTCAATTCCTGCAGCAATGAGTAAATGTATTTCTTGAAATAAACCTACATTTAAAGACAAAAATATCTTCTTGAATATGGCCATTTGTTATGTCTTGCACCATCTGTCTCTGCACTCAATATTCCCAGGTATTTTTGACCACCACAGCAACTATCAGTCAACTCTTCCTGCCCTATAGTCAACACGCCAGGAATAACCCATCACCAAGCACCCAAGGAAATTAAACGCCTGATTGAGGTGCCTGAGTGAGGGGATTCTGGTGGTCTCTCCTCCAGGCCATGTAACTTAGCACCCATTCCTGGCCCTTTCTGGGCGACCACACCAATTGTATCACTTTCATTGAATTTATCTCTGCAAAGTCCCTCGAGAATTCCATTTCTTGTAGTACTCATACAAGAGTAGGAGATTCCACAAGAATTTGGCTCTCATTTTTAGCACTGTCCTATTTAAACTGTAATCAGGATTTCTACGACTTTGCTTGGTATTTCATCTCAGGGAAAGCTGTCCTACATCACTCAGTCTTAGCAGCGAACACAGATAGTACCTTACTACTTCTCATCACCATTATCTCCAGTCATCATTCCGACATTAAGGCAACAAGGTGTACATGGTTTAATGTGCTTGTATGCCAACATACTATAATAGGGACCATTGCATGGGTCAGCTACTATGAATAAGCTCAAATCACAATTGCTAACAATGCATCAAACAATAATTAATAGCCCTCCAAATAACTGTTCCTAAGGAGTACACCAACTTCTTCAAGAAAGTGCATGGAACTACGAAACACACAGAACTGCTAAACACATGAACCGGATGCATGCATTAAACTGTAGTTAGCAACAAACTTAACACATCTGTTTGCCCAAAGAACAATCATCTCTTGTCAGCATGCTAATTGCGGTATTCAAAAAGTAATTGTGGAAATACTAGTTGTCTGTGGCATCCAACTTCCAAAACCATGAGAATTGCATGCATTGAGAATGAGATAAAATCAAAATTGATTAGGGTTCCAAGAGATATATAGGTGACTCAGTTTATTGCCCACATTCTCCAGAGACATTAGACACTTTCATAAATTGCTTACAGCTACAACCTTCAAAAAAGTCAATTACATGAATTGTAAAACACCATTTGGTGTCTATATAATTGAATGTGTTTGTACCAAATAATGTGTAGGTTTGAGAAAATGAGAACTAATAGATACATGAACGGAAACCAAACATGGAATCAAGAACAGACACGTAATATCCCTTAGAGGAGTATTTACACGAATTTCATACTGTAGATAAGATTGCATAAAAATGTTTAGGTTGTGTCATATTGCTAAAAATAGACAAGGAGGAAAGAGAGAGAGAACATTTTAAGGGAAAAAGAGGCTTTTTGGATAACACATTAAATAGTGTGAAACATAATTTAAAATCTGACCATGAGATTCATTTATTGTTCTATACAAGAGCATTGAAGTATTGCTTTCTTTCTTACATTGACAAAAATGACTTTACAATCAAACACTTAACAATTTTGGCACTGTGGTTAATGTATGAGTGAGTATCTATAAGTATTTAAAAGGGTGGTGTCTAAAAGAGATTGGACTATTGAATATCTTCTCCCAGAATATTGTTGTACAAAAACTTTGAGAATTGAATATTGATGGACTAAATATCGAAAGGTAAAAGAATATTTACTTCTATGTACTTTGAAGATATATATACCTCGCACATACATATATGAGGAGTTAGGTATGGAAAATCTAAACTTACTTACCTGACAACATTTTTGGACATTTTTTTTTTTTGTTTAAGAAGTTTTTATTGAATTTTCAGAGAAAAAGAAAAAAAAAAAAAACAAATGATACAATAAACAAATATTACAATATAGCGCCATAAAGAATTAATATATAAACGAAATTGGTTTACAATAACTAGGCAGACAAAAAAGGATCAATAATAGGGTAATTTAAGGAAAAGGCACTGGTAAATGGGATGGGAGGAAAAGGGGGGAAGAAAAGAGGAAAGACCAAAGAGAAGAGAGGGAAAGAGAAAATAGAAAGCCAGAGAGAGAAGAAAATGAAAAGAAAATGAATTATCACATGGGAGGAAAGATAAGTAGTAAAAGGGAGCCAAAGAAGATCAGCTTTGATTTTTTGGGAAACAGAAGAGGAGGAAACGGACGCAATCCTATGTTCGTCACAAATAAAATTCCACCAAGTAATTGACGACAGTTTAGAATTGTCTTTCCATGCAGACAGGATCACTTTAAAAGCTAATGCAATAAAAAGATCAAATAACCTAGAACTAGGTAAAACAGTTTCCATATCAGGAGCTAAAGAACCTAAAAAAATATTTACAAAAGTTAAGGTTGCGTTAAAGTTGAAAACTGACATGCATACATTCCAAATTGAATTCCAAAAAGATAGAACAGATGCACATTCATATAGCTGATGAACTAATGTACCAGTTTCGGTAGAGCAGGACCAGCAAAGAGGAGAGGATGTAGGGGAAAACTTACAAATAGCAACAGGAGTAATAATGGCTCTATGATATAGAAAAAACAGAGATTGGGTTATCCTGGCTGCAGCCGAAACTTTAAATAATTTCGACCATAATTTGTCCCAACTATCAATAGAAAGAGAGATGGATAGGTCCATTTCCCATGCACTCTCAATGTTGGATTTAGAACGAACATTGGCATTAGATAACAATAGCTTATAAACAGTGGCAGCTTTAAGTTTATGCGCCGGGAATAGAGAGTATAATGGTGAAGAGGGTATTAAAGGAGGTGAAACTGATGGGAGAGAGTAAGTAGCTAATTGGGTTTGTATAGCATTAGAGATAATAATGTATTCCTTGTATAAGGAGTCAGGGAGCTGATATCGTGTCTGCAGTTCTTGGAAGGAGATGATATAAAACCCATTCAAAAACTGATGCACAAAAAAGATCTCCTTTTCCTTCCAGTATTTGTAATAGAAAGATCTACCTTTATATTTAAGAAATTTGTTATACCATAGGGTGGAGATTAAAAAACATTGGATAGGGGATAGATCTTTAAGAAATGTATTGTACAGCAATTCACGGGAGTATTTTAATACAGGGCTTTTAGACAAAAAGGTGCAGTTGGACATAAATGTAACATGCTGAAACTGAAACTCTTTTAGAAGCGACCGCTCAAAGATAATCCAACGAGGAATAGGCGTATCTCCGACATTTTTGGACATTTTGTCCTCTAAATTGTATTCCATGGATATTCTGGAGTCGATATTCAGGGTGAACACCCTTATAAGAGAATGGAACTGATTTATCAACACTGTGCCCCAGTTTAAAGTCACAAAAAGGTATGTAAACCGGTGCAAACTATAGATAAACTTATATTACTTCCAGGGTAAAAAGGTTATATGAAAGTAGACTGTAAAATAACTCAAACAGCATTTAATGCAATTTTGCGCTAATTTTCATTGAGGGGACATCGGATGGAGGGCACAGTGGCATTCCAATGCTACAACACTTCTTTTTTGAGCCAAAGACCTTTGTATTAACAATGGTAAACAGGGCCTTGTGCCAAAAACACAACACGTCCTTTACACAGACATTAAATTGGAGAAATCGTCAAATTTCTCCCACCTTTTCAAACAGAGCATGTGTGCTGTACTTTAGAGCACACATCGAATACATGGAGAGGTTTAACCTTTGTCTAGGCATAGTGGTTTTTACTGGAAGGGTAGCCCTTTAGGGACAAAGCCTATGCTAGGCATCATGAACAGACCACTTGTATTGGTGTGGATATGTGTGTGATTGTTCCTAGGCAGCCTAATTGTGTTTCAGGGCTGGGGATGAGAGTAGCAGTGCCATATTAAATTAGATATAATCCACAAGGCTCTTTCCCATAAACACAACACAGGACAGCAAACTTGGATGCTGCACTGCTTTGTGCTAGAAATTACTAAATGTACCCCGTCTACATGTGGTTATTCTTACACAGAACAAAGTGTAATATATTGAGTGGTGGAATTACTCATTTCTGGCAGTACAGGGGTCGTGGGTTTGAATACAGCAAGGTGCTACAATAAAAAGAAATTCTGTTGGAATTATTGCATTAACAAATTATCAATGTTTGTATCATGACCATATGAATTATATCTTGTTTCTAATAAAAGGCATTTGGATGATGACAGAATGCATACTACTAAAGCACTATATACAAAATTTGGAGTTTTTCTATTTGGTAGAATGAGATTGACAGTGAAACGTTTGGCGGGTTTCTTAATGAAAGAATTGAATATTCTCAGTTTTCATTTTATGATGTGAACAAGGCAAGCTTAGCGAGGTAAGGCACTGGGAAGGACAGCAAATCCCCAGTTACTTTTTGCCACTGAGCAGCAACATATAATTACTACAAGTGAGACTATTCTAATCCGAATTGAAATTTTATTTCTGAATATGGGGCTTAACATGATCTGACTAAAGGCCAATTCCTCCTGTAAGGATTGGAATAAAAAATGTATAGGGAAGAATTATATTCAATTTATGAGACATATTCTCTTGATAAACTAATAATGGATGAAAATTATGATTTCATGAAATGTTATTGTTTTTTCCCATCCAATCATATTTTACAGAGAGCACCATTGATCTGAACATAAAAACTAAGGGGAAATGTATGAAAAATATTGACATATGTGTGACGTCTAGAAACTACAGGATGGTAGTCTGAATAATTTGAATAAATTATACATGCATGTTGCTATACACTTCTGAAACTTGGAGGTAGGTAGTGAGCTTCATCTAGAGGAAATGTCGATAGCTTCTATACTGCAAATGATGTAATCTTTTGCACAATGCTTGCCTTCTAAGGGGACTTGCATGCATGTGGGGCTCTCTTTGAAGAGTTCTCCACAGGACAAAGATTAGGCATAGTAGAGTTTGCACCACGTAACAGGAATTGAGCTTGTTTAGGTAGTGGGCTCTTCAAAAAGAGTTGACCACAGGATGATGGTTGTGCATAATAAGGGCTTGGCAACCAAATGAGATTTGGTTGTGTGGAGGGAGCAAGCTCTCCATGTAGTAGGGGCTTGGCCGCCTAATGGTACATGGCTGCCTCAATGGAGTTGATTCTCCATTGAGAGCTGTGCCCAGGGTGAAAGTAGTTCATAGTAGGAGTTTGACTACCTGAGTGGGCTCTCTGTGAAGAGTTTTGCACAAGGGGAAGGCTGTGTGTCTTAGTGGCTTGGGCACTTAATGGTTCTGGTTGTCTGGAGGTAGTGGACTCTCAGTGAAAATCTGAGCACATTGTAAATAACATTAGGGGCTTGGCCAGCTAAGGGGGGTTCAGTGTCTAGAGAGAGTGTGCAACAGTCTAATTATTTTATACAAGCACAAATGTTTATGTAATTTATTCTGAACAATATTCTGTACCATTTAGTACTTATCTTACTTATTTTAAAAGCTGTACTGGTTTGCAGAGTAAATCGAAAATCATTAGAGTAGATAATGTCATCAGTGATGCCATCAATGATGTAATTGAACATGTCATGAGTAATGTAATATGTGAGGTCATATGCAGTGCATGGGGAGGCATAAGGTTCAGTCGGCTCAGTAAACTATAGCTGGTAAATTCTACTTTTTTTAAATTTAAACTGAGAGCCCGGTTCACAGAACTAACTTAAGACAAAATCCTAAACTTGCTACCATTTTGGTATTCACAGAAGGCACTTACTCATTTTGGTATTCACAGAAGGCACTTACTCATCAATGAGTAAGTGCCTTCTGTGAATACCAAAATGAGTAAGTTACTCAAAATGATTAAGTTACTCATTTTGGTATTCACAGAAGGCACTTACTCATCAGTGAGTAAGTGCCTTCTGTGAATACCAAAATGAGAAAGTTACTCAAAATGATTAAGTTACTCATTGTGGTATTCACAGAAGGCATTTGCTCATCAATGAGTAAGTGCCTTCTGTGGATACCAAAATGAGTAAGTGTCTTCTGTGAATACCAAAATGGTAGTAAGTTTATGATTTTGTCTTAAGTTAGTTCTGTAAATCGGGCCCTGAATTCTTAACATTATATTTTCAGCTAACTATGAAATCACATTAACTTTTGGTGTTTTCTGTGAATTGAATTTTTTTTAATTTATGTACCTAAAATATTATTAACAGACCTAACTATATGTCACTTAAACCTAAGATTTTCCTTATATAAGGTAACAAATTATTACAGCCCCTAACATTGCTTTAATCTTTAGTTTTTTTAATAAATTTCAATTGTTTTTTTTAATGTAAAGTAAAATGATACTAACATACGTAACGGTACTTAGTAGGCTCTTGGCTACATAAGGAGGCTTGAGAAAGTGGAGGTAGTGAGTACTCCATGAAGAGAAGCAGAGAGAGTGCAGCCTCTGCCTAGCAGTGACCACTTCACCTAATTGGGCTTGAGTGTCTGCAGGGAGTGGGCTTTACGCACAGTGAAGAGTGTCCATAGTTGTGGATTTTCCACCTAATGGGCCTTTGATCTCTGGAGGAAGTCATCTGTCTGCACAGTCTGCACAATGAGTGCTGACTGTGTGTAGTAGGGACTTGCCCACCTAATGGGGCTTGGCTCTCTGGAGGGAGTGGACTGCATTCAATAACATGCATACTGTGTGCGGACTATGCATAGCATAGGCTTGCCCACCTAATGGAGATTGCATG
The DNA here is from genome assembly GCF_964204655.1 of Triturus cristatus. Lineage (NCBI taxonomy): Eukaryota > Metazoa > Chordata > Amphibia > Caudata > Salamandridae > Triturus > Triturus cristatus. The sequence goes on from NC_140588.1 coordinate 319,996,114, forward strand.
TCTGGAGGGAGAGGGCTCTACGCACAGTCTGGACACTGAATGTTGACTGTCTGTGATAAGGGCTTGCCCACCTAATGTTGCTTGGTCTCTGGAGGGAGTGGGCTCTATGCACAGTCTGCGCTCAGTGTACTAACTGTGCAAAATTGGGGCCTGCCCACCTAGTGGGTCATAATCTCTGGAGGGAGTGGAATCCACTCACAGTCTGCACACTGAGTGCTGACTGTGTGTAGTAGAGGCTTGCCCAACTAATGGGACTCTGTTCTCCGGAGTGAGTGTACTCTACACACAATCTACACACTGAGCACTTACTATGTGTAGTACTGGCTTTCCCACATAATGGGACTTAGGTGTCTGTAAGAAGAAGGCTCTCCACACAGTCTGCACACTCAGCACTGACGGTGTGTAGTAGGGGCTTGCCCACCCAACAGAACTTGAGTGTATGGAGGGACCGGGCTCTACCACAGACTGCACACTTAGCGCAAGCTGTGCGTAGAAGGAGCTTGACCACATAATGGGGCCTATGGTTCTGCAAGGAGTGGGATCTATGCCCAGTTTGCACATCGAGTGCAGACTGTACATCGTATGGGCTTCCCACGTAATATGGCTTCATTGTGCATTGAGAGCGCACTCTCTGTAAAGAGCTATGCACAACCCAAAGGCTGTGCTTTAATATTTGTTTTTTTGTGTCCCTTCCAGTTCCGTAGGATTCCTGCGGGCCGAGGTCACCCCAAATATATATTTTTTGAAGTATTTGACAAAAGGGGGTCCAACTCTAGCCACCACACATAGCCCAAGGAGTCAGGGTATCCTCTACCCTAACACATTATATGTGTTTTTATCTTTATTTTCAGAAAACTGGGACCGAGTCCCTCTGTTCTGTAATGGCTGGCCACAAAACTTCCAAAACTGTTGCGGCCAGCCAATTAGAGTGCAAGCTCCCACAGGACCGTTTTGCTCCCACAGGAGTAAAACGGTAATGGGGAAAACAGCCCTTTTGGACAATTGAAACTTTCTATATACTTAACATGCGTTCTCATGGTACTCACATGGGATCAACTATCAATATATCTGCACATTTTGGGCCCGATTCACAGAACTAACTTAAGACAAAATCCTAAACTTACTACCATTTTGGTATTCACAGAAGGCACTTACTCATTTTGGTATTCACAGAAGGCACTTACTCATTTCGGTATTCACAGAAGTTAGGAGTCCTAACTTTAGGACTCCTAAATGCCTTCTGTGAATGCCGAAAGTCTTAAAATTAGGATTTTAGCAGTTTAGTAGTAGTATAGTTAGGACTCCTAACTTTAGGACTCCTAAATGCCTTCTGTGAATACCGAAATTCTTAAAATTAGGATTTTTCTCAATTTAGTAGTCCTAAGTTTAGGACTCCTAACTTTAGGACTCCTAAATGCCTTCTGTGACTACCGAAAGCCTTAAAATTAGGATTTTTCTCAGTTTAGTAGTAGTATAGTTAGGACTCCTAACTTTAGGACTCCTAAATGCCTTCTGTGAATACCGAAAGTCTTAAAATTAGGATTTTTCTCAATTTAGTAGTCCTAAGTTTTAGGACTACTAAATTGAGAAAAATCCTAATTTTAAGACTTTCGATATTCACAGAAGGCATTTAGGAGTCCTAAAGTTAGGAGTCCTAACTATACTACTACTAAACTGCGAAAAATCCTAATTTTAAGACTTTCGGTATTCACAGAAGGCATTTAGGAGTCCTAAAGTTAGGACTCCTAACTTCTGTGAATACTGAAACGAGTAAGTGCCTTCTGTGAATACCAAAATGAGTAAGTGCCTTCTGTGAATACCAAAATGGTAGTAAGTTTAGGATTTTGTCTTAAGTTAGTTCTGTGAATCGGGCCCTTTGAGCCTATCTTTTAATAAAACTAGTAAACAGATTTACGTCAAATCACAAAAAGCATGCTTTCTGGTTAAAGATCTAGCTTTCTGCCAAATATGGTGTACTTTTGGTCTGCCACTTTGGCTGTAGCACGGTATAAAATTCCTAATGGAAACTGAATGGGGAAAAAAGTTTAATTCACCACTGCAGGACTTAACACACTGCATACTATTACCGCTTCTAGACATCTCCCAATGATAATCATCTATAGGATGGTATTACAAAGGTCCATCTTAGCAGATTTCTCTATCATGTGTTCCTCCAACCTACGTCTGCTCAGGATCACACACTTTAAACAAAAACTCTCACAATGAACATCCTAGTTCAGCAATCAACTAAGTGTACTATGATCAAAAGAAATACCATAAAAGGACCTGCAGAGAGTTCAAAGCTGCTCTCTTAATGAAAACTCTGAACTGCACACCTGTCTCTCACAGTTTTTCATACACTCCATCCCATAACAAGATATCTACACCTCTATGGTCATCACTGATGACTTGGAAACACTTCTCACATGGGCTAAAAACGAAGACAACACAGTTCCAGCTACAATAACTGGCCCCATATAGGGGTAATAAGCACTACATAAATGTTATAATCCAATGCAAACCAGTTGGGTGGGCAGTAACTAATAGGCTATTTCATACTGTTTATATTACATGCACTTGAGATACTCCTGTACTGCCAGCAATGCCCATTGGCTGCGTTCATACCAGTGTCCCTCTCTGAATACCAGAACAAACACCTGGCAAACCAGAGAAGTGACACAAGACGTCCCCATCTTCAGTTCCTGACTCTGCTTCTTTCATTAAAACCCACACACCACTCGGAAATGGGAGTGGCACATCAGGGATAAGTAGAATCTTCAACACACGTCCAAGGAACAAAGGTTAGAGGTGTTGGTCTCAAATGTAAATATCTTTGTGCCATCCATGAAAGAAAAGGAATATGCATGACAATTATTTCAATCAAAAGCCTGAATTATTATTACTGAAAGACACTCTATTTCAAAACAGAGATATCTGCACAATTAAAGTGGCCACATGTAAGAACACATTTCAGCACCAAGATGAGGTAGAAAGACTTTGCTATTAATTCTACACTTCCAAAGCATTAGTCACAGAGTGGACATTTGCCATAATGAAATTGGATATTCTGCATTTTATGTTGAATTTTAATAACATGTATTTCTCTCAAACTGCCCAGACATTCCTAGGTCGAGGCAGGGTAGGTATTGTATTCCAGCGGGCATTTGGCAGCTAGGGTGGAGCCCTTGGAGGTCCGTATGTAAAGCCCAGCGTCGCTCCTGCAGTAGGCCGCAGCGGCACCGGGCACTCCCCCGGTGCGCCGCACGGGTGGGGGCTGGTTTTGGGCCCCTGGGGGCCGTTTTTGGTACAGGGCCGTTTTTGCAGCATAGCTGCAAAATCAGCCCTGTAACAAAATCGGCCGAAAATCGGCCCTGGCAAAGAGCTCGGCTGCAGCCCAGGGGCGTAACACAGGCCCCCGCAGCCCCCACTGAGGTCACAGGACCCTTGAGCAGAGTGGCTCTAGGTCAGTGCGACCGCACCGAGCACTAACTTCAGGTGGGGGCATCGTGTTTGTAAGTATAATATGGTTTTAAAAGTACTTGCTGCCTCCTTCCTGGCCTCCAACATTTTTGGGCAACAATAAAAATGTTTTGATAACTCCAGTGATTAATGTTCTTAATAGAGAGAGATGGTGTTTTGTCTAGTGGAAGGTTTGACTCATGAAAAGGAATGGCAGAGTTGTAATATGCATGCTACTAAGAATGCCATGCAGATCACAAAGTGCACATAATGTGAATAGGTCGGTGGGTTACTGCTTTTGTCAGAGAGACCCTATTGTTACTTGCAGTTAATAAGTTAAAATCCTAACATAGAACAGTGAGCTATTAACTGTCATGTAAGAGCTGCATGCAAACTCCAAGGTATAAATTAGAGCGTTATATTTTTTTCCCCAGTCCTCGATTATCCTAATGTTGCAAAAAAGGGTTCATTTGGGTAGAAATCAATTCTGATTATTAAAGAGAACCCCCAACCATGGTATCATGTTTTTAATTCTGAGTTTGTGTTTCTGCAGACCAATCACTATTAAACTATGCTGCGACTAGTATGGTTGTCATGTGACTCCTACACCTTGTAGTCCTTTGTCTTATGTAACATTTCCTACACAGTGATTTACACACATATGAATGATTGTCTCTGTGTAATATGTGTGATGTAAAGTGCTTTGACACCCTGCACTGGTATTAGTGGTGCTGTAAATTTTCTGTTACTTTATTATTTTGAAATTTTTGCACATGCTAATAGTCTCTGCAAAGATTTTTCCATTTTAGTACTAGTGGAACATACAACTGCAGCAATGAGAAAGGTGACCAGTCAACCTTTGCAAAGGGCCCTCCACTTCACAGCAGTAAAAGTCACATTTTTTAGTAACTTTTTATGTGTTTGAGCTATAAACAATTTATTAGTTAAAACCATCAGATTATGCAGCAGATGATGTATTATGTGGCAAATATGGCAATGCCATAGTTATGTGGAAAACATTTGCAAACTAGGATATTTTGTCATTCATGTTTGAACTGCTCTTGTGGAAAAAGGGAGACGTGCTGATGACAGAAACTCCATGGCTGGGAGACAAATGGCTTGCGATTCCACTTTTAAGGATATTTGGGACATTCTGTGATTGGAAACGTATCCCACTTTGTGAATGTATTTTAATGTCAATAACACATATTTAACCTTAAATAAACATGTGTATCTATTGGTTAAATTAAATAATGTAATAAGCTGTAACTGGTTAGTGAAATGGGAAACAAATACTAAAAATTGGGATATTTTGCTCTTTCTGCCACAACTCTCACTCCGCCCACTGTCCCAATCCATTGGTTATTCCCGGCCTCTGATTCTCCTCCCACAGTTCCCCTACTTTTTTCCCCCCACTTCGACCACTGCCTGGCACTAACATGCATTAGAGACAACTGTGGGCTTTTACCACTGGGTCTCTTAGAGAATGACACCTCTGGTCCATACAGGGGGGCTAAACACAGCACGTTTCTGGGTTCTCCGCACAACGTGTTTGCTATTTGATGCCAGACTTCTGCAGCTTCTGTTGAGGAAAATAAACCTCCTCTTGTGCTTGTATAAAACATAGCTGCCAAGTGGCATTGGCACCATGTCGTGTCCATTCGTAGCTTTTATCCAACAACACTTTGCATTCTGGAATGTTTAGCCCCTTACTTAGATACAAGACTCTGAGAGCAATGACAGTAAGGGAACACAATGTGCGCAACTAACACATACAGTACCACCCGATTTAAAAATGTTAGATGCTCAACTTCCTGTGGTTCACTGTCATCAACACCACAATCAATAAAAAGAGTACAGTTAGGAAGGAACATCAAAAAATAGAGTCCATGAAATCTTTCCTTCAGGTTACAGTAACCTTTTATTTTTTTATTTTTTTCAAATTTGCTGATTCTTCAACGAGTTGCTTCAATCAACAATACAAAATCTATTTGTAGATAACCGTTGCATTTTCAATAGATCAACAGCCTTTCTGCCTACGAGTTTCGTCCTTCCCTTAGGACTTCATCAGGGCTTGAATTCCATCAATTCTTATTTCTCATAATTTCTTCAATACTCCTCTTTTCACTATGTTCAAAAGATATTTACTTAAAAATAATCAATTATTATTTTTCTGAAATCCTTCAGTCCTCCTCCTTTCACTAAGTTAAAAAATCTTTCACTCTATCAATCTTATTTCACGACGATCCTCTCTCCTGCCGTGGGCCCGATAAACCCCTTACTCAGATGGTCACAGCACAACTCCCAGAATGCAAGGCGCTGTTGGCTTAAAATCCAGGCCTAGCTGGCGGTGTCACACGTGACGATAGAGCCATTTGGAGGCAATGGTGAATCTGTAATTTAGCAGGCCTGTCTATACTCTTAGTAAATTGTGAATACCGCCAGTTTTGACACACTGAGGTCTGAGGCCTCTGTTTGTTATGAAGTAAGGCCCAGTCTGGTGGTTCAGGTCAGTCTTTGTGAGGGAAGCTGCTGGACTTGTTTTTACCATGCACTTTGAAAGTATTTTCACATTGAAGAAGAAAGTTGTATTGTTTTACAAAACATGCTTGATTTTTATATATTGCTGGACTGGTGATTGCTTTATTTTGCAGTTTGAGAGTATTTGCACTTTTTCTTTTGCTTTACCAACTACAGTTTGTATAGATTGTCATTAGGTACTTGCTGATATGGTTTGTTTTTATTCTACATGCAGTGTTATTTATGGTGTTGCTTGCACTTGTCTGTAATACGTGTACCTTAAATCTTGTATTTAGCATTGTTTACACTACAGAAATGATCAATTAAAAAAGACAAACATCTGCATCAATGTTCTGAAGCATCCAAACAGTGTTCTTCCTCAGCCTTGTTTGCCTGCCTGTTTTGCAATGCTTACTAATAAAGACATTATGATTGAAATTGCATCCTCAGTTCACGTTATTATAATGCACAACCCTTGACAGTCGCTAGTGTGTGGCATGCAGATAATTCACCAGTCTATTTCTCTTGACTTTCGCAGGATACTGAGTTGTAGCTTGTGTACTTCTCATGTATATTGTCAGTCGAGTTTTTATGGATTTGCAGGTTTGGGTTGATCTTTCAAAGTTTCAATTTCAGACCCTTCATAGTTGTTCTTTGTTCTTCAGCCATAGGCAGTTCCTGAGACAATAGGATCGCTCCTTGGCATTGTTCTGATCACTGCCTCAGTTAAATAATCTGCTTTTGACAGTATTGTTAGAAATGGCATAGCTTATATGTTAAGAGTGTTTCCCACTTTCTCATTAGAACTTTGAGAGACAATATAGAGGCATTTCATTTAAATGTTGGAGGTTTCAAATCAAAATATACTAGATTTCTCTGTGGTAGGGCAAAGTGGTAGATGGTGGGCCGCGCCGCCAGGGGAGGGGGGACCCCTCCATGTGCTTTGCAGGGGGGCCCCCTCAAGTTTCGTTACGCCACTGCGGCAGCCTCAACCCCATGGGGGGGGAAGGGCGGCCGAGCACTTTACCAGGGCCGGTTTTGGTTCCCAGTCCGGCCCTGGCAGTAGGCACAGAGAGACTTCACGAGAACAAGAAAGTGAGGGGGACGGTAGAGAGAAAGTGATCAGTGAGGCAGAAGAGAGAGAGGAACTGAGCCTCAGGACCGCAGTGCTCACAGGATTCACCAATCTCTAAAGCTTCTGTCTCCAACACAGTTTCCCACAGCGTGACACTGTATTTAAGTTTGCCCTACCAGGCCTATTGACTACACCTATATCACATTATTTCTTCCAAAACAATGCATGCACTCATTAATCACCATCATCCTTTCGGGTTAGGTTATACAAGGGTCCACTTTAGGGTTTTACATCACGCCTTCTAGTATCGCATAGAGACCCATAATAAAGCAGTGGTGGAAAGTATGTAGGAATGTGAAACTGTTGCTTTTCAGTCTCTCAAAAACATGTGCAGCATCAATCTATATGATTCAGGTAACTTCACGAACCCTCACTCAGCACTGTATCACAGGTTTCTGATGATGGTTCCAGCTATGGCCCACCATCAAACCGCTAGTGATTGCACAACCACATTTAAAAGAGGCAAGAGTTTGGTGGATCAGGAGCCCTGTCACTTTGGGGGCATATTTTTGGGAAAAGTTGTGCAGTGCAGCAAGTGACCTTGCTGTGCTGCACGACAGTGAGTGGGCAGGAATGTGCCATATTTAAAAGAATACTGTGCAATCCTGCCTTTGTCTCTGCGCTAGTGTAGTTTTGGTTGTCTATTGGCAACACAGACACCCTTGCACCTTGGTGCAAGGGTGCCTATGTTGCATGCAGGATTGTTTTTGTGCATAAAGATGCACCTTCCTGCACAAAAAATTCTGAGATGCACATTTTTTTTTTGCAGCACACATAGAAAGAGCAAGTAACAAGGAGAAAAAAAATAGGTTTCTCCTCGTTGCCCCTCCCCTGCGAAGGCACATCTTTTTGGTGTATTCCCAGATCAACAACTTTTGGTGAATCTGGGAATGCATCAACAACTATGGGAGTTGCGTAAGAATATCCACAAAACGACCATTGAACACCTTCCCAGGGCAGAGTATAGCAATGCATCAATTTACGCTGAGTTGCATCACTCCAGATTTACGAAGCCTCTCATGGCCACACACGGTGGCCTTGCGTGTCTTCATAAATCACGCTTTAGTTTCACGTCACACTTGCATCACGTTGCGAGGTGCAAGCACAATACAATCCCACAAAAATATGCGCCATGTAAATTTCATAGTATGAAGTGAGGCCATTGAAAAATTCGTGGTTTCAGTTACAAAAAAAATAATTTTTCTTCCTATGCTTTACCCTGTTTCTTTGCATCAGATTTCTACACAAGCCCTTTGGCCAAAATAGTTCACTTCTAAATGATCTCTACTCGTTTGCCCTGTTCTCTAATCCCCTATGCTCAACCGCATTGCCCAATCTCTTGTCGGGCTCTCCCTCAAAAGGTTTCTTATTAAACCTCCTGTATGAGAAATTAAGGTACTAATGTATTTAATTTAAATTATATTTGCACCATTTTGTGTGATATATCTTATTGATTTCAATAGTGGTCTGTGGTTTCACTTAATGTACTCGTGATTTTATTAGAGCCTTTTCAAATGAGCATACTTAAATATGCAAGTATGCTCAGCCAAAATCATTTTAATGGTTAAAGTGACTGAGTCAGTGAGTTTCAATTTAGTAATTCCCAATGTTGTGTTTTAAGATGCTGCTAATTACTGTACTCTGTCAATTGTGACTTGTACACTTACTGTACAAAACCACATTGTATCACATTTCTCATCTGATTAATTGAACTGAAACAGAAGGTAATTAAGAGTACACACGATTACAGATTCATTAACACAATCTGTTTTATTTGAATTGCATGTTGTTGGTTTAAATAAGATATCTATTTTTGTCCTCACAAATAGGATGCAAATCCTTATGCTGGCATATAATTTAAAAGAAATCATATGCAAATATTCTCTACCAGAACCCATTACATTCTTTTCATATATACATTTTGCATTTAAGACATTTACACTTTTCTTTCTCTGTATGGTGGCCAAACAATGCAGAACGTCATTTGGCTCTAATCAAATCCACGCATGAAACTCATTACAGACACGATTCTCTGGAAGAGGGTCATTTGAAGTTGGGTGTCCCGCAAGTCAAAGGACACAGGGGGGAGGTTGCACACCTGCCAAATTGACTGCAAATGTAGACATGCCTGCTATTGTGTCTGCTTCTATGACTAAAACAGGTCCAGAAACATTGTGAGAGATGCTTTGTAGGCTAGGGAGAATCGTTGACACTTGTGTGATTTCTGGTTAAAGGCCACAAAAGTAAAGGTCCATTTCCAGAAATCTCAGAATCTCCCTCACTCTGGGAGCTTTTTCCTTGTGCTTGGGAGGCATGTAAATAAATTTCCGTCTTGTGTATTGAAGGTTTCAATGATGTTCAGGGTGTGAGCATTACCTACGAGGGGATGTTTTCACGAATGCTTAAGACAACCAAAAGTACCTTTCCATGAAAGTCCTCTACCCTTTCCATTACAATCTTTCATAGAGGTATCCCCCAAACACGGTGACTGATTGTTTGAGTTCAGAGTTTGTAAAACGTTACTCACTCCAACATGTAGCCTCTTGGTCATAAGAAAGCACATAACAGAAAGTCCTTGTAAGTTAGAAATTAGTAGTGTGAACATAGAAAGGGATACCTTAAAAAACAGAAGTATTTCAGAACTATTTTGCAGCCCCAGTGATCCTTAAACTGACAGAGCTGCAGTAGAAGACCATTCCATGTTTTAGGGCCTAAGAACCTCCCTCTGCAACTTGCATGGTCAACCCGAGGAAGATGCAGAAGAATCCAGGTCCTAAATAAAAGAAGTTATCATATCTTTTAATGGGAGAAATGACTGGTGCCTCAGACACGAAAGCCCTTGTCCATAATGACCACTGTGAACAAGGCTAAAACTCTTAAACAGGACTTATGGTGTGATGTACATACAGGAAAGCCGCAAATTGCTGCAAATTGCACACCGACATTCTGTGACCTGCTTGTAATTATGCAGTGTAACACGTACTAAAGGAAACATCAAAAAATTTGCATTAGCAGGAGGTCGCAAAGCAATACTGTGGAAATCCGGCCAGGGACAGACTTGTTTTCTGGTTCAAAGATTTTTTTATTTAGGCAAAGCAAGAGTCCAAGACAAAACATAAAGTTTTGGGCCAGTCCATGTGACGTCACACTCCCTTGTTCGTTAGGAATTCAGTAGTAAGCTCCCAGTGGTTGGTCCTCCACTCTGGGAGCCACGCTCCCCTGTGAGCATAGCTGGTGGTCTTGCGGTACCGGATCGGGTCCGGCTCCCGTTCTTGGTCCCGTAGATGGTGGTTCTTGGATTTCGGCGTCTCCGGGGCTCGGTCGGCGTCTTCCTCTGGTTCGGCAATTTCTCTCCAACTCCTCCTGGTCTCACAGCTTCCCTGGTCCCAATACGCAACGTCTTCCTCCGGTCTCATATTGGTTAAAAATACTGCTTCCTCGTCCCCCAGTTCTCTCATTGGTGCATGTGACCCGGTCACATGAGATGGTTGCTCCTCCCGGAAGAGAAAGGGTGTTGGATTAAAGGGCCGCTGCAATTCGGATTTAGCGTGTCCCACGGTGACTGTAAAAGAAGCATAGGTGAGACGTAAGGAGGCAGTTGGTCTCCTTCCCCTTCGCTTAACGTGTCCTCTGTGAGAGTATTCTGACACAAACGCTTAATAAATATTAATTAGGCAGACTGCAATATGCAACCAACTTTAATTAGCTGCAGTGAGAAATCCTGGCATTAGAGTATTAGTTGGGGGTGGGCGTAGGTATCCACATCAAGTAATAACCACAATCTTTTTTAGGGTGAATCAGAAAGGTCACTACATTAACTTGAGCTCAAACCCTGGTAGCAATGGCACAGAACAGGCAGGCTTACCTTAGAGGCAGTATGTAAAGTCTTTATGAGTACTAAATCATTAATAAAGTCAAAATGCAGAAACGATACTAATTAAATTAAAAAAAAAACTATAGTAAAATTTAATAAGCACTATGACACCGAAATGACAAAAATCCAATACAGGGAAACGTAGATATGAATTTTTAAAGTTTTAGGAGCAATACCATCAAGAAGCACAAAGTGCCTATGATAATCAATGGTTGCAGTAAAACAGGACCTAGGTACAATTTAACACTTACCATGATTGGAAACACCAACCAGGTTTATCCTGGTCAAATACGTTAGTACCTGAAGTTCCAATCCACCACAGAGTACACTTCTTCATCCCCTGGACCTCAGGGGACGAGCACAGGGACTCACTGGGTGTCAGGCAGAACCCAACAACAGGGTCCAGTCCAGGTCCAGTTGTCACTGGTCAGATGGACAGCTGCAATAAAAGCTCCCTAGAGCTTTAAAAGGAGGCCAGCCTTGTGAACTTTTGTTGTCTTGGGTGCAAGTGGGAAAGTAGGACCAGTCTCTTCTCGGGTCTGACACAGCAGGTTCAGCCCTCTTCTAATCTTCCTCAGGTCCAAGATTGTTCTGAAGCGGGTGCCTGGAGATGCAAGATGTATGCCTGGCATGAGCTACTGGGTGGATATCACCTATAGGGATGCCCTAACCAATGGGGTAAAGGCAATGGTGTAATGCAAAATGGTGCCCCCCTGCAGAATGTGATGATGGAGATTGGTGTTTCCCAGATCTCAGAGACATTCATTGGTCTAGGGCTCAATGGGTGCCCCCTGAATCATTTTGCCCCCACGCTGCAGGGGCCTGCTTGGTTGGGAAAGCAGAGTGTTTTTCCAGAAAGTTAACTAATTTCTTAATCCATGCCTTTGCACATATTCTGCAAGGCATAAATGGCATGGCTTAGAGGGTGAGGGGCCCCCCTCTAAAACAAGAAACCCTGCCTCCCTCCCACCACAGGTTTACCGGGAGCTCTGTTGTGCCCCTGGGTAAATGGTTCCTGGACTAGTTTTACCCACTTTGGGCCTACTCAAGTTGGCAAAAGTCTTCAGCCACACTGAACCTGGGCTCTGAGGGCTTGTGTGTGTCTGTGTGTGGTGTGTACTATAGTAATCCTAGTGTCCTCTCATAACACTAAAATCCAGTTTGAAGAAGCTATGGTAACCCTCAAAATCAGAGAGACACAAGTCTGATAGAACAAAAAGTAGGGTTTTTAGCAACCAGACAGTCGATACATAAGAACTTTTTTGCATCCTGGTTCCCTTCTTACACCTTAAGTATTACATATAAACCCAGCTGATCTGTCAGACAGGTTTTGATACTGTAATGTCAAAAAGAAGCCTGCCTTCATTGGACCTGCCTGGCTGGGGGAACAAAGGAAGGGACCTGCCCACATTACTGGCACTGATCAATCAATTTCACCTCATGTGCTGTAGTTACACGCAAATGCTCCTTCAACTGGAATGCCCCAAAGACATTGGAGACTCACAAATTTTCAGTTGTCTCAGAGCCATGGATCAATGGATGACGTGGAGCCATCTCAAATTGAATGCTTCCAGAATGGAAATACTAATGTGTGGTGATTGGAAATATTATGATCCGCTCACTGCATAGCCTGATGATCTGGAAACAGCGCCTAAAGTATCGAAGGAAGTAAGAAACCTCAGAATGACCATGGACTCCAAGCTATCAATGAATGCCTTAGTGGACAAACTAGCAAGATCAAGATTTGTAACCATAAAAACTCTGTGACGAATCTTCCCCCATTTGGGATTTCCACACAAGGTCCAGTCTACCATCTCCCTTGTTCTGTCCAAACTCGACTACGCCAATAGCCTCTACCATGGATCACCTTTAATGACTATGAAAAAACTACAACGGATTCAGAACTCGGCTGCCAGACTAATCTTACATATAAAACCACACCCACATCTCCCCTGCCTTGGTTACTGGCTGCCAGAAGTTCCATGTTCAAGCTGCTTTGCATCACCCACAAAGCAATAATGGAACGAGACAGCTCTTCATCAGGAATAAAATCACCAAACACATTCAACAACATACATGTGATGATTATGATTCCAATGATTTACACAATGATAATTGAGACTTAAAAATTGTTAACTTGTCTAATAACGTCCTTGATGATGACGAAATTAAAATACTTAGTAAGGGTTTGAATTCCTGTCCCACACAAAGTGGAGATTTGGCCAACACACACATTGACTTATATAAATTCATAAGATTACTCAAATTAAAAGATTACTTTTCTAGCAGACCTTACGACCCAGGGGGGGTCCCGATCGTTAGACATCCTGAGACACACACCATCCGGGATATTTGTGATGTACAATGTCTACTGTCACTTAATGAGGAAGATGTGTATGATGTCCCCACCCTGCTTAATGATTTTGACATCACACAGAATCAGGGTGTGGACATTGGACTTCGCCCTAAGTCCAGGTTCATACCTGCGAATTCTTATCACAAGAATATTGACATTTTTCATAACAAGGTTTCAAAGGAACTCTAAGAATTAGAAATACCCAATAAATTTGCACCTAAGGTTAACAATAACATTTCGGCCGCTGCAAGACTATCCCTACACAGATTGAGTAAGGATCCTACCCTTGTGATCAGAGAGGCCGACAAAAGCGGAAATGTCGTTATAATGAATCATGAGGACTATATGCAAGAAATCATTAGACAGTTTAGCAATGGTCATTGCTATAGGGAAATCTAAACTAATCCTATTCCCAGTCTCACTAACATGATTAACGCAAGACTCAACGAATGGAAGGACACGTCGTTTGACGGAGGAAGAATACAGATATCTACGGGTGGATTGCCCTACTTTCCATAGTATATATATATACTACCAAAGATTCACAAAGGAGGGCAATTCCCCCCAGGTAGACAGATCATTTCAGGGGAGGGCTCACCCACTTAAAAACTATCAGAATATGTGGACCTATGATTACAGAAGTATGTCCTTAACCTACCATCTTATGTTAAGGACAGTAAGGATCTTCTAATTAAGTTCAAGGATTTTGAGTGGTCAGAGGACCTTATGTTTGTCACCTTTGATGTGGAGAGCCTCTACACATGTATTGGAAAAGAATATGGGATCATGGCAATACAGTCTTTTCTGGATAGAGAAGACGCAGAATTATATGACTATAATGAGATGGTGGTGAAAATGATTGATAATATTCTAACTAATAACTACTTTCTATTTGACAACCGCTGGTTCCAGCAGATACAGGGGACCGCGATGGGCTCCAAGTTTGCTCCCTCTTATGCCTCCCTCTTGATGGGGTGGTACGAGAGGGAGCATGCTTGGGGCAAGGGTGCCTCCCCCTGGACTAATTACATTGTGTACTGGGCTAGGTACATAGATGATATCATCTGCTTATGGTCTGGTTCAGAGGAACAACTTCAACAATACTTCAATAATACTTTTTGTTTCTGAACGACAATGCCTTTAATGTTAGCTTAACAAAGAGAGTATCAACTTCTTAGATATCCAATTTTACACAAAACATGGCAGTATACAAGCACACTGTTTAGAAAGGAGTCGGCATGTAATGTGATTCTACACGCCGCTGGTGCCCATCCTAGTTCTGTCATCAATAATATCCCTTTTGGTGCGATGACACAGATTAGGCATAACTGCAGTGAGGAGGATTCATTCATTTCCCATATTACTGCATCCAAACAGAGATTTGTCAGAAGAGGATATGCTAACAAGACTCTCGATAGAGCTGAATCTAGAGATCATCAGCTGAACAGAGATGACACTCTGAGGGATAAAACAAAGAGCAAGAGGGCCAGCACCACCAACAATAAGGCCAGGATCATTACTCAGTACACTACACATAGTAGCAAGATTTTTAATATTTTTCGAAAGAACTGGTACCTCCTGACAGATAATCCTGGGCTCAGGGATGTTATTGATGGTAGACCAGCCATTACATACAGGAGGGGGGTATCATTGAGAAATTCCCTATGTCCGAGTTAGGTAGCCACACCTAAAAACACAGAAACTTGGTTACCAATGAAGCGAAAGGGTTTCTACACCTGTGGAATGTGTATCGTCTGCCCAAGGGGAAGGAACAAAACGAAGACATTTGACTATAACTCACCTAAGCAATATACAATTGGACATTTTCTTAACTGCAATACCACCTATGTGGTTTATGTAATTGGCTGTAAATGTGGTATTGTTTATTTTGACAGCACGATTCGTTGCCTCAAATCGAGGATACGGGAACATCGTAGGGCTTTAAGAAACAGAGATGAAAGATATCCCATTACAAACCACTATTACAATGAACATCATGATGACCTGACTTTTTGGTTTCATGCAATTGATCATGTGCCTGTGAACAGACGAGGAGGTAATAGGGAATGCTTACTTAGACAGATCGGGTCCAAATGGATCTGTCGCCTTAGGGCCACTTTGTTGGGTCATAACACTGCTGGAGATATGCATTATTTTCTGTAATTATGGGCTAAAGTGATGAATCAGTTATGTTGTTGCAAACTAATGGGATGTTCATTTTCTGTCTATGTACTACCAGGGGAGGGACACACCAATTCGTATGACAATTTTTGTTGTTGTTGCAATAATTGCCAATGCCCATATGTTTCGGTGGTTTAACATTTCTGTTGCAAATTGTAATAGGTATATGGTTTTAATCTTCCTTTACTTCTGACACTTGTAATTGACCCCTGTTTTTGCTATGAGACAACGATTTATTCTTTTAACTGTTCTGAGACAGTTCAATTCTTTCAACCTTGCATTGATCTTTGTGACACATGTACATGAAAACTATAGTCAGCATAAGTTGTTTTTTTCCTTATTATCGGTCCCGTTTCTGCACAATTGTTATGTTATTCATCTTCGGATACTTTAAGATGGAGACCGATTTTCTTTAAAACCCCCAATAGCTCTCTGTGGATTTATTGACATCTTCCTGATGCCTTGGTCACCAGTTAGCCTTTTGAATAGCAACTTTGCTTTGAAGGTATTTGCAATTTTTAATTTGCGGGCACTGATTCTGTTTTCTTTTTGATTTTATGGTTACAATTTCAATCCAGGTTACATTGTCCGAAATTACTGTTTTTCATTTAAATTAGCCTGATTATGGTTGGGGATACTATGCAGGACAAGCTAGAGATTTGCACACCGTATAAATTGCCAGTATTAATATGGCGCCTGTTTTAGCCATATTTGCATCGGTACGCGCATTGTTTTGGTCCAAGACGCCATGGCGTCATTGTCAAAGGCACCACGTACGCCCCATCAAATAATGGTCAGCAATGGCGCCCAAAACAAACGTTGTGAAGGAGAGAGTGCTGGCGGAGGATGTATTGTATCAAGGTAAGACTATAAAACTCAAGCGGCTTGGAGCTTAAATTTGGATTTTTTTGGGTAGCGTATTCTTTTGGGTATACGGACATGCACGGAGATTTTTATTGATACTTTACCCTCATGATAGCATGTGGTTGGGCATTCGTTATTTAAAATTGCTGCGATACACAAGGTAGTCTTTTACCGATTACTATGGATTTACGATTTGGCATGTTGCAACACCAGGCCTTACCTTTTGCTCTAGGGTGTTTGGGTAACAATTTGGCACCTTCAGAGTTTGTACACCCGGTGCTGAGCTTTTTAATGTCATGCTTTTGGCGACTGTTGGATCAATTTCAGCATTACTTATTATCGCGGCGTACTGACCGCACTGTAGAATATTAGAATTTGTTACTTGGAGGTTGATAGTAGATGTACAGTTTCGGTTACACTTACAAATGGGTCCTATTTTCCATCTTATTAGGATACAGATTTATAACTTGCCACTTGCCATTTGGAGCATAATTGCCATGAACAACACCTATTGAATTTACATATCACTACTACCTATGTGTCAGGTAAGACCCCCCTCACAATTTAGCGTGTAATTTTGGGATGTTTGTATTTCTGTTGCCCGATGTATGAAATACTGCTAACTATAGCCAATATAGTTTAATCTTCCCCACTAGAATTTCGGATCATTTTTACTTATTTCGACATTGGATACATCCTAACTTAGTGCGCGCACACTATACCTCGTATTGATAAATGAGGTGAGAATGGTGTTTTAGTGTTGATACTGTAAAGGCAGAACCTTACCTATAATCTAACTTGCATTTTAGAGGTTAACGTCTCAGTTCAACCAATGCTGTCTGACACTTGACAAACCGCGAATTGTGGCTGATATTCTGCAATTTTTTCCCTTTAGAAATTTGGATGCTTTTACTTACTTCTATTTTGGATATAATTTGATTTGAGCGCAAATATATTGTACCTCGTATTGTTATATGAGGTGAGATTTATGGCTTTGAGTTGATTTTCTGGGATTTAGATGGGTATCTAATCACTGTACATATGGTGTTTTGCTTGGTTGGATATGTGGACTTCTTATTGCACTTGATTTACTCTATTTCTACTCTGTATTTTCTGTCTCTGTTTTACTCATTTCAATGGGTTTTCACCCACCCTCTATTCATCCTGATTGGAATGAGTTTGGCCACTGATGCGTACAGTTATATGAAATAATCAATTTAACCATTGTGAGCTATGACGTCTGTTTTACTTAGGCTTATTTTTATTATACAATCTTTTCTAATGTAATGTTTTTAATTGTATATATTTATGTGCTACATGGCTATACATGGATGCTTTGTGTGAATTCTCAGTTTGAGCCATTCGTTTATGTCACTGTATTTTGTGTGTATTATTTGTATGTTTATATGTATAATTTTATTGTGGTTTGTGGAGACTTACGTTGTGTCTTATATATATGTTTTCAGCCCTGATGAAGTTCCCTCAGTGGAACAAAGCGCGTTGGCTGATATCCATGTTTTACTATCAAGAACAATAAAAGGATACTGTTTGGATAAGTTTGGAGGACATTTACTTTACTGTTTTTGGTGCACCTTCCTTTTCGTACAAGGATTACGTTTCTGGTCTCCAGTAGACCTCAATTGCGGCAAGCTCTGGAAGGGGCTGCACAAGACTCTTAATGCTTATGAAAACTTGGGATTTGATGTGCTGAACTTGTGGTCAGCCGTTGATGGTGCTGTTTTTGTTATCACCACATTCAACAAAGGAACCTCTGTTCTAGAGTGGCACCTCACCTCAAAATTCCAAGATACAAGAACCATGGGTGGCACATCATTCTCTGTTCAAGCAGCCAAACTATGGAATTCTTTACCCCCAAACACAAGATCCACAGATGACCACCTTGTCTTCAGAAAACTACTCAAGAAATATCTATTCCCCACAAAACCACCATATGCAAAAGAAGTATACAACATATCCCTCTGTATAGAAGCATTTTATTTGTACTATATGCGTATCAATATTGTGTATTGATTTGTATAAACATGTAGAATAATTATGTTTTTTGAAAAATATAGGTATTCATTAGTTCTGCTTAACAAATGTACATATTACTGATAGTTACATTATTCTATGTTTTTAACATGTATATATCTGACTGCATAAATAAGTACATCTTTTATCATAACTATTTATCTACAATTGCTTCACTATTGAATTAAAAAAGTATTTATATATATATATTTATATTCACTGAAAAAACCATAGGTTTCAGGGGTGTTATAGTTGGCTGGACATCTCCAATGACATCACTGATGACATCATCCAGTGAATATGTTTTTTTCTGAAAATTAAATATTTTTTATATATGTATATCAAAAGGTCGATGGAAGAATAAATGGGTATATAAGTGTCTAAATGGATGATTTTGAGAAATTGATTGTATAACTGACTGATTAAGTGTATCTTAGTGAATACATGGCTTAGTGAGTAATGTTTAAATATGTAAAGATCTGTATCAGTCTCTCACTTTGTGTATAAGTGGCTGCATGGGTTGGTGAGTAGCTACATGAGTGTCTATGTAGGTTATTAGTTGGTTTTGTGAGTATCAGTATGAGTGTCTGAGTGTCTGTATGGTTCGGTGGGGGGTATTACGTAGTGCATAGATGCATAAATGAGTGACTCACTGTTTGTATGTGTTGAAGACAGCATGTGTGCAGGACTGTATGGGTGGATGAGTGTGTGTATGGGTGTGTTAGTGAGTGACTGACTGTATCAATAGTGTCTTTATGAGTAACTACATATGTTTTAAACTAGTATATGTGACTATTGGTGTATATAAGTGAGTATATGTGAGAGTGAGAGATTGGAAGAGTTCCTGTATGAATAAGTATGTGTTTCTATAAGTGATTGTTTAAAAGACTAAGTATGTGTAAGTTTCTGTAGAAGTAAGTGTGGTGGTGTGTGTATAACTGCATATGCAAGTAAATGGATGTTTGATTATTTATTAGCATGAGTGACTGTGTGTGTGAGTAACTCTGCGGATGAGTAGCATTGTGTAACAGAATGTATAGGTATATGAGTACATATGATGAGTGAGTACATGTATGAGTGACTGTATAGGACTGTTGGTGAATGAGTGGATGTGTATGTGGATCTTAGAATTACTGAATAGGTTGTTGTAACTGGTATTGGTATGTCCATTGTTTTGAAAATGTTAGTTTCTATTTTTGAATGTGTGTATCAAAGGTTATATTAGGGTGAGAGGTGGTCTGCCACTCTATCACAAGGATGATGTCATCAGTGATGTCATTTGAGATGTCATCAGTGATGTCATGAGTGATGTCACTGACCATGTCATGAGTGATGTAATATGTTATGTCATCAGCAGTGCATTGCAGGCGCGTGAGTTACAGTTAGCTGAACTAACTATAACGGGGGAATTTCAATGGTTTGTACGAGTGAAACGTCCAGCTAACTATAACGCCCCTGAAACCTATGGTGTTTTCAGTGAATTTCTAAGGTTTTTTAAATGCTAATTCCTAACTATAATGTGCCTGAAACCTATGGTTTTTTCAGTGAATTTCAAAGGTTTTTTAAATGCTAATTTCTAACTATGCCTACAGAGATAGGACATGTGAAGAAAGAAGAAAAAATGCACAGAAAGAAAAAAAAGAAATGCAGAAAGAAGCAACAGAAGTCCTCAAAGATTAAGAAAAGTGCAGGAAGAAAGATAACATACAGAAAGAACAAACAGAAGAGCAGAAAAAAGCCTTGTTGCAAAATCATCCTGTACCCTCAACTTTTTCAGACGGATACTGGTGGTAACTGAGTCTGACTAACCAGTCCTAGAGCCAGTGCTATGTTAAAAGACACTTAGAATACAGTGAAAAAACCTACATACACTAGGGAACACTGTGCTTTGGGGTCCCCCTGTGATTAGCATGCCCTCCTCTGTAAGCCCCTAGTATATAATAGGGCAGGGGGATTAAAATAACCTCTCAAAATGCGCCACAGGGCGTGTTTGCACACGTCACCTCAGGCCCCATCCCCTCCCTTCCCAATTGTGTAAACAAGCCCTGTGGCCATTTTATGTTGGGAGATTAAGTCCCCTTGAATCCTGGGGGTTCCTAGGGTCCAACTAGCCCACTAGGTACCTCCAGTAAGCGCCACAGAGCTGCGTTGCAGAGATGTAAAAAGGGGCACGGCCTAGACCACCTCTCTGCAACGCAGCGCAGTGGTGCTTACTGGAAGCACCTGGTGGGCTAGTTGGCCCCCAGGGTCCCTCAGGATTGCATGTGAATTATTTCCCCAACTTAAAACACGCCACAGGGCGTGTTTGCACACGTCACCTCAGGCCCCGTGTCCTCCCTTCACCACTGTGTAAACACATCCTGTGGCCGTTTTTAGTTGGGAGATTAGGTTCATTTGAATCCTGAGTGTCCCTAGGGTCCAACTAGCGCACTAGGTACCTCCAGTAAGCACCAGAGAGCTGCGTTGCAGAGAGGTGTAAAAAGTGGCATGGCCTGGACCACCTCTCTGCACCACAGCGGCGCTTACTGAAAGCACCTGGTGGGCTAGTTAGCCCCCAGGGGCCCTCAGGATTAAAGGGGAATTATTTCCCCAACTTAAAACGTGCCATAGGGCGTGTTTGCACACGTCACCTCAGGCCCCGTCCCCTCCCTTCACCACTGTGTAAACACGCCCTGTGGACGTTTTAAGTTGGGAGATTAAGTACCCTTGAATCCTGAGGGTCCATAGGGGCAAAATAGCCCACTAGGTACGTCCAGTAAGCGCCATTACGGAGAGGTGTTAAAAGGGGCACGGCCTGCACCACCTCTCTGCAACGCAGTGCAGTGGCGCTAACTGGAAGCACCTGGTGGGCTAGTTGGCCCCCAGGGTCCCTCAGGATTGAAAGGGAATTATTTCCCCAACTTAAAACGCGCCACAGGGCGTGATTGCACACGTCACCTCAGGCCCCGTCCCCTCCCTTCACCACTGTGTAAACGCGCCCTGTGGCTGTTCTAAGTTGAGAGATTAAGCCCCCTTGAATCTTAAGGGTCCCTAGAGTCAAACTAGCCCACTAGGTACCTCCAGTAAGCGCCACAGAGCTGCGTTACAGAGAGGTGTAAAAAGGGGCGTGGCATCAAAACACCTGTCTGCAACTCAGCTCCCTGGCACATACTGGAGATACCTGTTGGGCTAGTTGGCCCTCAGGGACCCTCAGTATTGAAGGGGAATTAATTCCCCAACTTACAACTCACCAGGGGGCGCGTTTGCAGAGTGCTGCAAGGAGGGGGCGTGGCCTCTGGAGCGATGCCGGTCTTTACTATTTTTTTCTTTTAAGAAGGGGGCCGTGTGGCCCCCCCTTCTTTTTCTAATTTATTGGCCCTGGGGACCCCATCCCACAGGGCCTGCCCCCTAATTTTTTTTTAGAAAAAAAAATTTGGAAGGGGGCCGCGTGGCCCCCCTCCCGAGCACTTAATTGGTCCCGGGGACCCCAACCCCCAGGGAATGGCCTTTTAAAAAAAAAAAAATCTTTAAGAGGAGGCTGTGTTGTCCCCCTCCGCAGGCCACTTATGGCCCCGGGGACCCCATCCCCCGGGGCCGGCCTTTGTTTTTCTATTATTTTATTTTTTTATATATTTATAGAAACACCTAGGACATGCTGGACAAACCGTACGTACCTATCACCATGACGATTTGCGTGATATTCATTAAAAGGCGACTATGCATACAATGAATCCAAGTGGAATGTATTTACACCGCTAGTGAAGCTCTGACATGTCTGATGCCATACCGTGCCTAATCCCGGCACCCCCGCCGGTGGGTACTCTCCAAGTAGACACCCTTGTCGTTTATTTATACAAACATGGGTAGCTATTGACGGGCACATTTAACACACACGCACACCAAGCCATTCATAGGGGATTCGACAAAAATTCGACCAAAACTATGCAAGAAACCCCAGTCACGGTTAATAAAACACACATCCACCGCCGGATGTGTAATACTTTTTATTTTACTCTCTGGAAAGGAGACGAACCTCACTTGAGAGTCGCAGCGCACTCCTGACTGAGCCCAATGCTGTGTTACACCCACCAGTGCCCGCCGAGTGCCACACACCTCTCTGTTGTATTCCATCAGCTATTGCGTATGCTATGACACTCTCTAGCCCATGTGCACTGTAACACCACCCCGTGAATATGTCATGCCACACTTGCCTTCGCACGGGTTATCTTGCCCCATCTAACGTGCCTTCCTCGATGTCTATGTTATAACGCACAGCGCTATGCCATACATATTACAATCTGGGATCCATATCTTTGTCACAGTGCATATGCAACGTTAAACTCCCCAGCACATATTTTATATTACAACTTTAGAGACTAGTTAGGTTACACAACACTGCCTTGTGCATATTACACTCCAAGGTGCATATCGCATAGCACGCGCTAGTGCCTGTGCTATCTCGCGCTCTCCAATGAATCTGTCATTGCGCACAATGTATTGCATATTATATATCACGCCCCGGTTCATCTTATATCACACTTTTTGGTGCATAGTTTATACCATACACTATATCTAGTTTTCATTTTCAATCGTGCTCTCAGGACTATATTCTATATAACACTGCGTTCACCTACCCTTTTCACGGGCATTACATTTTGCGATGGGGGTGGAGGGTCAGGGGGTGTTTCTGCCAAGTGAGCCCGGAGTCACAGTCACAAACGTCCTCTTCTTCCTAAATAAAAGTGAGATTATGCTGCATACTTGTTCATATTTTAAGTAGTTCGAACAGACACACATTTTAAAAACAGTTACCTTGCTGCCCCATTCACCTCCTCCCTATCCTCTGTTGTCTGAATCCATGGACTAGCCTCCTCCCTCCTGCCATGCATGGTCTGATGTGCTGCCACTTCCCTCCATTTAGCATGATCCACTCTCCTGCCCTCCATTGCTAAATTCTATGCCCCATCATTGACCTCCTGCTTAGCCTCTGTGCTTAGCTTGCTGCCCCTATTCTCCTTCCCCCTGCCCTCTGATGTCTTTGTGCATGCCCCTGCTCCATCCTTTTTGCCCAGCATGTTCCATGAACCTGCCATTCCTATCTACTCTGAGTGTTTTGTTGAGCTGCCACTCCCCTCCCACCTGCCTAGCATTGTCAGATGACTGTAATCTGTCCCTGCCACCTCTACCCTGCCTGTCCACATGCCATGCCCCGATCCCCTTCCTCCTGTCCTCCATGGTCCATTTTACTGCCACACCCTTCTGCCCTCCCTAGTCTGTTGTGCTGCAACTGCTCCTCCTGCCTGCCCCTCGCGGTCCATTGTGAGGCCCCTTCCCCTGATCTCTCTCGTCTGTGCCCAGGTCCTGACCCTCCCTTCTATCGTCCATGGTCCTTTGTGCATGCCCCTTCACCCTCCTTCTTGCCCATCATAGCCATTGTGCTGCCACTAACCCTCCCGCTTGATGCATGGTCTTCTGTACTGCCACGGCCCCTCCCACCTTACTGTGTGGTCAGCTAGCAGCCCCTGACCCCCTCCAACCTTCCCTCCATGGTCTGTAATTATGACATCATAGTCTCACTGTTACTCTCCATGCTATATCTTGCTTCTAGTGCCCATCCTGCCTGACCTCCATGGTCATCTTGCTGCCCCTGCCCTGCCCCCTTGCCCCCAGCCCTCTGTTTCCATGTGCAGACCCCTATTCCCTCCCTCCTAGCTTGTCTGTTCCATTGTAATGCCCCTGATCCGTCCCTCCTGCCCTTTATGGTCTGTTATGCTGCAGCTTTCTCTCCTGTCTGTCCATTATGGTCAGCTAGCTACCATTGCCTCTTCCCCTCTGTTCTCTGTTGTCCATGGTCCTTTCCCCTCCCTATTGCTTTCTATGGATTGTTGTGCTGCACTCCCGTCCCGCATGCCCTGTGTGGTGTATTGTGCTGCTGCAAAACCTGATGCCTGCCCTGTAGGGTCAGTTTGGTGCACCTCTCCATGTCCCTCCTGTCCTCTGTTATCCGAGTCCATGTCCCTACCCCAGTTCCTCCTGCCATCCATGATCCAATGTACCATATTTGCGAACATTTTGAGCTTGGTAAGAGGGAGATTTTGAAAAAAAGACTGGGGTATTGATTTTCCCCTTTGAGTTACATTGAAAAAGAGGAGATTGTAGACAGGAGACAGATCAAATAAAGCCCATTTGAGCTTAGAAACATTGGACGTTTCCTGGATGAATTGGGTCTGTTGGCATGTATGGTTGTACTACCATTGCCTCTTCCTTCTGCCCACAATGGTCTATTATATTGCCACAGCCTCTCTTGCCAGTCCTGTATTGTTGGTTTGTTGCCCCTGCTCCCCTTTCCACTGCCCTCCATAGTCTGTAGTAATGCCACTGCCCTTCCTGCCTGCCCAGAGTGAGTGGTCAAATTGTTGCCTCTGCACCCTCCTACCTGCCTTCAATTTTCAGAGTCCGTGCCCCTGGCCTCTGCCTCTCAACAGTATCCTAATGAACAACTAGATTGCTAACAACTAGACGCGACACATTTGAATACTCACCTGAACTTGAAAGGCGGAAACGCCGTGAGGGGAACGGCCGGCGACCTTTCTTCTTGTTGTGTGCTCCTGCTGTGGGCTCTTACTCCTTGTGGCCATCTGACAGCGCGAGCGCCGTCAGGGAAACGGCCTCCCTAGCGTCTGCCTACACTATCCAGAGGGCATTGCGAGAGTATTGCGAGGCGCACGGAGAGCGTCAGTATTATGCGCCAGGACCCATAAAATCGAGGAGCGCCTCCCGCAGCGCGGGACGCGACACATTTGAATACTCACCTGAACTTGAAAGACGGAAACGCCGTGAGGGGAACGGCCGGCGACCTTTCTTCTTGTTGTGGGCTCCTGCTGTGGGCTCTTACTCCTTGTGGCCATCTGACAGCGCGAGCACCGTGAGGGAAACGGCCTCCCTAGCGTCTGCCTACACTACCCAGAGGGCATTGCGAGGGCATTGCGAGGCGCACGGAGAGCGTTAGTATTATGCGCCAGGACCCATAAAATCGAGGAGCGCCTCCCGCAGCGCGGGACGGGACACATTTGAATACTCACCTGAACTTGAAAGACGGAAACGCCGTGCGGGTAACGGCCGGCGACCTTTCTTCTTGTTGTGGGCTCCTGCTGTGGGCTCTTACTCCTTGTGGCCATCTGACAGCGCGAGCGACGTGAGGGAAACGGCCTCCCTAGCGTCTGCCTACACTACCCAGAGGGCATTGCGAGGGCATTGCGAGGCGCACGGAGAGCGTCAGTATTATGCGCCAGGACCCATAAAATCGAGGAGCGCCACCCGCAGCGCGGGACACGCGCGGGCTAGCCCGGGCGAAGCCCGGGCCAAGGGCGGGCCCGTCCTTGCCCGTCAAAGGCCGAAGGAGGCCGGGCTGGGCCACAACTCTTGGATGCTGACACTGGGTTAGTTTGGACTTTCATTCTCTGTTGGTTATCCGATTACAAACTATTGTTGTTATATGTAGCATTCAGCCATAAGCTGTGCATAGAGTGTTCTATTTTTTACAAGTTTTGTTTAGATATTAGCTATTTTCTCGCAGAGGGGTAACCCTCTTGTATTATACCTGCCTGTTAGTACTCTTGCCTGAACTATGGGGAAACACTCTAAACCTTCAACGAGCCGCCCTATGACTAGACAACTTGCTAACTCAAATCCGCCGCTTCCAAGCCTCACAGCTATAGATAAAATGCTCCAGAAAACAATTGGGGTGGTTGCTACAGCCATTGAAAACACGGAAAGACGGCTGTCCATTACCACCGCATTTACTTTAGCACCCCCTTATGACGGGTTGGCCGATTCTTCTTTAAACCAGGTGTATATGGAAGCTATGTCCTCTATGTTGCCCTCCTTTACCCACCTACCTTGTGCTCAGGTGATACCAGATGAGTCTGAGCAAGTGGAAGTTGGTCCACTATCATCCTCCTTGGTATCCATAGTGGCGCCCAAGAAGCAGGAAAAGTCAAGGAAAATAAAACAGAAAACAAAAAAAAGGAGCATCCATCCTGCCCCCTCTGCAGCCAGGCCTGTCCTTCCAGATTTGGCCCAACACCCTCCTATTTCAAGCCCACCGGTCTGGGCCACTGATCTATTAATAGATTTACAGTCGCATATAGACCACTCCCTAAACCTTCTTTTAAAAACCCTGTCGTCCAAGATCAACAGGTTGGTATCTTTAATCAATACCAAAGGTATTGGGAAAAAGCAGCCAAATCATCATCTACTGCATGACTCTGGTAGCGTGGAGGGTGTTGGTATTCAAGCCACGATTAGCAATCCCACTCCACAGGGTCACTTTATCTCCCCCTCCCACCCTACTCCTTCTGTTTTAGTTCAGTCATCCTCGGCGCTGCCAGTTCCCCCACCTCCTTCTGGCGGTCCTCCTATGCCCTCGATCATCCCCCGAGCTCCTATTGCTCCAGCAGCATGTGATCAGTATCATAGTAATAGGGATCGCATTTCACGGACCCCTGGTGGAGGTAGGCTTCTTTCTAATTTGGGTGGGAATTCAGACTCATTGAGCCTGGCTAATTCCCCTCCCCTTTTACAGCTCCCCCCCGAGGCAGCACCCTATGTGATCGTGCTTACAGGAGTTCCTCCATTAACAAATGATAAGGCGGAAACATATTACGAACTAAAAAATAAAGCCATTCACTGGTTGTCTAAAAATAGACCATTGAATGGAGTAGGTCGGGGGGGAGATCCTTTTTGTTCGCAGGGTTTGCTGGTTGGGGACCCGACCAAAGGACATCGGTGGGGATTGTGTCCTAATTAATTTTAGGGACCCAAGAGTAGTCGGCCATATATTGGATTTGGGCGGGAAGTTCAAACTAGGTTCCATTGATACTTGCCATTTGGGGTATTTCTACACTCATTTCAATGTACTGATCCCTGTGGAACTACCCTACTTCCACCAAGCCACTCATAATTCCCACTTCAATATCCCGGTTGCCAACCGTTTTGATGCGCTTAGTTCCGTGGATTGACCATCATCTTTGAGGCATAACAAGGGAAGGCATATGCATACGAGGGGGAGTTTGGGCAGGGATGGTCATGGTGTGGAGATGGATTTCTCCAAGGTTGTACTTGGTACCGGGACAGGACTCACTTCCACCTCTTTTCCGTTTCTGAACTTTAGCTCCACTGAAGGGCGCTCTGAGTTTGGTCCTTTTGACCAAACTGTTTCTCACTGCTCTACCATCTCTGTCCCCTTAGTGGTCAGTCCCCTCCATACACCTACACGTAGACCTTCCAAACTCTCTGACCCAGAGTGGGGAGAGTTAATGGACAATTATGATATTTGCCTATTTCAAGAAACATGGCTACGGCACATTCCAGTGAGGGTGGGCTATGCATCTTTTTTTGTTTCTGCGGTCCAAGGTGGCAGGGGCAGACCTTCGGGGGGGTTAGTTGTTTGGGTTGCAACCCACTTAGGTTGCTCTGTAAAGCCCATATATTCACAGTCCCCTGATATTTTGTGTTTGCTACTCACTTTTCCTGCCGGATACTCGCTGGTAGTACTTAATGTCTACCTGCGTCCCTATCCGGTACAGCTGGGTCTGTCGATTCTGGGTGCTCTAGACGATATCTTACATTCTCTTCCCCCTGCATCCCATAAACTAATAGGTGCTGATTTTAATTGCCACTTTGAACCCCTTCTTGGGATTCCCTCTCCCACCTGTGATGAGGATGAAAATTATAAAATTCCAGACCCTACCATCTACCCAGCAAAACGTCTTCTCCCATTGGCCCTCGAGATTAACAAGCTTGCCATCGCGCTTTCCTTGAGGGCTTATAATGGCAGACTTTTTCCCGATGTCCCGGGTTTATACACTTTTAATAGACCCGGGAATTGTTCGACAATCGACTACATCCTGGTGAATGTGGAATTTTTTTTTTTTTTTAGCAGCTATCTCTGTTATACCTAGGGTCGATAGCGACCACAATTTATTGTCATTGGAACTGGCAAATAATATTGGTGGTAGCTTAGCCCCCCAGGGCCCAGCACTACCAAATAGCGAGAACTTGGTGTTAGCTGCAGGAGGTAGACGCATTAGGTGGGCAAGGGTCGTGACCGATGAGACAAAGCTTGCAGCATTATATAGTAGTGTCACTCGCTCTTTGGAGGTGGTTTCCCACCTTTTGAGCCCCAATGGTGATATTCTGCAGAATCATTTCCCAGATTTCCAGGATATTCACAAGGAACTCCTCGGTGGCCTGGTTGGCTTTTTCTACAGTTCTAGTGTGCCAAGGCCAAGGATTTCAAGGCCTGAGCATTGGTATAATAGAACCTGTAGGCTGGCCAAGACTGCCCTGATTAAAGAAGTAAAAGAGGGTACACAGTCAAGTATCAAAGCTGCGAGGGCCTTCTATAAAAATCTGATTAAGGAGGCAAAATCTGAGTGGGAGGATCTAAGGTGGCAAAATATGAAGCAAGCATTAGTAGATCGTGATTCGAGGGCTTTCTGGAACATTGTACGAACAGGTACGGCAGCAAGCTGCCCTGCTATTATGCCCAATCTTAGTGAGGAGGTTTGGCTTGCCTATTTTAAACCTCTTTATTCACTCAGTAACTTTAGTGGTAGATTTGACCCGGTAATCCAGCCTAATGCCACTGTAACGGATCAAACGGAGCAGGAAGATTCGGTGAGTCGATCCTTTTCCCTTCCAGAAATAGAGTTGCCCCTTAGTACCCTATCAGTAGGGAAAGCCCCGGGGCTCGATAGGATCCCTGGTGATTTGTATAGAAGTGAAATAAAAATTTGGGCCCCCTATATTCGGGTTTATTTTAATGCTATTCTGCAGGGCCTTGAGATCCCGGATACTTGATTGGGAGCAGAAATTATACCCATTCATAAAAAATCTTCCCCTTTGGATCCAGCTAATTATCGCCCCATAAGTTTGATCGATGTCTTACAGAAGCTGTTTGCCCGAGTCCTTTTAACAAGACTGCAGACCTGGATGGAGGACCACCAAATCTTAACCTCCCTCCAAGCGGGGTTTCGAGCAAAGGTTTCCACCATTGATCAATTGTTTAGGTTACAGTTAATCCATTGGAAGACAGTTTGTATGGGTGCCGGTAATCTTTACTTGATTTTCGTGGACCTTCGGTCCGCATTTGATATGGTCCAAAGGGAAAAACTATGGGCTTTATTATTAGAGATGGGTGCTCCCCCTTACCTTTGCCATCTATTTAAACGTTTGCATGAAGGCACTTATGCAAGGGTGAGATTCGGGAGATGTGGGGAAATTTCAGGCCCATTCCCGGTTGAAAAGGGTGTGAGGCAGGGTTGCGTCCTGGCCCCCACACTTTTCTCCCTTTTTATTAATGGGTTGATTGAGCACCTTTTGTGTGCCGCTAATCTGGATTCCCCAATCCTAGCGGGGCGTAAGATACCGGCCCTAATGTTCGCGGATGATACGCTCCTGTTGTCTAAATCTTACATGGGCATCCAGCGTTCATTAGAGGCTTTAAGCTCCTTCTGTAAAAAATGGGATCTGGAATTGAACCTATCTAAAACAAAATTTATGGTTTTCAGTTCCAATTCAACCAATTGCCCTCACCCCAAGATGGGAGATGAAGAGCTGGATAGGGTTTCTATTTTCGATTATTTGGGGGTAACCCTTAATGATAAAATGAAATGGGGGTCCCACATGGCGAAGGCAAATTTGAAGCTAACGCAATCAGTGGGGGGTATCCTGAAGGTTTTTAATAACACTTCTTCTAAACCTCTGGGCCCCCCCATGGAAATTTACAAATCCCAAGCAAGAGGGGGTGCGCTTTATGGCACTGAACTCTGGGGATATTGTACTTCTGCTTCTTCATCGTCAATTGAGAATTCTTTTATTAGGCGACTGCTGAAATTACCCATGAGCACCCCTTTAATTCCCTTGAGATGGGATTTAGGTTTAGTTCCCATTGAAGAGATCGCCCTGAACCGCCCTCTCCTGTACTGGAGACGACTCTGGTCAACGCCCGAGCTTGCAAGTTATAGGCATGATCTCGGCGATATACTGTCAAGGGGGAAATTGGGAAAAATACCTTGGTTAACATATGTAAAGAACCTTTGTTATCTCATAGGGATGGGGGACCTATGGTCCGCACCGGAAGTGACAAGCCGCTCGTTAACTAAGAAATCACTGCGTGAGGCTTTACAGCTGTACCGGAAGGAAATTTTATTGCATTCGTCTCTGGGAAGGCTTACTAACACCTTTCTGGATATTAAGATTAGTCCCCAGTTTGAAGTTTTTTTGGATGTTATCCAACCCCCTCTGGCAAAGAAACTTTACATTCAGTTTAGACACGGCTCGTTACCACTGAGGGCCTTCACACATAGATGGTCTAATGCATCTGACCCCTTAAGCTCGTGTCCCGAATGTATTGACGTCTGTGAAACAGAGTTGCATGCTGTTCTTTTTTGTCCTTTATACACCAAGGCAAGGAAGAAGTGGATCATTCAACTATGCAAGTCCAGGGGTTTTAGGGACTATCAGGAGGTGTTTAGAATCCTGAAGTACGACACTACCCCATTGATAGTGTTTGTGATGGCTAAATGTCTCCTTTCTATGTGGTTTACCAGGTCCAAAAAAATTCTATCTGCCACATAACTTTCCTGCTTCTAGTATTGTCATCATTGTTACTATAGAAGCATGTGGTGTTGTGAGACTATTTTGGACCACGGATATCGTTTTAACATATGTTTTTATGTGAAAAAATTCTTTTTAACTGTCCTTGTAATTTTTTATCACAAAAACTATTAATGTTTTGATGGATTACACTCTATGCAATGTCTATTTAATCATGTTTTATTGTAAATAATTATTTATGTCTTTTTATGGAATTTTACCGAAATAAAAGCTTTGACTGACTGGCTAACATTCTATATTTATTACAAAAGTGTGGAACGCCTGACGTCATCTTGATGTAATCAAAACTGTATTGCCTAGAGCATTTCCATTAGAAATTACATATATGAGAGGGTCTTAGTTATTTGCATCAAAATTATGGTTAGTGCTCTAAAAAACTAAAATGAGAACATATTTTCTTAGTTTTCAAATAGCGACAAAGCATTTTTAAATTATTTGTTATCTTTATGTTATTTTTATCCAGTTGACCACTTGATTAAATGTTGCACTTAGGGGAGAGGATGTGGTGTTACTTCCAGAGCTGCAGACTTTGCAACTGGGGAACCAGGTTGGGGTTTCTGATTCAGCTCGACATTCTGTTATTCTGGTCAAATCACTTAATCTCCCCATGTCTACAACCAAAATGAATTTGTTCTTGTGTGATGTAACGAATGTTCATGTAAAGCACTCCAATACCTGACAAGTGTGCACTATATAAAACTGCAAAAACACAGAAAATAAAAAGTGTTTTGCACTCTTCTGTCATTGGGCTACATGTGAGCTACATCTGGGTGATACTTGTGCTACATTTGGGCTCTTTTGTCACTGGTGGCCATCTTGGGAGACTTATTTGTTATGAAGTTTCCTAATTTCCTCATTTACTGCAGTCTTCTCAGTAGGAAATACTTTCAGTTTTTTACTATGGTTCCATCAAGAAGGCATTCAGATGTGTCACACATTTGCCATACATTCTGAATGTTAGCACTCTAGTTGCTCATTAGATCACTGTAGTAAAGCTACTACTCACCAGGGAAGTCTGCTGCTGGTGTTCAAAGTGCATGTTTCAGTCTGCATGTCAGAATTTGTTAATGAAATAGAAGAGGATTTGAGAAGTCAAAATGTGCCCTAATTTTTCTTTCTGCAGCACTAATCATAATTTCCATAGCAAAATGAACCCCCTCATTTTGTTCCTTTGCACATTAAATGTTTTAAGTGATACCACTTTATTCCAATCAAGATGGCTTCAGGTGTGCCATACTTTTGTCATAAGTAAGACCCTTAGCGCTCTAGTTGTTCTTTAGAACACTCTGGGACATTCTGTCATTGGGCTATACTTGGGCTACATCTGGGTGATATTTGGGCTACATTTGGGCTCTTTTGTCTCTGGTGGCCATCTTGGGAGACTTATTTGTTATGAAGTTTCCTAATTTCCTCATTTACTGCAGTCTCCTCAGTAGGAAATACTTTCAGTTTTTTACTTTGGTTCCATCAAGAAGGCATTCAGATGTGTCACACATTTGCCATGAATTCTGAATGTTAGCACTCAAGTTGCTCATTAGATCACTATAGTAAAGCTACTGCTCACCAGGGAAGTCTGCTGCTGGTGTTCAAAGTGCATGTTTCAGTCTGCTTGTCAGAATTTGTTAATGAAATAGAAGAGGATTTGAGAAATCACTCAAAATGTGCCCTAATTTTTCTTTCTGCAGCACTAATCATACTTTCTATGGCAAAATGAAACCCCTCATTTTGTTCCTTTTTAAATTAAATGTTTCAAGAGTTACCACTTTATTCCAATCAAGATGGCTTCATGTGTGCAATACGTTTGTCATAACCAGGACTATTAGCGCTCTAGTTGTTCTTTAGAACACTCTGGGAAGCTGCAGTAGAACACAAAGGAATCAACTGACAGTCTCTGCCCTTGTTGGATGTACATGTTTTACTGAAAATGTCAGACTTCATTCTCACATGACTGAGAAAGATAATGTGAATTTACAGAAAATGTGCTCTCAGTTTAGCTTATAGATCACCTTCCAAACCTCTGTGGGAAAAGCATGAGAAAATAGTTTTCTCTCAAACATGATTCATGATATCCCAGCAGAAGGCTTTTTCACATTGTAAAATCACCTTAGAACACACCACAATTCCTAAAATGAGTATGGTACCATCAACAAATGATTTATAATGTAACTAAAGTCTTAAAACCTTCTATTAACTGCAATGCTTTTTAATGAGGTGCTATCATGTATATTGGTCCGAAGATGGCTGCCAACACTTCTTGGATGAAGTGCTGACAGCCAATCAGATCTCACGATGAGATGTGTGGTTAGGCTCCGCCCGGATATATATGTGATTTAACTTTTGATTTTCTCAGGAACTACTGAACGGATTTACACCATTTAACCAAAAGGCACAACTCTAAACCAAGGGCTACCTTTTTGCCAAATTTGGTGTAATTCCGTTCAGCAGTTCGGGCTGTAGCTGCGATTAAAGGTTCCTATGGAAAATTGCATTGGGAAAACATGTTTTGGGACCCCCCTTTTTTCACGGCCCCTGCTTGACAAATCTCCCCGAGACTTTCAGGATAGGAGTGGACCGGAGCGCCCCACCAGTTTTGCAAATTTCGCGAAGATTCGTCAACCGGGCCCAAAGTTATTCCAAATAGAATGTTGCGGATTTCCTATGGATAATAGGACCTAACTATAACTACCTACTGGCGACCACCAGCAGGTAATATAGATACGTATATATATCTATCTATAAATAAATGAAAATAATTTTGAGTACAAAAACATTTGAATGTCAGAGTTTATTTAATGCATCTTTAATCTACATGTACTACCTTCCTTTACGTATCTATCATACCCATGTATCAACGTAGGCTTTTGCGATTCCTTAATTGCGATTATTAAGGAATCGCAAATAAGGAATTGCAAAAGCCTACGCATGTAGGAATCGCTAAAGAAATAGCGATTCCTACACATTTCTTAATTGCGACTCACAAATTGCGAGTCGCAATTAAGGAATGCCTTCCCATTCATTCCTATGGGCCTCCTGTCAAAATGACACCCTATTGCACCCCTGAAATTGATCTGTGCACATATGTTGCACACACACATGCCCTAAAGGCATGTGTGTGCGCAACATGAAACTATGAAAAATGCACAAAAGTGCATTTTTCAAAGTTTTTGCAAATTACCATGAAGTTCAACTTCATGGTAATTTGCTCCCCTTATTAGCGAAATCGCTAATTTTGTTACTTTAATGCATTGCATTTAAGGAATATCAATTTGGGATTCCTTAAATGCAATCGCAATTTAAGTAATCGCAATTTAGAGATTCCTTAAATTGCGATTTTTGCATTTGGGATGATGCATCCCAAATGCAAAAATACCGGTCGCAAAGGGGCAGATTCTGAGAATCTGCCCGTTTGAGACCGTTTTTTCCTTTGATGCATGTGCCTGATAGCCTTTTGCTTATGTATGCTTAAAATGAAGTAAGGACTTTCACTCCTGTTCTTTTAAGATGCTCAGGACCTACGCAATGCAAAGAGAGGGTAGACCTGTGAGGGTGGTCATGTAGGAGGAATAGCAGAGCACCATGAGTTATGGACACCATGTGTCACAGCATAACCATCCCAGCAAATAAAATACAATAAAAAATGGAAAACCAGCTCAATTGTGTTAAAAATCATGTGCAAGAAAGGGGTCAACTTCTGAAGGATGAGATTTGAAAAGCTAAAGAGAACCTTAGGAGCATGTTCAGCAGGGTCCCATGAGTGACCACAAGCTTTATACCATTTCCAATGTTCCAAGACTACAAGCAGCCCCAATTGAATTAAAAAAGGATACATTTCCAACTTTTTCATGACCAGAAACAAAACTAGGAGGAGGAAGCAAACAGGATTATTTGGGAAAATGCATGATCAATTACTACCTTGATTTGTGACACATGAAAAATAGGGTGTATCTTAGAAAAGGAGGGAAGATGTAACCTCACAACATGGGAATAAATAACTCTCTGAATAGAAAAAGGTCCCCAAAGCCAAGCAGCTACTTTTCTAGGAGCACATTTACATGGCAAAAAGCAGGAAGGCAGCCAGATCCTTTTTTGATATACTGGTGCTTTCCTTCTTTTTTTATTTGCAGTTCCCTGCATGTGAGTATGAGCTGCCATTAAGGTAACTCTTTGATCGCTGCTTGTTTGTGGTAAAATAGAAAATAGACCTGTGGTAGCAAGTATTCGTTGGTTCATTGAAACTCTCATTTTTTGCTAACACTATGTGTTCAATGTCCAAAATGAGCCATCTACTGGTACCACACCGTCATTTGTGTCAAATCAAACACACTTCCTTCTTCTACAAGGCATATCAGATCACTCACCCATAATCACTCTCATACAGACAGGCACTTCAGGACAGAGGGGAGAGTGGAAGTTTGGCCCATGGGTACTGACACACTGGAATACCAGGACGCTGGTTACTGAGACCAGAGACCTTTACTTCCAGGAAAACGTAGGTACGTGGACTCAGAGTTTGATCTATGGGAATCATACAAGGCTAGATGGGTGCCTAGCACATAGAGAATGTATAGATGAACCAGCCATCTTTTTGGCCATAGATGACAAAAAGGGATTTGATTCCTAGAATGATCCTGTATAATGGAGATTTTGCACAATATGGGGTTCTATCCAGGGTATTTATCATGGGTGATGCTGCTTTGTAGCTATATACTGACCTCATGTTAGGAATTATGCATGAAACTTAACCAGTTCTGGAACCACAGAATGACAGAAAGCAAGACCTTTGAGTTGAGGTTACGGTCAGACACATATGTCTTGATGTTGTGCAAAACATTAGAATCTGGACATGCTGCTTTGTTTGTTTTATTTTATTTTATATGCTTAAATAACATTGGTCTATTGGAAACAAATTATAAGCATGAAGGCCTAACACTGGTGTACTGGAAACAAATTGTAAGCATGATTGAGGCCTTCAGGTTTTCTCCACTTGTGCTTTCACACCCATTTTCCATGTGCAGTGGTCTGCCAGTTGATGATGAGTCATACACACTGCATAAGTAACATGTGTCTAATAATTATTTGTAAGCATGACTAAGGCCTTCAGGTTCTCCCAAAATATGCTGCCACACCCATTTTCCATGCGCAGCACTCTGCCACTTGATGATGAGTCATACACCCTGCACGACCAAACCCCACCCATCCCAGAGCTATAAAAAGGAACGTCTCTCTAGCAGAAACGCTTGGCCTCGTTATTTCTCCCGCTTACCTGCATTCCAGCGCATTGATCCGGCTCCGGTTCCTGGGCTCATCTTCTCCGTCCAGACTTCCTGTGCATCATTTACTCTTCTGCTCCGGTTGCCTTGGTAACCTTCCAGAGTCCAGCATCAATTCTGGATTCCCTCAGCATCTAACCAACAAGAAAAACAAAAGAAAGAGAATAAAGTTCAGAACAAGGTATTTCCCCATGTTCGCGTCTTGCAAATTCGGTCACAAGATTTAACAGGAACTCTTAATTTATACTTTTACTCTCAAACTACAATTGGAGAACATTCAATTCCAGGACAACCAAGAATCAAGAACAGAATTATTGGAATATGATGATTGTTGTATCTTTTGCATTCTAAAGCATATGGCTTATTTGAATAAGAACTCTGTTATCAAAAATTAAGTTATTGACATTGAATTATTATGAGAGACAGTTATACCCAGATTACGCTTGTGTAAAGGTTGACATGCTTTGTTTCTTTCCTAGCATAAGGTGTACTTAAGAAACACTACCAAAGAATGTCTTCACAAATGATTGAATGAACAGCAATGGTTTCTAAGAGTTGCAACCTTTATAAGAGAGGTATAAATATTAGAAGGCATTTAATGTGTCTTGATATTATTCACTAATTGATATATGAGTAACCTGAATCCAGTATATAATACCAATATCTTGTTTATTATTTGAAGACAAAAGCACAGTGCCACAAAATAGTGCCAAAACAAAGCTGAAGGTAGAAGCTTTTGTTAGTGCATCAGAAGTACTACAAACCAGAGGTCGCAGTGTCTTTTCTCTTTTTTATTTTGTCCCATTCCCCTTTCTCCTGGGATTCTCCCTTGGCACAGAGTGTTTTAATCACTTTTGCGAAGGCAGGGTCTTGGGGGTATTGGGATTCAGCATCGTATCCCCCCAAGGGAACAACCTGGTTTTCAGGTGAGTGGTAACCTAACATCTGATGGCCAGAATTAAGGTTAATGGGGTGTTGACAGCAGAGTTCAGATTGATTTGCCAGAGGCATCAGGCAAGATGCCCACTGTTCCCATTGCTCTTGTGGTGGGGATTGAGATGTTGACTACATGAATGTGAAAATATGCGCTGCTCCATAGGGTATGATGGAATCCAGAGTGGGAGGATATTATCTTTCTATATGCGGATGATATTCTGCTATGTCTATAAGTAAGTGGAATTTCCTTTGTCCAACCAGAACCTGGGGTGGGATTGGAGCTATCCTCCAAGATGGGAACCATCAGGATTCATCTCTCTTGGATTCTTCATGACCATGGACAGAGAAGTGTTCCTTAGGGAAATCCTAACCATAATTCTAGAAAATTACTAGGCAGACGCAGGGCACTGGAGGGAACTCATCATATCATTGCTGGGGAGGGCAGCCCTATACTAAATGATCTACTTACTTAAATTTTCATATGTGTTGCATACACCTCATTTAAGATCTGGGATAGGTTTTTCAGGTCTGTTACTGAGGTGATGAGAGGGCTGCTGTGGGATGCCGGAAAACCACAAATAGCCCTGGTGACACTGACCAGGAAACCCCTGGAGGGCGGAATCGCACTCCCTCACTTGCGCTTGTTTGTGTTGGGCAATACAGTTGTAGGTGATCCATGACTGGTCTTTCTCCATGCAACAGAGGCCCTCGTTGAGGATAGATAGATGGGCAATGGACCCGGAACGCTGTGTGTGGCTGCTCTATGGAAGGGTAGGGATGACCCCGTTGCCTGCCCCTATGATCGTAGTTATTAAAAAAGGGCAAATTGACGCAGGAGACTCTACTGTAGGATGTGGGTCATTGAGGGGCATACAAATGGGACCTACAGGGTATCTAAGGTAGGATACAGCTAGAGAGACAACACGAATATACCATTCTCTGAACTACAGGAGCAGTACAATCGGACAGGGAGTCAGTATCACCAGTACCAGCTGCTAGTACATATATAGCAAGATTACGTCTTTGACCACCCATTCCATGCCCAAATATACTACAGAGCCTGTTTTAGGTGCCAAAGGGAAGAGCACTACAAGTATTTCCATTAATGGACCCTATGTCTGCTGCACGTCTGAACCTCAGCATTCAATTAGTAGGGATTGTATCAGTGAGGGTCCAGTGGCATTCCACCCAGTCACTATGGACATTTGGGGAAGAGATCCACATGCTTTTAAGCACATTCACTCAAATGTCATGGGGTTTGTCAGTAAAGTACAATATATTTAAAGTTTATGCATTGAGAGATACTGTCACTCATTAGACTATGGTTGAAAGAAAAATTCTCAAACCAGAGGAAAGTTTATCTTGTATCATTGGTAATGGCCTGGTAGATAGTGTGGATTACATGAATTACCTGCTTAGCATGAACTGCAGTGAACCAAAAGATGGCTATGGTTGATGTAGGGGTGCCAAGGAAGCATGGTGCTCGGTGTCTGCCGGGCATTGACCTGATTGCACCTGGACTAATGCCAGGGACAGAAGTAGATATGGCTTGGACAATGTCAGTTGTGTTGGTCAAAGCACAGGATATATGTCAGCCTGAGGAGGAGCTGATACCACTCCAGGAGTGGTGGGATCAGATGAGAATACAATAGTGTGGACTAGGACAGGTTATTAGATGACAATGGAAATTGGGCCCATTGCCTTGCTACAGATAGAGAAAAATTATGAGGCCGCGGATGTAGAGGGAGTGTTGGCATCTGGGTAACTGCTAGACCTATTGTGGTTGTTTACACTGCATGCACACAGGAACTTCTTTACCTTTAGCTGGGTACCTGGGCATTAAGAAGACCAAGGACAAGTTAGAACTATTGGTCCACTGCCAGGGATGGGATGAGATGTAATGACGTCTTGCTGAACCTGCTTTGGCCAAGGATGCGTCAGGATGCAGAGAGGTTTTGCTGAACCTGTTAAGCTGGCCAAGTGGGTGGCAAGTCTAGAGGACAGACCAAGGCAATATTGGTACCTCTATCAGTGATTGGCGTGTTATTTGAGACAGAGGGCATAGATGTCACTGGTCTATTTGATCCCCCCTCTGCTTCGGACAACTAGTATATCTTGGTTGTGGGAGATTCCGTCACCAGATACCTCTGAGGAGCACAAATGCTCCTCAGAGGCATCTGTATTTGTAAGGATTTTTCAGGGCCCAATTCCCATAGACTTTGGTGCCCAAAGTGTGACAAATATTACCTAAGCTAATGTGACTTACCACTTCTCCACCACATACCATTTGTAATCCTCTGACTCCTGAACAACAGAGGAAATGCAGGGGGGTCTTAAGACATCCTGCTCAGCCTCCCCTGATACTCACCCAGTCTATGTCTACTGAGAATAGATTTCAAGTGAAAAGCAATCTTTATTACATATCAGAACTGTTAAAGAGGGCATTAAGACAGAGGAGGCCAAGATGTTGGTCCTGGGGGTGATAGAAGATTCCCCTAGTCTCATGGCTTCTCCAGTTGTCTCCTGCCCTGACAGGAGTCAACTGACCTGCTGGGCCCTCAACATAGTTAAGAGAATATATGCTCATCCTTGCCCTGTGCCAACAAGCTTGTGAACAGATTGGGTGCAGCCAAGTACCTCAGTACCTTTGAGCTCACCAATGTTCCCTTGTGGATTGTTCTAGCACCAGGTACCAAAGAGAAGACTGCATTCAGAACTACTGATTCATGCTGAACCCAATAACCCCTGCTTATCCAGGGACTCCTAAAATGTTTCCAAAGTGCACAGTCATAGAAGCAAACCCATTTTCAAATACAGAATCATGTAAATCTTTTCATTCTTTACAGCAATAAGAAACAGAATGTAATTTACAACAGAACATGTACAAAATTCAGAGGACAGCTATGGATAGGAAAATTGGTTGAATTGTTTTACAGCCATGCCCAAAAGAAGTGCAACATTTCATCATAGAAGCGAATCCATGAGAACATTAGGAAAACTGCTAAAATTCACAAAACCTCAGCGCAAGACAACCCTCATTATTGCAGCAATCAAAGATCCAAAGTTATCACAAGCCCATATCCACCTTTTTTGGTAAAAGAAAAGAAACACTGCACATTATGGTTTACATTGAGAAGGAACTATTTAGTAAGTATATCTTCTTAATCTGGAACATAACATTGATGAAAAATACCTTAATGGACTAACTTCCAATGGTTCTTTGGTGCCCCTATATACAACACCAAACTTCTGAAACCAACAGCTGCTGCAATGCCATTGGAGTTTCACAATAATCTATCTCCATGACATTTCTGTATGCCCCTCAAACAATTATAAATTATTCACCATAATATATCGCATTTGTTCATGCCCTACAAGAAACCAGAGGAATTCTATCAAAATTATGACTTCCCATTTACAATAAGGACAAATGACTATACACATTGGGCACAAATATTTAACTCTCATGGACTATTGCAAACTATGGGGCATATTTACAAGGGGTTTATCTCCGCTTCTTTGGCTTACAAAGCCAAAAAAGCGGAGATAAAACCAGCGCCCTATTTACGAGAGGGTGCTAACATGCATAATCGCATGTTAGCACCCTTTTTCCCAACGCCTCACTTTGCATATTCAATGAGTTACAAAGTGGGCGTTACTGGGCGTACCCAAGATGGACTACCTTGCAAATATCGCTGATGTTTACATAGCGATATTTACAAGGCAGCTCACATGACCCTGTGGGTTGTGTCAGCAAGTTTATCGTCCTTTTGCAGGGAACATCGCTGGAAAACCAGTGATGTTCCCTGCAAAAGGGCGATAACCTCGCTATCTTTGGAATTTGTATCGCCCTGAAGTAACGCGTTGTTAATAACGCGCTACCAGGGGGATAAATACTGGAGATAGCCTGTGATAATATAATTATCGCTAAGCACGGGCAGCGATAATTATCGAAGGCCATTGTTAATATGCCCCTATATTAGTATATTCAGCACATGCCTTAATAAACAACATATGTGTGATTCTTAGTTATATTTTACTGTTTGCTGAAATAAAATATGTCTCTCTGAAAAAAATTGTGTAGACCTTTGTAATGCCCCTCCAGTAATACTCTTAGGGTCATATGTACAAAAAAAGGTTTTAACAGTAGCAAATGGACATTTGGGCAATATGTGACCTTTAATTAGCCTTTTGACATGTACTAACCCTATTTTGCAAGTCTGTAACCTATTACCGAATCACAAAATAGGGTTTGCCAGTCAGTATTAGGAAGTGGTGTGTTAAGGACATCCCTTCCTAATAGCGAGTCGCAGCGGGATGTATGAATGTTTTGTGACCGGAATGCGGTTGCAAAACATTCATAGTTTACCACCAACTATAAGTTGGTGGCAACCCATTCTCGAATGGGAAGACCCTTTGCAAATGTGGGCACAAAAATTTTTTAGGAGCAGGCAGTGGTCCCACGGATCACTGGCTAATCTTTTCTTTTTTTTGTGGAAATGCATCCCATTTTCCTGTAAGGAAAAGGGAATGCATTACAAAAAAATTGCTTTATTGAAAAAGCAATCACAGACATGGCATTTTGCTGACCTCAAAAGGCCACCATCCTTGTGATTTTGGCCATTCCCAATGAGTTGCCAATTGCAACCTGCCTCATGAGTATTGATGAGGCAGGTCTATTTGCAAACAACTGGGAATCGCAAATAGTGTCAAACAAACTGTTGTACATCGCATTCTGTGACTTCCTATTTGCGGGTCACAAAACGTCACAATTAGGAACTCACAAAATGTAGTGACTGTACATGTGTCCCATAGTGTGTACATATTTACCACCAGTGCAATGTAAAGTAAGTGATCTCTCATTGGCACAGGGTCATGGTACCTTGAAAATGAACAAACATTTTTACCCATGAATGTGTGCTGCATCACCGATGCAAACGTAGGAAAAAGGGCACTTGAAAGAAACAATATATTTGTGTCAGCCAGGGTGGCACATGGGTAATGTGCCTCCACAAAGAGCCTGGGTCATCCCTGAGCAAGCGTGTCTCGTGCATGTAAGAGAGGGGGGAGGGGGGAGTTGACATACAATAACGAAGGGAACTTGAATTAAAAGAAAGAAAAATGCTTACCTGGCACTCGCCGCATTACTGACTCAGCAATGTGGCCAGCACAAGGTAAGTGGTTTTCTTTTTTTTTTAATTTACATTTCTCTTGACATCGTCTGCTGACTCCGCCCACCCCACCACTCTTACCTGCATGGGCCATGGCTGTCCCTGAGGCCAGGTGTCAATGACTGGATATACGCTTCATGGGTCTCATACCCAGCTGTCCCTCATGCTTCCAGCCCTGCTACTCCATCGCTCTCCCACCCATAGATTTGCTTCTTGATTGTGCCTCGCCTCTTAGACTGTGGTTTCCTTTTGACTTTGTTTATCTCTTTATTCTGCTTTTCATCTGCTGACCATCTTTTTATTTTGTGTTTTCTCCTGTTTCTCTCTTGCTTTTCTTCTGTTTCTTCAATATTCTGCATTTTCCTTTGTTTTTTGCTATTGGTTTTTTTCCTGTTGCTTCGCTATTTTGCTTTTTCTCCAGTTTCTATTGCTTTTCTCCTTTTGCTTCATTTTCTCCTCGCACTCCTTTACTGAACACAGCCTACTGTTTTCCTGCCTCCTGCCAAGCCCCACCCACCACCTCCCAACACCCCTCCTTCTTCCCAAGACCAGCATGGATGCAGCGCAGACATGCAGTAAGCACACTGTGGGCATGCAAAAGGCAAGCCCATCCGTGTCTACCTGCTCCTGGACCACACCTAGCATCAGGAACAAGCAACCCCAAAAGCTAAAGCGCAACAGGCAGGGCACAATGGGAACTTGTTTTTATTGCAGGTTAGAAAATAAATTATGGCTATTTGTCTTTTTTTACACTATTTTCAGACCATAATAGGAACGGAACCTGTATTTTGGGGTGAAAAAAAGAATTTCAGATTGACGTGATGGAAAAAATAAACCTCTTGGCAACATGTATTTTTTTATGTGTGACGTGCTATAGCCACCTGTTTGCACTGCTTAAAAACAAATGAAATTCATGAATAATAAACCAATTACCTGACACGGTTATTTTATTTCCTAGGCACCAGAGCAGCCGACACACACAGTCCGTGCCCCACGTGCCGAGAGAGAGGGTGGTGCGACGTGCGAGACGTAGTCACTGTCACTGGCTGCTGCATCAAGCACCTCTCGGGGACTGCCCAAAAATTATGCCCAAGGCCATCATTGGTAGCGCTTTCCCTCGCTACAAGATTGATAGCCCTAGGGACCCACACACTGGTACCGCCGGCCCACTCTACATACCACTATGCTAGGGTGCGCTGCGCAACATGTACAAGCAGGTGCGCTTGCACTCACATACAGGTGCTGCTGCCTTCAAATTAATAAAAAATCCCCCTTTTGCCGCACTAGGCGGCCGCCTAGTCTTGCCTAATGGTAGAAACGGCCCTGATAGTCCCTCCTGCATCCGTACTAAAAATGTTGAACTACATGTATAAAGTAATTCATGTTCATGGTGGAGAACTCTTCCTAAATAAGCTAGGAGAGTTTGTGGATAGCATTTACGAGCACTTAGACTAGTTTTTTTTGTAGAGATTTATATAACAAGAACTTGACCCAAATCAGGTATCAGACTGCTTTAGATAGCACCAGTTACGTTACATGAGGACACACATTCATTTTTGTTAGGCAAGGGGAGATTAAGTGATTTGCTCAGAATCACAGGATGTGGGGGTCACTGCTGAGACTCGAACCCCGTTCCCCAGATTTGAGGTTGACCGCCCTAGCCATTAGGCCAACTCCTCTTCCGACTACAGGAGTCTGCTTCAAGTACTCCATATGCACTAATGAATAGATCCCAAAGTCTGCAATGAACCGAGAAAGTTTGCTGCTACATTATCAGATTATGGCCACTGACTATGTTTTGTGACGGTGAGAACCAAGGGGCATATTATCAAGCACGGCGTTAAAATTATCACCGCTTTAGCGGCAAAAAACAGCCGCTAAAGCGGCGATAATGGGCTTGATAAGATGCCGCAGAGAATTCCCATAGAAGCCCATGTTGACACCAGAACATGGGCTTCTATGGGAA
This sequence comes from Triturus cristatus, assembly GCF_964204655.1. Lineage (NCBI taxonomy): Eukaryota > Metazoa > Chordata > Amphibia > Caudata > Salamandridae > Triturus > Triturus cristatus. Next base: position 320,040,537 of record NC_140588.1, read on the forward strand.
TTCTCACTGGCATATTATCACCGCTTTAGCGGCAGTTTTCTGCCACTAATGCGGCGATAATTTTAACGCCGTTTCTTGATAATATGACCCCAAGTCTTACCCCAGGGATTTCCCAGGGAAATCGATTTTATCTCCAGAAAATAAACCACCAATTCACACTCGACCCTATTCCGTTGAACATATTTCAGTGTTACCTTTAGTTTGGGAAGCTCCGTTTAAGAAAATAATGGGCCTAATTTAAATTGGATGTAAATGAAAAACTCTCCCAATTCAGCTGTTCAATATTTAATCTGAAATGATAATATGGTAGAGAAAATTCAGCTATTGGAATCTCATCTGCATTACACTGTTCCTCAAACAATGAAAGGATCTTACATTGCCACCACAATCTGAATTGGGCTGTATTTCTTTAATTCAAATCTTGTAGTGCTTAGTAATATGAATGCAAACAGCACTGCGCTTTGGTTTAAGCATGCCTTTTAAATGAAGATAAATAGTACAAGATGTCCATTCAGTTTTAGAATTGCTCATTTAAGGTGTCTTAAAAGCCTACAATTATTAAGTCTAAAAGAAGCGTTCTAATATGATTTTAATTGTGGTGCTTTGTCACCTCTAACCTTTGTTAAATTGCACTAGACCATGTTGGCCTTCATTGTTCTTCAGATTAGTGTACCTGCTAACAAACTGTCGTTAGAAGAATAAACCATCACTGATTCATTACCAAAGCTTGTGCAGTTAAATTTGAATCACTTAAAACGCGTATAAATGTATGTATGTAAAATGCCAGTAAATGATCCTGGAAAGTGCTCTAAATCTGCTCACTTTAAACGTGTTTTTTTCGAGTAGACGTTTTGAACTGGAAAATCCTGGTGTCACCACAGAAAAAAACAAAAGAAAATCAACAATTCTTCCAATAGTCATTAACCCCTTTAATGTAATGTTAATCTCAATGCACTTACATAAACCTTTGCATCGTGGTTTTGGTAAAATATTTTTTTAAACAAATTTGAGCTGGAAACAACCATTTTGGGGTCGGAATATATTATGTGGCAAATGTGGTAAATTGCAGTGAACATTGCAGGTGCAGTATTACACTGGCTTAATCCTTTATCTAGGCCTGGGAGAAAGTTTAAATATGCTGTCAAAATTTGAAAAAATTTCTGAAATTCACATGATTTCGCCTTGCTCAAGTTATCTTTTACCTGCGTGCATATTGCTTTAAAAAGTTTCTCTGGATACCTGGGAAACTGGTTCTCCCAGAAAAAAATCTCTTACAGAAAGTAATCCTCTATTTGAACCAGTCTCCGATCCTATTCTTGGGAAACCTTTTAACATAAGATATACCCTCAGGTTAAAAATTGACATGTGATACTGGAAAACGAAAAGTCTCTGCAAAAATGTAATTTCGTCACATTTTTATAGAAATTCATGAGATTTCACCCAAAAATATACAATCATGCTCAGCCTTAGGTTTACTAATAATTTATTCACCTTAATGTTCCCTCGACCACAGAGACAACGTCGCTACATTTTCATTTAATTTTAGGACCTCATCAAGATTCTCTTGCCTTGAAAAAGCCCTCTGCCAGCTGGCCAATCAGGCGAAACACGTGTCGGCTGTTCTTTATGTTATTGCACTGTCAGATTGAACAATTAAAATGGCATACTGTGTATGAAAAGTACAAAGCAACTTTGGATTTTTGAAATTATTATCCAATTTATTACAACTGATTGAGGCACAGACCTCTATCGACTCCTCAAACAATTCATGAAGGATATGTTAACAAAATCTATATGTTCTAATTGCTTTCAAAATGTATTGCTAGCTATATCATTGATAAAACATTTTTTTTCAAGATAAGTTCTCCAAAATAAACATGTGATTAAAAAAATACATAAAGCATAACATGTAATATGATGCTTTTTTGCCATCTTGGTTTTCTGATGACATTTAATAACCAGGAGGCTTAAGCCTTGTGGTTTCTGATGTCATTAGGATCCCTCAAAACTAATATAGAGCACATTATATGCATAGCCATTATGTAATCTCATTCTTTCTTCATCTAACTCTCTCTCACTCTCTTTCCTTCCCTCTCTCTCTCTCTAGTGACCTGAAAAGAGGCTGTAACAAGGTCCGCTACTTATAATATCTGATGATGGTGGATAAATTGTAAATGAAAGTTCTAACTATAACTTTTGATTTTTTAAGTTTGTGTAGTTTAAACTTGGTTTGTATAGGAAAATTAAGTTTTCTTAACCAGCTTTAACCTTTGGCTGTTTTGTTGAATTTAAATGTTTTTACATTTAAAAAAACAACGTGCTTCAAATCATATAGTCCAGTGTCTCAAGTGGAGAGTTCTTATGTGGAATGTCGTACTGCACAGTGGAGAAGAGTGCTGTAAAGTCTATTGTAAATGTCATAGATTGGAGTATTGTAGATTGGAATCGAGTGTATATATAGAGAAGAGTGTAGCAGCGTATCGTACTGTGTAGTAAAGTGTTGTATAGTGTAGGGGCATGGTGTCTCATTTTGTGGAGTCAAGTATCATAGACTGGATCAGCAATCAGCAAGTTGTACAGTGGAATGGCATGTCAAACAGTAGAGTAGGGTGTTGTAGACTGTCATAAAGTGGAGTAGAGATTTTACAGTGGAGTGGGATGAAGTAGAGTGTCATAGAGTGGAATATCGTCAAGTGGAGTGTTGTTGAGTACAGGGCAGGAGAGTGCCATAGAGGGGAGTGCTGTGTCATATGGTAGAGTGTCATATCATAAAGGAAGCTGAGTGGAGTGGTGGTGAGTGTCATACAGTATAGTACAGCAGCATATAGTGGATGGGCGTAGAGTGGAGTAAGTGTCATAGAGTGGCATAGAATGTAGTACAGTGTTGTGAAGTGGAGTTGCATACAGTGGAGTAGAGTTTCGAGTGGAGCATAGTACATTGGCATACAGTGAGATAAATTGTAGTAGAGTGGAGTTTAGTGGACTGGAGAACACTAGAGTGGTATAGTGTAGACTGGAGTAAAGTGCCTTAGACCTTTGTAGAGTTGAGTTATATAGAGTAGAGGAGAGTATACTGGAGTGGCACAGAGTGGAGTGTTGTACAGTGGAGGGGCATGCAGTGGAATAGTGTAGAGTGGAGTAGAGAAGACTGGAGTGGGGTACAGTGAACTGGCATAGATTGTAATAGCGTAAAATGGAGTGGCATACATTGGAGTGGTGTAAAATGTAATAACGTAAAGTGGAGAAGCGTACAGTGCAGAGGAGTACAGTGAAGTGGTGTAGACTGGCATGACATACAGTGGAATGGAGTAGAGTATAATAACATACAGTGGAATCGCATCCAGTGAAATGTCATAGCATTGCATGGGTAGAGTAGAAAGGCATATACTGGAGTGGCGTAGAGTGAAATAGCATATACCGGAGTAACCTATAGAGTAGTGGAATACAATGGAGTGGCATACACTGAAAAGGAATAGAGTGGATTTGCTTACAGTGTAATACGGTAGAGTGGACTGGCGTAGAGTGGAGTTGTGTACAGTCTAATAGCATAGAGTGGACGTGCCTAGAGTGGAGTTGTGAACAGAGTAATAGCGTAGAGTGGAGTGGTGTAGAGCAGAGCACTGTACAGTGGAGTGATGTAGAATGTAATAGTGTATAGTGGAGTAGCATAAGGTGGAGTGGTGTATAATGAAGTGGTGTACACTTGAGTGGCATACAGTGGCATGGGGTAGAGTGTGGCAGTATACAGCAGAATGATGTATGTTGGATTGTGGTTCAATCGATTAGCATAGAGTGAAGTGGAGTAGAATAGAGTGCCATACACTGGAGTGGCATAGAGTGGAGTAGCGTACAGTCGAGTGGCATACAGTGGAATAGCATAGAGTTAAGTAGCATAGGTGGAGGATGTAGATTGGAATAGCATACACTGGAGTAGAAGATAGCAGAGTGGCATACAGTTGAATGACATACACTGAAGAGGCGTAGAGTGGAGTTGCATACAGTGTAATAGCATAGAGTGGATTGACGTAGACGGAGTAGTGAACAGTGTAATAGCATAGCGTGGAGTGATGTAGAGTGGAGTTTTGTACAGTGGAGTAGTGTGGAGTGTAAAAGTGGAATACAGTAGAATGGCACATAGTGAAATAGCGTCCAGTGAAGTAGCTCACAGTGTAATAGCATAGAGTAGAGTGGCATAGAGTGGAGTTTCATCCAGTGGAGAGGCAGAGTGGAGTGGTGTAGAGAGAAATAGTATGGTTACAGTGGCATGGCATATGGATGGATGTGAAATTTTGCAGCAATGTAGACAATGGTATGGAGAGTAATGCAAAACAATGAATTGCACTGCCTTTCATTTCTCCAGATTTACCAATCAACACAGGGTCACGCATGGGGGCCTTGCATTCCCTTGTAAATCTGAATTAAGTATTGTATTGCCCATGCAACACCATGAGTGACGCAAGGGTACCACAATCTAAAAATACAGCTAGGCCTTAGTTATATTTTGGGCCATGGTATACCGTAATATCTTTGCAGTATACTGTGGTACATGGTGATGACAACCCAGTATATAATTGGGTAATGGTTGTTTTTAGAGAATGAATAGGCAGCCATATTATTTTACTACCCTTTGGCTGTGTTCAGTGTTAGGGCTTTCGATATAGGAAAATATTAGGTCATTTTTTAAATGAAAGGGGCACTAGGTAGAGGAATGCATTCATCATTTTTCATATATTTTAAATATGATTATGGCCGGGTACCTTGGTAGTTTCACAAAGTTTAGTGAAATTCTGCGAAAGTGCTGATGTGGCATGTATCACTAAGTTTAAATGCATTATGACTTACCCTACTTAACTGCAGTACCCAAAAAGCATCATCTCTGCATAATGTATAATCATACCAAATGTCATGCAAATTAATTCAGCCATTTTTGATCTGTCAAATACACTAGTCTATGGAAAATGCATTGGTGGAAAAACACGTTTTGGAATTCCCTTTTATCTTTGCACCCCTTTCATGATTTACCATAAAAATGTACCTCATCTCAAAATATAGCAACTGCTATCGATCTGGAAAGTTTTGTGGTGATTCGCCAAATGGGTGGAAAGTTATTAGTGACCTAATATACAAGGAATTCCTATATTTGGAAACACTAACTATAACTATCAAATGGTAATCGGATTTAATGTGATTTCCATTAGTTTGCATAATCATGTACTCAACAATTGTGTCTTTTAATTGTTCATGTAGTAAGTTTGAAACTTTACATATGTAGTGTAGTTTAGTTGTTGGGCTTCCTTGCTACTTTTAGAAGGATTGTGCTACATATGAAGCCCAAAGTGAAAGAAAGTCTAATATTCTTGTTATAAAAATTTGAAATATTAATTTTTTTTGCCTAATGACTAATTATCATGTCCTTCAGATAACGGTTTGTGTGGCTCACTGCTAGGGCAATTTTTTATTGTGCTGCGCAAGGGTGCATTCGAAAAATGGTGTTTATATGGCGTGCTGGACCGCTTTTATTTTGTGAGCCAGAGAGCATGCAAAGGAAACTTATGTAGATTAAGATGTTCTCTATTTGTTATGTATTTGTTTATAGGTTTCCATTAGAATGTGGCTATAAACGGGCCTTTCAGTTGTTCATGTAGTAAATCTGAAAGTTTACATATGCAGTCTAGTTTAATTTTTGGGCATCTTTTCTACTTTTAGTAGTATTCTGCTACAAGATATCACAGAGTTGAAAAACCTTGTAACTTAAAAACTACTTACTCTACTTACCTGTACTACCCCACAGAGTCATCTGAGCCCTCTAATATGTAATACTGCCAAATTTAATAAAAATCAAGCTGACGATTTTTGTTCTACATGAAATTCAAAAGTCCATGGAAAATGCATTGGATTTCAACCCTGCTTTGAGTTCCCCCTTTTATCTTTGCACCCCTTAACCAAACACTGCAAAACTTTCAGTTCTCCCAAAATGAATCAGGAGCAGCAAGCCTGTAAAATTCACACACATCTGTCAAACAAGTGCAAAGGTATTAACAGACAAAAATCCAATTAATCCCTATTTCTGGGTCACACTAACTACAACTACACTAACTACAGAATGACTACTGCAATATATATATATCTATATATAAAATTCACTTAAAAAACCATAGGTTTCACACATGTTATAGTTAAAAACCAATGAAATTCCCCCGTTATAGTTAGTTCAGATAACTAAAACTCGCTCGCCCGCAATCCACTGCTCATGACGTCACATATTACATCACTCATGACATGGTCAGTGGCATCACTCATGACATCACTCATGACATCATCCTTGTGATAGAGTGGCGGTCGCACGAGTTATAGTTATCTTAACTAACTATAACAGGGGAATTTCATTGGTTTTTTACGAGTGAAATATCCACCTAACTATAACATGTGTGAAACCTATGGTTTTTTAAGTGAATTTGCAAGGTTTTTTAAATGCTAATTTCTAACTATGACGTGTATGAAACCTATGTTTTTTTCAGTGAATTTGTACGGTTTTTTAAATGCTAAGTTATGTATGTATTATTATTTTTTTTATATATTTATTTTACAATAAACTACGTATTACATTTTTTTTTAGTTTTTTTTGTTTTTTGTTTGGTTTTACACCGTGCGCGCATGGTTCGATTTTTTTTTTAAAAAAGCTAAAAAAAAAATTCTGCCTTCAGGGTCCTTCAGGGACCCCTGACAAAGGCTAGAGGGTCAGGAACTCTCTATCCTGCCCCCTTTTCACGTTCGCCACCTTCCTTTTTCACTCTCGCACTGAAAACAAACAAAATGGCGGCCGACACTTCCTGATTTCGACCGATTCGAACGTTGACTAACATGTAACCACCAATCAGAATTATGCTCGCGCATGTTAGGGTGCTCGCACGGTGCTCGCACGGAGCGCGCACCGTGCGCGCACGGTACGCGCTTATAGATATTTATATGCTTTTAAATGCTATTTTCTCAGGAACTACTGAACAGATTGACACCAGACCTGCAAAAGGCACTTCCCTGACCTAAGAACTACCTCCCTGCCAAATTTCAAGTAATTCTTTTCAGCCGTTCGGGCTGTACCTTCGACTAAAGGTCCTAGGGGAAAACGCGTTTTGGGACCCCCCTTTTTTCTCGGCCCCCACTTGACAAATCGCCCCGAGACTTTCAGGGTAGGAGCTAAGCGGAGCACCCCATTAGTTTTGAAAATTTCGTGAGGATTCGTCAACCGGCGCCAAAGTTATTCAAAATAGAATTTTCAGATTTCCTATGGAAACACGGTCCTAACTATAACTATCTACTGTTATCCATTGGAAAATTGTAACATTCTATTGCCAATAACTTTGGCGCCGTTTGACGAATCTTGCAAAACTTTCAAAACTAATGACCCGTTACGGTCAGCTCCTATCCTGAGAGTTTGGGGGTGATTCGTCAGGTGGGAGCTGAGAAAAATGGGGGGTCCCAAAACGCGTTTTCTCCATGTTATTTCCCATCGAAAATTTTAGATAAGGCTACAGCCCGAACTGCTGAATGGAATTACACCAAATTTTGCAAAAAGGTAGCCATTGGTTCAGGAAGCGCAATTTCTTTTTGAAATGGTGTAAATCCGTTCAGTAGTTCCTGCGAAATTAAAAAAATAGTGGTGAAAAAATCATTTTCCTATAGGAAACTTTAGACACTGTTATAGCGAAAACTGCTGAACGGAATTACACCAAATTCAGCAAAAAGGTACTGCTTGGCTCAGAAAGCGACCCTTTTAAAAATGGTGTAAATCCGTTCAGTAGTTTTTGAGAAATTAACCCTTTTGCTGCCAGGCCTTTTCCCCCTCCTGTGCCTGGCGTTTCCCCCGTGGGTGGGTGTCATGACGAGATAGTCTTGTCATGGGCACAGCGCAACTGTGCTCCATGACGAGACCATCTCGTCATGGGCACAGAAGAGGTTAAGAAATAAAGATAGTGATATCTAGAGGCACGGAGGATCCGCACACCGTGCGTGCACCCTGCACGCACTCTCCCGATCACGAGCTTCATGTTAATTGGCTGTCACCATTCCAAACCAGGAAGTGTTGGCAGCCATTTTGTGCTCGGTAGAACTGAGGCAGAAGAAAACTGAAAAACAAATGTGGAAATCAGGAAAAGGGGGCAGGGTAGAAACACCCTGACCCCCTAGGTGTGCTTAAGGGGTCCCACAAGGACCCCGAGGGCAAAAAAAATTATTATTTTTTTGAAAAATCGGCAAAATACGCGCTGAGTGAGCGGATCCAGCCGCGAAAATGAAAAAACGAAGCGCGGACTCCCACACTTCGTTATTAATTAGCCCCCGGGTGGGCAAGTCCCGGGGCATTGGTAAATAGTGTTTGCAGGGGCCCAAGGGGACCCTCGCAGCCCCGGGGACAGCCACCCCCGGGGCTTCTTTTTTGTTAGAGCTCTCCCACACGCCCCAGGGATGGCCACCTCCCCCGGGCACTAAAATGTAAACATGGGGGTCATTTAAGGACCCCCGAGCCCCGGGGACCACCACCTCCCCAGGGCTTTCTACAGATTTTAGAGGGGGCTGCGTGGCCCCCCTCCTGGAGCCTGTGGTGGCCCTGGGGACCCCCCGGGCACTGTTGTTTGCAATAACAGGTCGGGAGCCTCACGGCTTCCGACCTGTCATGGCAAACTGCTTTGCTTCATTGAAGTGAGAGCAGGGAAGCCTGCTCTCGCTTCAATGAAGCAAAGCAGATTGCTTTTCATCATGGGGAGCTGCATGTTAGCAGCTCCCCATGTGGAAAAGCAATGCAGGGTCCCGAAGGTCGCGGGGAGCCGGCGGGACTGTGGGGGTATTGGGGCTCCCCCCACGGTCCCCAACGTGTTATGTGGGCCCCGGAGGATGGGGTCCTCGGGGCGAGTAGAAATTAATGGTAAGAACCATGTTTATTTTTAATGGGAACATACGGAGTCGCGTACCTAGTGCGGCGCTCAGCGCGGCCCCTAGTGTGCACGCGAGGGGTACATGACTCCTAGCGCGAAAAGCTATGCCGGCTTCCGAAGTTCGTGGGGAGCCGTGGGACAGTGGCTGCATTGGGGCTCCCCCCACGGTCCCCAACGTGTTAAATGGGGCCCGGGGGATGGGTCCCCAGGGCGAATAGAAATTAATGGCAAGAGCCATGTTTTTTTTTATTGGAAAATATGGAGTCACGTACCTAGCGCGGTGCTCAGCACGGCCCCTAGTGTGTACACGAGGGGTACGCGACTTCAATTTGCGCTGGGTGCGCGACTCCAAGGAAAAATATTACAAGTTTTTTAAATAAAAACCTAGGTTATATGTTAGGATTTTGGGTGGTTCTAAAAAGAGCCCTTGTGTTTATTGGGAGATGTTTGTAGCTACATGTAAGTGCCAATGCAGAGTTTTAAGTTGTTGACAAAGACTCTGTTTCCCTCATCTGTGAAATGTACACCATCTCTTCTGTATATGCCATCCATATTAACACGCCGATTGTTGTTTTATATGGAATCCATACTATGGTCTTTGAGATAAGCAGAAACAGCTTTATTGACATTTTTTCTTGCTTTCTCAATCTGTGGACAAAATTAATTGGAACTGTTCCATTTCTTTCTTTGGCATATGTTAGAGTACACAAAGGCAGTTTGGGGGAAAAGCAACATCAATTCTGCAAAGGTGTCCTTCATTAGCATTTCCAGAGCTAACCCAGTCAATGTGCCTAGGTCATTGCCACCACAGTGCACAATCATGAGGTCAGGTGCTTGGAGATGTAAAAAGGATTTAACCAATGGCATTAATTGGTGCCACTTTAATCCTCTCTGTCCAATCCAATTAATGTCTACATTTTGCAAAGCTATGTCTTTGTCAATACCTCTGCTTTCAGCATACCTTTTGCACCAGAAAATACAGCTTTTTCCAATAATCCACACAGAAAGGATCTTGAAGGGATTTCTGTAGGTAATCAGACGATGTCTGCAGCTGAGGTAGGCAGGTGGAAGAATAAAATCCATCTAAAATGGTGGACAAGATGCTGTTTTTAAGAAAGTGGAGATTTGATTGGCTGTTTAAGAACACTCTACATTCAAATATAGGGTGCATTTTACTTTGTTTACAAAGTATGTTTCTTATTGGTTATTAACATATGCTGGAAAGGTACAGCATAAAGGATAAGGTCAAGCATTGCAAAGCCAACCACACCTGCTATTGTCATTTGCAACATTGGGTGGGCAACTTGTGACATGGCAGCTACGCTGAATGTTGCATGACCTGTTGCTATGGAAACTTACATTAAGGACAAGGGGTGAAGATGTCAGTTGAGAAGTATTATTCTCTGTGACCAATGGAAAATATTTTTTCAATTTGAAAAACACTGGGAAGCAATGCCATTTGTTGCTTATGTCTATATGTGTTGAAACATTGAGGGAAAGTTTGTCAATACTGGTTCAACCTTGCAGAGTCTGTTGATCTACATTCTCTGTGTGAAAAAGAAAATCCTGACTGAGAGTGTGAGATTGTGCATTCAACAGATTTTTTTAAATAGGTGAGTTAGATATTTTTTAGGTTAATTTAAAAAAGATTTGACATTTCTATGAAACTTTGTTGTTTGAAATATATTATTATTATTACAGGGGGCAAGATGGCGGCTGAGTGAGGAGCAAGCTGCTTCAGCCGATTGTGCTCTCCCGAAAAGGAAGTAGCTGTACTATTACAAAATATGTAAATATCCTTAGCTTTAAGGATGTGATACCCCTCTGAGTGCAAAGATAAGAAGACAAAGACAAGAACTCAAATGGTTAAAGAAGTTAGCGTCGACATAACCAACTTACGCAGCTGGGCTTCAGCGCTGGCCCGATACACGGAGCAGCTGCTTCTTCGGGTGGAGCACATCGAGAGGCTCTGTGTTTTCCATTTGCCTGCCGCTGCTTCGATTTCTGTTCCTGTCATGGGGCCAAAATCTGTCACGAAGGGTGGAGCTGCGGCGGATCGCCGGGGGCCTCCAGCGTTGCCCTCTGAGGCTGACACTCTACCGCGCGGACGCAGGCAGAATCTCAACGCTCTCCCGGAGACCTCTGTGGACCGGAAGGGGAAGGGTGGGAGCACTCAGCCCCAACCACAGCGGTCCATAGTTGATTTGCTCAGAGGGCAGGCTGGACAGGCTGGACAGGCTGTCGGTGCTCCTGCCAACAGGAAATGCAATGGACTGGTCAGCGGAGAAGGCGCCTCTGAGAAGTTGTGCAAGGAGCCGGGTAAGGAGCTGAGTGGGGGGATAGAGGGGCAGAAGGAGCCCACACTTAACTTGCAGTTGTATACGGAACCGAGTACGGACTGCCCGGTTAAGGAATTATCTAACCCCCCTGTTGAGGCGCACCCCCGGGAAGAAGCAGTGTCACCTATAGACCCTCGGACCTATGCTGCAATTGATAAACAGAACCTTGGTTTGGATCAGGCGCAGGAAGCTACCCAGGGGTATTCGGTGGAGTCACTGAAGGGGGAAAGCTTACACCCCAGTTCTTCTGACCAGAAAGTAGGGATCCGGCCGGGGCAGCTTCAAGCCTCGATGGATAAAGATCAGAGTATTCCCCCTCAGATGGCAGATCATGGCTCAAAACATAAAGGGAGCTTCAGGGGTCATCGGACCCCACGGCGAGACTGGGATAAAGATCTAGATTCGGAGGCAAATGATTTTTTTTCCCTTTCTGACGTAACTTGGTCAGACGCTGCCTCTGATTCAGGCGGGGAAACTCTGTCTAGCGATGAGCCGCAATCTCAGCACAAGGCTAAGCTACCCTCTGCCTCGGGATCTGGAGCAACGGCACGTTCTGTGAGTCTATGCCCTAAGAGTATTGAAGGCCAAAATCAGGCGACCTTGAATTGGGATTATGCACTTGGGGATCAATTGATGGGTACTATCAAACCTAATTTAAAGACTGGATCGGAAGCAGGGCTTATGCCGGCTCCTCCAACACTAGAGTCAATTATGCAGTGCGTGGTTGCACACCGAGAGGAATCCCGGATGGAAAGCAAGAGGTCGCAGAATGCATATCGCAAACTTCAAGGGGCAATCAGGAAAGTCGCAAAGACCTGCAAGGACATAAGCGATCGTATGACTGATATTGAGACTCGGACAGAAGTTCTGGAATTAGAAGTAGCCGGCTCTAAAAGTCAAGTAGATGCTCATGAGGCTCGACTTATGGATATTCAGTGGAAGCTTGAGGAGGGGGAAAATTACCAGCGTAGGAATAACCTGAGATTTTTGGGTATTCCGGAGGGAAAGGAAGGGTCAGACCCTCGTATGTATATTGCTCAACTATTGCAGACCTCTCTGCCAGATCTAGTTGGTTGGGACTGGCTCAGGGAGGTGCAAAGGGCACATTGGGTTCCTTTCTCTATTCGTCAACCGGCTCGACCTAATGCTAAACCCAGGGCATTACTGGTTTACTTTGGGAATTTTTTATTAAGGCAGAGTGTTTTTGAAAGAGCTAGGCCAGATGCCCAATTAAAAGCTGAGGGGTTTTCTTTTTTCGTCAGACCTGACTTCTGTCATGTCACCGTGGAGTGCCGGTGGCGCTTACGTCAGATGATCAAGCCCTTTCAAGAGAAGGGAGCTCAGGCCTTTCTCTTAAATCCTGCCCGTTTAAAAATAATCTGGAGGGATACTACCAGCTTTTTTACGTCTGAGATAAAGGCAAAGGAGTTTTTGGATTCTGGCGGGAAGGTTAAATCTTAGGGGTAACTAACCTAATAGTGTATTTTGTTTTTTCCCTCCTACTTTCTGTTCCCTCTTTCGGCTGGGCGGTTGGGACATAGAATATAGGGTTATCCGGTCATGGGAGGCGCTAATGGGATAACTAGGGGATATTAGCTGGCTAAGTTATGTTATTTTCGGGAGAGCACAATGTTCATCCACTACAGACCTGGTTGGTCTGTTGCCTTCACTTACAGGGTGGGTGGGATGGGTGGGCTGGGTGGGATGGGTGGGCTGGGTGGGGTGCCGTGGGTTAGGGAGTGGGGTGGGAAGGGAAGGGGCTGGAGTTAAAAGACCAGGGAAATCAGGGAAATCAGGAAAAAGGCATAGCTTGACTGACATTGAGTTATCAAAATGTTTAGAATCACTGCATTGGAATAAAATTTACTATGATGGGTAAGCTGAGAATCTGTTCCTTGAATATAGGGGGGTTGAATGATGCTGGCAAGCGGCATAGATCCGCAGAAGTTATTCGCTCATGGGGGGTGGACGTTATCTTTCAACAGGAAACCCATATTCCTTTTCAGAAGAAAAGCTTAAATAATATCCCCGGATATAAGCAGACGATCTGCTCCTCACAGACTACCACTACAAGAGGAGTGGCTATCCATATCTCCACTCGGATGCCGGAAGTGGAGCGAACCTTATCGGATAAGTGGGGGCGATGGGCTATAGCCTATTTACCTTGTAGAGTTACCATATGTACCATTTATGGCTCCAATTTTGATGATCCTGACCTATGGGCCAAGTTGGAGCTCGAGTTAACAGCCTGGCCCTCTCCACTTATAATCTGCGGGGATTTCAATATTCACCTAGGCTTATCGGATATATCTTTGATAAGCTATGATGAGAGGAAGCCACGGGTATTTAAGGCCCTTAAAGCCTTAGCAGCGAGCCATGGATTAGCTGATGTGTGGACTCGTAAAGTAGTAGGTGATGTTGGTTATACCTACTTTTCCTGTCCCCATCAGAAATATGTTAGGCTAGACTACTTTTTCATATCTACCTCCCTTATAGATCGCGCTAATATACGGAAGCTCCCAAAGATCCTATCAGACAATAATCCTTTGATATTTGAGCTAGACCTTCCCGAACATCTGAGCCGCCCTAGCAAATGGTCCTTTGATAGGAAACTCTTGGTAACAGAAGGGTTTCTTGACCATCTTAGGAAATGGACCAAGCAATTTTTTGATGTTAATCGGTATAGCTCATCGAGGGAAATTGTTTGGGATACTTTTAAAGCAAGCCTGAGGGGGGAAATCATTAGCTTCGCTGGACATCTTATGTCAGAACATAGGGTGGCTGTGCAAAAACTCATGAGTGACCTCACTATGAATGAGGAATTACATCTTCAAACTATTGAAAGTAAACAGAAGGATGCAGCGAAGCTAATTGAATTAGAAATAATAAGGGTTAAAGCCAAACTAAATGGAATGTATAACAGTAGGAACGCTAAAATATATCAAACTCGTGTTAGGGATAATTATGAATATGGGGAAATGACCGGAAGACACCTGGCATTAAAACTGAAACAGAGGTCGGCTGCTAATAATATTCCGGAGATTAAACAGCGGAATGGGAATATAGCAACTGATCCTCAGGATATTCTTCAAGTTTTTGCTGAATTCTATGGTGATGTCTATAAATCTCAGATTGATCCTCAAATAGTAGCAGGGCAGCGCTTAATTACTCCCCCCCCTATAGTTATACAGGAATTAGAAAAAGAGTTCACACAAGCTGAAGTCAATGAGGCATTACAGTCCATGGCATCGGGCAAGGCTGCAGGTCCAGATGCAATTCCGGTAGAAATTTATAAAGCTTTACAGCCGGAATTAGCACATATGTTACTGGACTTGTTTTTAGCAGTACAATATCATGGCACTACACCTCACTCTTGGAAGGATACTAATTTAATTGTCTTTTTGAAAAAAGGGAAACCATCTTGGGATCCGGCCTCGTATAGACCAATCTCTTTGATAAACACTGACGAGAAAATATATTCTAAAACCATAGCCAATAGACTGTCAAAAATAATAGCTTCCCTGGTTAGTCCATGGCAGCATGGATTTATTCCTGCTCGCGGAACAACCGATCATGTGCGTCGGGTGATCTCTTTATTTGATATCACCGAACAGATGGGGGTTCAAATGTCTCTGATTTTGTTAGATGCTCAGAAAGCCTTTGATCAGGTTGAGTGGGCTTTCTTATGGCAGACCTTAAGTACCAAAGGCTTTGGCCCCTGTATCCTGACAGCTTTAAAGGCCATGTATATGCAACCATATGCAAAAATACAAATGATGGGGATGGAGTCTGGGAGGATTAAGATTTCACGGGGCACCAGACAGGGCTGCCCATGCTCCCCGATTCTTTTCGCTTTATACATAGATCCGCTAATTAGAGCTTTGCTTAACGATCAGGCTATCCAACCTATAGTGGTTAAGGGATTTAGTACTAAAGTTTTAGCTTATGCGGATGACATTGCCATAGTTACCTCTGACCCTCAGGCTGCACTGGTCCGTATTGAGGCTCTGGCATTAGAATTCAGTCGTCAGTCTGGCTACAGGCTGAATACAGCTAAAACTAAGATCGTCTGTTCTAGTAATACCCCGTTTAAGGATGCTCGGAGGTCTCAGGAGGCTATTTATCTAGGGATAAATATAAGTGCGGGGGTGGCAACTATTTGGGATATTAATTTGGCACAGCTATTAACTAAGATTAGCACTGATTTAAAGCGCATACATAAATTAAACATCTCTATCATTGGACGTGCTAATACTATTAAAATGACGATGTTCCCTAAAAATTTTTATCTTTTCAGATGCATTCCAACTGAACCCCCTAAAGAGTTTTTTACAAAAATTGAAGGGATATTCTCTCAGTTTATATGGGGATATAAAAAGATCAGGAGATCAATAAAGTTCATGACTCTGCCCCAAAATCGTGGCGGATTGGCTATCCCTCATATGCTATATTATTTTTGGGCTGTAACGCTGCAGCAAATGATTAGTTTGTTCCGCCTAAAAAATGGTGTAGGAAGTATTTTGACGATTGATAGCAGTGATTCCCCTCCTTCTATCTATGAGTTGGCATTAGGGGATCACGCACCTGGTGTTTTATTAAGGCAATTAGATGGTAGCTACTATAAAAGAACCCGGTTTAAAATTGTTAGAACCGCCTGGAATGTCTGGAATAAAATCAGTAAATTGTTGAGGATCCCCAAGCTGCATAGATATCATGCTATTTGGGGTTCGTCTTTGTTCCCACCTTTATTTTATGATAATCTTGTGAAAACTTGGGAACAGGCTGGCATTAATGGAATTGGAGATCTATTTGAGCAATCTGAGTTAAAATCCTTTGAAGAGCTTCAAATTCAATTTGGGCTGGATACTAAGACATTCTTTAAATACTTACAATTTAGGGAGATTATCAAAATATCAATGGCTCAAATAACTGGATTCGATAATATTCCGATACTTGACTGGCTTGGGCATAGGCAGCCACGGGTAAAGGATTTATACTTAATTTTGTTGAATGCCAATCAGGATGATATCGCCAGCTCTGAATCCGTTTGGGCAGGTTTGCTCGGGGATCCTGAAGTGGATATCTGTAGTTCCTTGTATTTGTAAACAAAAATATTTCTCGCAGCTAACCTTAAAGCTCAACATTTTAAAACTTTGTTTAGGCTTTATTATACTCCTGCCAAACTCTTTAGCTGGGGAAAAAGGGAATCCGATCGGTGTCCTAGATGTAAGTACGGCCCGGCAGATATGATTCACATGTTCAGTGGGTGTAATCAGCTGGATAATTTGAAATTAAAGATAGAGGAATTTCTCAATCAAACCACTGGTGGTTTAGCACGATTAACTCCTACTCTGATTTTGACAGGGATTGATGCTAGCCTATGTTTGGATCCCTCCCAAGTCTATTTTTGCTTTATGGTTTCTGCTATTTTTCGTTTAATCATTGCGACTCATTGGAAGGATGCTGAATCACCCACATTTCATGAATGGTATGCAAGATTTCACCATGTTTTTAATTTAGAGAAGGCACTTTATAAATGTAAAGGGAAAAGCGCCAAAAGAAGAGGTCTCCGGGTATGGGGCCCGATCTGGGAAACTGATGAGATGTAACGAAGAAGATATAACTCTATGTGTTTTACACTCTGTATTTTGAGATTTAAGCTGTTTTTGTAATATGGAATTTGCAGTGATTATTTGGTTTCTTCCCTGTGTTTCTATGATAATTTTTTTTTTCTCCAGTGATATAATGTTTCTCTTGATTTCCCTGTGTAAAATTAAAAATTTTTTTTTTTAAAAAAAAGAGATATATTATTACATGCAGAGATGTATATTGGGATTATTTTTATTGTACTTGAAGTTTGTTTAAAAAACAGTATGTACAGTAATATATATATTTAAGTGTGTTGGAAGATCTAGTTGAATGAAGGCTCTTATTTACTATTAATTGGTGAAATATGCACTAAGAAAGTGTATTTCTAAAATATTCATATAAGGTGTAGTTTATTAGGCATGATTATTTCTTCTGTGTAAAAAGGTATAGTTTAAAAATATTGCATTATTATAGATAGTGAGGTAAAATGAGGTACAATTGTGCTGTTTGTAAAATGATCATATAAGCTGTTAATAAATATGAATCTGTTATTAGTTGGTACAGTTTGTGCAGTTTAAAAAATCCTTATTAAAAAAGCGTTCTTTATTACTCTTCTTCATTAAGTCTGCTGAGAGGTACAGTTTGATGAAGTTGCATATTTGTAGATTTAAAGGACAGTATGTAGCTGCAAAGAAAGTCAGTACATTTTATTCTTTCTGGTATGTAGTAGTTGGTATGTCATGAGTCAGGTATTTGTTTACATTATATTTATATTTGTATGAATTAATGAGAGGTATCTGATACATTAGAGGATAGCACATGTGGTGAAAATGTGATTTTATAAGTGTATAACAAGTGATTTTGTGGTTCTATAATGTCTAATTTCGTAGTTAGTATATAAGTAAATGTGCAAAATCTATGCGATACCTTTACCTCCAGCACACCAGTGATTCACTCCTGTAAAAATCAATACAGTAGCCATGTAGATAAGCAATCACACTGTTAGTCTCTGTCCACTGCTCCTACCATCCTGACAGCACTATGTCTGTATCTACTCTCTGTGTTGAAACACAAGCACTTGAAAACTTACTCTCCTGTCAACTACCACCACTTTCACTATCTAGTCACTGTCCATACACCGGTAGAATGTCTTAGGCATTAAGACACATTGTGGTACAGTGAAATGTGCGCAATGTATGCAGGCCTGTAACCCCCAGCAGACTTCTGATTCACCCTTTCAATAACCAGGTAGTATTTATACAGTGCCCAAATTAGCCTATCAGTCTCTGTCCACTCCTGCAATTATCCTGACAGAAGCATGCCCTTATCTAATTGCTGTGCTAACACATAAGCACTTAAAAACTCACTCTCCTGTCAACTACCAGCACTCTCACTGTCTAGTCAGTCCCCATGCACCTGTAGAATGTCTCAGGCATTAAGACACATAGTGGTACAGTGAAATGTGTGCAATGCATGCAGGCCCTAACCCCCAGCAGAGTACTGATTCTTTCAAGTAGTGCCCCAATTAGACTGTCACTCTCTATCCAGTCCTGCAATCATCCTGACAGAACCATGTCCTTATTTACTGTCTGTGCCATCACACAAGCACTTAAAAACTCACTCTTCTGTCAACTCATAGCAATCTCACTATCTAGTCAGTGTCCATACACCTTATTGAATGCCTCCGACATTAAGACGCAGGGTGCTACAGTGAAATGTGTGCAATGTATGCAGGCCTGTAATCCCCAGCAGACTATTGATTCACCTATATAATAAGCCACGTAGTATTCATGCAGTGTCCAATAAGAGTATCAGTCTCTGTCCACTCCTGCAACCACCCTAACAGAAGCATGTCCTTATCTAATTTCTGTGCGAACACAGAAGCAGTTACAAACTCACCCTCCTGTCAACTACCAGCACTCTCATTTGCTAGTCACTGTGCATACACCAGTAGAATGTCTCAGGCATTAAGACATATAGTGGTACAGTGAAATGTGCACAATGTATGTAGGCCTGTAACCCCCAACATACTAGTGATTCACTCTTGCAATAAGCTCAGTAGTATTTATGCAGTGCCCCAATCAGCCTATCAGTCTCTGTCCAGTCCTGTAATTATCCTGATAGAAGCATGTCCTTATGTAATCGCTGTGATAACACAGAAGCACTTATAAACTCTCCCTGCTGTCAACTACCACCATTTAAACTATCCACTCAGTATCCATGCACTTATAGAGTGTCACAGGCATTAGGACACATGGTGGTACAGTGAAATGTGCGTAATGTATGCAGGCCTGTAACCCCCAGCAGACTTCTGATTCACCCTTTCAATAACCAGGTAGTATTCATGCAGTGCCCCAATCAGCCTAGCAGTCTCTGTCCAGTCCTGCAATTATCCTGACAGAAGCATGTCCTTATCTAATCGCTGTGTCAACACAGAAGCACTTAAAAACTCACTCTTCTGTCAACTACCAGCACTCTCACTATCTAGTCACTGTCCATACACCTGTAGAATGCCTCAGGCATTAAGACACATAGTGCTATAGTTAAATGTGCGCAATGTATGCAGGCCCCTAACCCCCAACAGAGTACTGATTCACCCTTGTTATAAGCCAGGTAGTATTCAAGTAGTGCCCTAATTAGACTGTCACTCTCTATCCAGTCCTGCAATCATCCTGACAGAACCATGTTCTTTTTACTGTCTGTGCCAACACACAAGCACTTAAAAACTCACTCTTCTATCAACTCACAGCACTCTCACTATCTAGTCAGTGTCCATACATATGTAGAATGCCTAAGGCATTAAGACACATAGTGCTACAGTGAAATGTGCGTAATGTATGCAGGGCTGCAACCTCCAGCAGACTTCTGATTCACCCTTGCAATAACTAGGTAGTATTCATGCAGTGATCCAATCAGCCTATCAGTCTCTGTCCAGTCCTAAAATTATCCTGACAGAAGCATGTCCTTACGTAATTGCTGTGCCAACAAAGAAGCACTTAAAAAATCTCTCTTCTGTCAACTACCAGCACTCTCACTATCTAGTCACTGTCCATACACCTGTAGAATGCCTCAGGCATTAAGACACATAGTGCTATAGTTAAATGTGCGCAATGTATGCAGGCCCCTAACCCCCAACAGAGTACTGATTCACCCTTGTTATAAGCCAGGTAGAATTCAAGTAGTGCCCTAATTAGACTGTCACTCTCTATCCAGTCCTGCAATCATCCTGACAGAACCATGTTCTTTTTTACTATCTGTGCCAACCCACAAGCACTTAAAAACTCACTCTTCTATCAACTCACAGCACTCTCACTATCTAGTCAGTGTCCATACATATGTAGAATGCCTAAGGCATTAAGACACATAGTGCTAGAGTGAAATGTGCGTAATGTATGCAGGCCTGCAACCTCCAGCAGACTTCTGATTCCCCCTTGCAATAACTAGGTAGTATTTATGCAGTGATCCAATCAGCCTATCAGTCTCTGTCCAGTCCTAAAATTATCCTGACAGAAGCATGTCCTTACGTAATTGCTGTGCCAACAAAGAAGCACTTTAAAAATCTCTCTCCTTTCAACTACCAGCACTCTATCTAGTCAGTGACTATATACCTGTAGAATGCCTCAGGCATTGAGACACATAGTGCTACACTTAAATGTGTGCAATGTATGCAGGCCCCTAACACCCAACAGGGTACTGATTCACCCTTGTTATAAGTCAGGTAGTATTCAAGGAGTGCCCCAATTACACTGTCATTCTCTATCCAGTCCTGCAATTTTCCTGACAGAACCATGTCCTTATTTACTGTCTGTGCCAACACACAAGTACTTAAAAACTCACTCTTCTGTCACTTCATAGCACTCTCAGTATCTAGTCAGTGTCCATACACCTTTCTGAATGCCTCAGGCATTAAGACACATGGTGCTACAGTGAAATATGTGCAATGTATGCAGGCCTGTAATCCCCAGCAGCCTACTGATTCACCCTTGTCATAAGCCACGTAGTATTCATGCATTGTCCAATCAGAGTATCAGTCTCTGTACACTCCTGAAATCATCCTAACAGAAGCATGTCCTTTTCTAATTTCTGTTCCAACACAGAAGCAGTTAAAAACTCACCCTCCTGTCAACTACCAGCACTTTCAGTATCTAGTCACTGTGCATACACTGGTAGAATGTCTTAGGCATTAAGACACATAGTGGTACAATTTGCACAATTTATGTAGGCCTGTAACCCCCAACATACTACTGATTCACCCTTGCAATAAGCTCAGTAGTATTTATGCAGTGCCCCAATCAGCCTATTAGTCTCTGTCCATTCCTGCAAATATCCTGATAGAAGCATGTCCTTATGTAATCGCTCTGACAACACAGACGCATTTATAAACTCTCCCTGCTGTCAACTACCACCATTTAAACTATCCACTCAGTATTCATGCACTTATAGAATGTCACAGGCATTAAGACACATAGTGGTACAGTGAAATGTGTGCAATGTATGCAGGCCTGTAATCCCCAGTAGACTTCTGATTCACCCTTGCAATAACTAGGTAGTATTCATGCAGTGCTCCAATCAGCCTATCAGTCTCTGTCCAGTTCTGCAATTATCCTGACAGAAGCATGTCCTTATCTAATCACTGGGCCAACACAGAAGCACTTAAAACCTCTCTCTTCTGTCAAATACCAGCACTCTCACTATCTAGTCACTGTCCATACACCTGTAGAATGCCTCAGGCATAAAGACACATAGTGCTATAGTTATATGTGCGCAATGTATGCAGACCCCTAACCCCCAGCAGAGTACTGATTCACCCTTGCTATAAACCAGGTAGTATTCAAGTAGTGCCCTAATTAGACTGTCACTCTCTATCCAGTCCTGCAATCATACTGACAGAACCATGTCCTTATTTACTGTCTGTGCCAACACACAAGCACTTAAAAACTCACCCTTCTGTCCACTCACAGCACTCTCATTATCTAGTCAGTGTCCATACACCTGTAGAATGCCTCAGGCATTAAGACACTTAGGGGTATATTATCAAGCACGGTGATAAAATTATCGCCGCTTTAGCAGCAGAAAACCGCCGCTAAAGTGGCGATAATGGGCTTGATAATATGCCTTTGAGAATTCCAATAGAAGCCCATGTTGACACCAGAACATGGTCTTCTATTGGAATCCCCAAGGGCATATTATCAAGTCCATTATCGCCGCTTTAGCGGCAGTTTTCTGCCGCTAAAGCAGCGATAATTTTAACACCGTTTGTTGATAACATGCCCCTATGTGCTACAGTGAAATATGCATAATGTATGCAGGCCTGTAATAACCAACAGGCTACTGATTCACCCTTGCAATAAGCCAGGTAGTATTCATGCAGTGCTTCAATCAGCCTCTCACTCTCTGTCTACTCCTGCAATCATCCTGACAGAAGCATGTCATTATCTAATTTCTGTGTCAACAAACAAGCACTTAAAAAGTCACACTCCTGTCAACTACCACCACTTTCACTATCTAGTCACTGTCCATACACCGGTAGAATGTCTCAGGCATTAAGACACATTGTGGTACAGTGAAATGTGTACAATGTATGTAGGCCTGTAACCCCCAGCCTACTATTGATTCATCCTTGCAATAAGCTCAGTAGTGTTTATTCAGTGCCCCAATCAGCCTATCAGTCTCTGTCCACTCCTGCAATTATCCTCACAGAAGCATGTCTTTATCTAATCGCTGTTTCAACACACAAGCACTTACAAACACACCCTCCTGAGAACTACCAGCACTCTCACTATCTAGTTACTGTCCATACACCCGTAGAAAGCCTCAGGCATTAAGACACATACTGCTACAGTGAAATGTGTGCAATGTATGCAGGTCCATAACCCCCAGTACTGATTCACCCTTGCTATAAGCCAGGTAGTATTCTTGTAGAGCTTCAATCAGCCTATCAGTCTCTGTCCAATCCTGCAATTATCCTGACAGAAGCATGTCCTTATCTAATCGATGTTTGAACACACAGGCACTTAAAAAGTCACCTTCCTGTCAACTACCAGAACTCTCACTATCTAGTCAGTGTCTATACACCTGTAGAATGACTCAGGCATTAAGACACATAGTGGTACAGTGAAATGTGTGCAACGTATGCATGCCCCTAACCTCAAGCAGAGTACTGATTCTCCCTTGCAATAAGCCAGGTAGTATTCATGCAATGCCCAATCAGACTGTCACACTCTGTCCACTCCTGGAGTCATCCTGACAGAAGCATGTCCTTATCGATTATCTGTGCCAACACACAAGCACTTATAAACTCTCCCTGCAGTCAACTACCAGCAGTGTAAATATCCAGTCAGTATCCATGCACTTGTAGATTGACTCAGGCATTAAGATAAGCAGTGCTACAGTGAAATGTACACAATCTATGTAGGCCTCTAACCACTAGCAGACAACTAAATCACCCTTGCAATAAGACAGGTAGTATTCATGTAGTGCCCCAATCAGCCTGTCATTCTCTGTCCACTCCTACAATCATCTTAACAGAACTATGTCTTTATGTAATCACTGTACCAAAACCTAGGGATTTATAAATTCAGCATTCTCTTTTGTTGCAGTACTCTAATCATTCAGTCAGTATTTATGTACTTATGCAATGACCCTGGTAGTAATACATCAATATTACAAACACCTATCCAGTATTCATGCAGTCCTCTAAACACATAAACACTACTTATTTTGTCCTTCGTTTTTCAAACTACTACCTCTGTATTGCAAAAAATGGGTTGTGATTTCTAAACAAAGCATATAAATATTTTTTATGTAGAAGATATTTGTTTAAAATACAATTTCAAAACTGATAGTGTTCATCATCATTAAAAAAAAGTCACCATGACTAAAAAAAACAGAAAGAAGGAAACAACAAAAAAGGAGTATTATTTGAAGAAAAAACAACAGCAACATTTAGATGAGGAACAACATGTGGGGAAAAAAAAGAAATCTTGCGGTAAGAGAACAAAATAATTTAGTAAAAGCCTAGAAACAGTGTGCACAATGTGGAAAGTAGAAACAATGCCTCAAGAAGAAAGAACAATAACAAGAAAAAATGAGAAATTAATGGGAAATTAATTTTCAAGAAAACGTATATGGTAAAAGGAGGAAGAATCAATTTAATGAAATAAGAAAAATAATGTTTTATAATAGAGTTATCTTTAATTTGTTGAAAGATGTGAGGAAATATTTAAAAAAATCAGCATTTTATAAAAAGAAAAAACAGATTGAAACTATTATTGAAAAGGCTTTTGAACTGAAAAGCACATTATTCATTTTAGTATTAAATAGAATTAGATCATTAGATAAGCCAATATCTTTTATGAAGGCCAAAAGTAAGAGAACAATTTACAGAAGTAACTTTTGTGATGTTTTTTTCGGTGAATGGAAACACAGTTCAAGTTCATAGCCTTTTTTTAATGAAGAGAGCTATTTTCAAACCAATAGATTGTTGCATGCCGTTGATACCAGTGGTCGTGCTTATGAGGTTAAAAACGGTTGTCCAATTGAAAAAGAAAAAATGGTTCCTAGAAATGTAGAGGAACTGGCAGCTGATGAAGTTCTAGGGAGATGTACTAAAGCCCCAGTGTATACTTGGGATTGTAGTAGCATATGCAGTATACGTCAGGAATCTATTGATATTTTTGGGAATTTCTTACGAGTTTATAGTAAAAAAAGTCTTAAACACAAAGATTAAGATATTGCAAGGTCTAGATCCTTGCAGAGTGAGAAAAAATAATGGTTTACAAGGTCATTCTCTGGCTTGTCTTTCTAGAAGAGTATGTCAAAGTGTTTTTCATCATTTTAGAATGTTAGCAGTGCATCATTCTCAAATGTGGAAGTTAGTCAGAAGATTGTATTATGCAAAAAGTCCAGCAATATTTATAAATGAATTAAACAGTGCACTTGTGCATGGGTCAGTATCAGATGTAAAAAAAGTTTGTGATGAAATAGAGTTTTGTTACTTTGGTCCTGAAGAAGAGAGTAGACAAAGTGAGACATTGATAGAAGTAGGCTTTGAAGAAAACGTGGAGAAGATTACTACAGAGAAATTTGAAGAAGAAATTTCAAAGTTTAAGGTAATTTTGTGTGAAAGGCCAGATTATACATGTATTTGTTGTCGACAAACTCACTATAAGAATCAAACTAGGACTGTTGATCTGAATTTAAAAAGTGAAAAAGAAAATAATGACAAGTGGAAGGAATTTGCAACTTATTTGTTGGTAGAGGATTGCTTTGATTTGGATACTAATCAACGTATTTGTAAATATTGTTATAACAAATTAGAGGATAATAAAATGCCAGGAAGAGCTGTGAATAATGATATGGAGTTGGTAGATATTCCACAAGAACTGATGGATTTAAACATGTATGAGTGTATTCTGATGCAATCTGTGCAACCGTTTCAGGCTATTGTTCGTATGGAGCCTAAAACAGGTAAATTGCCTCCCACAGATTTACAGAGAGGATTAAAAGGAAGAGTTGTATATTTACCTCTAGATGTAAAGAAAAATATTGAAACTATTGGTGTAGAGAAAGAAGACAGTGAACCATTAATTATTCTAGTGAATGGTGTTCCTACTAAGAGTAAGAAAATCTGGCAGGAATTAGTGGGTGTCAGGAAAGTGCAAAAGGTAACATTGTATCTTATAAAAAACAATGATTTGTACAAGAATGTGTATGTTGAAGAAGAAGAAATACTTTAAGGAGATGATAGCGAAATGTCAAGTGGTCAGATTGAGAAAGTGGACATGTTGAAAACTGAAGAAATGTATGAACATTATAGTGTACATCCTTTACATTCTAAAGAAGTGTTGAGGAATACTATTGAATTATTCCAAATGAAGAAAGCGAAGGGGAATCCCTTAAGTGTTTGGGAAAAGACTTTGGAAGCTCGTTGTTTTCCCCAGCTGTTCCCAACTGGAAAAGGTGGACGATATGATGAACGATCAATACAGATTCCTGCATCAGAATATCGGACAACAAGATTGTATGCAGAAGATCTTAGATTTCGACAATGTATCCCATATATATTTCATCTTTTGTTTGAGAGTAACTGGTCTGGACTTTCATATGCAGTCAACCACATATTAAAAACAGGAGTACATCTTCGAAATGTTTCTGCAAAGGAATTTATGGAAAAAGAACATAAGAGTGATGATCATTTGGAATCTCAACTGATTAATTTGATGGCATGTCAGCGTTGTACTAACGAGTATTGGTATCGTCGTCATGGAGAACTTAAATACATGCTAAGGAATTTAGGAACTCCAACGTGGTTTCTTGCCCTAAGCTGTGCTGAATACGCATGGGATGATTTACTTCAATTTCTTCGAGAAGCAAATTCAAACATTCAAAACATTGAATTAAAAACTCCTGGAGAATTGTGTTCTTTGGATCCTGTTAATGTATGCAGATATTTCAATCATAGGTTTGAAGCTATGATGTCTTTTATCTGCAACAAAAAGAATCCTCCTCTTGGAGAAGTTATTGATTTTTTGGGAGAAAGGAGTATCAACTTAGAGGTGCTCCTCATATACATATGCTTCTATGGATCAAGGATGCACCCAAATTTGGAACTGATTCGGATGAAACTGTTTTATCTTTTATTGAAGATTATGTTACATGTGCTATACCCAAAAGAACAGAAGAAAACACCTTAAGGCAGCAAGTGTTACGATTCCAAAGTCATCGATGTGGGAAATACTGTTGACGGAAATACAAGTCGAAGGAAAAGTTTTATACCAAATGTCGTTTTGGATTTCCACGTCCAGTAATATCCAAAGGAAGAATGAACAGTTTCATGTCAGCGGTAAGACATACAATTTGAGAAGTGAAGAATCTAAGTATATAAATGATTATAATCCAGTTAATCTGTCAATGTGGAATGCTAATATGGATATTCAGTATGTTGCGGATAATTCCATTGCTGTGGCTCAGTATGTAACATCATATATAACAAAATCAGAAAAGACGGAGTTGAAAGAAATGTGGGAAGAAATTTCCCACGAGAAGAGTCTCAGTAAGAAATTGTACAGCTTTAGTTTGAAGATGCTGTCACATTGAGAAATTGGATAGTACGAATGT
Organism: Triturus cristatus; assembly: GCF_964204655.1. Lineage (NCBI taxonomy): Eukaryota > Metazoa > Chordata > Amphibia > Caudata > Salamandridae > Triturus > Triturus cristatus. The sequence continues at coordinate 320,067,511 of NC_140588.1, forward strand.
TCGGATCGGTTATCGTCTGCAAGTTTATATTCAAAGTCAAGAGGAAGTATTTGGGTTAGTCTAAGTCTTGTTGCAACGCGAAATCGCGTACTTAAACCTATCCAGGAAATTGAATACTTAGCATTAAATGAACCGGAAAACACAGATATAGTCAAAACAAACATGTTGGATACATACTATCCAAATAGAAGTCCTCATCTTGAGAACATATGTCTCTATGAAGTACTGCAATATTACAGTTTTAAGAGAAATTCTACAATGAATATAAATGAAGGAAAATATGCAGTGATTGGTTCAGAAGGATGTTTGGTGAAACATACTAAAGGAAATTTGATTAATCATAGGAAACTGACCTGTGATACTCCTGATTAAAGAGAATTTTACTATTTGGCACTTTTACAACTCTTCAAACCTTGGCGTACGGAACTGGAATTACTTGGAGATTTTGAGTGCTATGAAGATTCTTTCAATGCATGTAAAGATAGCATTGAATGCACAGTTTTTGAAAATTATCTCAAAATGTTGAATGAAGAAATTGATAAAGAAGCTACTATTGCAGCTGAGATTGCTAGAGACAGTTCTCAAGTTCTGCTCCACTGAGTCAGGATCCTCTAGGACAACCAATTCTTGAAAATGGAGCAGCCATCGCCATGAGTGAAGTGGAAACAGCAATGCATCAAGCTCAAGAAGATATGATGGACTTGGGAATCTTGGAAGAACAACTAAATGTTGAACAGAAAGAAATATACCAGCAAGTGAAAGAACAGATCGACCATAGTTTTCTTCATGAAAAGAAAGAATGTACATACACATCAATTCAACCTATCCGAATGTATGTCAGTGGTCAAGCTGGTACAGGAAAAAGTTTTGACCAGTTATCTACAGAAAACAACAGACTCAGATTTGTCTTGTGTTGTAACGGCTCCAACTGGGTTGGCAGCACACAACATTAAAAGAATTACATTGCATCATCTTCTTATGCTACCTGTAGAGCATGAAAATAAATTGCAATATCACAAGCTATCTGAAGAAGCTTGTTATGAAGTTTCAAGAGTGCTAAAGAAACTTCTAATGATTGATGAGGTGAGCATGGTCTCAAACTTAATGCTTGCATTTGTGCATTTACGAATGCAGCAAATTTTAAAAACAGAATACATAGTGTTATTTGGAGGAAAACGTGTCATCGTTTTTGGTGATCTACTTCAACTCACTCCTGTGAAAGGACAACCAGTATTTAAAACACTTCAGCGTGAAGACACCAGAAGGTCTTTGGGAAGCATTGGAAACGTTAACATTTGGTCATATTTTGAATACAAAGAACTTACTAAATATATGAGGCAGACAAATGATATAGATTATGGAACTATTCTTCAAGATATAAGAATTGGAGTATTGACAGAACATGGCGAACAAGCTTTGGAAAGTCGGCTACTTGTCCCTGCAGTCAACTACCAGCAGTGTTAGTATCCAACCACTATGCATGCATATGTAGAATGACTCAGGTATTAAGACACACACTGCTACAATCAAATATGCACAATCTATGCAGGGCTCTAACCCCAGCGGAGTACTAATTCACCCTTGCTATAAGCCAGGTAGTATTCATGCAGTGCCCCAATTAGATTGTCAGTCTCTGTCCACTCCTGCAATCATACTGTCAGAAGGATGTCCTTATCTAATCTTTGTGCCAACACAGAAACACTTATAAAGTCTCTGTGCAGTCAACTAGCAGCAGTGTAAGCATCCAGCCATTATGCATGCATTTGTAGAATGACTCAGGTATTAAGACATGTAGTGCTACAATCAAATGTGCACAATCTATGCAGGCCTCTAACCCCCAGCAGAGTACTGATTCACCCTTGCTATATGCCAGGTAGAATTCAAGCACTGCCCCAATTAGATTCTCAGTCTCTATCCACTCCTGCAATCATACTGACAGAAGGATGTCCTTATCTAATGTCTGTGCCAACACAGAAGCACTTAAAAAGTCTCCCTGCAGTCCACTACCAGCAGTGTAAGTATCCAGACTCTATGCATGCACTTGTAGAATGACTCACGTATTAAGACACGCAGTGCTACAATCAAATGTGCACACTCTATGCAGGCCTCTAACCCCCAGCAGAGTACTGATTCACCCTTGCTATATGCCAGGTAGAATTCATGCATTGCCCCAATTAGATTCTCAGTCTCTATCCTCTCCTGCAATCATACTGTCAGAAGAATTTCCTTATCTAATGTCTCTGCCAACACAGAAGCACTTAAAAAGTCTCCCTGCAGTCCACTACCAGCGGTGTAAGTATCCAGACAATATGCATGCACTTGTAGAATGACTCAGGTATTAAGACATGCAGTGCCACAATCAAATGTGCACAATCTATGCAGGCCTCTAACCCTCAGCGGAGTACTAATTCACCCTTGCTATAAGCCGGGTAGTATTCATGCAGTGCCCAATTAGATTGACAGTCACTGTCCACTCCTGCACTCATACTGTCAGAAGGATGTCCTTATCTAATCTCTGTGCCAACACAGAAGCATGTATAAACTGTCCCTGCAGTCAACTACCAGCAGTGTTAGTATCCAGCCACTATGCATGCATTTGTAGAATGACTCAGGTATTAAGACACGCACTGCTACAATCAAATGTGCACAATCTATGGAGGCCTCTAACCCCCAGCGGAGTACTAATTCACCCTTGCTATATGCCAGGTAGAATTCATGCACTGCCCCAATTAGATTCTCGGTCTCTATCCACTCCTGCAATCATACTGTCAGAAGGATGTCCTTATCTAATGTCTCTGCCAACACAGAAGCACTTAAAAAGTCTCCCTGCAGTCCACTACCAGCGGTGTAAGTATCCAGACAATATGCATGCACTTGTAGAATGACTCAGGTATTAAGACATGCAGTGCTACAATCAAATGTGCACAATCTATGCAGGCCTCTAACCCCCAGCAGAGTACTGATTCACCCTTGCTATATGCCAGGTAGAATTCAAGCACTGCCCCAATTAGATTCTCAGTCTCTATCCACTCCTGCAATCATACTGACAGAAGGATGTCCTTATCTAATGTCTGTGCCAACACAGAAGCACTTAAAAAGTCTCCCTGCAGTCCACTACCAGCAGTGTAAGTATCCAGACTCTATGCATGCACTTGTAGAATGACTCACGTATTAAGACACGCAGTGCTACAATCAAATGTGCACACTCTATGCAGGCCTCTAACCCCCAGCAGAGTACTGATTCACCCTTGCTATATGCCAGGTAGAATTCATGCACTGCCCCAATTAGATTCTCAGTCTCTATCCTCTCCTGCAATCATACTGTCAGAAGGATTTCCTTATCTAATGTCTCTGCCAACACAGAAGCACTTAAAAAGTCTCCCTGCAGTCCACTACCAGCGGTGTAAGTATCCAGACAATATGCATGCACTTGTAGAATGACTCAGGTATTAAGACATGCAGTGCCACAATCAAATGTACACAATCTATGCAGGCCTCTAACCCTCAGCGGAGTACTAATTCACCCTTGCTATAAGCCGGGTAGTATTTATGCAGTGCCCAATTAGATTGACAGTCACTGTCCACTCCTGCACTCATACTGTCAGAAGGATGTCCTTATCTAATCTCTGTGCCAACACAGAAGCATGTATAAACTGTCCCTGCAGTCAACTACCAGCAGTGTTAGTATCCAGCCACTATGCATGCATTTGTAGAATGACTCAGGTATTAAGACACGCACTGCTACAATCAAATGTGCACAATCTATGGAGGCCTCTAACCCCCAGCGGAGTACTAATTCACCCTTGCTATATGCCAGGTAGAATTCATGCACTGCCCCAATTAGATTCTCGGTCTCTATCCACTCCTGCAATCATACTGTCAGAAGGATGTCCTTATCTAATGTCTCTGCCAACACAGAAGCACTTAAAAAGTCTCCCTGCAGTCCACTACCAGCGGTGTAAGTATCCAGACAATATGCATGCACTTGTAGAATGACTCAGGTATTAAGACATGCAGTGCTACAATCAAATGTGCACAATCTATGCAGGCCTCTAACCCCCTGCAGAGTACCAATTCACCCTTGCTATAAGCCAGGTAGTATCCATGCAGTGCCCAAATTAGATTGTCAGTCTCTGTCCAGTTCTGCGATCATACTATCAGAAAGATGTCCTTATCTAATCTCTGTGCCAACACAGAAGCATTTATAAACTATCCCTGCAGTCAACTACCAGCAGTGTTAGTATCCAGCCACTATGCATGCATTTGTAGAATGACTCAGATATTAAGACACACAGTGCTACAATCAAATGTGCACAATCTATGCAGGCCTCTAACCCCCAGCAGAGTACTGATTCACCCTTGTTATAAGCCAGGTAGAATTCATGCACTGCCCCAATTAGATTGTCAGTCTCTGTCTACTCTTGCAATCATACTGTCAGAAGGAAGTCCATATCTAATCTCTGTGCCAACACAGAAACACTTATAAAGTCTCCCTGCAGTCAACTACCAGCAGTGTAGGTATCCAGACACTATGCATGCACTTGTAGAATGACTCAGGTATTAAGATACACAGTGCTACAATCAAATGTGCACAATCTATGCAGGCCTCTAACCCCCAGCAGAGTACTGATTCGCCCTTGCTATATGCCAGGTAGAATTCATGCACTGCCCCAATTAGATTGTCAGTCTCTGTCCACTCTTGCAATCATACTGTCAGAAAGATGTCCTTATCTAATCTCTGTGCCAACACAGAAGCATTTATAAACTATCCCTGCAGTCAACTACCAGCAGTGTAAGTATCCAGACACTATGCATGCATTTGTAGAATGACTCAGGTATTAAGACATGCAGTGCTACAATCAAATGTGCACAATCTATGCAGGCCTCTAACCACTAGCAGAGTACTGACTCACCCTTGCTATAAGCCAGGTAGTATTCATGCAGTGTCCCAATCAGCCTATCAGACTCTGTTCACTCCTGCAATCCTCCTGACAGAATCATGTCCTTATCTAATCTCTGTGCCAACACACAGGCACTTAAAACCTTACCTTGCTGTCAACTACCAGCACTCTCACTATCTAGTCACTGCATACACCTGTAGATTGCCTCAGGCCTTAAGACACTTACTGCTATAGTGAAATGTGTGCAATATATGCAGGCCTGTAACTTCGAGCTGATTACTGATTCACCATCCCAATAAGCCAAGTAGTATTCATGGAGTGCACCAATCAGACTGTCATTCTCTATCCACTCCTGCAATAATGCTCACAGAATCATGTCTTTATCTAATCTCTGTGCCAACACAGAAGCACTTAAAAACTCACCTTCCTGTCAACTACCAGCACTCTCATTATCTAGTCAGTATCCATACACCTGAAGAATGCCTCAGGCATTAAGACACATAGTGGTACAGTGAAATGTGCGTAATGTATGCAGGCCCTTAACCCCCAGCAGAGTACTGAGTCACCCTTGCTATAAGCCAGGTAGTATTCATGCAGTGCCCCAATTAGATTGTCAGTCTCTGTCCACTCCTGCAATCATACTGTCAGAAGAATGTCCTTATCTAATCTCTGTGGGAACACAGAAGCACTTATAAAGTCTCTGTACAGTCAACTACCAGCAGTGTAAGTATCCAGCCACTATGCATGCATTTGTAGAACGACTCAGGTATTAAGACACGCAGTGCTACAATCAAATGTGCACAATCTATGCCGGCGTCTAACCCCCAGCGGAATCCTGATTCACCCTTGCTATAAACCAGGTAGTATTCATGCAGTGCCCCAATTAGATTATCAGTCTCTGTCCAGTCCTGCAATCATACTGTCAGAAGGATGTCCTTATCTAATCTCTGTGCCAACAAAGAAGCACTTATTAAGTCTCCCTGCAGTCAACTACCAGCAGTGTAAGTATCCAGCCACTATAAATGCATTTGTAGAATGACTCAGGTATTAAGACACGCAGTGCTACAATCAAATGTGCACAATCTATGCATGCCTCTAACCCCCAGCAGAGTACTGATTCACCCTTGCTATAAGCCAGGTAGTATTCAAGTACAGCCACCATCAGAATATCAGTATCTGTCCACTCCTGCAATTATCCTGACAGAACCATATCTTTCTTTAATCTCTGTGCCAACAGACAACAACTTATAAACGTACCCCACTGTTAACTACCAGCACTCTAACTATACAGACTAGGTATCCTCATGTCTATTCCATATACTTCTCCATCACGTATCCACCACTATAGATATCCTTTTACTCTGTCAATACCAACAGTATCTTCTTATCCTATCAATCCGCCAATATCTCAGCATTCATAAATTGACCATGTATTGTACTTGCAGCACTGTAATCATTCCAGTTACTAGTAATGTATTTGAAGACTGGCTTAGCTACTAATACAATCACACCTCGTTTTTTCATCTTTCAATGCATGCTGCATTCCACAGCACACATTGAAAGACAAAAATGCCTTTAGTGATTATTTTTGTGCAGGAAGGTGTCCCTTCCTACACAAAAACAATCTCTCCACGACACAAACATCCTTGCACCATGATGTACGGATGCCTGCAGTAGCACTTGGCAGCTGATGGTGTGCCAGTGCAGGAAGAAGGACAGAGTTGCGACATATTTATGTAAATATGTCACATCCCTGTGCTTCGGAAGTGCAGCAGTGCAGTGCAGCTAAAGAGCTTGCAGTGTCATGTTGCAGTACTTCCTTATAGATCTGCACTTATACATTCACCATACACTACTAATGCATTCTTTCATTCAATCACACTCTACACATATATTCATCCAAACTTTCACACATTACCATGCAATTATAGTTCTTTCTTTTTTTTTGTCGCATTTTTTGGGTGTTTTTACAAACACAAAAACAAAAAAAAGAACAAAAAAAACAGGAAACTTCAGGAATTATTTTTCATTCCATAAAACAAAGCAAACAAAAAATTAGCAACGATGGTTCCGTTGCGCAGCACAAACTGCTTCCACTGACTGTTCTCCAAAAGATATGAGTTTCTTGCACTTCACGCAGTGCTGCTCGAGGAAGGCAAACTCTGGTCGAAAATCTGGTGGAGGTGTGCCAGTTGATGTCCCGGAGGTGCTTGCCACTGCAGTAGGAGGGTTCATTGCAGCATGCCTGCATCCCTCCCAAGCCAGATTGAGTGGATGTATGGTCTTGAGATGTTTATTCATCAAGGCAGTTCCACATGAGTATTTCTTCTCACTACTACCTCTTGACAATACTCTTTGGCAGATGCGGCAGGTCACCTTCATGGCATTCACCTTCTTCTGCCCGGGTGGAAATGTGAAGAATTTCCACACTACTGATTCTGGCCTTTTAGGACGTGCATCCTCCTGCAAAAATTCTTCTTCTGAAGAATGTTCCTCCTCCTGCTGCTGCTGTCCTGAAGCCATGTTCTTCTTTTTTTTTTAAAAAACACTAAACAAAATGATGAAATAAGGTTTCTTGAATGCACAGAGATGTCTCTCTAAAGATACTCTAACAAGAATGATTGAAATGGTTTGGCTCCTTCAATAGTTACAATGGGAAATGTTTTGAACCAATCAAATCTTTTTTTTTTGAGGTCACATGGGGTCCGCGCATTGTACGCTTACGAAGCACGCACCCAATGGGACTTCGTGGAAGTACATTTAAAAGTAATGTAAGTTTATTTTAAATACAAATATATTATTTTTATAAGTATCTTAGATAATGTCTTGCCCTAATATGTATATTAAAAATACATATATGTCATTTTAGACATCAAAAATTTAGCGGAAGTCACGCATCCAGCGCGCACCAGCACGTATATGACGTCAAGCGGGACATGCCACCGCGTATGCATCATGTACCGTAATGCGCATGTGTCGCAAATGCGCGGGATCAAGAGTCGCGCATCGTTCACATACCAAGTGCACACATCGCATAAAGTAGATGACGTAACTGAAAAACCCACGAAGCCGTCGCTTAACATACGCGGCTCCTTCACGACTTTTCTAAAATGGCAGCTAGAATCCGCGCATCGATCGTGGGTACACTTTGGGTGAGCGATTCCCCAAAAAACTGCAAAAAACAGAAAACAATTAAAATATATTAAATTACAAAAATAAAATAAAAAATAAAAAATATTTCAGTTTGAATTTTGTTTAAAACTGGTTTTTTTTGCAATTTACATAAAAAATATATAATGTTATTTAATGAATACATTATTTAAAAATAAACAGTTAACAAACTGAAGAAAATCAGTACCAAAAAATAGATATAACTATTATTACACTTAAAAATTATCATTTAGAAAAACATAGCTTTCAGAGACATTATAGTTACAAATTAGCATTTAAAAAACCTTTGAAATTCACTGAAAAACCCATAGGTTTCAGGGGCGTTATAGTTAGGAATTAGAATTTAAAAAAACCTTTGAAATTCACTGAAAAAACCATAGGTTTCAGGGGCGTTATAGTTAGCTGGGCATTTCACTCGTACTAAACCATAGAAATTCCCTCGTTATAGTTAGTTCAGCTAACTATAATTCGCGCGCCCGCAATGCACTGTTGATGACGTCACCTATTACATCACTCATGGCATGGTCAGTGACATCACTCATGACATCACTCATGACATCTCAAATGACATCACTGATGACATCATCCAGTGAATGTGTGTTTAGCTGAACTAACTATAACGGGGGAATTTCAATGGTTTTGTACGAGTGAAAAGTCCAGCTAACTATAACGCCCCTGAAACCTATGGTTTTTTCAGTGAATATATATATATATATATATATATATCATTCCTCAAACGTCCCGGTATGGAGGGAGCACTTCTCACAGTCAGTGCTCGCGTCGAGATCAGGACACCTCAAAGTAATGATAACGCGGCACTCCTCTTGGCAACAAAGATGTTTTATTTCAAGTGTTAATCCTTCCTACGCGTTTCGAACCGTAGTTCCTGGTCACGGTAGATTATTACATTGGTCCTACTTCAGTTTTTACTTATATACATATATGTCATTATTATGGTGCATTGTGGGTATGGTAGTTTGATTTCCTTTCAGGGTCACAAAACTTTATGAATTTCTGCTATGTGAGTGTTTTAATTTGCAGCATGCTTCACGGATAGTATGTTATGATCCTAAGTAAATGCCTATTCATCGCGCCAGTCATTAGTGACAGGAAGGCATTAAGTACAATTTTATGAATTAAAACTTGCGGTCGATGTGAAATCGTTTCAAACACCGATTCTTTTATGTAATTCATGACTGAGTGTCGCTGGGCAGTCACGGCTGAGTGCCAGACATATCCTGTGTACATCTGATATTTTAGAGCATGCTGCTATTAAAACACTACAACTAATTACTCAATTAGCATTAAAGCAAAATTATAAGTATTTTCTATAATTTAATGCATTTGAGTCCTGGTGTCATTCAAGGCATCCCATGTTTGTTTGTTTGATCCAATTGTTCTCAATGTTTGGACATAAAGCTCCTCATCCCCATTTAGACCTAGGGGATACTTGGTTTTGAACCTCATTATCATACGTGATTCCAGTCTACGTAGTTTTTGGGTTCGGTTGCCTCCTTGTTCACTGGGAGGTATTGTCACCAGCCCTGAGTATTTCATGTCCAGCCAAGTTTTGCCAGTGTGGGTTGACATATGTTTCGCAATTGCATTGGTATTGTTGGCATTTTGGATAGCACGTGTGTTTTCCAGTATGCGTTTTTTTAGGGGACATGTTGTACTTCCTATGTAATGCTTGCCACAGAAGCACTGGAGGATGCAGACCACAAAGGTTGACTCACATGTTATTGATTCTCTAATTTCGAATGTCTTGCCAGTTGGATCTGTTAGATTCTTCAGATTCCTTCCAATTTTACAGGCCTTGCATGATGTGCATTTTGAAAAGCCTTTAGATCTGTTTTTGTGGCTTCAAAGTGACTTCTCACGAGGTGATTTGAGAGATTTGGTGCTCTTCTATAGGATATCAGTGGACGATCTCCTATATTAATACCTATGTCTGGGTCTTTTCGCAGTACATTCCAATACTTCATCAGTATCCTTTCAATGTTGAAACTTTCCTTGCTGTATGTTAGTATCAATCGAGGTTGGTTGCCATCAGTGTCTTGACCTTTTTCTTTGGCTCCTTTTTTCTTTGTGATTAGTGTTTCTGCTCTTGTCTTTTGTCTCATCTTTAGTTCACCTTTGTCGATGTCTGTGTGTCTGTATCCACGTTGTATGAAACGTGTTTTGGTTTCTGCCAGTTTGTTCTCCATTTCTTGTTCATCTAAGCAATTTCTCTTCATTCTCTTCATTCGCAAGAGTTCTCCATACGGTATACTTTTTTTAAAAGTCTGGGGATGAAAGCAATATGCTTTTAGTTGCTGTCTTCTTTCTGTACACCGTTGTGTGCATGCAATTGTCTTTAATATACACCTTGGTATCGAGAAATTCGATTTCTTTGGGGCTCGAATTGTATGTAAATTTGAGACCCACATTATTTTCATTCAATTCTGCAACGAAAACTTGAAACTCTGCTTCCGTTCCTTTCCATAATAGGAATAGATCATCTATGAACCGTAGCCAAAGGGCTACGTTCACCATGTGATGATTGTTTTCTTCTCTCCAAGCTATGCTCCTCTCCCACCAACCCATCATGAGGTTTGCATAGCTTGGAGAGAAGGAAACTCCCATCGCAGTACCACAACACTGTACATACATCTTTTTGTTGAACAAGAAAATGTTGTTATACAGGCACATAGAAATCATGTCAATTAGCATTTCAGAGTGTTGTAATTCACTGATGGGTCTCTGTTTTAAAAAGTACTGTATGGCATGCAATCATTTGAAGTGGTCAATTGAGGTATACAACAACACCACATCAATTGTGATCAATAAATAATTCGGTTGCCATTGGGTTTCCATAATTGTACGCAGAAAGTCTCCAGTGTCTTTTATGTAAGAACTCAACGTTGGAACAATAGGTGCCAAGAAGTAGTCCACATATAACAACACAGTCTCATAAAGGCTCCCACAGCTGGAAATAATGGGACGCCCTGGTGGTTTATTCAGTGTTTTATGTACTTTGGGAAGAAAGTAGATTGTGGGTATTGTTGGACATTCTACCATTAAGAAAGTTTTTTCATCTTCCGTTAGTAATCCCTTTGCTTGCCAGCCATTTAGTTTGTTATTCAGATCTTGTTGTAGTTTGTTGATGGGGTTTTTTTCCAAGCACTTGTAGTTCTTGCTTACTTGTAATTGACGCATTCCTTCTTCTATGTAGTGTTGTTTATCTAAGACTACAATGTTTCCCCCTTTATTTCAATTGTGTTGTTGTTCTTGAGTGAATTTATAGCTGAACGCTCCTTCTTGGTCAGATTTTCTTTAGTGTTGTTATTCTGGACATTACACATAGTCTCCAGATCTGTTAGGACCAAATCATAGAATGTGTCGATTTTATTACCAGGATGCAGTGCTGGGCAAAATTTAGATTTTTTCTTGAAGTGCGTTGGTACTCGTTTATCTGTACGGATCTCCATTTCCCTGAGGATTTGATTGTCTGTAATTCCCATTGCATCTACTTTATTTACCAGTTCATATGCTACTCGCAACTGGGGTATTTCTCCGATTTTATAGGATTCAGAATCTTCTATATCTCTTGTTTGGCTCAATTCATTTGTAGATTTGAATAGTTGTTTTGCAAAAAATTTGTTTAATTTAAGTTTTCTTATATATTTGTAAAGATCTATTTTTCTTTCTATCAAATCATGGTGTATTTCAGGACAGAACGATAAACCTTTGTTCAAAACATCATGTTCAGTTTTTGTTAAACTGTATCTGGAGAGATTAATGACTAGATCCGGAGTTCTTAAATTTCTGGATTCTACTTTCTTATTACTGTGCGGTTCCTTAAATTGTATCTTCCGCTTTCTCCATTTATATATATATATATACACACATTATACAATGGTGGTGGTCGCCGTTGTGTAGTTATAGTTAGGTCAAAGTTTCCATCAGAATAGCTTTTTTTCTTTTGCTGATAGTGTTGGCTCCATTTTAAAAGTATTCACAAAACTTTCAACAAAAAGTCATCCACCTCAGCTCCTTCTTGGAAAGTTTTGCATGATCCCTCTAGTGGGGGCCGAGAAAAAGGGTGGGTCCTTGTGTAGAAAAATTCCTCTTTTTGCATGATCACCCCTATTTTTGACTGATGATATTGTGCACCAGGAATCTGCTCCCCAGGCCCAAGTGAAAGTTCTCAGACCCTTAAAAAATGTCAAAATTGTCTATAATCTTGATTGCCATATTTCACTTGTCTGTAATTCCCCAGAGTATGCAACAAATTGTACTCATGACCTGTAAGTTAAAGGTTACAAGTCGACTCCAGCACACATTTGCCACCACCAAAGTGACCTGCAAAACGTGACTTCAGTCCTGCCACTAGTAACCTCGCAGTATAGGTTTAAATTGCAAATTCAATCTGTCAAAATAACCCCTTTTGTAAGACCTGAACCCTGCTTTTAAAATATTAATAAGTCATCCCTTACTAGGTCTTAATGCCCAATAAAGCAGCTGCATTGTCCTTTAGGTGGGCAAGCTTGTACTATGCACAGCCTTCGCCCTGTAATTGTTGACAGAGAGCCCACTGCCTCCAGACACTCAAGTCCCCTTAGATGGCCAAGCTCAACTATGCTAAGCGTTAGCCTTGTATTGAAATATTTGCTGATTGCAGTCCCATGTGGGGAATGAGCATTACATGGGTAAGTAAACATTTGCTGTGCGCCCAAGGCCTTTTAGGAGGGCAAGCTCCTATTACACACACCTTTTGTGCTGTGCTCACAGACTGCCTAGTGCCGCTTGACACTCAAGTCTCAGTTAGGTAGTGAAACTCTTAGTGCAGACAGATTTCACTCTCAGGTGAACTATAAGCATATATCTAACCTCACATGGACAACCATTTTATAAATGGAAAGGCAAGTCACTGCTGCATATGGAGTTTGCCCTGTGTAGAGTTCCCCATGGACTGCATATTTCTTCCATGTACCAAACTCTTATTTGGTGATTGAACTTCTAATGCGGATGGACTTCACCCTATGCGGAACCCTTGTGGCCAGTCAACCCCTCTTGGCAACAAACCACAGATGGGTGGCAAGCCACTGTTGTGCACAGCCTTTGCCCCATGCACAACCTGATATGGACAGAGCACTGCCTGCAGACAGTCAAGCCCCCAGGCTCGCAAACCTTCAATGTAAACCAACTAATAAGAGTCAGAGGGTGAGAACGTCCTGTCTATACTTGTAAACTAATGATATAAGTCAATCAGTTGGTGTATTTCAATGTGTACACTGAGTCTTTAGTGGGGTGGCTAAGTGAGCTAAAGAACAATAATGGATTCAATGTAGATCTGTGGCTGGGGTGGGTGTCGGAAAAGTTTCAGCGCTCCGTCCATCATCTCCATGTGTTTGTTTTGTTCGCCCTAAGTTGGCAGAGTATGCCCAGATGTGGGTCCCTTGCTCACTTTGCCACTGGATTCAAGCTAGCCTTGCTGATGCAGGGTGTTACCCCCAAACCGGTCCCAGGATACTTGTTTCTGGTCCAAGGAAGACCTGGCTTGGCCATTCAGGCTGGACTGTTCCCATGAGTGAGAGGGTCAAGACTGTTTTGCATATTGCTGGGTCTGAACTGGGGTGGCGAAGTGAGCTAAAGAACGAACATGGATTCAACCCAGATATGTGACTGGGTATGTGTGTCTGAAAAGTTTCATCGCTCGGTCCATCATCTCCTTGTGATTGTTTTGTTCAACCTAAGTTGGCAGGGTAAGCCTACATGTGGGTCCCTTGCTCACTTTGCCACTGGATTAAAGCTAGCCTGGCTGATGAGGGGCGTTACCCTGAAACCGGTCCCAGGATGCTTGTTTCTGGTCCAGTGAAAACCTGGCTTGGCAGTTTGGGCTGGATTGTTCCCATAAGGCACAGGGTCAAGACTGATTTGCATATAGCTGGGTCTGACCTGGGATGGCAAAGTGAGTTAAAGAACGAAGATCGAGTAAACCCAGATCTGAGACTGGGGGTGGGTGTCTGAAAAGTTTCAGCGCTCCGTCTATCATCTCCTTGTGCTTGCTTTGTTTGCCATAAATTGGCAGGGTATTCCTAGAGGTGGGTCCCTTGCTCACTTTGCCACTGCATTCAAGCTAGCCCGACTGATGAGGGGTGTTACCCCAAAACCAATCCCAGGATGCTTGTTTCTGGTCCAGGGAAGACCTGGCTTGGCAGTTTGGGCTGGACTGTTCGCATGAGTCACAGGGTCAAGGTTAATTTGCATATAGCTGGGTCTGAACTGGGGTGGTCTAGTGGGCTAAAGAACAATAATAGATTCAACCCAGATCTGTGACTGAGGTTGGATGTCTGAAAAGTTGCAGCGCTCTGTCCATCATCTCCTTGTGTTTGCTTTGTTCGCCCTGAGTTGGCAGGGTATGCCCAGACATGGGCCCTTTGCTCACTTTCCCACTGGATTCTGGCTAGCCTGGCTTATGAGGGGTGTTTTTCCAAAATCAGTCCAATGATGATTGCTTCTGGTCCAGGGAAGACCTGGCTTGGCAGTTCGTGCTGGACTGTTCCCATGAGGCACAGGGTCGATACTGATTTGCATATAGCTGGGTCTGAACTGGGGGGGCAAAGTGAGCTAAAGAACGATGATGGATTCAACCCAGATCTGTGGCTGAAGGTGGGTGTCTGAAAAGTTTCAGCGCTCCGTCCATCATCTCCTTGTGTTTTCTTTGTTCGCCCCAAGTTGGCAGGGTATGCCCAGTTGTGGGTTCCTTGCTCACTTTGCCAATGGATTCAAGCTAGCCTCGCTGATGAGGGGTGTTACCCTGAAACCGGTCCCAGGATGCTTGTTTCTGGTCCAGGGAAGACCTAGCTTGGCAGTTCGGGCTGGACTGTTCCCATGAGGCACAGGGTCGAGACTGGTTTGCGTATAGCTGGGCTTGAACTGTGATGGCGAAGTGAACTAAAGAACGATTATAAATTCAACCCAGATATGTGACTGGGAGTTGGTGTCTGAAAAGTTTCAGTGCTCCGTCCATCATCTCCCTGTGTTTGCTTTATTTCTCAATGTGTACCTGGTACCATTGTACAGTTTTAATGTACCATGACATCGCCACACTTAAAATGGCTTAATTGCACAAACATTTACAAGACATCTTTATTATTTGGGAATGTGAGGAAACCTCTGGGTTCAGAGTGTAATTAAAACTACCCTTTCATAGTGAATATAACTTTCTTTTACTACTATTGGGTCTTATAAATTGCACTTTATGCCAGAAAGGGAAGAATGGTCAGTATTGATATGTGGAAGCACCTCAAGGCTATGCACTGTACTTTCATTGCACATGCTCCAGAGGAAGGGCTGAAAGAAGAAGTGCTTGAACAGTAGGTTACGTTTGAGCATTTGGAGACCTACTGCAAGCACTGCCTTAAAGTTGTGGCCTGTCATGAAGTAAATAGGCAAATACATGTTATGACCATGAACAAGACCTGCAAACACAGCACAGAAATATGTATAACAAGTCAAACCAATAAGAAAACTACAAAAAATAGGAATGAAATGTTAAAAAATGACAAAAAAGAAAATAATATCAAAAAGAAAAAGTAGAAGTTGTAGACTGCAAACAATTACAATCAAAAAAATATTGAAAAAAAAAATACACATGAATAAAGTATCCACTCAAATCAAGGTGGGTTCTTCTGGATTATTGTATGAAGGACACTCTGCTGTGGAATTCTCCTTTACCCCGTGGGGAATCCCTTGCTGTTCATGGTCTTCACCCTGCGCACAACCCCTCATGAACAGGCAACTCCTCCCATCACCCAAGGCCCCTTAGGTGGCCTAACCCCTCATGGTCTTATCCCTGCGCTTAACTCTTTGTCAGTAACCAATCCCACACAAGTGGTTAAGCCCCTGTTGTACACAGTCCTTACCCTGTGCACATCCCCTCATGGACAGTCCACTCCCTTCAGACATCCAAGCCCCTTTAGGTGGCCAAACCCCTACTACACAAAGCGTGTACTCTGTGCGAACACTTTATGAACCAACTGTACATGGGTGGACAAGTCTCAGATGATCACAGTGATTCAGTTTATTTTATTCCCATTAAATCAATTAAAATCATTACATGTATGGAACCATGCAGTGCAATTACACATGGATGCATCAATTATTGCTAAAAGCTTATCAAAGGATCTAAAATACAATCAATGATATTTATAAGAGAAGAACAATGCCCCGTAAGCAGTGTTTAAAAGAATTCTGAAATAAAAGGATAAAAATGAGTCCAAAGAGTTTTGGGAGTTGTGTGCTGTGGGCATAGCATCCAAGGTACTGGGAAGAGGGAAAAAGTGCAATTATATTAACTTATTTGTTGCAGAAATACTTAGAATCATACGATTACAAAAAAAGGGCATTATAAGTAGTAATTTGTGTTAAAAGATACAACATTAATCATAAACACTTCATCAATAAAACACAGTATTAAAGTGCCTGCCTCTAATGATAGCACCAATTTCTAGGTCAATGTCTCTTAATGATGAACAGTCTCCAAAAGAACTGCTACGGCTTTCATTAATCTCATAAAGCGAGTTGCAAGTTGTGCAGAGTCCACTCTCAAGTATGCCTCTAACACTCCTTGACAGGTCCAAACATTTAGAATGCACCAAATTGGACAAAGCCAGAACTTTCTTAACAGATTTAGTGCCCTGCAGACTTTTAGGAAGCGTTCCTGCACCGGAACGCCCCCCCCCCCCGTGCCAGAACGCCTGCATGTGGTGCAAGGCTTTACAACGTGACGCATCTCCCAGATGTGTCACGTTGTAAGTACCCCGCACCATGGCGCTGGCTTTGCGCCGCCGCTGCGTCACAAAAGTGACGCAACGGCGGTGTAAAAGAGGCGCAAGGGGCTTGTAAATCTGCCCCTAAGTGTGGGTGGTTAGCTCCGCTCCGGGGACTGAGTTTGTGGAATGTTGCGACTCTGTTGGAGGGCTCTGGGGCTTTGTTTTTGACTGCCTACTAGCGCGACCGGACGCATCCGCCATCTTGGGTGAGGTGGTTGCTCGGTTGGCGCTCTAGTGCGAGGGCGTTTCCTGCCCCTCGCGCTATAAATTTGTCATTTTTTGCCGATCCCGTCCTATACACTGGCTGCTCCCCTGCACTCACTGGGAGTCCTGCTGGAACTATTTACATTTTATCAAAAGCTGTAACATATTTTTTAAAATTATTGGGAGCGTTTCTGGTCACTCGACGGTTGCTTTTAAAATTGTATTTTCTTCTGTATTGTGGGGATTGATGCTTGGAGGGACGAAGGGGCACTGGCTAAAACGCTTGGAGGGCTCTGGGGCTTTGTTTTTGACTGCCTACTAGCGCGACCGGACGCATCCGCCATCTTGGGTGAGGCGGTTGCTCGGTTGGCGCTCTAGTGCGAGGGCGTTTCCTGCCCCTCGCGCTTCATAAATGGCAACGAATCCCCGTCCGCGCAGCGGGCGGGCGCAGCGGGTGCGCCGATGGCGCGCCGGAGGCGCGCCAGAGGCAAGCCCGTCTGGGCCCGTCCGGGCCAGAACGGACCTAGGGCCAGGGATCTTGTCGGTTTCTACAGGTAACCTGACTAAATACTCCTCAGCAGACCTACTCATGCTAAAACCGCCCGATTCACGCTACTGCCTTCAGGGACTTAAACTTGCTGTTCCTTTCTTACCCTGCGAGTACTGCCCCCCCCGCAGAACCCAGGAGTGTCGTAACAAAACCCTTGCGAAGGACCCTCTTAAAATAGGACTCCTTAATTGTAGATCGTTACCAAAACACTCCATTCAAATCTCTGAGTTGATTCTCGACTCAGGATTAGATATTTTATATCTCACGGAAACATGGACATCAGACTTTTCCAATTTTGATTTAATCAACTCTCTTCCTCCTGGCTTCTTGATTCAATGCCTCCATAGACTGCATGGAAAAGGAGGCGGTCTAGCCATTATCTACAGGGACAGGTTCTCTTGTAGAGTAGCCCGAGGCCCTATTTTGGATGCGGAAAGTGGTCACTTTCACATACAGCTCTCTCCGAATTTCTCCTTAGCTGGATTATTGGTTTATCGCCCCCCCGGGACGTTTAAAAAATTTGCCAGCTCTATTTTGGACTATGTCCCTGTCCTAGCGGCGTCCTCTCCCTGTTTCATGCTTCTGGGGGATTTTAACATCCATTTCGATCTACAGGAAGATAATAGTATAAATGACTTTCGATCGGAACTGAGAACAGCTAATATGAATTTACATAATTTGGAACCTACCCATGTGAAGGGCCACCTGTTGGATTGTGTGTTCTCAAATATGGGGCACCTCCAAACAGGCCCCCCTCTTCCCTTACCCTGGTCTGACCATTTCCTCGTGGTAGGGGAGCTCAATGTCAGCCTGGACTCTTCTTGTTCCCGGCCTCAGAAGTCCCCCCCGATCTATAAGAGAATTTGGTCCCAACTCCCTACTGACAGCCTCTTGCGTTCCCTCGCTGAGTCCAGTCCCCCTCCTGGCTACGGGCCTTTGGAGGCCGATATCGCTTTCCATGACTGTCTTTGCCATGCGCTGGATGCGGTTCTGCCTGTAAAAAAGTGTGCCAACAAAACTAACAGTCATAAATCATCTTGGTACACTCCGGAGCTGGGGACGATGAGAAAGAACTGCAAGAGGCTTGAACGGGAATGGCGGAAGGACTGGGCCGTTAATAGTAAACATAACTATCGGGAAGCTATGAGAGCTTATAAAGCCGCACGGATCTCCACCAAGGCCGCCCACTTTGAGGAGCGAATAAATAAGGCAGGTAATTCTTCAAAGGAAGCCTATAAAATTCTCAAAGAGCTTATTACGGCTCCCATCGCCCCAGCCTCTCAGGCGGAGAATCCCAATAGATGCAATGAGCTGGCCCAGTTTTTTGATACTAAAATACAAAATATCCTAGCTAGTCTTCCCCCGAGTTCAGGTAATATGAGCACAGCAGCCCCGAAGGGGGTTCTAGGCATGAAGGGTTTTAATTCTATCTCCCCCATTACAAGGGAGGCTTTCTGTGAGGAGCTGTTGGCCCTGAAGAGTGGCTCCCCACTGGATCCTATGCCTATCCGGATCCTTAAACAATGTGTCGATCTGATTGTTGGTCCTGCAATGGACCTTCTGAATGCCTCCTTCACCCATGGAATCGTTCCACCAAGCTGGAAGCAGGCCATTGTGAAGGCCCTATTAAAAAAGCCTGGCCTTGACCCCATTGATTTGGCAAACTACCGCCCTATATCACTCTTGCCGGGCCTGAATAAGATCGCGGAGAAGTTTGTTAATCGCCAGCTCTCCGGCTTCCTGGAAGACAACAATTTATTAGGCCGGTCGCAGACTGGCTTCCGCCCAGGCCATGGAACAGACACGGCCTTGCTAGCGATGGTGGAGGAAGGCAGATGCATCTTAGATTCAGGAGGTTCTGCAGCGTTGGTACTCCTGGATCTAAGTGCAGCTTTCGATACGGTGGACTATAATATTCTGATCCACCGTTTAGGAAATATTGGAGTAGGGGGACGGGCACTACAGTGGCTTCAGTCATACTTGAGTGGTCGTTCTTATCAGGTTGCCGATGGCGATTCTAGATCTTCGCCCATTCCCCTCCAGTGTGGAGTCCCGCAGGGCTCTTCATTGAGCCCTACGCTTTTTAACGTCTATATGGCCCCGCTGGAGGAGGTGGTGGCACCCTTTGGAGTGACCATGGCAACCTATGCAGACGACACTCAATTGATTGTTTCCCTGTCTCTTTCAGAAAGCCAGGGGGAGAAGTTCGCTGCCTGCCTCACCAACATCGTGGCTTGGATGGCGGAATCCCGGCTTAAACTGAATGGGTCAAAAACTGAGCTAATGATTCTTGGCAATTTGTGCTCGTCACTGCCCAAGTGTATGTGGCCTGCCAGCATGGGAGCCAAGTGTCCAAGTAGAGGGCAATGATTGCTTTTACTAAAGTTTGAGGAATGGCCAAATGATTTCATTTTTCCCATAGGCTTGAGCGTGATACACTGTCAATTGCAGTTTGAAAGTCAATGCATCCTAAATACAGAGCCCTTCTCTTTCCTTCTTCAACCAAATGGCCAATGCAAATAAGATTATCTTCAGTATGGCAGCCATTTTGGAAGTTGGTTTGAGATGTGGGAATCACCTTTTTCTCTTCCACCCAGCCTAGCAACTCTTGATGTAATATGCTGACATAACACTTCCCTCCCACATCTAACAAAAGCGATCAGTCAGTAATTCTCAGGACATGATCGAGAGCCTTTTTTATGGATTGGGGCCAGGAGTGAACCTCTCCATGTCTCCGGAATGCTTCCCGTAATTGGCATTCCAGGAACAAAGGTGCCATCAATGCTGTCCATCTCGGTGTTGCCCATTTGTATACTGCTGCCAGGATACCATTTGGGCCTGGCTCGCTGCTTACTCGCATTCGCTTAATGATTTGTGCTACTTGGGCTGGTGTCACTGGTCTACTGTCACACACAGTGATTGTCATGCGTACAACCCCTCAAATATATCTCACTCTATACACACAAAAAAGTCTCTTTTGATGATCAAACACCCAAAATGCACAGCCTTTGTCTTGTCTCAAACACTTTGTGGGTAGCCAACCACTTCTGGCAACCAACTGCGTATGAGCGGGCAAGCCCATGCTAAGCATGGTCTTTGTCCTGTGCATAGGCCTAATGGAGTGCCCACTACCTCCAGACACCCAAGACCCCTTAGATGATCAAACGTCCATTGTGCATGGCTTTTGCCCAGTGCAGAAACCTTTGCGGACAGGCATCCCCCTATTTGAACCAATTGCAGATGGCTGTGCACGTTTGAACTCAGCACAGTATTTGCCATCTGCACAACTAATTATGGACAGCCCATTCCATTGAAATAGCCCAAACCCCTTACAAGGATAAATCATGGTTATGTACAGTTTTGGCCTAGTAATGAGCCCTTTACATATAGCCAATCTCTTGTGCTGAACCAACCATAAACAGGTGTGTTAGTATGGGCCAAGTACACTCTTCACCCTGTTTACAACCATCCATGAAGAGCCTACTTTCTACAGACACCCAAAACCGAAAAGGTGACCAAGCCCCTATTATTAACAGCCATCACTCTGTACACAACCCCTTATTGAGAACACACTCCTTCTAGACACCCAAGCACCATTAGGTGATCAAACCCCTACTAAGCACAGGTTTTGCCTATTATCGAACCCTTCTGGGATATCTGACATAACATGGGGACCCAAGTACATATGGGTGGGCAAGAGCTTGTTGCACACAGTGTTTGCCCTGTGTACAACTCTTTCTTAAAAGGTCCATACCCTCTATATACCCACACCCTCTTAGATGGCAAAAATCCTCTTATAAACAGTTTTTTCCCCGTGTGAACCTTTTGAAAATATCCCCCCTTTGTGGAAACCAACTGTATATGGGTGGGAATGCCTCTGCTTTGCATGCTGTTTCTCCTGTTACCAACCCTCATAATTAGCTCACTCTCTCAACACTCACAAGCCCCTTTAGGTGACCAAATCTCCACTATGAATGGCCTTTGTCCTTTGTTCAACTATTTCTACATATCTAACCCCTTCTGGCCAATCAAATGCACACAAGTGGGCAAGCCTATGTTATGCGCAGCCTTTGCCCTGTGCATAAGGTCTTACAGAGAACGCACTACCTCCAGCCACCAAAACCCCCTTAGGTGGCCGATCATTCACTGCACACAGCTTTTGCCCTGTGCCAACACCTTTGCAAACAGACATTACCCCTGTGAGAACCAATTGCAAATGGGTGATAAAACCACAGCTGCTTTTAGGGTTCACCCTGTGCACAACTTGTAATGGACAGCACACTACCTCGAAAACCCCAAACCCCTTACAAGGTTGAACCACCTCACTGCACAACCTTTGCCCTGTCTCAAACCCTTCACGGAGTGCCAGTCTCCTTTAGGCAACCTACCACTCACAGGTGGAAAAGCAACTGCTGTGCACAGTCTTTGCCCTATCCAAAACCCCTCATAGACAGTCCTCTTCTTCCAGATGCTCAGGGCTAATTTGGTGGGAAAACCGTGATTATGATCAACCTTTGCTTTGTGCTGCATGCTTCATGGTTAGCCCATTCCTTTATGGGCATAGATCAACAAGCTCCTGCATGGGGTTTAAATCTCTGAACAACACCTATACATCTGTTATTCAGCGCCAAGATGCCCCGTTGCTGGGGTGAACGTGCGCTTTACAAATACACATGTTATGTTATGTGGTCCTGCCATACTTCTGAAGGACCTGACTGTAAGCCTCAAGCCCATTGTCCCATGGGACCATGCAAGGTGTACCAAAGAAAGCTTGCACAGTCTACCAGTACCATGGGGCTGAAACTTGCACCTGAGTTCCGCAGGAGTACTGCAGGACCACATGGGAGTCTTTTTTATGGCCAAGGGTGGTGGGGTCTCTGTAGCCTCCCGATTTCACCTGACAGTGATAGGGGATCAGGTTATTATTACCCTACCCCCAATATGTTAGATTTTTGACATTACTACTAGAACTCAGTCATCAGAATGTACTATGGTATCCATAGTAACCAATCTGTAGTACAGATGGCTATGCTGTTCCTGGAACACTGCAGAGTGGTGACAGTAAGTTCAACCAATGGTTAACGTTCTCAGTCTAGTTTTGAAAAAGCTTAAATCTGATTGGGTGTTGGGGTTGAAGTCTTCAGATAGATACATTCCTTGCATAATGTTTGGTAGCTGAGTGTGACGGATAAGACCAGGAAGCCCAACAGGATTACCCCGGGGAACTGGACCGAGTCGACTTGTGCTGACTCTAGTGACTGAAGAGGGGAGGAGCCTAAGCGGTCTAAAGGAGCCGTAAGCGGACACAGAATGTGTGGAAAACCGAGGAAGCAAGGAGCCGAGCAGAGAACCACGAGACGAGGAGGACAAGAGCAGGCCGGAGGAAGAGACTGAGGGGAAAGATTTGAGGGGAGTGCGGAACGAACTTGAGAAGACCCAGAGAAGAACCGGGACGTACCCAGAGGAAGGCCCTACGGACGAGACGGCCGGGACCCCATCATCGGGTCCTTGCTTCAGGCAAGTCATAGGGAAAACTGAGAGCACCCTAGTAGGGTGGTGGTACGCGCAGTCAAGCTTCTCTGACCTTTAGAAGACTTGCCAGACAGCTCAAGAGGCAGCGTAAAACGAAGGGGGGAGGGGGGGGGCACTTTTTGGGACTGGTGAGTTAAAGACAGGGACCAGGGAAGCCCAAATCCCACCTCCAATGGGAAATGCCTGATAAAAAGGGCCCGGGGACAGTGAAAGCACACTGAATAAACGACCTGTAGCAGGGACCTCATAGTGTGACTGGGAGGAGAAAGGGTAAAAGGGGAAACCAGAACAAAAGCACATGGGAACGTGGAAGGGAAACAGGTACTGACCATCTCCTATTTTCTTTTACCGAGGGGACAACCGGCAGGACAGCCCACGGGTAAGGAAAAGCGGCCGAGACGGCCACCCTTGAAAGGAGCAGACGTCGCCAGGAACACAAGCCCACGGCAAAAGACCCTCCTTTAACCGGGATACCCAATATTCCTCATCTGTGAACCCTCAATAAAGACCGTGTACAATGACAGTGGTCTCAGAAGTGGGATCACTCCTGCACCACCACGTCCACACACCGACGGACCACAACCAATTATATTTCCCCCTTTGCAAGGCAGGATGTCACAACGCATTAGTATGGACGAGATACTATCGCAATTGGCCGAAGGACAGCGCCACCTACAGTTGGTAGTAGAGGCCCAGTCCACAGATGCAAAAAAGGACAGAGAGCACTTACAGGAGGCTCTACAAGCCCAGGCGGGCCTTATGGTGCAAAATCAAACAGACCAAGGCACGGTACTCAAAGACTGACAGATACTATCGCCAGTACAAAGGTACACCCAAATGTGCCTAGCTCAGTGCTTCAAAAATACCAAGCGGGAGAAGACCCCGATTTCTTTTTTACTAATTTTGTAAGGGTGGCAAGCACAGCCCAATGGCCCATGGAACGGTGGGGCCAGTACATTGCCCCTTTGCTATCTGGTGAACTGCAAACAGCTTCTCAAGCTGCGAAACTGGCTGGTACCACCCCTTATGAGAGAATAAAGAAAACCATCCTAGAACGTCTTGGGTGCGACCAAGAACAATACCGTAACAGGTTCAGGAAGGAAAAATGGCAGCCGCAAGATAACCCCAGAGTCTTCTTTTACCGGATCCAGGACCTAGGAACACGGTGGCTCCAACCCCATGCATCTAGCATGGACGAGGTGGTAGACAAAATTCTCCTTGAGCAGTTTATAGAGGGGCTCCCCACAACAACTCGGGCGTGGGTAAGACAAAACCTTAACCTGACAGTAGCCAACGCCATAGATCTGGCGTGCGCTCATCAAACGACCCTAGAGGCCCGGCCCTTCACACCCAGAATACCTACGGCTGCCATTCACCGCTGGAGGCTTTCTGCTCTGAACCCCGTGACTCCTCCTCCGCGTCCTCTTATTGATCTCCGATTCCTACCACAAACAGGGGAAAAAGAAGGCAGTCAGGGTCCCCAGTGTTTCAACTAGGCCAAGTGGGGCCACATATCACGCAATCATCCCCAAAAGACCATCTCTGTTGAACCCATGGAAGTAGGATATATGAGAGGGAGGGTCCTATGGGCTGGGGAAGGCACAGAAGCCTACCATCTAACTCTCACAGTGAATGATGTTCCTACTAGGGTCCTTGTTGATTCAGGGTGCCGACATTCGGCTATTTCCCAGGAACGAGTACAAGAGCAGCAATGGCAAGTGGGGGAGAGGGTGTCAATTACCTGCGTTCATGGGGATCAGAAGAGCTATCCTGTAGCAGTAGTGACCTTTGGAAGCAGGGAAAAGACAGGCCTGATCTGGGTAAGGGGTATCCCACGACTGGTAGAGGAGATGATCGTGGGCACCGACTATAGTGGGTTTCCTGCTCTTCTTTCCAGAGCAGTAAAGGAAAGAGACGCCCAGCGATGGCTGAAGGACACGCCACTATCAACCACAGAGATAGAACTGGGTGTGTATAAGAAAAAGAAGACCCGTAGCGAAAAAAGAGAGCAGAAAAAGATAGCGGTGTTGAATGGCCAAGTTAATGCTCCTTCTACATCCTCCTCAGGTCCAGATGGAGAGCCAAAACCAACATCCAGTTGTAGGGCCGAACAGAAGGAGGATCTGGCATTGGGACACGCCTGGGCCTGTGCCGTAGCCGACAAGGACGACCAGGTAGGCCCCTGTTTTATTATTGCAAAGGGGTTGCTGTATAGAAAGATAACAAAACTAGACGAAACGGTACGACAACTCCTAGTCCCTCTTTCTTACCGCAACCAAGTCCTCTATTTGGCGCATACGCAGGCAGGAGGGGGTCACTATGGAAGTGAAAAAACAGAAGAGTACCTCCTGAGGCAGTTCTACTGGCCTGGGGTCTTTTCTGACATTCGGAGAATTGTGCAGCCTGCCCAAGGTGCCAACTGACCAACCCACCACACATACCCAAAGCACCGTTATACCGCCTTCCCATAATTGAGGTACCCTTTTCAGGGGTGGGAATGGACTTAGTTGGACCCCTTATCACCTCCGTATGGGGCTACCAGTATATTCTAGTCCTGGTTGATTATGCGACCCGCTACCCCGAGGCTATCCCCCTCACCAGCATGACCACAAATAGTGTTGCCCAAGCCATGAGAACCTTCTTTAGTAGGGTAGGATTCCCCAAAGAACTCCTCACTGATCAAGGAAAACCTTTCATGTCTAGACTTATGGCCCAGATCTGTTCTTTGTTAGGGGTACGCCAAATCCGCACTTCGGTATATCACCCACAAACAGATGGCCTCGTAGAGAGGTACAACCAAACCGTGAAAACAATAATAAAGAAAACCGTTGCCGAAACCGGACGAGACTGGGACCGACAACTACCAATGACGTTATTTGCTATTAGAACACACACCCCTTTGAACTAGTGTTCGGTAGAAAACCCAGAACGCTGGTAGATATGGCAGCAGAGAAATGGGAAGAAGAGGTCAGGACGTTGCTTGAATACGCGACACAGCTAAAAGATAGGCTATCAACCCTCTGGGACAGGGTCAAACAAAACCTAGATGCAGCACAACAAAAACAAAAGAAGTCATACGATCAAAACACCACTCTCAGACATTTCTCAATAGGGGATAGAGTCTTACTCCTTCTTCCCACAATAAGCTCCTGGCCCATTGGCAAGGGCCCTACATAGTGCTCGCAGGTTACCCCCGTAACTTATAGAATAGCTGTACCTCACACAGGAAAGATGGGTCAGATATACCACATCAACCTTTTAAAACAATGGACTGACAGCCCCGACAACACAACAGATCCTGTCACGGACCTTTTGGTTACCGATAGCAGACCCTTAGAAATCCCCTTTCCTCAGGTGGGATCAAAAAAGGGGCCAAACACATCCCCAAGGGCCCCCAGTTAACACCCGAGCAGAACACCGCCCTCCTGAATCTCGTCGGTGACTACCACGACGTCTTTTCAGCGACACCTTGATGAACCCCCCTTGTGCAACATGATATCATGACAGACGGGGCCAGTTCTATCAGACAGAGACCGTATAGTATCCCTAAAGTGAGATGACAGGTAGTGGATAAGGAAGTAACTGACATGCTTCGTACAGGAATCATTGAAGCATCACATAGCCCATGGTGTTCGCCCATTGTGTTGGTACCAAAACCCAACAGCACCGTGCGTTTCTGCATAGACTTTAGACACCCAAACTCCATGTTTTGACTTGTACCCTATGCCCCGCGTCGACGAGATGATCGAAAGGTTAGGGGCTGCTCGATACATGACAACACTTGACTTAACAAAGGGGTATTGGCAAATAGCTCTGACACCTTGCGCCCAGGAGAAAACAGCCTTTGCCACCCCCTCAGGCCTGTACCACTTCAGGGTCCTTCCCTTTGGGATGCATGGAGCCCCTGCTACCTTCCAACGCCTCATGGACATCGTATTAAGGCCACACCACGATTATGCCACTGCATATTTAGACGACATAGTTATCTTCAGTACCACATGGGCAGAAAACCTCAGGCACCTCCGGGCTGTTCTGACTAGTCTTCGAGAGGCCGGATCAACCGTCAACCCCGATAAGTGCCTGCTAGCAACCAATAACATCAGATACCTAGGGTATCACATACAAGGAGGACAGATCTGACCCCAGATAGACAAAGTAAATGCAATTAAGGCACTAGAAAAAGCCACCACAAAGAAAGGAATTAGGGCTTTCTTGGGACTGGTCGGTTATTATAGGAGATTTATTCCCCATTTTTCTGACAAAGCTGCCCCACTCACCGACATGCTGAAGAAAACCTCCCCAAACTCGATTGGAACATGGACTCAGAGACAATCTCAAAGCTTTGAACACCTTAAAACTCTGCTGTGTAACTACCCTGTACTGACCTGCCCCGATTTCAAGAGCACTTTCACACTACAAACGGATGCCTCGGACAGAGGCTTAGGGGCCGTCCTGTCACAGAGAACAGCTGCGGGCGCTTTACACCCCGTGGTTTACCTTAGCCGCAAGCTCATTCCCAGGGAGGCGCGATTCTCCACTATTGAAAAAGAGTGTCTGGCCACCCGTTGGGCGGTCCAGGCTCTACAATATTACCTACTGGGCCGTCCATTCACCGTCCTGACCGACCATGCCCCCTTGGTCTGGCTGGCAAGACACAAAGACACTAATGCCCGTGTTCTCCGGTGGTTTTTAGCTTTGCAACCCTTTTCCTTCCAGGTATCCCATCGACCAGGGGCTTTACAGGCGAACGTGGATTTCCTCTCCCGCAGCCCGGTCTCCAAATGGCCCGATCGACCATGCCTGGTGGGGAGGTACTGTGATGGAAAAGACCAGGAAGACCAACAGGAGTACCCCGGGGCACTGGACTGAGTCGACTTGTGCTGACTCTAGTGACTGAAGAGGGGACGAGCCTAAGCGGTCTAAAGGACCCGGAAGCGGACACAGAGTGTGTGGAATGCCGAGGAAGCAAGGAGCCGAGCGGAGAACCACAAGACAAGGAGGACAAGAGAACGCCAGAGGAAGAGACCGAGGGGAAGGATTCGGAGGGAGTGTGGGATGACCTCGAGAAGACCCAGAGAAGAACCAGGATGTACCCCGAGGAAGGCCCTACGGATGAGTCAGCCGGGACCCCGTCATCGGGTCCCGGCTACAGGCAAGTCATAGGGAAAACTGGGAGCACCCTAGTAGGGTGGTGGTACGCACAGTAGAGCTTCTCTGGCCTTTAGGAGACCAGCCGGACAGCTCAAGAGGCAGCGTAAAAGGAAGGGGGGAGCGGGAGCACTTTTTGGGACAGGCGAGTTAAAGACAGGAACCAGGGAAGCCAAATCGCAACTCCAAAGGAAAATGTCTGATAAAATGGGCCCGGGGACGGTGTAAGCACACTGAATAAACGAGCTGTAGAAGGGAACTCATAGTGTGACTGGGAGGAGAAAGGGTAAAAGGGGAAACCAGAACAAAAGCAAATGGGGGCGTGGAAGGGAAACAGGTACTGACCATCTCCTATTTTCTTTTACCGAGGGGACGACCGACACGACAGCCCGTAGGAGAGGAAAAGCGGCAGAGACGGCCACCCTTGAAAGGAGCAGACGTCGCCAGGAACACAAGCCCACGGCAAAAGACCCTCCTTTAACCGGGATACCCAATATACCTCATCTGTGAACCCTCAATAAAGCCCGTGTACAATACTCCCCGGCCTCGTCTAATTTGTGGGGGCATGACACTGAGTTTACTCTGTCTTATGTGCAGGTGTAAGAGCTGAACTTTCTCCTACTTCTTATTCTTAGAAGTGTGCTATTTTCAGTCGGTCACAAAGCACTTTATTCATCTATTTTCCATATCCAGTTTCTTTTGCAGGCAATGGAAGATATAGTGTGATAGTACATTTGGTGTGTGCACAGTTAACAAATATTTTTTAAGATACTTATATAAAATATAGTGGGAATTATATGCACATTAACACTGCTTTTGACTGCGCAGATTAGTAAATATAAGTTTATTCAAATAATAGTATATTTATGTATTTCAAAAAGTATGAGAGCTTCATAAATGTGCAGATGGTAGTGATAACGTTTGGTGTTGGAATATGAAAGTAACTTGAAGCTTAATTCCCATACATTGTAGTACTGTGCTTCAGTTTAGCTTTTCAATGCTTTGTTCATGTCAGTGATTTATTTTATTTGTTTCTGAGGACACATGAATGATCTACATGAGAAAAAGTGTTTCCATAAGTGTATAACAAATGCTTATATGACATTGCCAGACAGACCTTTCACTAGAAGGTGCTGCAAAGAGCCAACATTCTAGGCACTACAGAAAAGATTGTGAAACATATCTGTGGTTTGAGCAGTGCAGAGCGATAGGCTAGGTCATCTATTTGTAGTACTAGTTATACTGTCCATATGCTACGGCTCTCAGAGGTATGAAATGACAAAGTGTATTACAGCTATAAGTATAGATAAGAGAGATAGATGTTGCCCAGTGTAGGCCCATGCTTTCACTGTCTAATGTATGATAAGATCTTTGCCCTGTCATTTGATTTTATATGTGTTGCACGAGTTTCTGTCTCCTATGTGGTGTACTTTTTACTTTTCTTCCGAGTCTGAAATGAGTTTGTCTGCTATGTAATGATTTAGTCATATTACTATTGTGTGGTTTTATTTGCTTTATTTTACAAAAGTGTTTGAAATTCTCATCTCATTCAAAACCAAGTATTAAAAGTTAGGTATTCAGTAATTGTAGACACCAAAGATTTCAAATGTTAATTTTATTCAAGAGAGTGAAAGTGTAAGTATGAAAGTGACCTAGAGGGATGATGCCAAGTTCAGACCTGCAAAGTCACATGTGTGTCACATGTGTCACACAGTTTCAGTTTCCTTCACATGGTCACTTGGTGAGAAGCCAACATCACATGATGGCAGGCATATAGTGGATTTCCAGTTCATCTTTTGTGGCTGTGAGCAGCACATGTCCATTAAGAGGAATGAAAACACCCCAAGACATCAGAGACGGCCTCAGTGACCCTTTGATTTTTGGGAAGTGGGGAGGTGGTGGTGAACTTGGCAAAGGGCAGAGTGCCTCATAGGTAGCTCTTGGCACAAGGCTCAGTCCACACCTAAGGCTCTGCCCCTACTAACACAGCAAAATATATTTACAGGTTGGCAGGTCTGCAAAATGATTACTATATCCAACACTCTATGCACTATAGGAACATTCTTTAAATAAATGGATTTTTCATCTTAGTGGATGTTGCCTCGCTGAGTCACAAATTATAAAAGACTTCATCCATTTGTGCACTATTGTGATAAAGAAGCAAATATAAAGATGATACAGGTCAGTAGTGGTGGACAATAAGGCTTGGAAAAACAAATTAAATGCCTTAGTGGTAATTGTGTCTTTTATAGGCTATATAAGCAATGGAAAACAACTGTTGCAGACAACTTTCTGATGTGTGTGTTCATGGATTTTCATTAACTTTGACTTCTTTTATCTACAAATAAAAGTATTTTCTTGCAAAAATCTGTACAACATATATTAGATGACGGACTATGTCAAAATACAGGAAATCCATACTTAAGTCTTACAACATCTGAGTTGCACAATCACATTATGGATGTGGTCCTGCAACATTGGTAGAAAAGTCTTGCAGTGGCCCTGCAACATTGGTAGTAAAGACTGTACAGTGAAGGCACCAGACCTTATGAAAATAATGGCTGATATACACCTTCTCTCCCAAACATTGTAAAGTTTCTCTTTGTGTTTCTTCCTCTTATTAACAACTTTGGGGCATATTATCAAGCACGGCGTTAAAATTATCGCCGCTTTAGCGGCAGAAAACTGCCGCTAAAGCGGCGATAATGGGCTTGATAATATGCCGCAGAGAATTCCAATAGAAGCCCATGTTGACCCCAGAACATGGGCTTCTATGGGAATTCTCAAGGGCATATTATCAAGCCCATTATCGTCGCTTTAGCAGCAGCTTTCTGCCGCTAAAGCGGCAATAATTTGAACGCCGTTTCTTGATAATATGCCTTCAATGTATGGAATGTTCAACTACACTTATAGTCTTTTGCATCAGAGCATACTGATTCTAAAAAGCACTTTTCTTAGTTATATAATACGGGCACAAGATATAGGTATTTAAGGGCACTAGTTATAGTTACTTCAGATACCTATAACTGATCAATTTCAGTGGTTTTGTTAATTTAAACAGACATGTTTTATTTGACATTTTTACCTAACTATGACATCCCTTTAACCTTTATCTTTTTCAGTGAAATTGGAAAGTTATTTTCTTAACTGTAAAGTAACACATTATTACAATTCCTATCACTTTACCTTTCTTTTATTCAGTGAATGTCTATGGCTTTTTTAATGTAAAGTAAGATGTTCATCCCTGTGCAAGGAGTGGGTTTGGGCAGAGGGTCTGCGTCCAACCCCATGTGGGTGCCCAATCCCTGTCATGTTTGGCTGACTTTGGGAGCGTTATAAATGTTGGCGGTAAGCATACTCCATTGCAACGGTGACAGGATGTGTTTAACACCAACATTATTGTCCACCCGCTGAATTTAAAAGCGGGCACAGCATAGTTTGAGCGTGGTCGAGACTACTCTGTCTCAGCTGTGGCCAAACTGCTCCGATGGATTAAGAGCAGCCAGAAACTACTGGCTATATGACCAATCCCCAGTTATGATGGGTGGACATATAGCTGTTTTTTTTTACTGTCCGTCAGCGCCAGGCCACCCCTGGTGGTGAGGGACAGTAAACAAGAATTATTGCGCCTCTTGACATGGGAGATGACTCCCATGGTGAGTGGGGCATTATCTTTTTTATTTCCAAAAATTGAATTTTCTTTTTGAAATTTAAAAAAGCAAACATTTGATGGGAGAACCTGTTATGTTGATGGTGCCCTACACCAAATAGCAAAATGCATTGACAGGGACTGCCATGGCAGCAGTTTCTGGCACTGCTTTATTACTGACCAACAACTTGGCGGTCATTTATAGATCTGGTGGTCAGTGTCTCCACCAGAGCGAATGAATAATGGGCTGTCTGCCAGAATTTAAATTGGCCCCTATGACATATAACAATATGAAAGGTGTCATTATATGTAAGAAAGGCCTATTGGCTTTGCTAAAGGGTCAGCATGGCATATTGACTTTATCAATGGGTCAGCTCAATGACAAAAAAACAGATCTATTGACTTTTTCAAAAAGAGTCCCCAATACCTATGTTTAAATGTATATTTCATACATTGATACATTGGAATTTTAATAATGATGAGTATATGTTCAATAAAGCATTATTTAAAATTAAAATATGAAATGTTCTCTATGAGTCTATTTTATTAAGTTTTAGGCTACATAGTGCAGCCATAGAGCTAACTACAAGAGACCTTACATTCCGGCTGTGGAGCATACAGCTTCAGCTTGGAGAACCTTATAAAATATGGCAAGCTCTCCGGGTGCCATGGATTCAATGACCCAGGAGACTTACTGTGTTTTTTTAATGTTGCAGAGAGGCAGCTGCGCTCCCAGCATCCCTCCAGAAGTTTATAAAAAATACTTGGTGGTGCTCCACCCTTCTAAGGGAACCAACAAGATTATTACGAAAACTGCACTTGCAGGGCATTGTAAACACTCCTTGCCAATGCTTAATTTTTGAGAAGAAAGTAAGTGCCAGGGCTCTAGTGAGGAGGCTTCTGCAGCTTGCACCACCCATTGCCACTGCCTTCGTTGCCAATAACAGTACCTACACAACCAGCACACTGCTACAAGTGTGACAATTCAGCCTTTTGCTGACCCCCAAAAACTATAA
This sequence comes from Triturus cristatus, assembly GCF_964204655.1. Lineage (NCBI taxonomy): Eukaryota > Metazoa > Chordata > Amphibia > Caudata > Salamandridae > Triturus > Triturus cristatus. Next base: position 320,100,501 of record NC_140588.1, read on the forward strand.
AATTAGCTTGGGTGTCAGGTATTAGTTGTTTTTAAAGCAAACTGAATGAATAAACAATTGCTGTTATGCTTATCCCTAGATTATACAAACCCTCGCCAACATGTGGCGGCTGCCATATGTGCCAGTGTTGACAATCAATTACAGGTCCAGACAATCAAATGCAGGTGCTGACAATTAAGTGCTGGTGCCGAGCACCGGAAACCACCGGCTCAAATTAAGCACTGCTCCTTGCATGGAACACTGAATAACAAATGAGGGCTCCAGCTGCTCATTTATTATTCTTTCTATATATCTTTTATTAGGTTTTGGGAGCCCACCTCGGCACCCATATCACAGTACATACCAAGGTTACAGGGATATTACAATTTAGAAATAGAATTAAAAATAACTTAGACATTCACTGAAAAAAACAAAGGATACAAGGACTTTATAGTTAGGCTTAGATTTCACTCATACAAAACAATTGAAATTCAACATTTATAGTTACCTGAGCTAACAATAACTTACGCCCCTGCAATGGACTGCTAATGACCTCACATACTACATCACTCATGACATGGTCAGTAACATCACTGATGACATCTCAAATGACATCACTGATGACATTTGTTTTTGTGTAGGAAGGTGTCCCTACATGCACAAAAACAATCCTTAAAGCAACGCGGACACCCTTGCACCCTGGTGTAAGAGTGCCTTCATTGGCGCTAGGTGGCCCATTGTGCGCCAGTGCAGAGAGAAAGTGCAGGAATGCGCCATATGCCTTAAATACGGCATAATCCAACCCTTTCTCTGTGACACAGGACAGCGCAGCAAGGTGACGCCAACACAGCAAGGTGACTTACTGCACTGCCCTGTGCCACAATCTTCATATATATGCACCTTAGTCCACTACCAGTTGGCCGGAGCATTTAAATTGTTCCTGCCCATTGGGAGTGGGCTTTTCATCTGTTTTTCTGCCCGCTGTGAAGATGACAGGGAATCATGTGGGAATTTTTCTTGCACCTGATAGGAGCAGCATGTTTAGCTGCTCCCTGTGGGTGTGAGCAATGCTGGTTCTCCCTGAAGGTGGGGAGCTGGCTGGGGCTATGGGGGCATTGGGGCTCCCACCACTGCCCCCAATAAAAAGAAAATGGCACACTTAACTGGCGAGGCCCCAGCGGATGGGGAATATTGGCCCAGGGAGGGGAGATGTGCTCCAAGAGTTGGGGTCCCTAGGGCCACAAATCAGCATGGGAAGGAGGGCTTCATGCCCCTTTATACTCCCTCCCCGCAAACAATGTGGTGGGCCCTGGGGGATGGGGTCCCCGGGGCCAAAATCAGGCCGTCAAAGGAGACTTCTTGCCCTCCTTCCACATTGGCTGGCTTTGGAAGGTTAGCCATAGGGCCTGGCTATAGGCCATGCATTGCATGGGGTTGGCTGCAAGATGGAGGTTGGCCACAGGGCCTGGCCAACCCAGCGCTGTGTAAAAAAAATATAGAAATTCCCTGTTATCTCAAGAAACTATAACTTGTGACCTATGGTAACTATAACTTGTGCCCTCACCATGCACTGCTATTTACCTCGCATACTGCATCACTCATAATATTGTCTATGAAATAATTGATGATATCACTGCAATATTTGTTGTAAAATTATTGATGAATAAACTGTGCATGGTGGGTCCACAAGTTATAGTTACCTTTGGACACAAGCTATAATATCTTGAGATAACTCAAATGATAACTGGTAAATTTCTATGATTTTCTGTGTGTAAATCCTGAACCTAAATATACTGTGTCAGTAACCTCTGGTTTATTTAGTAAATATCTATGTTTTTCAAATTCTATTTCCCAAATATAATGTTCCTGTAACCTTTGTTTTTGTCAGTGAATTTCCAGTTTTTTTTAAACATAAATAAATATTTTATTATCATATGTAAATCCAAACACCAATGCCTATGTCCTTCGGCAAGAGTGACTGTGTGTTGCCTGCAGGTTTTGGCCTCAAGGAAGGGTCTGCAGCCAGTCCCTGTGGCCACCCCCCCAAAGGCAGCCAACCACATGCTGTGCAGGACCTTCAATCATGCGCGATGGAAAGGTTGTCATAGGGCCTATGGCCAACCCCCCGAATGCAGCCAGCCTTATGCCTTTGGCTGTGCCCAGTGATGGATTGGTCACAAGGAATGGTCTGCGGGTAGGCCCTGTGGACAACCCCCCAAAGGCAGCCAACCTCACATAGCACAGGGCTTTCGGTCAGGTCCTGTCACCAATCCCCCCGCATGCACTCCACTCTATGCTATGCAACACCTTTGGCCCTGCGTGGTAGAGGATTGGCCACATCACCTGGCCACAAGCCAGGCCATGTGACTAACCCTCCACAGGCAGCCAACCTCACGCCACACATGGCCTTCAGCTGTCCACGAGGGGGTTGACCCTTTGCCACGTGGCATAGAATTGGAATTTGGGCCCTGTCACCCCACCCGCTGGGTCCAAATATATTACCAAAGGGGAGGGGAGCATGTAGCCCCACTCCTATAACCTAATTAGGCTGCAGGGCCAAAATATAACTAAAAAAAGGAGGGAGGCCTTTATAGGCCCTGGGGACCCTATCTCCCGGTGGTCATATCTTTTTTAAAAGTGAAGGGGGACTGCGCAGACCCCCCTCCCCAAGGGACACCTTACCCCAGTGTGGTGTTTCTTTAAAGGGGAGGTGAGCTGCTTGCCCCCCCTGAGCCTTATCAGGCTCTAGGGACTCCATCCCTCAGAGCTCTTTTATTTGAAAGGGGAGGCTGCATTGCCCCTCTGTCCAGGCCTTATTAGGCCTTGGGATCACATCTGCCAGGGTAGTATATATTTTGAAGGGGCAGGGGCCTCATGGACTCCCCTTCCCAAGCCAATTGCAGCCCTGGAGACCCATCCCCTGGTGCACACATTTCAAATTGGGTAGCATGGTGCCCACCCAGGCCACTCACCATACACACGTTGCCCCCCACAGCCCCAGCCAGCTCCCCGCATGCTGTAGAAGCCAGCATTTCTCTGCCTGCAGGGAGCAGCTATTTATGTTGCTCTCCCGGGTTAGAGCAAGATCTTTATCTGTTTCAATGCCAGCATTAGTACAGGCAGGGAAACAGATCACAAGTCTGCTCCAAGCTGACAGTATAATTTCTGAAGCGCCTGCAGGATGGGAGCCATCTTTGTGTTTGCTCCTATTTGGCAGGAGTTTTACAAAAAGTCCTGCTAGGCATGAGCAAACACAAGTTTCCCTACCTGTGTGGGCAAGAAAACTGCTGTGTCCCAGGGTGGGCACAGTATACGAGATGGCCCCAGGGGACGGGGTCCCCGTGGCCCCATGGCTTTTAATGGCTCAGGGAGGAGGCTACACAGCCCCCCTCCCTTTTCATTGAATACCGACCCTTGAGGATGGGGTTTCCATGACCTTATAAAAGCTTGGCCCCCTCCCCTTTCAATATACTTTGTGCACTTGGGGACAGGGTCCCTGGGGCCAAATACAGCCTCTCTTAATTAATTACAATGGGTCCCAGGAAACAGGGGCCCTGGGGCTGAAAACGGCTTAGGAAGGGGGGCCACTCACCACTTTCCCCCCCCAAAAGAACATACCATTCCCCTGGGTCCTGGCCAACCCCAGGGGTTTTTAGATAGAAATGTGGTAGCCTGTGATTTTTTTTATTTTGCAAAATAAATCCACACATTCACTGAAAAAAGTCCCACAAATATTTGTCCCCAGGCAGGGTCCTACTGTAACCCCCCCCCCCACCATGCCAATGGGGAGGTTCAGAGTATCCCTATCCTGACCCCTTATATCTTTTTTATATTTTTGAGAGGTCTCATGACTGAGTTCCGTGTCCTAAATTGGTTGTCACCACTTCTTGGTTCCACAGCATGTATTCAATATGTTTGAACCTTAATTTCTCCTAAACTACTGAAAGAATTTTCACCAAAACGCAAAAAGCACTCTTCCTGGACAAAAAGATCTAGCTTTCTGCCAAATTTGGTGTAAATCCATTCAGCAGTTAGGGCTGTAGCACTGAGTAAAGTTCCTAATAAAAAAGGAATGGGGAAACCGCGCCCCAAAAGGCATTTTCTAAATGTTATATTTAGGTCAGCATTTCCATAGAAAAATAGTTTTTTGTGTTGCTAATAACATTGTCACCGTTTGATGAATCATCATGAAACTTTCGGCAGCTGCTTTTTGACTAGTTTGTGCATGGAAAGTTTTGGGGTAATCCATCAAGCGGCAACCGAGAAAAAAGAAGGATCTCAGAACTCCAAATCCCCAACCATTTCCCCTAGACTTCTTAAGGCAGGGCCACAGTAAAAACTGCTCAATGGAATTTCACCAAATTTAGCAGGAAGCTCAGATTGTGCTTTTTGGGATTTGGTGTAAATCTGTTCAGAAGCTCTTGAGAACATAACATTCAAATATATTTGTATATCTGGTTGTTTGGGTTCAAGGGATTCTTGTGAGAGTCCCTCAAACCCAATTTTAAAAAATAGAGCACTCTGATTGGCCCAGGGATCTTTTTGTCCTTTGGGCCATCTCACTCCAGTGAGAGTCAGACTCCGGCAGGAGCAAGCGCTCTGGTTGGCTTCCAGCAACATGTGAAAAATATTTCTGGTGGTCATTACAGGACTCTGGGGCTTAGTCCACTGTCCAGAAGTAAAAAAATAAAAACACTAATAGAAGGAGGCAGGGTAGGGATACTATGGTACCCTAGGACCCATGGGAAGAATCCAGAAGGAATCGCCCAGGATCAAAATTGAGAAAGCAATGTTTACTGTGATCCCACAGGACTCCACTCACTAGACATGATAAAGACTGATCTAGGAGCGCACACTGACTTCAGAGCGAGACATGCCTGCACATCACTATTGACACTGGAATTTACAAGTGCAGATGATCCATGTGAGCCAATTTTTCCCGGTGGTATGGAGGCAATGCAGTACATGAATTACCCACTAAAGGAATCCCAGAATTGAGAAGTTGGGTACTGGAATATTCAAGAGCATTCCCCTCAAGACACAACCTTAGAAAACCACCATACTTTTGAAAAACAAGATATGCTGTTATGGCTGAGGGCAAAAGAAAAACAAAAAGGTTCCAATAGAGTTTGTTTCCAATCACACACACCAAGAAACAGAATAATGGACTGGCGAGGACATCCAATGTGCACACTGACAGAAGACGGCCTCAAAGAATATCTGGCTGAAATGAAACTAAAGTTGGATGGTCGTTTTCCCACAGCATAGCAAAGTTGAGATCAGAAATAGGTATTGACATATCGAACATACAAGCAGACTTATAAGCAATGGACATGAGCGCAGAAGTCACTCAAAAACCAGCTATGCACATCAGAGGAATCAGTCTAGCTCTTCCTGACCTTGATCTGCCATTGAGTACCCCAAAACAAAGGGTTTAATGTCAAAATGTGAGGACTTAGACAACTAGCCCAAAGAGACAATATAAGAATATAAGATATTAAAGAAGAAGCAGAAGAGGACAACATAACCAAGTGTATTGCAGAGCTGTTCAACTGCATTCTAGATGGGGAACCTGACCGCAATGTTGAGGTCGGGAGTGCACAAAGAGTGGGCAGGAAACAAGCAAATGGCCACTCATGGCCTAGAGACATGGTGGCTAATCTTGCCAGCTGCCTTTTAAAAGGAGAATTGTGATTAAAGCAAGGAAATCCAGAGCCATCTACTTTAGTGATAGCAGCATCACTTTCCACAAGGACCTGGCGGTGGCTACCCTGCAAAGGGAGATTAAATACAGAGATGTGCCTCCGGAGAGACAAATATGATACTGGTGGCTAGTTCCTGAGGGACTATGGTGTAAATGAAAAGTGTGAAGAACGCAATTCTTTCTCTAAAGGAGGAAAGAATGCTGCAATCAGTCGGAAAAGAAGGGTCAGAAGCAGAAGTCCATCAACATTACTAAAAAACATAGAAAGCAGAGGGCAATAGGCAAAATTGGGTTGACTCCTGCACATGGGGTGCTACAGCACGTTACAAAAGTACGATGGGAAAAGCAGTAATAGAAAGTGCAGCACTACATAAAGCCTTGGTGTACCTGTGACACTGATGCCAGCTACAGAGATGAGAAATCACCTCCTAGAGCTACTAATCAGAAGGAACAACTTACATTTATCAGACCGCTTATGTATCTGACTAATGTTGTATCACAATGAAAGGGGCGGGTGATTAGAATTCAATGGGCAAATGATAGTGTTAAAGAGTGTAGTTAAACTTACTACTCACAGAAATGAGAAAGATAATTATTCACAGACTCCTCATACACTACATGAATATATCCAGCTTTAGGGATGGGAATAAGAAACGTACATATGTTTAGTTTGGGTGTTTGTTTCGTTAGGAAAGAAAACTGCTGGATGCTGGATGCATGTTTCAGTTCCCTAACAAGATGTGAGTGAAAATGGGGTATGAGTACAGAACTCTGAATTGCTAGTGTTGTCAAGCTCATCCTATTAAATATTTCCAAATAAGAGAAAGAGTGTATGGAATTATCTGCAACAGCAAAGCACAAAATAATTTTCATGCAAGAGAACCATCTACTGAAATAGGATCAAATGAAGCACAGAAGATATCCCACACAGGTTTGGGCATCAGGTAGAAACAAAAGTGCCGGTGTTGCCATCGTCTGCAGGGAAAACTAAAGTTTGTGTGGGACTCAGTGGACAGATTCTCAATAGTAACAGCTACTCTGCAGGAAAAACACAATACAGTGGTAAATGTATATGCAGCAGGCTAACAGAGTCACTGAGAAGTCTGATAAGAGATCCCTCTCAAATTGCTTTTATAAAGCATTCTACCTTGAGGAGCTAGTACATAAAGGGGACATAGCTAATATGGTAGATCAAATTCAACTCTATTACTTTTCTTCCAAATAGAAGGATGAATTAGTCAAGCAGATTGAAGCACAACCTGTGCTGGAGACCATTAAATTGATGAAGGATAACATGGTGCGAGGCCCAGACAAATTTACCAGTGCATTTTGCAAAGAATTTGTGCTGCTTCTGATATGCCTCCTGATCAAACTCATTTATTTCTGTAATTGATAAATAGGAATCGGATCACGTTGAAAGAAGTTGAAGTTATGATGATATCAAAGCCAGATAAGTTACCTGAAGAGTGTAATGATTACCGTCCAAGATCATTGCTAAATTTGGATATCAACATTTTTACAAAAGTGCTCACTGAAAGGTTAGTAAATGTCCTCCCCCATCCTCATGGAACCAGACCAATGTAGTTTTATAGGTGGTAGACAAGGCCTGGTTAATTTTATGAAAATCACACACCTGGTACAAAAAGGTAATTAATAAGAATATCCCAGCCATTCTAACAACTTTAGATGCTGAAGGCTGCTCTAATCAATGTAGACTAAGATAACAGAATGAGAAAGTAGATGGCAGTGAAATATAAAGAATTCACTACTCGAATTTAGGAAAATGGAACACCCACGGATAAACTGCACCTTTATAGAGGGATGAGGCATGGGTGCCCCCTCTCATCAATCCTCTTTACTTCTGCAATATAACCGCTGTCCAAGATGGTATGTACCAATAAGCGATACATAGTGTTCAATTCAGGGTAGATATAAAGTCAGCCTGTTTGCTGATGATGTATTGAAATTCAGACTTCTTTGCCAGCAGAGTTACAGAGCCACAAGTGATTCAAGAAAATATTGGGCGTTTTAATAAACAAGATAAAGTCGAAAATCCTAAATTTAACCCTGCCAAAAGAGAAAGAAATATCTCCTAAATTGTCCTACACCATGAAATTGGCAAAATTATCCATAAGATATTTTGGCATTAACTTGAGAAATGAAGTGTATGACATCACATGTACAAATAATATTGCCACAAGGTAGGTGGTAAGGCCTTTTTATTTTGTGGCAAGAATGCATTAATGTTATAAAATGTAATCTCTTGACAAAACTACTATATCATATATCTAATATATTCACCATACAGAGGCAGAATACAAACTTTTGATTCAGTGCTGCCTCAGCCCTAGCACACTTAAGCAACCTTATCAAGCAGTATCAAATCTGCAATGAAAATGTAGGATTAAGGAGGGCACAATTATACATATCTGGTGGGACTAAGGTTATACTAACATTTTGCGATGAAGTCCTTGTGCAAATGTGGGAAACCAATCATGATAGGCCTTCGGAATATTCTGATACAAACTGAGGAATCTCATTAGGTCAAGTAGGGAAGGGCTTGCAAGATTCCGGAAAAGCCAAGAGGAAAAGGCGCCACTTGGAAGCCTCACTATGGCAGGCAATGGCTGGCAAAAACAATCACAGATGACTTACAGGGTGCATGCTGGCAGTGTGATAAGATACTGAACCCACTAACAGAGAAATTGTCTTCTACTGCATGCTATCAGTACCCAGTCACTCCCACTCCCCCTGCACTCCCCTACAGACTGACAGCATTGCAACTATTTGGATCTGAAGACATTTGAGGAATCTAAAGAAAAAGAGTAAGAGCTCCAATATCTATGTGCTTTTGGGGGTGGGGCAACCAAAATTAGGTGGGAGAGAATGCTATCTGTTACACTTACGTACGTTGCAGGCTCCACTAGCAATGGTCCTTGGAAGAAAATATGATCTCTCTGGATAGACATTGTATGTAAATACAAGGACCCCAGAGGGTCTGTATATTTATGACCAGGAGCATCTGATTTGAAAGTGTTTGCATGTGTTGTAGTATAAAATGAATAAAAAGTTAAAAAAATATTCAAACAATCCCGGTTTGCGTTGATTATTCGAAAGGTCACTGTATTATGAAAATCTTTGGACCCTACACCAACACATGTAGGGTATTTGAAGGCAAAGTTTCTGGTATAGTGCTTGATCTTATGTGTTGAAAAATAAAGTAGATTGGAAAAATGTGCGATTTTTGTTTCCATGGTGCTGCCTAATGTTTTAGTGTACTAGTTTTTCAGACTGGCTGCATATTAACAGGCACATGCATCAACCATTTTTGCGAGGGCAAACGGTGCGATTCGCAAAAATCGTCCGGCTGCGCCTGCAAAAAGGGCTTTTGCGATGCATCAAGGTTCAAGGCAATCGCAATTTAAAAATTCGCAATTAATTGTGATTTCTCAAATTGCGATTGCATTTAAGGAATCGCATTTTGTGGTTCCTTAAATGCAATGCAAGAACCACTTTAAAATAGCGATTTCGCTCTTTGGGGCTGCAAATTACCGAGCAATTAAACTGGTCGATAATTTGCAAAAACTTTGAAAAATGCACTAAAGTGCATTTTTTAAAGTTTCATGTAGCGCACACACATGCCCTTGGGGCATGTGTGTGCGGAACATGGGTGCACATCACAATTTCAGTGGTGCAACAGGGTATCATTTTGACACACTTGCACCCTTGAAATTGCATGCGCAATTTGCAAGTACCTATTGGTATTCGCAAATTGCGCATGCATTCTCCTATTAATTCCTATGGGCCTGTAGGCCCATGGGAATGAATGGGGAACCATTCCATAATTGCGACTCACAAATTGCGAGTCGCAATTAAGGACTGTTTAGGAATCGCTATTTTTATAGCGATTCCTACATGCATAGGCTTTTGCGAGTCTTTAATTGTGATTCCTTAATATTCGCAATTAAGGACTCGCAAAATCCTACCTTGATGCATGTGCCCCTTAATTTCATGACAATTTTTTGTGCACATTGATATTTTCATGTGTGTACCAGTCCAGTAAGCATATTCTATTGTGTGCACATTTCATCTTGAATTGGAGATGCCCATGAGCCTTTTCAAGTACACTATCCCTAATCTGGTCATGAATTTCCAGGGTTCATTTTATAGATCATCCTCCAAAAACCAAGTCCTTCTAAACATTTCATAAAATCCTTTAGTACTCTCCACTAACACTTTCTAATCATTAATTGATGTATGGAATAGACAGATCAAAAGAGAATTTGACTACATTGATGGTTGTTACGTAAAATGTCTTGAAGTCCGGTAGCAAATGCAAAGGCAGCTCGTGGAAGTATGAAGCAGCTGCTTGATTGCTGCCTGCTCCTCCTAATGTCCAGAGTAGATATTCACAAAGTGAACGTTGGACCCTTGCAAAAAGATTTATTTTGTGGATGGATATCTTAGATGTCATGCCCTTTTAAATGCGTGTGTTCATTATTGATTCATATGATTTAGTCACATGGTAGGAGGGGACATCACTCTCACACTCTCTTCTCCCTGTAAATCACAAGAAACGATAATGTGGAATTTGCATAATACAAATACATTTGTGACTAGTAATATTCCTTTAGTGTGTTATATCTCTGGGATTCACACTTGCAAAGTCCATAATGTTGCATACTTCAGGCTTTCCAAGTGCAAAATGTGTTTTATATCATGTTTTTAGTCCTGCAAAAATGTATGAATACTCTTAAACTGGTAATTTGTGGCTGCTCCTAAACTCTGTAGGGCACACCCACCCTAGAATGCTCACTCACTGGATTCCCACATGCATAATATTACACCATCGTGAGATATTGTTAGGTATGTGTAAAATAGTACATACTCATGTTTGTGATTAGCAAATCTAGATTATTTAATACAAATAATCTATTCACTCATCAATCTGTGAATAATGTCTAGCTGCATGATCTACTATGTTTTAAAATTAATTGTTTTTTTTTTAAATTGTCAACTAATAAGGATGCACATCTTACTAGAATATAGAACATAGAGCAAGTGAATGAGTGGGGTTTTTGAGAGGGTTCTACAGATTCTGGACGAAATCAGGACCGCAAAAACATTCGAAACCTGCAAAAACGATGTCTGGTCCGCCCCTAAAAGGATGATGGGAAAATTACCATGACCCTACAGAATACTCAGGCAGACAGAATACAAGCTAGGCAAATCCAATAGTCAAACTCTCCCTTTAAGGGTTTCAAACACTGGGAGAGAATAGAACAAAAATGACATGTACATGTCTCATACACCAGACAGCCTGCGAGGTCTCTGCCGTGCAGCATTTATCTGTCACTAAACAGTCCAGGCTCCTGCGAACCCCCAACATGCTTCTAAATGCTAACATACTACATTCTAAATACAAAGACAATTTAAATACAGGATACAGTACTATTTTATATCTCCGTAAACGTCCCTGGTGCTGAAAAGTTGCTTGCATACTAATTGAAGGGGTCAGGTAAGAGCTTTCTTGCCCCCATGTGTATGTTTTAAATTAGATGAAAGCATGTTTAATGGGCAGTAAAATGCTCAAAAATGTTTTTTGGAGTCACTCACGAAATCCACTTAGTCATCAAGGGTCCCAGTAAGGCCCTCTGTGTAAATCTGCAATGGATCAGCAGATTTTGAGTGACTGAAAAAAAAATATAAATATACTTTCACATCCAGTCACATACCCCTATAGACACTCTCACACCGACTCTGACACCCATACAGACACTCTCAAATCTATACAGACACTCTCACACTGACTCTAACACCCATGCAGACACTCTCATGCCAACTCAGACACCCATACAGACAATATCACACTCACTCACATACACATACGGACACTCTTGCACCCCCACTGACATGCATACATAAAATCTTACACCCACACACAAATCTATATAGACACTTTTACATCCAATCTTACACCTATACAGACCCTCTCACACCCAGTCACACACAAACACTCTAACACCCACTCTGACACCCATAGAGACACACTGACACCCACTTTGACACCCATAGAAAGACTCTCACACCCACTTACATACTCATACAGACACTGTCACACCCACTCATTCACCCATACAAACACTCTCACACCCAATCACACACATAGACTGGCAATATGACACCCTCTCACATACCCATACATACACTCTAAAACCCGCTCTCACACTCATACAGACAATCTTACACCCCCTCTGACACTTATACAGACCTTCTCATACCCACACACAGACACTCTCACACCCACTCACCTACACATACAGACACTCTCACACTCCTCTGACATGCATACAGACACTTTCATGCCCACTCACATACCCATACAGACATTCTTACACCCACTCTTACACTCACACAGACACACACCCAGTTGCATACACTGACACATTCAAACCAACTCACATACCCATGCAGACACTTTCACATCCACTCTGACACCCATACAGACACTTTCATACCCAATCACTTACCCACACCGACTCTCTTACACTCATTTTTATACCCATACAGACACTCATACACCCATTCACACACCCAGACACTCTTAAATCCACTGACTGAGCCACTGACAGAGCTATTCTAATATCCACTTAAACACTGACAGAATCATTCATAGACCCACACAGGCACTTACACACCCAGTCACATATACACACACAAAGTGTTACATCTACTCACAAAGCTGTAGAAGGGAATTGTAAATGCCTTGATTTGTATTATATGTGCACTTTTGGTTTGTGGATCTACGATGGATCCACGGAGTTGAGTAAAACATACTAAAAAAGGGGATTTAAAAAGAAAATGAGCCAGTGTTTGGGAAAAGGGGTGGCTCAGATTCTGTTGATAAGAACTACACATAAAACAGGATGCAGTCTTTCAAGTTGTTCAGAAGGATCCTGTTGTCCTTCTCTGTTAAATAAACTCCATCAGTTCTTAAGATCCCATCCTTGTCAAAGAGTAGGTTGTTGTTGTAGATAGGCCCATGTTATGGTCTATGAAAAATGCAAAATTTGAAATCAAGGTGCACTTCTATGTAATCAATTTAAATCCTAAATTTTGGTTTACTAAAAGAAGGGTGCTGCGGTACTATTTCCGCTGTCAGTTCGGATAAGTCATAAGAAACCAAAGGAGACTCGTAGGAGTACTAGGTACCGTGCACTATTCACAAGTTTGTATACAACAAACACAATTGAAGTCACAATACTCGAGTCAAAATTAATAAATGTATTAAACAGTAAGGATAATACATAATAAAATGCAACATGTTCTCCAAAACAATTTTTAAGTTACAATAGTGACAAAAAAGATTTTTACAATCCTTAGAATGCATTACATAAATCATTCATGGTCAGGCAAACAAAAAGCTTAATGACAAGGTCATTCAAAAAATTGCAAGTGATACATTTCTTTGTCCACTTTTTAGCAAACAGCCCAATGCATTTCGGGACAGAAAGGTCCCTTCGTCAGGGGCGATAACGTGACAAGATCGGTTGGAAGAACCTCTGCCTCATGGGAACAGTCCAGCCCGAGTTGCCAAGCCAGGTCCTCCCTGTACTGGAGACAAGCATCTTCGGATTGGTTTCGGGGTTTCACCCCTCTTCAGCCAGGATAACTTGATTCCAGGGTCATGGCGAGCACGGGACCCACGTCTGGGCATACCCGTCCCACTCGGGGTGACAAATGCAAAAACAACAGTTGATGGATAGAATGCAGAACAATGTCCTACATTCACCCCAGTACAGAGATCTGGGCCTAAATCCATAGTTTTGTCAGCAAGCATTACAGAGTTAGGAGGGTGTCTTGAGCAGCTTCAAGGGGAAGGTTTGACGCAAACTCAACTAATTCCAGTGCGAGATTTTGTCATCTGAGTTCCAACCTAACCATGAACCACAAAGGTGGGTTCACCTGCACTATTAGCGAGGGGCTGCCCATGGAACATACCATGGAAGGGCTGGAATTGGTTGCCCTCCTTAATAACAGTCATTTATCATACACACTGGATTTGCAGGCTATTCCCTTGGGTTCTTCTTTTCCCCCAACCTATAAAGGCTGGGGTTGTTTCAAAAATCATTGATTTTATTTTTTTGTCATTTTCCTTGGAGAGGGTTATATCTTTTTTTTTATATCCAACATAGACCGTTTAGTGACCACAACCCTCTGACCCTGGAGCTTGGAGTGTCAGGGTGACAGCCTGTATCAGGCCGAATAATTGTGGGTACTATTTCTGCCACGAACCAAGGAAGGCATTTAAGGTGGTCACAAGTGGACTTTATTGATTATAATATATCTTTGTTCAGTAATAGCCAGCAGGAGATTTTGACCTGTTTGGATCCACAAGCTTGGGGGGAAGAAATCATTCTGGCATTTATTGTCCTCGCAAATTCAATTAACGCTCTGATAACAGCCTTGATAGCCTCTTCCCATGTGGCAGCCCCAAGATGGTTTGACAGTGAGTGCTCCTGGGCTCTTAGAGACCTAAAGATGATCCTGAAGCAGATTCTGTGTGATAGAACTCGGGTGGCGGACAGCCGTAGTACCTACAAGCAGATGGTAAAGGGGCTTAAGTGTCAACTGCAAAAACTAGCTTGGGAAGAATTAGCAGATAAAGAAAGGGACATCACCAGTTTTTGGAGGGTATTTAATAATCCTTGTTTTTCAGACCTGGATAAACCGGTGTCATGTCACAATATATCCCAGATATATAGAAGAAGCATTTTGAGGCAGTTTACAATCACAGTGAGTGAAGTCCACAGAACCCAAATCCCCATAGGTTGGAACACATCAGCTTTACCATGGCGGAAGTTAGAATGGGTATTGAAGGATTATCCCAGAATAAGGCCCCGGGGCCTGATGGGATTTCCGAACCTCTTTTGTCATAATCTGGAGATATGGGCTCCACTCCTAACCAGGGTCTTAAATGCGGCAGCTTCATCATCTATCCAAACCTCTTAGTTCTCCTCAATTATCATTCCGATCTTTGAGAAGGGAGACAGGAACAGCCCACACTGTTACCATCCAATATCCCTCATAGACACCACAGGGAAAGTTCTTGGGCAAGTTCTCCTCAATAGGCTGACAGATAGGGCAGATGCAAACCGAATAATCTCAGAGGTGTAGTATGGGTTTCGGGTAGCAAAATCCACAACAGACCAGTGTCTTAACCTTTACCATGCAAAATATACATTAGCTAAACCAGGTGTAATGTTACTGGGTTTTATGGGCCTTACCGCGAACCATAGTAAGTTATAGAAATTGCTCGGGGATTTGGGGGTAGATGTGGTGATATTTAATGTGTTAATGTCTTTACACTGTAACACCTCTGGTATTTAATCAGATATACCCAGGAAGGGAATACCAGCGACCATCTTAAATGTTCAAGCGGGGTCAGACAAGGATGTATATTAGCCATTTTTTTGTTTACACTATATATTAATGGCCTAGTTGCTTCCCTGATGACCCTACAGGCTGATGCTCCTAGGATAGGGATGAGGCTGATCCCTGTTTATTATGCGCGTATAACACAGTTCTCCTTTAGCGTACACCTAGGGGTTCACAGATCCTACTTGTCAGGTTCATGTCTTTCATGAGTGAGATGGATTTGTCACCGAACCTGTCCAAATCATATGTCATAAAAGTTGGCAAATAGGGTACTAGACATAATTCCTATTCACTTTGCACGTACAGCTTAGTGAAAGCCCCTGCCATCTCTTACCTAGACATATTATTCAACGAGAAACATAATTTTAAAAACCTACAGGAGGGGAAGCTTGCAGAAATGGCAAGATCAACAGGAGCAATTGCAAATTATGCCTACAGACCGAGAAATTGGTCACCGGAGATAATTCTTATTGTATCTCTAAAGCTCTATATGGCAGTGAGGTTTGGGGGTACTTGGTGGCTAGCAAGCTTCAATCTGCAGAAAGCAACTATTTAATATGTATTTTGAGACCCCCACCGAGCACCCCCGCATATTCCATACATGAGATACTAGCTCCAAGTACATCACGGACATGGTTGCAGTTAAACCCCTGTTATGCTGGGTGAAGATCTGGTCAAAGGAGGAGGCAGGATTTAACAGACTTGTAATTTAGAACTGCCTCTCCCTTAACCATGCACTTAAAATACTCTGGTTAAAATATCATAAGGATACTTTTACTGCCCTAGGAAGACAAGATATGTTCTCTAGACAGGATATTATGAAGCCTTGGGGTAAGAACATCATCATAGAGTTGTTTTTCAAACATGTGGCAGCTCACTGCGAGGCACATGAACTCAGAAATCCCTTAATAAGAGCACACATCTTGGTAAAGGCTGTGCAAGGTATGGAGCCCTATTTATCTGTTTTAACAAGTGTGCATGACAGATTTTTAATCACTCCTTTTAGAATAAATCAAATTCACCATCTACTGGCCTATCCTTCTGGCATCGTTCCACACACAGATAATAGAGGTGCCTGTGGCTGCGATTCAAGGTCTCCACAGGATACCCTCCATTTTATCTTCTTCTGTAAATATTTCTCACATCCTAGAAGAGCATTTCTCAAAGGGCTTTTAAAAGATCTGAGGTTTAGACATGTTCGTGTCTCCTTATTGTTTTTACAGCTTTTACCAAATGTTTAGACACTTTTTTGTGTTAGTCATTTTTTAAGATTTGCCTTATGGTTAAGATGCTCTCGAGGCGATTAATGGTTATTATTCCTTTGAGTATTTGCACAATGTTATGCTGCTATAAATGTTACGAACTCATGTTGATTAACATTAACTATTTATGCGCTAACTTTGTTTATCAATATCTGCTTATTGTCTTTGAGCATTTGTTTAATATTTTTTTAGCTCTTTGTTGGCTATTTTGTAAACCTTTATATGGTTGTATGTAGTCAATACATGGATTTGATGTACTGAGTCTTTTTTTTTTAGCTGTCTTTTTTATGGTTGTGTATCTACTGCCAAATAAAGATTATTATTATGATTAATATTCTTGTAATATATACATTGAGACAGCCTGGCACACACTGGTGCTTGCAGTTTCACAGTCAGATACAGTCTGATGTATACAATAACACACATAGACACCTACCTGTGCATACACTCATACACATGCATACACGGATCCATATATTAACATAGTTAGGTATACACTTATGTGCACACTAACACATCCAGTCAGACACTGATGCTAACACTGACATAGCTAGGCACATACTGAAGCGTACCTTGACATACCCAGGCAAAGACTGATGCATATGCTAAGACATCCAGACATACTGAAAAATATGGTGACAATGTGAAGTACACTGCAATGTATACAGTAATACACTGAGACACACACTTACATAGTAATAGAGCCACTAGTAAACCTATGCACACACTGATACAGTGACTAACACAACCAAAAGAGACACTGAAAGTTCTTAGAAACACTAATGTAATCACTTACACACCCATGCACATAGCAATCGACACACTGAAACACCTGGTCAAACAGTAATGTAATCACACACACACCCAAGGACACACAGATGCAAAGAGTAGGACACCTAGGTAGAGAATAATATAGCTACAAAGGCAGACAGATAAAGAATAACACCAGTAGTTTGAGACCCTGGTACACAGTGAGACACATAATAAAAGACTGTGTCAAACACAAATGCATGTAGTGTTACACACATGCACACATTAATGCATACATTAATATACTCAGCCTATCACTAATACCTATGAGCAAGAGAGGTAGATGGATACACAGTTAGATGTATCTACTGTGAGAAAGAGAGCAAAGAAGAAAAGGAAACTATCACTTGTATAACTATGTACAACCCATAGAGTAAAGAATACACCAGTTACTCAGTAGAATACTAATAAAGTCACTTAATGCAGAGGTTAATTTATTGTTTATTTGATTTCCAGATATACACTTTTATTTAAAGAAGAGGAATTATAATGCTTGACAAGAGGCAAAGAAGAAAGAAACAGAGGAAACATATTACCTACTTAAAACTGAAAGGGAAAAAGAAAATAAGACAGAAAATGTGTAGAGGAAAAAAAGAGAAGCTGGTATGAGTACTAGGAAGTTTCTGAAAAAAATATCTTGTAAAATGCAGAATGAGGGAAAAGTCTTATGGAAAAACCTAATTTTGAAATTAACTTAGTAAGCAAGGACAACATGTTTCCGAAAGTAGAAAATGTTCTAAAAAAAACAAGCAGCTTGTCAAGGAGACAGAAACATTTTAAGGATTTACAAGCTCAAATGTTTCGAACTAGAGTAATCCAGAATTTGTGACAAAGGATGCAGAAGTATAAGAGGAGAAGTGCTGCACTTAAGCAAAAACAATATATTGAGAGTGTCATTGACAACGCATTTGCTCTGAAGAAGAAACTATTTATCTTGATAATAAACAGAATGAGAACAGTAGACAAAACAGTATTGTGTATGAAGAAAAACATTAAAAAAGCTTTTTAATAAAACTATTTTTTGCAAGATTATTAAGAGCGAATGGAAGCTCAACTCTAGTACAGAACCCTAATTTAATGAGGAAAGCTAGTCAAATCAAATCAAATGAAACTTTATTCGTTTTTTTCAGATAAACCATAAAAGTCATACAAACATCAATAAAACTCCTCATAGGCACAGAATAACCAAACAATGTGGCTGGTATGATCTAATTACAGTTTAAAAATAAATCCCACTATCAACGTTAATCACAGCTTGTCCTAAGTCGGATGGTGGCCCTTAAAAAGCTGAGCGTATACAGTACGGTATCGTTTGAAAGAAGTTGTAAAAAGATAAAAGCAGGTCTAACCCTCCTAAAACATGCCTATTTAAGAATTGGAATGCTAAAAGACTTTCTAAGACCCTCATAAAAACTACAAAACATTAAAAAGTGCTTCATGCCCTGAGGAGACCGACCGTCGCAGCCACAGGGCATGAGGCACGGACCTCTATGAGCACCATGGGGTTAGACAAGGAGGTAATGAAAGAGTTTGAGCCTAAATCTGGTCAGTATGAAACGATCATGGTTACTTTTAATCCCTAAAAGATATGGTTCAGTAGTTGCACTGCTTTTAATCCAATGTACCTGTGCACACTGGGCTTGCTCAGCTCTATTGTTTCTCTATCACAACAACACCTTGTAAGAAAGAACACTCTTTATGCAAGTGAAATGCCTCTTACATATAATATCTAGGTTTTCAAATATATCCACCCTTCTCAGTCTGTGGAGGTGTCTCTTACATACTTTAACCAAAGGAAGAAATTAGCATGGTCAAGAGAAAGACAATCCTTTAGAATATCCTTACCAAGAGCGTTTTCTTTCTTGGCTCAAATCCTTACCACAGTGCTAATAGAGGAATCGCCAGTTCGTCTGAGAGAAAAACCATCCCTAGCTCTTGGTGCACGACGTAGGACAGGATACTCTGCAGTAATGAGAGCAACCGTCTCAGAAAAATGTTTTCCGCAACTTGCAGAGCCTCCATCCCAGTGTGGTCCCATATCTCGCTCCAATAACTAGCCTTTGCGATACATTTGGCTCTGTAAATCTTCAAGAGGGCCCCTATCGGTCCCCCTCCCCAGTCTAGAAGCAAAGTTAAAAACAGCTGTGGTTGCTCTGGCCAGATCTCCCTTCTTCCGGGTAATCAGGGGTGACCAACTCAGAGAGTTGTCAAACACTAGTCCCAGGTAAGAAAAGACATTTGTTGTCGGGATTGACACGGTTCCTATCTTAAAAATAAACTGCTTAGTTATACATGGTCCCACCTGCATGACAAATGATTTGCTGTGATTAACCAGCAGATTTAGGTCCTCCATTAAGTGGATGAAGGAGTTCAACAGTAGTTGTAGCCCCCTGGCTGTCCTCGCCATGAGGACAGCATCATCTGCATATAGGAATGGAAGCCCAACTCGAGTGCCGGACCTTATTTTAATGAGGAAAGCTATTTACAAGAGAACACACTAGTGCATGTAGTTTATACAACTGGTGATTGTTATGAGGTAAAAGATGGAACTCCTATTGCAAAAGAGGAGCTTTTTCCTTGGAATGTAGAGAATGGGATTGCTGAAGAGGTGCAAGGAAGGCGTAGACAGGCGCCTGTATACCAATGGAACTGTAGTAGTATTTGCAGTGTTTGGCAGTAATCAATTGACATATTTAGAGATTTTTAAATCAATTTTCAATAGAAGTGTCAATCGAACAATTACAATTTTGCAAGGATTAGATCCATGCAAAGTGAGGAAGTACAGTAATTTTCTGGGACATTCACTGGCATGTTGATCTAAGAAAGTATACACAAACACCTTTCATCACTTCAGAATGTTAGCTGTGCATCACTCTAAAATGTAACATTTGTTTAGGAGAGTTTACACTCCTGCCTTATATTTAGGATAAATGAGTTGAGCTCTTTTGCATGGTACACTAGCAGAGGTAGAAAAAGTTTGTAAATGTGTTCAGTTTCCTTTCTTTGGTCCTGGCCAGAAGTCTATGGAAAATGAAGAGTTGGTTACTATAGGTGTAGAGGACCAGGACCCAGGCATTAGTACTAATAATTTTGTGCAAGTGATTGCAAAGTTTAACACAGTATCTTCAGAAAAGCCATACAGTGTTTATATATAAGAGAACAGAGGTAAGTGGCAAGAATTTGGTGTATATTTATTTGTAGAAGACCAGTTTGATTTGTCTATACCGCAAATTATATGTAAGCACTGCTATGATAAGTTAGAGGATATCAAAATGCTAGCAAGAGCCATACATAACAAGTTAGAATTAGTATTAATTCCAGAAGAACTTCAAGAAAGAAATTATTTTTGAATCAATTCTCATACAGTGGATACATTATTTTCAAGCAATATTCATATAGAACCAAAGACAGGGAAGCTGTCCCCAACTGAGCTACAGAAAGACCTTAAAAGAAGAGTTGTCTACTTACCTTTAAATTGTAATCAGAAAATTGAAACTGCCAGGGTAGAGATAGATATTGAATACCACTTATCGTACTATTACATGATGTGCCTAACAAGAGTAAAAAAATCTTGCAAGACGCAGTCGATGTTAATAAAGTAAAAAAGCAACAATATACCTAGTACACAATAATGTTTATCATAAAAATGTTGATGTTCGAGATGTAACTTTGATGGAGGATGAAACATTACCATCATGTGGACAGATTGAAAAAGTGGCTTGATCCACATCAGAAGAAATGTATGAACACTATAGCATCCATCCCGTGTATTCTAAAGAAGTAATTAGTGATGCTATTGATCTCTTTCAAATGAAACAAGCAAAAGGAGCTCCACTGAGCTTGTGGGAGAAAAGTTTCCACAACTGTTTATCACTGGAGCTAAATACCGGTCAACCAGATTATAGTCAGAGGATTGTAGGTTTTGGCAGTGTATTTCATTCATATTCCATCTTCTGTTTGAGAGTGACTTGTCTGGAATATCATATGTTGTAAACCACATACTGAAGAGTTAATCTTCAAAATCTCTCTGCAAAGGAATTTGTTGACAAAGTTCATGAACAGGATGAAAGGTTATAATGCAACTTGATTGATTTGATGGCATGCAAGCATGGCAGCAATGAGTATTGGTATTGTCATCATGGAGAACTGAAATATATGTTGAGAAACCCAGGTGCACCTACTTGGTTTCTGATACTCAGTTGTGCTGAGTATGTGTGGGATGACCTGAATTTTAGAGGGAAGTGAACTTAAATATTAAGGACATCAAGGTGAAGACAGCAGGAGAACTTTGCTCTTTGGACCCTGCTAATGTTTGTGGATATCTTAACCACAGATTTCAAGCAATACTGTATTTTACCTGCAACAAAACAAATCCTCCTCTTAGCGAAGTAACTGATTCCTTTTTTCGTAAAGAGTACCAAGCAAGAGGTGCTCCTCATATTCACATGCTGTTGTGGATAAAAGATGCAGCAAAATTTAGAAGAGACAGTGACGAGTCTGTACTCTCCTACATAGAACAGTATGTGACATGCCCCATTTCGAAAGCTAGTGGTGAAAAAGAACTGAGACATCAAGTTCTGCGCTTTCAAACACATAAATGTGGAAAGTACTGTAGTCAAACATGCAGATGCAAAGGAACATTTTGCAGAAGAGATTTGGTTCGCATTTCCATGACCTGTCATTTCCCAAGGAAGAGTGAACAGCGTTTTATCTGCTGTCAAACATATACTGACATGAAAGTCACCAAAAAGCAAATGAACCTGAGAAGAACAGAGGTCTCCAAGAATATTAATGACTATAACCCTGTAGTTCTAAAAATGTGGAATGATAATATGGATATACAAGTTGCTGCGGGCAAATCAATCCTGTTGTTCGTTATGATACTTCATGTATTACAAAATGAGAGAAGACAGAGATGAAAATATTGTGGGAGGAGGTTTCAGCAGAAAAGACTCTAACCAAGGAATTGTACAGCTTCAGCATGAAAATGCTTTCCCATAGTGAGCTAGAGTCCTATGAAAGCGGTAGTGGGTGAGCTCAGCCAGTTTGTACTTAAGTCAAGCAGAATTATTTGGGTAAGTTTTGAATAATTGCCCGGAGATTTAGTACCTATCAAAGTTTGATCTAGAAGGTTCAGATATTGTGAAATCAAATATGTTGGTCACATACCATCCAAGGAGTCCGCATCTGTAAAACCTTTATGAAGTACTTCAACAGTACAGATATATATGCAATGTAACAGAAAACATAGAAGAAGGGAAATATGTAGTAGACGATGTGAGGGTTGTTTGGTGAGAGACATAAAAAAAAATCTAATTAACCACAGAAAACTCCAGACAGGAGAGTTTTTCAATGTTGGCACTTCTGCATCTCTTCAAACCTTGGTGTGCTGAATCACAATTATTTGGAGGCTATGACTGCTATGAAGATCCTTTCAACGTGGTAATCAACAGCATTAAGCATTCAGCCTTTCCGAATTATTATCAAGTGTTAAATGATGAGAATGAACAGGAAGAAATGGTTGCTGCTGAGATAGCCAAGGAAGGTTCACAAAGCAGTCAATGTTCTGGACCACTGACTCAAGATCATATTGTATAACCAATTATTGAAAATGAAGCTGCAGTACCCGTGAATGAGGTGGAAAGTGCAATGCAACACAAGAAAGAGTTGTTTTAGAACAGTTAGTTGGACAATGGAATGATGAACAGAGAGAAATATATATGCAGACAAAAAAGAAAATAGAGCATCGATTCTCCTCAAGAAGAAAGAATGCCTTTGAGTTGGAACATTGTCCAGTTTGGTTTTGGTTGATCATTGGAAAGTTACTGTCAGAGAATACAATCTGGTAAGAAGTGTATATAATCCTCATTTAGCACAGTATACCATTTATGAGAAATGGACAACCAGTCCCAAGCGGAAGCTTACAAAAAAATCATTGGATGTTCCTTGAAAAGAATGAAAGAAAGGAGAAAAAAGATGTTATAAAGAAAAAGTTGGAGAATGAGGGAGATATTGTAGGTTACCAGTTATCAAACTCTTCTGTGTCAACTCCTATGCAAATGTTGTTCTCAATGTACTCTTTCGTTTACTACATCTTATAAATGCAATTGAACAGGAACCACAGAAGAGATTGTGCTCTGCACTATGTGGTTTGCTCCAATGTTTACATAGTGATAGCACTGAAATACATTGTGCTTTAGGCATTCAAGATCTAGTAGATATATGTATTGGATCAGTAATGTTTACTGAGAACACTCAACAAGATTCACAGGAGTTTATAATGGTTATCCTTGGAGTTTTGGGCTGAGTTACACATGGAACAATGAGTGTGAAGATTGATCTCTTACTTCTACCACTAAAATCAATTCTGAGTGATTTATGTACTTAACACAACCAGATTACAAACCTGTGTCTTTTGACAGATTGATGAAAATGACTAACTAAATATGGCCTGCCCAAATTGACAATCAGATGTTGTGTTAAAGCTAATTTTCATAAACGAAGAAGTGGAAAATACCTTATATTAATGATACCATGGTGCAGGGCAGATGGTTTTAAATTTGAAACTGAAATTAAAAACTTCAAAGCTGGAAAATTTAAATTTCCAAAATAATTTATACTACTTTGGCTATCTTCTTTCATAAATGACTTAATATGACATCTGGACACTATACTGCCTATTTAAAGAGGGAAACTGGATGGATGGAATTCAATGACAAGCTATCACATTTTTACCTTGTGTTTCTTCAACCAAAGTTCAAATTACTATTAAAAAAGTGGTATACTGTATTTGTTCTATGTGAGCTGTCAGTGTTTAAGACATAATCTGGTCTACCTGGGGTGATGTCTCCAAAATAAGCTCCAAAATTCAACTGTGCTTTATATCTATAAGTAGTATTGTCGCACTCCTAATTGAAAGAGTTATTTTGAAGATATGTTTATTTTCATTAGTTCAGTAACTACAGGTAAAAAAATTGGCTAAATATTTGCGGTGAGTGCAATGCATAGTGTCACTTATTTATAGTGACATGCTGTGCAGTTCTGTTTTTTTTCCTACAATCAATATGATTGTTTTTTCTCCGCTGTTCGAGGATGAATCGTTACACAGTATATCGTTTATGATGTACAAGTATGAGAGCTGAGAACAGAAAAAAAGAAAATTAAATCTTTAAATTAAATGTTTACATCATTTACAGTATCCCAGCTGTATAATGCTTTATTATCAACATAAATACTTGTGTTGCAGAAACTTTACTGTGCACGGTTATAACATGTAACAATAAATTCTATTTATGGTTTCTCTCTTTTTACACAGATCATTGGAACCATGTTTTTGCACTTATGTAGCTGAAATTTAAAATACATTCAATATAATATTGGCAGATATTGCTGGATACATTGTGAAATTAAATCACATACTCATACAGATAATAACATACCCAGACACACACTGATCCATACACTGACCCACTCAGGGACACACTCATTCATACACTCAGAAACCCCAGGACACACTCATAAATACACTGACACACCCAAGCACACTTTCATGCATACACTGAGACACCCATGGACACAGTGATACAGATACTGACACACTCTGGCACACACTTATGTATACAAGGACATACCCAAGCACATACTCATCCTTACACTGAGATACCCTGAAACACACTTATGCATACACTGACACACCCATACACACACTTATTCATATAGTTAGTTACCTAGGACACACTCTGGCACACACAGGAACACACTGATTCATTCACTGGCGTGCTCAGGGATACACTCATTCACTCATTCATATACTCATAAACCCAGGGACACACTTTTACATACACTGACACACCCATACACACACTTATTTATAGAGTTAGGTACCCAGGACACACTCATACATACACTGAAACACCCAGGAACACACTAATGCATACACTGACATACTCAGGCATACACTCATTCATACACTCAGACACCCAGAGACACACTTGTACATACACTGACACACCAAAGCACACTGATACATACACTGAAACACCCACAGACAAAGGGATACAGATACTGATACACACTGGAACACAATTGTGTATACATTGACATATCCAGGCAAACTCTGATGCATCACTGAGACACCCACGGACACACATATGAATACACAGACACACCCACACACACTTATTCATACACTGTGACACCCAGGACACACTCATACTTATATTGAACCCCCAGGCATACACTGATGCATATTCTGACATATTCACACACACACTTACACACCATATAAACAATAAAGGAATATAAAGACAAACACAGCTCTTTTTGCATTAGTTGGTGTAGTTATAAAAATACCCTTTTTCCATCAGTTTTTTGTTGTTGTTATTTTTTTTAAACTCTGATGCACCCAAATAAACAGGTACACAGCTTTTATATAACAATGAGAATGAAAACCAACATGTTTTCTAACTGAAAACTAGAGGCAACAAATTTGGATGCTATAACCTAAAATAAATTAACTGGGATGATTGTTCACTGCATCCAAATATTCTTCCACAGATATCGTATTTAAGCTAACTGGAATGTGGCACAGCAAACAGTGGGTAGTCATGTGTCCCAAATTAGGACACTCAACTGACACTGTTATTGTAGCTGAGGTGGAGCATGCTGGCAGATTTGCTCCTGGTATGGAAGGATGTGCATTGGTTTCTCTCTTGCAGATCATTCTTTGATATGATTTTTCACGTATAGTCTTCATATGTTTCCACGTCAAAGACATCCCTTGGCTGTATTTCTTGTTTGTTCAATGAGACAGATCCTTCCCACAGATGTGCACTCCCCTATCCTGGCTGTCACCTTCGTTTAACCAGAAAGAATATTGAAGAACTTTCATAACTTGCTATTTTTTGGGTGGTGGTGCATCCTGTTCTTCCTCCTCCCCCACAACAATAGACTCTTCCTGCAGCATAGACAGTGTTGCTGCAGCCACTTGGATAACCAGCACTTCACATCAGGTGGAAAGTTCAGAAACACCTTCTACCAATATCTAAGTGCTACTCCTACACTGTCCAACAAGAAATAGCAGGTGTTGGGTGGAGTATCATTAAAAAAGATGTTGTTTGCTTGGTTGTAAACAACATAAACTGTGTGAGTAATCCTATCTGAAAATATCTACTCAAAGTTGCTGGCCTCAAATAAGTCTACACTAACTTCAAATACCAAAATGGTGAACTATATATGTAGAAATTATTTTTTTAAATTTTCGACAAATCCCCAGTTTGGAAATCACAGATACATCGGGACCATGTGATCCGAATGAGTAACCATAGTGTTCTTGCAGTTCAGTCTTGGTTTCGGTATCGCAGACTTACCACAGTCCTAAAAAATGTGTGGAAAAAATATAATAAAAACAATATTTAAAAAATTACTACATATTTCTCACAAAACATTTAGAAATTCTCTTTTCTTTAAAAAAAAAGTGTTAAAAAAACATACAAAATGTAAATGAAAAGAAATTTAAATATGTAAATGACCAAAAAAACACAAATAAAAAACCAAGAAACATGTAAACTACATAAACATCTTACAATACATACATAATATCTTGCAATAAATGTTAAAAGGTCTAAAAACAAATTAAATACTACAATTAATATATATGAAATTACAAAGCATAGGAAATCTTCAGAAAAATCCAAAAATTAAATGGTTGTAAAACTTAAGAAATGTAAATTTAAAAACCTTAGAAATTCACTGAAAAAAACAAAGGTTACAGGGACGTTATACTTAGGGTCAGTTTATACGCACACATAACTATAACTTACGCCCCCGCAATGCACTGCTTATGACCTCACTTATTGGATCACTCATGACATGGTCAGTGACGTCACAGATGACATCCCAAATGACATCACTGATGTATAGAGCTTACTCTATAAATTACTATAGCATTCCAGGCCTGACAGTAAATACGAAATAGCTGAGGAGAATATCAGCCATTACTACTGCCACCACAGATACAACTCAATTAGGTCTTACAAACATGCCTTGCATGCAACACTACGCCTATTTCATACACTTTACAGTTAGCTTAGATCACATTAAGAATCAACCACTCACATATGGGAAACCCTTATTCTCTGCAATCTTCAATTTCTATGCAATTGTTGAGAGAAAATCAAAATACCGAATGCCAGTTAAAAAAAAGTAGCCTACTATATTCAGCTTTAATCTGTATTATACCTGTGACACTCAATGAACCTATATTAAGAAATAAAGTTAATATCAGAAGAAAAATGGATACTGTAAAAAATGTTTTGCTCTATGGAAAGAGTGTTCTCTGTATCAAACTGTTGGCACTCACACGATAAATACACCACAGTGCATTCAAAACAATCTGCTGAGAACGGTGTACACTCTGTGCAGCAAATGTAAAACAAACAACTCTTTGTTAAAACATACCACAATCAGAAGGTGCTAAAGAACATACCACCTGCACCCTTCAAACTGTGGCGAAAACTTTACAAATAGCCCATCTTCTGAAGCAAAACAAGAACATGTGCATAGGTTAATACCTGGTGCAAAGAGTCTTCTATGTTACATAGAAATTGTCATGCTGATTAACCTCGGGCAGCTAACTCCGCTCCTCCAGCGGAGTTTGAGGTTTTTTGACTACTCCGTGCTTTGCTGCAAACGTGGAGTTTAGGCAAAAAGGAGAGGAGTTAGCCAGCCCGTCCCCCCTCCCAAATTAATAAAAAATAAAAAAGAAGACACTTGCCTCCATGGCTGCCTCCTCCTTTGTCTGGCTGCTCTCCTTCCTGCTCCTCGCCATCATTCTTCTATGAATAAACCTTACGTTGTATGTCTTGTGCCTGCACACATGCACAAGACAAACAACGTAGGGTTTAGCAGGGTTTGCCAGCTGTGGAGGAGGGAAGTTGGGGTCAAAGGACCTCTTGAACTGATCATTTGTGAGGGTTGCTCAAGATACCACTTAGTTAGTTAGGGGATATGGGAATGGGCTCTGCCACACGCCATAGGGACTGCACTTCTATACATTTTCAGTTGAGGAGAGGTGGGTGTGCGTTAAGGGTGGGGAGACACTACTTTGGTGTGTGAGTATTTACAAGAGGATGGGGCTGGTGGGGTTGGTTACATGGGTTTTGGTTTCTGCATTTCAAAGTAATCTTGTGTCCCTACAATGGGCAATATGGAGTGATCCAGTGGATGAAGGGACCTGTCTGGAATGACTGGTCCAACATTACATAATGTTGGGAACTATGCGAATTGTCACTTGGTATGTTAGAGGACTGAATTAATTAATCAAATGCTGTGGAGTGAATGCCTACCTCAGACGACAGGGAGTTCACATTGGAATAATTCTGGAAACATACTTGATGGAGGGGGAGGCACAAAAATTGCAAAACAAAAGGAAGGACAACTTTATTCCACTACTTATTCCAGTTATGGCACCCACTGACCCCTTCCAGTTGTATAGCTGCAAAGTGGGATATAGAGTGGAGATATATGTTGGTGTATAAAGTATTGGACGGTGTGCAGGTGTGCATCCTCAATGTCTATGCACTGTATGTGGATGACAGGTAATTCTTTGACACATTGTGGAAGGAGTTGGTCACCATATGTGGGGATGCCCAATATTTGGGTGAGGAATTCCAACTGTGTTATTGATGGACAGACATCCCCACAGACCGGGGACCAAGCCCAACATGACTGCTATACTGCAATAAATATTGGGCTGCTTGCATTGCAAAAACATATGGAGGGAGCTCCAGCTGAACATAAGAGAGTTCTCCTGTTGCACACCCGCCAACAGGGTGTATAGCAATTTGGATCAGTTTTTAGTGTCAGGTGATGGAGTGCTCAATGCACAGAGTAAATGATATTTTCTGCATTTTCTGTCATTTCAGGAGCCCTTATTACTGGAGTGTGGCTTTGGAGGACAGTGCCCAAGCATCCCTTTGTGGCACCTCTGACTAGATGCTCTGGGGGCCCCACTTTATGGAGATGAGATGAGATCGGTTCTGCAGGAGTACCAACCGGAACTCAACGACGAGGAGGAGTACAGAAGGGGGGCACTGAAAGTCATGGTTAGGTTTGAGAGCCTCAATAAGGTATATGGTACTCGGCTGAGTCTGGAACAAGACCTGGTTGAGTGCAAACAGACTTTAACCTGACTGCAAATACAGGGAGGGGAACAGAGAATGGCCGACATATCGCTCCTTGCAAAACATAGGGTAGCAATGCTGTGGGACATATTGTACCATATCATGAAAATATCGTCTATATAACGAATCCAGTGTCCGATGGATTGGGAGTGAGGATTATCGTTATAGACAAATTTTTCTTCAAATTTTGCCATATAAAGAATGGCTAGCTCCGGCGCAAAAGGACACCCCATCGCCACTCCTTTGACTTGATAATAGATTAAAGTCAAAGGAGTGGCGATGGGGTGTCCTTTTGATATGGACTAATACAGAAGAAAATCTCCAAAGCTTCCATTGTTGGCTCAACAACCGCACTGAGGACATCAAATTTAGCATTAATTATTCCAAAGTACGAATCCCATTCCTCGATGTAGAGGTTTATCCATCTGATAACGGTTTGGCGACTACATTATTTAAAAAACCCACAGACCGTAATAAAATGCTACACTTTGCAAGTAATCATCCCAGGAATTTACGTGAAAATCTACCCTTTGGGCAATTTTTACGAGTGAGGCGTAATTGCAAATTTAAGGATGAATATGTTTTTCATGCTACTAGGCTGTCTAATAACCTAATTACTAGAGGTTATCCTAGAAAACTTCTCAAAAAAGCCATGAAAAGAGCCTGGTGGACACCAAGAGAGGCACTCCTCCAAAAACACACAAAACCTCCACTAGACAGGATTGTTTGTGTCTCTACGTACTGCCCCAATTCAAACAACCTAAAAAAGGTGATCAACCAAAATTGGCACCTGATAAAAAACCTAGATGCTTCACTCAGACAGAATCCACTTTTTGCTTTCAAAAAGGACCGGAATATCGCCAATCAAATTGTACGCGCATCTATGCCCAAAGAAAAACAAAGCACACTGCGTGACTACGTAGGCCTTCCCCCTATACAAGGACACCACAAATGTGGCACTTGTACCTGCTGTGACTCTACGGAAGAAGGTAATCTATTCGAACATAATTCCACATTTTGGAAACATGACTCTTTTTCTAATTGCAAGAGCAAATTCGTGATATATGGCATACGTTGTCCCTGTAATCTATTATATGTAGGGAAAACCACACGAGATTCGCACAAGGATAACCCAACATAAATCACGGATCAACAAAAATGTGGAATCAGCTCCACTGGTTACCCCCTGGAAAGCTAAAAACCATCAAATAAATGACCTAAAATGGACGGTCATCTCCAAAATCGAAAGAGATCCGAGAGGAGGCGACCCAGAATTAAAACTATCTCAGAGAGAGGCTTTCATGATTTTAAAATTCAATACAGCATGTAATGGATTAAATGAGATCTCGGAACTATATAAACTGAGCTAATTCACCTCTCCTGGAGTCACATGTTACACTCTCATCCTTCATTTCAGCCATTTAGCTATGTTTCTAAAGACCGCATCATTAATGAGGCTTCATTCCTATACCTTCCCTGAACAACTTTAATTTCCATCACCGCCATTTTGAATTGGGCTTCAAAATAATAGTAGTCCTTCCTCTATGCTCCACGCTACATTCGTGACTCTTATAATCCCGCGTGAATTCTCCTCCAACATGACCAATACGGTATTCGCAAACCAATAGAGGACACGAACGGAGACGCATGTAGGTAAGCCTAATCCCGTACGCGCTGCCCTTTTTCATTTAGACACTTCGCTGCACGCTGTCACAAGTACTACTATTCCTCTCCATCTGTACAGGATCCCATCACGATTGACATCGTAATAGACGGACGACGGGTTTTTCAGACTAGTCTGCCCCTTGCTGACTAATTGCAGCACTATGTAGACGTGAATTACTAGATGCCCCCACGAGGCACTTCAGGTACTCCAATCTATTTTTTAACATAATAACATGGAATGATTCATTCTCGGCCTTCTTTACACCTGAATGCAACTTGGCTTTCTTCTCCCCCAGTGCTAGAGTGAATAACACATTTGGCAGCCACATTTGTACCACCACACCTGAACCAACTCTCCACGTGCAACTTACCATGTAAGCATAATACGCTTTTAAACGTGGTTTCTGGCGATTTTGCTTTGGTTTTTTTCTAATTTAACGAGCACCATCAACCCCACTTAGTGTCCTTTTGCTGTCTTGCTTTTTCAGAGCCTTCTTCATTAGATGGGCTGACCTTCTTCTAATAGTCAGAGGTAACTATGGCCACACTGACTGTTGCAGTTTGCATCCAGAGGTTGTCTCCCCTTGCTACTTCTAAATGTCGGTTTCCTTTGTTGATTTTCAGGTCCTGATGAGAGAACCCCAAATTAGGGTTCTTGAAACGCGTAGACCTTGTTCTGACACCACAAGAAATTGAAACTGGTTTAAAATCCAATCTATTTTGCTATTAAAAATTTTGTATTGTGATTTTCTGTGGTTTTCTAAAAATAAGAGAACTCTAAATAAAAGAACTAAATGTTAATTGTCCTATCTGTTTGTTTATTTTTTCACGAATGTGATTGAGTGAGCGATTGTTTTTATAGGTACCAGTATGTTTGGCTTTAGGATGAGTGTTTTTTTCTAAGAATGTTTGAAACAGGTATCTAAAATGCTTGCTGTTTATTCATTTTCTGTACGTTATTTGTTTTATGTGATGTATATAAGATATTGATTTGTCGTCCGTTCTTTGGAAGGAAGTAAAAATGTTCTTGATATTATGAAATCTTTTGATTAAATCAGTAAAAGAAATTATCTCAGGCATTTTGTAATTCTTCAAAATGCTTCCTCATAAGTTGATTTGAGGTCTAAACAGTGGCAGTATTTGCAATTTTGTTGTTCTCTCTCATATGGGCTTGCTTTACTGCTCTTATGCCCACCTCCTAATCTGGTTCTCGCGTAAAGGTTTTTGAGGCATAAAGATGTCTACTAAGCTACTGCAAAAGTTGAATTAGCATTCTTTCCTTAGTACTAATTAGTGATACTATATTTAACATTTCATCTGATCTATAATCCTGTTTTTAAAATGGGTGTACTACTTATCAGTAAACTCGCCTCTACACTGACAGATGTCCCCTGATGATGTATGTGTATGGTAGTGCTTTGCAACAGTCTAAGCTGTTCATTAAGACTACTCTCCACACTGAAGGCTGAGGATAATTTGTTTTTACCTAGGTAGGTGTCATGCTTCATCATTGGACTATTGCTCCACGTCGGGCCGGCACGGCAATGCCCAACAGGCACCATTAAGGGAGCACTTCACCTGAGATCTTTATAAATAGGACAATGGGTTCTCTCAAAAAAGACTTTTTAATGACAGAGTCCTCCTGTGTATAAGAAAAATGAATGCCAATATCTACTGCAACTATTCGTCTAAGATACCTACTGGGTCAACATGTTTTTTATAACATACTTTATTTAATGACCATTATACCAAATCCAATGCAATGAATATTACATAAAGGCAGTCGTTTTCCACTTACAATAGATACAACATAAATAGTTTGTGAATTTACCGTCCTTTTTCCCCCCCACCATTAGGCTGGAAATGGGGAATAAATAAGGTCAGGTGACATCTCGTATAGCTGATCATTGCAATAATGGCAGATCAATGAGTAGCATAATGTTATTACATTTCCAATTAACATAGATAACAAATTCAGCTATGTCCCTTCCCTCCCTAACTCTCCCAGCCCCCCACTCCTGGTTGTTCGGTATTTTCTGTGTCCATTATAACCTCAAGGAGGGAGTACTAACAGGGTAGTACAACCGGGTCCATGGTGAACATGCAATGCGATGTATGGGTCAGAATCTTGAGACCTTGGGTCAACATGTTTAAAGCCCTAAATAGTCATGCAAATGATCTGGCTGCTATTCATCAGGTTAAAAACCACAGGCCTGGTTAGAAGCAAACACATATTTTAAAAAGAGAGCATCACATCGTACTTCATACTTCGTACATTGTCCGCAACTCAATTTTAACTTAAGGAGAGTATAGTTTACCTCCCATACACTACAGGGCTTAGATGTTAGATAGATATCCCTATTATTCATACACCTCACTCTTTTTTCACATTAATTAGAGTTAGGTCACATTCTTTTCTGTCAGGAAAGTGCAGATGATGAGAGAGTGAGCTAACTGGTTAGTACCAACCAGTAGTTCCATGGTTGTTGCTTACGTGAGGCACTCTCTGACCCACTTCACATTTTTTATGATTTGTTAGCCCGTCTTTAGACTATAGGCTGCTGGGCTCCCAACTTGGTGTGGGTTGGTTGGTTTTTTAATAATACATACCTAACTATACCATTACTTTAACATTACATTTTGAGCTGATTTTAATGTAGTATTATTTTTGCATTAAAAAGGTAATTAAATATTTTAAATTAAATACTGTTAATTAAACAAAATAATATGTTTTTTTTATGGTTCTGTGAATCCAGCATGATTTCTAACAACAATTAAAAACATATATACAGGTTATAAAATTGATGTTTGAGGTCAGTGCTTTACTAAAATCACATAGAAACCTATTTTCCAGTAAGCAATTGTATCTTAGAAGGTTGCTTTATTACATGTTACTGCATTCGCTGTCACGTCGTGGCATCACTGCAAAACCATCTTTCATGCTTCTGTAGAGAAAATCCACTTCCAGTTTTTTTTCTCCTTTGGGTCACAAAGAAATTATATGTTAGAAACACTGCATCTCCAGGTTTGTTTTTGGATTGGCGTTTTTGTTTGGTGGGGACATAAAAATGGCATCTGCAAATATTTCATAACAGTGGCAGCAGGAGAGGAACTCCTGCAAAAACATAGCAGTCAATTGCCTGGGAATGCTTCAGCATCCCATCAGGTGAAACATAGGTTGTTGCCAAGAAGTTCAAGTGCAACCTATGTGAAAAGGAGATGTTGAGGTGTACTTCGAAGAAAAATTCACATGGCACAAGCAGTATACTAAAGCATCTGAAGATAATAAATCGTCAGTAGATTGAAAGGGCAGAGAGACAACATGATGCACCGCAATCATGAACATCTCAGTGCAACCACATCTGCTTCAAAGAGTTCCTGAACTTTAAATAATAGAAACATTTTGCACACTCTGAAAACAAGCTCTGCCTGTTAGGGAGCAGTCCATCACTGCTGTTATGCGGGCCTGAAAAAGCCATAAGTGTTAAAAAAAGAAATTGAAAGATACGTGTTGCACAAGATTTGTGCATTTTGTTTTAAAAGATGATTTTTTCTATTTGCCATTTAACAGCAACAAGAAAGTACCCCAAAACATGTTAAAAAAGGAAGTCAAAAGAACAAAGGTTCCTCTTAGAACCACCTTTTCTGGTTTAAAAAAAAGAAAAACTATGTTATATGTTTTTGTGAATGTTTAAATATGTATAGGTGTGTGGGTGGGTGTATGAGTGTCTGTGTTAGTGGGTGTATGGGTGGGTGAGTGTGTGTGAGAGTGGGTGTAGGGGTAGGTGAGTGGGTGTGCAAGGGGCTCTAAGGGTGTGTGAGTGGCAGTATTAGTGTGTGCCTGGGAGTGTGAGTGGCTGTATGGGTGTGTGGCTGGATGTGTGAGTGGCTCTATCCACGTGTGAGTCGATGTGTGAATAGCTGTATGTGTGTGGTGAGTGAGTGTGTGTAGGGGTCAGTGAGTGGCTGCTTGTGTGGCAGTATGGGTGTTAGGGGGTGTGTCAGCAGCTGTAGCAGTGTGTAAATAGGTATGTGAGTGGCTGTATGGGTATACGAGTGACTATGGGTATGTGAGTAGTTTATCAGTGTGTGAGTGGGTTTGCAAGTGGCTGTATTGGTGTGTGAGTGGGACTCTGAGTGGAACTGTTGGTGTGTGACTGGATGTGTGAGTAGCTTCATTGTGGTGTGGCTGAGTATGTGATTAGGTGTACTGATGTGTGAGTGGGTTTGTCAGTACCTGTATCAGTGTTAGGCTGGTTGTGTGAGTGGCTGTATTGGTGTGTGAGTATGTGTGTGATTAGCTGTATGGGTCTGTGAGTGGCTGTTTGAGTGGTTGTATGAGTGTGTTAGAGGGTATGTCAGTGGCTGTATCAGTGTGTGAGTGGATGTGTCAGTGGCTGTATCAATGTGTGCCAGCTGTGCTATTGGCTGTATCGGTGTGTGAGTGGCTTTCTGAGTGCCTGTATCAGTATGTGGCTGGGTGTGTGAATGGCTTCAACAATGTGTGAGTGGGTGTGTTAGTAGCTGTATGGGTGTGTGAGTGCATATGTGAGTGTGTGTATGGGTTGGCAAGTGGCTGTTTGAGTGGCTCTATCAGTGTACGAGTGGCTGAATAGGTGCTTGATTGGATGTCTGAGTGGATGTATTTGTGTGTGCCTGGGTGGGGTCAGTGAGTGGCTGTATGGGTGTTAGGGGGTATGTCAGCAGCTGTAGCAGTATTTGAGTAGATGTATGAGTGGCTGTATGGGTATGTGAGTGACTGTGTGGGTGTATGAGTGGCTTTATCTGTGTGTGAGTGGGTTTGTAAGTGGCTTTATGGGTTCATGAGTGGGACTCTGAGTTGAAGTATTAGTGTGTCTCTGGACGTGTGAGTAGCTGTATCTGTGTGTGGCTGAGAGTGTGCATGGGTTAAATTGATGTATGAGTGGTTATGTCAGTGCCTGTATCGGTGTGTGGCTGGGTGTGTGAGTGGCTATATCGGTATGTGAGCCGTGTATGAGTGGCTGCATAGGTCTGGGAGTGGCTGTTTGAATGGCTTTATGGGTGTGTTAGTGAGTGTGTCAGTGGTCATATCAGTGTATGAGTAGATGAGTGAGTGACTGTATCAGTGTGTGCCTGGGTGTGTGAGTGCTGGGTGTGTGAGTGGGTATATGGATGTATGAGTGCATGTGAGTAGATATGTCAGTATGTGCGTGACTGTATGAGTGGCTATATTAGTGTTTGGTTGGATGTGACAGGGGCTGTATAGGTGTTTGATTGTTGTCTTAGTGGATGTATTTGTTTGTACCTGGGTGAGTGAGTAGCTATATCTGTGTGTGGCTGAGAGTGGGTATATTGATGCGTGAGTGGGTGTGTCAGTGCCTGTATCAGTGTGTGGCTGGGTGTGTGAGTGGTTATATCGGTGTGTGAGTCAGTGTGTGAGTGGTTTTACTAGTGTGTGGATGGGTGAGTGAGTGGCAGTATTAGTACTTGGTTGGGTGTGACAGTGCCTGTATGGGTGCATTAGTGGACGTGTGAGTAGATGTAGCAGTATGTGAGTGGGAATAGAAGTGGCTGTATCAGTGTATGGCTGGGTGTGTGAGTGGCTCTATTGCTATATGAGTAGGTGTGTGAGTAACCGGTTTGGTGTGCGGCTGGGTGTGTGAGTGGCTGTGCTCATGTGTGACTGGGTGAGTGAATGGTGGTATGGGTGTATGAGTGGGTACATGAGTGGCTGTATTGGTGTGTGGCTAGGTATGCTAGTGGCCATATTTGTAAACAAGTGGATGTGTGAGTGGCTATAGCAGTATGTGGTTGGATGTCTTAGTAGATGTATTACTGTTTGGTTGGGTGTGACAAAATTGGTATTTGAGTGGATGTGTGAGGGGCTGTACCAGTGTGTGAGTGGGAGTAGCTGCATAAGAATGTGAGAAGGTGTGTAAGTGACTGTATGGGTGCATGAGTGGGTGTGCAACTACTTATTAAACCACATTACTCCAAAAGATGGTACAATTCATCTGCCTAAAAATAAAAAATAAAATTATAAATTAATATAACAATTCATAAAATTATAAATACAACTTATACATTTGAACAATACATAACTTTATAATTGTAATACATCACTGCACATTTTTCATGCTGTACTGCTATGGTATAATAAAAATAAGCATTTCATTTTCCTCTTTTTCATGTACTCACCTATTATACTTATACACCATAAAAGATGAACTGTATAAAGAATCATCCTGGAATGTTGGCGAAAAACAACATATAGATTGTAGAAAAAACTGAATATCACACTATGTCACTCTAAATAAGCAACAGTTTCAATTGTCCTCGCTACAGTTTTTTAAAGTCTCACTTTAACTATACTAGCTCTACTAGTCTAAGGAAACATATCCTGAAAATGACAACTTCATCATTAGAACGAATACTAGATATATAAGGCACACTAGCATATGGAAAGCCTTATAAAGACATTATCCCTGGTAGGTCGCACAATGTCATACATTCTGATAATGCATCTCCTACAACTAGACTGTTCTAATTTTTATAACTGTAATCCTCCTTAGACCTTTGGTTCCAGGAATAACAGATAGGAATTATGTAACTTCCAAGGCAATCTTTGCTGGAATTTTAGGTTGCTATCATTACCTTCTGTCCATACAGTTTTCATTTTAAAGTACATAGTGTAATGACCAGATGTAATGCTAAGTACTTCATGAAAGATGATAATAATAGTAGTATATGTTTTTTCAGAAATTGATATTCGTCCTGCTTTAAAGTTTATATTCTCAAGGCCCGATTCACAAAAGTAATCTGAGACAAAATGCTAACTTTACGACTTTCGGTATTCACAAAGGGCATTCAGGAGTAGTAAAGTTAAGATTCCTAAATGCCCTCAGTTTCTAATTTACTTCCATTGGCTCTGCATCATTGTAGCTTTAAAATAACATATTTGGCTTTGCGGGACTCCCTTCTTCCTGAAACGGGCATTGGACTACAGCTCCCAGGCAGCCCAGGGGAAACGGCCGCAGCCGCGTGATCAATTCCGTGCAAGGAGGCGCTTATAGTCAGCACAGGAGCCCCACTGCGTGGGACGCGTGCAAGCCACCCTCAGGCTAGGCCTGGGCCAAGGGCGGGCCCGTCCTTGCCCATCACTGACCAGATAGGGCCGGGATGGGCCACCCCTCTGATATTTGGCACCATTTGTTGAAAGGTACTCTTTTCCTGTCCGCTCCCAAAGTACTGCATGTAGGTTTTATCTTTTTCACAGGTCTGTGGTAATATGGTGATTATGCCAATCTATCTGTGTTTCACTACTAGTATATGTGGGACATATTTACCTCTCTGCAATTAATTGCTGGTCATTCTATATGGACATTCTTGTCTATTATTTTCCAAAATCCGGACCGCTTTTTTTCTTTACAGATTAAAATAGGTGCTTGATATTTAGGTAGCCATGGGCAAACGCAAGGCAGTTAATGCCCTGATAGTAGCCAACAGTGGCCGGTCACCTTTTGATTCCTTTCTCGTGAGGGCAGTCAATGTGGTCTCCCAGGAGATAGATATCATTGAACGACACCTCTCTATAGGGGGGTGGGCCTCGGAGTGAGATTACTGAACCCTCCTACCCGAGACTTCCTGACACCTGCAACCACACCAGTGACGCACGGATAAGAGCAGTAAGTGGGGACAGTGGCAGGGGCAGCAAGAGGTGTGCACCGCAGGCCTCCCACCAGCAGTGGCAACCACTGCTGCATATCGGTCTACCCTCCACATGTTCACAGGTGACAGAGACGGCGTGCAAGGTAATTAATGTGCAGTAGGGAAGGAGCAACCACAAGTCTGGGGCCCTGAAGGGACAATAAGGGCAGATAAATCCTCCACCCAACGGGTAAACAGACGAAAGTTGTCCTCCTCTAGACTCTTAGGGTACTTGGGGGTAGTTCGGTCTGAGTCAGGAGTGAGATGCACTCCTTGCCCCATTTCTTCACAGCTGTGCAGCACTTAGTGCCAGCTGCAACATTTAGATTTGCGCAAGTACGCACCCTGGTTTTTCGCTGCATTGGCAGCAGCCCCGACATTCTGGACACAGGGCATTTGAGCCCCTATGAGATGGCCAGTTGACCAGGGGGACCGGGAGGTTTGTAGGGCGCCAGGCCCTAATGTGTTTTTGTGGTGCTAGGAAATGTTTTTCTTGTAGTTTGATTCTCGGACCCGGTTCTGGCTACCTCTAAATGTGTTTGTATGATTTTGTGGTTGTCTTGCATACTTTGGTTTATGCTAGTGAGATTATGTTCCACCCTGTGCTTTATGCTCCTAATGTTGGAGATACTTAGGAGGTAAGTGTCTAATATTAGACTGTTTAGATTTTGGGCGTACAATGCGTTTGGGGCCTATTGTGATTCTGTGTATTATGTGGTTTATGTCACAGGATGATGTTAAGTACAGTGACTTTCCTCTTACACCACTCCATCTTCTGTCTTACCTTGTTGAATCAGACCTGTTCTGAAGTAACAACCTGTTCCTAATCGCCTCACTTTCCTGACTCCACAATAGCTCAGATCCCTTCACCCGACGTCTGGATTATGTGCCCCCTTCTTGTCCTCATACTTCTCCTCACCACCGCTTTCCTAGTAACACCCTTCCCATATCCCCACCACCCTCCTCCTCCACAATTTCCCAACATGGCCGCCACTCGAATTAAGTCTGGAATTAATTGCTACAAAATCATTTACCCTTCTAACCTGACTAAAGCTGCAGCAAAACGTTTCAAGCATAACACCATTGAATATTTCCCTGATTCCCTTTTTGTTGATCAGTTTTACAATGGTCTTTATGGGAGGCTCAAAAACGATCTCATTTTTTTCACGCACGACATACCCTCTTGGTCTACCAGCTTTTACAACTCCCTTAACGTCACCTCCTCCTCCTCTATCGCTCATGGGAAACAGCAAAAAATGTCCCCCTCTGCGGGTTTTAACGGCTCCCTCACAATCTCACTCTATAACAACGGTACTGTCATGATCCAAGCCAAAGACACCTGTCTCTCTCTCCTTGACCACCTCTTCCCTTCCCTACTCCCCTCCCCTGCGACCGGGCTATCCCTTGACTCTTCATCTAGCTCCACCAATTACTCCCTTTCTCCTCCCCTGACCCCCCCACTCTCCAATAGGCTACACCCTTGGGAGGCACAGGTCGACCCTCTTCTCTCCCCCCTGCCCTCCCCTCCCATTCTTCCCCCCTCACAGTATGCTCCCCCTCTTCACTTCAGCCTTACCTCTAGCTAACACGCTCCTCATCCATTCTGCACCGTCCCGGCACTCCATTCTCATCTCCTCCTCCTATCCTTACTGGCCACCCCCCTCCTTAGACCACCTCTCCTCCAGCCCTCTCCCCTAGCTAACTTTCCTTACGTTCCCCTTATTCCCTCCTCCTCTCTGCTTTTCCTCCCACTCCTCCCCTCACTATGTACCCCAATTTCCCCACAAATACATTCCATCTCTCTCCTTCCCCACACGCCTCCAGCAATGCTGTGCTACCCCCTTGCCCCCCCTGGTAACCC
Source organism: Triturus cristatus (assembly GCF_964204655.1). Taxonomy (NCBI): domain Eukaryota; kingdom Metazoa; phylum Chordata; class Amphibia; order Caudata; family Salamandridae; genus Triturus; species Triturus cristatus. The sequence continues at coordinate 320,141,091 of NC_140588.1, forward strand.
TTTCCCTCCCTCGGACCGAGCAGAACCACTTCCTTTCTTCAACTTCCATATCTCCCAATCCCCCCCATTTTGCCTGATCCCCGCTCCCTCACAGCCACCTCACCTAGCTGCCAGGACCTCTCCAACCCCCTCCCCTCTCTTCCTCCCAAACCTCCTTCATCCCTATGACTCCACACATTCCTCCTCTCTCCTTCCACCCCACCACCCCACTCCTCTCCTTGCGCCCCCTAATTTTGTCCTTAATTCCTATCCTTCTTGCAATGCCAACAACGACAACTCTCCTCTCACCCCTGGTACACCAACTCCTGCTCTCATCCAAAACCTTTCCCCACCTCTGAACCCTATACCCCTACTCCCCCCCCGTTCCCCCACCTCTCCGTGCCTTTCATCGCCAAGTGCACCCCCTCCTGTTTCCATTGAGCCACTCAACATGCCGTGGAAAATAAGTTAGGCAATCTAATCACCTCCATCTCCCAACTTGAAGCTACCATTTTAGTCTTAAGCTCCAAGATCTCGACTTTTCCATACACCTCAATTCCTTTGGAAAACACTCACCCTCCCACGAGATGTACCTTGCCCCCACACCCCATAATAGCTAAGCATAGCCTGTCGTCTGCAAATTCACACAAGCACTCGAACGCCACCCTTCTTCCACTTTCACTTCCCAGTAACCCTGTTATCTACACTATTCCGACCATCTCATCTGTCAGAACCACTCATCCACCTAAACCCTCCCGAGCGCCCTCATATAAGTACAATATCCCCATCCTCCCTCATAGCCCAAGTGCCCCTGTTACCAAAACAGTTGCGACAGAGCTGCGCTGTATGCTCCACAACTGCAGATCTGCAATAAAACACAAACTTGAAATCTCCGATACCATCAACTTGCACAATATTGACATGCTCTTCCTCACAGGGACCTGGTTCAATGATACCTCTCACTCTATGTTTGATCTCCTTGTACCCACAGGCTATTCTATACTTAGAAATGACAGAATTGACAAAGTTGGGGGAGGTGTTGCAGTTATCTTTAGAAACTCCCTTCAACTTAAGGCTCTTCCTAACAGCTCCTTCCACACTTTTGAATGCCTATCTCTTGAGCTTCAATTGCACCACCGCTCACCTCTCAGATTCCATGTTATCTACCACCCGCCTGGTAGCAGCCCTTCGTTTATGGAGGAACTCACGGACTGCATCAGCGACCAATACTCGCAAAGTGACAATCAGATCTTCGTGGGTGACTTCAATGTCCACTGGGGCTCGCCTCAAGACACCTATGCAAATTTGTTGGCCACCTTCCTCTCTGCAAACGATCTTATCCAACACTGCACTGAAACAACACACTCTAAGGGCTCAACCCTGGACCTTGTTATTTCTAAAGCAGGCTTGCTGACCATCGCTACCCCTATTCATGTAGACTGGTCTGACCACCTCCTCATCCCATTCTCACTTCACTTATCACACTCTATAACTCTTGGCCAGCCTAAGAGGGCTACCTCCTGGTTCCGTGACACTAAAAATATTGACCTCAGTACTCTCTGTGATTCTGCTTTGCTATCACTTCCAAGGCTAGACCCGGACCTATATGTTAACAAACTCACCTCCCAATGCCTCACAGGCCTTGCAGTCGAAATCAATAATGTCGCTCCTCTCCAAAGCAAAAAGAAAAGGCCCACTCCCTCAGCACCTTGGTTCAACAAATCCCTCTATGAAGAAAGGAAGTACCTAAGAGTCCTTGAGAAACAATGGAGACAAGCGCCCTCCACCGAAAATTTGGCCACGCTTCGTTCAGCAAGATCCAAGTACCACAAGCACATCTTCCTTGGAAAAGCGTTGCACTTCAAATCCCTCCTTGACTCAGCCAAAAATAGACCAAAAAAACTATTCCACCTCATCAAGAACCCAAACAGCTCTCCCCCAACCTCCAAATTGGAGGATTCCACAAAGAAAGCAGCGGAATTCGCTATTTTCTTTGACGAAAAGGTGAAATCACTTGTAGATCAGGTCATCCATCCTACCCCCACAGAGGAGCGCAAATCCTTAACCATTTGGCAAAACATTGACCCCATCTCTGATGATGCCCTCCTTAAATGCATCCTCGATACAAAGCCCTCTAACCATTCTCTTGACCCCATACCTAGTGCCATTGCCATTGACTTCTATACATATTCTCTTTCCTATTGGACCACTCTGGTCAACCTCTCCCTCAGTCAAGGCTCCCTTCCTGTTTCCTTCAAAACTGGGCAGGTCACCCTTCTGCTTAAAAAACCCACCACTGATGCGAACGACCCCAACTACCGTCCCATCACTAACCTACCCTTTCTTTCGAAAATCACAGAAAAATGTGTAGCGAAACAACTCTCTCGCCATATCAAGGACAATGATCTTCTGGACAATTTCCAGTCCAACTTCATTCAAAACTGCAGCACTGATACAGCCCTGCTGCTAGTGATTGATGGCGCGCTGCAGATACTCGATTCAGGGGAGTCTTGTCTTCTAATTCTTCTTGACTTTTCCGCAGCCTTTGACACTGTCTGTCACAACACTCTCCTTAACACTCTTCAACAGAGAATGGGCATGGAGGGCACTGTGCTCAAATGGTTTGCCTCCTTCCTCTCTGATAGATCCCAAATGATCAAAATAGCGAACAGTCTTTCATCTCCTTTAGCGGTCGGTCAAGGTGTTCCTCAAGGCTCTATACTTGCACCCACACTGTTCAATCTCTATTTAGAACCGCTGGGAAATCTCCTGAGTAAATCCGGGATCTACTATCATTTATATGCGGACGACACTCAAATCTACCTTAAGGTGGCCTCCACTCACGATCTCTCCTTCCTAAGCTCTACTCTCGACTCCATTCAAAACTGGATGTTAACTCATCAACTGATCCTGAATCCCTCCAAACCCGAATTCCTCCTCCTCTCCTCCTCACTTTCTCCTCCCCTAGTGCAATCATGGATGGGTCAGATTAATCTACTGAACAATAAACCCATCATTGTCGAGAGCGCAAAATCCCTTGGTGTCATACTCGACAAAAAACTCAATCTACTCTCCCACATCGATTCCATTGCAAAGTCTGCTCGATACCAACTGCGCCTTCTTTGGGGGATTTGTCGCTTCTTCCCAGAGCACGACCTTAAAACCCTGGTCCAACCGTTTGATTTTGTAACATGCTCAGTTGTAATGTTTCTCCTTATGTATCATTACTGTTCCTATTGTGAAGCGCTCTGACACCTTCGGGTAAAGTCCGCACTACATAAAAACACATTAAATAAATAAATAAATAAAAATACTGTGTCATCTAGGGATGCCACAGCTATTCCCCCGTTAATAAGAGCCCAACCGCAGAGGTTTTTGACCCTAGAGTCACAGATAGTTTGGCTGCCTCCCTAACTAATGAGTCTACACAACCTCTTAGTACCAGCATTACTCTTTGTAATCCCCCTACCCCGAAAAGAAAAAGTAAATGCAAAAAAAAACTGCTATGTCTGGAGACCCTAGAAGACCAAACACCCCCAAGATTATGGCCCCTACTAGCACAGAGGCTGGAAGCATATCATGCGATTTGGGAAATTCACAATGGGCCTCATTACTGGCAGAGACTTCCACTAGATTAGAAGTCCTGATTACACCAATACTCGAAAAGTTAGAGACATTGTCTAACGTAGTTAAACAGATTACGACACGCTCGTCTACCATGCCCCTGGGACAAAATGAGGATGGACCCGATAGGGCCTAAAGGACATTAGCTCCATCGACAACACTAATAACTAACTCATTAAGGGATTATGTAATGACTATAAGTTCTAATACAATTAAGTCAGGGAATACAGGCACCTTACCTGAAGCTACTCCCAGGGATCACACAGGATTACCGGCACCTATATCTCAAACACAGACCCTATCCCGGTTAACTAATGCTGCTACCGTGCAACCAGTACATGGTGGAAGTGAACGAGCCATGCTATTAGCAGAGAATAGTACTGGTAATACAACAGAAATCAATGTTGTAGATGCTAAGATCACTATTAATTTACCCCCAAAATGTGTGCCCTATGTTGCAGTTATAGTTAACGCCCCCTCACTACGCCTGGGCCAAACAGAATCCTATGATTCTTTAAAGAACAAGGTCATCTATTGGCTTAACAGGAACTGCAACTTCCCGGCAAGGTATGCCCAACAAATTCTGTTCGTAAGAAGAGTACACTGGATTGGCTCCTTAAGGAAAATGTGATGATGGCCACCACGTTTTCATTCCATTAGATAGTCCTTTTTCTACCCAAATGATCGGTCGCGTTTAGTATGACGTGCCTGTAAGGGGAGGCCTTTATACATTGGGCGCCGATCAAGACATCTCAGTGTATGGCCGCACTCGGACACTCTTGGATATCGCCGGGGTCCTTTACTCGGGTTTCTCGTGCTTAAGCTAAGGCAGACTTCCTGGGTAGTAGATCATTTAAGCACCCTGTCTTGATATGCTATTGGTGACTATTTGATAATGAGGTCTTAGATTTTGACACTCGAAAGAGACAGATTCACGTGTTTTTTGTCTTAGCTTTCATGGTATTACAGAGTTTTTACGCAGCTCTTACGTTACTTTACTATTAATCCTTCACGTTGTTAGTTTATTTTATTGGATTCTTGCAGTACACTGCCTCCTGTCTCAATGTTTGGTGCCCTCCTTTGATATTGCCATGAATGATCGCAATTTGGTGTACCTCCGTTTCTAGTTACAATGTACGTTCTCCCCATTTGAGTAATGCTACATATTTCTTTGGGTTTGTGACCTTTGAGATGTTTGACTACCCTGTGCAATATGCCACATCTATCACCAGCTTAGTGTTGTCTGCATACGAGCCCCATACAGTAAGGGTGGGTTCCTTTTGCGTATGTCTCATTAGGGGCTCACTTATATCTGTCTCACGTTTGAAATAAAAGTTTGGTTTGACTTGGAATGATTATTTAGAATCTTGTATCCTTTGTCCTAGATTTCACATATTACCGTGACTGACAATTTTGACCTTCTGATCTTTGATCATTAATCTTGGAACATATAGAATCCCTCGTGGGACGGAATTAAAACCACGAATTATGTAGGTACTATATTGCTTTTCACTTTGGTTCTGAGCGTTGATTTGAGGACTTGTCTTCCGTTAACATTCATGACTGACTCGGTTGTCATATTTTCTTTGCAGTAATTATTTGCTAAAAGGACAGAGGTATTTATCATACACCCTTCTTATCAATCCGTGTTACTCTGGGTCACATAGGGTGTTCCTTCGTAGTTAGTACGTTCGGAATCGTGCATGCCGACACCATAGCACGATTTAGCTTACAGCTTTCCTAATTACACTCTTCTATTCTGATATTCCCAGACACACCTTGATTCCTTTTCTCTCACTCTTGTCGTTCATCCCAGCTACACAGACTGAAGAATTCTTTTCAGTCTTGATATGTTTCACTTTTTGCTATTCTTAACTTGTTCTCACAATTCTCCCTATCTGTTTTCACATAGTCTCCTTCTCTACTCATGTTTTATCTGTTCCCTTTGGGACAATCCTATCTAACTTGTTTTCCGCTAGTTTGACATCTTTTACATGCTGGCTTCTTTTATAATTACGTATTAAGCAAAAAGCTTTTCTTGAGTGTTTCTCCTGTGTTTGTAAGGAGATACATTGGTTTGTTTTGTATATTACAGCCTTGAAAAAGTCGCGGGATACTGTCCCCTTGGTGACGAAACACGTGTTGGCTATGTTTGTCCGAAGAGGTCTTTCAGTCTGAAGGAACACAAGGAAATTAAAAAGCAAAAAAAGAAAATTCACATGTGTTTGAAGATATTTTTGCTGAATGTTATGCATTTAATATATCTGTAATTTACTGCTTGACGTGTGCTGGGGATCTTTCAAATGTTAATGTATCTGTGATTTCTTGTCACAGAATTTTTAGAGGAGATTGGTGGTTCGCCCCTCCCTGCTAGCACCGTCCTAGATATAGTATACTTTGGAAACAAATTAGTGTAACCCTCCCGAGGCGCCCTTTTTTCCTACAAAAACCACAGCTGCTAATTTTGAAATTAACTTAAACGTAATGGCTGGTTTGACCATGCCTGTACCACCGTTAATAGGGACCCGAAATTGGCTCTCGGTAAAAGACCTAGGGACAAGCTATTGATTGAATCCCTGAGATTTAAACACAAAGAGGTACTATCAGGTCGGAAAAAAGAACTACAAAATGAGGCATGGTTGAAAGTGTCCCAAGCAGCAGACACAGGGGACAGTAAACTGTTTTGGAATACTTTTAATTCCCCTTTCTTAAAGGATGATTCCTTTCCGGAATTGCTGTCACATGTTGCTTGTGATGCATGGGTTACCCATTTTACTGGGATTTTTAGCCCAGACATGGCACAAACTGTAACCATTTAAAATAAGGAACAATTGTTATATTCACCTGCATCTTTAAAATTCATGTTACAAGAAGTGGTGTGGGCTTTGAAATAAAACAAATGTGTTAAAGCCCCAGTACCGGACGGGGTTCCCGTGGATGTTTTTGAATATAATGTTGAGTTAAGGGTGCCAATTTTAACGAGGTTTTTTAGTATGGCTGCAGAGACAAAGATCCCGCCGACATGGGTCACATCTGTTATAGTCCCCATTTTTAAGAAGGGCAACAAATAAGACCCTCCAAATTACAGGCCTATATCACTCTTAGATTCATTAGTGAAAGTGATGAGTAACGTCTTGCTAAAAAGACTGGAAGAATGGGCATGGGATTACTCTATACTTTCACCTGCTGAGTTTGGCTTCAGGAAAGGCCAGAGAACCATAGAGCAATGTGTGAATCTTGATCTACTAATAGGCAAGTACACCCATGCCAAAGACGGCAGATTATACCTCTGCTTTGCTGACTTGAGCAGCGCCTATGATTTAGTAGATCATACTATTCTCTGGTCCACTTTGCTTGCTATAGGGGCACCCAGGCCTATCGTCTATTTCCTGGCCAGACTTTATGAGGATTTAACAAGTAAAGTTCGTTATGGCCCCAGAGGGGAATGCACCAATACCTTTGCAGTTAAGAAAGGTATTCAGCAAGGTTGTGTATTAGCGCCTCTGTTGTTTTCTTTGTTTATTAATGAGGTAGATGAGACCCTACAAGCAGTGCATGCCGATGCCCCCCAAGTGACTGGACGCCCCATACCTATGCTTTTGTATGCGGATGACGCAGTTCTGCTAGCTAGGACCCCAGTGGGACTGCAACGCTGAATGGATGCTTTTAGCGATTTTATCACTGCAGGAAAATTAATTATCAACAAAAGCAAAACTAATACTATGGCCTGTGGGCCACGGGAAAAACAAAGCAGAATATTTTACATGGATAAATTGCCTGTGACCACAGTTGATACTTTTTGCTACCTGGACATTACCTTTTCAGGTAACGGGTCGTGGACCCGAGAAATTCCTTGTGTCATGAGCAAAATGGGCAGAAGCACCCATGGTATTTTTAGGTTTTCCACAAAGCTGGGAACCAGGCCTGTTAAGAAGATGACAACAATATATTAGGCAAGGGTTTTATCGATTGCAACACATAGGGCCGGAATTTGGGGTTATCATGATAGCTCTAGATTGCAGACCGAGGAAAATGGTTTCCTTAAAGGGCTCCTCAGTTTACCCACTTCGCCTTCTTCAGAGATCATACACAAGGAAGTGGGGCTACAGTATATCACAGACATAGTTGCATCTCGCCCATTAATGCTCTGGCACTCCATATGGTCCAAGGAGGAAACTAATTTTACTAAATAAATTATTTTAGATTGTTTTACTTTGGATAATGCCATGATGATCCCTTGGCTAAGTTATATTAGCTCACAGTACAGCAAGTTATTTAAAATCTCAGTATCTCAGTATGGATTAATCCCCCCCAGGTATCATTAATAAGGAAGTCATCCATTAAAGAAATTTTTATGAACCACAGGAGGGAAATTCGGCTTGTCTGTGAACGCAGTAAGCTAATTGCAAAATGTTATCTAACACTTACCCCTAATGTGGCTCTCAAGGTTACTTGATATATATTCCCAATCTTATGTATCGTTTTGTATTAGTTAGATTTAGATTGGGAATTGCCCACCACTTAGTGGCTATCCCTAACATGAAAATGTGCCCTTTAGCCACGATCCCTTGCCCATTTGATGTTCAGAGCAGACAGAGAACCATGCACTTTATGCTGTTTTGTGGGTTTTATTCAGGTTTTAGAAATTTTAAACCACTTTTGCTTGCTTATGGTAGTGGCTCACACCTTGCTGCAATAAAATATTTGTCTGAACTCTACAACGCTAGGGTTTGTCTTAACGTGGCACTTTTTATTGTAAATGCTTTTGATGTACGCAAAAGTATTAGTGTATCGATATAGTAATGACCCTCTAAAGTCTTTTATGAATTTGTGTTGCCTTGTTTATAAAATTTCCATATGTTTTAAATATGATTCATTTTGGCCCCATGATACAGACGATGCACCATTTGCTCCGTCTTACTTCATCCTTCTATACGTAATGCACTTAGTTTTATTGTATATGATCAATTTTGGACCCATGTTGCACATCAGATGTTATCTGCTTTTAGTCTTGAAGTGTGTATACTTATATGGTTGTTTTTATGCATAAAGAAAGTTTGCGATTCAAACATATTTGGCACTTCTTGCTACATGTAAAGTTGACACAAGATCTGTTCGACATTTTGGGCATATACTGGCACATGCATCAAGCAAAAATCTCCTCGCAAAAATACTGAATCGCAAAAATCGTCCGTTAGCGAGTGGCAAACACCAAATTCCAATGCATCAACCCCAATTGCGAAAAAAATAAAGAATCGCTAAAATAATCCCCGTTACATTAAAGAATCGCAAAATAAAGAATCGGTAATAGCGAAAAAACAAATAGCTCCAGGAATTAGCGAATAGCAAATAAAGAATCGCTAAAGAATGCATCAAAAATCACTAATACTGAAAACCTACAAAATCGCTATTTAGCATGAGCAGAATAAGGGGAATCAGAACCAGGAGGTAAAGTTGCAGACACACCAAAAAAAAAAAAATGTAGTCAAAGTGTACCAAAGGTGTAATCAATCAGAAAGCCTTCAACAATGTGCCTGGAGACCCCGTTTCCTTTCACAAAATGGCAGCCCTCTACGTGCTTGCAAGGAGGATGAGAATAAATGCAGCAGCACAGTGCAGGAGGAGGATCCAGGAGAGGGTATTCAGAGTGCGCATTACATTGCTGGGCCAAAATGAGGAGGAAGTATATGACAAGTACCGTCTCACTCGTGCCATGATAATGCGCCTAATTGCTGACCTGGAACCACTACTGCAGCACCAGACACGTAGGACCAATGCCATTCCTGCACACGTCCAGGTCCTATGTAACCCCGGGCGTAGCACTACGCTTCGCCCACGTAGTGTACGTAGCGCTGCCTGCTTCGCACTTTCCGAAGTAGGCGAAGCAGGGCAGCGCTACGCACACGCCGAGGGCGAAGCGTAGCTGCTTGCCACCCGCCACCCACCTCCCGCCCGCCCTTCTTTTAAATAATATGAGCAATGAAAAATAAAGTAAAGTAAGTCGACTTACCCGTAAGCGCGGCGTCTCCGGGGCTCCCTCTTTCTGTTTCTAATTTCTTCTGGCAAATGCGCATGCGCGGACACCCGCGCATGCGCATTTCTCGCGAGAAATGCGCATGCGCGGGCGTCCGCGCATGCGCATTTGCCAGAAGAAATTAGAAACTGAAAGAGGGAGCCCCGGAGACGCCGCGCTTACGGGTAAGTCGACTTACTTTACTTTATTTTTCATTGCTTATATTATTTAAAAGAATGGCGGGTGGGAGGTGGGTGGCACGTAGTGGGGCTACGCGAAGCGCGTAGTGTGCGTAGATTTGGGCACACTACGTGCTGCTTCACGTAGCCCCACTACGCCCACTACGCCCACCCTTAGTCCTATGCAGCCTGCACCTACTGGCATCTGGAAGTTTCCAGGGGGTCGTAGCGGTAGCAGGAGGCGTATCACAAAGCACACTTTCACGCTTCTTCCGTAAATTCATTGATGCCATGCTGACAATGATACATACCCACATCAGCTTGCCCACAACCCCACAGCAGATGGACCAGACCAAACAGGAATTCTACCAGGTGGCCCAATTCCCCCATGTCATAGGATGCATTGACTGCACGCATGTCCCCATCTGTCCCCCTCAGCCAATGAGTACATCTTCCGTAACAGGAAGTCCTATCACTCCATCAATGTGCAGGTCGTGTGCAATGCCAGGGCAAAAACCAAAGTAAATGATGGACGGAGTGTTGAACATTGCAAGCACTCACCCCCAGTCAACTGATCTGGGTTTAATCCATCACCGTGCAATGCCAAGCACATAATCACGGACATAGTGGCCCAATTTCCAGGCAGCACACACAACTCATATATATTCAGACACAGTGGCATCCACAGGCGTCTGCTCAATGGAGAATTCGGAGAGGGACTCCTGCTTGGTACATACTCATACCTATTCATTACATCAGTATCACACATGTATTAGCATTACTGCCGCTAAGCCTTTACTTCTCCCCTGTAGGTGACAGTGCATACGCCCTGCGGGAATATATACTCACCCCCTACATCAACCCTGCAACACCACAGGAGCAACGCTACAACGCGGCACATATTAGCACAAGAAATGTGATAGAGAGAACATTCGGGATCCTGAAGAGTCGCTTCCGGATCTTACATAAGACTGGTGGTGCTTTGCAATATAAACCGGAGACCTGCTGCAGGATCGTAGCAGTATGTGCCATGCTGCACAACATTGCAACCAGAAGGGGGATACCCATAGAGATGGACAGAAATGACAACAATCGGGATGACCAACCACCCGCACAACACCAACAGTCACACGTGCCAAACACAGCTGAAGGTCAAAGGAGGCGGACATACATCACATAACATAATTTCAGAGTCAGGTAAGAAAGAGCCATGACTAAATATTTTGGAGTGCTAATGTTTACTTCACATGAGCACTTGTCAAAGTGATGTAACATGAGTAGACTGAATTACAGTGCTTCTACACATTGTGGCGAAAACATTACTGTTGCCATCACGGGAGTGCAAAAGCAAAATGCAAGTGACCCATAGTTACACCACCATTGGACAGAGATGCGGGACTGAATGTCTAGTGCTGCTTCCCACGTACCCCCAGCCTCCTGTCGCGTGTCTCCTCTACCTCACCACGCTGTGTGTCTGTGGCTGTAGAGCTGCACGAACTGCGCCTCCTGTTGCAGGTCTCCAGCACAGACACGCTGCTCACACTTGATGCGGCCTCACTGCCTTCCTCCCCTCCCAAGTTGCTGCCACTAAATGTCCCTGACTGCAAGTGTTCCACTGCAGTGGTCACATGGCCTAAGGCCTTCGCTACATCCCCACAGTAATGGCCGAGGTCCACCTGCAGTGACACGGAGCGGCGGGACAAAACTGCAGTGCTGTTGCAGAGCTTTGTGATGGCCCTGGTAGATGCAGTAGTACGGAGCAAGTTCGGCCTATGCCTACTGCGCTCGCTGAGTTGTCCTGCTAGGATGGCATGGGTTAGAACCTGTAGGTTTTTATTGATGTCCCGATTGCCCTCAGCCACAACTGTGGTCATGTGCCGGAGAGCATCTGTCAGAGTGCACATGTGGTTTGCCAGTTTGGAGATGTTGAGATTCATTGTTCCCATGTGTCTCCCCTGCAGGCGCTGAACACACAGCATCTGGGCCTCTACACCACCATAGATGTTCCTTGGCTGTTCGGGACGCTCTGCAATACTGCGCATGGACCTGCGCCGCTGTGTGACTCGGCCACGTACTGGTGGTGGGGCTGGCGGTGCGACACGTGTCTGACTGGGGGCACTTGTGGGTGCTGCACTCGGCTCTGTATCCATCACCTGCAGGGAGGGGACATGTGCCCTGCGTCTTGGTGGTGTTGTCGGTGGTGGTGGTGGTGGTGGTATTGTTACTGGTGGTAGTGGTGGTGGTATTGTCGCTGGAGGTGGTGGTGCGGATTGACCTTCCTGCGGAGTCTCTCTATCGGTATCTGCCGGTGTCTCGGAGATGATGAGCGCTCACTGTCATCAGAGTTCACGGGAGATGCATCTGTGTGTGAAACAGTGCATTGTTAGTTTAGTTTGTGACAACATCTGTTTGTCATTCCGCATTTATTTCCTACAATAAATTAAATATTTAGACACACTGTTGGGCCTGTACTGCTGATCTCATTTATTGTGCATTGGTCATCATACATGCACACTTGGCTAACATGACTACAACTCTTATGATGCAATACTACTGTGAGGGTATATGTGTTATGCACTTCTCCCTTCACACTGTGATTTACCTGGGGGGATGGGCATGGCTATACAATACGCAGCATATAGGCGCAGGCATGCTTCTTACCTTGTTCTGTGGTTGCTGCGCCGGAGGTGTCCATCTGGGTTACTCCGACGACTGCCTCTGGCTCAATGGTCCCCTCAACGAGCTCCTCCAGGGCAGTGTTGGCAGGTACTCTGGATGGCCCCCCGCCTGTGCCAGCTGCTTCCTTGACCCTTTCGGCAATGCGCTCCTTTGCCCTCTTCCTGAGGTCATACCACCTCTTCTTAAGGTCATCGATGCTGCGGTGTGTCACTCTGACAGCATTCACCCTCTCCCTAATGCGAAGCCATATCTTCCGCTTCTCTGCTTCGGGCACCTTGAGTGACAGCTTCCCAAACAGCTTATCATGCTTGCTGCTCAGCCCCTCAATCAAATGCTCAAGTTCTCTGTCAGAGAACTTTCTCTTCCTCTTCCTGGGCGTGTCTGATGTGGAAGGTGCATTCTTGTCCATCCTGGATGAAGGTAGTCTGGATGGGTTTTGAGGGTGAAGTCTCTTGGCTCAGCTTGTATGCTCTGCCTCCTCCTGTGAGCTCCTCAGGGCAGTGAATGAGGGATGGGCTGGATGACTTCCTGGTTGTGATGTCATCAGCCCGCTTCTGGTGCGACCCGTTTTTAGCGAAATCGCTATTACCGAATTCGCAAATACCGAATTCGGTAATACCGAAATCGGAAATTGCTATTCTTTATTTTAAGGCATCGCTATTGTGTTTTCGGTTAGTTTTAGTGATTTTTAAGGAAACGCTAAATTTTAACGAATCTGTACATGCATCCCGGAAAGCGAGTCCTTATTTACGATTCCTTCTTTATCGCTAATAAGGACTCGCTTTTCGGAATTTTGATGCATGTGCACCATAGTGTTTTGTGTAGCTTCTCTGAGCAATTTGTTAAAAGATACACTTTTTGAAAAGTGGTAATGTTAAATAGATTAAATGCTCCGAATCTATTTTTGTAGTTGATGTGTATGAGTAATCTTCACCTTCATGGTTCCATGAGTAACTACGTCTAAATAAATCATCAACAGGTATTTCCTCTTCTTCTAAAACACCAAACAGCATCATTAGAAACTCCTGTGCAACCTATTGAGTATTTGGAGTAAACTGTACAGATCCACTATATATATCTACAATTTCTCGAATGCCTGACACATACTTGTTTTACCTCTGTCCCTACAGACACTTTAACAAAACAGACAGTGAAGAAAACAATACCTTCTGTTCTTTGTTTTCAATTGCAACTACAACTCGAGGTAATACAAACAACATATTAACTACAACATTAGCATAACAGTTCACACCAGAGGGGATTGAGAACCTGTACACATCAATATCATCATCATAATTTCCAATTTTTTGTTTCTAAACACCTTCCTTCTTGTCTTAGACTTCCTTCTTTGAAAGAACATCACTATACTGCTTAAAAAGTTGCCACTTTGCACAAATGGGCAGTTTCGCTTACTGTCCTATGTGAAAAGCATAAAGACTTCTCAATTGGTTGTATTCTTTTACACAACTTGTATCTGCATTTAATCTGGTGTTATCAAATGCAACCAGATACAAACCAGACAATGTCCTAACTCTAGACAAAGCTGAATATGACATGCCTTCCTTAAACACTGTGGTACAAAAGGGGGTGGTGATGGACGGAGCATCAGAACCAATCAAACACTCACACCCAGTCTACAGATCTGGGTTTGATCCATCACCGTTCTTTAGCCCACTCTGCCACCCCAGTTCAGACATGGTCATAAGCAAATCAGTCTGACCCTGTGCCTCATGGGAACAGTCCAGCCCGAACTGCCAAGCCATGCCTTCCCTGGACCGGAAACAAGCTTCCTAGGACCGGTTTCTGGCATTTCACCCGTTTTCAGCCAGGCCTGCTTGAATCCAGTGGCAAAGTGAGCAAGGGACTCACGTCTGAGCATACCCTGCCAACTTAAGTTGAATAAAGCGGTACAAAAGGGGGTGGTGAAGGACGGAGCATCAGAACCAATCAAACACTCACACCCAGTCAACGGATCTGGGTTTGATCCATCACCGTTCTTTAGCCCACTCTGCCACCCCAGTTCAGACATGGCCATATGCAAATCAGTCTGACCCTGTGCCTCATGGGAACAGTCCACCCCGAACTGCCAAGCCATGCCTTCCCTGGACCGGAAACAAGCTGCCTAGGACCGGTTTCTGGCATTTCAGCCGTCTTCAGCCAGGCTTGCTTGAATCTAGTGGCAAAGTGAGCAAGGGACTCACATCTGAGCATACCCTGCCAACGTAAGGCAAACAAAGTGGTACAAAAGGGGGTGGTGATGGACGGAGCATCAGAACCAATTAAACACTCACACCCAGTCAACAGATCTGGGTTTGATCCATCACCGTTCTTTAGCCCACTCTGCCACCCCAGTTCAGACATGGCCATATGCAAATCAGATCCTTAAACACTGTAGCACCAGTATTAATAAATGCTGCATCTACACTTTAACCTTGTGGCTAATTAATAGTAACTGCATATGCTAGAGAAACTGGAAACTCTTTCTGTCAAACATATACATCTTTCATAAGCAAAAAATGTGCAGCAGATCGTCCAATTTGCTTTGCTCTGTCAATCTGATCATATTTAATCACAAGGTGTTCTACCTCATTCCTATTTGGAAAATTGATAAAGTCTAGGGGCCCGATTCACAGAACAAACTTAAGACTAAATCCTAAACTTAGTACCATTCTGGTATTCACAGAATGCACCTAGTACTTCTGGTATTCACAGAATGAACTTACTACTTTTGCTATTCACAGAATGAACTTAGTACTTTTGCTATTCACAGAATGGATTTACGACTCCTAAACTTACGTCCGCACTCGGGCCGGAAATTCCGGCCCGGAGGCGGAGCTTCCGGCCCGGAGGCGGAGCTTCCGGCCCAGAGGTGGAGATTTCAGCCATAGCTAAATCGGCCGGAATCCCCATCTCCGGGCCGGAAGCTCCGCCTCCGGCCCGGAAGCCCCGCCTCCGGGCCGGAAGCTCCGCCTCCGGGCCGGAATTTCCGGCCCGAGTGCGGACGTAAGTTTAGGAGTCGTAAATCCATTCTGTGAATAGCAAAAGTAGTAAGTTCATTCTGTGAATAGCAAAAGTAGTAAGTTCATTCTGTGAATACCAGAAGTACTAGGTGCATTCTGTGAATACCAGAATGGTACTAAGTTTAGGATTTAGTCTTAAGTTTGTTCTGTGATTCGGGCCCACCTACTTTACCAATAGCACCATTAGCCAAATCTTTCGCAACATTAAATTTAAATTTTGGTGCAAAATCACTCTACAGTTTCTGCATACACAAACATTTCTCTGATTCTGCAGTTTGTGAAAAAGATTTCTCTAGTGAATCCAGTTTTGTTTGTAACTTGTCAGTTCAGTTCAGTTCATTTAGTCTTTATTCGATTAAAAATCATAAAAGACACAGCATCACAAATATATAAGCCACATCAATAAATTAAATAAAATGGTATTAAATACACCAAGACTAATGTAATAACAGTAGATCAATAATAACAGTATACTCTCATAAAACCCCAAAATAGCTTTTAAGTTTGCAGATGATTCCTCCTTATAACCCAGCACGTGGACCAGAACTTCGCCATAGCAACCACAATCACCTCCTTGGTATCACACTTAAAGATACGCAGAGCTGTTTGCGCTGAGCTTATGCCTAACTGTTTACACAGGGTCTTGATCCATTTCATGCGGGGAGCTCTATATGAGGGCAAACAAATAGCACATGCGGAATAGTCTCAGGAAACCCTGGGCAACAGTGACAGGAGGTATCCGTGTTTGAACCCTGATAATTGACCCATTTTTTTGTAAAAAATTTTAGGGGTAAACATCCAACTCTAAATTGATGGTACAACTTCCTGTCAACGGTTCCAATAATAATGTCCCATTAGGGTTCCAATGAATAATCAACCTTATGGTCCATAAAGAGATCAGATAGTGAATCCCTGGGAGTCTGGGCGTGGGACCTAAATTGGAGCATCTCAACGTACAGTCTCTTAAGATCACTCTTCGATGGAAAGGGAATTCCTTCTGGATCTAACCAAAGATGACCTAAATTCAAAGCCATAAGGACTGCTCTAATGTTATATAACCAAGAGATTTGACAGGACTTGTCCACCCCTATGAGATATTTAAGGGCCAAAGCATAAGGAGCTAACTCTGGGGTAGTCCACAAGCGTCTCCAGTACGCCAATGGTCTAAACCCTGCTATCTCTTCAAAGGACACACACCCCAAATCATGCAACAATGGTTTTAAAGGTGTAGATTGGGGTAAACCAGTAAGAGATCGCAAAAACTTGTTTTGGGCAAGTACCAGGGGACGCAAGTTTTCAAAGCCCCAGAGTTCCGCACCATAGAGTATTGACGCTCTAACCTTCCCATGATACAGCTTCATAACTGGAGCTATAGGTTTTGTTAGGGAGGATCTATGTTCTTTTAAAAGGGCTCCCGCCAATTGATTATGTTTGATTACTGAGAGATCCAACTGATGATTCCAATTAAGTCTCCGACCCAGAGTCACCCCTAAATATGCAAAAAAATCAGTTTGCTCGATAGGGGCATTATTCATTCTAAGTGTAGTACTGATTTTTTTCCTCTTATGAAGGACCATAAATTTTGTCTTACCAACGTTAACCTCCAACTCATTGTCACTACAAAAGAGTTGGAAGCGATCCAGAGCACGTTGGAGGCCGGGTTTAGTTTTGGACAATAAAAGGGTGTCGTTTGCAAACATTAAAATCGGAATTCTTAATCCATCAAGTGTGGGGGCATCGGTAGGAAAATCAGTAAAATAGGGGACGACATTATTAATAAAAAGGGAGAATAAAGTGGGGGCTAGCACGCACCCCTTTGGCAACTTTAAAACTATTAGTAGTCTCCCCTTGCCCTCCCCATCTCACACAAGCATGGTTATTTCCATGAAGCCTTACAATAAACGATAAAATCCCTAGTGGCATCCCAGCCCTTTCCAGGGATTCCCAGAGCTTATTACGTGGAACTAGGTCAAAGGCGGATTTGAGATCCACAAAAGCTGCATATAGGACACCACCGCCCAGCACTACTGTGTTCCAGTACAGCATCATAAATCTAAAAACCTGGTCAATAGTGCTGACATGGCTCCGGAAGCCCGCCTGAAAATTGGATAGTATACCATTTTCATCTATCCACTCCAATACCCGATTAAGTACGATTTTGGCCACCAGCTTCTGAGTTGTGTCAATCAGGCTGATGGGCCTGTAATTAGATGGCAGGGCCCGATCACCTTTTTTGTAAATTGGTATGATTTCGGCCCCAAGCCATGAGTCGGGTATTGGGGCACCTCCTGCGATACCATTAATCAATAATTGAATATATTTGACCCAGTTTACATGTTCAATTTTAAATATATCAGATGGGATCCCGTCCGGGCCTGGTGCTTTCCCAGCCGGCAGACCATTCAGTGCATGCTCCACCTCTGCATAGGAGAATGATAGAGTCCCCACACTGGGATCGGACGAGAAGGAGAACGGAATCGGAGTATTAGAACAGGCGAACTGGAGATACATGGTTTACCGGATTTGGATTATCAATACCACTACCCCATTTAATTTGGTGCCAAAATTTACTCCAGTTCCTATCCCTACAAGATAGTAACAATTCCCTCCATCGTGACTCATCAAACATCCGCTTAGCTAAATATTGGATCTGCTTGTATGCCACACGACATTTCCTTATTTCTGGAATTATCCCCGTTTTAATTGCACAAGAAAGAGCTCTGAAGGCCCTCCTACAATCGTCATTGTACCATTTGGCCGACTTGTATTTATTATTATTGGTACATTTGTGACTTTGACCCGATTTAAAAAGGATTAATCTCATATTCTTAACCATCTCTAAGTGATATGCTGTTAACCCATGAACATTACTTCCTGCAACATCTAAGTTTAACTGAGTGACAGCAGCTAGGGTGTCTAATAAAATGTGCCTAATCATAGAGCAACTTACTTGGGGGCATATCAACAAGGGCTTTATCTCTGCTTTTTTGGCTTTAAAAGCCAAAAAAGCAGAGATAAAACTAGCACCCTATCAACAACAGGGTGCTAACACGCAAATTTGCATGTTAGCACCCTTTTACTCTACGCTTCCCCTTGCATCTCTAATGAGATGCAAAGGGGGCGTTCCAGAGTAAAATAATAGGAGAAATGTCGCTAAGCGACATTTCTCCTATTATCAAGAATGTCGCTAACCCTGTTAGAGACAAAAAAAGCAGCGCTAACCGCGGTTAACGCTGCTTTTTTACGTCTGCTAATTTTCAGACTTAGCCATGATATCCTATGGAAGGAGGATATCATGGCTAAGTTTGCCTGTCCCTATCAACAAGGTAACGTGTGATTATCGCTGGGTTTCCAGCGATAATCTCACGTTAGCCTGTTAGCGTGTAGATTTTGATCGCTATTGAGATAAGCGTTGCTAATAGCACGCTATCTCAGCGATAAAAATTCACGCTAGCCGGCGATAATTATCCTCACGCTAAGAGCGCTGAGCGATAATTATCGCCGGTTGTTGTTGATATGCCCCTTCATTACTTATAATCTGGTCCCACTTAACTCTACGACTATTGTTAGTGAGTGAAATAGAGGACGGAACACCAACTCTCTCAGTGTCTACTCTGTAACTTGTCATTCAGCAATATCGTGACACCCTGGTGTTCCATTTTACCTATTACCACAAAATGTATAGTTTTTCCCATTCCAGAAGTTCATTGTTAAAAGATGAACACTCCTCCAGAGCAGGCAATAGACACAGATTATGTTTACATTTGTGTATAAAACTGAACATTATTTCTGCTGTAATCTTCCCTGTTGGATAAAGTTTTTTAAAAAGACAACTTTCTAGAACACACCTTCCATCTTTTGAAATAACACCTACTTTAATATCCTTCAGAATATTTCCATTCTAAATGTCAGGTGTTTGATGCATATTCCTGATGAATTCTTTGTATTCAAAATGTAACCACATATTCACATTTCCAATGCTTCCCAACAAATTCTCAGTTTCATCATGGAAAAGTGTTTTGAATACAGGCTGACCCTTGACCGGTGTAGGTTGCAGTAGATCTCCAAAACAATCAGATGTTTACCTCCAAATAGGACTTTGTAATCCATTCTTAAAACGTCCTGCATTCTCAAATGCACAAAGACAATCATTACGTTTGAGACCATGCTCACCTCATTGAAGATTAGAAGTGTAAACACTCTTCACACTTCATGACAAGCTTCACCAGATAACTTTTGGATTTTTTAGTTTGATGTCATGTTCAAAAGGCAGTATCAAAAGGTGATGTAAAGTAATGGCTTTGATATTATGTGCAGCTTATCCTGTAGATATTGTAACCACACATGATAAGTGTGTAGTCTTCTGTAAAAAAGCAGTAAGAACTTGTATGAGGAACGCTTTACTAGTGCCAGCATGGCCGCTGAGATACAACGGTAGAGGCATAAAAGTTGAACATGGACACTCTTTGTTGTCATGAAGCAGTCCATGCAAAACTGTAGCTTTCACTTCCAAATATATCTGCATTTGCTCATCATTTAGTTGTCCAACTAAATCTGCCAAATCAATTGTATCTTGTCTTGCTTTCTCCATTGCAGTCTCCACCTCCTTTATTGCAATAGAAGAATCATTTTGAATGATTGGTTGTCCAAGTGGGTCTTGACTTAGAGGACCCAAACTTTGGCTGCTTTGTGAACTCTCCTTAGCTACCTCAGCAGCAATTGTATCTTGCTGTTGAATTTCATCATTTAACATTTGCAAGTAGTTTGAAATTATCTTTTTTACAGCAGTTTGGCAACTCAGGGGTATATTCACAAGAACATGTGATAACTACCGCAAGAGTAGCCTAAGGCAACTTTCAACATCGCAGCCCAATGCGGGAAAATTACGCCGTGCCAACCAAGTGTTCACAACGTGGTGGTAGCATGCGATAGTCACCAGAAAATGTGTCAACTGGCCCCGCAAAATCCAACGCCACGCCGCAAAAATGCAAAACGCGAACACAAAAAAACATGCGACAAGGCCAACGCGGTACAAAAATCTACGAAAACCAGTGAGGGCCGCAAATACCACGCGTCAGGCGGGCACATGCACCACAAAAAAGACAGAAACAACGCACCAGAAAAAAGCCAAAGCACGTAGCAACATGGATGCAAACTGACCCAGCAAAGAGGCCAACGCGAACCCCACAACCCCCACAGACCACCAGCACAGAACAACAGGCTTGGGGAAGGCCAAGGAGAAGAGGGAGAGAAATACGGGGTGCAGACCGCAGGAAAACAAGACCAACGTCACGGAGGTGACAGAACACTACCAGCAACTGACACACAAGCAGATCACCTGGAATGCAGTTGGAGTGCCGAGGAGGTCAATCCAGGAGGCCAAGAGGTGCCGGAATGACATGACAACCGAAACCAGACACAACCCCACTGCCAACAGGAGCAACAGCGACAGGAGGTGGCAGTCCAGCAACACAGGAGGAGCTGGAGAAAACTGAGGCCACAGCCATCAGTGTGGAGACGGTGCAAGGAGAAGGGAGTACGGACACAGCTCGAGAGGACCTGACAACATCGACAGGGCGAGTAACAAACAGGGACTGGGGGGACGGGGGAGATGGCACAATGGCACACAGGCACAACGAGTGTGTAGCAAACTGCACACCCACAATTACCCAGGATCATGTCCCTCATCCCCTTGGCACACTGCAGCACACACACAGCAAGAACAGCACACCCACATTGATGACAACGTGGTACAATGCACATAGCCGACACTTCAGAACAGAGGACACAACTGACTCCGCAAGTGCACAGAAACATGCCTACTACATCTGACAAAGCTTGAAACTGTGAAATGGAAATGTACGCGTACGACCTCACATCTGTCATGTAGTCCAAATATACACTGTCCCGCAGAGGAATCCAGCACATCACAAACAGTCACAATGTACATTGCCATACAGTCTGCATGTAAACCAGAACAATGTGCCAACACATATGTCAACACAATGTCAACATGCCAATCCAATCCAATCCAAACAGGCTTTATTCGACAGATTATGTCATAAAAGCACATACAAAAGACAGATAAAATATAAATGGTAACAATAAAAACATCAACAGCAATATAAAATATAACCTAAACGGTACTATCACATCACCATAAAAAAAAGAAATCTGTTCGGTTTTAAAAATCCAATAAAATCACATATTAAAACTTGATTTAGACAAAAGTAAGAATTCATATTTTGGGATATACAATACATGTTAAAATAGGCTGGTACTCAGGATTGATTGGCTTCTTCTGTAGTAGCTAAATTATGTACAGTTAATCGCTACTTTGAATAGCCTTGGGGAGACTTAGGGAGTTTGATCTTATGGCCCACGACCACCCCAGGAGTTTTGCCATTTCTATGGCAATCATTGGTAATGTGTCTGTCCTAAGGATTCGCCCAGCTTCACTAGCCCTTCTTGTACCCAAGATCTTACAGCTTGGTGTCAACCAAACCTGACGAGGTGCAACGTAACCAGTAAAGACAAACAATAGATGTGCCAATGACTCATTACTAAGCTGACATACCGGACAAGTTTCATCCGTAGATTTGTCCCATTTGGAGGTGAATCTTTTCAGTGGCAGTGTACCTGCTCTAAACTGGAAATATAATTTCCAGTCGAGCGTCTTTGTAATTTGGTCCCAGTAGTGCTACAATCTTGGCGTTGGTTTGATTTCCAAGAAACGGCCAGTTAGCGAGGACGCCTCACTGTTTCTGAGTATGTTCAGCTGCACCCTTTCCCAATATTTCTCCTTCAATATCTTTTTTGTGGGAAAATTGGCATTTTTTGGGTCCTTCCCCAATGAAATCATACCAATGCTAGCTAAACTGTCTTTCACTGCCCATAGCCATTTTATTTGGTGAGAGGTATCTGCCCTGATTACTGAGAGAAACCCATGTGCATACACTTCTAATTTGGGGGTAGTCCATAGCCTCTGCCAGTACAAAAGAGGGCGCAGTTTAGCTATATCTGCAATCAGTTTCCTCCCAAGGTCAAACAGTAGCGGACAAGTTGGAGTGCTCTGTGGTAGCCTGGTAATTTTTCTCAGGAGTCAGTTTTCCACTGATGTCAGCACGGAAAGATTCTCACAGTCCCATAGCACTGAACCATAGAGGGCAGAGCTAATATCTTTCAAATTATAAATCTCAAGTACCGGGCTGATTAGCTTTGAATACGATGAGTTGTATTCCATATGCAATGCCCCAGACAATTGCCTGTGCTTAGGAGATGCCAAATCAATCAGGTGGTTCCATTTCAAATCGTCCTGAATATTTACCCTCAGATATGTGAACTCTTTAACTTGCTCTAGCAGCCGATCATTCATTAAAATATCTCCATTGTAGGCCCTATTCGAATGAATTAAAGGCCATTAGTTTTGTTTTTGACACATTGACCTCCAAGCCTCGCTTCCTGCAGAACTCATCAAAAATTGTTAGAGCTCTCTGGAGCCTGCTTGGGGTCTTTGAGATGATCAATGTGTCGTCCGCGAACATTAGTATGGGGATTTTTTCACCTGCTAGAGTTGGGGCATCCGTGAGGACAGATCTCAAACACAACACTATTCCATTAATGAATTGGGAAAATAGCGTATGGGCCATCACACATCCCTGACGCACTCCTCTTTCTACAGAGAAGGATCCAGTAACTTCACCCTGCATGCCCCATCTAATTTTGGCAGTGTTGTCCTTGTGCAATCTGATAATAAGTGTAAATAGTTCAGGAGGCATCCCCATTTCTTGTACAATACCCCACAATTTGGCACGAGGCACAAGATCGAACGCTGACTTAAGATCAACGAAAGCGGCATACAGACTACCCTTGCCCAAAGTCACTGTGTTCCAGTAAAGAAGGATGAACCTAAACACTTGATCGATAGTGCTTATAAAAGTCCTATACCCCGCTTGCAGTGGTGATAAGACATTAAATTCATCAATCCACTCTTGTATTTTATTAAGCACTAGACGACCTATTACCTTCTGAAGACAGTCAATTAAACTAATGGGCCTATAGTTACCTGGGCATGATTTATCTCCTTCTTTTTTGTAAACCGGGATAATTTCCGCTCCTTTCCAAGATGCTGGGACTGGGGCTCCCTGGGCAATAGCATTAGACAACAATAGGGTATAACGGCACCATCTATCCTTATCATAGAGGAATACCTCCCCTGGGATGCCGTCGGGCCTGGAGCCTTTCCTGGCATTATGGAGTTAAGTGCTGCTTCCAACTCTGCCCTACTAAATGCCCCATCCTGATAAAATGACCTGGTAATGTTACCCACAACTTCAACTGCACATGCGGCATATTGGGGTTTGAAGTGATTCAACCAGTCAGTCTGTGAAACATGATTTTGTGGCTGGCTCTCCTCTATCCCATTTGTATACGCTCCAAAACTGTTTGGTGTTTTACGTTCCCCAGGCCTCCCTAAGGTCCTGTCATCTTTTGATGTCCCAAATTCTCTTTGCCTTTATTTGGGTAGCCCTACAGACATACCTGGCTCTTCGCACAGCTAGCGGGTCACCTGCTTTAATGGCATTACCCAGATCTACTTGTGCATGACGACATTCTTTGTGAAACCAATGGCCATCTTTTCTATTTGTAGCCTTTTTATTCCTACCCTGCTTAAAGAAATAAGCACGCAAGTGGGCAAAAAGATTATTATGGATGCAAGTTGATTGCTCTGGGGCCAAAGAATTTACAGCACAGACCTCTAGCTCACATATAGCACTTTCCATGCCCTTTTCAATGCTTTCCAGCAGCTCAGGCATCTCTATAACTTTTACCCATTTAAGGCGTCTCATATCATTAGATAGAATGACTTTGCTTGAAGAGTTTTTGTTTCCAATTTGGGTAGGTGACTTATGCTTGATCAAATCCAAGGTCACACACAGGGGATTATGATCACTTTCCAACCTGTCTATGACCGACATGTCTCTCAGGATGTGCCAAAGTGCCAAACTCATCAGAACATAATCTATCCTGCTAGAGTTATATCCATTATTAAAAGTTTTAGCCCCCCATCTATCGGAGGGTATGCGGCCATTTGCAGCCCGCAAACCCTTCTCCAAACAAATAGAGTTAATTTGAAAAGCCACATGCGTCCACCTTGGAATATGGTCCAGCTCCAGCTTCGGTATACCCCACCTATCGTCTTCCTCATCAGTGAGATTGATCTGCTCCCTTGTGAGGGGCTCAAAAGTTGAATTAAGGTCCCACGCTACTACTATGTTTGAGGTTCTCAAGTGTGGATGAAGGAGCTCATCAAGGGCTGCCAAAACCCCGACTTCTTCCCTCTAGTACCTCTCACATACACGTTGTAGATGTCCATAGTCCACTGAGAACCCATGGTCAATATAACTGCCAGGATATTGTTGCACTGTTGGGAGAGAACCTATATGTCAAGCCCTAAATCTTGCCGCACCTATATTGTCAACCCCCTCGATGGTCTTCCTTTTGTACCTTTACTAGCTGGGATATAGTAATTCAAGTAACCTACACAAAATAGGGGAACCTCTGTCCAGGTTTCTTGGATCAAGCAGATATCATACCCCTCAATAAAAGTATGCCAATCTGGGGAGCCCATCTTCGAGCGCTAACCTGCGATATT
This sequence comes from Triturus cristatus, assembly GCF_964204655.1. Taxonomy (NCBI): domain Eukaryota; kingdom Metazoa; phylum Chordata; class Amphibia; order Caudata; family Salamandridae; genus Triturus; species Triturus cristatus. The sequence goes on from NC_140588.1 coordinate 320,166,240, forward strand.
GCAGGACAGCAGAGAATCCTTACTCAAACTTACAGGTGGAAACAATAACCCGCTACGAGTACACAAAACTGGACCACCCGCCGCCAGCTCAACGGCTACCTGGGATGTGACAACCGGTGTGATCTTTGACATTAGGCCCATCCCTACAGTAAAATTCTCCAGAAGCAAAAAACTATCCCTTAAGTTATGGCAGGCTTTTGTGTGTACTTCATCTTGCATTAAAATCTTTTCCTTCCACAGTCAATCGTTATACTCAAGGGTAGAGCCACCCCACATAGCAGAGGGCCTGTGACGACTTGTAGGATCGTTCCTACTACTTAGAAGGGATCTTCTAAACTGTATTGGTGAGTGTCCTGGTGCACTGGTACGAAATTCAAGTGCAAAAAGGTTCTTCACTAGGTCTACCCTGATCATGGCAAGCTCAATACAGTCATGATGATTATACGGAGAAGCTAGCCTATGTGCTTTAACTATATCTTCCCTAATCACAGAACGACATCCTCTTACATGCCGAATCCCGTGAATGGCTTTATTTATAAGGGAATCTTCATTCTCAATACCTCGACTTGCATTCATCTTGGGTACATTAACCATATATATTCTGTCTGTACTAGGCAGATTATGAGGGTACTGATCTCGTTTCCCATGCCGGAGACCTATCTCCGGCGGTAAACAACGTTTACCACAAACCTTTTTCCTCACAGGGAATCACAGCAGGGTCGTTACAACGACCACGTTGTGATTCCGTATACCATTACTCTGCAAGTCGGAACAACGACTTGCGGAAGGGAGGTGTTGGATTTAAAATCCAACACCTTCCCTATTGTCCACACAGACTGGAGTTGGAATAGTAAATTATACTATTCCAACATCCAGCGCCCCCCCTCCGTAAGTCGTTGTTCCGACTTGCGGAGTAATGGTATGCGGAATCACAACGCGCTCGTTGTAACGACTGCGTTGTGATTTCCTGCGGGGAAAAATAATGCGTCATAAGAACATACATTCATCTCCGGCTGGTCAACATGCAAGGGAGTAATTCTGCTAGGTGGGGTCTGGTCCCTCAATATATCAGTTTTTAGAGGGTTAGTCGAGATACTTACTACACATCGTGGTAAATACATGGTCGTCGTTGGTGTTAATGTTTTCGTTGCCTTTGCTGTTACCCTTCCTGAGGGGATTGGGACTCAGAGCCTAGTAGGTTTGTCCTTACTATCTTTTGTAGAGATAGCCAGTGCGGCCGGTGGAATAGCCCGGGAAGTACCTTGGGAACACCCGGGGAGACTACTTTCTATTATTTCAGCCCTCCCTTTTCGAGATGGATATAACGATAATAGTTTGACCATTTCTGTTAGCTCCACTAACATACCTCTCAGGGAGCCAACTGCTAACCATAGCTTAGTAACCAAATGAATCATATCCTGCCCAAACACAGTAGTGCCTGACTCTACTCCTACGCTTTGTGTTGGTGATATCAGTGGGGCCTGGGCCGGCGGGAGCCGAACGCCCCCCCCCCCTCATTGTAGTTAGCTAGATCTAACAGGGGCTGGAACCTATTAGTACAAATAATTATAGGGTCAATATGTTCATTGGTATGCTGGGTCGTAATCGGACTGGTATTTTGAGGAAATTCTCCACTATACTCGTTTACCTCGACTTTGCTATTAGGGACCAGTATTTTGTTTTTTGATTTCTGAAACATAGCGGAAATAGCATGATAAGTAGGTTTGCTCAACTGGGGATGAGGTTTATTGCAGATAGGCAGTGTCAGGGGAGGAGACTCTAGAATTCCTTCACATTCACTGACGGTCTATAACACGGTCTATACCACAGGGCCCGATTCACAGAATTAACTCCAAAACTTACTACTTTTGATATTCACAGAATGCACTTACTACTTTTGGTATTCACAGAATGCACTTACAACTTTTGGTATTCACAGAATAGATTTACGACTACTAACTTTACGTCCGCACTCGGGCCGGAAATTCTGGCATGGAGGCGGAGCTTCCAGCCCGGAGGCGGAGCCTCCGGCCCAGAGGCGGAGCTTCCGGCCCGGAGGTGGAGATTTTGGCCATGGCTAAATGGATTTGCTGCTTTAGGGATTTTTCCAGAGTTTCGTATGCTACAAGTAACATATTCCTCTATGAAAGAAAGTACAGACACATCCGTGTCTGTGCCAAATTTCGGTGCATCTTTTTCCCACAACAGCATGTGAAAATAAGGAGCACCTCTTGCTTCGTACTCTTTTTGACAAAAGTCAGTAACATCTCCAAGAGATTCCTGATGAAGGATAGCATGACTTAAATTCTGTGGTTAAAATACCACCAAATATTTGCAGGATCCAAACAGCAAAATTCTCCTGATGTCTTGAATTTGATTCCCTTAATGTTATAGAGTTTGCATCTCTTAAAAAGTGATGTAAGTCACCCCATGCATACTGCGGGTTAGAAACCAAGTTGATGCACCTACATTTTGCAAAACGCACTTCTGCTCACCATGACTGTAATACAATACTCATTGGTCTCACACTGGCATCAAATTGTACTCCAGCTTCTGATCTTCTCCATGAATTTTTTCAACAAAGTCTGTTGCAGACATATTTTGTAAATTAACTTCTGTCTTGCATTTGACAGTCCAGACAAATCACTTTCAAATAAGAGATGGAATATATTTGGAATATGCTGTCGACATCTAGGGTCCTTCTAATATAATCTTGTTGACCTATACTCAGCTGCATATATATGCACAGGGCAGTCATCGTACCGTGCGGCTATTCCAGTTGGAAGTAGTTGAGGAAAACATCAAGCCTCTAAACATTTTCTCCCACACACTCATTGGAGCTCCTTTGGCTTATTTCATCTGACAAAATGCAATAGCATCTCCCATAAGCTCTTTGAATGCAGGCGAAGGATACTGTAGTGATGGTATATTTCTTCAGATCTACTTCTATCCACTTTTTAAACTGACCACTTGAATGAAAAATGTCTTCCTCCATTCAACTTCCATTTGCAACAACATCTACATCTTTGTAGTATATTATTCTGTTTTAGGTAGAAAGTAGCTTTCTTTACCTTATTTACATCCTCTAGTTCCTGCCAGATTTCTTTGCTTTTTGTGGGCACACCATTCTCTAGAATTACAAGTGGTTATTCCAAATCTCTCTTTACACCCAGTTTCATCTAAAGGTAAGTACACAACTCTACCTTTAAGGATTTTCTGTAGCTCAGTGGGTGGTAGAGTCCCTGTCTTTGGTTCCATATGAACTATAGCTTGAAAAGTGTGTATTGATTGTGTCAGTATTGTTTCATAAACATTAAGATATTAAAGTTCCTCTGGAATTTCGAATCACCTCTAACTTATTGTGTATTGCTCTGGCAGCTGTCCTCTAACTTGTCATAGCAATACTTACAGATGATCAGGCATGTTGACAAATCAAATGTTACCCCACAAACAAATACACTGCAAATTCTAGCCACTTTTTTTCTTAGTTTTTAATTCAGTTTTCAAAGACACATCATCATATCAAAGTTGGAGTTTGTAAACGGTCCAATGCCAACAAATGCAGACATGCTTCAGTTTCTCCATAAAAACTGTGTTAAAGTTTGCTATTTCTCATCTACACCTATCAGTACTAAAATCTGTGTTCAGTTCATCTGTACTTTTTTTTAAAACTTTTTATTAATTACTGGACAATGTTGAGAACGTACGGTTACAAAGTGAATCTTAATGTACATTTCACATCTTACAGCACATTGATATGATCATGGCAGCATTGCATTCAATACATTGATTTGGCAGAGATCGATAAGCACCATTCCTCACTCATCCAGATCAGTCAGAGTTTGTGTCTGACTGGGTCAGAGGCGGATTACAGATGTTCCCTCTATAAACGTTCCAGGCACCCCATACTCGTACCCACTTTTTAGGGCACCCTTGAGGTATGTATGTCGCCTTTTCTGCCACCATAGCACCCTCCATATCACTGCACCAGTCATGGTGCGTCGGGTAGGATTGTGAACCCCAGTATTTAGCTATATTTCGCTTGGCAAACATCATTCCTAGCGTCGCCCAGTCATCTGTTGCATGGTTAGGGTCAGTTGGCTCCCAGATATTCAAGAGACATCTTCTGAGTTCTGGCAGGATAGTCACTCCACTAACTTGTGTAATGGTTCGCAAACTGTTACCCATTAAGACGCTTTCTGTGGGCGCTCCCACAGTGTGTGATAAAAAGTACCCGCTGCCCCGCACTGCCTCAGACAAAGCGCATTTTCAGCCCCTCCTATTCTGTGTAAGGTCACTCTGGTGTAATAAATACGATGAAGTATTTTCAATTGCACTAATCTTAATTTTGCAGATATCGCCACTTCGCGTGGAGATGAGAGCGCTTCCTGGCAGTCTGTGTCATCTAATTCTCTGATTTCACTTGAGTATTTTTCGCTAAGAGGTTTTGTGGGATATGGTTGATTAGTAATAATTTTGCGGTAAGTGAGGGAGATGGCGTTTTTGTCCATGTACTCTGTCAGCAGCCTATCTTCGAATGGGGAAGCCTCAGGAAGTGTAGTGCCAGCAGGTATAGTTGTCATGAGTGTGTGCCTGATCTGTGTGTATCTGAATACCTCAGAGGGTGCCATTTTGTACTGATCCTGGAGGTGGGCGAAGGTAGCCACTTCTCCCTTGATCCATAAATCACCAACGGTTGATATTCTGATGGAATCCCATCGTTTAAACCCTTTACTAGTACTAAGTCTGCCTAGTCATTGTGTTTCCCAAAGTGGGGTAAGTTGGGTTATGACTCCATCCCATCCTAGATTTTTGAGTAGTATTTGCCAAATTTGAACTGTGTGTGCTGTGGGTCCTATCAGTGGTGTAGTATGATTTTTAGTGTATAGTGCCCTCATTACTCCTCCTTCTCCCAGCCCATGTCTATATAAGCTAAACGCTGTTTGTGGGGCGTGAATCCACTGAATAATTACCATCAATTGGGAAGCTCAATAATATATTTGTATGTTTGGGAGTGCTATTCCACCATCATACCAGCTCTTTACCATTTTATTAATGGCGATACGGGCTGGTTTCCTTTCCCAAAGTCAATTGGACACTTCCGCCATAATTGCTTTGAAGTAGCGTGGGGGAACCAGGAATGGGGTATTTTGCAGGGTATAGAGAAACCTGGGAAATGCCATCATCTTGAAAAGTGCAGCCTTCCCAAACAGAGTTAATGGCAAGGACTGCCAATGCTTTGCGTCTCTTGAAGTCTTTTCAGAGGTGGCATGAGTTTTTTTTTCTATAAATTCCCCAGGGAGTGGTGTGATATGGATTCCTAAGTACTTAAAACTTCCGGTCACTATTTGTAAATTACACCCCTTCGGGAGTTGCGGTGGGGGGCCATGAAGGACATATAGGATTGACTTGGTCCAATTAATGGCATAACCAGAAAATTGGCCATATAGTTCACAGATGTCAAGAGCGTGTTGATTGATTGTTTGGGGGATGCCATATACAGCAGCATATCGTCAGCATATAGTGATGTGCGATCCTCCCATACCTCTGCCCAATGGAGCCCTCAAATAATCGGGTCCCTCCTGATCCATGCTGCCAATGGCTCCAGTACAAGGGCAAATAGGAGTGGTAATAGGGGGCACCCTTGATGTGTTCCGCGTCCCAAAGGGAAGTCGGCTGAGATATGACTGTTCACAGTTGCGTGGGCTAAGAGGTTTTGTTTACAGAAGCTGTATCCAGGCGCAAAACTTGGGTCCAAAGCCTAAATGCTTAATGACAGCGAAGAGGAAGGGCCATTCAACCATATAAAAAGGCCATACGCGCGTCTAAGGAGAGGATGACAGCTGCCTCCTGGATTGTGGGGATGCACGCCATGACACCATGTAGACGTCTCAGATTAAGGGCCTTATTTCTACCCGGCATGAACTCGGATTGGTCCGGATGTACTAGTGCAGTGAGATTGGGAGTTAATCTAGCTGCCAGAAGTTTAGCGTGTATTTTGGCCTCTGCATTAATTAGTGATATGGGCCGATAGGACCTGCATTCCCAGGCAGGCTTCCCGGGTTTGTGAATTGCCAATATTGTTGTTATACGTTGGTTCCGCGGGAGTTCCCCTGCTTTTAGGCTGGCTACATGCATACTTAAGAGGTGCGGAGTAATAGTAGTTGCTGTTCTTTTGTAGAGCTCAATAGGTATGCCATTAGGTCCCACCGTTCACTGATTGTATAGCTCCCATAGCTAATTGGAGTTCTTCTGTTGTGAGGTCAGTCCCAAGTGTCAGGGCTGCTTCTGGTGTTACTGTGGGCATTCTGATATCGTTAAGGAAAGCTTGTGCCTCCTCAATTATCATAGAGGATGTCGGTGTATAAACGTGTTTGTAGTGTTTTGCTAATGTGCTTACTATTTTCTGTGAGTCCGTTATGATATCATTATCTTCTATGTGTAGTTGTGCGATCCACCGACTAGCTCTCTCTCTCTTGTCTAACCAGGCCAGAGGCCTCCCCGCTTTATCCCCTACTTCATATATTTAATGCTGCGTAGCCTGAAGCATGGCATTTATGTCCTCCCATAGGGGCCGATTCACAGAACTAATCTGAGACAAATCCTAAACTTACTACTTTTGGTATTCACAGAAGGCATTTAGTAGTAGTAAAGTTAGGATTTTGTCTTAAGTTTGACTTAAGACAGACTTAAGACAGACTTAAGACAGACTTAAGAGAAACTTAAGACAAACTTAGGACCGACTTAAGACAAACTTAGGACAGACTTAAGACAGATTTAAGACAGACTTAAGACAAAATCCTAATTTCACTACTACTAAATGCCATCTGTGAATACCAAAAGTATCAGTTCCGAATGCCATTATAGGTGTAGAAGCATTCATTCCTCCCCACATGTTTGCGGCGGGTTTTCCTAGTCTCGTCAGATTGCGTTGATAACTCATCTTGCAAGCGTTGTCCGCGTCTTCTGCCAGATAGTCCGGGGCCCGGGGCCCTGCACCATCCCTCCAGCCAGTCTTGTGCCTCTTCGGGTGTTGTGAAGAACCATGTTTTTCCCTCGGCCTCAACTCTTAGTTTTGCCGGGAACAGCATTGAGTATTTGAGTTCCCGATTTCGGAGCTCCTTCTTCACCTCCAAAAATCCACGTTGTTGCTTTGTTACTAGTCCAGGAAGATTGTGATAGTGCTGTGCTCAAAGCATATCGGAGGAGCGGCACGGGCTGTCTGCAATATCACATCCCGATCACGAAAATTGAAGATTTGAGCTTGTATAGGCCTTGGGGGAGCTCCTGGGTTGTGTCTCCCTTCTGGGACACGATGAGCTTGTTCCAAGGAGAAATAGGTGGAGAGTCCTCGTGGCTGTAGTTGATTCTTAATAAGGTCTTCAACTAGTAGGTCGAGTGCTGTTCCTCCGGTTTTCCCTTCATGATCGTCAAGCTTGGCGGCCATCATCTTATTGCTGGCTTCGAGTTGGCATGTTTGTTTTTTTCAGAGCGGATGTGTCGCTGGTGAGGGTGGATGTAGTTGTTTCGACTTCCCCCCACTCTAGTGGTCAACTTGTGGAAATACACCCTGATTAATGAAAGCTCCACTGAGATTGAGCCTATATGTGAGTCTGAAGAGGTATGTACGTTATTTAGGGTGGTCATGATGTCTTGCAGCGTGAAGTCTGATTTTTCTGCTGTTGTAGGGCTTGCCGCTTGAGATGGAACCTGATCTGTGGATTCCGATTGGGCTTTGGTATAGTCATACTTTTCCAGTTTTGTGTGCTGCGTACCCCGCTGGCCCCTGCCTCCCCATCTTAGCGCGTCTCATACTATTTCACTCAGAGCAAATGGGACTTTGGCGGTACTCACCTCCACCTGCCTGTGTGTCGTATAGGCACTCATGGCCTGTCGGGTTTCTCACCCTAGGTCGATTGTGGCGCTTGAGCTTCGTCTATGGGGCGAGTCACCCAGGGAGGAGGGGGTTCCTTATGTGTCATGCAGCTACGTTTGAAGAGGCCGTGCTGCAGCAGTATCTAGCTGGTAATTTGTTGGATGCTGCCTGACTTTGCTGAATCTGACAATGCCTGGTTACTGTTGTATGAAGAGCCTTTGACCCCGTTGATTGCCACCTGTAGCTGAATAAATTGTTCTTGTATATGCGGTCTTCTTATGAGTGCTTTGTTTCAGGGTGTTTCTGTTGTGCAGCGTGTCTCTGCTCAACCCACCTACAGCGTGCATTAAGTCATCCCTATACGGGGGGCAGTTATCCTCAAGTCTCGGGGGCCGTGTGCTGGTACAGAGTATAGTGGCCTTGAGCCGGAGCAGTTCATGGGCAGGGTCTTTGTTGTTTCCCTTCAACAGGCATTTACCATTTTTTGTTTGGTGTCCCCCCGCCCGGCTCCCTTCATTCCGTCCCTGCTGCGTGGCACGTACCTGGGCGGCCGCAATTTATCCGTTTGTAATCTCAGCTGGCGGGGCTCTTGCCAGTCTGTTATCACTTTTCAGGTTTGCCGTGCAGGGAGGAGGTTCCGCAATCTTAACCTCAAGTTTGGTGCCGGGCCCCTTTTCCGACTACAGCCACTCCTCCATCTGTCTTCCCCGGGTCTTCGTTATCTCAGTGGCTCTAGCTCTAGAACCGTTCCTGGCAGCAATTAATTCTGTTTTGCTGCAGTGGGTCATGACAGTGCGTTAACCATCGGCAGCATCGCCCGTTTCGTTTCTCGCCACCGGATATCACCAGCCACGTCGCAGTCGGGCCGGAGGAAAATCTAGTCCCCAATCTCGTCGTGTAGCATAGGCTGCACCTCTTCACGTTGATGTTCCGACGCCGAAGGTCTGCGGACACGCTTTCCAATTAGCACATCAGATTCCCTGCTGATTGCGGTCTACAGCCCACTGCTGTAGGGAAATGTATGCCAGCGGATCAGTGTGCGGATCGTGAGGGAAGCTGTCTGGACGACGGAGCCTATTCAGGTAGCTGCCATTTCTTTCGGCTACTAGCCACGCCCCCTGTTCATCTATACTTGAACATACCAACTCCTCATTTTGGCCAGAGTGCTCTTCAGGACAGAAGAAATGGAATTAAATATCATCACAAACCTTTTCAACCTCTGATACTGAGCCATACAATAGTGCTATGCTCATTTCTCATAAACACAATGCAGGATGTTTTAAAAAGTAAAGTCTTCTAACTAAATTTCACATTTTTGAATGATGATAAGCCAACATGTAAAAATGATGAAAGGTACTTCTGCACCCTGTCTTGGATAGACATGCCAATGTCCTTGTAAATGTATGCATTTCCTCACTTTGCATGGATCTAATCCTTGCAACATTACAATTTTCGGCTTCACACTTTAATATGGAAATTTACATACAAACGTTCTTAATATATCAATTGATTACAGGCGAGCACTACAAATACTTCTACAGTTCCATTTATACAGAGAGGCATGTCTACTCCTGCCTTGTACCTCTTCAGCTATCTCTTCTTCTAAATTTCTAGGAACCATCTGCTCTTTTGCAATGGGAGTTCTATGTTTTACTTCATAACAATTGTCAGTTTTTTCAACTGCATGCACTGATGCGTTGTCTTGTAAGTAGCTTTCTTCATTAAAGAAAACCATAGTATTAGATGTATGCTTCCATTCTCCTTTGAAAATTTTGCAAAATTACATGTATTAATAAGCCTTTTTGTCACATTTCTTCTTCATAGGCAGCACTGTTTAATCCAGTGTTCTCTTTTCTGGCCAGTATAAAAAAAAATAGTTTGGCCTTCGGGGCAAATGCTTTAACAACCACACTCTCAATATTTTGTATTTACTTCAATGCTGTCCTTCTCTTACTCTCCCTCATCTTTTGAACCAAATTCTGTATTACCCTACTTCTACACAATCTCATGCGTATCTCTTTAAATTGTTTCTGTCTCCGTGTGGACAAGGTGTTTTTTCAAATGACTTATTCCTTCTCCATTGTATACCGTTCTTTTTATTAAACACTTTTCCTACATTTTGCATTCTCCTAAATACTTTTTTAACAAACTCATTGATTCTCTTACCAGCAGCGCCTAACTTTCTGAGTATATTTGCCACATTATCTGGTTTTTACTGTCACATTGAAGCAGAAAGTACTGTTTCTACACTTTTTTTCTCCTATGTATCTTTCTCAGCATTATGAATCCTCTTCTTTAAACACAAGTAACTATCTGAAAAAGGAATATAAAATAAATGTAACTTTATATTATATACTACTTTATTGCAAACTAGAAGCAAACCAGTATCCATATAAACATTTATCTCAGTTTGTAAGAGACTCTCTAGGGGGCATATCAACAAGGCGGCGATAAAAAATTATTATTTAAATTACCTGTACTATTTTTTATGCGGTAAAGTCTAGTAAGAATAACTCAGTCAAAATAAGAGGCAGAATCCGTGGTATTAGAGGTTCTGAAAAGGACTTTATTCCTTACAAAGGAATTATGGTTCGAACCAGGCAATCTTATTCCATCACCACGAAGGTTCTGGAAGGGATAGGCAATACATTATTGACAAGTAACAATATATATATGAAAAGCATTGCATTAAGACAGATGCAGGAGGCGTAACAGCTGATAATACAGATAAGAATACACATACGTAATGAAAATAGGCGTAAATACAGGCGTATACTAGAAACGTCATTTAAAATGATGTCACAAGTGGGTGGATCCATAAGAGAATCCTGCAGTGTCAGCAGAAATATTTGGCAGAGATGCGCGCGCAGCCGCATGACGTGTGATTGACGTGCAACTAGAGGGTGAAGGGGAATTGACATTTAGCTCTACATGTGGAGACAGAAGTCTGGGGGGTCAGGTCAACCTAATCTCAAATTGTATCTAATATCTTTGTTTAAGGAACTGGTTTATCCAAAAGGAAAGGTCTCTCGGACGGAATCTATTCTATACTGACTGTTAGTGCATGTACAAGCGTCTATGTGTCTACATGAGATGCGAGGGGGCAGGAATCTTCCATGGTGACAGGGGCTATGAATTACTTGCATAAAGACAGCAAGGCCGAGCCCTTTGCTCGGTAGCTGGAAGGATGTTTACCTAAACTACTAGACAGGAATGCATTGGATGAGGAGCGGAGCAGATAACTTGAAGGCTGAATACAGTTTTTGGCAGGCAACAGGCCGCGTCAGGCACCGTTAGCCGCGCAGGGAGTAGGACAAAATTCATGGATACGGATGCAGGTCCAAGCTGGAGCATTTCAGAGGCAGAAGCAGAAAAAGGCTTGATGGCAGAATTCAGGGCCTACTCGCCTGAACTGTAAAACTAGAAAACTGAACCATATAAAGTCGGTGGCCAATCATACTTAGGAATGGAATATTCGACCCATTCATGGCGGATCTGAAAGAGGGCATGTTGACGTTGGACGCACATGTATTTGCGTCTTCATAGCTGGAACTGGAGGGAACATACATGTACTTATAGCATGTACATGGAGCCGTTGGGGTCTAAGATAGGGGACACAATTGACCATGAAAATTCATATTTCCTCATTCCCTCCTTGTCCCCTACGGACCCTCATGAAATATCCATCTTCATCAATCCATCAATCTGTTCATATAGCATCATTTGTTCTTCTTTCTTCTTCCGGGATCTTGAATGAAAATTTGAAGGCGGGATACACGATGTGGCACACAGACCACAAATCGCTGGCCCACATTGTAGACACAAGTAGCAACTGAATAGTATGAGAAAGCCAATACCTAGGAAGGATAGGATCCTCCATCCCCAGGCTGACAACACGCTCCAGAACCAACCGGACCAAGTCCAGGTGCCTGGATTCTGGTGTATCTGGCTTACGATCGTATGAAGTCGAGTTATGGCTTTATATACTGACGGCGCGTTTTCTGGTATGAAAACACAGCAACTTGATCCGATGACCCTACAAGCTCCGCCCCTATCGGCCAGAATGACGTCAAGGACAAGACGATTTTGGAGAACAACAATCCGCATCGCAGACTGCTCCTCTGTTAAGTTGCCCAAGGCGGAAGTAGTTTCATTCACTACTGCTTCAAGGGTTCTAGTTAATCTACGTATCAGCTTACTATTAGTGACTGTACCTATGTAGGGAAAGAAACCTTTATTGAAATCTGTGTATTTCTCCCATGCTGTTTCAGTGTAGTCGACAATCGGGAGATCTCTCTGCTGTCTATTGTGTACTAAATGGGTGTTCCTATGATAATCAGGCGGGGCTAGGAAAACAGGTGGCAGAAGGAATGCAAGGTAACAGGTACCATCCCAATCTAGGGGTAGGCGTATGTATGCGGTGTGACCACAGATGAAGTAGGAGTGACGAGAAGCTCTAAATGTAGACTTGCCTTTATCAAGTCAACATTCAGGATCATGAGATTAAGTGTAAAGTTACCTAATCCATATACTTCATTTTCTAGATCAGTTCCTGTTCTTTTGGGAAGTCCCTCCTTGTTAGGGTAGCAGACTTTAAGTAAAACTAGGTTCAGGTTTCCCCATACCCAGTTGTCTTGATAAACTACTGTATTTGAATCTAGGGAATTAATCAAACTAAACCATGCTCCACAGGAGCCATTGTGTGTGAATGGATACGGAAAGAGGGGCAGAACTCCCTTGTATTTCTGATAGGGAGGGAGTCGGCCACATATCCAACAATTTGTAGCATTGCTGGTCTGATGAGAATGATGTAACATACTAATGAATGTGTTGTTGCGCAGCGCAAATCTATAGGACAACTCATGCGGAGGTAATTCGCTAAAAGAATGTTCGGCAGTAGCATTGAGAGCACGCTTGGAGATAGGGTAATACATGTGTAATAATATACTGGAAATAATAATCAGAAGACTTAGAAAAAACATAATTAACAATGTCACTATGCAGTGACTACGAAGTGATTTACAGTACGCATGTTTCTTGAGCTGTTTCTGTCTATTTCTCTCTCTATTTCGGTCTAGAGGATACATGTCAGAGACAAATTCAACCGATTCACCTTGGAGAGGACTTAAACAATCAAATTGTCTGACTTGCTAGACCTTAGTTTCAGTTTATAGTTTTCTTTTTCTGTCTTGTCAACCAGGGGGAGTTTTGAGTCAGTCTGTGAGGGAATGCAGGGCTGATAATTCAAGTCGGATGATAGTCCATGAAATTTTTTGATATGGCTCGAGTGCAACCACCCTTTACGTCCCTCAATCTTCACAGCTGTCCTTGTGGTCAATAAGACGAGTTTGGGCGACTGCCAGCGAGGCTCCAGTGGGTTCCTTCTGTCGAAGTTCCTTATAAGTACAAGATCTCCCGGAACCACGTCATGGGGCTTCACCTCAGTGTTATCGGGAAAAGCTGCAGCTACCTGTGAACGACAAGATTGTAGTGCAGACATCAAGGAAGCCAGGTAATCTGTCAGCATATTACAATCAACATCAGTGATTTTACGAGGTATAGGCGTCCCCCACATATTTGGTGGTCTACCGAAGATCACCTCATACGGGGATAGCCCTGTTCGAGAGTGTGCTACCATTCTCATGTAAAAGAGCGCAACTGGTAAAGCTACTATCCAGTCGACACCTTTTTCTCTACATACTTTGGACAGTCTAATTTTCAAAGTTTGATTATGCCGCTCCACGAGACCTGCTGCCTCGGGATGTCGGACACAGTGGAATTTCCATTGATAGCCTAACAGAAGTGAAACATGTTTCATTAGCTCGGATGAGAATGGCTGGCCATTATCTGAGTACACGACACGGGGCAAACCATATCGTGGGAAGAATTCTCGAACTAACTGTTTGGCAGTAGTCGGGGCAGTGTAATCTGAGACGGGATACGCCTCTGTCCACCGGGAAAGAGCGCATACAACTACAAGGACATATTTGAATCCTCGACATCGTTCCATCTGGATATAATCCATCTGGAGGACTTCAAAAGGGTGATCGGGGGGTTGGAATCCACCCTGTTCTACAGGTACGCCTTTTCCTGGATTGAACTGACAACAAATCATGCAGGTGCGTACTTTCTGTTTAGCTGCTGCTCGCAAGTGTTTATTGAACCAAATGTGTTGAATACTGTCTAGCATAGCTTTCTCTCCTAGGTGCGCTGGACTATGTATTGTGTTAATGATGACCTGAACCATTGAGTCGGGGAGAAACCATATAGATTTTCCCTTCGTCATCCATCCTTGATCTGTTTGGATCCCTCCTAATTCAGTCCATCTCTTTATTTCTTCTGGTGTAGCATGTGTCTGTATGTCAATTACATCAAGGGCGGGATCCTTAACTGTCATGCAGTGTGTTGGTGTCGGAACTATTGTTTTTGTCGTGTCAGTTGTATGAGTCTGATTCTGAGCAGTTTGTTTAGCTGTTCTGTCAGCTAGGTCGTTACCCTGAGAAATAATGTCAGTCACTTTTGTATGGGCTTTACACTTCATAATCGATATTGCAGTAGGCAGATGTATTGCATCTAACAGAGCTTGAATAAGGGGACCGTGCTGGATGTGGGCACCGTGAGAAGTTAAATAACCTCTCTCTCGCCAAAGTACGCCGAAGTCATGGACGACTCCGAATGCATAACGTGAATCTGTGTATATGTTGACTTTCTTCTTTTTGGCTTGGATACAGGCTTGTGTCAGAGCGATGAGCTCTGCTGCTTGAGCTGACAAGGTATCTATACAATTTGTTTCAATAACTTCAGTGTCTGTTGTGACTGCATAAGCGGCCACTAACTCTCCTGTACTTGTTCTCATGCATGAACCATCTACATATAATGTCAGGTCTGGATCTAATAGTGGAATATCTGTCAGGTCTTGTCTGGGTTTCGTCGTAATAGTAATAACTTCAATACAATCATGTGCCAATGGGTCTGTTCCATTTAATGGCAAAAGTGTGGCAGGATTTAATGTACTACAACGTCTGATTTCTATGTGTGGCTGGAACAATGTCAATTCATAACCCGTCAGTCTTGCTATAGTCAAGTGTTGTGTTTGGGTCCGGTTCAAGAGAACCTCTACTGCGTGTGGTACTTGTACTGTCAATTGATGTCCTAACACTATGGCATCGCTTTGTCTGATTGCTAAAGCTGTTGCTGCGACTGATTTCAGGCACGCAGGAAGAGCCTGAGCTACGGGATCTAATGTACTAGAAAAATAAGCACATGGCTTGTGTGATCCTGCTTGTTCCTGCGTGAGTACTGACAAAGCAGTACCTTCACGTTCTGTGACAAAGAGTGTAAAACGTTTGCTGTAACAAGGTGTTGCTAAAACAGGGGCTTGGCATAAAGCTTTCTTTAAGCTTTCAAAAGCTTGCGTATGTTCCTGAGTCCAAGGGAGGACAGTTGATGTCGCTGCCTCCTGTGTTGTCAACTGAATGAGTGGTTTTGCTAGAAATGCATATTGAGGGATCCACTGCCTACAGTACGACGTGAGGCCTATGAATGCCCGCACCTCCTTTTGCGTCTTGGGTGGCGGCATGTTAACAATTAACTGGATGCGGTCGGGTGTAAGCTGTCTTCCCCCCTTGGACAGCAAGTGCCCAAGGTACACAACTTGCTGGACACAGAATTGCAACTTCGAAGGGGACACTTTGTGCCCCTTGTCGGCTAAGAAATGTAAAACCGTCAGTGAAGCTTTTTCACATTCAGGTTCGCTTCGGGCGGTGATCAGCAGATCATCGACATATTGAAGCAGGGCAGTGTTAACTGGCATGTGGATACTGTCAAGTTCTCTTTTCAGTGCTTGGCTATAGATGCTGGGGCTTTCTGTGAATCCTTGAGGTGCGCGTGTGAATTTAAAGCTTCGTCCATTTAAACTGAATCCGAACAAATATTGACTTTCCGGATCTATCGGGACGCTGAAGAAGGCGTTCTTGAGGTCAATTACAGTAAAGAACGTTGCTTCTGAATCAATAGCTGTCAGTAATGAAGAGATATCTGGGACCACGGGGTATTGTGGTACAATGCATTTATTTAATTCGCGCAGATCAATAACTAATCGATATACTGGGGGTGCTTTTGGATCAGTTCGTTTAAGAATCGGAATAACCGGAGAATTACATACATTGGAGTCGGTTTCTACAACCACTCCTTGTGCAATGAGCTCGTCAATGATTTGTAGTAAAGCCACTACAGCATCTGGCGGTAACTTGTATTGTCGCATTCGTGGTAGTACCACTCCTGTTTTGAGTGTGACTCGATATGGTGTAATGTGCATACAACCTACATCAGTGGGGCCTTGTGCCCATAAATGTGCAGGTAGATTCTGTAACCGGTGATCCATGTCTCTAGACACGTAGTGACCTTTAAAGTCACGCAAAAACAATCGTACTCCTTCCGGAGAACAACATATTACAGCTCCTAGAGCCTTCAATGTTTTTATACCTAACAAGTTTTCTGGACATGATTTCGTAAGCAATAGATCTGTAGTCCGTGTCAATGGACCAACTGTGAATGCAAGTGGTTGCGATACTTCGTTAATAGTGGGTTTTCCTGAAAAACCAAGGGAAATATTTTGTGAGCCTGAGAGGGGTGCCCCTGGGACTTCGCTGTGACTGATAGTGGTTCTGCTTGCCCCTGTATCGAGTAGAAACTTTCTGTCTTTCCCTAATACTTGACTCTGTACGTAAGGACCCTCTTGATCTACGGGAACCTCGATAAGGGGTAGGCCAACTTCCCTCTCTAGGCTATTTCATGTGTAGCGCTGATACTCTGGGTAGTCATTTTGTGCATACTGGTACATCTGTTGTGTCGTGTTTTGTGTTGCAGCAATAGGCTGTGGCTGTTGTTGTGGTTGTTGTTGTTGTTGTGGTGCGGTCTGTTGTACAGCTGGCATAGGCTGTATATTCTGAGGTACTTGTTGTTGGATCTGATCCTGTCTAGGCGGACGTGGTCTCTCTTTCGTTATACCCGTAGAGATATTATGTTTCAGAACTGCGCAATCGTGTATATAATGACCTGGCTGTTTACAATAGTTGCATGTCCCTCTAACAGGACCCGCTGAATCATTGGACTGTGTCATACCCTTTTTATGACCGTCAGCTGGAACTGACTGGGCAACAAGCATTTTCATTTTCGTGTCTTTCATACGTCTTTGTTCATGTTCTTGTTCTTCCCTAATTCTCTTCCTGTCTGAGCGCTTTCTCTGTGCGCCTATGCGATTCTTTGCGCCATAGTTCAATGGCATCTCTCTGTGACTGTCTGGCTTTCTTTTTCCATAATTCTTCTTCTACTCTCATGATGCAATCTGCATCCCATGTCCCAGCTGCGGGCCACCTCTGACTTTCTACTAGATCCTTGGTGTAGTCCACCCATAAGTCAAGATATAATACGGCATCTAGGCCATGTTTATGATACATGAAATACCCTGGGGTGTCCCTAGGTGGAATGGGAACAGCTTCTTCGAGTACTCCTTTTCTAGTTTTGATCTGTCTTAATTTTGAAAAGAACGGCATCTTTAAACCTTGCTACTTGATTCCTACTCAAACTGGACTTGAACACAATTAATACGATAAACACAATAATGAACACTCATTCATACCACAATTTTTGAACACAGTAAAACATTTAACATTTAACGAACAATGATAATTAGAAGAAAACTAGTTACTGACATAATACTAATACTAGATAATACTGAATTATATACATGAACATACTGGATATACTGCTAAACAGTACAGATACACTGCTAAAACAGTGCAGACCGGATCTGTGTACCCAAACCCGTCAGGACCGGCACAAATTAATGTGCACGTCTAACTGCCTCCCCAGCAACGGTACTCACCTGGTAGCACGGAAAGGAAGGCCTCGGAACTGAACTGAACTGGACCGGACTGGACTCGACTGGACTCGACTCGACTCGGAACTTCGGAACCTGGTGGGCCTCTGTATACCTCGGATCTTGCTCTCTCAGCTAGGCTCTGGTCGGGATACTTCGCACTTCTCACCGCCTCATCTGGGTGTTGATCGCAGCCTCAGTCAGCCCCGCTTGGCCGGAGGGAGATACAGGAAATCCTGCGGGTACGCGTTTTTGTCCGTCCAGCTGTGGCAGGAGACCGGGCCTGCAACGCACCTCCGGCGCGTGAGATGAGAAAGTGTCCCTATTCGGGCGCCAATTTATCTGGTAAATATTTAAATTACCTGTACTATTTTTTTATGCGGTAAAGTCTAGTAAGAATAACTCAGTCAAAATAAGAGGCAGAATCCGTGGTATTAGAGGTTCTGAAAAGGACTTTATTTCTTACAAAGGAATTATGGTTCGAACCAGGCAATCTTATTCCATCACCACGAAGGTTCAGGAAGGGATAGGCAATACATTATTGACAAGTAACAATATATATATGAATAGCATTGCATTAAGACAGATGCAGGAGGCGTAACAGCTGATAATACAGATAAGAATACACATACGTAATGAAAATAGGCGTAAATACAGGCGTATACTAGAAACGTCATTTAAAATGATGTCACAAGTGGGTGGATCCATAGGAGAATCCTGCAGTGTCAGCAGAAATATTTGGCAGAGATGCGCGCGCAGCCGCATGACGTGTGATTGACGTGCAACTAGAGGGTGAAGGGGAATTGACATTTAGCTCTACATGTGGAGACAGAAGTCTGGGGGGTCAGGTCAACCTAATCCCAAATTGTATCTAATATCTTTGTTTAAGGAACTGGTTTATCCAAAAGGAAAGGTCTCTCGGACGGAATCTATTCTATACTGACTGTTAGTGCATGTACAAGCGTCTATGTGTCTACATGAGATGCGAGGGGGCAGGAATCTTCCATGGTGACAGGGGCTATGAATTACTTGCATAAAGACAGCGAGGCCGAGCCCTTTGCTCGGTAGCTGGAAGGATGTTTACCTAAACTACTAGACAGGAATGCATTGGATGAGGAGCGGAGCAGATAACTTGAAGGCTGAATACAGTTTTTGGCAGGCAACAGGCCGCGTCAGGCACCGTTAGCCGCGCAGGGAGTAGGACAAAGTTCATGGATACGGATGCAGGTCCAAGCTGGAGCATTTCAGAGGCAGAAGCAGAAAAAGGCTTGATGGCAGAATTCAGGGCCTACTCGCCTGAACTGTAAAACTAGAAAAGTGAACCATATAAAGTCGGTGGCCAATCATACTTAGGAATGGAATATTCGATCCATTCATGGCGGATCTGAAAGAGGGCATGTTGACGTTGGACGCACATGTATTTGCGTCTTCATAGCTGGAACTGGAGGGAACATACATGTACTTATAGCATGTACATGGAGCCGTTGGGGTCTAAGATAGGGGACACAATTGACCATGAAAATTCATATTTCCTCAGTAGCTTTCTTCATTAAAGAAAACCTCAGTATTAGATGTATGCATCCATTCTCCTTTGAAAATTTTGCAAAATTACATGTATTAATAAGCCTTTTTGTCACATTTCTTCTTCATAGGCAGCACTGTTTAATCCAGTGTTCTCTTTTCTGGCCAGTATAAAAAAAAATAGTTTGGCCTTCGGGGCAAATGCTTTAACAACCACACTCTCAATATTTTGTATTTACTTCAATGCTGTCCTTCTCTTACTCTCCCTCATCTTTTGAACCAAATTCTGTATTACCCTACTTCTACACAATCTCATGCGTATCTCTTTAAATTGTTTCTGTCTCCGTGTGGACAAGGTGTTTTTTCAAATGACTTATTCCTTCTCCATTGTATACCGTTCTTTTTATTAAAAACTTTTCCTACATTTTGCATTCTCCTAAATACTTTTTTAACAAACTCATTGATTCTCTTACCAGCAGCGCCTAACTTTCTGAGTATATTTGCCACATTATCTGGTTTTTACTGTCACATTGAAGCAGAAAGTACTGTTTCTACACTTTTTTTCTCCTATGTATCTTTCTCAGCATTATGAATCCTCTTCTTTAAACACAAGTAACTATCTGAAAAAGGAATATAAAATAAATGTAACTTTATATTATATACTACTTTATTGCAAACTAGAAGCAAACCAGTATCCATATAAACATTTATCTCAGTTTGTAAGAGACTCTCTAGGGGGCAAATCAACAAGGCGGCGATAAAAAATTATCGCGGCCTTAGCGCCAGTTTCCGGCGATACAGCGGCGATAATTTTATCGCCCTATCAACAAGGTGACGTTAACCCCTGTTAGCGTTACTTTTCCGGCGATAGTGACCGGAATTTTATCGCCTTTAAAGCCAGCGATAATTAACGCTAATGACATGCAAAGTAGGCGTTCCTGACTGAAATACCATGAAAAAAGTCGCTAACACAGCTGCTCACTATTAACAAGGATATCGCCAAACCGCTTAGCTACAAAAAAACGCATGCTAACTCCCGCTAACTCCAGTTTTTAACACCTGATAAAAACCTGACTTACACTGGAGATAAGGGGGAGTATATAAGGGGGAGTTGGCCCGAGCCTTCCCAGAACAGCCACAGAAGCCATGGAGGTAGTCATCATGCAGATTGGAGTCCCACCAAGGCAGCAACAACAACAACCATCGCCAATGCCACCACCACCAGGACCACCACCACCCATGCAGCGACGAAGAAGACAGTGGGCACTGCGCAGACGTGTCTACCTCACAGACTTAAGGCCAGAGGAAGTCATAGCCCACTACAAGCTCAAAAGAACATCCATCCAGCACATCCTGACCCTCATTGCTCACAGGCTGACACCAGCAACACAGCGGACAACCAACATCCCTCCGCAGACAAAAACTGCTCGCTGTGCTGCACTTCTTGGCCTCAGGGACATTCCAACCAACAACAGCCAGAGTCGGTGGAGTATCACAGGCATCCTTCTCAATCTTCCTCCCCACTGTCTTGGATGGCATACTCAGCCTGATTCCTCAGCACCTACACTTCCCCAACACTGTGCAGGAGCAGATTGCCATCAAGCAAGGATTCCATGCCATTGCTGGCTTACCACAGGTGATCGGTGCAATTGACTGCACACATTTACCATTTGTGCCCCCTGCGGACAGCGAACACATCTACCGTAACAGGAAGCACACCCATTCAATGAAAATGCAGGCAATAGTGGACCACCGCCGACTGTTCACAAATGACGTTGCCAAATTTCCAGGGAGTGTGCATGATGCATTCATCTTCCGACACTGCATCATAAACCAGTGCTTCCAGGATGGCACATATGGAAATGCATTGCTTGTCGGTAAGTACCAACTGAACACACCACATGCACAAAAAACACAATCATGTTGACCCATCAAGAGGGAGGATGTAAATACATTGCCTAGGTACTGATTGGGGGGAGCACAAAATGCATGGGCACATGCTGATGTATTATGTACGAGGATGAGGTATACAGGCTCCACTGTGTAGAGCACGGCTACTCATAGTATGGCCCACGTGCTGCCAGCAGCCTGGCAAACCTTTCTTGTTGGGCCGTGGACCTTGCAGACTTTGTACCTGTGTGCCATGTCTGCAGAGTTCATAAGAGTGCCATCAAACACTGCCGCACCAGCGCGGACTCTGAGAGACTCTGCACCATGGGGGCTGTGCGAGTTCAGCGATAGTCAGAGTGGAGATGCATGTGCGTCAAGAGGTGAAATATAACATAAACTTGTTAACAAGTAAATGGTCCATGAAAGACTTGTGAAGTACTGGGGTGTGGCTGTGTGTGTGTGCCCAGGAAGCTGTCCCAGCCCAGGCTGCCAGGGGGGGAGGTGACAGAGGGAGAGAGAGGGAGAGAGAGGCAAAGAGACAGAGGAAGGGAGACACAGGGATGGAGACAGAGGGATGAGGGCGATAGAGGGAGGGAGACCGAGGGCGACCGAGGGAGGGAGACAGAGGGAGGGAGAGATAGAGCAAGGGAGGGAGAGACAGAGAGAGGGAGCGAGACAGAGAAAGGGAGGCAGAGAGAGAGAGAGAGAGAGAGAGAGAGAGAGAGAGAGAGAAAGAGAGGGAGAGATGTGTGTATGCCAGGTCTGGTGGCTCAGTGAACGAGGGTGTCTGCACCAGAGGCCTGTGTCCAACCATAGGGTCAGTTCCCTTACTCACTAGCCATGCCCCCTTCCCCACTGACCCCACCCCCACCCATGCGGCACACTGCCACAAACCACACAGCAAATTTGGGACCAGAGAGAAAGTATGTGAGTACCCATGGTGTAGAGTAACCCCCAGTACCTGGCCATCCATTTACCTAATTAAAGTCATCTGGACTGGTATCCCAGTCCGGTGTGTGGTCGCTTTGTTGATGAAGATGATCATGTTGCAGTTCTTGTTGCCGGTGACCTATTAGGGTGAGCCAACGTTTCACAAGTACTCACACATGTACAATCATTGTGTCAATTCTGAGGTTTGTCGTGACCAAGGTTGTAACAATGCACTTTGATTGTAGGAAGTGAAGAGTGTGGCAAATGTGTATGCATATGCCGGAAAATGTGTCATGAAACCACCATACAGCGCCATTGGTGTTGACTGCAGTGTTGTTGGTGCTGCTGTTGATGGTGTCTAGTAGCATCTCCTCTCTCACTCTGCCACACATATTTCTCATTCTCAACCCTGTGATATGGTGTGTCATGTGGTTGCCCGATGAGTAAGTGGATGTGTATTCGATCACTACTTCTGTGTTGAAATTGATCTGTCAAATGCTTATCCATTACAAATGCTAAGAAGAGTGCAAAGGTGAGCCATGCCATGTGTGTCAGCGTGGTGAAGTGTGTGGACAGTCTGATAAATCACATAGTGAAAATGATTTTGAGAAGTTGTTTCATGTGAGTCTTATGCTCTGCTAGTGACAGATGACGCAGGCCAGTAAGTTTACGTTGTGTCATAAGTTATTGTTGATGGTGTGGGCCCTGCAGGTGAGGAGGCTGTGGTCTGTTCCTCCGTTTTAGCTCTGGACATACAATTGCATGGCTTGTGTGGTGTCGCAGGTCTGCCATCAGCATGAGATGCATGTCTGAATGTTAGCTGTGTGGCCTATGTCATTTGAACATTCACATGGTGGTGACTGCAAGGAGTGTGGATCAGTGCCATGGCTAGATGTTAGGAGAGCCAGGCTGCCTGTTGGTGTCTGTGGTTTATATGCAGGTATCATTCCCATTTTGTACACTTGTAGTGACAATTATGCAACCGTGCAGCCAACACCAGCAAAAAGGATGGTTGGAGGATCAACACTGAAGCAATGTACTCAGCATTGATGCCGCTAAATTGCCAGAAGCAACACATGTCTAACCTAAGTCTAAAAATAGCAAATATCACAAAAAATGGCAACACTGCCAACATAGTATGCCTAATGAATCATGTACACATCTCCATCTTACATCTCATAGGTGATCAAGGATATGCTCTCTGCCCATGGATGATGACACCAATACGAAACCCCACCACCCAGGCACAGAGGCAGTACAATGTTGCACATCGACACACACGTGGTATCGTGGAGCGTACATTTGGTGTGCTAAAGTCACGTTTCCGTTGCCTGGATATTACAGGTGGCAAACTGCTGTACAGTCCAGAAATGATCAACAAAATCATACTAGCATGTTGTGTATTGCACAACATTTGTGTCTGCACAAATGCCCCCTGGATCCAAGTGCCTGCAGCACCGGACGATGACCAGGATGATGACGAAGATCAACGAGGTGGCCACCACACCACAGCCACTGCTGCTAGAATTGCCCGAAGGGACAGGATAATAAACAATTACTTCACTTGAGCACATCACATTGTGACTTACAAAAACAAAGACATGTATATGGAAAATTACCTCAAGAACTGTTTGTGACAATAAACAAACTCAATACACATACCCTGTCTGCAAATTACTTTCCTGCATCAGTGTATCACCATGAAATGTTACCATTGTACAATAATTGCAAGTAAGAGTCCAAAACTAAAATCCTGGTGTGTATGTTTCATCATCACAGAGATTCAATAGTGTGTCAATCGTGCACAACTTGACTTTACAAGGAGTAAAATCTGGCACACAATTCATCAATCGTTGTGTCAAATAGCATGTAAATCATGATTCACAGGGTGTACTTATTATTAAAAATTGAAATGTATGGGTTTGTAAGTGCCAAATAATGAATTTTATGGTTCATTTGGTGTAAAATTTCACTGTTAAGGCTGTGAAAAGGGGGCCAAATCAGAAAATTGGGTGTGGAATGTTGCTCAAATCTGAGAAGTGGGTGTGGAATGGGGCTCAAATCTGAGAAGTGGGTGTGAACTGTGGGATATGAAGCAGAAAAATGGGTGTGAAATTGGGGCTCAAATTGGAAATATGGGTCCTAAATTGGGGGCAAATATGAAAAGTGGCTGTGAAATGGTGCCAATTCTGAAAATGTATCTGTGCATGCATCCAAGACATTGAATGAATCACCAGCAGAGCTCACATGCAAACCATCTATGGACACTTTCATGAAGTCCGTCAAGACCGGTCTCTACGTTGAAAAAATCGGCTCATTGTCAGTATGACCCAACAGACAAGATGAACTATCTGACCATCTCCCTGCAACCCGTGGTGGACAAAGTCACTGAGAGACACATAAATACCCAGCTGACTGGCTACATTAAAGAGAACTCCATCATGGACCACTCCCAGTCTTGTTTGGGTATCAAGCACAGCACCAAGAATGTACACCATGCTGACAATGCTTAAATATGCATGCCACTTGACATGTGTCACATTGTGGAAAACACATCCTACTACACCTTTATGCAGCCTCAAACACCCTCTCACACACCACACCCCAGATGCCAGACACCACCACAAGGGGATACGAGGAACAGCCCTCATCTGGATCCACTCCCTGCAATAAGCCAAAGGACCCTCACCCACCCCTATCTCCTAAACCACAGGCAACAACTGCGGAGTCTCCTCCACCTGCTTCTACACCCTTGTTATGCTCAACAAGATCTACAGATGGATCCCAACAGACACAAGGAAAACAGTCACCCAGGCCCTCGTCAGCAGCAGACTCGACTAAGGAAACGCACTAAATGCCGGAGCCACCACCAAGCTCATCAACAGACTTCAAAGAATCCAGAATGCCTCTGCACGCCTGATCCTCGACGTCCCGCGCCACCAACACATCACCCCCACCTGAGGAACCTGCACTGGCTCCCCGTCGATAAAAGAATCTCCTTCAAACTCCGGATCCACGCACACAAGGCACTCCACAAGACCGGACCAGACTATCTCAACAGTCGCCTCTCCTTCTACGTACCCAACAGGAAACTCCGCTCTGCAGACCTCTCCCTGGCTACCGTCCCACGCATCCATAGAACTACAGCCGGAGGCAGATTCTTCTCCCACCGTGCCGCCAAGACCTGGAAGACCCTCCCCCTCAACCAACGACAAACCGAAGACCTTCTAACCTTCAGGTGATGACTCAAGACCTGGCTGTGTGACCAGTAGTAACAGCATCCCCCCACTCCCCACCCTCAGCACCTTGAAACCATTGCAGGTATGTAGTGCGCTTGCAAAATTATTTGATTGATTGATTGCTTGCTTGAGTACCACATGGAGCGTCACTAAGACACACGTTTTGCTATATGCACAAGTCCCCACTCACTGCCATTGCTAGACAGCACGGGGTAAGCATATCATCCCACACAGACAACACACAGATCATCCTCCCCCTCACGAATAACGCAGAAGACACAAAAGCCAGCTCCCAGGAATGAATGTCGGAACTAGCAGATTGGATGACACACCTCTGCATAAAGATCAACTGTGAAAAGACTGACCTCCTCATCTCTGCTCCATCCACATCTGCATGGGACAACCTCTGGTGGTTGTCTGCCCTTGTGAGCCCGCCCTCACTGCCAGACCATGCACGCAAGTTTGGCATCATCCCAAATCCACCATCATCCTGCCCAGCCAGATCTACTCCATTGCATGCTACAGCTGTCTATAGATCTAACCAAATCCATCGCAATGGATAACCCCAGGATGCATTAAAATTGTCACAAACACACTCATCCCCAGCAGACTGGACTACTGCAACAAAATCTATGCAGGGAGATACAAAACGCCACTACACAAGTTCTACCACAGCCTGAAAGCTGCAGACACACCTGTCTTCAGAAACCCACGTCCCAAACACAAGAGGCAACACATACAGAACATCCAATGTAGCACCGACAAGGAGAAAGCCGCAAACTACTCACACACACCTACAATTCACTACACATCATCAGCCACAAAGACATCCACGAGAGAGTCAACCTCAACATCCCCAAGAGGAACTGCTGCTCTGACAACCTTGCCCTTGCAGACTCGACCGGGATCGGAAAATCACAAGGCAGAGGAAGAGCTGCCACCTACACCACCAGCAAAACCATGGACGAGATGAAAGTCAACTTCCAACAATCTCACACCCAGCATGCTTACATGCGGAACGACAAGACATGGCTATTTGGCTGAGGCGGAGCTACCACTCCCACTTCCCCACAGTGACAGGGGACCCTCACGTGTGAGTATGGCACATAATGCCCACCCTTATTGTCGGATTGATCTGCGCACATACTCATCACCTACAGAGCACCCCAGGGGAGTAGTACTCTTACAATTCACATCACTTTTTTGAATGAATGTCTGTGAAATTACCAAAAGATGTGGGGATGAGTAATGTCACATGCCATTTTGGGTGTAAACTGTCTTGGAACATAAAAGGTAGTCTGTGTATACCCCTGAGGAAGTGTTGGCTATGGAAAAACAATTCCCATTCTGTTGGGTGCAGGGGGATACACAGTACCTGGCCCTACAACGTGCTCCGACTCTTGCCTGTACAGCGAAGCTCAAATATTCAACACTGTTGGATGAGACGGCTAAGGCGCTGGACGCCTGCTCAAAACTGAGCCTCACATGGTGTCAATGCATAGCGAGAGGGAAAATGTAGAGTCTTCCACGCATTTCCTATGTATGTCAATTTGGACACATGGTGTCCCACCCCCGTGCACTCACACAATTTCAAGCCCTCACTAATAAGTCTGTCAGGGAGTGCAAGCGGACTTGCCTCTCACTTGTGCAGCTTACACGGCCGAAAATTCAAGGTTGCCTTGGATTGCCCCTCATTGGTGGCTACTAACAAGCCACATGCCTTTGATATATAGTTGAATGGAATAGGCTGCTATCGGAGAAGCAATGGAACATCATGGACCAGTCTGTGGTGGGCAAAAACATCTGGATCTAACTGTGGCTAGCCCATAAGCACTGGCCCTGGGGCTTGTACTCTTTGCCAGTTAGGGCGCCCACCCACAAGATCTTGGACAGGGTGGCAGTATGGAAGGGGTGGGCCTCTTTCCCCTCACCGACGAACTACAGCGTGGATAACCCGGACTTGCCCCCGGATCAGGAATCAGTGGTATTCCATTGCTGCCACATAAGCATAGGGTCTATCTTTGATCTAGAAGGGCTTGTGCCATATCTGCAGCCCATACAGGATTATGATTTTCCTGCTGCTGTTGTGTATTCATAATGCCAATTAACACACTGGGTCACGGGACTCGACGTTGGTTATGTCATATGTGAAGTGGTTAGCGCTTAAGGAGGACAAACATTCCCTCATATCTGAGCTGCACAAAATGCTTTTCACCAGTCTGAGTGGTCAGTGCACAAAAGTGCAGGTATTGTGGGAAATGTAGCTGGTGAGGCCAATTTCATCCAAGGAATGGGAACGTATCCTGTATTGCGCAAACCACACTGCGCACAGTGTAGCGGGGGATGGAACCCTCTTCAAGGTTTTCACACCTGTGCAACTACATTTCTGGGATAAAAGCAAGCTAGATCGCTGCTATCGGGGATGCTGGATGACTGGTACCCTCGTGCACTTACTCTGGCATTGTCCAAAATTATAGAGATATTGGGGTGAGTTTTTAGATAACATAGATACAGCGTGCGACATTGCAATACCCAGCGCACCGGAGTACACTCTCCTTGGCCTCTCACATCCGAAGGCCTTCCCACTAACATCCCTCAGGGGTAGGCAAATAGTCCCAGCGTTGCTGGTTGACAGGCCGGTTATCCTAGCACAGTGGGGTACAGTGGCAGTTCCAGGGCTCCTGTCCTGGTTACAATGTCTAAGGAACCTATTAGCTCGGGAGCGTCTGTCTCGGGGTGCAGAGGGAAGGGTGAGAGATTTTGCAACTCCGTGTTGCCCCTTTGTGATTTCATTGTCCAGAGATATGAGGGAAGTCACATGCCCAAAGTACTTGCAGGTCTGACACATTCCACCAATGGGGCAATCATCCTCCGCCGCTCACCCAGTGGAGTGACGAGGGGGCTCCCTTCCACACATATTGTGTATGCTTACTATCATCTAGGTAGGCTGCAACCAGTGCGGAAGGTGGGGTTGTGGGAGGGTTATTGGGGGAGGGGTGTCTTTTCTCCCTTGTTCTTGATTGTTTCACTTGTCTGTTTTACATGGTTATTCTTTTGAAAATGGAAGACTCTCTTAGTGGTTTGTTCGCTCTTCCGGTATGCGGCCGGCCTCCGGGTTGCAGCTTAAACGCTGTGTAAATGCTCACAATGCTTGCACGGCCGGCATCCGGATGTCGCCAGCAAGCTGGGTTTGCCACGTTAGCCTGCCTTCCTCTAAAAATATGTTACCCTAAAATGGAGTCTGCCTTCATTGTGCAAACCTATCTTCACATTGTATTATTGACCAGAGTTTTGGCCTGAATATCCATCATTGCTATAAAAATGCCGGGCCCTGAGATTCTTATCCCAACACGATGATATGTCCGCCGTGCATTTAAAAGGACACGGCTGGACACACTCCCCAATACTGTATCAGGATCAGGCCAGTAGCAGCCTCTTAGCGTGAAGAAACCCATTGCAAACTATGAAACATCCCGCATACACATTACAGTAAGCCTATGGACATTAGCGGGCCCTTAGCGTGCAGATTCTGATCGCATGTATTCAGCCTAATGACACTAGCTGCCCCTTAGCATGCAGATTCTGATCGTATTTCATAAAAATGGACGCATACACATTACAGTAGGCCTATGGACATTAGCGGGCCCTTAGCGTGCAGATTCAGATCGCATGTATTCAGCCTGATGACATTAGCTGCCCCTTAGCGTGCAGATTCTGATCGCATTTCAAAAAACTGGATGCATACACATTACAGTAGGCCTATGGACATTAGCGGGCCCTTAGCGTGCAGATTCTGATCGCATGTATTCAGCCTCATGACATTAGCCGCCCCTTAGCGTGCAGATTCTGATTGCATTTCATAAAACTGGATGCATACACATTACAGTAGGCCTATGGACATTAGCGGGCCCTTAGCGTGCAGATTCTGATCGCATGTATTCAGCCTCATTACATTAGCTGCCCCTTAGCGTGCAGATTCTGATCGCATTTCATAAAACTGGACGCATACACATTACAGTAGGCCTGTGGACATTAGCGGGCCCTTAGCGTGCAGATTCTGATCGCATGTATTCAGCCTCATTACTTTAGCTGCCTCTTAGCGTTCAGATTATGATTGCATTTCATAAAACGGGCCACATACACATTACAGTATCAGCCTGAGTACATTAGCGGCCCCTTAGCGTGCAGATTCTTGTCGCTTTGAACAAAAAATGCCTCTAACACACAGGAAGTGATGTATGCCTGATTCCTGTCTCCTTGTGATTGGCATTCACTTTCACTGAGTGAGGAGGTGTTTTGTGGATTGTGCTGGTGGAGAGTGGATTTTGGAGTGTTGCTGTGTTGCTGTGTCCTGTCTAACGTGTATTTTTGAATTATTTCACATTTTATTTACTTTTTCTGTCTACTGTCCTCTGTCTTGTTGTGTTTGTTGTGGGTTATTTTCCTTTATTGTCATTATTGGGTTTTCATTTGGTAGTCTGGGGTGAGAACTGGGGTGTTTGGAGATGCCGGCGGTGGGAAGGTCAGGGCAGATGTCAGAAGGGTCATTGGGGGGTGTCCTGTGGCTGGTGCGGTGCTACCTGCCTCTGATGCTGGAGAGGGGAGGACGTATCCTCCAGGGCTATGGTGTGGCTGTGCGGAAGTTGCGGTGGGAGCATGTGCAGGTGCAGATGCTCCGCTGCTTCAAGGTCAACAGGACCGTGCGCCAGTGGACGCACTGCTGGCAGGACATGCTGGCGCTGGAGGCAGACCTGCTTGACAACACCGGAGTCATGCCTGGCATCCAGGGTGGTATGTACCAATTCCCTTGTTGACCACAATGTTACGTTCCTATATGAGTGACGTGTGTGAGAAGAAGATATGATGACTTAATGCTGTCCCAAGTCCGTGACACTGTAACAACGTGGTTAATGCAATGTGACTTGCTAAAAATACTTGCGCATGATGGCCTTGACCTTGGATTTGCATAACTCACTCTTCCCACTACAGTGTGTGCAAGAGTACGGAAGGTGTTGGGATAGTCAATCAAAATACCCATTATTGATGTGTGCCATGCAGTGCAAGGTGGAGTGACGATTGGCGTTGCAATGACCGCGTAGATTACGTTTGCCTCAGGAAATACCACATAGGAATGGAGATCCCCGGTGTTAAACAACCCAAAATACACATGCTTAATGTGAGCGTATACTCAGCAGGAAGTGTTGCAGGGGCGTGGCGGTGTTTGCATGTTGAAGTATACTAAGGGGTGTGTCTGGTGAAGAGCAATGTTCAGAGTTAGTGCTTGGAGATGGGGAGCAACGTTGCCTGTCAGAGGTGTAGCGAAAGGTTGCCACGGGCCATATCTGCAAGGTAGGAAAAGGAGCAGACTCACAATCTGGTCTCTCTGGGGCGGGGGAACATGACATAGGCCAGCTGGTCGGATCGTCGGGTACTTTGATGTGCCATGGAAAGAGAGTTGTACGTTAAGGTATGTTCACCCAGTGTTGTGGATGGCTGTATGAGCCTGGGTGCACATCTTGAATGTGACTCTAGCTTTGATGTGGAGACAGTGGAGTGTGTGCAGGTGGTGGGAGGTGTGACAGGGTCCTGGCAGTGTGAGGATCAGTCCTGTGGTTGCTTTTGAGATGTCCTGCAGCTTGCGGATGTGGTTCATGTAAATTCTGTCATGGACTGTGGTGCCGTAGTAGGGTGAGCTATTGCACAGGGCATGAGTGAGTGTCTATGTGTGTTTGAGTAGGAGTCATTTGACTGTCTGACATAGGAGGCAGAGTGTGTGGAAGTATGATGATGAGACCGGATAGATCTTGCAATTATCTTGGACATCCGAGTCCATGATGGATTACATGTTGCGTGCCTTGGCCGTGTTGGGGTGTGGGTTCCCCATGCCATGTGAGGACCCTGTGTAATTCCATGCGTGGAGGTTTTGGAGCATGATGGGTACTTATCTTTTGTTGTTGCTCACTTGTATGCAGCTCTTTGACATTCATCTAGCAAGCTCTGTCATGGCTTCACAATACTTGTGTTTGCTGGAGTT
Organism: Triturus cristatus; assembly: GCF_964204655.1. Lineage (NCBI taxonomy): Eukaryota > Metazoa > Chordata > Amphibia > Caudata > Salamandridae > Triturus > Triturus cristatus. The sequence goes on from NC_140588.1 coordinate 320,197,610, forward strand.
GTGTTAGTTGGATGTGTTGAGGAGGAGTTGCCAGTCGTATGCCTATGATAAAATGTTGAGTCCATAGTTAATCCCGATTGTGGCGTGCGGAGACATGTAGATGTGAAAGATTATAGGGCTGAATAAGGATCTCTGGGGGACTCCACGGCTGGTTGTTGTAGGCTCCAAGACAACAGAGGGGTGTCTGACCCACACTGTATGTATGTTGAGGAAGGAGCAGGAAGGAGCAGATCCAGTTGAAGGCCTTGTCTTGGATCCCTTTGTTGTGGAGTCTGCATATTGGTGGGCTTTGTGAGACAGTGCTGAATGCCACAGCGATCGGTCAAGGATGATGAGTAAAACGGTTTTGTTTTGCGCTCCGGGTGGATGAGGTGCCTTGATATTGCGTGACACAACTCATATGTGCAGCTCGGCCAGCAGTGATGTTTTGGCTGTGCAGCCTCTGCTTCCACATATTCGCGTGTGTATGCCATTCAAAGTAGGCTCAGTCATGTGGCCAACATGAAGTCAACACCACAGGGATGTAGCATTGTCTGTCACTGTAACAATTCACATTGTGAATATGCCACGTTTGCTGGGGTTTGCTAACAACACCTATTTGCGTTTCTCCTCTTACAGATGGACGCCAACCAATCACCCAGGGGGACATTGACCGTCTCCGGGACCCACACCCCACTGGTAAGTAGTGACAAGAAATATTGGCATGTTGCGTGGTCATGAGTGTCTGTGCCAAATGCAACACGTTGTTGATTAGCAGTATGGGTGTGTATCGCATGTCAATTGCTTATCATGTGCAGAGTTATTCAGTCTTTCCGATCTGTGTCAAATATGGTAGTTTAAAAGAGTACAATGCATCTCATTCAGAGTTGTGACTTTGTCCATCAACAGTCATTGATACACATGTCAATGTATGTGCCTATTTCCGAGAAACTAATGCTGCCAACTAGGCATTTACACTGCAGTTGTGTTGTCAATAGGCCACTAGCATTTACTCCCATGTTCATTTGTGCAGCCTAGCCAAGATGGCACACTTACATGTGGTAGACATCGTCAAAGGGGCGTGCAGTGGGTGTAGCATTGTGCACAATGAGGCAGTGCTATTATGTCCGTACAAGGTTAGACATCTTGGCACAGTGATACCTAACGTATGCTGAATAGCACGGAAGCAGAAGTGGCAGGGTCTAGCTCAGATCCAATTTTTTCAATGGCGTGTTACACGAACACATTCCATAGATGTGTACGTCAATTGAAATTTGATATTTGTGCACTGCAATGGTGTTGACAGGCTATGTCCATGTGGACATTCCATGCTGGAATCAGGATCATGTGTACCAACTCATCTGACACAATTGGTGACATCACTCAACACACATTTCATACCCATGCATTAGCTATGCATAATTTGATGTCACATAGATTGGCAAATCAAGCCTGCGGCAACAATATCTGTGTGTACGCATTAGCCATAACAATTACACAACTCTCATGACCCCAGGGTGCCATTACAATGTGTAATCCATTGTAACAGTTGGCGTAGTTGATGCATGCGTGTTCATCTCTGCTATGGAGTGAGATTGGGGGTTACAACACATGCATGACTGGCAGTTGTGGGTCAATGATGTATCCCCCTTGCAGTGGATGACTATCACCAATTGCATAGTAATGGTGGAGTGAGTAAGTGCCTAAGTCAGCATTCATACCCCAAACATGTTTCCATGTGTGCGGCATGATGCAGCATGATTACAAGTGTGAGTAGAGCAGTCCTAGGCCTGTTATTGTGCATGTAGTGTGAGACTACAATAGGTAGATATTCACACCTGCACACATACACCCTTGCCTGTCTTGGCACTGACTTGATGTACTGCACACAGTTCCTGGGGGACACACATGGCTGCACATGTGCATTGTACTTTTGATGCAGCTGTCTGTCACAGGATGGGAGAGGGTTGTGCTGTGCACGTAGGGCTTATGCCTCCCGAATTAAGTCAATTGTACATGTCACCCACAGCCCGGTTGTCCAATGGTGCCATGTTTGTAGCGTGTCCTTAGTTGTGTCAGTGCATGTACCATGCCATGCACTGTCATGTCATTCTCAACAGCATGTAGGGCCCGATTCACAGAATTAACTTAAGACAAAATCCTAAACTTACTACTTTTGGTATTCACAGAATGCACTTACTAATTTTGGTATTCACAGAATGGATTTACGACTACTAACTTTATGTTCGCACTCGGGCCGGAAATTCCGGCCCGGAGGCGGAGCTTCTGGCCCGGAGGTGGGGCTTCCAGGCTGGAGGCGGGGCTTCCGGCCCGGAGGTGGGGATTCCAGCCAGTGGCGGAGATTTAGCCATGGCCAAAATCTCCACCTCTGGGCCGGAAGCTCCGCCTCCGGCCCGGAAGCCCCACCTCCGGGCCGGAAGCTCCGACTCCGGGCCGGAAGCTCCACCTCCGGGCCGGAATTTCCGGCCCGAGTGCGGACGTAAAGTTAGTAGTCGTAAATCCATTCTGTGAATACCAAAAGTAGTAAGTGCATTGTGTGAATACCAAAAGTAGTAAGTGCATTCTGTGAATACCAAAAGTAGTACGTTTAGGATTTTGTCTTAAGTTAATTCTGTGAATCGGGCTCGTAGTTATTGAATCATTGGGTTTACAAGGTCAGTCCTTGACTTAACAGGGTGAAGCGGTTGTGTTGCCTCCCATGTTGTTTTTAACTTGTGATACAGATCTCATATTGGACGGTTACATAGTGTAGGGGACAGAAAACTGACTTAGATTTTTTTCTCTCATACAACATGACACCTGAGGAACAGCACCGATTCCAGGTCGCCAAGGACCGGTACCTCCACGTGCGTAAGGTACATAAGGGATTTAGAATGATGGCAAGGAGGTACCGGGCCGAGAAGAAGGCAGGGACCTGGAAGTCACTGCCAGAATGCGTCATGACTGGCAGCGGTAACAGACCAGCAACCTCAGGTGTCAGTGTGGGATCCCAACCTGTCAATCCCCCTGCCACCACACCCGCACTGGTGCCAGGCCACCATGCGCCGCCACCTGCACCAGCACCGGCACCAGCACCAGCACCCGCACCAGCACCCGCACCTGCCCCCATGGATCCTGGACTGTCCCAACTGATACGGATGGTCCAGGACAATATCCTCCAAGATATTCGCCGTGAATTTCCCTACCTAAACCGGCAGATACATGAGATCCGGGCCCAACTTGGACTGCCACGAAGACTGCCCCTGTTCTCACCCCCCCCACCTCTTCTCCCTTCCCACACTGTCCCTCTTTTAGTATGATGTTGTGGAATGTCATAGTTGTGTGTGTTATTTAGAATAGTTTTAGTGTAGGCTTAGTTAGGATTAGCTTTAGACTTTTTTACTCATTGAAGGTTATAGGATTTGGGGATAGGTTTCACTTATCTTTGGGTGGGGGTTGACGTATTTATTTATTTTCTGTGTTTGTAAATAGTTAGGTAAGATAGCTTTAGTTAAAATAAATAATTGTAGTTAGTTTAGGGCTAGAGTTAGGGACATGGATTAGTGTAGGGTTGTTTTATATATAGAATTGTAGAATAAATCTTGTTAATTATAGATTTCTGCTTGCACTTACATCATGGCTGATGCGGGGGAGTGGGGCTTGCCCCATTGTGTGCAACTCATACCATCACTGGAGTAATCATTGTATGTGTAACTATGGTCCTGACCTGTCACTCTGCAGGATGGATTGAGGCCAGATATCTTAGATGTGAGCACAATTGCCTTGTATGTCTGATAGATTGGCAATTATGGTTTACGGCCTACTCTGGTGACAGTTCATTATGACCTCCAACATCTCACATGTTCCTGGGCATGGCCAATCGATCTCCATTCCATGCATGTTGTTGGTCATTTGTGGGTCCATTGTTAACGTCACATGGCACAACAGTGTTAGTGAGTCACATGAGTTATATGAGACTGAGTCATGAGTTTGGAATAGAGGTCACTCACAGGTGTCTTGGAGTATTAGCATTGTCCGGAATACAGCCTTAACTTCGAGTTTCTTGCTTTTGTGAGACACTTAATCATTACAGTTATGCTTTGGGACCTGATGATGTTTGTTTGCAGATACACAGTTCTGCAGGACACAAGTGGTGACATGCTGCATTGCTCCCTGTACCAACAGTGCCATAGCCACTCATCCCAGCTGTAACTTTCGCATTGTCTCATAGTGATGACACCCTTGTGATCTTGCCACTGATTCAGACTATATGCTAAGTGCAGTTCAACTGACATCCGTGGGCACATTGGCCAATATGTATGCACTTCATGGCAGTGCTCAGAAGTTGCTTTGGCATTGTTTGGGCATAGGTAGGGGCTGACTGACTCTATGCACTTTGGCTTCAGTAAGTATTGTGGACTCAACTTCAGTGTGGCTTACTTTGCAGTTCCAAGTATGTATATTAGACCTGTGCCCTTGGGTCTCCTCAGCAATGTGAATCTGTTGTGAACACCTAGAGATGTGATATGCAATGTGCTACATCACAACAATCTTTGACCAACACGTCTTGTGTTTGGCGATATGCCAGGAGATTATGCTTTGCTATCCTTCTTGGTGACACTACTTGTGTCCTGCAACAGACTTGTACATGTTGTCACACATGCATATTGTGAGAAAGTGGCTAGGTATATACTGTTCCCAAATAGGTACAGTGTGCACAGAATTCACAGTCACCAGAGTTTTAGCAGAGGTTAGTTAGATATAACCTTACTCTCCAAAGTGGTAGCTTGGTCAAGCAGTAAGGCAGTATCAGAGAACAGTGTAAAGCATTTGTTGTACACACTCAGTCAGCAAATGGTCTCACACACTCAATAACTGAACTCTAGGCCAATGGTTTTTATGTAAAAATATATGTTTGTTTTATTTTAGAACCAACAATAGGTATCAAAATATACTTCCTCAGATTGCGAGGCTTTAGTTACATACTTTTGCAATATGCAATTGACTTTGGTAGGTAATAGTTACAAGTTGTTGCAATAGGCAACACGATTTCAAACACAATAATACATTGAGCTCAATGTGAGTTTGAAGTTATTTGCAATAGATTACTTCCAGGATTACTTTTCTAAGTCAAGGACTGGATCCTATATTCAGTCCTGGGCAAGGTCTTGGAAACATTTGAGTAAATTCGTTGTAGTTGCTGTTCTGATTTTCAGGCAATATTTTGCTATTTCAAAACTTGATACTTAGAAGAAATTTAACAGAAAAACTGGCAATAATTTCCTATGGAAGAAAATGGTGTTATTGGTAAGTATGGTTGTGAGTGCTTTTCAGGGTCAGTGCTGGGCACCAAGATCCAGCAGTGGGATCTCTTCTAATAGCAGGTGAGTATTTCCGTTTTTGTTACTTGGTTGATTTTAGGCAAATATTTTAACTTTTAGAATCTCCACACTTAGAAGAAACTTCTGATGAAACCAATCAATGTTACCCTATGGAATAAAATTGGGTTATCGGCTTTTGGGTAAGTACTCGACTGGCAGAGTTAAGGGTCTGGCCACAGACTCAGGGGTCTCCCAGGGTCAGGTTTGTACAGTTGTTACACCCTCTGCGGCACTGTGGTGGACGGGGGAAGAGTGAGTTTGGCCCGATGTTATCCGATGGGAGGCGGGGGGGCCTTGGTTGGTGGCTGCTGACTAGCAGGCCACGCGGCTGTGGGAGCTGGGCTCCTGGTCACTTGCTCAGGGCAAATGGGGAAGTAGGTAGGAGTAGAAGTTATACTGCCAGGGCCACTCGGGCGGGTGGGTGCAGGGTGCCTTTGACCCTTCCTGCACTCAATGGATTGCAATGGGAAAGCTTCAGGACTAACAAAGGCTGCAAGCTCGGGGTCGAAGATTCTTCATGTGCCCCCACCACAAGGTAAATTGGGAAGTTGGAGGGTGGCTATGTGCCCAGGAGTCAGGCACAGGGGGGCACAGGGGGCCACAGGGCGCCAGGTGCCGGGGTGACTTTTGGTCTTGGGAAATCTTACCCTCTGTTGATTGGGGTTCGGGGAGTCCCTGGTGCTGAGGCTGCAGGCGTTGTCATGAGCGTCGAGGTGAGACCTTGGGGGCCAGATTCGGGGCCACAGTCGCCGAGGGGGACGTCATCAGGGTCTTTGTCCACTCTGGCACAGGCCAGGCTTGTCCAGTGCAGAGTGTACAGGGTTTGCGGTTCCGGGATGATGTCAGGGGTTAGAAACTTGCTTTGAGCAGAGCTACTGCTCATGGGACTCCCAGATGATCAGAGTCACAAGGTAGCCAGGTCCTCTGGGGTTTGTGAGGTTGCTGGCCACAAGTGGGTCTGGGCTTCGGCAGGAACAGGTTCAAGGGTCGACAGGCCGGTAGGGCTGGGGCCAAAGCAGTTGGTGTCTTCCTCTTCTTAGCAGCTGCACAGCAGTTTTTCTTTCATCTTGCTCTTCCTTGCTTTTTCGGAATCTGGAGAAGGAAGGTTCAGGGTGCCTCTAAATACTAGGTTTAGTTGTGTTACAGGTAGGTACAGGGCAGGGACCAATGGGTCCCTGCCCTGGGGTGGGTACACACTATCCTGCCACTCACCTGTGGGAGTGGGCCAGTAGCCTAGTCCTGATTGTGCAGGGCTTCAAATCTTCAAGATGGAGATCGCCCGGAGATGGGCTTCACCTCGCCTCCCCCACCTGAGGGTTGGGGTGGGCAGGCTGGCACATCCCCTGTCCTTATTTTGTGTTTCCGGCCAGGCTTCCCGCCAGAGTGGGGGTCAGAACCGGGGGGCTGGGGGCAGTTTTCTTGGTACAGCAAGTCGCCTGGAGAAGCTCAGAGTCAGCATGCCTTTGAAGCTTCCCCCGGCCATCCTGGGGGAGGAGACCTAGCACCTCGCCCAGCATGCGCATTGTTGCAGGCCCAGGAGAGTGGGGGATCTCCATCCTGGGGTCCAGCAACATGTCTGATGTGTGCCAGCATAGGCAGCCTCCAAACCAGACGTGGATTGTACGTTAATTGTCAGGGGGCATCTCTAAGATGCACTCAGTAGTGCTTTGTACATTGAATCACACACTGGCATCAGTGTGGGTTTGATGTGCTGAGAAGTTTGATACCAAACTTCTCATTCATCAGTGTTCCCATTATGGTGCTGTGGAGTTCGTGTTCGACAAGCTCTCTGCACCATATATTCTTAAATGGCAGCACTGCACTTACAGTGCCCAGGAGTGGACCTGAGTACTGTAGGTGCAGAGGGATAATGCTGCTGTGCCCACACCACTGGCATAGGGCACCCAGCTATAGGGGTGGATGATGTATGCCAGGGCAGTGTAGGTTGTGTGCATGCAACACAGGGATGTGTGCCATGTCGACTCTTTGTTTTGCCTTGTACCCAGACACTCTGCCTGCAAGGGCAGTGTGTTTGTGTTAGGGTACAGGGCCTCTAAGGGTGTCACAGTGCTGCAGCCCTTAGAGGCCTTCCCTTGTCAGAAGGCCCTGGGTACCTAGGGTACCATTTACCAGGGGCTTACATGTGGCCAGGGTTTGCCAATTTTGAATGTTAGTGTTTAGGGAAGGAACATAGGCCCTGGGCACCTGATTGGCAGGAGTCCAGGGCACACTCAGTCAAAGTCCATTCAGCAGTTCAGCAAAAAGTGGGGGAATACCATGCAGGAAAGATGGCACTTTCTCACACATATGTCATACATGTTGGGGGGTCAGAGTTGGGATATTGCTAGATTGTGCTATCTGATCAATGTTATCAGTGCAATTTGGCCCGTTTAATCTCGTGGGACCCCCTGTGCCCCTTCTTCACTGTCTGACTCTGGTTGTCTCATCTGTACCGTAATCGCAAGTGCTATTTAGTTTGGGCCACTGCGCCCCCTTCTGCCGGGTTTAGTTGTATTGCTCATTTACATTTCTTACCCTGTATTCGGACACTTGTTTTTCAAACCGCCTACGCTCTCCCTTCCCGCCACAGTATCCCCTGCTGAGCCACACAGCAACACGCACATTCGTACTGCCCACATGTCAGGCTGATCCTCCCACCTCCCCTTCCACTGGCATACATCCACGTCGGGTCCGCGCAAAGTGCAGGAACATCCTGGGCCCGCAAACGCAACTACACATATTGCCACTACGATGCTAGCACACTCAACACCCTCAACATAGGACGATCACACACCTGCTTCCTGCCCAGAACAGAACACACACAAGGACACCTCTCCAGCCGGAACTGCATTGTCACCAGCATCCAATCTGCAAATCCACCCACTTTGTTGGAAGCCAACTACTTCAGATGCATTGTCCCCAACACCCGCCACAGATGCCAACACACAAGTGAACTCTGGGACCTACTCAACTCAACCTCCCCAGACATGGTCTCCATGACAGTGACCTAATCATACCCCTCCTCGGAACACTACCTCGCCATAGCCATCCTGTTTAGCTACAAGATCAACCACAGGGACCGCAAGAACAGAGTAGGACTAGGAATTGCCATCCTCAACAGGAACACTCTCAGAGTCTCAACCAACGACGACAACATCCTCATCAACGCCGAACACCTGCACTTCCAGATCCACACCAATCCCAACACCACCCTCAGAGTAACCCGTGTCTACATAGCCTCCAGACCCCTAACACAGTTCTGCAACTCCATCACCAACTTTGTCAGTACGCACGCCCTCACATCCACAGACTACATCCTTCACGTTGAGCTGAACTTCCACCTCATGTACATTAACGGCACCGTATCCACCACCCTGATCGACACCCTGGCCAACCTCGGCCTCATACAACTTGTCACAACACCCACCCACCACAACAGCCACACGCTTGACCACATATTCTCCGCAAGCTCCCACGTCTACTCCAAGCACACAACCAAACTCCACTGGAACAACCATCGATGCATCAACTTCGCATTCCATAAAGACACCACGCGCCACCACACCCAACAGATCCACTGGCACTGATGGAGCAAAGTCACAGAAGCACAGCTAACCAGCAGCCCTGCCTGGAGCACAACCACCGACACTGACTCCACCGCCCAGAACCTCAGACAAGGGATCGGCAACTGCGCCAACACACTCGCCCAGATTAAGATACACTCCAACAGACACACCAGCAAGTAAGCCAGCTGGTTCAATGCAGAACACCGGGCCTCAATGCCGACCTGGCATGAGCTAGTGAAGAAATTGCACCATGAACAGACACTGGACAGCTACGCAACCCACAAAGACGCCACACGCAGACACCATCACCTCATCAGATACGCAATCGGGCCTCCTTCAAAGACCGTATTGCCAACAATGCACACACCAGCTAAGTGCTCTTCAACCTAGTGAAAGAACTCTCCAACACCAACTCCAACACCAACACCATCCCACCTTTGCAAGACCTGTGCAACTCCTTTGATACTTTCGTCCATCGCAAGGGTGCAGACATCCACGACAGCTACAACGCCATGGCTGCCACGAATAGCACCTCCATCCCCACGGATCCCATACGCACCAACCCCCTGCTCTCCTGGACCAACATAAACAACACAAACACAATGCATATCTGGTACAACATCCACTCTGGATCAAAATCAGACACATGCCCACACCACATCTGCTCCAAAGCCAGCCCCACCATTGCACCCCATTTCCAGATGAGCATCAACATCTCCCTCATAAATTCAACATTCACGTAGAGCTGGAAGGACGCCGATATCAACCCCTTACTCCACAAACAAAAGACTGACCCCAAGGACCGCCTGAACTTACATCCCATCTCCCTGCTACCATTCCTGTGAGGAGTCATTGCGAAGACCATCAACAGACAACTGACCCACTAACTCTATGGGAACAGCATCCTGGATCCATCCCATTCACACTTCAGCGGCAAATCCTGCAGCAAACTGGACACATCTCCGCCACCAATGACATAATGCCATGGATGGACACCAGTGAAACAGAAGCACTCATTGTCCAGGACCTGTGATCTGCCTTCAACACTGTCTTGCACCGCACACTATGCACACGCATACACGACACCGAGACAAGGCTCGTGACTGGACAAACTCCTTCCTCTACGGCAAAACCCAGTCCACCCACCTCCACCCTTCCTGCTCAAAGTCCACAGTAATATTCAGCAGATTACCCCAGGGCTCATCCCTCACACAACATTGTTCTACATGTACATGTCACCACTCGCACACGTTACCCGACTGCACAACCTCAACATCATCTCCTACGAGAACGACAGCCAGCTGATCTTCTCCCTCACCATGGCCACCCTCACTTACACAACCAAACACCAGGTAGGACTGTAAGACGTTGCTGAGTGGAGGAAGAACTGCCAACAGGAGATAAACATCAGACAGGACAGAAATGCTCATCCTCAAATCCACCCCCTCCGCCTGAGACAACTCCTGGTGTGCGGCCGCCCTGGGAATAGATCCAACACCAACCAACCAACCACGCAACATGGGGTTCAACATCAACTCTACTCTCTCCATGCCAAAGCAGGTAAACGCTGTCTCGTCCTCCTGCTTCATCACCCTCCAGATGCTTGTTAAGTTCTACAGGTGGCTTCCCACCGAAACATGGAGAACAGTCACACAGGCACTCAGCAGCAGCAATTTGGAATACGGTAACACCTTCTATGCGGGAGCCTCGACCAAACTCTAAAAATGACTTAAACGCATTAAAAACGCCTCTGCCCGCCTGGTCCTCAACATCCCTCGCCGACAGCACATCAGACCCCACCTGGGAGACCTGCACTGGCTCACCGCCAACAAGTGTATCACCTCCACGTGCCAGAACCACGCACACAAGCCACTCCACAACACCGGGCATGCATACCTCAACAGACGACTCAGCTTCTGCACCCCAATCCAGCAGGTCAGATATGCTGACATTGCAATTGCCACAGTCCCCCGCATCTGGAAAGCTAACTCCTGCAGAAGATCATTATGCCACCTCAACGCAAAGAACTGGAACACTCTCCCCACCCTCCTGCAGCAGGCACAGCACATGCTAACATTAATGTGACTCCTCAAGACTTGAGACACTCACGGGCTAGTGGTGCACTTTAAAGATGTTGTCATAGGAAAATTAGCTAGATTGCTTTTGCACATACACAGCCATCTCACTGCCTATCCGTGTCAGGTGACACATGTACATTGATTGACTTAGCCTTGCTGGACCTTCTTGTGAATTCACAGCCCCTTACTTATTGCCTTAGTTAAATACTTGATTGTTCATGGAAACACGCACCTGTGTGATTTAAGGGAATTTATTTACAAGACAAGATTTTGCATGAACCAGAAGTGGCCCATAGGACATGGGATTGGCAGGATGCCCGTTGGAGTAGCAGTCCATTGTGAGTGACAGAGCCAGGGGAAGAGGCGGATTTTGCAGTGCCATTGTCAATTAACAAAAGGAAATTTGCTTTAGGTCAATGTGTGGGTCCAAGCTGTGTGTTGGTGGATGTCGGCAGACAGTGGGAGAGGAAGGGCAGTGAAATGATGGTATGTACAATCCAACAGGCCTTTGTACATTACTGCTAGCTGGACTTGCGCATTACCATGGAGGCAGTTTCATCCTCAGATTCGTCCGATGATGTGTCATGTGTCTCACATGTGGGTGGTGGTATGGTGGGAGCAGCACTGTGAGGCACAGACACATCAGGGTGCGGAGCTGAGGATGTGGATGTGCAAGCAGCAGATATTGTCGCAAGACCGTGGGGAGGTAAAGATGTCATATGGAGGAGCATGGCCTGCCATGTCCGTTCCAGATTACGCTGGTGTTGAGCCGTGGTAGCCATCTGTTGGAGCTCCCTCCACTCCCTGGCCTCCATTATCCCTGACAGTCGGGATAATGCAGCACAGACACTGCTGGAGCTATCCTGCCGGGACAGTGTGTCCGCTCTCCGGATCATGACCCCAGCAATGTCATCCAGGGTGCGTTGGATGTTATTGAGGGGTGTGTGGATGTCTGACATCCTCTGCATGTTGTTGTTGAGGTGATTCAGAAACCCACTGAGCTCCTCAAATTTGGCTGCCAGGCTCTCCAAGCCCACCCGCACAAAGTCCCATGTCTCCCGTTGGACCTCAAGCACCATGGTGTGAAAGGCTGCATATGGGTTGGCTGGGTCCTGGGAGGCAGCTGTGGTGGGAGGTGCTTGCTGCTGGGTGGTTTGTGCAGGGGGTGGGCTGGGTGCAATGCTGCTGGGTAGCCCTGCTACTGGAGTTGGTGTGTCGAAGGAATCGAGGTGATGCTGAAACTCATCCACATTGATGGTGGGTGTTTCCGACGAGTCATCGTGGTGGAGTGGGTCGTCCGGCTGTCCAGGAGGTGTTGTCGCTCCCTCTGAAATGTTTATTGGAGATTCAGTTTAACAGTGGAATCCATGTATGGGCATGCATTATTTGACTTAACAATCAGACTGAGGGAGACTGTACATTATAGAGATTTTGTACAATATGCATGATAGTTTCTGGATGGTGATTATTTCAAAGACATCACGGATGTGAGGGTGCACTTGTACGTTGTAATATCACAAGTTGCCTAGGTGAGAAATGTGTCTTGACAGTGTCTACACACAAATGCTACCTGTTGTTTCCTGGTTTGTGTTATGTGACTAATGCAGTCCGCAACACCTATTAGGCAATGTTGATGTACTCAGATTAGTATGTGTGTGCAATGCATTGTGTGATGGTGGTACCTGCTGCCTTTGTTTAGCTGCCCCTTGTCCCTTTCATGAAATGGGCCTTTGACTTCTGTGTATGGACAATGCAGACATGTGGAAATCTGTGTGGATTATGTGTCCTTGTCAGAGTTGTGACACTTGTGCATAGTAGGTCATCAAGTGTCTTGCTCACATCAGGGGTTGTGTGTACATAAGGTTGTGACAGGGTGTGACATGCTCCCTTGAGGATGTGTTCCACACTCCGCAACATCAGTGAGGTGTCCTGCACCATGTGAATCTCTTTGTCCTGCAGGCAAGCTATCCATCATGCCCTATCACATGCATTATCAGAGTTGCTCAGGGAGTTGCAGCTTTGCAGGGGCTTGCACATGTGCATGTGTTTAGTGTGCTATTAGTAATGTGTGATGAGTGCCCACTTTTGGCACAGTGGCAATGGGAGCCTACTTGGGGGCATGTTATCATGGACGGCCATGGTGTTATCGGCGCTATAGCGTCAGGAAACTTCCGCTACAAGCGGCAAAGATGTTCTGGAAAATATGCCGCATAGAATTCCAGGAGAAGCACATATTCTGGTGTGAACATGGGCTTTGATTGGAATTATCTGCAGCATGTTATCAGGCACATTATCACCACTTTGGTGGCAGTTTCATGCCGCTGAAGCGGCGATAATTTTAAGAACGTCCTTGATTATATACACCGTGTTTTTTCTACAGAGCTGCACTGTGTAGGACACATGTGCCTCTAACTCGCTTTGGCTGCTTGCGATTTGTGTTGTGTGCATTGCGTCTGTCATGTTTAATCTTGCTTCCTGCACTTCTTTTGGATTACCCTTTCAGAGTATGGTGCAGCATGTATAGCAATTGTTGTTGCTGTCTGAGCAGACTGTGTCCACACCCATTACCCACAAATTTGGTCCCACATGTGGAGTGTGTGTGGCAGTGGTGGGCCGTTTTGTGCATCATAGCAGGCGCTGACCTTCTAGACTCTGCATGAGTGCTTTGAATTTAGAAGGGGGGGCTACATACTCCATGCAGCGATCACAGCGGATATTCGTGCGCATTGTAAAGGGGACCAAGCAGGACCTGAGCTTTCTTTAGGGTGCCAATACATATTGGCAGCAGCTGTAAAGTTTAAGGCAGTCACATGCCTGTACATGCGCATGTGTCTCGTGGAGCTGCCCCCTTTGGACATACTTAATTGAAATGGGAGGTAGATGTAGGGAGAGATATACTGGAAAGGGCTTGTGCTGAGCTTGTAGAGTACGCATGGAGGTGCACCAGGCACACCCACTTCCAAAGGCTTATTTTTAATGTTTTACATCGCCTTACCTCACACCGGCAAAAAGTCAATGCATGTTTCTACACTGACTCATAGGAATGCACAAGGGTTCAGGGAGAGGGGGCAAACTTCCCTCACATGATTTAGGGGTGACCACTTTGGGCTACTTATTGGACTGTAGTGGTGACACTATTGAAGGTGTTGACGGACAGGGAGGTAAATCTGTCGTAGGGGGCTTGTATCCTACATTGCTTCTCACACACGGCTCAAAGTGGGCTTGCCGCAAGTTTATGGATAGGGGATTATTAGTGGCCATGAGGAGATATTACGATGCTCTGGAAGGAAAGTAGGGCCACGAGCTTAGATCAATGGGAGTGCGAGTTCACCTAATGGGCAGAGTGTGATGGGATATTTAGGCTACTACTGGTCAAGGGTACGGTGAGCAAGGGATCACTTGAGGCAACTAGGGCATGGGACCATTTCTTTGGACCATTGGTGGACGAAGACAGCGAGAGCGATGTCAACACTGAGCCAGGTGAGCTGGTACCAGGGTAGGGCCTTTATAGCCCGTAGAAGTAACCATTCGACACCATTGTAGACATGCATGATGGGTGAATCTAAAGCGGCAGCCTGTATATTGTGTTGTTAGTGTTTAACTTCTGGATACCACAGATTACGCACTGCTAAGGCTATCAAGGAGTACAGAGCAACATGGGTAGTGACATGCCTTGAGGGAGTGTGAAATAGACTTTCGGATGGATTTGTTATGATGATGTTTGTTTATATGGCCTGTGTTGTAAATTGGTTGTTAATCCCCTTTTTACATGGTTCTTAACATTAAAGGTAGTAGAGGAGACATGTCATAGTTACAAGCCAAGGATCCTAGGCTCAGAGAATTGAACATCATAGTGAGGGGAGAGGGATTAGGAGCCATATTACCAAGATCAGCGTTAAAATTATTGCTGCTTTAGCGGCAGATAACTGCCACTAAAGCGGCGGTAATGGGCTGGATGATGTGCCCTTGTGAATTCCCATAGAAGTCCATGTTGTGGTGTGAACATGGGCTTCTATGAGAATTCACAAGGGCATATTATCAAGCCCTTTGCCTCCACTTTAGTGGCAGTTTCCTGCCGCTAAGGCAGCGATAATTTTAACGCTGATCTTGATAATATGTCCCTAGGTTGGTGCGATTGTTAGATTTGAAGATCTAGCTTTCGCAGACATGAAGAGTTTTTTAATTTGCAAGAGAAAATAGTACATGCCATGCGTTGACGTAGGGCGGGGGAGGGTGGTGGGTATTATGGACAGGGATATGTGTGAATGCAGGTAAGTTGACTTTGGATGACTAAATGGATTTCATGGTGCGCCCTGCATCGCATTTTTTAATGGAGGGCACATGACTAAGGGGCATATTATCAGGGACGGCATTACAAATTATCGGCACTTAAACTGCAGCAAACTGCTGCTTAAGCAGCAATAATGGGCTTGATAATATGCCCTGGGGAATTCCAATAGAAGTCCATGTTCTGGTGTGAACATGGGCTTCTATTGAAATTCTCCAGACCATATTATCACGCCCATTATCGCCGCTTTAGTGGCAGTTTTCTGCCGCTCAAGCGGCTATTATTTTAACGGCGTCCTTGGTAATATGCCCCATAATCCGTATTTTTGGTGTGACATTGCATGTGTTGTCGGTATGCAGAGTTACTTTCCCATCTTGCTGTACACAGTGCTGCATAGCATGTACAGGCAAGGGGGCATTTTTGTAGTACAAGCATGAGGTTGTCACAATGTCCCCCTTGCCTCATCACCACACTTATCCAAATCATCTTCAGAAGGCCGCAACTCTCATGTGCCAAAATGAGTATGCAGTGTGAATGTGACTGGTCACGTGCACGAGTAAGCATGCCAGCGACAGGCTCAGCACACCTGCAACATTGCACATGTGTCTGGCTCGTGTGCAAGGTTGTGTGTGGCCCTCCAAGTCACCCTTGTTGGCCATGCACATCCTTGCACACAAGTCAGCCACATGTGCTATTTTGCAGGTGTGCTGGTCTTGCTGTTGGCATGCTTACTCGTGCACGTGATCAGTCACATTCACACTGCATACTCATTTTGGCACATGGGAGTTGCGGCCTTGTGGAGATGATTTGGATATGGGTTGTGATGGTGCAAGGGGTGCATTTTGGCAGCATGCTGCGTCTCTATGTGATGTGGCATTTTGGTATGTGATGTGGCACTTATTTTGAGGTCTGATGATGTACCTGGACTGTGCTTTTCTGATGTTTCAGTGCACATTTCAATGTCAGTGTGTCTAGCAATGTTTATGCTTTATCAGTTGATGTGTGTCCATGCCACCATGCACAGGGCTATCTGGGACCTGAACCACAGTAATTGTGGGTATGCAATGCTATTTATTGTACATGTGTGCCATTGTGGCCATCCACCCCGGTCCACCCACTCCATAGTTTGTACTCACCCTGTGGTTGTGTCTGTTCACCTGCAGCAGTGTCCCGACCCGGCACTCCAACCACCGTCTCCTTGGTGATGACTTGCGCCACCATTTCCTCCTGCTCTTCCAGCTCCAGCAGGGGCCCAGGGCTACCACCTCCAGTGGACATGGCTGCCCTCCGGTTGGCGGCCATCTTCTCCTTAGTGTTCTTTTTGCTTTCGTTCCAGCGCTTCTTTACCTCCTCCACAGTCCTCCTCTTCCTCTCTCCCACAGCATTGACCTTTGCTGTGATCTCCTCCCAGATCTGTTTCTTCCTGGACAATGACATTGTCCTCCGGATCAAGAGTTCCTGCTGGTGTTCAGCCACCAGGCCATACAGGACCTGATTCTCCTGGTGGCTGAACCTGGGGTTCCTCCTCCTCTTTGCCATTCCCTGGCTCTCTCCCTGCTCCTACTGGCTGGCTGCGGGGTTTGCTGTGGTCTCCGTGCTTGGCCCCGCTTCCTCCATGTCTCTGGTCTCTTCTGGGTTCTACATTTTGTTTTTCTTTTTTTTTTGGCCTGCTTGGGGGCGTTTTATAGTGCATTTTCCCGCTTGCTATGTGCAAAATGCAGGCCAGTTGGCAATTGTCGGGCTGATTTTGGAGATAATTGGTTTAGCGCAACTTTTTGCGGCTTAGCGTGCGTTTTTTTCATCACCGGCGCTAAGATTTTATCACCATCCATTGGTGCCGGAACTGATTGTTAGCGCTGGCTAGCGGCGCCTTGTTAATACCTCGCTACTGCGGCGATAAAAAAAGGACTTCGCCGGCGATAAAAATGTTAGCGCTAACAGCGCTTAGCGATAATTATTGCTATTTCTTGTTGATATCCCCCCAGGTGTCTAAAAAAGTACATAAATCACTATATAACTGGCTCTACAGGTGGGTATCTGTGTCACTGGTTCAGTGGGTATCTCAGAAAGTGTATCATTGCCTGTGTGTGTATGTCAGTGGATGTATAACTAGCTGTTTGGGTATCTCAGTGTCTTTGTTACTGCATGTATGACTATGTAAATAGCGTGAAACTATCTCTGTGAATTGGTAACTGGCTTTTTTACTCAGTTTTTAGTTGTGTAACTGTGTATACTACTGACTCTCTTAGTGGTGCATACCTAAGTATGTGGGTGTCTCAGTGAATGTGTAATTGTCTTTGTCGCTGTGTCACTGGATATGTAAGTTACTGTTTGGTTTTGTAAATAGGTTTATATATGAAGGTAACTGGGTGTATTACCGGGTAAATGCATGTGCAAGTGTCTGTTTACAGTCTGGGTGCTGCGTACATGAATGATTCTCGAGGTGTGTGAGTGGGTATAACATTGCCTGTATGGATCTCTGAATTACTATATAAGTGGATCTATAGGTAAGGACACAGAAAGTGAATGCTTTCGTTGGTGTGTTTCTGAGTGTTTTAGTCACTGTCTGCCAATATAAGTACTGGGTACTTAAGTGCTTTTCTGGGAGTGTAACTGGGTATATCAATGGCTGCTTTACTATATATAAGAAAGTGAGCACCTACATAAATGATTATGTCAGTGTGTAACAGCCTGTATAAAGTTCTAACCATATGTGTATAAATAAGTATAGCTTTGTATGGTTGCTTAGTATACTAATGTGCTCACTGTAAGGGCCTGTGTTTGCTCTCATGGTCACAGGTTAGAAATCTGGCAGATTCACTCTGCCTTTCCTCCTTCTGAGGTCAAGAAAGCCACTTCCCTTGAGTTGGGTAATAATAAACATCTATTATTCACAGCCAAGATACACTTCTGGGTGAACATGGACCTCAGAAATACACATGTTATGATATTTTATATGAGTGGTTGTGTGAGTGGGTGCCAGGGTGTGTAAGTGGTTGAGTGTTTCAGTGCCTTTATGGCTATGTGACTGAATGTGTAAGTAGCTTTATGGGTGAATGACTGGGGATGTTAGTGACTGTATGTGTTTCTAAATTGGTATGTAACTGCCTGTATGGATTGGTAACTGGATGTGTTAGTGGGTGTTTGGGTGACTAACTGTGTGTGCAAGTGGCTCTATTAGTTGTGGATACATAAGAGCTTTGTCATTGTGTGAATGAATTTGTAAGTGCCTCTGTTGCTGTCTGACTGGGCTTCTGAGTGGCTCCATGGTTTTGTGAATATGTATGTGACTGGCTTTATAGGTGGGTGACTGGGTGTATAAATGTGTAAGTGCATGTGTAACTCATTGAGTGCTGAGTAGATGAATGGCTGCATAGGTGTGTTAATTGGTGTCACAGTGCCAGGAAGGATGTGCGAATGACTATGTAAGTGGATGTATCGGTGAGTTAAAGGGTGTCTTTTATGGGTGTGTGACTGAATATATCAATCTGGGTGTATGTGCCTCTGTGGATGTGTCACTGGATGTGTAAGTAGCTTTCTGAGTGTCTAATAAGGAATCCGCAGTATTATCCTATGAGAGAAGTAGGCCCCACAGTAGTGAAAATTTATCTTGTCACTGCCAGGACATACAAAACCTAAAATTACATTTGTTACCTTTTAGGCACATAGCACCCTACCTTATTGGCTACCTAGGAGGTGAAATGTGTAATAGAATGGGAGTTTTATTCTTGCCAATTGATTTTAAGTACCAAATCGACATAACAGTGTACACTATGCACACAGGCTCTGCAATAGCATACATCATACATGTTTAAAAGGCGATTTGTGTGGGTAGTACAATCAGTTCTGCAGGTCCACTAATTTACAGGCCCTGTGCACAGGTCATGCACTCTATTAGATACTTCTAGATCATTTAAATATACCAATCATGGATAAGTCAATATAACCATGTTTAATGGAAAACCATATGCACTTTACCACTATCTAGCACTGGTTAAGTGCTCAGACTTCTAAGGCCAACTGAATATCTGGGTATGTGACAGGGTATGTTACCGACTGTATGGGTGTCGAAATGGGTTTGCAAGTGGCTGTATGGCTTGATAAGGGGAGAGAAGTTGGCTTAACGGCTTGGGTGGTCGACCTCAAATCTGAGGAACGAGTCTCAGCAAGGACGCGCAACATCCTGTGATTCTGGGCAAATCACTTAATCTCACCATGCCTAACAAAAGTGAATGTGTCCTCATGTAACACAACTGGTGCTCGTGTAAAGTGTTCTGATACCCGATACCTTCGAGTCAAGTTTGCTCTATATAAAACTCCGTAAAAAAACCAAAAATGACTGCCCGTGTTTGTGAGTATTATAACTGTATGTGTAAGTGGCTCTATTAGTGGTGAATACATAACTGCTCTGTGGATGAGTGAATGGATGTGTAAGTGCCTCTTGCTGTCTGAATCAGTGTGCGAGTGGCTGTATGGTTTTCTAAATAGGCATCTGAGTGGCTGTATGGGGGTGACTGGTTGTATAACTTTTGTGTATGGGTGTGTAAGTGCATGTGTAACTGACTGAGTGCTGGGTTCATGAATGGGTATGTAAGTGACCAACTGGATGTTACAGTGTCTGCTTTGGTGTGTGAATGACTATGTAAGTGGATGTATAGATGAGCAAATGAGTATGCAAAAGATTTTATGGGTATGTGACTGAGTATATCAATCACTGTCTGGCTATATCAGTGGTGGATACATAAGTGATTTTGTGGGAGAGCAACTGGGTATATAAGTTCTTGACTGACTGTGTGAGTGGGTACAAATTACATACTGCTAAATTACGTTTTATGAGCAAGCATCCACATCTAATTTCTTTTAAGTTCAAAAGATTTTTATTGGATAAGTAAAGGTGTCAATACATGAGAAAAAAAAAATACAAACATGTCTTCAATTGGAGAAGAAAGGTAATACATGGTAGTGAAAATATACAATCAATCAGAGGATAACAAGGGTTTGAGGCTAAATATCAAAAAACAGCACTGGTAATAATGAAAATTAAAGTAGCTTATATAAAAAGAATAATACAAATGAAAAACAATATCACTCAGGGAGGCTTAGAGACCTCTTGCTGAATAGGTGATACATGGGAAGAGCGTTTAGCACAGATATCTAGATACAAGGTTACAGGAAGCCATAAATCATGTCGTTTAGCAACTAAACTAAGGGGGTGCACAAAGACAGTGTCTAGCCTGTGATTATAACACACATTGTACCACCATGCTTTAAAAGAGATATTCGTAAAGTTTTTCCAGTTGACGGTGATTTGCTGGAACGCAACAGCTAACAACAAATCAACAATTTGCGTATTAAGATGAATGTCATCCCAGCAGGGAGAAAGGCTTCCTAAAAAAATATTGACAAAAGAAAAGGGGAATGTAGTGTGGAATATGGCATTGATTTGGGCCCAAACTAGTGTCCAGAAATTTTTCGTGAAAGTGCAAGAAAAAAGCATGTGAAAAAGAGTGGCGTTAGGAGCAGAACAGGACCAACAGAGATCAGGTGTGGAAGAAAATCTTTTATTCAACATCTGGGGAGAGAAGAGGAGTCTGTTGTAAATGAAGAAAAGAGTTTGTGTGAGGGAGGCAGCCCTAGATGTCTTGCGAAGTTTGGTCCATAGTTTATCCCACAGGGAGGTGGGCCAAGAGATGGCAAAATCAGATTCCCACTGTTCCTCAACTTTGGATTTTGGTCTGGGTGTGAGAATCGTATGGAACGAGTGGTATAATGAGGAGGCTGTAGGGTGAGTGCGCAGGAAGGAATGAAGGTGTGAGGTAGGGTTGGGAGGGCGAGGATGTGTAGGGTGGTTAGAGAGAAGAGCATAAGTGGACATGACTGCATTTTTAAGTGCAAGATACTTGCAGGCAGAAGAACGGGGGAGATGGAAGTGTTGACTGAGAACGGAGAAGGATAAGAAATCGGAATTAGAGAAGAGTTGAGATACCCAGATTAAACCCCTCTGTCTCCAGGTTTTCCAATAAAAGGGTTTGCGATTGATGGTTATACTATTGTTGTGCCAGATGGTGGAATTGAGAAACTCTGCTACAGAGGAAGGGGGGCTTGGGGAGGTGGAGAGAAGCAGCTTGGCTGTGAACTTGTGGATAGGAATGGAGGAGAAGTGAGGCTTGCGTGAGAATGAGAGGTATTCAGCAAAAGTGAAAGGGGATAAGGAAAGTCGCTCAATGACAACCCATAAGGGGGACGGCTCAGCAG
Organism: Triturus cristatus; assembly: GCF_964204655.1. Taxonomy (NCBI): domain Eukaryota; kingdom Metazoa; phylum Chordata; class Amphibia; order Caudata; family Salamandridae; genus Triturus; species Triturus cristatus. Next base: position 320,219,157 of record NC_140588.1, read on the forward strand.
GGTCTTGCAGCCATTGGGAAGCTTGCCGCAAGAGGAATGCCTTGTGGTAAGCGGGAAAATTTGGAAAGTTAACTCCACCTTCAGACTTGGGGAGTTGCAATCTGGACAGGGACATACGTGCTTTTTTGCCGGACCAAAGAAAGGAAGAGAGAATAGTGTTGATTTTCTTAAAGAACTTAGCAGGGACAGGAATTGGGATGTTAGAAATGATATAAAGGACTAACGGGGAGAGCATCATTTTAATCGTATCAAGACGGCCCCACCAGGAGAGGTATAATGGGTGCCATCTAGAGGTGAGGTCGGACAGTTTTTGGATGCATTTATTGAGACATAATGAAACAGTGTCAGGGAGGGAGGAAGTAATGTGTAAACCTAGATATTTGATGTGTGAGGAGCTCCAGGTAAAATTGGACGCCATAAAGTCCGGTTTAAAGGTGAACTTGGTAAGGGGTAGAATCTCACACTTGTCATTGTTTAGCTTATAACCTGAAATCTGAGAGTAGTCATGGACTTCAGCTAGGAATGCGGGAATGGAAGATGTAGGGTTAGACATGAATAGTAGAATATCGTCTGCGTAGGCAGCAAGTTTAATATTAGTTTGGGAAATTTGGAAACCATGTAAGTTGGGGTTTTGACGAAGCTTTGAAAGAAAAGGTTCCAGGGCCAAATTAAAAAGAAAAGGGGAAAGAGGGCAACCCTGACGAACACCCCTACCCAGATTGAACAAAGAGGAGACTAGACCGTTGGCGCAAACCGCCGCTCTAGGGCTGGAATACAGAAAGGAGATAAAGGAGATGAAGTGCGGGCCAAATCCAAACCATTTGAGGGCGGAGAAAAGGAAAGTCCACTCCACCCTATCGAACGCTTTTTCTGCATCTAGGGCAATGGCTGCAAGTGAGTCTTGGAACTGTGGAGATTTGGAAAGGACATTAAACAAAAGTCTGGTGTTATCAGTGATGAAGCGGCCCTTAACGAAGCCAGATTGTTCAGGGCCTAGCAATTCGGGAAGGTAAGGGTCTAATCTAATGGCGAGAGATTTGGCATACAGTTTATAATCAATGTTAACCAAAGAAATTGGTCTGTAATTCTTACAATGTTGGGTATCTTTGCCTTCTTTGGGTATGACACAGATGTGGGCATCAGAAAATGTACCTGAGGAAGAGCCATTCAATATGAAGGAATCAATAAGGGAATGTAGTCTGGGCAACAACAATTTGGAAAAATGCAAATAAAACTCAACTGTGAATCCGTCTGGGCCGGGGGCCTTATCTTTCTTGAGTGATTGAAGTGCTGAAAGTAATTCATTACTAGAGATTGGTGATTCAAGGGCGGATAGATCAACAGGGAAATTGGAGGGTGGTTGGATGGAGGCGAAGAAAGTAGCAAGAGAATGAGGAGTGGGGTGAGTCTCAGAAGAGTAGAGTTTGGAATAAAACTGGGAGAATTGCTCTAAAATATCAACATCCGTATGCTTTAAAACAGAATTAACATCGTAGATAGATTCAATATTCAGTTTGTTTTGCTTGACTTTTAAATAATTGGCTAAGACCTTCCCCGCCTTGTTTTTACCCCCATAGAATTTTGAACTGGATTTTAACAAATACAGTGAAGCATCCTCAGTAGATTGTTTGTTAAATTGCATCTTAGCAGCAATGAGAGCAGTCAAACTTTCTTGCGAATGGGATGCATAGAAGGAATGTTCTAATTTTTTAATCGTACAAAGGAGGTCACTGGTACATTTACGAGCGTTCTTGCGTTTAGTAGCCACAAAGCTGATAATAAAACCTCTGGCTGCTGCTTTATAGGCATCCCAGACAACGTGGTTAGGCATAGTGGGAGTGTCGTTAATGTTGAAAAATTCTGTGGTAAAGTCTACAAAGGAGGCGGAGAATTTGGGGTCAAGGAGTAAAGTGTTGTTAAAGCGCCATCTCTTTGGTCCAGTGGACTTGGGTAAAATGTCAATGTTTATCAAAACAGGGGCGTGGTCAGAAAATAAGATGGGGCCTATGTCAGCATGGGTGAGGGATTGGGACATATGATGGGAGAGGAAAATATAGTCAATACGGGACTGGGAATGATGAGTCGGGGAGTAGAAGGTGAATTCTTTAGAGGTGGGGTTGCAGAGACGCCAGGAATCAATGAGTTTATGCTGGGATATCGCTTGAGTAAAAAGCTTGTGGGACTTGTTGGGGATAAAAGGTGCCCTGGAGTTCCTGTCTAAAAAAGGATCAAAGGGTAGGTTATAATCACCTGCTAAAATAAAATTATCATCAATATATTCAGTGATGCGGGAGGCCAATGCGCGCCAGAAGACCTGATCACCTCCAGTAGGAGCATAAATGTTAAGGAGGGAGAGAGGGACGCCTTTTGAGGAGAGTTTGACATACAACCATCTACCATCAGGATCTGATTCAGAAGCCAAGAGCAAATGGGTAAGAGACTTGCGGACTAGTACAACCACACCGTTTCTCTTACCATCACCCGGAGATGAAAATACAGCCCCCACCCAACCTCTCTTAAGTTTAGCAGCTTCAGCATCAGATAGATGGGTTTCTTGTAAAAAGGCAATGTCTGCATTTAATTTGGCTAAATGAGAGAGGATTTTTTGTCTCTTGATAGGAGAATGCAGACCTCTAACATTCCAGGAAACAATTCGAACTGACATTAAAGACTAATCAAAAAATGGACCAATTGGAGAGTAGGACAGCAAGGAAATGCCTCACAGCGGACAGGAACATAAGAGGAAAAGAGAGTGAGATGAGAACTGACGCGAAAAGACAAGGGTAGAAGAAAAAGTGAGGAACCAGTGAAGCCATAAAAATAGGAGAGAGCCAAGAAAGCAGAAAGAAAGTGAAGAAGATACAACAATACTCAAAGATAGTGGTAGGTAAGGGCCAAGGGGAAATAGAATAGGTAAAGGGAGATGAATACAAGCAAGAGAGCCAATACACAATGGGGAGAAGAAAAAATGAAGAAAGAAAGATAAGGGAGAAGCATGAAAAATGCAATGACACCAGTAAATCTGAAAACAACGAGGGAAAAGGTACAGTAAGAAAATATAAAGCAAAGAAAAACATGATAAATGAGGAATGAAGAGTACTTACGAGGGGTAGCACGGGAAAAATACAATCAGGAACTGGGAATAAGCGGAAACACACATGGAGATGAGGGGAGGGAGGTAGGGCCAACTGGGAGAGGCAGGGCATTCGGGGTGAGAGAGACGTCCAACCAGGGATAACAGAACGGAACGCAAAACAGTGATCTGTGAAGGGAGAAAGAGAACATAGTTAGAAACTCGAATACACGTTGATAAAGAACAAACATATGACCAACTGAAGAGCCCGATTAACACTATCAGAGGACAAAATGAAAGGCATAATCTTGACGAAAGGTCATACATTCTGAAGAACCTGCGAAAGAAAATGAAAGCATTAAACAGGACAAATTAGAGAAACAAGCTGCAGCTGCAAAAATAAGTCATGGTGGATGGGAAGAGGGACCGGCTATCTCCATGTCGGGCTGACCGCAGGAGTTCAGGAAGCTTCGAAGACGGGCAGGATCCTCATATGTCGTAGTCTTGTTATTATAAGTGACCTTAAAAAGGCAAGGATGAAAAAGCCCATATCTGGCACCAATGGAGCGTAGGTCAGGTCTCATGTCCAGGAAGGCCTTGCGACGATTTGCAGTGGTCCTGGCATAATCTTGTGCAAAGAACAAGGTGGAGCCTGACCAAGTGAGGCGAGGAGAGGCTTTGGCGGCTAAGAGGACTTTCAATAAGTCTGTGTACTCTAGAAAGTACATTATTACACCTCTAGGCTTCGTTGATGCGGAAGGAGAGGAGGAAGCTCGACCAAGTCTGTGGGCACGCTGGATATTCAGTGAGGTGTCATCAGGTAGGTGGAGAAGCTTCGGGAGAAAGGATTTGAAAAAGCTGATGGGATCATTCCCCTCACAGCCCTCCACCAGGCCGTAAAGGCGAAGATAGTTGCGCCTGTTACGATTTTCGAGGTCCTCCACCTGCTTCTGAAGAAATGAAATCTGCGTGTGCATGTGGGAAACCTTGGACGCGGATTCCTGAAGAGAGGAGACGTCACGCTCCACCAGCGATACTCTTTCGTCCATCGAGGCCCAGTTATCAGTGAGAATCTGCAGCTTAGCATTCGTCTCCTCCATGAAAGGGCGCAGGGCCCGTATCTCTTCGAGGATTAGCTCCATTGAGATGGGCGAGGAGGACTTAGGAGGCGAAGGCGGGTCTTTCTTTAACCTCTTAGAGTTCACTTTTGCCGAAGGCTGTGAGGTGATGTCCGCAGTCGATGTCATTTCAGTTGAAGGTAGAGACTGAGAGGCTTCCAAGTGGGCCAGTGCCGTGAATAGTTTGGAGTTCTTAATGTAACTACGTTTTTGAGTCTGACTAGAGCAATGCGCCATCGGCACGCCAATGGAGCGCGCAGTCAAAAAAAGAAGAAAAAATATCTTATTGCCCAACTGAAAAAGGAGCAGGGAGCAAATTAATAAGGGAAGGAAAATGCCAGGCCACAAGGTTAGAGTCAAAGGTGTTGGAGACTGGAAGCATAAGATGGCCGCCGTATATGAGGAAAGTTGAAAATTCCAGTCAGCAGAAAAAGGCAGCGGAAATAATCATGTTGAGGAGAAAAAAGAAAGTCACCTTAGAGTGCAGAATGACCACAACTGTGCTTCAGGAGGTGCTGGGGTCAGTAGTTATGCATGAGGCATCCAGGGGATCCATGCGCGGCAAAGCGCACTGCTGAGGCAATCACGGGCGAAAATAAACAAGATGGCGGCCGCTGACGAGCCGCGACCGAAAATAAAATGGGTTGTAAAACCCAAAATAACTGTGCCTCAGCGCCAGAAAAGGATTAAAAATGATCTTGGCATGTTCCGACAGGAGAGGGTGCCCTTCGTTGGTGGAAACTGAGGCGCGAACCGCCAGTAAACCCTGGTGTGAACGGAGCTCCTAGCCGAACGCCGCCATCTCCTTCGGGCGCCAAGCCACGCCCCCCCCACATCTAATTTCTAACACATTCATTTGTACTGGCTTCATAAAATAACTACATTTTAGGTACATCAATTCCTCTTTCTCCTTTCCTGCTCACTATATTTTAACTTAGTGTCCTCATCTAACCTCCCTTCTATTTTCCTTTATTCTTTAAAGCACACATTTTCTCTCAACTGAAGTCCAGTAATATATGTTTACACAGAATCTATATATAAATATGATTTTTTATTATTTAAGACTGCAATAGAACTAAAGCTGTTTCCAAACCAAACCTAAAACTAGTGCATCACCACAACTGTTGTCAGAAAATGCTATTTATCAGCATCGAGTGAAATGTCACAAGCATCAGCTGGAATTTAGTTACCATGGTTTTGCATTCCTTAGGCAAGGAGCTGTAGCTGCTGAAGGTGGGCGTGATCTTCCAGTAGAATGGGTAAATCGTGACCACTATTATTCAAAGCTTTATCACGCTTTTCCTATGTCTTGCCACATATGACTGTATTCAGCACCTGTGACAGGGACAACAGTTATTTATTATATGGTGTGCGTGCAGAAGTGCGTGTTTGCTATGTAATGGTTGGCTTTCAATTTGATGAAAATTATATGGAACTTCGTTGTTACTTAAAAAGAGGTTAAGCACAAATTGGCCGAAAAATAAGACAGCTTCCATATTTTTTATGCGTCTTCCCTTTCCAGTAAGAAAAAGAGCAGTGTAAAGAGAGGGCCAGCTCCTATTTGGAGTACGCCAAAACCGTTAGTTGTGAGGCAGTTTGACGTCACATGTTCTCATTTTCAAACTATTTGACAGCGGCAGAATGGGAATCCCCAAGCTTTTCTTCCCTCCATCTCCTCTACAGAAACAACGGTAATAATTAAGTTATATGTTTAGTATACGAAATTATTTTCGTGAAAAATTGAAATATGGAACCCTCTTTCATTCATCTGAAGAAATTCTGTCATAGTTTAGCAGATACAAACCTGTCGTCCAGCCCTCTGACCGCGAACATCACATGGGCTAAACTGGCCAATTTGTCTCAATCAAAACATGGCCGAATAATCAGCCATCAGTTATGGGCAAGTAGTGGCTTCAAGTCCAGGCCCTATGTTTCAGCTTGCAATCCTGCGAAATGCTTTTGAACCCAGGGGGGCTTATTTACAAACCCCTTGCGCCAACCCAACCTCACTTTTCACATGTTAAAAATGACTCGAAACTGGCTTGTGAATAAGCCCCAGGGTTTTTTAACAATGTGATTGACCGTATGTCAAGCTGGACAGGCCTGAATATATGGCTTGGGCCTGCCATACTTACATTTACCCTCCGCTCTAGTGGGATTTTGGAGTGCAGGGAAACGTGGGTGAGTGCTTTTGTTTCATTTTTTGTAAACAAATAAAATCTACTTAAAATATCTGAACAAGTGGGTGACATCCCATCATTTCAGGACGAGGGGATTAATTTATAGAGAAACGTACTCAGATGATACCAGTATTAGGTAGTGTGACTGGAATGGGCATAAGCTTATTTTGCACTCGCAATGCATCACGAAGACAAGAGGTTTATTCATTCTTGCTCTGAATACAGGATGTGGCAGTTCACATGACACTTAACTAGGTTGTCTTCACACCTTTTTGTTTAACGAAGATTTAAAGTAATTATTGTCAGAGGCTGTCGCCACGATAAAGAGGTGGTGTGGCGGGTTGAGGGGGCGAGCAGGAGGGGGAGCACGCAAGGGGTTAAAGTGTTATTACAAAAAATAAATTTAAAGAAAAACTTACCTGGAGCTTCCTCCCGCATCTCACTCAGCATAGTCCTTCCTGGTCCCAGCAAGCACTGGGGCTACGTCACGGACTCCCTGCAATCTCCACACTGCTTTCATGGGAGAGCAGAACGGGGATTGGTCTGAGGAGGCAGGAAAGGCGCCCTGCTCAGACGAAGGAGTCTGTGGGGTTTCTCAAGCCCAGCTGCTCAATGCAGCCGGACTGGAGAAACTTAAGTGCGCATGTGTGTTTGGAACACGAGGGACCCCCGCCCAAACACATATGCGCGCTTAAGGAGTGCACATAGCACTCCTCCTCCCTATGCACCGCCCCTCCCTTTGCAAGCTGGCTCAGAGCCGGAAAATGAAAATAAAACAATGACATTGTTTTATTTTTCATTTACTGACTCTGAGCCAGGCAGTGCAGTGACGCTCCTCCGCCACTGCGGAGGAGCTGCAACTGATTTTCAGATTTGTTTTAGGGCAAGGGGAGTCAGATTCATAGTTTCATTTGATTTATCAGCGTTTCCAAATTTCACAGCTCAACGGACAGTTACCAGAGCACCTCATCTTGACTTTCAATCTATTAAGAAACTTGAGGTATATTGTAAAGAATGAGCCATTAAAGAAATCATTCAGGAGATATTTAATATTTCCTGGTAAACTCAGAGAACAAAATACCACGTTTACCACTGAAAGAAAATACAATCAAAAAGGTGAAAATATTGAAGAAAATGTTTTTTGGTCAAGAGTTGGCAAGATTGTCAGGGCTGTTTTCATCATATTTTAAGGGGAGTGTCTAGACATGCTAAATTCACTTCATTTATTTCTATAGCTTGGATCAGTGGTTCTTAATATTTTGACTTCTGTGGACCCTCACGTAATCATTACTGGAACCCGGGGACTCTGACTAAACCATGACTTGAATCCGGGGACCCCCACTCAGTCATTACTGGAAGCAGGGGACCCCAGCCTAAGCATTTTTGCTGATTGAAAGTGCAAAACGAAACATACAAAAACAAGCATTCATCAAGTAAATACACAAATAGGGATTGTTTTAAATGTTCTTCACAAATAAATATATTTAAAAAGAAATTGTAGCTGCAAATAGAAGGTTAGAACATTTCTAAATTCAACTGAGGCCATTTATTATTGCCTGCACTAAATTCTGTTTGATGCACCTGCACTGCTCCCACAAATCAATCTGAGGATACTAACTTATTTTTAACCTCTATTTTCAAATTCCTTCACATTTACAGAACGTTTTAAAATTTCCAATTTTACATTTTGATTCTTTATGCACTTTATTAATCTGTCAATATTATTTAATTTTCTAATCAGTCACAGACCCCCTGAGAAGGCTTCACATACCCCCAGAGGCCCCCAGGCCACAGGTTAAGTACCACTGGCTTGGATAATTTCAGGGGAACATGATAGATTTGAGGAGTATTAGACATTCATGACAACATTTGTACAAAAATTCCTAGGCAATAGGAATAAATAAAATATATGAATACATCAGGAATGTCTAGTTGCATTGGTGTGAGAAATAAGATTATGACCCCGTTGCAGAACCTGAAGTACAGATAGTTAATTTAATTTCAGAGCTGCCTAAAATAAGTATGGGCAATGGCAGGTTATATTCTGATAAATTGAAATGCTGCAGCTAGGAATCTATTAGTAAGTAGACTCATCAATAACATTAAGGTGCCGATCACGATCCTGCAAAAACCGGGTACGAACCGTCGGAGGGAGCATATTCACCATCCGACGCGTACCCGGTCGTCAAAATATACAAACATGGAATTACGATTTGCACGGAAACTCAATTTCCGTACGAATCGTACAAAACCCCGACCGACGAAAATAAACATACAAATGCGATCCGGGAAAGCGCCAACGTGACGTCGGGACGCACGCAGCCTGCCATTCACGAACCAGGAATTACGATTCGCACCGACGTCATCCCGCACGGACAATATTTTCCGGCTGCCAAAAACTGCCGGGAAATCAGGACGACGCGAACAAGGAGGACCTGTACGTGACGGACAGACATGGACCCGAACCTACGTGTCATCCCGGCACTCATAGCAGTCGACCTCCTCTACAGGTTCCGATGCAGACGCCGCAGAAGGTCAGAACAACTAAGGGAGGGGGGGAAAGGGGGGGGGCAGGACAAGGGGCAGGCCACAAAACCACCACCAAAGTCACACAGCACACATGCCCTGGACATACCTGACCCCCATGCCCTGGTCACCACGAGGGGGTGGGGGCGTGTCCAGCAAAGCCAGCGTCCGCCACAACGGAAGTGCCTGACGACGCGAACCGGCAACACAACTAAACAGGTACATCCCGTACCCATGCCTTAAGAGCGTGGGTACGAGTCGTACCACACCCACACCTACGTCACCCCAACAATGGCAGGACGGCTCGTACCCACGTGGCAAAGGCCTGGGTACGGCCCGCACAAGCATTCCACAGCATGGGTACAGGTATGTACGGACCGTACCCCCACCCGCGTATGCATGGAGCGTACCCCCATGCCAACAGTGTACGTACGGACCGTAACCCCACCCGCGTATGCATGGAGCATACCCCCACGCCAACAGAGTAGGTACGACCCGTACCCTCACCCGCGTACATATGGAGCGTACCCCCCACCCCAACAGTGTAAGTACGACCCATACCCTCACCCGCGTACGTATGGAGCGTACCCCCCACCCCAACAGTGTAAGTACGACCCGTACCCCCCGCGTACGTATGGAGCCTACCCCCCACCCCAACAGTGTAAGTACGACCCGTACCCTCACCCGCGCATGCATGGAGCGTACCCCCCACCCCAACAGTGTAAGTACGACCCGTACCCTCACCCGCGTACGCATGGAGCGTACCCCCCATGCCAACAGTGTACGTACGGACCGTAACCCTCACCCGCGTACGTATGGAGCGTACACCCACCCCAACAGTGTAAGTACGACCCCTACCCCACCCGCGTACGTATGGAGCGTACACCCACCCCAACAGTGTAAGTACGAACCGTACCCACACACGTGTATGTTCTAAGCGTACATATTGCTAAATAGGAGTGGTGTGTGCCTATCACTCCGGCGACGGAATGTAACTGTGCAGGCAAGCTAGGGGACACGCATCCCACTGTGTCCCCCATCCAGCTGTGACTTCTGGACTGCCCTATGGGCTTTGTAAATATTGAACTTCCTACAAGCAAGATTTTTTGGTTCATGCTGAATAAAGCACATTTTTTTTCCCTTGGAACACTACTGCTTTGCTGGTATTGCTGTTGGTGGGGCTGCTAGATGGTTTTGGGTGGTGTTCATGTGTTGGGTGTGTGGGAAATGTAGTAGTGTGCTGGTCATAGGGGGGACCCTGGGATCTGTGTGCCATCACACGGTGTTAGCTAGGATTCTGTGTTCATGTAAGCAGTTGCTGCATGGTGAAATTGTCCAAAGGTGTATTCCTTCCTCTGTGTACCCTGACATCTTCCCTGCAGGGTGTTCCCAATATTTAGCGCTGAGCTGTGTGTACATTAGCTGGGTGTGTGACGGACTCCTTCAACTTTGCACATGCATGCTGAGCGATGTCTCCACCTGCATCATTCGTGGCATCCTTGGTAGTCATTGTACTTGTGTATGTGGACTATTGACATGACTTCATGTGGACATGTTTTCTTTTCTGCACTATGCATGCGTATACTCCCAGCCTCGCACACATGTGTTACATGTACTGCAGGGTCTTTGTGCACCTGACTGAAATTTGTGGGCATGGTATCTGTGGCTACTCCACCCTTTGCGTTCCATGGGCACTGCTGTGAGTGTTAGGCACACACCCCTCTTGTGACTGGGCACTGCTGGGAGTGATAGGCACCCACCCCTCCTGCGTCTGGGCACTGCTGGGGGGACTCTGCACCCACCCCTCCTGTGTCTGGGCACTGCTGGGAGGACTCTACACACACCCGTCCTGTGTCTGGGCACTGCTGGGAGGACTCTGCACACACCCCTCCTGTGTCTGGGCACTGCTGGGAGTGATGGGCACCCACCCCTCCTGTGTCTGGGCACTGTTGGGAGTGATAGGCACCCACCCCTCCTGCGTCTGGGCACTGCTGGGAGGACTCTGCACCCACCCCTCCTGACTCTGGGCACTGCTGGGAGGACTCTGCACCCACCCCTCCTTCGTCTGGGCACTGCTGGGAGGACTCTGCACCCACCCCTCCTGTCTCTGGGCACTGCTGGGAGGACTCTGCACCCACCCCTCCTGCGTCTGGGCACTGCTGGGAGGACTCTGCACCCACCCCTCCTGCGTCTGGGCACTGCTGGGAGGACTCTGCACCCACCCCTCCTGTCTCTGGGCACTGCTGGGAGGACTCTGCACCCACCCCTCCTGCGTCTGGGCACTGCTGGGAGGACTCTGCACCCACCCCTCCTGACTCTGGGCACTGCTGGGAGGACTCTGCACCCACCCCTCCTGACTCTGGGCACTGCTGGGAGTGATAGGCACCCACCCCTCCTGCGTCTGGGCACTACTGGGAGGACTCTGCACCCACCCCTCCTGACTCTGGGCACTGGCTGGGAGACATCAGGCATTCCCCCCCCTGGGACCCCCCCTACAGTACATAGCATGTGTGTCACACCTGGACACAATGGCAGAAGTCACAGTCACAAAAAAGGGACACAGTCTGTGCTAGTAGCCTCTGCACTCACCTGATACCCTGGTCGCCCATACAGCAGGGGGTACTGTGGGAGGATCACATCCAGCAATGCCAGGTTCTCCTCCAGGGTGAATGGCTGTGACCTCTCCACAGACCTTGACATGGTTCCAGGGAATCAGGAGCAGCAGCAGTGTGGTAGAATCGAAATATGTGCAGGCAAGTGATCCCTCATGGGACCTGGCTGCCTTATATCTGCCTTGCTGTCCTGTTTCATGCACAGGAGTACAGAGTGATTGGTCACTCACATTTGCATCCTATGTTTCCTCCAATCCCTTCAAACCTAGCACAGTCAGTGGGTTCTTATTGTGTTTTTTTCTTCAGCATGATGTCAACCCCACAAACACATTGCAACAAAGTAGATTAATTCCAACTGACTTCTGCTGTGCACCTTCCAGAACAAATTCAAACTTAAAACTTGGTCTCCATGACAACCAGCATGCATGTAGGCCTTAATACTTGTCCCTCATGTGTCCCCTATGTAAATTTGAGCTTCACACACAGGTACAGTGCGTTCCGGGGCCCTAGGGCACCCCAAATGCATAGCAACGGCCCGTACAGGCGTGTATACGGGCCGTACCACTATGAGTACGCATACGCAAGAACACCCATAGTGGTACGGCCCGTACACACGCCTGTACGTTCACTATCACCATGGGTGTCCTCGCGTATGCGTACTCGCAGTGGTACGGCCCGTACACACGCCTGTATGTTCACTATCACCATGGGTGTCCTCGCGTATGCGTACTCGCAGTGGTACGGCCCGTACACACGCCTGTACGTTCACTATCACCATGGGTGTCCTCGCGTATGCGTACTCGTAGTGATAGTGAGCGTACAGGCGTGTGTACGGGCCGTCTCACCATGGGTGTCCTCGCGTATGCGTACTCGTAGTGATAGTGAGCGTACAGGCGTGTGTACGGGCCGTCTCACTATGGGTGTTCTCGCGTATGCGTACTCATAGTGATAGTGAGCGTACAGGCGTGTGTACGGGCCGTACCACTACGAGTACGCATACGCGAGGACACCCATGGTGATAGTGAGCGTACAGGCGTGTGTACGGGCCGTACCACTACGAGTACGCATACGCGAGGACACCCATGGTGATAGTGAACGTACAGGCGTGTGTACGGGCCGTACCACTGCGAGTACGAATACGCGAGGACACCCATAGTGATAGTGAACGTACGCACGCGTGTACGGGCCGTACCACTATGGGTGTTCTTGCATATGCGTACTTACTGACCATACACATGCCTGTACGCTCACCATCACTATGGGTACACATACGGCAGCACTTATTATTATTATTATTATTATTTATTTTTGTAGAGCGCATAGTCACCAAGAGGTATCCCAGCGCTAGGAACCCCAATTCTACAGTTCGGCGGACCCGGGGCAGAGCAAAGGAGGGGGGGAGGAGGGGGGGGGGGAAGCAAAGGCTCAGAATAATGGGAGGACTTAAGACCTTTAGGGAAAGAGATGAGTCTTTAGCTGCTTCCTGAAAGGCAGGTATTGTGATTCGAGTCTCAGGTGGCGGGGGAGCGAATTCCAGAGGCGTGCAGCTTGGACCGAGAAACGTCTTCCTCCTGATCGGGCTTTCTTGAATCTGGGGGTGTTGATGAGGTTTTCTGAGTCTGAACGGAGGGGTCTTGTAGTTTTATAGCGGGTGATGAATTTGCTAAGAATCGGGGGGCCTTGATTTTGTAGTGATTTATGGACTAGGCATAGGGCCTTGAATTTGACTCGCTCTCTTATGGGGAGCCAATGCAGAAGTTTGAGAGCAGGTTTAGCAGAGGTTCTGGCAGGGGTATTTGTGATAATCCGGGCAGCGGTGTTCTGGATTCTCTGAAGCTTGTTGAGGGTCGCTTCCGGAGCGCCCAGATAGATCACGTTGCTGTAATCAAGCCTTGATACTATTAGGCCTTGGATTAACAGTTTTTGGGAGTTGAAGGGTAGGAGGGGCAGGACTTTCCTCAGAGATTTCAGGAGACCAAAGCAGGTCCCGGCAACCTTCTTTGCCTGTATAGTGAATGAGAGGTCAGTGTCAATCCACACGCCCAGACTTTTTACCTCTGTTTTTGGGTCAGGGGGGGGACCCAGACAAGCTGGCCAGATGTTCGGGGAGAGTGAGATTCCTTTCGGGCCAAGAAGAAGAACCTCAGTTTTCGTCCCATTTAACTTTAGGGCTGACCTATTCATCCAGCGGTGGACCTGCGTGAGGCAGTTGTATAGGTCAGCTGAGTGTTGTCTGGGGTGGGACAGAGACACCACTAGTTGCGTGTCGTCAGCATAGCTGATAACGCGAACTCCGAATGGGGTGATAACCTCCTCCAATGTGGACATATAGATATTGAATAATGTGGGACTCAGAGAGGAGCCCTGAGGCACACCACATTGGAGGGGCATTTCGGAGGAGCGGGTGTTCTTCTCCCAGATCTGGTAGGTCCGTTGGGCCAAGAAGGATGAAAGCCAGGACAGGGCTGTGCCTTCCACACCAACTCTTTTGAGTCTTTTGATGAGGAGTTGGTGGTTCACGGTGTCGAACGCCGCACTTAGGTCGAGGAGGATCACTGCCACTGATCCTCCTCCATCCAATAGCGCTCTGGCCTCCTCCACCGCTGCCAGGAGGGCGATGTCCGTGCCCTGCCCTGGTCGGAAGCCCGTCTGGGAACTTTTTAGCTTGTTGTTGGCCTCCAGAAACTGCGAGAGTTTCCTATTGACCAGTTTTTCAGCGATTTTGCTGACTCCTGGGAGTAAGGAAATGGGCCTGTAATTAACCAGATTTTCAGGGTCGAGGGATGGTTTCTTCAATAGGGCTTTTACGACGGCCATCTTCCAACTCAGGGGTACAACTCCTTGTTGGAGTGAGGTGTTGATCAGATGAGTAAGAGGGGGAATGATTGTGGGGGCTACCTCCTTGAGGATTCGGAGTGGAGCAGGGTCCCTAGGGGATCCGCTCTTCATAGATTTAAGCGTGTCTCGTACTTCTTCTGTTGAAATTTGGCCCCACGAGGTGAGACAAGTAGGTAGTGTAGGGCAGGGGAGAACATTTTCTTCACACGGACTCGCAGGGGGAATTGAATCCAAAATTGTTTGGATTTTCTCGTGAAAGAAATTAGCCAGCAGTTGGCATTTCTCCTGGTCGGCTTTCGGATCGGAAGGGTATCCTGGTCTCTGTTCTGGGGTTTTTATAAGCTCTTTAAGGATGACATATGATTCCTTGCTAGAGCATCCCGCTTTCTCTATTCTCTCCTGGAAGAACGTGCTTTTAGTTTTCCGGATAGCGATTTTATAGGATAGAAGAGAGGTAGAGTAGATGTTTTTATTAATTTCCGATTTGTCTCTTCTCCAGGAGCGTTCTGTTCTCTTGCACTCCTGGCGCAGAGCTTTAAGCTCTGGGGTGTACCATAGAGCAGGAGATAGTCTTTTAGGATGTTTGAGGGTCGCAGTTTTTGGGAGAAGAGTATCTAGGGATGAGGTGATCCACTCATTGAACTGCTTGTCCGCCAAGGTAGGGTCGGAGGAGAACTCGGGGAGGGAGTCTGTAAGGGTGGCGGCCCATTCTTCAGGTGACAGTTTGCGCCATCGACGGTCAGTTACCTGAATTTTAGAGGTTCGGGGGTACGAGGTGGGAATTTCCCAGGAGAAAGGGACCAAAAAATGGTCCGTCCATGGGAGGGTCACTGGTGATTTGGTGGTGATGGTTGCTATATTAGTGAGGATGGGGTCCAATAAGTGTCCCTTCTCGTGGGTGGGCTCGTTGTTCACCAGCCGGATATTTAGTGATGTTAGGTCTTGCCGGAGGTCAGAGGCTAACCGATCCGTAGGATCCATGAAGTGGAAGTTTATATCACCTAGCATCAGAAAATTAGAGGTGGACGAAGCTAGTTGTGATACCGATTCGATGACGGCATTAATAAAATTCCCAGGAGCACCTGGGGGGCGGTAGATCAACAGCCCTGCCAGGGAATGAGCTGGGGAGGTTTGGATGGAGAATTGACAACTCTCACAATCCTCAATGTAGGCGTTGGAGGTTCTACAGGTAAATTGTTCCCTGAGAATTATGGCTACCCCCCCTCCTCTCCCTTTGGGTCTGTGTAAAGCTTGGGAGAGATAGCCCGTGGGAAGGGCCGTAACGATGTCCGGGTCGGTGCTATCTGATAGCCATGTTTCCGTTAGAAACAGTATGTCGACATCCTGATCTTGAATTAGTAAATTTAATTCGATTGCATGTTTAGGGAGGGAACGGCAGTTAAGAAGTCCCATCTTCAGTGCGGGTCTTGTTGAGTTCAGGGGGGTCGGATTACAGCGTGAACAATTCGTGAATGTGTTACCTTCAATATGCGTGTGGTAGCAGGCAAGGTTTTCTTTAGGTTGTAGGGCGCGTAGTGCATCTCCCGTATACATCACACGATCCTGAGGGCCACCAGGCAGAGTCACTGGGCCTGGGACCGTCTGGGCCCGGACGGGCCCAGACGGGCTTGCCTTTGGCGCGCCTTCGGCGCGCTGACGGCGCGCCCGCTGCGCCCGTCCGCTGCGCTCCCTGACCTGACACATAATTTATGGAGGGAAGGCGAGATGGTCGGAGGTGGGCGTGGCCACCCGAAGGGGGCGTGTCCTGGTCTCCTCGCTGCCGGTAATGGCGGCTTGCGAGTGGGTCCTGGGTGTACACAGCGATCAGATCGGCTGCTTGCCAGTGCCACAGGTGAGTGCAGGGGGAGGGGTGCAAAGTGATTTCTAAAAACAAATACACAGATTCAATAAGTTTTAAAAATGACAATCAGGTTGCATTAAGCGTCGCTCCCGGCTTCCGCCTCAGGAGAATAAGGTTCAAGTGCAGCTCTCGCGTTCAGAGCGCGCTTTTAACTGTTTTTGGTCGGAGGTGGGCGTGGCCACCCGAAGGGGGCGTGTCCTGGTCTCCTCGCTGCCGGTAATGGCGGCTTGCGCGTGGGTCCTGGGTGTACACAGCGATCAGATCGGCTGCTTGCCAGTGCCACAGGTGAGTGCAGGGGGAGGGGTGCAAAGTGATTTCTAAAAACAAATACACAGATTCAATAAGTTTTAAAAATGACAATCAGGTTGCATTAAGCGTCGCTCCCGGCTTCCGCCTCAGGAGAATAAGGTTCAAGTGCAGCTCTCGCGTTCAGAGCGCGCTTTTAACTGTTTTTGGTCGGAGGTGGGCGTGGCCACCCGAAGGGGGCGTGTCCTGGTCTCCTCGCTGCCGGTAATGGCGGCTTGCGCGTGGGTCCTGGGTGTACACAGCGATCAGATCGGCTGCTTGCCAGTGCCACAGGTGAGTGCAGGGGGAGGGGTGCAAAGTGATTTCTAAAAACAAATACACAGATTCAATAAGTTTTAAAAATGACAATCAGGTTGCATTAAGCGTCGCTCCCGGCTTCCGCCTCAGGAGAATAAGGTTCAAGTGCAGCTCTCGCGTTCAGAGCGCGCTTTTAACTGTTTTTGGTCGGAGGTGGGCGTGGCCACCCGAAGGGGGCGTGTCCTGGTCTCCTCGCTGCCGGTAATGGCGGCTTGCGCGTGGGTCCTGGGTGTACACAGCGATCAGATCGGCTGCTTGCCAGTGCCACAGGTGAGTGCAGGGGGAGGGGTGCAAAGTGATTTCTAAAAACAAATACACAGATTCAATAAGTTTTAAAAATGACAATCAGGTTGCATTAAGCGTCGCTCCCGGCTTCCGCCTCAGGAGAATAAGGTCCATAGTGATATGGGAATGTACACAGGCCCTCTTAGCAGCAGTACGGTGGTTTTCACACATCACAGTGGTGACAGGCAGCACACAGAAAGGAATAGGGCTTACATACTTGTCCATGGATGGACATCGAGGCATTGTCTGGGCAGTACTACATGTGTGGGGCACAGGTGTGGAAGGCTGTGATGTGGCACATGACTCCTGAGTCGAGAAGGCAATGTGTGCCAGGCATGCCCTTGACTCCTTTGACATGTGTGCATGTCGTACTGCACACTTGTGATGAGCGTCACTGGCATGGCACGGACACCAACACACGGAAGTGTCCCCTGAGGCCCGGTACAGGGGTTACCACACCTGACATGTCACTACCCACGGTGCACGATGTGACTATGTCATGTATGTGTGGGGGGTTCCCATTAGGTTGATGTTGGAGCTCCCTCAAAAGCTGCAGCTGTTGCAGCAACCAACATGTGTCTGTGTGTAGATTGACATTGCACACTGTTCCGCACACCATGCCACATGTGGTATCGGATGTGAGGTGCGTATGTATGCATGGGACACGGAGTAGCGTAACAAGGACATGTCTGCATCCTCTCTATGAATGTGTGGTGAGTCATCACATGTACACCTTCATGGCAAGGTGTGTGGGCTGTCCTAGTGTAATGTCATGTGACCTGTGGCTCTAGTGTTCCGCTACCAGTCTCTGCAATCAACATCCTACTTCTGCTGATGTGTGGATGTATGTCACTCCTGTGTTGCGTCTGGCTGTTCACTTGCACTGGGACACAGCTAATCCCATGCCATGGCATGTGGAGGTTCACAATCTCCATGTGTAGCTGGGTCTTGGTAGGAGTGTCACCTGGCAGCCATACGTGTCCAAGGCATGTGGCACATACCTGACTCCGTATGTAGCATATGTGTATAGACAGATTAACATGTGCTCAGTACTAATTAATTGTTGTTGTGGTGCACTCACTCTTCCTTGTCACTTCCAAATTACTGCAGAGCGCCGCCTCTTCCCCGACCAATTCAGGACTTGGCTGCCATGCGGGAGAATGACTGTATCCGGTGCTACCACTTCCCCCAACGGTTGATTCTGGATTTGACGGCGAGACTGGCACCACACCTGCAACCGCTGCACAGGTATCCTACGGCACTGACACCCAAGCTGAAGGTAATGGCAGCCCTACATTTTCTAGCCACGGGTACCTTTCAAAATACCATAGCTCATGTTGGTGGCATGTCCCAGAGCATGTTCTGCCGTGTGCTGCTTGATTTCTTAGAGGCCATGTTGATTCACCTGGATGACTTCATCCATTTTCCTACCCCTGAAATGTTGACTGGGGTCAAGCGTGGATTCTATGCCCTGGGAGGGATGCCCCATGTCATTGGGTCCATAGATGGGACACATGTGGTTTTGGTACCACCACAGGCACAGGAGGTAGCATACCGGAATCGCAAGCACTACCACTCCATCAATGCCCTTTTGGTGTGTCTGTCCAACATGGTGATTTCACATGTCTGTGCTCGTTTTCCAGGATCAGCACACGATGCCTACATCATGAGGCGTAGCAGGGTGCCTGAAATGATGACGCAGCTGCGCAACGAACGAGTATGTGTTGTTGGTGGGTACACTCTGTCTGTCCTGTATTTTGCGTAGACTTCCAGCACGACCGCTTCTCCTGTCCTGCTTATGTCCATGTGCTTTCCATGTAGGGGACGCTGGCTATCCCAACATGCCATGGCTGATCACACCTCTCCGCAACCCCATCACGCCAGCCCAGCTCCGCTACAACACCGCCCATGGCCGGACAAGGCGAGTGATAGAGAGGACGTTTGGCCTCCTGAAGAGCCGATTCAGATGCCTCCACAAGACCGGCGGCGCCCTCCGATATGCCCCGGCGAAGGTCTGCAAAATCTTCATGGTCTGCTGCATGCTGCACAACATGGCAGTTGAGAAAGCTGTGCCACTCATCCTGGATCAAGATGACCAGGACCATCCACCCGTGGAGGACGAAGGGCTTGGCAATGGGGCTAGTGATGTGGAGGATGTGGAGCCGCAAGAGGACATCCGGACTCGGCTCATATGCGACTTCTTTGCTTAGTGGTGAGTACCAGTGTCTGAGTGTGCACGCATTGGTCCCCGTGTGGCATGTGTTGCGATGTGTGTCTCCACCTGTATGTATGGCACGTGAGTCAGAGGTGTGTGTGGGTGTGTCACTGGAGTGATGGTGCCAGTGATGGTTGTATTTCCCCAGACATAATTGTGACCTAGCATGTTGTCATCCATACATGTGTCGAGTACATGCACATGCAAGTGGCTGTGCTTTTTGTGGCTGACTTCTTGTGTGTCTCTCTTCCCCAGGTACTTGCGCATGCCGTCTGCTTTTTGCATTGTTGTGGCACTGCTATTCCTCATGGACACGTCATCGTGTGCTGACTCAGCGTTACAGGCACTGACACGTTTGGAAGTCTCCTTAGGGTAAGGGATGCATCCGTGGTGTATTGGGTGTGGCAGTTGTTCACGATGTATGCACACTGCCCCTGTCGATGTTTGGTTCCTCTGCAGACATGTTGCATCACCATGGTACACATTACATGCAGCTGGGTACACCTGAATAGATGGTCAGACTTGTTGACAGTCATCAGTGATGGGATTGTGGAATGTGATGATGGCATCAATGTGTGTAACACTGCCCTCGGACACATACGGTTGCATTGGCTTGACATGCTGTGGGACTTCCACATCAGCGGATCAATGGTGTATGGCAGGCTCTCCGTGAGCAGCTGGGGGTGTTTAGCTGTTAGCCGACACTTGTGTGTCAGTTCCATGACTATCACGCATTTGTGCTGCAGAAGGGGGGTGCCAGTGTTGGACCCACATGTTACTCCACATGAACTGTTCATGTGTACTTCGAGTTGCCTCTGAAATCCCGAATACATGACTAATAAAGGTGTCCCTATGCCTCCAAGGTGCCTCTTCTCAGTCAATGCTGGTGTGTTGTCATGGTGCATCCGGCATGTCTGGCATGGTTTTCCGTGATAGTGGCTATGTGTCTATGTGTCAAGTAGCAAGATGCAAGCTGTTTGTGTGGGATTAGACTGTGTATTGTGCATGATGTCCATGACTGTGTGGGTATTGTGACATGTGCCATCCCCATGCATCCAACGTTGGCCAGGCCACCATTCTCTGCATCCACCGGACTCAAGCTTGCAGGACATGGTTCTGCCACCTGTCTACACATACCTGGGTGCCCCCCAGGACACTCGACATGATCCCTGACCTCTGCGCATGACTGTTGCTGTACTCAATATGTCTGTCTGAACGGTTGTGCGGCCACCCCCTCAGCTGGTTGGGCCCATCACGGGTGTGTATGGTGCTCCATGTCTGTCTTGCCTAATACACTGTGACCCATGTGTGTTCTGTGCCAGACTCAGGCCCCAGGGTGTGGATGGTTGAAGTCAAAAGAGAACTCAGGCATGGTTAGACTTTACAAGACACATGTAAAGTAATAATGCAACCAGCAGGCATCTTCTCTTCATGGTGTGACTTTTTATTTTAGTGGGGGGGGGGGTTTGACATGAGGGGCTTTCCGGGTGTGTGGAATCCAAAGTTCACTAGGGGAGTTGGTGTCCTTGCCATTTGAAATCCTCAGAGTCCATGCCACAGTCTTTGTCAACATTGGTCAGACAGTGACCAGCAAGGCCATGTGGCAGAGAATGTCTTTTGATGCTGTGATGCTTTTGCTCCAGTGGGCCAGGTGCCAGGCCAGGTGTCCTGGGAGATGGTGCTGTAGCGCCGACCCTCAGGGTCTTTTCCGTGGATGACCCGCCCTCCTGCGGGGACCCTCAGAAGCAGGCCATGACGATGTTTGGGATGCTCCATCGGATGTTTCCTCCTCCTCCTCCTGATCCCTCCCTGTGGGTGGTGATGTTCTACGCCTTCTGGCACAGGGAGGGTTGCCCATGTTGTCGGCCATCCGACGGAGTGTAGTGTGAATTCCCGTGAACACCGTCACGAGCTCAGCCTGTCTGTCCTCCATCCTCCGTTGGTGTTGCAGTAGACAAGCATGTGGCTCCGCATGTTGCTGGGCCTGCTGGGTCTTGATCCCCTCGAGGACGGACACAACCTGGGCCATGCCCGTGGTGTCCTGCCAGTATGTGTCCAGGATGTTTCGGACATGGGAATATACCGGTTCCCCAGCCAACTGGTCAGGCTGGCGCCTCCGCCGTCCTCCACTCCCACCACCCCTGCCCACTTGCGCCTGGCCTGCCGTTGTGGGCACATCGGGTCTCCGGGACCCCTGAGGGATGGCATTTGCGGTGTTGCCTGCCTCCTCCTGGGTGCCCGGAGAACCTTGTCCCTCCTGGACAGACTGGCTGCTTTGTGGTGGTGGGGCAGGGATCCTGGGTGTCTCCTGGGATGTGGCAGGAGTGGGGGTGGTGGTTGGCCCCGTTGTACCTGATGCAGGTGCTGCAGGTCGTTGGACACCAGAGGGGCCAGGTTGGTCGGGGTCGTCCACAGAGTGGTGAGAGTCGTCGCTGCCGGTGGGATCGGC
Source organism: Triturus cristatus (assembly GCF_964204655.1). Classification (NCBI taxonomy): domain Eukaryota; kingdom Metazoa; phylum Chordata; class Amphibia; order Caudata; family Salamandridae; genus Triturus; species Triturus cristatus. The sequence goes on from NC_140588.1 coordinate 320,240,917, forward strand.
CTCCCGCAGAGCTGGGTCCTGTGAGTCTTCCCCCCCAGTGTTGGGGGGTGAACCACGACGTTGACCTGTGTGTGAGAGAGACAATGTTAATTTTGTTCCATGCAACATCCATGTTTCATTCGTTTCAAAGTTGGAACATTTCCTCTGGGAATTTGGATCTGTCTTGCATTCCACTCACAGTGCACTTGTGCATGGGTATGTCCCTTGGGCACAGCTTTGGCGACTTTAACTATGTGTGGCACAGTCTTACTTGCTGCGTCAAGTGTGACTGCAGTCAGCAGTGGAGTGGGCAGGTGTGGCGAGCCGTGCATTGGCGCCTTCCGTGTTGCACTGTACGTGGGCACATGAAGTTGTTCCACACACTTCAATGATGCAGGTAGCTGTCGTTGTGCTCGTGCACAGGTTGTGACATGGCCCTGTGTTTTGCCATGGAGGAGAGGGGGGGTGCTGGCACTGGCCACCCTTGTCTACATGCACGCAGTCCACCTGCTGACGAGCAGACATTCCCACACACCACAAGGCTGATTTGCTCTCCCTGTGTCTCCCTCCCTCTCTGTCCCCCTCTCCCTCTCTCTGTGTGTCGGCCTCCTCCCTCTGTCCGTCTCCCTGTGTCTCCCTCCCTCTCTGTCCCCCTCTCCCTCCCTCTGTGTGTCGGCCTCCTCCCTCTGTCCGTCTCCCTGTGTCTCCCTCCCTCTGTGTCCCCCTCTCCCTCCCTCTGTGTGTCGGCCTCCTCCCTCTGTCCGTCTCCCTGTGTCTCCCTCCCTCTCTGTCCCCCTCTCCCTCCCTCTGTGTGTCGGCCTCCTCCCTCTGTCCGTCTCCCTGTGTCTCCCTCCCTCTCTGTCCCCCTCTCCCTCCCTCTGTGTGTCGGCCTCCTCCCTCTGTCTGTCTCCCTGTGTCTCCCTCCCTCTCTGTCCCCCTCTCCCTCCCTCTGTGTGTCGGCCTCCTCCCTCTGTCCGTCTTCCTGTGTCTCCCTCCCTCTCTGTCCCCCTCTCCCTCCCTCTGTGTGTCACCCTCTGTCACCTCAGCCCAGCTTCCTGGGCACACACTGTTAGCAGTTCTTTGAATGGCCCTTGGATTGTTGCTGTGAGTTTGTTTCTGATCTCCAGGCACCCATTGGGTGTAGTGTCTGTGTCTGCGCTGCTGCTGTGGTGGTGTGTGCTGCCACTCTTTCACAGTGTTGGCTGTTCATTAGCTGCTGTCATGTGCAAAAACTTGCCTTCACCCCATGTGTTAATGCAAGGCGTCCGCCATTTGCTGGCAAGTCTTTCCTGTGTGGGGACACACTGTTTGTCTGACTGTGACCTAGGCCATATGGGCAGAGGGCATTGTTGTCTGCTTCTGAGTTGCACTATGTGATTTTTGGGGCCCACCCTCCCGCCATCCGGGTTACCGTGTCATGTGTTGGTGTCTTCTGTGGCCTGTGACTTGACATTGTCCAGCTGGGTGCATGGGGCATGGTGGCGCCAGTGGCATGTGCGTGTTCATGGAGTGTGGTTGAGTCATGCGATAGCTTGGGGTGGTTGCGTGCCTGTTTGTGAGTTTGGTTGTGGATGACGTTCCCCCCATGTGAGGTGCGTTGTTTGTGTACTCACCCGGGTCTCGGAGTCCTCCTAATCCTTCGACTGCCTCCACCGGCAGTATGGCCATCACCCTCTCCTCCCAGGGATGGTAGTGTACGGGTCTGTGGGACGGCCCTCCTCCAGTGACGTTGGCCTGGTTGTGTTCATCCGTCATCTTGGCTCGGACCCTCCTCCGCAGATCATACCACCTGGCTTGGCATTCCTGCTTGTTCCTTCTGGTGTCCGCAACAGCATTCACAGCATCGACGATGGTCTGCCACATGGCTGTTTTTGCTGAAATGCTGGTCTGTCTGACCAATGTTCCAAAGAGTGTGGCTCGACTCTGAGGATTTCATCGACAAGGACCTCCAACTCTCGGCTAGTGAACTTTGGATTCTTGTTAGTGGGCATGGTGAGGGGTGTGGGTGTGGATGGTGGGGGGTGTGTGTGGATGGTTGTGGGTGTGTGGGTGTGGTTGTGCAGGTGTGTGTGTGAATGTGATGAGGGGGTATTTGTGAAGGTGTGTGTGTGAAGGTGCGCAAGTGTAAGGTGTGGTAAAGCTTCTAGTATGGTGCTGTAGGTTGTCTGTGGGGTCTGGCAGCAGTGAGTCTGTTGCAAAGGCTCATGGTTTGTGTGTGTGGGCCCTTTTTATTGGTCCATTGGTGGGTGTGGCTGTGTTTGAACTTTGCATGGGTGTGTTATAAGGAGTGGTGGTGTTTTGGGCCTCTGTTTGTTTTTGGCAGTTGCAGGTCAGTGAATGTGTTGTTTTAGTGGTTGTTGGACATGTTTAGTGGCTTTGTGCCATTTGAATGGTGTATTCTTGAGTCGTTTTGGTTTGTCCTGGTTGTGTACGTGCGTTTTTAGCGTGTGTACGGTGTGTACATGGGCCATTTTGTTGTACAGTGCTGTCCTTGTGTGTGGCTTGGTACGACTCGTACATGCGGTTGTGATGTTGGGGCCTGGGGTGCGCTCCGTACTTAGAATGTTGTGGTGGGGGTATGCTCCATGCATACGCGGGTGGGGGTACGACTCTAACGTACACGGGGGTATGACACGAACGTAGAGGGGGTAGGACATGTACAGGGGTGTACATACACGGGGGGTACAACACGTACACGGGTGTACATACATGGGGGTATGACACGTACACGGGTGTACATACACAGGGGGTACGACACGTACACGGGTGTACATACAGGGGGGGTACGACACATACACGGGTGTACATACACGGGGGTACGACACATACATGGGTGTACATACACGGGGGTACGACACGTACAGGGGTGTACATACAGGGGGGGTACGACACGTACACGGGTATACATACAGGGGGGTACGACACGTACACGGTTGTACATACACGGGGGGTACGACACGTACACGGGTGTACATACACGGGGGGTACGACACGTACACGGGTGTACATACAGGGGGGGTATGACACATACACGGGTGTACATACATGGGGGTACGACACGTACACGGGTGTACATACACGGGGGTATGACACGTACAGGGGTGTACATACAGGGGGGGTACGACACGTACACGGGTGTACATACAGGGGGGGGTACGACACGTACACGGGTGTACATACAGGGGGGGTACGACACGTACACGGGTGTACATACACGGGGGGTACGACACATACAGGGGTGTACATACAGGGGGGGTACGACACGTACATGGGTGTACATACACGGGGGGTACGACACGTACACGGGTGTACATACACGGGGGGTACGACACGTACACTGGTGTACATACACGGGGGTACGACACGTACAGGGGTGTACATACAGGGGGGTACGACACGTACACGGGTGTACATACACGGGGGTACGACACGTACACGGGTGTACATACACGGGGGGTACGACACGTACACGGGTGTACATACACGGGGGGTACGACACATACACGGGTGTACATACACGGGGGTAGGACACGTACACGGGTGTACATACACGGGGGGTACGACACGTACACGGGTGTACATACACGGGGGTACGACACGTACAGGGGTGTACATACAGGGGGGGGCACGACACGTACACGGGTGTACATACACGGGGGGTACGACATGTACACGGGTGTACATACACAGGGGGTACGACACGTACACGGGTGTACATACACGGGGGGTCCGACACGTACACAGGTGTACATACACGGGGGTAGGACACGTACACGGGTGTACATACACGGGGGGTAGGACACGTACACGGGTGTACATACAGGGGGGGTGTACATACACTGGGGTGTACATACACGGGGGGTACATGTCTCCATGGTTGCTATGGGTGTTCGGTGCGGACGGTGTTTTTTCCATACGGTTGTAACTTCTGACGCACGGGATGGATCGTGATTCCGCGGTCGGACTTCACTTTTCACATTTGTACGGTGATTCGTCCGAGGACGTGTCGGACACATTTTCCGACACGAGGACGTGTGGGGAATTATTCCCAATGCGATTTGTATGGTCTTTTTCCCATGCGAATCGTAATTGGCAGTTTGTACGGCACTTGTACGATTCGTACGGTAAAAAGACCGGATACGAGTCGTACGGGGAAATTTTTTACAGGATCGTAATCGGCACCTCAGTTTCACAACATCTCTGGGATGCAAGTATTCAACTTGACCTTTTTAAACCGAAAAACCCGATGAAATGTGTTAAGCGGCAGCTTCAGCAGACCTTCACTGTAGCAATAAACTGTTCCTACTGTTCCTGCAAGGAGTTTGGGGTTAGTGGACCTACGAGTCAGTCAGCCGTCCCTTAAAAGAAACACAACTCCTGCCTTCTCTCATGCCCCCATGCGACTTGCATTACCTGCTGGTGTAAGACCCTTTCCTTCCCATCAAGATAATTTTTCGGATGCGCTCCATTTACCATCTCTTTCCCCACCATCTCCTCCTTTCTTAGCATATCATCACTTAGTTTCACAGTTATCTTTCAGCCATGTGATGTCCAATCCTCTTGATGGAAAGAAAATCCTGTGGCTGGAAAATAAGCCAGATGTATGGTTTGTGGCAGGGATATGTCATATTGGAAGTCGGGTAAATTTGGAAAACTTGTTCAGCTCAATAAATCAAAGTTTCCAAATTCACCCAAGTTCTCATACAAATGATTTACCATCACTTTATAATGGGTTATTTCATTTAAACTGTAAACAATTAACAGTGAAGATGATAATATGCATATATTCAACATCTGTAAGGAAACGTTCAGATGTCTAGCGTTCAGATCTCCCAAAATGATTCTTCACTTGAAGTAGGGCAGTCTGTTAAGATAACAAGAATATATATATAATATCCAGAATTACAGGACTGCAGGGAAATACTAAGTTATGGGCCCTATTCACAAAGATGAATCTACTTGCAGAGATCTCTGTATATATGTAGATTTATCCCTACACCAGGATGAAAATCTTCACCTGAATGCAATTCAGCAACTCTGGGTGGAGATTTGTGGCTATAGAAGTAAATCTCTCAGTGTCCTTATATGAGATGGTGGGATCACACGCTATTAACATATTGGTCTTATTTTAGTCATACACCTATACATGTAATTCCCTGTGGCATAGAAGGAGCTCTCTGCTCAAACTACCCAGAACTACAAATTTAAAAGAATAAACTGAAAAGAATAGGGTTACTGCAATTATCTGAGTAAAATCACCTCCACACCTGACAGAATATAATTGGAAGCACATAAATATAGCCCAAACCCTAAGCTCTGCTCTTAGACTATTATACAACATGATGAGGTTGATGCCAGAAGTCAGCTACAGCCTCAGGGATGCAGTCCATCGCAGTCAAGAGGAACTCCAGTGAGGATGAGTCAGAACTTTTAGTTAACTTTGCAGCAGATCACTACAGGGAACTACATGATCTTTCTCCCCCCTGCCCTTAGTACAATGGAGAAGGTGGGCATGTGCAAGAAGCTCACCAACAGGGGAAATGTACTGGGTGTAATGATGCACCCCACATGAGGGGCACTAGGACCTGCCTGAGGGAGGACAAAGGCGGGCGGAAAGGGAGGAGCCGGGGGTCAGGAACGGCAGTTAGCCGATACCCGAGATATAGCAAGGTCGCAAATAAAGAACCTCCACAAGAACCACGAGTGTCCGTGTTCCTTTTGTCCACGCAGGACACTACATCTGGCGACGAGGGTGGCAGACCCAACACGCGAGGGAAGGCTAACTCGGTGTGGCCCCTGGGAAAGGGAAGCACCTAGCTGCGTGGGGCCGGAAACCGAGTGGCAAGTGAGCAACGGCGCGAGCGACCTCACGCACTGGGAGCCCACCCCAGCCATCCGGGAGTGTGCCAAACTGCCCGGAGCTCGCCCCGCCACACCGCGTGTGCATGTGGCATGTACTGAGGGCTAGAGCCTGCCGCCTGCCTACTCGCCGGGAGCCCACCCCGGCGGTGACTTCATTCGAAAAACAAAAAAAAAGGGGAACCGAAGAAAGAGCTGCCTCACCTGGTGCCTGGCCGGAGAAAGTGCCGACTGAAACTGACAAGCGGTGAGTGAGAGAGAGCGTGAATAAATAATCTAGTCCCTGGTGAAGAAAAGGCCAAATCTCGTCGCACACGAGACTCTCGCGGTGGCCATTTTGAAGTCAGGCAGTGTTATCCAATCCCCTGTCAGGGATAATTGGCGGCCATTTAGAAGTCAGGCAGAGAACCTGGAATAGCAAACAAGCACTGGCGAGTGCAACGAACATAGCAAACAAGCACTGGCGAGTGCAACGAACATAGCAAACAAGCACTGGGGAGTGCAACGAACATTATACACAAGCACAGACAAGCGCAACGAACATTGTAAACAAGCACTGGCGAGTGCAACGAACATAGCAAACAAGCACTGGCGAGTGCAACAAACATTATAAACAAGCACAGACAAGCGCAACAAACCACGAGATGACGGAGTCCGCTCCGGCTCTCATGCGTGTGCTGGGAGTCTCGTTCCTATGCCCTCCAGAGCCCCTCACTCTTGAATCGGGCGGGGGCATGGGCCTGCGGTGGCAAGAATGGCTAGAAGATTTCACGGACTTCATGAAAGGGTCTCAGGTAACGGACCTGGAACAGAAACTGATTGCCCTCAAGAATCTGGTCGGCAAAGAAGTTGGACAGATCATAAAAGAGCTGCCTATTGAGTCCGCTGGCTCATATGATAAAGTCTGTGAAGCACCAAACCGCAAGTTCCTGCACAAAAAGAATGTCAGCTATGAGCGATACACCTTCAACCTAGCTTCACAGGAAAGAGGTGAACAAATGTGTGTATTTGTCACACGTCTGAGACGCTTGGCAAGATACTGTGAGTTTGATTATTTCTCCACCGAAGATGCCCTCCGACTAAGGATCATAGAAGGCTGCCTATCAGAGCCCCTAAGGCGCAAACTGCTAAAGAAAAGCTACCCGCTAGACGAGATTGAAGAAATGACAAGAGTTGAGGATCAAGCCGATGAACACGCAAAGAAGAGGGAAGCCGGGAGAAGTGAAAAACGTGAACAGGCATTCAGAATGCAGTCTCGACAAGCGCATGGACAGTCCTCACCTCAAGTGCGCTCCTCCAGATCCAAGAAACAATACCACTCATCAAGCAACTCACGCCGAAGCGCGAGCCACACTCAGAAACGATTGGAAAGACAATTGAAATGCTACAGAAGCGGCTACGACTTCCCGCATGCAGACGCATGCCCGGCACTAGGACAACAATGTCGGAAATGTGGCAGAAGCAACCACTTCGAAAGCATGTGTGGTACATCACACAAGGATGACCAACGAAGACAGCCCCGGCAACACCATCCCTCGGGCAGTCGTCACCACGTCAGAGCAGTTCAGGATAGATGAGACTCATACACAGGGTCGTCACAATCCTGCTGTCACTCCTGCCGGACCTGTCAATCTCGACGGTCGTCATCGAGAGAATCCAGCTCCCTCTCACCCATCCCACAAGACCGAAACAAATATATCCACTTCGTGGCTGATCCTGACCGGCTAAAAGAATACCCATGGCTAGACATCAGAGTTGGCTCTCATCACACCAAGTTCGTACTGGACAGTGGGGTGTCACTAAACTACCTACCTGTAGCGGAATATCAAAGAATGAGGCCGCCTCCCAAACTGGTCGACGACCATGTGCAAGTGTACACGGGGATGTCAAAGAAACCACTGCCGTGTCTTGGGAAGTTCGCAACCGATCTATCGTATCGCGATCGCACAATACAAGCCTACATTCACGTTATTGAAGGGCCTAAGGCAGACAGTTTGTTAAGCCTGCCCACTGCAGAAAGACTAAAACTGATAGACATACTATACAAAGTGGATAACAAACTAGATGTCATTCAAAAGTTCCCCAAACTTTTCCAAGGTCTCGGAAAAATGAAAAACTGCCAAGTCAGACTGCACATCAACAAATAAATCACACCGGTTGCCAAACACCACCAAAAAATCCCATTTCACCTGCAAGAAGCAGTAGAGAAGGAGTTACAAGACCTACTGGAGGCTGACATTATAGAGAGAACCGATGGGCCCACACCATGGGTTTCCCCGGTCGTAGTAGTCCCAAAGAAAGGAGAGACAAGCCAAGTCCACCTGTGTGTGGACATTAGAGCACCTAACATAGCGATAGAGAGAGAGAGACACCCGGGCCCCCACATCAGCGACATGATCACGTCACTCAACGGAGCAAAAATATTTTCAAAACTAGACCTCAACAAAGGATATCACCAATTATAGCTGCATGAGCGGTCCAGATACATCACGACGTTCTCAACGCACCTAGGGTTATTCCGGTACAAAAGACTCAGTTTTGTGGTGTCCTCAGCAGCAGAAATATTTCAAGAAGCAATTAGAACAACAATTCATCATGTGCCTCATGTACTAAATTATAGCGATGACATCCTGGTATACGGAGCAACCACTCAAGAACATGACAGAGTGCTAGATCGGGTTTGTCATGCACTGACAAGGGCAAACCTCACACTCAACAAGGACAAGTGTGAATTCCACAAGCCAACGCTGAAATTTTTTGGACACATATTCTCTGGAAATGGCATGAAGCCAGATCCTGAAAAGGTGGCAGCGCTAAATGACACACCGAGCCCAGAGGACGTTGGTGACGTACGTTCGTTCCGAGGCATGGCCAGCTACTGCTCCAGATATATACCAGACTACGCCACAATAAGTCACCCCCTAAGAACGCTCACCAAACAAGGGCAGCCGTTCCTGTGGTCCACTCATTCTGAAGGGGAGTTCAGAGAGATCAAGAAAGCGGTAGAGTCGGCTAACAACTTGGCCTACTTCAATCCAAAAAAAAAAGACAGAAATCACAGTGGACGCCAGCCCAGTGGGGCTAGGAGCCATCTTAGCGCAATATGACAGAGAGGAAGACCGATGGCACATTGTAGCATATGCCAGCAGGAGCCTAACAGACACAGAGAGAGCATACTCACAGCCAGAAAAGGAAAGTTTGGCTGTTGTATGGGCGTGTGAACATTTCCACATATTCATCTTCGGAAAACACTTCACCCTGGTCACTGACCATCAGGCTCGGATCACAATCTTTGGAAACCCTCGAGCAAAAATGCCGCCATGGATAGAGAGATGGGGCCTCAGGCTACAAGAAAACACGTACACCATCATACACAAGCCTGGAAAAGCTGAAAACCCTGCCGACTATATGTCCAGACATCCAACCAAGACCAGCCGATGCGAGCAATCGATTGCGGACGAATACATTCACTTTGTGGTAGATCAGGCTAGACCCCCTGCAGTTCCGCTGGAAGCCATCTGCGAAGCGACACAATCTGACGTCACCCTACAAGAAGTAAAGAGCAGGATACAAATGAACAGCTGGCGACAGGCGCAAACAAAGGGACAAAATGACCAAGAGATTGCAGCGTTCAAGCACGTCCACGAAGAACTGTCTATAGCCACCAATGGTCTCATCCTAAGGGACAGGCGAATTGTGATCCCACGACAACTAAGACAAGGGATCATAAACCTAGCACATGAACCAATCAATCAATCAATCAAGACATTTGTAAAGCGCGCTACTCACCCGGAGGGTCTCAAGGCGCTAGGGGGAGGGGGGTCCGCTACTGCTCGAACAGCCAGGTCTTGAGTTGCTTCCTGAAGGAGAGGTGGTCTTGGGTCAGGCGGAGGTGGATGGGGAGGGAGTTCCAAGTCTTGGCTGCCAGGTAGGAGAAGGATCTTCCTCCCATGGTGGCTCTTCGGATGCGTGGAACGGTGGCGAGGGCGTGGCTGGTCGATCGTAGCTGGCGTGTGGGAGTGTAGAAAGTCAGGCGGTTGTTGAGGTGTCTGGGGCCCAGGTCGTGGAGGGCCTTGTGTGCGTGGGTGAGGAGTCGGAACGTGATTCTCTTGCTGTGCAGGTCTCTCAGGTGTCCGGAGATGTGGCTGTGTCGGGGGATGTCAAGGATGAGTCGTGAGGAGGCGTTCTGGATGCGTTGGAGTCTTTTCTGTAGTTTGGCTGTGGTTCCGGTGTAGAGGGTGTTTCCGTAGTCCAGTCGGCTGGTGACGAGAGCCTGGGTGACCATCTTTCTGGTTTCGGTGGGGATCCATCGGAAGATCTTTCGGAGCATGCGTAGGATGTTGAAACATGATGATGAGACGGCGTTGACTTGTCTGGTCAGAAGGAGGAGTCCAGGATGAAGCCCAGGTTGGGTGCGTGGTCCGTAGGTTTGGGTGCGCTGCCCAGGGCAGGGGGCCACCAGGAGTCGTCCCAGGCGGAGGGTGATGATCCCAGGAAGAGGACTTCCGTCTTGTCTGAGTTCAGTTTCAGGCGGCTGTTCATCATCCACTCGGCTACGTCTTTCATCCCTTCGTGTAGGTTGGTTCTGGCGGTGGCTGGGTCGTTGGTGAGGGAGAGGATCAGCTGAGTGTCGTTGGCATAGGAGATGATGATGAGGTTGTGTTGGCGTGCGATGGCTGTGAGGGGGCTCATGTAGACGTTGAAGAGGGTGGGGCTGAGTGATGATCCTTGCGGGACGCCGCAGATGACTTCGGTGGCCTCGGATCTGAACGGGTGAGGCGGACTCTCTGGGTTCTTCCGGCGAGGAACGAGATGATCCAATCTAGTGCCCTCTCTTGGATTCCGATGTTTCTGAGGCGCTGTACTAGGGTGCGGTGGCAGACAGTATCGAACGCTGCGGAGAGGTCCAGGAGGATGAGGGCCGCTGTTTCCCCGTTGTTGAGCAGGGCTCGGATGTCATCAGTGGCTGCGATGAGGGTGGTCTCGGTGCTGTGGTTGGCTCAGAAGCCAGACTGCGAGTGGTCGAGGGATCCGTTTGTCTCAAGGAAGGTGGCAAGCTGTCTGTTGACGGTCTTCTCGATGACTTTGGCAGGAAAAAGCAGGGGCGAGATGGGGCGGTGGTTCTTGAGGTCGGAGGGGTCTGCTGATGGCTTCTTCAGGAGGGCGCTGAGTTCGACGTGCTTCCAACTCTCCGGGAAGGTGGCGGTGTTGAAGGAGCAGTTGATGATGTCCCGGAGTTGGGGTGCGATGACGGAGTCAGCCTTGTTGAAGACTTGGTGGGGGCATGGGTCGGTTGGTGATCTGGAGTGGATGGTGTTCATCGTGTGGATGGTGTCTTCGGTGCTGACCGGGGTCCAGGCGTGGAGGGTGGTGGTGGGGGTCGTCGGTTCGGTGGTTGGGTGCGTGGTCTGTGCGCCGAAGCTGTTGTGTATTTCGGCGATCTTGCGGTGAAAGAACGAGGCGAGTGAGTCACAGTGGTCTTGTGAGGGAGTGATGTTGTTGTTTCCGGCGCTGGGGTTGAAGAGCTATTTGACGATGCTGAAGAGTTCCTTGCTGTTGTGTGCGTTGTTGTCTAGTCGTTCCTTGAATGCTGTCCTCTTGGTGGTGTGGATCAGCTGGTGGTGTTTGTGGGAGGTGTGCTTGAGGGCGGTCATGTTGTCTGTAGTCGGGTTTTTTTGCCAGGCTTTCTCGAAGGTACGGCAGTTCTTCTTGGAGTTTTTGAGGTCGTCGTTGAACCAGGAGGCTTTCTTGCTACCGGGCCTGCTGGGGTGGTTTTTCAGAGGTGCGAGGTCGTCAGCGCAGTTGGTGATCCACTGTGTGAGGTTGTTGGCTGCTTGGTTGGGGTCCGTTGAGCTGGCGGGAGGGTTCTGGCTCAGTGATGTGGTGAGCTGGTCGGTGGTGATCTTGTTCCAGCTCCTGCGGGGAGCCTGTTGCGGGTGGTGGTGAGTCGTGGTTCTTCTGAAGCTGAAGTGGACGCAGCTGTGGTCTGTCCAGTGGAGTCCGGTGGCGTGGCTGAAGGAGATGTACTTGCTGGAGGAGAAGACTGGATCAAGCGTGTGTCTGGCGTAGTGGGTGGGGGAGTTCACCAGTTGCTTGAGTCCGAGGTTGAAGGACACCGGGGCATAGTAGCAACAAAAAGAGCTCTCCGCGAAAGAGTCTGGTTTCCAACACTGGACCAAATGGTGGAAACAACACTGAAGGACTGCCCACAATGTCAACTGGTGAGCCGTCCAGATCCCCCTGCACCGCTACAAATGTCTCCATTACCGGAGGGCGTCTGGCAACACGTTGCCATTGATTTCTTTGGGCCATTCAAGTCAGGCCAATATGTGTTGGTCATCATGGACGAATATTCCAGATTCCCCATTGCACAACTATGCAGATCCACGAAAGCATCCAGCGCCATATCAATACTAGAGGAAGTCTTTGCTGCGTGGGGCATTCCTCAAGTGGTGAAATCCGACAACGGGCCCCCATTCAACAGCCACGACTTTGCCGACTTTGCCCAACACCTCAACTTTAAACACCGGAAGATCACACCACTATGGCCTCAGGTGAACGGAATGATTGAACATTTCATGTCCACAATCAAGAAAGCAATACAACAGGCGGAACTCACTTGAAAGAGCATCCAGACAGCACTGAACGAGGTACTAAGAGCCTATCGAAACACACCCCACTCCACCACGGGCAAGTGTCCGGCCACCCTCATGCTAGGACGGCCCGCACGCACTAGACTACCAGTGATAGGTGTCCCCGCGAGTGAACAATACCCCGACTCTGACCATGAGGAGATTGCAGCCACAGACAGGCTGAAGAAAGAGAAAATGAAGGACTACGCGGATGAACGGCGACATGCCTCTCCCGCTGAGATCCGAGAAGGAGATTGGGTGTTAGCGCGACAAGAGCAACACCGAAAGACTGACTGCAGATATCACAAAACTCCACTGAAAGTGGTGCAACAGAAAGGAACTATGATCACTGCGGAAACTGACGGAAGACGAGTTACCAGGAATGTGACATACTTCAAGAAGTGCAGCCCGAATGTCAAGGAACTACTGACTGAACTGCGAGTTGAGAAAAGAGAACCAGAGACACCGCCCCGCTGCAGTCAGGCACTGATGGAAATCACTGGCAAACATGAGCGAGGCAGTACTTATCATCAATCACGCCCCAAGCGGACCATTAAGAAACCATCTCGCCTGATTGAAAACTGTAAAGTTGAAACTGTCTTTTCTTTTGTTGTTTCTATTTTGTTTGTTTACAGGGGGGAGATGTAATGATGCACCCCACATGAGGGGCACTAGGACCTGCCCGAGGGAGGACGAGGGCGGACGGAAAGGGAGGAGCCAGGGGCCAGGAACGGCAGTTAGCCGATACCCGAGATATAGCGAGGTCGCAAATAAAGAACCTCCACAAGAGCCACGAGTGTCCATGTTCCTTTTGTCCACGCAGGACACTACACTGGGGTTGGAGGTACACTTTGTGAGAGATTTTATAAAAATGAGTGGATGAGAGGCGGGTGGATAAGGAGATAATTTACAAACTAAGGCTCAGCCTGGTTGCGGACCCAACTATTTCAACCTTTCACCCCCGCAATGAGGGTATCCTCTCCACTATGCATCCTGACCTGCTGTAAAACCTGCTTATTCCAGGAAATCTCAATACCATGCCGTGTGAGACCAAAACACCGTTATCCTTTAACTACATTGTAATTCTACACTCATTGCACTGCCCTCAAACTGCAAAAATGTACCCATTCACATAATGTGCACATCCCACATATGTCACTTACACACAGTTGCTACCTCCACTATATAATGAAGGTTACTTGTACAATCTTGACACCATATAAGTTTCCTTTCTACAGTCCCCATGTCTGCTGCAACAGAGACAACAAATGGAGAAGTAACTCCTGCTTAATTGACAGGGCCACAACGAGGATTGATATCTTTATGCCTCCCTTTCACCCTTTCTGGCATGCCTCACTTCTATCCGTTTTGCAAATACACTCATGAGAAGAATGCATCAATTATTGTCATAACTCAACACTTCCATAAATATAGCTAGTGTTAATATACAGAGACAAGGTACTCATAATATTGTGTACTGTAAATGATTAGGGTTCAGATATGCTCATCAACATTACGTCAAATGAAAGTTTACAGGGTGTTAGATTTGGAGGTCTCTAGTTGGCATAGGTAGGTACCTGTGACAAATAGGGACCCTTGCGTCTAGTCAGGGTAAAGGGGTACACTCCTACAATAACCCCTGCTCACCCCCTTGGTAGCTTGGCACGAGCAGACAGGCTTATCTCAGAGGCAGTGTGTAAAGCATTTGTGAACACATACAGTAATCAAGTGAAAACACTACAGATGGACACCACACAAGTTTTATATCAAAAATAAGTATTCTTTATATAGATTTACCACAAGACCATAAACGACAAAATTACACAATACTGTTACTTTAAAATAGTGGAATTTAGCTTAGTTCTCTTAAGATGGTAAATGCGACACTCACAGTTTAATGTACCTTAGATGCGACACGCAGGGCAATGAAAGTGTTGCAAAGACGGTGATGCGTTGAAGATCCGGTGCAAATAAGCAAAGATGGCAATTTCTTCTTGATGCAACACGCTTTCCGGGGATGCGGCTGCCCCTGATGCGACTTCAGTCCTCTTCTCCGGTGATGCGAGATGTTTCCTCATGATGCGAGCCGTGACAGGCCCTGTGACACGCTTCCCAGTGATGCGGCGGCGTCTGAGTCGACGTCGATCCTCTCCACTGGCGATGCAAGTTACCCCCACAACGATGTGAGCCGCGACAGGCCCTGCGACACTCATCCCGGTGAGGCAGCGGCGTCTGCGGCGATGTCGATCCTCTTCTCCGGCGATGAGCCACGACAGGCCCTGCGACACGCTTCCCAGGGATGCGGCGGCATCTGGGGCGATGTCGATCCTCTCTCCTGGTGATGCGAGGCGCTTCGGTGGACCTGCGTTGACTCAACAATTCTTCTGTGACCCGCTTCCCAGAGATGCGGCAGCGTCTGCGGCGACGTCGATCCTCTTCTCCGGCGATGCGAGGTGCTTCGTGTTGTGAAGCGGCAGTGGCCATTTGGCGACACGCTTCTGGTTCTTGAGTCACGCTTCCAGCTCCTTGCTACACGCAAGTCTTCAAAAATTCCAGCACAGCTGCAGGCACTTCAAGAGAACTCTTGGGGAGTTAGTGGGTGAAGTCTGTTGTCCCTGAGACTTCAGCAGGAGGCAAGCTCTTTTCCAAGCCCTTGGAGATCCTTCACAAGTTGAATGAAAATGCACACAAAGTCCTTTCTCCTTTCTTTGACAGTCAGGCAAGCACTGCAGGCCAAACCCCCAAGCAGCACTTCAGCTTAGGGATAGTCTCTCCTCAGTTTCTTCTGGTTCCACTCCTCAGCAAAGGTTTATTCTTGTTCCCAAAGTGATCTAAAGTTCTTGGGTTTGGGTCCCAATATTTATACCAAGTTTCTCTTTGTTCTCTGAAGGCAGAGAGGCCTTTGCCTAGTCCAAACCAGTTCTGGTCAGTCCTGGAGCACTTTGTTTACATGACTCCTTCTTTCCTTCCAGAGTGCAGGGCAGAGACATCAGACGCACCACAGGAGGTGGAGCCAGCATTGTGGAGGGGAGGCACAGCCCTATTCAGGTCCAAGGTGTAACTCCTCCCACCCATCTAGATGCAGATCTCTCTATTCAGCCCTGTGCTGACTCACCCTGTCTCCTGGAATCCCCCAGCCCTGTCACTCAAACTCCAGACAAGGAATACACAGCCTAGCAGAGGCAGGTTTAGATGGTTAGACAAGAAAATACCTACTTTCTAAAAGTGGTATTTTCTAACACAGGATGTTAAAACCAACGTCACTAAAAGATGTATTCTATCATTCTGAGTTCAGGCATACTAAATTCAAATTTCTACCATGTTCCCTGAGTCAGTTAGGATTATAAGATGTAATAATCAAACTGCCCATTTTGGCCTATGGAGGACAGGTAGCCTTGTAATAGTGAAAAACAAAAATGGCTGTAATTCACTATTAGAACATGCCACACACACCAGGGCATGTCCTACCTTATACTTACAATGCACCCTGCCCTTGGGCCTACCATAGGGGTGTCTGATATGAAGAAAAAGGAAGGTTTAGGGACTGGCAAGTGGGTGCACTTGCCCAGTCAGCATGACAGTACCAGACTGCATGCAGGCTCTGCAATAGCAGGCCTTAAACACACTTTTACAGGCTGCTTCTGTGGGTGGCACAACCAGTGCTGCAAGCCCACCAGCAGTGTTTGGATTACCAGCCCTGGGCACTCCTGGTACACTGTACTAGAGTCTGACAGGTAAACCAAACCAACCAATCATGGAATCTCTAATTCATACATCAATTTACAATAGGGAGCACTTGCACTGTGGCACTGGACAGCAGTGGCACAGTGCCCAAAGCATCTAACACCAGCAAAAACACGAGACAACAGCAAAAATGGAAGGGAGACCCACGCCAAGGTGCCAGGTCTAACACAGGTACATTATAGTTAGGCTGAGATTTCACATGCACAAAACCTTTGAAATTAAGCAGTTATAGTTACCTGAGTTTATTATAACTTATGTCCATTCAATGCACTGAGCAAAAACCAAAGGAAATGATGGACGGAGTGTTGAACATTGCAAGCACTCACCCCCAGTCAACTGATCTGGGTTTAATCCATCACCGTTCTTTAGCCCACTCTGCCACCCCAGTTCAGACATGGCCATATGCAAATCAGTCTGACCCTGTGCCTCATGGGAACAGTCCAGCCCGAACTGCCAAGCCATGTCTTCCCTGGACCGGAAACAAGCTTCCTAGGACCGGTTTCTGGCATTTCAGCCGTCTTCAGCCAGGCTTGCTTGAATCCAGTGGCAAAGTGAGCAAGGGACTCACGTCTGAGCATACCCTGCCAACTTATGGCGAACAAAGCAAAAACCAAAGGAAATGATGGACGGAGTGTTGAACATTGCAAGCACTCACCCCCAGTCAACTGATCTGAGTTTAATCCATCACCGTTCTTTAGCCCACTCTGCCACCCCAGTTCAGACATGGCCATATGCAAATCAGTCTGACCCTGTGCCTCATGGGAACAGTCCAGCCCGCACTGTCATCTCCTTTGGTTTTGCTTCATTCAATGCACTGCTAATGACTTCACAGATTATATCACTCATATCATGGTCAGTGAAATCACTGATGACATAAACTGATGACATGTCAAAGATATCACTGATGATGTCATCCAGTAAGTGTAAGTGTTTTATAAACATTTCTGAGACTTATAGATAGATACTAAGCTACTGCTTAAGGTAAAATACTATTCTATGAGTACCACCACTGAGTGACACTATTTGTAACATATGTCATCTGAGTGGCTGTGTGATTGTCTTTATCAGTATGTGAGTGGGTGTCTGAGTGGCTGTGTGGGTGTGTGAGCGTCTGTATGGATCAGTCAGTGAATGTGTGAGTGGCTGTATGGGTCTATGTATGGGTTTATGAGTGGTTTTATGGGTATGTGAGTAGTTTTATGGGTGTGTGAGTGGTTGCATGAGTGATTGTATGGATGTGTGATAAGTTCTATGGGTAAGTGAGTAGGTGTGTGAGTGGTTGTGTGGATGTGTGAATGGGTGTGTGAGTGGTATCTGGGTGAGTGGGTATCTGAGTAGTTGTGTGGGTGTGTCGGTGGGTATGTCAGTAGTTGTATTGATCTGTATGAGGGTGTGTGAGTGGTTCTATGGGTATGTGATTGGGTGTGTGAATGGTTGTGTGGATCTGTGAGTGGGGGTGTGAATGGTTGTGTGGATGTGTGAGTAGCTCACACTTCACGTATACAAATCCAGAGGAATTCAGCACTTATACTTACCTGAGCTAACTATAACTCACACTCTCGCAATTAACCGCTTATGACCTCACATATTACATGACTCATAACATGGTCAGTAACATCACTGATGACTAGGCCTGGGCGGTAAATTCCATTCCGTTCGCGGAATTTGCGGAATTTGGGTAATTTCGCGTTCCGCGGAGAACGCGAAATTGCCCAAAAATCTGCGTTCCGCGATTTCGCGAAATTTTTTGCTTGTTCGAGTTCTCAATATGCGTGTTCGCGAGATATTTCACCCCGAGCACGCAAACAGCGATCGCGAACAGGAAAAAAGTATCGCGAACAAGCAATTCCGCGTGTTCGCGGAATTTCTGCGTGTTCGCGGAGATTTTTTACCGTTTCGCGGAGATTTGCGTAAAGCGATTACGCAAATTCCGCCCACCCCTACTGATGACATCATCCACTGAGTGAAGGTTTTTTCTTAATGTTTATGTTTGTTAAACATATATAACAACTAAGCTACTACAAAAGTTATGTTAGTATACTAGGTGTACAACTAATGAGCGATGCTATTTCAAATATATTATGTGATTGGAATGTGACTATGTATCTGTGTGAGTGGGTGTCTGAGTGACTGTATAGGTATATGAGTGGGTGGGTAGCGACTGTATGTGTGTATAAGTGGCTGTTTGGGTGAGTGAGTGGCTGTGTGAGTGGTTAAATTGGTGAGTGAGTGGATGTGTCAGTGGGTGAATGGGTGAAGGGGTGAGTGAGTGGTTGTGGAATGACTGTATAGGTAGGTGAGTGGGTGTGTCCATGACTGTATTGGTGAAAGAGTGGGTGTCTGAATGGCTGTACCAGTGGGTGACTGGGTGTGTAAGTGGTTGTATGGGGGAGAGAGTGACTGTTTGAATAGATGTTTGGTTAAGTAAGTTGGTATGTGAGTGGCTGTATTAGAGTGTTTCTCTATTTGAATGGCTGTATGGGTGAGAAAGCAGTGGTTGGACAGCTTGTATGGATGTATGAATAGGAATCTAAGTGGTTGTGTGGGTGTGTGAGTGAGTGTGTCTGAGTGTTTGTATGGGTGAGTGAGTGGCTGTTTAGAGGCTGTATGGGTGTGTGAGTTGTTGTATAGGGGAATAAGGGTATGTGTGAGTAGGTATATTGGTGAGAGTGTGGCTGTGTGAGTGGCTAGATAGGTGACTGACTGGCTGGTTGCATGAGTAGCTGTATGGGTGAATGAATGGTTTTATGAGTGGCTGAGTGAGTGAGTGGGTGTGTGAGTGGCTCTATACATGAATGAGTGAGTGTTTGAGTGACTGTATGGTTGAGTGAGTAGTTGTGTGAATACTTGTATGGATCTGTGAATGGGTATGTGAGTGGCTGTGTGGGTCTGTCAATGGGTATGTGAAAAGTTGTATATGGGTGTGAATGGGTATGTGAGGGCTTGTGTGGATGATGTCATCAGTGATGTAATTTGAGATGTCATAAGTGATGTCACTGACCATGTCATGAGTGATGTAATATGTTAGGACATAAGCAGTGCATTGAAGAGGCACAAGTTATAGTTAGCTGAAGTAACTATAACTACTGAATTTCTCTGGCTTTGGACAAGTAAAATGTGAGCCTAACTATAATGCCCCTGCAACCTTTGTTTTTTTTCTGTGAATTTCTACAGTTTTTGAATTCTATTTTCTAACTATAGTGTCTCTAATCTTTAGATTTTCAGCAAATTTCAGTAAATTTCACCAGTTTTTATTGTAACTTGTAACCTTTGAAAGTGTGTGTGTGAGTGGCTGTATAGGTAAGTTATCGGGTGTGTGAGTCTCTGGGTGGATGAGTGAGTGGGTGTGTGAATGTCTGAGTAGGTCTGTGAGTGGGTCTGTAAATGGTAACTAGGACTGGGTGTAAAATTCCGCCTCACTTCCAGAGTTTGCTGTTTTCGGCAAATCTGCATTCTGTTGAAAGAGTGGTTATACTTATAAACTCTGCACTCCATAATGGAGTGGAATTTTTTGTGCCGTAGGTGAGTACAATCAAGCATATGCGACAGGGACTGAAACCTGAAATACTCCAACCTCTTTCTGCTCATTTCTCACATTCTTTGCCTCTTCATGATCATTGCTGACCTTTATTTTGCACCTTTCTGCTTGTTTCTTACCTTCATCATCCAACTTTCTGCTAGTTTCTGACGTCCAGTCTGTTTCTTTCTGTTCGTTTCTCATCTTTATTTTACGTCTTTGTGCTCATTTCTCAACTTTATTTTGCCTCTTTATGCATGCTTTTCACTTTTTTTACTCTTTCTGCTCATTGTGGGCGTTTCTCATCTTTATTTTACGTCTTTGTGCTCATTTCTCAACTTTATTTTGCCTCTTTATGCATGCTTTTCACTTTTTTTACTCTTTCTTCTCATTTCTCACTTCTATCTTGCCTCTTTTTGTTCTTTGCTTAACTTCATTCTATCTCTTTTTGCTCGTTTTCCACCTTTATCTTGCCTCTGTCTGCTCGTTTCTGACCTTTATTCTGCCTCTTGCTGCTCGTTTCTGACGTCTATTTTGCCTCTTTCTTCTTGTTTTTTACTTTTATTTTGCCACTTTCTGCTCATTTCTCACCTTCATTCTTGCCTCTTTCTGCTCATTTCTGAGCTCTATTCTGCCTCTTGCTTCTTGTTTCTGACCTCTATTCCACCTCTTTCTGCTAATTTCTCACCTTTATTTAGCCTCTTTCTGCTCACTGCTGAACTTCATTCTGCCTCTTTTTGTTCTTTTCTAACCTTTATTCTGCCTCTTTCTTCTTGTTTCTTACGTTTACCTTGCCTCTAACTGCTTACTGCTGACCTTTATTCTGCCTCTTTTTGCTTATTTCTGACATTTATTTTCCCTCTTTCTGCTTGTTTCTCACCTTTATTCTGCCTCTTGCTGCTCATTTCTGACCTTTATCTTGCCTCTGTCTGACCTTTATTCTGCCTCTTTCTGCTCATTTCTGATCTTTATTTAGCCTCATTCTGCTCTTCCCCGGAAGGCAGGAAGAGCCTAAAGGCCTCCACCGTCCCAGTCGGCTCCCTGCTTCTTGAGGGAGCGGAATTGCTTTCATGAACAGGAAGTTGCTAAACATGTGGCTCTCTGTGTACGAAAGCAATTTGTCTATTTCCCTGCTTGCAGAGAAAGAAACAAAAACTCCGCTTTCAGAAGGTTAGAGCATCTTTACTGCTCTTGCTTGCTGAAAGCTATGACATGGCGGGAATGGTTAAAGCTCCCACCAAGCCAGAGCAAACAGCTATATCCCGGGCTGGGCACCCCGGGACATAGCAGAAGCTGGCCCTGGGGGCCATCTATGGCTTCAAGAGGGGGGCTGCGCTGTCCCCCTTCAGTGCAGCGCTTAGTCCCTGGGAGGCGGTGGTCCCCGGGGCTGTGGGGCTGGGTGTGTAGCCTCCCTTAAGGCCCCCCGTAATTTAAATACATTTTCCCGGGGAAGTGATGGACCCCAGGGCATGGGGGTTGCCTTGCGGGCACCCCCACATAAATTAAAAGCACTGCCCCGGGAGCCCTAGGAGGGTAGCATCGTGAGCCCCCTATTGATTATCTTTTTTTCTGCAAATACGTGAATATCTCAACTTCGTGGCAATGTTTTAAAAACAGAAATACTTTTTTGGCCTTGTTGGGTCCCAGGGGAACCCCAAGACCAAGGCTTGCATGGGGGCAAAGTAGGAATACACTACCCCTTTTTATTTTTTTAATGTTTACAGAGTCCACTAGGCAAGTAACTATTACAGGCCTCAAATCTACATAATATCCTTTTAGTATCCTTTCTTCTTGAACATTTTTTATATCAGTTATAGCTTTAGTACATTCACCAAATTCATTTTCAAGTATAAACGAACACTCAGCAGTCTACACTGCGGGCAGCAGACCTCGCAATTTGAATTTTGGACACGTGGTGCCAACTAACACTGTTAAACACAAGCTGATCCAACATGTGTAACTGTATCCTGAGTCCTGAATGGCAGTGACCCCAAGTCCATGGCAGCGACCACAGCACCAGACTCCCTTCGATCAGTGAGGAATATTTCGATATGCAAGGCCGACGACACATGGTGCCACTAACCCTCTTTAACACAAGTCGATCCCACATGTGTAACTGTGTCCTGAGTCCTGAATGGCAGTCACCCCAAGTCCGTGGCAGCGACCACAGCACCAGACTCCCTTTGATCAGTGAGGTATATTTCCATATGCAAGGCCGGCGACACGTGGTGCCACTAACCCTCTTTAACACAAGCCGATCCCACATTTGTAACTGTGTCCTGAGTCCTGAATGGCAGTGTCCCCAAGTCTGTGGCACCGACCACAGCACCACACTCCCTTCGATCAGTAAGGCATATATCGATATGCAAGGCCGGCGACACGTAGTCCCACTAACACTCTTTAACACAAGCCGATCCCACATGTGTAACTGTGTCCTGAGTCCTGACTGGCAGTGACCCCAACTTTGTGGCAGCAACCACAGCACCAGACTCCCTTCAGTCCTATTTGTTGTTCTTTTCTTTAAATACATTTTTTTATATGTAAATCTATACATGGCTAAGATTCTCCTTTGTCCAACCGCACAGGGACACTTCCAGGCCCAAGAAGGTTGTTGGGGGTATGATGGTAATATGGGACGAGGGTGCGTTACCTGCTGATGTGGGGAAAGGCAGCATCAAAGGGGTATCTATCACAGAAAGAACTCCGATATGTTTTCACAAATGCCTCGGACAAATGCCAGCTGACAGACTGAATCACAAAATAGTTTTTCAATGCTTATGTAGTGTGAGTTATGAACAGTTTGCACCTAGGCTCGCAGAAGGACAGCTGTGGCCCGTCCGCTTGACTCACAGAAGCAGTACTATGAGCCGTCCACGTCATTGTAGCTATCCCTGCCCTGTTCCGTCGTATGCCACGCCACGCCACTCCGATTACGTTCCGACGTTGGCCCCACATAGCTATCTGTCACAGGCGTACTCGCTGTTGGTGTGCAGGTCAGTGGTCTAGTTCTCAACATCTCACGGCCACTCCCTGAGGGCAGGTTTGCACACACATCACACCCATCCGGCACATGCGTCACAGGCCATGTAACCATGCAAATATGATAGATCGACAACGTCACAACCTTTATTGCCAGTGCTGACTAGATGGCGGACGCTCCACGTGTCTCAACCATAAAGAGCCTTTGAAAAGTTGCGCAGAAGGTTAGTCGCACACTGATCTGTATAGCCGTCAGAGGCCTACCACCCCCTTGGCGCGGACTTCAGATGCATAGGGATAGTGCCACCCGAAGCTCATATGGCCATCAGGGGCCTACCACCACGTGGCACGGACTTGAGTTCCACAGGCTTAGCGGCCCCAAAAGCTGATGTGGTCTCCGCCATTGATGACTCAGGACTCAGCAAGATGTGTGAGATGTGCCTGGCCACGGAGAAGCTGATGTGGTCTCCGCCATTGATAACTCAGGACTCAGCGACATGTGTGACATCTGCCGAGCCATGGAGAAGATGATGTGGTCTCCGCCATTCATGACTCAGGAATCAGTGACATCTGTGAGATCCGCGGAGAAGCTGATGTGGTCTCCGCCATTCATGACTCAGGACTCAGTGACATATCTGGGATGCACGGAGTTTTGACGGGCACGTGGAGTGCCCACTGCTGCACACTCAGTTGGCACCAGGTAATTAGTTGCTCATGGATCTCTCTAACTCTCTCTCTTCCTTCTCCCTTTCTCACTCCCTTTCTTTCCTTCCCTCTCCTTTTCTCTCTGGCTTTTTTTTCCTTCTCGGTTTCTCTGTGTCTCTCTCCTTTGATATGCCCATTATACACGTCCTTATTTTGTGCTTTATTTTCCAGGCTCTGTCGTCGACATCCATGGTCCCCACAGGAGTGTTCCGCCTTATTGTTTTGTATTATTTTTGATACATTTTGTTTATTAGTTTATCGTTCATATATATGTTAATAAAAAAATAAAGTTTGAAAATCGTTTGTCGTTTACATATTTATGTTTATAAAAAAATAAAGTTTGAAAAAAAAAAATAATAACATTTTTGGTTGTTTTCTTAACTGCTGTGTGACTCTTTCTTGTTCTTATTACTGTTATTTGATGGAGTCCACCATGGTGTTAAATTTTGAGGCACTTATCGCTGGAATACTGGTGATGTCTGCAGTTTGCACCAACATCTGAATAGTGTGTTAGATTTATCTCAACTTTACTTCCATTAAAGTGCTGATAATGAAATGCAGACTTGCCGTTCCCGTGCAAAAAGACATGAGGGGCACCTCTCCGATTTATTCTAAATACTAAAATCCTGTATTGAATTGCACTGAGGTAGTGGCTGCACTTACAGTGTACACACAAAATCAATTAAGAAATCTCATTGTATTTATATTGATTGGGAATGGATCTTGACGAGATACACTGCTCAGTTCGTATATTGTTCTGCAAACGAAAAAAATCACGTCACAACTTTCACACAAACTACAATGCGAAACAAATTCTGGTGATAAGCCACGTTAGCACCAGGGATTTTACACCAGATTTCTGCTAGTGTTAAGCAGGACGACTACCTGCAACATGAAAGGGAACACAGCCAAGAGCCACACCAGAACACCCACAGGTGCCATAGAGTCAATGAGAACGATACAGGGATACCCATGAGGGCCACAAGACTCATCGCAACAACTCCAGGACCGCCAATGCCCCCCAAACTCACATCTGAGCAAGTGTGTCCCTGTGGTCATTGTCTTAGCATGATAGGCACGAGCCCTGCAACATCACAGTGTGCTGTCACCTCACCGTTGGCAGTGAGCCTGGACATGTAGCTACGCACGCATCCTCCTGCATGCACAACCGGCGTGTGCTGGTCCGGAGTACACAGGTCAGCGCAGGGGTGTGCCTATCCGGCAAGAGGAACAGGGTGTCTCGGACATGTCCGTGTACAGGAAGTGCGGTAAGTGTGTCTCTGTGTTCTGGTGTGGCCAGCCACAAGGGCCGCAGCAGTCGATGTTGTAAAGTGGCCTGCCTCACCTCCAAACGGCACTGTGATGGTGTAGTTGGAATTTAGCAGGACATGCGCGAATAGGCATTACAATGGTGTGCCGTCTGAGTGCACAAGATACAACAGTGCACCGTACAAAAGTGTGGGGGCTCATGGGAGGAAGGAGCAACTGTTTGGCAACGTAACACACAGTGAACTCGCCCATGTGCAACATGTTGGGCATCTCATCCATGATGACCACGGTCACAGACATCCCACAACACCAACGACCGGCCTTTGTACACATCCTGTATGAATGCAGCGTGGTTTTAACTTCTATGCTCGCTCAGTGGTGTGATGTTGGCGGGTTGTGTGACTTGTGCTCCTTGTTGGTGTGTTTTATTTTGGCCATTGTTTCTCTATACTTGTGCTGTACTTAATTGTGCAGCGACTTTTGACCCTGCCTGCAGGTAGGTCGCCCCCCCAGCCACCACACGGTCCTCCTGTGCCCTGCTGCTGCCTGCCAGCTCTCGCCGCTGACAGTGAGTCCCTGCGCCTGCTGGCACCCCGCTCGTTGTGCCCTGCTCTGTGCCCCCAGTGACCCGTTCTTCATTCTGTACCCCGTTTTGTTGCTTCCCCCGCTCTGTGGTGCCCTGCTCTGTGCCCCCTGTGACCCGTTTTTTTTGTTCTGTACCCCGTTTTTTTGGTTTGCTTCCCCCGCTCTGTTGTGCCCTGCTCTGTGCCCCCAGTGACCCGTTTTTTTCGTTCTGTACCCCATTTTTTGTTTGCTTCCCCCACTCTGTTGTGCCCTGCTCTGTGCCCCCTGTGACCCGTTTTTCCGTTCTGTACCCCGATTTTTGTTTGCTTCCCCCGCTCTGTTGTGCCCTGCTCTGTGCCCCCAGTGATCCGTTTTTCTTCGTTCTGTACCCCGTTTTTTGTCTGCTTCCCCCGCTCTGTTGTGCCCTGCTCTGTGCCCCCTGTGACCCGTTTTTCCGATCTGTACCCCGTTTTTTGTTTGCTTCCCCCGCTCTGTTGTGCCCTGCTCTGTGCCCCCAGTGACCCGTTTTTCTTCGTTCTGTACCTCGCCACCTAGTCCCAAGCTCCAGCCCGTGCCCCCCTCCCCCCGCTCCCTCTGGTCCACCTTCCCGCCGCTGCACCCTGCGGCCACGCCCCCCGCTGCCCCATTCGCCACCCTGCTCCCGCCTCCCAGCTGCTCCTCCCTCCCACTCCCACTTATATGGAGGCCATGCAGCGGTCGCGTCGCTGGCGCGCCGGAGGCGCGCCCCAGCCGTCTGCGCCTGTCTGCTCCTGGACCGCGCCCAGTGCCAGGACCCCTGGCCCCCGACGCAGCCAGCCCACCCGACGTAGATACAGTGCCACCGCCCTCCACGCACTCAACACCGGCCGACATCCAGCCGGATTCAGAGCCACCCCAAAACGCACCCATGGAGCCTTCACCTGCCACGCATGCAAGTTCACCTGCCCCCTGTCCTACACCGCGCATGCCAGGACAGGCGCCAACAACAACCACCTCAAGTGCATCCTGCTCAACACTCGCTCCGTCCACAAGCACGCCGTCGAACTCTGGGACCTCCTCGACACAACGGCTCCGGACGTCGCTTTCCTCACGGAAACCTGGATGAATGCCTCCTCAGCCCCCGGACGGCTATAAGATCACCTGGAAGGACTGCATCAACCGAGCCGGAGGCGGCATCGCCATTGTCTACAGAAACACCATCCGCATCACGACCAACACCGACCACACCCTCACTGATGCCGAACTCCTCCACTTCCAGATACACACCGACCACAAGACGACCCTCAGAGGTACCCTCATCTACAGACCCCCGGGCCCCCGCACACAATTCAGCGAAGCCATCGCAGACTTCATTAGCCCGCTCGCCCTCGCCTCCTCCGACTACATCCTCCTAGTGGACCTCAACTTCCACCTGGAGAACAACAAGGACAATAACACCACCACCCTGCTAGACAACCTCACCAACCTCGGCCTCAAGCAACTGGTCAACACCCCCACCCACTACGCCGGCCACACGCTGAACCCCATCTTCTCCTCCAGCAACCACATCTCCTTCAGCCACTCCACCGGACTTCACTGGACTGACCACAGCTGCGTCCATTTCAACTTCAGGAAAGCCACAACTCACCACCGCCCGCAACAAGCACCCCATAGATGCTGGAGCAAGATCACCACCGACCAGCTCACCACCTCCCTGAGCCAAAACCTACCCTCCTACACTCCGGACCCCAACGAATCAGCCCTCAACCTCACACAGTGGATCACCAACTGCGCCGTCGCCCTCGCACCACTGAAGAACCCCCCCAGCAACTCTGACAGCAAGAAAGCCTCATGGTTCACCAACGATCTCAAAGACTCCAAAAAATCCTGCCGTACCCTCGAGCAAACTTGGCGCAACAACCAGTCATCAGGAAACATGACAGCCCTCAAGACCGCCATCTGCAAACACCACCAGCTGATCCGCACCACCAAAAGGGCAGCTTTCAGAGACCGACTGGACAACAACTCCCACAACAGCAAGGAACTCTTCAGCATCGTCAAAGAGCTCTTCAACCCCAGCGCCAGCAACAACGACATCACACCATCACAAGACCTCTGCGACTCACTCGCAACATTCTTCCACCGCAAGATCGCTGACAGCTTCGGCCCCCACACCACGTACCCTCCCACCAAGTCTACGCCCCCCACCACCACCCTCTGCACCTGGAACCCCGTCAGCACAGAAGACACCACCCACACGATGAACTCCATCCACTCCGGCTCCCCAGCGGACCCCTGCCCACACCACATCTTCAACAAAGCCGACTCCATCATCGCACCCCAACTCCGGGACATCATCAACAACTCCTTCACATCCGCCACCTTCCCGGAGAGCTGGAAGCATGCGGAGATCAGCGCCCTCCTGAAAAAACCCACCGCGGATCCCACAAACCTCAAGAACTTCCGCCCCATCTCCCTCCTTCCCTTCCCAGCCAAAGTCATCGAGAAGACCGTCAACAAACAGCTGACCACCTTCCTCGAGACGAACGACTCCCTCGACCCATCGCAGTCCGGATTCCGTGCGAACCACAGCACCGAGACCACCCTCATCGCAGCCACCGACAACATCAGGGCCCTGCTGGACAACGGTGAAATGGCCGCCCTCATCCTCCTCGACCTGTCGGCCGCATCCGACACCGTCTGCCACCGCACCCTGTCAACCCATCTCCACAACGCCGGGGTCCAAGGGAAGGCCCTGGAATGGCTCACCTCCTTCCTCGCCGACAGAACCCAGAGAGTCCGTCTCCCGCCCTTCCTCGCAGCGCCCACCAAGATCATCTGCGGCGTACCCCAAGGTTCCTCGCTCAGCCCAACCCTCTTCAATGTCTACATGAGCCCCCTCGCAGCCATCGCACGCAAACACAACATCAACATCATCTCCTACGCCGACGACACCCAACTGATCCTCTCCCTCACCAACGACCCCGCCAACGCCACCGCCAAAGCCAGCTTCCTGGAAGGAATGAAAGACATCGCGGAATGGATGAAGCTCAGACGTCTGAAGCTGAACTCAGACAAAACAGAAGTCCTCATCCTCGGTCCATCCCCCTCCGCCTGGGACGACTCCTGGTGGCCCCCCGCCTGGGAACCGCCCCCAAGCCCATGGACCACGCACGCAACCTGGGATTCATCCTTGACTCCTCCCTCACAATGACCAAACAAGTCAACGCCGTTACATCTTCCTGCTTCAACACCCTCCACATGCTCTGTAAGATCTTCCGCTGGATCCCCACCGGAACCAGGAAGACGGTAACCCAGGCCCTCGTCACCAGCCGCCTGGACTACGGGAACGCCCTCTACGCCGGGACCTCCGCCAAACTTCAGAAAAAACTCCAGCGAATACAGAACGCATCTGCTCGACTCATCCTTGACATCCCCCGACACAGCCACATCTCGGCCCACCTGAGAGACCTGCACTGGCTCCCCGTCAACAAGAAGATCACCTTCAGACTCCTCACCCACGCACACAAGGCTCTCCACGAAATGGGCCCGAATACCTCAAAACCCGCCTCACGTTCTACACACCTACCCGCCAGCTCCGCTCCGCCAGCCTCGCCCTCGCCACGGTCCCACGGATTCGCAGAACCACCACCGGAGGAAGATCCTTCTCCTACCTGGCGGCCAAGACGTGGAACTCCCTCCCAACCCACCTACGAATGACCCAGGACCATCTCTCCTTCAGGAGGCACCTCAAGACCTGGCTTTTCGAGCAGTAGCGGCACCCCTCCCCCACCCCCTCAGCGCCTTGAGACCCTCGCAGGTGAGTAGCGCGCTCTATAAATGTGATTGATTGATTGATTGTGCCATTCTGCCCATCTCCCCCGTCCCCCCACTCCCTGCTTCTTCCTCTTCCTGGTGCTGTTGTGTCTATAATGTTGTTGCTCCACACATAAATACATGTAAAGAACAAATTAGAATAGTTCCTTGATTCTTTTAGGTTTCAAAACGCCTCTCTATTGGTTTCTTTTTAATATCCCATATAAACCATTTTTTTAATATTCAGCAACAGATAGAAGTCAGAAGTGCAACGTATTCTATCAACACACTTTCTCGAACATTCTACAACATGTGCAGGTTAAAAGTTCATCAATTTTTTTAAACTTAACAACATTTTTTTGCAACATTTTCTCGAACATTTAACGGCATGTGCAGGTGAAAAGTTCACGATTGTTTTAAGTTTGAACAGTGCCTTCCAAATGCAAGTAGCAGGTGTGGTTGAGTTGAGCAAATGTTATCCTATGATATGTACTCCACGTTGAAACTGCTTTTCCTTAACCAATCACAAAGATGCTTTTCCACAAAATTAATGTGCACCCTACTTTTAAAAAATAATTCTTTTCATCTCCCAATCACGTATCATTTTGTATGGCAAAAAAAAGTAGTTCCCCATCTTCAAACATATCTCTTATTCTACCAAGGAACTGCATGAGCTACAGACATCTTTCCATACCTTAGTGCCATACCTTCAAAATGCTAGTATGGATCGTAGGACATAGCTATATTTTCTGGTGCAAGATGTATGCAGAACACAGACGTATTGACTTAGACCTAGGTTTACAAAATGTGGATATTAAATGGTTTGCACAGAGAAGATTGAAGTGGCACCAATTGCTACCTTTGGTTAAAACCTCTTTGCATCTTCCACACCCTGACCTCATGATTGTGCATTGTGGTGGAAAAGATCTAGGCACATTGACTGGGGTAGGTTTGGAAATGCTTATGAAGGACACCTTTGGACTCCTCAGCTCAGCACCATGTGACTCTGGGCAATAGGTCACTTAATAGCTCACATAGGGCCATATGGAGGTAAAACGTGTTTTGTGATTCTCAAATTGCGATTTTTAGGGAATCGCAATTAGAGAATCGCAAAACGCAATGTAGGTAGGATTAGGAAAATATTTAGCAAATCCTACATATTCCTTATTTGCGATTCGCAAATTGAGATTCGCAAATAAGGAATACCTTGCCATTCATTCCTATGGGTTAGAAGGCCCATGGGAATGAATAGGAAGACATTCTCAATTTGCGATTCTCAAATAGAGAATCGCAAATTGAGAATGCAATTTCAAAGTTGCAAGGGTGTCAATAGGACACCCTTTTGCACCCCTGAAATAAACATGTGTGCACATGTGGCGCACATACATGCGCTAAGGGCTAAGGGCATGTATGTGCGCCACATGGCACTTTGAACAATGCAAAAAAGTGAATTTTTCAAAGAAATCGCAAATTACCACCAATCTGAAGTTGGTGGTAATTTGCAATTCCTTAAGCCAGAATCGCACAACTTGGGTGCTTCCTACATTGCATTTAAGGAATCGCAATTTGGGATTCCTTAAATGCATTCACAAAATAAGGAATTGCAAATTTTGCGATTCCTTATTTTGCGTGTGGGTTTTTGTGTGCTTCATAGCACACTGCCCAAAATGCAATCGCAAACGCTGAAATTCGGCGAATTTCAGCATTTGCGATCGTAAATTGGCTTTCTACATATGGCCCATAATTTCCACGCTGGCCTTGAGGGCCTTCAGACCCATAGGGGTGAGTAGTTTGCGCATTACAAATACCATATTGATTTGATATGCGCAAATTTACCTTCGCACTCCCTGTATAACACCCCCTACGCACCATACACAAGTTACAATGTTCGAAACAAAAGTTCCTCCGAGTAGATATAGCTACATGCTGACACTACTTGACAGATGTGGCACAGCGGCCAGAGCACATGACTTCACAGCATATGACACACAGTTTGGACTCACGCTTTCATCCCTGACTCTGGCAGCACGTCAGCTTAGCACCATGAGACTCTCGACAATACCTCACATATTTTCCGTACCCCAGGACTTTCAAATCAGTAGCAGTCAGTAGTTCGTCCTAGTAGGTATAAACACATGCTGACACTACATCCACAGGTGTGGTGCAACGGAGAGGGCACCTGACTTCACACCATAAGACACACAGTTTAGGCTCACGCTTTCATCCCTGACTCCCACAGCAGCTCACCTTAGCAGCATCAGACTCTACGCAATACCTCACTTAATTTCCGTACCCAACACTTTCAGACCGGTAGGTATGAGTAGTAAGGGTGGGCATCAAATTCCATTCCGTTCGCGGAATTTGTGATATTTTGACATTTTCCTGTTCCGCGGAGAGCGCAAAAATGCCAAAATCTCCGCTATTTGCCACGTTGCGAAGATTTTTTTCATGTTCGCGCTTTGAAAATGCGTTCTCGCGATCGCCTTACCGGATTCCCTGCGTTCGCCGATGAGTTTTCCAATCCGTTTGCGTGCTCCACGAGATGCTGATAGCCGGTCGCGCTATCCAGTGAGAGTTCGCGATCACGTCATTCTCCTCACCATCAGACACCGCGAGAGTCTGAGATCGCGAACCAGTCATTTTCCACCGCGAGAGAGAGCGTAAGGTTGCAAACACGCCAATCTCCACTGCAACAAAGAGCATGAGATCGCGAACACGTCATTTTGGATGAGCCATGGACGTCCGTCGGAAGTGTGTTGAAGGTCGCGATGGCGAACACGCCAAATTTTCGATTTGGAGAAGAATATTAACTCTAGCTACATAAAACCTTCTCTAAATGATGATTTGGATGGAAAAAACTCCTCTGATTGACATTTGGCTGTCCTTTTTTGTGCAAGGAGTCCTTTTAAAAAAAAAAACTTTTGGGGGGAGAGGGAGGAAGTTCCACGGAGTCTTCGACTTCCTGTTCCTGTCCATCAGTCTTCTCCCAGTGCTTTGTCCATGTCCTGATCATTCTGCCCTTGGATTTCAGCTGGAAGGATCACTCTTTGTGTCTGCTGCATCATTATCATTGGATTTGAGGACTTTTGAATTTGATATCTTACAAGTAAGTTGGTGTTGTGTCTGTTTGATTGGGGGCATTGCAGTTCCTGCAACTACAATTTTGGTACTTATCATTCTTTTTTTTAAATTGTTGGGGGTAGCCAGTAGGCCCACAGCCAGTCATGGGTGGGTGCATGATGAAGCAACTATTCCTTTGGTGTGTGTTGAATGTTTTTCAAACATCATTTAGGGCATGGATGGCATTGGATTGAGTTGGAAAATGTGTTTTTTGGGGGTTATTTCTGTTTTTGGGTGTGTGCTAATTCTGATTGGTGGTTACATGTCAGTGAACATTCGAATCAGCCGAAATCAGGAAGTGTCGGCCGCCATTTTGTGTGTTTTGTGTGTGACAGTGAAAAAGAAAGGTGGAGAACGTGAAAAGGAGGCAGGGTAGAGAGTTCCTGACCCCCTAGCCTTTGTCAGGGGGTCCCTGAAGGACCCCAAAGAGTGAAAAAAACATTTTATTTTATTTTCAAAAAATCGCGGGGTGCGCGCACGGTGCGGGTACGGTGGCAAAAAATTCGTAAAAAACATAGATTTAAAAATCATGTGTAAGTGTTTAGATGTTGGTTGGCTCTAAAAAGAGCCGTTGTGTTCATTGAGTGTTTTTTGGTACCTACAAGTAAGTACCGATGCACAGTCTAAAGTTCAAGAGGAAGACTCTGTTCCCTTCATCTGTGAAATGTACACCATCTTCTCTATAAATGCCACTCAGAAGCATACATACTTTTTTTTTAATAAAAATAACTCATTGGCTGTTTCACACCATTCTACACTAAAAAATAGGCTATATGTTTACATTTTTAAAAGCATGTTTTGTATTGGTTCAGAAAAATGTGTTCCCACAGAACATTACTTTGGATTTGCTGTTAGGTTTGAAAAGTCAAGCACTCTTGCTGTTTGGATTAGAAACATTGTGTGCTGAACTTCTGACCTCTCTGCTCACACCAGTGTTCCATGACCTGTTGCTATGGTAGCAGGCAGAAGTCATGTTGGGGGTAGGAATGATTTGGAAAAGGGTTGAAATTTGCAACCAATAGAAATGTGTGTTTCCATTTGAAAAAATGTGGGAAGCAATGTGATTTGAAGTTAACATGTATATGTGTGAAAAAAGAGAGGGAAAGTTTGCCATTTACTGGTTCTGGTGAGAGGTGTACAGCTCAGAGATTCTGGCTCTGATAATCTGCTGTGTGAGTGCCACATTTCTTTCTCAACTAACTATTTTTAAAGGTGAGTTATGAATTTGAGAGGAGATGTATGTGGTGTATTTTGATATAAATAATATGAATTTGTTTCTTCTTTTAAAGTTGTGTTTTACATTTTATGTTTTGGAAGATATTTAACTGCCTTGAACTTGTACGATATTATGGAGTATGTCTTCACCATAAGTTAAGGTGTACTGGTATCACCCAGGAATACTGTTTTGTGCCTAGAATCACACCATGAGTCTGTGTGCACACAGGAATTGTTGTCAGAGATTTAATTTGTATTGCTCTTGTTCTGTAAGACTTGCACTCGTAGGAAAGGGGCAGCTTGTTTTCTTGAACTTTGATGGTTAGCATTCAGCAGAAATCACTATCTCACAGATGAGAGGCAAATGCTAACACATTTGAAAACAACAGGGTAGATTTTCATTCCACTCCTGCAATGGGTGAGGTAGTTCCTACATGTTCAAAAGCCCAATTAACCCTTACCACATGTGCTCTTACATACATCTATGCAGTCTTCATGCAGTTGTGCAAGTGTCCATTCAGATCTCTCTTGCACCTGACAATACAAAGTCTCCAGAAACACACTCTTAGCACACAGCCAGGTGCTTCTCCTGCACTCCCATGCTTACTATTCAGCACTGTGTGGTATTTCAGATAGCAGTGTGTAATGCTAACACATTCAACATCACCAAGACTCATTTCCTTTGCTCTAGTCTAATCACTCACCCAGGTTCCACATGCTCATGGTCTCAAGTAGCTGTTAGGACATGTGCTCTTTTCTTCCTCTCTAAACTATAAGGAAAATGTGTCAGGCTGTTACAGTAATTATCACTTGCTCTACCACAGTAGTAAATGTGCTTTGAAATTGCCAATCAAATATCGTTTTCTGCCTAGAATCACACCATGAGTCTGTGTGCACACAGGAATTGTTGTCAGAGATTTAATTTGTGTTGCTCTTGTTCTGTAAGACTTGCACTCGTAGGAAAGGGGCAGCTTGTTTTCTTGAACTGTGATGGTTAGCATTCAGCAGAAATCACTATCTCACAAATGAGAGGCAAATGCTAACACATTTGAAATCAACATGGTAGATTTTCGTTCCACTCCTGCAATGGGTGAGGTAGTTCCTACATGTTCAAAAGCCCAATGAACCCTTACCAAATGTGCTCTTACATACATCTATGCAGTCTTCATGCAGTTGTGCAAGTGTCCATGCAGATCTCTCTTGCACCTGACAATACACAGTCTCCAGAAACACACTCTTAGCACACAGCCAGGTGCTTCTCCTGCACTCCCATGCTTACTATTCTGCACTGTGTGGTATTTCAGATAGCAGTGTGTAATGCTAACACATTCAACATCACCAAGACTCATTTCCTTTGCTCTAGTCTAATCACTCACCCAGGTACCACATGCTCATAGTCTCAAGTAGCTGTTAGGACATGTGCTCTTTTCTGCCTCTCTAAACTATAAGGAAAATGTGACAGGCTGTTACAGTAATTATCACTTGCTCTACCACAGTAGTAAATGTGCTTTGAAATTGCCAATCAAATATCGTTTTCTGCCTAGAATCACACCATGAGTCTGTGTGCACACAGGAATTGTTGTCAGAGATTTAATTTGTGTTGCTCTTGTTCTGTAAGACTTGCACTCGTAGGAAAGGGGCAGCTTGTTTTCTTGAACTGTGATGGTTAGCATTCAGCAGAAATCACTATCTCACAAATGAGAGGAAAATGCTAACACATTTGAAATCAACATGGTAGATTTTCGTTCCACTCCTGCAATGGGTGAGGTAGTTCCTACATGTTCAAAAGCCCAGTGAACCCTTACCACATGTGCTCTTACATACATCTATGCAGTCTTCATGCAGTTGTGCAAGTGTCCATGCAGATCTCTCTTGCACCTGACGAATACACAGTCTCCAGAAACACACTCTTAGCACACAGCCAGGTGCTTCTCCTGCACTCCCATGCTAACTATTCAGCACTGTGTGGTATTTCAGATAGCAGTGTGTAACGCTAACACATTCAACATCACCAAGGCTGATTTCCTTTGCTCTAGTCTAATCACTCACCCAGGTTCCACATGCTCATGGTCTCAAGTAGCTGTTAGGACATGTGCTCTTTTCTGCCTCTCTAAACTATAAGGAAAATGTGTCAGGCTGTTACAGTAATTATCACTTGCTCTACCACAGTAGTAAATGTGCTTTGAAATTGCCAATCAAATATCTTTTTCTGCCTAGAATCACGCCATGAGTCTGGGTGCACACAGGAATTGTTGTCAGAGATTTAATTTGTGTTGCTCTTGTTCTGTAAGACTTGCACTCTTAGGAAAGGGGCAGCTTGTTTTCTTGAACTGTGATGGTTAGCATTCAGCAGAAATCACTATCTCACAGATGCGAGGCAAATGCTAACACATTTGAAAACAACAGGGTAGATTTTCCTTCCACTCCTGCAATGGGTGAGGTAGTTCCTACATGTTCAAAAGCCCAATTAACCCTTACCACATGTGCTCTTACATACATGTATGCAGTCTTCATGCAGTTGTGCAAGTGTCCATGCAGATCTCTCTTGCACCTGACAATACACAGTCTCCAGAAACACACTCTTAGCACACAGCCAGGTGCTTCTCCTGCACTCCCATGCTTACTATTCAGCATTGTGTGGTATTTCAGATAGCAGTGTGTAACGCTAACACATTTAACATCACCAAGGCTCATTTCCTTTGCTCTAGTCTAATCACTCACCCAGGTTCCACATGCTCATGGTCTCAAGTAGCTGTTAGGACATGTGCTCTTTTCTGCCTTTCTAAACTATAAGGAAAATGTGTCAGGCTGTTACAGAAATTATCACTTGCTCTACCACAGTAGTAAATCTGCTTTGAAATTGCCAATCAAATATCGTTTTCTGCCTAGAATCACACCATGAGTCTGTGTGCACACAGGAATTGTTGTCAGAGATTTAATTTGTGTTGCTCTTGTTCTGTAAGACTTGCACTCGTAGGAAAGGGGCAGCTCATATGATAGGATTTGAAAAGCTCAAAAAAAATATAGTAATATATTTAAATTACATGAAGGTATTTTTTTTAGTTTCTTTTAGGTATTGGTGAACAACACTGAAATAAAATAAACATGCCTATAAAATCGAGAAAGAGAAAAGAACAGCAAAAACATCTATATTTGAAGACAACTGGACAACACAAATTAGTTGAAGAACCTCATGTTGGAAAAAAGAAAAAGTCTTCTGGTAAGCAGACTAAGGATTTTTTTCAAAATATCTTCAAACATAGAAAAAATGTAAAAAATATATCCACTGCAAATAGTGTTTCAAGTAGAAAACAAAAATACAATAGAAAGAAAATACTAAATGCTAATGTACAATCAGAAGCAGGAAAGAATGACTTAAAAAGAAAAACAGAATTTCAAAACATTCGTAGAAAAATGTTTCAGAGAAGAGTGATGTTCAATTTGCTAAAGGATGTGAAAATATATAGGAAGAAATCAAAATTTTATAAGAAAAAGAAACATATTGAATCAATTTTTGCAAAGGCTTTGGAATTAAAAAGAAAACTATTCATTTTAATTTTGAACAGGATCCGTACATTGGATAAAATAGTCAATGTAATGATGTCAAAAAGCAAAAGGAAAAGAGTAGTGAAAAAAAATAACTTAAAATAACTATAACTCGCGCGCCCGCAATCCACTGCGCATGACGTCACATATTACATCACTCATGACATGGTCAGTGGCATCACTCATTATATCACTGATGACATCATCCTTATGAACGAGTGGCGGTCGCGCGAGTTATAGTTATCTGAACTAACTATAACGGGGGAATTTCAATGGTTTTTTACGAGTGAAATGTCCAGCTAACTATAACATGTGTGAAACCTATGGTTTTTTAAGTGAATTTGCAAGGTTTTTTAAATGCTAATTTATGAATGTATTATTATATTTTTTAAATATTTATTTTACAATAAGCTACCTATATATATAGTTATAGATTAAGTTTATCCTGTAATATGGAATGGCTACCCGCAGGCGTCCCAGCGCTTTAGCAGAATACAGGTGGGTGAAGCGGGTCGAGGTTATCGGCTGAAGAAGAAGGTTTTTAGTTTTTTTCAGAAGAGCAGGATGTTAGGTTCTGAGCGGATAGAGAGTGGAAGGGAGTTCCAGAGCCTTGCCGCGTTTGTTGAGAACATTCTTCCTCCACTTCTTTCTCTTTTGAACCTGGGATTGATGACTTGGAAGGCGAGGGTCGACCTCAGCTGCCTATTGGGATGGTAGGGGGTGATCAGGGTGTGATTCAGGATTGCTCCTTTCCTCCAGTAAGCACGGTGGGCGATGCACATGCTTTTGAAGTTGACTCTATCCTTTACTGGCAGCCAGTGAAGTACTCTTAGTTCAGATTTCACTGATTGCCGGCGGGGAATGCGCAGGAGAGTGCGAGCAGCGCAGTTCTGAATAACCTGCAGTTTTTTCAGGGTGGAATCGGGGCCTCCTAGGTATAGGGCATTTCCGAAGTCCAGCAGGGAGAGGATTAGACCCTGGAACATGATCTGTCTGGCCTTAAAAGAGAGGAGCGGTAGGATCTTTCGTATGAGTCTAATAATGCCCATGCAGGTGGCTGCTAGTTTGGTTGCCTGGTGGCCGAAGGTTAATGCGTTATCCAGCCAGATACCCAAGCTCTTGATGGTATCCCTGGCTGGGGGTGCTGGGCCTAGTGCTGGCGGCCACAGAGAGTCAATGGATTTTTGGGGGGAGTTGCCCAGCATCATTAGCTCTGTTTTCGCGCCGTTCAGCTTCAAATAAGACTGGCTCATCCAGGAGCATACTGCTTCCATGCAGCCTCTGAGATCGCTGGAGTAAGAGGAGGGATGAGTCAGGGTAACCACCAGTTGCGTATCGTCGGCGTAGGACACGACTTGAATGCCGAAAGGGCGTATTATTTCTGCGAGGGGGAGCATATAAATGTTAAACAGTGTCGGGCTCAAGGACGAGCCCTGGGGAACCCCACAACTGAGAGGTTCGCTGGGCGAGGTGGTATTACCCTCACAGACTCGAAAAGAGCGGTCTGAAAGAAAGGAATGTAGCCAGGCCGCAGCAGTGGAGGTTATCCCTAGCTCTGACAATCTGTGGCGTAGGATGTCATGATTCACAGTGTCGAAGGTGGCACTGAGGTCCAATAAGATAATGGCCGCAGTGCCGCCCTGATCCACGATCTTTCTAGCTCCTTCTGTTACTGCTAATAAAGCAGTTTCTGTTCCGTGCATGGGGCGGAACCCCGTCTGTGAGGAGTCCAGAGAGTTGTTTGTTTCCAGGAATTCTTTGAGACATTGATTTACGTGTTTTTCCGCGATTTTAGTTATCCACGGTAACAGGGAGATCGGGCGGTAGTTCCCCCGGTTCATCTGATCTAGATTGGGTTTTTTCAGGAGGGCCTTAACTGTAGCTTGTTTCCACTTCGGGGGGACAAGCCCTGCTGAGAGAGAGTTGTTGATCAGGTTCTGGATGATGGGGAGGATGGTGGGGGTGATTGTTCTTAGGAAACGAGCTGGGGCTGGGTCACTGGGGGATCCAGACTTTACCTGTAGTATTATAGTTTCTAGGCTGGTAGGTTCCAGAGGTGGAAAGGTTTCCAGGGAGGTGGGAGGGGTAGGTCTGGTGTGCTGCTGTACTGATAGGGGGTGAGGGGGTGGGGGGAAGGAGGAGTAGATCGTGGCTATTTTGTTATAGAAGTAGTCGGCCTGTTCATTGCAACGAGTTTGTGCGGTCAGAGGATCTGGTAGCTTGTCGGGGAGTTTGAGCAAGCTTTTTGCATTTTTTGGTCTCTGTTTGGTTTTGATGTCCTTGAGTGGAATAATAAGGTCTAAAGAGGTGGTGATCCAGTTATTAAAGTTGTCATTGCTGACAATCGGATCGGGGTTGTTCTCTGGAGCAGAGGCTTCCAGTGTGGATGTCCACAAGTTAGTATTGAGTTGCGACCATTTGCGGTCTCTGCTAGGGGCGGGGGGTGATGTGGGGCTAGATCCTGATGGTGCCCAAAAAAATGGGATCAGAAAGTGGTCCGTCCATGGGAGGGTGATGGATGGACTAACTGTGAGATGGGTACAGTTACTAAAAATTGGGTCCAAAAGGTGCCCTTTTTCGTGGGTGGGTTGCAGTACTAACTGGGAGAGATCTAGTGCTAGTAGATTATTACGTAGTTCGGTGGCTGCCGAGTCCAGGGGGTCGTCCAGGTGCCCATTAGGGTCACCTAATAGGGTGTAATTAGGTGAGGAGCAGATACCACTGGCTACCACTGGGGCGAGCTGGTTTATAAAGTTAGTTGGAGTGCCGGGTGGTCGGTAAATAAGAGTCCCTGAAAATGTGTAGGTGGGGGAGAGGTCCAGCGAGAAAGTGAGGTGTTCGCAACTGGATAGGACTGGAGAAGAGTGATGTTCAATTTGCTAAAGGATGTGAAAATATATAGGAAGAAATCAAAATTTTATAAGAAAAAGAAACATATTGAATCAATTTTTGCAAAGGCTTTGGAATTAAAAAGAAAACTATTCATTTTAATTTTGAACAGGATCCGTACATTGGATAAAATAGTCAATGTAATGATGTCAAAAAGCAAAAGGAAAAGAGTAGTGAAAAAAAATAACTTAAAATAACTATAACTCGCGCGCCCGCAATCCACTGCGCATGACGTCACATATTACATCACTCATGACATGGTCAGTGGCATCACTCATTATATCACTGATGACATCATCCTTATGAACGAGTGGCGGTCGCGCGAGTTATAGTTATCTGAACTAACTATAACGGGGGAATTTCAATGGTTTTTTACGAGTGAAATGTCCAGCTAACTATAACATGTGTGAAACCTATGGTTTTTTAAGTGAATTTGCAAGGTTTTTTAAATGCTAATTTATGAATGTATTATTATATTTTTTAAATATTTATTTTACAATAAGCTACCTATATATATAGTTATAGATTAAGTTTATCCTGTAATATGGAATGGCTACCCGCAGGCGTCCCAGCGCTTTAGCAGAATACAGGTGGGTGAAGCGGGTCGAGGTTATCGGCTGAAGAAGAAGGTTTTTAGTTTTTTTCAGAAGAGCAGGATGTTAGGTTCTGAGCGGATAGAGAGTGGAAGGGAGTTCCAGAGCCTTGCCGCGTTTGTTGAGAACATTCTTCCTCCACTTCTTTCTCTTTTGAACCTGGGATTGATGACTTGGAAGGCGAGGGTCGACCTCAGCTGCCTATTGGGATGGTAGGGGGTGATCAGGGTGTGATTCAGGATTGCTCCTTTCCTCCAGTAAGCACGGTGGGCGATGCACATGCTTTTGAAGTTGACTCTATCCTTTACTGGCAGCCAGTGAAGTACTCTTAGTTCAGATTTCACTGATTGCCGGCGGGGAATGCGCAGGAGAGTGCGAGCAGCGCAGTTCTGAATAACCTGCAGTTTTTTCAGGGTGGAATCGGGGCCTCCTAGGTATAGGGCATTTCCGAAGTCCAGCAGGGAGAGGATTAGACCCTGGAACATGATCTGTCTGGCCTTAAAAGAGAGGAGCGGTAGGATCTTTCGTATGAGTCTAATAATGCCCATGCAGGTGGCTGCTAGTTTGGTTGCCTGGTGGCCGAAGGTTAATGCGTTATCCAGCCAGATACCCAAGCTCTTGATGGTATCCCTGGCTGGGGGTGCTGGGCCTAGTGCTGGCGGCCACAGAGAGTCAATGGATTTTTGGGGGGAGTTGCCCAGCATCATTAGCTCTGTTTTCGCGCCGTTCAGCTTCAAATAAGACTGGCTCATCCAGGAGCATACTGCTTCCATGCAGCCTCTGAGATCGCTGGAGTAAGAGGAGGGATGAGTCAGGGTAACCACCAGTTGCGTATCGTCGGCGTAGGACACGACTTGAATGCCGAAAGGGCGTATTATTTCTGCGAGGGGGAGCATATAAATGTTAAACAGTGTCGGGCTCAAGGACGAGCCCTGGGGAACCCCACAACTGAGAGGTTCGCTGGGCGAGGTGGTATTACCCTCACAGACTC
The DNA here is from genome assembly GCF_964204655.1 of Triturus cristatus. NCBI lineage: Eukaryota > Metazoa > Chordata > Amphibia > Caudata > Salamandridae > Triturus > Triturus cristatus. Next base: position 320,282,314 of record NC_140588.1, read on the forward strand.
GAAAAGAGCGGTCTGAAAGAAAGGAATGTAGCCAGGCCGCAGCAGTGGAGGTTATCCCTAGCTCTGACAATCTGTGGCGTAGGATGTCATGATTCACAGTGTCGAAGGTGGCACTGAGGTCCAATAAGATAATGGCCGCAGTGCCGCCCTGATCCACGATCTTTCTAGCTCCTTCTGTTACTGCTAATAAAGCAGTTTCTGTTCCGTGCATGGGGCGGAACCCCGTCTGTGAGGAGTCCAGAGAGTTGTTTGTTTCCAGGAATTCTTTGAGACATTGATTTACGTGTTTTTCCGCGATTTTAGTTATCCACGGTAACAGGGAGATCGGGCGGTAGTTCCCCCGGTTCATCTGATCTAGATTGGGTTTTTTCAGGAGGGCCTTAACTGTAGCTTGTTTCCACTTCGGGGGGACAAGCCCTGCTGAGAGAGAGTTGTTGATCAGGTTCTGGATGATGGGGAGGATGGTGGGGGTGATTGTTCTTAGGAAACGAGCTGGGGCTGGGTCACTGGGGGATCCAGACTTTACCTGTAGTATTATAGTTTCTAGGCTGGTAGGTTCCAGAGGTGGAAAGGTTTCCAGGGAGGTGGGAGGGGTAGGTCTGGTGTGCTGCTGTACTGATAGGGGGTGAGGGGGTGGGGGGAAGGAGGAGTAGATCGTGGCTATTTTGTTATAGAAGTAGTCGGCCTGTTCATTGCAACGAGTTTGTGCGGTCAGAGGATCTGGTAGCTTGTCGGGGAGTTTGAGCAAGCTTTTTGCATTTTTTGGTCTCTGTTTGGTTTTGATGTCCTTGAGTGGAATAATAAGGTCTAAAGAGGTGGTGATCCAGTTATTAAAGTTGTCATTGCTGACAATCGGATCGGGGTTGTTCTCTGGAGCAGAGGCTTCCAGTGTGGATGTCCACAAGTTAGTATTGAGTTGCGACCATTTGCGGTCTCTGCTAGGGGCGGGGGGTGATGTGGGGCTAGATCCTGATGGTGCCCAAAAAAATGGGATCAGAAAGTGGTCCGTCCATGGGAGGGTGATGGATGGACTAACTGTGAGATGGGTACAGTTACTAAAAATTGGGTCCAAAAGGTGCCCTTTTTCGTGGGTGGGTTGCAGTACTAACTGGGAGAGATCTAGTGCTAGTAGATTATTACGTAGTTCGGTGGCTGCCGAGTCCAGGGGGTCGTCCAGGTGCCCATTAGGGTCACCTAATAGGGTGTAATTAGGTGAGGAGCAGATACCACTGGCTACCACTGGGGCGAGCTGGTTTATAAAGTTAGTTGGAGTGCCGGGTGGTCGGTAAATAAGAGTCCCTGAAAATGTGTAGGTGGGGGAGAGGTCCAGCGAGAAAGTGAGGTGTTCGCAACTGGATAGGACTGGAGAAGAGTGATGTTCAATTTGCTAAAGGATGTGAAAATATATAGGAAGAAATCAAAATTTTATAAGAAAAAGAAACATATTGAATCAATTTTTGCAAAGGCTTTGGAATTAAAAAGAAAACTATTCATTTTAATTTTGAACAGGATCCGTACATTGGATAAAATAGTCAATGTAATGATGTCAAAAAGCAAAAGGAAAAGAGTAGTGAAAAAAAATAACTTAAAATAACTATAACTCGCGCGCCCGCAATCCACTGCGCATGACGTCACATATTACATCACTCATGACATGGTCAGTGGCATCACTCATTATATCACTGATGACATCATCCTTATGAACGAGTGGCGGTCGCGCGAGTTATAGTTATCTGAACTAACTATAACGGGGGAATTTCAATGGTTTTTTACGAGTGAAATGTCCAGCTAACTATAACATGTGTGAAACCTATGGTTTTTTAAGTGAATTTGCAAGGTTTTTTAAATGCTAATTTATGAATGTATTATTATATTTTTTAAATATTTATTTTACAATAAGCTACCTATATATATAGTTATAGATTAAGTTTATCCTGTAATATGGAATGGCTACCCGCAGGCGTCCCAGCGCTTTAGCAGAATACAGGTGGGTGAAGCGGGTCGAGGTTATCGGCTGAAGAAGAAGGTTTTTAGTTTTTTTCAGAAGAGCAGGATGTTAGGTTCTGAGCGGATAGAGAGTGGAAGGGAGTTCCAGAGCCTTGCCGCGTTTGTTGAGAACATTCTTCCTCCACTTCTTTCTCTTTTGAACCTGGGATTGATGACTTGGAAGGCGAGGGTCGACCTCAGCTGCCTATTGGGATGGTAGGGGGTGATCAGGGTGTGATTCAGGATTGCTCCTTTCCTCCAGTAAGCACGGTGGGCGATGCACATGCTTTTGAAGTTGACTCTATCCTTTACTGGCAGCCAGTGAAGTACTCTTAGTTCAGATTTCACTGATTGCCGGCGGGGAATGCGCAGGAGAGTGCGAGCAGCGCAGTTCTGAATAACCTGCAGTTTTTTCAGGGTGGAATCGGGGCCTCCTAGGTATAGGGCATTTCCGAAGTCCAGCAGGGAGAGGATTAGACCCTGGAACATGATCTGTCTGGCCTTAAAAGAGAGGAGCGGTAGGATCTTTCGTATGAGTCTAATAATGCCCATGCAGGTGGCTGCTAGTTTGGTTGCCTGGTGGCCGAAGGTTAATGCGTTATCCAGCCAGATACCCAAGCTCTTGATGGTATCCCTGGCTGGGGGTGCTGGGCCTAGTGCTGGCGGCCACAGAGAGTCAATGGATTTTTGGGGGGAGTTGCCCAGCATCATTAGCTCTGTTTTCGCGCCGTTCAGCTTCAAATAAGACTGGCTCATCCAGGAGCATACTGCTTCCATGCAGCCTCTGAGATCGCTGGAGTAAGAGGAGGGATGAGTCAGGGTAACCACCAGTTGCGTATCGTCGGCGTAGGACACGACTTGAATGCCGAAAGGGCGTATTATTTCTGCGAGGGGGAGCATATAAATGTTAAACAGTGTCGGGCTCAAGGACGAGCCCTGGGGAACCCCACAACTGAGAGGTTCGCTGGGCGAGGTGGTATTACCCTCACAGACTCGAAAAGAGCGGTCTGAAAGAAAGGAATGTAGCCAGGCCGCAGCAGTGGAGGTTATCCCTAGCTCTGACAATCTGTGGCGTAGGATGTCATGATTCACAGTGTCGAAGGTGGCACTGAGGTCCAATAAGATAATGGCCGCAGTGCCGCCCTGATCCACGATCTTTCTAGCTCCTTCTGTTACTGCTAATAAAGCAGTTTCTGTTCCGTGCATGGGGCGGAACCCCGTCTGTGAGGAGTCCAGAGAGTTGTTTGTTTCCAGGAATTCTTTGAGACATTGATTTACGTGTTTTTCCGCGATTTTAGTTATCCACGGTAACAGGGAGATCGGGCGGTAGTTCCCCCGGTTCATCTGATCTAGATTGGGTTTTTTCAGGAGGGCCTTAACTGTAGCTTGTTTCCACTTCGGGGGGACAAGCCCTGCTGAGAGAGAGTTGTTGATCAGGTTCTGGATGATGGGGAGGATGGTGGGGGTGATTGTTCTTAGGAAACGAGCTGGGGCTGGGTCACTGGGGGATCCAGACTTTACCTGTAGTATTATAGTTTCTAGGCTGGTAGGTTCCAGAGGTGGAAAGGTTTCCAGGGAGGTGGGAGGGGTAGGTCTGGTGTGCTGCTGTACTGATAGGGGGTGAGGGGGTGGGGGGAAGGAGGAGTAGATCGTGGCTATTTTGTTATAGAAGTAGTCGGCCTGTTCATTGCAACGAGTTTGTGCGGTCAGAGGATCTGGTAGCTTGTCGGGGAGTTTGAGCAAGCTTTTTGCATTTTTTGGTCTCTGTTTGGTTTTGATGTCCTTGAGTGGAATAATAAGGTCTAAAGAGGTGGTGATCCAGTTATTAAAGTTGTCATTGCTGACAATCGGATCGGGGTTGTTCTCTGGAGCAGAGGCTTCCAGTGTGGATGTCCACAAGTTAGTATTGAGTTGCGACCATTTGCGGTCTCTGCTAGGGGCGGGGGGTGATGTGGGGCTAGATCCTGATGGTGCCCAAAAAAATGGGATCAGAAAGTGGTCCGTCCATGGGAGGGTGATGGATGGACTAACTGTGAGATGGGTACAGTTACTAAAAATTGGGTCCAAAAGGTGCCCTTTTTCGTGGGTGGGTTGCAGTACTAACTGGGAGAGATCTAGTGCTAGTAGATTATTACGTAGTTCGGTGGCTGCCGAGTCCAGGGGGTCGTCCAGGTGCCCATTAGGGTCACCTAATAGGGTGTAATTAGGTGAGGAGCAGATACCACTGGCTACCACTGGGGCGAGCTGGTTTATAAAGTTAGTTGGAGTGCCGGGTGGTCGGTAAATAAGAGTCCCTGAAAATGTGTAGGTGGGGGAGAGGTCCAGCGAGAAAGTGAGGTGTTCGCAACTGGATAGGTTGGTTGGAGAGGAGCGGCAGGTGTAGCAATTTTTATAAATGATAGCTATACCGCCGCCCTTTCCAGAAGAGCGATCTGCTCAGAGTATTTGGTATTCTGCAGGGAGTGCTTGAATGACATCGGGGTCGGAGTCAGTTTGGAGCCATGTTTCCGTGAGGAAAATGGCGTCGGGGTCTTTGTCCGAGATCAACAGGGATATTTCTGTGGCATGTTTAGGGAGGGATCTGCAGTTAAGCAAAAGCATGCGGAACGAAGGGGGGGGTGTGGCTGGGTGGCTTTGATACTTACAGTGTGGGCAGTTAAAGTGTTTTGTGGTGGGATCCCATGATGCGAGGCAAAGATCATTAGTGTAGCCTCGTAGTTGATGTAGCGTGTAGGAGGAGTATTGTGTAGGAGAATTTTGGCCAGCGGTCGTGGCCCCTGGTCCCGGTCGGGCGCGGACGGCCGCAGACGGGCTTGCCTTTGGCACGCCTTCGGCGCCCCGCCGGCGCCGCCGCTGCGCCCGTCCGCTGCGCCTCCTGGGAAGGGGAATCATTTTGTAGTGGTGAGGGCCTCGGGGTGGGAGGGGCCTAGCACAGGTGATCGGGTTCCTCACCCAAAATGGCGGGCCCGGAAGTTCAAAATGCGGCAGGAGAGCCGAAGGCTCTGTCGATTTCTCGAGGGGGGGGGCAGGAACCGCTCTCACTCAGCGGCGGCCTGGATTGTGAGTACCAGAATACAATATGTAATTTTTAAAAGGTGCTAATTCTGCAAAATTCGATTTTCTAAGTGCGCGATTAAAACCAATAGAGGGCTTCTCAATCAAGCGGCAAAGTTTTTAAGCGCTGTCCCGGCTTCCGCCTCAGGACCTAAACAGCACACCACACTCACTAGTAATCAGTGGGGAAATGGTGTTGTTCGTTGTTCTTTTGTAGTGGCGAGGGCCTCGGGTGGGAGGGGCCTAGCACAGGTGATCGGGTACCTCACCCAAGATGGCGGGCCCGGAAGTTCAAAATGCGGCAGGAGAGCCGAAGGCTCTGTCGATTTCTCGAGGGGGGGGGGGCAGGAACCGCTCTCACTCAGCGGCGGCCTGGATTGTGAGTACCAGAATACAATATGTAATTTTTAAAAGGTGCTAATTCTGCAAAATTCGATTTTCTAAGTGCGCGATTAAAACCAATAGAGGGCTTCTAATCATATTTTCAGTTCATTTTCTAACATCCATGCAAGTGGCATAATCTGCATTTTTCTCAAAACAAGGCAAAAGTTCTGTCTCCTGTAAAAAAATAAACCAAATACACACATCAATAAAAAATGGTCTTATACCAAAATTTTAAAATATATCACAATAAACATCTTTTTATGAAAGGCAACGCGACGTATAAAACTTATTTCTATTTACATTACAGATTATCTTTTAGGGTCAGATCCATTTTTCACCTCAGCCGAGATTAACTGAAAGTTCCTCATCTTTATTGATACCATTTGGGTGCACAGTGTCATACTTAATTATCAATCGTGATTCCAATCTACGTAATTCCTGAGTTCTATTGCCTCCTCGCTCGGAGATCGGGATTCTATCTAAGTCACAGTATCTTAATAGACTGGTATCTTTATTATGGCATTGCTTAAAATGCCTAGCGATGGGATATTGTCTATCCTCATTCGCTATCGCTCGCATGTGTTGTAATATGCGCAGCTTAACTTGATTGATTGTGCTACCAATGTATATCAATTCACATGGGCATATCAATGCATAGACACAGAAATCTGATTTACAACTTAAATGTTTTGTAATAGTAAATGGTTTCAAAGATTTAGACAATGTTACCTGTTTGCAATTTGAGCTATATTTGCAAGCTTTACAAGAAGCACATTTATAAAAATATAAAATGTATATATATATATCGAAGCAACTGCTATTCGCCTCTCATCAAGTTACTTTTCAGCAAAGCAGACACGGACCCAAAATTGTGTGCTTAAGATAGCTTTTTAATATCGGCCATTACGCATTTCAGTCCTCAAGGGACCTTGATCACATGACAACGCCATCAATGCCGATAGACCATTTAAATTGCTACACTTTTGCACGTGATTGATGATGTATAGTGAAAATAGAAGAAACATTCACATACTTTCATTGTCTGAAACAGAACTCCGTTTTTTTCTCTGAAACAGCATAAGTAATTACCATTCGTTTTGGATGTAACTTGCCAAAAATTATATTTCAAAATCAAAAAGGAAATAGTCACAGTTTGATAAAGGGTTAATGAATAACCTTAAATACATTTCAACATTTAGGGGCCGATTCAGATCCGGGTCGGAAGGGCACCGAACGCGATCTGGTCGGAAAAACTACGAGCTGTACGCTTGTTTTCTGCCCGACTCGTACAGCTGTACGAGCGAGCAAGTACGATGCGAGCTACGTGAAATTCACCGACCAAGTCGTTCCTGGATCCGAACTGCTCTGTATGTCTCAGCCGTAAGCTAACCGTGGCGTGCAATGGATGCCATTTACGACCGAGCCAGTAAGAATGCACGTGTCAGAAAGCCGGTGCGAGCCAGAGTGTACGGCTCGCAAAACGTCTGGGAAGGTGCTTTTGGGGGTCTGTCACCCGCAGCCCTATGACTCGGACACAGGGGGAGAACACAGGCATGTACAGTGCAGATGGCACTAAGGCGTACCCACTGTAGGGGGCGCCCTTGTGCGAGACGTACCCATTCAGTCAATGGGAGCCCATGTACGCGTTGTACGATCGGCTCCCATTGACTTCTATGGGAGGCCGACCAAACCAAGTCCGGCAGCATACGGCTGCATCATACTCGCTCGGTCGGACTGCAGGACTCCGGCTCGGACGGAAAACACTCAGAATCCGGCTCAGTCGGAGAGCATTCTTACCCGGATCGGAATCGGACCCTAAATAAGTAAAATGTATTATGAGCCATCTAAAAACATTTTTGAATATTGTAAATACATTAATAAATATCCAGATCTTTAAAATGGCATTATTTTCCTTATAGGAACATACAAAGGTATTAGCTACATGTAAACAATGTCAGGATCAATCCTTGACTTAGACGAAATCATCCTTGCATGAATGCTAAACATCATAAACAGTAATTGAAAGTATGCAGACTTCAGTTTAGAATTTTAGGTAGCTTTGTGCTACCTAAAATATATCATAATTCACCCATCATCCTATTCAGCTAATACATGAATATATATATGGTAGTTATAGTTAGGACCTATTATCCATAGGAAATCCGCAACATTTTATTTGGAATAACTTAGGCGCCGGTTGACGAAACTTCACGAATTTTTCAAAACTGGTGGGGCGCTCCGGTCCGCTCCTATCCTGAACGTCTCGGGGTGATTAATCAAGCAGGGGCCGAGAAAAAAGGGGGGTCCCAAAACGCATTTTCCCCATGCAATTTTTCATAGGAACCTTTAATCGCAGCTACAGCCCGAACTGCTAAACGCAATTACACCAAATTTGGCAAAGAGGTAGCCCTTGGTTCAGAGTCGTGCCTTTTGGATAAATGGTGTAAATCCGTTTAGTAGTTCCTGAGAAAATCAAAAGTAAAATCACATATATCTCTGGGCAGAGCCTAACCACACATCTCATCATGAGATCTGATTGGCTGTCAGCACTTCATCCAAGAAGTGTTGGCAGCCATCTTGGGACCAATATACATGATAGCACCTCATTTAAAAGCATTGCAGTTAATAGAAGGTTTTAAGACGTAAGTTACATTACAAATCATTTGTTGATGGAACCATACTCATTTTAGGAATTGTGGTGTGTTCTAAGGTGATTTTACCATGTGAAAAATCCTTCTGCTGGGATATCATGAATAATGTTTGAGAGAAAACTATTTTCTCATGCTTTTCCCACAGAGGTTTGGAAGGTGATCTATAAACTAAACTGAGAGCATATTTTCTGTAAATTCACATTATCTTTCTCAGTCATGTGAGAATGAAGTTTGACATTCTCAGTAAAACATGTACATCCAACAAGGGCACAGACTGTCAGTTCGTTCCTTTGTGTTCTACTGCAGCTTCCAGGAGTGTTCTAAAGAACAACTAGAGTGCTAACTGTCCTACTTATGACAAACGTATTGCACACCTGAAGCCATCTTGATTGGAATAAAGTGGTAACTCTTAAAACATTTAATATAAAAAGGAACAGTGATCTAATGAGCAACTAGAGTGCTAACATTCTGAATTTATGGCAAATGTGTGACACATCTGAATGTCTTCTTGATGGAATCAAAGTAAAAAACTGAAAGTATTTCCTACTGAGGAGTCTGCAGTAAATGAGGAAATTAGGAAACTTGATAGCAAATAAGTCTCCCAAGATGGCCACTAGAGACAAAAGAGCCCAAATGTAGCACAGATATCACCCAGATGTAGCCCAAGTATACCCCAATGACAGAATGTCCCAGAGTGTTCTAAAGAACAACTAGAGCGCTAACAGTCTTACTTATGACAAAAGAATGGCACACCTGAAGCCATCTTGATTGGAATAAAGTGGTAACACTTAAAACATTTAATTTGTAAAGGAACAAAATGAGGGGGTTCATTTTGCCATAAAAATTATGATTAGTGCTGCAGAAAGAAAAATTAGGGCACATTTTGACTTCTCAAATCCTCTTCTATTTCATTAAAAAGTTCTGACATGCTGACTGAAAAATGCACTTTAAATACCAGCAGCAGACTTCCCTGGTGAGCAGTAGCTTTACTACAGTGATCTAATGAGAAACTAGAGTGCTAACTTTCAGAATTTATGGCAAATATGTGACACATCTGAATGACTTCTTGATGGAACCAAAGTAAAAAACTGAATGTATTTCCTACTGAAGAGACTGTAGTAAATGAGGAAATTAGGAAACGTCATAACAAATAAGTCTTCCAAGATGGCCACCAGAGACAAAAGAGCCCAAATGTAGCACAAATATCACCCAGATGTAGCCCAAGTATAGCCCAATGACAGCATGTCCCAGAGTGTTCTAGAGAACAACTAGAGCGCTTACTGCCTTACTTATGACAAATGTATGGCACACCTGAAGCCATCTTGATTGGAATAAAGTGAATGAATGAATGAATGAATGAAATTAGATTTATAAAAGCGAAACTATGCCCAACATTTAACATTTAATTTAAAAAGGAACAAAATGAGGGGGTTCATTTTGCCATAGATATTATGATTAGTGCTGAAGAAAGAAAAATTAGGGCACATTTTGAGTGACTTCTCAAATCCTCTTCTATTTCATAAAAAAAATTCTGACATGCAGACTGAAACATGCACTTTTAATACCAGCAGCAGACTTCCATGGTGAGCAGTAGCTTTACTACAGTGATCTAATGAGCAACTAGAGTGCTAACATTCAGAATGTATGGCAAATGTGTGACATATCTGAATACCTTCTTGATGGAATCAAAGTAAAAAACTGAAAGCATTTCCTACTGAGGAGACTGCAGTAGATGAGGAAATTAAGAAACTTCATAACAAATAAGTCTCCCAAAATGGCCACCAGAGACAAAAGAGCCCAAATGCAGCCCAAATATCACCCAGATGTAGTCCACATGTAGCCCAATGACAGAAGTGTGCAAAACACTTTTAATTTTTTGTGTTTTTGCAGTTTTATATAGTGCAGACTTGTCAGATATTGGAGTGCCTTACATGAGCATTGGTTACATCACACAAGAACAAATTCATTTTGGTTGTAGACATGGGGAGATTAAGTGATTTGACCAGAATCACAGAATGTCGAGCTGAAGCAGAAATTCCAACCTGGTTCCCCAGTTGCAAAGTCTGCAGCTCTGGAAGTAACACCACATCCTCTCACCTAAGTGCAACATTTAATCAAGTGGTCAACTAGATAAAAAAACATAAAGATAACAAATAATTTAAAAGTGCTTTGTCACTATTTGAAAACTCAGAAAACATGTCCTCATTTTAGTTTTTTAGAGCACTAACCATAATTTTGATGCAGATAAGACCCTCTCATATATGTAATTTCTAAAGGAAATGCTCTAGATATTACAGTTTTGATTACATCAAGATGACGTCAGGCGTTCCACACTTTTGTAATAAATATAGAATGTTAGCAGTTGTTCATTAGGATACTGTTGAGAGGCAGAGGCCAGGGGCACGGACTCTGAAAATTGAAGGCAGGTAGGAGGATGCAGAGGCAACAATTTGACCACACTGGGCAGGCAGGAAGGGCAGTTGCAGCACAACAGACTATGGAGGGCAGTGGAAAGGGGGGCAGGGGCAACAAACCAACAATACAGGACTGGCAAGAGAGGCTGTGGCAATATAATAGACCATTGTGGGCAGAAGGAACGGGCAGAGGTAGTACAACCATACATGCCAACAGGCCCGATTCAGCCAGCAAACGTTTAATGTTTTTGAGCTCAAATGGGTTTTATTTGATTCATCTCCTGTCTACAATCTCCTCTTTTTCAATGTAACTCAAAGGGGAAAATCAATACCCCATTTTTTTTTCAAAATCTCCCTCTTACCAAGTTAAAAATGTTCGCAAGTATGGTACATTGGATCATGGAAGTGAGGAGGAATTGGGGTAGAGACATGGACTCGGATAACAGAGGACAGGAGGGACATAGAGAGGTGCGCCAAACTGACCCTACAGGGCAGGCATCAGGGTTTGCAGCAGCACAATACACCACACAGGGCATGCGGGACGGGAGTGCAGCACAACAATCCATAGAAAGCAATAGGGAGGGGACAGAACCATGCACATGGAAAACAGAGAACAGAGGGGAAAGAGGCAATGGTAGCTAGCTGACCATAATGGACAGACAGGAGAGAAAGCTGCAGCATAACAGACCATAAAGGGCAGGAGGGACGGATCAGGGGCATTAAAATGGAACAGACAAGCCGGGAGGGAGGGAATAGGGGTCTGCATATGGAAACAGAGGGCTGGGGGTAAGGGGGCAGGGCAGGAGCAGCAAGATGACCATGGAGGTCAGGCAGGATGGGCACTAGAAGCAAGCCACACCATGGAGAGCAACAGTGAGACTATGTTGGCATACACACAGACCATGGAGGGAAGGTGGGAGGGGGTCAGGGGCAGCTAGCTAACCACACAAGGAAGATGGGAGGGGCCATGGCAGCACAGAAGACCATGTATGGCAAGCGGTAGGGTTAGTGGCAGCACACTGGCTATGATGGGCAAGGAGGAGGGTGCAGGGGCATGCACAAAGGACCATGGAGGATAGAAGGGAGGGTCAGGAGGACCTGGCACAGACAAGAGAGTTCAGGGGAAGGGGCCTCACAACAGACCACGTGGGGCAAGCAGGAGAAGCAGTTGCAGCACAACAGAACAGGGAGGGCAGAAGGGTGTGGCAGTAAAATGGACCATGGAGGACAGAAGGAAGGGAATAGGGACATGGAATGTGGACAGGCAGGGTGGAGGTGGCAGGGACAGGTTACAGTCATCTGACAATGCTAGGCAGGTGGGAGGGGAGTGGCAGCTCAACAGAACACTCAAAGCACATAGGAGTGGCAGGTCCATGGAACATGGTGGGCAAAAAGGATGGAGCAGGGGCATGCAAAAAGACATCGGAGGGCAGAGGGAAGGAGAATAGGGGCAGCAAACTAAGCACAGAGGCTAAGCAGGAGGTCAATGATGGGGCATAGAATTGGGCAATGGAGGGCAGGAGGAGTGGACTGGTACATCATGCTAAATGGAGGGCAGTGGCAGCACATCAGACCATGCATGGCAGGAGGGAGGAGGCTAGTCCATGGATTCAGACAACAGAGGATAGGGAGGAGGTGGATGGGGCAGCAAGCTGACTGTTCAGAGAAGGCGGGAAGGCCAGTGGCAGAGCAACGGCCACACAGGGCTGTAATAAGGGAGCAGGGACATGGACTTGGACAATGGATGGCTAGGAGGAGGGAAGGCAGGAGCAGCAAGCTTGGGTGGGGGCAGCAAAATGCCAGGCCCTGCTTCCAACCCCCCACCATCCATTGTGGTATGCATTTTACTTAACGTTAAAAAAAACTAGAAATTTGCTGAAAAAAACAAAGATTACAGGGACGGTATAGTTAGACTCAGATTTCACTCATACACAACCAGTGAAATTCAGCAGTTATAGTTATCTGATCTAACTATAACTTACGCCCCCGCAATGTACTGCTAATGACCTCAGACATTACATCATTCATGACATGGTCAGTTACATCACTCATGACATCACTCATGACATCTCTAATGAGCTGTGAATGGAATGGAACTATACTCGCTAGAACTTTATTTAGGGATAGAGTGTGCATATTAACACCCCTTTTTTTCCTTTTCTTTCGTGTAAGAACCATTATAATACACAACGTGCCCAGATTAATATGGCCGATAGCCTTTCACTTAAAAGTAATGTGTAGTCCATTGTTAATGTTGATGTTTGCAATTCTAAATATGTTTATTATGAATAACTCACGTTGACGAACATACAGGTATGGTGGTCACCGGGCAAAATATGCTGAAATGACATTGTGTGCATATTAACACTTGTTTTCTTTTCTTTATTGTATCAATTCCTGAATTTTCACATCGTGACCAGGCCAATATGGTCGCCAGCTTTTTGGATTAAAGTAATGCACTGCTGATGACGTCACATATTACATCACTCATGACATGGTCAGTGACATCACTGATGACATCAATGATGACATTTCAAATGACATCACTGATGACATCATCTACATGATCATCTGATGTACCTCCTCCCACCCTAAAATACAGACTACCATTTTCGAAACCATAGACACACCAATACTAGTACAGCTACAATATTCTGTGCACTATGCATGCAGACCTCTAATCAGCTACATAGCTTTGATACAGTCTTTTAAATACTCAGTTAGTACCTATGCAGTCTAGGAATCCTTCTGTCTGTCCCATGCACTTCTCCATTCAACCATCCAGCACTATCTACGTATCCTATCACTCTGACAATACCTAAGCACTAATAAATTTAGCATGCACTCTCTTTGCAGCACTGAAATTACTCCAGTTATTAGTCATATACTTAAGGAATGGCCTAGCCACTAACACAAGTGTAGGTACAATATTTTGTACACTATGCATGCAGACCTCTAACCAGTACATACTATTGATACACTCTTCTAAATACCCAGTAAGTACCTATGCAGTCTAGGAATCCATCTGTCTGTCCAATGCACTTCTCCATTCACCCATCCAGCACTATCTACGTATCCTATCCCTCCACCAATACCTAAGCACTTATAAATTCAGCACACACTTTCTTTGCAACACTGAAATTACTCCAGTTATTAGTCGTATACTTAAGGAATGGCGTAGTCAAAAACACAAGTGCAGGTACAATATATTGTACACTATGCATGCACACCTCTAACCAGCTACAAACTATTGATACGCTCTTCTAAATACCCAGTTAGTACCTATGCAGTGTAGGAATCCTCCGGTCTGTCCCACGCATTTCTCCAATCGCCCATCCAGCACTATCTACTTATCCTATTACTCCACCAATACCTAAGCACTTATAAATTCACTATACACTCTGTTTGTAATACTGTAATTATTCTAGTTACTATTCATGAATTTATGGAATGGCCTAGCTACTAACACAAGTACATCTAGAATATTTTGTGCACTATCCAAGCAGCCCTCTTACTAGCTACATACTATTGATACACTCTTCTAAATACCCAGTTAGTACTCATGCAGTGTAGGAATCGTCCAGTCTGTCCCATGCACTTCTTTAATCACTTATCTACCACTTTCTACTTATCCTATCACTCCACCAATACGTAATCACTTATAAATTAAGTGTTCACTCTGTTTGCAGCACTATCATCATTCCAGTTACTAGTGGTATTCTTATAAAATTACCTAGGCACCAACACAGGTACATATTCTGTGCATAATCCCTACAAATCTCTAAGCAGATACATAATATTGGTCCATTCCATTAAATACTGAAGTAGTACCCATGCAGTGTAGGATACCTCCTGTCAGTCTCATACAATTCTTCAATCACCCATCCAGCACTCTGTTCTTATCGTATCAGTCTGCCAATACCTAAGCACTTTTGGGGCAGATTTAGAAGCACCCTGCGCCACCAGTACGTCACTTTTTGTAATGTAGTGATGGCGCCAGGCACTCCTTCATATTTACAAGGAGAGGAAAAGCCACCCCGCGTGGTTTTTCCTCTCCTTGTAAATACAACCCCTTCATACACAGAATATTGCGTTGAAGGGGCATCCCATAAGTGTTGCTGTGGGTGTTCCCACGCAACACCCTTAGAACAAGACACATCTTTAGATTTATGAGTAATCGTTAATCTGGAGATGTGTGTGAATGCTACGCCATCATAGAGTTGGTGTAGCAAGGTGCAACGAGGAGAATTGTTTTAATTTCTCCTCATTTTTTCCTCTTTCAATGCAGGCTGCATTCCACAGCATACATTGAAAGAGGAAAATGCCTTTACTGATTGTTTTTGTACAGGAAGGTGTCCCTTCCTGCACGAAAACAATCTCCACACGACACAGAAATCCTTGCACCATGGTGCAAGTGTGCCTGTGTCAACGCATAGCTGCAGTTTGTGCAGCAGTACAGAGGGAAGCACAGAGTTGCAACATATTCATGTACATATGTCTCATCCCTGTGCTTCGGAAGTGCCACAGTGCAGTGCAGCTAAAGAGCTTGCAGTGTCACGCTGCAGTACTTCCTCATAAATCTTCACCTATAAATTCATCATACACTACTAATGCATTCTTTCACTCAATCATGCTGTATACATATATTCAACCAAACTTTCACACATTACCTTGCAATTATAGTACTTTCTTTAACCAGCTAAGGTAGTTCTGATAAGAACTTTTTTTTCTTCTTTTTTCTTTTGTATTTTTTTTTAACATTTTTGTATTTTTTTGATTTTTTCAAAAAATGAACAAAAAAAAGAACGAATAAAGCAGGAAACATTTGGAATTACTTATCATTCCAAAAACAAAAAAATTAACAACAACGGTTGCGTTGTGCAGCAGAAACTGCATCCACCGACTGCTCACCGAAGCATATAAGTTTCTTACACTTCACGCAGTGTTGCTCGAGAAAGGCGAATTCTGGCCTAATGTCCATTGCAGGTGTTCCTGAGGATGCTCCAGATGTACTTGCCACAGCAGGTGAGGGGTTCAAAGCAGCTCGTCTCATTTCCTCCCGAGCAAGATTGAGAGGATTTGTGGTCCGGAGAAGATTGTATATAGAAGCAGTGCCACAAGAGTATTTTTTTTCACTGCCTCTTGACAGGACTCAGTCACAAATTTTCCATGTCACCTTTCTCGCATTTACTTTCTTCTCTCCAGGTGGAAAAGTGAAGAATTTCCACACAACAGATTCCGGCCTCTGTGGACGTGGTGCCTCCTGCAAGAATTCTTCTTCAGAAGATACTTTCTCCTGCTGCTGCTGCTGTCCAGATGCCATTTTGTTTGATATTTTTGGAAAAACACCAAAAAAAACAAGCAAAAAGGGTTCTTGTAGAAAAAGAGATGTCTCTCTATAGATGCTCCAACAAGAATGATTTAAGTGGGTGGGGTCCTTCAATAGTTACAGTGGGAAATGTTATGAACCAATTACATTTTTTTTTTAGGTCATATGGGATCCGCGCACTCTGCGCTCACGAAGCACGCACCCGACGCTACTTCGCGAAAATCTATTTAAAAATAATAAAAGTTTATTATAAGTACAAATATATTATTTTTATGAATATCTTAGATAGTCTCTTGCCCTAATATGTATATTAAACACACATACATATCATTTTAGAACATTAAAAAATTTGTGGGAGTCGTGCACCCAGCGTGCCCCAGCACGAATATGAAGTCACGCAGGACACGCCACCGCGCAAGCGTCGCGTACCATAATGCGCATGTGTTGTGAATGCACGGGAGCAGGAGTCACGGACTGGTCGCATACCAATCGCGCACATTACGTAATATCAAATGTATATGATGTAACTGAAAAACACGCAGCTGTCGCACACCGTACCCGTATCCTTCACGACGTTTCTAAAACGGCAGCTAGAATCCGCGCACCCACCGTGATGTGTACGCTTTGGGTGCGCAACTGAAAACATTTTGAAAAAAAAAATTTCAAAAGAAAATAATATCAATATATTAAAATAAATAAATAAAACAACAAAGTAAACAATATTTCAGTTTTATTTTTTTAAAAAATTTTATGCAATTTTCTGAAAAATATATAATGTTATTTAATAAATAAAATATTTATAAATAAACAGTTAAAAAACTGTAGAAAATCGGTACAAAAAATAGGTATAACTACTATTATACTTAAAAATTAGCATTTAAAAAACCTTTCAATTTCACTGAAAAAACCATAGGTTTCAGGGGTGTTATAGTTAGCTGGACATTTCACTCATACAAAACCAAAGAAATTTCTCCGTTATAGTTAGTTCTGCTAACTATAACTCGTGCGCCCGCAATGCACTGCTGATGATGTCACATATTACATCATTAATGACATGGTCAGTGACATCACTGATGACATCACTGATGACATCTCAAATGACATCACTGATGACAACACTGATGACATCATCCACGTGACAATCTGATACACCTAATCATACACTAGTATAACCTTTCATCACTCACTGTATAATACAGAGTACCATATTTTAAACCATTGGCACACCAATACCAGTTACAACATACCCACTCACTGATTCCTAAGTCTACACACACAACTACCCATTCAACAACAGAATCGCTTATACATGCAGTCACTAATTAATAGAACACTATCAAATGCACTTATACACATATATAGACATTGACACATCAGCAGTCATCTTAGTCGGTTATGCAGTTATCCTACTCACTCATGAAAAAAATAATCACACTTACATTTACTCACTTACACAATTATACACACAACACCTCATTTATTCAAACACATAGTAACTCATAGTCAATATGTTAAACAATCACCATTACAATTATACACTCATTCATATAGTTACTCTCACAATCACTGACTCTTATATATACTTATGTATATACACCAACACTCACATACAATGCCTTTTATTTTTTTACTTTGTGGAAGATGTACAACTAAAACATATATTCACTCACCAAAACACAAATAAATACACTCAGTCACCCAAATAACTGTTTCCACGTGCACTCTTAAACCTATAAACCTAGTCAATCAACAATTCACACATCTATGCATAGAGTTACACACACCCCATCCAACCACACACAAACTCAGTGTCCCATACAAATACTCACCCAACGAATCAATAACTAATATACACACTTATGTAGTTAGTGACCAACTGATGCAGCATGTTATATAACAACAGAGAGAGTGATGCATACATTCACAAAGTTTAGTTACTAATCCATGTATTAAGTGGGACACTTTTAATTACTCACTTAAACAGACAGTCAGACAGCTACTAAATCCTCCATCCAGACAGTTATATATCCAATATATCTTCAATACAGATTGGTGTATATATAATACATATTTAAATTTCAAACTAAACCACATTCACTAGATGATATCATCAGTGATGTCATCAGAGATGTCATTTGAGATGTCATCAGTGATGTAATGAGTGATGTCACTGACCATGTCATGAGTGATGTAATATCTGACGTCAGCAGTGGATTGCGGTCACGCGAGTTATAGTTTGCTGAACTAACTATGACGGGGGAATTTCAATGGTTTTTTCCAAGTGAAATGTCCAGCTAACTATAACATGTGTGAAACCTATGGTTTTTTCAGTGTATTTGCAAGGTTTTTTAAATGCTAATTCCTAACTATAACGTGTGTGAAACCTATGGTTTTTTAAGTGAATTGGCAAGGTTTTTTAAATGCTAATTTATAGCTATAACGTGTGTGAAACCTATGGTTTTTTAGTGAATTTGTAAGGTATTTTTAAATGCTAATTTATGTATGTATTATTATATTTTTTATATATTTATTTTACAATAAACTACCTATGTAAATAGTTATAGATTGACTGTATCCTGTAATATGGAATGGCTCAGCTCTTTTTTTTTTAATTTGGATAACGTTGAACAGCATAGTTAATATCTTCTATAAACTTATAAACAGTTTAAAATGTTTTTTTTTTAAAGGGTTTTTCACGGTGCGCAGCGCGCGATATTTATAAACTCTCTACCCTGCCCCCTTTTCACGTTCTCCACTTGTGTTTTTAGCTCTCTTCTGCCTCTAAAACTCAAAATGGAGGCTGGGGGGTGCGCGCACCATGCGCGCACCCCGCGATTTTTTGAAAAAAAATAAAATAGTTTTTTCACCATTCAGGATCCTTCAGGGACCCCCTGACAAAGGCTAGGGGGTCAGGAACTCTCTACCCTGCCCCCTTTTCACGTTCTCCACCTTTCTTTTTCACTGTCACACACAAAATGGCGTCCGACACTTCCTGATTTCGACCGATTCGAATGTTGACTGACATCTAACCACCAATCAGAATTACGCTCGCGGATATTTGGTGCGCGCACGGTGCGCGCACGGTGCGTGCATATAGATATCTATGTACTTTTAACTGCAATTTTCTCAGGAACTACTGAACAGATTGACACCATATATGCAAAAGGCACATGCCTGACCTGAGGACTACCTCTTTGCCAAATTTCAAGTAATTCTGTTCAGCCGTTCGGGGTGTACCTTCGACTAAAGGTCCTATGGGAAAATGCATGGGGAAAACGCGTTTTGGGACCCCCCTTTTTTCTCAGCCCCCGCTTGACGAATCACCCCAAGACTTTCAGGGTAGGAGCTGAGCGGAGCGCCCTGTTAGTTTTGAAAATTTCACGAAGATAAGTCAACCGGCGCCAAAGTTATTCAAAATAGAATTTTCAGATTTCCTATGGGAACTTGGTCCTAACTATAACTATCTACTGGCGACCGCCAGTAGATTATATATATATATATATATATATATATATATATATATATATATATATATTCACTGAAAAAAACATAGTTTTCAGGGGCGTTATAGTTAGCTGGACTTTTCACTCGTACAAAGCCATTGAAATTCCCCCATTATAGTTAGTTCAGCTGCCTAGAACACGCGCGCCCGCAATGCACTGCTGATGACGTCACTGTTAGAAATGGGGGTCTCTAGTTGGCAATGGCTGGCCACTGTCCAAGTAGGGGCCCTTCTTCCTAAGTCAGAGTAAGCAGCCTACACCCTTTGACAACCCCTGCTCAACCCTGTGGTAACGTAGCACAAGCAGCTAGGCTTATCTCAGAGGCAGTGTGTGAAGCATTTATGACCATACACAGTAATATAATGAGGAACACTACAAATGGACACCACTCAAGTAGTTATGAAAAATAGGTGTTTTTTATATAGACTTAATCACAAGACCAATAACAGTAAAAATCCACAATACTATAAAAATATAATTACTTTAGAAATGCTGCAAGGAAAAATAGTTCAGGATGCACAAAATGATGTTTAGTTCAAGGCAGGGGTCTCTGCGACCCCTTTACTCACAAAGTATCTGGTTCCTGGAGCAAAGCAACAAAAATGTCGCTAAGGCGTTGTAGCGATAAATTTCCTCACGCTAACCAGCGATGTGTTGAATCCTTACCGCAAGGGAGGATGATGCGCTGGGTTGCGGGCAGGACAAAGCGACAAACTTCCTCACGCTAAGCCGGTGATGCGATGAAATCCTTGCCGCGAAGGGAGGATGATGCACCGAGCCTGTTGCGTGTACGATCTTGCTGCGTTGACAAAGATGGCGCTCCGCGAGGAAGCGACGATCCGGATTCGATGCGGGGAAAATGGCGAACGCTCGGCGACCACGCTGCGATGATCCTGTTGCGATGATTTCCAGATAGCGGGCGTTTTCAGGCCCGCAGACAGGTGCTGCGACGATCTTCGGGGTTAGCGAGCACTCGGCGACAGCGGAGCGGTGATTTTTCTCACGCTCACCAGCTGCAGCGGCTCGCTAACGGAGGTTAGCGACGATTTTCAGCGCTCTCTTCTCAGCAGTAGAACTAGAGACCCTGGAACACACAGGAGCCTCACCTGCAGATAGTAATCCTCGCTGGGAAGAAACAGGAGGCTGATGGTGGAGTCTGATGTGCCTGAGACTCCAGCAGGAGGCTAGCTCTCTCCTAGCCCTTGGGTGATTGCTGTAGCACAAAAATAAAAGTCCAATCAAAGTTCTTTTCCTCTTCTTGAAGTCTAGTAGTAACAGCTGCAGGCCAGTCCCAGAAACAGCACACAAGCACAAGGACAGTCCTTCTCTTGCAGATTCTTGTAGTCCCACGGACAGAGGTTCTTCTTGTTATCCAGGAGCAATACAAAATGTAGGGGTTTGTGCACAAATATTTATACCCCCAAAGTCTTTGTTCTTAGGGGTCCCAAGTCTCTGAACCCAGCCAGAACTAGTTCTGCCCAGCCCTGGAGCACTTTGTTGATCAGGCTGCATCCTTCCTTTCAGAAAGAGGGGGTCTGCCTCAGACGCACAGTGAGAGGTGGAGCCAGCATTCACCTTGCCAGGCACAGTCCTATTCAAGTGCAGGAGCTACCCCTCCCCTCACACCAAGGCAGGTCGTTCTATTCAACCCAGGTCTGACTCAGCCTGCCCTGTCCCTCCAAAACCAGACAGCCAATACACATCATAGCAGAGCAAACTGGAAGGCTTAGGCAAGAAAGTACCTATACTCTAGAAGTGGTAGTTTCAAACACAGAATATACAAATTACCTTCACTAAAAGATGTATTTTAATATTCTGAGCTCAGGCATACTAGATTCGTTTTTCTACCATGTTCTGTGGGTCAGTTAGGACTATAGAATGTAATTGCCCAGACCTCCCATTCTGGCCTATGGAGAACAGGTAGCCTTACAGTAGTGAAAAACGAAATGGGGTGTAATTCACTTCTAGGACATGCTACATACATCAGGGCATGTCCTACCTTACACATACAATGCGCCCTATCATAAGGGGGGCTTACAGGATGCCAAGGGAAGGTTTAGGGGCTGGGAAGTGGGTGCACTTCACAGCCAAGATGGCAGTTCTGGACTGCACGCAGACACTGCAGTGGCAGGTCTGAGACACACTTTACAAGCTGCTTCTGTGGGTGGCACAAACCAGTGCTGCAGGCCCACCAGCAGCATTCGGTTTACCAGCCCTGGGCACACACAGGCCACGCTACTAGGGACTAACAGGTAAACCAAATAAGCCAATCATGGATGTACCAATTCATATGTCATCTTTACAAAGGGAGCATTCGCGCTGTGGCACTGAATGGCAGTGTCACAGCGCCCAGAGCATCTATAACCAGCAAAAACAGAGGAGACACAGCGAAAAAAATGGAAGGGAGACTCACGCCAATGGTGCCAGGTCTAACACACACCCCCTCCAGCTGAAATGTGGGGAGAACTACCCATCCCCTGGGAGGTTCTCATCACTAAGGCGGAAAAATCTGGACAGACCATCTGCATTGGCGTGTTCTGTACCAGGGCGGTGTTCCACCATAAAGTCCATACCCTGTAGGGAAATGGACCACCTTAACAACTTGGGATTCTCACCCCTCATCTGCATTAACCACCTGAGGGGCCTGTGGTCGGTCTGAACCCGGAAGTGAGTCCCAAACAGGTATGGTCTCAGCTTCTTCAGCGCCCAGACCACAGCAAATGCCTCTCGCTCGATCGCACTTCACCTCTGTTCCCGTGGAAGTAACCTCCTACTGATGAAGGCTACAGGTTGGTCTAGTCCCTCCTCATTCATCTGTGACAGAACAGCCCCCATCCCATGCTCTGAAACGTCTGTCTGGACAATAAATTCCTTAGCAAAGTTGGGCGCCTGGAGTACGGGTGCTGTACACATGGCAGTCTTGAGAGCATCAAAAGCTTTCTGACAGGTGTCAGTGCAGTTCACAATCTTGGGCTGCTTCTTGGAAGTCAGCTCAGTCAAGGGGGCAACAATGCTGCCATACCCCTTGACAAACCTCCTGTAATAACCCGTGAGTCCTAAGACGGCCCTCACCTGGGTCTGGGTCCTTGGGGGCTCCCAAGCCAGGATGGTCTCAATCTTGGGCTGTAGAGGGGCCACCTGGCCACTCCCTACCTGGTGTCCTAAGTACACCACCGAACCCTGCCCAATCTGGCACTTACTGGCCTTGATTGTGAGGCCTGCTCTGCGCAGCGCCATCAACACTTCCCAGAGGTGGCGTAAGTGGTCCTCCCATGAGGAACTAAATACGGCAATGTCGTCCAGGTAGGCGGCACTGAAATCCTCCAGCCCAGCCAACACCTGGTTGACCAACCTCTGAAAGGTGGCAGGGGCATTCTTCATCCCAAAGGGCATCACACGGAACTGGTAGTGCCCATCTGGGGTGGAGAATGCGGACCTCTCCTTTGCCCCATCAGTTAAGTCGATCTGCCAGTACCCAGACGTTAGATCAAATGTGCTGAGGTACCGGGCAGCCCCCAACCGATCTATGAGCTCATCAGCTCTGAGGATGGGGTGCGCGTCGGTCCTCGTGACCGAATTGAGACCTCGGTAGTCCACACAGAACCTAAGTTCTGGAGTGTCACCAGGCGCTGCAGCCTTTGGTACCAAGACCACGGGGCTGGACCAAGGGCTACTAGAGGACTCAATCACCCCCAGGGCAAACATTTTGGAGACCTCCTCCTTAATGCAGGCCCTTACCCTGTCGGTCACCCTGTAAGCCTTGTGCTTGACAGGAGGACTGTCCCCGGTGTCTACCTCATGGACGCACCAGTCAGTGACACCAGGTACAAGGGAAAATAAATCTGGGAATTGCCCCAACAGCTGGTGGCAATCTCTCTGCTGTTCTGGGGTCAGTGTGGTGGAGAGGACCACACCCTCCACTGACCCATCCTTCTCTCCTGCACACAGGAGGTCAGGAAGAGGCTCACTCTCCTCCTCCATCCCTGCATCTGTGGCAAGAAGCATGCCCACTTCAGACCTCACAAAATGGGGCTTTAGGCGATTCACATGCAGGACCCGCAGGGGGTTCCTGGGAGATTTAAAGTCCACCAAATAGGTAACTTGACTTTTTCGCTCCACCACCTCAAATGGACCAGTCCACTTATCTTGGAGGCACAGGGCTGCACTGGGGCCAGTAACCAAACCTTTTGACCAGGTTGAAACTCGACCAGAGTGGCATTCTGGTTGTGCCAATGTTTCATCTCCTCCTGGCTGGCTTCCAGATTTGCCTCAGCAATGTTTCTGAAACGCCGAGTTTGGTTCCTGAAGGCCAGGATGTAGCTAAACACATCCTGGGTAGGTTTCCTGGGAGATTGCTCCCAGCCTTCCTTGACCAAACTCAGAGGCCCTCTTACCGGATGGCCATAGAGCAGTTCAAAGGGGCTGAACCCTAAGGACTTCTGTGGCACTTCACGGTATGCAAACAACAGGCATGGCAAGAGGACGTCCCACTTACGCCTCAGGGGCTCCTCTAGGCCCATGATCATGCCCTTCAAGGTCCGGTTGAATCTCTCAACCAGACCGTTACCCTGGGGGTGGTAAGGAGTGGTGAACTTGTAAGTCACCCCACACTCCTTCCACAGAGACTTCATATACTGGGAGATGAAGTTGGTCCCCCTGTCGCTCACCACCTCTCTGGGGAACCCCACACGGGAGAAGATCCCCATCAGTGCACGTCCCCGCACGGGGGCCGTCACTGTCCTGAGCGGGATGGCTACAGGGTACCGGGTGGCATGGTCCACCAAGACCAGGATGTACCTGTTGCCCATGGCTGTCTTGGGGTCCAGAGGCCCCACAATGTCAATGCCCACTCGCTCGAATGGGGTGCTAACAACTGGGAAGGGTTGGAGTGGGGCTTTGATCTTCCCCCCACTCTTCCCACTTGCCTGGCAAGTCTTCCAGGTCCTACAATACGTATCTGAACTCTTGCGCATCTGGGGCCAATAAAAGTGGGTGACCAGCCTTTCAAAGGTCTTGGTCTGCCCCAGATGTCCTGCCATTGGAATGTCATGAGCCAACCCCAGTAGGAAGGTTCTGAAGCACTCGGGTACCACCAGCACACGGGCTGACCCCGGCTCAGCAACCTTAGGCTCGCTATACAGGAGACTGTTCTCCCAATAAATCAGATGTGAACCGGACATATCACCTGCTGCCTGGGCTGCAGCCTGTTGCCGCATACCCTCAAGAGAGGGGCAAGTTCTCTGCTGTTCACAAAACTCCTCCCTGGTGGGCCCCCCTTCCTGCTGCCACTGGGTCAGCTCAGGCAGGTCCCCCAGGTCGGTACTCTGCTCCCCGGTAGGCTCCAGGGCATCACCCTCAGGGTCTGCTCCCTCCTGGGCCGTGGGAACCAAGGGGGCCGGTTTCCCGCGCCCCCTGCCCCCTCCCTCTAAGGCAGGGACCTGGGCCATATTCTCAGGCTCCAGGTCTTTCTCAACACTCTCTTTGGCTGCCATGGACCGAGTGGTAGCACATGCCCACTCAGGCAGTCCCAACATTTGCAAGTGAGCTCTCCTCTCCACTGTAGCCCACGGTGAGTTCTCTAAATCATTGCCCAACAGACAGTCCACAAGCATGGCGGGCCTCACAGCCACCTGAAGAGTTCCTGAGACCCCCCGCCACTCAAAGGGAACCTGAGCCACCTCACATTGGCTCTCTGTGTTGTCTGCAGACACTACTGGGTAGAATGCATGGGGCACAACCTGCTCTTTGGACACCAACCGGGAGATGACAGCAGTTACACTGGCTCCTGTGTCCCTCAGAGCCTCCACTCTATGGCCATTGATGGTTACCCACTGCCTGTATTTTTTAGTGTTATCAGGCAGTGCAGGCTTAGGAACCATTTCAAAGTCTCCTAGTGAGACATGGGTCAACTCTACGGGGTCCCACCCACCTGGGGCACCCATCTCCTCCTCCCCCAGGGCTACACTAGCAAGCTGGCAGGGCGGTGCACGGGGTGGTGCAGGAGTATCCTTTTGGGGACACTGGGGGTCAAAGTATCTGTGGCCCACCTGGCCACACTTAAAACAAGTAGGGGGCCTCCTTGGAACAGGATTACCTGTTGGAGGCACTGGCTTCTTATCTGGGGGAGGCTGGGATAGCACTGCCTGGTTCCCTTGGGAATTATCTTGGGGCCCTCGGTGGAACTCCCTTGGTTTACCCCTGTCCCCCCCACCTCTCTGCTGGGGACCCTGCCCACCTTTGGCGAAGTCTCCCACTGGACCCTTGCGAACCCGGGTGCTCACCCAGCGGTCCGCCTCCTCAGCAAGCTTCCTAGGGTTAGTCAGCTTGCAATCTATCAGATGCTGGCGTAGCTCAGGAAAACAGTTACTAGAAAAATGCTCCCATGCAATCAAGTCATACAGTTGCTCAAAAGTTTCTACTTTGCTGCCTTTTACCCAGCGCTCCATTGCTCTGCCAAAAAAAGACACATATTCTACCCACGTGGTACCCTCTATCTTCTTGCAGGTTCTAAATCTCTGCCTGTATATTTCAGGGGTCAAACCATAGCGGGTGATCAAATCTTCCTTCATGTGGGTATAAATCATCCTACTTTCTGAGGGTAGGTCCAACAAGGTATCCCTCCCCTCACTCACAAAGCGTCCCCACAACCCCGCTCCCCAATCTTTCTCAGGGACCCGGTGGGACACCATAGCTAATTCATAAGCGGCAAACCATTGCCCAATATCCTCACTTTTATGAAAATCCTTAATAACCTCTTTAGGTATATACACTCTACTCTCAGTATGCACTACTGGTATGCTGCCACCAGAGGGGGAGATCTCAATACTCTTGGCCTTAATCTCCAACTCCCTCAAAATTCTCTCATGTTCAAATTTCATCTTCATTATCTCAACTTCTAACTTCTTATTCTCTAGGTCTCTCTGACCATCCAATTTGAGCTTAGCCATCTCCATATTATGCCGCCTATCTCTCTCCCTGTCCTCCATCTCTTCTGGAGACAGACCCCTTGGGGACACACTAGTGCCCGGGCTGGAAACTGCTTTATCCCCTACCAAATCTACAATTTCTTCCTGCTGCTCTCCTGCATTCTCTCCCCCCTCCACAGGCCATTCCTCATTCCCAGGGTTATCCCTGGCTTCTAGCCAGGCCTTCAATGCCTTGTAATACTCTTCCCTTCTAGTGAGACCTGTGATAGGGACTGTGAAGCGTTTGCAAAAATATTTGAGCTGCTTGGCATTGTAGGTGTCTAATTTCTCTTCTTCCCAGGAGAGATCCTCAGAGGCATTGGATCTGGGCTTGCCCATTGTGGCAATAACTGGCAATAACGATCAAAAATAGAATCAAAAAATCTCAACAACGTACGTGGTTATGTTATGGTCTGCACTCACTAGTAGTGTACACTATAATTACTGTATGCAATCATAAATGCAAGTCCAGATCCTCACCGCTGACCACCAATGTTAGAAATGGGGGTCTCTAGTTGGCAATGGCTGGCCACTGTCCAAGTAGGGACCCTTCTTCCTAAGTCAGAGTAAGCAGCCTACACCCTTTGACAACCCCTGCTCAACCCTGTGGTAACGTAGCACGAGCAGCTAGGCTTATCTCAGAGGCAGTGTGTGAAGCATTTATGACCATACACAGTAATATAATGAGGAACACTACAAATGGACACCACTCAAGTAGTTATGAAAAATAGGTATTTTTTATATAGACTTAATCACAAGACCAATAACAGTAAAAATCCACAATACTATAAAAATATAATTACTTTAGAAATGCTGCAAGGAAAAATATTTCAGGATGCACAAAATGATGTTTAGTTCAAGGCAGGGGTCTCTGCGACCCTTTTACTCACAAAGTACCTGGTTCCTGGAGCAAAGCAACAAAAATGTCGCTAAGGCGTTGTAGCGATAAATTTCCTCACGCTAACCAGCGATGCGTTGAATCCTTACCGCAAGGGAGGATGATGCGCTGGGTTACGGGCAGGACAAAGCGACAAACTTCCTCACGCTAAGCCGGTGATGCGATGAAATCCTTGCCGCGAAGGGAGGATGATGCACCGAGCCTGTTGCGTGTGCGATCTTGCTGCGTTGACAAAGATGGCGCTCCGCGAGGAAGCGACGATCCGGATTCGATGCGGGGAAAATGGCGAACGCTCGGCGTCCGCGCTGCGATGATCCTGTTGCGATGATTTCCAGATAGCGGGCGTTTTCAGGCCTGCAGACAGGTGCTGCGACGATCTTCGGATAGCGGGCATTTTCAGTCCCGCAGACAGGTGCTGCGACGATCTTCGGGGTTAGCGAGCACTCGGCGACAGCGGAGCGGCGATTTTTCTCACGCTCACCAGCTGCAGCGGCTCACTAACGGAGGTTAGCGACGATTTTCAGCGCTCTCTTCTCAGCAGTAGAACTAGAGGCCCTGGAACACACAGGAGCCTCACCTGCAGATAGTGATCCTCGCTGGGAGGAAACAGGAGGCTGATGGTGGAGTCTGATGTGCCTGAGACTCCAGCAGGAGGCTAGCTCTCTCCTAGCCCTTGGGTGATTGCTGTAGCACAAAAATAAAAGTCCAATCAAAGTTCTTTTCCTCTTCTTGAAGTTCAGTAGTAACAGCTGCAGGCCAGTCCCAGAAACAGCACACAAGCACAAGGACAGTCCTTCTCTTGCAGATTCTTGTAGTCCCACGGACAGAGGTTCTTCTTGTTATCCAGGAGCAATACAAAATGTAGGGGTTTGTGCACAAATATTTATACCCCCAAAGTCTTTGTTCTTAGGGGTCCCAAGTCTCTGAACCCAGCCAGAACCAGTTCTGCCCAGCCCTGGAGCACTTTGTTGATCAGGCTGCATCCTTCCTTTCAGAAAGAGGGGGTCTGCCTCAGACGCACAGTGGGAGGTGGAGCCAGCATTCACCTTGCCAGGCACAGTCCTATTCAAGTGCAGGAGCTACCCCTCCCCTCACACCAAGGCAGGTCGCTCTATTCAACCCAGGTCTGACTCAGCCTGCCCTGTCCCTCCAAAACCAGACAGCCAATACACATCATAGCAGAGCAAACTGGAAGGCTTAGGCAAGAAAGTACCTATACTCTAGAAGTGGTAGTTTCAAACACAGAATATAAAAATAACCTTCACTAAAAGATGTATTTTAATATTCTGAGCTCAGGCATACTAGATTCGTTTTTCTACCATGTTCTGTGGGTCAGTTAGGACTATAGAATGTAATAGCCCAGACCTCCCATTCTGGCCTATGGAGAACAGGTAGCCTTACAGTAGTGAAAAACGAAATGGGGTGTAATTCACTACTAGGACATGCTACATACATCAGGGCATGTCCTAACTTACACATACAATGCGCCCTATCATAAGGGGGGCTTACAGGATGCCAAGGGAAGGTTTAGGGGCTGGGAAGTGGGTGCACTTCACAGCCAAGATGGCAGTTCTGGACTGCACGCAGACACTGCAGTGGCAGGTCTGAGACACACTTTACAAGCTGCTTCTGTGGGTGGCACAAACCAGTGCTGCAGGCCCACCAGCAGCATTCGGTTTACCAGCCCTGGGCACACACAGGCCACGCTACTAGGGACTAACAGGTAAACCAAATAAGCCAATCATGGATGTACCAATTCATATGTCATCTTTACAAAGGGAGCATTCGCGCTGTGGCACTGAATGGCAGTGTCACAGCACCCAGAGCATCTATAACCAGCAAAAACAGAGGAGACACAGCGAAAAAAATGGAAGGGAGACTCACGCCAATGGTGCCAGGTCTAACAGTCACATATTACATCACTTATGACATGGTCAGTGACATCACTCATGACATCACTGATGACATCGCTGATGACATCATCCAGTGAATGTGTGTTTTTCTGAAAATTACATATGTTTTATATATGTATATCTCAAGGTCGATGGAAGAATAAATGGGCATATAAGTGTCTAAATGGATGATTTGTTTTTGAAAAATTGATTGTATAACTGACTGATTAAGTGTATCTTAGTGAATACATGGCTTAGTGAGTAATGTTTAAATATGTAAATATCTGTATCAGTCTCGTCTTTGTGTATAAGTGGCTGCATGGGTTGGTGAGTAGCTACATGAGTGTGTATATAGGTTATTAGTTGGTTTTTTGAGTATCAGTATGAGTGTCTGAGTGTCTGTATGGTTCGGTGGGGGGTATTACGTAGTGCATAGGTGCATGAATGAGTGACTCACTGTTTGTATGCGTTGAAGGCAGCATGTGTGCAGGACTGTATGGGTGGATGAGTGTGTGCATGGGTGTGTTAGTGAGTGAATGACTGTCTTAATAGTGTCTTTATGAGTAACTACATATGTTTTAAACTAGTATATGTGACTATTGGTGTACATAAGTGAGTATATGTGAGAGTGAGAGATTAAAAGAGTTCCTGTATGAATAAGTATGTGTTTCTATAAGTCATTGTTTAAAAGACTAAGTATGTGTAAGTTTCTGTAGAAGTAAGTGTGGTGGTGTGTGTATAACTGTATATGCAAGTAAATGGATGTTTGATTCTTTATTAGCATGAGCGACTGAGTGTGTGAGTAACTCTATGGATGAGTGGCGTTGTGTAACAGGATGTATAGGTGTATGAGTACATATGGTGAGTGAGTACATATATGAGTGACTGTATAGGACGGTTGGTGAATGAGTGGACATGTATGTGGATCTTAGAATTACTGAATAGGTTGTTGTAACTGGTATTGGTATGTCCATTGTTTTGAAAAATGTTGTTTCTATTTTTGAATGTGTGTATCAAAGGTTATATTAGGGGGAGAGGAGGTCTGCCACTCTATCACAAGGATGATGTCATCAGTGATGTTATTTGAGATGTCATCAGTGATGTCATGAGTGATGTCACTGACCATGTCATGAGTGATGTAATATGTGACGTCATCAGCAGTGCATTGCGGGCGCGCGAGTTATAGTTAGCTGAACTAACTATAACGGGGGAATTTCAATGGTTTTGTACGAGTGAAAAGTCCAGCTAACTATAACGCCCCTGAACCTATGGTTTTTTCAGTGAATTTCTAAGGTTTTTTAAGTGCTAATTCCTAACTATAACGTGCCTGAAACCTATGTTTTTTTCAGTGAATTTCAAAGGTTTTTTAAATGCTAATTTCTAACTATGCCTACAGAGATAGGACATGTGAAGAAATAAGAAAAAACGCACAGAAAGAAAAAAAAAAAAATGCAGAAAGAAGCAACAGAAGTCCTCAAAGACGAAGAAAAGTGCAGGAAGAAGGATAACGTGCTGAAAGAACAAACAGAAGAGCAGAAAGAAGCCTTGTTGCAAAATCATCCTGTACCCTCAACGTTTTCAGACGGATACTGGTGGTAACTGAGTCTGACTAACCAGTCCTAGAGCCAGTGCCATGTTAAAAGACACTCAGAATACAGTGAAAACATCTACATACACTAGGGAACACTATACGTTGGGGTCCCCCTGTGATTAGCATGACCTCCTCTGTAAGCCCCTAGTATATAATTGGGCAGGGGATTAAAACTAGCTCTTAAAATGCACCACAGGGCTTGTTTGCACATATCACCTCAGGCCCCGTCCCCTCCCTTCCCCACTGTGTAAACACGCCCTGTGGCCGTTTGAAGTTGGGAGATTAAGTCCCCTTGAATCCTGAGGGTCCCTAGGGTCCAACTAGACCACTAGGTACCTCCAGTAAGCGCCACAGAGCTGCGTTGCAGAGAGATGTAAAAAGGGGCACGGCCTAGACCACCTCTCTGCAACGCAGCGCAGTGGCGCTTACTGGAAGCACCTGGTGGGCTGGTTGGCCCCCAGGGTCCCTCAGGATTGAAGGGGAATTATTTCCCCAACTTTAAACGCACCAAAGGGCTTGTTTGCACACGTTAACTCAGGCCCCGTCCGCTCCCTTCACCACTGTGTAAACACGCCCTGTGGCCGTTTTTAGTTAGGAGATTAGGTTCATTTGAATCCTGAGGGTCCCTAGGGTCCAACTAGCCCACTAGGTACCTCCAGTAAGCGCCACAGAGCTGCGTTGCAGAAAGGTGTAAAAAGTGGCACGGCCTGGACCACCTCTCTGCAACGCAGCTTAGTGGCGCTTACTGGAAGCACCTGGTGGACTAGTTACCCCCAGGGGCCCTCAGGATTGAAGGGGAATTATTTCCCCAACTTAAAACGCGCCGTAGGGCATGTTTGCACACATCACCTCAGGCCCCGTCCCATCCCTTCCCCACTGTGTAAATACGCCCTGTGGCCATTTTTTAAGTTGGGAGATTAAGTCCCCTTGAATCCTGAGGGTCCCTAGGGGCAAAATCGCCCACTAGGTACGTCCAGTAAGCGCCATTGCAGAGAGGTGTAAAAAGGGGCACGGCCTGCACCACCTCTCTGCAACGCAGAGCAGTGGCGCTTACTGGAAGCACCTGGTGGGCTAGTTGGCCCCCAGGGTCCCTCAGGATTGAAAGGGAATTATTTCCCCATCTTAAAACGCGACACAGGGCGTGTTTGCACATCTCACCTCAGGCCCCGTCCCCTCCCTTCACCACTGTGTAAACGCGCCCTGTGGCCGTTCTAAGTTGAGAGATTAAGTCCCCTTGAATCCTAAGGGTCCCTAGGGTCAAACTAGCCCACTAGGTACCTCCAGTAAGCGCCACAGAGCTGCATTGCATAGAGGTGTAAAAAGGGGCATGGCCTCAGAACACCTGTCTGCAACGCAGCTCCCTGGCGCATACTGGAGATACCTGTTGGGCTAGTTGGCCCTCAGGGACCCTCAGTATTGAAGGGGAATTAATTCCCCAACTTACAACTGGCCAGGGGGCGCATTTGCAGAGTGCTGCAAGGAGGGGGCGTGGCCTCCGGCGCGATGCCGGTCTTTTATTTATTTTATTCTTTTTAGAAGGAGGGCTGTGTGGCCCCCCTTCTTTTTCGAATTTTTTTGCCCTGGGGACCCCATCCCCCAGGCCCTGCATCCTAATTTTTTTTGTTGAAAAAAATGTATTTGGCCCTCGCAAGGCCTTAATCGGCCCCGGGGACCCCAACCCCCGGGTCATGGCCTTTTTTTTTCTAATTCTTTAGGAGGGGGGCTGCGTTGCCCCCCTCCTCAGGCCACTTATGGCCCCGGGGACCCCATCCCCCGGGGCCGGCCTTTGTTTTTTATTATTTTAAAAAAATATATATTTATAGAAACACCTAGGACATGCTGGACAAACCGTATGTACCTATCACCATGACGATTTGCGTGATATTCATTAAAAGGTGACTATGCATACAATGAATCCACGTGGAATGTATTTACACCACTAGTGAAGCTCTGACGTGTCTGACGCCCTACCCTGCCTAATCCCGGCGCCCCCGCCTGAGGGTACTCTCCAAGTAGACACCCTTGTCGTTTATTTATACAAAGATGGGTAGCTATTGACGGGCACATTTAATACACACGCACACCAAGCCATTCAAAGGGGATTCGACAAAAATTCAACCAAACTATGCAAGAAACCCTCCTCACGGTTAATAAAACACACATCCACCGCCGAAAGTGTAATACTTTTTATTTTACTCTCTGGAAAGGAGACAAACCTCACTTGAGAGTCACAGCGTGCTCCTGGCTGAGCCCAATGCTGTGATACACCCACCAGTGCCCACCGAGTGCCACACACCTCTGTGTTGTATTCCACCAGCTAGTGCGTATGCTATGACACTCTCTAGCCCATGTGCACTGTAACACCACGCCGTGAATATGTCATGCCACACTTGCCTTCGCTCGGGTTATATTGCCCCATCTAACGTGCCTTCCTCGATGCCTATGTTATAACGGACAGCGCTATGCCATACATATTACAATCTGGGATCCATATCTTTGTCACTGTGCATATGCAATGTTACACTCCCCAGCACATATTGTATATTACAACTTTAGAGACTAGTTAGGTTACACAACACTGCCCTGTGCATATTACACTCCAAAGCGCATAACGCATAGCACGCGCTAGTGCCTGTGCTATCTCGCGCTCTCCAATGAATCTGTCATTGCACACAATGTATTGCATATTATATTTCACGCCCCGGTTCATCTTATATCACACTTTTTGGTGCATAGTTTATACCATATACTATATCTTGTTTTCATTTTCAATCGTGCTCTCAGGACTATGTTCTATATAACACTGCGTCCACCTACCCTTTTCACGGGCATTACATTTTG
Source organism: Triturus cristatus (assembly GCF_964204655.1). Lineage (NCBI taxonomy): Eukaryota > Metazoa > Chordata > Amphibia > Caudata > Salamandridae > Triturus > Triturus cristatus. Next base: position 320,315,822 of record NC_140588.1, read on the forward strand.
CGATGGGGGAGGAGGGTCAGGGGGTGTTTCTCCCAAGGGAGCCCAGAGTCACAGTCACAAACGTCCTCTTCTTCCTGAATAAAAGTGAGATTATGCTGCATACTTGTTCATATTTTAAGCAGTTCGCACAGACACACATTTTAAAAACAATAAAGTTCCTAATACCCACCTTCTCTGAACAGTTAGCTTGCTGCCCCATCCACCTCCTCCCTATCCTCTGTTGTCTGAATCCATGGACTAGCCTCCTCCCTCCTGCCATGCATGGTCTGATGTGCTGCCACTGCCCTCCATTTGGCATGATGTACCAGTCCACTCCTCCTGCCCTCCATTGCCCAATTCTATGGCCCATCATTGACCTCCTGCTTAGCCTCTGTGTTTAGCTTGCTGCCCCTATTCTCCTTCCCCCTGCCCTCCGATGTCTTTGTGCATGCCCCTGCTCCATCCTTTTTGCCCACCATGTTCCATGGACCTGCCACTTATATCTACTCTGAGTGTTATGTTGAGCTGCCACTCCCCTCCCACCTGCCTAGCATTGTCAGATGACTGCAACCTGTCCCTGCCACCTCCACCCTGCCTGTCCACATGCCATGCCCCTATCCCCTTCCTCCTGTCCTCCATGGTCCATTTTACTGCCACACCCTTCTGCCCTCCCTGGTCTGTTGTGCTGCAACTGCTCCTCCTGCCTGCCCCGCGCTGTCTGTTGTGAAGCCCCTTCCCCTGAACTCTCTTGTCTGTGCCCAGGTCCTGACCCTCCTTTCTATCCTCCATGGTCCTTTGTGCATGCCCCTGCACCCTCCTTCTTGCTCATCATAGCCATTGTGCTGCCACTAACCCTCCCGCTTGCCATGCATGGCCTTCTGTGCTGCCCCTCCTACCTTCCCTGTGTGGTCAGCTAGCTGCCCCTGACCCCCTCCCCCCTTCCCTCCATGGTCTGTGTGTATGCCATCATAGTCTCATTGTTGCTCTCCATGGTGTGTCTTGTTTCTAGTGCCCATCCTGCCTGACCTCCATGGTCATCTTGCTGCTCCTGCCCTGCCCCTTTGCCCCCAGCCCTCTGTCTCCATGTGCAGACCCATATTCCCTCCCTCCTGGCTTGTCTGTTCCATTGTAATGCCCCTGATCTGTCCATCCTGCCCTTTATGGTCTGTTATGCTGCAGCTTTTTCTCCTGTCTGTCCATTATGGTCAGCTAGCTACCAATTCCTCTTTACCCTCTGTTCTCTGTTGTCCATGTGCATAGTCCTGTCCCCTCCCTATTGCTTTCTATGGATTGTTGTGCTGCACTGCCGTCCCGCATGCCCTGTGTGGTGTATTGTGCTGCTGCAAACTCTGATGCCTGCCCTGTAGGGTCAGTTTGGTGTACCTCTCCATGTCCCTCCTGCCCTCTGTTATCCGAGTCCATGTCCCTACCCATATTCCTCCTGCCTACCATGATCCAATGTACCATACTTGCGAACATTTTGAACTTGGTAAGAGGGAGATTTAGAAAAAAAACTGGGGTATTGATTTTCCCCTTTGAGTTACATTGAAAAAGAGGAGATTGTAGATAGGAGACAGATCAAATAAAGCCCATTTGAGCTTAAAAACATTGGACGTTTCCAGGCTGAAATGGGTCTGATGGCATGTATGGTTGTACTACCACTGCCTCTTCCTTCTGCCCACAATGGTCTATTATATTGCCACAGCCTCTCTTGCCAGTCCTGTATTGTTGGTTAGTTGCCCCTGCCCCCCTTTCCACTGCCCTCCATAGTCTGTTGTGCTACCACTGCCCTTCCTGCCTGCCCAGTGTGGTCAAATTGTTGCCTCTGCACTCTCCTACCTGCCTTCAATTTTCAGAGTCCGTGCCCTTGCCCTCGACCTCTCAACAGTATCCCAATGAACAACTAGATTGCTAACATTCTATATTTATTACAAAAGTGTGGAACGCCTGACGTCATCTTGATGTAATCAAAACTGTAATACCTAGAGCATTTCCTTTAGAAATTACATATATGATGGGTCTTATTTGCATCAAAATTATGGTTAGTGCTCTAAAAAACTAAAATGAGGACATATTTTCTGAGTTATCAAATAGCGACAAAGGACTTTTAAATTATTTGTAATCTTTATTTTTTTTATCCAGTTGACCACTTGATTAAATGTTGCACCTAGGGGAGAGGATGTGGTGTTACTTCCAGAGTTGCAGACTTTGCAACTGGAGAACCAGGTTGGAGTTTCTGCTTCAGCTCAACATTCTCTGATTCTGGTCAAATCACTTAATCTCCCCATGTCTACAACCAAAATGAATTTGATCGTGTGTGATGTAACCAATGCTCATGTAAAGCACTCCAATACCTGACAAGTCTGCACTATATAAAACTGCAAATACACAAAAAATGTGTTTTGCACACTTCTGTCATTGGGCTACATGTGGGCTACATCTGGGTGATATTTGTGCTGCATTTGGGCTCTTTTGTCTCTGGTGGCCATCTTGGGAGATTTGTCTGTTATGAAGTTTCCTAATTTCCTCATTTACTGCAGTCTCCTCAGTAGGAAATGCTTTCAGTTTTTTACTTTGATTACATCAAGAAGGTATTCAGATATGTCACACATTTGCCATCAATTCTAAATGTTAGAAATGTTAGCACTCTAGTTGCTCATTAGATCACTGTAGTAAAGCTGCTGCTCACCACGGAAGTCTGCTGCTGGTATTAAAAGTGCATGTTTCAGTCTGCATATCAGAATTTTTTAATGAAATAGAAGAGGATTTGAGAAGTTACTCAAAATGTGCCCTAATTTTTCTTTCTATAGCACTAATCATAAATTCTATGGCAAAATGAACCCCCTCATTGTGTTCCTTTTTAAATTAAATGTTTTAAGTGTTACCAGTTTATTCCAATCAAGATGCTTCAGGTGTGCCATACTTTTGACAGTAAGTGCTCTAGTTGTTCTTAAGAACACTCTGGGACATTCTGTCATTGGGCTATACTTGGGCTACATCTGGTTGATATTTGGGCTACATTTGGTCTCTTTTGTCTCTGGTGGCCGTCTTGGGAGATTTATTTGGAATGAAGTTTCCTAATTTCCTCATTTACTGCAGTCTCCTCAGTAGGAAATACTTTCAGTTATTTATTTTGGTTCCATCAAGAAGGCATTCAGATGTGTCACACATTTGCCATAAATTCAGAATGTTAGCACTATAGTTGCTCATTAGATCACTGTAGTAAAGCTACTGCTCACCAGGGAAGTCTGCTGCTGGTACTCAAAGTGCATGCTTCAGTCTGCATGTCAGAATTTTTTTATGAAATGGAAGAGGATTTGAGAAGTCAAAATGTGCCCTAATTTTTCTTTCTGCAGCACTAATCATAATTTCTATGGCCAAATGAACCCCCTCATTTTGTTCCTTTGTAAATTAAATGTTTTAAGTGTTACCACTTTATTCCAATCAAGATGGCTTCAGATGTGCCATACTTTTGTCATAAGTAAGACTGTAAGCGCTCTAGTTGTTCGTTAGAACACTCTGGGACATTCTGTCATTGGGCTATACTTGGGCTACATCTGGGTGATATTTGGGCTACATTTGGGCTCTTTTGTCTCTGGTGGCCATTTTGGGAGACTTATTTGTTATGAAGTTTCCTAATTTTCTAATTTACTACAGTCTCCTCAGTAGGAAATACTTTCAGTTTTTTACTTCGATTCCATCAAGAAGGCATTCAGATGTGTCACACATTTGCCATAAATTCAGAATGTTAGCACTCTAGTAGCTTATTAGATCACTATAGTAAAGCTACTGCTCACCAGGGAAGTCTGCTGCTGGTATTGAAAGTGCATGTTTCAGTCTGCATGTCAGAATTTTTTAATGAAATAGAAGAGGATTTGAGAAGTCACTCAAAATGTGCCCTAATTTTTCTTTCTGCAGCACTAATCATACTTCCTATGGCAAAATGAACCCCCTCATTGTGTTCCTTTTTAAATTAAATATTTTAAGAGTTACCACTTTATTCCATTCAAGATGGCTTCAGGTGTGCAATACGTTTGTCATAAGTAGGACTGTTAGCGCTCTAGTTGTTCTTTAGAACACTCTGGGAAGCTGCAGTAGAACACAAAGGAATCAACTGACAGTCTCTGCCCTTGTTGGATGTACATGTTTTACTGAGAATGTCAGACTTCATTCTCACATGACTGAGAAAGATAATGTGAATTTACAGAAAATATGCTCTCAGTTTAGCTTATAGATCACTTTCCAAACCTCTGTGGGAAAAGCATGAGAAAATGGTTTTCTCTCAAACATGATTCATGATATCACAGAAAAAGGCTTTTTCACATGGTAAAATCACCTTAGAACACACCACAATTCCTAAAATGAGTATGGTACCATCAACAAATGATTTATAATGTAACTAAAGTCTTAAAACCTTCTATTAACTGCAATGCTTTTTAATGAGGTGCTATCATGTATATTGGTCACAAGATGGCTGCCAACACTTCTTGGATGAAGTGCTCACAGCCAATCAGATCTCACGATGAGATGTGAGGTTAGGCTCCGCCCAGATATATATGTGATTTTGATTTTCTCAGGAACTACTGAACAGATTGACACCATATATGCAAAAGGCACATGCCTGACCTGAGGACTACCTCTTTGCCAAATTTCATGTAATTCTGTTCAGCCGTTCGGGCTGTACCTTCGACTAAAGGTCCTATGGGAAAATGCATGGGGAAAACGCGTTTTGGGAACCCCTTTTTTTTTCAGCCCCCGCTTGACGAATCACCCGAGACTTTCAGGGTAAGAGCTGAGCGGAGCGCCCCATTAGTTTTGAAAATTTCCCGAAGATAAGTCAACCGGCGCCAAAGTTATTCAAAATAGAATTTTCAGATTTCCGATGGGAACTCGGTCCTAACTATAACTATCTACTGGAAAAAACATAGGTTTCAGGCACGTTATAGCTAGGAATTAGCATTTAAAAAACCTTAGAAATTCACTGACAAAACCATAGGTTTTGGGGGCGTTATAGTTAGCTGGACTTTTCACTCATACAAAACCATAGAAATTCCCCCATTATAGTTAGTTCAGCTAACTATAACTCGCGCGCCCGCAATGCACTGCTGATGACGTCACATATTACATCACTCATGACATGGTCAGTGACATCACTCATGACATCACTGATGACATCTCAAATGACATCACTGATGACATCACTGATGACATCATCCAGTGAATATGTGTTTTTCTGAAAATTACATATGTTTTATATATGTATATCTCAAGGTCGATGGAAGAATAAATGGGTATATAAGTGTCTAAATGGATGATTTGTTTTTGAAAAATTGATTGTATAACTGACTGATTAAGTGTATCTTAGTGAATACATGGCTTAGTGAGTAATGTTTAAATATGTAAATATCTGTATCAGTCTCTCACTTTGTGTATAAGTGGCTGCATGGGTTGGTGAGTAGCTACATGAGTGTCTATATAGGTTATTAGTTGGTTTTTTGAGTATCAGTGTAAGTGTCTGATGTCTGTATGGTTCGGTGGGGGGTATTACGTAGTGCACAGGTGCATGAATGAGTGACTCACTGTTTGTATGTGTTGAAGACAGCATGTGTGCAGGACTGTATCGGTGGATGAGTGTGTGCATGGGTGTGTTAGTGAGTGAATGACTGTCTCAATGAGTAACTACATATGTTTTAAACTAGTATATGTGACTATTGGTGTATATAAGTGAGTATATGTGAGAGTGAGAGATTGAAAGAGTTCCTGTATGAATAAGTTTGTGTTTCTATAAGTGATTGTTAAAAAGACTAAGTAAGTGTAAGTTTCTGTAGAAGTAAGTGTGGTGATGTGTGTATAACTGTATATGCAGGTAAACGGATGTTTGATTCTATATTAGCATGAGTGACTATGTGTGTGAGTAAACTTATGGATGAGTGGCGTTGTGTAACAGGATGTATAGGTGTATGAGTACATATGATGAGTGAGTACATGTATGAGTGACTGTATAGGACTGTTGGTGAATCAGTGGATGTGGATGTGGATCTTACAATTACTGAATAGGTTGTTGTAACTGGTATTGGTATGTCCATTGTTTTGAAAATTTTAATTTCTATTTTTGAATGTGTGTATCAAAGGTTATATTAGGGGGAGAGGAGGTCTGCCACTCTATCACAAGGATGATGTCATCAGTGATGTCATCAGTGATGTCATGAGTGATGTCACTGACCATGTCATGAGTGATGTAATATGTGACGTCATCAGCAGTGCATTGCGGGCGCGTGAGTTATAGTTAGCTGAACTAACTATAACGGGGGGATTTCTATGGTTTTGTACGAGTGAAAAGTCCAGCTAACTATAACGCCCCTGAAACCTATGGTTTTTTCAGTGAATTTCTAAGGTTTTTTAAATGCTAATTTCTAGCTATGCCTACAGAGATAGGACATGTGAAGAAAGAAGGAAAAACGCACAGAAAGAAAAAAAAGAAATGCAGAAAGAAGCTACAGAAGTCCTCAAAGACGAAGAAAAGTGCAGGAAGAAGTATAACGTGCAGAAAGAACAAACAGAAGAGCAGAAACAAGCCTTGTTGCAAAATCATCCTGTACCCTCAACTTTTTCAGACGGATACTGGTGGTAACTGAGTCTGACTAACCAGTCCTAGAGCCAGTGCTATGTTAAAAGACACTCAGAATACAGTGAAAACACCTACATACCCGAGGGCACACTATGACCTCCTCTGTAAGCCCCTAGTATATAATAGGGCAGGGGATTAAAACTACCTCTTAAAATGCACCACAGGGCGTGTTTGAACACGTCACCTCATGCCCCGTCCCCTCCCTTCCCCACTGTGTAAACACGCCCTGTAGCCGTTTTAAGTTGGGAGATTAAGTCCCCTTGAATCCTGAGGGTCCCTTGGGTCCAACTAGACCACTAGGTACCTCCAGTAAGCACCACAGAGCTGCGTTGCAGAGAGGTGTAAAAAGTGGCACGGCCTGCACCACCTCTCTGCAACACAGAGCAGTGGTGCTTACTGGAAGCACCTGGTGGGCTAGTTGGACCCCAGGGTCCCTCAGGATTGAAAGGGAATTATTTCCCCAACTTAAAAACGCGCCACAGGGCCTGTGGGCATTCTGAGTTGAGAGATTAAGTCTCCTTGAAACCTAAGGGTCCCTAGGGTCAAACTAGCCCACTAGGTACCTCCAGTAAGCGCCAAAGAGCTGCGTTGCATGGAGGTGTAAAAAGGGGCATGGCCTCAGAACACCTGTCTGCAACGCAGCTCCCTGGCGCATATTGGAGATACCTGTTGGGCTAGTTGGCCCTCAGGGACCCTCAGTATTGAAGGGGAATTAATTCCTCAACTTACAACTGGCCAGGGGGCGCGTTTGCAGAGTGCTGCAAGGAGGGGGCGTGGCCTCCGGCGCGATGCTGGTCTTTTATTTACAGGGGTGTGGAATTTTCCAAATAATCTAGTTGTCCAAGGGACAAAATGCCACTGAGATCTACATGTCCTGTAAAATCCACTTGTCCCACCTACCCCCGTTCCACATTAAACCTAAGGGCTCCGGCTGACAGAGAAACATTAATATATTTTTGCTTTATTAAAATCAGTAAACCATTGAATGCTGTGCAATAATAATGCTAAAGGAAAACTTGTCAAGCGATATTATTGCGTCCCTGCCCCCCTGCGCCCCTCCCCTTAACCCTGACGGCAATTCTTTTATTTATATTCCCCTTTTTTTCCATTTTTTTTGGCTGTGTATTTATTCCCACAAAATACGTACATTTCAAACCATACGTAATGTACTAATTTACCGTCACCCTTGGCTGTGTATTTATTCCCACAAAATACGTACATTTCAAACCATACGTAATGTACTAATTTACCGTCACCCTTGTAAAAACGTATGGGTGGGATATAAAAGGTGTCGGCCAGCGTGCCTCCTGCCATTTCCCCCTCACTTTTGCAGCTGGCCAGACGTGAGCCTTACGTTCCTTGCGAATCGGTAAGTTGTATCGAAAAAGAAACAGCAAAGTTGGGAGCTTACTTTAATAATAAGAATTGTTTTTTCGCCAAATGTACCCTCTTTGCAACATTAATCAATTGTGTAATGTATATTTGTCGGTGTGTTTACGCAGTTATGGGCTGAAAGTTAATAGCTCACTATTCTATATTAGGACTTTAAGTTATAAATTGCAAGTCACCAACGGATGTCTCTTTTGAAAGCATTAATCTGCAGATCTGTTCCCATCCTATGCACTCTGTAATCGACTTTGTACATGTTCTTTGCAGCTGGCATATTAACCCTCTGCACTAACTTCACCGAGGTCACAACCTCAACTATACAAAACACGGATCTTTTCGCCAATTGTACCCTCTTTGCAACATTAATCAATTTTGTAACGTATATTTGTCGGTGTGTTTATGTAGTTCTGGGATGAAAGTTAATAGCTCACTTTTCTATATTAGGACTTTAAGTTATAAATTGCAAGTCACCAACGGATGTCTCTTTTGAAAGCATTAATCTGCAGATCTGTTTCCATCCTATGCACTCTGTAATCGACTTTGTACATGTTCTTTGCAGCAGGCATATTAACCCTCTGCACTAACTTCACCGAGGTCACAACCTCAACTATACAAAACACGGATCTCTTTCTAGGATGGTAATTCATCACACAAGTTTCCTACACATTTCTGTGAGGCCTGGTAATTGCCGGCGGAAAGAAACGCTGCAGCACGTGCTTCGAAAGCTTTTAGTGCTGGCTGCGCCGTGTGCGACAATGTTTTTTTGCCCATAAGCCAAAGGAGTGAAAGTGTAGGAGTCACATGTCACCCATACTGGTAGGCAGTAGTTTAAGAGTGCTTGGTGTGGAGAAGCACAAACGCAGATTCGAAAAAGAAACAGCAAAGTTGGGAGCTTCCTTTAATAATAAGAATCGTTTTTTCGCCAAATGTACCCTCTTTGCAACATTAATCAATTTTGTAATGTATATTTGTCGGTGTGTTTATGCAGTTCTGGGCTGAAAGTTAATTGTTCACTATTCTATATTAGGACTTTAAGTTATAAATTGCAAGTCACCAACGGATGTCTCTTTTGAAAGCATTAATCTGCAGATCTGTTTCCATCTGCGGTATGAAGGCTCCGGACCCGCGATGTTAAACCCGAGTTGCGATGGCAGCTCGTGAATCTGAATTCGTTGTAATGGGTGTTTCCCCCATGAAGCGGTGGTAGCGCAGCACGCCTGCTTGCGATACGCTTTTTTGACGTCCTCATCTGAGGCGCCGAGGCAGGCCAGGCCTAGGCTTTTGTACTAATTAATCTACCCACGCACGGTTGCTAAAAATAAAAATAAAAGAAAATCGCAGCACCTCCGTCACAATATCACACAATTCAAGCGGGCAAAACTGCTTATTTTACCTGAATGCTTATTGCAAGCCTCGTGGCGGCCACGGACTACTGCTTGCAGAGGCTGAGTGACGTTTCACTCCCCCAGCCAATCACTGGCTAGAGCCCAGTCATAGGCTGCTAGCCAATCAGATGCCGCCAAAGGCTCTCTGCAAGCTTCGGATTGGCTGTGAGCCCCAGAGTGCCCACAGCCTGTTGTTTTAACGTGATTAAAACATGATTAATGTCTACATGTCCGTCGGACATAAATAGACAATAAATCTTCTTGCCCGTCAATATAAACAACATGGTTCGGGCGTCGGGCGATATGATTCCCCCACCCCATTCTCTCAAACATGGTTCGTGATATCACAGCAGAAGGCTTTTTCACATGGTAAAATCACCTTAGAACACACCACAATTCCTAAAATGAGTATGGTACCATCAACAAATGATTTATAATGTAACTAAAGCCTTAAAACCTTCTATTAACTGCAATGCTTTTTAATGAGGTGCTATCATGTATATTGGCCCCAGGATGGCTGCCAACACTTCTTGGATGAAGTACTGACAGCCAATCAGATCTCACGATGAGATGTGTGGTTAGGCTCCGCCCAGATATGTATATGATTTTAGCTTTGATTTTCTCAGGAACTACTGAACAGATTGACACCATATATGCAAAAGGCACATGCCTGACCTGAGGACTACCTCTTTGCCAAATTTCAAGTAATTCTGTTCAGCCGTTCGGGCTGTACCTTGGACTAAAGGTCCCTACGGAAAATTGCATGGGGAAAACGCGTTTTGGGACCCCCCTTTTTTTTCAGCCCCCGCTTGACAAATCCCCCCGAGACTTTCAGGGTAGGAGCGGAGCGCCCCACCTATTTTGAAAATTTCGCAAGGATTCGACAACCGGCACCAAAGTTATTCCAAATAGAATGTTGCGGATTTCCTATCGAAACACGGTCCTAACTATAAGTATCTACTGGCGACCGCCTGTAGATAATATATATATATATATATATACTAGGGGGTGAGTAACTGATATTTAAAGGATCTGACTTGGCGCCCTTGTGAATCTGCCAGAAAATAGCATATCAGCCCGTGAACAAGGTGCAGGAGCACTGAAACGCGTAGGGCCTTTTGAAAAGGTTTGAAAGGAATGCCGGTTTGCTAAAATAGAGGACTCTGTAACAAACAATGGGGTCCTGCTTGATATCTGGGTGCGTCTCCAAGCAAGGGATAAAAACTGTGGAAAGACATATTACGGCCAGTCCTCGGTCGTGGAGAGTGCACCGCCATCGAAGAGTTATGGGCTGCTGCGAGGCACCGGAGTCTCAGCAAAGAGCAGAGTGTCAAGTTGCAACAGCGTGATTTGAAAGCTGGATTCCTCACAAACGACCCACTGGAGGTTAGTATGAATGATTGAATTAATGGACTATTGATGACAGAACTCACTGTAGGGCGAAAGTACAAGAAGGAAAACTTCAAGTTCCAGAATGCCTTTTAATTGTCTGCACCGAAGCAAGCCCACTAGGGGGTGAGTAACTGATATTTAAAGGAGCTGACTTGGCGCCCTTGTGAATCTGCCAGAAAATAGCATATCAGCCCGTGAACAAGGTGCAGGAGCACTGAAACGCGTAGGGCCTTTTGAAAAGGTTTGAAAGGAATGCCGGTTTGCTAAAATAAAGGACTCTGTAACAAACGATGGGGTCCTGCTTGATATCTGAGTGCGTCTCCAAGCAAGGGATAAACATTGTGGAAAGATATATATATATAAATATAGTTAAATGTGTTGTTTATGTAAATAATTATTTTTGCTTATATTGTTATGTATTTAGTGTATTTAGTTATACATTTTATTGGGATGAATTATAATTATTCTGGTGATGTACTATATAATGTAATATAATGTAATGTAATGATGTAATATATAATTTCTCTTCAAACATGTATTGTCATTGTTAAAGTTTATTATCATTAATAAATATAAAAAACTACAGTAGTCTGCAAACGTTTTATTTAAATACATAAAGTAATAAAACTACTTTTACCTAAATAAACATATATATGTATAGTTACACTTAAAACCCAGAATGCAGCCAAAGTGTGCTATAAACAATGTGGCTGCCTTTTACTTTTATACGGGTAGGCATTAGCTGATCATATACTGTTTTGTCACTGCCATGTACAGTAGTATACAGCGAAATTACTGCTGTATACCATAATCCAATATATTACTATGTTTTCTCCTTTAGCATTATAAACACTTCTGAAAGAATGTTCATAAAATGGCTAAAAGGATCCTTTCCAGTCCATAGTCTATATTCCTGCCAAATGTAATAAAAATATGATTTCCTTAAAAAGTCAATAGAAAATGCGTTGGTGGAATAATGTGTTTTGGGAGCCCCCTGCAAAATTTCGTGGAGATTCGTCATGATGGAAAAGTTATTAGAAAGCAAAAATCTGAGGAGTTCCTATCTCTTGGAACCCTAACACTAACTACAGAGCGCCTATCACCAGTCTATAATATATACATATGCAAAATAATGTATAAACCAAAAAAGGCCTTTTCTATTGAAACAGAATCCTAACTTTTACTACCCAGTCCCCACTAGGCAGTTATAGTTAGGCCTGGTTTTCCATAGACAGAGTGCTTTTTGGCTGGCAAATAACTTTGGCGCCGTTTGACAAATTTCACTAAACTTTACAAAAAGAAGTTCATGCACTTCAGATCCTTCCTAGAAAGTTTTGACGTGATCCATCAAGTGGGACTGAGGAAAAAAGGGGCTCTTAAAATGCAAAATTCCCCATGCATTTTCCATATAAATTTTTAAGAAGCACTAACAGGAAAACTGCTGAACAGAATTATGCTAATTTGGCAGCAAGCTAGATCTAGTCTAGAAAGCATGCTTTTTGTGATTTGGTGTAAATCCATTCTGTATTTATTGAGATATTAATTCTCAAAAATATTTGTATATCTGGACACTTCAGTTCAAGGGACTCTTGAGAGAGCCCCGTGTACCCAATTTGTAAAAATAGAGCTTTCTGATTGGCCCTGGGATATATTTTCTTTTTGACCAAGTCGCTCTTGTGGGAGACAGACTCCCGCTGGAGCAGAGCTCTGATTGGCTGCCAGCAACATGAGAAAAACTTTTGCTATCAGCAATTACAGTACTCAGGGGCTTTGTCAACTGTCCTGGAGTTTAGAGTTTAAAAATAAAAATAATATAATGGGACACCCAGGGCCAAAATAAAAATAAAAAGATTCAAATGATCCTAAGGGACTCCCCCGGGATTGCAGCAAAGAAATAAGAAAATGGTGTCCCACCATCATAAAAAAGCAATTTGTGGAGGGGGCACAAGTAGGGTCCCCCAAGGACATTTTGGGCCTGAGGGACCCCATTCCCCAAGGACGAGTACCTTAAACAAGAGGAGGGGGTGCACAGCTCCCCTCCCTGAGCTGATTGCATCCCTGGAGACCCCATCCCTGGAGCCCAAAGCAGTAGTTAAGGGGAGGGGAGTGCATGGCCTCATTGCCCAAGCACTGTTAGGCCCTGGGGACCCCGTCCCCTGGAGATGTAAAATAGCTTAAAAAGGAAGGGGGCCACGCTGACCCCTCCCTGGGCCACTAAAGACCCAGGGGACCCCATCTCTCTGGACCTGCTGAAGGAAGCCCACCCCTGGAACAAAGAAGTTTCTTGCCTGCAATGATGCGCACAGTGAAATGTGTTTGGTGTCACCTGGCAGGAGCATTTCTAAATCTCCCCCCATATGGGCGTAAACTGCATGACTGCAGGTAGTGAAGGCAAGTCTTCTCCCACCTGCTGGGAGATTTAAACATGCTCCCTCCTGGTGGGAGAAGACTTTTATTTCCCTGTGCCTCTAACTTGACGTTTATTGGTGCCCCAAGTGGGCTCCTGGGGACCAGGAAGGCGCAAGGAAGGGGGATGCAGGCCAACGTTCCTTTATTAATGTAATATGGCCCTGTAGAATGGTGTTGCTGGGGTGTAATAGGACCCTGAAGGGTGACCATGTGGCCCCCTCCCCTTAAAAATAGAATTTTGACCCAGAGGAAGGGGGTCCCTGGGCCCCTAAGGCTCGGGGAGGAGGGTCACGTGCCCACTTCCCCTATTATTCAAATATGGCTCCAGGAATGGGATCCCTAGGGCCTCTTAAGGCTCAGAGACGGGGGCCATGGGGATGGGGTGTTCGGGCCCATTTGGGTTTGGGAAGGGTGGCGACATGCTCTAATGTTAATGTATTTGGCTTAGGGGGATGGGGTCTGATAAATTGGAGGAGCTGCTCACAGTAGCTCCCCTTTTTAAAAAGAAAGGACACCAAGGTCCCCAGGGCCAATAACGGCTTAGAAGGGAGGCTGTGCGACCCCCCTTCTCCGACGTTAGGTTGCTTGACTGCGAGGGGTTAGGTTTAAATATGGTAATAAAAAAATATTACTTCACCTTAAAAAAAACCTTGAAAGTCCATGAAAAAAACAATGTTTAAAGTGACATTATAGTTAGGCATTGCAATTATATCTTAATTTACATTAAAAGGAAGCATAGCAATTTACTGAAAAGCAACACTAAGGTTAAAATGACCTTATAGTTAGGAGAACATTTCAGGACCAACATAATGTTTTGAACTGAAAAACACAGAAATTCACAAGCTATATTTAGCAGAGCTAACTATAACTTGCGCCACCACAATGCACTGCTTATGAACTCACATAATACATCATTTATGACATCACTGATGACATCTCAAATGACAATATATTTGTCATGTATATGGGTGGTGTAAATGCACAATGATGTTCTACATATGTCATTTAACCTCTGTAACACATGTTCAGTGTATGTGCCATCTTACAGTGGCCTTACTGGAGAGATAAATATAGCAATCTTTTAATTAACCCTTTTCGGGCCAGAGCACAGGCCATCTGACACTGAATTACATTGTCACAGTGTAGAGTTGTAATATAAGGATATATATGGTTCAGAAATAAATTTAAAATGTTGGGTGACAGTGCAAGAAGGCAACTTTGTCAAATACACTTTGCCGATCCTCAGACCTACATTCTAAAACACAGAGGTGTTCAATCCTAAACAATTACTATCATTTTACCTGTTGCATTGTAGGCTTTGTCGTACAAAATCTGTTGTTTGTAATTGCCCGTGACTACCTGATTTTCCCTCCTAGTTTCTCCCTTAATCTGTGCTCAGACCTGTGTTTTAAGCAATCTACCCCCTGCTCACTTTTGTCGTAGCAAGTGAGTGAAGCCAAATTAAACACCAGCCCCCTAAAAAAAAGTGATATTAAACCTCAGAGACAGAGCAGAGGGTGCTTTGAGACTGCCGAAATCTGCTGTTAGTTGTTTAAGCTGTGTTTGGAAAGGGTTTGTAACACTTGTTTTTTGGCTAGGAGAATGAATATTTTAAGTGTTGAAAAAGCAGTATTGTTAGAGGGCAAAGTTTGTAGGCCCTTACCTGCAGAACTCCAGATGTGGATTGAGCCTGTCTGTCTCCTAGGAGATTCTGAATTGAGGAGCAGCTGCCAGCCCCCTGCCCAGCAAACTGTGCCTGAGGTTGCAGGTACCTTATACAAGTTGCTTTTGGATGCTACATCTGTGCACTGATTGGTGGCTGTATCTGGTGTTTCTATTGGATTAGCGTTAGTGTTCTTATTGGTTGATAATTTGAGAGTTCTGATTGGTTCCTGGGTCAGCAATTCTATTGGATGAAGGGCTTGGGGTTAGTGATCTGATTGGTGGGTAGGTTTAAAGTTTCTGATTGGTTCCTGGGGTTAGGGTTTATATTGAATGTAGTGCTTGGGTTTTGTGACTGATTGGCTGCTGTGACTAGGGCTGGGACTAGATATGAGGCTAGGTTTGTATTGAATGTCGAGTTTAGGGTTTCTTGTCTGATTGGCTGCTGGGACAAGGGATGAGATAGGGCGGGGGCTAGGATTTCTATTGGACCTAAAGCTCAGGGTTTGGTTTCTGATTGGCTTCTGGTACTAGGGCTGTAATTGGCTGTAAGAGGTTGGTGCCCTATTGGTTCAAGGTCTTAGGCCTAGTGTTGTGATTGGCTGGGTTAGGGCTAGGGTTCCCATTGGCCGACGGGATCACTTGATTACTAGGGCTATTTAAGTTTAGGGTTCAGGGCATCTCAAACCGGCGTCTTGACTAAGGGCAGAGAGGACAAGGGTAGTTGCCTGTTAGAGCCTGTTTGAGACTGGTCTGGACTAGGGCGGCCAGAAATCCTGCCCAATTTTCAATACACCGGCTCCCACCCTACCCCATCCACAACCAGATTAACACACTCACAGCACATGTACTCTACTCCTTTACTACAAACTAACCCTTGACAAAGTTCAATATCTCAGCATCAACTACAAAACTCCGGGTATCAAACCTACACACCTGTCTATCTCAGCTACAACGCATTTGCACCATCACTTACAGACAATACATAACTCTATCCTATACCACTTACCAATCCACTCATCACTAACACAAACCAATTCCACACCATACTTAACTATATCCCACCAATACACACTCTTCCTGCTCTAATTACTCCTAACAGACCCCTTTTTGTCACTAACAAACCTATACTCAGACTTCCATCTTTTCAGGCACCAACAGCCTGCCCTTTATTCTACCACAATAACACAACCATACAACACTTACACTCTACTGCACCACACATATTACCTCTTTCAGATAATACATCTAACACAAACACTCCTAACTCTATTTCATCACCTCTTACACGCAACATGCACTCTACTCACAAACACATCACCACCCATTTATCTTACCAACTTCCACTCACGAACAATATTCTACATACAAATCCTTCTCAGAAAATAGATACTTCAGCACCTCCTCAAAAACAAAACATAACACACACACCAGCACAACATATTCTCTCACATGCAACACCTCACAATACTTTCCATCACAAACTGCAAACAAACACCCACATTTCAAACTACACAAAGGATACATACCATGAACAAACTCAAATGCCAAGCTTTCTTTCTTCCACCTCACCTAACAGATATACAGCAACACAGCAAATCTCTTGTAACCACCTAACATTCATTGGACAATTTAGAACCTTACTACATGAACCACATGCTGCGCCACCACCCCTAACTCATACACTTTCCGCCCTAAAACAGATGCAAACAAAATAAGCAACATGCCACTCCTCACAACTTTGCTTCTCCAAGTCTACTCCACAACAAGGTTACACTAAAAAAACAACACAGTTCACAAACTCACTCTCAACCACCGTCTCCACCACCTACATGAGCTGACCCATCAAAATGCTTACTTAGCCTGAAGGACGAGGAGCACGATACACAACAGCTACATGATTGCTATCCTCATACAGCTAATACCAACACTAAGGAAACACTTGCTACAAGCCCACAGAAGACTGTTCTCTCTTCTACAAAACAAAGTCACGCTATCACCAAAGAACATTCTCTAAACTGTCTACTTATAAATGCTCGATCTATCTCTAAAAACAAAGATCACATCTACAACATTCTCACTGACACAAAATCTGACAGACTCTTCATAACTGAATCATGGTTGGGAGATGATATGGCTCCAGCCCTGCATGCACACATTCCTCAAGGCTATCAAAGTATCACACAAAATTGTATGATCAAAAGAGGAGATGGCCTAGCTGTTGTGTTCCGGCAAACATTACACATCACTAAAGCAGACAATGTCTCCATACAAGGTCGTGAAGCCCTTTTCACCAGATGTAGTCCTACACCACCTTCCTCCTGTAACTTACAGCTCCTCTACAGACCTACACCTAGCAATCCAACATTCCCAGACACACTACTAGACACAGTTTCAAACCTAATAACACTACACTCCAACCTATGTATTCGGGGTGACCTCAACATTTGGTTTGACAAACAAAATATGCCCCATCCAAAAACAATCATTGCTGGCCTAAAAACACTGAACCTGTATCAGATCATCCAAAAACCCACACACATCACTGGACACATCCTAGATGTCATTTTTGCTAATACAGAACATTCAAACAATGACTCCAGTCACATGGTCAGATCACCATATGCTTGATTTCCAACATAAAACAACACAAAGCGACTCACCTAAAACCCCTTTACGTACATCCACATATCTACTGTGGTACAAACTCAATTTGGAACACTTAGAAACACAACTAACATCCTGTACAGATCTCGACACAATAATTTCGGTCCAAAAACTATATGAGTGGCTACAGGAAGCTTTTGATATCCTAATACCACTCAAAAAAACAGAACAGAACAAAAGAAAACAGGCCACATGGAAAATTATAGAGATTAAAGAGATAAAACAAACAAATTAGAAAGCTGCAACATGCCTGGTGTAGTGATCGGCAGATCACCGTTCCAGTGTTCCATCCCTGATGCAGCCCACACTCTATACCCACCCAGCACAGGCGTCACCAATCAGGTGACCCTGTTAATAAAAGGGGCCGGGTGCACGTGCCCTGGGCCAGTTCCGGTATAACACTACAGTGTCTGTGTGGTTTCTGTACCCAGAAAGTGGGCCTAGGGTCCAAGTCACCTCAATAGCGACGAGGCAGGTCTGACCCCGCATGCCCGCTGCATGACACCACATCGTCCCTCGTGGGGAGGAAATGAGATAAAGGATGCGACATCCCCCACCTTGCTGCCGCCAGACACCCGCAACTGCTGAGAAGATCGGGCTCTGCACCTGACGCGGTCCTCTGCCGTCCAAAGGGGCGAACGGAGACTGGTCCTCTCTCAACCCATCGATTCCATCAGACATAGGAGGGGAAAGCACTCCCATGAGGCACCAACCACGGCGCAGCAACACTCAGACTCCCGTGAGAGCTAGACTTGTTCCCCCGTTGTTCCAGCAATGAGTCCTCTGCGGTGCTCAAGCAGTCACTACTGCAATCAAGAGGCCCTGTCACCCTCACCATGCGGCGACAGGGGAAGTCGTCCCGCCACCCCGAGCTGGACGCTGTGCAGCATACTGAGTGAAGTCCCCGCCTCACTCTCTCTTACCCAGCTAACCAGAGGCGACCCAGTACCATGCTTGCTGACCATGACCTCTGATCCGTTTCCTGCAGCACCGGTGAGGGTATGAAGAGCAGATCCCAAAAGAGCGCAGGCCTCGGCGCGCCCCACTGCCAGAGAAAGCCGGGGTCACCAGCGAGGGAGCTGCGCGCCACACAGTCACTGCCCCGGGAGCCCTGCGGTGATGTGAGTCCTCCCTGCAGCACCAATAATGGACGCGCAGCACCGCCAAGCAAGCTGATCGGCCGCACCCTTGCTGCATCGAGAAGTGAAGTCCTGGCACCTGCAAATTGCCCCAGAAAAAAAAAGCCGGAGAGGACGAGCCGCAGTGCCCTCTGGTTGCCTGCGGCACTGTCTGCTTCCCCCGCTACCTGTACACGCGGGCCCTCTACTCATGCTGCCTGTCCCTGCGGCGAATGAAAAACAGGGCCTGCAGCACTACCAAGAAGTTGCGTTTTTGCACCGAAACCGGCCAAAGAGATGCCTCACGTGCTTGCTGTCTTTAATGAAGGGACACCTGTGGACAGTGGATAAGAGAGTTCTGTGGTCCGGCCAGGTGAAGCCCCACCTACCTCTACAGAAAACGGGTAGCAGTAGGGGTAACCTCCTCACGTTGCAGGGAAGAGTTGCATCACCCGTAGTTCAGAAAACGACTGCCGGGACTTGCCAAACAGAAGCGCTGCACTGCCACCCAGTGGTCAAGTGCAATACTGCAAAGAAGTCGCCCACTAAAAGGAAAAGCAATAGAATAATTGCCAGGTACAACCTTAATACCAGATGGGAATGAGTACCATGCATCCAGGATAGCATGTAGTGTCCCGCACCAGCGCCTCACATGTTCACTGCTAATGGCTGGCAGAGGCACCATGGAGCAGTCACCCATTTGCAGGCAGCAGCAGAACTGAGTGATCCTGAGTCCGCCACCACTTCGCACCAGTACTTGATTAATGTTCAAACGCAACATCAACGAGGCCAGCAGTGCCTGTGACCACGCCTCTAGTAATGCACTACTCCACACAGACTTGCCAGCCACAAACTGGGCCATCTGCAACTCTACGCCTCCTAGGCTTTAGAGAGACACTGAAGCTTTGAGATAGAATGAAAACAGGAACGGACCGCACCCTGTGCTCCAGAAGAGATACTGGAAAACAAGGACAGAGCCCAAGACGAAGAAAAGGAGTAGCATAGCCTGCAGCATCAGCAGGCATCAGGACAGTACCCCTTGATGCCAAATCAAGGGAAGAGAACCGAGCCAAATGCATCACATGCCTCATGGTGGCTGCCCATTGATCGCTGCAAGAAGGGGAAGACCAGGTAATCCCTGCAAAGAACTACAAGACGCTCACAGTCGCCCCGGCCAAGAAAAGACAATATGACAGAGGGCAGCCAAGCCTCGTGAAGATGCAAGAGAGACACGCGCCGACTATGCAAACCCCAGTGGCTGTCTCACGCTACCGCAAGTGAGAAGAACGCTCTACCTATCCCAGTGTTGAATACCCACCACTACAAGCCAGGAGAGGTCAAAGTGCACGAGGTGCGCCATGCATGCACCCAGAAACCCAACGACACAGACAGGCGTTTAGGAGAGAGAGACCTCTCCACAGAGAAGCACTGCTGAACGCAGTACAGAGAGCGACCACATATCTACTGCACCGAGGTTGAAGAGGAGAACACAACAACAAGCAAGTGCACAGCAGCACAGGGACAGCTGCTACCGTTCCAGGAATGACAGACCGAAAAGAATGTGCAGCCAGCGAGTCTGTTGAAGCAAACGAAGGGCACAGTCGGAGGCGCACCAAAAGAGAAGCCGACCTGCCAGATGGTCGCAAGGGTGAAGTCGACCTGCAAGATGGTCGCAACGAAGTAGCACTGCTGGAGGGAGATCCCCTAAATCTCCACTGCCCCAGTGAAGCCCCGCATTGGGACAAAGGAAATGCAGAGCATCCTCCCTCGCACTGCCTCCAGATGGAGTCGGCGGTGACCCACGACAGGCAACAGAGGAGTCGCACACTCCATGTGGCAGGCCACCACAGCGACAGGCGCTCCGACAGCATGGCAATACGTGACCAGACGTCACAACACACAGCGACAAAGGAGGCTGTCACGCAACATGACCAGTTCGGACAAGCGCACCGGAAGAAAGGAAGAAGCAGCCGCCACGACGGTGCAGCCTCGAGGCGTACACAGGACGCCCTTGAGCAAAGTAAAGAGGGACCCCGTGAAATCCCTGAGGAGGGGATGGTGCCAATGGAAGTCCCCAAGAGGTACATGCAAGTCCTACTGACAGGACAGGCCTGCATCAGGTCCGCAAAAGTAAAAGAAAGACCGTCACAAGAGCGATGCGACCAGTGAGATGGATGTCCATGTGGAGCAAACATGAGACAGGTGGCAGGACGCAACATCCACGTGAAAGCCTGGTCAGAAGGAGAAGAGCGTGGCACAACGCCAATCCGCAAAGGAGGAAAGAACAGTGGCTCAACGCCACAAGGCAGACAACCACCACAGGCGCGCAAGATGGAACGGAGAAGAGCGACAGGATTAAGGACTTGCACCAGCACTGAGGAAGGTGTTCATCAACACGAGCCAGCCACCGGGGTGCAGAGACGTCACTGGAGACAGCTGCGCGGGAGGACCTACCATGAGCCGCTAGCAAGCGCGATATGCGTCCTGGCCCCACGCTTCACAGTTTGACCGTCCTCTCACCTGTCACCGGCTGCTTGGTATCGATTGCACCACACCTCGCAGTGCACTTGCCTGAAGACAACGGAGCGGTGCCACGAAGTCCCTCATGTTCTCCTCACTCCCTAAGGTCACCCCGACAGAAGATCGCCGCCTGTTTGCCCACTGAAGAAAACCAACATTCTGTTATCACCATCCAGGTGCATCATCGCCAAGGAGCATCGCACCACCCGAGTGAATCCACACACACCCCAAACAACTGGAGGTTAATGAGGCGAATCTCCCAGGAACCTTCTGTGCACCCCTGTCAACCTACAGCCTGCCGAAGTCGAGCACACCCGGCCATTGGAAGATCCGTCCTTGGGGACTACACAATACTTGGCCGTGGTCCTGTTGGGAGTTCCACAGCGACCCCTAAGTGCGGCCTATGCAAAGACCCGCACAGCCCACGCGGTCACGTGGCAGTCCAGGGGACAAGGGCCTCGACAGAGCTCTCGTGCGAAGGGAGTCCAAGCAGGCGAGATGCGTCGGCCGCAGCTCCACGTCATGCGCAGGAAACATGGAGGTCACGGTTGAAGACTGGTCACCCACAAGATAGTCATAGGAAGGTGCAGAACTCGAGTCTTAATGGCGAGGATGCCCAGACGAAGACACCCACCATCGGAGGCTACATGAGCGACTTGGCTGTGAGTCCGTTGGCAGGTCCACAGCGACGCCTTCGCGTGGCTCACACGAAGCCCGGCACGGTCCACACGGTCCCATGGCAGCCTGCAGGAAGGTCCTCCATGAGGCTCCAGTGAGGGAGGAGTCCAGGCAAGAGAGGCAAGTTGGACGTCGCTCAGCAGTCGGGAGTAAGAAGGGTCCTCGAGCACGCCACCTCCAGAGGAAGGCCTCACTTACAGAGATCATCTCCTACAGCTGCAGGTTTTGTTGTCCACCGGGGCCTGAGCACCTAAGAGATCTTCCAGAGTGGATTCCACCACAGCTCCAGATGCACTGACACTGAAATTTGTACATAGACTCCAACACCACGAGACCAGGCCGGTCAAGGATCACCGCCAAGGCGGATGAAAGCATTCTGACCATGCGGGCCAAAGCTCCAACGCTGCCTGGCTGGCGGCCTGAAGAGACTCGATTGGTGCTTTGTGTTGTCTATTTGTTTTTCTTCGAGGTTGGAGTTTTTTTTTTTTTAAATTAAAGGTTGGGAGGGATGTAGTGATCGGCTGATCACCGTTCCAGTGTTCCACCCCTGATGCAACCCACACTCCACACCCACCCAGCAAAGGCGTCTCCAGTCAGGTGACCCTGTTAAGGGGCCGGGTGCACGTGCCCTGGGCCAGTTCTGGTATAACACTACAGTGACTGTGTGGTTTCTGTGCCCAGCATGTGAGCCTAGGGCCCAAGTCACCACACCTGGCACAAAACAACCTCGAATCAAGACACATTTCGCCTGTCAGATCCACTTCCGCGCGTGCATGGTATGTTTGTTTTTTTGCAACTTAGGAAAAGTTAGTCTCCCATTGAACAAACATAAGCGGTCGTGTGTGTAAAAATATATAAAGATATCCCAGTGAAAATAAAAGTCCAAATACATCCGAAACATCCTTGTTAACTTGAAACCAGTGCTCTTTTTTAAACAAGTGCGGAGTAAAGAGTTTGACATTTTATAAGTAATCCAATCTTTTTTAAACCCTGGAATGCTTAATTATGTTCAGCAGGAACTCTCCAAACAGCAAAAGACCACCTGCTTTACAACAAAAGGAAAACTAGAAACAACACGTTTGCGCTGCTGCGTGTCTCTGGACGAGCCGCTCTGCTAGATGGTGAACTGATTTTCTTCTGGTCTTGGACCAAACCTAATTCTTTTTCTATTATCGTGCGTTCAGAAACCTCACTCCTTCTCTTCCAAAGCAGAACAAAGGTATTGACTGCCCGAGCTCCATCTTTTATATAATCGTCACGCTCGATAAGAAAATGAATTGATTGGACAGAAAGAGCCACTGCAATGGGTCTGTTAAAGATTTCCCATGATGCATTGCCAATAATAGAGCTGGAGTCCTCTCCGACCTTCTGCAACCGTACTCCTCCATTAAGGCATTTACTGTGCCAAGAATTCCAAGCAGCCCTGTTTGTATGGTGAAGACACCCCTGGGAGCTCAACCCACTCAGCTCATGGAGCGCAGCCAGCGTCGAATGCACGGTGAGCGTGCCAAAATGACAGAAACATTTAGTGCCCCTGTGTACCAAAGTTAATTCGCTGTAAAAATGGGCTTTAATATGGTCGTCGTAGTGAGGTAACAATCTGGCTTCAAGACATAAGGATGCGTCTTATTTTATCCTTAGAAATATTAGACTTTACTAAGTAATTAGTCAATTAAGTGAATGACACTGGATATACTCCCTGCCGAAATTCAATATAGCCTTTATACACCCGTGCGATTTTATCTTATTGCAGCATTTCATTAAAGACAGAAGTATAGGGCACCATCTACAAGAATGTAAGCATTGGTGATCCGTTTCTCTCGCAAAAATGGAGAGAGAGTAGGACAAGGGGATATTTTTCAGATCATTTAGAAATCTTAAAAATACATAATCCCCTGTTCATCCTTTTTTAGCGAATCGAGTTTGCCGATTAAAGGACACGTCTTGAAAGGAAGGGAGGAGGCACTTGGCAGATTGAATAGTTTGTACTTCAAAAAAGTGTGGTTTTGTGGGCTGACTAGAAAATGGAGCAAACGTCCTGCTTCTGGTCGCAATGTTTGTTCAAAAGGGGAAACACTGAGAAGACTGAGGGCCTCAGTTACTATATTTTGAGGCAGGGCAGTGAGTGCAGTGCAGTGCACCAAGCCTTCCTGCTGGGCTGCCATGTGTCGAAATAAAACGACAGTAATGCGCAGTATCTTCAAGACACGGAGTATTCATTCCTTCTCCGCTGCACACAAACAGCACCTCTGCTCCAGTGCATACACCCTTTTGCCATGCAGACACCCTTATGCCATGGTGCAAGGGTGCCTGCGTTACAGGGATGATTGTTGTTGTGCAGAAAGGGACAACTTCCTGCAAAAAACAATCATTAAAAGCATTTTGCACCTTTTAGAAAGACCAAAAAACGAGGAGAAATACAATTATTTTTCCTCGTTGTGCCACTCTAATGCTTGCTTTTCAATAGCTTATTTTCTGGCACTGCCTCAGATTTACAGATCCTTATAAATCTGGGGCAGCATCAAAAAGCAATAGGTGTTACGGTGGAACATCTACTGCAACACCCATGGCACCCTTTCACGCAGAAAACTACATGAAAGGGTATGATATTTACAATGCGGCATTAGGCCACGCAAAGTGGCTTAGCACAGCATTGTAAATATGGAGCAGGGTACTGTGCCATGGGAGCGTCATAAAAAGTGACTCTCCGGTGGCACAATGCCCTTGTAAACATGCCCCTCAGTTCTGTCCTTCAGCATGGGCCAGCAATACATCATGTGAAATGCTGACAACTGCCATCACGTTGATGGCTTCCACTGCACTGCATGTCTGGTCATCCTCTCACTGATATTTCAATAGAGCATGCGGCACAAGACTTGGGCACCATTTCAGCAACCCCTGATGACTTTTCTCTGCTTCTTATTAACTTTTGCTCTCTACTGATGACGGGCTAAACCCAGAAACACATGTCTAGAGATAACAGCACTACCTGCACCAGCTTTGGTGAAAGACTACAGCAACTTTGAAAGTAAGCGCACTGCATTTACCAGGATGCAATGAGGTGAACTGTGCTGGGATGAGAGGCAGTGTGCTCCCTTCCCCCCTATGGAGAAAATGATGACTGGCAGTCACCGGGCACTGCCTACAACTCATAAGGATATTCTGGACTTTGTTTTATTTAAGTCCTTATGTCTCAAACCTGAATGTCTCCAGTGGGAATTGCATTAATCTTGTACCAGGGTGTCCCAGCTCCACTGCAGTAGACTCCTGTCACTAAGCTTGTGGATAAGTGTTCGGGTTACGCTGCACTAGACTTGTATGGTGTCTTTTGTCCACTTCACTGGAAATGTGTCCGCATGTTCCCTTCCTACTAAACTAGATGTGGTGCTGCTCTGTGATTCAATGTACTGGTTATTGGCACCTGGCCTCGACCCACAGTGTTGTGTATGCATCCCTCATGACGTGCATTAGACTTAACTGCTGCCTCTCAGATGCAGAGCACTACACAGATATGCACAATCCGCAGTAGTAAACGTCTGCGTGCATATCCTGCACCCACTGAGGTACCCCGAAGTAGATGTATCCATGACAGAAATAACTGAGCCAGGGCTTGCAAGTCTGGGATTAAAAGCATTCGACTTAGGTGTACACTTCCTACATAAGAACTATATTCTAGTGTGACAGATGAGAGTGATGGTGTGAGGGCCACCCAAGGTAAGCATTCTGATATGTGCAACAATGTTGGTACCAAGGCTGATTCTCTTATACTGCAAAGTGTTTGATAAAACTAGATGATTTAAAAATCTGTGAAAAATACAATACGTTTCATTTCAAATTGTCACGCCAAGAGTGGCGCTCGACTACTGTGAACACAAAGGTATTTTCCTGTCTTGGAACATGAGGGTGTATGCCCATGTCATGCTTCTTCTTTCACTCCTACAAAGAGTTGAAGTAATTGACAGCAAGGGGAACCGAATACCCTCAAACTTTGGGGCGTTCCAGGGGGAGGAGTTACTCAATGGGGAATATATTTTTCCACTATAGAAAAAAACGATGTGCATTTTGCACATTCGGCTGCCTTTCCACAGAGCGGAACTATGCACTGTGTACAATTACATCTTGGTGGAAATAGCAGCATTCAAAACATCACATAGTTCTTCAAGTAGTATGTCTGGAAAGCACAGTATTCCAGGAGTACTACTGATGAGTCTTGTGCATAGGGAAATCAGGAAGAAACCCAGATGAGGAACAGTACTACTAACATTGGTGTATTAGGCGACATCTACGTGGTCACCTGGCCCTGGTGGGACAAGGGAGAGTGCTACATTTTAGAGTTTGTAGGGCCCATCTGTTCAGAAATAATGGGTGCAGATGCTTTTTATGTTACAGAGGAGTACTGGCCATTTGAGGATAAATAAACCCACAATGATCATCTTTTGTGAACTTTTCAGTGAAATTATGTTAACTCAGTGTAGTTTCTAGCACCGCTCTGTATGTCACTATAGTCTGAAGACAGTGGAGCATTGCAGGTCGAGATTTAGAGAACAAGTAGTCTGACTATAGGCAATAAGGGCATGAAAGCTGACGAGGCAGGGACCAGGGAGTCTAGAGGTCAGACTATTAGAGCACATTTTAATTCATTTTTCATATAATGCATATTATTTGTTAGCACATAAATGTGATTGAAACATATGCACTTATTGTGCTTAGGGGCATGCATGCATCTTTCTACCCTCATGTATGCACCAATCTATTTGCCCAGAGTTACCTGTCCAGCCTTCCATCTACTTACATGTGTCTGTCATGTCCTCCAGGAAAGGACATTGTTACATAAGTAGGTCAGCTGTCTAGCTGAATCAGACAGAAGTGAGATGCCAGGAACTTCCTGGGTGGAGACAGGAATTACTAGTTTTCCCTCTCACTACATTGAGGGAAGCAGAGAGAATAGGAAGTGTGGAGAGTAGCTCCACATCAGTAGGCCATGTATAAAAGCGGAGAAATTAATAAAGATGAGTTAATAGCCAGGTGCTGTCTTTTATGCAGAGTGATATGCTTGCCAGTGCTGTGAAGAGAAACCAATCCAGAAGAGGACAACTGGCGACGAGGGTGGGATCGAAGAGCATTCCTGCAGATAAAGGAGGCAAGTAACATAAGAAAGCACCAGTGCTGAGGAAGCACAAATTACCTGCAGCTAGCATGCAGCATTAAAGAAAAGCAGGAATTCTCTGAGCTACAAGCCATACATGCTGCAGCCTAGTGGCCGCCATTTTGAAGTCAGGCAAGTTGAGAGACAGTCCATTGAAGTCTATGGGGTGGCCATCTTGAAGTCAGGTACCCTGAGACAAATCTACTAAAATCAAATGAGGCGGCCATATGGGAATCAGGCAATCCAAGCCTAACTCACTGAAGCCTACTGAGACAGCCATACTAAGGGCAGACACCAAGCCAGGTTGGCTTTTAACCCTTCCGCTGCGTGCCTCGGCCAACCGCCGTCGCGAGCACTACCTCAGTAGTGCTGCGCACGTCCGTTGGCCAACGCGGCCCCGCCCACGCACGGAAACGCCCGCTGCGGATTTTCCGTCACGGTTAACGGGTTAAAAAGGAATCCACATAGCTGGGGAGCATCAAAGCTGGAACAGCTCTACAAGGAAAATGTGAAGCTGACAGAAATATGACGGCGGTCACCTTTGAGTGAGCTGTCCCAAAATGAAAGAAAAACAACTATACGCAACATCTTTACCGAAGAGGGCCAACAAATAATACATAAAGTGTAGTGAGCAGTCCTGTGGCATTATCATACTAGCACATTCCACCATCATGTCGGTGGGAAAAGAAACACAAAAAGCTAACCCCTGCATTGAAGTGCCACCCCCAGTGACACAGACCGGCACCCAGAATTTGGGTCCCAAATGGAACCGGTGGCTGGAGTCACTGGATGAATTTCTTGCGACAACCAGTGAGCGAAGAGACGAAAAACATCTGCTACTACTACTTCAGCTGGTGGGGCATGAAGGCCGATGCTTAATCAGAACATTTTCAACGAAGGACACAGAGAAACATGATAAACTCAAAGAGACACTACGTGCCCATTTCAACACAAAGAAAGACGTGGATCAAGAACGCTTCATCTTCAATGCAGCACGGCAGGAACCAGGTGAATCATTAACAAATTTCATAACAAGGTTACAAAGTCTGGTACAATACTGCAATTTCAATACATTCACAAATGAGGAAGCAATTTGACTCAGAGTAATTGAGGGCTGTTCGATACCAGACACAAAGTGCAGGATCCTTCAAAAGCAGCTCTCGCTAAAGGAAATCTTCAGGAGGGCCGAAGCTGGAGAGCGGGCCAAAGCAAGAGAATTGCACATCAATGCAAGAAAGGAAGACAAGAGAAATTAGATGTTTCTCATGTCAGTGAGTAAAGCCCAAGAAACCAAAAGAGCCAGAAAGAGTGAAGGCAAAGGCAGACCAGAGACAAGATATCATGATAGACAAAGTGACATGAAATACTCAGGTCAACAATACAAAAGGCAGTGGAGGATGGCAAAAGACCGGGACAATCCGGGATTGTGACAGCCAAACTGAAATAACTTCAAGGAGTCATTCATCAAACTTTCCAGATTATTCTGAAGAAGCATCAAGCAGTGGGACAGATCACACAAATGGAACAGATGACACCATGCCCAACAAGCGTGAAGAAAAAACAAAATACAGAAGATTGGGCAACTCACAGCAACTCTGGAAACTGGTATACAAACACACCCGAGCCACCCACTGTTCATCGAACTTCTTAGACTTTTCTGAAGAAGCATCAAGCAGTGGGACATATCACACAAATGGCCCAGACGACAGTGCGCCCAACAAGCGAGAAGAAGAAACAAACCACATAAGACTGGGCAATTCACTCAGACACCGGAAACGGGTATGCAAACTTCACTCAAGACACCCATGACAATAAGGAGAAAACTGAGAGGAGACAATTAACACCACATGGGAGCAGCAGAGACAAAATGCACTGGGGCCAAACAAAGGATCCACTAAAGAGATTGAATGATTTTCTTTGTAATTGGGGGGGAGATGTCATGTCTTCTAAGAAAGGACATTGTTATATAAGTAGTTCAGCAGAGCTAACAAACCAATCAAGGAGCCCAAAGGATGCTCACCTCATTAAGGAACACTCCCAGCAACAGACATCACCCTCAACATCCGCAGAACCACTCTCAACATTTGCGGAGCAAAGAAACCAACTACAGAGGCCAAAGGATGCACTGAAGAGATTGACTGAATTTCTTTGTAAGTGGGGGGGAGATGTCATGTGTTCCAGGAAAGGACATTTTTATATAAGTAGGTCAGCGGTCAAGCTGGTCCGGACAGAAGTGAGATGCCAGGAACTTCCTGGGTGGAGACAGGAAGTACTAGTTTTCCCTCTCACTACATTGAGGGAAGCAGAGAGAATAGGGCATGTGGAGAGTAGCTCCACATCAGTAGACCATGTATAAAAGCTGAGAAATAACAAAGATGAGTTAATAGCCTGATGCCAGGTGCTGTCTTTTATGCAGAGTGTTATGCTTGTCAGTGCTATGAAGAGAAACCAATCCAGAACAGGACAGTGTCCACCCTTGCTGTTTCCAGTTTAGTCTTCCTTCTGTCCATAGTCATTCACCCACCTTCACCACACACAATAAACTACCACATGCATCCTTTGCCCCATCCCTAACCCTCCCTCATGCACACTCTTCCAAGAACAGTTTCATTTAACCACATGCAAACATTAATCCGTAAGCCCATAATCAACCATTCATATATCCCCACACTTATATCAGTCCACTATCCCCATCCTTGTGTGCATCAGCAGCCATCCAGCCATCTGGTGTTTGCAAACAATCGCACCCAGCAATCCATCCATATGTCTTGCACCCCTGTGCCTGCATTTTCCCATATGAGGTAGACAGTGTGTGTGTGTGTGTGTGTGTGCATGCATGTGTGTGCACCTGGCTACAGTCTGTGAGCATATATGTAGCTTCTTGTTCTTCCAATCGTATAACTCAACGATTACAGCAAAGAACATATATACTCCTAAAACAAGTCAGGCCCTTTGGCTTTGCCAACGCTTGTTTATGTATGCTTTATTGTGATTTTGGGACTGCCTTTGAATAACAAATTTAAAAACTACCAACAGGTAAAATTTGAGTAAAAGCATCAAGCATTGTGCACGCTGATTAGAGTGCACCAGAAACACATGCTTTCACACAGCCCACATTTTGCAGAGCTTTTCATTCTTAATGTATTTACTAATTCATCAAATCTGTGCGTATAACATGCATGAAGGCAGACCTTGACCACTGGCATGTGAACCCGCCATACCTTCATATGGCAAATGGAAAATATTAATCAAAAAGAGCTGCAAATGTCACAGAACCTATTCAGCATCACAGAAACATAAAGGCAATGAAAGTGGCCAGGAGCGAGCCAATTGATTTGAAACAAACTGCCTCATTTTCTGTTTCGAAACACAAGGCCTGGAATATTTCCTCATGAAATTTGTCGATCGACCTTTCGGT
This sequence comes from Triturus cristatus, assembly GCF_964204655.1. Classification (NCBI taxonomy): domain Eukaryota; kingdom Metazoa; phylum Chordata; class Amphibia; order Caudata; family Salamandridae; genus Triturus; species Triturus cristatus. The sequence goes on from NC_140588.1 coordinate 320,346,213, forward strand.
GCCTTTGCAGCCATTGGAGACCACTAATATCAAATGCTATTTTGTCAAGATGGCATTTCGTGAAAGAGTCTATTACAAAAAAAAGAAAGACTGCATAATTTTCCAATAAACAATCCTCTGCAAAGTCTGCACGTTGAATTATATTTTAAAACTAATCTGTTGTAAGCGAAACTTGTTTAGCCTCCGTGACTTATTGGTGCATGAGCTTATAACTGCACAAAATAAAATCAGCGCATTTATTAGTTGTCGCTTGCAGTTGCTTCTCTTTGTGTAATGGGGCTGTTATATGCTGCACTTCATCAGTGCTTTTTGAAGTTGAGTATATTTGTAAAGTGAATTATGCGGAGTCTCAAATCCAATGCGCATGAATTAAAAGTTGCCGGGCACGTAGCAATGCATCTCACGAGAACAACATTCGCAGACCTGAAAGAGGTATTTTATATCACGCAATTTATTACACCGCAAATAAGTTGTTCAAAAGCAGGCTGGGGGCTAAGGGAAATGCGCAGAACAAACAATAACAGCTGAGCTTCCAAAACAGCTGGTAATGGTATAAAAATCAATCAACAAACATTAATGGCAAAGCCGATAGGTCCGGCGTTGGCCGACAGCCTCTTGGCTTTGTCAAAGCTTGTTTTGCTTTCTCATGGTTTTTGCAAAACTTTATTGTTGAGGGAGCTGCCAAGCCCAAGTCCATCTACAAAACAAATCACTGGATAAAAGAAAATATTTTTTTGGGGCCTTGAAATGCACACTATGCCCAGAGGCGTCACAAAACTTGAGGTGACCCCCCTGAAAGGTACATGGAGGGGCCCCCCTCCGACTCAAAGTCAAAGTCAAAGAAGGCTTTATTAGATTGAATAGACAATCATAAAAGTTCAGAGTTAAAAACAATCTTACAATTCATACAAACATAATTTCATTAGTAATTATATACATAAGATTAAAAAGATATTACATTTACAAAGCCTTCATACAATGAGTTTAAAACATCCGTAACTTATTAAAAACAGGTAGGTGCACCTTTGTTTCCTTAAACTCAGAACCTTTTTCAGAAAAATTGTTATTCTGAAAACACTTTGCTCATTCTCCAGATATTAGAGAACCAGGAGAGCAGGGCGGCATTGACGTAGCCCGCAGTTTTTCAGGATGGGTACAAGGAGGGAACTCCTGGGTGCAGAGTAAAACCTACAGAATAAAGTAACATGTATCATGGATTGTGGGGAAGTATTATCACAGGGGCATAGTTGGAGGCTTTGAGACCAGTCGTTCCTTGTGGGGAAAGTAACCAGTCTGTGAAAAGCCCCCAACCTAAAGCGAGCTAATAAAAATCTGTCATGGGCGCTAGGTACAAAGGTTAGGTAGGCTTGAATATTAAAAGTAGTTAATACCATCTGATTGCGCAGGACTGTGGGTTTTAAAATCTCAGTTGACATTCTGATGGTAAGCCTAGATCTTTCATAAAAAGGGAAAAACTATCCAGAACGCACTGTAGGCCTACTTGTGAACAAGACATCAGCACCGCGTCGTCTGCATATAGAAGGGCTGGGATGGAGCGGCCGGCTACCTGGGGGAAGTCCTGATTGTCTTTAATAAGAGCTTCCCCCAATCCGTTTATATACAAGTTAAAAAGGAATGGAGCCAGGACACAGCCCTGCCTAACTCTGCTCCTAATAGGAAACGCAGCCGAGCGCTCGCCCTTCAGTTCGCAGCGGACGCGAGCCTTGGCATCACTATAAAAACGTTAAAGAAAATAAATAATATTTACATCAACCCCCATGCCTTCTAATATTGACCAAAGCTTAGTGTGGCGCACACAATCAAATGCGGCTGTGAGGTCCACAAATGCTAAAAACAATTCCCTTTTATTGCTCTGGTATACTTCCCCACCAGGAGGGAGAGGTTTATTCCCTGCTCAACAGTCCCCACACCAGTCCGAAAGCCATGCTGAAGGTCAGACAGGACAGAGTTCTCATCTGCCCAGTCCTGAAGGTGTTCCAGGACAATTCTACCCACTGCCTTTGTTATAGCATCCAACAGGGAGATTGTTCTATAACATCCTGGATCATGCCTATCCCCCTTCTTAAAGATGGACAGGATAGTAGACTCTACCTGGTGGGTAGAAAATCAGTGCTACAACTAGTGTTAAGCACCTGCACCAGTAGCGGCCCCCACAAAGAAGCATTTGATTTAAACATATCCACGGGGACCCCGTCCGGTCCAGGCGCCTTACCGCCATGGCTTGCATTTAAGGCTCACTCCACTTCCTCTAGAGTGAACATTAGTTCCTTGTAATTTAAGGGGTAATTTGGGCCCTGCGCCCAGCAAGCTTGGATATCCGCCATATCAAGGAAACCCTCTCCCTCAAGGCTTCCCTCACCCTTATATACTTGGGCAAAATGCCCAATCCACTGCTCTTCCGTTGTGGCTATCTCGATTGACGGGCCAATCTCACTAGTTAAAAATGGTGCCCGAATTATCTTTCAGAAAGCTGCAGTATCTCTAGCTATTGAGGCCGCGTGTAGAGCTTCCCATACCTCCTTCTTCAGTATATTTTTTCTATCCCTTATTGCTTGTTTGTACATCCTTCTAGCTAGCCTTATTTCCAATGTATTTCTCTGGATTTTATGAAGTGCCTTCTTTAGCTGGGAGTAAGCTTGAGTACACCTTGGGTCAAACCACCCTTTCTGAGAGCTATTACTCTTTTTTACGCCTTGTGAGGGACTCTCTTATCACAGTAGTTATAAAGGAGGTTAAAATTTTGTCAGGGGGCGCTGTTTCAGTCAGGCATATCTCTATGTGTGATTTGCATTTGACCACCACTGCTTTAGTCACGGCAGCTTGATCTACCATGGCCCAGCGAAGGGAGTGGCCGTTGGTACTACCAATAGATATATTTTCTAACAGCCGATCGTTATTAGTATCGAATCTAGAAGCTTTACTAGAGGGTAGCATAGTAGTCAGACAGAGGGGAAAGTGATCGCTAAGTGAGTTCTCTGAGACACGAAATGGATGTAAAGTTTGTGCGTGATTGTTTGATACTAAAATATAATCTATGATGGAGCAGAGGCCCCTACCATTAAATGTCCATGGCATTGGGGCTGGTATTGGACATATTTCGTTGGCAAATCCCAGATCAAGGCTAAAAATAAGTTCATTTAACTGCTCCCCCAGAGCCTTATACCTAAAATAAGATGAGCATACTCCTTCTCTTTAACCTCCACACAAGTTATCTCCAGCATTCTAACGTAGCGCACAATTAAAATCCCCTACCAGTATAAGTGTTGTATCTTTGCTCATGGTTTCACCTACCGATCTCAGTTCTTTTGACATGTATCTAACATTGGTACCCACTTTCCCAGGGGGAATATTATTGTAAAAGTTGACCAGGACTATAGAAGATGATTTATCGAGATCCAGTTTGAATAAGTGATAGTAATCATTGCTGGCAAGCATCGTGATGTTCTTTATATTCAAACCACTAGATATGTATGTGCATAAGCCACCCTTAGCCCCACCGCTTTGAACATTAACTTCTGGGGTGTGGTAGGTCCTATATCCATTCAGGTGAATCGCTTCCTTAGACCAGGTCTCCTGAAAGCATAGGACCTCAAATTGTAAAATAAATTCCCACTACAATTTAATGTTTAGCTTAGAACGAATCCCAGCAATGTTCCATGATGCTATATTGCAAAGAGTAGGTTTAACATCTGAAGGGCGGTTACAAGGGTGAATTGCTGTCCCAGATAAGTCATCATTTACATGTATAGATGGAGAGGGGACAGTTAAGGTTCCCTGTGGGTTAGTTTGAGCCTTGGACTGTAAGCCCAAAAATCCATGTGCCTCATGTCTACTGTTAACAACCAAACATACATTTAGATCACTAGTTGAGAGAGGCATTTGGGATACCATGGCAGTCACCCTGTATCTCCTTAATCAAGTTCAAGGGCCCTCGAGCCAATCCACTATCATTACTGACATAATGATTGCGTATGTTATCGTCATTACTCATTAAATTCGACCCAAGATGACTCCTGTGTTTAGATCTGCTGCTTACATGATTATGTGATACATGAGTCCTGGAATCCAGTCAATCAATGTCTTCCAGGGAATTCAGGGGATCCAAGCAGTTATAAACTGGGACAGCATATCTAGGCTGCCTTAGTCTTAAGTCATTGTCTCCCTCAGGGAAAAAACCCTATCGTGTTGGCGAATATGATGGGCGGTAGAAGTATCCCAGTGGTACTATGTTTATATCATTAGGATTGGAAGGTCCACTATTGCCCCTTTCTAGGATTGTGTGCACCAATGAAGGTGATTTAAAGGTTAGTACAACACAGTCCCCACAAAAAGATTTGTCTGAGGGACCGACCCACCCAATTCTAAGTGCCATTTTAAAATGAGAGAAAAGTGGCTCTTTTAAGCCAATCCTTCTGGTTAGAAAGTGAAGGGACCACGGGGCATATTATCAAGCATGGCGTTAACATTATCGCCGCTTTAGCGGCAGAAAACTGCCGCTAACGCAGTGATAATGGGCTTGATAATATGCACTAGAGAATTCCAATAGAAGCCCATGTTGACACAAGAACATGGGCTTCTATTGGAATTATCTGCTGCATTTTATCAAGCCCATTATCGCCGCTTTAGCGGCAGTTTTCTGCCGCTAAAGCAGCGATAATTTTAACGCCCTTTCTTGATAATATGCCCCTTATTCTTTAAGGTCGACCAGTGTTCAAAGGCATTGTTGGTTAGAGGTGGGATGTTTGCCAAACTATCGTGTACGGGGTCACTTCTGGGGGTAGATGTAAATTAAATGGTGGGCTATGGAACTGGTCTTTCTGTTCTTGTGGTTCTCTGCCCTTTTTTAATTGCTTTATTTCCGCCTATCGCCCCTTCAGCCTGTACTCCCCTTTCTAGGCCAACCGGGTTGCTGGGAGCTATAGTGGTGGGTCTATCCATGCTAGGGTGTTGACCAGCATGAGTAGGTGGGTTCTCTACATTGGAGGAAGTCATATGGGGGTTATTACTCCTATTTGATGTTTGATCAGTAGCTTTCGATCTAGTAGTTGGAGCAACAACCATGCCCACCCCCCTATTGGGCAGGTTGCGTACATTTGAATTAGTGTTAGCTATCGGTCTTACTGAGTGTGTACTACCGACCAGCTCCTCTATTTTTGTGAGTCTGGCTTCTACGGTGGTTACCTTTAGCATGATAGGTTCCAAAAGAGTTGACAACATTGTCTCAAGTCTACCCCAAAAGTTCCCGTCAAGTACATTATCAATAAGTTTAACAGTCTTACTCTGTTTAACAGTAGTCGGGGGACCCTTGTTGGGTTCACCCATGCCAGCGGCGGGTTTCACCTTGTTCCCATTTACCCTCTGTGCGGGTTTGCTCTGTTTTAAAGTGGTTTTGACTTTCCTCTTTTTTTCGGGCCGATTCGGTGGCATAGTCTAGCTTACGAGTTGCCTTTTGCCCTCTAGTGGTGACTTTAGAGCTGACAGGGCTTAATCCATAATCAGGGGGAGAAATAGAAGCAGAGTCTGATATTATATCTATTGTTGCTTGAGCCGAATTACTGGGCGGTGAGGGTAATGGCTCATTATTAATTGTCATGGCAAAGTCTCTAAGTATCGGTGTAGTGGAGAGTCTGCTCTGGAAGGGTTGAGGTGTTAGTGAAAGCCTTTGTTTTGTGAGTTTTATTTCATTTATCAGGCATGATTCCGCCCTCTGGAGAAAGGCATCTAGTGTCCCAACAACATATGATCCTTTATTGTGCTTTAGCTTACTCATGTTAAACGATCACTAGCCACAATAATGAAGATCAACAAAGCAATTACCCTAAATACAACATTGGTCCCATTAAGAAGGAAAAAAGAAAATCATAGGGAAATGGCCCAGGCCAGCCTCTTACTGTCTCTGACGGGCTCGGATGGGCCCGCCCTTGGCCTGCTAGCTATTTGGCACGCCTCCTGGCGCCACAATGACGTGACCTGCGAGCGTTAACCAGCGCTTGCTGGGAGTTGTGGTCCCTTGATGCCATTCCCCTCACGGCGTGACCCGGTGAGCAGTGAGCCGGTGAGCCGTTCCCCTCACGGCTTGAACAGAGGCAGAAGGTGTGAAAGGAGAAGCCGTTCCCGTCACGGAAGTGGCTGCTATCTGGTGAGCGCGTCCCGCACTGCGGGAAGCCTGCTCGCTATTTGGTGCGCCTCCTAGCCCTGCGATGACGTGACCTGCGAGCGTCGACCAGCACCTGCTGGGAGTTGTGCTCCCTTGATGCCGTTCCCCTCACGGCGTGACCCGGTGAGCAGTGAGCCGGTGAGCCGTTTCCCTCACAGCTGGAACAGAGGCAGAAGGAGTGAAAGGAGAAGCCGTTACCCTCACAGCTGTGGCTGCTATCTGGTGAGCACGTCCCACGCTGAGGGAGGCCTGCTCGCTATTTGGCGCGCCTCTTGGTGCCACGATGACGTGACCTGCGAGCGTCGACCAGCGCCTGCTGGGAGTTGTTGTCCCTTGATGCCGTTCCCCTCATGGCGTGACCCGGTGAGCAGTGAGCCGGTGAGCCGGTGAGCCGTTCCCCTCACGGATGGAACAGAGGCAGAAGGAGTGAAAGGAGAAGCCGTTCCCCTCACGGCTGTGGCTGCTACCTGCTGAGCACGTCCCGTGCTGCGGGAGGCCTGCTCGCTATTTGGCGCCTCGTGGCACCGCGATGACGTGACCTGCGAGCGTCAACCAGCGCCTGCTGGGAGTTGTGGTCCCTTGATGCCGTTCCCCTCATGGCGTGACCCACACCGCAGGAACTGCTGTGGACTATGTTACACCACAGACAATGCCTTAATAGTCCTTTGCTCTGAAGGGAGCTACATTGTGTGTGGATGTGCTCCCTGTGAAAGGACAGAATGCCTTCACTCACAGTGTGAATGACAGAATAACAGACCAATGGTTTAAGAGGATTGGCTGAAATGTCCTACTTTAAACATAATAGCCGTATGATTTTAGTAAAATCAATAGGTCTTGGGTTACGCCGGAGCTAAAAAGGCCAAACATACAGGGGCAGATCTACAAGAAACTAACGCAGCGCAGTACCTCAAGTAATTTTGCTGCGCTGCGCTGCGTTAGTTTCGAAGCACTGGGATGCAATATATGTTCTTCCCCTTGTGCTGGCGCACAAACTGCTGCCATGCTCCAGCACAGGCACCCTTGCACCATGGTCCATGCAAGGATGCCTGCGTCATGGGGAGATTGTTTTGTGCGGGAAGGGGTACCTTCCTGCACAAAAACAATCAATTGAGGTGATTTCCTCTTCCAATGTGTGCTGTAGAATGCATCACGCATTGAAAGAGGAAAAACACAATGAGAAATGAAAACATTTCTCCTTGTTGCACCTCGGCGTAGCATTCTGATGCATTTTCAAATTTACTTTTTCTCGTAAATCTGGAAATGCGTTAGTGGACATGGGTGTTGCGTGGGATCACCCACAGCAACACCCTTGTTGCGCCCCTAACACGCAAAGTGTTGCGTGTACACGGGCGATATTTACAAGCACAGGTTAAACCACTCAGGGTGACTTTACCTGTGCTTGTAAATATCACTCAGCAGGCTCTGCGCCACCGTAAATCTGCCCATTAGTTCGTAAAAGGAGGAACCGTGAAGGTATCTATTTTGCATGATGCTGTCATTTGAGGAACATTGACTAAATCTTTCTTCCATCAGCACATTTACTAATTAAGAGAAGAAACCTACGCATGCACAAAAAGTGTAGCATAACTGCATTCCGTGCGTAACACTATGATAGCTATGGTGCCAAATGCGTGCACAGGCTAATGTAGGGCTGTATCAGAAAGAAATGTTGTCATATATGCAGATTCGAGACGATGTGGTAAAATCTGTGAAATGGTCGCAGGGAAAAGAAGTGACCCCGTGAGCGCTGTAGGTCTCTGTACTCTACTGTTTATTGAAAGAATGAGCAGTGGAGCACATGAATGCATTCCCAGCTCTATATTAGGGCTTGGAATGTATTCCTGTTCATTTCTCTGCACTGGGGGGCAGATTTATGTTGCACTTGCGCCACTTTTGCGCCGCCGTTGCGTCACTTTTGTGACGCAGCAGCGGCGCAAATCCTGCGCCATGGTGCGGGGTATTTACAACGTGACGCATCTGGGAGATGCGTCACGTTGTAAAGCCCTGCGCCACATGTAGGCGTTCCAGGGCAGGTGGGGGCGTTCCGACGCAGGAACGCCTCCTAAAAGTGGCTGAGTGAAATCTACAAGATTTCACTCAGTCACTTTTAGGCCCATGCTGCGTCAAAACCCTGCGCCTGCTTGAAGCAGGCGTAAGGATTGACGCAGCATTGTAAAGATAGGGCCCCCCAGATCATTGCTGGAGCTGCGTCGCGCTTGCGACGCAACTCCAGCAATGCGCCACTTTTCGGCACAGATGCGTCACGCATCTGTGCCGTTTTTGCCCCATGGTGCGCCACATTATAAATGCGGCGCATCCATGGTGGCGCAGCTGTGGCGCATAATAACTGGCGCATCCCTGCTGATATGCAGGGATGCGCCAGTCGTCATAAATCTGCCCCATGGTATTTAAGGCTTGTGCATGTAAATATATTTCCATTATCCCATTAGTAAAAGGAGATGAAGGCTGCTGACAGCAGCATGCCCCTATCCATGCACTCACTTGTCTCATCTGAAGATATGCTTTTACAGCTTCACCTGCAGTGGCAACCCTCAATATATTGAACAGGTGCAGTGCAGAGGCAAGGATTGTACTGGGCTTGGAGCATGTGCACTCAACCTTTATATTAAGAGGATGGCAACTTTGTGTCTCTCTAAGGCATAGTTATTTAGGTTGTGGTTTGGCTACTCCATATAACCATAACCTACACGTTAGTAGCTACTTTTTATTAGAGGAAAACCAAAGAATGGATACAAACACCTGGGGCCCGATTCACAGAACTAACTTAAGACAAAATCCTAAACTTACTACCATTTTGGTATTCACAGAAGGCACTTACTCATTTTGGTATTCACAGAAGGCACTTACTCATTTCGGTATTCACAGAAGTTAGGAGTCCTAACTTTAGGACTCCTAAATGCCTTCTGTGAATACCGAAAGCCTTAAAATTAGGATTTTTCTCAGTTTAGCAGTAGTAAAGTTAGGAGTCCTAACTTTAGGACTCCTAAACTGAGAAAAATCCTAATTTTAAGACTTTCGGTATTCACAGAAGGCATTTAGGAGTCCTAAAGTTAGCACTCCTAACTTCTGTGAATACCGAAGTGAGTAAGTGTCTTCTTTGAATTCCAAAATGAGTAAGTGCCTTCTGTGAATACGAAAATGGTAGTAAGTTTAGGATTTTGTCTTAAGTTAGATCTGTGAATCGGGCCCCTGGCCTTCAGTTACAGCAGCTGGACTTTCATGAGGCTAACGTGGATTATCACCTAAGTGAAAATGTTATTTAAATTCACATACTCACTCACTCATACTCCTATACATTCCTCGAAGTGATGTAATCACTAGCTTCAGTTATTCATTAACCTACATGTCAGTCATGTATATGTTCTGTGAGTCTTGAAATCTTATCCTATCTGTCCCGCTGAATCTCTAATGATGGGAATAGAAGATTGCACACTTGGTGCCTTCTGGGAGATAGGAAAACTTGCTTTGCTATTGCCATGTTGTATCTTGATTGTGAGGCAGCAGAGCTTTCACTGCTGCTGCCTGATCTATTTGTGTCATGTGAGGAGTAAAGATTGGGCTGCTGCCCTTACTGTACCTGTGATCTGAAAGAGGGAAGATTGTACTGTTTCTGCTAAAAGTGTACCAGTTCCTCAAGAAGGGATGTTTATACTGCTGTTACCCTATTTTATGAATGAAAAAACACAAAGGATAGGTTAAAGCACTTGCATAACACACCCCTTGAACTTGGGACTTTTTTAAACAATATTTATTGAGAGATACCAAGAACTATTGTCCTGACAAGGTGGTTGAACCCTTGGGGTATTCAAGTACTTAACAATGTTGACAGAAAAGATAAGCAGAGTATCGCTTACTCAACTCTTCTGTTTTTAATCTTGTGTTAGAGCAGTGGTCTTCAAACTTTTTCATTATGCCCCCCCCCCAGTGTAGAAAAAAACTCATCGGACCCCCTTCAACATTTTTCACAATTAGTCTATTTAACTGGCAAGGTTTAAATATTTCTAGACTTAAGCATTGCAGCTAAGTTCTGTCACTGCTTTAGAAATGCAAACAAATACAGGATTTCCAAACATACTATTCTGATGAGGGAGGCCTTACTACTGTGTAATAGTATCCACAGTGTGATTATTTGAAATGGTAGTGGGGGATTCGGAGAAAATTTGGAGTCCCTTCCCTCTTGACGCCTTCTCCCAGCCAGGATTTAAATGATGAAGGATGTTAATGAGGGCCCATTACAGACGTGCTTACTGCCGCTCATTTTTTGGGGCTGAAAGCGAAGCATAATATTTCTTCTGGCCAGAACCTGGCGCCCCCCCGGGATCACTTGAGGCCCCCTAGGGGGGCTCACCAACCCAGTTTGAAGAACTCTGTGTTAGAGTGACACCAGTTAAAACACATTTAGCTCACCCGCACACAATTTAATATATTTCTAACAATTTAACAAAGGGGGAACATAAATGTTGTCATAAAGGATAAAATCTCACCCAAACTTGAGAACCCACATTTACGAGACTGTACAACCAGTGAACAGCAGGACTTTCAGATACTTCCCAGTGCTACATGCGGAATCCCCCGATGAAACATATCACACAAGGTTGGTGAGGGTTCATCATCATATATGAGTACATGAATGTATGGGAATTCCATAAGAGGTTTGGTTGTTTCTTCCAGGACTTTTGTACTATTTGTATGTGTATGTCTGTGCACAGAACATACAACAATCCAATAACTCCTCTTATTCCCTCACTCCAGTGTCAGCTTCCTCTGTTGTACCAGTTCTGTTTGTGTGTGTGAGAGTCATGTGATGCCCCACCTGCAACTGCCATCTGCCATTTACCTATTCTATATATTAGAGAAGGTCGAGCAGCTGCTGTCTGTTAGACCTGGCACCTTGGCCTGGGTCTCCCTTCCATTTTTGCTGTTGCCTCATGTGTTTTTGCTGGTGTTAGATGCTTTGAGCACTGTGCCACTACTGTCCAGTGCCACAGTGCAAGTGCTTCCTATTGTAAATTGATGTATGGATTGGTGATTCCATGATTGGCTGATTTGGTTTACTTGTCAGACCCTAGTACAGTGCACCAGGAGTGCCCAGGGCTTGTAAATCCAAATGCTGCTAGTGGGCTTGTAGCACTGGTTGTGCCACCCACAGAAGCAGCCTGTAAAAGTGTGTCTAATGCTTGCTATTGCAGAGCCTGCGTGCAGTCCGGTGCTGACATGCTGACTTGGCAAGTGCACCCACTTGCCAGTCCCTAAACCTTCCCTTTTCTTCATATCAGACACTCCTATGGTAGGTCCAAGGGCAGGGTGCGTTGAAAGTGTAAGGAAGGACATGCCCTGGTGTGTGTGGCATGTTCTAATAGTGAATCACAGCAATTTTCATTTTTCACTATTGCAAGGCTGCCTGTTCTCCATAGGCCAGAATGGGCAGTTTGATTATTACATCTTATAATCCTAACTGACTCAGGGAACATGGTAGAAATTCAAGTTTAGTATGCCTGAACTCAGAATGATAAAATACATCTTTTAGTGAAGTTGGTTTTAACATCCTGTGTTTGAAAATACCACTTTTAGAAAGTAGGTATTTTCTTGTCTAACCATCTAAACCTGCCTCTGCTAGGCTGTGTATTCCTTGTCTGGAGTTTGAGTGACAGGGCTGGGGGATTCCAGGAGACAGGGTAAGTCAGCACAGGGCTGAATAGAGAGATCTGCATCTAGATGGGTGGGAGGAGTTACACCTGAGACCTGAATAGGGCTGTGCCTCCCCTCCACAATGCTGGCTCCACCTTCTGTGGTGCGTCTGATGTCTCTGCCCTGCACTCTGGAAGGAAAGAAGGAGTCATGTAAACAAAGTGCTCCAGGACTGACCAGAACTGGTTTGGACTAGGCAAAGGCCTCTCTGCCTTCAGAGAACAAAGAGAAACTTGGTATAAATATTGGGACCCAAACCCAAGAACTTTAGATCACTTTGGGAACAAGAAGAAACCTTTGCTGAGGAGTGGAACCAGAAGAAACTGAGGAGAGACTATCCCTAAGCTGAAGTGCTGCTTGGGGGATTGGCCTGCAGTGCTTGCCTGACTGCCAAAGAAAAGAGAAAGGACTTTGTGTTCATTTTCATTCAACTTGTGAAGGTTCTCCAAGGGCTTGGAAAAGAGCTTGCCTCCTGCTGAAGTCTCAGGGACAACAGACTTTACCCTCCAGCTCCCCAAGAGTTCTTTTAAAGTGCTTGCAGTTGTGCTGGACTTTTTGAGGACTTCGCTGGAAGCGCGACTCAAGAACAAGAAGCGTGTCGCCGAACTGCCGCTTCCACTTCACAACACGAAGCGCCCCGCATCGCCGGAGAAGAGGATCGACATCGCAGCAGACGCTGCTGAACCTCCGGGAAGCGTGTCTCAGAAGAATCGTTGAGTCAATGCAGGTCCACCGAAGCACCTCGCATCACCAGGAGAAGAAGATTAACATTGCAGCAGACGCCGCCGCATCACTGGGTAGCGTGTCGCAGGGCCTGTCACGGCTCATCGCAGGAGACGAGGATCGACATTGCATCAGATGCCACCACTTCTCCGAGAAGCGTTTCGCCGGGCCTGTCACGGCTCATCGCCGGAGAAGAGGATCGATGTCGCAGCAGACGGCGCGCATCACCGGGAAGAGTGTCGCAGGGCCTGTCGCGGCTCGCATCGTTGTGGAAGCAACTCTCATCGCCAGGGGAGAGGATCGACGTCGCAGCAGATGCCGCCGCATCACCGGGAAGCGTGTCGCATCAAGTAGAAAGCGCCATCTTTGTTTATTTGCACCGGCTCTTCAAAGCATCACCGTCCTTGCAACACTTTTGTTGTCCTGCGTGTCGCATCTTAAGGTACATTGAACTTTGAGTGTCGTATTTACCATTTTAAGAGAACTAAGCTAAATTCTACCATTTTAAAGTAACTGTATTGTGGATTTTTGTCGTTTATGGTCTTGTGTTAAACCTAGATAAAGAATACTTATTTTTGATATAAAACTTGTGCGGTGTCCATCTGTAGTGTTGTCACTTGATTACTGTATGTGTTCACAAATGCTTTATACACTGTCTCTGAGATAAGCCTGTCTGCTCGTGCCAAGCTACCAAGGGGGTGAGCAGGGGTTATTTTAGGAGTGTACCTCTTTCCCTGACTGGACGCAAGGGTCCCTCTTTGTCACAGGTACCTACCTATGCCAACTAGAGACCCCCAAATCTAACACTGTCCATGTAGTACCATTGCTGTGTTGCGAAGTTTGGTATAAATCCTTTCCACTACACTAAAAAACCGTAATGATTTGCATTGCCAGTGCCTGGTTAAATGTGTGATGCATGATGTGAATGAAAGAGTGAACCCCAACAAAATATGTAACCAAGTTTTACTTTTCCGTGTGAAACAAGCAGTTTTTGAAATGGCCTAGATGATATTGTGAAAACTAAAAACATTGCTTATTAATGGCTCCGTGTCATGCAACAACTGTTTATGTAATTTCCGGCATTTTAGTCAGCATCAGCTATGCAATTTTGAGTTTTGACTTGTGAACCCATGAAAATAGTGTTGAAAGCAAAGAATGCACGCTTAACAATGCAACATTGCTGTTGGCTAGAATTCCAGGACAGGCTACTGGTATGATATGACATAGTAACTCTTTGCACACTAGAGAAATGCAAAATAAATTTCAGTTACAGACTTCTGCATTGTTTTCTTGTAGGCATTCAAGGGTTAACAATGTACTGAGTTAGAATACACAGGCAACCTTTTAAATGCAGCTGAGAGCATTTTGCTGTTAATGGAGTAACATTAACAGTCTTTGAAAAAAAACATCAAGCTAAAAACACTTTATGTGCCAGATCAACGAGAGCAACAGCAGCTTGATGTGTCTTAAGAAACACTGGGAAAAGGAAAGCAATATGCTGTGATCCTTCTTCCTGAACGAATCCTTTGCCTAGCAGCTGGTGTGGTTTAGGTGGAGCTCCTGCAACACCACTGTAATGTACACTGCCTTGAACACATGCTGTAGGTGCTGCGAGAGAGCAGGTGCACATCTACTGTTCCCATATGTTAGGAGGAAAAGCAGAGAAACTCATGGTCAGGAGCTATGCTTGGGGTCTTTCTTAGATTCACTCTCCCAGTACTTGATTGCTACTGAGCACCGAAGGGTAGGAAAATGTGCCTTGATATGCAAGCCTACACCTCAGAAATGGCTGGCCAAACTTTAGTGAATCCAGGCCTTGCTGAAGAGAGTTATTATGATGGATGAGTGCCACACAACTTTCTGCCTCCATGTTAGGGCCTTTATCGTGGTATTGATGCCAGAAAGGCATGTGAATTATGCATGTTGGTTAAAATGTAACTGTTTATACTGCTGTAATCACTGCACATCCCTATCACCTATAACATGGACACTGACAGCCAAGCCGATTGAGGGTCAACCGTTTCACAACTTCTCGCTACTAAAAATTAAAATACAAAAGATACAAAGATCCAACAGAGTCCATTTTTCATGAGGCCAACTGCAAGATTGTGGAGTATGGAAAAGAATTGCATTTCATCCCAGGCTTCTCAAATGAGTTATCTTGGCAACCTACTTTGAACAAACATGAGTCCAGGATCTTCACAATGAATGATTGCTGAGAAGAACTACAGTGGTGAAGAAAATGGTACAGAGGGGAACATGCCCAGCTGCAAGGAGGACTCAAGATTCTTGGTCTGATACATAAATTGGTCCAATTTGGTGCTTTTGTGAATGCTAAAAGAGCCTTAGAGCTACAACAAAGTTATGCTGTCTTCATTTGAGCTCTTCTGATTTCTCAAGATAACACTCAGAGTACCTCTAAGACAGATTGAATTTTGCCTAGTATAATATGGAAAAACATTTCTTTTTTACTTTTCTCTCTTTATCAGTAACTCAGTAATACAAATTGTGGAATTGTATTAATAGTAAATGGTAAATCAACTGTGGTTACTGACGAAGGGTGTCAAGTCAAGTCATATAAAACTTTTATTTGGCCAATATTGATCATAAAAGCACATCAAACGCATAAAATAATAAATACTGAAACTAGTCAATACATGATAAAAAGACAGACCAATATTCCATACACAATTACCAGTACAAATCATTGAACCATCTAAACCCTTTACATAGGCTGTATTTAACAATCTGAGGGTATTAACTGGGAAGATAGGGAGACTGAACTTTGACAGACCTTTAAAGTGCATTTTTATACAGTACATATTTTCTATAAAGGAAAGGCCACTAATGTAATATGTAAAGATTTCTGAAACCAGCTCAGTGCATGAAAAAGGAGAGACAGATGTATATATTTCATGTCACTTAAACTTTGAACAGTTGTTTTCATTGTCTTAAAGCACCTGATAACAAACTAGCAACACCAAAACAAATCAGGGGTGAAGGCAACATTTGCAAGTATATAAGGAGTGGCTTCACTTGTGCAAAATTACAGTGCTTTAAAAGTGGTAAAATCTATATTTTCCTTAAATCACATAGAATACGCGAAAGAAAAGAAAATGCAAAAGATCTTGTTCCGAAAACTCATCACAAGAGCAAGACTTTAGGGCACCCGACTTAGAAAAGCCCTTGGGGACAGATAGGCACCTGTTGGTATAGTTAAACCTGATATAATGGTGTCATTATCAGTACTCAACATTTACAGTGTGCTCCTTCACCCCATCTTTCTTAAATTCAAGTTAGATAAGTAGTTCGGTCTGGGGCAGAGTTCACATGATCCAAACTTTACTGGGCTTTTAGCCTTCACCGTTGGGGATATCTCTGTGTGCAGCTTGCAGGAGTGAAACACTGGGGGTCCCTTCAAGATGGCCTTTAAAGTCCCTTGCTCAATCAAATATGAAGTCTTTTGCTGCCCTGAGCAGAAAGGTGAGTGAACCAGTGTGATGTGCCCCCTGTGAGGTTTTTATGTAGGTGTGCGGTCTTCCGCTGCTAAATCAATGTCACATCACCATCCAGTCAGGCTATTGTGACTATATGAGCAGTGAGGAAGATCTCTGGGCTTTGGTGCTGTAGCTCATATGTCATGTTTTCAAGTATGTGCCGGTGGTCATCACTTTCCCCCAATCGAGTGTCTGGCGAATTTTACTGGAACGTCTTATGCCGGGCCTACTGGTCCCTTAGGCCTCTTGATTCCCACCAAATGGAAGTGTGCATGTGTGGGCCTCTATTTAATGGAGTCTTTCATTGGTCTGTACTTGCTTGGCAGTGCATGTCCATGGCCCCTTCACGCAGCCTCCCTCTCTGTCTGTGTGACACCACCCCTACTGTTGGTCAGGGTGCATTTCAAGTTCCATTAGCAGATAGCAGGACCTGCCACTATCCGGCATCCTCTGAATGAGATGCACCCGGTCTTGTGGTGTCATGGGGCTCCCAGGCCGCAGTGTTGCTGTGTTCAGATCAACTCATCAACTCAATCACAGTTTGTGGTTGGCTGTCCTTGGCACACTATCTCAGTGGCTTTTCTTGGCTGCAGAGGGATCCAATTGTCATTCGCATTCAAGGGCTGGGGATCACAGGTGCGCCCACCAGAGCATACTGTTCCGCTGTGAAGTGCCATCTGTATCACTCCACTGTGCACCAGACCACCTAATCTTAGCAGGCCCCCCTCCAAGTAATTTCCTCCATCGATTCCTGGTTTTGATGATGACCCAGGGATGTTTAAATCGGTTCAGGATGCTTTGCTCAACAAGACCTTCATCAGGAGTTGGCCATCTTAGCTGCGTCCAATATCTGCCCCATAATAGATTTTCAAAAACATCAGGGTTAGTGGAAGTAATAGCAACAACGTATTTTCTTCAAGCGACATTGTAGTGTTGACCACTTGTCCAATCTAGCAGCTCAATGGTTTTATGTCAGAATATCAAATTCGAACATATTGTCTGACAGAAATATTGTGTCCTAAATATAATCCCTTTGAATTTAGATTTTCTATAACTATCTTTGATAGGGCAATATCTTTGTAACTGATTTTTGGGACACAATGCTTATGGCAGACAACATCCTGGCTAGGGTATTCGGGTACCAAACCCCTTCAACAGTCATATATTTGCTTGTGAACGGCAGGTGAAATACAAACATTGAAAACTAAAAACTTTCCTAAAACAGACTGTTTAGATTTATTAGCTTTCTGCTGCAGTAATGACTCCTGAGATCATGGATATGAAGTATGAAGAGCAGCATCAGGGGTATCATAGATGAAGGCAGGAGTAACAACTGTTGCACTTGATAATATCTGCTTGAGATCCATGACCATCAACCTGATTGATGTTATCTTTTTGGAGAGGGTACATAGAAAGAATATCTTTGGCCATCGAGGAGGACAAATTAACTTGTCTCTTTCCTCTCAAATGGAGGAAATATGCCAGGCAACCACCAAGCAATGTTCATTAGGGGTTTAAGGTCACCTCTCTTCTTTAGCTATTGACTAAAGATCTCATTGTTCCTAGGACAGATTCAGGGGGTAAGGAAACTTATTATGGCGTAATTCATCAGTCCTGCAGGGCTCTTGTCAAGCAAGATAATTGGTAAAAAGATATGTGACTGAATGAAAAGCAGCAGGTTCAGTGATGTGTATCCAGTTTCTAGCAAAATAAAGGAAACCCCTAAAACATACATCCGTAATGTCTATAAAGTGGAATCTCCCTCCTACTTTTATAAATGTTTTCAGTTCTTCTAACTTCTTGAGCATTTGCCTGACCTTAAACTAAATCCAAAATCCCATCTTCTTAAGGATAATTCTAATATCCACAGCTTTGAGAGCAAACGTTTGGACAGCATTGCTCTTCCTACCAAAAGTGTCCTGCAAACATTATCACTAACCACAGAAAAAGAGTTCCCTTGGTGGAATATTGAGTTTAAAGATTGAATTATTGTATTCCAGACACAAACTAAAGCCCATGTGTTAGAACATGTACAATATTAAATTAAACCATAACAATTTTAAAATGAATAGAAAAATATTTTATTAAAACAACAGTTAAAAAATATAGACATAGATCGTCTGTAATCCTACCACAAATACAATAATCGACAACATGAATATATCACATACATTTAGTGGAGACCTATTTCATTAAGGGATAAAATTAGTACAAAGAAATAATACATGGTTATATTTTTAGAAAAAAACACAACAATAACACCTATGCCTAGCTTCTATACTTAAACATACAATTAACACCCCCTGGTGAAGAAAGCCAAGGCGGACTTGGTTCGTTGGCACCAGTTGCCTCTCAATCCGCTAGGGAGAGTGGCCCTCTATAAAATGATGATTCTTCCCCGGTTTCTCTATGTGCTGCAAAACACCCCCCTCTCCTTTCCGCGCCCTTGGTTCCGCGAGTTGGACGCAATGGTGACGAGATTCCTCTGGGGTAGCGGGAGGCACCGGCTGTCATTATCGACGTGCCGCATACCCACCTTTGATGGGGGCCTGGGCATGTCTGACCTCTACCTTTATTATCTTGCCACTCGCCTGCTGGTCGTACATGACTGGTTTGGGGGGGGTTGGTCTGACCCAGCCTATAGGGTGGAACTCGGTGAGTTGGGCTTCTCCGGTATCCAGGATCGTCTGTATGGCACGTCCGTCCCCGCCTCTTGCCCGGATATCACCAGGGCCGTATTCTTGTCCTGGCGAGCGGCGCTCCGTCATACCCGCTGGACGGGGAGGCTGACCCGGGTCACGCCCCTGTGGCACGGGACATGGCTGCGTGAAGTCGCGGCGCTGGAAGGGTTTCGATCGTGGGACTCAATTGGCATTTCCCAGCTGGGGGACGTCTGGCGGGGTGGGCGAATGTGTTCCGTTTCAGAGCTGCAGGCGCGCTTCTCCCTCCACTCCTCCCAATTCTTTAGATACCTCCAGCTGCGCCATGCTATATGCACCCACACCCCGCTGGACATCCGGCTGCCGGACCACAGCCCCCCGGAGGCTCACGTTATGCTGGGCAACTTGGGGAGGGGGGGCGTTTCTAGGATTTACCGCTCCCTCGTCAACTGCACCCCTACGTCCCTTGAGGGCCTTAAGGAGCGCTGGGAGGGCTGGGTGGGTTTCCTGGACGAGGCCGACTGGCGGGACGCCCTTATGGCCCCCCGCTTGGTGACGGCCTCAGCTCGGCTACGGCTTGTCCAAATTTATTACTTGCACACTGCTTATCTCATGCCGGCCCGCCTACATGGCGCGGGCCTCTCCGGGGATGCGGCTTGCCCCCGCTGTGGCTCAGAGCCGGCTGATTTTCTTCATGTGGTGTGGTCCTGCCCGGAGCTGGAGGGGTTCTGGAGGGGCATTGAGTCCGAGCTTACGGAGGTCCTGGGATGGGAGGTGCCGCATGAACCTAGACATTCCGTATTGGGCATCACGGATGGATTGGATGGCACGCGCTCAGAACACCTGTTCCTCATGACGGCCTTGATGGTGGCTAAACGAGACATTGCAGCGGCATGGAAGCAGCCACAGCCGCCAACCGTAGCTAAATGGGGCGCCGGGGTGGACTGGTGTGCGGCGCAGGAGTGGACTCTCTATCAGGCACGCGGCTGTCCCAAGAAATACCGGAAGATGTGGGGGAAATGGCTAGGCAATATACCTTAGCGGAGTGGGTTGGGGGGGGAAGGTTTTGGGAGAGGGTGGAAATGTGATGCGTGGCGGGGACTTGGAGGGCCAGACGTTTCTTTTTGTTGTACTGCTAAAAACAATAAAAACTTGTTTATCAAAAAAAACATACAATTAACAGAGAGACAAAAACAAACAGTTTATTTTATCATTGGGTAACACATCTGTGTTTTTAAATTTCAAGAGCTCTTCCTAAGTACAAACTATTTGTTATATATCTAAAAGAAAAGCTGTTCCCACAGATTGTGTTAGGTACAGCTTCGACGCGTTTCGATGGTTTTATCTAATAATCCATCTTTATCAAGACCCTAAATACGTCTCTCTTGTTGTAGGCACTGGTTGGTTGAAGTTGTGAATCACTCCTGTTGGTAAATACAATATATCAGTTTACATTTATGGCGATGAACATCAGCTATCAGATTAGCCAATCTCTATTATGAACTGCTTACAGTTATATATGTATAATACATTGGCCCCATGTAACTAAAGATAGATTTTATTTTATTTTGTTTGATTGTTTCATCATGTCTAATGACAACATGTATATTCGTTTTATTCTTTCTCAGTGCAATTATATCTCCATACATCTTGCACTGGTGTCCTATTATGTTCTATTAAATGGGCTACAGGTAATTAATAGCTAATATTTTTTTGTATCAACCCTCCTTACCCTGATCCAAAAATAGAAATAAAAGATTACCTTATATCATGTCATAAGGTCCACAGTTTTATTGATTTTATAGATTTGTCCTTACCCTTTGGTCAATTGAATCTGAAAAGGTAATCGTAGATATATCAGCATTTCCCTCCATACGTCTTGATATTTCTGGCATGCAATAAATTCTAATAGAGTAGCCTGGTCCTTACCTCAATAAAAACATTAGTAGTCGCCATATGTTAAAAACCCTATTTTCGTCTTCGAACCCAATCATGCGATTCCAATCTGACGGTAAAGGGCAAGTATTAGTCCTAGTTGTTTTTACCAAGTTAATATAAAAAATATTATAAATTATTTAAAAAAAGGAGATTTTCGTAATTAAACCTAATTTGTCTCGAAATATTAATTGTTCAGAATATTAAATCGTTAAACCAGCTCACATTAGATTGTAAAGGCATGGGGGATTTTTTATTTTTTTATACCTATATCCTCCTCTACTTATCTACATATTTTGCACCTAAATCTATATATGAGACGCTATCATCGGTCTAGTTTTATCACCATAGTTGGCAGTTATAAACGTAAAAATAGGAATGAAAATGCCTACCATGTCATTAAAAAGACAATTGGCTTGCCGTTATTTTTAGCCCCATGTGTATTTTGTGAGTGATGGATTTCACTCCAGACCAGATGTATACCGCTTCTTTGGTCACAGACTGCCTGGAGAGGACAACAAATAAATAAAAAACCGAAAAACCCATCCATCGTTAGTAATTGCTATTGAGGATAGAGTTATAGCTTAAAACGAAACCCCTACTCGAAAAGCTTCCCTGCGATCCATGCCGTATGCAAGTTCCCGCGTGGAATAAAGAAAATTCCTCGCGTTCTCCGAATCGTCCAATAAAAAAATATCCTCTCCTTACCGGTTTAAATATACATAGGTCCGTCACCTGATAGGCCGATTGTTAAGCTGATTAATTCCTCTCAGCTGTGCATTGCATTTCATGCGTGCCAAACCCTTTGACCCAGGAAGTATTTGGGAGTATTGCGCGTCTTGCCTACGGTAAACCGGAAACACTACAACATGGCCCAGGAAGTGTTGTAGGTCCGTATATCTAAATCAACCGAGAGGGCATTGCGCGCACTGCCGCCAGTGCACCGGAAGCACTTGAGCTTCCAGTCTAGTTAATCCTCTACTCTGCCATGAGTACCCCGAAACGTTAACGCTCAAAAACAAAAGATCTTCTTTTTCTCTTTCTATCGCAAAGACATATAAAAACGATAACGATCTTATGCGATGATTGGAACAGTACTTATTTTGTTGTGTTCATACCTTGTAGCTCTTAGGATTTTTTTTAATAAATATTATATTTTACAACAGTACACTTCGTTTTTGCCTCAAACTTAATTTAAAGGGGGGGTCCACATCCCTATTTATTATACAGGGCACCTATCATAGAAAAGTTAATTAGTTTTTCTTTTAACGCTCTTACTTGACTTATTATTATTGATTTGACACAAGTTTCATCCAGTCTTCCCTATCCCTATCTTGTCTATAGTGTCTAGGTAACACATGTACCATTGTTCCCTCATTTTTCTAATTGCAGCCAGATTGCCTCCTCTCCTACTTACAGTTACTTTCTCCAATATAAACCACTTAAACTGATTACATTTCTTTGGAATAGTGGTCTGTCAGAGGTGTGTTTTCCTTCCTATTTTAAAATGCTGACCTGTGTTCCAAAAGTCTGATACGCAATCCCTGCTCGTCTCGCCCACTCAGCAAAGGCCACACGGGCAGACAAGCAGGCATATTATGTTTTTACTCCGACAGTTATTTAGTGTCTTAGCAATCAGAGTTTTGCCATTGAATTTAACGTTCTTTGCCTCAATACAAATTGGACACATAGAACATGTGCCACATGTATAGTTTCCTATAGCTCTTTGATTTTGCAAGGTGGTTTGGATATTACTATCCTTTTTCTTGTATGTTTTCACCAGGGCATTTCTTATGGTTTTATTACGCCTAAATGAAAAGAGAAGTTTGGACAATGGTATCAGCAGTCCATTATTAAGAATCTTCCAATTACGATTTATTATGGTTTTTATTTTATTCCTCAAGCCTGAGTACTGACTAACAAAGACAATTTTATCCAGGATTTTATTCTTTTTCTCTTTATTAATATTAAGGAGATGGTCCCTGTCATAGAACCTTGCACGCTTAAAAGAATGCTTGATTAGTCTTTTGGGATAACCTCTATCTTTTAATTTCTTTTACATTGCTTCAGCATGATGGTAAAAGTCAGTAAGGCTTGTACAATTGAAACGTAACCTTAAAAACTCTCCAAAAGGAATATTATCCTTTTGCGATTTGAGATGATTACTGTCGTATTTTAAAAGAGTATTTCTGTCAGTTGGTTTTGAGAAAAGCTCCACCTCTAGCTGGCCTTGCATATCTTTTAACTTGATGACTAAAAAGTCAACACTCGTATCACTAAAATTAGGTGTGAATCTCAAATTTTCATCGCCCATATTGAGCCATTCTAAAAATTGCATCAACTAATCCCTAGCACTGTTCCAGATGAAGATAATATCACCTATAAACCGGTGCCAGTGGGAGACATTTTCAAAAAACGGTGCCATCTCATTGTAAATGTGTTTATGTTCGAAATGACTCACATAAAGGACAGAACAAACTGGGGGCACAGGTGGCCCCCATGCTGGTCCCTTTGGTTTGTTTATAAAGTTCGTCTTGAAATAGAAATATGTTATTCTTCAAGACCATCCTGATGCAACTCAAAATAAACTGACAATGACCACCATTCAGGTTCTCTTCCTCCAAAATAGACGACATCGCTCGTATAGTATCGTCTTGAGGGATGTTTGTATATAGTGCATCAATATCCAGGGTGACCAGAAGCTGGGTCACCCTGTCGAAGCTCCGTCCTTCAAAGATCGAAATGGTGTGAGCTGTGTCTTTCAAGTATGATTTTTGTTTTTGGACAATTGGTCTTAGAAAAAAATCAGCATACTTACTAAGTGGCTCCAAAAGTGAGCCCAAACTGCTCACTATTGGTCTCATTGGTGGATTAGCTAGATCGTTGTGTATTTTTGGTAAACCATAAATTGCGGGAATAATGGGATTATTGTCGAAGAGAAACTTATATTCATTCTCACATATCCAATCTTCCTCTCTACCTGTATTTAGGAGCTGTGCTACTTCCTTTTTTAAAACATCAATCACAGAAAAAGGGACATGTATATAATGATCTGTCACATTTAATAGTGACCTCATTCTGTTTTCATAGTCTATAGTGTCTAAAATAACGACCCCACCGCACTTGTCGGTGGGTTTAATGGTCATTTGGTCACATTCTTGCAATGATTTAAGGGCTTTTCTCTGATTAGGTAGAAGATTATTGTTTTGGTTATATGTGGTCTCTAGACTATTCTTTATCTCTATCTCTACTATTTTTTCAAATAGCTCAACATGTTTGTCTAACTGGCTAAGATTTGGAGTAAAAATGGATTTAGGTTTAAAACCAGTGATATTATGAGCTGGTTCATAGATCCTATCCGAAAAGAATCTGTTCAATCTAATTTTTCTAAAAAAGCTCCTCATATTTTTTTCTAATTCAAATGTATTCAGAGGAGCAGTTGGTGCAAAACTAAACCCTTTTTTTAGAACCTCTTGTTCTCATTTGTCAGTATCCTATTGGAAAGATTGATAATAGGGATCTCTTCTACCTCCAATATCTCTGATTCCTGGTCTTTAGGTAATCTTGGGCTTGATAGTTTTGAGATGGATGGTTCCTCATTTGCTCTTCCCTTGTATAATTCAGATAGTTCCTTTGCCCTCGATTCAGGCGCCCACCTAAAAAAGGCTCAAGTTCAAAATTGGCGGCTGACCTACATGGCTGTTCATTTGTTTATTCTTTCTCGCTACTAGAGCCCAAGGATTCAGAGAAAGTAATTCTCTTATTTCCCCCTCTCGATTAGACTGGTCTTTGGTATTGTGGTTTATCCCACCTCTGTTCCCTCTTGGTGTTATAATACTCTTTATTGAGGAATGAATACACTAATTTGGCACAAAACTTTTATATATCCTTTCTGAGCTTAATAGTCTTTTTATTAATAAGGTATTCCCGATAACCATTAGTTTCTGATTCTAACTCTTCTAATTTCTTTTTGGCGTCATCCAAAGCTGTATTTTGTTTAAGCGCTATTTCCAAATCCTCTATTTGTTTCCGCTCAATAATCATAACTTCTTGTGCAGTTTCTATAATAAGAATAAGCCAAATTTCTACTACAGCTGTTGGCTATGTGTGTCTAAACCTCTAAAAAAAATGTGGTTTTAAATAAAAAGGCCAGGTTCATTTCTAATGCGTAATCCTATGGGTATTACTCCAGCTTTTAAATATGCATTTAAGAAATCAGCATGGAGTTCCGTCCTAATTAATTTCTTTTTAAGGTTAAGGATTTTCATTATGTGCTCATGGCTACTATTATTAATCATAGATTTGCCGCCACCTCGTGGATTTTGGTTAATGAGCCTATTAAATTGATCCTCGGGGAAACCGAATGTTTTAAAATTATCCATCTCGTTCACCGGGAAGGTTGTTTCAATGGTGGACTGGACAAAGTCCAAATCCTCCTCTCCAACCCATGAGGGCTGTGCTGTAAATATCAAAATAAAATGAGAGGGACCCCTTTTTTCTACCTGTTAGTAGTACCCTATTCCCCTGGTTGCTACAAGGGGTCCCTCTCATTTTTATTTTGAACAATATTACTAAGCCTAAAATGACAATTTCCTCTCACTTTCCATGGTGGCACTGCCCGCACAAGAAACACACTTCTGCAATTCTCCTTGATTAGCCTGTATTGCCTAATCTATTTAGCCACTGGATAGGGTTGCATTTTCATCCCTAATTGTATTCCTTGTCATACGCCGAGTCTCCGCATACTTTGCAGTACCGGGTCTTTCCGAAATGTACTATTGGGACAACTGCAATCCTTCCACTTAACTTCATAGATGGCAGCATCATAGCAAGGTTACTTGAATTCATTTTATTTACTTCATGCCCCATAACTGGCTCATTTTAAGGGTCATTATTTTAAATTTTACACTTCCCCGGGCCTTGCGAACTACACTCACTCTCCTGCACCCCCATAAACAAAATTCTATATATTTTACCTTCCCTTCTAGAATTACCCTTCCGGAACCAGGCTACCTAGGAGCTGATAACTGTGCTACGATCCTCTCCTCAGGCCATCTGGCTCTGAGGACTTTCTGAACAATAAACAGTGGCGGTCCGTCCATTGGGGGCGTTGGGGCGTTGCCCCCCCCGCCCGCTCCCCGTGCCCGCAGCTTCCTCGGCGTCTGCCGCATCTCTGAATTTAAGTAAACTCTCAGTTTACTTACGTTCAGAGACGCTGAGGGAGGGAGAACTGTCAGTCAGAATGACGTTGGACCGCCCACCCCCTTCAGAGTCTGTAGGGGTGGGCGGTCTGGCGTCATGTTGACTGACAGGCAGCCAGCAGCACACAAGTGCGCATGAGTGGGGACGGAGGGCGATTTTTGCACCGTGCCCAGTCATGCGCACTCGTGTTTACAAAGGCTGGCGCATGCCCATTAGGAGAGCGAGGGTTGAGCCAAGGCTCAAACCTCGGTCTCAAATGGGTAGGCGGGCGGAGCGTAAGCCTGCTCTAAGCCAATCCTGGTGCTGCTCCAGCACAAGGATTGGCTGAGAGGGGTCTTGCAATGCATGCCAGCACTGATGGGCTGTTCCAGTGAGTAGGCGCAAGAAGTAACGGAAACGGACCCGAGGCGGCGCGGACGGTGGACCCGGACCTGCTCAGGACAGGTAGGATTTAATTAAAAAAACGTCCCCCCCCGCGCGACACCCCCCCCCACACGACACGAGCCGCGGCTGCAAAGGAATTGAATAGTTCTCGTTTTTGTTATAGTATTTCTTAAGGTCATAATCTATTTAGCAGGTTATTTCGTACAGCACAAGTTCTTAGTCCCAAAGTTTTCATTTGCAAATAGATGATGACATTCAATTATTTATTCGGAGGGGGCAAGATTAAAACCTTTTACGCTACATGCCCACTCTACATCTGGGGGGCTTTCAACTTCCTTCTATGTGTAATTTCGACCTGGCCCTTCATCTTTCACAATTAGTGTACCTCCTAGCACGACCTGGTCTATCTCCGCTGTGGGTATCTCTGTAAAACGAAGCACATGAGCGCTCCAGGTTATTGGGCAGTGCGATATGCACACAAAGGGTTAATGAAGACGTCCACTGATGAAGTATCTAAAGCAATATTTGTCCATTGGAATTCTGAAAAAGATTTGCTACTCTCGGTGCAAACTTTGCAATTTCATTTTATGTTTAATCACATGAAATTAAAGCCAGACGATGTACTTCTCCAAAGTTTCAGGGATTGAAAGGAGTTCACAAACTGAAGAACAGCTAAAGAAAAATGCTTAGGGGTCCATCTGCATTTACTCACTGGTGACCCAATCTGGCACTGGACTACATTACACTAGCCACGATATAGAGATTCCTCAGAGACGCGATGCTGAAATGTTGATAGTTTAAAATTTGACACAATTGGTATTGGTCCCCTTTGTACCTACAAAGATCAAGGATGTTTCCCTACTCTCAATGCTGCTGGTGTAAAAGTAAACATCTCTGTATTTTCAGTTTTTCACTTTGTCCTTTCCCCACGTTTTAGTTGTTTTGACACAGGGTAAAATAGCCTACTGGTTCCATGTAATCTTTTGTTTCACACAACTGTGTCCCTCTGTAAATAAGAGTATTAGGAAACTTTGCATTACATTTTCTTAGTAATGACGTAGACTCCAGGAGAAAAGTTACTTTTCTATACCAACGTCTGTTTTCCTTTAGCACTGCCGCTTTAAAATAGTGTGAGGCCGGAGAAATAAGTAACTGCTCGCTCCACTTAAACGTTATATGAATGTTGGAAATACAGCAAGAATTGACAGAAAGGAAAGAGGTGACCCATATTGGAACAATGACTCTGTGTCTTTTCCTGGAAAACTGTTTTCTGCTATTGAATGTGTTTTTGTTTGCCTTGATTGTGTGAACCAGCACATTGATCCTCCACAAGGTTGATATCTGGAAGCAAGAAGGGTTCATGTGTGTTGCTTTTTTCTGAGGTTGCTGAGTACTAAGAAGAATTTTGCATTTTGAATGATGAACCTCGATCTGAAACTCTATGGTATAGCATGTAATTCGATTTGCGTCTGTCTTGGTTTATTGCACAGCTTGACCTGATTGGTGGTAATTTTCAGGTCACACTGTGAAAGTGGCCGCTCTGGCATTTCATAACTATGTGCCCTCGAAAAAAAAAAGTGCTTTGTGAGTTTGTCACCAATGTGATGATATATGTCAGACTTGCGTGTCGCGGCATCTTTTTCATTCCTTTTACCGTTCCGGTTAGCAGGGAAAGTGCGTAGTTTGATGCCAATGTATCCGGCACATTTCTTACTTACATAGTGTTAACATGTGCAGAAAGTGACATAATAATGAAATACTACCCTGCATTACACTGTAAAATGTATTCAACCCCGCTGCATAATTTGGTACTTCCTGTTGCATAATTCCAGAGGACCTGATTAAAGTGCTTCTGCTCTTCCGGTCCTTGAGAGAGGTGGAGAGAAGCAAAGGAGAGAGATGGGAGGGTAATAGTGGTCATAAGGAGGAGGCTGGGGCATTGCTGGGTGTATTACATTAATAACCTTCCTGCTTCCTCATATTTGCTTGAAAATGCTCCATTTATCCTCTATTTTTTCAAAATTTTCTCGGGGGAGAACCCCCGATCCCCCGAAGGTTGTTTAGGCTTGCTCGCTAGGCTCGCTCGCCTCAGTGCAGAACTGTCATAATTTAACGCCGCACCACTTTCAAATGTCACCAGCCGCCACTGACAATAAACCATCCATAATCATGTACACCTTTCATGGATTAATGCACAATTTGGTTGTTTGCCCATAGGATGATTATCCACAATCCTAGTAGAGTAGTATGTGATATGGGCTTATTCTTTTGCCCACTTATTTTATTTTCCATTATACCTAGGACACTTAGTGCCGCCCAATCACACGTTCCTGCATCCTCGCTCATCCTGATACCAGGTAAGTGATGCAACTATACCTAACTTATACCCAATAGGCAGGTCCTGTATACAATATTTTTACTCTTGCTTCTCTTTAATCTCCAGAATCCGAGCGCTCTTGCTCTCATCCTGATGATGACCTTATATTAAAAAAGGTAAAAATGCCAAGGACAACAGACCTATATAGATGCCTAACATACTGTGAAAATGACTAAAAATGAGTCTTATGTCTTTTGAGTTGTGATGCACTTTGTTTTTGTAATCTTCTCTCTTCACTGCACTTTTCTTCACCACAAGCATGATCACTGGATATTTTCTACAGAAATAAATGTAAAGTTAATACTGCAATAAAGCAATGATAAATTAATTGCAAAAAAGCCTGTCTTCATTGTATGCCTTGGTATTGTATGAGTAGATATAATCTGCTGGAATCCATACAAACTACAAATCTGAATTTCCCAGGGTCTCATTTTTTTTATTTTGATTTGGCCAGGATTGATATGAATCCCTAGGTGCCAGCTGACCCAGGCATCAAAGACTGCAGCCATCCTCAATAATAATTGAGAGAAGATTGGATTTACATATGCAGGCTTTTTGAGTAAGAAGATTTTCTGGGATCCATGTAAGCACCCCCACCCTGGATTACCCTGCTTCTGTAGATTTCAAAAAGGGTTGGTGGTTGGGTTCCCTATGTGCTTGATGACAGCAGAGAATGCAGCAATCACCATCTAGGAAACGTGAATAGAAGATGTGTTTTGGGCATAGTTCTAATGTATGCAGGGGATGCGGCATAAGTAAATGAGCAGTGATACACACATAGGACACTGCCTTGGATACCGTAGGTCTTAGTTTTCAGTAATTCCTAGGAACAGTAGGATATCCAGATGCCTCTTCCTGATAGATATGAGAGTCACTTCAGTACCTGGAAAGGCTGTCAAGCCAGGATGGCTAGGGTGAAGAAGACGATTGACGTTAGTAAAGGCAGAAATATGGGCAGTAACTCCAGCAGAGAGATGGGCTGTAAGTGTCTCAGATAGAAAAGGTCCTAAATTAGAAGGATATACATTCAGCTATCTCACATCAAGAACCATAGTGGTGGCATGACATGAGAGAGCCTCACTTCCCAGACAAAATAGATGCCTCAGTGGACTAGGGCAAAATGGAAGTGAATCCTATTACAGATAGAATATTTGGGTCCATGGTGGTAGACAAAAGATGACTGATATATCTAGCTTCATTTTGTCAAAAGACTCAAGTATGTGATGAATTGTGACACAAAGGATTCACAAAAGGTTGAGGAAGGCTGAGTTGTATTAGTCCAACCGTTGACATGGAACAATTCTTTAACAATTTAAAAAAAAGGTCTCCTGTGAAACTGTTACCACCAGCCTGATGGGAAAATTAACATTGTGTGTGTACCAGCATGATTTCTAAGTTGAAGGCACCAAATACAGTGGTTAAATAGACGGCAGGCATAATGCAGCAATTTGCACATGAGAATAGATTTGACTATAGCCTCATTTTACTACAGGGGGCAGCCTGGATATTTGTTAGACACATTCAAGTTTGTCAAGTACCTTAGACAGCCTGGTGGTAAAATGGCAAGTGCCAAGTTCAGGGTCAGAGGCAAGTCTGAAATTGTTTTCTCCTAGTTGAGCAGAATCATTAGCATGGTTCAGCTTGGAAAGGCAGGTTAATGGTCCAACATATCAAAGAAAGTTCGGTAGCCACGGGTTTGTGATTCAAAATGAAGAGCGAAACGTGTTTAGTCCAAGTGATCAGAAGGCATACTGAATGCATGGTAAAATCAGACAAAAAGAATGAGTAAATTGCATGATTCTCCGTGAAGAAGTGCCAAGAAGGCTCTTGTTTGCTGGATATTCGGGGACCTCTGCTCAAATATTAAAATCACCTTAAAAATTGGCAGTTTTAAAGGCATGAGGGGCAATGGATTAAGAAAAACCTTGACAAACATTTGCAGTTGGCCAGTAAGGCAATACTCCAGGACTCCAGGGAGACATGAAGCAGTGCTGTGGGAGAAACTGAATTTGAGTCTTTCTGCTTCGGAGAAGAATCTCATGCTAATGATTGCAAGACACTGGTGCTCACTACGGATACTCACAACTCCTCCCTCCATTTTACTTGCTTGTCGTCATAACATATTTTGTATGTTTGCTCTTCTGTCTGTGAGATGTCAAGAGTGTTTGATCCAGGTCTGCATGATGAAACATAGATATAACTCATGAGCATCATTAAATTCTGCAACTCAGTGCAGTGTTTTTGTTGAGACCTGAGGTTTTACTAAGGCTGAATTAAAGTTTAAAGTTTCAAGTATAGATCTACAGTACTCCCTGGTGTTAAAATGGCAAAGATCCTTAACTAAGGATGAAACCATGACTGTTATGTCTTTGTCACAATACCTTAATGTTCGGACACATAAACAATGTCAACACAATGATGGCACTTTTATCCCACTTAAGAAAACACAAGAGTATGTTTTTGATTTATTGTGCATCGAACACATCAGCAAACAGTCATACCGTTTGTTCTTGTATGTTCAATCTGCTGTATACGCCTCTCTTATTAGCCACAGTGATACCGCAACCTCTAAAACTCATAGCTCTTATGGCATTAGGCACAATCCCCGCAGCAGCAATAGAACCATCTACCATCTGTTTGACAAGTATGACCATTTGGCATTCTCTCCTTTATGTCCTTATTTGTACGTTGTCATCATTGTTTTAAATTGCTTGCCACTGTATGTTCTTTAACCCTTTTATCCTTATGAATGGACTCTGCCATGTCTTTTGTACAACTTTCCTCACTGATATAATTTGCACCACCTGTCAGTGTTCTTTTGTCCCATACTCCTATATATTTACTTTCAAATTATTGTTTCTCAAGCTGATGGATCAGGGGAGGTGAGTTGTTACCACCAATTAATCAGAATTCTTATGGAGTGCAGCAAATCACCCATTAGGGTCTCAAGGCAATGGGGGAGGGGGTATGTAGTTTAGTCAAACAGCCAGTTCAGTCGAAGAGCCAAGTCTTGAGAACCTTCCTGAATTGAGGCAGTGAGAGTGATTGCCTGAGATGTAGAGGAAGAGAGTTTCATGTCTTTGCGGTAAGGTAGTAGAAGGATCTTCCTCCGGCTGTGGCCAGGTTGGTGGAGTGGAGGTGTCTGGTGGGCAAGTAGAAGGAGAGACGGTGGTTGAGGTATGCAGGTCCAATGTTGTGGAAGGCCTTGTAGGCATGTGTGAGGAGCTTGAAGGTGATTCTTTTGTTGATCAGGAGCCATTGGAGGTCTCTCAGGTGACCAGTGATGTGGCAGCAACAGGGGATGTCCAGGATAAGTCTTGCAGTGGTGTTCTGAGTTCTTTGCAATTTCTTTTGGAGTTTCTGAGTGGTGCTGGCGTAGAGTATATTGCTGTATTCGAGTTTGCTGCTGTCGAGCGCCTGGATGACTGTTCTTCTGGACTCAGTGGGGATTCAATTAAAGATCTCTGGAAGCAGGCAGAGCTTGTGGAAGCAGGAGGATGAGATGGCATTGATTTGGAGGTTTATGAGAGCGAGGAGTCAAGGATGATGCTGAGGTAACATGTGTGGTTGGTGGGTGTGGGGGCTCTCAGCGCTCTGGGCCACCAGGAGTTGTCCCAGATGGAGGGGTGGGTCTCAGGATGAGTAATTCAGTTTTCTAAGAGTTGAATTTGAGGCAGATGTCCTTCATCTAGGTGGTTACTGCCTTCATATTGTTGTGGAAGCTGTTCTTGGCTGCTGTAGGTTCATCGGTGAGGGAGAGAATCAGCTAGGTGTCATCGGCATAGGAGATGATGTTTAGTCCATGGTTTCTGATGATGGCTGACAGCGGGGCCATGTAGATTTTGAAAGGAGTGTGGCACAGGATGGAGCCCTGAGGAACTCCACAGCTGACCTCTGTAGGTTCTGAGGAGAATGGGGGGAGTCGAACTCTCTGGGTTCGGTCGGTGAGGAAGGAGAGGATCCACTGTAAGACTTTGCTGCTGATGCCGGCATTGTGGAGGTTTGCATAGAGGGTGTGGTGGGAGAAGGTGTTAAAAGCAGCAGAGAGGTCCAGGAGGATGAGGGCTGCAGTTTCGCCAGGGGCGAGGACATCGCGGATGTCATCCATTGCGGCGAGGAGGGCAGTCTTGGTTCTGTGGTTGCTTCTTAAACCTGATTGGAAGGTGTCTAACATGTGGTTTGTTTTGATGAATTTGGTGAGCTGGCCGTTGATGGTCTTCTCAATGACTTTGGCTGGGAAGGGGAGCAGAGAAATGGGTCTGTAATTCTTGAGGTCGGCAGAGGGTTTTTTCAGCAGGGTATTGATCTCTGCATGTTTCCAGTCTTCAAGAAAGGTGGTGGATTCGATGGAGCCGTTGATGGTGGAGCAGAGTTCGGGGGCGATGGAACCACTTGCTTGGTTGAAGATGTGGTGGGGTATGGGGTGCAAGGGGGCTCCAGAGTGGATGGTCTTCATGATCCGTGAGATGTCGTCGGTGGTGAGGGTCGTCCAGCTGAGCAGGGTCTGCTGGGATATGGAGCATTTTAGTGGGGTGGTTGTGGGTGGGTCCTGCATTGTATAGTTGTCGCAGATGTCGGTGATCTTGCAGTGGAAGAAGGTGGCAAGGTTGTCGCAGAGGGCTTGGGGGAATGTCAGTGGCATCCGTGCTGGGGTTGGCTAATTTTTTGATCACTGTGATGAGCTCTTTGCTGTTGTGTGAGTTGGCGTAAAGCTTCCTCATCATTAAACTGGCTGAATTTACAGTGTTTAATGAGCTTATCAAGTCTCTCCACAAATTCATTGATGGTATCACCCACACTCTGTCATTCCTGCATAAATAAATATCTTTCAGTCTACATTCGACATAAGATTACATTTGAGATTTCAGGCTGCTTTGATTTGATGATACGTAATTTCATCAACTCGTGGTGTTTTCTTTATGATTTCTTTTTCACCATCACCAGTAAGATTTTTTAAATACTTTATATTCCTTTTGTCATCACTTTCTTCGATGGCATAAATGAAGTCTTCAAATGCCTCTAAGCACACAGTCCATCGATTGCCAATATTTTGCTTTTTGGCAGCATCAAATGTGGATGGTGGTTTTAAAATGGCAGCAGCAGTTTAACCATTGGCGGACAGCTGTGGCCTCTCGGACAGGACTTGATAATCTTATTCAGGTAACCCATGTCTAAGTCCTTGTATTGTGCTGGCCTCAAGGTAATCTGCATTACTCACAGGAAACTCAGGAAACTTGGTTTTTGTCTTATCCTCCATTAAAACAATGATCTCTTATTTTTCTGAAGATCGGTGGAGTTGTTCTGAATCCCACCTTTGTCGCCAGTTGTAGAAGTTCTCCCCAGACCAGGCACTCACAAATTACTGCTCCACACATGAAGGGTAGTTTTACATGTGTTTATTAAACATGGTGTAAACACAAACTCAACATTCTAAACCAGTCTTCCCTTCTCAACATTCAAACGTTTATGTAATAAGTCCATGGAGTCTATCCTGAGTCAAAAGGGTTTCGTCACATCTAACTCACAAGACACTACACCCATGTCTTAGAATAGTTCTATGATGCAAAACAATTTTTCAATATATCATTATGACTTTGATTAAGACCCTACTTAAACAAGCAATGTATTAGATCCAAGTGGGTAGTTTAATACCCTCTGTGATGAACGTATGTCCTTAAAAACAGGCTTATTTTAAGTATAACTCAGTTCAGTTTGTGATTAGGCATTTATTGTTGTCAATTGTTTTTATTATCCACCAACTTTCTGGGACAAAGGTTACCAAATTAGATATAAAATCTGCACTATTCATTATCGTTTTGGTAATTAGGAGCAATGACCTAAGAATATAATGTATTGATTTAATCACGGTAGACTCTATGTCGTACACGATAGGCAGGGGCCAGTGGGTATGGAATGGTGGAAGGAAAAAGCATCAAGAAGAACCAAGACTAGGCCTTGGAATTGAGCACGTGTGGCTCTGGCAGCAACAAATATGAGCTTATAAAATGCTGTTTTTACAAATTAAGCATTAGTTCCATCAGTCAAGTGATCCTCCTCTGAGGTAAATTGCTTTGGCGCAGTCATTGGTCAATTGATACCAGGTGTTGAAAGAGGCTAACTGATTTCACACTGGCGCAATGAAAGGTCTTAGTGAAAACCTTGTAAAAAGATGCATTTTCACAACAACATTTTTTTCCAGCCAATGCCTTGCAAAAATATCTGTGGCTCAAGAAAAGCTGCCACAGTGGTGGCTGCTCTGAAAACACTGAAGTATTATTCTGGTGTCATATTCAGTGTTCCACACAGCAACGTTTTTTGGGGTATATTTACAACGAGGCGATAAAAAATTATCGCCGCTTTAGCGGCCGTTTTCGGCCGAAAAGCGGCGATAATTTTATCGCTATATTAGCAAGGTCACGCTAACGCGTGAAACCTTGCTTTAGCTGGGGATTTCTAACGCCCAGCTTTGCATCTCTAATGAGAGGCAAAGTGGGCGTTCCTGACCTGACATGATAGGAGAAATGTCGCTAAGCGACATTTCTCTTATCATCAAGCCCCACGCTATGAAGCATAGCGTCCGGAAAAGTAGCGATAACACCTGTTATCGCTACTTTCCTAACACCTGCTTCAGGACTGACTTAGCCATATATCATGGCTAAGTTTGTGAGTCCCTATCAACAAGCTAACGTGAGATTATCACTGGCTTTCCAGCGATAATCTCACGTTAGCCAGTTAGCTTGAGGATTTTTATCGCTATTGAGATAAGCGTTGCTAATAGCACGCTATTATTATTATTACTATTTATAGAACTTATAATGCGCAACAGCTACCCGCAGTGGGTTTCCCGGCGCCAGGGATAGACTAGAGAAGAAAGAGAGAACACAGTTACCATGTCAACACCAATTAAAACAGCAGGAAGACAATTAAAAAAGCAAGGTCTTTAATTTTTTCCGGAAATCCAATAAGTTGGCTTCCAACTTAAGGGCAATAGGCAATGCGTTCCAGAATTTGGGTCCTAGATAAGAAAAGGACCGCCCACCCATTCTGACAAGTTTAAATCTTGGAACAACAAAGTCGCCATTTGCCGAAGATCTTAACAAGCGGGTAGGTTTGTAGGCTTGAACAAGACATTTTAGGTATTTAGGGGCCACGCCATTTTTAATCTTGAAAAGATAACACAGGACTTTGAATTTTATGCGACTAGGGATTCTCAACCAATGCAGGTCACGGAGGGCCTGTGTCGCCGAGGATCTCCGTGGCAGATTACATAAAAGTCGGGCGGCTGAGTTTTGTACCACCTGGAGTTTGTTTAAGGTAGAAACATCGGCGCCAAGGTAGAGAACATTGCCGTAATCAAGGCGAGATATAACTAACGCTTGTACGACAGTTCTCCGAGTGGAGTAGGGAAGCATCCACAGAATTTTCTGCAGCCATCTTAAGATGGCAAAGCAGGTGGAGGCAACTTTGGTAACTTGCTGTCGCATAGATAACTTGTCATCTATAAGAAAACCAAGATTGCGGACCACAGAGACCGGTTGTGGAAGGGGTCCCATATTACTTGGCCAGTGCTGAGGGCCCCATAGCTCTTTGTTCTTACCCAAAATAACGACCTCCGTCTTGTCGCCATTCAACTTTAGGAGATGCATTTGCATCCATTCGGCGACGCGGGAAAGTCCATTTTTTAGAACAGAGTCACAGTTGCCTTCACTACTGGAAAGGGAAAAGACAATCTGTGTATCATCGGCATATGAAAAGATTGTCAGCCCAGCGTCCTCAGCGATGGTAGCCAGGGGTCTAACATAGATGTTGAATAGTAGGGGACTGAGTATAGACCCCTGGGGGACGCCATATGCCGATGAACGAGTAGCTGAGGAGGCTTTCGCCGAAAAGACCTGAAAGGTGCGCTCACTCAAGAAAGAGGCAATCCAGGCGAGTGCAGGGCCATCCACTCCAAGGGACCGGAGGGAATTTAAGAGAATAGTGTGGGACACGGTATCAAAGGCCGCACTCAAATCCAATAGGATGAGTGCAGATGTTTCCCCTCGATCAATACCGTGTCGCAACCTCTCCGTAACCCCTAGGAGAGCAGTCTCAGTAGAATAGTGTGCTCGGAAGCTATCTCAACGATAAAAATCCACGCTAGCCGGCGATAATTATCCTAGCGCTAAGTGCGCTTTGCGATAATTATCGCCGGTTGTTGTTGATTTGCCCCTTTGGTTTTCAAAAACAAATTCCCAAAGTAGGAATTTGCTTTTGAAAAAACAAAAAATAAATACCCCTGACATTCTGGGAGAAAGTTTTCTCACAGAGACTGAGTTAATGTATTTGTTTTCTTGTTTGAGACTTCCAGGCTTTCCCTGTTGGTCCCAACAAGGAGTAAAGCCCCCCCCCCCCCACTTAGGGAAAATGGTCCGATTGATATGGCCCAATATCAATCAGGCCTTGGGTCCAAGACCTCCTCAGTATGAGTCAGCAGGGACGTTGCCAGCGTAGACAAGTTTGTCAGATTCTAAATAAA
Source organism: Triturus cristatus (assembly GCF_964204655.1). NCBI lineage: Eukaryota > Metazoa > Chordata > Amphibia > Caudata > Salamandridae > Triturus > Triturus cristatus. Next base: position 320,383,396 of record NC_140588.1, read on the forward strand.
GCGGCCAAACCAGGAGTTTGGAAGAAAGAGTACTCCACCATGCTTGTAGCAGATTACCATATCTGCCAAACTCTAACCTCTCATGCAACTAAAGCAAATTAATGACTATGCAGTCCTTTCTCTCAGAAAAATGCTGTTGGTCTTGCAAAACATAAAATGATTCTTCAGACAAAGGCATTTTTCAAATATCACATAGACCATTCCTCTCAAAAGTATTAATCTGTCTCCAGAAAAAGTCTAATTGATGGGGGTTGGGATATGAATTTGATGGAAATTATAACTTTTTTCAGGGTTGAGGAGGTTTTCGAGGCTGGTGATTCAATTAAAGTCTCTGGGATGCCTTTGGCTTATTTGGAGGGCGAAAATGAGTTCAAGGTTGATAACACCCTCCAAAGTATGGTGTGTTGAAAGATACGCATAGACTCATTGCTCAAGTATTAGATGAACCTGTCCTATGTTCTGCTGATGCATCTTTTATATTGAATTAGTTACTCCCTTGCTCCCTACTGGTTAGAACGACTGGGCACCACAGCTAAGAAGTACTTGTCGTCATGGCTTCTTCAGTGCATCGTGCTCCGGGAGTAAGACGAATCCGCATTTTTAACATGGATGTCATTCCACCAAAATGCTAGGAGCTGCAGAAGGTACATCATGCCAGCTGCGGTTCGTGCAGGTAACAGCGGTAGGGCCGGATAAGGGGGGATTTCGAGGGACGATGCAGAGGGAACATTAAATAATTAAATAATTTTTCCTCTGCATCGCCCCTCGAAGTCCCCCCTTATCTGGCCAGACCACGGCTATATCATACTCCGATTGACCATCTATGACGTCACAGGTTTGACCCTAGTCCTACATTTTGAGCTCAGTGGCCTCTTTTTTGCTGCCAAAGAGCTAAGTGATAAGGAAAGTGTGCAAAGTATAGAAAATATAGAGACATTTCCGTACTCTTTCTGCTGGTGCCTTTATCGCCCCTGAGAACAGATGTAACAAGGGTAGCACCAGTGGAACCAAATGACATGCAAGGAGCATTATCTGCTGCTCCTGGTTATCCCTAATTGACATCTGTAACCTTCAAAGACTAGGTAAATGGTCACGCGAGGGATACAATTACAAAGAAACAGCTCTATCTATCAAGAGGGCTATATGCATTCCAGAACACAATAAATGCGTTGCATGATAGCTTTCTTATACGAGACTCACAAAAAGCATGGTTATTACATCAATGTGTACCTTGAGTCCAAACCGATTAATAAAAGCGTAGGTTTAAGAGAAATAAACCAAAGGAAAAAATTGTGGAGGGTGAATATTGGCTTTTTATTGAATTGCAAGTAACTTACACAAGAGACTGCCTGCTCGATTTTGCAACTGTGACTTCCTAAATAGCAAGTAAAACAACTTCTGCTAATCGAATATTCTGTCACTTCTCAGTTCCTCATTCTTGTGTTACTTCCCAGAACCCCTGGCAAGCCCTCCTGAGCTGACTTATTCCCTGCCGTGAAAGTAAATGTATTTTCCTGGACTTAACTGCTCCAGCTGTCTGCCACTGGTGATAGATATGGATGACCCTCATTCATCTAATTAACAAAATGCAAACTTCTTTTCATGTCATTAATGAATCCACCACTGTAAGATGAAAGTAATATTAATCTTCTTGGCTTAACTGTTTGATTGCATATTGTGTTTAACTGGTGGCTGCTAGGGAACGGGATGTTAGGAAAGTATTCAAAGAATGAAATCCTGCTTGCAAATATGTCACAGAAAAACTTGCATGCTTTGCCGTCCTGTAAATTAGCAAAGTTGTAGAAACAGACAAGAAAAGAACAGCTAAACTACAAAGATTAGGACATGTTGTGTTCAAGATTTTAAAGCTTTGTCATTGGTGCAAATCAGGCCTAAGGCAAACGCCATGATCACGATGGGGCAGAAAAATGTGGGAGCATTTTGAACACCTGCTAATTTGTGTGCACGCATGATCAGGTGTTCATTTATGCCCGTTTCACAGTTTCACACCTCGAAATGAAGACTAATGTGACGATTGTGAATGTTATTCCCAAATATGATGTGTACAAACTGTACATGATTTTATCAACCGCACACCACAGGAACACTGATTTCTGCACACGCTGTCATCCCATATTGGGACCATACAGGAGGAATTTGTGGCCAAATAGATCTACTGGCCAGATTACGATGGGGCTGAAAAAGTGTTCATATTAGACCAGTGCTGCTAACCGCATTCATGTTATAGAGGGCATATGTACAATGAACTGGCGGAGTGCGGGTTAGCTCCAAAATTGTAACACCATGCTCCGCTATTTTTAAAACTCAGGGATGTGCCATATTTACAATGATACAGGGCATTGCTGCATTTCCCCTAGGCTGCCTAGAGCCAATGCAGACATTCTTGCACTATAGTGCAAGGGTGCCTGTGTTGGTGGGAACGATTGCCAATGTGCAGGACGGTGTCCCTTTCCAGTTGTGACTGGTATTTAAAGGGGTGGGGGGAGCGGGTCGCAGGACATGGGAACGTGGGGAGAAGGGAATGAAAAAAAAATACACACTTACCTCTCTGCCGCTGCCACCCACAATCTCCACCACCTCCTCTCTCTCCTATTCGCCCGCTCCCGGGGCAGGAAGAAGGATGCACCCGGCTCCCAGCCTCATGATAGCCAATCACAATGCTGCAATGCTGCATTGTGATTGGTCTGAGCAAACCAGAGAATCGGAGACTGGGCATGTTCTCCATGCAGGCTGTAATGCAGCCTGCATGGAGAACATGCAAAGTGCTCATGGCGGTTTAACCGGCAGAAACTGGCCGGCCAAAGCATCCTGTGCACCTGGAGTGGACAAACCAGCCCCTACACAGCTGAGCAAGGGGGAAAATAAAATGCTAATAATTATGAGTTATTATCATTTTGTTTTTTCCTGTTTTGACCTGCTCAGTGATAGCTGCCACTGTCCCTTCCTGCACATAAACAACCCAGAATGGTGATTTGTAGCTCCTATGTGTGCTGCATTGTGCAGCACACATATAAATTGCAAATCGTCATTTTTTAATGATTGTTTATGAGCAGGAAGGCACACCTTCTGCACATAAGCAATCATTCATGGTGATTTACTGATTCCATGTGTGCTGCACAATACAGTACACATTGGAACAGCACAAATTAGGAGAAATTGAAAGGTTCTCCTCGTTTTGCCATGTTAAGATCAGGTTTTATTTTGTCAAATTTTGGCGCTGGCCCATATTTACGCCACCCTTGTAAATAGGGGGCAGCGTCAAAATCAATGGGTGTTGCGGTGGAATGCCCACCGCAACACCCATTGCCCGCCCCTTTCACACTAAGTGTAGTGTGAAATGTGGCCGTATTTAAAAGGTGGCGTTAAGGCACATTAAGTGGCCTAGCGCTGCCTTGTAAATAAGGCGATGGACCTAATGCCACCAGAACGTCTTAAAAAGTGAAGTTCTGGGGACGTTAAGTCCTTGTTCAGATGCCCCTACAGGTCTCATATATCTCATTGGAAAGCAAGCACTAGGATGACAAGCTAGGTATGCCAGCTACAACTATTTTGCAATTTCCTTTTGTTCCTGACGGTTCAAAGCATCTATCGTCCATTCCTAATGACAAAGTAGCCTTTACAAATTCACTTTATGATTTTTTCAGATCTGCTGAGAAAGTGGCCCTTGAAAACCCTGTGCTTCTGCGGCTGTGTTTCTTTGGCTTTGATAAAATAAGAATGGCAAAGAAACATGTCTGTAAGCATCTTTCACGGACAGTCCTTAAGATGGGAAAAAAGACCCACCAGTACTCAGCAATGAATTGTGTAAAAAGAACGCATGCTGAAAAGAACTGTTTCCTCAAGAGCAGGGGTCTTGTGGGTTAGCGGGACATTTTCTGATTTTTCAGGTGTGAATGCTCACAGGTCACCACGTGTGTCACCTAATTGTCGTTTTGAATGTACCATCACTAAGCAAGCACTGGCAATGCCAAGAGGTCTGGGTTTCAAGAAATGGTGTATGGTAATGTGAAGCATTACAAGTAGATGCCATGGGGCTGGTTATGTATTTGTGTGGAAGAACTGTAGAATAATGTTGGTGGAGATTAAATGGTCAGGTGACAGTTGCACTGGGGAAACATCGTTTGCAACGCATGCCATTACAACGCAAGTCATTACAAACGACGCGTTGTTACATTGCATGCCGCCAAAACGCAAGTCATTACAACAACTTGCTGTAGAGGGCAGAATGGGTTGGATTTGTTGGATTTTCAAACCAACACTCTGTTGCACACACTGGAGCAGGAATAGAAAATTATACTATTCCAAACTCCAGCCCCCGCCCCCCCCTTTCCCCCCCAAGGCAAGTCACTGTATCGATTTGCGTTGTACTGGCATGCAATTTAACAACTTGTCGTTGTAACAACTTGCGTTGTAATGGCATGCGTTGTAAACACATGCTTTGTAACAAGTGCTATTCGTTGCACTGTCAACCAGACCTAAAGTCCATGTGGGCTAATGACTGTCCTTCTCCCTTCTGTGCTCCTGCCAGAGAAAACATCGTAAAGTAAAAGCTTTACAATGTCATGTGTGTACCCCTGAAAGTTCGAGCTCAGGCAGCTGGATGAATAACAAACAAAATGATCACACCTGCATGGAAGGCAAGCACACAACTTCTGCACAGGGAGACTCAGGCCCGTCCTCACATTCTGGATTCTGGAAAGGTTAAATGTCAGTATTGCACTAAGAAATGAAGAATTGTAATCAAAGGTAGGCATAGCATAGGTGTATGATGTCACCCGCTATGCATATCCTTACACAAAGCAGTAATTTAGCAGTAATCCATGCCCAAGTTATGAAAGGTTGGATTAATGCATACATGTCTAACTGTGGTTCAATGGAATTATGAAGATTCCATTGATGTAGCGCTTAAAAGTTTGAAAATTGTAGGGGTGCGTTATATTTACTGTTAGTTGGCACCCGCATATAATCAAATGTGTACTCAGGTATTTTGTGTGCAATGTATTAAGAACTGTATAACCTATGTCGATTTCAATAGAAGTGTTAGCTATGTACAAGCATCTTATGTATATATTGAAGCAATGCATAGAGCTTAGTCCTTTTGAACAATGTGATGTTAAAACGTGTAGATTAGAATTCGTGTCTGTAGACTGTTTAGTTTGACCACACATGAAAGAAAGACGTAAATGTCAATACTGTGATTTAAACCTGCTTGTGTAACCGAAGTAGTGGCCAGAATTCGCATATATCGTTGAGGCGAAAGGCCTGGTATTTTCTTATGTTAGCCAAGGGCAATAGGCCAAAAAGGATTTATTCCAGTAGAGGTTTTAGGCTGTAGTAAATTGCAAGTTAAAAGATGTGAAGTATGTCTGCCTTGCATGATCTCACCCCAGGTGCAAGGACAGTTGCTCGTTAGTAGAGAAGCTCTTTGTTCACAAATTGACTTATGTAGTAAAAGCCAGACATGGGAGTGCATTGGAATGTGCCAATCGTAACTCCTAGTGCGGATGGCGTCTGGGACTCAAGGCCAAGCGATGGACGATGGAACTGGACAGCGCTCTGTGGAAATTTACTGAAAGACGACCCCGCAGAAGAAGAGGCGCAAAGGGCGTGTTCTGGGATTTGGGGTTCTGTATTAGGGAAAGCGCCCCGAGGGTGGAGGCAGATCAGAGCAGCCCAGGGCAGAGGAAGGCTAGGCGAAGGGATAGAGGGGGCAACTTAGAACAAGCTCTCTAAGTGATGACTTCTCAGGAAGTTTCACTCTGACACCTTTTTACTCGACGAGGGTCTCAAGGGATTGCTAAGTAGGGATGTCATCTAGTGCAGAGTAGGGACAGAGATGGTATGGTTCAGTGTCCCTAGTATCGACATTTGCTTGGTGGTTTTCTACCTCATGCTTTTAGAGATTGTGCTTTTAGTTATTTTTAGCCGTATGCGGATTCTTCGTAGGGTAGCATTTGTGTTAGTGCCTATGTACTTGTTGTGCCTCGTATTGAGGACTTTGTACCTTCAAATCTTTATGCTGATAATAAAAACCAGAGAGCCAAGAGATTAAGTCTCGAGTCCTTGATTATGGCAAATTGTGGACAGTAATTTTGATAATTGTGTTTTTCCCTCCACGCTATTGGGCAAGTAAAAAGTTCCATACGACCAGAGTGGGTTCTAGTAGATAATTGCGAGATACTAAAATGGACCGGAGCAGTTGGTAGCAAACGAGGATGGTTTCTTTCCGATAGCGAGGGAAGATTAGATAAGGATAAGTGATCCTCGAGGCCCAAAAGACGATAAGTGATGCTGAATCATCAGATGGCGAGCAGCAGACGGCAGCAGATGAGCATCGACGGCGAGTAGCAGCACGGCCGAAAGCAGCAGTTCCAGGAGTGAGTATGAAAATGAGATGTTGTAGATTGCGGTGTTGATTTGTTGTGTGATGTCTTGCGGAGTTGATGTGTATGTCGTGTGATTGTGAGATCAGGCTGTGAGCGCGCGCAGCCCGGGAATTGTGGTGTAGAAGACGCCTGAGATAGATTTTGTTGACCACCCAAAGGAGATCGTGAGGTACCATCGATCACCTGTACCGAGATAGGTGGAGTGAACGTGTGTGTGTATGGCAACTTAACGCTGGTCGTGGGTTGTTGTGTGCGGATCGGAGTGTTAGTAACCTATCAGTGGCGATCTGTCTGGCCGGACGGGGGCAGACGGGCGCCAAGCGAGGTCAACAAGGTCGAGAGACTGTGGACGAACAGTCAGAGGCTGTGGACGGACAGCCAGGGAAGTAACTTAATCGGTTATTTCAGTGTATGAATGGAACGAGAGTAAGCGTGAAACGTGTTTGGAGAAGGGAACTGCTGCGAACGGAGGAAGGTGACGTCAGAGGGTGTCGCGCTGTGATAGGCCGGTTGGTGTGAGTCGCGTTGTTATTGGAGGATTTGAGAACAAGAAGTAAATAGAGCGCGAGAGCGAATTCGCTCATCATGAAGTGTCTTAGGGCTTTGCGAGAGTTGTGTAGAGGCGATAAGCATGTGGTTGTTCGTGGGGGAGAAGAAGCCCCTCCCGAGGATACCCCAGCACATTACATGGCAAAGAATGTGGGGTTACATACTATAGTTTGGATTGAGAATTGGCACAAGATTACACAAGGTGAAGGGGAACTAGCTTTCCCGAGGTATGGCTCATTTAGACTAGCAGTGCTGTACCAACTGAAGACGGTGATGGGGTCCTTAAGACCCTTGCCAAGACCGGCGCAGTTCGAAGCATTACATGCGTGGATTAGAGCAGCGCATGATAAGGAAAAGGGAAGAAGTCAGGAGAGGATGAGGAAGTCGATTAGGGCATTTCAGGATGCCAAGTGGGACGCAGCGGAGAAAAGATGGAGAGTGCAGACAATTGAGGAAGAGAAATTGTATCCCTTGCTGATAGACTCGACGGGGATAAGGCATGTGAAAGCACAGGAAGAGGAGAGTGACTCCGATGATGGGGTATTGCAAAGACTGTTAGACGAGAGACCACCTCCTTATAATCCAGACGAAGTGGATGATAGGTGGGGTGAGAGGGGAGAAACTAGAAGGGTAACGATCCAACCTGAGACCCGAGTAGAAGGGTTGGTTTCGTTTGAAACAGCGAGTTCACAGGGTCAGTCTGAGGCTAGTGGGAGGATTGAAAGAGAGATGAGGTTACCGGATGCATTGAGGGTACCGGTCACCATTGGACCGATTGTGTCGATATACAGTCCGGAATCAGAAGAAAGAGAGAGGTCAGAACGAGTGGCAGAAAGGACGAGGAGAGAAAGCGGGGAAAGTGGGTTGGAAGGGGCAACGGCCCGACCTCCAAGCCCTGTACAATGGAGTACACCATTGGCAGCAGTGTCAGACACATCGAGGGGAGAGGAAGACCAGAGATCGGAGAGACCGAGGACTCTGATGGAGTCCAGATCAGATTTAAGGTCATGGGTACCGCCAAAGAGGCAAATGAGCTGGAATATGGGCCAAGCGGGGAACGCTCCAGATGGCTTTAAGAGTCATTCTGCTCCCATAGAGACACCAGAAGAGAGGAGAGAGAAAGAACCAGAATGCGAATATGATGAGGGACGTGGAGCAAGTTGTCAGGTGTTGAAAGGAGCCTTGAAGGCAGGGATGATAGACATAGTAAGGCTCAAGGCAGAGGTGGATGAAATTATATATGGAAGTCTACCTCTTGAGAGGATAGTATCTTACAATCCAGATGAGCTGTTTTTCGTGGCGAAAGATGTGACGCGGAAAGCACGAATGGCACACGAGAAATTGAGGGGATTGGCGAAGGAATATGATGTGGATTTATCCAAGACTAGGGTGTTGCAAGGAAGTCATAGGATGCATTATACTGAGCGGGAGCTAGAGGAGAAGAGGGTTGTTGGACTGAGGTCCCATACTAGAGAACTGGTTTTAGCCATGCGGCCATGGTTGACGCTTGATAAATGGGAAGAGAAATGGTCAAAGAAAAAGACCTCAAGGGGAGCGGAAGGAGGAACTCCGGCAGAGGGATTGCTACTAGCAAAGACCTTTCCCCTTAGGGAAGTGGCGAATGGAGGATATGTGCATGTACCATGGAGCAGGGGGGATTTGGCATCATTTACGAATGATTTTCCCAGGCTCAGGGAGAAGCCTGCAGAGTGGTACAAGCAAGTTGAGCGTTTTGTCAAAATTTCGAAGGTGTTGTGGATAGACCTAAATACCTTATTCGATATTGTGGTTCCAGGAGATCTGTGGAACGCATGTAAAATTGCTGTTGATTGGCCGGACTATGAGCCTGATAGGAACCTGATTACAAATGGTCCGTCGCCGGTAGTGATGAGGCTGTATGAGAAAGTAATTACCTGGTTGAAATCGAAGGTTTCACCCCAAGATATTGATTGGGTGAAAATAGACAGAACGGTGCAGGAGCCAAAGGAGACAGTACATGAGTTTTATGAGAGACTTTTGAAAGCTTTTAAGCAGTACAGTGGCCTAGACGAGCTGGAGACGAAGGACATGGGACAGTTTGTGTCTAAGTTCGTGCTGGGTTTGAAGCCCGAGGTCAGTCTCATGATACAGCAGCATTTGATCTGTTGGCAGAATAAGCCCGTAGATGAAATCTTGCGGTACGCTAGGTACTGCACGGATGAGATTGAGTCAAAGCACAAGAAGATGAAGGATAACCTATTGCTCATTCAGATGCAAGCTGCTCAGGGACCGCCGAATGGGGGTCCAGTGGTGCGGAGACAGGGAAATTATCAGACAGGGAATCAGAATGTGCAGGGTCAGGGAAGGCCGAGGCCCGTGGACCCTAGAACAGGCATAGATGTAGCGATCTTGAAAAAGACGACTGCTTGTCACCAGTGTCACCAGGTGGGACACTGGAGACGCGAGTGCCCCTTGAACCCCTATAATCAGCCGCAGATGGAGGGAGGAATGGGTCAGGTCCCTGGGGCGGAACAGGTACAGACGGTGACTGTACCGAGAATGATGCAAGGGGGGACCGGCATCTCGCAAGTGCAGGTTCCCCAGCCACCCAGAATACAGAACATACAGCAGGGAGCTCGGACTTATTTGCAGATGCCCATGTTCGAAGTAGGAGAGGAGAGGGATGCAGATTTGCTGGCCCAGTTAAGTTTAGGCCAGGATGATGAGTGCCTACTTAGAGCCATTTTAGAAGTAGATCAGAGAGGACCTTTTGTGGAAGCGGAACTCGATGGACACCCTACTACCTTTTTGGTAGATACGGGGGCTACCAGGTCAACGATAAGATCAGCGGTAGTTCCGGGGGTAGCCCTTTCTGGAGAAAGCATACAAGTGGTTGGAGTAGCGAACAAAAGGCTAGTTAGCCCTTTGACAGAACCGATTCCAGTTAGGATAGGAAACTTTAGGGATCGACATCAGTTCGTGGTGTGCGATTCTAGTCCTGTTTGTTTGTTGGGGAGAGACTTATTGTGCAAGCTCAATTGCACAATTTACTGTACCCCGAAATGAGTAGAGAGGTGCAGACAAGAGATGAGGATGCGACCTTTAAGGTTGCAAATCAGCGGGTGTGTGTGGAAGTGTACCCAGCTTTGACAGTGGAGGAGCTTCCACAGGATTTGAGGGAGTCAGTGTCGTCTGACGTGTGGGACCTAAGCGGAGAGGAGATTGGCTTAGTCAGGGGAGTGGAACCAGTGAAGATACAGGTTAAGCCAAACGTGGAATTCCCGAGAACACCTCAGTACAAATTATCCCCTGAAACGATTGCAGGGATTAAACCTGTGATCGAGTCCATGATTAGACAGGGAATACTGGTGGAGATCATGGGTAGTCCATGTAACTCGCCCATTATGGGACTGCAGAAACCAAGTGGAAAGTTCAGAATAGTACAGGACCTGCGAAAAATAAACGACATAGTTGTTCCATGTTGTCCAGTGGTACCGAATCCATCTGTGATACTGTTTCAGATCCCATGTGAAGCTGGATGGTTCACAGTGATTGACTTGTGTCAGGCATTCTTTTCGATTCCCCTACATGAGGAGAGCAGATTTCTTTTTGCATTTAGACTAGAAAATCGTGTATTAACGTGGTGTCGTATCCCACAGGGGTATACGGAGAGCCCATCGATTTTCAATCAACTCTTGAAGAAAAACCTAGAGAGTCTTGTGTTGCCACAAAACTCCGTTTTGGTGCAATACATTGACGACCTGCTTGTTGCGTCAGAAACAGAAGACGCTTGCAGGACTGATACAATTGCGTTGCTGAATTTCCTGGGAGAGAATGGTCACAAGGTGTCTCCAAGCAAGTTGCAATACTGTTTACCTGAGGTGCAGTATTTGGGGCACAGAATTGAGAAGGGTAAAAGGAAGGTGTCTCCAGATCGCATTGATGCGATTTTGAGAATGCCGGTTCCCTCGACGCAGAGGGAAGTTAGAATGTTTTTGGGAATGGTGGGCTATTGCCGCCAGTGGATCCCAAACTTTTCCTTTGAAGCGAAGCCTTTACAGCGGCTGACGCGAAAGGATGTAAGTGATCCGGTACCATGGGACGACGACTGTTTGAAATCATTTCTGAGGTTGAGAGAAGCCTTATGTAGCGCTCCTGCGTTGGGAATGCCGGATTACAACAAGGCATTTGCATTGTTCTGCTGCGAAAGAGAAGGTTGCGCATTAGCAGTGTTAACTCAGAATCATGGAGGTGTCCGTAGACCAGTTGCCTATTTCTCAGCTACTTTAGATCCAGTAGCTTCTGCGTTGCCCGGATGTCTCAGATCCGTTGCGGCAACAGGTGTCAGCATCGAGAGATGTGAGAGCATTGTGATGGGTCATCCTCTTACTGTACATGTGCCACATTCTGTTGAATTGTTGATGACTAGGACTAAAACACAGCACCTCACGAATAGGCTGACTCGTTATGAGCAAGTTATCCTTGCAGCCGATAATGTGATATTGAAGAGGTGTGCTGTTTTAAATCCTGCCACATTGTTACCTATTCCAAATATAGATGATAAGGAAGATTGTGAGGACCATGATTGTCTCGATGTGACTGAACTATGCACCAAACCGAGACCAGACATTGTTGATGAACCGCTCCCAGTGTCAGATGAGATTTTCTTTGTGGACGGTTCATGTTTAAGAGACGGTGTTGGTCGACTGAGAGCAGCGTTTGCTGTATGTACCATCACGGGGGTGGTTGAAGCCGCTTGTTTAGAAGGAGTACACTCCGCGCAGGTGGCTGAGCTCATTGCTCTGACTCGTGCCTGTTTGGCAGCGGAAAAGATCCGTGTAACTATTTACACGGACAGCCAGTATGGGTTTGGTGTGGTTCATGACTTCGGACAGCTATGGTCCCAGAGAGGGTTCATGACGTCTTCAGGTTCTCCCATAAGAAATGGTGATCATGTACGGAAATTGCTAAAAGCATTGCAAGGTCCTGATGAAATTGCTGTTGTTAAATGTGCTGCACACACAAAGGGAAATGATTTTGTTTCATTGGGTAACAACTATGCTGATGAGGTAGCCCGATTTTGTGCAGAGCAGGGATGCAATTTCACGGAGACCCACATTGAGGAAACTGGGGAGGAAGCGGCGTATGGTCAGATGTTAGCAATGGCAGACTCATGGGAGGAACTGAAACAGCTTCAGGAAGGGGTCTCGGATCAGGAACGAGACAGCTGGATACGAGCCGGATGTGAGAAGGGAGATGTGGATATATGGGTTTCGAATGATGGACGAGCAGTGTTGCCGGAAAGTTTGTTGAATCCCATGGCGAGGTTGATACATGGTGCTGTACATCTTGGTAGGGATGCAATGATGAGAGTGTTTCGTCAGACTTGGTATAACCCGAAGTTTCGGGCAGTGGCTGAAACCGTGTGTCAGAGGTGTGTCACCTGTCAACAGATGAATGTAGGGAAGAGAACTGCTGTGACGTTGAGTCACATAGGGAGGTCAGGTGGACCTTTCAATAGGATGCAGCTCGATTTTGTTGAAATGCCGAAGTGTAATGGGTTGAGGTACATATTAGTGATAGTATGTGTCTTTTCCAGGTGGGTGGAGGCATACCCTACACGCAGATGTGACACACTCACAGTAGCAAAACTATTATTGAGGGAACTCATTCCAAGGTACGGGTTCCCGACGTCCTTTGAATCGGACAGAGGAACTCATTTCCACAGCGAAGTCATGAAGTTGCTTTGTGCAGCTTTGAATATAGATCAGAAGTTACACTGTAGCTATAGACCGGAAGCTTCAGGGATAGTGGAGCAGGTGAATGGAACTCTGAAGGCTCGAATGGCGAAAGTGTGTTCGTCTACGTCTTTGAAATGGCCTGACGCATTACCCTTGGTCCTTATGAGCCTTCGAAGTGTGCCAGATAGAAGGACTGGGTTGTCACCCCATGAAATCCTCATGGGAAGAGCGATGCGTTTGCCTGCCATACCTGCTACTGCTTTGATAAATATCACTGATGATATGATCCTGGACTATTGTAAAGGCCTTGCTGACGTGGTCCGTTCTGTGTCTCAGCAGGTGCAGACAGCAACGGTTCCAGCTGCGAGTGACCGGTGCCACGACTTGGACCCAGGCGATTGGGTCCTAGTCCGCAAGCACGTGAGGAAGAGTTGTTTGGATGCTAGGTGGCGCGGCCCCTTTCAGGTGATCCTCGTCACGAACACAGCCGTCAAGTGTGGAGGTTTACCGAACTGGGTGCATGCTTCCCATACCCGCCGAGTCCCAGCACCCTTAGAAGATACAGCCCCTCTCGAGAACGAAAGTCCAGCTGAGCCGATAGAACCATCTGAGAGGGCCAGTCAAGCTGTAAGGGTTGCTGAAGCGGCTGATGGTGCACTGAATCGAGTTGGGGGAGGACGTGAAAGAAGTACTGACCCAGAAACAGGCGAAGGAGCAAGAGGTGCAGTGGGTAGTACAGAATCGAGTTCTGCCGAAGAGGAGGAGATCAGTGCACAGGGTATCGAAGGGAAGACCGGAGGTGCCACCGAAGCAGAAAGGGTTTGGCCCGCAAGACAAAATCGGGTAAACCTAAGGTCGGTACCGGACACAGATCTTGCACCAGTTTCGGAGGAACCAGAAGAAGAATCAGGCGACGAGGAGAATCCTCAAGGTGTGAGAAGATCAAAGAGAACAAGAGTGCCAAGTCGGAAGTACGCCTCACCAGAGTGGGCATACCCAGTGACTGATGCCCGGGTTACCGAGCACGGGAAGATTGAGGTCGATGACATTGGTCAACAGTGTCCCGCTCCAGAGAGTGGAAGTGTTGCTGAAAGTTCCGGGATTGGAGATCGAAGGAATATTGACGATTCATATTCCGAGTCCGCCATTCCTGAGTGTCATTCGAGGTATGATCTTGGACAATTTGGAGTTCCCGACGTTCACGACTGTGCCAGACCCACAAGAACTGATCATTCTTAAGCTCGAAATATTGCAGGGAGTCCTGGAACTGTTGGGACCAGCGCTTATGTTAGATTGATTTGAGAAGGTTGCAAGCAGAAAAGAAGATAACCTAGACCCGAGCGGAAGAAGAACAAAATTAGGGATTTTTCCATTATAGAACGAAGAAAAGTTAGGGAGGGTTGCCTAAGTTCACGAAAAGGACATTAATGAGAAAGAGACTTACCCTTTCAGAGACTGTATTGGGCATTGAGCATATTCCGAAGATGGCAGATCCTGCAAACCCACAACGTAGGGCTAAATTGATAATAGGCACATTGATAGGGGTTGTGATAGTCACCATATTTGCAGTAGTGATAAGTTCATACATGGTGGCTCACAGGCAAGAGGGGAAGGTTCAGGGAGCACCCACACCTAATACCCCAGGGCAGAGAGGTGTCAGTATCAGAGAACAGGAAATATCGAAGTTGAGGAATGATCGCAGACTCCACATGGATTTGTCGAGGGGTGATTTTAAGCTTAATGCTTATGCAAAGTTGCTGTACGAGTATGTTGATGCGATGGATGTGAAGGATTGTTATGTGTGTATGCAGTTGCCTGCTTCAGTGGATGAAGGTATCAAGTATCATCATCTCCCATTGACATATGGGATTTCTTGTAGTTTATTGCTCAGTCTATTTTACGACAGGAGACAGTTCGAGTATTTCTTTTCAAATTTTGACACAGTACTTCCTGAAGTCCCAGCAATTAAACATCTGAATAAGTATGATTATTATAAGAAAGAGGACAGGCTCCTGAAGTATTTTAGACCGACTGTGAAGTTGGATACGGCGCATGCTCACAGGAATAACCTGACATGTGCGTTGTCTGAGACGGAGAAGAAATTCATTGATCAAGTAGAAGACAGGTATAGGAAATTGACCCAGACACGAGACACCGGAGATAGCCCAGTAGATTGGACTGAGGAGGAGAGAGCTCATAAGTCTAAGGGAAGTTATGGACCAATAGCGTTAGATGAGGTACAGAGAGGGAATTTGTGTATTGGACGGCCGCAATCCGATACGGATAAGGTCGCAGTGGGACATAGCACCTGTTCTCAGACCTTCACTTTGGAAGCCTCTGTTAAGAACTTTATGCAAGGGGTGGTACAAGTAATTCCGACAGTGTATTATGTATGTGGAAAGAATGCGTATGTCAGACTGCCTGCAAATTGGTATGGCATATGCTATTTGGCTATCATATTCCCGAAGATTTATCACACAGAGGACTTGGAGTTGTTAGAGACGAGGCGACAGTCTAGAAGACGTAGGGCTACAAGTGCAGGTGCAGTGATTGGGGACATATACGGAGCAATGATACCTAGTATGGGTGTGGTGTTGAATGATGTGAAGATCAGGAGGTTGGCGACTGTAGTTGATGAGTTGTCTATGAATACGGCGAGGTCCTTGTTGTTGGTGGCTGGAGAGATGTTGTCGATACGGAATATGGTTATGCAGAATCGCCTTGCTTTAGACGTGTTATTAGCCAAAGAAGGCGGGGTCTGCAAATTATTGAAGGTTCAGGAATGCTGCACATATATTCCAGACAACACGAAGGAGATAGGGAAGTACATAGATAACATCACGACTATTCACAAGGAGATTATGGATTTGACGGAGGAGAATGTGTGGGAGAAGATTGGGCAAGGATTTGGAAGAGTGGGAACCTGGTTTGCGAATTTGGGAAGAGGATTTCTTGGATCAGTGCTGAAGCCAATTATCATTGTTGTAGTTTGCGTGATTTGTTTGTGGGGATGCGTGAAAGCATGGAAGTGGTATCAAGGAGGCAAGGTTGAAAGAGCTCTTAGAGCAAATGAGAAAAGAATGGCGAAGTTTCAGGAGCAGCAATACGAGAGTCTTAAGAGAATGGAGGGAGTTCGACATGGCAAAGTTATGACTAGTGTGGTTTAAATCAGTTCTAAAGAAGAGAAATGTAATGGTGTGATGACGGATGTCATCAAAGGGGGGAACTGATGTAGCGCTTAAAAGTTTGAAAATTGTAGGGGTGCGTTATATTTACTGTTAGTTGGCACCCGCATATAATCAAATGTGTACTCAGGTATTTTGTGTGCAATGTATTAAGAACTGTATAACCTATGTTGATTTCAATAGAAGTGTTAGCTATGTACAAGCATCTTATGTATATATTGAAGCAATGCATAGAGCTTAGTCCTTTTGAACAATGTGATGTTAAAACGTGTAGATTAGAATTCGTGTCTGTAGACTGTTTAGTTTGACCACACATGAAAGAAAGACGTAAATGTCAATACTGTGATTTAAACCTGCTTGTGTAACCGAAGTAGTGGCCAGAATTCGCATATATCGTTGAGGCGAAAGGCCTGGTATTTTCTTATGTTAGCCAAGGGCAATAGGCCAAAAAGGATTTATTCCAGTAGAGGTTTTAGGCTGTAGTAAATTGCAAGTTAAAAGATGTGAAGTATGTCTGCCTTGCATGATCTCACCCCAGGTGCAAGAACAGTTGCTCGTTAGTAGAGAAGCTCTTTGTTCACAAATTGACTTATGTAGTAAAAGCCAGACATGGGAGTGCATTGGAATGTGCCAATCGTAACTCCTAGTGCGGATGGCGTCTGGGACTCAAGGCCAAGCGATGGACGATGGAACTGGACAGCGCTCTGTGGAAATTTACTGAAAGACGACCCCGCAGAAGAGGAGGCGCAAAGGGCGTGTTCTGGGATTTGGGGTTCTGTATTAGGGAAAGCGCCCCGAGGGTGGAGGCAGATCAGAGCAGCCCAGGGCAGAGGAAGGCTAGGCGAAGGGATAGAGGGGGCAACTTAGAACAAGCTCTCTAAGTGATGACTTCTCAGGAAGTTTCACTCTGACACCTTTTTACTCGACGAGGGTCTCAAGGGATTGCTAAGTAGGGATGTCATCTAGTGCAGAGTAGGGACAGAGATGGTATGGTTCAGTGTCCCTAGTATCGACATTTGCTTGGTGGTTTTCTACCTCATGCTTTTAGAGATTGTGCTTTTAGTTATTTTTAGCCGTATGCGGATTCTTCGTAGGGTAGCATTTGTGTTAGTGCCTATGTACTTGTTGTGCCTCGTATTGAGGACTTTGTACCTTCAAATCTTTATGCTGATAATAAAAACCAGAGAGCCAAGAGATTAAGTCTCGAGTCATTGATTATGGCAAATTGTGGACAGTAATTTTGATAATTGTGTTTTTCCCTCCACGCTATTGGGCAAGTAAAAAGTTCCATACGACCAGAGTGGGTTCTAGTAGATAATTGCGAGATACTAAAATGGGCCGGAGCACCATCAAGGAAGCTCAATGATGAGGAGGCAGAGATAAAAGAGAGATTCATTTTGAACCACTATGTTTATGTTCGAAGTGCTGCTGCTCCACACAGCTTCAGCAGTGCTTGTGGGAAGAGCAACATACCACAAACATAGACCAGCTACGACCAACACACGTCCCTTAGTTAGCACCCGTGGTCCTTATGCAAATGGCGGAGACATACCTGATAACCCATTGACTCCTTATTTTGTGGCTGGGCTTACTCAGGACACTCTTATTCTTCATTAACACTTCTGCAGCCAGTCTGCATGCTCTGTTTCCATACTCTCCCTGGACACGCCTCTGCTGAGTCCCTTTATACTATCTAGAACTATTGTTGCACATGTGTCACTTTTAGAGTGATACTTGCAATTTGAGACATGTGCTGTGCATTATGTCAGGGTCCAAAACTTTCCTTAGCACTCAGTTACTGGTGCTGTCCAATCGCCGCATACCAAGGCTGCTTAGATTTGATTTCCACTAAAGTTTCATTCTTCCACCACCCTACACATCCTATAATTGTATCTCACTTTTGCTGGTTCTTTTTCCCTTTGTTACTCTTTCCTGTCTTTCTGTTGATCCTTCTTTCCTCCTTATCAGCCTTTCTCTCTATTGCTCTGGGCCAAAGTCTGATTATAAAAAAAATAATCACTGAGCCCAAAAATGAGTGCTGGTTCCCACCACCTGCAGCCACTGGCAAAAAGTAAGCACTAGACACTGGGAAGTAAGATGACCTTTCCAATATTTTCTAAATATCATAATTTTGGTCACATATGGAAACTAAGAAAAAAAAGCAACTGGCTGCAATGCAAGCAACAAAGACTCTAGGAAAAATGTCCACATATCTTTATGAACGGGCATGAGCAGCAGTGTAAGAATAAATAGAACATGCATCTCCCTGGGCATGTAAACGCCCACGCTTTATCTATATCGTTGCACTGACTGCAAACATTATTCATAATTGATTCATTGATTTTTGTTCTTCGGGAGTGCGCTGTTAGTCGATGATGTCCAGGCTTTGCCGAACTCAATTTGCAGGAGTGTATTTGTGGAAATGATAGATGAGTGAGTGAGTGTGTTTGTCTTAAACATGGTGATTTTCCATGTTGTGATCGGCATTATCTTACCAGACGTCTCTATGTCAACAAGGCGCACACTGGACTTTTATTTAGGAAATTTGTCCGGAATGAGTAAATCTTGTTGGTGTTGATTAACTTCAATCTTATCAAATGAAACAACAGGCAAGGCGATCTTTTAGCCATTTAGGGTAAAACAGGTCTCAATATTTTGTGCCTTCTGGTTCGGAGCTATATCGTGATCCTGGCTTGGTATATATGTTGCATTGTGATTGGTAATTGTCCAGCCATGGAGGATGACGTGTGACTGTGTTGTGGAGTCCTGTGAAATTCTATTACCTCATGACGTCATAGGTGCTCAAGTGACAGAAGCCATTTCTCATCAGTGGAAACTGTAATGCGTCATTTAGAGAACTCACAAGCATACACATTTGTCAGTCTGACTGAACAGTTATATCAGTACATGCAATACAACTTTGATATTAATGTCTTATGTGTGTGCCACCAATTTTCGTTCGTGTTGTCACTCACATTTGATAGTTCAATTCATTTTTATTTGTGACTAAACTCCTCAAGCAGCTACATGTCACCGGAGACTCCGGCATGAAGTTCAACCACAACTGTTGTTCAGTAAATGAGGTGTCAGCAATGACAATTGTGAAACTAATGACCGGTGAATCGCAGTGGCTGGAATGTAACAAGTGCAGTACATTCCATCAAACACACGTGGGAAAAGGGCCCCATCAAAGGATTGAACAGAAGCACAGAACTGCAATGCAACATGCTAATTGTCACTAGTGGCCTGTGTCATGGTGATGCACAGCAGCAAACAGTTGTTAAGTCACAACAGCACCTGGTAAAGGAATTCAACTAGTTAGCATGAAAAATATCTTTCTGTGATGCCGCTTATATCCACCGAACAAGTTGACTGGGAATGGAGTGCAGCAAGCATATCGGCATAGGAAAGATAACAGGAATGAAACATTCCAATCCCTGACCAAGTCTAAAGTCACTTGTGGCGGAAATCAGTACCTCATGCCAACTCTATGTCTGCTATCAGGAGATTGTGGTCGGTTGCCTGTATACCTCTCCTCCTTTCTCCTTTTATACCTGATCAATAATGGTGTATTGATAATGCTTTGTCCCGACTTTTTATCAAACACCTGACAAGGGTTTGTGTTGCTCTCACAACTTTCACTTGTGTAAGATTGGTATAAAGCACAATGGGGATCAGCTAAAGTCTGAGAATGGCTCTGCTCCTCTGTGCACCCTCATTCGGGCTCTTTTTCACTCATGTAGATCAATCAATCAATCAGGTGTTTGTTAAGCGCTACTACTCACCCGTAAGGGTCTCAAGGTGCTGGGGGTCACATGTTCCAGTTCATCAAGGAGGGGGTCTGTCGAAGAGCCAGGTTTTGAGGTTTCTTGCGAAGATGGGGAGCGATGTTGTCTGTCTGAGGTGGAGTGGAAGGTCGTTCCAGGCTCTGGCCGTGAAGAAGGAGAAGGAGCGGCCTCCCGATCTGGTCTTTCTGGCATGGGGGGCCATGGCGTAGGAGAGCTGAGCTGATCGTAGGGTCCTTTGGGGTGCGAGGAATTTGAGTCGTCTGTTCAGGTGTGCTGGCCCGGTGTCGTGGAGGGCCTTGTGAGCGTGGGTCAGCATCTTGAAGGTGACTTCGATGGGGAGACAGAGAAGTGTGCGCAGGTGCTGGGAGATGTGGCAGTGTCTTGGCAGTTTGAGCACCAGTCTTGCAGCGGCATTTTGGATGTTCTGTAGCTTGCGAGTGAGGTTTTTGTTTATTCCGGCGTTGAGTGCGTTGCCGTAGTCGAGTCTGCTGGTGACCAGGGCGTGGGTGGCGGTCTTTCTGTGTTCGAGGGGGATCCATTTGAAGGTCTTACATAGGAGGCAGAGGGTGTGGAAGCAGGAGGAAGAGACAAAGTTGATCTGGCGGTCCATTTTGAGCTCTGAGTCCAGAATGATTCCCAGGTTGCGTGCGTGGTCCGTGGAGGTAGGCGGGCTTCCGAGGGCGGGGGCCACCAGGTGTCGTTCCAGGCATTGGGGTTTGGGTCCATGATGAGAATTTCCGTTTTGTTGGTGTTTAGTTGTAGGCAGCTGTTTTTGATCCATTTGGCGACGGCTTCCATGCCTTCTAGAAAGTTTTGTCTGGCGGCGTTGGGTTCGTTGGATAAGGAGAGTATGAGTTTGTATTTATGTGTATATCAAGACCCATATTGTTCTGTGCTTACTAAGTCACTCCAGCTAGGCTGGGCGCTCTCCTTTGTGATGTATATGGGTTCCATGATTCTGACATGATTCTTGGGGTGACGGTTTGTCAGTTGGTGTCCAGTTGTGTCTGGCGAAGCTGGTGTGGGATTTCATCTCTGCCTCATTAAAGTTCTTCTACAGGGAAATCGTTGTCTGTGTCGTGCCTTTGCAACATAACACTTTCACTTGTTTAAGATTGGGGTGAAGCAAAATGGGGATCAGCTAAAGTCAGGGAATGGCTCTCCTCCCCTGTACACCCTCATTCTGGCTCTTTTTCACTCAGGTAGACGACTGGGTTTGTTTTAATGGGTATATCAAGATCCATGTTGTTCTGTGCTTATTTCCTCTGTAAGTATCAGCCATGACGGTGTGCACCCTGAATATCGAACCCACAACATTGCTGGGACAAAATATTAAAGTCAAAATATGGAAAAAAAATATTCACAGGTAATTAAGTATACATTTTTTATAACTAACCTTCACATCTATGCACCTATGCTATACTTATATCTTCAAGGAACATAGAAGTGGAGTTCGGAATAGTAAACCTATACTTCCCTATAAGCATTTACCTTTCAATATTTTGTCCCTTGATATTCTGTCGTCGATATTCAGTACTACAATCTCCAATGACAAAGAGTGGGTGCCAGCTGAAATACACGATGAGAGCAGGCTAACATCTATTATTTTAAAAAGAAAGACTAGTGGAGAACATTTCCTTTAAAGTGCACTGATGTAATGTTTCTCTTCGATACAGTCCACCAACAATTCCCCTAGGGAAACAACAGGGGTTATTTAGTGCCCTGAAGCATGATATACTTGAAAAATATACGAGCGAGCTGCTCTGTTTTTAATTAAGCAGTCATTAATGGCCTTTTCCAGCAGCGTGACAAATGCTATTGTTTACCTCTCCTCTCCCCTCTGCTGACTCACACCCTCTGTCCTGCCAGGCAGCAAGTCCAATCAACAAACCCACCAATCCTTTAATAGGTGGGGCGGGAGGCTATTGTAATCCTTGTTGTTCTACAACCTGCCATCCCCAGTGAGGTAGGTTGCTGTCAGTAGTACATCTGTATTATGTTAGTTAAATCTCAGTAACATGCTACTATGCTGCACAGTGCAAGCATTTTAGCAAACATGTCTCTGGACTAACTTTTTAGCATATGCAGAAAATAAATGCAGAATCAAAAAGATGCTGTGTAGAAGGATTTCCTTATCAGCACATACTGCTTAACTATGATGCCTCTTCACTCATTGTTCACTTTTTACTATCCCCTTGTCTGTAACCGGATTATTTTTCTTCCTGCCAGAATATGTTTCAGGGGCATTTGAAACCTTTTCATGAATGCATGCAGGACTTGGACCTGATTTTCCAGTTCAAAAGATGATAGCTCTTACACTTAGGCCACATCTCCTCGATACATAGTTAATATTTACTGTTTTGATATGAAAGTAAGTAAAATAAGTAAGAAAAGACTACAAAAAGACTCCACACCGAGTTTAGCATAATAAATAATATTTGTATGTGTGAAACAAACCCAATAAGTTGGAGTTGAGATATGACTTTTTAAAGAATAAACTTCAATATAGTGCTTAAAAGCAGATGGCGCTGAGTTGTTACTTGAGGTCATGCTGGACCGGGGAAATCCAAAGTTGAGGCTGACCACGACGGAGGGCAGGCCGGCTACAGGACCCAAGAGAGGCCCGCTGAAAAAGTACCTTGTATGGAGCAAGCGTCGGCGTCGAACAGTCGATGCGTCAGTCCCAATCCATGCAGTTGGGTAAATGCATTGTCGTTAAGCCTCGCATTCGGGTCCTGTGACATTGAAGATCCCCTTATGATGTAGGTGCTACATCATCGTCGAGTCTTACAGTCAGGACCCATATTGTTGTTGAACCCCTTACGATGCAGTTGCTGTGTCATCATCGAGCTTTGCAATCGGGTCCCATGTTTTCGTTGAGCTGCACAGAGATGTCCTCAAAGGAGTGCTGTATTGGCGTCAAAGGGCCCTGAGGAAATTCGAATTTCGATCGTGATCATATCGACCCGCCATTTTGTGCTCCGCCACCATTTTGTGTTGCCCTCACTCAGGCAGCACGGTGAACAAAGTCTTTTCTGCTTTTTCTGCAGCATCGTGTCGACATAAGCCTTCTACCTCTATTTACAAAGCTGGTGTTAGGACTGGCCGAGTACACTAATCTCTGTCTGGTTTTTCTAATCCCTGTCTGAACTATCTGTTGGTTCACACTATTATCTTCTGACTTTATCTTATCGTCTGGCCTTCGCTGTCCTCTGCTCGTATTCTCTAGTTTCACAACTGTCCTCCAAAACACACAAATGTATCCCACCACCTGCAAGTCAGCTACAAGTCAGTTAATGAATTAGCTCGTGGGGAGGGATGACAAACACAGTTGGAGGAGAGGCTTCTTAGGGTTACTCGATACTCTGTTTTCTATTTCTTTCTATTGGCTCCGACTTATTTTTGAACTATTCTTATTGGTTCTTTTTTATGTGTTTTAGGTGTGTTCTTAGTTAATGTATATGTCACCTATGTACTATATAAGATTGTGCGCCACGGAGTGAAGTGGCAGTCTCCTGAGAACATACCGTGTGTATTTCTAGGACAACTGTACTAGCTGCAGCTAATAAAAATCTGATCTTTTACGCCGACAGAGTGTCCCCGTGTCTCTGTTAGCTGAAGCAGGAGAACCCAGGAGATTAAGGCGTACCCTGCACCGCCAGGTCCAAAAGGTTCTGGTTCTTCAAATGGCGCCCAACGTAGGGCGGCTTCAGTGGTAGTGGTTCTGCCTGAAGGTCGTGAGGAACCCCGCAAGAAAATTCTGGAGGAATCGCGAGCCACGTCAAGCGACCCCTGTATGTCGAAAGTGGTCCGAAGGTATTTTGCAGCGTGGTTATTCCTTCCTGACGGCTACTGACGACTGCTGCCCTGACTGCTGCCCTGCCTTGGCCCTTCCTTTGTTGATTTATTGTAAGGCGAGACAATAGACGGGCCTCTGTTGGCGTAAGAAGACATCCTTAGTTAAATATTTGGAGGGTCGCTCCCACAACTTTGGTTCTTTGTTTTGTTTCTTTGGTCCTTAGATTCGACTATTGCAATAGCCGAAGCCGAGGGGTAAGTGCATTTGTGCTGCGTAAACTGAGTTTTACCCCCTTGAAGTTTGTTAACAGTCCGGTGAAATCACGAGATGCCTGGTCTGACTAAGTTTGGAGAACTTTGTTGCTTTGGTTGTAATAGGGATTCCCGGCTTGAGGACTCTTGTCCGATTCCTTCGGTTGGAACTCCCACATATGAGCTCTATTCAAAACATGGTGTTGGCCCTATTGCCTTTAACGAGGCATGGACCCGATACACGAAGAAAGATGGTGTTTTAAAATGGCCAGAAAATGGTAGTTTCGAGCCTGATGTGCTAGATAATTTAGAAGCAGTTTTATTCAAAAGAAAAGCCCGGCCGGCAATGTTTGACTCTTTCCGCCTTTGGCGTAAGGAAGCCAAACAGAGAGAAATTAAGCAAGCGAAACGAGATAGGAAAGCACAGGGTATGACAATTATACAGGCTGCACAACAATTCAAAGATGATGAAATTGATAATGCGATGGAAATTTCAGAGAGACAGCATCGTATGGCGATAGATAAATGTTATCCGGTGTTGCCTGTTTCCTCTTCCGATAACAAGAAAGATTTAGAAGAAGATCCCTTGATGCCTCACTTATTGAGATTGCCTCCGCCCTATGCACAAGGTGCTAATGCACCCCAGTTGTTACAGCCTGTTCAGCCGCCAGCAGTACCTCCGCCTGCTCCGGCTCTTCCGAATTTGCCCCTTCCAGTATTACCGCCTTTACCAGCTTTGCCTTCAACTTCTTCTACTTTGTCCTCATCTCCTGATCTTCGATCTCCTTTGCCTTCAGCTCCTTCTGCAATTACTGGTTCTCCTTCTGTTAGTTTGCCTAATACCTTGTCCCCTATCCTTATGTCCAATTATCTGTCTATGCGTAAGCGACTTACGGACACTGTCACTGGTATTCTATCTCCTTTCTTTGAAGCTTTAAATGTGTCTCCGGCTTTTGCTCGAAGACAATCTCGTAGTCAATTTCCAGCTGCCGAAGAACGAGAAAAGTTGGACTCTCTCGCACGCAAATGGATCAAGAGGGGTCCACAGTATAGTGTACCCGATATTATGTCTACCTTCTCACAGTGGAATGCGCCTACGCAGAGATATGTTTTTAATATTATGTGTGATATTCTCGTTAAAGAATGGGAGGATATAAATTCGAGTTCGGTTTCACAGGGTCTGTTAGATGTTCAAACTGACTTTGATAAAGGACTTGTTGTGGGTCCTAAGGTTGAAAACGCTGTAAGGACACTTGTTACCTTTAGAACCTTGTTGTCCTCCCAGACTTTTCTTGACTCCGACACTTCGGTTAGACTGACGGAAAAATTAGAGAGGTTCCTCCAGTATGGAAGGAAGAGATTGCAGCTCAAGGTAATAATCCAGCTATTCCTGCTCACTTCCAGCGTATATGGGTACATGTCCCCTGGAAGAGATCTGAAGTTTTAGCACTTAAACAGACTCTACCAGATCCTCGTAAAAACCCTGCGGGTTATTATAAAGAATTATCACAGACTGTTGATGCTTGCATCATGAATCTAGCTGATATCGACATGTTGATGGGAAATGTAGTTCCACAAGCTTTATGGGCTAAGATTCGTAGAGAGGATCATGCTCAAGCATTAGGTGGTGATTGGGCTGCTATAATTGCAGCAGATACAGCTCAAGTGGATGGTGCCAAACCTGAAGCTTTGATCTCGGAACTCCCCGGTAGGATTATTACATTAATGAAAACGATGATGCCTGCCTTAAGAGTTAACTGGGATAAATTAGCGGCATGCAAACAAAAGAAAGATGAGAGTGTCTCCGATTTCTTTACTCGTTTTGAGGAGACATTCATCGATCACAGTGGTCAGGATATAGCTACAGAGGGTGGACAGCGGTTATTCGTAGACAAATTTGTATTTAATTTGCTTCCCGAGCTGTCACACAAATTGAAAGGTTCTGAGAGTTCATGGGCTGTTTCTTCTTCTGCCCAGATATTGGCTACTGCACAATATTATGAAAACAGAGACAAAGAAGAAAAAGATAAACAAGAGAAAAAGACTAAAGAATTATAAATGAAGGTTCTTTTGCTACAGGCTTATCCTCCTCGTTATGCTCAACCTCAGTCTCAACAGCCTCCGCAGTTTCAGAGGTTGTATCAAAAGCCTGAGCCATATATTCCGCAACCTTTGTTAGGTCCTAATCAATGTGCCTATTGTAGAGAGGAAGGTCATTTTAAGAATAGTTGTCCGGTTTTATTACAGCGCAATGGGACACTATCTGCTCCACAAGGTCGTGCTGGCCTCCAGTCAGCAAACCGAGGTAGAGGTCGAGGTGTGTTGACTCTAGAACAGCGTTCCTTTCCTCCTCCTAATTCCGTGAATTACTTTGATCAGCAAAATGTTAGGTCTACACAGTACTACAATGAAGACCATTATATTGAAGGCGAGAATGAAAGTCTTCATGCTAACTAGGACAGCCATGGACAAAGTAAGGGAGTTGTGTCGGTTCCAGTAGATCAGAATGGACCATATGTTAATGTCACTACAATGGGTGTTTCAGAGCCATTTCTTCTAGATACTGGTGCGATGAGAAGTTCTATCATTCATTCAAAACTCCCTGGGGCACCTTTGTCTGGCTTAACGAATGTATCTGTAGGATTTTCTGGCGCCCCAGTTCGTAATCCGGTTTCTTGCCCTTTGCATGTTTCAATTGGCCCTTATGATTTGGAAGCTCCGCTTCTTTTGACGAATGGTTGCGGTGACAACCTGTTGGGTTTGGAATTATTGAAAATAATGAATGCTACTATATATTGTTCTCCTTCTGGTGTATATCTTACCTTAGGACAAAAACTGACTTCTCCAATGTATCTGTCTAAAGACCAATTCCCACCTGAATTGTCTTCCCTTCCTGCAACGCTTTGGGCTACGGGTCCAAATGATGTTGGTTGTCTTGAAATTCCACCTTATGTTGTCACTCTCAAACCTAATGTTGAATTGCCACGTATTCCGCAATACAGAATTTCTATTAAAGGTGAAAAAGCGCTTTTGGAAATCATTTATGATTTGATTCAGAAGGGTGTGGTTGAAGAAACGAGAGGAAACATATGCAATAGTCCTATTCTTCCTGTTCTTAAACGCACTGATCCTTCTCAGCCTCCTGTATATCGTTTCGTAATTGATCTTCGGGAGGTAAACAAAATTGTTGTACCACAGTTTCCTGTTGTCCCAGATATCACTGCGCTATTAACAATGATACCTTCTACAGCGACTTGGTTTTCTGTTATCGATCTAAAGAATGCCTTCTTTAGTATTCCCATAGCAGAAGAGAGTAGGGATATTTTTGGCTGCTCTCTTGGAGGCCGAAGCTTCCTTTTCAAATGCACACCTCAGGGCTATTGTGAAAGTCCCTCTATTTACAGTCAAGCTTTAAAATGTCATCTTGATACTTTTCATTTGCCGTCTGGTGCTGCTCTTATTCAGTACATGGATGATTTGTTAATCGCTGCTGATTCAGAAGATATTTGCAAAAATGTGACTGTTGCATTGTTACGTCATTTGTTTGATCTGAATCATAAGGTTTCACCTTCCAAACTACAATATGTTTGTCGAGAGGTTACCTACTTGGGTCATCTCCTATCAAAGGAGGGACAGCGATTAACCCCAGAACGCATTCAAGCAATTGCCCAAATGTCTGTACCATCCACACAAAGGGAGGTACGTGCCTTTCTGGGTATTACTTCTTATTGTAGGCAGTGGATTCCGAACTTTTCTTTGTTGGCCAAACCTCTGTTGGCACTTACCCTGAAAGATACACCTCAGCCCCTTCCATGGACTGACGAATGTCAGGAGAGTTTTTCTGACTTACGTGCTGCTCTGTGCTCTGCTCCTGTATTGGGCACTCCGGATTACAGTAAGCCGTTCACGCTCTATGTCCATGAAAGAGAGGGTTGTGCATTGTCGGTTTTAACGCAGCGTTTTGAAGACAAACAGTGACCATGTGCATATTTTTCGGCTACGTTAGATCCAGTAGCTAAAGCATTGCCTAGTTGTCTTAAAGCGACAGCAGCAGCAGCAATTTCTATTCGACAGTCTGCTGGTGTGGTGCTAGATAATACTCTCATTGTCATGGTACCACATGCAGTGGATACTTTGCTAAACAGAACAAAAACACAGCATCTTACGAGTGCTCGTTTGTCTGGATATGAGTTGACACTTTTGGCTAGTCACGTGCACATCAAACGATGTAACACTTTGAATCCAGCTACTTTGTTGCCTCTTCCAGTAGGCATAAATGACTAAGAACAACATGATTGTTTCCTCCGTACTGAGGAAGAAACAAAAGGAAGAATTGACTTGAAAGATACACCGCTAGAAAATCCGGATGGAATTCTATGGGTGGATCTTTCTTGTTTTAAGCTTCCTAATGGAGATACAACTTCAGCCTATGCTGTTACTACTTTACATACAGTTTTGGAAACAGCACGTATCAGACACAATTCAGCTCAAGCAGCAGAACTGATAGCTTTAACAAGAGCCAGTGTGTTATCCAAAGGAAAAAGAGTGAACGTGTACACCGATAGCCAATATGCTTTTGGTGTAGCGTTCAATTTTGGACGTTTATGGAAGGAAAGGGGATTCCTTACTTCACATGGCACTAAAATACAACATGGTCAGTTGGTGACTGATCTTCTTGAGTCACTTTCTTAGCCTACCCAGATAGCGATTGTGAAGTGTAGTGCACACAAGAAGATTACAGATGATGTTGGTCGAGGAAAGCATTTGCAGATGAAGTAGCGAAAAAGACAGCGAGAGATGCTACAAGTCGAATGTATGTTGCGGGTCCTGCGAATTGGGTTAGAGAGAGAGGAATGTATGAGAATACAGTAGAAAGTGTAAGGTCGATTCAGGAAGAAGCTACAAAGAAGGAATTGAGCAAGTGGAAAGAAAGTACAGGAATGTTAGATGAGATGGGATGTTGGGTGGAATTGTCTGAGCACCAACGTTGGCTGTTACCAGATGCCTATGTACTACCAGTAGTTATTATGGCGCATGGTCCAGCCCACTTAAGTGCGAAGGGAATATGCAAGCTTCTGGCTCCAGTATGGCAAAATGAAGAGATTCCAAAGTGTGCAGATAATGTAGTGAAACATTGCATTGTTTGTATAATGTATAATCCTGGAAAGGGAACTCCAACTCCAGCAGGTCATTTTGCTCCTCCGACATATCCATTTGAGGTGTTGCAGATCGATTACATTCATATGGAATGATACAACAACCTCAAATATGTTCTAGTAGCAGTGTGTGCCTTCTCTAGGTGGATAGAAGCATACTCTCTAAAAGACAATACAGCCTTATCCACAGCCAAAGTTCTACTAAAAGAATTTTTCCCCAGGTTTGGTGTGCCGCGCATTGTTTGGAGTGACAATGGGAGCGAATTTGTGGGCCAAGTCATGCAAAAGGTTTGTGCAGGTCTTGGTATCAAGCAAAAGTTCCATGCGGCAAACCATCCACAGTCAGCGGGTCTAGTGGAGTGCTATAATGGCACCCTCAAACTCAAGCTTGCTAAAGTACAGGCTAGTACAGGCCTTAGTTGTCCCGATGCTTTACCATTGGCTCTTCTATCCACCAGAACAGCAGTACACTCTCGTTTGGGACTTAGCCCTTACAAAGTGGTTTTTGGGCGCCCAGCTAATATATGGGGAGTCCCTCGCCCTAAGAAATACTCAGACTTGCCATATCCAATGTTGATTGATTACTTGCATGACCTTACGACTAAATTGCGTGTTCTCCATCAACAGGTTCAGAGTGCTTTGCCGGAGGTTTCCACAGACCCAGGTCATTCCATCCAGCCAGGTGACTGGGTTTGCATAAAGAATTTTCAAAGGACGAAAAATTTGGAGCCCCGGTGGAAGGAACCCCGATTGGTCCTATTAGCAACGAGGACAGCGGTGAAAGTCGAAGGAAAGAAGAACTGGATTCACGGCGTGCACTGCAAGAAGGTTCCTTTGCCCTTCGATCAGTGGGCCCGTAGAGGTATTAGAGACTCTGAGAGCGAGAAGGTTCTACGATTTGTACCTTTTAGTGATGCACACCTGAATGGAACATTGTCTGAGAGAGAGAACGACGACATTCTCCAAGAAGCAATACCACCACATCGTCGCTTAAATACGACAAATCCGCGAATATTGTTCTGAGACCAAACTGCACCCGATAAAGAACACTATAACCTAAGACCTAGACTAAAGAACACTTAAGATTTTCTCTCTCCTATGTAGTATTCTATCCCGGTTGCAGGGTCACGGTAGGAGTCTTAATTGTGACCTGATTAAGTGGCAATAGGCCTGCAGGACTTGCAGTGTCATAGGACGGCAGATAATCATAATTAAGTGATTGAGGAAGATTGCCATGAGCATCCACTTAGAAAGATGGAGACTACATTAGGCGAAAGAGAGAGAAAGGATAAGATGAAGGAAAAACATTACGAATCAATGTACAGTCGTTGTGGTATAGCTTTATGTATTATTATATTATTGTGTATTCTTTTGGCGTGTATAAATTGGATTGTTATTGCTCTGCAGTGAAAAGTTGTCTCTCCTTCTACCTCTTCATCTTCTTCTACTGTCTCTCCACATCTATTTCATACCCTTCCTCAACATGAACTCATTAGTAGAACCGAATATTACAACAATTCATTTGTCCAGTTATTACATCAACACCAATTAGTGATCAAAACAACTGACTGTTGGGTGTGTGGACTTACGCCACATACCACAGAAAAAGGGATGCCATATTTAGTTCTTCCGTTCTCTTATGAGGGTTCTGCTTGGGCTTATTTTGTTATTCTCCAATGCCTATCAAAGCAAATTCAGACGATCCGTTAGTTCATATATTGGTGGTCCGGATTTTAGTCACAGTTCATTGATAAAGGGAATGGTAGCTATGGCTAAAATCATGGAAAATAGTTACATTTCCATTGATGAAAGAAAAGCGTATACTAATTGGAATGTCACCCATTATATCGCTAGCCTTAGTGATATGGTTAAACACGGAAAATCTCCACCGATTTGGACTATACCACATCAAGGAAATTTCTGTCTACAGATAAATGGTCAGTCTACTGACTCCATACAAGGAAACAACTGTTCCCACACATACGTCTACTCCTCTCAGAACTCGCCGCCTCTAGTACCATCTCAAGGCACGTATTTTATCTGCCACGATAGGGCTTACACGTGGTTGCCAACTGGTTTTTCTGGTACCTGTTATATAGCTTTCCTTCTTCCCCCTACATACACTGCTTTTGCAAATCATCATCGAAACAGATATGGCAGAGGGATTATTGATTCCAAAGACACAGCAGGACAAGAGGGAGGAGATTTCCTCAAAGGATTTCTTCCTTTTTGGGGTCCAATGGCCAACAGCAGAAATATAAGGCAACTGCTTCGTGTCGTAGAAACCACTATAGACATCACTATAGGAGCCTTGAGTAATATCACGTCAGAACTACGGGCGGATCGTCTTATGACCTTACAAAATCGAGTTGCCTTAGACTTTGTTCTTGCGGACCGTGGTGGAGTATGTAAATTGATCGGATCAAGTTGCTGTATTTTCATACCTAATGACGCTCTGACAGTATACCAAGCCATCTCTAAGTTACATGTAATCTCCGAGTCAATTCATCAGGACGAAGGAGATTGGTCATTATTGGAGTGGTTTTGGGGACTACTGTCCAAATGGGGTTGGAAGTTATTGACGTTTCTTGGAATAGTTTTAGCCATCATTTTCTCTTGTTGCCTTTGTATGCAGTGTGGCCCCACCATCTGCGACCTTTGTGCTACTATGTTTATCCCTAAACCCAAGTCACAAAGAACAGAGAATATTAGAATGATGCTACAGCAACAGCTCGATGACCTCATGGCCATCGACATTGACTCAGATTAACATAAGTCTATATATCTTGCCTGAGTTCTGGCAAAAGGAGGGTCTGAGGAATTTCGAATTTCGATCGTGATCGTATCGACCCGCCATTTTATGCTCCGCCACCATTTTGTGTTGCCCTCACTCAGGCAGCACGGTGAACAAAGTCTTTTCTGCTTTTTCTACAGCATCGTGTCGACATAAGCCTTCTGCCTCTATTTACAAAGCTGGTGTTAGGACTGGCCGAGTACACTAATCCCTGTCTGGTTTTTCTAAACCCTGTCTTAACTATCTGTTGGTTCACACTATTCTCTTCTGACTTTATCTTATCGTCTGGCCTTCGCTGTCCTCTGCTCGTATTCTCCCGTTTCACAACTGTCCTCCAAAACACACAAATGTATCCCACCACCTGCAAGTCAGCTACAAGTCATTTAATGAATTAGCTCGTGGGGAGGGATGACAAACATAGTTGGAGGAGAGGCTTCTTCGGGTTACTCGATACTCTGGTTTCTATTTCTTTCTATTGGCTCCGACTTATTTTCGAACTATTCTTATTGGTTCTTTTTTATGTGTTTTAGGTGTGTTCTTAGTTAATGTATATGTCACCTATGTACTATATAAGATTGTGCGCCACGGAGTGAAGTGGCAGTCTCCTGAGAACATACCGTGTGTACTTCTAGGACAACTGTACTAGCTGCAGCTAATAAAAATCTGATCTTTTACACTGACAGAGTGTCCCCGTGTCTCTGTTAGCTGAAGCAGGAGAACGCAGGAGATTAAGGCTTACCCTGCGCCGCCAGGTCCAAAAGGTTCTGGTTCTTCAGCCCTGCGTCAGTTCCCATCGGCATAAAGTCATTACTGTGTCGATCTTTGAAGAAAAATTGCTGCAGAACCCTCTCTTAAGGCCCAGGACTGGATTGGCACATCTTGGCAGGGTAGAACTCACAGTTGGCTGAGTCGAGCAGCTGAAGCAGAGTTGAAGGAAGTCTTTGATGGCCCTGAGACTTAAAAACAGGTGGCAAGCCAGCAAGCCCCTGGAGTCACTCAAGTTCTAGGAGAATACTGAGATGCAGGTTCAGTCCTTCTCCCTCCCAAATAAGAGGAAGCAGACCAACACAGCAATGCAGTTTAGCAGAGTGGCAGTCCCTCCTGACAGCACAGCAGTCCTTCCTGGAAGAATGCCTCAAATCAAGAAGTGCGCTGAGTTGAGGGTATCAGGGGTTCAGTACTTAAACTCAGTTGTGGCTTTGAAGTGGGAGAGACTTCAAAGAGGCCTTTGAAGTACACACAGTACCTGACCCTCTTGCCCTGGCTCCAGACTTACTACAGGCGGTATGCAGCTCTATGTGTGGGGCCAGGCACAGCCCTATTCAAGTGCAAGTGTCAGTTCTTCCCTCTCAATCTAGCCTAGGAAGTCTTATCAGCCTAGTGATGGGCGATCAGGATGTGAATAACACAACTCAGCTCCCTTTTTGTGTGACTGTCTAGAGGGAATGCACAAGGCCCAGTTGTCACCCACCCCAGACGTGTATTCAGAGTCAGGCAGAGGCACAGAAAGGTTTAAGTAAGAAAATACCTACTTTCTTAGAATGGATTTTTCAGACTTGCAACTTAAAATCCAACTTCACCATACTTTTGGATTTTAACTTGTGAGTCCAGAGACACCAAACTTCAAATGTCTATCTTTTCCCTAAATGGAAATTACACTTATAGAATGTAACAAGGTAATCATACGTTAATCTATGGGAAAGAACAAGATTGCAGTAGTGAAAAACAGAATTTTAAATTATTTCACTACCAGTGCATGTAAAACTTAAAAGTACATGTCCAACTTTTTAAATGCACTGCACCCTGACCTTGGGGCTTCCTTGGGCCTTCCTTAGGGGTAACGTATATGTATTAAAAAGAAAGGTTTGGGACCTGGCAAGAGGGCTAACTTGCCAAGATGATATGGTAGTATAAAACTACACAAACAGCCTGGCTCTGAAAAGGCAGGCATGAGACATGTTTAACCCTTTCGCTGTGGCGGGAATTCCGCCGCAGCGCTGGGGGGGTTTGGGGGCAGCGCGGTGGCGGGGTGCTCATGACGGAACCACTCCATCATGAGCCGCGGTTGAGCTGTGCTCATGACGGAGTGGTTCCGTCATGACTCCGCCCACTGCGCTAATCGCCCGCACAGGCGGGGAATTAGCGCCGCGTGGGCGGCGCGGCCGCCAACGGCCGCATCATGACGGAACCACTCCGTCATGAGCACACGGCGACCGTGGCTCATGACGGAGTGGTTCCGTCATGAGTGGGGAAGGGGTTAAAGGGAAACTGAAGTAGGTGGCACAATCAGTGCTGCAGACCCACTTATAGCATTTAATTTACAGGCCCTAGGCACATATGGTGCACTTTACCAGGGACATATAATTACATTAAATATGCCAATTGTGGACAACAGTTAGCAGTGGTGAAGTGCCCAGAGAAGTAATGCCAACAAAAACAAATTCAGCAAAAAGGGGAGAAGGCAGGTGGCCCTGTAGAAATAGCCAGGTCCAACAAACACCCTGTCCAAATATGCCATTCCGACAGAGTATGAGAGTCTCCACCTGACCTTCTTTTATCTTGCTACAGTAGTACTATCAGCACCTGTAACAGATGTTTTGTGGCTGTGAATGTTTCCTCAGTGTTTCTTCTTTGATGGGGTGTCACCCCTCCATCAACCAGGCTAGCTTGAATCCGGTGGCACAGCGAGCACAGAACTCACGTCTGGGTGCATCCCACCCCAAACCCGGTCCCAGGATGCTTGTTTCCGGTCCAGGGAGAACCTGGCCTGACAGTTTGGGCTGGGCTGTTTCCATGAGGAGCAGGGTCTAAACTGATTTTCATATGGCTGGGTCCAAACTGGGGTGGAGTGGTGAGCACATAAATGATGGTTTGAACCCAGATCTGTGACTGGGGTTAATGTTTGATTTGTTCAGCATTCCAATCCTCATCTGTTTTTTTTTGCTTTTGTAATTTTAAAGACAGCACCTATATGTTTTGAATGCAAATCACTAGGGACTTTTGTCAGACTCAGACGTACCTTGGAAGGAGATAGTAAATAATTCTCTCAGTTGAAAGATCTCTGTTTGAATTTACAACCTTGGAATGGTTGTCCCACAAACGTTTTTGCCTTCACTGCTAAGATTTGCTAAACTCGATTTTGTTGGCAATAGGACTCTATGCGCTTTACCCCTGCTAACCAGTGTTATAGTGTTTTCTCCCTAAAACACGACAAAATTAGGCTACAACTGATTGGTACATTTAATTTACATGTATGTACCTAGTGTATACTACTGTAAAGTAAATACTTCTAGTGGGCAGTAGCACTCATTGTGCTACCCACTAAAGTATAATTTTAAAACATGTCTCAGGATCGCCACTGAAACCTGTAGTGCAGTTTTAAACTGCCATTTCGACCTGGCAAAATTAACCTTTTGTCAAGCCTAAATCTTCTTTATTAATACGTGCAAGTCACCCCTCAGATAGGCCCTACCTACCCCTAGAAAAGGTTGCATGATATTTAAAAAGTAGGACATGTGGGTTTACTTTTACCCATCCTGGCAGTATAAAAATCTTTAAAGTTGTTTAACACTGTTGTAAGGCCTCTCTCTCCCACTGACTAACACTGGATTACATTTTTACGTTTTGTATGTGCTAACTTAAGATTCAAATCAGATAGTGAAATTATGTCTGGATTGTAATTTTAAATTCTCTTTAATGGTAAAGTTGGATTTTGAGTTACTGTTTTGAAAATGCCACTTTTAGAAAGTTGGCATTTTTCTACCCAAAGCAACTGTGAATTTATGTCAGTTCCTGGGTGACATGATAGTGAATAACTCTGCTGTTGTGGGTTGTGCATTGCTTCCAGACAGTGAGACAAAGGAAGCTTAGGTATGAGGGGAGGGGATCTTCCTGAAACGATGGCTGGGGAGGACCTGTACTCTGACCTGATCACATTTCAAAGGGCTCTGCCTGCAGTACACACTAAGGAACCTGACACCAGGCCTGCCCATGTCTTTTCCACCCTAGACAGTTGGCTGAGGAGGAGCCGTACCCAGCCCTGATTACATTTCAAAGGATTTTGCCTGCAACAGACAAAAAGTAACCTGACACCAGGTCTGCCTTTGTCTTTGACATCCTAGACAGCTTGGAACCAGGACCAGAGGAAGGGGAAGATCAGGGAATTCCCCCACACAAAGGGCAGGATTGTTTTTGTTTAGTAAGGGACACCTTCCTGCACAAAAGCAATCCTTAGAGACATATTCCTCTTTCTATTTGTGCTGTAGAATAGCGAGGAGAAATAAAGATATTTCTCCTTGTTATGTCTCTGTTGGGGAGGCACACCATGTGTGTGCAAACTCAGATTTACAAGTCTTTGTAATTCTGGGTATGCATCAAAATACATGGTTGGATGCATGGAAAAGCCAACGCTCCTCCCATGTAACGCCTATCCAATGCAAGGTAACTCAATAGCTTTGCCTTGTGTTACTCTTTATTTACTAAACAATGCAAAGCCATGCAAAGTGGCTTTGCGTGGCTTATTAAATCCCAGTTAAGGATTTGTGTTGCCATGCGACGACTTGCATCACGTAAGGAAAACGCAAGTCATTAGAAAATCTGCCCGAAGCTCCTACATTTAGAATTTGTATTTTTCTGTTCCACTAATTTGCATCTTCATTTATTGGCTTCAAAGAATTTTTTATTGTGAGTGAAATATGAGACATTTTATATTATATTATTGTCCTTCATAAATGGAAATCTTTCATGATCAAATCATCTTGGCATTCCAGGTGATACCATAAATTGACTCTCTTGTTGTGTCTTAGGATGCTGTTATTCATGGCCCTGGTCTTCAAAAAGCAAGATGGACGCCCTACAGAGGGTTAATTATTTCAATTGCAAACAACAAATGGCTGGTTTCTCAGGTTATTGTCATATCTTCTTTTATGTTATAAGTAAAACTCATATTTGCACTATTGCATTCCTCAGAAATCCTTGACTGAGTAATTGCTGGCACCTACTTTAAGAGGTCCTAGACCTACATTTATAGTCATAAATGTGACAGTCAGCATACAACTGCTCAAAGATGTTAGACAGGTTACCCAAGAGCTGGCACTGCGGAAAGGGCAAAACAATTGTAGAGGTCTGATACTCCTAAATTCTATTGAACGGATGTTTATGTAACTACCGAAACATCGCATTATGCCTGAATACCAGCTATTTTGAAACAGTGGTTAACCTCAATCACTAATTTTCTTGAGCAGGAACATTGGGGACCATTATTAATTAACCTTGTGGTAGATCTGATAGATCTGAATGACTCAATACAATGCTTGGAGATACCACTCACCCTTGTAAAGCTGAATTGCTAGATGACTTCTTATCTGAGCACAAGCTTACTGCCTAAAGCCAAATCTCAGCAATGTTGCTTAGGTAATAGTTTAACTTGGCTAGCTTTGTTTTAGTAAGGGTATTCAATCAAAATGGAGGGTGCTTGTTCTTTACAGTGATTTGCAAATATCAAAATTACACGGGAAAAATACAATAGCTTGCAGCTTTTGGTAAAACCAGCAATTTTGCATTAAACTCACAGATTTAGTGTAAAGAGAAGATAAATGCAGACAAAAATTGGGAAATAATGATGAATGTCATTGAATCTAAGAACACTATCCATTTTTGGTTACATTTTTGGAGCTATCCCTGCTATAGAATATGTTTTTCTTTTCTTTACTGTTAATCATGCCACTCGATCTTATTTCTGACCTTTTCAGACCCAGGAGAAATTAAACTGCGACTGGGCTACCCAGCAAAGAAAAAGAGGGTACAATTCTCACAATTCTTCTCAAAGCTTGTTACATTAAACTGAGCTCTGCCTCTATTGGAGATTTTAATGAGTTGTCCATTAATCTACTTAGGAGATATATTGGTTGGTAGGATTCTTGATGTCTCTGTGGTTTAAAATCATTCTGGCCTTAGTCCACGAATTTGAATTTGAAAAGGGGCATAAACAGTTCAAGTACTATAAAAAAAAGTGTCAGTTACTGATTAATGTCCAAGATTAGTTTACCAGCCTAAATATTTGCCAGGATTTTAGTGGCTGATTAGGCCTTCTGGATTAACTCCAATATATTTCTAAAGTGGCAAACTAATTTCAGAATGGGTTATTCTCCACTCAAGCGTTGAGGAATGCTGCTCTCCATTCCACAGAGCTTTTGTAGATTTGGTGGATGTGCCTATGACCCTCATTAGTTTAACTGTGGAGTTATATTCAATACTTGTGCTGAGATACATCAACAGCACACAGAGATCTACTGACATTTGGCAGTGTGGTAGGGTATATTATTGTATCTTTTTTAAAACTGTTTTAAGTGATATTGACACATCTCTGCTCAGCCTTCTGTTGAACACTACTATTTTGTATGGTCAATACCTTAGGCCACTTTATCATACAGGAGATGTGTTTTTACTCAGTTAAATGGCTTTGGGTCTTACAATTTAGCTTAGGCACAACTCAAATATGGATTGAGACCAACAATTTAATAATAATACATCTAGAGCAATTTTAGGCTACGGCCTTTGGCTAAGTCAGATTTACGCTGTTCCTCTCTATTGCAAGCATCCATCAACTGCTTCCTCTTACAGAGACCGAAGTATGGGAGTGGGCAATATTTTTTGAGGAGGTTAATTTATGCCTGTAACAAAAAGTTATTCGATGTTTTATCACATTTCTTTTTATACAGCTAACGTCACCCCAATATTGATCTATAGTTATCCAATCTGGCTTCTGTTAAGTTTTGCTGTTAAGATGGTGAAAGACCCTGCAGTGTGAGGAGACTTGGACCTTAGGCAATGAATTCCTCTGGAAGTTATTACACTATAGTTGAGTATGTCATTTTTATTGCATCTTTGTTTACAGATAACATTTGGCCCATATGTTTACTCCTCTCATGCTTTTCCTGGTTCCATATCTAGCTAGGCTCCTTCTTATTTAGCAAAACTAGATGGCAGCTTGTTGTACTTGGCCCTTTCTACAGGGTCATCCCCAAACCTTTTTCCTTTTTCCCTCCACATTTTGCTGAAATAGTTTGTGTTAGCCTTAGGACTCTGTGCACTTTAACACTGAAAACCAGTGGAAAAAGTGCTTGTGTTCTTATCCCTAAACGTGGTAACATTGACATATCCCCAATTGGCATATTCAATTTACTTATAAGTCCCAAGTAAAGTGGCACTACAAGTGCCTGCACATTAAATGCTATTAGTGGGCCTGCAGCACTGATTGTGCCACCCACTTACATAGCCCTTTAAACAAGTCACAGGCCTGCCATTGCAGAGCCTGTGTGTACCATTGAAACCGCCATTTTGACCTGACAAAGTAAACCTTTTGCCAGGCCCAAACCCCGCTCTTTAATATATATAAGTAAACCCTAGGGTAGGCCATGGACAGCCCAGAGGGCAGGGTGCAATGTATTTAAAAAGATGGACATGTACATTTACATTTTACCTGTCCTGATAGTGAAAAACTCCTATATTTGTTTTTCACTAATGCAAGGGCTATCTCACACATAGGATAATATTGGGAATTTCTTATTACATTTTATAAGCTGTAATCTCCTATTGGGTGTTGGTACCTATGTCATGTATGGTGCCTTGGATTTGCGTTAAAGAGAACTAATAAATGGTAAAGTCAGGTTTTTGATCACAATTATAAAAATGAGTCTTTTAGAAAGAGCTTTTTTGCATATAGCCTGTTCTGGATCACATGACTGGGTGTAGTTGACAGTTAGACTTTGTGAATTCCTCCCAGACAGTCACACAAAGGGGAGATTAGGTGTGACTGAATGGGCTATCACTGGCAGGATGGGTGAGAGGAGCTGGGCCCAGCCCCACCTACATTTGAATAGGCTGTGTCCTGTCT
Source organism: Triturus cristatus (assembly GCF_964204655.1). NCBI lineage: Eukaryota > Metazoa > Chordata > Amphibia > Caudata > Salamandridae > Triturus > Triturus cristatus. Next base: position 320,422,939 of record NC_140588.1, read on the forward strand.
CCACACAAAGGGCTGCATAACCCCTGTAATTAATCTGGAGCCAGGGTCAGGAAGGTAGGGCATCTGTGGACTTCAAAGGCATGCCTCCAGAAGCTTCTTTCCACTTCAAAGGCACAACTATCTATCAATACTGGAACTCAGCCACTTCTGGACCTCTGGATATTCTGCCAGGAAGAAGGACTTCTGTGCTGCTGCAAGAACTGCAACTCTTCTGAACTGCTGCTTTAAAGAAACTGCTGCCCTGCTGCCCTTTTGTGCTGACCTGCTGCCCTCTTGCTTAGGAAGGAGAACTGGGCCTCCAACTTCATCTTGCACACACGACTCCATAGTGACTCAGAGGGGCTAGTGTGTCTGCCTCCTGGTCTGAATCTCAGGGACAAAACAGACTCCACAACATCTTGCACCCGTACCTGGACCCAGTTGCAGTGAGTTCCTGATCCCCAAGTGATGCCTCTCTGGTGCTGGTCCCTTGGTATTGCTCACAGGTACTAAAATCAAGCTTTTGGGCACTTTGCAACCGCGAATGGGCCAGTTTGCACTGAGGCCTCATCGCTTGCAATGCAAATCAGTGCAAACCTCCGTCATCCCAACTCTTCACACTGCCGCATCTACCACTCGAAAGTTTTAACACGATTGCTATTCAGCCTTTTGTTCTTTCTTTTCTGCTTGGTTTATCCTACTGGGACTAACACATGTTCTCAGACTCAGGGGCATATTTATGAGAGCCTTGTGACACGCTTGCCCCATGCGACGTGTTACATGCATGAGGCAAACCTCTAAGTCCGATTTATGAAGCCACGCAAAGCCACTTTGTGTTGCCTTGAATGGCTTAAAAAACTTGGAGTAAGGCAATACAGCACAAACCTCTGCGTTGCCTTACTCTGCCCAAGGGAGGCGTTCCATGGGCATTTCAGTGGGTGGTCCCATGCAACTCACAGGGTTTTTGATGCATTCCCAGATTTACACGGACTTGTTAACCTGGGAATGCACTAAAAAGATACTCTTCCCCAGGTAATGCGCAATGAGTAAAAATATGTTTATTTCTCCTTGTTTTTTCCTCTTTCTATGTGTGCTGCATTTTGCAGCACACATAGAACGAGGAAAAAGCCACTTAGGATTAATTTTGTGCAGGAAGGTGCCTCTTCCAGCACAAAAACAATTCTGCCTCCAACACAGGCTCACTTGCATGATGGTGCAAGGGTGCCTGTGTTTGCGCATGGCTGCCAAAACAACGCCAGTGCTGGGGAAAGGAACAGTAATGCACCGCATTGAATCAATATATAGCATTTCTGCCATTTCCCTGTGCTGCAGGGCAGCACAGCAAGATGACGTCCTAACCTGCCCAACAGCACACATTTCATAAATATGAGCTCCAATATCTCCAACCCTTGACTTCAAGAATAGATTGTCCATCTCTGCCAAAGAGCTGTCTCTCTTTGCTGATTCTGTGAGGCATCAATCCAGTATCTAGTATATTATAAACTTTATCTTAATCTTCAACTTTCAAGTTTATATAAACACTTACTAGATTTACAAAATGATGATGCTGTATTAAATACGGTACCATTGCAAATCCAAACAGAATAAGCAAATGGAATAACACACTTTCTAAAAACATGTTGGACTGATTCACAAAGATCTTGCTATGTGTAGGAATAACAAATTCAGAAGTTCCTCATGAGTTATTCACAGCGAAATCTTTGTGAATCAATATTGTTTGTTGATTCTGTAGCACGTGCAGTGAAACTTGCATTTGTTTTCTTTTTCACTAGAAAACTGCTGTTTCTTTTGCGCAGCGACATTGGAAAGACGAAATAATCTTACACGATATTTTAATGGCATCCATATGGCTTGTGCAATTCAGACTGCTCAAAATCCAGAAGCTCTACGGGGCATATTATCAAGAAGGGCATTAAAATTATCGTCGCTTTAGCGGCAGGAAACTGCCACTAAAGCGGCGATAAGGAGCGTGATAATATGCCCTTGAGAATTCCAATAGAAGCTCAGGTTCACACCAGAACGTGGGTCTCTATTGGATTCCTCACGGGTCCATCAAGCCCATTATTGCCTCTTTAGCGGCAATAATTTTAACTCAGTTCTTGATGATATGCCCCAAAATATTTTAACGTTCATTGTACTAAAATGTTTGAAACTCTTTATTAAATGCCGTTGTGCTTGCATACTATGAGTGATTACATTTTGTCTTTATGCATCTATTCATATTTGTATTTTAGTTGTGCTATTTCCTAATTATACATGTGATACTTTGCTAGCAACTACATAGATAATTAATTATTCATGAAAATCTTTGAATGGATAATAACCTTTATCAACCAGTGTTATTTCCACATGTACCAAATATGTATGACTTAATATAGAGGCATCAATATCAGATCGCAGAAATATTTTTTCTAAAATATTTTTTTGTACAAAAATATTGAGTTTACATATTTTCTATGTAATCGTAGACAATAATTAATCCCAACCTAATGTGAGGAGGGTCAATGTAGATCCATGTGCTATTATCAACAGTTGACCTACATTGTCAAGATAACATTGGGACATTCTGAGTCCATTAACACGACCTTGAATATAAAAATATACACTGATTGGACCACATAAGAGCACATTGCTTTTTGCTGCAAAATAACCAATTAAGACAATTATGGGACATATCACCGTCACTGCAGTCTCCATGATTAACAATGTGGCATAGAATGCTTGAAAGACATTAGAAAATTAATATGATCCCGTATAGGTGGGTATTAGGCAGTTTAATGCAGTAGCAAATATATTCAGAGATTTTCTTTAGAGAAATGTATACAAAATCTGTAATGTATTTGTTATGATTCCTAGCGAAGTATTGATGTTAATTATTAACATCACAGTTTGTTCACCATCTTTCATCATTTGTGCCCTATCTGGTTTTCCCAGGAAATAGGGCGTGTACTTGACAAACGTTGTTTCAGCTAAAGCGTGTCATCCTTGACATCTCGATTAAGCAACACCTTTTCCTGCAGTGAAAATGTAAAACAATGTTTAAATAATTAAAAGAATGTAGATACATAATAGTACCAGTAGCTAACAAAAAAAATGAATTTAATTAATAATAAAAGCGAAAAATATTTTAAAAATAAAACAATTAAAAACAACAGTAGCAAAATGAATGAATTTACATGCATTGGGACTGGGGGGACGGGGGGAGATGGGCACAATGGCACACAGGCACAGTTGAGCACAGCACAACTGCAGACAAACCATGCCCAAGAGTAACAACACCAACCAGGAGCACAAGTCACACAACCTGGTAATATCACACCACTAAACAAGCACGGAAGTGAAAACCACCCTGCCTGAAAGAGAGACGGGTGAGCCAAATAAGAGCTGAAGGGACATTTCACACACAATGCAGCACACACACATAGGAAGCAGAGCACCCCAACATCAAACACAATGTGATACAAACACCAACATTTGCACAACCGAACACAGGACACAAGTGCACCCACCTGTGGCTGGTAAGCGGCCATACGCATCTTGCTAAGCACGAAACAGGGACATTATAATGCACAACTACAAACCCTGACTCCAACCTCTGGACCCAATGTGCACCAAAGCCCAATCAGCTAGTGGCTCAATGTGCTCACTGCACATGATGACTCGTGCAATCTCCCAGGTCCAGTTTCCAGCCTGCATGCCAAACATCCATGCATGCCATAAACGGGCATCATGGTGACACTCCTGGTCATGGGCCAAAAGGGGGCGCACACACACGTCGTAATCCAGGTCAGCTACCGTTACGTTGGAGAGGTAGACAGCCATGTACCACTCGAATATGCATGAGGGACAATGCAACACAGACTGAACGTAGGTGATGTCCACAAGGCGAAAGCTCAGCCGGTAACTGATCCGCAGCACTGCCAACGGCAGTGCCCCCAGTACATGCAACAGACGTGCACGGTACAGGTCCACGTGACTGGAGTCAAGCATGTGTCCGGGATGGTCTGCCATTGTGTCAGTGGCTCTGCTTGAAGCGGCACTGGCTTGCCCTGCGCCAGTCCTGTGGATGAAATGGCACAGCTCGGTGCAATGAGAAGTGTCTGTGTGCAATGGGTGCAGGCCTGGGGTGGGGTGGGAGTACGTGTGAAGGTTATTTCATGCACGCTAACTACGACCAAGGACTTCTGCATGTGGGATGTGTACATGTTGGTCTCACGTCAGGCAGTGTGTAGTGTGGGAGTTGCAAGCAAATGCTATCATATCGGTCAGGGGTGCTGGCCACATGCAAGTTTCTGCTAGCAGCTGCAGATGTCCTACCGCCTGATAGTTCAGACAAAGGAACTTTCATCCCTACAGTAGCTTCACCATCTGCATGCATACAGGAGATGTACAGAGGCCTGACATGGGTGTGGTGGGATGTCTCCGACCCTGGGAATCATGGAAGATATGCCCAGCACGTGGCACATGAGCGGCTTCACTGTGTGTTACGTTGCCACAAAGATGCTCCTCCCTCCCACGAGTCCCCACACTTGTGTGCTCTGCGGGGTTGCATTACGTGCACTCTTATGGCACACCATTGTAATGCCTGTCCGCGCATGTCCAGCGGCATGCCAACAACACCGTGACGCTGGCTTTTGAAGATGTGCGGCCACGTGAGTGTAGGCCAATGGTCCAGACAGATGCGGTGCGAATGAGGTCTGGCAACTGACTCATGCATCCACAGGACTGATACACATAACACTTGGCATGCATATGCCAAGACCCCGAGCGGTCTTGCGCTCATAAATGTCCCCGTACGTGCGGGCCTGCCCTCCTGATGCATGCCACATTGTAACATCGACTACTGTGGCCATAGTGGCGATAACACCCCAACACAGAGACACACTTACCGTACTTCCTGCCCAAGGCCAGATCCGAGCCTCGCCCTGCTCCCCCTGCCGAATCAGCACACCCCTGCACTGACCTGACGTACGCCGGACCAGCACATGCTGCTAGTGCATGCAGGGGGTGCGTGCAAAGCTACATGTCCAGGGTCACTGCCAACGCTGAGGTGACATGGTAACGTCCGCTGAAGACAGCACACTGTGATGTTGCAGGGCCTGTGCCAATCATGCTGACACAATGACCACACAGACACACTTTCTCAAATGGTGTGAATGGCTACGGGCACGTGCACACGGCCACATTTATTAGCAGGCACACATACCGAGTGACACCTGTGTTGGATGTATGTGGGGTGCACACCAGGTGGCAAGGACTGCTTGGTGCAGTCAGAAATCAACTACAGTGTACATCGTAAAGGACACAACCATTCAACCATAAAGGCCCCATGTCTTGTGCTGCACAGAGTTAGTGGCCCCGGATGCACAGCGTCTTGCACATGCCTTCCGCCCGGGCCGCTGACTTGTGGGGAACTGGGGCAGGGTCACGAGTGCAGAGTAGGTTTCCGTAGATGACAAAGGGGCTTGTCGCGGAGTGTCTCGGTGGACAGTGGAAGGTGTACTCCCAGGGTATGATGCAGAGGGCAGGACCATGCTGAAACAGTCATTATGGTGGAGATGAATGGATCAGACACATGTCGGACACCAAGTCCGGTCCAGCCAGATGAAGATGTAAAAACCCACCAGGCCATGGACTCAGACGCCACCAAGGTCCAACCAGATGGTGCCCATGAAACATTGCGCACAGAGTTAGTGGCACAAGTGCTGTTAGGGGATTCTGCCTGCGATGAGGCATGTCCAATGGTGTGGACTTCTACACATCTTACCCAAGACACAGTTCCACATGTGTGGCCTACTGGCCCGCAGTGTAGGCCTGAGGCAGCGGTCAGCACAGGCCATTCACCGAGGGTCGCCGGCTTAGGTTGGATGTCCCCACCGGCCTGCGAAGTTCAGGTTCAGTGGCACCACGGGACGCGGACTTGCAGTGAACAGGGTTGTTGGCACCAGGTCAGTTGTTGATAGTGTTCGATCACCTTCGTGACTCTGATCCGGCTTTCTTTCGGACTGAGCCGCATCTTCCTCCTACTCCTCTCCGTGCGTTCACTGGTGTGGACTCTGTCATTCATGATTCGTGACTATGTGCTGGATGTGGACCTACTTGTCCGCAGGGTAGGCCTGAGCCCTTATCCACGTGACGCCGGCTTGCGTTGAACAGGGTTAGTGGCACCACGTGTCGCTGGCTTGTGTTGAAAAGGGTTAGTGCCACCACATGTCACCAGCTTGCGTTGAACAGGGTTAGTGGCACCACATGTCGCCAGCTTGCGTTGAACAGGGTTAGTGGCACCACGTGGCACAGGCCTGTGATATGGAATTATGCCTCACTGATCGAAGGGAGTCTGGTGCTGTGGCCGCTGCCACGGACTTGGGGTCACTGCCATTCAGGACTCAGGACACAGTTCCACATGTGGGACCTACTGGGCAGAAGGGGAAACTGCTGGAGTATGTCAATGAGAAAGGAGTATTGTGGGCCAGCGTCGGGGGGGCCAGCGATGGTCTGCGGAGGCTGCAGAGGTCTGCGGAGGCTGCAGACGTGCTGGTGCTTGGAGCTTGCACCTGCATGTCTTTGACACACGCCGGTGTAGGCAGGTGAGCATAGCCTTGTTGGTGCGCTGGGGCAGGCATGACAGGTCTGGGGGGTGTGGCCCAGTGTGCAGCAGCGCACAGGGATGCAGGCCTCGGTGCAGGACTCGTGGCGGGCTGAGAGGCGCCACCCTGGCAGATGTGTTGTCTATTCCGAATAAGGATCACAACCAGTGTGAAGGGCTTTTTGTTCACACCCCTACGCAGGCCTGGCGTACGCAGGTCCAACACACTACGCACAAGCATGCAGAGGCGGACATAACATGCAACGTTTCCGCGTTCTGCCCCACAGCCTAAGGGGACATGGTAGCGCCCACTGGCCACTACACTCCATGCACCAGCAGTTGATCTCTACATGGCCATTTCCGTGGTTTGTACTCTGTGGTCTGTCCAGCACCTCCACGCCATACCTGGCATTTGGTAGGTTCACATTCCTTAGTCACTTGCCGCTCTCATTTCCCTACTTCCCTGGATGAGCAAACTGCTTGAAAGGCACATCAATAATATCTTAGTGGACTACTTAGAATCAAATAGTCTGCTATGCGCCTCTCAGACGGGTTTCCGCCCGCAGCATGGAACTGAAACTGCTCTCCTAGCAGTGACGGAAGAAACTAGATTGGTGCTGGACCGGGGAGGAAAAGCAGCCATCATACTACTCGACCTCAGTGCCGCGTTCGACACTGTCAACCATGCCACACTGCTACACCGTCTGAAAGGCATGGGCGTGTCGGGCGCGGCCCTGGAGTGGCTGACCTCCTTCCTGGACGAGCGCTTCTTCCAGGTGTTTGAGGGCAAAGCAGTCTCCCCTAAGCAACCACTTAGATGTGGGGTTCCTCAGGGCTCCTCCCTGAGCCCCACACTTTTTAATGTCTATATGCGACCTCTAGCGGAGATAGTCCAGCCCTTTGGCGTGCGTATTGTCACCTACGCGGTCGACACCCAGTTGGTGGTCTCTTTGGACCACACTGAGGAGCCGTCCAACACCCTGGGCCTCTGTCTAGAGGCCGATGCTAAGTGGATGCAATCGTCCTGTCTCAAACTTAACGGGGAGAAGACAGAGATTATGCTATTGGGTAACCCTTCTCCGACCATTTTGACATCAATTTGGCCCACCTGCCTTGGTGCTCCCCCCCCTCCCAAACCGCAGATAAAGAGTCTGGGAATCTGGCTCGATAAAGCGCTGGACTTCTCGGTCCAGGCTACCAAAACTGCCTCCACGTGTGTCGGCCTAATGAAAATGCTTCGCAAAGTACTCCCTCTGCTTCCTTTCCAGGCGAGGAGAATCATGGTTCAGGCCCTGATACTCTCCCGCCTGGACTATGGAAACGCGCTATATCTGGGTGCCCCGGCTTCAGTGACCAACAGGCTCCAAGTCACGCAAAACTGCGCCGCCCGATTATTATTCAACATCCCCCGCTGGCAGTCAGCCAAGAAAGCTCTAAAAGAATTGCACTGGCTCCCGATGGCTGCTAGAGCACAGTTTAAGGCTATGTGCATTGTGCACAAATCTTTCCATCGAACAGGCCCTGCCATCCTGTCCCCCTTAGTTGTGCCCTACGCTCCATCCAGAGCCCTTCGCTCGGGATCATTGCACCTAGTTACCACTTCTAAAATCAACAAAGCACGTTGGGGCGGCCGTTCCTTCTCCCATACTGCTGCGAGACTTTGGAACTCCCTCCCCTTAGCCCTCAGAGAAAATAATAACCGGCTGGCTTTTAGGAAAGCTTTGAAAACCCACCTGTTTGCAAAAACGTGCTAGTCTCACCCTGCGGCCCGCCACAGTGATCAATTAAAGCGCTGCGAGGCCTCCGGGTAGTCTATGCGCTATATAAATATAATTTTTCATTTCATTTCATTTCATTTCACACATGCCTGCTCCATGCATCTCCTCACATCCTGCTATTGTGTGTCTGTGGTGCCATGCCGTGGCTGGGTTGTGGGCATGGCAAGGCCGGATTCCCAATGGAGTCGTGTTGTCATGTCTGGTCAGTTGGCATATTGTGTGCCATGTTGAATGTAGTTGTGCTGCGTGACCATTGGCATTGCCGTGAGTTGCATGACTGTGTGCTGGAGGTGTGTGGTGTGTTTATTTTGGACTTACCAACGGGCACTGCATTTCCATGTGTGCCATCCTGGGAGCGCTGGGTGATGATGGCCTGTCGGGAGATGTGAGTTTCATGCACTCTGCCTGGGGAGTTGGCCACGACATTGTTGAGGAGTCCTGGGTGGTCCACTATTGCCTGCACATTCATGGTATGCATGTGCTTTCTGTTGTGGTAGTTGTGTGCAGTGTGGGCAGGGGGCACGAAGGGTACATGTGTGCAGTTGCTTGTCCCTGACACGTGAGGGAATCCAGCTATGGCGTAGGGTCTTTGCTTGGTCTCCAGCTGCTCCTGCGCAGTGTGGGTGATGTGGGGGTGCTGGGGTACCAGGCTGACATTGGCATCCAGGACAGGTCTGATGACCTTGGATGGGGCTGGCTGTGTGACTCCTCCGACTCTGGCAGTTGTGGTTGGATGGTACCAGAGGCCGGCATGTGCTGTGCAGCTGGCAGCTTTTTCTGTGGAGGTATGTTGGTTATCCGCTGGGTTGGTACCGTCAGCAGGTGAGGGATGTGGGTCAGGATGGGGGGGATGGTTGTCCTTTTGGGCCTGTAGTGGGCAATGTCCTCCTCTGGCGTTGGGTCTGGGTGACAGGTGCGTTTCAGGTGGGTCCACTTTCTTTGTGTATGCTGCCTCTATGGTGTTCCCGGGGAAGGGGGGCGGGACGGGTCCTGGCGGGCCTTGGGTGGTTGCTGTGGGTGTTGTGGCCCTCATGGGTATCCATGTTGCATGATCATTGTCTCCATGGCATCTGTGGGTTTTCCAGTGTGGCTCTTGGCTGGGCTCCCTTTTATGCTGCAGGTAGTCATCCGGCTTAACACCAGCAAAAGGCAGGTGTTAATTCCCTGCTGCTACCGCGGCTTATCGCCTGTTTTTGGTTCGCATCGCAGATCTGGCAGTTCGTTGCAAAAGTGGTGTTGTGGTTTTTTCGTGTGTTTTTGCACGGGAAACCCTACTCTGCATCTCATTAGGGTTAGTTGGTGGTGTCCACCGTGGAGATACATTTTGGGGCAGTCATCACAGGACTACTGGTGATGTCTGCAGTTCGCACCAGATTGTGAATGGGATGTTACATCTATCTCCACTTTTGATGCGTTAAGGTGGAGATAAATCGGAGATTAGTCCTTGTGAATATCCCCCTTGGTCTTCAGAAGGGTTAGATTTACTTCCCAATCTAAGTAAAAGTAGGGAAATTGTTAGAATGCTAAAGGATTACGTCTACTATTCCAACTCCTAAAAATTTTAAAAAGACGTTTAGATACCTAAGTACATAGACATATTTAAATATATTTAAAATAACATAGGTATAGTATTTAAGTTAAAACAAATGTACATTGTAATAAAATATATAAAAAAATTCAAATAAATGAAATATGTTTACCACTACAGTAAATTAAACAATATTAAATACAATAATATTCTTAAAAAACATAGTATGTAAACAAAAATGATATCTTTACCTCCAATTTTCTGTTCCCCACTATTTTCGTACTGACAATATTTTTGATAGAATTTTCATGTGAAACTATATTTTTGAATTGGCATGCATGTCATTCATCCCAACATATGTGCTGAATATTTGTTCGCAAACAAAATAGAGGCATGTTTGCAAAGTTCAGGTTTAACTCTAGCTATCATTAAAATAACATTATTGTTTCATCCATTTCCAGGTGAGTGGCTTGTAAATTGATTTACACACATTTAATGGTACAATAGTGCAACATACAATTATGTGTGAGAAAACGCTCTTAGTGGTGGGTCGTGGGATTACTAGGTTGGGCGTTCCTTGGAAAGTTGGAGAACACAATAAATCTTTGTTGGTATTTGCAGATTTGTGCAAGGAACCATACCATCATGCACTTGGTTTGAAATTCACAAAATACACATATTTGGGTTGTATCTGAATAAATCCCTCTATGTTTCTGACTATGTGATGCATGGTTAGAAGCTATTGTTCTGACTCACATTCTATTATTTCTTGCTTCAGGGTGTCATTGGGTGGGACAGTCTAGAGCAGGAAATACTGGATGGGATGACTGCACCCTCTCACTGGAAGGAGAGGAAGGGAGGTGCAGAACTATGAAGACTGTGGGTAGGTTATTACATTCATGGTGTGAGTTGGCAAGATGTGAGTGGGCCAGGCCATTTGGGAATCATTGTGGGGAGAGATATGGAGCTCAGATCAGGGCTGCACTGAGCAACTATGAAGTGTCACCACACTGGCAATTGCTCTGATTGGCCACTCTTTGAAGATGGAACACTTTTCCTCAGTGGCAAAGGCCTGCTAATGTTGTCTCTGTTTTCTTGAACTATGGAGCACTATGCCCTGTGCGTAACTACTCATAGTTAAAAAGTTGCAGAATTTCCTTTGAAACTCTGCTTAGCCATATAGGGGACACACATAGTATCACATTGTACTAAATCAAACTTTACTTTAAAACATATACAAAAGTTTGACAGGCCCAGAAATGTCTCCTCTGTGACAACAGGCATATGTTTGCAGGGATTATTGATCATATTCATTCCTTCAAAAAGACAAACATTTCAGCTTAACTGTTGCAAGGTGAAGATACTTTATCTTTCCTGTAGACAGTAGCTAGGGAAATGTGGGTGTGAGATGGTCAACAGATGGAAGAGAGTGCGGCCTATCTGATGCTGATGGAACAAGGTCTGCTGCATCAATGTCCAGCCTGGAGAAAAAAAGGAGGTGATGGGTCAGATGGGAGTTAAATAGAAGGAAAGTGGTACTTAAAGGTATTGCTGGATAGTGGTGGGTATTGGGAGTTAGAGGCTACCCACTCAGTAGAGAAATAATCATGTGAAAGACATAATGTGCTCACACATGAGGTATGAGTAATCCAAGTCGTAATGGAGAACTTGCTCTTGGGTAATTCAGCAACTCTCCTAAACACCCAATTTTCCTAAACAATCCTAAAGAAGGAGTGATATTGTTGTATATATTGTGTGTTTGGCACTCATCGACCATGACCCAATCTGACACTACAACCCTTTCAGAAATATCACAGCCCAGATCTCCTCTACCCTCACTAATCATTCAGGAACACATTAAAGTGTCATAAACTAGGATGTAATTCCAACTTCATTGACAGCACTTTAAATCTGTCCTTCTTGATTTAAGTTATATTGCCTATTATCCTGTTACTGGGCAATTTCAATCTCTTGGTACAAATTTGAGTAGCGAACATTCTACATAGGCTGATGAGAATCATGAAGATTTAGGCTTCTCCAAATTAATCTTCTCCAGCATCTATCAGGATACATGCTGGACATGACCTTCACTTGCGAGATTAATACTTATCATACAATTATATATCTACATCCTGCTTGAATCTTTCATTGTTTACATTATTCACAATTAGTGAAAGCTCAAGACTTATAACTGAAAGCTGTTTGCATTAACAACACAATTTAACAGTAGCACTTTCTTCAACTAATCATAGCAAAGGCACTTTCCTTGATTCTCCCCATCACAACTTTGTCATACTCAAATATATATTCACTTGCTTGTCCTCAGCTTAAAAACTTAAAAGTGTTGGGAAGGTTGCCAACTGTGTTTCAACTGAAATGTGGCTGATATATAACAAAGTGGTCCGAAAATGATGTGGTGGTGGAAACCTGAGCAGCAGACAACAGAGTGCTATAAAGCTCGTATGGGGGATTAACACAAAGCAGCCCAGGGACAAAGAAGTCTTACTTTGTGATTCAAATCAACCAAGCCTTAGATCAAACTAGGGAACTGTATGCACCACAAATCCAAAACATATCCTAACCTCCACTGGAACAATGATGTAATACTTCTGGTATGCACTTAGTGCTCTAAAACAATTACATTCTCATATAAAATTATTTTGTAAAACAAACTACATCAAAATCAATAGGGCATAATGTTAGATAATCATTTCAAGTCCCCAATATGTGCAACTGGGAGTAAAACGATTCTACATGGAAAAAAAATATTCAAAATGGTACAAATATTCATGCACCTTGGTATAACCTTCGCCACCTCAGGATCCTGGAAACCTGGAAGCAGCTGACAACAGATGACTTCATAAAGCCTATATGAGGGATTAATACAAAGCAGTCCGGGGCGTGGCTTCAGCACCGGGTCGTCGGGACGTCTATTTACCCGCGGATGCGTTATCTCGCATCTTTTTGGTTGGAAACATCGGTCCCCGTAAGCAGAAGATGTGCGGACCTCGATGAGCTGCTTCTTGTCATAAACGCATCGCGCTCGCATTAATTACAGCCGCGAACAGCTTTCTCTGCAATTGCGTCGCCATTTCTCCACAACTCTGGCAATGAAACGCCCGCATTTTCTCCATTTCCAGCGCACTGCCTCTAATATATAGCCCTTATGCCTGCAACCACTTTTTCTCCTGCACAGTTTATCAGGACAATATATTACAAAGTTTAGGAGGCATTTTCTCTACTGTTAACACCACCTCAGAGCAACCTCCATTTTGCTTTTTGCTTTTAATGCTCTGTCAGTTGTTATACTGCAACAAAACACTGAATCTTCCTCAAGATTTATTTCATTTATTGCAAAAGGCACTGTAGTATATAACTATTCTGAACTATAACCTCAACCACACTATACTTGTCATCATATAACAAGTGTTGTTATCATTTTATCCATTCCTGGAGGACAACCAATGTTCACCTTTTCTGTGAAAGTCTGCCTGCCAACACTTCTGCTAACTAGTTCAACGACCTACGCATTATTTTGGTGACTCTTACATATGAATTTAATGTGCAAGCCAACTTTTGTTTTTACACGTAAAGGTCGTTCCTCATCAACATCTTCTCTTCCTGAATCGGCTCTAGCTTCACCTTTTACTGCAGGATCAATGGCTGGGGTTTCTTCAAATCGTTCTTCCTCATCACAGTCATCTTCTAAACCATCTCCTCCAGCTTCAGCTTCAAATTGTCTGAAGCAAGGCTCTCCTCCTCCCGACACGGCGTCTTCTCCTATATCTATGGAGTTGCTTTTGGAGGAAATTTGCGCCTTGCGTCCATTTGTGGAGGAAACAAATAACAAGATGCAATTCCTGAAGGAGAAATGGTCCACAATAGAAACCAGGGTATCCTCAGTAGAACAGTAGCTCTCAGTAGTTCAAGGTGATTCTCAAAGGCTTTCTTCGTTAGAAAAAGAAGACCGTAATTTGAAGCAACATACTGAAGATTTGGAAAATTGAAATAGAAGGAACATCCTACGGATTTATGGTCTGCCTGAATCTTTGGAGGGTGATGACCCTGTCTCCTTTTTTGCAACCTTCTTGCCAAAACTCTTGGACATGCCTTCTACCACATCTCTTAACATCCAGAGGGCACACAGGCTTGGTCCCCGTCCTTCAATCTCTACGTCTTCAGTTAAACCAAGAGGAGTCATCATCCTTTTCTTAAAATTTACGGACTTGCTTTCAGTCCTCTCTGCAGCTCGAGCCAAACGTCAAATTACCTGGCTTGGTCAGAAGGGTTTTCTTTCCCAAGACATTTCAAATGCTACAGCAACCAGGAGGAAGGAATTTCTAAGTTTTCGCCCGCATCTCCGGTCCCTTGGTGCTAGATATGGTCTTTTTCATCCCTGCATATTTAAGGTGACTTTTCAAAATCAAACTTGGTCTTTTGAAGATCCAGTGAAGCTCAGGCATTTTCTACATTCTCATTCTGCTCACAACATGGACACTGCTGGCCCTTCTAATGGTTGATCAGATTTTATTTAAATGTAATGATATTTTTCAATTACATGTACAATGTATTATGACGTGGTTTATTCTGTTGGCTTGGTTCAATTTTTGGAATTCTGTTTGGTTATGTAATATATAATGTTGACCCATCCCAGACTTCTCTTTGTTGCTCTTTCTGTTTTTGTCTTTATTTATTATTTATGTGATGCAGGTCTTTTCCTCTCTGTTTCTTTCAGCTTAATAAGCATGCAATTTCTTTGTTTTATGTATTTGGTGTTTACCACTCTTGTTTTTCCTTTCTTTTCCTCTTTAGGTCCACCCGTCCACGTTTCATTTCAAGGTTTTGTCTCCCTTCTCTTCCACGTCCCGATGTGGTTCGGATCCCCCGTTTTTCAGGTGTTTCATCTTTTCATGTGCCGTTCATGCCCCAGTATCTCTTTTATCCTAGGTCCCCTCAGGTATGTCTTCTCAGTCGTCCTTTTGGACATGTACTGTCTTCTTTTCTTGCTATCCTCTTTTCTTTTTCCTCCTCCTTTCTCCCTTTTTCTCCTCCTAAATTTGACTGTCTCTTCTTCATATCCTGTCCTCTTCTTTATCATTCTACGTATAAGTCTTTAATCCATTTCTCCTCATCTCCCTCTCCTCCCTCCCTTTTTTCCTCCTCCTTCCTTATCCTTTTTCCCCTTTATTCATTGGCATTCTCTTTTATGTTTCTATCATTGTAGATTATGTTTCCTTTACATTTTTCATGTTTTTACATTCAGAGTTATCTCCTGGAATGTAAAGGGTTTTATCAATCCTATTAAAAGACAGAGAATCCTTTCCCACCTTGCTTTGTATAACCCTGACATAGTTCTCTTCCAAGAGACCCATCTCACAGAAGCTGAATCACTTAAGTTAAAAAGAAGCTGGGTGGGTACGGTTTTATTCTCTCCATCTACTAATTTAAAAAATGGTGTTGTCATTCTATGTCATAAGAAATTGAAATGTAAAATTTTATCGCAAGAAAATGACATAGAAGGTAGATGGATACTAGCCAAATTGTCAATTAATTCTGTTCCTTTAATTGTTTTTAATATTTATGGTCCTACACAACCTGATTGTTCTTTTTGGCCTTTGACTACGCAAAAATGTATTCAATTTCGGGATGATTTATTTATTCTAGGTGGTGACTGCAACCAAATTGTCGACCCATTTCTTGACCGCAAGTCTACAGTCCGCTTTATTCCACATAAGACCCACAAACAATTCCTGGATACTATTTCTCAGACACATCTCATTGACTCTTGGAGGCTTTCTCACCCTGACACTCTTGACTACTCTTTTTTCTTTCCTCCTCATGCATCTCTTTCTCATCTAGACTATATCTTTATTTCTCAGTCTTTGTGTCAAAATCTACTGTCCTCCTCTATTGAACCTATAGTTATTTCTGATCATGCCCCAATTGTAACAGACCTTGATTTACTTCCTCCACATCCAAAATCTTCTTGATGGCATTTTAATAACTCACTTCTTACTGACCCTCTCTTCTCCTCCTCCTTTCGCTCTTTTGTTAATGAATTCTTCGAACTCAATTGCGACTCCAGCTCCACCCCCCATATCATCTGGGACTCTTTTAAAGCTACGGCAAGAGACTTTGTCTGTAAGAAAAAGAAAAGCTGTCTTCAGGAGCGGAAAACTACCTTAGCACATATTAAGCTTTTAGAGCATGAATTTTATATCTCTTCAAAAAATTCTATCTCACCAGAATTATTACGCGCTAAACTTGAGTTCAACAAAACCACCACTGACAATGCATCATCAGTGCTCCTTCGTAGTAGTGCTCATTACTATGGTGGTCGTAATAAAGCAGGGAAGCTTTTAGCAAATTACCTTAAAACTCGCAAAGAGCGTACTCTTATAGACTCTATTTATCCTTCCAATAACTCCCTTCTACATAAAGATTAAGAAATACTTAATGAATTTAAACTTTTTTATCAAAATCTCTACACACCAGAATCTCTCCCCTCCTCTGCTCTCATTCAGACTTATCTTCATAAACTCCCTACTCCCTCTACTTCCCATCTTAATCTTCCAGATCCTGAAAATGATCTTTCCCTTAAAGAACTTTCCAATGCTTTAAATACCCTTACTAAAGGGAAAACGCCTGGCCCAGATGGATTTTCCGTTGAATTGTATTTACATTTTTCTGATTTGTTACTCCCCAAACTTTTAATGCTTTTCCATTCATTTTATTCATCTGGTAAGACAGAGGGAACTTTTCAAGAGGCCACTATCTGTCTCATTCCTAAAGACGGTTGTGATCCTCAATTTTCTCGCTAGTTAATGTTGATTATAAATTATTTGCTAAGTGGCTTTCTTTACGTTTAGACCCCATCATGCCCCATCTTATTGGTAAAGAGCAATGTGGTTTTGTTAAAGGTAGACTAACTTACGATAATTCTCGTCTTTTTCTCAATGTTTTAAATAAAGTTTCCTCCCTTTCTACCTCTTTGGCTGCTATCTCTGTTGATGCAGAGAAGGCTTTGATAGAGTAGATTGGTCCTTTTGGTTTGCATCATTACGCTGGCACGGTTTTGGACCTAAATTCATATCACTTATCTCCTTACTATACTCTGCTCCTCTTATTTCCCTCTCCAACGTGGCGTTCGTCAAGGCTGTCCTTTATCCCCTCTTCTTTTCGTTCTAGCCCTTAAACCTTTTTAGACTTCTATCCGTAACAATGATTCCATTTCCGGTTTTCCTTATGGTGATCATCAGTTGAAACTTTCTGCTTATGCAGACGATATTCTTTTATTTATTTCTGCTCCTGAAACCTCTATTCCTCCTTTACTATCTGAATTTGATTCCTTTTCGCAGGTCTCCGGTTACAAAATTAATTCAGATAAGACTGAAATTCTCCCTCTCACAAAATTCTGTCTACCCCATTCCTTCTCTTCCACCGGGTTTGCTTGGAATAGTTCAAAAATTAAATACCTAGGCATATGGTTTTCTAATTCCATCGCCTCTTCAATTAAATTCAATATGTCCGCAGCCTTATCTAGTAATTGAGAAATTAGTCTCTTCTTGGAACCCTCTTTTTCTTTCTTGGTGGGGTCGGTTGGATTCCATTAAAATGAGGATTTCCCCAATTTTAATTTATATTCTCTCCATGCTCCCTGTTCACATTCCCACTATCTATTTCAAACGTATTGATTCGTGCCTTTCTAGATTTCTCTGGAAAAATAAAAAATCCAGAATTGCTTTATCTTCTCTTCGAAAACCAAAGTCTAACGGTGGAGTGAACTTCCCAGATTTTTGTCTTTATCATAAATTCTTCTCCCTTTGCCATGCCTCAAAATGGCTCATATCAGATCCCTCCCTCTTTACTCCTATTTGGCTCTCCATTGAACAAATCTTATTATTACCCTTTTCTTTCTAAGAAGTTATAAGTTTTTCTGCCAAAACTTCTCATACCTCCCTTCCCTTATTTAGACATACCTGTTCCCTCTTGAAACCTTTGGTCCACCCTACTACTATTTCTCATGAATCTTTCTTAGATTCCCCTATTTGGCATAATTCGCTTATCCTCCTCAATAACAGGCCCATTTTCTGGAAAGCGTGGAGATTAAAGGGTATTATATGGCTTAAACATCTTTTCAATGGTGTTTCAACTTGCTCCTTTCCTCAATTTCGATCCTTATTCCATTGCCCTCGCTCCTTTTTGCAAAAGTTTACTAACTCTTATGGCAATTATTCTTGACATTTATTTTTCCCTTTCCCCTTCACCCTCATCTGACATCCAAAACTCTCTTCTTAAAATACTCCTAACTCTACCCGAAGCTTCTCTTATATACAAATTCTTTTTAGCATCCAATCCAGATTGCGCTAAATCTAAATTAGAACTTTCTTGGGAATCGGACCTGGGATGCGAATGATCTGTCATCTTTTGGGATAAACTTTGGACCAGATCCTTAAAAATTTCTCGCTCTGCCTCTCTTACCCAATCTATGTTCTTCCTTTATCACAGACTTTATCTTTCCCCTGCTTCTTTAGCACGTTTTTCTTCCTCTGCTGACTCTAACTGTTGGACTTGTGGCTCTTCTAATCCTGACCTCCTTCATCTTCTTTTTCTCTCTCCTACAGTCTCCGACTTTTGGGACAAGGTTTGGTCATACATTTCTCGTGTCTGTTCACAATTTCCATTTCTTATTCTATACTCCTCCTCTTTGCTGGAAGTCTTTCTGACTCTTTAGATCTTCCCTCACATAGTCATGGTCTTTTTGATCTTATGCTTGCTCTAGCCTTTCAACACATCTCCTTCAACTGGAAAACTGTCACAAAACTTTCCATACAACATTGGTGGAATACCCTCTGTCATTTTCACAGACTTGATGTTACTTTCGCCTCCTCTTGTAAACCAATAATTAATAGAGATCTCTTCTGGTTGCCCCTTACCACCTATTTAGACCAAATTGTTTTAAAGAATATTTCGCATCTAACCTCTGAAAATTTCAAACCTCCTTGACTGATATTATCTCTGTTCTTCATTTTTTATCCTGTTAAGCTGATTTCTTTATTTATTCACTCGATAATTCATATTTACTTATCTACAATATGCAATCTAGTATGCCTTTCTCTGTTTTATTTCTTTATATCATAGTGTTGGTATTCCCTCTCCTCCCCTTTTCCCCCCTTTTTCTGCTCCCCCCTCCCCACTCCTTTTCCCTCCTACCTTATATAAATCCCCAAAAATGTTTTTACTCTTCTCTTCCAGATATCAGCCAATTCATTTGTTTTATTTCTGTATTTGAATTTTCTCTACATATTGCTGGTATGTTTATATGTTATTAATTGCTAATAAAGCTTTTCAAACATAAAAAATACAAAGCAGTCCAGGGGCAAAAAGGTGCTTACTATGCAATTCAAATCAATCAAACCTCAGATCAAACTAGAGAGCTTTTTGCTCCAAAACTCTAGATTTGGGGAGAGGAGTTGGCCTAACGGCTAGGGCGGTTGACCTCCAATCTGGGGAACTGGCTTCGAGTCTCGGCAATGACGCTGAACATCCTGTGATTCTGGGCAAATCACTTAATCTCCCCGTGCCTAACAAAAAAATTTAACTGTCCTCATGTAATGCAACTGGTGCTATGTAAAGCGCTCTGATACCTGATTTGGGTAAAGTTTGCGCTATATAAAACTCTGTAAAATAAAAATCTCTTTTCTCATCTTTCGCTATGTCAATGATTCAGTACTTCTGAGCTGTAGTCCAAACGTGCTATAACAATTACTCTCCCATATGGAAACGTTTTTGCAAAACAAACAGCATCACTATATATAGGGCAAAATGTTAGATCATGATCTAGTGTCACCACTATGTGAAACTGAGAATGAAACAATTCTACCTGGAGAGAGAACTAACCAAAAGAGTACAGATCTTTATGCATCTCGGCATAACCTTCAGCGCTTCAGGATCCTGGAAATCTCAAGTAGAGAAGTCATGCAGAAAAATAGAAGTGATGACTAGGGGGTCGCCCACTTCACACACGGCTTTGGAAGCGGGATATTATCATATGTTTAAACAATGGCACATGCAACAAGCATTGGCAAAACCAATAGTTTAAACCTTCGGGACCTCGTAGCTGGGGTTGGCGGTCATGTCATTCTGTAGGTGCGCACAAGCATCATCATGCAGAGTGCCTACATGTCATGGGTGCTATTTTTTTTTATTTTTTATTATTCATTCTAGGTGATTTAATATTGCAGATACCACTTAGATTGGTCAATTAAAAAAGAATGTGAGCGAAGGTACTTTGTGGAGGGCCTGCAGCAATTTACTTCCTGACCCTCCCAAAAAATACTATAAAAAATATATTGTAAAAAGAATGGTGGAGGTGGGGAGCAACAGAGAAGTGCATTCAGGGAGTTTGTGGGGAAGCAATGGGGAATGGATGGGGGCACAAGGGAGAGAGCACCAAAGAGCTTGTAAGAAGCACATGAGGGAGACAGCAACACAGGGGCTTGGGGAGAAGCACACAATAGAGATTGCAACGTGGAGTGCAAGGGCCAGCGTCTTACAAAACTTGCATAAAAAAAACAGACTGGCATGGGAAGGCATGGGAAAAAGAGCATTCCAAAGATGGAGGAATTCAAACTTCATACACATCAGAAGCCATAAATGACTCACCTGCAAGATAGCGAGGAGTGCAGACATTTTGCTCTAGCAAATATAACCTTTGCATCGCATAGGAGCAAAGTTGCAGATGGCACAATATTTTAGTCCCCAACTGTCTCTTCAAAATGAAGTAAGTGGAAAGCATTGCCCACATCCTCTTTAAATTAGAATGGTACTCAAAATACAGGATGACCTACCTAGAGACCATAATAAGGCATATGCACATGGAAGATCAAAAACAACCTGACCCTACATCTGGAAGACTACCAACTCGAAATCACAGGGTAACTTACTGCAGTTCTAATGCTGCAGGAAAAAAAGTGAAAATCCAAAATCTATCTGCCAGCAACACATGTTGTTAAAAACCCCGGTTAGGCCATGTAGATGTGAGCTTTTGCACATATTTGCACACACGACAATGTTAGTTTAGTTTCTATTAAACTAAATTTGTTTTTACATCTAGCTTACCACAACATTAACACAACGCCCTGAACTTAATGTACAAGGTCTCGTTTCGCACTACATACAAATGTCATCACTATCTTCATCCATGGGGCGACAGGGCTAGCTATAAATCCATAACATCACTCATCTAGCCGCACATCACAAGGCTGCTTTCTATTATAAAAGGTGAACATACCGATAGATTAGTAGAGGATGTACTTCCGCTGACACCGAGGGTCCTTGCACGCTGAGAAATCACCCGGCAGCGGTCTGACATCTCATGAGGGGTGTCTAGTTCATAACCAAAGATGGGGTCCTTCACTCTATCACATCAGGTGATGGAGTTGGATCGTCTCTTTGGGAGATTCTTGGCTCTACACTTACAAACTCTCTAGGTACACGTAGAGTGGGGTTCACACAGTAGGAGTACACTAGATTACTGGCTAGTTTTATATGCCTGCATATACACATTGTTTAACACCATGGTGGAACTATATCTACTATTTACGTTTTTGATGCTTGTAATCATGTTTATCTGCTTCTGTCTCCTAATTATTGCAGCACGCGTATTTTATGCAAGAATAATATTCGTTCAATAAACAGTATTGAAAACATCCCACTGTGTATTCTCTGTATATTTCTCTGAGCATAAGTAAGCATGAGTGACTGAGCGAAAGGTTCTGGTCTGTTTCCACGATCCCTGAGGGGGTCAGGGTTGTCATATTCAGTAGTTGCCAGTAAAATATTTGCTCCCTGGTAGATTAGGGGGGCTTACGGTGGCACTGTGAGCTAGCTGATCTACAGGTCAACTTATCCTGCGGGGGTGTCCGGAATCAGCCTTGACACCAGGTCTTTACTATATGCTGTCCAAACAACACGCAGGTCCTATGGATTAGTAGGAGCTACACGACAATATAACTGAGATTTTGGAGGACAAAATCTTTAAGCAAAGGCAAGATTGCAGAAACAAGAATGGCAAGGACTCTAGGACAAGAAATCAGGACTGAGATGAACAGCTCCTTCTTTCATGGTAACGCCTATGACTATCCTTAAATATGTTGTCATTAACCAATAGTCCATGGAAGCTGGCATAATTGAAAAGACCAGAAACGATAATCATAATCTATAACTTTCACTGCATAGGGACTATCCTGCCCTCACTGTCACATATCCACCACATGAATACGTTCTGCACTCGGTTAGTTTGGACCATGTCAAAAGAAAATTCCAGTCGTAAGTGGTGGTGACCAGAAGAACTCGATCTAAATTTACTGATGCAGGTGGTTTTATACCAACCACAATCACAGATGATAGCCTTTGCACTGAGGAAATTCGATTTTCAATCTTGCTTGTATTTAGCCACCATTTTGTGTTCTACCGCCATTTTGTGTTGCCCTCACTCAGGCAGCACAATAAACGAAGTTTTTCTGCTGATCTCACTGCAACGTGTCAAATAACCTCCTGCCTCTGTTTACAAGACGGATGTCAGGGACGGGCTGAGTCCACTAATCCCCGTCTGGTCCGACTGATCCCTGTCTGAACTGTCTGTTGGTTTGCACCATTCTTTCCTGACTTTATCTTATCTTCTGGCCTTCGCTATTCTCTACTTGTATTCTCTCATTTCACAACTGTCCTCCAAAGCATACAAATGTGTCCTGCCACCTGCAAGTTGAGTTGTAGATACTACCACTGATTTACTTGTGGGGAGGGGTGACAAAGCAGTTGTAAGGCCCTGGTTCTTCAAATGGTGCCCTCTGTGAGGAGGCTTCAGAGGTAGCGGTTTTGCCTGACGGTCGTGAGGAACCCCGCAAGAAAATTCTGGAGGAATCGCGAACCACGTCAAGCGACCCCTGTATGTCGAAGTGGTCCGAAGGTCTTTTTCAGCGCGGTTTCTCCTTCCTGACGGCTGCTGACTGCTGCCCTGACTGCCGCCTTGCTTTGTCCCTTTTTGGTGATGTATGGTAATGCGAGACGTTAGACTGGCCTCTGTTGGCGTAAGAAGACACTTAGTTAAGTATTGGTGGGTAGCTCCCACAATTTTGTTTGATTTGGGTCTTTGATTCGGCTATTGCAAAAGCCGAAGCCAAAGGGTGAGTACATTTGTGCTTTTTGGTGATGTATGGTAATGCGAGACGTTAGACGGGCCTCTGTTGGCGTAAGAAGGCACTTAGTTAAGTATTGGTGGGTAGCTCCCACAATTTTGTTTGATTTGGGTCTTTGATTCGGCTATTGCAAAAGCCGAAGCTGAGGGGTGAGTACATTTGTGCTGTGTTATTTGATTTAACCCCTTGATGTTTGTGAACAGTCCAGTGGAATAACGATGCCTGGTCTGAGTAAGTTTAGAAAGTTTTGTTGTTTTGGTTGTGATAGGGATTCCCGGCTGGAGGACTCTTGTCCAATTCCTCCGGTTGGAACTATGTGAATTAAATTAGCCGGCTCCCTTGAGGGAATACCTAAATAGGTTTAGGTATAAAAACATATTTCTTCCTTGGTGATTCTGTATCCCCAGGGAATTAAAATATGGACATAATACATAAAAGGATCCTTTGTTCTGCGCAATCTTATGAATGGAGTGTATTTTGGCTTCTTGGACATATAGCAGTCTGTTGGGCTGTTTTTTTTGCAGTCTTTTGGAACATTATTAAGAAGCGTTTCTTGTAAATATGACTTGCAACTAGTATTTACAAATGGTTTGGTTTAAGCACAGTCTGTGGGCTGTCCTTTGTTTCTGTCCTAAGTGTTGATCTGTGGGTTAAATGTGTGTGTCCTGAGTGTTTGACCCCTTTCTGTTTATGTCTGAAATGAGCTCAATGTGTGTTTGTGGTTTTTCTTGATGTTTTCAGTCTGTTAAGCAAAATGTCAGTTAATTATTATTAAGTAGAAATTAAATAAAAATCCAGAAATGAACCATGTGATATGCTAAATAGCTATATGTTGCTATATAATTTATAGAGTAAGCAATTATGCACATGTACAAACTGTTAAATGCTTAAAAAATAAAATTAAAATTCACATTCACTAGGAATACAATGGCCTCAAAAACGAAATTGTGTTTTGTAGAAAAATAAACTTATAGTATCTTTTACTTACATACATTGTATTAGATATTAACAGGCAAACACTTCAGCTGAAGTAAATTTTTGCTGAACTCAAACGCAACACGCATTGATATGTCTTCGTTTGAAAAAAAAACTGCCACCGTGCTCATGTTACAACACTGAGAGACAAGCTTTTATTGTCGCTAAGCAAGCAGCTCTAATAGACAGGAATGTTTACTCAGCCAGGACTTCGCCCTCAGTTGAACACAGGTGAAACTTTGCATTTCAAAATGTTGTTTTTAAAAGGTTCCAAAACTAAGGTTCATTATTTTGTATTACAGGAAGACATTTCAATTAAGGGTTTCCTCTCTTTAAGCATTTTTATAAGAATATTCTTGGTTTTAATTTAAGTTGTGTTATACTGCATAATGAGGACATTTGTATATGGAATTTCACTTGGCGCAGGCTTTAAAAAAACTCATTTTTCGAAAGGATTTGCAAGAGATATGTCTAATATGTCTAATGTCGCGTTGCCACGTCACCTTAGAGGAATCTCTAACCATCTCAGCTTCAGGAGGGCTCTAAAAACCTGTTTATTTGCGTACTAATAGGTATCTGTGATAACCTACTCAGCTGAAGGAGGACTATTCCTTAGCGCCAGGACACCTACGGGTAACAGATGCGCTTTATAAACTTTATAACATAACATAACATAATATCCAATATCTGCAATCTGTAAAGAACATTCTGAGGATGATTAATATGTAGCACAATTATAGGATATTTATTTTTAAGTGCCCCAAATATCAAAGTCGGAATTGGGTAAAATAGACTATTTTAACAGCATTCTTGCCCTTTACAATAGCTTTAAAGTGCCTTAGGCTTCAGTAAATGCATATATTTAGGTATAATACAAATTTGCAGGTTGTTCCCATTTGGGGTTACTTTTAATATCTCAGTGAGCCAATGTGCCCAGTGCAGAGGTTTGAGTTTAATATCAAGATTGAAGGTTCTAACTCTAGCTAGACCTACTGAGACGTTCATCCTTTTAAGGTTGATAAACTAAGTACCGTTGCATAGGGTAGTAACAAACATTTGTTCTAAAGCTAGTATGTTATGTTATTATGTTCTGTGAGTTATTCACAGTAAATGTTTCAATAATTTAAAAATAGAAATAAATTGTAGCCCCTAAAAGAAGTAATAGATATATAACATGTGTTTTTAAATAGGGTTAAATATTGCAGGTTAGGAAGAGTTAGGAATATTTTTTGTCTGTGACAAGCTTCAGGGTTAGGAGAGAGACAGGGCTAAAGAGCGCAGAATGCGATGCAGAAATTGAAGGCAGATTTTGACCTTGAAGCCTGTAAGGTGGGGGCTAGAAATAGGAGCGAGTAAACCAGGAGGTGAAATCACTGCTTAGAAAGCTTCTCTGACATGAAAATGTGTAATGCTTGCAGCAGGAGAGCCTTGGAAAGAGGTGGGGGCCAGGAGTGCTCGCAGTGGCTGGTTCCGTGCTGAGGTGCTATTTTTAGCTTTTCTGATAAGATAGGACAGCCGAGAATCGTTACGGAGCCCTCTCTGTTCTCATATTGTTCAAGACAAAAAAAAAAAAGGGGTGCTGAGAAGAAAATGATACATTGGTATTTCTGCTTTTGAAAAATAATGTCCACGTAGTTGCCTTCATTTAACAAATGTGGCATTAGCCTCAGATAAAAAGTAAGATGAAGCTCTTTCTTAGAATTTTGTGGGCTACATGCCTAGGTAAAAACGATCAGCAAATTAAGATTCATTTTTCACAGGAGGAACTGTGGCGCAAGGGAACACAGAGTGTCTGTGAAAATGTTTTCCTTTTAGACAGTTAAAATTAAGGTGGCTTAACATGCTTACATGTTTTAGTCATTGCAAAGTTGACAAGATGGTTACAGTTAAGTACCACTAGGTTTGTATTTTTTTCATTTTTTTGTGTTTTATTAATGTGTGTTATGTTTTGTCTCCTGATTAAAAGTTATAGTTGATATTTTTGTGTGTTATGTGAAGTGTTTTTCTTTTGTGTGTTGTGTATTTTTTGTGCTTCTGCCCACAGATCATTCATGCATTGTTCTGGGTGGTTCGAGGGCTGACAAGACTACAGTTGGACACGTGAGTTGGTTTGACGAAGATGTCAGTTGTGAAGGAATAATGGTGAAATGAGCGCCCTGAATTGCTATAGGCAGGAAATCAGGGTGAGAGAAGACTAGAAAGGACTAAGAATGTTACAATAGGTGAAGAGGAGTAGTGAAAAAAGCAGGGATTAACAGCCAACGAAACAGCAATGGTCCATATCAGGAGGTGGTGGAACGAGTGTTCCATATGTCCCTGTGGGACCTAATCAATGTGCAAATTGCAAAAAGGAGGGTGCTGTCAGCTGTGTGTTGAAACAGATGTGTTTTTGCATAACTTCTTTGGAAAGAAATGTTTGTGTTTATTTTTGTGCAGCCTGACAAATTAAGCAGGCCAGAATATTAGTTGTTGAGTTGCAGGTTCATTGTGCATAAAGTGCATGACATAGTGTTGTGCGTCACCGTTGATTTACATATGATATTGAAATTTGTCTATGCTTTCTGTACTTGGTATACAGCAAGTATACCTGATGGCTTGGCATGTGTGTTTTTATTTTATACACGTTTTTTGTTTTTGCGTTGTGTTTACGTTTTCGCTTTTAATATAAGGGTGGGCGTAGTGGGCGTAGTGGGGCTACGTGAAGCAGCACGTAGTGTGCCCAAATCTACGCACATAACGCGCTTCGCGTAGCCCCACTACGCGCCACCCGCCACCCACCCACCCTACTTTTAAAAGATTAAATTAATTTGTAATAAAGCAAATTAAAGGCACTTACCTGACGCGCGGCATCTCCCGGGGCTCCCTCTTCCTGTTTTTCAATTTTCCTGACAAATGCGCATGCGCGGACGCCCGCGCATGCGCATTTCTTGCGAGAAATGCGCATGCGCGGGCGTCCGCGCATGCGCATTAGTCAGGAAAATTGAAAAACAGGAAGAGGGAGCCCCGGGAGACGCCGCGCGTCAGGTAAGTGCCTAATTTCCTTTATTACAAATTAATTTTTTCTTTTAAAAGTACGGCGGGCGGGAGGCGGGTGGTGGGCGGCAGGCAGCTACGCTTCGCCCACGTAGTGTGCGTAGGCGCTGCCTGTTTCGCCTACTTCGAAAACTGCGAAGCAGGCAGCGCTACGTACACTACGTGGGCGAAGCGTAGTGTCGCGCCCAGGGTTATTTTAATACTGTTACAAGCTCCCCTGTGTTGTTAGGGGATGGTCATGACGATGCCCATCACTACACAACAATTGGTTGGACTTGTTCTGGTTACTAAATTTCACAGATATGATATTTTATGCTGTGAATATGATAGACAACACTTCACCAGTGCATGTCTATTTGGCTATAATGGTATTGAAAAAAAAAATAAACAAAAGAGATATACAGGATTAAAAGTGTGTCAGCTGCAGTTAGTCATGTTACTGCTCCTTCCTTTAAGGGACGAGCAGCCTAGATTGATGTTCCCTGATTAGACCCTAAGGATGAACTATAAATCTGTGGCTCTTGCTAAAGGTGACCTAACTTTCCTTATGATATTGCACTTCTACATGTAGTCATAAGAGACACCAAGAGTTTCTTATTTGCTGTCCTGAGTAGCAGGATTGTGATTTTAAATGGGTATAGTGCCCCCTCCGGACAGGTGACTAGAGAAAGGAAAAATTGTAGATCAGACACCAGAGACCTAAGAATTATTAGACTAGCGTGACAGGTATTCTTAGTGATCATGAGGAGATATTGTTTAGCCTGTGTATTGCATGGTGCACTTGCTGCACAATTATTAAAGGGAGGTATCTGCATGCCCCTGATAATTTGCATCATGCGTTTCCCCTTTTGAGGTGTTCTAGATAAGGAATGTAGGAACACACAGATGTAGTAATTTAAGAGATGTTTATCCCATTAGAAAATCATTAAATGAATATTTGTAAATCCATAAGGGACTGGCCTATCTGTAAAACTGGTGCCACTATGAACCACGTCCATTTTTACTAATGATACCAGAATGTTTAATTGATTGGTTATTGAATTTGCCTTTTGGATTCCCCTCCTTTTTATATCTGTCCTACCTCATGAGCACTTTCTTTTTTTTCACACTCCCCTTGGAGCAACCTCTTTCTCTATTAGGAGCATTTAATATGGTGATCTGTTCTAAAAGTCTCTTAGTTTTCTCTGGTCTGTATCATACCCTGTTCTCCTCAGGTTTTGAGCTGATCATGCATCTAAACTGACACATTTTCACTCTGACTCCTGCAGTCCCACATTTTGGTGGGTCAGCACTGATTACAGCTCAGGCTACTGCTGCCATACCTTTTTGATGGTGCACTGTTCACACACATGTTGTGACTGATAAAGGAGAGACTGCAACATGGTCAATCTCCTTGTGGCTTAATTATATTGAGATTGGATACAGACTGTCATGGAGCAGATACTATAGGCTGGCACACTGTGTGTTTGAGTGTTAGTATATATTACTGTGATACGTTTGGCTGGCTGTCACTCTTAGGGTCTTGAGATGATCAGTGCTGCCTTCTTTAATAGTAGGCCTGGGCTAAAATTTCGTTCCGTTCGCGGAAATTGCGATAATTTGACATTTTCGCGGTCCGTGGAAAGCGCGAAAATGTCAAAATTTCCACATTCCGCAGCTTAGCGATAATTTGGTTCTTGCTCGCGCTGTAAAATAATACATTCTCGCGCGCGCGCGATCGCCTTACCTGAATCCCTGTGTTCGCCGACAAGTTTTATTGATCCGGTCGCGTTCTCCATGAGATGTTGTATTGTTTTTAGCCATTTGCGCTGTCTCGCGACAGTTCGCGCCGGCAGTGATGTCATGCGTCGCGCGATCACGTCTTTCTTCTCGCGATCATGCACCGCGAGACAACTGAAAACAAGATGGCCGCGCCCGCGAGCAACCACATGGGTAAGTTGGCGAGCCGCAACGATGCAGAAAATCTCGCGAACATGCGGGAAAAAAACTTCCGCATCTTCGCGATATTTCCGCGTGTGATAATTTTTAACATTTTCGCGATAATTTGCGAAAGTGGATTTCGCAAATTCCGCCCACCCCTATTTAATAGGCACCTACTCTGAAATTGATTCTGGGCTTAACTTCACCTCAGAGAGCTACTTTGAAGGTACTGGCGAGCTACCAGTGGCTCCCGAGCTACTCGTTGGAGACCCCTGGACTAGAAGTACTGCCTTTGCCTTTGCATCTTATGAGAGTGACAGTACATTCTAAACCAGAGTTGTCCCATGGCTTCTGGCCACTCCCTTGAAGATTGCAGGCCACCTGCCTGCAGTTCTATTGTTAAATACAATGAACTGTTTTTATACTAAACTGAAGGAAACTAACAACTGTGTCACATTCCCTACGTCACTAGATTCTGCGGGAATTAAGTCATAATAACCTGCAGAACATTGATTTAAGCCTAATTCCCATCAGTGACAGCTACAGATGAAAGGCGGACGTCTTGGCCCTACAGTCCCAGCACCCAGAAAGTAGCAAGGCTGGACAGCGATCGCCAGCGCGCCATCAATGATATCTCCAAAGCATCGTATTTGCTCCATCAGACGGCATTGGACATCACAAAACTAGAGTTTCAGTGTAAAAGAGTGAAAGAGAAGGATCCCTGTTGTTGATAGCAGGGCTGGTTTGAGGCTTCAGTTTTCTACCTGTTATGAGCTGGTAACCTCTGACAGTGTGCAGTCCCTTGAGCCCCTTGGCCTGAGGTTTGGTCACCCCCCCTCTTTTCTTTGCTCCAACGGAAGGGCAGTGCACCGGAGGATCTAAGGCACTACATGATGAAAGGAAAATTAAATGAAAGAGCAGCCCGAACATCCTCTGACACTGAATAGCGAGTGTTGGAGCCTGAAAGTGTTGCTGAGTGTGAAAGTCTGTTGCTCTTTCTAATTGATAGTACATGGATCTGCACGAGATGATCTGTGCCCATGACCAACGAAGAGCACAATATCTGTAGTGCCTGCCGCAGAGGAAATATATTGGTGCACTGCCTTGAGACATTGAGACTTTCGAGTGAGCTGTGAGTGTTTGCCAGGAGGGCACTCCAACGGATACTGAGAAGCACTATTTTCATGGAAGGCCTGAATGAAGAGGCCCAATGCGGAAGAAAACAACAGAAGCAGATTTGATGGATGATAGAAGCCTACCAGAGAGGCTTAGAACGGACTTTGGCATAGTTATGGTTGCACAAGCGGTTCCCGTGCAATTGCATAGAATGGGTGTTAGGAGACTGATTCTTATTGTTTTGCTGGCATTGTTTTAGAGTAGTATTCTGTTTAGTAAAAGCAGAATGAAGTCTATCCTCTGTTGAAGAGAATCCCCATTTCACCTGAGAGCATTGATAAGGATCGCCACTGTTTCACCTGAGTATACAATAGTCACTGAAATGCATAGGAGCCCTGAAAAGGTTCGCTAAATAATTTTAGGATTTGCTTTTGCCTAGGGTTGTGAAAAAATGATTATCCTGTTTGTAATAGTGGTCATTACTTTCTTCTGCTATCTGAATGTTAATTATGACCCAATGCTTTGTTCTCTTTGTATCCCTGTTGATAGCTTACATATACCTGCTTCAATGAAATGTGTAGAATGTAAAATGCTCACCTAGCAATGAATTAGGATTTGCCTGAGTAATGGCAAAAGGAGGGTCTGAGGAAATTTGATTTTCGATCTTGCTTGTATTTAGCCACCATTTTGTGTTCCACCGCCATTTTGTGTTGCCCTCACTCAGGCAGCACAATAAACGAAGTTTTTCTGCTGATCTCACTGCGACGTGTCAAATAACCTCCTGCCTCTGTTTACAAGACTGATGTCAGGGACTGGCTGAGTCCACTAATCCCCGTCTGGTCCGACTGATCCCTGTCTCAACTGTCTGTTGTTTCGCACCATTCTTTCCTGACTTTATCTTATCTTCTGGCCTTCGCTATTCTCTACTTGTATTCTCTCATTTCACAACTGTCCTCCAAAGCATACAAATGTGTCCTGCCACCTGCAAGTCGAGTTGTAGATACTACCACTGATTTACTTGTGGGGAGGGGTGACAAAAACAGTTGGAAAAGAGGTTTATTTGGGTTACTTGATATCTTCTTTTCAAACTTTTCTCATTGGTTATATCTTGTTTTCAAACTTTTTTCATTGGTTATACCTTGTTTTCAAACTCATCTCATTGGCTAATCATGTATGCATTGGGAGTGTTCTTGGTGAATCTATGTGCTATAAAAGATTGTGCGCCATGGAGTAAAGTGGCAGTCTCCTAAGAACATACTGAATGTACTTCTGGGACAACTGTACTTAGCTGTAGCTAATAAACCTGATCTTCTACGCTCAACAGAGTGTCCTGTGTCTCTGTTCAACAAAGCAGGTGAACTCAGGAGATTAAGGCGTACCCTGCGCCACCAGGCCTATAAGGCCCTGGTTCTTCAGCACCTCCCTTCCCCATCATAGCCACTGCACACTCGATCCCCTCCCGTTCCATCAATCCCTCTCTCCTGCCCATCTCCCCCTCAGCTACAATTAATTTTAAACCTTTTTATCATTTCTATGCAAAAACTGGAATGACAATGCAAAATTAGAAGTAAAAGTAATAGAGAACTGTTCAAAATATGTCAGGAAGAAAATTAAGCAGAACTGAGGAACCCAAGTACTTCCACAATTGTGATAATTTCAGACATTTCCTCAAGGATTTAGAGGATTTGCATTTCCATTTTAGCAGAGCTGGAGGCATTACTTTTATGCTGACTGAATGAATCATCTAACATCCAAAGTTTGACCTGATTGTGATCCATGTTGAATCTTGAGCTTATCTGAAAAATAATTGGTAATCTGGAAGCCTCAGAAATCCCAAGTCAGCCATGTCGGGTATCCACAATAAAAGATCAGTCTTGACTTATTTGAAGGTGACCAGATCAAAACCTTTGAGAAATGCAGACATGACTTTAGGATTCCAAAGTCAGCTAGGTTACAATACTGCAAATTGAGACACTGGGCACTCCTCCCGACCAATGCCCAGGGGGCCACACATTCACTCATGCTCTTTGAGACTTTGGTTCTCTCCTTTGACGAAACAAGGGGCTTGATCTCCCGCACCTATAAAGTACCCCAACACTCACCCGCATCCAAGACCCACCCCTACCAAATTCAAAGGCTTGTGGATACTATTGAGGGAATCAGAATCAGTGGGACCAGCTTTGGCAAGATATCCCCAAACTGTATAAGACCATTTCCCAATGTGAGACCGCATATAAAATGATGTCGCGGAAGTATGATACCCTGGCCCCCTTGCGTATCATCTGCCCAACTTCCTCTCTGCTATGCTGGAGATGCAGTTCAGGGGGTGATTTTCATCACATCTGGTGGGCTTTCCCCCTCATAGCAACCTACTGGAAAGAGGTCCTGAGCCACATCAAGGAGGTGGTGGGCTACCTACTCCCTGAATAGTTCAGTACCCTGATCCTGGGCATTCGCCCTCTGACACTACAAGTCATGACACACACAGACTGGTGACTATAGCCCACATGCAAAGAGCAGCCAGACAGGTAATTGCCCTGCACTGGAAGAACACCTTGGCCCCATCGATAGCCCAGTGGTTCCAACCCCTTTGGAACACAATGGACATGGAACTTCTGCCATAGGGTGTCCCATTGCGACAATATATTCACACGCACATAGCAGCCTCTGATAACTTACTTCACCCATGTGAAACACTTGTGCTTTATGCCTTCTAGTCTCAAAGCCCTCACCTATTTGTCTAAATCCCTCCATCAAAGAGACTTCCACTGATATGCAAAGCACCTACGCCTCCCCACCTGACTAGCACCATCCCAGTCATGTTCATACTTTCCCCAACACCTTAATCCAAGAAGCCTATGCACACTGACCTCCCTGACAAGGCATCGTCAGATACATATCTTACAATGACCCTGCCCCCATTTACATTTGCTATGCTCCTATCTCAGTTTCCTCTCAGGAATGGACATTCCACCCCTCTGCTTCCATTCTGAATTCAGTTGTCAAGATTCCTTATAAATTCGTCCCTGATGTGGTCCTGTCGAGGGGCCTGATTTGTACACTTAAGATGATGTATGTTTGTTTTAATTCCCTGCTGATTTTATTTTTTTGCATAATCTTGAACCACTGGTATTATCGGATGCATTCACCTATGAAGGCTTTGTTCTTCATGTCTTTGTTTTAAAAATTTCAATAAACAGATCTTAAACAAAAAAAAAGTTCAGTCTTCAACAAGAGATATAATGCTTAATCTTAACAAGAAAGGGCTCTCAATAGGTTAACCCCTTCGGTGCGTCGGACTAGTGCTCATGTGCATCGGACGGCCCCGGCCGTCCTCGCACATGGCACAGAGAATCCCTCTGGTGCGGGCACCAGAGGGATTCCCTTAACCCCAAATAGCCTCTGGAGCTGGGGAAGAGCTTCCCCGGTTCCCGAGGCTGCATGCACTGTTTCCCTGAAATGACGATCAGCACGCACATTGCGCTGACGTCATTTCAGTAGAAACCAAAACTGAAATGAGACAAGAAGCTCATATCAGTTTCGCTCTCTACATGCTCAGGGGGCTATCTCAGCCCCCTGACCACGTAGAAAGACGGGAGAGGTATCATTGGAAAGGGGATCCACCCACTAGGCACCAGGGAGGGGGGAGCGGCCCCTTGGGCAAAGGCCTTTGCTCCCCCCATTTCTTTTTGGCACAGTCAGTCTTTCTGCCCCCCCTGGGGGGAAGATGGGGGCAGTAGCCCCCAATCTGCCCCCCGGAGGGCTGAAAGCCCACTAGACACCAGGGAATTTTTAAAACTTGGAATTAGGGGTGGGGGCTGTCCAATATGGGTATCCCAATGCCCCCGGTCCCCTGCCGCAAAATGACAGTCTTTCTGCCCCCCGAGCCCACTAGACACAAGGTTTTTTTCCCCCAATGAATGTAGGGGTGGGGGTTGCCCAAGATGTGAGGAAATTTGTTTTTTGACAAATTTTGCGGTTTGCAAGGGATTCTGGGTAACAGAACCTGGTGAGAGCCAGACAAGTCACCCCATTCTGGATTCCCCTTGGTGTCTAGTTTTCAAAAACATATAGGTTTGCTAAGTTTCCTTAGGTGTCGGCAGAGCTAGGGTTCAAAATCTACAGCTAGACACTTCGCAAAAAAAGGGTCAGTTTTCACTGTGAAAATGTGGTATGTCCACGTTGCGTTTTGGGCAGTTTACTGTCGTGGGCACTAGGCCTACCCATACACGTGAGGTGCCATTTTTCTCTGAAGACTTTGGGGAATGTGGGGTGCGGGTAATTTTGTGGATCCACGCAGATTCCAGAACTTTCCACCACAGAAATGTATAGAAAATATGTTTTTATGGACACATTTGTAGGTTTGCAAGGGATTCTGGGTAACAGAACCTGCTGAGAGCAAGTCAAGTCACCCCATCCTGGATTCCCATGCGTGTCTAGTTTTAAAAAAGGTATAGGCATGCTAGGTTTCCCTAGGTGCTGGCAGAGCTAGGGTTCAAAATCTACAGCTAGGCTCTTTGCAAAAAAAGGGTCAGTTTTCACTGTGAAAATGTGGTGTGTCCATGTTGCATTTCGGGCTGTTTCCTGTCGCGGGCACTAGACCTACCCATACAAGTGAGGTACCATTTTTCTCAGAAGACTTTGCGAAATGCGGGGTGAAAGAAATTTTGTGGATCCATGCTAATTCTAGAACTTTCCACCACAGAAATTTGAGAAAACTTGTTTTTTTGGACACATTTTGAGGTTTGCAAGGGATTCTGGGTAACAGAACCTGGTGAGAGTCAGACAAGTCACCCCATTCTGGATTTCCCACGGTGTCTAGTTTTCAAAAATGTATAGGTTTGCTAGGATTCCCTAGGTGCCGGCAGAGCTAGGGTTCAAAATCTACAGCTAGTCACTTTGCAATAAAAGGGTCAGTTTTCAACGTGAAAATGTGGTGTGTCCTTGATGCGTTTTGGGTCGTTTCCTGTCATGGGCTTTAGGCCTACTCACACAAGTGAGGTACCATTTTTCTCGGAAGACTTTGTGGAACGAGGGGTAGGTGGAATTTTGTTGATACATGCAGATTCCAGAACTTTCCACCACAGAAATGTGAGGAAAATGTGGTTTTTTGGCCAAATTTGTAGGTTTGCAAGGGATTCTGGGTAACAGAACCTGGTGAGAGTCAGTCAAGTCCCCCCATACTGGATTCCCCTGGGTGTCTAGTTTTCAAAAATGTATAGTTTTGCTTGGTTTCCCTAGGTGCTGGCAGAGTTAGGGTTCAAAATCTACAGCTAGGCACTTTGCAAAAAAAAGGTCAGTTTTCACTGTGAAAATGTGGTGTGTCAGCGTTACGTTTTGGGCCGTTTCCTGTCACGGGCACTAGGCCTACCCACAGAAGTGAGGTACCATTTTTCTCAGAAGACTTTGTGAAAGCAGTGTGGGTGGAATTTTGTGGATCCAAGCAGATTCCAGAGCTTTCCACCATAGAAATGTGAGGAAAATGTGTTTTTTTTGACAAATTTGTAGGTTTGCAAGGGATTCTGGGTAACAGAACCTGGTGAGAGCCAGTCGAGTCACCCCATCCTGAATTTCCCTGGGTGTCTAGTTTTAAAAATGTATAGGTTTTCTAGGTTTCCCTAGGTGCTGGCAGAGTTAGGGTTCAAAAGCTACAGCTAGGCACTTTGCAAAAAAGGGTCCGTTTTCACTGTGAAAATGTGGTGTGTCCATGTTGCATTTTTGGCCGTTTCCTGTCGCGGGCACTAGGCCTATCCACACAAGTGAGGTACCATTTTTCTCGGAAGACTTTGGGGAACGTAGGGTGGGTGGAATTTCGTGGATCCACCAGATTCCAGAATTTTCCACCACAGAAATGTGAGGAAAATGTGTTTTTTTGACAAATATTTAGGTTTGCAAGGGATATTGGGTAACAGAACCTGTTGAGAGCCAGTCAAGCCTCCCATCCTGGATTCCCCTGGGTGTCTAGTTTTCAAAAATGTATAGGTTTGCTAGGTTTTCCTAGTTGCTGGCACAGTTAGGGTTCAAATTCTACAGCTAGGCACTTTGCAAAAAAAGGGTCAGTTTTCACTGTGAAAATGTGGTGTGGCCACGATGCGTTTTGGGCTGTTTCCTGTCACGGGCACAAGGCCTACCCACAGAAGAAC
This sequence comes from Triturus cristatus, assembly GCF_964204655.1. Lineage (NCBI taxonomy): Eukaryota > Metazoa > Chordata > Amphibia > Caudata > Salamandridae > Triturus > Triturus cristatus. Next base: position 320,459,217 of record NC_140588.1, read on the forward strand.
CATATTTCTCAGAAGACTTTGGGGAACAAGGGGTGGGTGAAATTTTGTGAATCCACGCAGATTCCAGAACCTTCCACTACAGAAATGTGAGGTAAATGTATTTTTTTAGACACATTTTTAGGTTTGCAATGGATTCTGGGTAACAGAACCTGGTGAGAGCCAGTCAAGTCACCCCATCCTGGATTGCCCTGGGTGTCTAATTCTCAAAAATGTATAGGTCTGTTAGGTTTTGCTATGTGCTGGCAGAGTTAGGGTTCAAAATCTACAGCTAGGCACTTTGCAAAAAAAGGGTCCGTTTTCATTGTGAAAATGTGGTGTGTCCATATTGCCTTTTGGGCCATTTCCTGTCGCGGGCACTGGGCCTACCCACAGAAGTGAGGTACCATTTTTTTGAAAGACTTTGGGGAACGTGGGATGGGTATAATTTTGTGGATCCACGCAGATTCCAGAACTTTCCACCACAGAAATATGAAGAACATGTAGCTTTTTTGACAAATTGTTAGGTTTGCATGGGATTCTGGGTAACAGAACCTGGTGAGAGCCAGTCAAGTCACCCCATCCTGCGTTGCCCTGGGTGTCTAGTTTTTAAAAATGTTTAGGTTTGCTAGGTTTCTCTAGGTGCCATCAGAGCTAGGGTTCAAAATCTACAGCTTGGCACTGTGCAAAAAAAGGGTCAGTTTTCACTGTAAAAATAAAGTGCGTCCACGTTGCGTTTTGAGCCGTTACCTTTCGCTGGCACAAGGCCTACCCACACAAGTGAGGTACCATTTTTATCAGGAGACTTGGGGTAACACAGAAATGTAGAGCAACGGTTATTACCTAATAACTTTAAATGCATTTCTGCCTTCCAAATGAAATACAATGTGTAAAAAAGAAGTCATTTTGAAAACTGACCTATAATTCTCATGCTAGTATGGGTACTCACAATTTCAGAAATGTGCAAATATCTACTGTTTCTAAACTCTATATTTTGTTCCAATTACAGAAATACATAGGTGCCTTTCATACCGATTTTTCCAAGTATATATTTTCCCAAATTAATTGCTATATACCCGGTACATAATAAAAAACCATTGCAAGACACTGCTCAGTTATTGGCTCTGGGTTCTTCGGGTTCTTGGTGAACCTACAAGTCCTATATATCCCCACAACCAGATAGGCTCAGCCAATGTAACGGTATATTTGCTTTCAAACAGCTGTCATAATTAGAAGAAGTTACAGGTGAAAATGTTGACACAAATGGCTGTTTTTATCAAAACATTTTAAATTTTTCCTATATTCAACTGTTAGTTTCCATCTTACAATGACCCTGCCCCCATTTACATTTGTTATGCTCCTATCTCAGTTTCCTCTCAGGAATGGACATTCCACCACTCCGCTTCCATTCTGAATTCAGTTGTCAAGATTCCTTATAAATTCGTCCCTGATGTGGTCCTGTCGAGGGGCCTGATTTGTACACTTAACATGATGTATGTTTGTTTTAATTCCCTGCTGATTTTATTTTTTTGCATAATCTTGAACCACTGGTATTATCGGATGCATTCACCTATGAAGGCTTTGTTCTTCATGTCTTTGTTTTAAAAATTTCAATAAACAGATCTTAAACAAAAAAAAAGTTCAGTCTTCAACAAGAGATATAATGCTTAATCTTAACAAGAAAGGGCTCTCAATAGGTTAACCCCTTCGGTGCGTCGGACTAGTGCTCATGTGCATCGGACGGCCCCGGCCGTCCTCGCACATGGCACAGAGAATCCCTCTGGTGCGGGCACCAGAGGGATTCCCTTAACCCCCAAATAGCCTCTGGAGCTGGGGAAGAGCTTCCCCGGTTCCCGAGGCTGCATGCACTGTTTCCCTGAAATGACGATCAGCGCGCACATTGCGCTGACGTCATTTCAGTAGAAACCAAAACTGAAATGAGACAAGAAGCTCATATCAGTTTCGCTTTCTACATGCTCAGGGGGCTATCTCAGCCCCCTGACCACGTAGAAAGACGGGAGAGGTATCATTGGAAAGGGGATCCACCCACTAGGCACCAGGGAGGGGGGAGCGGCCCCTTGGGCAAAGGCCTTTGCTCCCCCCATTTCTTTTTGGCACAGTCAGTCTTTCTGCCCCCCCTGGGGGGCAGATGGGGGAAGTAGCCCCCAATCTGCCCCCCGGAGGGCTGAAAGCCCACTAGACACCAGGGATTTTTTAAAACTTGGAATTAGGGGTGGGGGCTGTCCAATATGGGTATGCCAATGCCCCCGGTCCCCTGCCGCAAAATGACAGTCTTTCTGCCCCCCGAGCCCACTAGACACAAGGTTTTTTTCCCCCAATGAATGTAGGGGTGGGGGTTGCCCAAGATGTGAGGAAATTTGTTTTTTTGACAAATTTTGCGGTTTGCAAGGGATTCTGGGTAACAGAACCTGGTGAGAGCCAGACAAGTCACCCCATTCTGGATTCCCCTTGGTGTCTAGTTTTCAAAAACATATAGGTTTGCTAAGTTTCCTTAGGTGTCGGCGGAGCTAGGGTTCAAAATCTACATCTAGACACTTCGCAAAAAAAGGGTCCGTTTTCACTGTGAAAATGTGGTATGTCCACATTGCGTTTAGGGCAGTTTACTGTCGTGGGCACTAGGCCTACCCATACAAGTGAGGTGCCATTTTTCTCTGAAGACTTTGGGGAATGTGGGGTGGGTGTAATTTTGTGGATCCACGCAGATTCCAGAACTTTCCACCACAGAAATGTATAGCAAATATGTTTTTATGGACACATTTGTAGGTTTGCAAGGGATTCTGGGTAACAGAACCTGCTGAGAGCAAGTCAAGTCACCCCATCCTGGATTCCCATGCGTGTCTAGTTTTAAAAAATGTATAGGCATGCTAGGTTTCCCTAGGTGCTGGCAGAGCTAGGGTTCAAAATCTACAGCTAGGCTCTTTGCAAAAAAAGGGTCAGTTTTCACTGTGAAAATGTGGTGTGTCCATGTTGCATTTTGGACTGTTTCCTGTCGCGGGCACTAGACCTACCCATACAAGTGAGGTACCATTTTTCTCAGAAGACTTTGCGAAATGCGGGGTGAGTGAAATTTTGTGGATCCATGCTAATTCTAGAACTTTCCACCACAGAAATTTGAGAAAACTTGTTTTTTTGGACACATTTTGAGGTTTGCAAGGGATTCTGGGTAACAGAACCTGGTGAGAGTCAGACAAGTCACCCCATTCTGGATTTCCCACGGTGTCTAGTTTTCAAAAATGTATAGGTTTGCTAGGTTTCCCTAGGTGCCGGCAGAGCTAGGGTTCAAAATCTACAGCTAGTCACTTTGCAATAAAAGGGTCAGTTTTCACTGTGAAAATGTGGTGTGTCCTTGATGCATTTTGGGTCGTTTCCTGTCATGGGCTTTAGGCCTACTCACACAAGTGAGGTACCATTTTTCTCGGAAGACTTTGTGGAACGAGGGGTGGGTGGAATTCTGTTGATACATGCAGATTCCAGAACTTTCCACCACAGAAATGTGAGGAAAATGTGTTTTTTTGGCCAAATTTGTAGGTTTGCAAGGGATTCTGGGTAACAGAACCTGGTGAGAGTCAGTCAAGTCCCCCCATACTGGATTCCCCTGGGTGTCTAGTTTTCAAAAATGTATAGTTTTGCTTGGTTTCCCTAGGTGCTGGCAGAGTTAGGGTTCAAAATCTACAGCTAGGCACTTTGCAAAAAAAAGGTCAGTTTTCACTGTGAAAATGTGATGTGTCAGCGTTACGTTTTGGGCCGTTTCCTGTCACGGGCACTAGGCCTACCCACAGAAGTGAGGTACCATTTTTCTCAGAAGACTTTGTGAAATGCAGTGTGGGTGGAATTTTGTGGATCCACACAGATTCCAGAGCTTTCCACCATAGAAATGTGAGGAAAATGTGGTTTTTTTGACAAATTTGTAGGTTTGCAAGGGATTCTGGGTAACAGAACCTGGTGAGAGCCAGTCGAGTCACCCCATCCTGAATTTCCCTGGGTGTCTCGTTTTAAAAATGTATAGGTTTTCTAGGTTTTCCTAGGTGCTGGCAGAGTTAGGGTTCAAAATCTACAGCTAGGCACTTTGCAAAAAAGGGACCGTTTTCACTGTGAAAATGTGGTGTGTCCATGTTGCATTTTTGGCCGTTTCCTGTCGCAGGCACTAGGCCTATCCACACAAGTGAGGTACCATTTTTCTCGGAAGACTTTGGGGAACGTAGGGTGGGTGGAATTTTGTGGATCCACCCAGATTCCAGAATTTTCCACCACAGAAATTTGAGGAAAATGTGTTTTTTTGACAAATATTTAGGTTTGCAAGGGATACTGGGTAACAGAACCTGTTGAGAGCCAGTCAAGCCTCCCATCCTGGATTCCCCTGGGTGTCTAGTTTTAAAAAATGTATAGGTTTGCTAGGTTTTCCTAGTTGCTGGCACAGTTAGGGTTCAAATTCTACAGCTAGGCACTTTGCAAAAAAAGGGTCAGTTTTCACTGTGAAAATGTGGTGTGGCCACGATGCGTTTTGGGCTGTTTCCTGTCACGGGCACAAGGCCTACCCACAGAAGTGAGGTACCATTTTTCTCAGAAGACTTTGGGGAACGTAGGGTGGGTAGAATTTCGTGGATCCACCCAGATTCCAGAATTTTCCACCACAGAAATGTGAGGAAAATGTGTTTTTTTGACAAATATTTAGGTTTGCAAGGGATATTGGGTAACAGAACCTGTTGAGAGCCAGTCAAGCCTCCCATCCTGGATTCCCCTGGGTGTCTAGTTTTAAAAAATGTATAGGTTTGCTAGGTTTTCCTAGTTGCTGGCACAGTTAGGGTTCAAATTCTACAGCTAGGCACTTTGCAAAAAAAGGGTCAGTTTTCACTGTGAAAATGTGGTGTGGCCACGATGCGTTTTGGGCTGTTTCCTGTCGCGGGCACAAGGCCTACCCACAGAAGAACCATATTTCTCAGAAGACTTTGGGGGACAAGGGGTGGGTGAAATTTTGTGAATCCACGCAGATTCCAGAACCTTCCACTACAGAAATGTGAGGTAAATGTATTTTTTGGGACACATTTTTAGGTTTGCAATGGATTCTGGGTAACAGAACCTGGTGAGAGCCAGTCAAGTCACCCCATCCTGGATTGCCCTGGGTGTCTAATTCTCAAAAATGTATAGGTTTGTTAGGTTTTGCTATGTGCTGGCAGAGTTAGGGTTCAAAATCTACAGCTAGGCACTTTGCAAGAAAAGGGTCCGTTTTCATTGTGAAAATGTGGTGTGTCCATATTGCCTTTTGGGCCATTTCCTGTCGCAGGCACTGGGCCTACGCACAGAAGTGAGGTACCATTTTTTTTGGAAGACTTTGAGGAACGTGGGATGGGTATAATTTTGTGGATCCACGCAGATTCCAGAACTTTCCACCACAGAAATATGAAGAACATGTAGCTTTTTGACAAATTGTTAGGTTTGCATGGGATTCTGGGTAACAGAACCTGGTGAGAGCCAGTCAAGTCACCCCATCCTGCGTTGCCCTGGGTGTCTAGTTTTTAAAAATGTTTAGGTTTGCTAGGTTTCTCTAGGTGCCATCAGAGCTAGGGTTCAAAATCCACAGCTTGGCACTGTGCAAAAAAAGGGTCAGTTTTCACTGTCAAAATAAAGTGCGTCCACGTTGCGTTTTGAGCCGTTACCTGTCGCTGGCACAAGGCCTACCCTCACAAGTGAGGTACCATTTTTATCAGGAGACTTGGGGTAACACAGAAATGTAGAGCAACGGTTATTACCTAATAACTTTAAATGCATTTCTGCCTTCCAAATGAAATACAATGTGTAAAAAAGAAGTCATTTTGAAAACTGACCTATAATTCTCATGCTAGTATGGGTACTCACAATTTCAGAAATGTGCAAATATCTACTGTTTCTAAACTCTATATTTTGTTCCAATTACAGAAATACATAGGTGCCTTTCATACCGATTTTTCCATGTATATATTTTCCCAAATTAATTGCTATATACCCGGTACATAATAAAAAACCATTGCAAGACACTGCTCAGTTATTGGCTCTGGGTTCTTCGGGTTCTTGGTGAACCTACAAGTCCTATATATCCCCACAATCAGATAGGCTCAGCCGATGTAACGGTATATTTGCTTTCAAACAGCTGTCATAATTAGAAGAAGTTACAGGTGAAAATTTTGACACAAATGGCTGTTTTTATCAAAACATTTTAAATTTTTCCTATATTCAACTGTTAGTTTCCATAAAGAAACTTTGAAGGATCTACACAAATGACCCCTTGCTCGATTTAGAATTGTGTCTGCTTTTTTAAAATGTATAGCTTTCCAGGATCCACTATTGCTTTCATGCCCATTTCTACCATTAACTGGAAGAAGGTTGAAAGCACTAAAAATAGCAAAAATAGGCTATGTCCTAGAAAAATGCCAAAAGTATGTAAAGATTGTTGGTTTTCTGGCAAAAGTTTGCTTGTCCCTGAAAGCTGGGGAAATGGTGATTTCAGCACCACAACCCCTTTGTTCATACTATTTGCAGAGCAAAAACCAGACGCTTTCATCTGTAGCCCTTTTTTCCCATTTTTCCCCAAAACCAAAATTTCGCTATATTTTGGGTAATTTCTGGGTCCCTTCCAGGGGAATCCACAAACCCTGGGTACCTTTAGAATCCCCATGATGTTGGAAGAAAAGGACGCAAATTGGTGTGGATACCTTATGTGGTCAAAAAGTTGCAGGGTCCTAAGCACAAACTACCCCAAATAGCCAAAAAAAAGGCTTAGCACGGGGGGAGGGAGTGGGAGGCCTAGCAGCAAAGGCGTTAAAACATGTCATTTTAAATTTATGAGTACAGAAATCGTTGACGAACCTATCCAGTATCAACTATTGACATGTCTTAATTCTCCCCTTTATTTCTAAAGTCATGGAGTGGTGAGGCAACATATCAGCGCCAAAGTAAAATGTTGAAAGCCACTATAACTTTCAATTGTAAATAAACATTTATAGGGCATATGTTAATCTTAACTGCTGTTATTCCCTTCAAGACCCAGGCTAGGTCCTAACCATTTTGGTTACACATAGTTAGTGCCTCTCCCATTACATGGGTGCAAATTTTACTACTGAACCTGCTGTGCAATGCTTTTTCTGCAACTTCTGGTTAAAAGTTATTTTCCATTACAACATCATATACACCTTTCGTTATTGTAACCAAGCCCAAATCTACTGTACACAAACCCTCATTCTAACCCTATTAATATAATATAACACAATCCCTTACATGGTCCTTTCTTTACATTAACTCCATCTCCATCTCATCCACATCTCATCTCATAACATCCACTCCATCTCCATCCAATTAAAGCGCTGTGAGGCCTCCGGGTAGTCTATGCGCTATATAAATATAACTTTTCATTTCATTTCATTTCATCTCGGCAATTAAAGTCAACATAACCCTAACCCAGGATGAATATTTGTAGGAAGACTATTATGATATTAAATGAGTGATGAGTAGTATGTGTGTGTGGGAGGATAGGGATTAAACATGTTTATTGTGGTAGGTATTTACAATCAGTGCCTGTTTGCCTCATTAGGAAAAGCCCAGATCACTACTGCAGAAGGAAAGGCTCAGTATAATGAGATGACTGTAAGGTGCCTGGCTGCACGAAGATAACATCATTGTTGTAGTAGAAAGATTGTAGAAATTGTGGAAGCCTTCCTTGGGCTGGAGGAGGAGGAGAAAGTTATGCCAGGAACACTATCATTAACAAGCAAGACATACCATCTAGCAAGTGACCGAAGCTGCAACTAAATTCCACCAAAGATTTGGTCAACATAGTTCAGCATAACACTCACCTGATCCCATGCAATCAGTGGTAATTGATAGCCAATGTGGCAGACATTGAAAAAGGATTTAACAGACTTGAAGACAGCAACTGACAAGCATTTTATTTAACTTTTTATGATTGGGTTGAGTATGTGTTTATTGTTAATGAGGGGTTCTTAGGAGGATGAGACAATGTTTTTGGATGATGGGTATAGAATGTGTTTGGGTTAGGGAGGGAGTGGGTGAGTAGTTTTAACTACCGGCCCATCTCGCTCCTCTCCTTCACGGCCAAAGTTGCAGAGAAAACAGTCAACAGGGAACTTACACGATTCATCGAAGACAACGTCATCCTCGACCCGTCCCAATCCAGATTGCGAAGCAACCACAGCACCGAGACCGCCCTACTCGCCGCCACGAACGACTTCCGCCACTCCGCAGCCCTTATCCTACTCGACCTTTCAGCGGCCTTCGATGCCGTCTCCCACCGCACACTAGTCGCCAGACTACCAACACCAACACCAACATACAAGGAACAACCCTAGACTGGATCTGATCATTCCTCAGTGGAAGAAGCCAAAGAATCAGACTGCAATCCCTTCCTCTCCGATCCCATGAAAATCACCTGCGGAGTCCCACAGGGGTCATCTCTGAGCCCGACCCTCTTCAACATCTACATGGCCCCCCTCGCCGCCATCGTCCAACAACAAGGCCCCGACATTGTATCCTATTCTGAAGACACTCAGCTCATCCTCTCCCTCACCAAAGACCCCAACACCGCCAGACTCAACTTCCTGAAAGGAATGCAAGACGTTGCAGTCAGGATGACCAACAGCTGTCTGAAGCTCAGCGAAGAGAAGACAGAAGCCCTCGTCCTTGGAACCACCCCTTCAGCATGGGACAACACCTGGTGACCGACCGCCCTGGGAAGCCCACCCACCCCTTCGGAACATGCCAAAAACCTCGGCATTGTACTTGACTCATCCTTCACCATAAACTGACAGGTCCACGCCATCACCTCCAGCTGTTTCAACACCCTCCGCAAGACCTTCAAATGGATGCCCCCTGAGTCAAGGAAGACAGTCACCCATGCACTCATCACCAGCAGACTGGATTATGGAAATGCACTCTATGCCAGCATCAACAAGTCCCTACTCCGCAAACTCCAGACATTACAGAACACCGCCACCAGACTCGTCCTTGGCATCCTCCGGCACAAACACATCAGCCAAAACCTATGAAGACTCCACTGGCTACCCGTGGAGAAATGAGTCACCTTCAAAATCCTCACTCACACCTACAAATGCCTACACAACAACGGAATCAAATACCTCAACGACAGAATCAACTTCCACGTACCCAAAAGAAACCTCCGATCTTTCAACCTCACACTGGTCAAAACCCCGCGTATCCACAGAGCCAGAGGAGGTGGGAGATCATTCTCCCACATTGCAGCCAAGACCTGGAACGAGCTACCGGCAGACATCAGATGTGTCCCCTTCCTGAACACCTTCAGAAAGACCCTCAAGACCTGGCTCTTCGGCTAACAGATCTGCAGACCCCCCTTCAGCGCCTTGAGACCCTCACGGGTGAGTAGCGCGCTTACAATTCACCTGATTGATTGAGCGATTGATTGATTAAGTGGTGCAAGTGGAATGTGTTAGATTTAAGCAGGGAGTTAATATGCTTTGGGTGGGATGTGTTCAGTTTAAGGACGGGTGGGCGTGTTGTTATGATGGTGGGATGTGTGGTCACGTTGATACGTTAGGCCAGGTTAAGAAACACCATTTTACATGCTCACGTGCTTAAGTTGCCTTCTCTCCCTAAACGCATTAACATTTGACACACATTCATTTGCATGCACATACTGGATAATATTCTTTGAATTCAGTTTTGGTTACACTATCACTTATTAGGCACTCTATCAGAACACCTTGAACATTTTGTTCAAGGGCTAAGGTTGTCTTGCAAGATGTTGGTATTTGTTTTGGCCGCTCGGTGACAGAGCCATCATAATAGAATAAACAATAGAGGCCTGGCTGGCATTTTGGCATGGTAATATGGAGGATGTTCTTATATAAATTACATCAAGTCTTTGTTTAGCTAGAGAAGCATTTCACTGGAACTGAGAGGTCGATCCATGCCGGAATTCCAGATAAGCTGATTCCTGTTTACTTTATGCAAGGGATGCTGTCCAACTCTGCACCAAGACAGGCAGCTTGATGACACTAACCCAAAGATAATGGGGTGTTAGATCACCCTATTGCGATTTGGCAGATTCACTCACCCTAGACATGATATTTTAGGATGCATTAGGTAGGAGTACAATATATTTTAGTACTTGCATGCAAACATATATTTGCTGTAATAAGCAAAAAGGTTGAGCTGTCTATCTTCTTCGCCATTTTTGTAATGCTAATCACATTGTTCTATTTTCTTCTATTGATTATTGCAGTGCAAGTATTTTACTCAAGAATCACAATACTTCAATAACTATTGAAACACTGTACAGTGTATTTCTTGTGTATCTCTTTGGGTATGCATAAGTAAATAGGGGAAAGTATTCTAGATTTAACACCACAATTTCCTTGGTGAGTCAGGGTTGTCACGTTCTAAGATTACACATCTATTTGTTACCCTGTAAGGCTAGGGGTACAAATGGTGCACTGTGAGCTAGCAGGACTTCAGCCAGCATATCCATACGGTGTGCATGGAATCAGTCTTGGACAGCTCTGATAGTTATGTGTTCCAACAAACACACAGTTTTACTTGGGAAAGTAGAAGTTGCATGACATGGCAACCAGCGACTCTAGCTTGGGTTCTTATTTAATGGATCACCTGAGTAGTTTTCTTTTGTATACCCAAAGATCCCTACTCACCTACTAACAGAAGACTTCCCTGGTGTTCGGGAAAAAATCCTACTCAGCTGAATAGGTAAACCCTATGCATTGGCTATAGGTTGTTCAAGCTTGAACCTTTCAAAGGCAGTAACATAGAGGTACTCGCTCTGATTCCACACATTCAAATGGCTGAGGACGAACCAGCAATTAAAATACCAGCTAACTATAGACATGCAGTTACACAAATGCTGCAACAAAGTTGTCTGCCTCAGACGGGTGAAGATGTTGCATTCGTGTTTGAGACCATAAAGCATTCAGAACAGAGGTATTCTATTCATGGGTTACATTCCCAGCAGCTAATACAACTACAAGACTGCATCACACATACACTGCAGGTACAGTTCACAATTACGCAGCTTATGAAGCACTAGAAATACCACTAACTTACCGAGAACATCATAATTGGTTTGAAGGTATCCTACCACATACAAGCAATAATGTTAGTCTAGGTCCCCTTAGCAATGAGGGAGTAACATGGCTATTCTTAGTTGGTTACACACCCAATCCAGATATAGAAAATCTGGCAGCCCCAGACCTACGTATGCTATATACAGATCTGGTTAAAACATATCGGGGCATTTTCTCAAGGAGCTATCGCCGATTTAACCGCACATTAGTGCAGCTAAACTCGCAATAAATGTATCACCTCATTCACAAGCTGGTGCTAACAGCTGATATCACCAGTATTACGGTGATAGTAGCTGCAAAAAAACATCGCCACAGATGACCCTGGCAACTATCGCCAATGAGATGCAAAGTAGGCGTTCCTGTGCAAACATTCTTAACGACCAGACAGATCTGCGATAAGATCACAAAACAGGCAATAAGGCGCGTTAGCACCAGGAAACTAACAACTGCTCTGACCTGGTGCAAAGTCGGACTACAACCTGCACCAGAAAAGAGAGCCCAGACCAGAGCCACACCTGAAGAACAACAGGTGCCATGCAGCCACTGAACATGCGTGCCGGACACCCAAGAGGGCCACAGCACCCACTGCCACCACTCCCAGGACCCCCCCTCCCCAGTACCCCCCCTGGCCAAAGACATGCCACATCAACTACACGTAATCATGTACCAAATAACCCGCATGATGTCGCACAATCACAACTAGTGACATGCATGTGTCATCACAAAAAGGAGCATCACACATCCACCTTCGAAGCAACAAATGATAATTTATTAAAATAAACACCGAACAGAAATGAAGACACATGGCGGCTTCCCTCAGGACAATCCGTAGGTCACAGTCTGCAAGACAAAAATCATGATGAGAAGGTGTGCCCTGCGCACATCAAGGGACCAAAAGAGAGCGAAGGAGAGAGAGAGAAAGAGAGGGAGAGAGAGATAGACTGACAGAGAGGGAGAGAGAGAGATAGACGGACAGAGAGTGGGAGAGAGAGATAGATGGACAGAGAGGGGGAGAGACAGACCGATGGACAGAGAGGGAGAGAGAGAGATAGACAGACAGAGAGGGGGAGAGAGAGATAGTCGGACAGAGAGGGGGAGAGGGAGAGATAGAGAAAAGGAGAGAGTGACAGGGAGAGAGAGTGCCGACACTGAGCACCCAGGCCACACTGCTCACCTGCTGCCACCGGTGTGTCTCCAGCCACGTGCCGGTATGTAGTGCAGTTCACCAGGTCCCACATCTGAGACAGACCCGTCATCTGAAACAGAGTCCAGGTACCTGAATGGCAAAGTACATACATATGCACGCGCCATCATCGCCTGTTCGCCCCACGCACCCAGGCAGTTGCACCCAAGCCCCTCCTGCCACCCAGCGGTGCATGCCCACCCCTATGCAATACAGGCCTCACTGCTCACCTTCCTCCAGTGGCGTGTAGAAAAGAGGGGCCACCACGTTCCGCTGCAAGCCACAACCTCGGGGCTCACAGACATGGCGCCCTCCACATCATGCAGCCCCGCTCTGCAGGCCACCAGGTCTCACATTTGGTGCTGGATCTTGCTTAATCCATGGCAGAGGACATACTAGTGCACCCGACATCATCGCAGGCTGCACACCCGCTTAGCCTCATAGGTGCCACTAACTCTGATCCAGGAGGCGACGCCACGTGGCGGTAGGCCAGCGCTGCCCACTGGCTCAGGCCTACACTGCGGTCCAGCAGGGCACACAAAACCTGAGCCTTCTGGACCGCCGGGATGGGGCATCATCGCAGGCTGCACAACCGCTGGGTACTTAAGGTGCCCCTACCTCAGTGCACCAAAAGTCACTGTCCCGTGGCGGTGTGCCTGTGCCGGCCGCAGTGTATCCTGTGTCACCAAGTCTGCGCCCCGCAAGTCATGGACCCTCTATGATTGGGTATCGTGGTGCGGACGCCATCATGTCCCCTCTGGGCCTGTGGAATGTGATGTCATAGTCCCCTAGACCCCCATGCCTACATGCTCACCCCACGGATACACCCCAAGAGAGGTTGGAAATGGCATTGTGCACGTGCGCCCGGCCCTTTTTAATTGGCAGGGTCACATGTGATGTGACGCGTGTGCTGCATGGGTGTGGTGTGGGTGTCTACCAGCAGTGAGGGAGTGGATGTGGCATGCTGACAACTAGACATGTGATCAGCAGATTACTACAGTGCAGACCTGGGACATGTAGCGTTGCCGTCCCCCCTGTGAGCGTAAGCGGAGTGGGCTAACCTGGCGTATGCCAATCCAGCATAAGGGTTTGAACAATGACGCCGGGGCTCTGTGCGGGGTTCCGTACGGGGCTGGACAAGGAAGTAACAAATGTGTGTGTCCCTGTTGTTTCGTCGGCGCCACCCGGATAACATTCGGCAATGTGTCACCCTGTGACCCAAGTCCATCGACATGAGCCACATGGACGTAAGAGGAATTCACTGACCCTACATTCATCCATGCACCCACACTTGAAAGACCATAGGCACAACACATCTGTGTGATTATGAATCTTTAGTGCACATTCAGTGGAGTGTTACATCTGGAGCAGTACAGGGCCGTGAAAACCCCACATGACGATGGTGGCCCATGGAGGGCCAGCCAGAGTCCTACAGGGAATGACAAGTTCAAAGGAAGAGGAAGTGTTCAGTCTGCAGTCTGATTGCAGTGTCATTGGCGATCAAACAGTATATGGCAGACCATGTCGAGGTCCAAGGTGATTGTCACAGAGTGTATCGGGGGACAGTGGAAGGTGATGATGCAGAGGGAAGAACCAAGCAGAAACACGCCTTATGGCCGAGATGAATGCTACTGCGTCCTTCTTAACACGAAGCCAGATTCATCCACATCTTCGTCCTCTGCCGTTTCATGTGCCTCACATGTGGGTGGTGGTGCCCTTTCTACAGCACTGTGTGTCAGTGACACCTCAGGGGCCACAGGTGGAAGTCTGCCGCACTGTGTCGCACTGACACTTCAGGGGGCGGAGATGTGGATGTAGTGGTAGCAGCGGCATGCATCAGCACCAGACCTTGTGGCAGCAATGCCATGAGGATGATCTTGAGGTCATTGAGGAACCCGGCTACCACTCACTGGTGTGCAGCCGCACTTTCCGCATTCGCCCGCTCAATGCTCTCCATTAACCTCCGCATGTTTCCCAACTCCCGTGTGACATCGCTAGTGCCAGTCTGACTGGACAGTTGTTCTATTCTCTCTGAGTGAGGGCTCCAGGGATGTCAGCCATGGTTCTCTGGAGAGCATGGAGCGGACTGTGGGTGTCCGTCAGGGACTGTGAGTGGTCCCTTATGGGACTTAGACACCCACGTATGGCATCTAGTTTGTCTGCCATGCGGTCGAAGCCCACTTGCACCTGTTCAGCCAGCTGCTCCTGGCACCCCAACACACGGCGTTGGAAGGCCATGTATTCATCGTGGGGGTCCTGGGAGGCAGCCGTGGTGGTGGGTGCTGCCTGCTGTGTAGTCTGTTCAGGGGGTGGGCTCACATTTTCCTGCTATGCCAATTGTGATTGGCCAGTGTCTACACCCAGGCGGCACCAGTTGTGTCCTGTGTTCTGTTGTGGACATGTTGCGGATTGTGCCACATCGTTGTCCATGTTGATGTGCTCTGCATGTGATGTGTGTGTGTGCTGCATTTTGGGTGAGTCACCCCTGCAGCTCAGATTTTGCCGCCCCTTATCCCTTTCATGCGGTGTGCCTTTGACTTCTGTGCTTATACAGTGCTGAGGTGTTGCATACTTGTGTACCTTGGTCTCTTGGTGGGAGTTGGGGCCTGGGGCATGGTTTGTCTGCAGATGTGCTATGCTTACTTGTGCATGTGTGCCACTGTGCCCATCTCCAACCGTCCCCGCTCATTACTCACCCTGTTGCTGTTGTGTCCGGTCCTGTTGAGCAGTGTTCGGTCCCCCGACTCTTGTCACTGTCTCCCCACTGATGACTGTGGACACCATTTCCTCCATCTCGTTCAGCTCCTCCTGTGAAGCAGGACTCCCACCTCCAGTCTGCATTGCTCTCTTACAGTTGTTGGTGAGTTTCAGCTCTGTTTTGCGCTTGACATCATTCCAGTGACTCTTGACCTCTTCCATTGTCCTCTTCAGCACTCCGACTGCATTCCCCTTGTCCACGATGGACTGCCATAGTCCATTTTTTGTTGCCAGTGACACAGTGGAGGTGACGAACAGTAGTTGATGGTGTTCGGCCACCTCCATTATCAGGATCCTGTTTTCCTGCGGACTGAACCTTTTCTTCCTACTCTTCTTCTCCTTGCCCTTCCCTGACCCTGAGGTCCCGGGCAGGTCCGCCAGGGGGGTTGTGGGGTTCTGGTTCTCTTCCGTACTTTCTCAGGCAACATCCACTGTGCTTGGCTGTTGTTTGGCATTTGTTTTTCAGTTTTTTTCTACTTTTATGGTGATTTTTCCCGCATTACGCGTGTGAATTGCAGGCCTTCAGCTGGTTTTCGCTGATTTTTGTATTGCGATTGGCCTCATCGCAGCAATTTTTGCGTTCGCGTTTTGCATTTTTGCTGCATGGAGTTGATTTCAACGTGGTCAGTTGACACGTTATCTGGAGAATATCGCATGGTGCCGCTGTGTTGAGAATGCTTCTTTAGCACGGTGTAATTGTCCTGCGATAGACTGCGATGTTGAGGGTTGCGTTAATTAACTTTTGCGATGGTTATCACACGTTCTTGAGAATATACCCCATAAATGTTTAACACAATTTGTCATGCGAACAATGACAATATATCCTTCAAGCGCTGCTCAAGCTGCACAATCACAATTGCCTACACTTGGAATTAATCCTCAAACCATCAACGCAGTCATAGGTAACATTCCCGTCAGATGGGAGGAAATTCCATTCTGAATTGCACAAAAAATAATCCAGCTTGAAGCAGTGTTTCCTCATTCGGGACCTCAGGAAAAACATAGAATTCTCACCATGTGTCCAACAATGGGGATAACTCACCCGGTGGAAGACTAAGCCACTTGGGATACAGTCTTTGCTGCAGTATCTACCAGAATATATGGTGAACCCTCTGTATCTGTTTTGCCAGAAGTGTTTAAACAGATCCAGAATAAGTACGGGGCAGCTCTTGCCCTGGATTTGGGGAGAAAACTGTTTGGTAACTATGCTACAGTATCTGCCATTATGTTACGTAACATTAAAGTGGAAGCAACAGCATAGGTGGTATGCCAAGGACTCACAAACTTGACTCTGAGAGAACAGGAGCGCGAGATACCAAACATTATTTAGGAAACCTATGCAACAATAGGTAGAAATATTTTGGGAATCAAACCTAGCAAATCACAAATTAAGAGTAATTCTGAAAAGTATAACTCAAAGTAGGCATCAGTTTCAGATACACAAAGAACAGACTAAATCAAGTGGCAGATTTCCTCAACAGGAGGCCACTGAAAAGTGCTATAATTTGCGTAACCGTGATAATATTAAAACGTCTGATAGGTATCAGTATACTGATACACGCTCATCTCATTCTTTTCAGGAGTCATCCGAAAAATGCTTAGAAAGAGGTGGACAATCAGAGTGCAGATCACAGGAGTATGTGGAACCAAAGAAGGACTCACAACGCTCTTCTGAATTGTGTTGAACATGCATTCCAGACTACACTGAGCGGGTACAACTGTTACAACTGTTCTACAACTTGATATGTCCAGCCTTTTTTTCTTTATTTGATCTTGCCCACTGTAGCACTGCGTCTCTGTCCGCATAATTGAGCAGCTTGACAATAACCGGACACGGATTTTCACCGGGGGGAGGATTTCTCGTAAGTGCCTGGTGGGCCCTCTCGACCACAAAGCACACGGAGATCATGTCCGCAGGCAGCAGGTCCTTGAGCCACGAGGTAGGGAAGTGATTCATGGAGCACCCCTCGCAGCCCTCTAGAAAGCCAACGAAAAGGAGGTTGTTGCTCCTTGCACGGCCCTCGATGCATTCTGCTTGGGAAGGTAGCTCCTGGGAAATCACAGTTAAATTGTTGACACGCTGCTGTAGGATCGTCACATTGTCTTCCACTGAGGACGCTCGTGTTTCCGCCTCTGTAATCCGGTCAACAGCTTTCCTCAAATCTTGACATAGAAATGAAACCTCGTTGCTCACTGCGCCAATTTTGGCATCTAGCATGTCTCTTGCTTCTGTGATGGCTGCCAAGAGAGCCACATTATACGGTACTGGGCCAGGCGTGGAGCCCCGATCGCCGTGGTGGCATAATGGTCTAAGGTGCTTTGTTTCTGGCCTGTGGCGCCGGGCTTATCCCTTGCCATTGTGGTGCTACCAAGTATTCTCTCCCGCAATGACAAGGGGGACCAGATCTAGGTGCGCTGTGAACCCCGGAGTCATGACAGCAGCAATCCACCACTCTGAGGGGCAGACCAGGGAGCGGGTCACTATCCGGTTCCCACGGAATCCATCCACTGCCAGGACACAAGCTGCACCGGGCCTAGCCCAGTTGCCTCTGCAGCCCGCAGCAGACAGCCAAGCAGGCCCCTCTATCAGGACCTAGCTCGCCGGACCACCAGCACACAACACCTCCCCGATCCCTGTCTCGTTATCAGCACCAGGAGTAGTGTTATGGGTGAGTCTCCGAGGTCTGTGGGGCCCCGTGTGAAATTACACCACGTCCCTTAGTCAGGCAGCGTGAAGGTGGTCCTCAACTCCTTGCCTCCCGCAGTGTGGTCCGGAGCAACTGCGGCACTCATGTGGTGAGGCTGGAATGTGACCAAGTCATGTACCGAAGGTCCAAGGGGTAAGGCCCTGATGAAGGCATCTCTAGCACCGTGGATGCTGAGGCCCTAAGCTGCAGTCGCAGCCACGGGCCCACCCAAAGGGATCAGGCTAATGAACAATGTGCGGCACCTCATCCTCCCAGCAATGTATCATGCCACAAGCCACAACAGCTGCACTTATGTGTGGTCTGGGGGCCCTCACCCAGGGAAGAGCTCTACCCCAAGGGCGCCGTCAAAGCCCTGCAAGCACAACACAACTCCCCGCTGCCCCCAGAGCCCCGAGCAGCAGCTCCCCGCCGGCCCGAACACGGACAAGCCCCGCGACCGCAGCAGAGCTGGGTCCGGTCAACGAGGCTCCCCCGTGACCAGGATCGTGGCCAGAGGCCAAGGCTGCCGCCCCTCACAGGCTGCGGAAGGGCGAGGGAACAGGGGAACTGGCTGCACCCGCCTGGCTTCCCCGGCAGCCCCCTGCCTCTCACCATAGAGTCATATCTCGGCCCCCATATGGGCCCTGGCAATCTTCGGCGAGCATCAGGCGAAAAGCAAGCGGAACTGGGCCCGGACCACGAGAGGCACCACAGAGCACCAACGTTATCATACGGTCCCTCGTCGTCCCCCGGAATACGGTTCCGCACCGGTAACTGCAAGCGGGTTGTTCGTCCTGCAGACTACAGATATACTACACCAAAGTTCATTTAGGTAGGATTTAAGGAGGATAAATGAGGTGGGCGCACAGAGCTATTCAAGCTGCGTCCGTCATGTTGGCTGACCAAGCCATGCCCCCCTGATATGTCCAGACTTTTAAAGTGCACATTGGACAACTGAACACACACAAATACTACATTCCGTACAAGCTCACATGCTAGCTTCCAAACACTTACACACATGTGTAAACACCACCAACCTGGTGATCCGTATAATTGGGGGTGCATCGGGGTATACCTACATTACCTTCAACGAAGGGGACACTGTACCAATCGCGTTTATTCACAAATGCAGACATGCGTTTTGTACTGACAATATAACCTGATGGTGGTACAGACTGCTGTAGTGAGAGAAAGATTTTTGGCACCCTGGAAATGCATTATTGTTGTGACCCCAGTCCCAGCCATAAAGGTCGTCACAAAGCCACCATCCAACCGTGAAAGCTTTACCTCCAAGTTGGGAACAGTGGGTCAACTCGTTCACCACAAAAGATGTAGGTTATAGATTTGACTCTAGACTACAAACACAAGCCTGCCTGTAATTTGAAAATGAATAGCCTCTCCCTAATAAAGTCATGCCTCTAGATCAGTATTATTACATAATTCATACTGACGGGTCTGCGTAGCTTGCCGTAGGGACAAAACACGTAGGGGTCGAATCACAGAACTAATCCTAAACTTACTACTTTTGGTACTCACAGAAGGCACTTACGACTACTAACTTTAAGTCTGCAATTGGGCCAGAATTTCCGCACTCAGGCCGAAATTTCTGCACCCAGAGCAGAAATCCCGTATTTGTGCCGGAATTTCCGCTCCCGGGTCGCAATTTCCGATTTCGGGCTGGAATACCCACATTTGGGCCTGATGATCATTTCAAGTGTCTACCATCCCCCACCATGCTCTAGCTGAAGTCAATTAACATTAACTGCAAGATCAGCACCACAAACCATAAAAAAGCAGCACACATTCAAGAAACAGGTTTGGCCACAGAGAGTTCCTGTTTTCATTCGCTGTTCATCGCTAGAGGAAAATGTACCGAAGGAGGAAGAAGAAGAACTTTACTACTGAGGAGACCACCATGATTGGGGAGCTCATTGTGAGGCACCACAAACACCTATATGGTCTCCCCCCTTACTGCACCAGTGGCACAAAGAAGGCAGCTCTATGGCAGCATTTAGCCACTGCTGTCACAGCGTTGGGGGAGGAGAGGCACACAGTGCAGGACATCAAGAAGAAGTGGCAGAATGAAAAGACCAGGGTGAAGGAGAAGTACTCCAGGATCTAATTGAACAGGATTCTCCCTGCCCCACAATCTGGAACCCGCCTACGTCTCATCCCACTTGAGAAGGATATCCTCACTACAATCCACCCCCACATGTTCCATGGTATGCCTGTGAGTGATGTCGGCAACGTGGTACCAGGTAAATGGAATGACAAGAATAAGTATATGAAAAGATTGTCTGTGTTGCACTGCCATTGTGGGTAAGGAAGTTGTCAAAAGTTTATACAAACATATAGTCAGTCAGAAGCTCATGTGTTTCCCTCTGTATGTTGCACTACAAGTCCCAGAATCCTTTGTATTAGAAATGGCAAATCCCTCTCCCTCTATTGAAAACATGGGCCCAGTACTGCTGCCATATATACCTAACACTGTTAAGTAGCAATTGACAAACTGCCTCTTCCACTGATCCAGACACAGATGGGTCAGTCAAGAACGTAATGGGTGGGGGTTACGGTGCAGAGGAAAATCAACTGACAACGGAATAGGGAAAATAATGATAAATTATCCAAAAAGTAACTCACCTTGTGCCTGCCAAAATCACAAGGCAGAAAGTGAGAGAATCCTTATTTCACAACATTTCATTTACATATTCCGTTGTCTATTTCCTACCCTGCCACGCCATTATATCCCCAACGCCCCACTGCTCCTACCTGCACCGGCCGTGGCAGTACTTCACAATACTGTTAGCATGCAGAAGATATAAGGAAATGTCTGACAAGTTCACATGTACATTTTCTATTTTGTGACTTTCCTCTCTTCTCACCTATTGGCACATTCAGCCAGAGCACAGACAACCACAGTAGAAGAGGTCCCTGCATCTTCTGGGAGGAGACAATATCATCCAGAGCACCGCTTACCACCCTCACTAACTGGTAAGTCAAACTGGTCAGGAGATGGTCAAACTGCATACATTGTCAGCAGACAACAGAGGGACATATAGGGCCCGAATATCAAAGGTAAACGGAGAGGAAAATCTAGCTTTACAACTATTGGAGTTCTTAATGGACATTTACCTTTCACAAATGACATTTGTGAATAACGAAAGACAAAATATAATATATCTAGGCTCATCATACATTTGTGATTTGGGAACATTACATGTATTGCACCAACAGTTCCAGAACTGGGAACTCAATCCTGGAATTGAGTGCCACAACAAGTCAAAAAGGAGTCCCCACACTATTGTAGTTGTTTTTGTAGACTAAATTAAGAAATCCAATGTTAACAAATATGACAATGATGAACAAGAATTGAGATACAATTGTCAGGGGTATTGAGAATGTATCCATCCACTGTCCAACTTAGAATGTTAGTGCTACACACTTCTGCAACGGTAGTGCCCACAACTGCTTATGCTTATTCTTTGTGCCTGAAATTGAGTGCATCACATGTGGCAGCAGAAATGTAAAGTTGCAAACACACTTATCATTGTAGGTCCAATGATGTCCTCCCAGATTCCAACACCCACATTGACTTCTGCTACAAGGTTGGCTGTGACATCTGGTCAGGGACCACGCACTGGGCAGATGTTAGGCCATGGTAAGTAAACCCAAGAATAATGTACCTGAATACTCATGAAATGAGCCTTTAATCTCCACTGTATGTTGTATGTGTTGTACAACACTGTTGTCCTGCATCACAATATGCTTACACATGGCATTAGCCACATACCAGATCACACCATGGTGGCTACTGAAAGGATGACACAAAATGCATGCCAAGTGAGTGCAGAATGGACATAAAATAGTACATAGAGTCATATGAAGTATCCTTCACACAACTGGATTGTAATTCAATGATATGAAAACTCTCTTGCAAAATATCAATGGTAAAATCCTTTTGAAATTGGTGTGGATGAGGTTCGCACTGATGCCAGTTGGGTTCTTTTAAGATGGGTGTATGGGCTGCTAAGGTGAATCTTCAGGAAGTGACATTTTTGGCTGAAAAGCACAACGCAAATCCAGTGCAGGCGGCAACCATCAAAGCTTCTCAACTTACCCACAATGTGGGATCCTAGTCAAATGTTGCATTCTGCTTGCCTCCTCTTCTACTGTATTCACATATAAGTGAGTGGTTGACATATGAGGTTAGGATATCTGCAGTACAAGACACCATCCGTTGTCAGCTAAGTACTACCATGATGTTGGAAATGGAATATGCGAACAGAGGACACGCAAAGAATGAACATAACAAATGTGTGATCTCTCATCCCAAAGTGAGCTTTGTGACTTCATGGGTAGGGAAGAACAAATGAGCCACATTATGTACCTGACTATTGCACATCTCACACATAAACTCTGCAATGCAATGTTTGAACTGATATGCAAATGTGATACTGTCAACCTTTTGACTTGTCAAGGGACAACATTATACTCATGAAACATGTTAGTCTTAATGGTGAAGGTGTAATCAATGTAATGCGGAGGAGTCCTGATCATTTATCCCCTTCCTTGAAATACCAGTAACCTTCTCATACAAGTTTGTCTGTTGATGTGTCATCTCATTGATGTCAGTGCTGTGTGGAGTTAACAGCTGGAAATTGATGCATATGCGCAGGGGCCCACATGTAAAGTCCATGAGGTAAACATGCTGCACATTGGCCATTGATATCCTGTCAATGGTCATTGAGAATGACATGTACATGTTAGCTCATAGGTACCATCTGGTGTACTGAAATATGGACATATGTCTCATCACAGCTGCTGACAGGATGACACCAGTGCAGCGTACAACACCATCCCGGGGAATGCATGACATCCTGGTTGCAGCAGTGAAACCCTCTTGCACCTGTCTATGAGGTCATTGTGGTGTCAAGTATTTCCCTATCATAGATTACTAAGCCATGACAAAGATGAAAATCCCCTTCTGAATAGACTCAGCAGCTGTTGTTTACAAAGTTACATACATAATATAAGTGTCACATGTGCCTGTTTGTAAATTAGTAATGCAGATCATTGAGTATAGTGTCACTTCCCTCTACAGCTGCTGGATCGGGGACAGCTTTGTCAACAAAACTTATGAGGTGCACGGTTCAGCAGTTGACATCAGGGTGGATCGCAAAGGGACAGAAAGTTGTTTGCTTGTGCAATGTACATCTGCGTTTAACACCTCAGTGCTATGGTGTGAGCTGTCACTTGTAGGGGTACCCAAACCAGGTCACATGTACGTCTGTTGATGCAAAGTACAGGTAATCCAACCCTTGTGTTGCACCACATCTTATGCTAGGTCCATTACTTATACGGTTGCAACCTTTGTGTTCCAGGGGATGATGACGTAAAGGAGGAAGGACCTTCCACCAGTGTTGGACGACAGGCAATCAGAGGGGAAAATCCACTGCTCCTACAAGCAGTTATGTCGATTGCAAGTACTGCGCAAGAGGAGGAGGAGGAGGAGGAGGAAGTACCTGAGGCTGAAGTATTGAAAGATGATGGTGACTATATGTCCAGCCTCTCCGGGGATGATAATTCTGACGGCATGGACAGAAATCTTCCCACATTGCCCAAATCATGCAAGGCATCACACCCTCTACCCAGCAAAGTGCCTCAGCCTCCTCCAAAATGAAAGAATGCCTGTCCCCAGCATAGAGCTAACCAGCCACAGCTCACATGCATCCCAACACAGACATCACTCCATCACATCCAGGACAGACATGGTGGTTCCCCTACACGCTCCTCCCTATACAGTGTATCCCAGGCATCCTCTCCACCATCTGGGGAAGTACCAACCCTGTTGTGGTGCAGGTATCCCCTGGGCACCATTCTCCTGTCCACATGCCTTAACCTGCCACCTCACCTGCTGTTGGACCTGCTGGTCTCATCCATGGCCGACCCCTGCAGAGAGGGCCTGCACCTGGCTATGGTGGCCAGTGGGAGCTGAACTTTTTCCAACAGCAGGCAGATGTGTGACAGGACATCCGTGCCATAGGGGCTACCCTGTCAGACATGTCTGAGGCCCTGCAGGACATGCTCCAAATCCCTCAGGTGGTGGATAGACTGACCCATGTTTTGGATAGGATGGATAGAACATGGCAAGACATGTCCAAGAATATCAGAGACATGATATCCATCCATAGGGAAGAGAGTGCAAGACACCATGCCTTGACCCTGAAGATGATGGAGGGCATGCTGAAAGTGATCCAAAGTCTCCCTTCACGGTCAACGCAGGGAGGAGAGCCATCACATCTGCCTGCAGCACATCACACCCACATACCTGTACCAAAAACTGCACAGGACCACAGCAAGGGTGCACACCCACAACTGAGCCCTGAACAGGCACTCCCACAACCTGCACAACCACCACCACCCCCTGATCAGGCACTCCCACCACCTGCACAACCACTACCACCCCCTGAACAGGCACCTCCACCACCTGCACAACCAGCCCCTGTCCACGCACAAACACCAACTGCACATACACCATCTGCCCCTGCACGTGAACTTCACCCTGTACAGGCACATGCACAACACCCACCTACACATATGCGACAAGCCAGACATGATCCCTCACAGCGATCATCACCACTGAAATTGCAAGCACGATCTATATTGACAACAGCCCAAAAACGAATTGACCACTGTGAATATGTGTAAATAAAAAGTAATTATCTTCACAAGTCAAGATTCTGTTGCGTATCATGTCCTGATAGGCAAATGTATACCAATTTTGGTGACCTAGAGATGTGAGGATGTATGTGTCTGTGTGACACATTTACAAGTGTAACCCCATCATTGCAACAAGTCATAATGTGCAGAGCAGATGACTCACAAAATACATGTTCATATTTTGTACAAGAAATTCACAATGAAGTTAAATGAGTTAAAGAAAGTAGGATTCAAAAATATATTTTATGTATATAGAAGTGTGTGATTTGAAAAACAACAACAGTCCGTTTGGAAGGGGGAACGCATAACAAATGATGTTCTCAATACAGAAGGAGAAGGGAACTTAAATTGGGGTGGGGCAACACAAATATAACATGTCAGGGAGCATCGGGGACCCCAGTCTATTTACAAGGGGAAAAGTAAATATTAGTCCACAAACAAAATTCTGTCCAACAGGCCAAGTGTCCTTCTGGTCATACTCTAATACCGCAATGTCCAGATCCTCCGAGTCCGATGCAGGAACATGGCTGGCTGGTGCAGGAACAGGCACCACACGGGATTGGGACACACGAGGAGTACGGGGGTAACAGTGTGGGGCAACGGACAGGGGGAGACATTGACAGTGGTGTGGGAAGGAGTTTGGGAAACAAAAGACGACATGGCTGCAGCCAGGGAATTGACACTGGCAGTGAGGGTGGCCAGAGCGCCAGCAATTTCCTCTCACATCATGTGTATCTGTAGACACATCTGCAGCATGATGCAGTACATGTCTGGCTGACCCCCACATACCCACATCAAGTCCTCTGGTACAGCCATAGAAGAAACAACACAGGGAGGGGTTTGGGTGGAACATGAGGGGTGTGGTGCCTCAGGTTCGGAGCCAATGTTGGGGTCGACCTGGCAGCTATGATGAGGGGGACAGGTTGCAGGGGATGCAGCTGGAGGCCCCGATGTAATAGGGGCATCTAAAGTTAGGGAGTGGATGATGGCAGGCCCAGGTTGGGTAGTGGTCTGCCCCGGGGACATCTCAACAGAACTCACTGGTGAACGGTCAGGGAGAGAGTAGCTTTCCACCCCCCCTGGCCAGAGGTGTTTAGTTCATCCCCACCCCACTTCAATGTCCACAGTCTCCACCAAGTCTGTAGCCCCAGAGTTGTCTTCCTGGTCAGTCCGGGTGGGCCCAATCCCCCTGCCTCCTGATGTTGAGAGTCCCGCCTCATCCTCTTCTTTCTCAATTGTTGGAAGAGGTCGTTCCATTTGGCCAGCTGTGCCCATTGAAATGTAAGACAATCATGATGTAGTGGTTGTACATGTCAGGACAAGACACATACCTAAATGAGCCAAGGTCAGACTTTTTTTCCTCTGATCACACTATACAGTTGTCAGTGTTTATGAGCTTACGTTACGTGTATGTTCACTGTCATCTCCTGATTTGAGTCTGACATGGACATCTTATGAGATTATTTGTGGCTTACACAACTGTATTGTCCAACCCTCAACTTTTGCATTCTTGTGGTCTGTGTGTCCTGTTACTGCTACATGGGCAGTTTCCAAACCCAGTCCACAAAAGGAGATCAGAGAGAGTGCAGATGGTATTGAAAAGGGCCTGTGACATGGAGTCTCAGCACTTTTACATCTGGACAAATGTTATCTGTTGTGTAGCATTGTATGGGACAAGATAAATGCTGATTGTGGGTCACACATCCACATAGGGTCTGGGCTATTTGGTTTGTTAAGTTGTGAGTCTAGTTTTTTTATATTCCCTCACTAAACCTGACAATCCAGTACCACATATTGGCTTTGGTGACTGATAAGGTAGTGCTGTGCACCAGTGAACAGTAGTGGGTCATTGTTACAGCTACCTGTACATGAAAAATGGCATACAAGCCACTGAGGGTAAGACGTGTGTCAGTAGAAATACTTGGTAAATTGGAAACACTTAAGAGTGAGGCAAGGATCTCAAAGTCTGTCTTGACTCCATGGCACATGACAATCTGTCTCAATCAGAACCCAAACTCAGCAAATGCAATGCGAGTCACAGCATCCGATACCCAATGGCATCTCACACACACACTCAACAGTGTCTGTACCATTCCTCATCCAATGCACACATCAGTTATGATTCCCTTGGTTCACTGTTAGTGGTGCTGGAAGTGCAAATTTCAGTACAAATGCATGTGTGTGGCTCAATTCCCCAGTTATCATGAAGAAACTACAACTCCCAGAATGCAATGTGCCCTGTACAGTCCATATGCCACAGTGAGCCTTTTGCTTCATGGTGACTGCTGCATAGACACAGAATAGGGGAATGGAGGCATGGGACACACAATGGTACAGCTCTGTCTTCAATCACATCATACTTCCAGACACATATTGCATATATTGCACTTACCAGGTCTCTGCTGCTCATGCTCCTCCAGCTGAGCATGGAGGGGCGGCCAAGCTGCACACAGGATCCTCCTGTACAGTGGGGAGAGGCGATGACGATGCACATGGTGCTGGGATGACTGGCCCAGTAGGTCCTCGGCCTTGTGCCGGGCCCAGCGTTTTAGGCCCTCCCAGCGCTTGCGGCATGCCCTCGCATTCCTGGTGTGAATACTCACTGCACTGCAGCACTCACCAATGTCGGCCCATAGCCTGCCCAGGTTGCACTGCTCAGCTGGTACTCTGGCCCCCCATATAGCTGAGGATATTTGGACAGCACCCCCTCAGCCAAGATGTCTAATTCCCTTTCATTGAAAAAGGGTGCTTTCTCCTCATAGCCCTCAGCCATTTTGGGGGAAATAAGTTTGAAAAGAGCAACAGGATGGCAGAGGATCTGAACTGTGAGAGAGGATGACTCAGAATGAACAATAAATGCCTGTCAACGACTTCCTGTGATGTATTTCCTGTCTCCTACTTCCTGGAAATCATTTCCTGTATAAAATAATGTGTTCTGGTTCATTTTCCGAGATTACGGCCCGAAAACGTAATTTCTGGTTCCGGAGCGTCGGGTCCGCATGTGCGTCGCACGCTCCAGAACCGGAAATTACAATTTTGGGCCGTAATCTCCGAAGTTGAACCGGAAATCATTATTTCATACAGGAAATTATATACAGGAAGTGGGAGACAGGAAATACATCACATGAAGTAGTTGACAGCCATTTTGTATTCATTCTGATTTATCCACAATCACAGATCAAATCCACTGCCATCCTGCTGTTCTGTAGTGGAGAAACCTGAAATGACAGAGCAAGAGAGAATCACGGACATGTAACAAAAGGGGGAACAGACCATTTAATGACATTTTGGCTCGGACAAGGGGGGGGCTGACACAATATCAAACCCAAGTTTAGTTTTCTCCTACTTTGCATTATGGTACATGTAGTCCATATTTAGTGCTCAACACAAGAGTTGTGTGTTGTCTTTACGAAAAATTGGGGGGAAGCAGTGCTGCGTATCCCAGACACATAGTGCCAGATTCACCCATAACATCGTCACTCACATTGTGGGCCCATCATTTGTGGGGGAGTCAAATCTGTTGAGGGCAAAGACTCTGAGAATGCAATAGTTATGCCCTTTTGTGATTAAGAAACCCATCCTCATAAGGTCCAGGAAGGTCTCTCAGCACACGTAAATGTTTTCCTCTGCGTCAATAGATTCCTTAGGGACATCCACTACACTAATCACTGACATAGGCACATGACCTGAAGCATGGTCAATCTTTTGACTTCTGTCAACACCTGTGGTGTACATGCAGTTAGTGTGGCTTGCAAAGTAATCTCAGGATATAATTTTTGGACAGAGTCATAATTATCCAACTTTCATCATTGACAACAGACTGCAAACTACATTTTGTCCACAACACAACAGGTTGCTCATGTGAAAAACTTGGTAACCAGCTGATCACTGACTTGCATACCATGACCTCGGTTATGTGCAATGGCCCGTTTTCCTGGATTCAGAGCTAGCTGAGGTACAAGAGGTATGTGTAAGCCATGCGTTAGAGCTATGTTGTGTAAAACACAACAGGCTAATATGATCTTGCACACGACTTCAAGGGAGTAAATCAGCACACCCCCTGTATGGTCAAGCCATATGAATTGCGACTTCAACAGACCAAAAGTGCACTCTATGATGGCTTGAATCCGTATGTGTGCCCTATTGTACCTACACTGAGGTACAGTGGTTGAACGTCTGTAAGGGGTGAGGAGTTTTGGGGAGAGTGCATAGCCAACGTCGCCTGAGGCGGGAAGAAAGGACAATTGGTTGCATTTCCCTCTTTGATTTACACAGGACATGATCTATACTTTGGTACATGCAGTGTCTGTTGAGACCGTGTATGTTGCTTTATGATTCTTATTGTATAATAGTTGTTAATGTAAGGTGGCATTGAAACATTTCAATTACACATATCCCTCATTTTTAGGTCTCGCCTACGCAGTGCGCATGCGCTGCTTAGGAGGACCTTTAGCCGTCGTTCTGCTCTTTTTCGAAGCACATACTCGTGCTTGTGGCGGCATCCACCTTGCGGGAGCGAGCAGGGGGCGCGCCACAAGCACGAGTATGTGCTTCAAAAAAGAGCAGACTGCACGCGCACTCCCTCTCCGACTTCCCTTCATTGCTTTCACCAGGCATTCATCCCCATTGTGCGAGTGTCTGCCTTTCTGTTTGACATGACATAGATATGGTGCACTCCTCCGCCTCTCTCTCCCTCTGTGACTCCCCTACGGCTGCTGCCTGCACGCCTTTTTTTTAACTTTTCATCAATCGGGGATAACATCGGTACAAGGGTGAATCGTTCCCACGCCTTCTGGGCAGCTCTCAGCCTCCTCCACTGCCACGCTGTTATGGGATTCTATCAGAAGGCAGTTCCTGTTTAATGTGCGATCCAAATGCAGGGTAATTCTTCGAATTGCGACTCAGAGATTTACTTGTGTTTTTAAGCAGAGTCTCCCGAGAGCACAGTAATTGGATGTGAAAAAGTTGTCCAGGGTCTACTTTTCAGCGCTGGCAACAACAAAATGTTTTCTGTCTACTTTTGCTCAGATCGGATCTTTGACGCTGAACTCTTAGAAAGGATTAGACCATATAAGGGAAAACTGTGTTCTCGCTCCCTCACGGCTCTGCCCTCCTCCCTTTCCTCTGGCTTCCTGGTTTCCTTATTATACCCCCATCGCTCTTACTTGCTCAATCCCCCCTCATTCGGCCTACTCGCTCTCCTGCACCTACTTACTGTCTTTCGTTGCAATTCTTTTGACAGCACTTTACCTCATTCTTTTCCCGCTTTTTCATTTCTCCTTCCTCTTTTATGCTCCCCATTCATTTTCCGTTCCTGGCGCAGCTGACACACTATAGATTTTTCTACGCACGAACATCACTACCCCTTCTAATTTCGTTTCCCAATGTTAATTTATTTAATTTCTTGGTTGAAGCATGACTTTCTCCTTTCCTGCCTAATTTAATTTCATTCTATGCCCCTTGTATTTTTGCCATTCTCTTTCCTTGTGGTAGTTCTTTTGCTTGAACATTTTCTAAAAGCATAAGCACCGACTTGTGGGTCAACACGTTTTTTCCCCTATGTTAATTCTATGCATAGTGTGGCGCCAAGCCGTGGCCAAGAAAGAGACTGGCGTCAGTCCTGTGCGTGTAGGAGCCCCCTAAACCTTTTGGCGGATCATAAGATGTACCCTTACAAGTAAAGGTGGAAATGAATGCCTTACAGTCCGATCACTCAAGAAGTAAACACACTCCTGCACTTTACTGTAGTAAGGAGACACCGTGCAATAAAGGGCACTATGCCATTACGTGATCAATACACATCAAAGCTCTCTTTCTCGTCCTTCCTCTCTTTCTTTGTCACCTGTTCTCCCCTTCATCCTCTGCTTTGCCTCCTTGTCTAATAATTACATGATCTGCCCATCCTCTCTTCGCCTACCTTCGTCTTCTCACAGCTCGCACCCAGCTACTCATTCCCCTCCTCCATCTACCCTCTCTCTCTTCCCCATCCCCTCCTCCTCCTACCTCCTCTCTCCTCCAGCTTCTTTCTTTGTATATTAAATGCTCTTCACTACCTCATGTATTCTACCTCTGTTGCCCTCTCCTCTTCAATCCATCGTCAACACCTTTCTCATTTTCCTTATGTCCTTTATGCCCGTTCTCCCTTCCTTTAACTTATTGTTTCCATCAGAACATCACTTTTATCGCTTTCCTGCCTGGTTACCCTTTTTTCACGGGCATCTCATTTAAACCAACATGATTGATCTCCACCCTTATCCACTATTATGTTTCTCCCCCTCTCTTCCTCTGCTCTGCTCACCAATTGTCTCACTCATGCCACTGTCATTACTTGTCATTTTGTTTTTTTATTGCATCTTCTTTTAGCCCCTCTTCCTGTCTACTCCACTCTTTTCCATGCTGTCATTTTCATTCTCACTGTCTCCTCTTTCTTTTTCCCTCCTTGCCTTCCATCGTTCTTCCTCCCTTAGTCCCTGCTGGGACCCCTGTTTTAAATTCGCCTTTCTCTCCATTTCTTTTTTCTTCTCTCACTTTTTAGTCTTATACATCTGTCCTCGTATTCCCTCTTCTTCCTTCTGTTTTCCTATTCCCCTCTTTTCTTTCTCATCCTACCTCGTCTCCTTCTATGCTATGCTATTTTCTTTCCCCTATGTCTCACTATAAGAAGGTGCTGGTATATGAATGTGTCAGAAGGCTGGATAAGGATGGATATCTGGTTCTACCTGCTCTCTCCTCCGACATGATGTTAGTGGACTAGTTGAGATGACGCAGGGCTAAACTTGCAACCAGCAAGTCCCACTATTCGCACCCTTGACCTCCTGATGATATCACGATCTGCCCCACTGCCAGCCCCTCAACAGTTTTCTGCCGAGGGTTTAGTGAAAGGGAAAAAAGTGCAAACTATAAAAAGTAAACTGGGGTCTGAGGCCTTAGTTATGAGCTGGCTAGCTAGGTAACAGGTGCTATTTATCACACCCATTAAATACTGATTCCCCGGGGTGGGAATTTAATGGGTACAATAGCGAGCACCTAATACCAGATTTCCTCATTTCATTGGAAAATAACGAGCATTTTGTTGCTTTCCACACCAAAAATCTACATCTGCTAGTTAACTGATCTTTTCACCTGGTAAATATCAGCAGGATTGACCTGCTAATATATTTAGTAAAAACTCAGAGGGTGCAGACAATTCGTACCGACAGTAAACGTTCTCATGTGTCACAATTAACCACGGCACTCCTAATCCAGGGTATGTGTCCTGTTTTCTTCTATTGCTGGAGCCCCTTAATGGCTGATGAGACCCTGGTAGTAAAGGGGTAGCAAAGGGCAAGTTTTTTTGGTGTATAGTATAATCTGTTTATAGTGAAAAAATGATTCTTTTTAAGAGAAACAGTCCGGACATATTTATAGAGTATTTTTAAAGAGTGATCGTATAGAGTAGCTGAGTCTACCTCCAGCCTTGTTGAGTTCCAAACCCTATTTGGTGGAGGAGACTGCGCTTCCTCCGCTTCCAACATTTTCCTGCACCAGAATCCCACTTCTCTCTTCCTGGGCCCTGGTAGTAAGAGAGCACTCTCGATATCCCAGTTTCCTCCAATATTCTCTTCCTCGGCCTTATACCAGGAACAGAGTTGAATATATTTAAACCTAGAGAGAGAATCCCCAATCCTGGACTTCAGTGCCTCCCACGGCAGGACTCCCTCTGGTGTTATCAGATCAGACCAGATATTTATTCCTGCTCTCCTAATAGGGAGGGACAAACTATCCCTTAAACATGAAGGCTGGCCTGGAGATTCCCAGATTGGAGCAAACTCAGAGTAATATTTAATCCCCCATCTATTTTTGACTTTATTCCAGACTCTAAGGGCTGATTTTAATACCTTTCAGCGTACTTTTTTGTAAAATTTTACTGCTCCAAATTTGTACAGGAACCCAGACTCTCCACCCTCCAAACCTACCATTATTTTCAAAATTCTCCCCCAATTGGAGTCATCAGGGCATGACAACAAACACCTAATATTTTTCAGCTGAAAAGATAAAGCATACCAATTTATATCTGGAAGTGCTAACCCCCCTTTTAATAATCTTCTTTTAACTTTTTTCCATGATAACCTGGAGTTTTTTTTCGCCCAGATAAAGCTACCAATCTTTCCCTGAATGTTCGCCAAAATTTTATCAGAAAACGAGAGGGGTATTGAGTTAAACAGATAAGTCAACTTAGGCAAAATAACCATTTTAACCCGGCCGTAAATTGTAAGGGGGAGATTCTGCCATCTGGAGAACAGCTGGTCAATATCCTTACATAGTTTCTTGATGTTAATTTGGACTATATTATTTATATCTGAAGTGATAATAATTCCTAGATATCTAAACTGAATGCTGCGAGAACCCGTCCAATTATCAATCCCCCAACACATTATTTCTGTTTTTGAGTTATTTATTTGATATCCCGAATAGAGGCCAAATTCTGCCATTATCGCCTCCACCCTAGGGAGAGCTGCCGCAGGATTGCTTGTATAGATCAGTAAGTCATCAGCATATAAAGCTAATTTACACCTGTAATCCTTATATTTGAAGGGTGTGATTGTCTCGTCGATCCTAAGTGCTTGGGCCAACGGCTCAATATAAATGTCAAAAAGGAGAGGGGAAATAGGACACCCCTGCCTAGTGCCCCTCCCTATACTAAAGCTTGATGTTAAACGGCCGTTCAGAAGAATTTCCGCAGAGGCTCCTTCATAACACCCTCTCATCGTTTGGATAAAGGTCTCACCAAGGCCCATTACCCCTAATACGTTCCACAAAAAACCCCAGTTGACACGATCGAAGGCCTTCGCCGCATCATATGCGGCCACCGCCAAGGGCTCCGATCGTGTCACCGCTAAATCTATACTACCTATCAACTGTAAGCTCAACTCATGAATATACCTTCCAGGCACAAAGCCTTTCTGATCAATATTAATGAGTTGTGGGATCAGCTTAGCCAATCTCCCT
This sequence comes from Triturus cristatus, assembly GCF_964204655.1. NCBI lineage: Eukaryota > Metazoa > Chordata > Amphibia > Caudata > Salamandridae > Triturus > Triturus cristatus. Next base: position 320,492,648 of record NC_140588.1, read on the forward strand.
GCCAAAACACTAGTAAAGATTTTATAGTCAGCGTTTAGCAGGGAGATTGGTCTATATGAATCTGCACTGAGTGGGTCCTTTCCAGGCTTTAAGATGAGTACAATAATCGACCTCCTCCATGATGGTGGTATCCTCCCCTTCGTATTGTATATGTAGTTAAACAATTCACATAGTCTTGGGACCAGACTCTCCTCAAACATTTTATATATTTCGCCTGGAAGGGCATCAGGCCCGACTGCTTTGTTGATCTTTAATCTTTTAATATGATCCCTGACCTCTTCCTCAGTAAAGGGGCTATTGAGAATAGTTCTGCCTTCATTTGTCAAGCCAGGGAGGGCCTTGCTCGCCAACCATTGCACAGAGTTCACCAGTGCGGGGGATGATTCTTCCTCGTATAATTTAGAGAACATAGAAAGCAAATGATCTTCCATATCCTTCTGTTTACAGGATATATTCCCCTGGTCATCAAGCATTAGCCTATCTATATTATTCCGCACCCTGTCCGATCTGATCTTCCTTGCCAAGACAGCCCCGGCTCTCTCACCATATTCGTAGTTATCCATAGCATGGACATCCCATTGTGCCTTAATTTTTTGATCTTGCGAAGTTTGTAAATCCACCCCCCTTCTGCCCAAGGTGTGGGCTGATAGAAGCGGATGATATCCATATATTCTATGAATGTTTGAGAATCAGTCCCTTTTGGAGCAAAGTGGAGCGGGCTATAGAGAGTATTTTTAAATTAAAGCTCTGTTTGAATCCAGCTAGAGTTATGTTTGGGATGGACGCAGAACTCATTATTGAACTAGGGGAGCCACAAGCTGCATTATTTTTTTGTTTTATTCTGACTGCTCGCAGAGAAATCTGTAAGTCATGGAAGGATCCCAACCCCCCATTATATGATAATTGGTTACGAGCTACACTTAGAATTGCACGCTTAGAAACACTTTTAACTCTTAAAAAAAAAAAAACAGTACCATCTGGAAACCATTTATTGAATGGGGAATTGCATTGAGGCTGTAACAACAATGGTCCAATGATTAACACCATGCCTTGGTATAAAAAGGCAGGCCAGGGTGGCCCCAGGCGAAAGCAAGAACTCTGGCTCAGGGCGCTCAGGTTAAGTTTGGGCCATAGGAGCTAATTTGCATTCGTTAGTGGTGAGATGAGGATTAAAAAAAAAAAAAAAGGGGTAGCAAAGGGCAAGCTAGGTATGGCAGCTGCTGCTCTTTGTTACCCCTTCTGTCATCCCTGCCCCAGATCCCTTTAGTGGGCCCCACTGCACCGAGCTGCTATGCCAGCAGGCCCTTCCAGATCTGGGAGCTTCCTTTTTGTGATGCTCTCCAACATCAGATACCACCCTCTTCTGTTTTTTAAACTAGTTTGTCCCGCCTTCTGTTTCATCCTCCCATCATATATTTCTAAATCAGACTTCTTGAACTAGTGTGTAGCAGTTGTATAGCTCTTCAATTTCTGGCTGCACAACACCCAGGAAAATGTGCTGCATGGCTAAACACATATAAAGCCCCAAAGGCAAGACCGCTGCATGGCTAAACACTTATAAAGTCCCAAAGGCAAGACCTATTGGCTATGCCAATGCTTTTTAGTGCTTGATAATACCCAGTAGCCACATTTTGCCAAATTTAACCGCAGCAATTCCGCCGGGCAAGAGGTGACATGCGGAATACAAAGCTGTCATGGGTACTGCCTGGGAACACTGCATGCACATCAATGAATCTCCCACTGGCATCACAGACAGCTTGCATATTGATGGAATGCCATTGGTGTCTGTTGCAGAAGATGTGTGCAATGCGGCGGGGTGACTGAAGGGCCACATGGGTACAATCAATTGCTCCCAGCACACGTGGGAAGCGAGCAATGAGATAGAAATCTCTAGCTGCCCTTTGTCTCATGGCCAGTGTATGGGGCATTCGTATGTGGTAGTGGGCTCTTGCAATGATGCATCTCAGTACCTGATCCAAGCACCGCGACTGGCTTGCCTGTGAAATGCCCACATGGTCACCGGAGACCCTTTGGAATGACAAAGAAATGGAGAGCAGAAAGGATCTTGAGATAGGCTGGAATGGCATGGGAGCTGCAGGTCACAGTCAAGTTCCTGCTCCCACTCACATACCATCTCCAAGATGACTTCTGGAGGGAAACGGTATCTGGCCCTGACATCTTGGTTGGACATCCCAAATAGATTGATCCTTTGTCTGAAGATCCTCTCTACTCTCTACTCTCCTCCTCCTTCTCCTCAAGTCTTTTTGCCGCATGGCAAGGGGCAGAGCAACAACCACATTCAGTGACAAGTTGAAAGGGTTTGTGTGTGTCTGCTCTGCATTCATACATGCTGCAGGGCTGGGATTGGTTGCAGTGTGTCACCTGATGCATGGTGGGGGATGGTAGGCACTTGGACAGGTGTTTACCCTTGAGGAAAATGATCAATGGCCAGAGTGTGGGTATTCCGGCCCGGAAGCGGAAATTCCAGCCCGGGAGCAGAAATTCTGGCCGGGAGCAGAAATGCTGGATTTCTGCTCTGGGTGCGTACATTCTGGCCCAAGTGGGGAAATTCCAGCCCCCTTGCGGACGTAAAGTTAGTAGTTGTAAGTGCATTCTGTGAATACCAAAAATCGTAAGTGCCTTCTGTGAATACCAAAAGTAGTAAGTTTAGGATTTTGTCTCTGTGAATTGGCCCCCAATACTCTGCAGGGTGCGCCGCTGTTAGGGTAAAATGGAGGATGGTGAATTCCACCCTCACAAGACCTACATGCAGTCACTAGGTTATTGCATAGCACAGCTGGCAGAACTCTGCACTTCAATCTGGCACTCAAGAATATTGCTCCTGAATTCCCCACACTCATAGTGTGTTATTTGTTTTATTGTGTCCAGTCTTATAATGAGTACTTACACTACTGGAGCCAAAATGGATTCAGAGATTCCAAAGGGTGCACTAGAAAGCACAAAATGCTTTGGGGACAGGTGGCAAAAGTGAAAGAGTGTTTGCCACAGTCTCAAGTAATACACACACTGAACCATCAGTGTGTGTGAGTACACGTTACAGCAAATTCCATGGCTGACTAAGCCACAAAAGCAGTCGCTGCAATTACTCGTTTAAGTATGAGAGTAGATTAAGACCTTATGGTGGCTGTCAATGCTACACGCTATGGCACCCACCTACCGAAAGGATTTCCCAAAAAACATTCCTACCAGTTAAGTGTGCAAAACATTTCATTTACTCAGATTCCCGGAGTTGGGGATGGAGTAATACCTAATTCAGATATTAGGTTAGGGTTAATCCTAGGAGCACATGAGGGTCTGGCATCTGTTCAATCAGTGGTGGCAGCAACAATTTCATCATTGCTGCAACGCTATCGGTGGCCAGGTCTATATAAACACACTAAGGATTTTGTCCTTAACTGTGACATCTGCCAGCAGATGAAGGTTTCCACCATAGAACACCCACCACAGACATCAGTATTGATCTCAGACAAGCCTTTCGCTTGTGCTTATTTGGATCACTGTGGCCCTTTATAATCTGATGGGACTTACAAATACATCTTAGTAGCAGTGGATTCCTGCTCTTGATTCCTATGGGTTTGGCCACAGTGATCCGTTGATGCCTGAACTGTTGTAAAAGATCTGTAAGTCTTTATCGAGACATATGCAGTAGAGACAATCCATTTGGAACAGGGTCTGGCATTTACCTCTAGGGCTTACAAAGACACCATGGGAAAATTGGGTGTGACTGTCTGGTACTCCTCCCCCTATCATCCTGAGAGAAATGTGGTAGTGGAGAGGAAGAACCGGGACTTTAAACAGTCTATAACAGCTAGGGTATGAGGTTCCTGTTGCAGTTGGGTCCATCACCTCTACGGAGTCCAGATAGCCCTAAACAATCTGCCTAGAAAATCCCTAGGTTGGCGGACTCCCTATGAGATCTTGTTTGAGGTCATGACCTAGACATTCCCAGTACAGTGGCGTCTGAAACACCATTTGACATCAATGAACATTTGGGTGTTTTACAGGATCTGAACAACTTTTGAGAAGCTCAGAGCAACATCCAGCAGAAATGTTATGCCACTGGAGAACTGAATGAAGCATCAGCAATTCCTGGCAGGATCACCAAGATTAATGAGTTATTCCAGGAGAAGATAATGGACAAGAAGGAATTTGGGCCATCTCATGGAGTGTCTGTAACTGTCCTGGTCATTGAAGGTACGAGAACTGTATTTCTACTGCCCCTTGCTGGTTGTAAAAACAAGAGATTTGTGTCAATAGATTTTGTAAAACCACATTATGTGGCCGGTTCCACACAGTAGGCCACAAGGGCTCCTAGGTGGTTAGCTGCCTCTTCTCACTACCCTACAGGAAGTCCTTATGGAAGCTTTGATCAGCAATGAAGCTTCTTCTTCCCTCCAGGGGGCAGCTAACACTGAAGTATCACTTCTGTCTGTTACCCCAATAAACTCCATACAAACATCATGCACAGAAACTCAGATTTCAATTTGGCAAACAGACAAATAAGGTGTCTGTCACAATGCACCACCACAGAAGTCTACTCCCAGTTCCTGACAGCCTCCAGAGCTGCCAAAAATAGATCGAACAGTCTCTGGCTACTTCAACGACTATGATGATTTTTCTCTGTATTCATTTGACCCACCACCTATACCGCCGGGAGGTGGACTGTATGAATTCTACTTTTGGCTGGAAATGGTCTACTTTATACAGTCATGGATATACATTTAGATTGCAAATTCATTACTTTTCCTCTTCATTTGGATTGGTTTTGTGACAGTCTTTTTCTTGATTCTGAATGGACACTATCTCCCAGAACGCTCTGCTGTTGAACTGGTGAACTTGGTTTTAACACCTCATTCTTCATCACACAAAGTGACAAGAGACCTATGCCTGGTGAACACTGCTGCTATTCTGGTTCCTGATGAAATTGTTTGGGATAAGGGATCATATGATATATTTGGACCCACTAAATGAATTCAAATTCCTTTTGTGTTTAAAATTTCTCTGCACGACTGTAGCACTGCTAGTTCTATTTCTGATGATTGAGACATTGATACAGTGCATAAAATGCTAGATAATCTGCAGAATTTGACTGCTTATAATGGACATGAGGCATGAGGACACAGCTAATTAAGATAAAATGTTCTGTTTTCACAATTATGGTCACTATTTACTCTATAAAGCAAGTACTCCAGGTGCTGTATTTAATTACACACAATGGGAACACTGCCCTGCACCACCACAGCGTAGCTCAAAAGTGTTTGAACAGACGTTTGCATATTTTTCTGGCCCCAATCCAGCTAATCCAGAGTTTTATTATTATAAACTCACACCATCATTGACTCTGAAAACTATGGTCACTGACACCAAGTTGATACATTCTGCATCTTTCATTTCCCAGCTATCTATTCAAGGGTTTGAGTTTGGAAGACAATGTTGAATTGAAATCAATTTGGGAAACTAATGATTGGTAGGTTTAGGGGAACATGGTTTTATTTAGAGAATGCCTTATACCACAATAAATTATTTTCCTGAACAAGACTGTGCAGCAAACTTCCTGTCTTGGCCTGTCCAAGATAGAAGATTTAAACTCATCAAACATTCCCACATTTGCATGATTTGTGAACTGGCAACAATTCACAAATTACACGGAGACAACATGAGCTGCAATGACTCATACAATTCTTCAGGTACCAATCAAAAGGGATGGTTAGTGTGTCCGTTAGACACTAACAGATATAAGGCTAATTTTCTGGCTGACACCTAGATGGTTCGGATCAGTAGGCCTGACCCACGATACATGCAGACACAACACTCTGGGGTGGTAACAACTTACAGTGTTGGAAAGTTATGCCTAGATTGGCTAAAAATCCCAACATTGTCTCAGGTGAAACTAGACTTGTCCCTTCTTCCTGATGACATGGGCTTACAGGACTTTTTACTGGATCCTTGAAGACCACGTCAAATGCGCTTTCTGTATGCAGCATACAATGAAGCATGGGAAATTTCAAAGCAGGAAGCTGCTGAGAAATTGCGTAACATAGACGGAGCAAATTTAGAAAGGGCTCTGGCAGTAGTGGATAATGGTATGACTACTCTATCCACCAGGATTTACTCTCTGGGTAACATTGTGTCTTTTGCAATTTACATCATACGTAATGGCATGTCTTCTTTACAACATGGGCTGTCCCAGCTTACGGCTATAATGTTACTGAGTTGGACTCTGCAGACACTTTGGGCTGGTCGCGTTCCATGGAAACACCTTAATGCCACAGCTTGTTTCTGCCATACAACCTCATGAAACAACAAACTGTCATGGCCAAAAAGGACCCAACATATGCTATGTCACTCATAGAGAAGTTATGTAAATGACCATTCACTGTTGCTGAAGCACCTTCTGCCGATTGGATAATTTACTGGTTTATTTTTATGCCGATTTCGACATTTCACTTCCAGTACTGCTTACAACACCATCAGGTAGGCAGATATGAGGCGCTGGAAGAAGGATATGTACATGAGTGATGGATCTTACCTTTCAAATACCGATGTCAGAATAGGGAGACTGAGGTGTTTCTTAACAGGACTGACTGCGAAAGTACCTTGGGATATTCCTTAGTGTGCAGGGAGGTTTTGCTTCATGGCGCTGTAATGCATTTAAGGCAAATTTGTCATATTATTTGAAGGGTTCTCCGGTTGCTGTGATCAATTCAGCTCTCAGCTTACTCTCGAATGGGGGCACTTGATGCTGAATGATCAAGGCTGCTGTGGGATGACACCGGACATTGCCTATCTGGTAACAGTCTCTGCAGTTGTGCCCTGTTACACACAAGTACTGTTTCCACCTGCCTGACAGTTAGAGATGCGACGCTTTGGCCTTCAATAATGCATACAAATGTGCGTTTTGATGCTTTAAGCAGACTAAAGCCTTATTGTCCCAGAAAGATGTGACCTTAACATCTGCAAAGGAAAAATTTGATCTTCAAGTTGCAAGGTCCTCTTCTGAGATACAGTCACAACTCGGCACTAATTTCCTACATTATTTTGGGGAGCTTGTGCACTGCATTTTTAACAGTTAGCACTTGTTTAAGACAGTTGGCTCTGGGTTGGTTAGCACCTTAAGATGGTCTTTGGAGCTATTCCAATATTCATACATTCCATGCTAGGAGCACTTTTAGAGGTTTACCGCTTGTCCTGTTCCTAGTTGTTGGGACTGTGCTTTTATTTTTCCTGCTTCGCAATGGTTGTCCCATCACGAGGCCAACTGAGGCTAGCACTACCACACATGCTCCTGCGTCGAGAATGCATGATACAGTGCTTTGGCACACCATTGCTTCAGGGACCTAATGACCACTGTTACTTATCGTTTTGGCCTGTCTGGCTACACTGTGTGCAGCCCATTATCCACTGTCTGCTGGGCACTTTCAAGTGTGCCCTGGACATATGCTTGGGGATGCAACTGGTTCAATCGCTGGACATTGACCTATCAGTGTGTTTGTTAATGGCTCACTTGTACCATTGTCCTTCGCACTTGCCAATGCTCCTGAAAGCATACTGTGGGCCCTCTTGAGATGCTTCAGCTCCTGGTGTTCGGGATCCAGGCTTGCCTTATGCAGAATCAACACTGGCTGCTCCTCCCTTGGCGGATTCTGAGGAGGATGGACTGGAACATGTTTGTTCTATGGACTTGATGAATTGGGTGCCTCTGGGAACATCGTCTGCGGTTGCTGGGAACAGCAATTTTTTTGTCTGCTCCTTGGAACACATAAACAATCTGGCAGTTTTGGATTGTGGGAACATTTTAATTATGATATATGTTTTAACATTCCAAATAGTTTTTAAGCTTCAAACTGTTTTAACTTGATTTTAAATTTGCGTTTATATATTTAAAAAATTGGGCTTTCGGTGTTTTTTTCATTTTTCTTTTTTACAAATTTTATTGACGTTTTTGGTGGTACAGCATGGCCTAAGAGTCCCATACACAAACATTATGATACAATGCATTACTGAGCAGAACCCATGTTTCAAAGCGACAACAAAAATGAAAAAAACAGGAATAAACCCAGGCACAAACTAGGTACCACCTATCACCCCGCAGAAGATGTCTGTCTCCAATATTGGAGTAGGGGGATCTACAAAGTAAGAGTATGCCCGCAGCCTTATGGACGCATTGCTTGCTCGAAAAGGGATTCTGGGGTATGTATAGGAGGCAGATCAATGGCCCTGTAGTTAGCCCATCACTACCAAGTTTTCCTGTGCTTTTTGTGGCAACCCCATGCCAGGAATACTGCGACCTCCATCCCCATGCATTTTTTTATAGCGTGTTTCCACCCCCCTACTGAGGGCGGGTAGCTCTCCCTCCAACACTGGACTGTGTTTCGCTGGGCCAATGAGAGCCCCAAGAACAAGAGGTGTAGTTTATATCTGTTTCCCCTGATCCCATCTGTGCTGTGCAAGAGGAATAACTTGGGTTCAAAGGGGAGTTGCCAAGAAAGCACTTGCTTTAAGCAAGAGGTTACCCTGTGCCAGAAGGGCACAGCTCCATACTGTGTGGAGGAAGCCTCCTTTCTCGTCATCGCACCTGAGGCATGTCGGGGATGCTATCACACCCATGCGCCAGAGGCAAGACCTCTTATAGTATGCCCAGTGAAGGTATTTAAATTATATTAAGTGTAACTGTGTTGCAATGGTAGCACCACAAGGGCTTGCCAGGGCCTCCACCCAGTCGTCGTCCATGAGGTCCACAATGTCTAACTCTCAAGCAACCCACAACCCGCCCAATGTGGTCCGGTTGTGTGTGACTAGAGTTTGGTAAATTTGCCTGATTTTGTGGGCACCTAAGTCTTCCATTAGCAGTTGTCCCTCAAGTGGATGGAATTCGGGAAGGTCTGTCAGGAATAGGTTATATGGTGTCAGTGCATGTCTGAGCTGTAAGTACCTGTAAAACTGGCTACGGTGAAGTTGGTACTCTACCTGCAGCTGTTGAAAGGACTAAAGCACTGTCACTTTCATAATGTTCTAAAGGGTGGTTAGCTCCATGAGGTCCCATGCCCAAAACTCAGGCAATGTGACATGCCGCGCCACAGTGGGTTGCGCCTGTGACAGCTGTCCCTCCCATCCCATCCTCCTAACCGTGTGTTGGCATATCTGAAAAACCACTTTAGCCACTGGGGGGGAGGTGCTCTATGTTTGCCTGACAATAGAGAAAGTCTAATAATGATTGTCCCCCCATTGCCTGACGTTCGACTGCATATGCCAGGTCAGTTTGCGCACTGTAACTCTATTTGTTTATATTGAGCAGGTGAGTCGCGGAGTAATAAGCTTGGATATCAGCTGTGACAATTCCTCCACAATAGGTGGACTGTGTACAGGTCTGAAGAGCGACTCTCACTGCCCGCCCTCCCACGAGAATTGATTGAGGATTGCATTGATCTGTTGAAACCACGATGGTGGGATATCTTATGGGAAGTTATGGAGCCGATACAGCAGCCACGGCAGAGAGACCATTTTGAAAATGGCAGACCGTCCGAATAGGGATAGTGGAAGGGGGACCACGCCTTCACCTCTTCCCAGAGACAGGGTAGTAAGGGCTGGACATTGTGAGACCAGGAGAGGGTCAGACAGGGTGAAATATTAATCCTCAGGTATTGAAACCCCCCCAGTGGCATGGGTGGACTGAGTCCCCCATGTGCCCCTGCCCTGGTCGCCACAGTCTGCGAATAACACCAATTTGGATGGGTTAGTACAAAAGCCTGAAATTTCCCCAAAGACCTGAAGTATTTGCACGATCCTCGGCCCAGAAAAGCCAGGGTCTGTAAGAAAGAATAAGGTGTCATCTGCGTATACTGCAATCCTGTCAGAAGTCTCAGCAGACCACTCGAACCCCCGCACCAGGGGGTCCCACCTCACCCAAGTGGCAGGGGCTCAATCCTGGGGGTGAATAAGGGCGGGGATTGCAGGCACCCCTGTTGGTGATGCATGCTCAGGTTGGTTAAGGTGAAGATACACTTTTATAATTTAAAATTATTAATCTATGGTGTGGAGCATGCCGTATAATTCCTATGGCCCGGAGGAATGATGGTGACAGGAGGTGATGGGGGGGCAGAAGTGGCCAGTTCATAATGGCGGTGTTCAAGATGTGACTATATACCTGTGGCTCAAGGGAATTGAGTATGGGTGTCAGGTCCTAGGATCAAGGACGGTGTAATAGGGTCATAGCCACTTCTGCTCCGCCCAATCACTGCCTGTCACCATCACCCCTCCAGGCCATAGGATTTATACGGCATGCTCCACACAATAGATTAATCATTTTAAATTATAAAATTGTATCTTTACCTTTCCACAATATTGTACCCGATGAGGCAGTGTCAACATTAAGTTCTGAATATTCCGTGACGGTTTGGTGAAGTGTGGTCTGGTAAGCTGGATCTTTCAGTAGCCATGGCGACATCCACTACTGGAACAGGGACCCACAGGGACCTATCTTCAGGCTCAGCATCACTGGGGAGTGGTCAGACAGCCCCCGGGGTAGGGTGGAGACTACAGTTGCCCTATGAATCTGGGAGAATGAAAGAAATAGGTAGTCCAGCCTGGAGAGGGATCCATGAACCACCGAAAAAAAGGTAAATCTAGATTCTTCTGGGTGATAAGCTCCTTAGGCGTCCCACCACCTAAGGGAGGATGGCAGGAAGTGTAATTTGGATTCTCCTGTGTGGTGGCCAGGACCCTCAGCATGCCACCTGTCAACAGGTGCCTGGTGTCATTCCAGTCACCTCCCATCACCGCCACACCCTCCGGGAGTTCTCCCCAGAGCCAAAGGACTCTGTCTACAAATGATTGTCCTAAAGGGGGGTGTTAAAAGCTACCCAGGATCAGAGGTTCTCCATGCAGTGTACACGGTGTAAGGATGTACCCCCCACCCGGATCTGTCCACACCTTTGAGGATCTGTAAGGGACTCTGCGATGGGTCAGAATTGCTGTGCCCCGCAGCCTGCGGATGAACACTGAGTGGAAGACCTGAGCAAACTTGTTACAAACTAGGCATTGTTATGTTGGTACCCATCATGTGGGTTTTCTGCATTAGGAGTATGTCTATTTCTAGCCTTTTGGCTTGCTTTATGATCAGTCCCTCTTGATTTTGTCAAGGACCCCACAAACCTTCCATGCCGTGATGCGAATCTCCCCTAGCCGATCACCGGATGTTTCTGTAGCCATGTATAGTCAGGGGGGCTGCCATGTGTGGACCAGGCATGGGAGGACCGTGGTGTCTGTGCCTAAATTGCAGGGAACATATGACAACTGAATGCAACCCCCCAGCCCAATACCTCAGCAAACATGAAGCATCTGTCGCAGCTGGTGTGCCCCTGAGGCTCCAAAAGGAGTCCAGGGGGACTACCCCCCCAAGGTTCCCCAACAACCCAATACCCTCAACCATAGTTCTTTAGGGCGTGCAGGCAAAACTCGTTAGGATCCACCAAGCCTTGTGGTCCTCTGAGAGAGGGCCAGGTGAGAAATGTCGGCTGGTAATGATGCTGAGTCCCGTGGCCATTTCCATGGCAGCTCCACAGTACATCTTATGAGTCTTCCCCCTGCATCGCAATCAATCAATCAATCAATCAGGGGCATTTAAAGTGCGCTACTCACCTGTGAGGGTCTCAAGGCGCTGAGGGGCATCTCCGGGTCAACTGAAAATCCAGGTCTTGCGGGTCTTCCTGAAGGTGTGAAGGGTGGGGGAGCGTCTGATGTTGACTGGGAGTTTGTTCCAGGCTTTGGCTGTGACGTAAGAAAAGGCTCTTCCCCCAGTTGTGGTCCTGCGGATGCGCGGGTCGTTGCTAGGGCGAGGTTGGTGGAGCAGAGGTTTCTTTTGGGTGTGTGGAAAGTTCTTCTTTTATTGAGGTATTTGGGTCCGATGTTGTGGAGGGATTTGTAGGAGTGGGTGAGTAGCTTGAAAGTTAATCTCTTCTCGACTGTGAGCCAGTAGCGGTCTCGCAGGTGTTGGGTCATGTGCTCATGTTGTGGGGTGCCGAGGATTAGTCTGGCTGCGGTGTTCTGGATGGTCTGGAGTTTCTGTAGCAGGGATTTTGTTGATTCCCGCGTAGAGGGTGTTTCTGTAGTCCAGTCTGCTGGTAATGAGTGCGTGAGTGACAGTCTTTCTGGCTTCGAGGGGGTTTCCACTTGAAGGTCTTGCAGAGGACATGGAGGGAATTGAAACAGGAGGAGGCAACAGCGTTGATCTGGCAAGTTATGGTGAGGGAGGGGTCTAGAATGATGCTGAGGTTCTGGGCATGGTCCGTTGGGGTGGGTGGGTTTCCGAGGGCAGGGGGCCACCAGGATCTGTCCGACACAGTGGGGGAGGGTCCAAGGATGATTCTGGTGTCTTCGGTGTTCTTTGTGAGGGAGAGGATGAGCTGGGTGTCGTCGGCATAGGATACTATGCTGAGCCCATGCTGTCTGACGATGGCGGCGAGGAGGGGCCATGTAGATGTTGAAGAGCGTGGGGCTGAGCGATGATCCCTAGGGTACTCCGCAGTTGATCTCTGTGGGTTTGGCGACGAAGGATGGGAGTCAGATTCTTTGGATTCTGCTGGCGAGAAAGGAGTGGATCTAGTCGAAGGCGGATCCTTGTATGCCAGAGTCATGGAGTCTGGTTGCAAGAGTGCGGTGGGAGTTGGTATTGAAGGCAGCGGAGAGGTCCAGCAGGATGAGAGCCGCAGTGTGGCCCTGGTCGAGTAGCATGCGGATGTCGTCGGTGGCGGGAGGAGGGTGGTCTCGGTGCTGTGGTTGTTGCAGAATCCAGACTGGGAGGAGTCAAGGATGGCATTCTCTTCGATGAAGGTGGTCAGTTGTGCGTTGATGAATTTCTCTGTAACTTTGGCTGCAAAGGGAAGGAGAGAGATAGGCCGGTAATTTTTCAGGTCCGTCGAGGATTTCTTGAGGAGGGGCTTGACCTCTGCCCACTTCGAGTCATCGGGGAGATTTGAAGGTGGCATTGATGGTGCGACGTAGTTCAGGTGCAATGGTGGCGGCAGCTCTGTGGAAGATGTGAGGCGGGAAGGGGTCCATGGGAGCTCCTGAGTGGGTGCTCTTCATGGTTGTGATGGTGTCTTTGGTGGTGACTGGTGTCCAGGTGGTGATGCTGGGATGGCTGTCATTTATGGAGGGAAGGGTGGTTTATGGAGTCTGGTCACTGAAGTTTTTGTAGAGGGCCTTGATTTTCAGGTGGAAGTAGGAGCCGAGCTTGTTGCAGAGGTCTTGGGACGGTGTGATGTCCGTGGCTTTGCTGGGGGGTTTGGTGAACTGCTGGATGACATTGAATAGTTCCTTTGAGTTGCTGACGTCGGTGAGGATTTTGTTCCTGATGAAGGTTCTGTTGGTTGAGCTTATAAGCTGGTGGTATTCTGTCATGGCGTGCTTGTAGGTGAACTGGTATTCGGTAGTTTTGCTGTTTCTCCATCATTTCTCAAACTATCTGCAGGAGCATTTGGCTTCTTGGAGGTCGATGGTAAACCAAGCAGCCTTCAGAGTGCGTTGCTGTCGGGTGAGATGGAGGGGAGCGAGCTTGTCTGCGCAGCTGGTGATCAAGCGGTGTAGTTCCGTAGCTGCAGAGTTCACATTAGTCGTGTCGGAGGGGGGTCATGGACGAGGGTAGAGTTGTGGTGCTCCTCTGCGACCTTGCTTCAGTTCCTTTGGGGCAGGTGCGGGTGGGCTTGTGTGCAGTGGTGGTGCTGAAAGAGAAGTGTATGCAGTGGTGGTCTGTCCAGAGGGGCTGTGAGGTGTGGCTGAAGTGGATGTTTGCCCCTCCTGCAAAGATGGGGTTGAGGATGTGTCCAGCCTTGTGGGTCGGGTGGTGATGAAGTGCTTCAGTCCAAGATTGATAAGGTTGTCCAGGAGAGCAGTGGCGTCCGGGTCACTGCGGTTGTCAAGGTGGAAGTTCAGGTCTCCTATGAGTATGTAGTCCGTGGAGGCGATGGCGTGCGGTGTAATGAGGTCGGCATTGGCGGTGGTGAAATGAGCGCGAAAATGTGGGGACTGTAGGTGAGGGTTCCTTGCAGCATGGTTCCTTGGCTGGTCTGGGGCTGGAAGTGGAGGTCTTCGGTGCTGGGAGCACCAATTGGAGTGAGATCTGGGTCTACGTTTGCAGGTGGATTTCTTTGGACGGTTCTGCCTGGTGCCCTGAGAGGAATGAGACTCCAGCAGAGGCGGTGGATGCGGTCGGAGGCGAACAACTTCATCAGCCCAGGCAAAGATCGCCTCTTGGGTGTCGAAGAACAGGGAACGTGACTGGTATTCGACTCTCATATGTGCCAGGTAAACTAGCATATATTGAATGTTACATTCGCGAAGCCTTCGCTTGGCGGCCACAAATAATTGACAGTGTTGCTGGACTAGTCAGGGAAAATCATGATAGTTTGGGAATTATAAGTGAGCTTGTCTCTGGGGCCCCTGGCAAATTAGAAGATGGTGTCTCTGTCCATGTAGTTTAACAATTTGGGAATGATTGGTCGGGGCCTTTCCCCAGGAGGGGGTATCCTTGTGAGGGCTCAATGGGCTCGCTCCACCACAAAACAGGAGGGCGAATCTCCTTGTAGGATAGATCGCAACCATGGTGTCAGGAACCCTTCCATCGAGGCTCCTACGCATCCCTCTGGAAATCCCACAAGGCACAGATTATTCTGCCTCGCTCATCCTTCTGCATATTCCACATGTGCGGCAAGTTCCAGTGTCACCACTGTGAGTTTATTAACCTTTTGTTGGAGTGACGTTACTGTGTTTTCCACCGATGATACCCTGGTCTCAACTTCTGTGATCTTGTGCCAACCACGCTGATTTTAGTGTCTAACATGACACGGGACTTTGTGATGGTGGCCAGAAGGGAGGTTTTTTCGGGGAGGGGGCCCCCTTCACCAGCTCCACCTGCTGCACCTGCTGCCCCAGCGATGGCCTTTGCATATTGGTCCAGGGAGCTTTGCTTCATGGAGGGGGCCAAAGATTTATCTTTGGTCATCTTGATGTGGGGGGGGCACTGGTTGGGTATCCCTTCTGTCCAAAGTCACTCTGACGATGCAGCGCTCCTTCTGGGGTTCCCAGCCCCTCTGCTTGTCCCTAGATAAAGGACCAGGCGAGACACCACGGAATCGGTCCACCCTGGACCGCAAGATTCACTGGGCCTAGCTCGGCCACCTACGCTGCCCAGGGACCGACCACAAAGCGGACCGCCTAAGGGGATCACACCCGCTGGACCCCCAGCCAACAGCGCCCCCTGCAGTTGCCGGAATGCTGCCTCTCCGCCTGGGTCCCACTCAGCGCAGTTATGGGCTCAAGCCTCCCCAGACTGGGGCACCCCTTTTCTCGGCTCCAGCCCCACATCACAAGGGCTCCTGACAGTGCTCCACGGAAGAAGGACAGCAGGGGAAATAAAGGGGGAAGGACCAGAGCTCTCCACACCCCAGGCGCTGCCACACTCCAGTCCCGCATGCCGGGCCTACCTTGTCTGGGCCCAACTGGTCACTGTGCCCACAGATTGGAGGCCTCAGTCAGTGCTCCGCCACGCGGGATCACCCGTGGTTTCCAGGGGATGCCACACACAACAAGAGGCCTGGTCGGCGGGTGGGTCTCCGCAGGGGCTGTGTGGTCCTCCAAGCCCTCCTGGGCCCTTGTCAGATCAGCAGCCTCTTGGTGGTGTTGCAACACCAGGCTGGGTCACCCAGGTGCCACCAATGCCACCCGGCAGCCATGGAACATTGCACACATGGGGGTCCAGAGCCAGCCACCGCGGCACAGCCTCCAACCCCTGGCAGAGAATGCATCACCACATGGTTCCTGTCTCAGGCCGAAATACAGAATGGGTGGAGTGCTGGGGTGTCGCACACTGCGGGACCCGGGCCGAAGCAACCTCGCTCCTGGGCTGTACGCCCCCATTCAGTCCGCACCACTCTCTTGCCAGTGGAACCTCTTCTAAGTGAGCCCACACCAGCCCTGCTTCGCCTGTCCTGCTCACTCGGGGGGTCTTCTGGTTGAAGATGGATGAGAAGGCTTAGTGGAATGGCAGATTCACTCATCCTAGACATGATAGGTTAGGATGTGCTAGGTAGTACAGTATATTAAAGTACTTGTATGCAAATATATATTCTCTGTAATAAGCAAAATGGTTGAACTGTTAATCTTCTTCACCATTCTCATAATGCTAATCACATTATTCTGTTTCCTTCTGTTGATTATTGTAGTGCACATATTTTACTCAAGAATCACCGTGCTTCAATAAATATTGAACCTCTGAACAGTGTACTTTCTTGTGTATCATTTTGGGTATGCATAAGTAAGTAAGCAAAAGGGTTCTAGACCTGTTAGTGGTCCTTAGGGAGTCAGGGTTGTCATCTTCTGAGGTTGCACATCCATTTGTTTTCCTGTAAGGCTAGGGGTACATATGGTGCACTGTGAGCTCGCAGGACATCGGCCAGCATTTCCGGACAGTGTGCGTGTCATCAGTCTCGCACAGTTCTGATGGTTATGTTGTTCAACAAATGCACAGTTTTACTTGGGAAAGTATAAGCTACTCGACATTGTTGGTGGAGGGAGTGGGCTCTTGTTTATTCTGTAAATTGTACTTGTTGGATTGTACTTCATACCATTTATGAGGCTCAAAACACTGATTTTCATTGTGTTCCTGGATACCCTTTTGGAGTGGTAGTTTGAGAGTATTTTGGTTTTAGTATGTCATATATGGGGGTTAGCGGATGATCTGTGTGAGATCTAATAACATGTTACAAAAATTGGGGAAAAACAACAAATGACACTCATCCTAAACATAAGGTACTGCAGAGAGCATGAAAATCGACATTGACATGTATACCTATACTGATTAGCAGTTCTTAGTATTCTATATTTGAGACAACCAGGGGATACATAGCATGTGGTTAATTTGTGGCACCAAAGTATGGTACATGCACTCACAGGGGGCGAGAAAGACCCAACCCCTCTTGCGGCACTGTAACGGAGGTTCTTTTAAACTTCCAGAGTGTACCAGAAAGGTTTAACTAGAAGTGGCAAAGGCCCTTCCCAAAAGAAGTTCTGTCGAATCCCACTTTCTACATGAATTCTCATCCCAGGTCTCTCCCCGTGTGATGGACATACATATAACCACTGTGGGCCATCTGACTATGCCCCACGCCCATCAAGTTGCTTCCTCCTAAATCCCTACCATAAATGTTGATGGAACCATCTGTAACAGTGGTGTCCTTGTAGTAAATGTCTACCTCTGAATACTCCACTAATAATTGGCAAACGAAAAAACTTAGGCATGATGCAGTTATCCCACTAATTGGGATTTGCCCAAGATTTTGCTTGCATAATTATAGTGATTCGCTGTCCCACTCATGACTTCATAAATGTAACATTTTCCATTTCAAAAATATCTTGAATCTCTAGGGACTGCATAACCAGTTGCCAGACTCTCAATTAAAAGAAATAAGTCAGCTAATATAACTCTGGGCTTCTTAAATGTTCACTGGCTTTCAGTGGCTGAGAATAAAGTTAAACTTTCTCTGCACTGTTTTCGAAGAATGTGAATGCCATGGCCTAAAATGCTTCCTAGAATTGCTTCCCAAACTACACCCTGCCAAGGTACCACAATTCAAACCTGATCCTACATACCAGATTAAACTGCAACCCTAACTGAGGCAGGTGGATACAGGTGTAGGATACACAGCTCTGGAACGTACTGTGTATGCACCATAGAACTCAACCAAACATAAAGCTTCCAAGAGTAAACTGAAGACAAGCCTTTTCACAAGGTATTCACCTCCCACATCAAAGCACTGGAAAAATCTCCCTCCAACAAAAGTAACATGGGTACTGCCTCACATCCCAGATCTCAGTTTGCCCCAGTGAATCATGGTAAATGCAGTGCATTTAGAGCAAACTGAGTGCTGGGATGTGAGGCAGTGTGCTCCCACCCTTCTTCTGTTTGAAAAAAGGCTCCATTGAGCTACAGAGCTGAGGAGCTTGTGTTGATGCACCTGTGCCCAGTGAGTGGTACGGAGAGACTTAAGACGACTTTGAGCAGCATTTCCAGCACCCCCAAAACAACGTGTTGCTCTCTACTTAGGAAGGAATGAATCACATGTTTAGAGTTACCCAGCACAGGCTGCACCAACACGGGTGAAACATTAAAGATTTTTACTAAAGAAAGTGTTATCATGCACTACATTTACCATGATACATAGGGGGAAACTGAGTGCTGGGATGTGAGGCAGTGTATTCTCTTTCTGTTTGAGAATAATAGTTAACAGAAGAGATATGCAAGAGGAGAGGCAGGGAATGGCAGGGCTCTGAGACACGATGGTGTTTCAAGAGACTTGTTTTCATATTCTTTCTTTATTCCATTGCATTTTGTTTTAATGTCAAAGGTTTTTTTCACTGCATAGTAGAGCTTTATAATGTGTTGAAATCATCTACACTTATCCTTGCAAAAACAGCAATAAAGTATCCTCAGTGTTGAAAATCATTGAGCGTTTATTCCACTTGACTTACTCAAATGCATGTTGGTTGGAAAATGAAGGCATGTCTTGTAATCTTTCTTCTTTCTACAGCTTGTTCCAATGAGAAACGAAAGTTGAATTCCTCAAACTTTTCACTTGTAATTTAAGTGCTTTACTGAAAGTTTCTGAAATGCTCACACGGGACTACTCTGATGCCTTCAAGCTCCTCACCCCGAGGCCAGATCCTGTCACACCTGGGATGAGACTCACTTTGAAGAGGCAATGGCAAAACCAGTCAAGAGAATTGAGATTCCCAAAGTCAATTTTAGAAGAATATGGATTTTATAAAAGATAGTGATGCTAGCATTATGGATTCAACTTTTTTCAAATATTTATAAATGGCATTTTAAACATCTAGGGGCAGATTTATGTTCCCTGGCGCATCCCTGCAAATCAGCATGGATGCGCCAGGGAAGATGCGTCACGCAAGTTTGCCCTTGCGCCACCGCAGATGCGCCGCATTTACAATGCGGCGCATCGTGGCGCAAGGACAAGCAGATACATGATGCATCTGCCGGCGTAAGGTTGGCGCAGTGCTGAAGTTGCGTCGCAAGCGCGACGCAACTCCAGCACTGTTCCAACCTACCCTATCCCTAACATGGTTCGTCAAGCTTTACGCCTGCTTCAAGCAGGCGCAGGGTTTTGACGCATCAGTGTTGGGAAAGTGACTCAGTGAAATCTTATAGATTTCACTGAGTCACTTTTCAGGGGCGTTCCTGCGACGGAACGCCCCCCCGAGTAGCAACGCCCACATGAAACCTGACGCAGGTTTCATGTGGTGCAGGGCTTTACACTGTGACGCATCTCCATAGATGCGTCACGATGTAAATGGGGCGCAACATGTCGCAGGGTTTACGCCGCCGCTGCGTCACAAAAGTGACGCAACGGCGGCTTAAAAGGGGCGCAAGTCCCTCAGAAATCTGCCCCTTAATACATTTCGTTGCACGTTCCATTACAACATCAACATCGCTAGTGTAGCAATAACATTACAGAGCAAACAATGAGATATGCGTAAAGATATCTGAAGTTAGCTGCTCATATCCTTGAGATTTTCCCCATATAGGCATACAGTGGCGTGCAGTATACTTGGCAGTCGGTCCATATCTTTTTGGGATCGGTAATCAACTCTTAGCTGTCGAGTAAGCGTGGATTGAGTGTCTGGTATGGTCCTTTGACAATGTGTGTTTGTGCACATCCCAGTTAGCTCTGTGACAGGAGCGCTGAGGAAGAGAGGGGTGGTCTGAATGACTCATAAACGGTAGGTGTCGCACTTTGAACAAAGGTTAATGCCATTCATTATAATAGCCAAGCTAGAAAATAAACTGCAACGCAGAAAGAAGAAAGAAAGGTGCAATGCGAACGAAAACTGTTCGAGGGGCATAATCTATGTCAATGAACTGGGAGACTGGGGGTTATGTTTATCAGTAAGGATCTGAGTCTAAAATGTATCTCATATTGTCCGGGGTGTGAGTCCTCGAGTCCAGGGGTAGTGAAAGCGCAATGTGTTGGTCAGTCCAAATCAAAACATGGATGGGAGCCCTTATCTGGTTGTCTCTCCAGGGCACAAGCCAGTGTCTCCCCAAAGTTCTTTCCATCTATCTCATCTCCCTAGGTGTTATCTCCGGGGTCATCAGAAGCTCTCCGGTCTGAACCCCAGTTGTCTCCTGGATGGTCCCAGCTCCCTAGGATTTCAGTCCAGAGGCCTGCTAAGTAACGTTCCCTAATCGCTCTGGCATCCTCCCTTCGGAGAGCCTCCCCTCCAGCTTCCGCTCAGGACTTAATTTGTTGTACATATTTGTCAAATGTGGGACTCCCCACCGATTTCCAAGCTATTGGTATCCTGCGTTTGGTTAATGCTAGTGCTAGGTCCAAAAACCTAGGGCCCAATTCAAAAAAGTAATCTGAGACAAAATCCTAACTTTACGACTTTCAGTATTCACAAAAGGCATTTCGGAGTAGTAAAGTTAGGATTCCTACCTTTACTACTCCTAAACTGAGACAAAATCCTAACTTTACGACCTTTGGTATTTACAAAAGGCACCCTAACTTTACTACTCCTAAATGCCTTTTGTGAATACCGAATTTCGTACAGTTGGTATTTTGTCTCAGATTACTTTTGTGAATCGGGCCCCTAGACCCCACTTTGAGCTTCTTAGGTCTAGGAAACCTTCCCAGTAGGCAGGCCTCTATTTGGCGCGGAATAGCACACCCTAGTATGAGTTGAAGAATGGATACAACTCTTTTATGTTACATCTTCATCAACATAATTGAAAATCACAGAGGGTAACAGCAGCAGGAACATTGTTGAGTAAAGAACAATCACAAACTACATTCTTAATTAAGCCTTTTTCCTTGGTGCTTTTAAGACAGCCAAACTTTATCATCCCCAGAAAGCTGATGATCTCTAAAATCTTAGTCTTCTATTAGCAGGAATCGAACAGCACAGACTCGCCATTATTCTTCTGAAAAACACAAATGATGAAGAAAAGATCCCCTTTGTCCTCAACAATTGCACATGCAATATTACCCTAAAAATCAACAAAAAACCTTTTTTAACATTCAAACTTTCAAAAACATTTCTTTTACCTTTCCTTTCTTTTTTCAATTATTAAAAACCTTTTTAGTTCCTCTTGTATAAATATATTCCTTGTTACTATCTAATATACAATATTCACCTGTAACATGAGGAATAGAAAGGATAATGACTTCTGTTATGTTTTTTCCAAAATCCAGATTCCCCCAAAACTCACTTGAAGAATTATTATCTGAGGCTAACATTTTCACATCTTTAAAGCCTGCTGAAAAACAAACTGACTGTATGTATAGGCATAACTCAATAGAGCAACAAGCCTCATATCAACGAATCAAACATTTTAGTGATATGGGAAACAACTAAGGGCCTTATTTATGAGTACTTACACCACTGTTGCGTCACTTTCTGTGAAGCTGAGGCAGCGTAAACTACAAAGTGATGCATCTAGGCAGATGCGTCACTTTGTAAACTCCTGCACTACATTATACTTATAATGTATGCAGGGTGGGCGTTCTCCCGTAAAAATGCTTGTAGAAGTGCCACAGGGAAATCTATGAGAGTTCACTGCGCCACTTCTACGAGTTTGCTGCTTCACAGCAGGCGTAAGGACTGACAGAAGCCCTTTTACATGAGACTCGCCCATTGCTGGAGATGCGTCTGTTTTGCGACACACTCCAGAAATTGCGCCAACAGATACGTCAGAATTCCTGACGCATCTGGTTAATCCTTGAGACGTGGAGCACCATACTGTAAATATGGTGCATCCGTGGTGTCGCAAGAAGGGCACACTGAAAAGTGTTGCATCTCTGTTTTCAACCAGCGATACAACACATTTCATAAATGAGGCCCTGAAGATCTAGTGGGCTGTCTGAGGAGTAGCACTTGAAAGCGGAAGGCATTACAGTGATGCTAATGTTTATACTTGCAAAAACATCAAGTGATGGACAGAATGTAGAACAATGTCATACATTCACCCCAGTACAGAGATCTGGGCCTAAATCCATTGTTTTGTTGCTCCCCATGCCATTCCATGGGTGTTGCAGTGGGAACACCCACTGCAACACCCATGGAATGCCTCCCTTGCTCAGAGTAAGGCAAGGCAATGATCTGCACTGAGTTGCCTTACTCAAGATGTTTGAAGCCATTCAAAACCATGCAAAGTGTTTTTGTGTGGCTTCATAAATCTGACTTAGAGGCTTGCATCACGCATGTACCACTTTGCGTGGTGCAAACATGGTGCTTGCCTTGCTTAAATATGCCCCTCATAGACTACCATCCCTCTCTGAGGTACACCACATTGATATAAACCCAGTCTTTATTAGGCTCAGCTTACAAAGGATAATGAGGAAGGCTAGTTCAACACTGATTCCCAAGAAGCCATTTCCACATCTCAAAATTCAGATTCAAGCCTAGAAGACGTCTTGTCAAACAAACCCACTGACCTTCCTCCATGTCAGTGTCAGTAGGGCTGTGATTCAGTGATGTGTAATAGAAATTTACAGTCAGCTCACAGCACACAATTGTAAAACCTCAAGAAGCCCTAGTTCCTCAAGAAGTTGACATTAGTGGTATACGAATTTAAAAGGCATCCTGAAAAATAGTCCTCCCAGGAGAGAAAAAATACTTATAATTCTATTTTCTTATTTTTTTTATCCTCATCCACCACATTAAAATATGGTTATCCTGCTCTCGACTATCGTCCAATACATTCCTTTCGATACTGTTAAGCGGATTTTAACCTCAAATGAAAGACCTTTCACATTGAACAAAACGGTCTCAGGGCTTTTGTGATGCAATCATTGGACCAAAAATCTGATTCGGACACAAATCAAATTGATCCTAGTAACTTTAATTGGATTTATGCTGGTACTTTTGACCCAAATCTGCTATGTATAATATTCTCATCATCCATTTTTTTGAGGTGGGGTCTGTCGGCATGATCCACATTTTACTTATCAATGATCTTGCCACAGGAATTAAATAGAACAGTAGCTCCAAGTCTGATCTGCTCAGTTGTATGGTATCTGCTTACGTTAACCCAAAAATAATATGGTGGGATCTTGCCTTGATCTCCTGTCCAAATATTTTGTAAATCATCTTCAGACATATTTTCCGTAATCTTTTAGAGCTGGGTAGCTCGTCAACATGTGCATGTCATCTGCTTTAGCCTGAAAAAGCTTTTTGCTTCTACCTTCATCCAAGCTGGAGACTTTGGCCAGTTTTTTGTAGGTCCTGCACGTAGATTCTATGAGCGTGAACAAATGATTGAGTCTTAATGTTGCAGATTTTACTTTGAAAGGGCCAGGTCCATAAATTCTACACCTGTTCTAGAGTTACAACTCGATGGTTCTTTTTCACAGCCTGAAAGTGTGACTGGGAGAAAAGTCGTTAGGAAACAATCAATTAGCAAACAATTCCGCTTGATACATAATAACTCACAGACACCTACTTAGGTTAGTCAATTTATTACAAAGCCAAAAGCAGCTGAACATAAAGACACCGCAACACGAGAGTATATAAGTACAGGTGAATCAGCATAAGGTCAAATCGGCGCATCCAGTTTAGACGGTGCAGCAAAAGCAATTAGATGAATTCAAGAGGTAAAATCAGGGCCGGACTGACTACCGGGCGTTTTGGAATGCTGCTGAGCTGGGGGCTGATTTCGTTGATGGGGACCTGCGTGTACTGAACGAAATTCGTTTTGCTTTAATTATTTCGAAGTACACGCAGGTCTCCATGAACGAAATCAGCCCCACCCGCAGTGAAATCAGCCCCCTGCTCGGCAGAATTCCAAAACGCCCGGTAGTCAGTCCGGCTCTGGGTAAAATACAGAAAATCAGGAAGCATGAGTCCAAGTTTCCCTACATATAGGGTTGGTGTGTAAAAAGCATTAAATCTATTGCTACTCTAATACTAAGATGACATAACTAAATAAGTATTTTCAGGAGGAAGGATAAAATGTGTCAGCATGTGGAGTCTCCCTAAGAAGTCTCTCTATGATCAATTGGTCATGTAGCATAAAGCTACCAAAGACAGAGCTCGTTCTAGGATGCTCTCTTTTTCAAGGCAAGAAAGAAGTGGCACACATACAATTTTTCCCAGGTGACACTCCCATAGTGCACTTCAGATCACGCCATCCACCTTGGGCACAGTCCTGAAGGGCACTTTCCACGGGACAACAGTGCATCTTCATTGATACAATTTGTCCTTGGTTCCCAGGCCTTCTCCTATGTGAAACACAATGACCTACCCTCCTCTATCGGCTCAAACCACACAATTGTAACTTCCTATCTCCTGGCCTAAAAAGTAAAACAAAGGCATTATTCTATCTAATGAGAGCGCATCTTTCACCTACAAAATAAAACATGAGAAAGCACAAATTCTACAGCACACATGAAATTCAAACTCTTAATTCTAAAACGAGAGTATTCAGGGACTTGCATTTCAGGTCTAGGAAATTCAACTAACATAAGAGAGTATCATATAGCTTTACAAATTCACATAACGTTAAGGCACTTTCAACTAATGCATTTACCTATGTATGAAATTACATAATTAAAAAGCACATCTAGTACATGTATTTTTATCAGATGCACAACACGAGTTTTTCATGTTCAGGTGTGTGTGAGTTACATTCATCTTCTCTATTCATCAATCCCCTCCTGTGGTGCACAACATCGGTAATATAACTTGGGGTCTGGGTCAGTCGGGACACTAGCACTATTGCCTTAGAGAACTATGGTGTTATGATAGCAAAACATCAAGACCAAGTCGCTAAATGGAGGGCACTGCATCTGTCTTTGGCTGTCGGACAGTCAGACTTGACAAAATTAAAACGATGGAACTACCTAAATTACTTTTTCTGTTTTACAATGTCCCCATAATATTGACACAAACATATTTTATGACACTAATATCACTCACGATATCTCTGCCGTGAGTGGGAAAAGGGCCAAGAATTTGCTGGGATGTACTAACTCTACCGTATGGGACGGGCGGGTTGGGGGCACCATTTCTTAACTATATTATAAACGTGCGCAGGTGCAATTTGCCAATTTCTGAATTGTGCAGTGTGGACCTGAGAAAGGCTTTGCCAGCACCAAAAGCACTCAATACTGTACTCCCCAGTTCAATCCCTGACCCACTACCCATTTATACAACTCTCTGCAGATATGTAGTCTCTCTGTAGACTACAAGTTTGGGGGTAGACAAGGCAGGCGACTCTCCCAGAACATTAGGTTTCTTGCCTGCCCGGACATGGAAGGTGGGGAGTCCTATTCAGTGATGGACACCTTTGTGCTTCTTAGACTATTTTCTCTACGTAGAGCACACTACCCTTCTTTGCCATGGGAGACCCAGGCTTGTAAGGCATTGGGACTGCTAATCACCAAGTCATCTCGTCAAGACACCTTGTCATGACACTGTACTGTACAATAAAACAGGTAGCTTGACCGCAGGCCAGGCATCTGACATAGGGGTGCTGCAACTGACAAAGAGTGGACCTCCTGCTGTGAGCAAATAGGAGGGTCGTCCCCCAATGGCAGGATGTGCCTCATTTACTTTAAGTATTTGCATTAACTTTAGCACATCCCCCCTGAGTGTGGCCAAGTGTGCGTGGGGGTCAAACTGTCAGAGATGCAGAGCCCTGGCTGTAGACTTTATGCATCCTGGCTGGTGTGGTGCATACATTAGGGAGAATTGAAACAAACTGGTTTTGCTGGATTTTAAATATGATCAGCGAGCTGCTGCATCCATCCCTGAAAATGGCCTCCCTGGAATGCACCATGGTCATAAGGTAGGATTTGGGGTGATTTGTCTCCCTTGCATGGTGGCCTGTGTTTGAGGCAGAGAGAAAACTCATACAGTAAGAAAATGGCTAACAAACATGGTGTATTGCAATGCCTAATTGCAGCTATACTGCAAACTCTGCCAGTGGTCAGCTGGCTTAGGGACTTTTGGGGCCCGCTACAGGTGTATTTGTTGTGTACAGCTGCCCAAATTGACTAGACTTGGAAGTAAAAGGATCTGGGATAGGAGGTTGGCACCACTGCTCTGGTCAGATGTTGCCAAATATGGTTTGGTTGGTTTTGAGCTAACATTTGCCTGTTGGGAAGACTGACACGTTAATGACTCCTGTGAACCCATGCGGCATTTGGCCAGATGGTTTTGGTCAAGGTTCTCAATGTCGGCTGTGTTCTTGTTTATGAACGGACTGTTGTTTCCCTTTTTTTTTTCTCTTTGTTAACCTTTTTATCCTGTAATGTTCCACCTTATGTGGGGGATTTTAATGTATGATATACCTACAATGTTTGAATAAAATAAAAGTTTAAGTATCCATAAGGTGTGAGTGGGCCTTTAGTCTGTTCAGATATTATTTCCCAGCTTAAAACCTCCATTTCCTCCAACAGTTGTTCCCACTTTACTATACGTCCCATCTTGAGAGGTGCTCACAAATAATCTTTCAACACCTCTGGTGTATTAGAGGAGTCCCAAATAGGTGTCAACACACTATAGAAGAGGGTACCCAAATGTTTCTTGATCTCATTCCACTGTCATGCATCCGATCTCAGTGTCTGCAGCCTAACTTTCTTGAAGTACTTCGGTGCTCAGTACTTATGCAAAAAACTTCCCTCAGATCATTCTTCCATGACTTCCTTTGT
Organism: Triturus cristatus; assembly: GCF_964204655.1. Taxonomy (NCBI): domain Eukaryota; kingdom Metazoa; phylum Chordata; class Amphibia; order Caudata; family Salamandridae; genus Triturus; species Triturus cristatus. Next base: position 320,519,392 of record NC_140588.1, read on the forward strand.
TTCCTGGTATACCAGCCCCATCTGAGATTTGCCAGGGAGCCTGTGTAACAACTTGAAAGCTTTTATTGGAAGACTCAACAGTAGAACATCACATCCGGTAAACTTAGGACACCTTTGTTCTAGTGGAACTGGGAATTATGATCTATATGTCTTTTTACTGAAAAAACTTGAATTTAACTAAATAAGCCAAGGATACTGCATTTGGTTTACAATTAGACTCATGAATGACACCCGTTATTTACTTATAACCTTGAAAAAGTCTTTTTAAGAAGAAACACGCGTTGGCTGACCTGTGCTGAAAGTGTTATTACAGAATACAGAATAAACCAACAGAGAAAAACTTGGAGTGTGACAATTAAATCTTGTATTATCAAATACTGTATTCATGTTCAAGAATATCCATGACTTTTCATGGTCGTAATAACTGTTTATGAGGGTGCTGAATGCAGTTCTATTTGAATGCATATTGATTTGACATTAGGTATCTAATGGGCAACAGTCACCTTTGGTAGTAGAGTGTCAGAACTGTGATAGCACCTCTATATTTACAATCTGTCTGGGAATGTTTCTCACTAACTAAGTGATTCATAAAAAGTTAATTTGTGAGGTTCGGTAATTTGCCCATCTGGGTCCACTATTACAACATGCAGTCATTGAATCCGTTGTTACCTGGTTTGTTTGGGTGCAAATTAGTTTTGCTATATTGTTCCTTACACTGTCTGTCCTACCTAGGACAGAAAAGCGCCTATTTTTTAACCATGCTCAAAGTAATTGATCTTACTGACTTCCCATCTTTTCCTGATCATATCTTCCAAAATGACTCTTTATTATTGTTGTTCTATTTCCAAATCTTTACTTAACCGCCCCAAATTTTCTTGCTGAACATGTTCAATAAATTGAGTTTCTGACCGGATCTTCTCAATTTTCATCTCCACTGCTTTGTTAGCAACTATGTCAGTCTTGGCATGCATGTATTAGTGCTAACAAATCTCTTTAGTATTTTGCAGACTTTTTATTCTCTTTAAAACCATCGAACTCCTCAGATCTCCTGAAAGTATGCTTTTCTTTGCCACCTAACTTTTAAAGACTCGAGGAGTCTCACCTGGGCGGTGGCTTCCATCTGCTGTAGCTCTGAAATATGCTTATTCAGCTCCCACTGTCTCTTTTCTATGATTGTGTGTATATTAAAACGTGTAACCAAGGTGTTTTCTTTGTCTCAAGTATTTCAATGCTATTTCAAGAATATGTTCTTTCACCGCATACGTTTGGAAACAGACCTGTGTTTTCCTTGGTTTCTGACTATCAGGATTAAGTTTAAAGGGATCCCTATGTATACTTTTCATTTCTTTCTCTAGAACCACAGTTGGCTGATCTTTAAATAAAGATTCTTGGGTATGGAAGATAACTGCTTGATGTCACTGCCCTCGTGACCTTCAGAAATTTTTAACAAGTTCATAATGTTTCTTCTTTAATGATTCTCTAGCCTTTCTAGAATTTCCGTCAAATGTTTTTCCTGATGTTCTAATGTAAGTATCTCTCGTCCGTTCACCTCCAGCACCTCTTTAGTCTGTTGCATCATTTACACCATTGTGGAGGTACTGTTCCCTAGTTCTTCAAAACCTTTCTCCAATAATGTACAAGTCACTTGTATCCCTTTCTGGTTGCATTCCTAAGTGTTAAAACCAGCTCTTCTTCCCTTGTTGTGGTTCCTACTGAATTTGAAGCTGGTTTATCCCGTTTGTTTGCTCTTTTCACAAGGGTGCTGTTCAGCTGGCTAGTGCTGGCTCCTCCAATCAGGAACTGTATAGATGCATTCGAAGTTTTAAAAAAAACAGACATCTCCGCTGTGCCACATTTACTCACATAGGAGGTATGGTCAAGATGTATTTTCTAATTTCTTCAAAAGGAAGCCATAATCCCTATATTTTACTCCACTTGAGACATGGAGGAAACTGTGGTGAGGAGCCTACTCAGCCAGACAGTGTGTGCCTTGCATTCCCCTTGCTACCGGTCTTGAGCTAATTGCAGCTTTTCCCCTATAATTCTGAAAGGGTATTTTTTCCGTTTCCCCCTTTTCATTCACAGTAATGAATGTGAATAGGATGAAAAAATCAACTACCGAACAAAAATGTTTATTAAATATATTATTTCACAACCCTTTTTCATGGGTTACTCTAACACAAGAGATTTGGGGGTGTTGTTGACTTGAACAAGCAGGGCTCTTTGGCAATCAACAACAGTGAGGTGTACCCGAGAAAATGCACTCTAAATGGTAAAAAACGTTTTAGCTGCACTGCAAGGATCACCATTTATCCAAGGAAAAGCAGGCAACGTGCATGGGCATCTGAAATAAAAAAAATGTTTCTTAAAGCATAAACAGAATATCATCACCAGTAAAGAGTGATTATTATGTTTCTTCCACCCTTGAGAACATCCTTAATATTTCCTCAAGTGAGTTATGAGTCTCCTCCAGAAACTGAAAAAAAGATAATGGCTAAGTTTCCTCCCACACCAGCCATAAAAGTGGCATATTATTATTTAGCATGCTGAAAGTTCCCTCAGCTGCTTGAAAATCATTATTTTGACTCAAAGGTCTAAAGATATGCTTTCAGTTTTATCATTGATAAAGTGTATACACCTCATTGTAGACCAGGCCTTCCCCTGGCTGTGCACATTACAGATTTCTCACAAGTACAAAGCCTCATAAAATATGACAGCTTGGCAATTTAGTGGGATAAAAAAAAAAAAGAAACCCAAGTCTGTTGGTTTTAGATTCATATAGACCAATGTCTTTTGTTAGTAAAAGTTTACAGCTCAGTGAAAATAGCCACACTTTTTGTGCATAAAATAACTTCGAAAGCAATTTCACGTCGATATTGGAGAAATGCGTGTGCCAACATTATTAGCCTGGAAACAAATAATAGCAACGTCACCATCTTTGGGGCATATTATCAAGCACGGCGTTAACATTATCGCCGCTTTAGCGGCAGAAAACTGCCGTAAACGTCGATAATGGGCTTGATAATATGCAGTAGACAATTCCAATTGAAGCCCATGTTGACACCAGAACATGGGCTTCTATTGGAATTCTCTGCGGCATATTATCAAGCCCATTATCGCCGCTTTAGCGGCACTTGTCTGCCGCTACAGCGGCGATAATTTTAACGCCCTTTCTTGATAATATGCCCCGTAGTCTTTGATTTACTATTGTTATGAATCCATCTGCTGAAACAATGCCGGACAGTTATTTCTGTCTGGAAGTATGAGGTTCTACGGCCGCAGTTTTTTTTTTGTTTGCATAATAATGGATTTGCCGCATTTTCCACATAATCAATCATTTGCTGCATAATCTGCAGATTTTAACACAAAAAGATTTTTGATTCTTGCTCAAACTGATCAAAAGTTACTAAAAACGTGGCGACGTGTTTGTGCGCAATGGAAGGCCCTTCCCAAAGGTTAACTGATAATCTTTCAGCTACTTATTTCTGTATTTGGTTGTTAAACTGGTACTAATGATGTGATGTGTTCGCCCAGACAGGAATAACGTGTAAAAATGACACAATATTAAAGAAACACTATTGATCCAGTGAAAGACCGGGTAACGGGGATCAACCTGTACCAATACCCTCCCTGAGTCGCAGACCCGACGTCACACTAACTCATTCACACATGCAGTCATTGGTGGGGCCCATAACACCAACACTCACGCGCTACTTCCACACTGGTCTGCACACACAGGAGGGATGAGTGATCCAAGCGCAGAAAATGTGAGGGGAACACCTTATAACCTATAGGGAAGGAAAAGTTATTTTACAAAATATACATTAACGCCCTTCGCCTACAAATCCTTAATCCTAAAACATCAAGGCACTCCTCCCACTTGGTCAATGGACCAAATTAGTTGGATTGGTTGATGGTGATTTAGAACCAGCTAAAACACATTGTAAGACTTCAGAATCTATCTCTTAAATGAAAAACTCACAACTCATGATTTCTCATTAATCAATAATTGTTTATCTAAAATTTTATAATGAATTTAAATAGCATTTGTCTCGTCCAAGTTCAGTAAATTTATATCAAATTTTGAGTAAATTGCAGAACATCATATTTACCTAATCTGGCTATTTGGAGTCCTCTAATTCATTGGCTCCGCATAATTTTGTCGTAAATTGTCCGAAAACAGGCCAAAGCTCAAAAGTTCTGTGCTCAGCATGTTACAGTCCCAAATATCGGCAAAGGACCAGAGACGTGCAAGCATCTATCATTGCCCGTAGATTTTGAAAATGTTTGCAGTCATCAGTTGATCAGGCAGCATCCAGACCCTCAAAGATTCAGAAAACGCCTTTCAACGCAAAGCGACGTGACGCAAAAAGCAAAAGCGAAGAGTCCGTTTTTCCTCTCTATTCTACTACCCTTTTTATAATACAATGAAGTAAAGAAGAGACAATTTAAAATTTTAGAACAGTCGTGATTGGCTGGTTGAGATCGCCCAATGCAAGTTTAAGGTTCTCAGTACAGTTCGAGGGGTGAGGTCATTGGTTAATCCAATAGTCGGCTTGTTCCGGTTTATTGTAAGGTTGATTGTTCTCCTATCTTGGCAGACCTCCCGTTTTCTGGCCTTGTCCGGGTACATGGTGAACAAAGGTCGCAACGAGGTTTAGGAGATTTCTCGCGCATGCGTAGCTCACTCCGCGCCTCATGGAACAGTGGGCAATTCGTCGTGTAGTGTCAGCGGCCATCTTTGATTTAGGCCCAAAATGCCAACTTAAGCGAAACAAACACAAAAGAGTAATTAATACATAGAAGTAATGAACCTATTGTTAACCCCTTACTAATCCCTCTATGTGCTTTTATTTATCTAGCATATAGCAACATTTAAAGCCATTATATACACCCTTTCGGTCATCCTCGTGGGGCAACATTACAAAAAGCAACATATATCAAGCAGTATTCTATTACCACATATACTATTGTTAATATGCGTACAGATTTTAGTTATAAAGGTTATTTATCCATGCAAAATGCAAATCCCACGTGTAATTCAAATATTAATAATGTTGATTAATATACATGCAAACTTGTTTAATAATATTATACTTAATAGATTATATAATTAGTATTTTTCATGCAGAATAGAGGAGGTATACACAATTTTGCAACTACCTGCTCCATCACTATCAAAACATTTGCTGCACAATTTGCCTTCTCTTGACGCATAATTGAGGCAACCATGCCACATAATTCTATTGGTCCACCTTATAGTCCATTAACAGAGTTATATTTATTAAATCCGTGGTACAAAACCATGTTTCCATTTTGAATGCACTCTTTTACATTACAGTGCCTCCAAAAGACATTCTGCATTGGCAATGATGGCTGCTTAGACAATGAGCAGCCTGTGCTCGTCGATGCTTTAGAGTAACAGGTGTGACATTTTTACTTAATATAGAAGCTTAAAGTCTGATTGGTAATTTTAACCTTGTACCAGTCATATATCTTTATTGCTGCCCTCGAAGATACCATTGTGTGCTTCTTCACTCAGCAGACGGATGCATTAATACTTCATGTTTTCCCGACTTGACAATCACTCAGGTAGTGATGAGCAAGCAGAAAAAATGCCTCAGCCCTGAGAAAAAGATGCTTTACCTGTTCAGCAGAATCGTTGACATCAGCACAAAGGGAGCATCGTTTTCAATTAGAGCTTAGAATCTGTACATTGACAACCCCCGAGAATTTCATGCAGTGTCAAATTAAACACTGGTAGAAAAATGTCAACATACATTTTGTCAGATGATAACAAGACCACGACTCAATGTTGGTAAATCTGAAATAAATACTATTAAAAGTCAGGAATTGATATGCAGCAAATTCGTGAAATAAAGACAAATTAAGTTTAGCATTAAGACTCCTTTTATGTTTAGGGAGGGGTGGTAACACTGCGTGTGTTTTTGGGAAATACCATTCAGCACGATTACGGGTTTTACCATGTGCACAAACATACCCAGTAAAAAATAAAAAAAAATGTCTTCATGCATTTTCCATTTGCTGAAACCAGTTGAAAAAATCTGCATATAAGTGCTTGAAATCAGGGAATTCCGAGATTGAGATTTTACTGCTGGTTGCCTGTGAAAACTAATCACACATACCTACATCTTGACTTTACTGGCCGGAATCATTAGCATGCTGCACAGAATTATCACCCCTGGCTACCAGTCATCTCGTAAGGAGGGCCTAACAAGTAGGCCAGGGCATTTCTTAGCAAGTGAATTATATAGAGCTCTATCATCCCAAGGATAGTAAAAAATTTGATGGAGAGAAATGTCTGCTTGAAGAGAGTAACTTATCAATCATTTCATTAGTAGCAAATAGGAGAACCCATCACTCCACATGACTTGTGCAGCAGCAACAAGGACATCAATCTGGAAGGGAGTAATAAGTGTGGCAGGTGCAACCAAGTAAAATCCTTCAAAGTCAATCTCCAACTTATTTGTTGTTTGCAGCTTTTCTGTGCTCATGATTTATAATTGTACCCAAGTGGTGTTTGCTGCTTTTTCAGTTGTTAAAGAAGAAATTGTGCTCTCCTTCAATTTCACTTTTCCAAGGCGCACTTAGAAATCTCCTAATTCTGCTAGAAAGCAGCAGACAATCCTAATTTTAGCCAACTTGCCATAGACGCATTCCGATCTTCTAAAAAAAGAAATGTAAACTCCAAGATTGAGACTATTCTGGTCCTATTGAACAAGGAACAGGTTTGGAAATCCAAATTGCTTTATGATGAGAATTCATTCCGTTTTTCCTATTGCCCAATTCATTCATAACTTGCATTATTTCCTGTGCGGTTTTATTTTAGTTACCTCACAGCATTATTTTCTATGGGATGATGTTGCAGTACCAGACATTGGTGATCTAGGGTGCTAGACTTACTATTTAGATCCAGCCTATAGCGGCAGCGCGCATGCCCTGCTCGCTTTGCGAGGCATGCAGTATTTAGTATGGAGTGGAAGCTCAGTGGAAGGTACGCCCTTTCTCCGCCCATCTTTTTCATTGGCATGTGTCTGTCATTCCTAAAAGCTGCCTTCTGATTGATTTTAGGCTTGTTAGACCGTCCTTATGACGGCCATGTCATCATTTGTATCCTTCCATGGCTACTGGCCCCTTTACTTCGAGTGTTGCTCAGTATATTTTATTTAGATTGTGAGCGCTATTTTCTTCCCGTACCTTCCTCCCTACTATCTGTGTTTCTCCCCCCTCCCCACACTCCCATTGTTCGTGCCTTTTCACCCGCCCGCACTCCTGTTTGCAATGCAATAGGATTTACGTAAATGCGAGTCCTATTGCATTGCAAATGCTTGCTTTATTTGTTTTGTACTCCTGTTTAGCTGCGGGCATTCCTGTAGGCTCTTCGTGTTGAAGCAAAGGGAAGCTTCACCGGGGAGGCGGAGTCAATCTCCGATGAGGAAGTATACCATCGATAACAAAGCCGGCATCTCGGGCTCAAGCGTCGGGTGGTCTTCCAGTCAAGGAGCAGAGATAGCGTGGGTCATTTTAGGATGCAACAGCAGCTCTCCCCCCTGTTTTGACCTTCATCTTGCCATTTTCAGAACAGGTAGCATCTTGTTGTATTTTCAGGTGAGTGGTTTGGTTTGCACTGCCTTGGTTTTACCAGGGACATGTATTCAGGTTTGTGTTCTCTCTACCATTAATCTGCGATTAAACTCCTGGCGTAGAATTTTTTTAATTTTATTTATTTTATAAAGTTTTATATAGTGCGAACCAGATACCGAGGGATATCAGAGCGCTTTACAAAAGGAGGGAAGGGAGAGTACAATGGCTCTGCTCTACCCCAAGGCCTGCCCCTCGGCTCCTCATTGTCAGTTTTCTGTGGGCGCATGCCACCGTGCAGATCTATCCTGGTGATGGAGTATTGGCTTTGCAATTGATGTATTTGGTTTACCTGAGTTTGGGAGGCGATTCGAGTCAGCATCCGCAGTATAGCATACTCCACAAGGTATTCCCAGGTGCGTATAAGCTGGCTGTGTTGTGCCTTACTCACCCCTCCGATACACACATTTAAAGACGCCCCTCGCTATCTTGAGTGGGTAGATGCGCCTCTATTGCATTGCTAATGTCCCCTTTCTGGGGCAGAGGTGCTAGGGTCATAGTACCCCCAGGGGCACCCCGCTGTCCCCCCTCCCCCATAATAGGTTACCCAATGACACACACAAGACAGTTGGTGTTGGGTAACAATGCTGCAGGTTTATTACATAATTCCAGTATATGTAATGGGTGGGTTATCTTACGGGCGATCCAAGGGCTGGCAACCGACTGGGTCGCCTGCCCGCCTGATGAGCCGGGCAGCGCGGGAGCGATGCCCGCCGTTGCTGCCCTCCAGGTGATTCTTTCTACGATCACGTGCCGTTGGTAATTCTACTCACGCCCCCCCTCTCGGGGCGGAGCGTCGCATAGCAAGCCCCCGGTTGTTCAGGCCCACAACCGCCCGCAGGACTAGCGGGGCGCCGACACGGCTTCCGGGACCTCGCTGGAGGCTCCTCGGTTTTGGCTCAGGCACCCCCTTTGGTGCCGTGCAGAGGTACCCTTTGTACCGGCCTGCTTCCAGATCGCCCTGTAACTCTGCCACAGCCCTGGAGGCGGCTTGCCGTCGCAGCCAGGGCCCCCCACCAACCCGCTATAGTCTTACCTGCAACCTTTCCTATCTAGGGCTTCCTGCGCTAGCTGGAAGGGAACCATCCTAGCAGAAAGAAGGGTTTGAAATTCTGCCACCTCATAGACAGTGTGACAGCGCTAGCGGGACTCAAACCCTGTGGGATCCCTTATGTCCACAGGCCCAAGACTTACCAGTGAGCTATAGCTCCTGGTGTTGTAGATGGCCCCATCTATGTCCCCAAGGCCCCAGTCGCTATCCTAACCGGATAGGGTCCGCTGCAAGAGAGGACCAGATGGGCCTGGGGAGATGCGCCAAGAACTATTTGCACCCCATGCGGGCAGGTTACCCTCTTCACAATTCTGGGCCTGCCCTCTTTGGCTATGAAGGCGAGAAGGGTTTTACTTAACCTTTGGCGAGTCCCCTCTGATTGCTCAACCTGGAGCACAGGAGTGCTCCTGGCTGCCAGCGCGTGACCATGGGCAAGGGGCGACTCTTGCCCTTGCCCACCATCCCTTATTCCTTATGGGAATTATGCCCCTACAGATCCCACAGTGATGGAACCCCCTAGGTATACCAGCAACGGGAATCTGTCTGGCTTTAAGCATTGCGCGCTGTCGGTAAAGTTCAAGCCTTGAGGATTGAGTAAGTCCTACTACGCCCCTCCCATCATGCTCCTCAGTAGGAGGGTGGCGGGGGGGTGCCCCCCCACCAACCCAGAGCATCCCCAGCGGTGCCAAATTCCTGCTCCATTGAAGTAGAGATTTAGTGCACCCTGGGCGTGACAAATGTACTATTGACATAATGTCCCCTTGTGTTTGCCCCGCAGACACCCCAGTTATTGGGACAGCAGCACCCTATGTTGGCAGGCAGCGCCCCTAGCGCGGTAAACATGTCCGTAAACCCGGATCCCAGACTCCCGCAGCTGCAGTACGCGACCAGTGAATCCGGTGGGGGGTACCCGCAACCGCAATGGTCCTCTAGACCTCCAGAAAAGGCCCTATTTTACCTGGGCCTATCTCCAAATGATGGTGGTTTCACCCAGCTGTAAGGCCAGAGGCCCGCCTATGGAGCCTACTTACTTGTTTTGCTACTCGGCCCCTTTATGGTTGGGCCTCAGAATTAGGGCAACGCGCGTGCTCCCAGGGCACGGAGTTGCTGGAGAGCAGCTGCCTGTTACCCACACGCTGATTCTTTATCTGTTGCTGACAACAACAACGACACACGAACCAAGCCCCCCTTCAGCAAAATGTTGGAGACGAGGGACACGTGGTCAGGATCGGACAGCGCGACCCTTGCCGTGAATAGCACTTTTATATGCACGAACTCGACCCGAAGGTATAGCAGCGCTGTGCATGAGCACCATATTTACACCCATATTCGGGCACGGGAGTGAGATCATACAGCAATATTCACTGATTTACCCAGCGTCACCCACCCAGCGCGAACTCGATCCGAAGGTAATGGCGCGCCGTACGTGAGCACCGTATATACATACATCATCGGGCACGTGGATATTAATTAACTTATCTGCCCGGAGTCACAGCGTGACCCGCCCGAAGGTATTGGAGTGCAGTACATGAGCCCCGTATTAGCATACCTATTCGGGCACGGTGGATTAGTGATTAGCTCCAACCATAATGCGCGCGAAATTATTAGAGCGCCGGACACTAGCACCGACCAAATAACCCATTCGGGTGCAGGGGGTGTCGTAATGCCCGGAATCACCTGATGCGCACGAATGTGGGCACGAGCAAATTAATACCTGCACTTGTATCATGGTCTGCAATATAGGAAGCCAGCCCATACACGTTGCATATTTATCTAGCGTGAACTCGACCCGAAGGTATTGGAGCAAAGTCTTGTGCACAATGCCTGCACTTGTATCAAGTGTCTGCCATATAGGAAGCCAGCAGATACAAGTTGCCTATTTGTATAGCGCGAACTCGACGCCAAAGGTCTTGGAGCGCTTTACATGAGCACCGTATCCACATTACACCATGCAGGCACGGGTAGCGTAAGCGATTTGTACCATATAACACGATCCCTGTGCCAAATCACGCGAACACCGCACCCGATTAACCATTGAGGTGCAGGGGGTTTAGTAATGCCTGCAATCGTGTAATGTGAACAATGCATGTACTTGTGTAACATATCTGCCTTATAGGAGGCTAGCAATTACATGTTGCATATTTATTTAGCGCGAACTCGACCGGAATGTAATGTAGGACTTAACATGAGCACCGTAATTACATTACACCTTCAAACAGGGGGTGCTTAAGAGAATCGTACCATATTACACGTACCATATATGCCCGCAATCGCGTAATGTGAACCATGCATGCACTTGTATCATGTATCCGCCTTATAGGAAGCCAAAATTACAAGTTGCATAAATATATAGCGCGAACTTGACCCGAAGGTATTGGAGCGCTTTACATGAGCACCTTATTTACATTACACCTTTTAAGCACGGGGAACTTACAAGATTCGTACCAAATGGCCGCGACCCCGAGGCACGAACCCTGGTTTCCTGCCCAGGGTGGCCGTGCAGCCGACAGACCACGTCCACTCCCGACATTGCAGGCGGTGCAACGCGTCCGTAACGGGAAGTGTTTTTTGCCCAGATGGGACGCTTCGTCAGCGTCAAAATCACACAGCGCAGAATTAGAGACGCCATGATTAAGCTCGTATTTAGTTCATGATCACTTCTAGGCACTGTGCGCTCCGTTCCCGAGTGCAATATTGCGTGATCAGGTGTCTCGGCGCAAAAACCTGCGAACCATGCATGCCCCGATATCGTGCATCTGCCTCTATGGGCGTGCCACGGCTACTTTTTGAGCGCCGCGGGGGCTGCAGGCTCCTCGCAGTGCGCAGGATGTCGAAATAGTGCGCTGAAACACCCAGGGCCCGGTGTCATTGAACATGCCCCTGACCCCCAGCACCACGGAACAGTAACACACCCCACCCGGGTCCTCGACTACTACCCCCGGCAAGTGGCAATGTTGTCGGATAAGGCACTTGCACCATGGGAGGCGTCTCTAGACTGCGCTTGTCGCACCCCCCGTCCCTGCACAGCAGAGGCTCACGCGAGCACCGTTCAGAGCAAAAGGCAGCATTCGCCTGCACAGACTCGAGTCTTTTCGTCACATGATTCATGCAATCGAGTCCCGACCGGCAATTGCTAAAACCCAGCGCCTCCTCCGAGGGTTCAGGCGCCTTGTGCTGTTCCCTGGCACTGGCCCCCATAGCAGAAACGTGGTCGCTCCCCGCAGTCCACTAAGGGAGGATGTCCTACTACCAACATCTGCCCAGTGCTCTTGCGACACCCTCCCCGTGTATTACGGTCACGGAGCGGCATGCACCCCCCCAGCCAAACCAGAATTAATGGCGGCCGGGAGAATGCTACTTAAACCGACCCGACCCGGGGAAATCAGGGAGGGATGTAGAATCCTGAGCCTGCACGGCTCCAACCCCCCACATGCTGCTTCGGCAGGGTGGAAGCAGCACCCTGCAGGCCTCTGCTCTGTGGCCGTGCATCACCCTTCGCATCCTCTACAGGAGCGGAGCGACGTGCTCAACCCCCAGCCGGAGTCGGGTTAAGCAACGGCTTGCACATGCTCATTCTCCTTCTCCCCCGGGCCTACCCGTACACCCGTTTGCTCTCTCGCCACACCCGCAGGCGGCGGCTGCCCATGCTCGCAAAGAGCTAACAACTCCCCCTTGGCAGCCCGCGCAAAGGCCACACTGGCCTGCCCGGGACTGCCTTCCGGAAGCGATCGGCGGGGGAGGGGGGGTGGCAAGCGTTGTGCACTCACCGTGGAAACGGATGCCATGAAGTCGCGTGCAGTGCACGGCCCGAGCAGCCAAGCGAATGGACACGAGGGAAAAGGCGAGGCTCGAACCCACAACCTCAGCATGGCTCAGTGCAAGCACTGCCACACAAGTAAAGCGCGCCAACCGATTGCGCCACTGGGGCTCACCCATAAACTTCTCGACGGAATCAGCGCGCCTACCTGCGCACCGGTTTCGTCACAGATGACACGTCCGTCCTTGTTAGGCACGGGGAGATCAAGTGACTTTGCCCAGAATCACCGGATGCTGCATCGTTGCCGACACCCGAACTCGGCTGCCCAGCTCCCAGGTCGGCCCTCTCCCGCCCCGAGGTCACTACATCCTCTCCAAACGGTGTCATTAAACACCCGCTAAGCTTTTCCGCCCATGCACACCTCTCAACCACCCACGCCCCTATCTTGCGCCCCCTCCGCCTGTGGCCATCATCGCCACAGGACCCCGTCGACCTGGTACTGCCCAGGGACAGGGCCGGGGCGGAGTGGGTGCTGCAAGACTCACCGCATTCAGTAGCACAGAGGCGACAACAACCGAAGTGCCGTGGGGGCCGGAGTCACACGAGGACGGCGCGGACGGAGGACCGATGCTGCCGAGGTAAGGCGAAATGGCGAAGCGGGCGACAAAGAGGTCGCCAGGAGGGTGGGGGAAGGCTAAAGAGCCTCCCCCTCACACCAGGGCCAGGAAGTGACACGCATTGCGCGTCACTTCCGGCCAGCCCGAGGAGGGGAGCTCTGGTCTGCGTCCCCGCCCCCCCCAGTGGGAGGGGGTGGGGAGGGGTGACCGGGGCCCCGGGGGCACTAAGGCGCCGACCGCCGATTGGCCCCCTGCGGGGGCCGCGGTCAGCGGCAGTAAAATGGCTCCGGCAAACCTGTGGGATGCAAGTAATTGAGTGGGTTTGAGTCTGATGCACCTTTATCTTCCTGATGAGAATACAAAAAGTGCAACTGACTTGCGGTGATACCAGCATCTGGGGTTGCCCACGTCACTAGCAGCGCAACATATTTTGGCAGGCATGAGCTTTGAATCATATTGACACACACTGGTAATACATGTAGTTAAAAGCAGTGTAACTCCAGCCTTGACTTCGAGCACGGCAAATGACTCTATAGCTGTTTATCATGTTAGATGGACTGAGGCTGTCGTAAATGGGCACCAGGTTTGATTCCCTCCATCGATGCGTCTGACCATCTTCAGTTTCTGAGCCAATTACAATGTGCTGCTCATTGCCACGGTGTATGCAACCATCATGATATTTCGAATTAATTAATTAAGCTCACCATGTCTTTCAATTTCTTTAAATATGTCACAGCTGATCTTCTTCCCATGTGTGGCACGTTGGTTGTCATTTATGTTGGTTATAAAATATGCCATTCTTTGATGTGGGGCAAAGCACTTTCTGCCGCAGTATCATTGTTAAAGATTTCTTTAATGTAGGTTGAAGTGTATTCCTTTTTTAAAATGTGTGTAAAGTGGGAGCATCACAAGGCGATCTAAGTTTCTTTCGGTTAATTACATGGTTAGCCTTTTCAGTAGTTTAAGTTGGGCATTTTCCTTTTGTTTATCAGCCTTGAGCCCTGGTCAGAGAGGGTCAGGGAGTTGAAGATTGTCTGTAATTAAGTGCTTTGTGTACCAGGTCTTGTATATCACCCAGGTAGCTGCCTTGAATATGCTTCTAGGTCTTGCTTAGGCAGCGCATGCGCTGTCTCTCGAGACACGCTGTATCTACTGCATGGACTTTCAGCCCACCCATCCATTCGCATCAGGGCAGCATCACCTCAGAAAGACACCAACTCAGCATCACTCACACTGCCCGAGAACCAGCTCAGCACCTCCACCTCATCATGGCTCAGCACCACCACAGCATGACTCAACACTACCTCAACATCAGCACTAATCAACCACCACAGCATCAGCGCAGCACCAGCTCAGCACCACCACCTCAGCATGAATCAGCAACACCACAGCATCACCCAGCATCAGCAAAGCACCACCTGATACCACCACAGCACTACCTCAGCATCAGCACAGCACCATTTCCTCATCAGTGCACCACCACCAGTGTAACTCCACTTCAGCACCAGCACAGCAGTACCTCAACATCATCTCAGCATCAACATAGCACCACCTCCGCATCAGTGCACCAGCAAAGCCCCACCTTAGCACCAGCAAAGCCCCACCTTAGAACCAGCCCAGCCCCACCTCAGAACCAATGCAGCGCCACCTCAGCAGTAACTCAGCACCAATTCAGCATCACTTCAGCACTACCTCAGAATCAGAGCAGCTTCACTCAGCCCCACCTCCGGACAGGCACACCACCACATCAGTATCACTCACCACCACTTGAGCACCACAACACCACCTCAGAATCAGCACAGCACCACCTCATCAGTGCACCACCACCACTGCAGCACCAAATCAGCACAGCACCACCTCAGCAACAGTGCAGTGCCACATCAATAGCATCACAGCACCATCACCTCATCAGCACAACACCACCTCCGCATCAGTGTACCAGCACAGCCCCACCTCAACAGCAATTCAGCTCCACCTCAGCACAACACCAATTCAGCATGGCTCAGCACCACCTGAGCACCAGTGCAGCACAACCACCTCAGCATGACTCAGTACCACAGCATGACTCAGCACCCCCTCAGTATCACTCAGCATCACCTTCGCACCAGCACACCACCACCTCGGCACCACCTCAGTATCACTCAGCAACAGAGCATCAGAATATAATTAGCGCAGCACAACATCAGCGCAAAACCACATCAGTATCAGCACAGCACTACCTAAGCACCTCCTCATCATCAACAACAATATAGCTTAAGGACATTGGGAAAGCCGATAGCCCTGGTTAAACACTTAGAAGGTCCCAAAGGCGAGACTTATTGGCTATGCCAATGCTTGTTTTTTTTAAGTAGTGAGTTACACATGGAGTTTGTGAATAAGCAACAAGTAGTAAACTTACTCAAATGTGTAAATTACTCAAAAGTGTAAGTTAACTTTGTGAATCAATCCCTTTGTGAATACTCAAAAGTAGTGAAGTTATTCAGAAGTGTAAGTTAATTTTGCAAATCAGGCCCACAGTGCACTGGCATTTCACCTGGTTCTCTTCAGGTATTGCACATTTTCACATTATAGTAGCTTCATTTTGAATTAAATTTCAATTTGGAAATACCACCCTCTGAATTTCTATGTAAGGTTTCTTCGCACAGTGGGTTGTGTTGTAAGATCATTCACTGCTTTTTAATCAGACCACTTGGAAAATTGGTTTGCAATACAAATACCTTATGTGGGTTTTCTGATGAAAGCACTGCAGCTTCTAATGTGAACATGAATAGATGCATTTGGTAAATAAAAACACAAATGAAAAACAAATCCTTACATCATCCTTTTAAGTTTGTGTTAGCCCTGGCATCCATGGCGTGGTATCCCTAGTCATATTGCCTCTACCCCCTGTATTTTTGACAGTATACTGGACTTCATTTTTGCTGGTTTTTAAACTCTGGGCACTTTTCCACTGCTGATCAGTGCTAAAGTGCAAGTGCTCCCTAGGTAAATTGTGATTATGTTTGGTTATCCGTGATTGGCATATTTGCTTTACTGGTAAGTCCTTGGTAAAGTGCACCGTGTGCGCCCAGGGCCTGTAAATCAAATGCTACTAGTGGGCATGAAGCACTGATTGTGCCACCCACATGAGTAGCCCTGCAAACATGTCTCAGGCCTGCCACTGCAGAGTCTGCAAGCGCTGTTTTAAACTGTTATGTCGAGCTGGCAAGTGCACCTAGCCACTTTCCAGGCCTAAAACTTCCCTGTTAGTACATGTAAGGCACCACAAAATTAGGCCCAAGTACCCCTACAGACATGGTGCAGTGTATGTGAAAGGTAGAACATGTACTGGTATGTTTTACTTGTCCTGATAGTGAAATATCGCCACTTTTGTCTTTCACAATGGTAAGGACTATCTCTCCCATAGGTTATCATTGGAGCTATCTTGTAACAACTTACAAGTGTAACTTTCAATTGAATGAAGATAGAGATTCGGAGTTTGGGTTCCCTGAACTCAAGATTTAAAGACACATCTTCTGTGAAGGTGATTTTTCAATTGTGTTTGAAAATGGCACTTTTAGAAAGTGGGCATTTTTCCCTTACTGTGAGTAGAAGGAAGGGTCCCTACTTGGACAGGATGCACCACTGCCAATTAGAGACACCAATTTATAACAAATTATATTTATGTATTTAAATGTTAGACTTGGCATCTTTTGGCCTGTTTCCCCTGACATTTTTGCTTTCTGACCTCCCAGTTTTGACTGTTTTTGCTGGCGTAACGTTTCTGCCCACTTTTCGCACTGCTGAAAAGTGGTAAAGTGCAGGTGCTCTGTGTAAATTGTGCTATCGATTGGTGTTTCCATGATTAGATATTTGATTTACTTGCTAGTCCCTAGTAACGTGCACTGAGTGTGCCAGGGCCTGTGAATCAAATGCTACTCATGGGCCTGCAGCACTGGTTGTGCCACCCCCATGAGTAGCCCTGAAAACGGTAACTCCGAACTGCCATTGCAGAGTCTGCGCGCAGTTTGTAACTGCCATGTCGACTTCGCCAGTGCACACACTGGCTGGACCCTAACCTTCCCTTTTCTTACATGTCAGACATCCCACAGGTAGGCCCAAGGTACCCCTAAGGGCAGGGTGCAATGTATGTGAAAGGTAAGACATGCCCTGGTGTGTGTGGCATGTCCTAATAGTGAATTACAGCCAATTTTGTTTTTCACTATTGCAAGGCTACCAGTTACCGGTAGGATAGAATGGGAGGTTTGTTTATAACATCTTATAAACATAACTGGCCCAGGGAATTTGGTAAGAAAATTGAATTTAGTATGCCTGAACTCAGAATCTAAAGATGCATCTTTTAGTGAAGGTGATTGTTACATTGTGTTTGAAAATACCACTTTTAGAAAGTGGGTATTTTTTTGCTCAGCCATCCCGTTTGCCTCTGCTGGAATGCAGATTGCCTGTCTGGGTTTTGGATGACAGAAGGCTGAGGGTCAGAAGGGCTCCAGATGGTCTATGTAGGTCAGGAAAGGGCTGATTAGACCTGGGCTGCAATGGGGGAAGGGGGAGGAATTTCCTTGCACCTCAAAGGGCCTGGTCTGCCTCTGACAATGCCGTCCCAACCTCCTGCCAGGAAATTACACCAGAGAAGGCCGAACTGGTTCTGGCCAGGCACAGACAACCTCTGCCTGAAAGATCAAAGGATTTTTAGTTACAAATGCCGGGTCCCAGACCCCTGAACTTTAGAACTCATCGGGATCAAGAAGACTGCCAAGAAGAAGGAGAAGCTACGAAAAGGAACAACTGCTTTGCTGGGTGCTTTGCTGGGCTGACCTGCAGTGGCTGCTTCTGTTTTGGGCAGCAAAAGGCCTGGACTGGACTTTCTGCAACCCAATTTGTGAGTCTCTCCAATGGCTTGAGGTAGAGCTTGCACCCTATTTACGAAGTCTCAGGAACAGCAAAAACTTCAAGTTCTTCAAACCTCAGCACTGGGGACCATGTGTTTTGTGCTGCAACCCGAAGAACACCAACTCGACGCCGTCTATGACGTCACTGCCGACTCTGTGTCCTGAAGGCACCGCAGAGAGTACTGCTGCAATACCGCACCGCAACCCTGGTCTCACCAATTACTCCTGCTGACGCCACCACTGAGCCACTGCTTGCACCGCGTCCTGTGGGCACCACACTCCGCACGGCCTCGCTTCATGCCGAAGCTTTGGCACCGCAGAGAGCACCCCTGCAATGCCATACCGTGACCCTGGTCTCACCCATGATGCCGCCACTGAGCCGCTGCTTGCACCGCGACCTGTGGGTACCGCACTCTGCACCGCCTTGCTTCACAAGGACACCTTGGCCTGCCTGACGCTGCCACTTCCTGCCAAAATCAATGCCGCTGATTGCACTGTGGTTCGAGGGCACCGCTCGTAAGTCACACGACGCACCGCCCTCATTCCGGACCGCAGCCTTGACCTACCGATGCCATCGACACCAGTTCGTCACCCGACAACAGTTCTTCAGCAACGCCGCTGCCGCTGCTTGCACTATGACCTGCTAGCACCGTGGCGAGCACCGCCTTCATCTTGCACCGCAGGCCTGGTCTCACCGATGACGCCATCTGACGCCGCCACCGAGCTGCTGCTCGCACCGCGACCTGGGGGCACTGCATGCCGCACCGCTGCACTTCACACCGCAGCACCCGACGCCTACCAGCGCCAGCGCTCCTGATTCCACCAGAGAGGAGCTCGATCTGCAACACGAGTGACTTTAAGGGTCTCAGCACCCTGCATTTCTCACAGGTACTGTTTGCAGGTCTTCCCGACACCGTAGCTGGCCCGTGACCAGGAAGAACTGTTAGATTTGTTGTTCACGACGTGGTGGTAGCCCGGACTGAGCTATCCACACAAGGAACTCTTTTTAATCAGGGTATTTTTGGAATTGTGAACTTTTAAGTATAGTATTGTGGATTTTTATCGTACTTGGTCTTCTCTTAAAGTATATAAAATATTGACTATTTTTCTAAACGGGTGTGGTGTACTTTTGTAGTGCGTACACTGTATTACTGTTGGTTATGTGCAAATGCTTTACACACTGCCTGTAAGATAAGCCTGGCTGCTCGTGCCAAGCTACCAAGGGGGTGAGCAGGGGTTATTTTAGAAGTCTAACTCCCTTATCCTGACTAGAGTGGTGGTTTTTGCCTCACTTTGGCCCACGTCCTAGCCTACCAAAAATCCCATTTGTAACATTGGTTGTCAGCGGTGAGGATAGGACTTGCGTTTGCACGTGACTTACGGTGATTGGTGTGCACTACTACCATATCGCAGACCATTACATACCGCATACTAGCCCATTTTCTTTTTGGCCGATTTTTGTGATCTTGCCAGGAAAACGTTCTACTTCGTCATGCCGGAACCAATAGCATCATCCATTGCATCCATGGAAATTGCCTTTGAAGAGGATAGGTTGGAGCTCTACACTGTTGATATCCGTTTGCCAGAACCTAAAAGTCCAAGTCAGAGGCCTCACTAAGAAGGACGAGCTACAAAAGACGCTGAGGGCCTGGGTAGCAGCCAGAAACGCCAGTGGGCAATCTGGTGATCTTAGTGGAGAGGCGGAGGAGCCTAGTCCTAGGGTGGATGTGCTGTTGGGAGGGGGGGAAACCTCACAGCCAGGCAGTAGTAGCCTGTCCCTAGAGCAGCTGGAGGACAGGCGGGAAGCGAGGAAGTTCTAGTTGGAAAAACTCAGGATGGAAAGTGAGAGGGAAAACAAAAGAATAGCCATGGAGGAAAGGAAAATAATGTTAGATCATGAAGTTAGGATGAAGGAACTGGATCGAGAGAAAAGAACCAGCTCGGATGGTGGCAGCAACTCGTCAAGACAGACAGACTGAATTGTACACATTCCTAAGAAAGGGGGCAGCGAGTTCAAGAAGGGGGATGACATACAGAGGTGGTTTCAGGGTTACGAGGCAGCGATACACATGAATGGGGTCCCTGAGGAGAAAGAATTGGGGAGCAGGACTGTGGTCTTTGTTTCCAGAGGAAGCCAGGGATACTTTGACAGCTTTAGGTAAGGGGCCTAACCTCACCTATGCTGATATGAAGGAAGCCTTTCTCACTAGGTATGGTCTCACTCCTGAAAAGTACAGGGATCAGTTTAGGTCCTGGAAGAAGTCCGATGCCAACACGTGGCTGGAATGTGTGGATGGGTTTTGTCGATCGTTGGATGGCTGGGTAAAGGACAGTAATGTGACAGATTTTCAGGGGCTATACAATTTGATTGCATGGGAGCACCATGTCCACTCTCTGTTTTGCAGATCTGCGCCAGCACCTAGTTGATAGTAAGATGATTGACCCCAGGAAGCTTGCTATGGAGGCGGACTGCTGGGTGAGTACCAGGGTCCACAAGAAAGCGTTTGGGGGAGACTCATCCAAAGGTGGGCAGGGTTCCCAGCAGAAAGGTGGGGGAGACAAGGGTAAAACGCAGGAGTTCTCTATAGGGCCCCACAATAACACCCAGGGTAAAGGTTCCCATCCCCCTGGAGATAAGAAGCAAGGGGTCTCGACAGGAATGTCTGCTGAGACTGGCCCGGCAAGTGCTTTGCATGTGACCAGGTGGGGCACATGAAGGGGGACCCAAGGTGCTCCAAGGGGGCACAGCCACCCACCGGTGGGCAGTCCAAGGTTTTGGCTAGTGTAGTACTTGGGAAGGAGGAGGAGTACCCACAGGAGTGTGGGGACCCCGCACAAATGACTCTCGTCTCGGTAGGGGACAGTGAGATGGTCCCAGGGGCCTAGGTTGCCTTCTAACTCAAAGAAACACAGCACCTGGGTGACCATCAATGGGAAAAGGGTAGAGGGTCTCAGGGATACCGGAGCCAGTGTGACCTCAGTTCGGTGTCACCTGGTCTCTGAGAGGCAGGTACTCCCCGCGGCATTCCATCAAGTAATTGCAATCGACAATTCCGAGTGCCAGTGTCTGGTGGGCAGGTTCCCTTCGAGTGGGGGGTGGTCTCAGGTCCTTTGAGGGTAGTTGTGAGCCCTTCCATGCCTGTGGATTGTCTGCTCATTAACGACCTGGAGCAGTCCTTGTGGAAGGATGCTAAGCTCAGGTCCCACTTGGAGATGCTTGGGTTGCCAGAGTGGGCATGCATGTCCACCCGGTCCATGGCAGCCAGAGAGGGTGATCAGAGGGACACGGAGCCTGAAACCGTGGCCCAGGTCCCTGCCAAGAGAAAGGGCCGGGGGCTTGGGAAACCGGCCCCTGAAGTTCCCACGGCCCGGGAGAAGGCGGACCTTGAGGGGGACACCCCGGTGCCTACAGGAGATCAGGGCGCGGAACTGGGGGACATATCTAAGCTGACCCATTGTCAGCAAGAAGGGGGTCCCACTAGTGAGGAGTTCTGCCAGGAGCAGAAAGACTTCCCTTCTCTGGAGGGTCTGCGGCGGCAGGCTGTAGCCCAGGTGACTAGTGATCAGTCCGGGTCACATTGGATCTACTAGGAGAATGATCTCCTGTACAGCAAACCTAAGGTCGCGGAACCTGGGTCAGCCTGTGTACTGGTGGTACCCCAGCACTTCCGGATCTTCCTAATGTGTCTGGCTCACTTGGGGTGACAAATGCAAAAACGACAGTTGATGGACAGAATGCAGAACAATGTCATACATTCATCCCAGTACAGAGATCTGGGCCTTAATCCATCGTTTTTTTGCTCACCATGCCAAAGATTTGGGTTAAATCCATCGTTATTTTGCTCACCACACCACCCCAGTTCAGACATGGCCATATGCAAATCAGTCTTGACCCTGTGCCTCATGGGAACAGTCCAGCCCGAACTGCCAAGCCATGTCTTCCCTGGACCGGAATCAAGCATCCTAGGACCGGTTTCGGGGTTTCACCCCTCTTCAGCCTGGATAGCTTGACTCCAGTGGCGTAGTGAGCACGGAACCCACGTCTTTTTGCCTTCTGACCTCCCAGTTTTGACTCTTTTTTTGCTGGCATAACGTTTCTGCGCACTTTTCGCACTGCTGATCAGTGGTAAAGTGCAGGTGCTCTGTGTAAATTGTGCTATGGATTGATGTTTCCATGATTGGATATTTGATTTACTTGTTAGTCCCTAGTAACGTGCACTGAGTGTGCCATTTCCTGTGAATCAAATGCTACTCGTGGGCCTGCAGCACTGGTTGTGCCACCCCCGTGAGTAGCCCTGAAAACTGTAACTCCGACCTGCCATTGCAGAGTCTGCGTACAGTTTGTAACTGCCATGTCGACTTGGCCAGTGCACACACTGGCCGGACCCTAACCTTCCCCTTTCTTACATGTCAGACATCTCTCAGGTAGGCCCAGGGTACCCCTGTGGGCATGTGCATTGTATGTGAAAGGTAGGACATGCCCTGGTGTGTGAGGCATGTCCTAATAGTGAATTACAGCCAATTATGTTTTTCACTATTGCAAGGCTACCAGTTCCCCATAGGATAGAATGGGAGGTTTGTTTATAACATCTTATACACATAACTGGCCCAGGGAATCCTTTAAGAAAATAGAATTTAGTATGCCTGAACTCAGAATCTAAAGATGCATCTTTTAGTGAAGGTGAGTTTTACAATCTGTGTT
Source organism: Triturus cristatus (assembly GCF_964204655.1). Classification (NCBI taxonomy): domain Eukaryota; kingdom Metazoa; phylum Chordata; class Amphibia; order Caudata; family Salamandridae; genus Triturus; species Triturus cristatus. Next base: position 320,542,070 of record NC_140588.1, read on the forward strand.
TGAAAATACTACTTTTAGAAAGTGGGTATTTTCTTGCTCAGCCATCCCATTTGCCTCTGCTGGAATGCGGATTGCCTGTCTGGGTTTCAGATGACAGAAGGCTGGGGGGCCAGAGGAGCTCCAGATGGTCTAGGTAGGTCAGGAAAGGGTTGATTAGACCTGGGCTGCAATGGGGGAAGGGGGAGGAATTTCCTTGCACCTCAAAGGGCCTGGTCTGCCTCTGACAATGCTGTCCCCACCTGCTGCCAGGAAATTACACCAGAGAAGGCCGGACTGGTTCTGGCCGGGCACAGACAACCTCTGCCTGAAAGATCAAAGTACTTTTAGCTACAAATGCTGGGTCCCAGTCCCCTGAACTTTAGAACTCATTGGAATCAAGAAGACTGCCAAGAAGAAGGAGCAGCTGCGAAAAGGAACTACTGCTTTGCTGGGTGTTTTGCTGGGCTGACCAGCAGTGGCTGCTTCTGTCTTGGGCAGCGAAAGGCCTGGACTGGACTTTCTGAAATCCAATTTTTGAGTCTCTGTTTACGAAGTCTCAGGAACAGCAAAGACTTCAAGTTCTTCGAACCTCAGCACTGGGGACCGTGTGATTTGTGCTGCAACCCGAAGAACACCAACTCAACGCAGTCTATGAAGCCACTGCCGACTCTGTGTCCTGAAGGCACCGCAGAGAGCACAGCCGCAACACCGCACCGCAACCCTGGTCTCACCAATGACTCTTGTTGACGCCGCCACCAAGCCGCTGCTTGCACCGCGACCTGTGGGCACCGCACTCCGCAAGGCCTTGCTTCACGCCGAAGCTTTGGCATTGCAGAGAGCACTGCCGCAATGCCGCACCGTGACCTGGGGTCCCCAATGACGCCTGTTTACACCGCCACCAAGCTGCTGCTTTCACCGTGACCTGTGGGCACCGCACTCTGCACCGCCTTGGTTCACGAGGACGCCTTGGCCTGCCTGATGCCACCACTTCCCGCCGAAATTGACGCAGCTGCTTGCACCATGGTTTGAGGGCACCGCTCGTAAGCCACACGATGCACCGCCCTCATTCCGCACCGCAGCCTTGGCCTACCGATGCCGGCTTCATCGACTCCAGTTCGTCAGCCGATGACAGCGCTTCAGCAACGACACCGCCGCTGCTTGCACCGTGACCTGCTAGCACCGTGGCGAGCACTGCCTTCTCGCACCGCGATCCTGGTCTCACCGACGCCGCCATCTGACGCCGCCACCGAGCCGCTGCTCACACCGCGACCTGGGGGCACCGCACGCCGCACCGCTGCACTTTACACCGAAGCACCCGACGCCTACCGGCGCCAGCGCTCCTGATTCCACCAGAGAAGAGCTCGACCTGCAACACGAGTGACTTCAAGGGTCTCAGTGCCCTGCATTTCTCACAGGTACTGTTCGCGGGTCTTCCCGACACCGTAGCTGGCCTGCGACCCCGCAACCAGCCAGAACTGTTGGATTTGTTGTTCACGACATGGTGGTAGCCCGGACGGAGCTATCCACACAAGGAACTCTTTTCAATCAGCGTATTTTTGGAACTGTGAACTTTTAAGTATAGTATTTTGGACTTTTATCGTACTTGGTCTTGTCTTAAAGTATATAAAAATATTGGCTATTTTTCTAAACTGGTGTGGTGTCATTTTGTAGTGCGTACACTGTATTACTGTTGGTTATGTGCAAATGCTTTACACACTGCCTCCAAGATAATCCTGGCTGCTCGTGCCAAGCTACCAAGGGGGGGAGCAGGGATTATTTTAGAAGTGTAACTCCCTTATCCTGACTAGAATGTGGTTTTTGCCTGGCTTTGGCCCATGGTCTAGCCTACCAAGAATCCAATTTCTAACATTAAGTTTCTTGTTTTCTGCTATAGCCAAAAGGTTTTACCGACTCCATCAAATGGGGATGTTTGCAATATGTCACCTTCTTAAACGGCTCATTACAATAATCAACAGCTATCGGTGATATGCTAAGGTGACATGCTTATATGTAGACGTTAGCCAAGCATTGTAGCAATTGTGAAGAATTTTAATAACATTTCATCTGCTTAAGTTTGAAAAAGATTTTTTGCTAAAATATTAAAATTATGGAGCAGATGAAGGGTCCAATGCATTCATATTTATGCATAAAATGCCATATCAACTCAATCACATTTTTCAGCGACCTTACCCATAATGTCAAAACTGACCTTCCGCCGTTGCCCTGTTATTATACTTTGTAGACAATTCCTCCATTTCAGTATCAATCAATCAACTGGGATTTTTAAAAAGTAAGTAAAAATATACACAACTGTTTGTTGTACAGAACCGCCCCTTACATTTTCATGCAGTATCACTCTTTCTCTTCTAAACACAGTCCCTTTGTCTGTTCACAAACTCCGTCTTACTGTCTTACTATTTCAATGTGTTATTTTCTCCTTCTCCAACCAAGTCTTTCCCACTCATTCCATTGCTGAACCTTTCCCAGATTCTCATCCTCTGTCACCACTTCTCTCCATTGTCGCTTCTCTCTCAGTTCCTACTCAATCAGTACCCCATTGTATTCAGTTACATCACTATGGGCCTGGTTCACAAATATTCTTGTCTGAGTAGCTGTGACCTGCTCTTATGGTACGTCATACTTAGCCCTGGATCTATGGAGCAAGCCATGAATATTCATGGTTTACTCTTGCCTTACTCCTGGAATTCAGGACTTAGTCAGGAGTACCATCAGAGTAAATCTCAGATTTCTTTTTGTCATTTGGACCTCTAAGCATCTCCCTAAGACACTGAGGACCCACGTCAGAAAGATTTTCCTGTGGCATACTATTGTAGAACTGCAGGCAAACTCCTGAATTCAAGGAGTAAATCAAGAGTACTCTTGACTTAATCCTGAAATCCAGGATTAAACCAAGAGGTCTGCAAAAGTAAATCCCACCTACTCATAGGTAAGGTTTTTGGAATCAGGCCCCAATGGCATATGTAGCAATTGTACTCTAATCTGTACTGATCTAAAGCATTCAGAAACATCTCCGCATACATAACAGGTGTATTTGTAAAGCACACGATTACCTGTAGGTGTCCTGGTGCTGAATAACAGATGTATTTTGTTACCCAACTCAATGGTACTCATTTTATTGAACTCAGATGAATGAAAGGCTGAGTGGACCCACCAAGATTTGAACCTGTGACCATGAGATTGAACACAGGCCTTTGCAGTGGCTGCTTTAGTCCACTGAGCCACGAGACCCGCAATAGTTTTCCTTTTGAGATCCTAAACATGGACAGCTATAGGCAAACAGATCGAGTGCATCCAATATACACCTCTTGTTCATTAGGTGATGGCACTATCATCTATCGCAGTTTCCTGTTCCTTATTCAATCTCTTTCCTCTCTATTCTTGTTGTTGTCCCTCCAATGTGGCATTGAGCCCTCATCATGTTTTGATTGTTTGAGCTGTAACCTTCTAATGCTGATGTAAAAACCTTGACTACATTGTATGAGGGAATATTTCCCTATTTCTGTGTTTTTCCCTTCTTCTGCCCTTTTTGTTCTTCATGATCTATAAATAATTAGTACTCACAGTGTTACCCCATCCCATTTGCTCTCTCACTGCCGCCTGCCACAGTACTGATGGGCAGCAATCTTTAAATAGATTCATACGCATTCCATGATGGCTGTCCGTGTGTGTGTGTGCATGGCAACCTTCTTGAAATTATTGTCCTTTGGTTTCACAATGAATAAGTCAAATATAGCCATTGCATATTTACACACATGCACAGCAGTCATCTTTGATTGATTTTTCTTAAATCAAAAGAAAAAACATACAAAGATGGCTTTCACACATGGGTGAATATTCAGTTTGGCCACCATGGGATCATTTTTTCATATTTATTGTGACCACTGTGTATATGAATGTGACTATTACAACCATCTTGGAATTATTCTTTTTTTTTAAAACAAATAAAGTTATTGAAGCAAGGTACGCAAAAGAACGATGGATTTAACCCAGATCTCTTGACTGGGGGCGAATGTATGATTCATTCAGCATTCTGTACATCATTTGCTTACGTAGCACCTTTTGCCCTAAGCGGGATGGGAATGTCCAGACGTGGGCCTGTTGTTCACTGTGCCATTCGATTCAAGCTAGCCTGGCAGATGATGGGTAATACCCCGGAACCGGTCCCAGTATGCTTGTTTCCGGTCCAGGGAGTACCTGGCTTGACAGTTCAGGCTGAACTGTTCCCATGAGGAAGAGGGTCATGACTGATTTGCATATGGCTGGGTCTACACTGGGGTGGCACGGTGAGCAAAAGAACGATGGATTTAGCCCAGATCTCTTGACTGGGGTTGAATGTATGATTCATTCAGCATTTGGTCCATTATTTGTTTGCGTAGCACAGTCTGTCATTCATAGGTATAAATCCCACCTAGGAGTGGATGCAAACACGTGTGCTCCGGTGCCTTTTCCTCGGAAATTGTAAGAGTTATAATGCTGATCTTGTGTTATGTATGTTTTGTTGAATCCCTGGTCACACCTCCCCCACTGTGACGCCCTCAGGTCAGAACTTCATATAGCAGGCCCCTTTAGAGAATAACTGCTGTATTTGTTTCCCAGCAAAATTGATCCAAAAGAAGAGCAAGGATTTTCTTCCCTCACAAAGTAGATCCACACATCGAGTCAAGCACAAAGGGAGAAATATGTGCTCGTAATAAAGACAGTAATCTACTGAATGGTGATAAAAATGCATGTCAGTGAATTAAGGGCTCATTTGGATGGCAGGTGGAGGAACAATCGTGGTGCTGGTGGAGAATGACCTTTTCTGTACTCCAGCAGCGGTCCTCGCGTCCGCCATATTACTTTAAAGTTATTTGTAGAACGCGCTTACACCAAGCGGTATCGTGGCACTAAGGACGGGATGCGGCAGAAGTGTAGTGACAGATGCTTACTCGTATGCCTGAGAAAACAAAAGGGTTTTAAGGAGTGTTCTAAATTGGGTGTATGAGGTTACTGATCTGAACTCCGTGGGAAGGGAGTTCCAGAATTGAGGGGCCAGGAGTGAGAATCTAAGACCACCATGCTTTTTTCGCTTGGAGGGGGGATAGTAAGCAGATTCAAGTGGGAGGAGCGAAGTTCACGTGAGGGGGTATAGCGATGTATCATAGAGGAGATGAACGCCGGGCCTTGACCAACCTGGGCTTTGAAGATGGTGCAACCCAATTTGAATGCGCAGCGTTTGACCACCGGGAGCCAGTGGAGGCTCTTCATCAAGTGGCGGACATGTTGATGTCTGGGTTGATGGAAGATGAGCCTAGCTGCTTGGTTCTGAACCATTTGTAAACGATGGAGCTGGTAAGCTGGAATGCCAACATAGAGTGAGTTGGCGTTGTCAATATGGGAGATGACCATAGCCAAGAGAACTAGAGTTAGGGCCTTGGTAGTTAGGAATCTGCAAATTTTCCGGATTCTTCGTAGGTGGAAGAAGCAAGACGATACCACCGCACTGATCTGGGATTTCATGGACAGATCTTTGCTTATTATGACCCCTAGGCTTTTTACGGATTCTGCTGGGTGAGGAGGGTTGCCTAGGAGAGGAGGCCAGAGGTTAAAGTTCCAAGGATTGGAGGTGCCGCCGGTCAAGATCAGCTCAGACTGGGCAAACATAGCCCATTTTCCATCCGCTGTGGAATTACGTGAACCGCCAGATTTTTGCGCCTGCCACCGCGGCGGAGAGAGCCAATCGAGACACACCGCCGCGCGGAATGACGTCCCATCTGCCGTATAAATCACGATGCTGCAAACAGCCCATCACACCACAGCGGAGAATCCACTCATCCGGAGATAGCGGGAGCACGATAGCGAAATGCGAAACCAGACTTCCGGTCCCCACCACCCGGTTCCCACCACCCAGTCCTGACCGCAATGGATCCAGCTCTTCAAGCCTTTCCACTGCTGTACCTCATCCACTACCAGCAAATAATGCACCGTCACGGACAATGCCACAGGTACGCCAATACACAACTCCGCATACAACAACAACACACAACTCCTGTGCGGGCATATGGTTCCTGTAAACATCAGACACTCTGGTGGGGACAGGAACATATCCCCCAGTGTACCAACACATCTCCTACCTGTCAGAAACTCACCCCTCCTCATTCAGGTCACCCATAAACCGCAAAATTACTGCAATGTCCTGGTCACGTCACCGCAGCGGTGAAGACAAGGGAAAAACTGCGCACAATGTAGTAGGCAGTGCCTGCGCCGGGCATGGGCAGTCCACCAAGATTCACAGGGCTTCACCTTCACCCATCCCACACCACGTTTCCTACACCCTTTTGAGAACATGCTGTCTGCTTCTCCTGTGCCCCCTGCACAATAAATCTGCCAGGTGTAGCCAGACCTTGCACCTCACACATCAAAGGACAAGGGAGATAGACTGGGAAGGTGGGGGTGAAGAGGAACTCCCTGCACAGAAGCTCAGTGGCTGGACAACCATCCTCCTCACACCAACCTTCCACTCATGTGAAGCAAACTGAGTATGAATACCAAATGAAGACTCACACTGCATATGAACATCCACTGAACTGTTCACTAGGCCTGGGCCAAAATTCCGTTCTGCTCGTGGAAATTGCGATAATTTGACATTTTCGCGTTCCGCGGAGAGCGCGAAAATGTCAAAATTTCCGCAATCCGCATCTTACCGGAATTTTTTTCCTTGCTCGCGCTGTAAAAAAAATACATTTTCGCGTGCGCGCGCGCGCGTGCGATCGCTTTACCTTAATCCCCGCGTTCGCCAGCAAGTTTTCCCGATCCGGTCGCGTTCTCCACGAGATGTTGGATTGTTGGTAGCCATTTGCGCTGTCTCGCGACAGTTCGCGCCCGCATTAAAATCTTTTGTCACGCGATCACATCATTCGTCGCGCGATCACGTCTTTCTTCTCGCGATCATGCACCGCGAGAGTATGAGATGATTGAGATCTCGCGTCCGTGAGCAACCGCATGGGTAAGTTGGCGAGCCACGATCACGCAGCTACCGCGAACGGGCAGGAAAAAAACTTCCGCGTCTTTGTGATATTTCCGCGTGTTTGCGGAGATTTTTAACATTTTTGCGATAGTTTGCGGAAGTGAATTTCGCAAATTCTGCCCACCCCTACTGTTCACACTGCCTGTCAAGTCACTCACAAACACCCAACACTGACACACAGCCACATACTCATACCATAGCCCAGCAGCAAATGAGGACAATGAATGGGCCAGCCAAAAGTGAAGTGGGCAGTGCTGGAAAACCATGGAGCAAGCCACATAGCATCTGTACATCACATGCAAGAGAAGGAACATCTCACACCACCCTTAGGACATCAAATCAGACATGGGTGGCACAATGAGTGAAATTAAACCAAAGTGACCTCTGTGCAATAACTCAGGGATACATCAAGGCAAGCCATGCAAAGCACAGGAATGATTGGAAGTGTATGAAGTCATACAGTGACCAGCCATACATCTGTGTCAACTTACTTGACATGTGTATGTCATCCGGATAACACACATGACCCATTGTCACACTGCTTGACTGTCAAACACAAGTAGGACCTTCACACATACCCCTCCTCTACCCACCTTACACCTGCAACACTCAACACCTGTGAAAAACACATAATGGTCAAAATGATGTCCTGTGAGTTCAATGACAACCTATTACACTCCCTGTGGTGCATCCACAAACATCACACTCACACTCAGGGATGCCTGAACCAATGCTGACACAGAAACAATAGCCAAACACAAAGCTCACAAACAACATACACAGAAGTCCAACAAGCCCACACATGTGCAGCCAAACAGTGGAAAGGCAATGTGACCCTAGACAGAACAGGAGTAAGCAACACTGTCACTCAGGGCCAATGCACAGACACCATATCTCAACACAAACAAGACATGCATCCTCAAAAATCAATCATAAATGCTAACTGGGACAATCAACTTACACAGACAGACACCACACCACTCAATGCGAACAAGGTGCCATAATGTACCACAAGCATGCACATTCACAATCCTGACAAGTGACAGATCAAAAATAGGAGGACAAACCACCAATGTTCACTCAAAACAGGCCCAGTAACAAGAATCCACCTTGCTGCATGTGACAGACGCACAAGTAATGCACACTACACCTGCAACACACATCTGAATGTATCACAAAGCAACAACTACTCACACACAATGTCATGCTAATAGAACATCACCCACACATTGCATCTGTCAGGAGAAAGAGCCAACACAGTCCAAACACTGCATACATCCACAACAAAATACAACAGATGCACATACCAATCATCACATTGCAAACTCAGCTGGACATGAGGGGGATGCAAACCAACCAAGTAGAAGGCAACATGCACTGACAACATTGCATGCACACCAAGCAGTGTGTGCAGCCCAACCAAATTAGTAGCACACACATCTGAGTGCCACATTATGAACTCCCACAACACAAATCATCACAGCACACATATAGAATAACACTCAGGAAGGGTTGCAGTACCTCAGCAAACACACATACAGCTTACTCATCACCCACAGATGCAGAACTAAGGGAAGCCCAGGGGCAAACAACCAGACTAGAGGAATGTGCTGACCAAACATATGAACTGCACACGAGCAACCATGCCAGAAAATCAGTAGAATAAAATAACATATAACCAATTAGGAAGCTATCCTGAGTGGCACATTGGTCCTGTACACAGTTCAGCATCACAAAACATAGTGTCACACTATGAAGTGGTGGGGAGGCTCACACACTGGCAAGCCATGGGGTGGAAGACATGAGATTGAAGTGGAGTGTACGTCAGTAGTGGACAGGTGATGAGTGTATAGTACACAAACACATGGAGGAGTCACTCACAATGTGTAGGCATCAGAAGCACCTATAAGGGTTGGCATGACTCCACATACCACATACCATACTGAGACAAAAATGGGTTAAGTGACAGCAATGCATGAGAAAACTCACAAATAATGTCAGTGTGGCTGAGCAGGTCTGCACAGTGAGCACAAACAGAAACAACACACATGGCTGACCAACAAAACACAACACAGACTTGGCAGTCACACACTCTGCATACTCACAACTGGCAGCAACAACAAGGAGGTGTCCCATAGGGGTGCAAGGACACACCACCAACACTGCACAGTGCCCAACCTACCAACTCCTACATGTGCCCACAATCTGAAGCACATGTCAGAAAATTGAAACAAATAGGCACTCATTACCTGGATCATACATCTGTGCAGTTGGCATTCCAGGGGCACACACACATTAACACTACTGACAATGACAGCCCATTCACATTGTATGACCACTCAAGTTCACATATTCAAATGTACCCATGTGACTAGGCAGACAGGCCTACACAAGATGACCACACATAAAGACTGCTGTACTTACATCAAGAAAGATCACACAGATATGATGGACCCTGGCCACTACACAAGTGATCCTGTGGAAATAAGTCACCTCTGTTGTGGTATTGCATCATAAGATGACATGTGAGCAATTTAGCAAACATGACCATAGGATGATTAGGATAACAGTAGATAATCACAAACAACCATCATTGCACCCACAAGCCTCAGAGTCAAGAAGAAATAAAGTGCCCGTCACCTCTGGCAAACTCTGAAAAAGTAAAAGAAGCAATTGGCAATGTTAAAGTGGGATACAGAGCATTCGTCACATGCAACCATACCCATACAGAAAACATTTTATTTAGCAAGGACACTGACAAAGCAGACAACAGGACTAACTGTCTTTATTACACATCACCCAGATATGCATCAAAAGTAGAAAACAGCAAGGCCATTAGCCAGTCCATAGTTCAAAGTATGTACATGTGTGCATGAGAACCTGTACAAGGATTGGGCATCCAAAGTGACAAACAGCAAGGCCATTGGCCAGTCCATAGTTCAAAGTATGTACATGTGTGCATGAGAACCTGCATAGTGAATGGGTAAAACCGTACACTGCCATGGGAATCACCACAGCTCTGGGGATACAAATGCGCAGTCCAGGCACTGCTGTGGGAGAGATGGGTTTGGGAGGGGGACTTTGCCTCAGACTTGGCTGTCAGTTGAACTGGGAGGTGGCTGATTGTTGGGAACCATTGGAGGACTGGACCTGGGAGAGAGAGGACCAGCTGCGGTAGAGTCATCAGTGGCTTTGGAAGCCGCAGGGCTGCTTGGACCGGGTGGCATGGTGGCACGGGGAGGCAGAGACATGTTCCTGTGAGAGACAGTGTGTGAGGGTGAATGTGGAGGGCTGCCTCTCCACTTCTTGGGGATTCGATAGCCAAGAATTGTCTTGGTAGGAGTGGGAAGTGGGGCAGGTACAACAGTGGTGCACTCTCTACCAAAGGTGCATCAGGTGCAGGTGGTGAACCTCCCTGTGGGGATTTTCTGGCTCTGGTCCTATGCTTGGCCTGGCCTTGCCTTTTCCCCTGTTGACCAGGTGAACCCCCTACATTGCTCTCCTGTCCCAGCTTCACATGGCTGTGGGTGGGAGTTGAGGTTGTGGATGAACCTGCCTTAGAGAGCTCTTTCTGCAGACTATTTGCAGGCACCAGCTACACAGCAGGCAGGGCAACTGTTTGTTTATCAATGGGAGCAGGTTTGGTGATGGGAGTGTCCCTGGATGGGGCTGATTTGGATGCTTGTGAGCCTGAGGCCTGCTTCTTGGCCTGATGCCCCTGACTGTCACCTGAAGGGCTTTTGCCTTTGAGCTCCTGTGTTCCTGTTTTTTGTTTTGGGGATGGTGTCTGCGCTCTGTGCCGCTTGGAGTGCTGCTGGTGTGTGCTGTGTGTTGAGTACCTGAAACCTGAGGGCTGTGGTGTGTGGTCACTCTCATCAGATGTTGCCACTGGCAGGGTGGTTGCCGAAGGGACTGGAGCTGGTCTCTGAGCCTGTGACAGCTGAATGGCTGCCGTCAATGTGGAGGAGAAAGACTGGACAGTTCTGTGTAGCCCACCCACATCAGAATGAATACCCTCCATAAAGGCAACTACCTGTGCCAACACCTACCATGACATCAGGAGCACCATATAGCCTCCCATACTCTGAGAGCACCTTGTCCACCAGGACCTCCAGCTCCTCTGTGGTGAAGGGACGGGCCCTGATGTTCTCCGTTCTCGACATCAGTGGGTCCAGGAGACAGGAACAGCAGCAGTTGGTGATGAAGAGTGTCAGTCAGCAGTGTCTGAATAAAGTGGAAATATGTGGCTCTCTCCCAGACATATATAGCCCCCTGGGGTTGTTTCAGTGTTACTCAGCTGCTGCAATTAGTGTTCCAGGTCAGCTTTTTTCAAATGTGACCAATGACCGGCCCTGCGGTAGCGGAGCACGCCCACCGCGATTTTCTAAAGTGGATTTCTCTACCGTTAAGATGGCTACCTACCTGTGAAGTGGACCACAGGAAGGGAATAGGTTACACATGGCTCTTGGATGGGGGAGTGTTCCATCCTGCTCAAGGGTGGGACAAGAGAGCATAAGATGGCTACCTACATGTAAGTCCTGGAAGGTATTCAGGAGAGTAGTCTGACCTACACACAGCTGGTGCAAAAGGTCACCCACCTCAACACTGAGGGCAGCAGCGGAGACAGAGGCAGCGGTGCCTGGGGAAGGACACTCTACCCTTCTTACTGCTGTGGGCATGGGCAGCACTAGTGGTAGTAGCCTGGAGGGTGGGCACTGGATGATGTGTCGTGGAAGAAGAGGCAGAATTCCTACTGCCTGTGCCTGCCAACATCGAGGAGTCACTGCTGGAGTTGGATGACGCTGAGGTTGGTGTTTCTGGGCGTGATTCTTCAAGGGCACTCCTGTCCCCCTCTGAGGCGCTGGCCAAATCAGTGTCAGTGAGCTCATGTGTAGCTGTCATGCCAGATGCCTCACCACTGGTGTCCGTCTTCTGTACTTCTGTGACAGAGACGTAGGTTCAGTATATTGCCATACTCACAAACATATGCAAGCAAAGCACAAAACTAGATTATGATGCCCCCATGTTGCACACCACCCTGTGCAGTCTGCATGTGCAACCTTAATGCAAAACTCAGAAGATGCATGGAAACATGCATACTTGGCAATAATGACCCATGTGACGTTCACACAGCCAAATAGCTTTACCGTGCCTCCATGTAACCTGACATACAGATTTCTGGGTGTTGGGATACATGCAGTCACCCTTCACAAAATTCTCACCCCAACTTGCTGCTGATGGTCCCTCAAACGTCCATATAGCTCTGGCTCTGTCACTGCCAAGATGCGGACCATTAGTGGTGTCATGCTCCTGCGAGCCAACCTGCCAGCCTGAGGGAGCAGCCCCAGGGTCATCTATGCCACGTTTTTGCTCACCCGGTAGGACATCTCACCTCTTGTGACAGTGTGTGTGCCGTTGGTTGGAGTCACCCAGAGCCCTCACCTTGCATGCAACAACCCTCCATAAGGCCTTACGCTGGTGGACTTTAAGCTGCAGGCATGGGAGACAAGAAGAGGAAGTTTCAGTGACACTGGGTTACGTACTACTGTGCCTCAGTACAGGAGCATGCATAAACTTAGCACAGCTATACAGATATGTTTAGCAGAGCCCATACAACATGACATGTAGTACATTAGCATCAGATAATTGTATAGAAATGCATGCGGTATGAGGATGGACACAGTCCCTGGCCATCTCATACACATGCAGAATGCCAGCACAAAAGGCAATGTGAAGAAGGCCCTCATCTGTGATGCAGTATGTGAGGGAGCAAGACATGCATTACATTTGGAATGATGTGTCGTGGCAGACTCACTGTGACCAACACTACACACCCCTCAATGTCCTTGGCCTTTGAATGGCTCACTGTGTCATGGAGGTCACATTCAGAGACATGATCTTACATTCTCACACCCTTCTCACAAGGTCTGTCTTGTGCTATCCACAGGCCTAAGATAGCTCAATGATGATTAGGGTGGCAGACAACACATATGTCTCACTCTGTCCATTCATTGTTGGGTCGCTGTCAAATTGGGCAGTAACTGTGCAGGCCAGGGGGGTTCACACTGAGGTTAAACGTGGGCCAGCTGAACAGTCACATGCATGTACATCATGAGAGGGCAAACAGTGCCTACACATGCGAGTCAGTACACATAACGAAAATAATGGAAGTAGGATGTTTCAGAAGTACAACAATCTGCTGTGTCATCGGTGAATTTCCACCAAGCGTGTCACCCTCAGGCATTTCAAGCTCTTGCATAATGCTTACATATCCATGGTGGCAATATGAAAGTTAAACACACTTCCTTCAGTACCCTCTGTATGAAAAACCTTTGAAATGTCATAAATGAGCATGTGAAAGCCTCATGGACTCTGACATCCATTAGCACAGGCAATGTTTGTTCTGACTTCCACTTCCCAAACCAGCAGTGTCACTGTATGGCTGCAAAAACACTGCATGTCCCTCCCATCCTGAAATGCAGCCAGGGATCTGTGGAAATTAGGCTCCAAACTCCATTTACCTGAAGTCAGCATGCTAGGCAGTGTATCACACAAACTTGCACTCACAGGCACATACTACAGCAGATCAACTTCATGTGTGCACTTTTTGCACTCTCCTACTTTCACTCTGAAACACCTACCATGACATCAGGAGCACCATATAGCCTCCCATACTGTGAGAGCACCTTGTCCACCAGGACCTCCAGCTCCTCTGTGGTGAAGGGACGGGCCCTGATGTTCTCAGTTCTCGACATCAGTGGGTCCAGGAGACAGGAACAGCAGCAGTTGGTGATGAAGAGTGTCAGTAAGCAGTTTCTGAATAAAGTGGAAATATGCGGCTCTCTCCCAGACATATATAGCCCCCTGGGGTTGTTTAAGTGCTACTCAGCTGCTGCAATTAGTGTTCCAGGTCAGCTTTTTTCAAATGTGACCAATGACCGGCCCTGCGGTAGCAGAGCACGCCTACCACGATTTTCTAAAGTGGATTTCTCTACCGTTAAGATGGCTGCCTACCTGTGAAGTGGAGCACAGGAAGGGAATAGGTTACACATGGCTCTTGGATGAGGGAGTGATCCATCCTGCTCAAGGGTGGGACAAGAGAGCATAAGATGGCTACCTACATGCAAGTTTGAAGAGCGCAATGCAATGACTGCCACATGGTTGGGGGTGAGGGGAGTGCTCCATCTTGCTGAGCTTCTGGGCAAAGGGGCCTGGTGGGAGTTGTGGTGCAGGCTTCCGACCCACAAACACTCTTCCCTGTTAAGATGGCTACCTACCTGTTAGGTGAAGGTGAGCAATGCAATGGCTGCCACATGGTTGTGGGGAGTGCTCTATCCTGCTGAGCTGTGGGACAAGGGAGCTTGGTGGGAGTTGTAGTGCTGTCTTCCCACACTCAAACACCACTCCCTGTTAAGATGGCTACCTACCTGTGAGTTTGAAGAGAGCAATGCAATAGCTGCCACATGGTTATGGGTATGGGGAGTGCTCTATGCAGCTGAGCTGTGGGACAAGGGAGTCTGGTGGGAGTTGTGGTGCGGCGTCCCACCTACAAACACCCCTCCCTGTTAAGATGGCTACCTACCTGTGAAGTGGAGCACAGGAAGGGAATAGGCTACACATGGCTCTTAGATGGGGGAGTGTTCCATCCTACTATGGGGTGGGACAAGAGCGCATGAGATGGCTACCTACTTGTAAGTTTGAAGAGAGCAATGCAATGGCTGCCACATGGTTGGGGGTGTGGGGAGTGCTCCATCCTGCTGAGCTGTGGGACAAGGGGGCCTGGTGGGAGTTGTAGTACAGACTTCCCACCCACAAACACCCTCCCTGTTAAGATGGCTACCTACCTGTTAGGTGAAGGTGAGCAATGCCATGGCTGCCACATGGTTGTTGGGAGTACTCCATCCTGCTGAGCTGTGGGAAAAGGGAACCTGGTGGGAGTTGTAGTGCTGGCTTCCCACACACAAACACCCCTCCCTGTTAAGATGGCTAACTACCTGTGAGTTTGAAGAGAGCAATGCAATAGCTGCCACATGGTTGTGGGGAGTGCTACATCCTGCTGAGCCTTGAGACAAGCGGGCTTTGTGGGAGTTGTAGTGCTGGCCTCCCACACACAAACACCCCTTCCTGTTAAGATGGCTACGTACCTGTGAGTTTGAAGAGAACAATGCAATAGCTGCCACATGGTTGTGGGGAGTGCTCCATCCTGCTGAGCTGTGGGACAAGGGGGCCTGGTGGGAGTTGTGGGGCAGGCTTCCCACCCACAAACACCCCTCCTTGATAGGACTGCTACCTACCTGTGAAGTGGAGCACAGGGAGGGAATAGGTTACACATGGCTCTTGGATGGGAGAGTGTTCCATCCTGCTCTAGGGTGGGACAAGAGAGCATGAGATGGCTACCTACTTGTAAGTTTGAAGAGAGCAATGCAATGGCTGCCACATGGTTGGGGGTGTGGGGAGTGCTCCATCCTGCTGAGCTGTGGGACAAGGGGGCCTGGTGGGCATTTTGGTACAGGCATCCCACCCACAAACACACTTCCCTGTTAAGATGGCTACCTACCGGTTAGGTGAAGGTGAGCAATGCAATGGCTGCCACATGGTTGTGAGGCGTGCTCCATCCTGCTGAGCTGTGGGACAAGGGAACCTGGTGGGAGTTGTAGTGCTGGCATCCCACACACACACACCCCTCCCTGTTAAGTTGGCTACCTACCTGTGAGTTTGAAGAGAGCAATGCAATAGCTGCCACATGGTTGTGGGTAGTGCTCCATCCTACTGAGGTATGGGACAAAGGGGCCTGGTGGGAGTTGGAATGCTGCCTTCCCAACCACACCCCCCCTCCCTGTTATGATGGCTAACTTCCTGTGAAGTGGAGCACAGGAAGGGAATAGGTTACACATAGCTCTTGGTGGGGGGAGGGGGTTTCCATCCTGCTCAGGGGTTGGACAAGAGAGCATAAGATGGCTACCGACCTGTCAGTTTGAAAAGAGCAAGGCAGTGGCTGCCACATGGTTGAGGGGAGTGACCTATCCTTCTGAGCTGTTGTACAAGGGGGCCTGGTGGGAATTGTGATGCAGGCTCCCAAACCACAAGCACCCCTTTCTGTTAAGATGGCTACCTACCTATTAGGTGAAGGTGAGCAATGCAATGGCTGCCACATAGTTGGGGGTGTGGGGAGTGCTCCATCCTGCTGAGCTGTAGGACAAGGAAGCCTGGTGGGAGTTGTAGTGTTGGCTGCCTGAACACAATTGCCCCCTGTGAATGTTGCTAGCTACCTTTGGGGTGATTCAGAGGGAGTAAATGTTAAATCTGTGAGACATGTTTTGGGATGAGTGTGTTGCACATGAGTGCATTTGGGCCTCGGAAGTGTAGTTTTGTAGTTGTGCAAGACAGTACATGGCCGAGTGGCTACTGGTGTCTATTGGACCATGCTTCCAAACACATGTGGTTCTACTATTATTACCTCATCTACCATCACTGACAACTCATTGTCAGTGAATGTGGGCATCTTCCTAAGTGACATGGTTTGTGATGTGCAAATGTGGGAAAAGTGCATTTGTGAAGGTGGTGGTGGTGATGTGTGTGTGTTTGTGAGTGTGTGATTTGTGCTGATTTGCCTCTCCTTTGTGCTGTGGGGTTGGGTCCTTCAGTTGTGGAGTTGTGCAAAAGATTCTGGTCAGGGAAGAGGCTGGTTTTATACTCAGCTATGTGGTTGGATCAATATGGAGTATTCATGTCAGGTGTGTTATGTGAGTTGACCTGGGATTTGTATTTTGTATTTGCCATGGGGATGTGTCATTCGGGTGTGTTAGGTGTTTTTTGAGGCTGAGCCGGATTAATGGCCACACTTGGTAGCTTTGTTGTGTGGCTTCTTTTGATTGCCATTCCAGAGCGACCGCGGTGGTTTGAATTCAACACCCCTTCCGCCGGCTTGCCCATTCAGTTGTTGCAATCGCGGCGGTCAGTAACAACTGATTGTTCCGCTGTCACCGCAATCGTATCCTAATTTCAAGTGCGGTCAATCCGCTGGTCGTGCAGAGGTTTTGGGTCTTTCTGCAGCAAATCCTTGCCCCCGCGGACAGATTTTCACCTGCCCCGGACGGTCCTGGCAGAGTTTTGTGAGCTTCGTCCGCCACGGTCTGATTTTTCTAGCGGTTCATCCTAATCTGACCACCGGTTTTCCCGTGGTACATGCGGACAGTTAATTTCCGCTACCACGGCAGTCGGAATGGTTTTCTGACCGCCATCATAATTGACCCCTTAGTTTTTGCTCATTTTGTTGATAGTATGCACTTTCTAATGATAAGTTGTAGTGTTTGGCTATGCCAGTAACTGGGACGTAGGCCAGTGCTATAAGTTTTTTTTATATGATATGCAAAGGAGCTATTTGTTGCATATTCAACACTTAGGGGCTCATTACGATGACAGGCAGACCTGAGCCCGACAGACATCGTTTCAGTGGTTGGGACCGCCCGCCAGTCATACGGCGGTCCCATCACTGAAATTCTGGCACATCTCGGGGATTTAACATTGCGGACGGTGCCGCTGACTGCAGCACTGTTCGCAATGTTAAAATGTCATGCAGTGCATTTCCCTGCACTAGGTGGCAGGCACCACGTGATTCCTGAACAACACAGAGCAGGGAAATGCAGGGGAATACCATGGGAACCCCCCTCAGTGCAGCAACACCTCCCCCCAAGACAAACCCAATCCCGCCAGCCTTTCCATGATGGTTTCTCTGCCATGGAAAGTCTGGCTGAGGCCAGCATTGTGATCTGGCGGACGGTGCCTGTTAGGCACTGCCACCATTCACCTCCATATGTCCCCTCCGTCAGGCATTCGTTATCTTTGCGCCCGCCATGCTTGCGGAATGATTCCCCCCGCCATCGTAATGTGGTGGGGGACATTGCCAGTCAGATGGCGGAGGGCCCACCACCACCAGCTGTGCCTTCCGCCATCCTATTGAACCTCTTAGTGTGGATTTTTGGAGGTGTCTCCAAATACATTGATTAAAATGATAACAGCAACCCTGATTTGCTGTGTGAGGGTAGATGTTTCGTATTGCATTTATCATTGCCTGCTCAAAATCAATTGTTATTTTTTGGGGAAAGTAATTATTGGTTTCCTGTTTCTTGATAATAGTTCAATATAGGTGGAGTCTAATTATTTGGTAATAATGCATATAGAAAAGGAATGTTTGTATTTTGGTATAGTGCATGGACCGTAAATAACTGATAAAATGGTTTTGGACATATTTTAAAAGTACCGTCCATCATCCAAGTTTCACATTGTTGGAGTTTTAGTAAATTATTAGCAGTTGCAAAAATAATTATTCTTTTATCCTTTGATTTGTTATCATAAAGAAGAAATTGTCCTTCATTATGTGTAATTGAGAGTTCTGGGGGAATTTCTACTTCTTCAAATGTTTTGGGGACAGGTGTGGTGGTGGTAGTAGCTTTTTTAGTTCTAGCTATTCTTTTTAGGGAAGATACTGAGGACATTTGGCCAGTTGCATGCTGGGGGATTTTGGGGAGCATTTCTTTAAGTATTACTGTAGTACACTTTTCTGATCTAGTGCTAGCTTCTTTTACGTTATCTAAATCATTTCTCACCTCAATTTCAGTAACGTTAGGGGGGTGGTTATGCTCCCTAACATACAGTAAAGTTGTTTCCTTTAGTTGTAGCTCTCCCATAACATTTGTTAGAATAGTATTTACTACATTTCCAGTTTACTTTCAGTCCACTTTGCTTTACTTGGGTATATATATATATAAATTGTCGTGTGTTTGTCCTAATAAAAACTAAGGACAACTGTTACCGTGAGTGCTGGTATCGTTATGTACCGCGAGCTTGGTTATTTACGCGGTGTCCATCAGCGCGTTCGAAGCACCCAATCGTGAGTGAAGGGAAAAAGGCGGAAGTCGAGCGCGATATATATATATTCACTGAAAAAAACATAGGTTTCAGGGGTGTTATAGTTAGCTGGACATTTCCCTCATACAAAACCCTAGAAATTCCCCCGTTATAGTTAGTTCAGCTAACTATAACTCGCGCCCCCGCAATGCACTGCTGATGATGTCACATATTACATCACTCATGACATGGTCAGTGACATCACTGATGACATCACTGATGACATCTGAAATGACATCACTGATGACATCACTGATAACGTCATCCATGTGATAAATTAGTGCATCTTCTCACACCCTTTGATATACTCAATCAAAATTTCAGACGTCCATTCTCAAAACCATAGATACTCCAAAACCAATAACTACATACCCACACATTGACTCTTAGATCTACACACACATCCACTCACTCACCTGTACAGTCACTCATACTTACAGTCACTCAGTACAGGACTATCATATGCATTTATACACCTACATAGACACTCACACACCACCAATCATCCATAGAGGTACTCTCACACCTAGTCAGTCATACAAATAATTAATCACACTCCCATTTACTCACCTATGCAGTTATACACACACAAGTTCACTTACTCATAAAAATAGTACCACATTCTTACGCTCTTATACAATCACTGATACAAGCACCCACTCATCCATACACCCACTCTAACAATCACACACTCTCACATATACCCACTTATATACTCTTACACACATATATACTGCCTTTCACATATGTAGTTACTCACACATGTACCACTGAGATATACATTCAATCACTAACACACCCATACATACACTCACCCAACCATACACTCCATCACAGATGTACTCTTAAAACCATGCACCCATAGAATCACCCACTCACACATGTATGCACAGAGTCACACACCCCCCACCCACACAAACACTCAGGCACCCAAACAGATACTCAGAAAACCAATCAATAACCCGTAGAAACTCTCATATAGCTATTCACAAAACCATGCAGCCGCTTATACACCAACAGACAGACAGATACAGACATTCACACAGTTTAGTCACTAGTCTGGAGTAAGATACGTTGAATGACTCACTTATAGAGTCAGTCACGCACCTACTAAATCATCCATTCACACACTTATACGCCCACTCATTCTTCCATAGGTTTTTCCCAATATATATATTAAACATATTTAAAATTTACAGAAACACACACTCACTGGATGACGTCATCAGTGATGTCATTTCAGATGTCATCAGTGATGTCATCAGTGATGTCACTGACCATGTCATGAGTGATGTAATATGTGACGTCATCAGCAGTGCATTGCGGGGGCGTGAGTTATAGTTAGCTGAACTAACTATAACGGGGGAATTTCTAGGGTTTTGTACAAGGGAAATGTCCAGCTAACTATAACGCCCCTGAAACCTATGGTTTTTTCAGTGAATTTCAAAGGGTTTTTTAAATGCTAATTCCTAACTATATCAGGCTTGAAACCTATGGTTTTTTCAGTGAATTTCAAAGGTTTTGTAAATGACAAATTTGAATGTATTAATTGTTATACTGATTTTTTTGATACTGATTTACTATATTTTTTAAACTATTTTTTTTAAAAAATATTTTTTTTTTAATTACATTATAATTACATTATACATTACAATACAAAATATACTTTCTCAGAATGAATTACTTTACTTTAAATACTTGGCAAATAGGCAACAGACTTTTAAGTACAGTAGTTACAGTTGTTGCAATGGGCAACACAATTTCAAACACAAAGCAACATTGAGCTCAATGTGAATTTCTAGTGAAATGCAATTAGTTACTTTATGGATTACTTTTCTAACCACAGGACTGGATCCTAGATTCATTCCTTGGACATCTCCTGTAAACAGTTGAGTAAAAGCGCTTTGGTTACAGTAGTTATTTTTAAGGAATATTATTGTATTTTAAAAGTTGACACTTAGAAATTTTTTCACATAGAATCACCAATGTTATCCTATGGCAGAAAATTCACTTAGCAGGTAAGTAGTGTTATCATTACTTTTTCTTACTCAGTGGTGGATCCTGGATCCAGCACTGGCCAACCTCCTGTAAACAGTTGAAAGAATGTGTTAAGTCATACAGACGATTTTTTAGGAATATTTTTAGTTTGTGAAAATAGAGACTTAGAAACTTTTCTGGTGAAAACCACACAATGGATT
The DNA here is from genome assembly GCF_964204655.1 of Triturus cristatus. Classification (NCBI taxonomy): domain Eukaryota; kingdom Metazoa; phylum Chordata; class Amphibia; order Caudata; family Salamandridae; genus Triturus; species Triturus cristatus. The sequence continues at coordinate 320,563,181 of NC_140588.1, forward strand.
ACTATGGAAGGAAATACAAGTTACTGGTAAGTACGCTTAGAATTACTCCTCCGGGTCAGTGCTGGGCTAAACGATGCAGCCCTGGGTTCTCTCCTGATAACAGGTGAGTAAATCGGAATTTGTAGTTCGGCTGATTTTAGAGGAATATTTATACGTGTCAAAAATGGACACTGAAGATTTTCTGGTGAAAACCACACAATGGATTCCTATGGAAGGAAATACAAGTTACTGGTAAGTACGCTTAGAATTACTTTTCAGGGTCAGTGCTGGGCTAAAAGATGCAGCCCTGGGTTCTCTCCTGATAACAGGTGAGTAAATCGGAATTCATAGTTCGGCTGATTTTTAAGGGATATTTCTACGTTTCAAAAATGGACACTGAAAATTTTCTGGTGAAAACCACACAATGGATTCCTATGGAAGGAAATACAAGTTACTGGTAAGTACGCTTAGAATTACTCTTCAGGGTCAGTGCTGGGCTAAAAGATGCAGCCCTGGGTTCTCTCCTGATAACAGGTGAGTAGATCGGAATTCGTAGTTCGGCTGATTTTAGAGGAATATTTGTACGTTTCAAAATCGACGCTTAGAAAATGTTCTGCTGAAAACCACTCAATGGATTCCTATGGAAGGAAATACAAGTTACTGGTAAGTACGCTTATAATTACTTTTTAGGGTCAGTGCTGGGCTAAAAGATGCAGCACTGGGTTCTCTCCTGATTACAGGTGAGTAAATCGGAATTCGTAGTTCGGCTGATTTTAGAGGAATATTTGTACAATGGTAAAGGAAGGGGGCGGGGCCTGAGGTGACTTGTGCAAACACGCCCTGTGGCGCGTTTTAAGTTGGGGAATTAATTCCTCTTTAATCCTGCGGTCCCCTGGGGGCCAACTGGCCCACCAGGTACCTCCAGTATGCGTCAGGGAGCTGTGTTGCAGAGCGGTGTTCAGAGGCCATGCCCCTTTTTACAACACTCTGCAACGCAGCTCTGTGGCGCTTCCTGGAGGTACCTGGTGGGCTAGTTGGCCCCTAGGAGACCTCTGGATTGAAGAGGAATTAATTCCCTAAATTAAAACGCGCCACAGGGCATGTTTGCACACATATCACCTCAGGCCCCGCCCCCTACCTTCACCACTGTGCAAACGCGCCCTGTGGCGTGTTTTAAGTTGGGGGATTAAGTCCCCTTGAATCCTGAGGTCCCCTGGCGGCCAACTTGCCCACCAGGTACCTCCAGTATGCTCCAGGGAGCTGCATTGCAGAGAGGTGTTCAGAGGCCACGCCCCTTTTTACAACACTCTGTAACGCAGCTCCGTGGCGCTTACTGGAGGTACCTGGTGGGCTAGTTGACCCCTAGGGGACCTCTCGATTGAAGAGGAATGAATTCCCCAACTTAAAACGCGCCACAGGGCGTGTTTGCACAGTTTCAACTCAGGCCCCGCCCCCTACCTTCACCACTGTGCAAACGCGCCCCGTGGTGCATTTTAAGTTGGGGGATTAAGTCCCCTTGAATCCTGAGGTCCCCTAGCGGCCAACTAGGCCACCAGGTACCTCCAGTAATCACCACGGAGCTGCGTTGCAGAGAGGTGTAAAAAGGGGTGTGGCCTCATGACACCTCTCTGCAACGCAGCCCCCTGGCGCATACTGGAGGTTCCTGGTGGGCTAGTTGGCCCCCAGGGACCCCAGTATTCAAGGGGAATTAGTTCCCCCTCTGCAAACGCGCCAGGGGGCGCGTTTGCCGTGTGGTGTAAGGAGGGAGCGTGGACTCCGGCCCGATCCCGATCTTTTCTGCCGGCATTGCTTTTCGACATGGGGAGCAGCTAACATGCTGCTCCCCATGTGGAAAAGCAATCAGCTTCGCTTCATTGAAGCGAGAGCAGGTTTCCCTGCTCTCGCTTCAATGAAGCAAAGCAGTTTGCAATGACAGGGTGGGAGCCGCGAGGCTCCCACCCTGCCATTGCAAACAGCAGTGTCCCGGGGTGGGCACCCCGGGACACTGCAGGAGCCGGCCCTGGGCGGTGGCGGTCCCCAGGGCCATCATTGGCTCCAGGAGGGGGGCCACACGGACAAGTTGCCCCGGGGGGTGGCGGTCCCCGGGGCTGGGGGGGCCTGAGAGCCCCCCCATCGCAAATACTTCCAAGCCCCAGGGGGTGGTGGTCCCTGGGGCAGTGTGGGGGGGATTGGGACCCCCCCACACTTTTTTATTTCTGCCCCCGGGATTTGGCCCCCCCCCGGGGGCCAATTACCAAAGAAGCACGGGAGCCCCGCGCTTCTGTTTTTTTTATTTTCGGCCGAAATTCGCGCTGGGTGCGCGAATCTCGCCAATTTTCTTTTTTGGGCCCTGGGGGTCCTTGTGGGACCCCCTGAGCAGGCCTATGGGGTCAGGGTGTTTCTACCCTGCCCCCTTGTCGCATTTTGCACCTTTGTTTTTGTGCTTTCTTGTGCCTCGGTTCCTCGGCACAAGATGGCTGCCAACACTTCCTGATTCAGAGTGTTGGCAGCCAATTAGCATTCAGCTCATGCTCGGGAGGGTTCGGGGAGGGTGCCAAAGATATCACTAACTTTTAACTCTAATTTTCTCAGGAACTACTGAACGGATTTACACCATTGAAGCAAAAGTCACGAGTCTGAACTGAGGACTACCTCCTTGCCAAATTTGGTGTAATTCCGTTCAGCAGTTCGGGCTGTAGCTGCAACAACAGGTCCTATGGGAAATTGCATGGGCCCCGCTTGACGAATCACCACGAAACTTTCAGGGTAGGAGCGGAGCGGAGCTGGCCAAAAGTTTGAAAAATTTCGCGAAGATTTATCAACCGGCGCCAAAGATATTCCCAATAGAATGTTGCGGATTTCCTATGGAAAATAGGTCCTAACTATAACTATCTACTGGCGATATATATATATATATATATACCCCATTGCCCCATATAACACAGTAAATATGTTCCTTTTTGTGAAGTAATGAATTGGGCGCCTTTAGTCAGGTCAGGTCAAATAACTTTATTTGATTCATTCAAATCATAACATTTTGACATACATACATAAAATAATTAAGTATTCATAAGAGAACTTATTCAAAGATTAGACACAAAATACATATATTGACTCAAAGTTTAACATTTTAAAATAGGGTACACTTTGCCTGACTTAAAAAAGCATATCCTCCTCCCTGTCTCTTGCTCCCCCAGCACAAATGCTATCTTAATAAAATGAAAAACTTCCAATCATTCTACACCACATTAATACAAGATATGTAAAACTGTAAAACCACTTAAAACTTAATTTCCTTTGACAATTCATACCGTTTCCTAATTTATAAAGCAGTTGTAATGAAGTTAAGCAAAGCGCTGCAAATAGCAGCAGTAGATAATAATCATAAATAAATAAATCCCTTCTGGTAAGAACAGGGACAGATTTCCTTCAAAACAGGGTTGATAAAATGTGCCCTCAGATCTTTGTAAAGTGTGCAAAACAACATAAAGTGCATAGTGCTTTGTTGGGCTAAATTATTACAAGGACAGAGAGTCAGTCTCTCACACCAACTTGCCTGTTTGGGAAAAGCCACAAGAAAGCGCAGCATGCAAAGACGAAATCTGGTCATGAGGAAACACGATTGTACATGCGTAGTAAAAGACAAGTAAAATTGCTGATGGTTTAGGGACCCATCTACACAATTTAGTGTTCTGTGATCCCGATTAGACGTACTTAATTCAGCATAATATTTGTTTTTTATAATCAATTTCATGTTAGGTTGAATACTATCGGGATTATCAGTCATTGTGATGTTTCAAATGCTAAGAAAAATGTATATACAAATTACTAAAAATATTACTGTTCTGTTTTATTTACTTAAATATATACATTGTCATTCACATACTTACATTGAATTTGCAGCAGTTTCCAATGCGGATGTATTTTCTTTGCTGTTTGATTTCAGTTTTGTTGCTGAGATTTCTGATGGTAAATGTAATTTTAATAATTTTGTTAGACTGTGTATGAAGTGGGGGGCATTTGGGATAAAGTTGGAGTTTGGTTGGGTATTTTAGGTCATTGTTTTAGTTTAATTTAGTTTGATGCCTACTTTATTTCCAAGTCAATTTTTCACAGTGTTCTGTAGGTGTTTGAATGTTTTCAGAGGAGACATAAATTTAAAACATATATATTAATAATTTTGGCACTATAAATAGTGGTTTTAGAAGATTGGCAGTAGCAAAAGATTATAAATGTTATTTTACGTACTTTCTGGAGTAGGTAATATAGTTTTCTTTAATGTGGTTCTGTGTTCTGGCAGTACTCCAGCAGAGTTTTGCCTTTTTCTTTCTTTTTGGTTTGAGGTGTAATATAAAGATTAATTTTCGTTGGTTTATATAGTGTTTAATTAATAGCTTGTTTAATTTGGAATTGGAATTGGAATTGGAAGTACATTTATAGAGCGCAAATTGCTGCCCGGAGGCGTCCAAGCGCTGAGAATACCAGTAATCCAACCAGTGGATCCAGAAGTAGGAGGGGAAAGAAGTTAGACTGAGTGAAATAAAAAGGTTTTCAGCTGTTTGCGGAAGGCCGTTAGCTTGGGGTTGGCTCTAAGATGCAGTGGCAGGGCATTCCAGGCCCTAGCTGCGTTGTAGGAGAATGTTCTGCCTCCGGATCTGGTTCTTTTAATTCTGGGGGCCATCGCAAGGAAGGTCTGACTAGAACGTAGGCTTCTTCTGGGCGTGTAATGGGAGATTAGGTCCCGAGTAATCCTGGGGCCGGCATTCCGGAAGGCCTGGTGAGCTATACACATAGCTTTAAACATTACTCTCTGATGCACCGGTAACCAGTGGAGGGAGACCAGACCCGACCTCACTGACTGTCTGCGGGGGAGGTCTAATAGAGTGCGTGCTGCGCAGTTCTGAACTGTCTGCAGCCTTCTCAGAGTGGCTTCAGGAGCACCAAGATATAGTACGTTATTGAAATCAAGGCGTGCCTGGATAAGACCTTGTACGGCCACTTGTTTGGCTTCCAGGGGGAGGAGAGGGAGAATTTTCTTTAGCATCCTCATGATGCCAAAGCAAGTAGCTGAAAGTTTTGTAGATTGTATGTTAAAAGACAAAGATCTGTCCAGCCAGACTCCAAGACTCTTGATACTATTTTTAGGAGTTGGAGGAGGTCCTAGACTAGGCGGCCACAGGGAGGTGGGGAGGCTGAGATCTGAAGAACCTAGGAGCATGAGCTCGGTTTTGTCCCCATTCAATTTTAAGCAGGACAGGGACATCCAGGTCTTTACTGCCACTAGGCACTCTCTAAGCCCACCACAAGCAGATGGATTGGCAGCCTGCGTCATGGAGACCACCAGCTGCGTGTCGTCCGCATAGGAAATGATCTTTATACCGAATGGGCGGACGACATCAGCCAGTGGCCTCATGTACAGGGTGAAGAGAGCAGGACTCAAAGAGGAGCCCTGGGGGACTCCACAATTCAGAGGTCTCCTGGTGGACACCGATTCGCCTTCAAAGACGCGGAAAGACCTATTCTCTAAGAAGGACTGGAACCACGACCAGGCTTTATCCTTAATCCCGGCTTGGGATAGGCGTTCCATCAGGGTGACATGGCTGACCGTATCAAAGGCCGCGCTGAGATCAAGGAGGATCACTGCCACTGATCCTCCATGATCAAAGATTTTTCTGGCTTCCTCTGTAACCATGAGGAGGGCGGTCTCGGTCCCATGCTTTGGTCTAAAGCCCGTCTGGGTGGGGTCCAATAGATGGTTATCTTCCAGGAAATTTATTAACTGTGAATTAATATATTTCTCTCCAGGATCTTACCTGTCCAAGGGAGCAGGGAGATGGGACGGTAGTTACTCAAGTTGGTGGAGTCCAAGGTAGGCTTCTTCAATAAGGCTCTAACCATCGCCTGTTTCCATATGGTGGGAACCGTGCCGGAGGAGATGGAGGCATTTAAGACCTCCCTAATAATGGGTAGAGTGACCTGCGAGGCTGCCATTATTATGTCTGGAGGAGCTGGGTCTTCTGGGGATCCGGATTGAACTTTCCGTGCCAGGGAGTCAAGAGTGGCGAGATCCAGAGGGGGGAAGTGAGTAAGCAAAGGTAGCTGATACGTGGATGAGGGGGTGGCAGGATCTGGAAAGGGGGTAGAGGGGTTAGGGTTTCTAGGGGGGAAGGCAGAGTAGATAGAACTTATTTTCTGATAGAAAAACTCTGCAATATCGTCACAGTAGGTAGTGGACTTGTCCACCTGCAGGCAGGGGGCCTGTTTAGTGAGAGTGTTGATGATCCGGAAAATTTCCTTAGGCTTCGATTTGGCAAGTAGAATATTCGCGGAAAAGTATGAGGCTTGTGCTGCTTTTATCATCGTTTTATATTCGCTGATGGCATTTCGATAAAGAGTTTTATTGTCTGTGGAGTAATCAGAACGCCAACGTCTCTCCGATTGCCTGCAGAGACGTTTCTTGTCTCTAAGGGTCTCAGAATACCACGGGGAGGATTTGTGGGAGCGTTTAAGCGTAATTACCTTTTTTGGTAGGACAACGTCAAGGGATTGAGTGATCCAGCTGGCGTAGGCCTGGTAGGCAAGGTCGGGGTTGACATGAATCCTAGGTGGATTCTCAGCAAGTTTGCTGGACCACTTGTCAGCCGCTAAGCGGGACCACGCTCTCGTGACTCTCGTGGTGGGTGTTGGCTCAGGGTTTTTAAACACAGTCCAGTTAATGGGGATCAAAAAATGATCTGTCCATGGCAAGGGAATTGGTGGCGTGATTAAAAGGCCGGGGCAGTTACTGAAGACCGGATCCAACAAGTGGCCCTTCACGTGGGTGGCCGTGGGAACCCGTTGGGAGAGTTGCAGGGCTGCTAGATCCTCTGCTAAAGTCAATGCTACATGGTCTGAGGATGATTCAAAATGAAAATTGAAGTCTCCCAACAGGATATAGTTAGAGGTGGTATTAAGACGTTCAGCCACACTAGAAGGTAGGCTGACATGGAACTGCTTCGGGGGGCCGGGAGGGCGATAAATAAGAGTGCCAGAAAGGCAACTATTAGGTGTTAATTCGATGTTGAAAGTAAGACTCTAACAGTCCGAAATGGTTTCCGAGACCACTCGGCAGTGAAGTTGTTCTTTATAGATTATCGCCACACCTCCTCCTTTCCCTTTGGCGCGGTCTTGGTGGGAAATTCGAAAACCTGGAGGAATGGCCGCTATGACCGCGGGATCGGCCTCAGGAGATAGCCAGGTTTCTGTAAGGAACAATATATCTGGTGAGTGTTCCTCTATTAGCAACGCAATTTCGGTCGCATGTTTTGGGAGGGAGCGACAGTTCAATAACAACATACAAAAGTTGTGTAGAGGTTCCAAATTACATGTGGGTCTGAAGGAGTGGGAGCAATCAGGGCATGTGGTCGGCAAGGTGTCAGCTTGATAGCTGTTTCGACTACAGTTCCTGTTGAGTATCCTAAGACTGTGGAGAGTGTCAGCACTATAGGTGATGGGACCTGAGAACTGAGAGGCAGGAGGACTGGCCCTAGGCCCGGACTCGGCGCGGACGAGCGCAGACGAGCTTGCCTTATGCGCGCCTTTGGCGCGCAATCGTCGCGCCCGCTGCGCTCGTCCGCTGCGCTTCCGGCTTTAATTGGTTTATTTTAATAGTGCGTGCATTTAATTGTTTGTCATTTATTGTTTTTATTGTTTTGGTGGTTGCTTTCCATACATGGAAAAGGCTAACTAAGATTTAGTTATTGCATTTTTTTTTTTAGTGGTTTAGTCTATTATATGTGAATTGTATTGTTTTAGATGTTAAATAATATGTGCTTTTTTATTTATGTATAATATTTATAGAGTGATTAATAGTGTGTTTTTAATATATTTTGTGATAATATATTTAAATCTTTTTAAAACAAGTTGTATTTGAATTATTTTGTATGTTGTGTATGTTTATTAATAAATATATATTATTTGGATTAAGTTTTGTATTTATATAAATGTTTTTAACATGTCGATATATTTTTTTTTACAATATTATTGGTGTCTGTATTGTTGTTATCAATATTATTGACATCTTGTATGTTTTTCAAACATGTTCGATATTTTTTATAACAATATTTTGGTGTTCGATAATACTGATATCGATGTAAGTGTATGACGATATTTTAGTGTCGATATTAGTGTATTTCTTTAAATAAGTATAGGCTGTCGATATTAGTGTAATCGATATTTTTGTCTCGATATTATGGTAGGTCGATATTGTGTCTTTCGATATTATGTCAGTGATTCATCTAACATAAAGTGCACATAACTGAAGACCAAAACTCCTTACACAGGCCTCAATACTATCTAATTTACAGAATCTCAGTTTCAAAACTTATACATTTCCAATTTTAATTATCTATAACAAATCCTTGTTGTTACTCATTTATCTTAAACAGCTAACAACCATTGACGAAGCCAATCATACTGACAGGTTTTAGGTGCTTGTCAGATGTTGTGTTACTTATCTGGATGCAATGACATCTCAGAGAGAAATCAAAATATTGGTCAGGTGGCACACTATGGGAATCACGGAAATGTTTTACATGTTACTCTTTAGAGTCCCCACTTTTTTATCCCACTTAAGACCTGTCTGCACATATGTCTATGTGACTGACTGCTGCAAGCTGTGGGTGCTTCCCGAAGCCTGGTTAGAACATTTTCTCCCAAAGTTGATGTTGCATGCAGTGCATGATACTGGGCAAGCACACACTTTAAGGGTCACACAATTGCACATTACAATAATTGTTGTACATATTAATGCAGTAAGATATGGGGCACTTTTTAATGTGTGTATTATTTCAAGACTATATGTTCCCACTGCTTTACAAACCTTGCCTTATCAATAAATTAATTTGATTTAAAATGCACCATTTGCCAATCTCTTATTTGTTTCTCGGGGGAGGACCCAACGTGGACCTCATGTTTGTCCATTAAGCTTGCTTGCATCACTCGCTACATAAAAATCATACCCAACTTTTACACTTCACCACTTTCAAATGTCACCAGCCACCACTGCCTCGCTCAGAGAAGATTTCCATCAAAAGTTTTATCTACTGAGCTTACTGAAACAAGGTGTCACTACCTCTGCTCTGTCACAATCTCACCCAAACATCTGTTTTCATTAATGTGTGTATCATAATAATATGCATTTACCTAATATAACTTGGTTGTGTTACCTTCCTACTGTTTGGTATTATATTTCTGCTTTCTAGATTCTTACTTTAATGAATCCTTAATTGTTTTATTGATATATTCTATTTTTCTGCAATCTTATTTTTTTGCTATGCAGAAATGTCTTGCAAGAATACCTGAGCAGTTTGCTTTAGTCAGCAGTGCTGGATTTATTCCTGATCTTGCAGCCATGAGATGGGATTGCTACCAACAAATTAGATTTCTTTGAGAGTTTGCAGAATTTATTACTTATTTTGGGAATAGTCTGTCAAAGTAAGATTGGGGTGGCAGTACGATTTCGAACTTGGAAAATAACCTTACATTTCTCTTATTTTCTGCAGACCAGATAACACAATCAAATTCATTCTCTGCCCCTTCTTTTCTTCCCTTGTTGGCAACTGGAGTGCTGCTCTGTAGGGACCCAAGAGCGAGTTTCATGCCGGTTAAGTTGGACACCAAAGCTATGATTGTGGCAGTGACAGCATAGAAATCAAGGGGGGCCTGGGTTTCATCCCAGGAAATTAATAGACCAACATTTACTTCCTCCATCCCTTCAGTGCCGACCCAAAGACATCAACCCTTCTAAAATATAACCAAATGCTACCTCCATATTGCACCTATGCAGTCAAGACATCACACACTGACGGATCTGCAGGTGCAAAAGTGGTGCCTTTCTGGTGTGTGTCTGGAAACAGACGCAACTCAAGCAATGTGGCCCTCACATGGGGTAAGCCCCATGTGAAAGAGCCTGCGTCACTTCTTGCACCTGCTGCGAAGCAGACGTAAGGATATGATGCAGTGGCGTCCTAGAATTTGCATAGTGAAATCTCATAGATTTCACTGTGCCACTACTATGAGCCTTGTTTGTGGGGGAACGCCCACCGTGTATACATTATACCTGACGCAGGTATAATGTAGCGCAGGGGTTTACAATGTGATGCATCTGCATACATGCGTCACTTTGTAAATATGGTGCAATGTGGCACATATTTTACGCTGCTGCAGCGCCACAAAAAGTGACTAAACGGCAGCATAAAGGGCTCATAAATGAGGACCCTAGTGTGTTTTTTATATTTGGCTTTTTATCGGAAGCAGTAATATAACACTGTGTTTCCATAGTTTACTGGTAGTGTATCTTTTTGAGATAGATAGACATTTCTGAAGTTAGATCACAGTGTTGTACGCCCATGTCCCTCAAGACACACACACAAAGAGGTGCTTTAATGTTTCACTTTATAAGTTATGTACCAGAATCTCTACTCCAAAAGGAATAATCTCCTTATACAGCATATTGTTGAATTTTCAGGTGGAAATTAGCCTTATTTAGAAAAAATAAGTTTCCTCTTCTTTTCGGTGAATTCTGCATTGCTACACTTCCCTAAATCAGGCTTCAGATTAGGAAAACACAGGGCCTAATTTATGAAAACGCTGCGTGAAAACCGCGATGCAACAATTTTCAGTCCGCCATCCTTGCAACAACATGAATGCACCATATTTACTTTACGGTGCTCCATGTAGCACGATTTTACAGATACATCTGTATTGCTGATGTATCTGTAGGTGCAAAAGTGGTGCATTGCTGTGGTGTGACCAGCAATGTCTCTGCATCACTCCTTACACCTTCTGTGAAGCAGGCGTAAGGATTTGACGCAGTGGTGTCCTAGTAGTAGTTTCGATTTTACTGTGCCATTACTTCGAGCTTTTTTTGCGGGGGAATGCCCACCCTGCCTACATTATACCCGACACAGATATAATGCAGTGCAGGGGTTTACAAAGTGACGCATCAGCCTAGATGCGTCACTTTGTAAATATGGCGCAGTGTAGTGCATATTTTATGCCGCCACAGTGTCACAAAACGTGACACAAGGGCGGCTTAAAGGGCTCATAAATAAGGTTCTTAGTTCTTGGAATGTAGAAATACCTTCAATTTCGTCGATTTTCCCATTTGCTTTGTACTGCAACTTGATTTTCAATATAGCATTTTACAATGCCAGACAACAAAATCGAAAGGAAAACAGAATGCTGAAAATACTGTTTGTTACAAGATTTAAAGCAGCGATAAATGTGTAAAATGCAGCAGGGGATGTTGTTAAAATACTAATTTAAAAAACTCCCTGGGAGACGCCAAGGCCACAGATTCTCATAAATATGAAGCACCCAATAAGTAATTACAAAAGGGTAATTGATTCCTCTGCTCAGATATTTTCCATAGAGCATATTGTTAAAATGTCTTTGTATATCACATTTACCCACAGTGAGACCGCTTTTTTTTCTGCTTGAATGCCTTGTGGTGGCCCCATCTGTGTCATTTTTTATGTTGTATGTTGTAGGTATGTTTGCAAGTAGCGTGGTCCATGTTTAATGTGAGTGTATAGTTGCAGGGACTAGAGGGGTCTCTTTTGGATGCCCCTGGCAAAACATAGTCCGATGACGAGTGGGAGGATTAGCTAACCATCGCTTTCTGATCACTGTCAGTTAGGTGATGGTGAGACTGCTTGAGTGAGAAAGGGGGTCTTTTGGTTGTGCAGGGAGAATCTTGTAGGCAAGGTTTTATACCTTTGTCTCTCCCAAGAGTACCACTCCAGAAGGCTGGTGATATCCAGGTACAGAATCTTCACACTCATTGTGATTATCTTTTGGGTGATTGGTTTGGAGACAGCATATCAACTTCAACAAAGACTGTGTCTGCTGTGCTGAAAAAAAGAAGGTACTTTTCAATGGGAAATACTTCAAATTGCTTACAGAACCTTGACAGTAGAATCATCATCCCCTGACTCTAAAAGTGGGACCCAAACTATGCCACTTGGTTACAGTCTCTTCATCACCATATGAGAGAGTGCTACTGAGAGTATTTCAAGAACTGATGAGATTCAGAACCTGTGTCCTCACCAACCAGTCTTGCAGAAGTCAGTGGACACCACCGGAGTCTGCACAATCTTACTGGAATAGCTGTTGGTGTGCCTGGAGTCTGGAAGGCTTCCTGGCTTGATGATAGAGGGTTAGGAATGTTTGATCCTCTATAGAGATTACAATTCAGGATGAGAAGCCAACTGCTGTGCCCAGAGCAGGAACAACCAAGACGAGCAGACTGAATTAAGGGAGAATACCTGGCTTCTCTGTGCAATTTCGTGTTTGCTGCAATTTCCTGCGCTCTTCGGATTACGTTTTTTAAGGAATTGGAGGGAATGGTCTCCACCTACAAATGGGACAATAAAATGCCTAGATAGGTACATAAAATAGGCAGGTTGAAGAAGGAGGCATTGTCCTCCCAGATTTAAAAGAATACTATTTTGGACATTGTGCTTATAGTTTTTCAAGCCTCCAGCAATTAAGTGGATAGATAATTCTTTTCTAAATTTCATTTTTCAGGAATATGAAAGATGATTTTTACGCCTAGATAGATCACCCAAAAAAGGTTAGATATAAGGTTTTGCAGTGGTCTCTAAAACGTAAGGAACAACTGTTTAAACATTATGATGTTTCCGCTATTAGTGGAGTCACCTGCTTGGCGAATGTACATACTGTGTATCAACCCTTATTAGATAAGAAAACCACCTCTAGATCGGAGAGCAATGGATATCGAATTATTGCAGACTTTCTGAATCTAAACTCGTAGAAAGATTGGACTGAAGTTGAGCCTACTATCAGGCACTTTAAAATAGTGATGCAATGGTCCTTTATTCAGATAAGACCTTTTTTTGAAAGATCTGGATCTCAGAAGAATCCTGACAAGTCTGTATCTGATTGAATATTTGATAGAGAAAGCATAGGTCCATTAGCTGCTGTGTAACAGGACAGAAAAAGAGCAGTGAAGTATTTGTGAAGGCCCAAGATAAGTGGCAGTCCCAGAGACCTAGAATAAGATCAATCTGTTCAATTTTTCTTTAATGAAGCAAGCACATTTTCATCAAATGTAATTTTATACAAAATGGTTGCTCTATGGAGCCCTGGATTTTTTTCAGCAAATTAACCCCTTGATATCGGAAAGCTGCTGTAGGTGCTCAGTGGAGGAGGGGGGGGGGGCAACTAGACACACATCATCTGGGGCTACCCTAAAATGAATCAGTTATGGGTTGAGTTTCAGGAATATTGCCTCCACACATTAGATATCGAACATCCAATTGATGCCCAGACAGCAGTTTTGGGATATTCCCCCGACGTCAACATAGAACCACTGTAGAAGAAATGATTACCTATATTTGCCTTAATAGCAAGATTAATAATTCTTCAAAACTGGACGTTGGAAGTGATTCCTACTTTCCAACAATTTGGGTCTAAAATGTAAACAATTAAGGGGCTAGAATATCGCTATGCGTTAAGGTCTGGAACTCATAAATTTCAGAGCATGTTGGGGGTGCCGGCATAGGTTGGGTGACAAGAGACACGTTCTCTTCCCCTCTCTGGAGAAAACGCATAATATTAGAAACAAATCAATTTGATATCTGGGACAATATTCAATGTAAGACTTTGCATTACCCGTAATATAACATGTTTCTGCTATATATGGAATATGTATAATGTTTCTTTCTTTTCTGTGTATCGTTATGATGTAATGTTTTAATGAAATGTGGATTGATGGCTATATGAACTCTTCCAATAAAAAAAATAGAACTACTGTGATTCAGGGCTGGTGTCCTCACCAACCAGTCATGCAGAAGTCAGTGGACACCGCCTGAGTGTGCATCATCTCACTGGAATAGCTGTGGGTGAGCCAGGATACTGGAAGACTTCCTGACTTGCTGACTGAGAGAAGGAGTGTCTGATCTTGTATGGAGAGGACAGTTTGAGGATGAAAAGCCCAGCTGCTATACCCAGAGCATGGAGCAACCAAGGCGAGCAGATTGAATGAAGGAAGTATAATTGGTCCCAACCTGAGTCTAGAAATGGTTCATCCAACCTCCCAGTAAGTTTCCTAACCAAGCTTTCTTTGCCTGCACACCCGGCAGCCTAAGAGCATGAATTATTCAATAAAGCAGAATGTGCTGTTTCATTGGGTTAGCAAATGTTACTGTGAATGTCGGTTACAATCAAACAGGTTCCGGGATCCTCTCCTTAGGATGCAAAAGCCCTCACTCACCTGGGTGGCATGCTTTATCATGGGGTCTGCTCCTCGCTAGGTGGGCACTGTAATACCAGGCAGGCTCCCAAAAATGGGTCTGATACACGAACAAGGTTAGTACCACTGAAAGTTACCTTCTCATGCCAGAGCGAAGAGTCCCATTCACTGTGGAGTGGAGCGGACCACAGAGAGATGAAAAGTGTTGCACACGGTCATTGTTGTAGCGCAAAGAGCCTCTCATCGCCATGAGCTGGTGGGCCTGAGCTTTTTGGTGGCGCTCTCCGCGAGCAGTCGATGCTGTCAGCTTGCTAGAATATCTCGCTGGCGGGCTGTATGAGTGACACAGTTTCAGCACCAATGAGCCTGTTTGTTGCTAGGAAAAGCACAAAAACTTAAATTCAGGCACTCTGAGGCCACAACAAGGGACCAGGACCTGAGCGGCACCACTTGGGAGTCAGGGGATTGCTCCAGCTGGATCTGGGTGCTGATTGAGGTGGTTGGGAGCCTGTAATGTCCCTAAGGCTCTCAACAGGAGGCCAACAGACTAGCACTTTGAATCACTCTGGGAGCCCTGGGTTCTCGTTCAGACCAAAATCTCTCTGGCAGGAAGGCAGTAGGGAAGACGGCCAGCAGGGCAGCAATCCAGCAAGGCAATTCAGCAGGGGCAGGAGTCCAGCAGGGCAGCAGTCCTTTCAGCAGGACAAACGTCCTTCTTCCTGGCAGAGTCTCCACAGGTCCAGAAGTGTACTGAAGAGTTGGTGTTTGAGGTCCAATATTTATACCAGAGGCTTCCTTTCAAGTGGGAGAAGCTTCTTAAGGTTTCCATTTGAAGTGCACAGGTCTCTTTCCTCTCGTGCCCTGATCCAGACAAACTACGGGGAGTATGCAGCCCTTTGTGGGGAGGCAAGACACAGCCTATTCAAGTGAAAGTAGAACTGTGCCTAGCTCCGCTCTCCCATCCTGCCAGTGATGGCCCATCTAGGAAAACCTAAGTGCTCTATTGTGTGTGTCTGTCTAGGAGGAATACACAAAGCCCAACTGCTAACTACATTCCGCCATGAGACCCAGAGAAAGGTTGCAGGCACTAAATGGGTAAGGCAGGAAAATGCCAACTTTCTGAAAGCATTCCATCCATCATTTGTTTGCGTAGCACTTTTCACCCTAAGTGGGATGGGTATGCCCAGACGTGGGTCCCTTGCTTACTGTGCCACTGGAATCAAGCTAGCCTGGCTGATGAAGGGTAATACCCAGAAACCGGTCCCAGGATTCTTGTTTCCGGTCCAGGGAGGACCTGGCTCGGCAGTTCGGTCTGCACTGTTCCCATGAGGCCCAGGGTCAAGAGTGATTTGCATATGGCCGGGTCTAAACTGGGGTGGCTTGGTGAGCAAAAGAACAATATATTTAACCCAGATCTCTTGATTGGGGGTGAATGTATGATTTATTCAGCATTCCATCCATCATTTGTGTGCGTAGCAACTTTCTCAAAGTGGCATTTTAAAAATTGCAATTTAAAATCCAACTTTACCATAAGAGAGGATATCTCATTACAATTACAAATACAACAAACATGAACTAGTTATCAGTTCCCATTTGGAAGTTACAGTTTAATAAACGTAATAAGGTAACTCAAATGTTATCCTACCGGAGAGGTAGGCCTTACAGTAGTAAAAATAATTTGAGAGCTTTCACTACCAGGACATATAAAACTTAAAAGTACATGCAACCATTTGAAACACTGCATCCTGCCCTCTGGGCTGTCCGGGGTTTAACCTAGAAGTGACATATGTATTGCAAAGGAAGGTTTGGGCCTGGAGAAAGGTTTATTTTCTCAGGTCAAAATTGCAATGTAAAACTGCACACACAGAATGCAATGGCACATCTGAGACTTGTTTAAGGGGCTACTCAAGTGGGTGGCACAATCAGTGCCGCAGGCCCACCAGTAGCATTCAATTTATAGGTCCTGGATATATATAGTAACACTTTACAAGGGACTTACAAGTAAATTAGATATGCCAATTGGGTATAAGCCAACTTTATCATGTTTACAGGAGAGAGCACAAGCACTTTAGCACTGGTAAACAGTGGTATAGTGCACAGAGGGCTAATGCCAAGAAAAACAAATTTAGGAAAAAATAGGAGTAGTAAAGGCAAAAGTTTTGAGGATGGCCCTACAAAGAGGGGCAAGTCCAACAATCCTTGTTCACTCCAGTAGTGAAGAAAAGGGAATAGTTTTCAGTCAGACACAAAAATAAAAAAAGCTTTTGCAATTGCCTGTGAATTAGTCTCTTTTCTACTAGAAACTATTTCTGAAGAAGGTAGCTTTGGAGCAAGATCTTTAGGCCCCAATGTAAAACATCAGAAGATAATGCTGAAATGTTGATCTAGGATTACTATTACCACCAGCCATTTACAAAGTATTGTTAACATGTCTGGATGCTTTTGGAACAACCCACAGAAGTATTGATTCCTTCTAGCAATTCTGCAAATGTCTATGAAAACAAGAAGCTGTTAGATATTTAAAATAGATATTTTGTGGTGTGCAGTTTTAGTGGGACTCTTCCCAGTGCTACCAGCACTGTCTCTGCCCATCACCAGAAATGCTTGTAGCGCTCTACAGAAAAAAATAGACCAATTGCTTGACATTTTCCCTTTCCAAAGCCATTACGACATCATCTAGAATAAAAGGGAAAACTGAGAGTGATTTGAAACTAAAATATCAGAACACTGGTAGTTCTGGGTACATCATTAGTGTGTCCAGAGCAGATGCTGGATATGATTTACAAAAAAGGGTCTAGGATATAACACAGCACTTATTTATATTATGGGAGATTTTGTAACCATGTGGTGCGTTGACCAAAGGAAACAGGACCCTTTTAGTTTCCTAAGTCGTGAAAACTTTCACAACAGAAAATTGCAACAAGATGATGTGATCCGCACACACTACACACAAAAAGTCACTTCCACCAGGTAAGATAGTTCCCACAATTCTTTATTCTTTGAGTCTTTCTTTTCTTTTCTTCACAGTAGCCAACGCGTTTCGTCCTATTAAAGGACTTCTTCAGGGCTCAGCAATCATCAGTCATGTTCCAATAAGTGTTCCCTCTTCTTAAATCGAGCAGACCTTGCGGTCCTTCTTCTGTATCCCTATAGTAATGCGGTCTTCCGGTTGAAGGACGCACTTGTCTTTAGTGCCCCTATGAGATTCAGTTCGTAATAATGCAGCTTCAATAGCTTTACTTCCTCAGTCTGAAGTCTTTGAACCAGATGGTATTGTAGGAGAGGTTCCTTGAGCAGTATACGGTCAATGTTGACCCATGCCTCGCGTCTACCCGATCAGTAGACTTCTTCTCATTCTCAGACGCCAGAATGAGAAGAAGTCTACTGATCGAGTAACTTGTGTAACCCTACTCTAGTATTACTGAGAAGAATCAGGTCATCTGCATAAAGGGTATTTGACAGTGGAATATCACTGAGACTCAGGGCGTGAGATGCCAACTCATCAAGAGTAAGGGTATTCAGCAAACTTCGCTCAGACCGGTGGAGCTTTGCCACTCCACACTCCGAATGGAATTCAGTGTTCAGCAAAACACCACCAATCACTTGCAAAGTGGAGCTTACGATTGCAGTTACGCCTTGACTTCATGCCCAAAAAGTAGTGCATCAGGAGGCACTTTTGCAGAGTGGTTGAAAAAGGGGTCGGGACCTCCAGCAAGGACTCAGCAATCCCGCAGTGGGTGACTTACTTGTGGCAACAATAGGGGATCTTGGCTAGGAGTGGGCGGTAAACTCCGCTCCGTCAGCGGATATTGCAGAGTTTTGCCACTACGCGCTTCACTTAGAGTGCAAAGTTCTGAAAAAACCTCAGCTAACTGACAGCGGAGGGCAGTTCAGTTTACCAGTGCCCACTCCAAAAAGTTCAAGCCAAACAAAGCCACATTTCTGCCTTTACTTATTGGTCTATGAAAATTGCACTTTGTTGGCACTCAGCAGCCTGGACCCTCCGCCTGATGGTGCTGAATGACGTTACGGACCCCAGGCAAGCTCAAGGAGAGCTACCAGTAACAGCAGCAGAAAGAGGAGGCCTTGTAGGGTACAGAAGGCACCCTCACACCAATGCCGCCAAGCCCCTACACTCCCCCCTTCCCAGCACCACTTCCTATCCCGTGCTGAAGTCTGCTCTAATGCCTCAGTAGAGCAGTAAGTGGTTGGGTTCTAGACTTCTGGCAAGCGGGAAACAGCACTCACTGGAACGTCTCTCCACATTCACGAGCATGTCACCGGCAGAAGAAGCTAGAGCTGTAGCTATCCAGCATGGGGCGGGCTACTGTCAGCCCTTGTGTGCTGCTCATCATGACCCAGACTCACACACCCACATAGCCTGGAGCCTGGGAGCCGTCCTGAGAGCAAAGCATAGAAGCCCTCATCATCCATACATCAGCCCAGGACTTGGAAGTGTTTATACCCAGCACAAAACCTATCCTTGTTTATACTCATTCCAGGGTGCCCCACGCCAGCACTGGAACCCACAATTTACACCAAGAACTGGGCCCTACCACATCAGACCTGGGCCACTTCTCACCGTTCTACCGACACACTAGGAATTACTGTAACTCCTATGTTCCCCCACCCTTGGCACTTTCTGGAAGAGGGATGTTTTGCTGTTCTCACATTTGGTAAGTCACTGTTTGCTAGCATTTGTTAAACATCAGTGTTCCTCATGTGTCTTATTTGGAAAGTGGACAGGATTTAAACAGCGGTTTCAGGATACCAAAGCCTTTTAGCGTGCTTCGTATTAGAACCAGTGGACCCTCATTAATTTTGTTTTTGTTCAATCTAATTGTTTGCCGTTGCACTATTTGTACAAATGAAGATTTTCATAACTCAGTAAGCACGCCCCAAATAAGTTAGGAGGCAGTGTCTTGGTGGAAGGCCAAATGAGTTTACAACTCGCCTGTGCCTGAAATACGCTCCTTAATGCACGCTACCAGTGCGCCGTCCCTGGCACATGGGAGGCCCACCCATAGCAGAGCTAGTGCCAGAGCCAAGCAGTACACATCTAGGAAGGCAGAGCAAAGTGTAGCGGCAGCTCCAACACCCCAACCACAGCTGCAGGTAGCATGGCGATAAGCAAAGCAAACCACACTCATCTCCAGCAAGCAGCCCACTCCCACACACCACCCAGCCCTGTTGCGCATACTGACTTTAAAACGCTGTACATCTGACCATAGGAATAAGCACAGCTGGGTACATGGTCTTTCCAAGCATTGGATTTATGCTGTTCTGCTTCTGTTTTTTTATCGGGACTTGGGGAGCATCAAGACAGATGTTACAGGATTGATATTTAGGTAAATGGTGGTAAGAGAGGATTGTCACTATCTGGTCTATGGAACTTGTGGAATGCCGGAGAAACTCGCAGAGTTTTTTAGTAAGTCTAGGGAATTCCACAGAGTGAAACTCCACGAGCTCCTTCCAGGCCTAATCAAGAGCTGGAGAAAGATCCGAGATGTAAAGGCTGAATAGAAGAGAGGTAAGGACGCACCCTTGTTTTAGGCCAATCAATTTCCTCAACTCACTTGGCAAATGGGTCCTGTCTCCAACCTTGATCTTAACCCAAGTCTTCGCATAGAGCAGCCTGATTGTGCTCAGAAGGTCACGTGGGATCCCCCGATGCTGAAGCTTTTTCAACAGTTTGTCCCAAGGAACACGGTCAAAGGCTGCTTTGAGATCGACCAAACACAGATACAGCGATTTTGGGTGTCCTTTTCTGTTTTCATAATTAGTTCTACAGCCATCAAATTTGAGAGCGTCTCTTTGCTCTTTGTAAACCCCATCTGGTTTAGGGGCAGCCTGCCTGTTTCAAGTGCCATGCCAATACATCTTGAAGCAGCAATAATGAAAATAATTTGAGGTCCACATCCAACAGTGTTATTAGATGGGTAGTTACTTGAGGATGAGGACGATTCTCCTTTGAAGATTGGATAGATGATTGAGCCCCTCCAGCTGCCTGGAATAATCCCACCAACTAGCACTGCATTAAACATCATCGCCAGACAACTTGTCAGTACAGGTTTATTTTGTTTGAAAAGTGCTTGGGGATTCCATTCTGTCCAGGAGCATAGTCAGATGGCAAAGTCTCAATAATCTTAGTTATTGCTGATGCTGAGTAATGTACTGGGGCACAGGCAGTACTGGCCATCTGAGAGTATTCTGAGGATGGCTCTGAAGAGGCTAAACCAGTCGAACTCCCTGCAAAATGCATCTTCAGGTTTTCTATCCAGGTGTCGTCACTGATATTCTCATTGTCGGCTGCCCTTGTACCTTTGTCAGTTTCGTTGACCAGTTTCCAAAAAATTCCTCAAGTCTTTTTGCTTTGAGGTGTGTAGGACTTTAGCCCATGGTGTTTCTTGTCTATTTCTCTTGAAGGCCCACACCTCTGTTTTCAAGATTTTCCTATCCCTATGTAGTGATTGTAACATATCTGGATTTTGCAGGAAGCCCCACAATTGTCTGAGTGTTCTGCCAGTTTTGGATCTGATCAGTCGAATGGGCCTGGCATAATAAAGCTCTTTTGATGCACAATGCACACCCCTTGTTCGACCTTTTGACTAGGTATTTAGCCATCAGACAGTCGAAGAAACATTCCCAAGCTGATATTGTGTAGGGCTCTCCAGCAGCAGTAGCTTTTAAAATCTCTACAGCAGCTCCTGACAGTGCGTTAATAGCACTTGAATTCCACTTCAAGCGTTTTAGGTCTTCAGCATGGGCGTCTTTTTGCAAGGTTCTTGCAGGGCCATGTTTGCTCCATGCAATTCCAATCCATATAGTTTGAGGATGAATATCACTCTCTCGTCGATGTGTGATTCTAAAATCCATGACTTGGCTAAATAAAGATAACAGTTTGGCATGGAGTAATCAAAATATGAGACAGTTTCATTTGTTGACCTGGTCGATGATGGTGGGAAATCGCTCGGGAAGCATCCATTCAGGTCATTGAGGCCAGCCACCTCATAGTATGGATCACTCTGGTATGGCAGTACTATACTTGCATCACCATGTTTGTCGTCCGGGTGATGAAATAAGTTTGAATTGAAATCACCAGTGATTAACAGATTGGCTGAGTGACAGATGTTTTTCAACTACATCATATGTGTAATGAACTTATCCACTGTCGTGAATTTCCCTTTGGGGTGAATATAAAAATTTTCAAGGATCGGAGGATTGGCCATCTGTTGAGAACAGCCATCCAAACGGAGAAACCATAACCATGACTCTTGTATGTCGAACACTGTCATTTTGCAGATAGATTGGAATTTACATTAAGGGATAAACCACACTTTGCTCTTCCGAAAAGACTATTTTTTTGTGAATGCCTACAGTACTCCACAAACCCTACCGGGTGGGTGTTGACTAAGCCCAAAGTTTCCTGTACTGCTATTATGTCAAATGTTTTCAGGTATTCCACTACAGAGGCATCCTCAATGTTTGGTTTGAATCCTCCCAGGTTCCATGAGCATATAGTTAGGCTGTTTTTTCCCTTGATGATGGCACTAGGTTGCATGACAATTCAATCCATCTGGGCAGTCACAGATAGGACATAAGGAAACTAGCTCCAGCACTCCAGAACATTTTGCAGCCTTATACTCCTTCTCTGCTCAGCAGGCTGGCACTCTAGATTTGCATGAATTGCCAAGCTGGGGTACTGGCCGGAAGGAGTTGAGAATGTCGAGAGGGAATGGCACCCCAATGCACTTTTCATTGTTGATCTTTAGGGCCTTTCAACTTAATGGACTGTCCTTGCTGCAAAAAAAATGGGGAGGTATCAATCTTCCTGAAAAGAAATTGCCTCTATGCCCCAATTCTTTACCAGGTTTTTACTCTCTAAAATTTTTCTGGAGAGGCCTTTTGCAGAAAATGTGGTGAGGGCGGACTCCGAAACCTGCCTTCCTCTCACTGGTAAGAATTTGATGGAAAAGATGTCATCTGACACAACATGCTCCAGGCAAGGCCTTTATCAATTTGAGAATGTTTGCATGATTTAAAACATCCTGGGAGCTCCTCAACTTAAATTCTGGGATCCATAGAAGCTGGAGTTCCTGCTCTCCCTGTTCCACTTGCTTCTGACTTGGGCTTCAGTCTCGTCTGATGTTTCTCTAGTTCCTTCCCTCTCGCCTAGGGGAGGGAGCGTAGATTTCTTCAACAAGTTTTGCTTCGGTATTAGTATTTTCCAGAATACAGAGCGACTTCTCTTTCCCAGTCAGGTGGATTTGGGTTTCGGGCCCAATTGACGTTTCTAGTGCCATACCACACCTGCTATTGAAAATGTCTTTGTGTACTAATGGACCTTAAGCTGAGTTATTTCTTCATTGATTGAAATGTGCTTCATAGCTTCTTTAGGTTGTGGTGGAAGACTGTTGCACCCTTTGCATTTTGGGCTTTCATCCATTATTGAAGCAGTCCCTGCCGCTTAGAGCTATCCACAGGAATGAGGGTCGCTTCAATGGGACCCTCTTCCTCCCTTAGGGACCCAATTGTATGACAGATTAGGTTCCCAGAGACCCCAGGCTGAGCCTTATTTCTGCCCTTTCTAGCATGTTTTCTTTCCAGCTTTGTTAGATGGGGTGGCACCACTACGATGTCTGAGACCAGGCTGGTTTCCTGGATTTGCCTCACCCCACTGCTCACAGGCTCTCCAGGTGAAGTATCCCTCCTTTTCTCTTCTATGCCAGTTATTTATTTATTTATTTTGTGTCTTCTATAGCGCAAACAAGACCCACAATTTGGGTGTCAGAGTGCTTTACATTTAAAACATTTTCAAAATCCACATAAATATAATTGTATATCGTCAAGAACATGTATACGTATTCCAGTTCCATTGGCATGTGCTTACCTATATATAAACAACATAAAATGGAGAATAATAGAATCATTCGATTATAGTAAAGCATGTCATATTGTAGTTACATTTAAAATAGGACCACTCTTGCAGGCTTACATATCCACACTGGTTTTAGTGATTTTTGTTCTCCCGGACTCATGGGAGGGATGGATTTATTTAGCATATTGCTCCATGCAAGAGAACCTAGCTGTTCACCATTTAGGGTGGAATTGGTCCTCACTTCCCTCAAAATTTATTTGAGGATAGCCAGAAGCTCAACCAGCTTGTCAATTACTTCTTTGCATGAGCATATGGTGAAGGTGGTATCCTTATTTGCTTGTACTCAAGTAATGAGAGCATTTCATGTTTCCAGTTTTTCTTCAATGCCTCAACACAAAGACTGTCATGGTGTTGAGTAGGTCCACTTGAATGTCCATTTCAATAGTATGATGGGTGAGGGCCATTAGTTTAGCTTGCCTAGACTTTAGGATGGCTGCCCACAGCTTATTTTGAATCTGTTGAACTTGAAACATTACCATTAGGTTTTTCATCCCCAGCCATATCCTGTGGATGCCAGGCTGGGGGGTTGCGCTCCCAATCTCCTGATCCTGTGATGGGCTAACATGTCCTGGACTCCCCTGTGGGGTGCCTGAGAAAGTAACTGTGCTCACCTTAAATGATGGAAACTTATAATATGCAGATTGAATGCTTTCCAAGCTGCCTGAGCTGGAGGCCGAGGTTGTACTGTGCATTGGGGCGATGGTCGCCTGGGAAAATTACAAGTAAGTCGATGTCTGGCTAGCATTAGGGAGCTCACCACCTTGGCCCTCCAAAACTGGTATGTCCAGACTGGGCAAAGGAGGAGGTACATTTCTTGTAATCACAACGATGAGGGACATGGGGACTGGAAAGGGACCCGCCAGTGAAAATGCATAACAGATCCAGGAGTTAATTGTGGTACAAGGCTTTGCAATGTGGTTACCGCAACATGACTGTCCTCCAACCCATTGTGGTGGCAGCAACATGCACAGCTGGTGTTCATTCCATCACTGATTCTGTTCAGTGACTGGAAAAAGTCAGAGATCTTTGATGTTTTGGGGGGCGACTGGTCTTTGAGTCCATGAAGTAACTTGGCTGGCTTCAGAACCCTATTTGACAGTCAAGCTTGTTACTGAACTACTACTCCTCTAAATTAATAGGGGCAAGTTTGGCCAAGGGTGAAGCCTAAGCCACCATGCTGTTAACTTTCATTTTTGACTCTGTGACCACAAGGATAGATTCAATCTTCCTCTTGTTTGGCTCAGATACATCATGGGCCCTGGTTTTGCCTGATCTCATCCTGATGAGCATCTTTGTATTTGCTGGTATATAGATGAACAGTTGCACTTCCCTGCTAGGAGAAATAGCTTGCAGGCTAAATGATTACACTGATTGTGCTGAGGTGAACCTGCAGATGCTGGAATGCAAAGGGTAATTGATCTTGAGCACTCCCAGGTGCAATTCTGACAGTGATCTTCCTGGTCGGAATGCCCTAGCAAGGATCAATCTCTCTTTAAGCTTGCCCTGCGCCTCCTCACCCCCAACTACTTCCTTTGTGATAAAAGGGGGGGCACGAGCGCGCTGGCTGTTGTTCAGTTGATGAACTGGGAGCCCTGCCAAGGGCTGTGATGGCACAAAGGGCTCTGGTGACTGTGACAGTTCAAAGTCTG
The DNA here is from genome assembly GCF_964204655.1 of Triturus cristatus. Taxonomy (NCBI): domain Eukaryota; kingdom Metazoa; phylum Chordata; class Amphibia; order Caudata; family Salamandridae; genus Triturus; species Triturus cristatus. Next base: position 320,588,004 of record NC_140588.1, read on the forward strand.
AAGATGGCAGAAATCTGGAGTCGGTGGGAGGGGTGCTCTTTTCTTCTTTAGCACTTCTTTAGTGTTATAAGTGCAACAATCCATAACTTTGAGACCAACTTAACGGGCCTCAGTCCCTAGGGCAACGTCTGTCCCCCAGGTTGGAAATTAAAAGTCTGGGGATTACCGTGGATAAACATCTCTCTGTGACTTCCCAAGTAAAGAAGGTTGCTGCCACCTACTTCAACTGCCTTAGAGCTCTGAGGAAACCTCTGAAATGGCTCCCTATGGATGTCCGAAGGACAGTGATTAAAGGTTTAATTCTGTCCCACCAGGACTATGGCAAATCACATTACCTGGGCAGCCCAATGTTTGTCATTAAAAATCTTCAGATCATCCAGAATGCTGTGGCTCGAGTACTGTGGGGCATTCCTAAAGTGCAACCAGCACGTGCCGCACTCAAAACCCTTCACTAGTTCCCAATATATTGCAGAATACAATTTAAGGCACTATGTATCACTCACCGGGCAAAACAAAGTAGGCCCACGTATTCTCCATCAGCTTGTCACCTCCCATCGGGCCATCATAGACCTCAGGTCAAGCAATCAAGGCCTTCTCATTATCCCCAGAGTCAGGAGAGCTAGAGGTGGAGGTTATTCATTTACATACCTTGCGCCAAAACTCTAGAACTCTTTACCTACTAGCCTGAGATTAGATGACAATTGAATATGTATCTCTATTCCTAAATATCTTCACTCTAGATCAGTCTGATAGTGTAGGGAAGCCGATTTGGGGTAGCCACGCGCTCTACAAGACATGTGAATAGAATAAATAGAATAGAATACAGCCACTTAATTACTCCCCTGCTTCTGGCCCCTGTATCTAATAAACACCTTCTGATGGGAGAGGGGGGCCTTGAAGCTTTTGGAGGGCAATCGCCTGTTGTCAGGAGCAGGGGGCAGCAGAAGTAACAGGAGAGTCTGCGAAGACAATGCGGGGGTTGCAGGATAGTGCACAGTGGCGTGTTGCAGGATTCACCGGCACCTCACCCCGTTGTGGCACTGGTTCATTGCAGTCGAGAGTCGCAGGGCCGGTGTTCTGTCGTTTCCAGCTCACCGTCTGTAAGCGCTCCCCCCATGTGTGCGCATGCCCATCATGCTGCGCAACAGCATTTTGTACTTTGTCTTAAATACAGGTATTTTTCAGCTCCCCGTTATCAGCCGTTTTAATGCGCATATGTGTTATTGCACGCATGCACACCATATAATTTATCATTCAATTTGATGCTCCCGCAGCAGCGATACCAGTGATCGTGCAGAGTTAAATAGGTGCACATTAGCCTATGAAAGGAGTGTGCCACAGCGACATGCTGCATGGACCAGGTCCGGGCATTTAACCTTTGAGAAGCCCAGCCACAGGACGCGAGAGGGTGGTACAGGTAGGGCACGCTATGTAACTTGTTTATTCAGAAGCTCCCCGCAGCAGCGTTACCCATGGTCGTGAAGAGCCTTAGGGATGGAGCCAGTGCTGAAGTGGGCAGATCGGCAGGGTACGGCGTGCCCCAACTTTTTAAAATGTAATTGTATCTGCTATCCTGTCACTTAATGCATTTAATTACACTCACCACATGCTTGCTGTCGTAGTTGTAGGCCTCTGGGGCTGGGCAAGGAGTCCGGTTGCTCGCAAGACCCTCTGAGTGTGTAGAAGCAGCCCCTCGGCCCAGAGAACATACCAGGCGCTAATGGCATGGGCACGCCATGTTCGAGAGGCCTCCACAGAGCTGTGTGCAGATTATAGGCACCTCAGTGGAAGGAGTCTCTCAGTGCCTTGGTGGGGTGTGCAGATCATGGCCATCTCAGTGCAAGACGTCTCTCAGTGCCTTGGTGGCCGCGTCAGTGCACTGCGTGGTTCTGCTGTAGAGAAGCAGGAGGCGGCCATCTGAGGTAAAGGCAGGTGAGGTAGACGGCTAAGTGAACATTGAAGAGGGGCTCGTCATTCCCTGCTTGTCCTCATTGTAGTGTCTACAAGGATGTTGGAGCCCCAAATGATCACCGTACCCCAGGTGTTCTCTTTAATCCCTGCTATGCTTGGCGGCAGTGTCTTTTTATTCACAAACTTTAGATAGCACTGGCCATAACACTGCCTCGTGCAAACAGGTGAAACTGGTGCCCTTCCCAGTGGTCCCTACTCCAGTTGGCCATCCCACCCATGACACTACAGGGCTAATCCTAAACTCCCCTTCAAATGGACATAATCGCTTTTTCACCCCCTCCTTTTTTATTTAAAAAATGAGTCCCAGAAAGACATAAATAGCTAAGGCCTATAGATAAGACTCAGCCGTCCCTGGCCATTTGAGGACGGAGGGCAGAGAAGAAAAAGGACTGTCTTTTCCTTCTTGCCCAGATCAGACAAGGACCGTCTCTACTTCTGCGCTGCCGCTGGCAGCTGCTCTCTCCCCTTTATTCCCTCTCTTTCTGTCTCACTCCTCACTTAGTGAAAACACAGACTCTTACCCTCTATTGTCTCCCTTCCTTCATTTGTTCCCCAGTGAAATGGATCCAAAAAAGAAAAATACTTTTGCTGGGAATCTTGTCTTTATCTGACACATTTGAATTCCAAAGTGCAGCCTCAAGACAGAGAGAAAAAAATGTTTAAAATATAAATAATTAAATAAAGCAAGGCAGAGTGGTCGCAAAGTGGCAAGATTGGTTTTATTCACACCCAAACACATTAGCGACACTTTACAGAGCATGCTAGTGAAGCGCTACTTTTGTTCTGTGGTCTTTTTGTTTGAAAAGCATTGTTTTGCCCATGGTGGGGAAGTGCACCATTCCCGGAGGTACTCCAATACTTCGTTGATACGTGGAGTGGAAAACGTTTAAGGTTATCTATGTTATCTGTTTTCCTTACTTTAGTTTATAAAATGTGTACCGCTGCTCTGTGTACAGAGATGTGGTCTTTTTAAACCATACTGCTGTCATGTTCTTAACTTTTCAGGCAAATATACTTGATTTCTGAATAATGTAAAAGTGTTGAGTTCACCATGTTGTTCCTGCTTACATTTCACGCGCTTTACTTAATCTGGCATTCACTACGAGTGTTTACTTTTTCGGGGATGTTGTAACTTTTTTTTTAAGCAGGAAATTACTTACTCTTGTCTAGTGCATAATTGGAAATGAGTCGAATCCAGGTGTTTATAGCGGGACACAATAGGGTTGTAGCTGAAAGCACTGCAAGTTTCTCTCAGTGGGGCAGTATGGTGTTCAGTAGGGGAGAGGATGTGGCACTATGGCCAGAGCTGTTGAATTTGGAACTGAGGAATCATGGTTCAGCCTTCATGAGCAGACCATTCTCCAGAGGGAGCACATTCCCATGCTAGAACTTAGGAAGGCCCCACTAGACCCTAGAAGCCCAGCTGACATAGCACCAACAGGTGGATCCTAGCAGTGGCCAGCGTGTGTTAACCTTGAAGGCCTGTCCACTACAATCCATAGTGAAGTTCATCTCCAGTCTTCCGGATAATCCTACGAAGCAGCACACCCTAGAGCAACAGTGACTGTCACTGAGGTCACAGGACCATTGAGGCCAGCCCGCCTCACCCATTGGTAACTCCATTGGCATTGTTTCAGCAGTAGCAGTGCAACTCACCAGGAATTGGTAATGCAGGATTTGCACGTATAGCAAAATAAGTTTGCAAGCTTCACACTTCAGGCACAAGCATTCTTAACTGATTTGTCAAGCGTATGAGCCAGGAACAAATTACTAGGTGATTTTACATTGCTCATTCAGCCACTCGATGAGCATCTCGTGCCCTCTCATAGTTTATATCAAAGGTTAATATTAGTAATGAGTTTACTTTAATTTGCGGTGCTTTAGCTTACAGCGTGGTTGACAGCCAGAAGCCACATGGAAGCTCGGATTATTTAGTCTCAAGGGGACCTCGCACTGCACCAGAGCCAGATATCTGGCTCGAGCCTTCAGTGGCTCGCACACATTTGAGTTTAATCTCACACCACCTGCACTCGGTGGGAACGTGCATACTTTCAAAGAGGTAGTTGACATTGATGCTTATGACGAAATGGGGAAAAGTAGGTCAGGAAACCAGATTTTATAGGGAACACTCACCTGGAACAGTCTGGTGTGTACTGACTGCAGTGAAACTGCAGATACTGGTCCGGCCATTGTGGGACGGATCACATAGACTCCCCTGCAGTTATGTGGTGTGCTGAGATGATTCATTGCTTCACTAAATTCTTGGTCCTTGCAATGTTTGTGAATTTTCCAGCATTTAAACCATCTTTGTCATTGCTCCAAATTCTACACTTTTCCTTTCGATTGTTTAGGAGTCCTAGCCATTGCCGCCGCTGTTTATTTATTATTTGTCCTGTGCATGACAGTTGGGATCATTTGGATGTTGTTGCCATGTTTAGTGCTCCTGTACCCAGGGGGATGGGACACAGGGTGTGACCATGGCCTGCTGGTAAACAGATGGAGCATACATTATTTTAAATGGAAAACTCTGGTGAAGGGCACCTGGTGAATAGAGGCCTGGGGGAGGAGGGATGTGACGTCTCCGCCATTGGAAAGTTTTTCACAATTGTTTTTCATAGGCTGTTCAATACTGTAGTAATTAAGTCGCACACAGAATTTTAATGAGCGGTTGACTTGCGTCAATGCACTTGTCTTTCTGTGCATTAAAAAGCCTTGGAATGTGTCCATAATTGTTTCCTGAGGCAAGCATGTATTCCTGAATCAGACTGCATGAGCCAGTGTGTAATATTTGTATAGCTCTTCAATACCTGGTGGCACAGCACCCAGGACAAAGTGCTTCACGGCTAAACACTTATTAGGTCCTAAAATTGAGACCTATTGGCTATGCTGATGCTTGTTCACTCCAGTGAACTTCACAAAGAGCTCCTCCAGCATGTTATCGCTCTCCTGCCCTCTTCCTACTTAATGGCGGCCGCATGCCAGAGGCAAGCCCGTTTGCTGCGTCCCGACCGCGGCCAGCACCTGGGACCCTGGTCCTCCGGCCCCCCAGCTCTACAGCTCCTCAGCCCATAATGCACTCAACACTGGCCAGGACAACAACCGCAAGGGTTCTTCACCTATTGACACCCACGGGCCTTTTACCTGCTGCCACGCCATGCCTTCGCCGAGACCCAGGACCCACCTCTACCCACTGCCACTATTCCACCGCACCCCAAACTCTGCAACACATCCTCCTCAATGTACACTCCCTCCACAGGCACGCCGCGGAAATCTGTGACCTTCTCAACAGCACCTCACCTGACCTCGCCTCCCTCACAGAAACCTGGACAAACGACGCCTCAGGACCGGACGTCGTGATCGCCATCCCGAAGGCTACAAGATCACCCGGAAGGACTGCCCCAACTGCCCCGGAGGAGGCATAGCCATTGCTCACAAATCCAACATCCGACTGAGCACCCACACCGACGGGCCCACAGACCTGATGGAACACCTTCACTTCAAGATACAGACTAACCCAACCACCACCCTCCGAGGCACCCTCATCTTCAGCTCCCCGGACCCTCACACCTTTCTCCGACTACATCACCAACATCATCATGCTGCAAGCCATGGCCTCCACGGACTACACCTTGCTGGGAGACCTCCACTTTCACATTGACAGCCTCCAGGACCCCAACTCCTCCTCCCTCCTGGACAACCTCTTCAACATCAGACTCAAACAGATCGTACCAGAACCCATGCACTCAACAGGACACACCCTCAACCCCATCTTCACAGCAGGAAACTCCATCACCTTCAGCCACACCTCCACACTCCCATAGACAGGCCATCAATACGTCTACTGCACCTTCAACATCACCCGCAAATGTCCACACGAGTTCCAATGCAGGAATTGGAATAAGATACCAAACGACCAGCTCACCGCCACCCTCAGCAGCTCCACTCCCACTGACACGGACGACCCAGCCACCGCTGCACAAACCCTGCACAGTTGGCTCACCGACTGCACCAACACCATTGCCCCCCCTCAAGAAAACTACCAACCCACACGCCAAGAGAGCCAGCTGGTTCTCTGTTGAATTCTGAGTATTGAGACTAACCTGCAGATGCCTCAAAGATATGGAGGAACTCCAAAACCACACCAGAGCTTGACAACTTCAAAGTAACCACCGCCGCCCACCACAAGTTCATCAGATACACAAGGAAGAAAGCACTCCAGGACAGAATCTCCAACCATGCACACAACAGCAAGGAACTGTTTGGCATCCTCAAAGAGATTGCCCAACCCAAAAGTGAGACAGCCAACATCCCCCCCCCCCCGGATCTCTGACACAGACTCAGCGCCTTCTTCCACACAAAATCATGATCATCTATGACAACTTTGTTGACCACCCACATGCGGAACCTACACACACCATTCCCTACACCACGCAGCCTTCACTCGACAGCTGGACCGCCTTCTCCATCGATGACAGCCAGAAGACTATGAAGTCAGCCAATTTTGGGGCCCCTACGGACCCTTGCCTTTACCACATCTACCACAGAGCTGCCAACATCATCGCCCGAGCTTTGACGAATCATCAACCGCTCCTTCGAGACCGCCTCCTTCCCCGACGACTGTAAACACGCCGAGATCAACCCTCTCCTGAAAAAACCCTTCACGGACCCCACCGACCTCAAAAACTACAGACCGATCTCCTTACTCCTATACCCGGTGAAAGTCATTGAAAAAGCCGTAAACATCCAGCTCGCCTCCTTCATAGAAGAAAACAATATCCTTGACTCCTCCAAATCCGGTTTGAGGAAAAACCACAGCACTGAAAACACCCTTCTCGCCATGACAGACGACATCTGCTCCCTCCTCGACAGGGGAGAGACTGTGGCCCTCATCCTCCTGTACCTCTCCGCAGCCTTCAACACTGTATCTCACCGCACCCTGGGCCGCAGAGTACACAACGCAGGAATTCAGAACAAGGCCCTCAACTGGATCAGCTCATTCCTATCCGGCAGAACACAACAGGTCAGACTCCCACCAAACCTCTCGGATCATACACCGATCTCCTGCAGAGTTTCCCATCAGCCCCTCCCTGTTCAACATCTACATGGCCGGCTTGCACCCATTGTCAGATCCCATGGACTCAACATTGTATCCTACGCAGATGACACCCAGCTCATCCTCTCACTATCCAATGAACCCAACATCTCCAAACACAACTTCCAAGAAGGAATGGAAGCTGTCGCCAGGTTGATGAAGAATAGCTGCCTACAACTCAACACGGACAAAACAAGTACTCATCATAGGCCCACAGCCAATCACCTGGAACGACACCTGGTGACTCCCTACCCTCAGGAACCCTCCCTCCCCCATTGACCACGCACACAACCTCAGAATCTTCCTGGACTCTGAACTCAAAATGAACCGCCAAATCAATGCTGTCTCATCCACCTGTTTCCACACCCTCCATCTCCTACGAAAGACTTTCAACTGGATTCCTCTCTAGCACAGCAAAACCCTCACCCATGCCCTCATCAGCAGCAGACAGGACTACGGCAATGCACTGTACCCCGGGATCAACAAAAACCTCACCCACAAACTCTAACGTCCAGAACGCCTCTGTCAGACTTGTCCCCAACCTACCTCGCCACTTCACCCAAAACCTGCGGACACTAGATTGGCTCCTCATTGAGAAGAGAATCTCCTTCAAGCTTCTCATTCATGCCCACAACGCCCTCCATAACACGGGGCCTACCTAGCTGAACCACCGCTTCTCATTCCACCCACCCCAAAGATCCCTCCGCTTAGCCCAGCTCTCCCTTGCTCATCAAGAAGACCAGAACAGAAGGCAATTCCTTCTCCTTTCTCACGGCCAGGGCATGCAATACCCTCCCTCACCACCTCTGACTGACACCAACACTCTCCAAGTTCATAAAGGACCTGAAGGCCTGGCTCTTCGAATCAGAGCGAACATCCAGGAGCTGCCCCCTCCTTCTCCCCAGCGCATTGAGACCCTTCGGGTGAGTAGTTGCGGTTTACCAACCCTAATTGATTAATTGATTGATTGATTGGCCCTCTACTCCCGAAGGTTGATGTGAGGCTGGGACTCCACCAGAGGCCACTTATCCTTACCTCTCACAGATGGCCACCCCCAAACCAGAAGCGACACATTGGTCACTGTCAGCTCCGCTGACTCAATCGCAGTTCAGTAAGAACCACTGCAAATTCTTGGCAGCCTTTTCCAAAATATCAATTTAGTCTGAGATGTCCACTTGATGTTGGGCCCACAGAGACTTCCGATCCTGCTCCAGAGCCCACATTTGCCACTTGATGTGCTGGAGGCCATCTTTTCCCGCAGCCTTAGAGTTGGCCTAAATCCAGTACTGAGGTTTTACTTTGAAGGATGGTGCATTGAGGTTTAAACGTATTTAAGAATGTATGTAATTGTGTACTGAAACATGCAGCTGAAACATCTATTATTTTTACCTTTGAACATCGGGTTTGCCCTCCTCCCGTTAAACATTGAGGGTTCTGCTTTGTGAAGTGTGAGTGTGGCAGGCAGAAGCCATGCTAAGCATGTGAAATCTTCAAAATTCACATAACCACATTTCTTCATGCTTTGTGTCCACGGTGAGTTTGGCAAATAATTTAGTGTTTTGGTATTTCTCTCCGCATTTCTTTAACATGCGCCAGATTTTCACCTTTGATTATCCCCCACCCGCTATACATTAACAGTTGCACCTCTTTTAGGGTTGAGCGTGACAGGCATAATCCACATGAAACAGCTGTATCTTCAAAATTCATCCAACTTCATTTTTTAAACATGGTTATTTTCAACTTTTTACATCAAATTTTCTCTTGCCCATCATACAGTAAGAGATGATGATTGGTCTCTTGCTTGTTTTACATTGTGTTGCTGCTTTGTGTTTCTTAGAGTATGAAGTCCGAGCATTGCAGGCAGAGGGCAGCTGTTGGAGTGGCACCGTGGACCATAAGTAATGTATCTATAGCCAATTGTACCGAATACTTTCTTTTGCTGTCCAACCAGTGCATGGTGATCTATTTCTATTGCTTGCCTCAAGGCCTAGGATACTGCTTCATCCACACCCCCCACGCCCTCAATCAATGACACCGAATTCCATGAATGCCAAATAATGTCCACTCTTAAATCACTATCCCAGACATTGTTGGCCTTCTCACCAGTTTTTTTTCTCTTCTGTGTCACATCTGCTTAACTTTGGTTATTAGTGTTAGGATCCAAGGGCGGTTGGGAGAAAGACAGGTGATATTTTATCTATGTAGGAGCAAAAACAGAATTGAACATGGAGTATGTTTTAAATGCCATGTAGCCTGCAGTGATCTGGGTTTCCTAGAAAAGTCTGGTGCTGTTATCTGTTATTGTGTGACTGACTTTCCCCCAGCCTTGCGTCCTGCAAGGAGACCGTATGATTTCCCTCTAGACCAGGGCATCTACAGCTTTGGAAAAAAAAACCATTTATTTGTTCTTTTTAAGCAGCATAATTATTGCAGACACAGCAACATAATTTCCTGTTAAGCCTGTCAATGAGAGGGAAGGACCGAATACAAGATGGCTGCCGCCTTCACACCAGAGAACAAAGCAGCTGCATAATGGCTGCTGCACCCTGATTTCCCCCATGGCACTGCGTGAGGATAGACCTTGAGACCGAGATTGAGGTGAGACACTGATTGGGGCACCTGGTTCAGCCTCTGTTGGCTGGCATCTCCTGCACCAAGAATGCTAACCTGCTATGCAGGACCGAGCAAGCGTCTGTTGTGCCCCGGAAAGACCGGATGCCGCGTGTTTCACACCTGTGATGGCCTCCCAATGAGATGTCCTGTGAGTTGCGGGTGCTGGCACCGGTCTTGTTTTGTGATCAACCCCCTTTCATGTCCCTATTGAAGGGAGGCTGTCCGGTGGCCAGAGACCTAGCATCCTGCCACCATTTAGTCATCACTAATAGCACTCTCCTTTGGGGATGGTTTTGGTGCCCCCCCAATGACAGCATCTGGTGGCCTGCCCCGTGGGGGTCAGCACTTACAGGGGTAGTCACCATCTGGACCAGGACATCCATGAGTGCAGTGCCATCCAGACCAACCCTAGAACCACACTTCGCAACACCCTTGCCTACAGACCTCCTGGACCCCGCACTTCATTTGCCACCACCATCACTGACCTCCTCGCACCCCACAGCATCGCCTCCACGGATTAAATACTCATCGTAGACCTGAACTTGCACCTCGAAAACCTCAGCGACCCAAACACCACCACCATCCTGGACAACCTCACCAACATCGGACAGAAACAGCTCATCACCACCCCTACCCACAAGGCAGGACACACCATCGACACCATCTTCACAGGTGGGAACAACATCCGCTTCAGCCACACTACACAACACCCATGGACAGACCACAACTGCGTACACTTCCTCGTCAAAAAATCCACAACGCCCATACCTGCACCCCACCCACCATGAAGAAACTGGAGCAAGGTCACCGAGGAGCACCTCAAGTACACCCTCAACCGCGATGCCCCCACCACCACGAACAACGCCAACTTCGCAGCAAAAGAACTCCACAGATGGATCACCACCTGCGCAGACGAGCTCGCACCCCTACACAACTCCGACAGACAACACCCAGGAAAGGTCACCTGGTTCATCACCAGCCCCCAAGAAGCCAGACGCACCTGCAGATGTCTTGAAGGACTGGAGAAACAGCAAATCTGCAGAAGACTGCACCACCTACAAGAAATATAACAACGTGAAAGAGAGGGGCTCTCTGCCACAAATAGGGGTAGAGCACCAAAAGACAAAAGTCAAGAGAAAATTCCCCTATTTGGTACGTCACTAGGTCAACTCACAAGTTCATACTCACAACCTACCAATCATTCCCCAGGACAAAACACCACAATCTTGACCAAATCCTGACTCGTTATAATTAAAAATTTCTATATTTTATTAGAAACAATGACATGATAAAAAAAAAATGTATATAGTAATCACAGGACAATAAAATCAGCGCCTGATATTGTATTTGTTGGACAATAAGCGAATGAAACACATCAAAATATAAAAAATGTACAATAAGAAAACATACAGTAAAAATATGCACTAAACTAATTTCATCATAAAAAACATTAGTAAACAAAGGGAGAACCCAAGGAAGAAAGATGTTTTCTAATCAAAATGCAAAAGGAAGACAAATGACCTAGATCAACTATTCTCATTACAATGAATACTTAATATTTGATATTTTTCAGAGAACAGATGTCATTCCAATCTATAGTCTCCTTTTTCAGACTAGCGTTGACGCGTTTCGGTGGAGAACTAATGATAGAAGACCACCTTCTTCAGGACAGTTAATTATGATCTCCCAGAGTATAGACAATCTAGACAAATCATAAAAATTGACATTAAAAACACAGAAATTCATACACTTTATATACATATCTAAAATAAACGATGGCGATTTACATCTATAAACGCCATGAACAAATGTCGACAATTTTGTAAACATCTCTATATCAGTTACAGGAAGACTAACAAGGACAGCAAAGCTCATTCAAGGAAAGAGAGGTGTAGTTCTCCTGGTGATTCATCATCCAAAGCCTTACATGTGCAACCATTCTCTTAAACAACTATTTACAACACATCATCCATGCGCTCTTCTTATTTAGATAGGACAACTAAGTTTCTATTAGATTAAGGATAATACCTTAGAAGTTAAACAGTACATCCGAACGGTAGGTACTCGTAGATTTCTTCCCTTGTAATTCTTTAGGGGAGTGCGATCGATACATAGGGAACGTAAGGGTACAAGCCTCTTAATCTGAGGAGATAGAATTAATAATAATTATAGCGTCGTCTCTTTACATGCTCACGAAAGATATATTACCACCATATCTATTTTATTGTATATATATGTATATATATATATAAAAATATAAATATATCCCTGCCATCCTATATATCCGTGTTATAAATGCGGTCGGGATACGAGGGTAGTAGGACAGGTTTGTACTGAAAAGGAAGTCCAAGCATAAATATCATTTGGACCAACTACCAACCTCAAACGATATTGGATACAAATCCCACTTACTGAGAAAAGGGAGCATTCCCGTCTGTAAAACTTTTTTATGGGTCTCGGTTATGCATGTATTCTCGAGGTTCACAAAATTTCTGTGGAGGATAGAAAATAGGGCAAAGAGATCATAAAGGTTAAATCTCTTGTAGTCTGCAACTACAAGAGATTTAACCTTTATGATCTCTTTGCCCTATTTTCTATCCTCCACAGAAATTTTGTGAACCTCGAGAATACATGCATAACCGAGACCCATAAAAAAGTACTGATATCTTGGATGGGCATGCTTTTAAAATAAAAGAGTATCTCATTGACGTTTTACAGACGGGAATGCTCCCTTTTCTCAGTAAGTGGGATTTGTATCCAATATCGTTTGAGGTTGGTAGTTGGTCCAAATGATATTTATGCTTGGACTTCCTTTTCAGTACAAACCTGTCCTACTACCCTCGTATCCCGACCGCATTTATAACACGGATATATAGGATGGCAGGTATATATTTATATATATATATACATATATATACAATAAAATAGATATGGTGGTAATATATCTTTCGTGAGCATGTAAAGAGACGACGCTATAATTATTATTAATTCTATCTCCTCAGATTAAGAGGCTTGTACCCTTACGTTCCCTATGTATCGATCGCACTCCCCATAAGAATTACAAGGGAAGAAATCTACGAGTACCTACCGTTCGGATGTACTGTTTAACTTATAAGGTATTATCCTTAATCTAATAGAAACTTAGTTGTCCTATCTAAATAAGAAGAGCGCATGGATGATGTGTTGTAAATAGTTGTTTAAGAGAATGGTTGCACATGTAAGGCTTTGGATGGTGAATCACCAGGAGAACTACACCTCTCTTTCCTTGAATGAGCTTTGCTGTCCTTGTTAGTCTTCCTGTAACTGATATAGAGATGTTTACAAAATTGTCGACATTTGTTCATGGCGTTAATAGATGTAAATCGCCATCGTTTATTTTAGATATGTATATAAAGTGTATGAATTTCTGTGTTTTTAATGTCAATTTTTATGATTTGTCTAGATTGTCTATACTCTGGGAGATCATAATTAACTGTCCTGAAGAAGGTGGTCTTCTATCATTAGTTCTCCACCGAAACGCGTCGACGCTAGTCTGAAAAAGGAGACTATAGATTGGAATGACATCTGTTCTCTGAAAAATATCAAATATTAAGTATTCATTGTAATGAGAGTAGTTGATCTAGGTCATTTGTTTTCCTTTTGCATTTTGATTAGAAAACATCTTTCTTCCTTGGGTTCTCCCTTTGTTTACTAATGTTTTTTATGATGAAATTAGTTTAGTGCATATTTTTACTGTATGTTTTCTTATTGTACATTTTTTATATTTTGATGTGTTTCATTCGCTTATTGTCCAACAAATACAATATCAGGCGCTGATTTTATTGTCCTGTGATTACTATATAAAATTTTTTTTTATCATGTCATTGTTTCTAATAAAATATAGAAATTTTTAATTATAACGAGTCAGGATTTGGTCAAGATTGTGGTGTTTTGTCCTGGTGAATGATTGGTAGGTTGTGAGTATGAACTTGTGAGTTGACCTAGTGACGTACCAAATAGGGGAATTTTCTCTTGACTTTTCCACCTACAAGAAAGCCATGACTGAATACCACAAACACATCAAATCCACCAAGAGGACCTTCATCCAGAACAAGATCCTCGCCAACTCCAGCGACCTGAAGGAACTCTTCAGGATCATCCAGGAATTCACAAAACCCACCAGCGAAACCACGCACATCATCCCCTCTCAGGACCTCTGCAACATGCGCGGCTCCTACTTCCATCTGAAAATCAAGGGCCTCTACGACAACTTCAACAACCAGATGCCTGACTCCAAAAGCAACACCAGCCAGCCCACCATCTGCTCCTGGACCCCAGTCACAACCGAAGACACCGCATTGACCATGAAAAGCATCCATTCAGGACCCCCCATGGACCCCTGCCCCCGCACATCTTCCACAGAGCCACAGCCGCCATCGCTCCGGAACTACGACGCACCATCAATGCCACCTTCAACACCGGCATCTTTCCCTATGACTGGAAACTCACAGAACTATGACCCATCTCCCTCCTCCTCTTCAATGACCCATCTCCTTCATGGCTAAGGTAACCAGAAAGACCATCAATATCCAACTAACAAAATTAATTGAAGAGAACTCCATCACGAACCCTACCAATCCGGATTCCGCAGCAACCACAGCACCGAGACCGCTCTACTCACAGCCACAGACGACTTCGGCACCCTCCTTGACCAAGGAAACACCACAGCCTTGATCCTACTTGACCTCTCTGAAGCCTTCAACATCGTTTCCCACCACACACTCACCGCCAGACTCCAGGCACGGTGAGCAAAAGAATGATGGATTTAACCCAGATCTCTTGACTGGGGGCGAATGTTTTGATTTGTTCTGCATTCCGTCCATCAATTGTGTGTCTTTTGCTTTCTCGCCCTAAGTGCGCCAGGTATGCCCAGACGTGGGTCCTGGGCTCACTGTGCCATTGGAATCAAGCTATCCTGGCTGAAGAGAGGTGAAACCCCGGAACCGGTCCTAGGATGCTTCTTTCCGGTCCAGGGAGGACCTGGCTTGGCAGTTCGGGCTGGACTGTTTCCATGAGGCACAGGGTCAAGACTGATTTGCATATGGCCAGGTCTAAACTGGGGTGGCACGGTGCGCAAAAGAATGATGGATTTAACCCAGATCTCTTGACTGGGGGTGAATGTTTTGATTTGTTCTGCATTCCGTTCATCAATTGTGTGTCTTTTGCTTTCTCACCCTAAGTGTGCCAGGTATGCCCAGACGTGGGTCCTGGGCTCACTGTGCCACTGGAATAGTTATTCTGGTAGAAGAGGGGTGAAACCCCGAAACCGGTCCTAGGATGCTTCTTTCCAGTCTACGGAGGACCTGGCTTGGCAGTTGGGGCTGGACTGTTCCCATGAGGCACAGGGTCAAGGCTGATTTGCATATGGCCGGGTCTAAACTGGGGTGGCACGGCGAGCAAAAGAATGATGGATTTAACCCAGATCTCTTGACTGGGGGTGAATGTTTTGATTTGTTCTGCATTCCGTCCATCAATTGTGTGTCTTTTGCTTTCTCGCCCTAAGTGCGCCTGGTATGCCCAGACGTGGGTTCTGGGCTCACTGTGCCACTGGAATCAAGCTATCGTGGCTGAAGAGGGGTGTTTCCTTGAAACCGGTCCTAGGATGCTTCTTTCCGGTCCAGGGAAGACCTGGCTTGGCAGTTCGGGCTGGACTGTTCCCATGAGGCACAGGGTCAACACTGATTTGCATATGGCCAGGTCTTAACTGGGGTGGCACGGTGAGCAAAAGAATGATGGAATTAACCCAGATCTCTTGACTGGGTGCGAATGTTTTGATTTGTTCTGCATTCCGTCCATCAATTGTGTGTCTTTTGCTTTCTCGCCCTAAGTGCGCCAGGTATGCCCAGACGTGGGTCCTGGGCTCACTGTGCCACTGGAATCAAGCTATCCTGGCTGAAGAGAGGTGAAACCCCGGAACCGGTCCTAGGATGCTTCTTTCCGGTCCAGGGAGGACCTGGCGTGGCAGTTGGGGCTGGACTGTTCCCATGAGGCACAGGGACAAGACTGATTTGCCTATGGCCTGGTCTAAACTGGGGTGGCACGGTGAGCAAAAGAATGATGGATTTAACCCAGATCTCTTGACTCGGGGTGAATGTTTTGATTTGTTCTGCATTCTGTCCATCAATTGTGTGCCTTTTGCTAGACTCCATGACGCCGGCATAGAGGGGACTGCCCTCGACTGGCTCCCCTCCTTCCTCACTGGCAGAACCCAAAGAGTCAGACTACCACCCTTCCTCTCCGAACCCACTGAAATCAACTGCGAAGTACCCCAAGGATCATCACTCAGCCCCACGCTCTTCAACATCTACATGGCCCCCCTCGGCACAATCGTCAGACCGCACGGACTCAGCATAGTATCCTAAGCCCACGACACCCAGCTCATCCTCTCCCTTATCAAGGACCCCATCACCACCAGACTCAACATCCTGGAAGGAATGAAGGATGTCGCTTCCTGGATGAGAGGCAGCTGCCTGAAGCTCAACTTGGAGAAGACAGAGGTCCTCGGTCTTGGACCCCCCCTTCTGCATGGGACAACTGGTGGCCCACCACCCTCTGCATGCCCCCCAAACACCCCCACAGACCACGCCTGGAACCTCTGCATCATACTCAACTCCTCCCTCTCCCTGACCAACAGGTCAACGCCGTCACCTACATTCATTTCAACATCCTCCATATCCTCCGAAAGCCCTTCCAATGGATCCCCCCTGAATCAAGGAAGACCGTCACCCATACTATCATAACCAGCAGACTGCACTACGGAAATGCCCTCTATGCCAGTACCAACAAGTCTCTGCTCCGCAAACTCCAGACCATACAGAACACGCAGCCAGACTCATCCTCGGCATCCCTCAACACGAACACATCACCCAACACCTGCGTCACCTTCACTGGCTCCCCATTGAGAATAGAGTAACTATCAAGATAGTCACCCACGTCTACAAATGCCTCCACAACACTGGGCCTCAATATCTCAACAACAGAATCTCCTTCCACATACCCAAGAGGAATCGCTGATCGGCTGAACTTGCCCTCGCCGAACCCCCACGCATCCGCAGAGCAGGAACGGGTGACAGAACCTTTTCCTACATCGCAGCCAAGGCCTGGAACAAGCTCCCGATAAACATCAGATGTGCCCCCACCCTGCACATCTTCAGGAAGACCGTCAAGACCTGGCTCTGCTCCCCCCAGTGCCTTGAGACCCTAACGGGTGAGTAGCGCACGTAAAAAATCCCTGATTGATTGATTGTGATATAGTGATATCACCAGGTGTATGCAGCCTCGTAGATGAGCACTAGGAATTTACCCCGAATATCCTGTTGCACTTTGGCATGCCTCGCATTGTGGCCAGACTGGTGGATGGCCACAACTGACAGCTAAGTAGTCAGAGGCCAAGACCTGGCACGACTTTGGTGGATTTAGCACTCGGATTCAGCAATTCATGCCTGGTGGGCCCCTGCAGGCCCACTCTATTGGCACACCTTCGCCCAGAGACCTAGCACGGACAAGCAGTTGATACCAATTTCATGCTGCACTGAGGCTACATGGAGCGACCTCTGTCTCGGGTCCAGAAAGGCCCCGTAAGACCTGGGACACTTCTTGTCAGCTTGCTGGGGCTGTGGTGTGTCCAGCCCTGTTCTTTTCCAGTCCTCGTCTCCCCTCTAGGAGTTATTCTGGGCTTTAAGAGCAGGTCCTTGTGCTAGTTCCCCGATGCCTCTCCTTGCTTGTGCTCCTGCTGCCCCCTGCCACCTAGCCTCATTATGCCTCGCTCTCTCCTCTGCCTGTTTGCTATACTGCTGTTATCTCCCAAGTGTGCTGCATTCTCTTGTGCCTGATTATTAGATCTCCTAGTGTGCAAAGTTCTCCCTACTGACGGTAATACTGTTGTCGACCCTATCATTATGATGTGGTCTCTCCACTGCTTATTGATAGACTGTGATTGTTAAAAATCTGGTACATTGTGTTCCCTCATTATTGTGCTTTCTCCTCTCCCCCACCAGTTGGCCTCAAACAACTCATCACCAACCCTACCCACAACGCTGGACTCCATTTTCACGTCCTGAGACCTAGTCAAGTTCAACCTGGTCTCACATCTCACCTGGGCCAATCACTACAGCATCCACTACACCATCTCAAGACTTACCAACACTGGCACCATGCTCCTCAACTCCATGCACAGAAAATGGAAAAATATATCAGAAGAAAAAGTAGAACAAGACTCTCAACTCTCACCTCCCAGACCCAGAAAAGGCTGTGAAGAACTTCTCCCTGTGGATCATAGAATGAGTTGACATAATTACCACTGCCAAGCCAGCCAGATCCTGATGACTCTCCAGAAGAGCCAGCTGGTTCATTGCTGAGCTGAAATCCACCAAATGCAACTGCCGGCAAGTTGAAAGGAAGTGAGAACCAGTAAAGAGACCACCTTCAAGACAGCTCTAAACCAGTACCACCCCCTCCTGAAAGAAAAAAAGAACGCTCTAGCAGACCGCAGCAAGGAGCTCTTCACCATTGTGAAGGAGTTCTCCAACCCTGCAACCACGAGAGCCACACCACCCCCTCCCTAAAAATGTGAGACACCCTGACTAACTTTTTCCATGACAAGATCTGTCAACTACGAAAACTTCAAAACCCTACCCCCCTGCCTCCAACTGCATCAGCCTGCTCACATCCACAAAAGGACACCCCCAACACCTGCTCACCAATTAGACCCTCACAATTTAAGCCACAATCTGCATTATGAACTGTGTCCTCAGGTTCACCCACAGACCACTGTCACCACCCCACCTACAACCTCAGGAGCAAGACTATTGGCAACAAGCTCAAGAAAGTCCTGAAAACCTTCATTACCTCAGCATCCTTCCCTGAAGACAGGAAACACGCCAAACGCAACCCCTCCCGAATAAACCATCTGCTGACCCAGCAGAACTGAAGATCTTAATGGCCCAACTCCCTGCTCTCATTCCCAGCAAAAGTTCTCGAAGACATTCATACAGCAACTCGCCAAACACCTAGAAACAACAGTCTCCTGGACTACTTTGAATCTTGTTGGACTTGGCACTTTTTGCAGGGTCATACCTGAACTTTTTGCCTTCATCCTGTATTTTGTCTGACCTGTTTTTGTTGTTTTTATGACTCTTGGCACTTTACCACTGCTGGTCAGTGCTAAAGTGCATATGCTCTCCCTATTGTAAATTGATGTATGGATTAGTGACTCCAGAAGAAGCGTGTCGCCGCTGCGGCTGCTGTCGTCTCGTCACTGGAGAAGGTTATCGCCGCTGTCGCTTCGCCTCGCAGAAGCGCCTCGCATCGCCGGAGAAGAGTGTCGCCGTCGCATCAGATGCCGTCGCATCATCGGAGAAGCATGTCGCCGCCGCAGCAGCTGTCGTCACATCACTGAAGAAGGGTGTCGCCTCTGCAGCAGTCGCATCGCATCACCGAAGCGTTTCACATCACCGGAGAAGAGTGTTGCCGTCGCACCAGACGCTGTCGCATCACCAGAGAAGCGTGTCGCAGTGCCTGTCGCGGCTCAGAAGAATCGTTGAGCCACAGCACGGCCACCGGGCGTGCACGCATCGTGTCGCAACAAGAAGGCGACACCTTTTTTGTTTCATTGCACCGGATCATCATCGCATCACGGCGCTGCTGGTCGCATTGCCACGGAAGCGCAGTAAGAAAAAGACGCATCACCTCCCCACGCCGAGAAGAACCAACCCATCCCCTACACATCAGTAGGGACACGACACATCACCGTTCTTGCGTGTAAGAACCCGACGCATCACCTTCCCTGCAACACTTTCATTGTATAGCGTTACGCATCTAAAGGTACATTGAACTTAAAGTGTCGCATTTACCATCTTAAGAGAACCAATCTATTTCTACCATTTTTAAGTATAGTATTGTGGATTTTTGTCGTTTTTGGTCTTATGTTAAGTCTATATAAAAATACTTATTTTTATACTACAACTTGTGTGGTGTCCATCTGTAGTGTTGTCACTGGGTTACTGTATGTGTTCACAAATGCTTTACACACTGCCTCTGAGATAAACCTGTCTGCTCGTGCCAAGCTACCAAGCGGGTGAGCAGGGGTTATTTTAGGAGTGTACCCCCTTACCCTGACTAGAAGCAAGGGTCCCTATTTTGTCAAAGGCACCTACCTCTGCCAACTAGAGACCCCCAGTTCTAACATTGGTGGTCAGCGGTGAGGATTTGGACTTGCATTTGTGACTCATATACAGTGATTGGTGAACACTACTAGTGAGTGCAGACCAAACGCAACCACATACTTTTGGTAGATTGTTTTTCTGGGATTTTCTATTGTTGCAAAGAACTGCCAAGTTTAACCACCATGGAGAAAGCAGCATCATAGCATCTGTTGATTATGAGTGGGAAGAGGAGAAACTGGAATGCTACAATATAAAACAGCTAAAGCACTTCTGCAGGAAAATTAAAGTTGCAATGACCGGTCTCTCCAAGAAGGATGAGTTCCAAAAGGCACGGAGGGCCTGGGTCAAAGCAAGGAATACCCCTGAGAATGAGGAGGGGGCTGAGAATGCAGATGAGCAGCTGGAGGGGTCAATTGGTCCAGGGGGGAGGAGAGCAACCTCCCCAGTAGGTAGCAGTGTTTCTGCCAAAGGCCTGTCCCCAGAAGAGTTAGAGGACAGGAAGGAGTGTAGGATGCATGAAATGGAGCTGGCCAAGCTCAAGTTGGGTGGGCAACTGGAGTTAGAGAATAGGAAATTGGCCCTAGAGGAAAAGAGGAGGCAGTTTGAGCATGAGTTGAGAATGAGGGAGCTTGATTTGGAGCTCGAGAGGCTTGAGGCCATGAGTGTCTCAGCCCAGAAAAAAGAAATGTGTGTAGCTCAGGAAGTGAGCTTTGGTGAGTTGGAGGTGGAATCCAGCTCAGATGGTTGCAGCAAAATAGAATAATGTAGTGCTTGGGGAGTAGTACATATACACAGAGATGTGGCGCCTGACTTGAAGGAGGGGGTTAATTTACACCAGGAGGCTCTAGGATGTGAGGTAGCTCCAGTGGTGCCCAGTGTCCCTGAGGTGGATTGGGGAACTGGTACAGGGGTTCATAGTCCTAGTGGTGGGAGGGACACTCTACTGACGCTAGATGAGAGGTGCAGGGAGAGGGGTTCCTCCATAGTTGAAGTCCTGGTGTTTGAGTGTGAAGACTGCCCAGAAGAGTGTGGGTTGAGCGACAGAGACAGTCAGATGCTGTCTTGCAAATCTCAGGAGAGTGGTGTGGGGTACGTGTGCGAGGCACTGAATGGTGAGGTGAAGTATAGTTTGGTTAACCCTTGTAGGGGGCTGTGTGATCCAAATGTGGGAGAGCATATTGCAAGTCCCTGTTTTCCAGAGCTATGCCAACACCTGTTGGAGAGTGAGTTCTCTGACCCCAGGGAGCTCACATTGGAGGCAGACCTTTTGGTGGATTCCAGAGGGTCTGGAGAGGCATTGGGGAGTGACCCTCGGAGGAGTGGCTCAGGTATCTTCCTGCCCAGAGTGGGGGAAGAGCTTCAGTGTAGCCCAGCTAGGTCCCAGTGTAGTGGGAGGGGTGTAGGGACTCACGTCCTGTCTCAGTGGAGAAGGAGTGAGTGTGGGGCTGCGTGTCCCAAGGTGCCTGAAACCCAGTCTCAAGACCTGGATGGTTCTTTAAGGGAACACCAGGTACGGAGCCTAGGCTGGCCTGATGGGCCGCCAGTTAAGGGGGATCCCCTAGTGTCTGGTGAACTGGGAGTGTCTGAAAGCAGGCCTCCCTCATTTCTGGTGTCTGGCAGTACCACTCCTAAGTGGAGGGTGCAGAAGTCCAGACTGAGGGGTGAGAGGGGGAAAGAGTCCCAAGTGGAAGAACCAGTGGGTCAGGGGCCAGCCAGAAGGGCTGCGTCACCAGTGAATGACCATGGTGACACCACTTCTGTCCTGGGGGATCTTCGCGCACTGTCAAATGGACAGGGATCAGGAGGTCTGCGCCAGGCAGATTATCACACAATACATGAGTTATGTGTTACCCTCAGGGGGGACATGCGTGCTCCCAAGAAAGTCCTGGTGCATCGGGCAAGTGTTCAACCAGCGGGTACAGACCCTGGGTTGGAGAGCCAGGTTCAGGTGTTGTCTGACCTGGAGGGAGGGACAACTGTAAACAGTGTCCTGACCGGCTGGTCTTATAGGTGTACCACTCCAGGTGGGAGGGTACAGCACTCTAGAAGGGGGTGCAGAGGGAGGGAGTCCTCGCCTTTGACCCCGGTTCAACTGGAGGGTTTAGACCCTGGGTTGGAGGGCCAGGTTCAGGGTGTGTCCCCCTGACCTGGAAGCCCAGTTGCATGATTAAACTCCTGAACTGGTGGGCGAATTGTGCAGGACACCTGTTACAGGCATCATGACAATTCTGGACAAGGGTACCGCTCCAGGTGGGAGGGTACAGAGCCCCAAGGAGGAGGACCGGGTGTGGGAGAGCCAACCCCAGTATCTTGTCCAGCTGCCGGGTACAGGCCCGGGGCTGGTGGTTCAGTGCCAGGATGTCAGACCTGACCTGACAAGAGGGAGAGTGGACAAAGGGTGCCAAGCACCTGGGGTTACTGCCTCCCACTCTCTGACGCCACAGTGGTTTGAGAGCCCTGAGAGGCATAAGGCCTGGGTCTTACCACTGACTACTGTCAGTGGCCACTGTGGCTTGCTGTCTGTCTGTTGGGACACACCTGTGAGCAGACTAAGGTTAGGTGCTGCACAGATGGTGTCTACAGGTGAGGAGAAGGGTTCCCCATGGATTAGCTTGGTGGGCCCTGAGAGTATGGACACAGGGATTCAAATGGGTTCAGATTGGCATAGAACTGGAATATGCCCCTGCAGTTGCAGGCCAGGTCCAGGTTCTATCGCCCATCAGGGTAGTAATTGGCCTCCTCTGCATTTTGGCTGGAAGGGGGTTGTGTTGGACTTGGCCCTTTTTGCAGGGTCATCCCTCAAATTTTTGCCTTCCTCCTGTATTTTGTCTGACCTGTTATTGTTGGTTTTATGACTCTGGGCACTTTACCACTGCTGATCAGTGCTAAAGTGCATATTCTCTTTCTTATTGTAAATTGATGTATGGATTAGTGACTCCATGATTGGCTTATTTGGTTTACTTGTTAGACCCTAGTACAGTGCACTGCATGTGCCCAGGGCTTGTAAATCAAATGCTGCTGGTACGCTTGCAGCTCTGGTTGTGCCACCCACAGAAGCAGCCTGTAAAGTATGTCTCAGGCCTGCCATTGCAGAGCCTGTGGGCAGTCTCGTACTGCCATGTTGACTGGGCAAGTGCACCCACTTGCCAGTCCCTAAACCTTCCCTTGTCTTCATATCAGACACCCCTATGGTAGGCCCAAGGGCAGGGTGCATTGCAAGTATAAGGTAGGGCATGTCCTAATAGTGAATTACAGCCATTTTCGTTTTTCACTATTGCAAGGCTACCTGTTCCCCATTGGCCAGAATGGGCAGTTTGATTATAACATCTTATAATCCTAACTGACTCAGGGAACTAGGTAGAAATTCGAGTTTAGTATCTTTTAGTGAAGTTGGTTTTAACATTCTGTGTTTGAAAATACCACTTTTAGAAAGTAGGTATTTTCTTGCCTAACTACCCAAGCCTGCCTCTGCTAGGTTGTGTATTCTTTGTCTGGAGTTTGAGTGACAGGGGCTGGGGGATTCCAGGAGACAGGGTGAGTCAGCACAGGGCTGAATAGAGAGATCTGCATGTAGATGGGTGGGAGGAGTTGCTCCTGGGACCTGAATTGAGCTGTGCCTTCACTCCACAACGCTGGCTCCACCTCCTGTGGTGCGTCTGATGTCCCTGGCCTACACTGTTAAAGGAAAGAAGGAGTCTTGTCAACAAAGTTCTCCAGGACTGACCAGAACTGGTTTGGACTAGGCAAAGGCCTCTCTGCCTTCAGAGAACAAAGAGAAAATGAGTATAAAAGGGGGGACACAGACCCCAGAACTTTAGATCACTTTGGGAAACAAGAAGAACCTTTGCAGAGGGGAGGAACCAGAGAAACGGAGGAAGAGACTATCCCTAGCAGAGTGCTGTTTGGGGGATTGGCCTGCAGTGGTTGCCTGACTCCCAAAGAAAGGAGAAAGGACTTTTTGCTACTTTCAAATCAACTTGTAAAGGATCTCCAAGGGCTTGAGATAGAGCTCGCCTCCTGCTGAAGTCTCAGGGACAACATACTTCACCAACCAGCTCCCCAAGAGTTCTTTTGAAGTGCCTGCTGTTGTTTTGGGCCTTCTGAGGGACTGCGTGTCACAAGGAGCTGGAAGCGCGACTCATGAAAAAGAAGCGTGTCGAAGCGGCAGCCGCTGTTGTCGCATTACTGGAGAAGGGTGTTGCCGCTGCCACCTTGCAGAAGTGCCTCGCATCGCCGGAGAAGAGTGTTGCCGTTGCATCAGATGCCATCGCATCATCGAAGAAGTGTGTCGCATCTGCTGTTGTCGCATCACTGAAGAAGGGTGTCGCCGTTGCAGCTGTCGCACGCATCGCAGAACCTTATCGCATCACTGGAGAAGAGTGTCGCCGTCGCATCAGATGCTGTCGCATCACCGGAGAAGCGTGTTGCAGGGCCTGTCATGGCTCGGAAGAATCGTTGAGTTTCCTCACGGCCACCCGGTGTGCATGCATCGTGTCACAACAAGAAGACAACGCCATTTTTGTTTCATTGCACTGGATCTTCATCGCATGACGGCGCTGCTGGTCGCATCGCCAAGGAAGCACAGTAAGAAACCGACGCAATACCTCCCCACACCCAGAAGACCGATGCATCCCCTATGAATCAGTAGGGACTCGATGCATCACAGTTCTTGCGTGTAAGGAACCGACGCATCACCTTCCCTGCAACACTTTTGTTGTATAGCTTTACGCATCCAAAGGAACATTGAACTTAAAGTGTTGCATTTACCATCTTAAGAGAACTAAGCTATTTCTACCATTTTTAAGAATAGTATTGTCGATTTTTGTCGTTTGTGGTCTTGTGTTAAGTCCATAAAAAAATACTTATTTTTATACTACAACTTGTGTGGTGTCCATCTGTAGTGTTGTCACTGGGTTACTGAATGTGTTCACAAATGCTTTACACACTGCCTCTGAGATAAGCCTGTCTGCTCGTGCCAAGCTACCAAGGGGGTGAGAAGGGGTTATTTAGGAGTGTCCCCCATTACCCTGACTAGAAGCAAGGGTCCCTATTTGGTCAAAGGTACCTACCTCTGCCAACTAGAGACCCCCATTTCTAACAAATCTGGATGCCGAACCAACCACAGCACCGAGAAAGCCCTCATCGAAGCAACCAACGACATCAGGGCCATCCTGGACTGCTGCAAAACGGCAACCCTCATCCTCCTGGACCTATCGAACAAGTTACTTACCTTCGGTAACGATATTGCTGTAAGAAACAGAGGTTCGTTATAGATTCCTTACCTTAGAATTACCCCCAGGCGTCAAACTCGATCCGGAAAGTTTTTCATCAGCAGTTCCCCCGCGCGTCGGAAGGTGGCGTCGGTCGACTCCGCGTACATGGTCGGCGTTGTGTTCGCCAGGGTGACGTTGTGATAGCTACATAGACGCCGCCCTTGTACACTGACATCAGTTCTGTAAACATCTTTCTGTGGAAATATGGATTTTTCTGATCAGTTATGTCCCCTATCTTGGACCCCAACGGTTTCATGTATGAATCACAAGTACATGTATGTTCCCTCCAGTTCCAGTTATGAAGACGCAAACTCATGTGCATCCACCGTCAACATGTCCTCTTTCAGATCCGCCATGAATAGGCTGGATATTCCATTCCTAAGTATGAAAGGCCACCGGCTTTATATGGTTCACTTATGCCATTTTACAGTCCAGGCAAGTAGGCCCTGATTCTGTCATCAAGCTTTTCTTGCTTTCTGCCTCTGAAACTCCAGTCTGAGCCTGCATCTGTGACCATGAACTTTGTCTCATTCCCTGCGCGGCTCACGATGCCTGACATCAGCTTGCTGCCTGCCAAGAAACTGTATTTCACCTTCGAAATTATCTGCTCCGCTCCCTGCCCAATGCATTCCTGTCTAGTAGTTTAAGTAAACATTCTTCCAGCTACCGAGCAAAGGCCCGGCTTCTCTGTCTTTATGCGAGTAATTCATAGCCCTATTATTATGGAAGACTTCTGCCCTCGCATCTAGTGTAGACACTTAGACGCTTGTACACGCACTAACAGTCAGTATAGGCAGTATAGAATAAGATTCTACTCTAAGAGACCTCTCTTTTGGATAACATAGTTCTTTAAACATAGGATGTTAGATATGATTTGGGATTAGGTTGACTTGACCCTCCAGACATCTGTCGCCACATGTAGAGCTAAATGTCAAGTCCCCTTCACCCCCTAGTTACACGTCAATCACACGTCATGCTGCTGCGCGCGCATTTCTGCCAAGTAATTCTGCTAACGTTGCGAAATTCTTTCATGGAACCACCCTATTATAACATCACACTTAATGACGTTCTTTAGTTACACCCAGTTACACCTACTTTTGCTACGTATGTATGTTTTATCTACACTATCAATTGTTACGCCTCCTGCATTTGTTTCACTGTAATGCCTATTGTATAAAAGTAATTACTTATCAATAAAGTGTGCTTCACTTCCTGAACCTCCGTGGTGATGGAACTTGGAGTCACCGATTCGAATCGTCCATTGGAATAAAGCCCATTCCGAACCTCTAATACCACGGATTCTGCCTCTTATTTATTGAGCTATTTTTATTATGTTTCTGTATCAAATTAAGTCCCGGTAATTAAATTATTTACCACATGAATGGCGCCCGAATAGGGACACTTTCTCATCTCACGCGCCGGCGGTGCGTTGCAGGCCCGGTCTCCTGCCACAGCTGGACGGACAACAACGCGTACCAGCAGGATTTCCTGTACCTCCCTCCGGTCAAGCGGGGGCGACTGAGGCTGCGATCAACACCCAGACGAGGCGGTGAGAAGTGCGAAGTATCCCGACCAGAGCCTAGCTGAGAGAGCAAGATCCGAGGTATACAGAGGCCCACCAAGTTCTGAAGTTCCGAAGTTCCGAGGTTTCCGATGTCCCGAAGTGTCCGAAGTTTTCGAGTCGAGTCCAGTCCGGTCCAGTTCAGTTCAGTTCCGTTCCGAGGCCTTCCGTTCCGAGCTACCCGGTGAGTACCATTACTGGGGAGGCGTTCTGACGTGCACATAGGTTGTGCCGGTCAAGACGGGTTTGGGTACACAAATCCGGTCTGCACTGTTTTAGCAGTGTATCTGTACTGTTTAGCAGTATGTCTAGTATATCAAGTATATAAATTCAGAATAATTCAGTTAATGCCGAGTATTATGTTTAGTGATTAAGTTTCCTTAGAATCGTCATCATCATTGTTGCTCATTTAAATGTTAAATGTTAAATGTTTTTAATACGTTCTGCATATTGTGGTGTGAATGACTGTTCATCACTGTGTTTATTGTATTAAGTTTGTTCAAGATCAAGTATCAGACCAGTTCTCAATATGCCGCTCTTTTCGAAATTAAGACAGTTCACAACTAGAAAAGGGGTACTCGAAGAAGCCGTTCCTATTCCTCCTAGGGACACTCCAGGGTACTTCATGTATCATAAGCACGGCTTAGACGCTATACTATTTCTTGATTTGTGGGTAGACTACACCAAGGAATTACCAGAAAGTCAGAGGTGGCCCGCAGCTGGGACCTGGGATGCAGAGTGCATCATGAAAGTAGAGGAAGAGTTATGGAAAAGGAAAGCCAGACAGTCACAGAAAGACGCCGTTGAGTTATGGCGCAAAGAATCTCATAGACGTACAGAAAAAGCACTCCGACAGGAAGAGAAAAATAAAGAGAATTCAAATAAAGTCCGAGAAAATCTATTAATTGAAGAAGGTACACGAGTGAAATCAGAACAAGTAGACAGACAAAGAAATGCCCTTATGAAGGGTATGTATCCCCTTCTGGCCGAGGGATTACCTAAGGCTACTCCGGGGATACCAAAAGACTTGCCACCCCCATTATTTCCAATAAAAGTACATCCTAAGGGGCATCCTAGAACCGCAGAAGATGTTTTTCTTTCCTCATACTTAGATGACGCAGCTCCCGAATATGCTAATCCCGCCCCACATAGACCGCCTGCCAGGGAGGTTCAGCGCCAAGATCCAGTATCTGTATCTCTACAGCAACAAATCCAGACACAAGTTCCGGCAAGCACACCTGTTTCCACATCTGTTCCTACAGCTACTTCTATAGCTGTGTCCACACCTATAGTTGCTGTATCGCGTTCTACGAATCCTTTCACGCCCGATACCCCAGACGGGGCTACTGGAGGTGCTACCAACATTTTTTCTACGCCACCCAGAGTAAATAAACTTACCTTTCAAGAGTCAGCACATCCACGTACCCCCAAACTCATAAATGCCCGCACGCTTAAGGAACTTCTTATAGATTGTAGATATGACCCTGTGCCCGGCAAAGAGGACGAAATGATCATGGCATCATTACGTATCAGACGAGCTGCGGTGTATTTAGGGAAGCTACCAGGAATGACTATGCATCTAGATAATATATATCATTTTGTCCAAACAGGGCGAGATTCTGAATGAATTAACAGAGCTATGGAATACCAGAAAGTGGAAATACAGGGGGAACTGTTACGTTTCCTCATAAATTGTGTGATCAGAAATCAAGACCGACCGGGGGTAGACCCGGAAACAATGGAAACTCTTACCAGATGGAGCCAGAATATATCAGAAGGGAGACATGATAGGCAAAAATGTATAATAGCCATGTGCAGAAAGATCCGTAAAGAAATAGAACGCCTACACGAAGAGAGATTAGCGGTAGACCAGTTTGAACAAAACGAGGAGGAGGAAGGATCAGGACTGTCCACAGGACAGTCAGAAACCATAGCCTATGTAGGTAGAGGAAGATCTTGTAATAGTACTAGATGTTTTACTGACCCGATACGTCCGATATGTCCAGATAATAACAGGAATTTCCAAACACCTATAATAAATATAAGGTCCCCCGAGCATTCGTTCCAAGCCGCTGACAAATTACTGAGAGAACGAAGGGGTTATCATTTACTCGATTCTATGGATGAACAAGAATTAGCCAGGTCAGCCGTTCATTGGGTTGACAGTCCCGGAAAATATGGTGATGATACAGTAGCACACACATTTTTGAACCTCACCCCAGATGAACAGCGTTTAGCTGGGATTTATATGATTCAACAACTTCTTATACTATATAAAAGCCAACATTCAGATCCTGGTCCCTTACCTGATATATTGACTGAATTACTCACGAATAGATGGAGAGGTTCAGGTACTAAGCTAATTAAAGAAATACTAGAATCAAGAAAGCAGTACATTCTTTTTGTATGCCCAGAACATGTCTCACTGCCCATCAAGGAAAGACCGATGTATTACATGGACAGACAGAATCCCTTACGAGAAGTACACCCAATAAAGGGCGAGGACAATCAGTTTAAACGTGTATTTGTATATACGCCCATATCGAAAATAGAATTGTTAGAAATGAAGAAAGTGGTACCCAGTCATGACAAAGACCCAGCGGGTTTCCACCGAGAAATTAAAGACATGTTACTCATGGGAGAGTATACCTATCCCGACATTATGACAATATTAAAGGTATTAATGCCTGCTGGCATTTATGAAAAACTCAAGGAAAAAGAGTGGGAGGTGGGAGACCAAAAGATAGACTGGACAGCATTAGAAAATGAAGAAAAGGCCCGAGGTCCAGGTTCGGGGCTTGGGGACAAAACTAAAGCACTACCAGGTTTACTAGTACAGGTACTGCCGCGTTTATTAACTACGAAAAAGGAAGACTGGGGTGCAATCTCAGCTTGTAAACAAAAGCAAGATGAAGACACTAGTGATTTCTATGCCCGATTTGAAAAATGTTTTGGTATAAATAGTGGCATAAAAGCAAGTAGCGAATCATACCCACATCTGTTTGTGACAAAATTAGTTGAAAATTCCTTGCCCCAAGTGAAGAATAGAGTATTAAAATTCGAGAGTACCTGGCAAGGTAATACCCCATCACAAATGTTACAAATGTTACAGTACCATTACAATAGAATTAGAGAGGAACAAGAACATGAACAAAGACGCATGAAAGACACGAAAATGAAAATGCTAGTCTCTCAGACAGTTCCAGCTGAAGGACATAAAAAGGGTACGACACATTCCGGTGAGTCAGCAGGACCTGTAAAAGGGACATGCAACTATTGTAAACAGCCAGGACATTACATACACGATTGCCCAGTCCTGAAGCGTAATATCGCCACAGGTAAAACACAGGAAAGACCACGGCCACCTAGACAGGATCAGAATGAACAAGGAGCCCCGCAGCATGCACAGTCCATGCCAGCTCCACAACAATCTATACAGTTTGTGCCAGCTGCACCAGCGCTGCCGGTTGCTGCCACACAAACCACGACACGACAGCTGTACCAGACCGCACAGTATGACTATCCTGATTATCAACGATATGCATGAACCAGCCTAGAGAGGGAAGTTGACTTACCCCTTATCGAGGTCCCTGTAGACCAAGAAGGACCTTATGTACATAGTGAATTATTAGGCCAAGATAGTAAATTTTTACTTGATACAGGGGCAAGTCGAACAACAATAAAACACAGTGAAGTTCCAGGGGCACCCCTCTCAGGCTCACAGAATATTTCCCTTGGTTTTTCAGGAAAACCTATTGTTAATGAAGTATCACAGCCTCTTCCACTTACGATAGGACCTTTGACCCGAACTACAGATTTATTGCTTACTAAATCATGTCCAGAAAACTTGTTAGGTATAAAAACACTGAAAGCTCTAGGAGCTATAATATGTTGTTCTCCGGAAGGAGTAAGATTGTTTTTACGTGATTTCAAAGGTCACTATGTGTCTCGAGACATGGATCCCCGACTGCAGACTTTACCTACACATTTATGGGCACAAGGCCCTACTGATGTTGGTTGCATGAATATTACACCATATCGAGTTACACTAAGGGCAGGAGTGGTATTACCACGAATGCGACAATACAAGTTACCACCAGATGCTGTAGTGGCTTTACTACAAATCATTGATGAGCTCATTGCCCAAGGAGTGGTTGTGGAAACAGACTCCAATGTATGTAATTCCCCGATAATTCCGATTCTTAAACGAACAGATCCAAAGGCCCCGCCAGTATATCGATTGGTTATTGATCTGCGCGAATTGAACAAATGCATTGTGCCACAATTCCCTGTGGTCCCAGATATCTCGTCATTACTGACAGCTATTGATTCTGAAGCAACATTCTTTACTGTAATTGATCTCAAGAATGCCTTTTTCAGCGTCCCAATAGATCCGGAAAGCCAATACTTGTTCGGATTTAGTTTAAATGGACGTAGCTTTAAATTCACACGCGCACCTCAAGGATTTACAGAAAGCCCCAGCATCTATAGCCAAGCACTGAAACGAGAACTCGACAGTATCCACATGCCAGTAAACACTGCCCTGCTTCAATATGTCGATGATCTGCTGATCACCGCTAGAAGCGAA
The DNA here is from genome assembly GCF_964204655.1 of Triturus cristatus. NCBI lineage: Eukaryota > Metazoa > Chordata > Amphibia > Caudata > Salamandridae > Triturus > Triturus cristatus. Next base: position 320,619,304 of record NC_140588.1, read on the forward strand.
CCTGAATGTGAGAAAGCATCACTGACAGTTTTACAATTTCTAGCCGAAAAAGGGCACAAGGTGTCCCCTTCTAAGCTGCAATTCTGTGTCCAGCGAGTTGTTTATCTTGGACACTCGCTGTCCAAGGAGGGAAGGCAGCTTACACCCGACCGCATTCAGTTAATAGCTAACATGCCAATACCCAAGACACAAAAGGAGGTGCGGGCTTTTATAGGCCTCACTTCATATTGTAGGCAGTGGATCCCTCAGTATGCATTTCTAGCAAAACCACTCATTCAATTGACAACACAGGAGGCAGCCACATCGACTGTTCTCCCTTGGACTCAGGAACATGCACAAGCTTTTGAAAGCCTAAAGAAAGCCTTATGCCAAGCACCGGTTTTAGCAACACCATGTTACAATAAACAGTTTACACTCTTTGTTACAGAACGCGAAGGTACTGCCTTGTCAGTACTCACACAGGAACAGGCAGGATCCCACAAACCATGTGCTTATTTTTCTAGTACATTAGATCCCGTAGCTCAGGCTTTGCCTGCATGCCTGAAATCAGAGGCAGCAACAGCTTTAGCAATCAGACAAAGCGATGCCATAGTGTTAGGACATCCATTGACAGTTCAAGTACCACATGCAGTAGAGGTTCTCGTGAATCGAACGCAAACACAACATTTGACTATAGCGCGACTTACAGGGTATGAATTAACATTGTTTCAGCCACATATAGAAATCAGACGTTGTAACACATTGAATCCTGCCACACTTTTACCCGTAATCGGAACAGACCCACTAGCTCATGATTGTATTGATGTTATTACAATCACAACGAAACCGAGACAAGACTTGACAGATGTCCCATTGTCAGACCCAGACCTAACGTTGTATGTAGATGGTTCATGTATGAGAACAAGTACAGGAGAGTTAGTGGCCGCTTACGCAGTCACAACAGACACTGAAATCATTGAAACAAATTGCATAAATACCTTGTCCGCTCAAGCAGCAGAGCTCGTCGCTCTGACACAAGCCTGTATTCAAGCCACAAATAAAAGAGTCAACATATACACTGATTCACGTTATGCATTCGGAGTTGTACATGACTTCGGCGTGCTGTGGCGAGAGAGAGGTTATTTAACTTCTCACGGTGCCCACATTCAGCACGGACCCCTCATTCATGCCTTATTAGATGCAATACATCTACCCACTGCAATATCAATTATGAAATGTAAAGCTCATACGAAAGTTACTGATATCATTTCTCAAGGCAATGATCTAGCTGACAGAACAGCTAAACAGACTGCTCAAACTCAAACATCCGACATGACAAAGACAAAAGTCCCGACGCCAACACATTGTATGACGGTTAAGGATCCCACTCTTGATGTAATTGACATACAGACACATGCTACTCCAGACGAAATAAAGAAATGGACTGAATTAGGAGGGATCCAAACGGATCAAGGATGGATGACGAAGGAAAAATCTGTGTGGTTCCTTCCTGATTCAATGGTCCAAGTCATTATTAACACTGTACATAGTCCAGCGCATCTAGGAGAAAAAGCTATGCTAGACAGCATTCAACACATTTGGTTCAACAAACATTTACGAGCAGCAGCCAAACAAAAAGTTCGTACCTGTATGATCTGTTGTCAGTTCAACCCAGGAAAAAGCATTCCCGTAGAACAGGGTGGATTTCAGCCTCCTGATCACCCTTTTGAAGTCCTCCAGATGGATTATATCCAGATGGAACGATGTCGAGGATTCAAATATGTTCTCGTAGTTGTCTGTGCTCTTTCCCGTTGGACAGAGGCATACCCGGTTTCAGATTACACTGCCCCGACTACTGCCAAACAGTTAGTTCGAGAATTCTTCCCACGATACGGTTTACCACGTGTTGTCTACTCAGATAACGGCCAGCCGTTCTCATCCGAACTAATGAAACACGTTTCACTTTTGTTAGGTTATCAGTGGAAGTTTCACTGTGTCCGACACCCCGAGGCAGCAGGTCTCGTAGAAAGACATAATCAGATCCTGAAAATTAGATTGTCCAAAATATGCAGAGAGAAAGGTGTCGACTGGGTAGTAGCATTACCAGTTGCACTCTTTTACATGAGAATGGTAGCACACTCTCGAACAGGGCTATCCCCGTATGAGGTGATCTTTGGCAGACCACCAAATATGTGGGGGACGCCTATACCACGTAAAATAACTGATATTGACTGTAATATGCTGACAGATTATTTGGCTTCCTTGATGTCTGCACTACAATCTTGTCGTTCACAGGTAGCTGCAGCTTTTCCTGACAACACTGAGGTGAAACCCCATGACGTAGTTCCGGGGGACCTGGTCTTGGTGAGGAACTTTGATCGAAAGACTCAGCTGGATCCTAGGTGGAGGTCGCCGCAACTGGTCTTGCTCACCACAAGGACAGCCGTGAAGATCGAAGGCAGGAAAGGCTGGATACATTCAAGCCATATCAAGAAATTTCATGGACTACCATCGGATGTAAATACCACACCTCGTGTGTCTTCACCCATTGACTCAAAGCTTCCTTTGGTTGAAATGAGTAATCACGAACAATATAAACTAAAACTCAGGTCTAACCAGTCAGGCAATTTGATTGTTTAAGTCCTCTCCAAGGTGAAGCGGTTGAATTTGTCTCTGACATGTATCCCTTAGACCTGAATAGAGAAAAAACCCGAAAAATGTTGAAACGACATGCATACTGTAAATCACTGCGTAGTCATTGCACAGTGACGTTATTAATTTTGTTTTTCTTAAGTCTTTTAATAATTACTGCAAGTATATTGTTGCACATATATTATCCTATTTCTAGACATGTTTATAATGTTACTGCTGAACATTCTTTTAGTGAATTACCTCCGCATGAGTTGTCTTATAGATTTGCGCTGCGCAATAATACGTTTATTAGTATGTTACATCATTCCCATCAGGTTAGCAATGCTACAAATTGTTGGATATGTGGCCGACTCCCTCCCTATCAGAATTATAAAGGAATTCTACCTCTTTTTCCATACCCATTCACACACAACGGCTCCTGTGGAGCATGGTTTAGTTTAATTAATTCCCTAGATTCAAATTCTGCAGTTTATCAAGACAACTGGGTATGGGGAAATTTAAACTTAGTTTTACTTAAAGTCTGCTACCCTAACAAGGAGGGACTTCCCAAGAGAACAGGAACTGATCTAGAAAATGAAGTTTATGGATTAGGTAATTTTGCGCCTAATCTTATGATCCTAAATATCGAATCCGAAGCTACTCCAATTTTGCCCGCCATGTCAGTATTTCCAGTAAAAGGTGAATTATGTGTAAGAAAGAATGGTTCCATACATATGGGCCATAGTAGATGCACCACTGTAATAGAATTCAGTGATCAAGGCAAGTCGACATTTAGAGCTTCCCGCCATTCCTATTTTATATGTGGTCAGACGGCATATGTACGTTTGCCTCTAGATTGGGATGGTACCTGCTACATTGGATTCCTTTTGCCACCTGTTTTCCTAGCTCCTCCCGATTATCACAGAAACACTCATTTAGTACACAATAGAGAAAGGAGAGATCTCCCAATAGTCGATTACACTGAAACAGCATGGGAAAAATACACAGATTTCAATAAAGGTCTCTTTCCCTATATAGGTACCGTTACTAATAGTAAGTTGATACGTAGATTAACTAGAACCCTTGAAGCAGTAGTGAACGAAACTATTTCCGCCTTAGGCAATTTAACAGAAGAGCAGTCTGCTATGCGGATTGTTGTGCTTCAAAATCGTCTTGTCCTTGACGTCATCCTGGCCGATAGGGGCGGAGCTTGTAGGGTCATCGGATCAAGTTGTTGCATTTTCATACCAGAAAATTCGCCATCTGTATATAAAGCCATAACTCGCCTTCATAAGATTGTAAGCCAGATACACCAGAATCCAGGCACCTGGACTTGGTCCGGTTGGTTTTGGAGTGTATTATCTACCTTTGGATGGAAGGTCCTATCGTTCCTAGGTATTGGCTTTCTCATACTATTCAGTTGCTGTCTATGCCTACAATGTGGACCAGCGATTTGTGGTCTGTGTGCCACATCGTGTATTCCATCACCAAGATTTCATTCGTCCCAGAAGAAAAAAGAAGAACAAATGATGCTATATGAACAGATCAATGGATTGATGAAGATTGATATCTCTTGACGGGCAAGTAGGGGACAAGGAGGGAATGTGGAAATATGGATTTTTCTGATCAGTTATGTCCCCTATCTTGGACCCCAACGGTTTCATGTATGAATCACAAGTACATGTATGTTCCCTCCAGTTCCAGTTATGAAGACGCAAACTCATGTGCGTCCACCGTCAACATGTCCTCTTTCAGATCCGCCATGAATAGGCTGGATATTCCATTCCTAAGTATGAAAGGCCACCGGCTTTATATGGTTCACTTATGCCATTTTACAGTCCAGGCAAGCAGGCCCTGATTCTGTCATCAAGCTTTTCTTGCTTTCTGCCTCTGAAACTCCAGTCTGAGCCTGCATCTGTGACCATGAACTTTGTCTCATTCCCTGCGCGGCTCACGATGCCTGACATCAGCTTGCTGCCTGCCAAGAAACTGTATTTCACCTTCGAAATTATCTGCTCCGCTCCCTGCCCAATGCATTCCTGTCTAGTAGTTTAAGTAAACATTCTTCCAGCTACCGAGCAAAGGCCCGGCTTCTCTGTCTTTATGCGAGTAATTCATAGCCCTATTATTATGGAAGACTTCTGCCCTCGCATCTAGTGTAGACACTTAGACGCTTGTACACGCACTAACAGTCAGTATAGGCAGTATAGAATAAGATTCTACTCTAAGAGACCTCTCTTTTGGATAACATAGTTCTTTAAACATAGGATGTTAGATATGATTTGGGATTAGGTTGACTTGACCCTCCAGACATCTGTCGCCACATGTAGAGCTAAATGTCAAGTCCCCTTCACCCCCTAGTTACACGTCAATCACACGTCATGCTGCTGCGCGCGCATTTCTGCCAAGTAATTCTGCTAACGTTGCGAAATTCTTTCATGGAACCACCCTATTATGACATCACACTTAATGACGTTCTTTAGTTACACCCAGTTACACCTACTTTTGCTACGTATGTATGTTTTATCTACACTATCAATTGTTACGCCTCCTGCATTTGTTTCACTGTAATGCCTATTGTATAAAAGTAATTACTTATCAATAAAGTGTGCTTCACTTCCTGAACCTCCGTGGTGATGGAACTTGGAGTCACCGATTCGAATCGTCCATTGGAATAAAGCCCATTCCGAACCTCTAATACCACGGATTCTGCCTCTTATTTATTGAGCTATTTTTATTATGTTTCTGTATCAAATTAAGTCCCGGTAATTAAATTATTTACCACAGTACACATCTTTCCACACCAGAAGCGCAGACCCATGCAAGACACTTACCACTAGTGCACAAAACTAGGGCCCTGAAAGGATGTTCTTAACCCTAGAAGTCAGTTCGCAGAACGGGGAGGATGGGTGGGGAAGAAAGGAATCTATAACTAGCCTATGTTTCTTACAGAGATATCGTTTCGGAAGGTAAGTAACTTGTTCATCTGAAAGAAACAGTTAGTTATAGATTCCTTACATTAGAATAGATACCTCAGCAATACCAACCCCGGAGGTAGGTCTGTGAACTAAGTTCACACCAGAAGGTCCTGCAGAACAGAACGGTCAAAAAAAGCTGTCTCTCTGGACTTGGCTGTCCAGGCAGTAGTGTTTGGTGAACGTGTGCAGCAATGCTCATGTAGCTGACTCACAGATGTCATTGAGGGGGACTCCTTGTCCCAAAGCAGTGGTAGCTGCCGTCGCCCTGGTGGAATGGGCGCGCAGTCCCACTGGAGGCTCCTTCTTTGCCAAAGAATAGCAGGCTTTGATGCACAGAACGACTTACCTGGAGATGGTCTTTTTGTGCATGGCCCGACCTTTCTTAGCACCCACGTAATCAACAAAGAGCTGGTCGTCCACCCAGAATTGTTTTGTGCGATCCAAGTAGAAAGAAAGAGCACAGTTTGTATCCAGCCGGTGGAGCCTCTCTTCCTCTTTTGAAGGATGCTGAGGCAGAAAGAAGGTGGGCAAAGTCATAGTTTGGTCAATGTGGAAAGAAGTAACCAGCTTGGGAAGAAAGGAAGGTCTAGTTCTAAGGACGACCTTGTCCGGATGGACAGCCAGAAAGGGAGGCTTGGAAGAAAGAGCTTGTAGCTCGCTCACCCTGCGTGCCGAAGTGATGGCCACCAGAAAGGCAGTTTTCAAAGTGAGAAGTCTGAGAGGACGGTTATGTAGTGGCTCAAAGGGAGCGCACACAAAATATGTAAGAACCAAATTCAAGTCCCACTGGGGCATTATGAAGGGAACAGGAGGAAAAAGATGAGTAATGCCCTTCAGGAATCTATTTACAACAAGGGACTTGAAAAGAGAAGGCTGATCAGGAAGCCTACGGAAGCCTGAAATGGCCGAGAGGTAGCCCTTGAGAGTGCCCAGAGCAGAGCCCTGCTGGGCCAAAGAAAGAAGAAACAAGAGGAACTCAGAAAGAGGGGCGGAAAGGGGATCCACAGCCTTTGCTGTGCACCATGCCACAAATGTGTTCCATCGGCAGGCGTATATCGTCTTAGTGGAGGGACGCCTGGCTACCAAGATAACATCGCAGACTTCGGGAGGCAGGTCAAACGATGTCAACTGCCTCCGCTTAATCTCCACGCAAGAAGGTGGAGGCTGGACAGGTTCAGTTGGAGAACCGCCCCTTGCTGCAGCGACATAGGATCCTCCAGAAGAGGCAGTCGGATCAGAGGATCGATGGCCATGTTGAGCAGCTCAGGATACCGGACTCTTCGTGCCCATTCTGGAGCCACAAGAATGACTTGGGCCCGGTCATGCTTGATCTTCTTTAGCACTCTGGGCAGAAGTGGTATAGGCAGAAAGGTGTACAGAAGACCGCAACTCCACTCACAATGAAAAGCGTCTTGGAAATTCCAACGCACAGAACTGCTGACATTGCGCGTTCTCTTCGGTGGCGAATAGATTTAACCAAGGCTCTCCCCAGTGCTGAAAGAGACCTTGCACCACCTCAGAGTGAAGACAAATTTGTGATCCATCATGCACCTGCGGCTGAGTTCGTCCACCCTGGTGTTCAGGGAACATGCCATGTGTTGAACCACCAGAGATATGCCCTGATGTTCCAACCATGTCCAGAGGTGGAGAGCCTCCTGACATAGGGTCCACAACCACAACCCACCCTGTTTGTTGCAGTACCACATGGCGGTGGTGTTGTCCGTGAACACCTGCACCACTCTCCCCCGGACAAAGGGAAGGAATGCTTTGAGTGCAAGACGAATTAACCGAAGCTCCAGAAGGTTGATGTGGAGTCCGGACTCCGCCGGAGACCAGAGGCCTCTGAACTCCGCCTCCCCACTGTGGCCGCCCCATCCCAGAAGGGATGCATTGGTCACCACTGTGAACTCTGGCTGAAGAAGGGAGAGGGATCTGCCTTTGACCCAATCCTGGTTCGTTAGCCACCACTGCAATTGGTGTGCAGTGCCCTCCAAGATCTGGACGCAATCGGACAGATTCCCCTAATGCTGTGCCCACTGGAACTTCAGGTCCTACTGCAGAGCCCGCATATCCCATCTGGCATGATACACCAGCAGGAGGCCATCAGACCCAGCCTGAGGGTCATCCTGTTCAGGAGGATAAACCCAAAACTGCATCGTGTCCAGAACCGCTCCGATGAAGAGGAGCTTCTGAGAGGGGGTCAGGTGTGACTTCGGCATGTTGATGGAGAACCCCAGCGAATGCAGGTCAGCCGTAGTCATCGAGATAGGGGAAGAATGGAACCCCTGATCTGCGCAGATGAGCTGCGACCACCGTCATCATTTTCGTGAAACCCGAGGGGCGGTAATAAGGCCAAAAGGGAGCACAGTAAACTGAAAATGCTCGTGGCCTACCGTGAGCCGTAGGTAACGCCTGTGGGCTGGCAGGACGGGGATTTGGAAATAAGCGTCCTGCAAGTCCAACGCTATCATCCAGTCTCCAGGGTCGAGGGCAAACAAGACCTGGGCGAGCGTCAACATTTTGAACTTCTCCTTCCGGAGGAAGCGGTTGACGTTCCTGGGATTCAAGATAGGACGCAGGCCTTTGTCCTTCTTGGGCACCAGAAAGTAGTGGGAATAGCAACCATGACCTACTTCTGGAGCAGGAACACGCTTGATGACTCCCTTGGCCAAGAGTGCCGAAACTTCCTGTTGGAGGAGGGCCAGGAGATCCTCTGACATGCGATGGTACTGAGGTGACATGGATGGAGGGGTAGTCTCGAAGGGGAGGGAGTAGCCCCTTTGGATTATCTGCAATACCCACCTGTCCGACGTGATTGTGCACCAGTGGGGGAGGTGATGGCGGATCCTGCAGCCCACTGGCGTATGGTGGCCCTGAAAGGTCAGACTAGGAGGGTTTGAAGGCTGCTGCAGAGGGGGCTCTGGTGGACTGTCGGTCCACGATGGCGGTGATTCCCACATCCACGTCCCACATCCACGCTGGGGCTGAACAGCTTGCACTAGCCTGTGGCTCTGGGCAGGATGTAGCGTGGCACCCCTTCCGTAGCCACGAAAGGGGCGAAAGGTACACTGAGCAGGGCGGGTGGTGGAAAGGCCCAAGCACCAAGCCGTACGCCGAGAGTCCCTAAAGTGCTCTAGCGCGTTGTCTGACTTGTCGTCGAAAAGGCGACAGCCATCAAAGGGTATGTCCATAAGGGTGGATTGGTCATCCCCGGAAAAAGCAGTCAAATGTAACCAGGCGTTGCGTCGAAGGGCTACTGATGTGGAAATCGTCCTGCCAAGTGTGTCGGTGGTATCCAGCCCACAAAGGATGGTAAACTTCGCAGCGTCTCTCCCCTCAGCAATTACACGGGAGAGCACGGCCTGGGCCTCCTCCGGGCACTGGGGCAGCAGCTGCGCTACTGTATCTCACACAGAGTGGGTGTAACGGCCCAACAGACATGTGGTGTTTACCGACCGCAGTCCCAAACTGGCAGAAGAAAACATTTTCTTCCCAAGCTGATCCAGCTTTTTGGATTCCCTATCAGGTGGTGAGTTATGGAATGCGCCTTTAGTGGAGGCTTGGACCACAAAACTCTCAGGGGTGGGGTGTTGGGTGTTGGTTCTCCTGAAACCAATACTTTTCCTACTGTTGAATTGCGAAGGGGTAAAATCTGCTGATCCCACTTCAGTCACTGCAACGTTTTCCATGCAGTTGCACTGACTAGAGTGGGAATAGTCAATTTTAAGCCCATGTTTGTCCAAAGATTTCCCAACTGTTGTAGAGATTGGAGTGGGAACAGTATATGTATGATTCCTACAATTTTATATATTTGTTTACATTGTTTACAGTTATATTATCATGGGGCTTATTCTGAGTTTGGCTTTGCGGGACTGCCCGCTCCTGCACCGCCCAACCTGTGTAGAAACCACCCACCTGAGCAGAAGTTTTCTCCTGTCCTGTGGGCTTTGTTTAGCGTTCTCACGACAGTGCCTGTGAAATAGGCACTTCAATGGGAACGTCAAAATCAGTACCAGTCTGTGCCGTGCAGCTACTGAGGAGCATGCACACAGGGAGGCACACATTACGCCTGTAGGGCCCCCTTTGCTACCTCACCGCTCCACTTTTCATGGCGGTCTCACCGCCATGAAAAGTGTGGTGGTGAGGAAACTCGTAACATGATTGACTAGACAGCAGCAGTCACACCAAGAATATTGCGGCTTCAGGAACACCGCGCAGCCACCAGGGAATGGCAGCTCCCTGGCAGTTGCAGTGGTCCCAGGGCAGCCTGACCGCCCTAGTTGTATTAGGACAGTCAAGAGACCGCCAGACTACGAATAAGGCCATATGATTTGTTTGTGTATTTTAAATATTATATATTTTTTGTTGTGTAATATACTTTTTGCAAATTGTACTTTTTATATATTGTTTTTTTTTACGTTGAATTAAACTGCTATGCTTTTAAATTCTTCCAGTTTGATTTATAATATATATATATACCCGCAGGCTATGATTCCGGCTAATCATGTTGCACCCGATCAGTGGGTTAGTTATTTCGAAAATCAATTTAAGTCCACCGAAAACACCCAAAATGCCCCGCTGCTACATAATGACACAGGAGTATTAGAGTTCACCTGTAGTGAGGTGATGCTAATTTTGAAATCTCTCCCGAACGGCAAAGCCCCAGGCCCTGACTGTATCCCCGCTGATTTATTCAAACAGGATCAGGATCTTTGGGTACCTTACTTAAAAAACTTAGCTAATGCCCTGGCTAGTGGAGCGCCGGTTCCGGACTCTTGGTTTGGGGCAGAGATTTTGCCAATCTAAAAGAAGGGCGATCGCTCTGCCCCAGCCAACTATCGCCCGATCAGCCTTATAGATGCGGCCCAAAAACTCACCGCACGTTTGCTGTTGGGTCGCATCACTAGTTGGATTTCCGATAATGACATCTTGACGCCTTTTCAGGCAGGTTTCCGGACACATGTCGGAACCATAGATCAAGCCTTTAGGTTTACACTACTTTACTGGAAGGAAGTCTACCTAGGGGGGGGGCATGCTCTTTGCAGCATTTGTGGACCTCAGGTCTGCATTTGATATGGTGCCAAGACCCAAACTGTGGGAGGTCCTCCGGGAGATGGGTATGCCGGCCGAGTTTTTGAGGCTCTTAGTTAAACTGCATGCTCACACATATGCCCAGGTTAGATGGGGTAAACCAGGGGAAGTAACTGTGAGATTTGAAGTGTCTAAAGGGGTCAGACAAGGGTGCGTTCTGGCCCCTACATTGTTTTCCCTGTTTATTAATGGTGTAACTAGTTATTTTTCTAACTTTCCGACTGATGCACCCTCGTTGGCAGGAATGAAAGTCCCCTTGCTGATGTTCGCGGATGATATGCTCCTTATTTCCAAAACCCGACAGGGGCTCCAACTGGCTCTATCTAGGTTTGAGCTATTTTTCCGCGAACATGAGCTCGAGGTCAATGTGGGGAAGACTAAATTCATGGTCCTCCGTGGACCCCGCCCCGTAAAAGCCAGGGTAGATATGGGTGGTGTCAGGCTGGAACAGACGCCCACATTCACATATTTAGGGGTCACTTTTAGTGACAACCTAAGTTGGAGGCCTCAAACAGAATTTCTTAGTCTTAAGCACTCACAATTGGGTGGTGCACTACTTAAGGAACACAGGCAATCCTGCACAAAACCTATAGCACCATTGATGCAAATCTACGGGTCTAAAATCCTTCCTGCAGTTATGTATGGCGCCGAGTTATGGGGGTTCAGTAATCTGGACTCCTTGAGGGTGGCCCAAAATAACTTTTTGAGGTCATTAACAGGGCTACCCCTTTCTACTCCACGCACCCCCCTGCTATTCGATCTGGGTTGCCAACCTATTGAGGATATGGTCCGGTATAGGCCTCTGGCGTTTTGGCGACGCCTATGGACTACCCCAGAGCTATCCCTTTATGCTAAGGCGCTGTGCGAGGTAAAGGACATGGGGGGCTCTCATAGAATTAGTTGGCTCTCAGAAATCAAACTTATTCTGACAGGAATGGGCATGGGTGATTTGTGGTCTAACCCTGCGTCGGCAGTCTTTCCCCCTAAATAAATCTTTAAGGAAGCCTATTGGCAATGGTCTTTACACAATCGCCATACTCTTCTGATCGGTAGCTCTCTGACCACAACTTATTTGTCCATTAAGGATCAACCCTCTCTCGAAGCATACTGGGATGTAATAACCAAAAAGCAGGATCGGAAACTATATCACCAATTTAGAATTGGGACCCTACCACTATGTTCCTTCACCTCAAGTTGGTCCCTAAATGGCAGTGATAAATGCCCAACCTGTAAAAATTTGGTTGAAACAGTTGATAATTTTTTATTTGTATGTCCAGTATACCTTCAACCTAGAAGAGTTTGGTTGCGTCCTGTGTGTCGTGAATTGGGTGTCAGATCAGCCCAGACCGCTAGAAGGATTTTAAAGACAGATACATCTTCTCTTGTGGTTATTGGCTTAGCAAAATACATTAGCTGGGCATGGCTCTTACGGAATAGATGAAATTTCCCCACTGGTTCATATATTGCAGCTTAGTATTACCCTCATTATCGTGTAGTATGCTATAGTTAACCTCAAGTCGATGTAAATTGAATTGTTTAATACTTTTTTATTATTGCTTTTAACCTGTTATTTATTAAATGTTTTTTTTTTTATATATAATGTTAATAATCTTACTCCAATTTTAATTGTCATGATGAATTATTAATATGTCTTTTAAGATGAAATATTCGAAATAAAGACTATTTTGTCTTGACATATATATATATATATATATATATATATTTCTTAAATAAGTACATTATAATACAATTTAACATTCCTTTCAGAATAGTTTTAACCCCTTCAGCGCGGCGCGGATTTCCGCGCCGCGCTGAAGATTCCGTGCGCGGGCGGGGCCATGACGGAGCGGTTCCGTCATGCGCACAGCGCAACCGACACACGTGACGGAACCGCTCCGTCACAAGCGTCGAACGGGTTAAATTATGTATGTGTAAATAAACATACATGTGTTTTTTTAAATGAGTAAAATATTTATATACACTTATAAATTATTTAAATATATTTAATCTGTTATATTACATATTAATATATTTAATAGTAACTATTTTTAATATATATGTAAAAAAAATCTTTTTATAATCTATATTGGTATATAACAAAATATTTGATATTTTTGTCATTTACATTATATGTATAAGAAAACGATATTTTTCATTTAGATATTTTGGACTCAATAGTTATGTCCCACGATATTTGTGGTTTCAATATTTTGTTAAAGAACCGAGTAGAGTGGCACTGTGTATAATATAGTGAGTGGTTTTGTGCTGGTGGAGTGGAGATGGTATTCTGTGGTGTGGTATGGAGATGGGTGGAATTGTGAATTTCAACACAGATTCTGATCTGGGTCGGAAAGCTCTCTGACCGAGCCGGATCCAGAGTGTTTTCCGACCGAGCCGGAGTCCTGCAGTTCGACCGAGTGAGTAGGATGCGGCCTTATGCTGCCGGACTCAGTTCGGTCGGACTCCCATAGAAGTCAATGGGAGCCGGTCACATGATGCGTACATGGCCTCCCATTGACTGAATGGGTACGTCTCGCACAAGGGCGCCCCCTACAGTGGGTACATGTCAGTGCCATCCGCACCGTACATGCCTGTGTTGGGGAGACCCATGGGTCTCTCCCTGTGTCCGAGTCGTAGGGCTGCGGGTGACAGGGGGTCCGACGCGGACCCCCAAAGCCAACTTCCCAGACGTTTTGCAAGCCGGACACTCCGGCTCGCACCAGCTGTCCGACACGTGCATCGTACTGGATCGGTCGTAAATCGCATCCATTGCACACCACGGTTAGCTTACGGCCGAAACATACGGAGCGGTTCTGACCCGGAAACGACTCGGTCGGTGAATTTCAAGTAGCTCGCATCGTACTTGCTCGCTCGTACAGCTGTACGAGTCAGGTGGAAAACACACATACAGCGTGTAGTTTTTCCGGCCGGATCGCGTTCGGTGCCCTTCCGACCCGGATCAAAATCAGCCCCAGTATCGTAAAACTCATTACCCGATGTACAGTGTTACCGCATTAAATGTTTCTACATTTTGTAAAAGTTTTTCTCTTATGCATTAAGGAGCACATTCAAGGACTTCATGTTGCAGTATATTAGTGGTATAGCAATAGTAATAATATTGTTACAAATATACTTTGCAGATTTTTGATGGTCATCCAAGAGTTCAGATGTTGAAAACGTTTTCAGGTTTTCAAGGGTTGTAGTAAAAGTACAGCCAAACAATGATGGGTTCCATGACATCTGGATAACTACATAGGGGCTTAATGACACACTCCAGAGGAGGCCATGATAAGTGTCCTGGGCAGTTCTTTAGACTGTGTAAAAAATAAAAAATAAAAAAGAACAGACCCAGTATTTCTGCGCTCCAATCAGGTCATGAACACAATGTCGACGCATGTTCTAGCCATCATCAAATCAAGGAATTGTTCTCAGAAAATTACATGGAAAACCACCATTGAAGAAGGGGCAATTATTCTGGCTGACTCGGATGTGTCGCACAGACGTCGTTAGGTGCTGGATGTGGCACCTATGGTGCTTTTGAAGTCGGACATGCTCCCTCCTACTTGTGAAGAGCGTTTATTAATCTACAAGTCAATACTAGGAAACTATTACACATGTTTTGATCTGGCATTGTAGGAACCTGGATCTCTATATAGTGCACCAAAGTAAGGTACACTGTGCAGACTGAAGATGACCTTTATTCCTTTCCAGGGCTCAAATGACGCCCACTACATGCTCTATTTTGTGACAGTGTGGGCGGTCACTTTAGGCTTATCAGAGGATAGTGCTAAGCATTTATATCAATTTAGATACCACAAACTACGTATACAGGTAGGTACTTTCGCGTTTTCGATTTTAGCAGGTAAGTCAAAAAAACAAGACAATGCGTCCTTACGCATAATGTTTTCCTATGGGACGAAGAATATTTACTGCATACAGATACTTGCAATGCGTTTCCGTGGGACCCCTTTAGTTCGTGACACAGTAGAGAGACCAGGACCAAAGTTTCACCAGCAGGTTGGTCATATCTGCCCTGGTGAGGGTTCACTGACAGCATATTGACCCCAAAATACTGCAACCAAAATATCGATGACAAAAATATTCGCATCTCATGTTTATAAAAAGTACAAAAATATAAAAAAAATGTTTGATGTAATTATTAGCATTATACTAAATATTTTTTAAATGTCTATAAAATACATGAATAAGTATTAAATAATAACATTCAAAAAGGTTAAACATATATAATTAATATTTAAAATGTATATATCTACTTAAACAATTTTTAAGATAATAATTATAATTTATATTACAATTTCAAAATTAAATATATTATAAAACATATATATATTTATACATATATACTAATAAAGTCTCTCAAAAAAAAAACTCTTCTAATTAAAAAAAAAACAAATGTATTTCTTTAAATTTTGTAAAGAATATTTCACTTATGAAAAACATTAACATTTTTTATTTAGAATAAAGACAATAATATAAATTATGACAATATATAATAAATAAAATATAAAATTTAATACATCTACTATTCACACTAAAATTTATTTGAAACTACACAAACTATTATAATAAATATAGTTTAAAAAACATACAATTTGCACTTCTCGCAATGCAAAAATAAAAAAACTTGGGACATTTTACAAATCTCTCTCCCTCAAATAAATACAATAGTAGTAAAAATGCTTATATTGCCTACCGTAATCACATTACTCCTAGTCCCACTCTCGCTTATCTCCATTATGCAATGAGGCCCTTGTGCCTCGTAAACACACACCCCTACCAATATAATAGGCATCGCCCACTGCACAATACCTGTACATACCAAGCCAACGTAGACCCAGTTGGCCTGGCCACTGGGAGGGAGGGCGGGCCGTAGTAGAGATAAGCGAGAGCAGGACTAAGAGTAATGTGATTACCGGTAAGTAATATAAACATTACCTTCACGTCCCCCTTGCTTAACTCCATTTTGCAATGAGACATACCAAGCTAAGGAAAAAATCAGGCCAACTGTCCAAGCATCAGCCCAGAGCATCACAACAAGATGTCCAAATGAAGGGCAAACAAACAGGAAAGATAGGCCAGTCCCAACACAGCGGACCGAATCCCGGAGGTACTCCGGGCCTCAAACACAGGAAAGAAGACCCACAAGACAATGAGCCGAGGACCCCCAACCCTGCAAGCCGACACACCCGGCAACCCGAAAAACAAAAGGAAGAAAACCAGCAGAACCAGAAGGCGCAACCCCCACAGATAAAAGAAACAACGGGGAACACCAGAGAGCCTGCAAAACCAGAGGGAACACCTCCAGAGGGTTACTACACGTCCACAGAGGGAACGATCACCCCAGAAAGGAACCGGGAGACAAGACCCAGACTGATCAACAGACCCCAGCAAGAAGACCACTAAGCCCCTCAAGGCCAGCTGGAGTGCCAGAGGCAGAGAAACGGAAAGGAACCACAAGCAGACCAAGCCCCAGCCAACAGTCAACGCAGAGCACCAGAAGACCAGGCAGACCCCCAAAAGTCACTCGCACAGAAGAGACAACCAAAGCCGAGAGACCAAGGTACCGTTCGGCACCATGCCCCATCCGCAAGATGCCCACTCGGGTAACACCTGAGAGGGCACCAGGAAAATAGAAACCACAGGGCCACAGTCACCAACGGACCCGGAGATTCCAGACCCACCACCAACTCCAACAACAGAGGGACCAAAGGAACAGGACAGGTCGGAGATTCCAGAACAACTGCAAACCCATCCCGCAGAACCAGAACCCTGGAACAATGCCAAGAGAGGGAATCCACCAAGAGGCCCGCAGGCCAAGGAAACCGCAGGGCAACCCCCCCATCATCCACAAACCAAAGCGGCGAACAGTGTAAAGGAGGCGCCTGAACAGTCCCCAGGGCAACCCACATCCAGGTGAACACAGGAAACAGCCCACACAGCATGAACCAGAAAGGGCCAGAGAGCACAGCAACCCCCCAAAAAACCGCAGAAGACACGGACCAACAGGGACATAGACGAACGCAACCAGCAAAAAAGAAGCAGGCACGAAGACCCCAGTGCAAACGGCAAATGTCCCTCCACTGACCCAGAACTGGCGGAACCAAAGCAGCCCGCCGAGGCACGGGAGCAGGGAGGCACCCCAAACCAGGAGGGGGAGCATGGCCAAGCCGCCGACCAACATGGCCGTGCAGGCTTGACGCTCCACCACGAATCCTTGGTGGAGTACCCTCCCGGGGGCAGATCCAGGCGCCCAGCACCCGTGTAATGGTGTGCGAGGGCTGGGGAGTGGCTCCGGTGCCCATTGGAGGGCTCCTGTGCAGCTTGGTGTAGATTGCACTGTTGGAGGAGGCCGTGCACTGTCGAGGCCTGGTGGAGCCGGGGCCTTGCTTGGCTGGTGCTACGGTGCTCCAAGATGAGCTGGAGCCATAGATGGAGTGCGTAGCAGACACTGGACAGTGGGGGTACGGAGCGGAGTTGTGCTGCTCACCTGTTGTCTGGCACGCGGGCATACCCCCGGAGGCCCCGCGGCGACAGGGGCTGTGGGCAAACCTGGGGACTGGCCAGCAGGCCGGGTGCTGCGGGGGCCTATCTGGCGGCCTCCCCCACCTACAAGACCGGCACATTGAACACACGGGGAGCGGCAATTCTACTCTCCATGATGCAATATTGCTCTTGGGCCCCACACTTAATGTACTGCCTCACTTTCCCCCATAAGGCAATGGGGGCATGTTAGGCCTATGTTTTGTGAGGCGGTGGTCGGTGCCTGCTTGTTTTCCGTGGGGCAGAGGAGGGGGACTACCGAAGTGAGCTGCTGCATCTGTCCACAGGCATGCGATCACACTCCCGGGGCCCTGCAGTGACAGGAGTAGTGGGTGTAACGGGGGTCCGGCCGGCAGGCCGGGTGCATTGTGTGGGTGCTTGGTGGCTCCCCTGCCTCCCCCGCCACCGCCAAGATCAGCCAGTTTGGGTGCACGGAGCCCCTCAAATACATCTTTAGCTGCCAGCCTCCTCTCTTCAACCTGGAGCAGCGGGGGCACTGTGGCCACTCGCATTACCTAC
Organism: Triturus cristatus; assembly: GCF_964204655.1. NCBI lineage: Eukaryota > Metazoa > Chordata > Amphibia > Caudata > Salamandridae > Triturus > Triturus cristatus. The sequence continues at coordinate 320,637,063 of NC_140588.1, forward strand.
CGGCAGCGGACTTCTGAGGCTACTCTGTGCAGTGTGTCCCCGGGAGCCCAGTGACAATGGCAGGCCCGCAACACAGGATCAGTGGGGCCCAGCGGTCTGTGGCATGGGTCGTAAGGACCTCAAACAAAGCACGCTCTCCTTTGAGCCGCCTGGAAATACCGCAGCCACTAAACAAGCAAATATGGCAGAGGGGGTTGGATCCTCCACTGCGGAAGCAGAGGCCCTGCTGCTGTTCTTGTGGAACTGGGGGCTGGGTTACGGGCCCTGGATACATGCTTTCACAGTTTGGACAAGAAGATGGAGGCGCTGGGGGCCTGGCTCGATAACCAGGAGGGTCGGTTAACCACTGCAGAAGGAAGAATTTTGGATCTAGAGGATGACATGGCTCCGTCCACCAGGCGGCTGGAATGTATGGAGAAGCTCCTCAAAGCTGTTGCAGAATAAAATGAGGATTTGGAAGCTAGGGGGCGCCGAAATAATGTTCAAATTATTGATGTGCCCAAATCTACAAACACAGGGCGGCTGGACCGGTTCGTGGAATCCTTGTTCACTGACCTGTTCAGGGCAGAGTCCTTCACCACTACCTTCATAGTGGAGCGTGCACACCGCATTCTTGGGCCCCGACCCAACCCTGGCTGCCCGCCGATACCGATCATTGCACGTCTGCTTAATTTCAGAGACACTGTTTTGAGAATGACCCAGGAAAAGGATAAGCTGGAATGGCAGGGCTCTGCCATAGCCCTGTATCCTGACTTCATGGTGAGGGTGCAGGAGGCGAGGAGGAAATACGCCGGAGTGAAAGCGAGTCTTTGCAAGCTGGGGCTGCGCTACAAGATGTTGTACCCTGCATGACTAGAGGTGGATGTGGATGGAGGATCCCGTATTTTTGACTCATCTCATGAGGCTCAAGAATTTTGTCAGACTTAATCGAAGTCGGGGCGGCAGCGTAACACTCCCTCCCCATCGCAGTCACAGAGTGTCCTGAGCTCTCGCACTAGTGCAGATCTCTTGGCTGCTAGCTGAATTTACTCCGAGTCCCGAGTATAAGGATTAATGGACTAGCCACATGTGCTCGATGACCTACCTGCAATAGTCAGTCGTATACTCGAATTGTTCTTTACTGTTATCACCCCCGGGATGGGTTGTTAGATTTGGTCTTTTACATTAATTTTTGCGCCATTACCATGGAGTTTCGGCGAGGTGTTGCCACCCCCTGTGTGCATACGCACCACTTCAATTGGCATTGTTTTTTGGTGTTATTGATGTGTTTTCATGCTCTATCATAGTTGATTGGGGTTGGGTTTTTCCCTGTAAGTATGATATGGGGGATGGGTGGTGGGAGTGGGGGATGGGGATCTTTTCAAGGATTGCTGTTTCCACAGCTTAGAGGATTTGTTAAGTAACAGTGCAGGAATGGTATTATGGATGCAGGTGCTGGCAATGGGGAAATGGCTAGCAAAGTACTAGCTGAAGAAAATATTGGGTTAATGACTTGGAATGTAAGGGGTCTTAATAATTCTCGTAGGTGTAGGTTGGTGGCTAATTATATGCAGCATCACCAGGCGGATGTTACATTCATGCAGGAGACTCATCTAAGCCCTTCCACGAACTCTGTCTTCGCGGGAGGTTGGGGAGCACACCGTTACTATGCTGGATATAGTTCATATGCAAGGGGTGTGGTGATATTGATACATAAGAGAGTTCCCTTCAGGGAGGTGGAGTTGTACAGTGACCCTGGGGGCGTTATATTCTGCTCAAAGGTTACATATTGGAACACTCTGTACTGTTTGTGAATGTGTATGCGCCGAATGTTGATGATCCTTGTTAGACCTGTCAGCCCTTTGGGTGGTCCCTCCTCATCATTATTTATTTTGTCCCACTTTTGCCTCAAACCCTGTTATAATTTTTCCTTTTTGCGAACCACCAGACTTCTTAGTGTTGATGCAGGGTCAGGGAGCCATTTTCCCTACCCCTGGAACTTCTGTCTGAGGGCCTGAGACACAAAATGGTGGCCACCTATTGTCACCTGTGACATCACCAGAACTCACTGGAGGTTTCCAGAACATTCTAGAACCCTGTGACAGTGGGAGGCAGTTTAGAATGTTGGGAGGCCATCTCAGAGTGGCAGTTGGCATCTGACTAGAGAGGAGAGAGGACCAGTTCAGAAGGAGGTCGGAGTAAGGCAGCAGGGGTGGAAACCAGTGCTTGGAGTGGGGTCCAGAAACCCACCCTTGATGCTAGTCCCTACTGACCAAGCCCAGCCTAGAGCCCTGTGTGGGACCAAGACCAGAAAAACCATCTTAAGGACCTACATATTGTGAAGAGGCCTTAAAGAAGAAGACCAGTAAGCTCCTGACCTGTTTAGCGGTGACCTCCTGGAGTCCTGACGTCGAGAAGCCTGGAGACCTGAGGCCTGAGGTGGAGAAGCGGCGCTGACAGAAAGCAGACGTCGTACCCGGAGCCGTCAGAGGTCGAGAGAGGGCGCCGACGGAGGTCGTGGAGAGGCACCGGAGGTCGAGTAAGGAGTCACCTGAGATCGCACTCCGGAGACGCCAGAATCTGAGGTGAAGCGCGCCGGAGGTCGGGAGTGGAGGTCGCACTCCGGAGACACCCGGAAGCGGGGAGGCCATGACCCTGCGACGCCGGAAGGCGACATCGAGCCGGAGCAGCCCAGCGACATTGATCCAGAACAGCCCAGCGACATCGATCCGAGGCCGCCCAGCGACATCGAGCCGAGGCCACCCAGCGACATCGAGCCGAGGCCGCCCAGCGACATCGAGCCGAGGCCGCCCAGCGACACCGAACCGAGGCCGCCCAGCGACACCGAACCGAGGCCGCCCAGCGACATCGAACCGGAGCCGTCCAGCGACGTCGACCCGACGCCGAGCGGAGCCGATCATCGTGAAAAGGGCAGTAAGTGGTAGAGGGGGCATCTGAGGCCCCGTGGAGCCCTAAAAGACCATTCTAGGGGCTAGAGGGGTGTTAGAACCAGCTTGGGAGTGCCAGGGGTGAACTGAGACTGGTGCAGTGACCTCTGTGAGGGGTTGTGTATTTTGGGAGAGCCAGATCCTTAGGTTACCCTTATTCTACCTCAGTTCAGGCCCAGCCTTGACCAATCTAGGTGGTACACCCCCCATGTCATCCAAATGACCACAAGCTGTACTTGGGCAAAGTGAAACCAAACTACCTCGTGAAAGGGTTGTGAACTGTAATTGTCATTGATTGTGTTATTTAAGTTATTGAGGGTGCTTTATTTATTGTCTTCCACTAATTTATTCCTGCACTGTATTTATTCCTGACTGTATTTATTTGCCATCTGTATTTATTGCACCTATATTTATTCCGTGTTTATTTATGACCTGATCCTATTTATTGAAACCCCACTGTGGTATTATTTATTTGACCTGCTATTTTCAAGAAAAGTCTTACGGTATTGTATGTATGTTTTGAAACCTGCAACTAAGAGAAAATAAGATAAAGACAAACTACTTCTTTCATAATTTTTACGGTGTAGTGTCGTTTTTGGAACGGATGAACGTATGGTTATTGTGAGGGTGTGACGTACGCTTAACACAGTGCCTGACCCCCGACCGCTCGAGCCAAGCTACCACTGTGCTGGGAACCTGGTGACTGCTAACCCGGTTGCCCGGTTTCCAACAATCCTGAGTTCTTTAAGGCCATCCACATGCACATCACATGCATGGGGCTGACCTGATTTGTATGGGTGGATTTTAATTTACTGTTAGATCTGGTGCAAGACAGCACCGCCATCACAGCGGACACAAAACCGAGGGCTAGGAGGGCATTATTAGACAATATTGATAGCTATGGGCTGGTAGATTCATGGAGAAACAGTAATAACAGACAGGACGGTTACACTCATTTTGCGTCGCTTAACACGTGGACCTGACTTGATATTGTTTCATGTCACCCGGGCTGGTGCTGTGGGTAACTGAAATGACAACCCTCCCACGTACATTGTCAGATCATTCACTGGTGATGGCGAGGATGCGCGTGCCCTTGGCGGATCCCTGATATGGCATTGAGGGATGAGGTATTTGTCGCGAAACTCGGTGCAACAATTAGTGAATATTTCACGTTAAATGAGTGCTCTGTGTCGTCTAAGGCCACACTGTGGGAGTCGTTTAAAGTATACACTAGGGGAGTATGTATCTCAAAAAATGCAGGGATCCTGAGGGACCTACAGTGCACACTTGTTCGCATTGAAGCGCAGCTGGCGGACATAGATAGGCAGGACAGTCTCCATGCTGCTCTCTCTAGCTTGCAGCAGCGTGGGGCTCTTATGACGGAGTTTCGGGAGTCAGCAGAGCGTGAGGCGCATTTGCTTGGCAAGTATGCAACAGCTAGAAGATATGGGGAGGGCGAACGGCCGGGACGGACCCTTGCTAACGTACTAAAGCAATCTCGTAAGCCTACGTATGTGGCGATGCTAATGGGCAGCGAAAACGTGCACATTGTTGGCACTGTGGGTGTTTTGGGGGAAGTGCTTGCATATTACAAAACACTGTACTCATCTAGAACGACCGAGCAACCAGGGGACCTCACGGACTTTCTCGATGAGGTAACCATGGTCTGGATAGAAAATGCTTATCAGGAGTTTCTTGCAGAACCCTTCTCCGTAGAGGAGGTAACTTATGCCATTGATGCGCTGGATGGCTCCAAAACCCCGGGGCTCGATGGGACTCCAGCTGTTTCTACAAAAAGTATAAGGAGATCCTTGCGCCCTATTTAATTGATGTATATCAGGAGGCTATGACTCCAGGGTACTTCCACCTACCCTTAGGGAAGCGGTTATAATCTTACTCCCAAAGCTGGGCAAGGACAAGTTGCGATGTGGGTCTTACAGACCCCTGTCACTCCTAAACTTTGATAACAAGGTGTTGGCCAAGATGTTGGATACGAGGCTCGCACTCATAATTGATAAACTCATCTCCCCTGCACAATTTGGATTTATCCCTCACAAATCAACTGCACTAAATCTGCGTACATTATTTGCGACACTGCACACAAGAGATCCTTCAGTCCCAGCGGCCGCTGTGCTGCTGGATGACGAAAATGCATTCAATTCACTCAAATGGCCTTTCCTTTATGCTACAATGAGCAGACTTGGAGTGCCAGACCGGTTCCTGGTGGTGGTGTGCTTGCTGAACACACAACCTACAGTGCGTGTTCGACTTAACGGAACCCTGTCGCCCGAATTCCTACTTGATCAGGGAACCAGTCAGGGCTGCCCTCTGTCCCCTTACTGTTTGTGTTGGCTTTAGATCCGTTAGTGCATCACCTACAGGAGAGACATAACCATAGGGGTTTACAGTTTAACACTGGCCCATTGCTATTCACGCTAAATGGGGACAACATCACATTATACGTACGTCATCCGGATGATAATTTGTTGCCACTGCTATCCGAGGTCACTAGGTATGTCAGTCTTTCGGGGTTGTGTATTAATTGGGAGAAATTAGAGGTGTTCCCATTGACTGTGGCGCTCTGTCGCAAATTGAGTGATTACCCTCTGGCCTGGTGCCAGGACTCCGTTAAGTATCTCAGGATCCACTTCAACAGGTAAAAAAATCATATCCTACAATTAAACTACAGTCCGGTGCTCGAACGGCTAGGGCAGAATGTAGAGAGGTGGCTGTTATTCCCTCTGTCCATGGTTGGGAGAATAGCAATCTTCAAAATGGTGGTTCTCTCACAATTTCTATATTTATTTCACAATATCCCAACCCCACTGTACAATGTTTTTTTTTCTACCCTTCGTAACTTGTTGATACGGTTGGTGTGGAGCGGTAAACAGCCCGCAACAGCTGGGATGTTCTCATGCTACCCTATGAGAGGGGAGGCTTTGGGGTGCCAAACTTCCACGTATACTACCTGGTGGCGCAGGCGAGCTTTGTGCACCACTGGTACCATGCAGACATACGAATTCCCTATTACCGGCCGGAGGCTGACTTAGCACTTCCTGCATCTCTTGGGTCCCTGTTGCCAGTTGGATACCTGCGTGTCCCCAAGGATATCCAAACATTATCTAAAACTAGTTGGGCATGGCACAAGTTATTGAAAGTCACAGGCTCACGGATTTTGTATTCCTCTGCATTGCCAGTGGCGGGTAATAGATGGATCCCCATTCTGCAGGAAACGCTTGTGAAACGCACGCTAGTCAAATTCAATTAGGTGACCTTCGGTGACCTCTTTCCAAAAGGACATGTATTCTCCCGGACACAGGACTAAGCCTGGGCAAAGCACAACGCTACGCTCGCGTAGTTTGCGAAGTTCGCGCTACGCGAATTGCACGTAGCACAGTGCGAACACGCGTAGCGTAGTGTTGCGTAGTGCTGCGGTCATTTTTTGCTTGCTCGCGGTCCTCAACGTCAAGTTGGCGGCCGCGAGCAAGCAAAATGACATCCCGGCGAGACTTTTTCCTTGTTCGCGATCAGCAACATCAAGTTGGCGATCGCGAGCATGGTAAATAAACCTCCCGGCGAGATTCCCAACATGAGGAGGTCAGGTTTCTCATTGCGAGTGGTCGCGTATGCTCGCGACCGCTCGCGATGAAAAACTACCAGTTCGCGTTGAGAAAGCTGCCGCTCGAGTAAAAATCTACTCGAGCAGCAGAAAACTACAGCTCGCACTGTGCAAGATGCCATTTTCAATGATTGCACAGTGCTGGTTGCTTGTCCGCACTGTGCAATCATTGAAAACGACATCTGGCACAGTGCGAACAAGGTACTACACAGTTCGCGAAGTGCTACGCGTAGCTCGCGTAGTGCGAACTGCACTTTGCGTAGCTTCGCGAAGTGCTACTTCGCGAACTACGCCCAGGGTTACACAGGACCCCCATTTTCATGATGCAACTGTTATGGATCACTTTGTGCTCCAGAGGTTGCAGGGGGCTCTGAAGGCCACTATGTACAGCTACCAGTTGGAACCTCCTGAGTTCCCTCTCTCGACGGGTATCATTAAGGATGGGGATGGCACGCATCTTGTGGCTAGACTGTACAAGGCAATGGTGGCCCTGTTGCCCTCCTGAGATGTGGGAGTACGGGGGGCCTGGGATCACGACCTTGGTCACCCCATCACTGACACACACTGAGGCAAGTGCTGTGCGCAAATCCGGCGTGTCTGTTCAAATCACAGGCATAAACTGTTACATTTTGGGCGTACAATCACTGAGCGCACTACACCGCATAGACCCATCTAGATCTCATTTATGTCCGAAATGTTGCTCTCCTGATGCGGACTTCACGCATCTTACATGGACCTGTGTAAAGATAGTCAGCTGTTTTTGTGGAAATCTCCAAAATGATAGATTTCGCAGTTATACCCACGCCCCTAATGGCGCTCTTGGGGTATATACACAACCTCCCCAGATCCAAATGACGCTTTGTTGGTATTGCGCTGCTTATTGCTAAGCGTGAAGTGGCAATAAACTGGGGTAGTAAGCATACACCTACGGTCAAGTGTGGCTGCGCAGCATGACATACTGTAACACTAACAGTGACAACTATGGACAACTACAGCCGCCCACGGCGAGACCCCTAGACATATGGCAACCTATGCACCTGTACCTCTGGGACACTTCAGATAGTACAGCCACGCCAGTACATTCACAACTCCTGAACGCGCCCCCTGAGGTCGAGAGAGAGGTTTTAGAAATTAGTGTGATACTGCACTCGATGTAACTGTCTATAACTGTGATATCCACCTGTTGTTCCGATATGCAAAATTGATCTAGCTTTGGCATTTATTCTACGCACATGCATGATGCATGACATTTCTATTTGTGAATTAACAGATACTGCACTGTAACAAATGTTATTCTTGTACAAAATCAATAAACAAAGTTTTTTAAAAAAACAGGAGGGAGGAAAAGCCGGGAGCCTTGAACGATCCAACACACCCACTAGAGGGAAGGACAAGCCCCCAGCAGGATTACCCACCGCAACCAACCAGCCACAGGACAGGGGCACACTGCACAACCCAGACTAGGCGCAAAGCCAGAGGAACCTGCAGCATGGCGCAAAAACAGCCGCCAATGCCATCCGGGCAGAAAACTCCCCACAGAAGGAAGAGGAATACGGAACTGAATGCTGGAAAAACCCAGGGGACCCAGGCAGGCAAGCTAGAAAAGGAGCCGGGAGAAGACCAACAGGACCAGGTGGGCAACCAAGCCCGGCAACCTGGTAAATCAAACAACCAGGCACCAAACATGGAACCAGCAGGCCAGGAGAGCAGAGGAGGCTGTCACCGACGCCCAACGAACACGAAAGAAGCAGTGGCAACAAGAGTGGCCAAGAAAGAACCAAGCAGAACAAACAAGGCCAAAGCACCGCCCCCAACCACCCAGAAATGGGAGAAGCAGGAGGTGGAGACCACTGGACGACCATGGAACCGAAGAGGGCAAAACCCAAACCGGACCACAAGGTCACAAAACACAGGCCAGGAGAGCAGAGGAGGCAGCGAAACTTGCAGCACCCGGCAATCCCAGGCAGAGTCCCAACCAGGAACGAACCAGGCCTGACGTTGCAGAACGTTGGAGAACAGACGAGGGCAGGTGCTTTCAGGGTAGTATGGCTGCAGGACACAGACACCCCCAACCAGTACTGCAGATGCAACACCCAGGAAGACCACAGGATGGGACAACAGCACATGGGAAACCTGAACACGCGCCCCACTGGCAAATCAAGGCAGACCAGGCCAAAACCAGAGATCAGCAAACAAAAGATAAGCCGCCACTCGCCAGCAAACCACTGGAACAACACGAAAAGAGCTTCAGTACAAGAAGCAGCCAACAGGCGGGATCAAGACTGAACAACCAGGCAGAAAGAAGGAACCACGGCACCCCACCAAACAGTGTGCAGGGGAAGCCGAAGACAAAGCCGCCAGGAACGTCTGAGCACATACGTGCCCAACCCAAAATAAACATCTCGCAGCAGGAGCCACACATCGCCAAGTGCGGTGAAATGTGGGAACTGACACCACCAAACTCACGCTGGAGTTAGTACACCGCAGCATCCATCCTACCATGTCTAGACACAAAAGAACAGGTTTTGTTGAGTGGGCTGTGCCCTTATATTGGTAGGGCGGTGTGTCTACTAGGCATAGGCCCCATTGCCTAATGGAGATGAGCGAGAGGGACGTGGAGGTAATGTTTAATTGCAGATATGTTTTAATTACTATAACCATTACTCCAATAAAAAACACCAGTAGGGGAAGTGTTGGATTGTGCAAAAGTAAAATTCACCATCAGTAAGTACAACAGTAGGCAAACTCTAAAGGGGTAACAATTACTATTTCCACTCCAATAAGTGCAACAGTAGGGAAAGTGTTGGATAGCGGAGGGGTAAAATTTACTATTCTTACTCCAATCAGTACAACAGTAGGGAAAATGTTAGATTTTGGAAGAGTAAAATTTACTATTCCCACTTCAATTAATGCAACAATAAAGAGAAACAAAATATCTTAAAACAAAATTAATTTACTTCAAAAACAAATTAAAAAATATATAAATATGTTAAAAAAATATACAAATATATTTAATAAAAAATAAAAACATACTATAATGCTAAATTTAGATCACAAATACCTACAAATATCATTAGAAATAAAATTCAAAAATAATTTTCATAGAAATAGACTTTTATTAAAAATAATTTTACATTTTTTACTTCACACCATATACCCCCACAAAATTCTCAACCTGCACCAAAAAATTTACTTTAAAAATGAATATTTATTCTATTAATATAAACTGAAACAATCCAAATATCATCAATAAAATATTAATTATATGTAATGTACTTGCCACAATATACCCCCACAAAACACACATTACACTTATAAAATTTAACAAAAATGATTTACACAATTCACGTGATTATCAAATTATTAATAATTTAAAAATAATTTACTTTCAATTATTTACTTCCCACTCCATAACCCCACAAAACCCATATAAAATCTAAAACAAATAAGTTAATAACTCAATAAACAATTATCAATTAGACGAATTTCAAAAACTAAGAGGCCGATTACGATGTCGGTTGGAAAGCCTCCGACCGCAAGTCAGAAATTTTCCAACCGCAGTGTCGGTTTGCATTCCGAACGCCTGATTACGATGTCTGCAGTCGGAACGTAAACCAGCCAGTCCTTCCGACCGGCTCTCGGAGTATTCCTGTCGGTTGGAACCGCACCGCAATCCCCTATAAATGGCGTTTACGGCATCGGAATTACGATGTCGGTTTTCAACAGCCTTTCCGTGCCTGCCTTTCTGACATGGAAAGGCTGTCGGATAGCGACTTTGGTGGCCCCTAGCAGGGCCCCCTTGCCTTTGTGGCCTATGGTTGGTGGTCGAGAGGATACCTAGGGTACCCACCTGTAAAACACTGCACTGTGTTGCAGGCACCATTGGGTGCCTGGCACAGGGTGCAGGGTTTCTCACACAAACCCATATTTCTCTGTAGGAGTCTGTATTACAACTGCAGCAGAAGTGTGTCCAGTGCTTGAAGTCCCATTCCCAGTTCCCAGAGTATGGTACATGTTACTCAGTAAAAGGGGTGCAGGTTGAGATTCAGGGGCAGTGAGGAGCTGCCTCACCAGTCTTGTGGGGGGAGTGTGGATAAGTGATGTGTTGCACTGGACGATTGAGTGTGAGTTCTCTGAAATAAGGAGCTTGCATGGGGGAGTGATTCCAAAAGGAGTGGCTGAGGTGTCTTCCAGCCCAGAGTGGTGGAAGAGGTTCAGAGTAGCCCAGCTAGGTCCCGGTGTAGGGGCTCACGTCCTGTCTCAGAGGAGAAGGAGTGGATGGGACTGCGTGTCTCCAGGTGCCCGAAACCCCGTCTCAGGGCCTGGATGGTTTCTTTAGGGAATACCAGGTTGGGAGCCTAGGCTGTACTAATAAGCCATTTGAGGAGGATCTCCTAGTGTCTGTAGAACGTGGAGCATCTGTAGGTAGAGCTCCAGCAGTTCTGGGGTCTGGCAGTACCGCTCTAGTTGGGAGGGTGCAGAAGTCCAGAGTGAGGGGTGAGAGGGGGAAAGAGTCCCCAGTGGGAACCAGTGGGTCAGGGGCCAGCCAGAAGGGCTGAGTCGCCAATGATTGGCCATGGTGACGCCCCTTCTGTCCTGGGGGATCTGTACGCACTGTCAGTTGGACAGGAGGTCGTGAGATCTGCACCAGGCAGACTGTCACACGACACATTAGTTATGTGTCACCCTCGGGAGGCATGCGTGCTCCCCGTGAAGTCCTGGTTCGCCGGGCATCTGACCAAAGGGTACCGTCCCTGGGTTGGGGAACCAGGTTCAGGTGTTTGCCTGTCCTGGACGGCAGGGCAGCTGTAATCAGTGTCCTGGCCGGTTTGCCTTCTAGGGGTACCACTCCAGTTGAGGGTATGTGGCTCTAGAAGGGGGTGCAGAGGGAGGGAGTCCTCGCCTCTGACCCTGGTGCAACCGGTGAATGTGGATCCCAGGTGTTAGACCAGTTGATGGAGAGAGGTCCTGACCTGGTGGGAGAGTTGTGTTCTGGAGGGTGCTTCGCCTGGGAGAGTGCGCAACCCCAGAAGTAGAGGTAGGGTGACCGTGACCTCTGGTCAGCCTGAGGGTGCGGACCCTAGGTTGAAGGATCAGTGGTAGTTTGGAACTACACTGAGAGGGAGAGTGGAGAATGGCTATTGGATGCCGGGGGTTACTGCCCCCCACTCTGTGGAATGGCAAAGACCAGTGGTATCTGTATGGCTTAGGGCCTGGTCCTGGTTAGCCTAAGTTGGGCTGAGGGTTTTTTTAGACCGGAATCACCACATGATGGCTTCCAGCTGTGGCGATAGAACACGTACGCGGGCCCGCACTGCAGGGACAGTCCCTGCAGTGCGGGCCCGCGTCTGTGTTCTATCGCCACAAGCAGGGAAGCCCATCATAGTGGTGATTGGTCTGCCCTGCATTTTGGCTGGAAGGGGGTTGTGTTGGACTTGGCCCTTCTTGGCAGGTAAACCCCTGAACTTTTTGCCTTTAGCTCTGACATGGTGGTAGCGATTTTAGGCCTCTGGGCACTTTAGCACTGTGGCCCAGTGTAAAGGTGCGTGCGCGGTCTGAGAGTGTGTGGTGAGATTGGTCTGCCCTCCCATAGGAATGCATGGGGGATATGTGTGTCCATGGTAATTCCTGGTGTGAGAGGAGTGCAGGGTTGAGTTTAGTATGTGCGGACTCGTGAGATTAAATGCTGTGCAATGGTGTGCGCTGATTTATGGTGACTGGTGGAGAAGTGCCACTTTGGCATTTCTGTGTGCTGTGCGTCTGCCTGCCTGATGTGGAGTGCATGTCCGGCTTGTGATTGACAGGAGCCGAGAGGGCTGGGGAATTCCAGGAGCCAGGGTGAGTCTGCCCAGTGGTGAATAGAGAGATCTGCATGCAGATGGGAGGGAGGAGTTGCACCTGGGACCTGAATAGGACTGTGTCTTCCCTTCACAATGCTGGCTCTGCCCCCTGTGGTGCGTCTGAGCACCTAGCCCCCACCTGACAAAGAAGGGAGGAGCTGAGCAAAACAAAGTGCTCCAAAGCTCCCCTAAACCAGTTCTGACTGGTATCCCCAAGCCCTGTGCTGTGACACAAAAGAAAAGGGCATAGAAATATAGGGGCTGTGACCCCATGAAAGTTGTTCAGTGTTCCTGTTCTGTTCCTGATGGAGGGGGCTTGCTGCTGCTGGGGCCTCGGAGGGACCGCCATGGGGGCTGCCTCCCTGCTGGAGGGCCCTGTGTGCTGGCCCCTGGGCCCAGCTCTGTCCCTGAACCCCTTCCTTGGACTTTGGTTGTTCACTTGACTTGGGGGGGGGAGCTTGCTGCTGTTGGGGGCCAGGAGGGACCACCATGGGGGCTGCCTCCCTGCTGGAGGGCCCTGGGTGCTGGCCCCTGGTCCCAGCTCTGCCCCTTAATTTTTCCAGGACCTGTTCTCCCCTGGAGGAGGACTGCTGCTGCATCCCTTTGCGCCCTGTGAGCGCTATGGTTTAATTTGGAGAAAAGGAGCACAAGGTCTCTGCAGCGCGGCGCTGCTAACTTTCCTGAGGGAATCCCAACGTAGGGATTCCCCCTGCTGGAGGGGAGAGAGGTGGGAACCCACCCGCATGGCCACTTATTTTTATAGTTTAATAGCAGAAGCCCACCCTGCTTTATGTTCTAATTCGGAGGGAGCCTACCCCTCATTGCGCCTTTTTGATTTTATAACTGAAGCGGGAGCCCACCCCTCGTTTCACCGCTGCGGCCCGAGCCGCTAAAGAATTTCTCCCCTGGCCACGCTCAGCGCGACCCGGAAGTCAGGCAAGCCATGCCTGGGACGTGGGCGGGGCCTGTTGCCTGCCAGAGAGGAGGAAGTCCGGTGACCTGACGCGGGGCTCCCATGTGGAAGGGAGAGCCCCACGGTATGAGGAGTCATGGCGGCTCCCGCCACATCCAGGAACAGTCCCGGGTCCCAGGAGGGAGCCCGGGTGAAGGCAGGGAAGTGATGCGGCCATTCAGAGGGGCTCCCATGTGCATTTGCCCGCAGGAGTCCCGGGTCCTAGGAGAGGCCCAGGGTGAAAAAGGAGAGGCGGCCAAGTCTGCCAGTAGCAGCGCAGGCTCCTGAGAGAAGAAGGGAAGCCCCGCGGACAGGAGAAGCAGCCCACATCGCCATGACCGGAGGAGGCAGGAAGCCACGAGGAGACTCCGGTGAGTGGGGGCTGAGTTAGGAGCCCCCGTAGTGCTCCTCCGTATCCTTTACCTCCCTACCCTTCACTTTGTTCTTTCAGCTGCCCCGCTTGCAGAGGGCAGCTGCACCGAGGGGGCAAGTTCTTTTGGGGGCATGTTCTAGCTAGAGTGCCAGTGCGCTCCAACTTTCGGCATAATGTTCTTCAAGAGCCGTGTGACTCCAACGTGGGCCATATTTGTTTAAAGGCCCCAGTGGGGGGCCAAAGGGAACCATATGTTAGGGCCCTCTTTTGATTTACAGCTGCCCCATCTTGCTAAGAGGGCAGCTGCCACATTTTTGGGGCCATGTTGTTTGGAGAGCCCGTGTGCTCCAGCAAGGGGGCCAGTGTGATTTAAAAGCTTCATCCCCTACTCACAGCTGCGCCGCACCAGCGCTGGCAGCTGCAACAGTGGCCAATTGTTGTAAGGGCACATTGAGAGCCCAAGCCTCATTTTAATATTCCCATCTGCCCAGCAAGTCGTGGGCAGCTGCACCGTTTAGGTTATTCTGTCTTTGGGGGACATGCCTTTTGAGTTAGGAGTGAGGTGCACTCCTTTGCCCCTGACATTCACAGCTGAGCAGCACTTAGTGCCAGCTGCAACATTTAGGCCTGCGCAGAATGTGCACCCTTGACTTTCGCTGCCTAGGCAGCGCGCCCTGACATTCTGGACACAGGGCATTTGAGCCCCTTGTTGAGATGGCCAGTTGGCCAGGGGGACTATTAGGTTGTAGGGCGCCAGGCCCTAATGTGATTATGTGGTGCTAGGAAATGTAATTCATGATTTTATAACTTTGAATGTGGTTTTCATGATTAGGAGGTTGTTTTGCATATTATGGTTTATGCTAGTGAGATGATGTTTCACTGTGAGATTTATGTCCCTAATGTGAGTTATGCCTCGGAGGTTAGGGTCTAATGCATTGAGACTGATGAGAAAATTGCATAATGTGTTTATGCTTGTGAGGTTGGCGCAGAATGCCATTCGCACCTGATGTGAGACTGTGCATAATGTAGTCTATGTTACAGACTGATGCTAAGTACAGTGATTACCAGTGGTTACTGGTTGTGTTCTATGTTTATGATAAGTTCTACATCTATTAAGTTCACTTTGTGATGGTTCTGACAGTGGTCCAGTTGGCCCTGTCAGGTGTAAATAATTCCTTGTAAATATGAGCTAGTGCCAGGTGGCACCATGTATAATATGTGTTTACTATTCTAATGTGTTATGAGAATACAAAGGCTTTTTTTAATATATAACCTTGTGTGGAGTTGCTTTTGTAGTGTGCCTGGGATGTTGTTGCTGTGTACGTGTGCAAATTCTTTACACATTGCCTTCGGGATAAGCCTGACTGCTCATGCCAAGCTACCAAGGGGGTGAGCAGGGGTTATCTTTGGCGTGTAACTTCCTTGCCCTGACTAGAGTGGTGGTCTCTGCCTGGCTTTGGCGCAAGCCTTAGCCAACCAGAGATCCCATTTCTAACAGTCAGGTTGCCTACAAATCTTATTTTTAATAGGCAGACTGTCCCCAGTGTCTACTTCATGAGTGCACCAGGTAGTCTGACTTAGAGTCAGAAAAAACATGTTTCTGAACTGATTGAGCATCTGTCTGCAATCAGTTTGTTGCTGGGCAGTGAGGCTGCCTGCCAAGGCCACACCATCAACTGACCCATCATCAGGGTTCTGTGAGAGGAGGTCAGGGAGTGGGTCACTCTCTTCCTCCTGTCCCTCATCAGTAGCCATGAGCAAACCCATGTCAGCCCTGTCTACATATGGCTTTAGCCAGTTGACATGGAGAACCCTGTGGGGTCTCCTGGGAGTTCCTAGGTCTACTAAGTAAGTAACCTCTCCATTCTGTTCAACAATAGTGTGGGGTCTACTCCATTTGTCTTGGAGAGTTGCTGGAGCCACAGGCTCCAACTCCCACACTTTCTGTCCTGGCTGGTAAACAGTCAGTACAGCCTTTTGGTCATGGCAGGCTTTTTGCAGTTCCTGGCTAGCCTCAAGGTTTTTAGTTGCCTTTTTCATGTACTCAGCCATCCTGGAGCAGAGACCAAGTACATAGTCCACTATGTCTTGCTTTGGGGGCTTGAGATGTAACTTCCATCCTTCCTTCGCCAAACACAATGGACCCCTGGGCCCTGACAGGGTGACCAAACAAAAGTTCAAAGGGGCTGTAGCCAACCCGCTTTTGTGGCACCTCCCTGTATGCAAACAAAAGACAGGGCAAGAGAATGTCCCATCTTCGCCTGAGCTTTTCTGGGAGCCCTTTAATCATGCCCTTTAAGGTTTTGTTGAACCTTTCAACCAAACCATTGCATTGTTGGTGAAAGGGTGTGGTCAATTTGTATGTCACTCCACCCTCCTTCCACATTGCTCTTAAGTAACCAGACATAAAGTTTGTATCTCTGTCTGATACTACCTCCTGAGGAAAACCCACTCTTGAGAAAATTCCCAACAGGGCTCTTGCCACCACCGGTGCCGTAGCGGTCCTAAGTGGACTATCTTCTGGGTACCTGGTAGCATGATCCACTACCACCAGATTAAATCTGTGCCCAGATGCTGTTTGGGGATCCATGGGGCCATCAATGTCAATCCCCACCCTTTCAAAGGGCACCCCCACCACAGGTAGTGGTATCAGCGGGGCCTTTGTAGTGCCACCTGCTTTGCCACTAGCTTAGCAGGTTACACAGGAGCGACAAAACTCCTTTGTGTCTTCAGACATGTGGGGCCAGTGAAAGTGAGGGACAAGTCTGTCCCAAGTCTTGTTCTGACCCAGTTGACCTGCTAAAGGGATATCATGGGCTAGGGTCAATAGGAAGCCCCTGAACTTCAGAGGTATAACCAATCTCCTGGTGGCACCAGGCTTGGGGTCTCTACACTCTGAATACAGGAGTCCATCATCCCAATACACCTTATGGGGACCACTAGCATTCCCAGCAGCCTCAGCAGCAGCTTGCTGTCTGAGGGGTTCAAGAGAGGGGCAGCTCTGCTGGGCCTGGCTCAGATCTGCCCTAGAAGGGCCCCCTGTCCCCAAGAACTCAACCTGATAAGGCCCAAGCTCCTGTGGGACAGTTCCTTCTTCAGGACTGTGATCATCTCCCTCAAGAGACTGACCCTCCTTCTGAGTCAGGGGGGAAGGCTCTGCCTTAACCCTTCTGCTCCTTCTCATGGATGGCACTTGGTCCATTATTCCAGACTCTAAGGCCTGTTCAGTTTCAGACATTTTGGCCTGTGACCTGGTCACAGCAAACACATCTGCAGGGATGCCCAGCATTTCTGCATGAGTCCTGAGCTCTACTTCTGCCCAAGCTGAAGTCTCTAGATCATTGCCAAGCAAGCATTCGACTGGTAGGTCTGCACTCACCACAACCTTCTTAAGGCCAGTTACCCTTCCCCAGGAGAAGTGAACAACTGCCAGAGAATGGTCTGTTCTGACGTTGCTAGCATTGGTCACTTGGTACATTTGACCAAGTATAATCTGTCCAGGATCCACAAGATCTTTTGTCACCATAGTGACACTTGCTCCTGTCTGTGTCCCTGAATGCCACAGCCTGTACTCCATTGATTAAAGGCTGTTGCCTGTACTTGCCCAAGTTACTGGGACTCACAGAGGGGGTCATATCCATGCCCCATCACAGACAAGAACAACCTGAGTGGTTTCTCTGACTAGGCCAGAGCCCAACTCAGTACCCAGGGTCAACCCTACTAAATCCTTGGCTTGTGTACTCCACCACCAATTGTAACTGCACTAGGGGGAGCAGGTGCCTTAGGGGCATTGGTGGGGGCTGAAGTATTCTCTTTGGATTTGGTGCAATCACTGGTCCCTGTGTGTCTTTTGCTTACAGACTTTGCACCATGGTTTCTTTTGGCCTTTCCCGTTGTTAGACTGTGAATCCCCACCTGAAGAAGATTTGTGGGGTCCTTGTGAAGACTTCTGGGCTTTACCCTTCTCCCCTCCCTTGTCAGAGTTCTTAGAATCTTGCTTCTTAGGGTCACCACCTTGGTTCTGTACCTTCTGCCTCACCATGTTTCTGACCCATTTGCCTGCCTTCTTTCCCAATTCTTGGGGAGAGGTCAGATCAGAGTCTACCAGGTACTGGTGCAACAGCTGATTTTGACAGTTATTAAGAATCTGCTCCCTCATTATCAGATTGTACAGTCCTGTGAAGTCACACACCTTACTGCCCTATAACCATCCTTCCAGAGCCTTAGCAGAACAGTCAAAGTCCACCCAGTCTTGATTTTGTGCCTTTTGGGTATTCCTGAACTTTAACCTGTATTGTTCAGTGGTAATGCCAAACCCATCTATCAGTGCACTTTTCAAGACCTGGTAATCATCAGCATCTTCTTCTCTTACAGTGAGGAGCTTATCTCTACCTTTGTCTACAAAGGAGAGCCATAGGAGTGCTGCCCACTGCTCTTGGGGGCCCTCTGTACTTTACAGGCCCTCTCCAAGGCAGTTATCAATTTGTGGATGGCATCCCCACTCTGGTAGGGAGGGACAATCTTACTTCGGTTTCTATGGTCATAAGACCTCACCCTATCTCTAGGGAAGGTTCTGCCACCAAGGGACTCTAGTCCCTCCTTTTTTCTAGCTCTGTAGAGCTCTAGGGCTTCCTTATCTAGGGCCATCTGCTGCTTTCTGAGGTGAAGCTGAGCTTGCTCATACTTCAGAAGTCTCTATCCTCTCCTGGGAGGTTTCCCTCCCTCTGTGAGAAGAAATAGAGGTCCCTACAGATTAGGTAGACTGGATAGACTCCCTTGAGAGAGATCTATCCCTTCTAACCCTGCTTTCAACTCTTCCTGGAGGGACAAAGAGGGGAGCATTGTGCTCTTCCTCATCCAGTGGAGCTGGGTTTCCCAGATCCTAATCATTGTCATCAGTCAGGTCAGCAGCAGAGGTTGGGCCAGGGGGAGTTCCACCCCTAGGTCCACCCTCAACTGCTGCCCCACCCACTCTGCCTACCCCTTCAGGCCTACTAGTCCCTGAGAGATAATCCAGCCTGAGTATCTGCAAGAGATGCTGAGTGGTTGGGCTAGCACCCACGGGAGCACCAGAGTAATCGTGTTACCTCACCCAGGGAAGCCGGGTGCATAGGTGTCAGGTCGCGGCGTAGTTTTCAATGGAAGCTGGCAAAGAAGTGCTGCTGCCGTGAAGAGAAGTGTCCGAAGAGATCCAAGCCTGGATCGAGGATGGAGGGAACCTGAAAGCAGAGGGGACAGAGTGTGGGTCACTTACCAGTGACCAGGGGCACGATAGTCCAATGCCCACAGATGTCTGGTGCTTCAGGTGGGTTGACGGGTGTCTTGACTCTTCAGCCACAAGGTTCAGGAGGTGTCGACGACAACCAGGAGCTGGATTCGAGCTGTCCCACAAAGTCTGTCAAGTGCTGCGGTGTCGGCGACCAGAATGGACCCAACAAGCCTTGGCAATGGCAAGTCAAGTGGGAATAGAAGAAAGACGACGGTGCAGACAAGCAAGGTCTGGGTGACCCACCCAGCAAGGGTAAGTCAGGACATGTCTGGAGCAACCAGGAAAGCCCAAGCAGAAAAGGAGTTGCCTTTGTGGGGACCCACTAGCTAATGGGCTAGTGATCGCAAAGGAGCTTCAAGCAGTTGCACTGGAAGCTAGCCCACAGATCACTCGTGGAGTGGAGGCCTGAGATCTTCAGTGCAGTAGGTGCCCAAGGCTGGGGCTACTCGGCACCCAAAGCACAACTTCGAGGAGGACCAGGAAGATGATGTACCTGCAAAAGTTTACGGTGTCCAGGGGTCACGATTCCACATCACCCACGATAGCCACGGGCCTCAGCTTTGCTGTGGACTCAGGGTAGCCTTGGGGAAGTCTGAAAATCTACCTCTGGTGATGCAAAGACTTCGGCGTCCAGCGGGAGCTTCAGAGTTGCAGACCGGACAGTTGCTTCTTTGGTGCCTGCCAAGCAGGGGAGTCACTCCTTGATCCCAAGGGAGATTTCTTCGGTCTTCTAGCAAAAATAGAAAGTCGAAGGTCCAGGATATATGTTGCAGAGTTTCGTCCAGGGTAATCTAAAGTCTCAAGGACTGGGTTCCTATATTTATACTAAGATAGGGGGTTGGACATACTCTGGGAACCCACCTATGGGAGGGTTTGGAAAGAGGGGTGGTTACACCCATTTCCTTTGTCCAGTTTCGTGCCAGAGCAGGGGCAGGTAACCCCTGCAACCGGTTTGAACTGGACTATGCACAGGGACACCAAGTGTGCCCCCAGTGCTGGGCTTCAAAGCACCAGAGAGTGCTCCCGCCCAGCCCCAATACACATCTGCCTGTCTGGACCTGAGGTGGTTACACCTCCCTGGGACAGGAAACCTATTGTCCAGGCCTCCCCTGCCGGAGTTTCGGTCAGCAGCAGGAGGCCAGACCTGTGGCAGTGGCAGTGGCATCCATTTTGTGATGCCATGGCATAGAAAGTCTTTACTGGGCAGACCAGTGTGAACATGTCTCTCCCTCTAGAAGGGTGGAATGCTACCCCCGCCGCCAGAAGTGGCGGGGGGGGGGGAGTAGTATTCCAAAGTGTTTGACACGAAACACGACATGTTTCTGTGCAGCCAGTCCAAAGTTAGCATTTACAGCGAGGTTATAATGCACTTAAGAGTATATGGTCAGGCTGCACCACAAACAACATCAGAGGAGGTACTCCGAACGCTGCAGAGGGGCTCTGCTCATGCAGGGGCATCCTCTCACATAAAAACCAAGCACTCTGCCTTCAGGATTGTCATGGCCTGCCATAGGAGTGACTTATAGGTTTTATATGTGTGTGCAATGGTAGTGATATAGGTAGCCTATACCACGGTAAGGGGTGCATGCACCACCTTACCCAGACTGCAGTAGCAGACCTGTGGTGTCGTTTTGGAGTGCTTCTCAGGGGTGGCATAATACATGTTTCAGCCCCTGATAGGCCTCTGAAGTACCTATGCCCTGGATACATAGTGTACCATATACTAGGGACTGATTAGGTACATCTCTAATTGGATTCTGGAGTGCCTTATGTACATGGAAACCATTTTAGAGAGGAAGCAGCAAGGCTTGGTCCTGATCAGCAGGGCCACAGCCAGACTAAGGTCGAAAAACAGTGAAACACCAGCAAAAAGTGGGGGTACCCATGTGAAGCAGATCCTACTCTCCTACACACATAACTAAGAAAACACCTCAAATGATCAAAGCCACTGGCCTCACATCACAATGGCAACAATCAAAGCTCAAACTCCTCAAATGACCACAGCCACTGGAACCACGCATCACAATGGCACTAGTAAGAAACAAATCACCTCACCCGATCGTTCACTGAACATCCTAACCAATTGTCGCTGGAGGGCACATTCACAGCTGGCTTGTACTCTCGACCGGGATTCAAGTTCTTTTTGTCTTACAGCAGTATGTCTACTCTGTAAGTGAGCACCCAACCCAACTGTCAACAAACCTTTATAGTCTCAAAAACTCGCACTAGAAGGTTCGAGAAACCTTCCCCCCGCACCAGAGGAAACTTACCAGGACTGGCCAGCTTCCAAACAAGCATTCCAGGGCAGGAAGGAGTTCCCACGTACCCTCTACAATCTCGCATGTTCCAGCCTTTATCTTGAACCTCACGTAAGCCTTCCAGGGTACATTAAACAATCTCTCACAAAAACAATCCTTAAACATGATTAACCCAAACAACTTGCAAGCGTGGCTGTGCACGCAGATAAAGCTCAAGCCAGGCAGAGTCAGAATTCAGGATGACATGAGGCCATATCAAAGCCAATAGTAAGAACTTTATAATACTTATCAATGTACAACACAATGCACATTTGTGCACCACTGCTTATAGCATCACATACTTCATCTCTCAATGTACAACACAGTGCACATTTGTGCACCACTACTCACAGCACTGCACTTCGAGACCAAAAAGTACATTCCACACCTCTCTCTCCCTCTCCTGCTTTCAAATGCACATCCCACAGGTTCCGTTCTTGGCAAGGCTGTTCTACTCCATGACAGCTCCCACTGAAAGACTGCAAGATTACAAGAAATACACCTTTAAGAGAAGCAAGGCATATGCAGGACCGTCGTACATTCAGGCTAGGGTAAAATAACACACCAAAGTCAATTAAAATGATGGTAGTCAAAGGCCATCACAGGATGTCAGACTACAAGAGTTCCTCTAGCACTACAGGTTAATAGGGATTAACAAAACATAATATCGTTCCCGAGCAAGAAACAAACAAGCAATCAAAAATATATCATTAGAGCATCAGTCCAATAAGGTGTCAATCCAATGTATTATCAAATAAGATTCTTCTTTATTTTCTCATTTTTCAAATGTTCTCATCTTGATCATAACCGTAGGTGTATTACACATCGATTCGTGCTAACAAATTGGTGTAGATGGTATAACCAAGTTGTAGCCTGTAGCCAACACGTTTTTCGTCTTCGGTCAATCGCCCAGAGACTTCCTCAGGGCAGATGCAATTACTACGCCACACCTCGGGTAAAACCTGTATGTGGTCCCATGCAATATGGGTCTAAATATAACTGGTATCCTTCAAGGATCAGACCTACGTGGTTTGCAAATATCTCGGTAGGACCTAAGTTCCAGTCACGGCGTTTGTAGAAAAAAATATCAAGTTTCGGAGAGTACTTCCGTCGCCATCGTAATTTTGTCTGTAAATGAAATATGTAGGGAATAAGTGTAGTAATTTGAAATGTATTTGATATGACTGCATTTAATTTTAATTATATATTAAATATGATGGATTTTAAAAACATTTAGTAGCGTGGTTGTTTGGTGTATAGGGGATAAGGGTGGGGAGTAAATTTTAAATAATCTGTTTAAACGTTTTATTGAAATAAACGTGAAATTTAAACTTTTAAAAATGTTACTTTAAATAGGTTTGTTGCTATACTTTGCGTGAGTAGGTTCAATTATTGGCGAATGTCACAGAAAAAATTTAAACACAAAAATTTAACAATTTGGAAATTTATGTGTGGAGTATTGATAAAAATGGGTGCTTTAATTGTTGAAACTTTTTGATCAAAAATTAAATTTTATGTATTGTTTAATAATATATTATTCCTAATATTGATTGGAATTTTGCAATTGTTTAAATAAAATATTTATTAGTCATTAATATTTGAATATATCTATTTTGCTTTTGTTTTTTGTTTTTAATTGATGGGTTGGTGTTTTTAATTTTTTTATATGATTTCACAAAATTATTTGGGTTGATTAATATTAAAATATTTATTTAGGTACTATTTTTGGGAAAAATGTGAATAATTTACATTAATTGATTTCTATCAAATTGTGTATAAATTGATTGGTGAGAAAAATGTATTTATTATCAAATTTAAATTTAGTACTGATTTATTTATAAATTCATTAAAAATGTAATGGTATTTATGTAAATATAAAATTAAAAATGAAATCAAATTAAATCTATCCATTGATTATTGTTACTTTAGGCCCGATTAGCATGACGGGTAGACCGCCATCAGACCCATCATATCCGCCAGCCATATTTCAATGGCAGGCAGATTTGTGGTGGCCGGAGGACAAAGCACCACGCATCCGACGGGCTCCTTCAGACCGCCGGTGCGACGGACGGGGCGTACTCCCTACAATGGTGATGGTGCCTACCAAGTACCGCCATAGGGATTACGATGCCCCTTTCTGCCCACCTGTTTATGGCCATTAACCCATCATGAACAGGCAGGCGGAAAGGGACTTTGGGGGCCTGTAGCGGGGCCCCCCTTCTCCCCTGGCCCTCCGATGTGGACACTGGGGGGCACCTATTGTGTCCCCCTCCATATCCCTGCACCATGTGGCAGGTACCGCATTGTGCCTACCACATAGTGAACGGATATTTATAGGGTGCATTTTTTGGATTGCAGCAGGTACTGCAGCCAGCAGCACCCGCCTCAATGCAAAGAATACACTGTGCGACCGCCTTGCAGGCAGTCGCATCGTAATCCCTATGGCGGAATCATCGACGGCTAGTTGGTAGGTCCCGTTTCTTATGTCAGCCCGCCATCTAAATCAGGCCCTTAATTAAAAAAAATATGTTATTTAAAAACACATTGTAAAATAAAAAATTAAAGATTGTAGTGTTTGGTAAAATAAATTGATTTAAGTTTGATTTAAAATTTAAAAAAACATTTACTTTTCATATTGTGATTTTAGTTATTCGAAAAAAGTAGTTGAGCATTTTAAATATTAAAATTATAAATAAACAATATGTATTTGAATAATTTTTATTTGTAATTTATTAAGTAGTATATTTTTTTTATATGTAACATTTTTGTAATGGTTTTAATAGACTAATTGCTTAACAACTGAGGGGCCCGATTCCGTTCCTGTATTTTTTTTTCCCGTACGACTCATATCAGTATTTTTTTACGTATGAATCATACAAGTCCCGTACAAACGGTGAAGTATGATTTGTACTGGAAAAATACATACGAATCGCCTCGGGAAAAGTCTATGAGAAGTCCCCGGACAGTTTAACGTACGAGTCGTAAAACTGAAGTCTGAGCGCACAAGTCCGATCCGTACCGGCGTTCCGAATGCTCAAGCGTATGGAAAACGTCCAGTACGGAGCGAACTGTGTACGACCCCTACCCTGGGTACACTTGTGCCCGGGGTAGGAGTCGTACGGCCCCCCCACCCCAGCCCCGTATGTACGCGCCATACCCCCAGCCCTGTATGTACGTGCCATACCCCCAGCCCCCCGTATGTACGTGCCGTACCCCCAGCCCCCCTGTATGTACGTGCCGTACCCCCACCCCACCCGTGTATTTACGTGCCGTACCCCCAGCCCCCCCATATGTACACGCCGTACCCCCACCCCACCTGCGTATGTACGTGCCGTACCCCCAGCCCCCCGTATATACACGCCGTACCCCCACCCCACCCGCGTATGTACGCGCCGTACCTCCAGGCCCCCCGTATGTATGCGCCGTACCTCCACCCCACCCGCGTATGTACGTGCTGTACCCCCAGCCCCCGCGTATGTACGCGCCGTACCCCCAGCCCCTGCGTATGTACGCGCCATACCCCCACCCCACCCACGTATGTACACGCCATACCCCCAGCCCTGTATGTACGTGCCGTACCCCCAGCGCAGAGCACATACTTGCTGGTTTGTACGGTGGAATTTCCGGGTACAAGTCGTATGGAGAAAACGCTCCATACGACCATTTGTACCCGGGTTTTACAGGATCGGAATCGGCACCTGAAATGGAAACAATTAAAAAATAACTTTAAAGGTTAAAAAAAAACTGAAAAATTTGGAGACAATATACTCATTTATGACTAATTTAGATGTATTATTTTATAAGATGACTTAGGGTTTGATTACGACTTAGGCGCGGGGGCGACGGCACAATGCTGCTTCAGCTGCGCAAAAGCCACGTAAGCACCGCCGACCATATTATGAATTGCAAATGTGCAACTCTTAATACGATCGGTAGTTCATTGCTAGTCCCATGGCAGTGCCATGAAAACAGGCACCGCAATGGGAATAGCAAAAAAGTTCCAGCACGGCATGGACCTCCACATCCATGCCATGCTAGAACTTTGTGGGGTGTACAGACAGGGGGCACATTTTTTGCCCCCCCCGAATGTATCCCTAAGGCGGTGTGGCCATGGGGGCCTATAGGACCGCAGGGGCCCTGTAGGACCCCCTTTGTTACTGCACTGCAAGCCTTTTCTTAACAGACTTCACCATGAAATGGCTGGTGTCGAGGTACTCGTAACATCCTGAGCAGGACGGCGCCAGTCCCCGCTGAGCATATTATTTTGTGGTGCTCCTGTGACAGGCCAGGGAACTACTGTTCTCTGGTGCATCCAAGGGTCCTCCGATACAACAACTTTAGAAGTCGTAGTACGGCTGACGGTGAACCACCACTGCTGCGCCACCATGAGTCTGGCGGTCAAAAGACCGCCAATCTCGTAATCAAGCCCTTATTTTGAATATCTATTAGAACATTTTAAATTAAGTGTTTTCAATTTCTAATATAACTTTATATTTGAGAGTTCACAATATGTTAAAATTGCTTACTGTTTAGCACTTTGCATGGTTTAAAATATATTGGTGTAGCAATAGGTAAATACGTATGTTTAATGGTGAAATTCTACCGTAAATTAAGGTATATTTTAGTACTAATATAACATTGTTTTTTTATTTTACAACTTTTTATGATTTAAGATATATGTGGGTATTAATAGTTTTTTATGTATGCTTTGAGTGCAGTATCTTTTTTATGTAAGCTATATTGTATTGGGAATAGTGTAATATGTTTATTTAGTGTCCAGCACCTTTGTTGTTTAGAGGTAGATTGGAGTGGGAATAGTAATATATGTATGTTTACTGTTTAGCATCTTCTATGACGTAAGGTAGTTTGGATTGGTAATAGTAAATTCTATATGTTTAGGGGCTCATTACGATGTTAGGCGGAAAACCTTCTCCCGACAGTCGAAATCTTCGCGACCGATTTGGAGTTCTTCCAACAGACTTGGTCGGTTTACATTCCTGCTGCACGATTACGATGTTCGCGGTTGGAATGTAAACCGCACGTTCATTTCGAATCAGTTCCGACCGACTTGTGGAGGGTTTGTGTCAGTCAGAAACGCATTGATTGTGCACCCCTTTGGACAGCGTTTCCGCCGCTGGGATTACGATGTCGATTTCCAACAGCCTGTCCAACACGGAAAGGCTGTTGGAAAGTGACTTTGGCCCCCGTGGCTTACATTTGGTGGCCGAGGGGGCACCTTTTTTTTAAAAAGAATTTTATATAGCGCAAACGTGACCCAAAGCCATCGGATATCAGAACACTTTACATGAGCACCAGTTGCTTACACATGGACACATTCATTTTTGTTAGGCACAGGAAGATTAAGTGATTTGCCCAGAATCCCAGGATGTTGAGCAGGGGTGGGCGTAGTGGGGCTATGTGAAGCAGCGCGTAGTGTGCCCAAATCTACGCACACTACGTGCTCTGCGTAGCCCCACTACACGCCACCCGCCTCCCGCCCGCCCTCCTTTTAAAACATACCCTAATTGTAAAGACACTTACCTGAAGCGCGGCGTCTCCGGGGCTCCCTCTTCCTGGTTTCCATCTTCTTCTGACAAATGCGCATGCACGGACGCCCGCGCATGCGCATTTCTTGTGAGAAATAAATAGAATAATATATATTTTTGACGTATAACCAGTAGATTAATTGCAGTTTTGAGAATACTGTATAAACAAACATTTATTACTATTTGAAATTAAAGATCTTTTTAAACCATATTTATTAAGTAATATTATTTTTGCTCATATTTTTTAATTTATATCTTTAACAATATATTGTTATATTTAATATAAACATACATATTTTAAAGTATAGGAAAATGGAAAAGACAGTTTTGCATGTAAATAGACATTAAGGCCCTCATTACTAAGTAGGGGGAACGTGCAGAGTGAAAACTGATAGACCATAGGTCAGCGGTTAAGCACCCCTTATTAGGATGTTACCGCACATGGTGCAGTTGCAAACTCCCATTTCTCTATGGTAGCTTGCACTGCGGGTGGAAATAGCCCGCAGCACAAGCTCCCATAGAGAAATGGGAGCTTGTGTAAATCCCTGCATCATGTTGCAGGCATCTCAAGGAGCCTGCCACACAGTGCAGAGAGTTTCATGGGGGCTCCATAGGTGGCCCCCAGGGCCACAGCCAGAGGCCGCGGAGGGATGGGGCCGTGCGAGGGGCCCCAAAGACATTTTCCGACAGCAGTTCCATGTCAGAAAGGCCGACATGGAACTGCTACAGAAAGTGCTATCATAATCTCCACGGAAGAAGCGCCGTCTGTTAGGGATTATGAGGCCCTTCAGACTTGACCAGCAGGTTTGGACTCTGAGCGCCGTCATTAAAATACGGCAGTCAAAGTTCAAGCCAGGATGTCGGTCAGTAAGCCTCCGATGAGCGGTTGGAGGCTTACTGACCGACATCCAAATCATGATTCATGTCTCTATTTTTTAAATGTTTTATATTCTTTATTTCTTAAAATATTTTTCACATTATTTTTCATCTATATTAAATACATATATATTGTATATATTATCTAATATATATTTTACAAACATTATAGTGCATTCGCTTGTATTTATTTTTATTTATAACAATTGTTTTGAAATTTAATATTGTATTTTTCAATGATATATAATATATAACTAGAACCGAAAATACAGTTTTATAAAGAATTTAGAAAGTCATTTTTCTATACATAATTATATTTTTGTGTTATACTCCATTATTTTTTAATTATTTCGAAACAGTTGTGTATATTTTTTACAACAAATTAAACTAATTTGAATATATAGTAAAAAATATTCTGTATATTTTAATAATTACTATATATTATACAATTGTTTCAAACATTTGCATAACATTTTAACAGTTTTTACAATCAAACACATTTTTGACATACATTTTTAGAATAATATTGTTTTATATTGCCTTCAATGGTGTACGTTCTTTTTTCTATTTTAATTAGGTGTTCATTTTTAATTCTTTTGTAGCTTGATTTTTTCATCTATACCTATTATTGTTTGGGCGCTTCTGGAGAGAGAAGCGTGCATTTGTGATCTGCTTCCCTGCGGTTAAGGTAAGTTTATTTTAAATAATTTTTAAGGAAATTAAAAAAAAGTAGAGGGAAGGAAGTTAGGTATTGAATATGGCTTGTATTGTCTTTTTGTGGATCTTGATATGTGGTGCAGTGCGTCGGTAGGTATATGTGTAGTACCATGAAAATGTAGTAGGTTTAATGAACTGTAGTATATTAGTTATGCGTAGATTAGTATGTGTAGAGTTATTGTACTTGATTTTAAGTGTAATATGTAGGACCTGATTACTATCTCGGTCGGAAAGTCTTCGACCTTAGGCCAGAGGCTTTCCGACTGAGACTCCCAGTTTCACTGATTACAATACAGCTGGTCGGAAGTGAAACCGGCTGGACATGCTGGCTGATTTCCGACATGCTCAAGGAGCCCGCCAACCAGTCGGAATGGCACGTAATCCATATGGTTGGTGTTTTAGTAGGGCCCCCTTCACCCAGCAGCCTACGGCTGGTGGCTGAGGGGGTACCTAGGATGCCCCCATGTTGATTCCATGCACCGTGTGGCAGGCACCCTGCCTGCCATGCCGTGCAGAGTTGAACAGCACCTCTCATTTTCCTATGGGAGCTTGTGCTACAGATGGTCTACGGCTGTAGCACATGCACCCATAGGGAAATGTGAGAATACGACCACTCCGTGTGCGGTCACATCGTAATTAGGCGGTAGGGACTGCCATTCGGAGGTCGGTCGGTTCCGTTTCCGCGATGGTGTTGGACATTGTAATAAGGCCTCTTTGGTTATCAATATGTGTGTGTGCGGGAAAGATTTGTGTTTTTTATTTTTAAGAGGTGGAATTGTTCTTGATTTGGAGCTCCAGGGATCATGCGTTTACCATTTTTTATTTTTAGGAAATGTGTATTAGTTATTATCACTAATAAATATTTTACATTTCCATTTCTTTCAGCTTTCCTGAAGCGTTTATTTAAAAAATATTTTTTCCATGGTTTTTATGGTTAGAAGCTATGGAGGATTATATCTGTGGATTTAATTTTTGGACATTTATTCTCAATTTTTTTTTTTTTTGCAAAATAAAAAGTAAAAATAACAGCGGGGAGTGTGGGCATCCCTGCCTTGCACTACGAAGTTGAGCAAAAAAGTGGATGAACCACAGGTTACTCAGGCAATGGGAGCACTATAGAGTCACGTTTTTTTTAGCAAAGTACATATCCCCTAGGCCCATGACCTCCATCATCCGGAACAGGTATGGCCGCTTCATACAGTCAAATGCCTTTTCATCCTCATTGTGCCGCATCTGCAACAGCAGATGGTAGTGCGTCCTCAGATGATTTGCTGAAGTGTGATCATACACAAATCCAATCTGTGGGTGGTAAATCAGTATTGGAATA
The DNA here is from genome assembly GCF_964204655.1 of Triturus cristatus. Taxonomy (NCBI): domain Eukaryota; kingdom Metazoa; phylum Chordata; class Amphibia; order Caudata; family Salamandridae; genus Triturus; species Triturus cristatus. Next base: position 320,666,806 of record NC_140588.1, read on the forward strand.
TAGACCTTGAGTTTATTGACCGAAAACTTTGCCACGATCTTCATATCTATGTTTACGAGGTATATTGGTTTCAAGTTGGCTCAGTGAAGTGGTTCTCTGCCAGGTTTGATAAAATAAGGAAATAAGCCCCCTACTGAATTCCACAAGAGGAGCAGTGACAATGGATATATCCCTTAACAGTCTGCCCAAAAAAAGGCACTATGATGTGTTTAGTGATTTTGTAGAAATCAAATGAAAAACTATTGTCTCCCAGGGCCTTCACAGTTGTCATCTTCGTTGCTAATGTCAACACCTAGTGACTGGGCCTGAACTTTTGACATTGCCGGTAGAAAAAGGCCTGCTAGAAGCGCCTGTTCCATGGAAGCATGTTCCAGCCTAATTAAGGAGTTGTGGGCCTTGTAAAACTTGGCACATTCCTGCAATGTATCGTGCAGGTCACTTAGGGGTACATCGCATGCAAATCTGATGGTCTGTATTGTTGTGTGTGACTATGCCTGACGCAACTGCACAGCAAATCACCATCCAGCCTTTTTCCCCCTCTCTTAATGCCGCAAGCAAAAATACATTGTCTCTGCTTCTGCAGTGCAATGAGGGTTTCTGTTTATCTTGTTATCCAGCAGTTCTATATGAACGGCGAGGGTTGGCGAAGCATTATATGCCAGAGTCAGGTAATGTGTGATCTCCATCGCCTGCTTGCATTGTGCCTCACAACAGCGCTTGAAGGCTGCTGAGTAGCTCATCAAATCTCCTCTCAGGGAGGCCTTTCTGGCTGCCCAGAATACCTGTGCTGAGGAAACGGATACAGCATTCTCATACCAAACAGCATCTCAGTTAGTTGCACAACCAATGGTTGTCCTCGGGGGCTTTGTACCATGTTGCGTTCATAAGCTAGTGCGCCTGGTGGGGTTGCAAGAGATGGAGGTCAAGGTAGAGCGATACATGGGCATGGTCAGGTGTATGCTTCAGTACAATCGAGGCAGTCAGTAGATCAGAAGGTTACTAACCATCCATACATTTCACGGACCATCCGTAATTTGGACCTCACGTCCATTGTCCGTGAGGATCACATTTACAGACGCCTTTTGTCCATAATTTTTGGCATTGCAGGGAACAGCACTATTCCCCTGCATGAAGCCTCAGCTCCCTGATGGGGCCGCCTCACACTCCTCCTCGGAGGACAAGAGCAGCCCCACCCTGCCCATTGTCATTCTGTATGCCGGCTGATGATTGCGACATACAGAATGACATTGGGTCAGTCATTAATGACAAAAGAACTGTGCAGGTGACAAAACAACTGTGCATGTGACAAAAGAACTGTGCAGGTGCTAAAGAGAACTGTGCTGGTGATATTTTATTTGATTACCCAAAGATATACCAAATCTACAAGTTTATTTTTGGCAACAAAAATCTACAAGTTTATTTTTGGCAACACTTTTTAAAGACAGTTTTACTGAGAACCCTTTTCCTATGTATGTCGGATTTTTGTCATTTTGGTCTTGTGAAATTTAGATAAACATACTTTATTTTTCTAAACCTGTGTGGTGTCCATTTGTGGTGTTATCACTGTGGTACTGTGAGTGTTGGTACAAATACTTTACACATTGCCTGGAGGATAAGCCTGTCTGCTTGTGCCAAGCTACCAAGGGGGTGAGCAGGGCTTATCTAGAGTTTATTTCCCCCTTACCCTGACTAGAATCAAGGGTCCCTATTTGGTCACAGATACCTACCTCTGCCAACTAGAGACCCCCACTTCTAACATTGGTGGTCAGTGGTGGGAATTTGAACTTGTATTTGTACTTGACCCACAGTGATTGGTGTACATTACTAGTTTAGCGCAGACCACTACGCAGCCACATACTGTGCTTTGTTTTTTGGTTCTATGTTTGAGTGACCCTTAAAAGCATCCAAGCATCATGTCTCAGAAGAGTAAAGCAGCAAGTGAGGTTGCAGAATTGGAATTTGATATTGAAGCATTGCTTACCTACAAAGTAGATCAACTGAAACAATTTTGCAAACATTTTGGATGTCCCATGAGGAGCAGCACTAAAAAGAAGGAGCTGCAGAAGGCCTTAAGGGCCTGGTGGGAAGCCAAAGTGGGTGAGGAGAGAGATGATGCAAATGTGGAGGAGGATGCGCAAGGGGGTGGTTTCATATTGCAGTATCTGCCTGTGGACAGACCAGCCTCCAGGGCTGGCAGCAACCATTCCAGTAGAGGCTTCTCCCCAGAGGAGTTACAGGAGAATCAAAGGGTCAGAGAGCATAAGGTGGAAGTTTTGAAACTCAAGGCTCAGGCAGGGGAAAAGTAGTTGCGTCTTGAGAGCGAAGAGAGCAGAGGAGAGCAAGAACGCTCTCGCTTTGGAAGAGACAAAAATGCTTTTGGCTCATGGGTTGAGCATGAGGGAACTGGACATTAAGGCCAAACAAGTGGAGTCCAGTTCAAATGTTCAAATGGTGGCAGGGTACAGCCAGTGCAAGCGGGTAAGGTGTATATACCCAAGGATTTAGTGCAGAATTACCAGAGGGGTGAGGATATTTATGCATGGTTTGAGTCATATGAGATTGCACTAAGGATGAATGGGGTACCTGAGAAGCACTGGGGGGTGGGCCTTTGGGCCTATGGAAACATTTTGAGGCTTCCGGCAGGGACGTCTTATCACCCTTAGAGCGGGCAGGTACCCTGACCTACGCCAATATGAAGGAGGCAATATGCCTCAGGTATGGGCTCACCCCAGAACAGTACAGACAGAAGTTCAGGAACTTCAAGAAGCATGATTCAAGCACCTGGGTTGAGTGTATGAGTTTGTACACATGTGCACTGGACGGTTGGATAAAGGGTAGCAAGGTTACTGATTATAAGGGGTTGTGCCATTTAATTAGTTGGGAGCATTTGAGTAGTCTATGTGTTCCAGAGCTGCACCAGCATCTTTTGGACAGTAAGCTAACTGATCCTAGTGAGCTTACAAAGGAGGCGGACTGCTGGACCAGAACCAGGGGATTGTGGGTACCACAGCCAAAGGTGGGCAGAGTCCCCAGCAGAAGGGTGGGGAGGACAAGGGTAACCAAAAGGAGTTCTCTAAAGGGCCCCAAAACAGTTCCCAGGAAAAATGTCCCTAGACTAAGACCACCTGGCCCCCTAAGGGCAGGCGTGACAACCGGGGTCCCCCCCACATGTTATTCCTGTAGGGAGGTTGGCCACATTGCCCCTAAGTGCCCCAAGAAACCCCCAGCACCCACTGGTGCTCCGTCACCGGGTTTAGTGAGTGTAGCATTGGGGAGGAATTGATTTCCAGTAAAGGGGAGGAGCAAGCAGTGATGACCCTTGTCTCTTTAGGAGACAGAGAGATGGTCCAGGAGTCCTACCTGCCTGAGAACACTAAAAAATACAGGCAGTGGGTGACCATCAATGGGAGGAGGGTGGAGGCTCAGAGAGAGGCAGGAGCCAGTGTGATATCTGCAGGTGTCAATGGGTGTCTGAGGAGCAGGTTATTCCCAATGCACTTCACCCTGTAGTTGCAGCAGACAACTCTGTGCGCGTTTGTAAGGTGGCACTAGTTCCCTTTGAGTGGGGGAGGGGTCTCAGGTTCCTTGAAGGTCATTGTTAGTCCATCCATGCCTAAGGACTGTCTGCTGGGAAATTACCTGGAGAGTTCTCCCTGGGGGGAGGTGGAACACCAGGCTCATTTGGAGATGTTGGGTCTGCCTGAGTGGGTCTGTGTGACCACTCAGTCAATGGGAGCCAGTAGAGGTAATCAAGAGGACCTGGAGCCTGAAACAGTGGCCCAGGGGTCTGCCGGAAAGAGTAGAGGCAGGGGACGTGGGAATCCAGCCCCTGAAATTCCCACAGTCCAGGAGGAGGCAGAACCTAAGGGGGATGCCCTGGAACCTACAGGGGAACAAGTGGCCAAACTGGGAGACCTGCCTGAGCTGACCCATTGGCAGCAGGAGGGGGGTCCCTCCGGGGAGGAGTTCTGCAAGGCGCAGATGGAATGCCCTTCTCTCATTGGTATGCGGCAACAGGCTGCAGATGGGCAGCAGGTGATCAGTCCGGATCACATCTAATTTACTGGGAAGATCGATTACTCTACAGTGAGCCTAAAGTCACTGAGCCCGGTGCAGCCCTGTGCTGGTAGTACCAGAGTGCTTCAGGACCTTCCTTCTGGGTCTGGCTCATGACATGCCTCTTTCAGGACATTTGGGGCACGACAAGACCTATCAGAGGATTGTCACCCACTTTTACTGGCAGCCAAATGAGGAAACACTTTGGTACACATTGTAGGACTTGTCAGACTTGCCAGGCAAGTGGCAAGAGGGGAGGGAAGTGTAAGGCTCCCCTCCAACCCTTTCCTGTGGTGCGCATCCTTTTTGAGCGGGTGAGCATCGACATTGTTGGGCCACTGAAACCCGAGACAGCCTTAGGCAACTAGTTTATCTTGGTCTTGGTGGACCATACCACCCGGTACCCAGAAACTGTCCCTCTCAGGACAATCACAGCCCCTGTGGTGGGCCATGCATTGATGGGGATCTTTTCCCATGTGGGGTTCCCCAGAGAGGTGGTCTCCGACTGGGGTACCAAATTCATTTCAAAGTACATGACATCTTTGTGGGAGGAGTGTGGTGCAACTTACAAGTTCACCACTCCTTACCATCCTCAAGGGAATGGGTTGGTTGAGAGGTTCAACCGAACCCTGAAAGGCATGATCAAGGGTCTTGTGGAACCCATGAGACGAAAGTAGGACGTCTTTTTGCCATGCCTGTTGTTTGCCTACAGGGAGGTACCCCAGAAGTCCTTAGGGTTCCGTCCCTTTGAACTCCTTTACGGTCACCTTTTGAGAGGATCTCTGAGTCTGGTGAAGGAGGGTTGGGAGAAGTCTCCTGGTAAGACCACTCAGGATGTGTTCAGCTATGTGCTGGCCTTCAGGAACCAGACTCACCGCTTCAGGAAACTCGCTCAGGCGAACCTGGAAGCTAGCCAGGAAGAAACAAAAAGATGGTAAGACCAAAATGCCACTCCAGTTGAATTTCAACCTGGACAGAAAGTGTGGGTAATGGCACCAGTGGAGTTCTGTGCGCTCCAGGACAAGTGGACTGGAACATATGAGGTAATAGAGCGCAAAAGCGAAGTAACCTATCTGATTGACTTGCAGTCTCCCAGGAACCCTTTGAGGGTTCTACATGTGAACCGCATCAAGCCACACTTTGAGAGGCCTGATGTAACAATGCTCCTTGCTACAGATGATGGGATGGAGGAGGAGAGTGAACCTCTTCCTCACCTCCTCTCAGCAAGAGAGCAGGATGGGTCAGTGGATGGGATGAACCTCTCGCCTACCCTGACACCAGAAGAGCAGAGGGACTGTCGCCATCTGTTGGGTCAGTTCACCTCCCTGTTCTCCCTGACACCAGGAGTCACCAATTGGTGCTTCCATGATGTGGACACTGGGGACAGTCTACTTGTGACATTTTACAGAGTAGCTGACAAGGTCAGGGCCAGTATCAAGGAAGAAGTTTCCAAAATGCGCTAGGAGTAATTGAACCCTCCAGCAGCCCATGGGCTAGCCCAGTTGTCTTAGTGCCAAAAGCTGCTGCACCCGGTGCCACTCCAGAACTTCAGTTTTGTGTGGAATACCGTGAGCTCAATGTGGTCACCAAAACTGACGCACACACCATCCCCAGAGCTGATGAGCTCATGGATCGGTTAGGCGCTGCCTGGTACCTCACTATGTTTGATTTAACCTCTGGGTACTGGCAGATTGCCTTAACTGAGGGGGCCAAAGAGAGTTCAGCGTTTTCAACACCTGAGGGGCACTACCAGTTCCGTGTTACGGCCTTTAGATTGAAAAACACCTCTGCCACCTTCCAGAGACTGGTCAACCGGGTACTGTCCGGGCTGGAGTATTTCAGTGCTGCTTACATAGATGACATTGCTGTGTTCAGCTCCACTTGGGAGGAACATCTGTAACACCTCTGTGAAGTGTTGAAGGCTCTGCAAAACGCAGGCCTCACTATCAAGGCAAGTAAGTGCAAGATAGGGCAGGGATCAGTGGTGTACTTGGGACACCAAGTAGGGAGCGGCCATGTGGCGCCCCTACAGGCCAAGATTGATACTATTCTGGCTTGGGAGTCCCCCAAGACTCAGACAGAGGTGAGAGCCTTCTTAGGTCTCACCGGGTATTACAGACGGTTTGTCAAGGGATATGGCACCATTGTTACCCCCATGACAGAGCTGACTTCAAGGAAGCAGCCCAGGAAGGTGATCTGGACAGATGCCTGCCAGACCGCTTTTGATGCCCTGAAAGCTGCCATGTGCATGGCGCCCGTGCTAAAGGCGCCTGATTCCTCCAAAGAGTTTGTGGTGCAGACAGATGCTTCAGAGCATAGTGTGGGAGCAGTACACTCACAGTTGAATGACGAGGGCTTGGACCAATCCGTAGCTTTTATTGGTAGGAGGCTACTTCCCAGGGAACATAGGTGGAGTGCAATTGAAAGGGAAGCTTTTGCTGTGGTCTGGGCACTGAAGAAGCTAAGGCCCTATTTGTTTGGGACTCACTTCTGGGTTCAGGCAGACCACAGTCCCCTCAGATGGTTGATGCAGATGAGGGGTGAGAACCCAAAACTGTTGAGGTGGTCCATCTCCCTACAGGGAATGGACTTTACGGTGGAACACCACCCTGGTACAGAACACGCCAATGCTGATGGTCTGTCCAGATTTTTCTGCCTTAGTGATGATAACTCCCAAGAGGATTGGTGGTTCTCCCCACTTTTCAGCTGGAGGGGACACGTGTTAGACCTGGCATCCTTGGCGTGGTTTTCCCAGAATTTTTGCCTCTACCTCCTGTGTTTTTGATGCTGTGCTGGATTTAGTTTTTGCTGGCTTAGATGTTTTGGGCACTTTGCCACTGCTGATTAGTGTCAAAGTGCAAGTGCTCCCTGTAGAAATTGATATTGTGATTAGTTCTCCCTGATTGGCATATTAGTTTACCAGTAGGTCCCTAGTAAAGTGCACTACATGTGCCAGGGCTGGTAAGTCAAATGCTACCAGTGGGCCTGCAGCACTGATTGTGCCACCCACATGAGTAGCCCCAAAGAGATGTCTCAGGCTGCCCCCGCAGTGCCTGCACGCAGCTTGCTAACTGCTATTTTAACCTGGCCAGTTTACCCACTTGCCAGGCCTTACCCTTCCCTGTTCTTACACATAGGTCAACCCTATGGTAGGCACAAGGTACCCCCCTGGGCAGAGTGCAGTGTATGTAAAAGGTAGAACATGTACTGGTGTGTGTACCTTGTCCTGATAGTGAAATACTGCCAATTTCGTTTTTCACTATTGAAAGGCTATCTTGCCCATAGGACAGAATGGGGAATGCTGTATAACATATTTACGAGCATATCTTCCCATAGGAGTAAGGTAGAAAATTAGAGTCTGGTATCCCTGAACTCAGAATTTAATAACACATCTTTTAGGAGGGATGGTTTCTAAATTCTGTGTTTGAAAATAGCAGTTTTAGAAAGTGGCTGTTTTCTTGTGCAACCTTCCTGTGTGCCTCTGCCTGTTTGTGGATTGACTGTCTGGCTGTGGAGTGACAGGGGCTAGGGTGGCTCCAGGAGTCTGGGTGAGTCAGCCCTGGGTTGAATAGGCCGATCTGCATTTTGATTGGTGGGAGAAGTAGTACCTGTCCCTGACTAGGGCTGTGCCTGCCATCCACAAAGGATTTGCGCCACCTCCTGCAGTGCGTCTGAAGACCCTGGCCCACATTGACAAAGGAAGAAGTTGTGTACTGCCAGAGTGCACCCAGAACTGGTATGGACTGGGTTCAGGACCCCTTACACCTAGAGAACAAAGACATTTGGGGTATAAATATTTGAGCTGAAACCCCTGTACTATAGATCATTGTGGAATTAAGAAGAAGCCTTTGCCAAGTCTTGCAGGGATTCTGCTCATGCACAGGACTATGAGCAGGAAACCAGGACCTCAGTAAATTGCGGTGTACCAAAAACTCACCTCAGTACCCAGAACCCCTATCCGACTAGCATCAGTGTCTCATTCCCTCTTCGTATCACCTCAAAGCTACCAATGATTAGACAACCCAGAACATTCGACTTAGAGTACTCTCAGGAATGGTGGGAATTAGAAATACCTGTTCGTTATTATTCTCATATCAGTCCACAACAAGAGTAATCAGAGACACAGTAAAGTTTAAAATGTTTATTTTATAAACTACGTGTCCTAAGATGCAGTACTTTGGCTAACATAAGCAGACAAATGATTAAGAATAAAACCATCAGCATTGTTACAATACCATAGAAAATGAAGGGAGAAATCATGTTATAAATGATAGTGGAATACAACCACCCTCCCTTCACTAGTAAGCTAGTATTATGAGATGAATAGAAGGTCTTTAGGTTTAAATGGGGAACCCCATACCGTAAATATCAGCTTAGGTGAATCACATCACAGGATCAGCTTTGCTCTGTGTCTGGAAAAAGTATTCTCCAAAGTGTGTATCTCATGCATGCAAACTGCAATACTAAAGGTGCTCAAGTTTCAAATATTTGCAGCCATGTGCGTGTTATGGCTAGAGCGTGGACCGATCAACCTGAATTCAAAAGCATACATTGTTTGTTGGCCCTGACAGTTTCTGCACATAATGTTCAGACCAAGGTCGCGGTGCACATCTAGGGATGTAAACAGACCGTTCTCATGTGAAGAAAAAGCAAGCAAGCAGTTTTCATATAAAAACATCTATCTGCAGTGTCAGGTGCAGAAGCAGCAAAAGTGGCAAGATGGCGTTTTAACTTCTAAGAAGCTTATGCTAACATAGCAATGTGTATACCTGGAACTCCGTCTCCACTACACCCTCCCTTGATCAGACCACGAACAAATAGGCATACAATTTAGGAACGCAGAGTTCAAGTTCGACAGTGACAGAACCAAGTGCCTGTATTATAAGTCCATATAAATGGCAGCGAAATTTCGAAAAACCAGCGTAAAAAATGAAAAAGAAACAGTGGAATAAAATATGTAACATCCCGCAAAAGGCTCAGCAGAGCCTAAATGGTGAGTCAAAAAACGTCAAAAAACGACTTCCAAGTTAATCCATCAACGTGTAAACACAGTAAGTAGCGACAGCCTCCAAGAGGAAGTCATTATAATGTTCGGTAAAAGTTTCCACCATCAAGTCTAACAAAGTAAATGAACATACATGTTCCTCGATAACTGCAGCCTCTAGTACAATCAGAGGGCAACTTGCGTGTTCTTCAAGGTAACTTCTCGCCAAGAAGTCATACGCTGCCGTGTAGATGTCCCAATTCCCTAGGACTCCATGTGCCGCTCTACAGGCCATAATCCTGATACCAGAACAGTCCAACTCATGAGCCACTAAGGGACTCATCAGTCAATCATAATCCGGGGCAGGAGACACCGAGTTCGACAGGCACAAATCCAGAGCCCATTTGAAGGGACATTCTAGGCAATGAAAAACAGGCTGCACGCAAGTAAAGTAAGAAAACCTGAAGGACAATCCATAGGCTATGCTTAAAGTGGCCAGTGGCAACGGTCCATAATATTCAAGCATCCGGTTTCGAAGATGGAGCAGCCGGGGCAGGCAGTCGTGTGACATATATTGCGCAGCCATTGCGCAGCAAGCAGACCAACAGGAGCACACCAGCCGTGAGGGCGAGAATCAACGGGAACTCGCCGAAGACGCTGGAAAAAATAGAATGAAAAAATGCCGGTATCACACCAAAAATTGTTTGGAAAGAGGTCACGAGGCCAGAGCCCACAACTTTGAAAAAATGAGCCAAGCCAGTTGTTGACGAGGCATTGAATATAGTGTGAATCAGAGCACCGAAATGAAGGGGGAGATCAGTATTTAAAAGCACATGCACCTCAGTGCGGGTGTTTGCTACGCGAAGGACGAATGTTTCACGGGAGGAAGTCAGTGCGACTTATTTTTGAGACAATAGAGCCCTTATTCTGCTCATCTTGTTGAACTCTGCTTTCAAGGTTGGGATGGAAGGCCAGATGGATGCATCCAGCCTCCCATGCGGGGGTGGGAAAAGGACATTTTTACAGCAGACTACTCATTGTGAGACCGTCACAATGTAGGGAATTCCCTCTAGCATCCTGCAGCAAGCCTCATTATTTAAAAGCAAATAACTACTGTTAGCTAACAATGTAAAAGTGGGCGTAAAATCTGGCACTGGAGTCCCTTTCAGAACGCAAGCTAAATTCGGTGCCTGAACGTTGCATGCACCATGCAATTGGATGTGCCTACAGACTACTGAGTGATTAGGTGTGGAAGTGCATTCCTCACCTTTCAAATAAACTTCTTTACCTTCTCTCATGCATCTGTATGTAAATGGGAGTGACCAAACTTCATGCAGAAAAGCAATACCTAATGGTTCATATCTGCCTAGGGCATAATGTTTCATACAGGAACTAAACTTAAACAAAGGAAATGGCAAGGTGATTAACCCGTGGATAAGCCACACAGCGGAGTTCAATTCGGTCACAGAGAGAGGCAAAGGTTCCAACTTTTCAATATGCAGTAATGAATATGTTGCATCTTTCATGGACATGAACTGTTGTTTTGCAGTCAGATTAAATGGCAGGAATAAAGAAGATGTATTCATATAGTCCCAGGGAACTTTCCCAGCCTTCAATGTTTGCAAAGTCCATGCAAACTGCATTATAGAACGCAATTGACTTTGGCCATGATATAAAACAGACATATCATCCTGTACAATATCCACAACAGATGAAACAATATTATCTAATGTGTAAATTCTGGAAGAAAGGGTGTTAATGCTATTATCGATAACAGCTAGCACTTTTTCCAAATTTGCTTGATCAATAGCTCTCAATCTGGAGGCCGCTTCATTTTGCGATAATTTCCAAACTTCATTATTAATAGCATACACCCATTTTTTGGACCTGCCACCCACAGGACCCTTAACAAAATCATTCAAATCTATTTTGTCATGCAATTTTGATAAATGAAGTTTAACAGATGCCAAGGTGGAATGTTGCAGCCAGTTCTGACATAACTTCCCTACAGAATAGGTAGTAACCGAATGGGAAGATTTAAAGCGTGGGTCCACTCTAACCTGTGTATATCCTGGGCATAGACCCAGAAAACGATGTTGACAGGAATCTGAGCTCTTCTGCCATATCAACCATCCTTTACGATTTAAACTGGAAATGTTGAAGGATGTGTTAGTAATATATGACTGCAACGCCTCAAGGGACAGATGTGTGATTATCCCATTTTGGGTAAGCACCCAGATCAGGAATAGAGGGGGAATTAATCTTTTTAGAAGTAGCCAATCCAAAGCAGGTGGTTTGAAAAATGGTAGAATTCAAAAATAACATGTGGTTTGGGATAAGGCACGCACGATGCAGAGCCTCCGTTCCTTGTACCTGCCATGGTTTAGAAACCCAAATTGATTTAAGATCAATGGTATCTTTCCACAGCTCATAACCCCTTATAGTCAACTCATCCATAAAGGATTTTGAATATAACAATTTAGTCGAAGTCAGTCTAACTTTAGAAGCTGGCTCCGCAGCTAATTTAAAATAAAATGCTTCAGGGTCAGACACACTGAAATCCGTAAAATATGTAAATTTGTTCACTAAAGTTTAAGAGCTACCTTCAATTGGCACCGGACAATGTTCCCATTGCGTATAATTAACAAAATTTCTAAATGTATTGGCTTTATGTAAGAAGTGTTAGTAGCAAAACAGCTCCCCATAATTAGCTGTGTTTAAATACAAATCTTCAGCATCAAAGGCAGCATAATATTTCAAATCAGAAAACAGTGCCCTTATGGCCTGGACGTCCCAATCATCAGAGCGGATGTTTTGTTTCACAACATCTCCCATAGAAACACGAAGTACATTTGGGACATCAATCAACTCTGTGGGACCATGAATTTGAAATTTAACAGCATCCCACACAATCCCATCCAACACAGGCCAGGCAGTAATATTCACAAAAGTCTTGTCCCTTTTCATGATGTGTGATGAGGAGTGGGGGGCCAAAGTTCCATCAATAGGTCTAATTGCAGATCTTTCGGTGAGCTGGGTCCATTCACAAGACGAAAAAATACCACCACAAATCCAATGGACATACAAAAAGATACTTATGAGCAACAGCCAAATGTAAGTCCAGGGGGGGATTAAAAAATGTCTCTTAAACCAAATAGCAAAAATAGAAACTTTCGATGGGGGATTGGAAGTCATAGAGTTAGTATCAAATGAAAATCGTGACTGGTCAACTGCAGTTGATTGTAAACCAGGCAACGATACATCTGTGGGATAAGCATACTCACTATCTTCAGTTCGACCACCAGCCGGTGGCGGCAACAAAGGATTAGTAACTGTATGCATCTCGATGCCAATGTCAGGCCTGGTGGTAGAGGTCGGAGCGAAAACAGAATTTCTCAGCATCGCTGGACAAGAGACCGCTGAAGTCATGCTAAGAAGAATCGGCCACTCGCTGTAGTTTGACATTGTCAATGGAGATGTACCTGTTATCCTTGCGACCAGGAAGTGGAGGTAAAATGACTGTTCTTGCACCCTGCACGCCAAGCCCTGGTACCGGTGCACGATAAGAGGGGCCGAACTCCTTCTTGTTCTCCACCTTCTCACGGACCAGGTCACCAACTCGAGGTAGCCAGCCGACTACCGGAATCTGAAGCGCAGCATCAGTTGTGGAGGGCAAGTGTTCCTTTGCAAGACTGTCTCTGGTCTCTTGTAGATTCTGTAATACAGCACAGTGATCATCTACGTCAAAGGGTGCGGCCAACGCCGCCATGTCTAGACCATCAAGGTCCGGGACAAATATCTTTATGCCAAAGGGCATTTCGTATGGGGTCTGCCCACCCAGAGACCTTCTAGGGAGATTATTAAGTGCATGTTGAACGTTATACAGATGGGCTAACCAGTTCCTGCCAGTGCCTAAAACCCTAGCTGTCAGGGATTGCTTTAAGTCATGGTTCATTCGTTCCACAACACTATTGCCCTCAGGCCGGTATGGAGACGAAAATTTGACTTGGACCCCCAAAGATCTCATGGCTTCTTTGTACGCCTTAGAGGCAAATGCAGGACCTTGGTCAGAATGACGGGTACCACATGCGAAAATTCCCACAAAGACACGCAAATCCCTGATGACAGTTCGAGCATCAGCACTCCTTTGTGGCCATACCCGCAGAAAACGTGTGCACGAATCCACTACAACTAAGATGTGCTTATACGCAATATCAGAGGAGAAAGGACCGCAGTGATCTAAATAAACCCACCCAAGTGGTTTATTAGATATGTACAACTGCGTTTGTGGTGGGCGCGCAGCAGTCGAAGGTTTAATCTGCTGGCAAATGTCACAATTAAGAACATAAGTACGAGTCTATTTATACAACCCGCGCCACCAGTAACGTTGTTGTAAGAGAGTAACAGTCGCTGAAACGCCGGCATGTGCAGAGGCCATACCTTCGTGAGCTGCTGTTATCAAGGAAAGTCTGCAGTCCGCGTTGGGAATCAACCTGTCACCAACGTCATTAATTTTCACATAGGGAACTTTACCAGGACTTAAATGATAAGAGTACTGAGAAGGGAAACCTCTAGGGTAATTACTGCCCTTCTCTGTTGCAGCAATAGCTGCCAAGATGTCATCATCAATCTTACTTTTGGATCTTGTAACTGCTACTACTAGATATGTCGCCACTGCTGTTTTCGCTGTTTCGTCAACTAAGCTGTTCCCGACAGCGTGGACACCAACTCGCTGGTGCCCAAGAGTATGAATCACATTCACGAGAGGCAGATTCTGTTTAAGTTCTGCCACTCTAACCCAAAGCATTTTATGCTTAATTATGCTACCCTTGGAATCACGATATTAATTTTGAGACCAAAAGAATAAATTGTCATTAAAAGACTGAACACAGTAAAACGAGTCACTCACTATAAGAGTGGTAACCCGTGGATCAGCAAACTCCAGTGCAAGCACAAGAGCACATGGCTCTGCCAACTGTGCGGTACAATCACCCAAGGACTGCGTATGCACGATATCCAACTTGAATTCACCATTCACGAAAGTACCAGCCACAATTGCGCAGGCCGCTGAATAAGCATGCTTTGATTCCATTGCCGGTTGCACAGAACCGTCTGTGTATATGACACAATGGTAATCCTCAAGTGGGCGCAAAGACAGAGGAGCTGAATGAACGAATTTATACTGCAAGTACTCCTGAGTCTGCAATGAGGCATCAAAGATGTAGGTGACATCCGGTGACGTCAAGGAAGTGGCCCATTGTACCCAACGTGGATGCAAAGCTTTAGAATTAGGTACACTGGCTTTCCTCACTGCCTCAAGAGCAGGATATGATGTGACAACCAACATGCGTTTCCCCTGCGACAGTGCTCTCTCTTTAAGAATTGCCAACTGCACTGCAGTCAAAACTTTTTCGACAGTGGAAAAACGCATCTCAGCCGAAGTGTACAGGTGTGATTTGTAAGCAATGGGGACTGTATCGCCCTCATTGAACGTTAAGTACGTGAAACCCACTGCGCCAAGCACAATTCTTATTACCAGGTTAGTGTGGTTATCACGTGTCAGTAAGTATTTCGAAGCAAGAAGGTCAGCCTGCAAACATTGCAAGATAGCTGAATGTTCTGGCAGCCAGCTCGATTTGGAAAAATTAGGTTGTACCAAGGCATATAGAGGCTTGATACGCTGGGCATCATCGGGAATGTAAGTATGCCCGAAATTTAGAAAACCCAGCAAAGATTGTAGTTTTTTCAGTGTTGTCGGAGCACGCAAACCTGCGCACTTCTCCAGGAAGTGAGGGGCTAATCCTCGACCTTCATTGTTGTGTTCATAGCCCAAAACAACACTGTATACTCTGCAATGTGTGACTTTGCAACGTTGAATTTGTAACCGAAGTCCGCAAACATAACAATAATGCGGTCAACGCGACATAGATGCGGCCATAATTTGTCGTGTGTGAGATCATCAACATACGAGTACGCATCAGGGTCAATGTTCTCTAACAGAGAGACTACACGTGCGGTAAAGACACCAGGGCTGTTTTTATAGCCCATGGCTAATCTCTTAAACTGTTTTTGTTTGCCGCCAGAAGTAAAGGCTGTCCATTGACTACTAATAGAGGACAGATTATGGCTGAAAAAGTCATTAGATATGTCAAGTGTGGTCTTAATTCTTTTTCTCATGAGACTATCAATGAGGGCAGAACTGTGGATATTCTGTACAGTACAAGTCCGACAATGAGAGTTCAAATGCCGGTAATCCAAAACTAGGCGGTACGACCCATCAAGTTTAGTTACAGTGAATAGAGGATTATTCATTGGTGACACACAGGTTTCAATACCACCTTGATATTCCAATTGTTCAAGGATTTCTGCGACGTGAGGAATCTCATGGCTTGGCGACAATTTATCCCACCCAACCTGAGTACGGTACAAAGCCGGAGCAAGCATCTGGGCCCACTCTTCTGCAAATTTTTGAGCGTGATCCTTTGGCACTGTGTGCACGAAGGACGGGAGGATTACCTCCTCCCCTCTAGGAGCGGCCAAATGAAAGCTGGGGTCCAGTCCGCCTTTGCTAGTAGAATGTCATATCTAGAGGGCAGATTATCCCAAAAAATCCCTTGTATTGTACGTTGTATGTCACCTTCAATTAAAAGGACTATGTCATATAGTCTGTCAGGGGGAGCCACTCTAGCATCCACAGTTTCTACAGTAACGAACGTGTCAGTTGCTGTCGCCTCCAGATATGGACGCAGTGCTTGCCGCACTACTGTAACCTCAGCCGCGCTGTGGAGCAGCGTTAGTGCCCATGTCAGGTTCCGAAGCTGCGTTCTCACTATCTGTGACATACCTCGCTGTTAATGCAGCAACTTTCTTCTTCTGAAACGGGGGACGTTGACGTGCAAACTCGTCCTGCTTGCCCTTACTGTCAGGCTGGCGGGGTTGCTCACGTCCTTGTTGGGCACCCCGACCTTTGCCACGTTCTCCGCCACCGGACTGCGAGGCCGATGTTTCCTGTGAAGAACGAGGAGAATGTTCAGTAACCTGAAATCTATCAGGTGACCTAATTCTAGTGCGATCGCGCAAATCTTATGTGCGTTCACTAGTCGCCTGTACCGGTGACGCAGGACGAGACCCTGTTTCTGTTGCTGCCTTCCTTGTTTCTTAGTTCTTCAATTCTGTTTAGGAAAAGCAGGACGATCGTCTTTGAAAAACGAACCCGCCTTAGTTTGCTGTTGCACATCTGCGATTTGAATAGTAGGCTTAATCCCTAAACTACTGCGGCCTATTGTTCTATATGCTTCCGCAATAATTTTAGGCAACTCTCGGGGTTTATCGACGTCGTCTACGAGGACTAAACCATGCGCCACTTGAAAGTGAACCGCATCTCCCTTGAGGTTACCAAGGATGAGAGTGGCAACCACGTCGAATACACCGACAAGCCTCATTCCGAACTCGACCGCAGCCTCCGGACCATGATGATCTTGA
Source organism: Triturus cristatus (assembly GCF_964204655.1). Taxonomy (NCBI): domain Eukaryota; kingdom Metazoa; phylum Chordata; class Amphibia; order Caudata; family Salamandridae; genus Triturus; species Triturus cristatus. Next base: position 320,683,328 of record NC_140588.1, read on the forward strand.
ACACGTTTGATCACGGAAGGAAGTACGGCCATAGATGGGGTGCCGAAGCACTTCGAGTAGACCGCTGCAAAAACCTTACCCCAGTTCTCACAATTCGCAACTTCTAGGACTAAGTCTTTCTGCAAACTAATGGTGAGTATCCTGTGTTTCTCCACGGGAGTAGAGTGCAGAAATACTGCTTCCAGCTGGTCAAATTTCTCAGCATGCCAATAAGGTAAATTGTCCATATTCTGGGGGCGCTTGCCCATTACCAAATTAACCATGACGGGACTAATAACAATCCCGGCTGGAACAGCTGGTTGTCTCGCAACAACAGGAGCCCCAACCTGCACATTGCGTGAAACGTATTGCACTAAAGCCCGATGTACTGTAATCAGGGCTGTATGGAGTACACGTAACTCATCCACCGTAGCATTTAAATAACGAGGATGAGGTGTAAATCCAGCCAGTACCGGCCAAGTGGCCCCTGGAATGGACAAAGGGCCCAAACGAACCGGTGTAACCGTGTGGGGGAGGGCGCCATTAAACCAAATACGATGCTGCCAAGCCGAAATAGGAATCTCCTGAGTCCTATATGGCGTATAATTCGCTGGGACCTGCGTGGGAGTATAGGAGTGAAACGTACTATCGTCCGCATTCACCGCCGGCATAGTTACCCAAGAGTAAAACAACTCGTAGGGATAAGACTCATCAGCACTCACCACAAAGATAACAGCCATCCCATCGTCCGGCACCCCGAACGGCGTCAAATGTTGCCGTAGAGGGGCTCGGCTATGCGCCGCAATAGGCACCGGAGCCATAAGGACACATTGTAGAAAAACGATCTATTATAACAGTAGCACAAGGGTTCAAAATAGAAAAACCTTTTTAATTGACAAGCTTGATTGAACCTATAGAGTAACTATTAGGTAGGTCAAAACCGTCACTCCCGTTATCCGGAAACAAGAGTGAGGGCGTCGTGGACTAATATAAGCACTACTAAGGCGTCTCAAATCATAAGACCAAACGTTAGGTGCGCCATGTTGCAGGGATTCTGCTCATGCACAGAACTATGCGCAGGAAACCAGGACCTCAGTGAATTGCGGTGTACCAAAAACTCACCTCAGTACCCAGAACCACTATCCGACTAGCATCAGTGTCTCATTCGCTCTTCGTATCACCTTGAAGCTACCAATGATTAGACAACCCAGAACATGCAACTTAGAGTACTCTCAGGAATGGTGGGAATTAGAAATATCTGTTTGTTATTATTCTCATATCAGTCCACAACAAGAGTAATCAGAGACACAGTAAATTTTAAAATGTTTATTTTATAAACTACGTGTCCTAAGATGCAGTACTTTGGCTAACATAAGCAGACAAATGATTAAGAATAAAACCATCAGCATTGTTACAATAACATAGAAAATGAAGGGAGAAATCATGTTAAAAATGATAGTGGTATACAACCACCCTCCCTTCACTAGTAAGCTAGTATTATTAGACTAATAGAAGGTCTCTAGGTTTAAATTTGGAACCCCATACCGTAAATATCAGCTTAGATGAATCACATCACAGGATCAGCTTTGCTCTGTGTCTGGAAAAAGTCTTCTCCAAAGTGTGTATCTCATGCATGCAAGCTGCAATATTAAAGGCGCTCGAGTTTCAAATATTTGCAGCTGTGTGCATGTTATGGCTAGAGCGTGGGCTGATCAACCTGAATTCAGAAGCATACATTGCTTGTTGGCCCTGACTGTTTCTGCACATAATGTTCAGACCAAGGTCAGGGTGAACGTCTAGGGATGTGAACAACAGACCATTCTCATGTGAAGAAAAAGCAAGCAAGTAGTTTTCATCTAAAAACATCTATCTGCAGTGTCGTGTGCAGAAGCAGCAAAAGTGGCAAGATGGTGTTTTAAATTCTAAGACGCTTATGCTAAGATAGCAATGTGTATACCTGGAACTCCATCTCCACTACACAAGGAGAAGAGTGCAAGAAGCTGAGAAGAAGGACTGCCCTTGCTGTGTGTTCTGAGGCTGACCTGCAGTTGCTATTCTGCCAAGGGAAGGAGGAGGGCTTTGCTGTGTTCTGTGTACTCTACTTAAAGGAAATCTCCAAGGGCGTGAGGAGAGCTGGCCTCCTGTTGTGGAAACTCAGGGACACCAAAGTGTCTAAAATCTTCACAACGCTGTGTGCGTGTGTCCGGGCACAGTGTTTAATCATTGTGAAGCCTGCAGTAATACCCAGAGGCTCTGATCGTCCCCAGTCCTGTGCCTCTGATATCACCGCCGGCCCAAGTCACAGCGCCATTGTGTGCGTGTGTCAGCACCCAGCTCTGTCTGCGCTGGGATCGTGGAGGAGTCTGCCGCGATCTGCAGAGCGCTTTTCCCCGCCGCTGGCCTGAAGCCGAGATCCACTGAGAGGCCGTCACCACCGCTGGCCCGAGTCATTAGCGAGATCGTCATCGCAAGGGAAGCCGCTGGGCGGGGACAGGATCAGCTGGGAAGTGTTGCCCGGCAACCAGGATTCCTCCAAGACGTATTACCGGTGAAGAGGGAGCCAACCGGCAGGACGTCAGCACAGAGCCAGAGAGCGAAGCTGCGCTCGAGTCCAAGAAGGCTGCCCCGTTCCCCCAATGAATCATCCTGGAAGGGGAGGGCTCAAGCTCGAGAACCACCCGTGGCGCGGACAGCAGCGAGAGACCAGCTCCCCAGGTAACGTGCAGATCAGCACTGCCGCATGTATGTTGCCTTGGGCGGGTTGGAGGTCGGCGGGACTGGTTGGAGCCTTGTCCTGGTTAACAGGCCTGTTGGGGACTGTGCAAGTATTTGCCTAAGTGGTGGGGTCTCCCTTCTTGAAGTGATAAGTACAGCCCGTACCGGCACATCAGAAGAACTGCGGCCCGGGGCCTGATCCTCGAAGCCTGTTTGTTTCCAGCATTTGGGGGGTCACATTTTTGGCAATCACCGCTCGCGGAGCCAGCAGCCCCGTGTGAGAAAGTCCATTAATGACAAAAGAACTGTGCAGGTGACAAAAGAACTGTGAAGGTGACAAAATAACTGTGCAGGTGATAAGAGAACTGTGCTGGTGATATTTTATTTGATTACCCAAAGAAATACCGAATCTACAAGTTTATTTTTGGCAACACTTTTTAAAGACAATTTTACTGAGAACCCTTTTCCTATGTATGTCGGATTTTTGGCGTTTTGGTCTTGTGAAATTTAGATAAACATACTTTATTTTTCTAAACCTGTGTGGTGTCTATTTGTGGTGTTATCACTGTGTTACTGTGAGTGTTGGTACAAATACTTTACACATTGTCTGGAGGATAAGCCTGTCTGCTCGTGCCAAGCTACCAAGGGGGTGAGTAGGGGTTATCTAGAGTGTGTTTCCCTCTTACCCTGACTAGAAGCAAGGGTTCCTATTTGGTCACAGGTACCTACCTCTGCCAACTAGAGACCGATGTTCCACACAGGGATGCAATAGCATGTAGTCCACCAGAGTCCTTACTGTAGTTCTAAACTCTCTTAATCTGATGGGACACTCACTCTTCATGGAAACAGGTTGCCGGGTACCAGTATTTATCCAGGTTTCCGGGGCTAAGCAGTCTCTTCGCGAGGGTGGGGAGCACATGCTTAGCAAAAGGCGATTCTTCCACGGGCTTATCACAGCTAACTATCTCAAAGTGTACTGCAAGCCCACCCCTCATTTTACCTCGAGGATGGGCAGGGGGTTGGTGCTGTCAATCCCGGGAAGAGAGCCCACGTCAAGCTGAGAGTTACAAACGAGAAGCAGGAACTTCCACTAGGCCTCCTGACATGGATCAGCAGCCATGCCAGTCCATCTATTTGCTTCCAAAGACTACTAAATCATTGTCTGCCTCCTTAGCTGTGTAGCTCTAGTTTTAGGGTAACGATGGTGATACTTCAGAGCCTTAACCAGAAATGCACATGAACAGTCCCACCTCTGCACTCTCCACTTTCAGCACTGAACACTCACCCTTGCCTAGGTATTAGAATATAAGGGGCAAATGTCAGCTCATATTGCCAGTTTTTAGGACATCTTCGCTAACTAAGCCATTCTACAGACATAATTCAACTTCTTTCAGTCCAAAGCTCTGAGTTCAGAGGAAGGCTACATATCAATCCTACAACAGGGTACCAGCTGCTTGAACCTGAGTATTAAGGAAGGATTTCTGAATTCTCTTTCTGCTCGACATGGCAGCCTCATGTTTGGTATAACATGCATGAATGTTAAGCACCCGCACGTGGTTTGATCTTAGAGAAACTTCAGGTGACTTAATATTGGCAGATATAAAAAATAAAGATTTATTCTGATATGTTCTTGCTATAGCAGTGTAGGCTGCAGGGGAAGATACATTAAAAAAAAAAAACTCGTGTGAGGCGGGGTTGTGAAATACCAAAAAAACGTAAAACAATAATTACATTTAAATCAAACGACCCTTCCAAGGGGAATTAAACGTCCAAAGATCCTTTGACAACAGAGGAATTATTCGGCTCCAAATAGGTATCACAACAAACACTTAAAACAAACTGACAACATAATTTTGAAAGCACACGCATCAATCACTCATCACTCATTTTAGGTCTAACCTCAAAACTGGATGCAAAGATTTTTCAATCGGTAATATTTGGGACGAAGAAGTTGTAAACATAACAAGACACAAACGCGAATCACCCCTGGGAAAGCAATGATTTTCCCCTTTATGTACCCTTTTTATGAACCGGAGTTCAACCAAAAGCCTAATTCTAAGTAATACAGACTAATATTTATCACATGATTATTTTAGTCTAGGGATACATGCCATATGCTATTTTCCAAAGTATAAATGCTAAAACATTGCTGAAGTGCATGCACATGACAGTAATAAAAAGGAAAGATTCTTAAATTAATCTGGTCAAGCCATCTGAAATTATTGCCAAACTTTTGCAGAAAAAGTATCTTAAGTAAAAGGCAAGCAAGCATTTGAACTCTGGCCGCTTACACACACAAATGTGGGGCAGAACTGGAGAAAATGTGAACTGGTTACCTGTCACCTTTCAGCCCAAGAACCCTTCAAAAGGATCTCAGTTCTCATTTGAGCATGCACTCAGATAATCTTAAATTGGAACTGGTACTGAAGTGCTTTTTGAGGATATTATCTGCCCAGAGTTTGATCTTCCAGATATCCTTCTACAAAAAACTTGCAGCAGAAAAATGGCATATATTTTAAAAGATATAATGGGCCTGATTTACAAACATTTTCCTGCGACTTACTTTTGTAGTTCTCCTGGCTTCCTGCTGATTTCCAGGAGTACAGGAAACAATTGGTCCTAGACAATATGATTAAATGATACAGTCAATGATATTCATAAATGTTTAAATCCTGAAATAAACAAGGGAAAAACAAGAAAAAGCAAGGCCAAATACATTCAAATTAAGACAGTACCCACAGGTATAATTATTCCAAAGAAACAATTAATTTATTCATAGGCAATTCTCCATAGTCACAGATGAAGTATCACTGTGATGTGACTAAAGAATAAGAACGTCTAAAGTTTTGAATGACAGTAGGGACAGGCCTGGTAAACATAAGGACTTTGGTTCTAGCAGATATTGTATATTGTAAAAATATTGTGTTCTCTATTACTCTGACTCTGTTTGCTTTCACATGAGCCCCAACTCTTCACTTTTCTTCACACTACCTGGTAGTAACCCCCCTCCTTTTTGGTTTAAGTAAAATGTATGCTTTGAATTGAACTATGGAGAATTGCATATGAATAAATTAATTGTTACTTTGGAATAAATATACCAGTGGGTACTGTCTTAATTTGAATGTTTTTGGCCTTGCTTTTTCTTGTTTTTCCCTTGTTTATTTCAGGATTTAAACATTTATGAATAAGAAACATGATTATCATTGACTGTATCATTTAATCATAATGTCTAGGACCAATTGTTTCCTGTACCATTTGATACCCAGGTCCTTTGACATTTTCTGGGTTACCCCATTTGTATTAATGGATTTCCAGGAGTAAGCCCAGTGTCTGCTCCTCTGCTGAGGCGTAGGAGCATCACCTCACTGCTTTTTAGCAGTGAAATAAAGAGGGGAAAAAAAGTATAATTACTCACGTTATTATTATTATTATATTTTCTCCTACTTCTGCAGCTTTGCATTAAGGGCGGGGGCAGGTGAGGAGTGGTTGCACCCTGCTAAGTGCCCAGTGACTGCATGGCCGGCCCTCTTGGGCCCCCCAAATCAGTCTTTCTCACTTCACATGTTCTCCATGCAGGCTGCATTACAGCCTGCATGGAGAACATGCCCAGGCTCCCAGTCAGCGTCTGAGTGCCGAAACACGGTGCTCAGACCAATCACAACACTGCTATGGCAGCATTGTGATTGGCTCAGGCCACCTAGGGAGGACTACGGAGGAGAGACACGGTGTGGAAGCTGCGAGAAGGTACATTTTTTATTATATTTTTGTGGTGCCTGCTTCCCCGTGCACCCCCCTCCACCCCTCTACATCTGATCTGTGCTGGACTCCGCTGAGTAAGCCATGAATACTCCTGGGTTACCTTTGAAAGCTACGAGTAAGGCAGGATTACTACATGAGTAAGTCACACCTACTCATATGACATTCTATCCCACTACACAGCTATTTACAAGAATTAGTGATCACAGAGGGAACTCACTGACAAACCGGAACTTCTCATTGAATTTTGTGCTAGTGAACATAGGGCAAAATCCAACTTGGCAAATGGTACACATTCAATTTTTAATAGATTACATTTTATTATCTATATGTTCAACAGTGTTCAATATTTGAAATTCCCATTGTTTCATGTGATCCGAGCTTCCTTTGATATACAATATGTGCTTGCTCACAAGAAACTTACGCTTACCTAAGAATAATTGGATCAAATTATAATTTTATGGAGATCACTGCATTGGTCTGCGCGTATCACACTGCAATTTCATCCGACACTAAATGCAATTTTTGGGTATGTGCAATTATCATTTGTCTTGACAAGTGGTTTCCATCAGTTCCTAACAAAACTCTTGAATTGTGTTAAGCTCCTTGACTAATAAAAAATATGGAAATGTGTGATAATATCTTAGATGAGGCAAAGTAATAATGTTGGTGTAAATGTGTACATCATAAAAACTAGGAAATCAGCATATATGGATACGGAAGCAAGTTAAAACTGAGAATGGTTGCTTATAAGTACACACAGCTATAAGTGAGCAAAGAACGAGCCTTTATTAGACAGTCTTTATTAGAAATCAGGCATAGATTTACTGAAAAATAAACCTCGAAGCTCAGCAACTAAATTGCTGCGTTGCCTGAAAGAGAGCAGAGAGGTGCCATATCTTCAAACAAATGCTGCTGTTTCTTCTCTCCCTGTGCTGGTGAACTCGTGGCTGCTATGCACCAAAGCTCACACCCTCGCACTATAGTGCAAGAGTGTGGGAGTTCTGTAGGGAGTCGTTCTTGTACCGGAGGGCGACCCTTTCAATAGAAAAACTATCCAGTGACACTTTTCCTGCTTTGCGTGTTTACTGTATCATGCAGCAGGCAGGTGAAATAGTTAAAATGAGGAGAAATTAAAATATTTGGTACTCTGCTGCAAATCCCAGTCTAAGTTTGTTTATGGATAGGAATTTGCATCAAAACTCATGGGTGCTTGGCAAGAGAATGCCAATTCACCATATCTGGAACTTCCCCTTGGCATAGAGTAACACAAAACAGCGCATTGTGCAACTTTGTGTTAGTTTGGGAAACTATCCAACGGAAATCCTGATTGGTTTGGATAGCATAACAGTTTGCATCAGGTTTGTGTTACAAAACCTGGCACAGAGCGTTAGTACATCTGGGGTGCAGTGGCTGCTGTATATGCGTGGCAGATTAGCCTTCTTGACATAACAGTTCCATCCCCTCACGGCTGTGAAGGACTTCAAAACTCTTCTGTCCTTCAAGCAGCACGCCTTCATTGGCAGGTTCTGACCTTGGGCACGCGCTGCCGCTAGAATTGCGTGTTGCTAGATTGGGTGTGCTCCTGGTTAGACATGGCCTCGCTACCTGCAGTCAGAGAAGGAGCATTACCGGAGCCGAGTTGCACAGGCCTACAAAAGGAGGTCAATGGGTTAGTAAAAGGCAGTTGTGTTAGAAGTACTAAGGGGCATATTTACAAACCTCTTGCGCCACTTTTGCGTCACTTTTCCCATGTTAAAAGTGACGCAAAAGTGGCGCAAGGGGCTTGTAAATCTGCCCCTAAGTACGGAAAGAGTGAACATGATTTCTTCAAACTCGTGTGATTTAGGTGATTTATGCTATAGAGGCGATAACAGCAGTAACGCCTGTAAAATGCCTGTGATGAGAAATTGTAATAATTCCACAGATTTCGGTAATCTACTAATAGAAGCGCAATCTATTTTTCACCCAGTGTATACCTTTCCACCTTTTCTTCCCAACTCTATCTCTGGCTACAGTTTTTGTTTTCTTCCCCTCGTATCTCTCTGTCTCTCTCATTGCACATATCTAGCTTCCGTTACAAAAAGAGTTTTTAAAAGACGATGTAGGTCTCTGCAATCCAATTAATCGTCCTGCAATTTATTTATTCACCTCTGATCTAGTGATGCAGCTGGTCTCACACCCTTTCTCTAAGTCTGCTGCGAAAATATCCTGCGTTTGCCTTGCATGTCTTTTGACGTTCAAAATGTTACCCGTCTACTAGATGTTTCAGACTTATTTATGGGCGTTGTTTAGTCGTTCATTCGGAAGCGACATGTCAAAAAAATGTTCATCATTATCTACGTAAAGCTCTGTTCATTTGTGCTAAAGCTGCGCTTCAAATACAATGAAACGTATACATTATTACTTTATATTCTATCCAAGCATCGGAAAAACTAACTCACCATATTCAACCACATAAATTCAGTTTAGCTAGGGAAATTTGCATTTCTGCTGTGTGTTTTTTTTTCTGTCGTGGACTGGTTGTGTTGGAGCGAAAATTGCACTGCTGCTGTCCATGGCATACATGTTTTTGTACGATTGAAGCTTGCATCGCAACTCCTTGTTTTCCATATAGGGATATAAGCACTTTAGCTGGCAATCCTGTTATTCCTCTGCTTTTCAGGGAAGCTGGTGCTACAGCAGCTTTGTGTTCTGTTTAATCTGTGTCTCAGTGCTGCCGCCTGGTCTACCTGTTCTGCATGCGAAGGAAGCTTAGCCTGCGCTGCTGCTTAATACCCTGCACCTGTCTAATGTATGAGAGAAGCTAACCGTTCTGTTGCCAGATACACCACATGTTTTCAGTATGGGAGTGAGGCCAGCACTATTACTGGCATGTGTGTGCGCGCACATGCATTTTTTTAAAAAAATAAACTTTATTTGCTATTCCCCTCCCAAAAAGACACAAGTACATGAATCATTGTGATGAGCATAGGTCATCTACGCTCCTTTACCGCTGGACGTCCTCCATTAACCTTTTTATATAATGGTTCACTTTTCAGGTTACAACTTTATATTTTAACAGTTCAATTTTGTAAATCCTGCCATTGTCAATAGGCGTCCAGTTTATTGCTAGATAATGCCAACATAACTCCGCAACTCCCCCCGTCGGAAAACTGTCGGGCTACTGTAATCCTTTCGTCCATATGAAGCGTCTGCGTCGTGCGTCACCTGTTCCAAAAACCTACGATTGTGTGTTTCCCAGAGTCTGTGAGCTGTCTGTCCCCGACTGTGAATTCACTCCTGTAGGGGGTTGTAGCTCGGTTATCATCCCCTACTAAGCCTGGAGGTCATCTAGTTTTTTTGTTTCTCCTTACGTGCGCCATTCTGACTCTCTCGGCAATTGCCCATTCACTCATGTCTTTCAGCCACCTGTCTAGCTTTGGGGGCGTCGATTTTTGCCATTCTATTGTAATGCGTCTCTTTGCGATTATTAATCCCAGATTCACACATTTCCTGCTCAACGTTTTGTTTTTTGGTCTTGGTAGAAGACCCAGTATTACTGTCCGCACTTCATTGGGGACTTCCCAGCCCGAGGCCACCCTTATTTTTTATTTTTTGTAGTACCTCTACCCAGAACGCTGCCCCCGGCAGACACGTCCCTACCACGTGTAGGAAGGTGCCCTCCAGAACTCGGCATCTGGGACATGCATTGGAGCGCTCTGGGTAAATCTTACAGAGAATTTTCGGAGTAAGATAGGCCTGATGGACATAATGATATTGTATTAATTTAAAGCGGGCATTGGAGCATCCGTGTTTTACCCCTTCATGAATCCTACCCCAGTCTTTCTCTGTCATGTGTTCGCCTGTCACTACTTCCCATCTTGCCTGTACTGGAAGTGGTTTCCGAGGTAGATCCTCGCGGATCGCTTTGTAAAGATGGGTTATCATATGCCGTCCTTGCGCCATATTTAGCATCATCTGTAGAGTTCTTGTTACCGGCGGTTCCTTTGGAAATGTTGGCCATATTTCCCTGGCCACCTACGATATTTTTGCATATTGTAGGTACTGTCCATTTCCTACGCAAAGCAGGTCTCCGCGTTTTGCCATGCGATAAACTGCCCATTGTGGTATAGGTCACCCATTGACAGACACCCTCCAGCTTTCCATTTTTGAATCAACATCGATTCCGCAATCTTAGCAAACCCTGGGATTGCCCATAGAGGGGCTTCTGGAGCGTACGGTGCATGTCTTACCACTTTTCTGCACAGTGAGGTAGCAGATGCACACCAATTTATATATTTTCTCAATGTTTTCCTATTTATTCTTGCTTGAGTGCTGAATGGATCCGTGCCTCACCTCAAAGCACGTACATTAGATTCAAAAACAATAGCAGCACCCATGTGCTGCATTTCCACTCGCACAGCTTGAATTACGAATGCTTACAAACTTTTCACGTTCCAAATATGGGGCCCGATTCACAGAACTAACTTAAGACAAAATCCTAAACTTACTACCATTTTGGTATTCACAGAAGGCACGTACTCATTTTGGTATTCACAGAAGGCACTTACTCATTTCGGTATTCACAGAAATAAGGAGTCCTAACTTTAGGACTCCTAAATGCCTTCTGTGAATACCGAAAGTCTTAAAATTAGGATTTTTCTCAGTTTTGTAGTAGTATAGTTAGTACTCCTAACTTTAGGACTCCTAAATGCCTTCTGTGAATTCCGAAAGTCTTAAAATTAGGATTTTTCTCAATTTAGTAATAGTAAAGTTAGGACTCCTAACTTTAGGACTCCTAAATGCCTTCTGTGAATACCGAAAGCCTTAAAATTAGGCTTTTTCTCAGTTTAGTAGTAGTAAAGTTAGGAGTCCTAACTTTAGGACTCCTAAACTGAGAAAAATCCTAATTTTAAAACTTTCGGTATTCACAGAAGGCATTTAGGAGTCCTAACTTTAGGACTCCTAAATGCCTTCTGTGAATACCGAAGTGAGTAAGTGTCTTCTGTGAATACCAAAATGAGTAAGTGCCTTCTGTGAATACGAAAATGGTAGTAAGTTTAGGATTTTTTCTTAAGTTAGTTCTGTGAATCGGGCCCTCCATGTTTATTCAATGTTTAACATAATTATCCAAACTTTTCTTTACTGTTCACGATAAGGCTGTTCATAGTCCCAATTTTTTCAAATGAGGCAGTTATGCCAATCCAGGCCTTTTATCGCATCACGTGGGTCACTCAATTCATGATTAGCAGCTAAAGTTGTTAAAATCTCCCAATGCATTTTGGGCCTTTTATCGCCCTTCATCAGGGGTAGCTGTTAAGATTTAAAATCAAAATGAAACCTATGTTAGTCTCCCTAAATGGATCACTATGATATTTTTACACAAATTCATACAGTAATTCAATCGTATTTCAATTCAATCAATATTGTGAAAGTGAGTAGACTCTTTAAACTAAACAGTGAACAAAACACCCTGAATAACACTCCTTCAGTGCATACATTATCCTGCAACCTTGTCAAGTGTTCACTGAATGCGATAACCTCCACCACATCCATCCTCGGTGTCATACCTGACATTATAACCGCGTTACTAAGTGAATCCTCAACCGCCCTATATTAACTCTATGCCCCCTACCCAACTATACTCCAACAATCATGTATATCTAATTCCCAGGCCATGTTGACTAACACCTTATCTCTATAATCTTCCCCGGTCCCATTCTTCGTTTCATACCTGCTCTTCCTCCTTTCTTGTTCTTAACCGATATAATCCCTCCTTTCTTCACAACCATAGTTCCAAACGGATACTCGTACACCTAGCTCCTACCATTGCTCGCAATTTTAAACTCTTCCCCGAACGGGAATTACTCCAATTACCGAAGCCTGATTGCCTGCAACTATGTCCCGTTTGAAACTACATTGCCCGCTACCCATAGGCTTTGAATCCTAACTCCTCCCACCAGCGTGACTGAACCCTGCGTTGACTCTTGCCTCCCACTCATACCATTAACAACTACGTGCCCCATAAACCCTTACACCCAAACAAACCCTTGCATGAAGAGATATCACCCCACCCTTCCCGAAAGTGTTAAACAAATTCCATATAACCCAGAAACATCATTAGAAAACGTCCACATTTGTTGAATAGCGAATTTGCATAAACTAAACCCTCGTTTTTGCTAAAATAGAATGGAGATAATATTGATGCAAAAATTAAAAAGTAATAATGATAAAAATAATAATAATAATACATGAGGAATCAAACTAAACAGATATCAATACAATGTATTACCACTTTTCTGACCATGTTTTCCCAGACCTCCACGACCTGCCGAGCCGAATAAGCTATGGCAATGCCCCGGGAACTCCTCTACCACTCATTAACAATTCTGGCAGAAAGCCGCCCTCGTATGACCCCTCCAACAGTCTCTTTTTCCAGTTCTCCTGATCATCCAACCAGTGGATTGAATGTTGTAGATGTGCAGCCATATAGTAGTATTCCGGACATGGGACCTCCACCCCCCCATCTGCCAGGGCCACTGTAGCGTTGAAAAACTAACCCGCTTGCGTTTTGGACCCCAAAACAGATCCGTCATCAGGATATCTGATTCTCTAAAAATGCGGGGCGGAATTGCATATAATGAATTTTGGATTACATATAAACATTTCGGTACAATGGCCATTTTCGTGTTTGCTACCTTTCCCATTAGAGACAGGGGCACATCTCTCCAAAAACGCATGAGCCATGAATCGCTTCTACCACTCTGGCCATATTAAGTTCCAAGATCCGCTCCGCCGGCTATGCCAGTCTGATCCCCAAATATCTAGGGGGGTCTGTCATCCAGGGCTAGCCCACTACAAGTAACACGTCCACCGGCCGGCACACCAACTCCCCCAGTGGTAGCAGTTTTGATTTCTGTGGGTTCACTCGGAGATAGGACACTCTCCCGAACTCCTCCAGAACAATCAGTAAGACCGGAATTGAGGCAGTTGTATGACTACAATATACCAGAGTGTCATCAGCATACATTGAGACTACATGGCTAGTATTCCCTACTTTAATACCACATTCAGCCAACCGATTCCTGAGCGTCCACGCCAGAGGCTCCATACCGATAGCGAATATTAGAGGGGAGAGAGAACAACCCTGCCTCGTGCCCCTCCTCAGTTAGAAGTCCTTAGAGATTCTACCTCCGGTCTTCACCCTCGCGCTGGGCCGAGCATAGAGCAGCTGTACCCAGTTTCTGAACCCCGGGCTCAGTCCCATTTTTTGCAGTACTGCCCAGATAAAGGCCCATGCCACCGAATCGAATGCTTGTTCGATGTCCAGAAGGACTAGGGCATGTTCTCCCTGTGGTAAATTGGGGTCGTGCCATACATGGACCAATCGTCTCAAGTTAAGCATAGTGTTCCGCCTTGGGATAAATCCCGCTTGATCTGGGTGGATCAAGTGCGACATATGGGGGAGGAGTCTGTTTGCCAAAACACTACTGAGCACCTTCACATCTATATTGAGAAGCGAGATCGGTCTGTATGAATTGGGTTGTTGTGGGTCTCTGTCTTGTTTTGGGATCATTACCACTAGGCTTCCCGCATTAAGTCCGGCAACCTCTTTGCTTGAAATGCCTCGCTATTCACCTCCACTAAACGGTCCACTAAGATTGGTACAAAATGTTGATAAAATTCAGCCGGGAAACCATTGTTCCCGGGCCATTTCCCAGACTTTAGCCGTTTAATAGCGCCCAGAATCTCTTCACTCGTGATCAGCCCCCCTAGCGATTCTTCCATCTCCTCTGCCAGTTGGCCCAATTCCACTAATGTCAAAAACTCCTCTATTGCGGTACTCGATGGCTTGGTACCCCCCCATATACTTTAGCCAGATGGTCAGCAAAAAGGTCCGTGATCCCCATTTGTGTATACACCAGGTTCCCAGTTCCATTCTGTAGCAACAATATTGGTTCCTAGGAAAGATCCCTTTTTAATAATCTAGCTGACATGGCCCCCGATTTATCTCCCTCCCGATGGAGTCGCTGCCGGTACGCCGTGTAGTCATTCTTTTCCAGCCGCTTCCATGCCTCTAACAATGCAACCCTGGTCTTGCACCACTCCCCCCTCCTCTGCGGGGTTTCATGTAACCTCACCTCAAGCCTGGTCAGTCGTCGTTCACGCTCCTCTATATCTTTTATTAATTGATGCCTTACCCCGTATGTTGTGTGCATACAGACCCCCTGAGGACCACCTTCATGGCATCCCATTCATATGCTCTGTTCGAGGCCGACCCCCAATTTTCTTCAAAATATTTGTTTAGCGCTATCCCTACGGCTCTCTCGAATGGAGGGTCCAGCAATGCTTCTACCCTAAGGCGCCACGTAGGTATAGCCTGTCTTGGTCTATGGCCCTCAAGGCACAATAAAAGCGGTGAGTGGTCTGAGAGGTATCTTTCTTGACATGATATCAATTTAACCTCTTGGGCTAGCAGTGGTGAGATAAAGCAATAGTCTAGCTGACTGTATGTGTTAGTAGCTGGTGTGTGGCATGAGAATGTTTTTTGTGTGGGATTGCGTTCTCTCCATATGTCCGTGAGTTGCATGTCGCTCAGCGCGTCCGTCAATGTGCCAGTCATATGTGGTTTTGTGCGTAGACGTGGCGGCTCTCGGTCGAGATTACCATCAATGACACAGTTTACATCACCAACCATAATTATCGCCTCACCTATGTACGGTGCGGCAGCCACCATGGCAGACAGAAAGAAAGTTGGGCAATCTATATTCGGAGCGTACACATTAATGATGCACAAGTCCCTCCCCTCTAATGTGCCTTGCAGAATCACATATCTACCTTCCGGGTCCACTAGCTGGTTCAAACACTTGAATTGGACTCCTGGCGCCACCCAGATCAAAACGCCCCTGGCAAAACCTGAATAAGAGGTAGCGTACAGTTGACTTCTCCACCTATGTTTCATACACAGAAGTGCAGTCCCCCACACATGGATCTCCTGTAAACACGCTATTGACACTCTATATCTTTTCAAATAAGCATATACCCTTCTGCGTTTCTCAAATGCAGCCAGCCCCCGAACATTCTATGTGAGAACCTTCAAATTTGTAGATGTCATTTCCACCTTGATACTTTGCCCCATGGTTCTCCCAGTATTCTCGCTCCCCCTTGTTCCAGCTGTGTGTAGTTTTGGACAGACATTCTCTCAAACCTGAACTGAAAGCGCTGTACCTTCAAGGACATCCGACTTTCCCCAACCTCTGAAACTAAATAACTCTCCCCTTCCCTCCACCCCCTGGGCAACCCGGCTACCCACCATATTTCCTCGGAGTGGTTAAACGGGGCTCATCGAAGTCACCTCATACCCCCCTATCAAAACAACTTACAACTGAACAATGGTTATAGCTCTAGTGGTTCCGTTTCACCACCCCAAGCTACCTTAAACGTGTTAACTTTAAGAGCCAAAGTTTTGGCCTAATACACCTAGAAGTGATCAGACAGTCAGTCGGTCGCGAGACAATGCCTCGAGCTCCCAGACCACGGCCCGGTCCCTAAGGGGGCATGCACAGGACCTCCCGCCGGCTGCTGCCACTATAATACTCAACCCATCCCTTTGTATCCCATACTTTCCACTGGCCACTTTTCAATCACTTATCTGATACTGCATGTCCCTTTTGGTCCCAATGTCCCTCTTCAGCTTGCATCCTCTCTCTCCAGGAGGGTGTTCAGCACTATGTCCTATGTTTCTCCTTCTGAGTCTTGGGCTGCCTCCTGCTGTAGTGTTCCGTCTGAGTATACTTGGATTCTTCCCAGACTGTTGTCACGCTCCTCTTGTGTCCTCCGAGCCAACCGGGTTCCATCCCCATATTGTCCAGACCCTCGCCAGGATCTGTTTGAGCTCCCTCGTAGCGCCAGGCTCTCATCTGACATGCCCACCTCATCTAGCCATGACGTCGCCGCCTCCGGCATCTGAAAGAAGCACGACTTTCCCTTGTGCTCCACCCCCAGCTTAGCCGAGTAGAGCAAGCTATACTTCAGCCCGGCCTCAGGCAGCCGGCGTTTCACTGCCAGAAATGTCTGCCTCTATTCCTGGACTCGCTATGTGTAGTCCGGAAAGATCACAATGGCGTGACCCTGGTACACTAGTCGGCCCTTCGCTCTGGTGGCCTGGAGGATAATGTCTCGGTCCCTGAAGTAAAAAGAGACGGGCTATAATCACTCTCGGGGGTGCTCCTGGACGGGGTGGTGGGCCCAGCGCTCTGTGGGCTCTCTCGATACTGAAAAATGTAGATAGTCTTTTGGGGGCCACTTCGTTGACAATCCAACTTTCCAAGAATAGATCAGTGGCCGGCCCCTCTACCTTTTCAGGGAAACCAATGAAGCGCTGATTATTTATTCTTGATCTGCCTTCTGCATCCTCCGCTCGGTCGTCCAATTGCACCACCCTTTGTTGTAGTCGCACCATCGAGTCTCAGAGCTCTCGGACCTCCTGCTGCATAGTGTCCACATTGTGCTCCGTGGCGGTTACCCTATCCAACACCTAGTGGAGGTCGCATCTCAGTAGAGTCACCTCTTTAGCAACTGCATCAATACGATGTACGACCTCTTCCCTAGAAGCCTAAATCGCTTCCATGATTTCCGCCAGCGAAGGGGTCGTGCCCGGCATCTGTCGCTGTCCATCTTCTCGTTCTTCCAGATTTGCTGCCGCCCTGGCCAGTTCTGCAGGGCATGGCTGTGTATAATTAGAGATTTTTTTAGATTGGACCTTGTTAGACTTCTCCTTCACCATGTTCAGGACCCCAGGGCCCAGCCAATATCCAAGGCTCGCACCACTGACTGTCTTCTCCACTGTAGGGTACCTGCACACTCTGCCTCCAGGTATATTCAGCTCCCCCACTTTTTTCCGTGCTGGGACCCAGCAATATCGCTATATCATCCACTTATCTCGAAGCCTCTCAATGTCCAGGCCTTTGCTACCACCTCCGGCCTGTCTCAGGGTATCAATGCCGGGTGGGTCATCGTCGTTTGCCTACATCCGCAATGTCATTCTCCTGGCGATGCGGGTCTGATAGACTCTCCCGGCGCCCGGTGTGGTCCAGCACCTGATTATAAAATATTTCCCGTGGTGGGGTATCTCCTCTTGTATTTCCCCACTGTGAGGTCTGCGTGTTCCCCAGTACACTGGCGTATCTCCCTCGGTCTCCACCGGTCCTGCTGCTCTTCAAGGGCCAGCTCCGGGCGGCAGCCGCTCTTCACAGTAGGCCACAGTTATTGTGGACGGGGTTCTCTGTTATCCCCACCTTAATGACAATTCTTCTCCCAACTGCGATCTTCTCCCGCACCAGATCATGCCTCCCGGTGGGTGGAGGGAGGGGCCGAGACTACTGGCTGTCCGCTGCACGTCCAGGCGTATCTCCAGGGCCTCCACGTCCGAGTTGGGACTGATCTGAGAGCATCGTGCCTCGCTCCGGAGCGCCTCGCACCCAATCGCCGCCTGTTCACCTTCCGTTGCCTCCGATGTCGAGCCTGTCCAACGGCTTTCACGGACTCTGAAGTAGGGGTGGGCGGAATTTGCTAAATTTACTTTCGCAAATTATCGCGAAAAATGTTAAAAATCTCTGCAAACACGCGGAAATATCGCGAAGATGCGGAAGTTTTTTTCCCGCCCGTTTGCGGTATTTTCTGCGTGGTCGCGGCTCGCCAACTTACCCATGCGGTTGCTCGCGGGGGCGGCCATCTTGTTTTCACTTGTCTCGCGGTGCATGATCGCGAGAAGAAAGACGTGATCGCGCGACGAATGACGTTACTGCGGGCGTGAACTGCCGCGAGACGGCGCAAATGGCTACCAACAATCCAACATCTCTTGGAGAACGCGACCGGATCAGGAAAACTTGTCGGCGAACGAAAGGAATTCAGGTAAGGCGATCACGCGCACGCGAGAATGTAATATTTTACAGCGCGAGCAAGCAAAAAATTTCCGGTAAAGTGCAGATTGCGGAAATTTTTACATTTTCGCGCTCTCTACGGAACGCGAAAATGTCAAATTATCGCAATTTCCGCGAGCGGAACGGAATTTTAGCCCAGGCCTACTCTGAAGCCGATTTTTCCCTGTCAGTAGGTGCAGTGGGACAGTGTCAATGTTTACCCCCATGGGGGGTGGTCTTCGCATCCGGGATATGCAGGATATATGCCGGATTATTATTCATCGGCGGGAGCTCCGGCAAACGTGACTATTCCGCCATGTGTCCAAGCCACGCCCCCGTGCGAGCACATGCATGTGTGAAAGAGAGAGTAAATGCACGCAGGCTTGCACTTTTGATGCACATTTTCTGTGTGGAGGAAGCTTGTACTGCTTCTGCCACCTCTGCTGTTCATGGTCAATGTGGGGAAAGCCTGCAATGCTGCTGGTTTCTGCTGCATCTGTTTTTTAAATGAGGACATCTTTCTGCGCTCTGCCTCTTTCCAGTGGTTAAATTGTTCCATGTATATATGCAGCTGTTTGCCCAGCTGCTGTCCATTTTAAAGCCTATTTATTTTTGGGGTGCTTGCATTGCTGCTGTCCAGTACTATACTTGTTCTGTGTATGCCAGTCAAGCTTTTTCAGGTGCATCCCAGTGCTTTACCTGCTGCTTCCACACGAGGAAAACTTGCACTTCTGCTATCCAATGTAGTGGCCTCAATGCGATGACACATGTATGGTGGTGCATGCATATACATACTTTATTACCCGGTGGTTTAATTTCTTCTTTGCTACTGCATTTTGCATGATCAGACAAGCATTTCTTTTCATGTTGCGGATGTGGAACAGCATCTGGAAAACGCATTGCCAAAGCAAAAAGAATCAGGCAATGCTATTTAAAGGTGAGATCTATTGGCTTGCTTCTTTAACCAGTTATTGCAACAGACATTTTAGTTATTAAATACAGTAGAAATAATATTGTCAGTTATATGTGTTTCTACCCTTCTCTCTTCTGAAGGTTATGGTAGGGCATGGAGAGTTGGGGGTGAGATGGCATTTGCAAAATGGGTTAAAGAATGTTGAAGAGCAGTCAAGTGGTTCAGGGATGGGGGCCTGACCCAAAGGAGGAAGGGACACAGTTCTCTTGCTTGTATTAGTTCCCATGGAATTCCTGCCACACCACTGGATTGTTCCCCCACAAATATGCAATATGTTTGTGGAAAAAATCTCTGCTGGTCCGTTAACCAAATTTGGGTTTATTTTTGCCCATGTTTGTGCTTTTTCTGGTTATGACAACACCTGCTCTGCAAAGATAAGAGGGAGCTAGCCTAAAAAGTGAAAGACAGTCAAACTGTATATAAAAAAAATAAAGAAGACCTAATCACATTACCAATTCTTGGCTCTCTGCAGGAAAAAAAGAAATAGCAACGCTGGGAAGCAGGGAGATGCCTTCAGCATAAACTGTCCCTAAACAAGGCACTGATAAGCCATCGCAACTGTGTGTGCCCTATGCACAAAAATGCCCTATCACTTACCTGTAATCTTCATTACTCCTTGTCCGGGTGTCCTTGTTCCATTCATTACATAATGAGATATACCTATCTCACAAACAGAAAAAAGAACAAAAGGAAAGCTAGATCCCTACCCCACCCCCTCTCAATAGGAGTGCTTAGTTGTACTCACCCAGCATGCCTTCTGAACTACCAAGCCCTAATATGACAGCTGCCTGGGAGAGAGAGAGGGTGGTAGGGGTGTAATGAATAGGATGAGGACAATGGGACTAGGAGTAATGAAGATTACCGGTAAGTCATAGGGCATTAGCACTAGGACCCTCCTGTCCTCTTCCCATTCATTACATAATGAGAATACCCAAGCAACACATCAGCATTTATATCAACAGAAAGACAAGAACACAATGACAACAGCAGCAACCAAGTGATTCATTGGAACAGAAACCAGGAATTTAGGAGCTCACAGTCAGCAACCCCCCAATCCAACATTACGTATCTTCACACACCAAATTCTGGAACCCATAATGCTGAACAAAAGCATTAGAGGAGGACCAAGAAGCATCCCTGCAAATCTCAGACAGGAAAAAAAAACACAATTCGGCCTAGGAAGCCTCCATTCTCCGAGAAGAGCGGTCCTGCACCCCTGCAGGAGGCAGATACCATAAAAGAAAGAAAGCCAAGTCAATGACCTTCTTAAGCCAACAGCCAATGCACAAAGAAGAGACCTTTCCACCCAGTGAGGAGACCTCAAAGGAAATAAACAGGCAGTCCGACGTCCTAAATGGACTGGTACAATCTAGATATATGCGTAAGGCTCTCTTGACATCCAGCAACTACCAAGTAAGATCATCCCCAGACTTCTGATTCACTCCTAAAGTAGGCAAAATCACTTCCCGAGAATGATGTAACTGAGACGAACCCATCCTGAGAAAAAGACAGTAAGGGTTCCTTTGCCATCAGAGCCCCCAACTCACCAAGGCACCTGGCCGAAGTGATGGCCACTAGAAAAACAACCTTCAAAGTGACAAATGTAATGTCCACCAAGTCCAAAGGCTCAAACGAAGCCTCAACCAAAGCCCACAACACAAGAGGTAGGTCCCACAATGGAAACAGAGACTTCACCAAAGGACGAGACAAAGAAAAACTTCTCAGTAACCGCAAGACCAAATCGTCCACATCCGTCAAATTTCCCCACGGGGAACGAAACGCCTTAATTGCAGACCACCGGGCCTGTAAGGCCGGCACAGCCAAATCATTCTCGTAACCCTCCCAAAAAAACTGCAACACATCCATCAGAGAACACTCCAGGGGAGAAAACTGAAGGGACATACACCAATGCCGGAAATTCCCCCAGTGCCTCCCATAGGACTCGAGGGGCAGAAGGCCTACGAGACTGCTGAATGGCCAAAGCTAAATGCTTGGGAAGCCCCTTGCTCTACCTCCCCATCTCTCAACTTCGATACCAGCAGCCATGGGAGAGGCAACATGGGAGCTGACCTCAGGTGAGAGGAGAAGCAGGGAAGTACCCAGGGACCCGGAAAAGCTAGGAGCCGGAGAGTGGGGAACCAAGATCGCCAAGGCCCAAAGGGCACCAAAACTTCCCTGAACTCCTGTATCAGATGAGCCATGAACCGAGGAATCAGAGCTATTGGCGGAAAGGCATACAACTGGCAGGACAGCCAAGGAATGGTTAAGGCAGCCACCCCCAGGCCCCACCTGCTAATCACACCCGCACAAAACCGGGGCAGCTGAGTATTTAGCCGGCAAAACACATTTTTTCAGGAAAGGAAAACCAAACCTCCCTCACACCTGCTGAAAGACCTCCCTGGTGAGAGACATCTCCTGGGAGGGAGGAAAGAACTGACTGATGTGAACTGTCACTAGAGACAACAGATGCCCCTCTGCCCAGAAAAAACAAGGGAACAGCTGCTGCATTCATAGACTGGGACAGAAATCTCACCCTGCCAGTTCAGATTGGCCACTGGTTAGTGGCGGCTCGCAGAGGGAGTGCTGTGTGGTGCGGTGAGATGGGGCAGGGGAGGTGGAGGGTGTAGTGGAGTCAGACATACGACGGCCAGGAGTAAAGTAAGTAAATAAATAAATAGAACTATTTACCTTGCGCTCACTGCATCACTGAGTTGGTGATGCAGAAAGCGCAAGGTAAATTGTTTTATTTATTTATCACCTGGAACCTCCTCATCATGAAACCCCATATAGGACTTCACATGTTTCAACAATGCAGGCAACATGTCCCTGTCAATGTATTTGCCTTTGTGATCCTCCGCCCCCAGACTCTCCTCCTCTGAACCTGAAGAATGAGAGACCTGAACCAGGACAGATTCTTTGGGTTTGCCCCCACTGCCTATGTCCTGCAAAGTCTCCCAAATCAGGCGCCATAGTCAGGCATCCTCATCCTCCCTGCGGCATTTTGATCTAGGCGTGGAAGGAATAAAACAAGAGGCAGCTGAGGAGGAAGAGGAAGAAGCCTCCACAGTCTTACCATTCCTGGCATACTTCACCATTGAGGCAAGTTCATGACAACACACCACACAAAGAAAAAAAGCACACTACGATACCCACAACATGTAGTAGCTTAAACAACCGCTATGTGGTACTCACCTGGGAACAGCCTAACTAGGCATTTGGAATCCCCTGTTGCCTCCAGTGCCAATGCCCGATCCCGCCATCACAGGCGCTTCCTCCCCGTCGGCGCACCTGTTCCAAATCAGTATGAGTCCAACAGCCTGTGCCTCAACCGGAAGACAGGTAAAACTCCCGGAAGTGCCCATCACCACAGGCCAGGGTCTGAGAATCCAATTCTTAATGTTAATTTCAGGGATAAACAAGCACTGGCAAAGCCAATAGGTCTCACCTGTCTTCCATCTATTGGACTTGTCAATGTTTTTTTAAATCCATGTTGTAAAGTAGCGTGGTTGAAAATAAAAACTAAATAACTATGACATGGTAAGTGCTGGCGGTCTCATAGTGCTTTTTAAAACATGCAGCCATATTTCAATGCAGGCTGTGAAACATTGCAAAGAAAACATTGACCAAAACAAATGGCTTTGTGGAGTGTCCTGTTTAAGAATGCTGGCTGTGAGATCTGTGCAGTCCTCCAACTTTTCAAAGTGTCTTGAAGGCCAATGCTGAGGGGCACTGGAAGAGCTCTGTGGTGTTCTCTTGATCAAGAAATGTGATCCTAGGAGTTTTGTAGTCCCGCTGTCCTTGAGGGGCATTCTGAATATTCAGTCTGAATGATGTGCACTTGTAGAGCTGCATCTTTTTCAGTAGAGTTGGTTTTGGGAGCTGGGTAGCTCCTCGTCCTTGGGAGGTGCCCTGAGGGCTGAGGGCTGAGGTGTATTGGCAGAGATGTGAGGGGTGAGGTTCCTGATCTCGAGTGTAGGTGGTGCAGGTCGGGAACGAGTGGCATTGGAATAGCTATGTAATTGAATCTGAGAATAGGTGCTTTGGCAGAGCTGTGGTCTAGCTCCTGGTCCCGAAAATAGCATGGAGTGTGATAGGCTAGAGATCAGTACCAGATCAGTGAGGGCACATTCCTGTTGCTGAAGCAGCATTCAAGACTGGGAGTGCTGACAGAACTGAGTGCAGAAGTCAGGCCAGTAGGCATAGTGGGCTGGGCAGTGCGAGGGGCAGCAGGATCTCGGCCCGCTTAAAGTCCCGGCAACATAGATCACCTGCAGTGTATCAGTGAGCAGTACCCAAGGCTGAGGCGATAGAAGACCACTGTCGGTTAGGACACTTCCGTTGACACAAACCACCTGAGTAGTACTTTGCATCAACAACACACTGATTACCTCCAGTAAGTCCCACACAGTGGGATTGCTAAGAGGTCTTTGGAGGCCTCACCCTGTTTCTCCACCACTCTGTAAATACGGCTCTGTTTGTGGTGCATTTTTGGTTGGGGGGATGAAGCCGCTTTAGATGCTGAGGGTCCTTGGGGGCCAATTACCCCTCCTATTACTTCCTGTAAGTCCCACACAGCAGGATGGCTGAGTTCTGATAGCAGTCCATGCCCCTTTTGTCCACCGCTCTGCAAACGCATGGGGGATGATGTCCCCTTTGCTACTGGGGGTGCTAAGGGTCCAACTAGCCTACTTGTAACCTCCAGTACTCCAGTAAGAACCACACAGTAGGATTGCTGAGAGGTGGCCACAGGTCTCCACTCTGCAAACGCACATCCTGGTGTGCTCTTCATTGGGGGATGAAGTCCCCTTGCCTTTTGAGGGTCCCTGGGGGCAAACTAACCCTCCTGTTACCTCCAGTAAGCCCAACACAGCTGGATTTCTGAGAAGCCATGCCCCCTGTCTCCACCACTCTGCAAACACACCTCCTGGTGCACTGCTACTTGGGGAATGAAGTCTACTTTACTCCTTAGGCCCTCAAGAGGCAAGGGGATCTCATCACCCCCCCAGCAGTGCACCAATAGGCACATTTGCAGAGTGGTGTTAAAAGGCATGTCCTCCAACCACCTCTCAGCAATCCAGCTTTGTGGGGCTTATTAGAGGTAACAGGTGGGCTAGTTTGCCCCTGAGGAACCTCAGCAATGAACGGCACTTCATCGTCCAACCAAGTACGCTCCAGGAGGCGCATTTGCAGAGTAGTGAAGAAATGGGGGGTGGTTTCGGTGAGGTGCCGGCTTCCGTTTTTTATGTTAATAATTCTAGGAAGGGGGCTGTGTACCCCCACTTCCCATGATGATTTTGGGCTCTTGGGACCCCATCCCCTAGCATATGACCCATTTTCTTTAGTAATAAACCTGGAGGGGAGCCACTTGGCCCACCTCCCGAGGCCGATTTCTACGCCAGTGAAACAATCCCCCGGAGCTGGCCCTTTGCTATTTATTTTCTTAAACGGGAGGGGGAGAGGCGTGGCCCCCCTCTCCAGCCCGATTTTGGCCCCGGGGAACCCAACCACTGGGGACTGGCCTCTTTTATTTTGTTTTTAATTTGTTTATTTTTAAGGAAGGGGCCGTGTGGCCTTCCATCCCTGGGCCAGCTTGCCCCCGGGGATCCCTCTCTCCCGGGGCCTGCCCTCTTTAAAAAAATATATATATTCCAGGGGGGCTGCGTGCCCCCCCTTCTGAGGCCGATAAAGCCCAGGAACCCCATCCCCCGGGGCATGGCCACATCCTTTATTTTTTTGAAAATAATAAAAATGGGTAGGGGACTTGCGCGGGACCCCCCTACCCGTGAATTTTCAGCCCCGGAAAACCACTTCCCAGGGGTATCCCCATGTCCTTAGGGAACGCAGGGGGATCCTAAGGCCCCCGCGGTCCCTGCCGGCTCCCCAACTCCTGCGCAGCCAACATTGCTTTTGGGAAGAGGGAGCTGCAAAGAGCTCCCTCTGCCCCAAAAGCAATTCTGCTTCGCTTCATGGAAACAAGAGAATTTTTCATGCTCTGCCTACAATGAAGCGAAGTAGAGTTTGCTATGGCATGGTGGATGCAGTGATCCTGCCATGCCATAGCAAACTGCAATATCCTAGGGGTGGGCACCCTGGGGCGTTGCTGAAGCTGGCCCTGGCAAGGTGGTGGTCCCCAGGGCTGTGTGAGGGGGCACGAGCCCCCTCAAGCTTTATTTTTTAATAAGCCCCGGAGAGGTAGCGGTCCCCAGGGCTGTGGGGCGGCTGCATGGTCCCCTGTATTTTAACAAAATTAGCCCTGGGGAGGTGGCAGTCTCCACTGCTGCATGGGGTGGCAGGCCACTCTTTCCTAAAAACAAATTAATAAAAAAAAAAAATCTGTCAAGTTGCTGGAGACGATGCCTCCTTCACCACTACTCTGCAAATGCCCCTCCTGGTGCAATGGTGGTTGGGGAATTAAATCCCCATGAATGTTGAGGGTCTTTGGAGGCCAGCAAGTCCTCTTGTTACCTCCAGTAAATCCCATAGAGCCAGATTGTTGAGAAGACTTGAAGGCCACGCCCCTTTTTTACACTACTCTGAAACCGCGCCTCCTTGCATACTTCTGG
Source organism: Triturus cristatus (assembly GCF_964204655.1). Classification (NCBI taxonomy): domain Eukaryota; kingdom Metazoa; phylum Chordata; class Amphibia; order Caudata; family Salamandridae; genus Triturus; species Triturus cristatus. The sequence continues at coordinate 320,709,217 of NC_140588.1, forward strand.
TTGGGGAATTAATTCCATTTTACTCCTGAGGACCTCAGGACCAAAGTGGATGTCTTCCCCCAGGCAGGCGGTATGTTTGCAGAGTGGTGGAGAAAAGGGGTGTGACATCAGACAACCACTCAGCAATCCGGCTATGTGGGACTTACTGGAGGTAATAGGAGCGTTAGTTGGCCTCCAAATATGTCCTTAAGGGACAACTACCCATCCGATTACCTCCAGTAAGTCCCACATAGCAGGATTGCTAAGCGGTCTTTGGAGGCCTCGCCCTGTTTCTCCACCACTCTTTAAATGCAGCTCTGTTTGTGGTGCACTATTGGTTGGGGGATGAAGTCGCTTTAGATGCTCTGGGTTTTTGGGTCCAAGATCCCCTTCTGTTACCTCCACTAAGTCCCACACAGTGTGATTGCTGAGAGATGGTCAGAGATCCCGCCCCCTTGCTCTACCACTCTGCGAGTGCACCTCCTGGTGCACTACCAGTTGGGCGATGAAGTCCTCTTAGATGATGAGGGTCCCTGTGGCCCAAGAAGCCCTCCTGTTACCTCCAGTAAGTCTGACAAAGTGGGATTCATGAGAGCTGGTCGGCGGGCCTGCTCCCTTTTCTCCACCACTCTGCAAACATGACTACTAGTTAAAAAACATAGACATTCACTTGGAGACCCCATCTCCTGGGGTCAGGCCTTTTGGAATGGGGAGGGGGGCCATGCAGCCCCCCTCTCCGGGCCGATTTTGGCCCTGGGAACCTCATCCCAGGTGTCCAGCCCTTTTTAAAACTGTTCTATTTTACAACCATTACTGCTGGACTCCACCAGTAATGTATGATGTCTGGCTCCGTGAGGCCTTAGGTCATGGGCCAGTTTCCTCTCATCCAGAGATAGCCTCCTCCTGGCCAGAGTCTACTCCTTCTTCAACTTAGCAAGCACCAAAATCAGCTATCTCTCCTCTGTCCAGTCCCCCAGCTCCTCTGGGGTCAGTTTCTTTGATGAGGCGCTGCTCCCTGCTCTATGGACAACCGCTGCAACCTGACTGGATCCTGGCTTCCTTCTATCAAGCAGTGCCAGATCCTCCTCAGAATCCAGCATCCTCATCCACTTCAATTTTTGCTCCTCCTTTTCTGGGGTCCCAGCCCCTGCAGTGTGAGCTTCTGCTCAGTTTCTCAGCTCCAGCTTTCTGGTGAAGCTTTTAGTGGACAGGTCAATCCTCCTATAAAGACTTCGAACTGAACCACAGTGTAGGCCTCATGTTTGGCCATCTCACATCCCATCTTTTCAGGTACAGATGCTGCTTCTCCAGACATGGTTTTGGCAAAAAATCAAAAAGGCCAATTACGGAGAATTGAAAAAGGTTTGAATTGGTCTTAGGGATGGAGTAGTAGTGTACACTAAGACACTGTATGATCCTGCACAAACATAAGTCCTATCCTCACCACTATTTACCAATGTTAGAAATTGGTTCTCTAGTTAGCAGAAGTATGTACCCAGTCAAAGTAGGGACCACAATCCTAGTCAGGGTAAGTCAGTTACACACCATGCAATACCCAGTGCTGACCAGCTTGGCAATAAAACAAGACCAAAACAACAAAAATACAATAAGCAGAAGTTGAGATATGAATTTTTGAAGAATAAAAGTATGAATAGCCCTAAGAGCAATAAGCGCCTATGTGGGTTATCTGGTTAGACTGGACCGGGGTAAAGTCAAGATTTCAGACCTACTGCAATGGAGCACGGCCTGGATACAGAAACCACACAGGTCTCTTGAAGACAGTTCCTTGATCTTGGTCACAACAGCGAGATGAGGGTTGCAGCCTAGCGTCGTTGTCGATACCGCAGTTGAAGTAATATGTCGATTTTCTTCATGCTGTGGTGCCGATGCTGTGGTTCCAAAGACAATGCACTGAGCCGAAAAGTGTTGGTTTCATAGATGATGTAACAAATTTCTCCACGCAGTCAAGGGGATATGTCAATCTTCCCACACCCTAGCGACTTGGAAACATTTGTTCCCATGAGTCCATTCTTAAGGCAATGCACTGATTCTGACTGCGATGTGCTGATTTTGCTCCCGCAACAAGGTCGATGTGCTGGTTCTTCTACTAGTGGACTGGAGATGTGTTAATTTTCCTGAAGCAAGCACCTTGGTCCACTTCCAATGGACGAGGCACAGGAGCAGGCAATACGACTTTTATATCCCTGATTCTCAAGCAACAGGAAGAAAGTCAACAAGCCCTTGGGGATCACTTTGCACACAAGGCAGAGTCCCCCTCTCCTTCAGCAGGGTCACGGCAGGACAGCACAGCAGAAAAGCAGTTCTTCCAGATGCTTGTTTCCGGTCCAGGGAAGGCATGGCTTGGCAGTTCGGGCTGGACTGTTCCCATGAGGCAGAGGGTGAGACTGATTTGCATATGGCCATGTCTGAACTGGGGTGGCAGAGTGGGCTAAAGAACGGTGATGGATCAAAACCAGATCTGTTGACTGGGTGTGAGTGTTTGATTGGTTCTGATGCTCCGTCCATCACCACCCCCTTTTGTACCGCTTTGTTCGCCATAAGTTGGCAGGGTATGATCAGACGTGAGTCCCTTGCTCACTTTGCCACTGGATTCAAGCAAGCAAGCATCCTGATGAAACGCCAAGGATCTTGTAGACCACTTAAGGTGTGAAACATGTCGACCACTCTGTAAGTTACCTCAGACACATAACGTCACGACAGGTAACTATTAACCTACGGGTTTTTTACTGTACCAAGGGTACCTCATTATTAAATCACTTCTCAGTTTTTGGTAACCCTGAGGTATTTTTACTCACTTTGCACACACTACCCTCACTGCCTACCTTGGTACTTCCCCTCCACATACCCACATGCACCCATCGGCAGTTCTCTAAAAGATCTCCGCAAAAGAGACCCTTCGGGGAACCCGTAGGGCATTGCACCGCTGGCCCGACGAGGAGCAGACGCCCGATGATGAAGCATGACATCCTTCGGGGTGAGTGAGGGCAACAAGAGACAACTTGTGTCTCCCCCCATCCCTAGTACCTACTCCTAGACCTCACTCTTCTTCCCTCTAACTAATGGGTAGATACTGGTCGTTCTTTGACCACTTCCCCCACGGAACAGTGCCTCCCTTGTAAGTACCTCATAGATTTTTCGGAGCATATGCACTGGACCATTAATTAGCTCCTGGTCCCCCTCTCTCCTATTTTGACATAATATACTAAATGTAACCATGTTTAGGGGCCAAGCACATTCTCTTAGCGCTATCAGAAGTGGTAAAATGGTCAGAGTGCTAAGGCCAACAAAAAGAATCAGCAAAAAGAGGAGGTAAGCAGGCAAAACATTTGTGGGAAGACCCCTCTAATTATAACAGGTCTAACATGGACTCTTCCCCCGGGGCAGATTTATTTAATTAAAGGAGACTGGGTCCACGGCCCCCACAAAGCCATTGTAGGCCCCAGGGAGCCCATCCAGGGCCAACATTTTTCAAATAAGGGAGGGGGGGTGCTACATTTAGAAAAAAGTGAGAGGCCTTCTCCCTGAACCATTAATGTAACCTTTGTTTTTTTCAGTGACTTTCTAAGTTTTTTAAAATTCTATTTCTTAACTATGACGTCCCTGCAACTTTTACATTTTTCTGTGAATTTCTATGAGTTTTTAAATTGGATTTCCAAACTATAACCTGTAACCTTTAAGAATGAGTGGGTGGCTGTATAGGTCAGTTAGTACATGTGTGAGTGGTTGTATGGGTCTGTGAGTATGTGCGAGTGGTCTTGTAGGTGTGTGAGAGGGTGTGAGTGGATGTATGAGTCAGTGAGTGGGTGGGTGAGTGGTCCAATGGGTTTTTGAGTGGGTGTGAGAGTCACTGTAAGGGTCGGTGAGTGGGTGTGCCAGTGGCTGTGTGGGTGTGTGAGTGGATGTGTGAGAGGCTGTTAGGGTTGGGCAAAGAATCTCATTCCACCAGCAGACTTCATGGAGTTTTGCCCCTTCCATGTAGAGTGCAAAGTTCTGAAAACCTCTCCGGAGCAGATTTTTTTCTCGCGCACAGCTCGCCAATGTTAAGTTGGTGCGCATGAGCGAGGGTAATCACGCTCTAGACCACCTCTCAATGAGAATTCTAAACTCAGGCGGTCACTGCAGGTTGTTACCACTGCTGCTGCTTGTGTTGAGGGATCCACTGCATGAGTAGAAAATCTACTTGAGTGGCAGAAAGAAGCAGCACCCTCTGACAATCCATGTGATGCTGGTTGTACTGTTTTTACAGTGCTGTTGAAATTCTTGGCGCTAAAAATCAGCGCAAACAGCATGTCATTCCGGACTCTGTGTAGCACTGCAGATTGTTTTCGGCCCTGCGCAGAGTTCCTCATAGCGCAACTCCATCAACTCTGCCCAGGCCTAGTGGCTGTATGGGTTGGTGAATGGGTGTGTGAGTCACTGTATGGCTAGTGAGGGGGTCTGTGAGTGGCTGTATGGGTGAATGAGTGGGTGAGTGAGTGCTTATGTGGCTTTGTGAGCAGATGTGTGAGTGGCTCTATGGGTCTGTGAGTGAGTGTGTGAGTGATTTTGAGGGTGTGTAGTGGATGTGTGAGTGACTGTTTAGGTGTGAGTTGCTGTGTGCATCTGTGAGTGGAGGACACCACTTAAAAACTGGCCCCTAGTAAAAAAACTGGACCCCACCACTGCAAAACCGCCCGCCACCCTTCCAGCCTCCGGGGGAAAGGCCAGAAGCCCAGTACAGCCAGTCAAGCCCTGTCTAGATCAGTTGCCACGATTCCTTTGGGGGCAGAGTTGTCATGTTTGGAGGTTGCCCAAAGCATTTGCTACCTCATTAGGTTTAGGGGTGCTTATGGAGGCACTCTAAGCTAGCAGGTTTATAGTCCAACATCTCCTGTGTACAGAATCAGTCTGGCACCATCCAAACATTTATGTTGTCCAACAAACGAACAGTTCCTACTGAAAAGTGGAAACTGTGCCATAATACCTAAAAAGGGCCTGGAAAATTGATTATCTATGAAGTGAAGTACATATGGAACTAGTCAGCCATTAGAATAGTGACTGATATATAGATGTAAACAGTCTGACATTTAGGCGTTTGGACAATGAAACAAAATTATTAATCCAGCCGATAGTAACACAGGCTTGTTACAGAAAACATTTGGAATTAACTTTCAGGGCACCACTATTGATTACTTGATAGTCTCAATTTCATTAAAGACCCTTTTTAGAGATATACAAAAATAACCCTCACATTTTAGCGACCACATGGCATTAGTGGGCAAAATGAAATTAGAAAAAACACACATTCTGGATACTAGTTGTTTCCCAAGGCCGTGTATAGGGAAAATCAACTGGATATATCTCAAATGGGGTAGTACTGATAAAGGAAAAGTAGTCTCCTTGGTGATTAATAATAGATATTCTGAAAAGATTACTCGCCTTACTCTAGACACCCTCAAACTAATGTAGTGGCAACTTTTGATCTAATTCTGAAAGAGGTGAAATCCAATCTTGTATGTAAGGTCACTAGTCATAAAACTTAGTCAGGGCTGGTTTGATTCAACCTGTACAAAAGCTTTAACTAACCTTCAGAAAGCTCTTAAGGTAATCCCTAGGGACCAGCCATTGGCAAGTTAATTTTGTAAACATAATAAAGAGGCCAGAAAGAATAGACAGAAACCTTAAAAGGAAGAGGCCTGGGAGCATTTTAAATTGGCTGCCGTCACAAATAATTCCAAAGATTTTTGGGTGGTAATAAACTCTCCATTTTTGGCAAATAATTCAGACCCATGAGACCCATATGGATGAAGACACTTGCGTCGAATATTTTCAAAAAATATTTGGGCCTATTTCTGGTGAGCAGGAATCCCATCTGAATGATCCTCTATTAATTACAAATACTTTCTTAATTATCGAAAATTTTGAGATCAGAAATGCCATAGAGCAGTGTAATAGGAATTAGGCTGCAGGACCGGACGGTGTACCTGTTGATTTCTTTTTCGATAAACCTGACAATTTTTGCCCCTTTTTTAACCAAAGTTTTTAATGCAATAGGTAGTGTTGGACCACCAGAATCATGGTTAAAATCAATTATTGTCCCAATACACTAAAAAGGTGATAGATCAATTCCCCAAAATTATTGACCCATTTCGCTGATGGACAGCACCGCAAAATTAATGGAACACGTCCTACTGAATAGGCTAGAGGATTCAGAAAGTCAGAGAATTATCTTGATTCTGGTGCAATAGGGCTTCAAGAAATACAAATTCACTGTGGATCAATGTTTACATTTACATTTGATTGTCTCCAAATATACCGTAGCTAAAATGGGAACGCTATACATGGCGTTTACGGATTTGACAGCAACCTTTCACTGCGTTTCCACCCCCAATTATAGCTTATTATGGAAAAAAATTGCATTGATATAGCCATAATCAGACAGCCTGTGTACGATATGGAAATAAGGTAGATTGTACAAGGTGCTATGGGATAGAAAGAGGTGTCAGACAGGGGTGTGTCCTTGACCCTCGTATATTCGCTTTGTGTACTAATGGGGTGGAGGCGCCCTACCTTGAATCCACTTTAGATGTCCCCATAAAAAATCAAACTTGCATTCCCATACTCCTTTATGCGGATAATGCAGTGCTAATTGCCAAGACTGGCTTGGCACTGTTGAAACTGATAGCAGAGTATGTGTCTTTTATGGAAAAGCTGAACCTCTGTGTAAATGAAGCCAAATCCTTTGTGCTAGTGGCTGGCCAACGGGCAAAGAAAAACCCTGTCCTTCACATAGATGGCCCCAAAATCCAACAAATAGATACCTTTTGGTATTTGGAAATACTGTTTAATAAAAACACCACTTGGAACCATATGATTGTCAATAGAAACTTGTTTTTAAGAAAAAATATTATTGCACTTTTTAGTTTTATTAAACAACTGGGCTCTAAACCACTAGATGTTATAAAACAGATATATAGGACCAAAGCTATTTCTGTTGCAACATATGGAGCAGGAGTATGGGGATACACGAACTCTGAGTCACTTCAGTCCACGGAAGACACTTTCATGAAAAAATGAGTAGCCCTTTCTAGAAGCTGTTCTTCTTTTACTGCCACCTTGAGCTAGAAGTACCATATATAATCGACTCGGTCCATCAAGTACCAATCCTGTTGTGGCACTCAATCTGGCAAAGGGAATCATTACATTTAACTAAAAATATCATTCAGGATTGTCTTTCGATTGATAAAGCTCATAAGATGCCATGGATCTCGTATGTTCAGCATCCTCTCACTACTTTAGATCTACAACATCTTTTTTAGACCCCTTCTACTTGTGGGTTCATTTCTAAAAAAATCATCAAAACTGAATTTTTATGCGAAATGGAAAGTGTAAGCTATGCATATAATAACCAAAAAAGAATGGTTTTAACTTATTTGAACATACCTGTTAAACCGTTTCTTATTTGTCATTTGTTACAAACTGTCAGCATCTATATGTACTGTTAAGGTTCAGATTAAATCTTATCACCTGCATGTTCGGCTTTTCTTCTGGCATCTACTCGCAACACGCTTTGCCTATTTGTTAATGTGATGGAGTTCCAACTCAAACTGATTTGCACTTCCTGTTTTTCTGTCACAGTACTTATATATCCAGCAGTAAGAGTGCCACTGACACACACAGTAATATACCCCAAGAGTCACTAACAGAGGTAGTAAGCAATTCAAACAGCTACTTGCATACACATTTAGAGATTCAAGTAGTTTCTAAACCAGCAAGTCATATAGTGACACAGTTACTTACATATTCAGTGAAACATGCACAGAGAAAATAGTATACTCACTCACATGTACTCAAAGAGTGGCAGAAGTAAGTGACCTATCCAGACAAGGTGTTGTTTAAATATGTCTCAGGCTTGCTACTGCACAGCCCGTATGTGCAGTTTCACAGCTGAATGAATGAACAAATGAAAATAATGTTATAAAGCGTGCACATACCCAAGGGTGCTGTAGCGCTGAGGAAATAAAGAATGAGGGGCAGACAGAAGGCACGTGAGTCGTAAAACACGACCTGGCGCTGTGGCAGCTAATTCTACTACTTTAGTAAACAACCAAGTTTTCAGCTACTTCCTAAAATGCATCAGGGAGAATTGACCTCGCAACATGAGAGGGAATAGGTTCCACCATTTACCTGCGCAGATGGTGAAAGCCTTACCCCCATCTTGCTTTGTTTGACCTAGGGATGATAACAACAGGCAGGGAGCTGGATCTAAGGTTCCTACTTGGCGTATACCAAGAAAAACAATCTTGTAGATACTTTGGCCGGTCCGATGAAGGGCCTTGTGCCCCATGCACATGACCTTAAAAATGATCCTATTTCTTACTGGAAGCCAGTGAAGACTTTGCAATGATTCGGACACATGACTAAATGTAGGAATTTTTGAAAGCACTCTCGCCGCTGCATTTTGCAGAGCCTGCGGCTTTCTTATGACAGATGTCTGAGCACCCAGATACAGAGCATTGCAGTAGTCCAATTTAGAGAAAATATGAGCTGATATAACTGTCTTCTGAAGGTCATGGGGGATAAATGGGAAGAATTTTTTCAGAGTCTTCAGGACAAACAAAACCTGACAAGGTGATAGAATTTGTTTTCTCCGACAAGGATAATTCAGTGTCATATATGACTCCCAAATTTCGAGCTTTCTGGACCGGAGTAGATAGAGTGCCTAAGCTCAATGGCCACCATGAATTGTTCCAGAATGAGGTCTCCTTTCCAAAAGCAGCACTTCCATTTTGTCTGTATTCAATTTCAGACAATTATTCTGCATCCACAATACCACTTGGGACATGCAATTACAGAAATTTCTGGCCTCTTTATCTACATCCGATGAGATAAAAGCCACTATCTGTGTATCATCTGCCTAGGAGAACACAGCTAGTTCCTGATTTTGGAAGAGGTTGTTAAGGGGACTAACATATACATTAAACAATGTGGGGCTGAGGAAGGACCCCTGAGTAACCCCACAAGGTAACAAGAAAGGTGATGAACTCATTTCCCCCAGCTCCACCTGTTTCTGCCTATTGTTCGAAATGAACATAGCAAAGACAGAGCCGAGTTTCTGAACTCAAGCTGATGGAGACATTTTAAGAGGCGTGAACTGTGTCGAAAGCAGTTCTAATAAAATCAGTGCTGCTTCTCCGCCCGTATCGATTACCATTCTAACTTCATCTGAGGCTGCTAACAGGGCAGATTCAGTACCGCTAGGTAGAGTAGGTAATTTAAAATACTTGCAAGGCTTCAAATTTGCCTTCTACCAAATATTTTATTCCTAAGTTAGGCTGTACGTAGCCTATAGGGCAGAGTGCTATGTGCTTAAAAAGTAAGATATGTACTTTGAACTTTTAGTGCGTTATATGCACACTCCCAGACCAGTGTGTGTAGTTAAACATTCAGTGTACCACTCATACTGTAAGTTAGATACTTATTTAGGAAAGGATTGAGCCACTCATACATTCAGTCTCACAAAGATTGAATCATTTATACACTTGCTCATCCATAGAGCACTAATGTATCTAGTAGTAACAGAGCTCTTTGTACATATAGTTGCACATTTTAAAAGTCACTAACAGACCCTGTAGGCAATCCATATAGTCATAGTTTTCCTGCTAGGCTGACTTCACATTCAAACCATGTTGCTAAGGCCCTTATTAAGATTTTAGCCTTCAACTCAAAGTGGCAATCCACAGGCCACCAGCTTGGCGGTCCGCCTGCCTAATTGGGACTGTGGCTGTTGGACCGCCATGGGACAACTGCTGCCACCAGGGATCCACAATCCCTTGTTGTGGCGCAGATGTCTGAGGCTCCTAATAATCTGGTGGTGCCTCTGCCGCACTGCCAAGCATTTTAGGAGTTTCCTCACCGCCATGAAAAGTCTGTCAGTGAGGAAACAATGGGGGCCCTACAAGGCCCTCTGTTGCCTCTGAGAGATGGAGTGCATGCAGGGAGCACATGTTGTGCCCCGCTGTGAGCATGCACCCCAGTTCCTGCAGGGCATAAACTTGACTGTCCATGCCCTGTGGAAACTGCCTTTGACGTTCCCATTGTGGTGCCTTTTTCAAAGACACTGCAGTGGGACTGCTAAAGAACCACCCGCCAGAGTAAAAATAAGTTGTACTCTGGCGGGTGGGCTTTAATGGCTTTGGTGGTCTCAGAGCAGGGTGGCAGTGTGGTGGTCTCGCTCTGAGATCGCCAAAGTCATTATAAGGTCCTAAGCCTTAAACTCCTCTTTTACTACATATTCATCACTACTAAGATAGGCTGTAGGTAGACTATAGGGCAGGGTTCAAGGAGCTTTAAAGATAAGACGTATTGTTTCAAGTTTGATTGAGCTACATGTGCACTTGCAGACCCATATGCCCAGTTATAGATCGAGACTCCTACCCATACTGGAACTCACATACCTATTTCTAAACGGATAGAGCCACTAATACACCCATTCAGACAGTGACAGAGGCACTTAAACATTAACTCACACACACATGCACATCTTATGTGTGCCGCAGTAATGGAGGCAGTTATACACACAGTTAAATACCCCAAAACTCACTAACACAGCCAGCAAGCAATCCATGCAGCTCCTTACATACACATTGAGAGGCCCTTAGAGAAACTAAGAGACTCAGACATATACCAACATACTTACATATCTAATGACACATGAACATGCCTACTGAAACACTCATTTAGATATGTAATGAGAACTCACACTAACAAGTCATCAATCTAAACAAGTAGGCCCTTAAATATGTCTTCGACATGCTGCTGTAGAGGGTGTATATAGAGTTTTCCTGCTAGATTTAGCTAACATTCAAAACAAGTTGCTAAGCTTGAAACTCCTCTTCTACTACCTACAAGTCACTTCCTGAGGTAGGTTGTAGGTAGGTCATAGTGCCGGAAGCTAATAGTTTAAAAGATAAGACATGTTCTTTGAAGTTTGATTGAGTTACATGTGCACTTGCAGACCAATATGCCCACTAATAGATCCAGTCTCCTACCCATACTGGAACTCATATACCTATGTATAGAAGGACAGAGCTACTAATACACCCAGTTGGACAGTGACAGAGGCACTGAAACATTTACTCACACACACATACACATCCGATGTATCCAGCAGTAATGGAGGCAGTTGCACACACAGTTAAATATGCCAACATTTACTATGACAGCCAGCAAGCAATCCATGCAGCTCCTTACATACACATTGAAAGACCCATAGAGTAACTAAGAGACTCAGACATATACCAACACACTTACTCACACATCAAATGACACATACACATATCTACTGATACACTCATTTAGATATGTACTGAAGAGCTGACACTAACCAGTTTTCCATCCTGACAAGTAGACCTTTAAATATGTCTCAAGAGGCTGTGTATGCAGTTTTCCTTCTAGGCAGACTTGACATTAAAAACATGTTGCTTAGCCCTAAACGCCTCTAAATATAAGTCACCCCTAAGATAGGCTCTAGGTAGGTCATAGGGCAATGAGCTATGAGCTTAAATGATAATATATGTACCTTGAAGTTTCATTGAGTTATACGCACGCTTACAGACCCATATGTCCAGTTATACATCCGTTCTCCCACCCATACTGGAACTCGGATACCTATGTATAAAAGAATAGAAGCACTAATTCACCCAGTGAAACAGCGACAGAGGCACTTAAGCATTCACTCACACACACATACAGCTCTTATGTATCCAGTCGTAATAGAGGTAGTTGCATACACATTTAAATACCACAAATCTCTCTAACACAGCCACCAAGCAATACATGCAGGACCTTACATAGTGATTGAAAATCACATAGACTAACTAAGAGACTCGGATATATAGCAACACACTTACATATCCAATGACACACATACCTAGGGACTGAGACACTCCTTCAGAAATGTACTGAAGAACTGACACTAACAAGTCACTTATGCAGACAAGTAGCTCTTTAACCATGCCTGAGGCCTGCTACTGTAAAGCGTGAGTATGCAGTTTTCCTGCTAGGCCAACTTTGCATTCAAAACATGCTGGTAAGTGTTACACTCCTCCTTTACTACATATAACATACTACATATACCTACTCACACAGATACACCCATATAGCCACTAACAAAACCACTCACTTACCCATATAGCCACTCACACATCTACTCACTTACCAATACAGCTATTCACATACCCACTCACTTACCCATACAGGCACTCACCAACCCACTCAGCTACCCATACAGTGATTCACTCATGGATTTACTCACCTGTACAGCTACTAACATACCCACTGACCCATCCATACATCCACTCACAAACCCACACACTCACCCATACCCACACTCACTCAGCCACTCACTTACATAAACACTCACACCCCCACTCCTTCACCCATTCACCTACTTACACACACACTCAGTCACTCACAGTCTACCCATGCTGGCTGTACCTCACTCATGCAGATACTCACAGAGCTACCTATATACCACATATGTACCCATTTGCTCACCCATGCAACCTCTCACATACACATTCACTTACCCATACAGCCACCCACACACCCACTCACTCACCCATACAGCCACAAACACAGCCACTCACTCCCCCATACAACTACTAACACATGTGCACATGTACTTATTCAACCATGCAGCCACTCACACAGGTACTCACTCACCCATGCAACAACTCACACACCCACTCAAACACCTATAGAGACACATACATAGGTACTCACTCATCCATACAAGCACTGACATACCAAATGAGTTACTTACACAACCAGTCGTGAACCCATTTAATAATCTGTACAAGTGCTCATGTACCCATTCAATCATCCATAGTTCACTCACACACGTACTCGCTCACCCACACTGAGTCTGCAGCTCATGCACATACTCATCCACCCATACAGCCACTCACACATCTACTCAGCCATCCATTCAGGCACTTAAACACCCACTCACTCACCCATACAGCCACTGACAGAGCTGCTCACTCACCCATAGAGCTAATCACACACCCACTCACTCAACTATAAAGCCACTTAAAAACAGACTCACTTACCCATGCTACTTTCATGCACTCACTCACTCATATATCCACTGACACATGGCACAGTTACTTACAAATGCATTGACTCAGCCATGTGGCCACTAACATACAAACAGTCATGCCTATAGCTACTCACACACTCACTAATTTACCTATACAGCTAGTCACACACCTACCCACTCACCCATGTAGCCACTCACTCACTCAAACATATACCATCCATGTACCCATTCACTCCCCCATACAGTCACTTATGCACCCACTCACTCATACACCACTCATACATCCACTCAATCACCCATACACCACTCATGCACCTATTCATTTCCCCATACTGCCACTCATGCACCTACTTACTCGCCCATACAAGCACTTACACAGGCACTCACTCGCCCATAAAGACACTCACACAGGCACTCACAGGCCTATACACCCACACAACCACTCACACACACATACTCACAGACCCATACAGCTACTCACACATCCACTCATATACCCATACAGGCACTCTCTCACCTACCCACTCACATACACAAATAGGCACATACACATGCACTCATTCATTTGGACAGCTAGTCATGCACCCATTCAATAACCCATACAGATACTTATGCACCCATTCAAACACCCATAGACCACTCAGGCACTCATTTACTAACCTATACACTACTGACACACTGACTCACTTACCCATGCAGCCACTGATACACCCACTTGCACCTATACTCGATTGATACACCCTTCCACTAACTCATACAACCACTAACTCACTCAGTCACTCACCATTACAGACACTTATACAACCACTTACTAATTCATACTTCCACTAGTACATGCACTCGCTCACACATTGAGTCATTTATTTAGGCAGGTACTCTTCTATACACTCAGTAACATACACAAGATGTATCCACATTGTTACAAACCTACATTTAACATATACATTTTCTTACTTCAACTGAAATTGGTGGTTCTAATAAGAACCATTTTTAAACATTATTTAGTTTTTTTGTATTTTCTAATGATTTTGTATTTTTATTTTTTGCTTCTAGAAACTAGAAACAGTGGTTAGGAACAAAAAGCACGTAACAAGTGCTGTAGTTTACAAAAAAACAAACACTTCTGTGTGTTAATGATCTGTATCAGAGTATTGAGAAAGTTTTTCCATTTTGGACCAAATTGTCCAACCTTTGCAAATCCGGAACAGTTGACAGGATGTGCGGAATATGTTGCCCGGCAGATGACGTGCCAGGTTGTGGTTCTCCAGCAGCAGATGTATTGTAGTTATTATAGTAATGAGATCTCATGTTCCTCTGGATGATCTTGAGGAGCAGACGCCATCTTCAATTACCAGAAAAAAAGCAAAGTAAAACACCAAAGAAATACAAAACGGTCAGTGGCAATGGAAATGTGTGAAAAATCACAGTCACTCCTAAAAGTTAAAGGAAAGAGGTTGGACCTTCCTGTATTAATGATAGAAACATGTTTAACCTATCAAATCCATATGTGTCTGTGTCACATAGGATGTGCAACGCCGTCGCACTTACGCCATGGCAGCGGCGCAACTCCACAAAATATATTAAAACAAGCTTTAAAATATATTTCTTCTATATTTATACTACTTTTATTACTCTATTAATAGATCTCTTACCCTAAATAAAACCTTTAAAATGTCTACATATGTTTTACCACTGCCAAAACTATGTCGGAGTCGCAACCATCCAGCAACTCCAAAAATACATGATGGCACGGTTCGCAATGGCATTGGAACTCCCCAAAAAATATTAAAATCACCTTAAAAATGCTTTTCCTCTATAATGATACTTCTTTTATTACTTTATTAGTAAAACTCTTACCTTAAACTAAACCTTTAAAATATCTATATATGTGTTTTACTTCAACCAAAACTACAACAGATCGTGATGGGTGCAAGATTCCTAATTTTATTGAAGAAAAAAACAAGGAACATATACATAGTGCTGTACACACCTCACAATTATCAGCATGCCAAAAGCCCCCCCATTGCTTTTCCTGCAAAATGCGGTTATGTGTTCTTGATTATGAAGAATATCAGCACAACTTTACCAAACAAAGAAGCACTTACTTTATATAGTTAATAAGAAAGAACAATGTTTGGTGGAAATTTACTTGTTTGAACTCTCGTCTTCTTTTCTAAAAGAAGATTGATGTTATGATAAATTATTGAATAAAGGTGCACAAGGAACAATCACAGTGGCAAAACACACACAATGTCACTGATGACATTTCCTCATACTCCATTACACAGCTGTAGTGCATAATACATGCTGGACATTTACCCAAAGAGGTGCACCTACTAACTAACCAGTAGAAACTCCTCCACTTGGGTACATTCTTTGAACAAAACTATGCTATCGGGGTTCGCTGCCCTCAAGCCCCGTTACAAAGACAGACTCACCCCCGCAAACAAGATCTCTTTCTTTTTCCCAGCTGCCGGGCGCTGACACCAGTCCGGGATTCCCAACGCGTCATTTCTCTTCCTCGGGCTGGCCCTTTAACACCGACGCAGAGGATGAAGACCAAACCCCAAAGGGGACGGACGGCTGCGGCCCTTGGCAGTTTAAGGAGGAAGGGGCCAGCGTACGGGTCGTCATCGACCGGAAGGAGGAAGTCGGAGATCTTCAAAAGACCGAAGACGGACGCGGAGCTGCTACCCAGGAAACTGGGATTCTGAGTGATCGACAGGAGGACGCTGCGCTCTGCCACGGCCCCGGAGGGTCGTGACTTCAACAGGTGTGTGCCCGAATCTGGAGGTTTGGGAGCGGGGAGGGAACGCAAGGATCTACCGGCAGGGTTGGATCCCGAACAGGGTTAGGCTACATTCTTTCTGTGGAAGCCTGCCCCCTGAGTCACGCGCCTCTTTTCCCCAGTGTTGGATCCTTCCCTCCCTCCCTCACTTTGCCGGGTGCATTTCCCCTCACTACCCGTCCCCTGAGCTGCAGTACTGTACTCCGCCCTAATACTGGTTCCTTTTCCTTTCATGTACCGGTCCCAGGGAGGAACCTGAACATACCCGCGGAGCCCGAGCGCCAAGGTGGAGGAGCCAGATCCCCTGACGAATATGCTAATTTACCGGACAAACCGCTAACGCCCCTGATTTGACTGTTTGAACTTTTCAATAAATCTCACAAGCAACAAACGTGGTGTTTTGGTATTTAAGTGATTCCGCCGAAATCCTAACACATGCACTGTTTTTCCTTGAAGGAGCAGGTGTGATTCTGTTGTCACCCAGTCGCAAATATAACTACTAACTTACCCACACAGATACCAAAACAGACACTTAAAACATTAAAAAACATTAGACATTCACTGAAATATCCAAAGGTTACAGGGATGTTTTAGTTTAGCTTACATATTACTCATACAAAACCATGGAAATTCAGCATTTATAGTTACCTGAGCTAACTATAACTTACGCTCCTGCAATACACTTTGGAGCTCACATATTACATCACTTATAGCATGGTCAGTCACATCACTGATGACATCTCACATGACATCACTGATGATATCCACAGGACCTCTCACATACCCACTCACACCCCCATAGAACTTCTCATACACCCACTCACACACCCACACAATCACACACATACCCATTCAAGGACCCATACCAGTACTCATATAACACCTCACAAATCCATAAAGCCACAACCACACCCATTTACTCACTCATACAGCCACTCGCATAACCACTTACCCATACAGCTACTCACACAACCAATCACTCACCCATACAGCTACTTACATAGCCACACACTCACCCATACAGCTACTACACACCCAGATATTTACCTATACAGTCTCTCACACTCTCACACAACCACTTACATACCCATTCACACATCCATACAAGCACTCCCATATCTGCTTACTCACTCATATAGCCATTCACTCAGCCAGTCACTTTCCAATACAGCCACTCACACACCAACTCACTCAACCAAACACCCACTCAAACAGCCACTCACTCTTACAGCCACTTACACACCTAGTCACTCCCTCCTACAGACATTCAGATATCCACTCACTCACCAATACTTTCACTCACATATCCATTCACCTACCCATACAGCCACACACACAGTCACTCACTCACCCATGCAGCCACTGTCACACCTACATATTCACCCACACAGCCACTCACACACCCACTCACACACTCAAACAGTCTCTCACACACAGATACACACATTTACTCACCTAACACATGTTAAACCATGGAATCACTTTTTAGTAGTACACAAAATATACTAATTTAACTTTTGAAGTACGGTAGTATAAATGTTTAACACTCAGAAACATTTAGAAAAAACTCAAAATCATTGGATGATGTCATCCTTGATGTCATTTGAAATGCCAAAAGTAATGTCACTAGTGATGTCACTGGCCATGTCATGAGTGAAGTAATATGTGAGGTCATAAGCAGTGCATTGCGGGGGCGTACGTTATAGTTAGCTCAGGTAACTCTAACTGCTAAATTTCAATGGTTTTGTATGAGTGAAATGTGAGCCTACCTATAACGTCCCTGTAATCTTTGGTTTTTTTCAGTGTATAAATATATCTATGTATGTAGGTAGGTAGTTACAGTTAGGACCTAGTTTCCCTACGAAAAACAATTTTGACTTGCCTACATCTTTGGTGATGAATGTAGGCCTGGTCTAAAATTCCGTTCCGCTCGCGGAAATTGCGATAATTTGACATTTTCGCATTCCGCGGAGAGCTCGAAAATGTCAAAATTTCCGCAATCCGCATTTTACCGGAAATTTTTTGCTTGCTCGCGCTGTAAAATAATACATTCTCACGTGCGCGCGATCGCCTTACCTGAATCCCAGCGTTCGCCGACAAGTTTTCCCGATCCGGTCGCATTCTCCACGAGATGTTAGATTGTTGGTAGCCAGTTCGCGCCCGCAGTAACGTCATTCGTCGCGCGATCACGTCTTTCTTCTCGCGATCATGCACCGCGAGACAAGTGAAAACAAGATGGCCGCGCCCGCACCCATGAGCAACTGCATGGGTAAGTTGGCGAGCTGAGACCACGCAGAAAATACCGCGAACGGGCGGGAAAAAAACTTCCGCATCTTCGCGATATTTCCGCGTGTTTGCGGAGATTTTTAAAATTTTCGCGATAATTTGCGAAAGTGAATTTCGCAAATTCCGCCCACCCCTAGTTGAATGATGAATCTTCACAATATTTTCAAAAAAAAGTTTACTGTTCCCTTCAGCTGCTGTCTGGAAAGTTTTGAGGTGATCCATCAAGCAGGGGGTTGAGAAAAAGGGGGGTCCCAAAACGCGTTTTCCCTGTGTTAGTTCCCATAGAGATTTTGAACATGACTGCAGCCCGATCTACTGAACCAAATTACACCAAATTTGGCAGAAAGCTAGCTCTTGGTCCAGAAAGCATTCTTTTTGTGAAGTGATGTAAATACATTCAGTAGTTTTAGAGATATTAACTGAAAAACAAATTTGTACATCTGATGGAGCGGATTCTCTGCAGATGTAACAGTCCCCAAGCTAAAATCTGAATGGCTGCCAGCACTTCAACCAGGATGTTTTGGCAGCCATCTTGGGATTTGCCTTCAGCCGAGTCCCGCAAATAATGTTAGAAATGAAGAAAAGGGGGCAGGGTAGGAATACCTTGACCCCCTAGGTATGGTGCTGGTATCCCACAGGTACCCTGTTGAGTGTTAAAAACATTTTGTTTGCAATTTTTCCATGAACTCATGGGTGGATCTGCAAAGTTACAGCACAATTTAAAAAGCAAGGTTTCCCCAAATTAAGTCAGGTCTCTGCGACATGTGGGCATATTTTTTTTTAAAAAGAGAGGGGCACACAAAGCCGCCTCCCCAGGCTCATTTGGCCTTGGGGACCACCCTCCCCCAGAGCTTTATTTATTTGAGGGGGCTACACGGACCACCCTCCATGGGCTCATTTGGACACCGGGGATCACCACCTCCACATGGTTTTATTTTTCATAATGGAGGGGTCTGCGCAGACCGCCCCCGGGACAGGTTGAAGCCCCAGGGACCACCACTTCCCCAGGGCAGGCCCATGCAGCCCCCCTCCTCCTATTGATTTTTATCCTAGCCGTGGGTTCACCAGAAATCGACCCAGGGAAGGGATCTTCCCTCCCTTTGTTTAATGAAATGTAACTTTTTGGGCTTGGGGAAGGCAACATAAGTGTGTTTCCTCTGGCATTCCTCATGGATAAATAATCCAAAATCCTTAAAGGAGCTGACTGCACCGTTGGTCTATTGGAGCGCAATCTAATCTGGGTTGACTGTGATGAGTGGGTTCTTTCTTGTCTTGAGAGAAGAGTACATTGTTCTCCCTTTTAGTTACCCTGAGTATGCAAATACCCCAAATCGTCTGCAAGGTCCACCTATTTAGCTCTGCCCCATTTTCCTTAGTAGTATGCAAAGGTCTTTCCCCCTTTTCCCATATTGATGTACAACTTACCAAAAGGCATCTGAGCGCTTTTCCCCCCTATTTTAGTTATGCGTTCTTGATGCAGAGGAATTTTGAGGACATCTCCACCAAACAAACAAGAACTTACTTCATATAGCTAGGAGTAAGTTCCTTTGTTTGGCGGAGATTACCCTCTTTGTAGTCTAACCTGATTCTCTAGACAAGGATTCATGATGTCACAGATTTGTTGACCAAGCTGCTCATGGAACAATTACATTGCCAAAATTGCATGCACACAAGGTCACTAGAGACATTTCCTTGTGGTCCATTATGCAGTTGTAGTGTAAAATATGCCCTAGCTATAACCAAACAAGGTAGTATTTACTATTTAACTACTAGAAAGAACTCAAGTTAGGTAGACATTTTGTGCAAAACTGTGGACAGTTCTAAATTCATCAACAATTCAATGCATTGTTGGATTGATATAGATGATCACTCCTTTACACTTCTCCTTGTCGACAAACAAAGGTTCATATGACCAGTGGCATGGATTCTTCAATGATTACACCCGAAGATTGGGGTAAAGAAAATCCAGCTCCAGTAAGAGGACAGTCATGTCACAGGAAAAATGGAGCGAAAACAAATTGCCAAAGTTCAGAATTGTCCATGTCCCTTAAATCCAAAGCTCGAGCTTGAGAAGTGAAAGAGTTTGCAGTTCCGAAAGTGTTTGTAGTGATGGAGGTGTGAGTATCAACATTATTATCATGTTAATTTCTAATTGCTGATGCTTAAAAGATTATTTCTAATTGAATAAAAGTGATTAACACCTGCAACCCCATTGCATGCCCATTTCCTGCAGATACCTGCGTCAAAGGGTGCGATATTTACAAAGCGGTGCTAAGCCACGCACGGTTGCATAACACTACTTTGTAAATATGGATTCGATCATTGCGCCACTGACGTGTCCTAAAAAGTGACTCTCTGGTGGCACAATGCTCTTGTAAATATGTCTCCTTGTGTGGCTATTTACCTAAGAGTCAGAAGGAGCACAAACGGGTTGTTTTTACTTCAGTTATCCTAGCAAGAGTAGGGATCACTAAGCAGTGGCTGTCAGATGAACACAGACATAAGAGCTATAAATAGTACCCACACACAGGAGCCACAGAGATTACTAGTGGCATCTTGCTAAAATACGGAGCCCAGTTTTGGAAGGATTATCTGAATGAATGAATCTACGTAAATGTTTATTGTGCTTCATCAAATATAATTCATCAAAAATAGTGAAACGCAGTTTTCCAAATCACTGAAGAGTTGCACAGCCGAATACACATTTGTGAGTCTAATAAACACGTAATCCATTGTATTATCAAAATTTATCCATTTATTCGCAAAGCTTCATTTTACTTGTCCGTCACGTCAAAGATTCGCATTTCCATTATTTCACACGTTTTAATTGCACAAGAATTGCCCATCCGGGCCTATTCACAGGCATGTTTAAGAAACTTGCTTCCTCCTTCTAATTCAATGCCACCCAATGCATTTCGGTCATCCATTAACCTTCGTCAGGGGTATCTATGACAATTAGAAATATAAGCATCAACTTCATGAAAATTTTATACAAAAGACATTTTAATTCGAGGAAAAAGGAAAGGTGTGCTTCAGGTTCATCAAAAATATATCATCAAATATAATGGCATAGATGAATGACCTGGCTATAAGTGAATCCAATATTGGGGCATATTTACTAAGATATGGCACATAGCGACACTTCAAGCAATTTAGTAGCATTTAACTACATCATTTGAAAAAAGCAGGGATGCATCATATTCACAAGTATGTGGCACACACCTGTGTTTTTCCTTGCCCGGCACTAAAAAAGCTACATAACGCCAACACAGATACCCTTGCACCATGATACATGGGTGCCTGAGTAGCAGGGATGATTGTTTATGTGCAAGAAGGGACACTTACCTATACATCAACAATCATTAAAGGCGACTTGCTCCTTCTATGTGTGCTGCAAAAGCCAGGCCCAAGCGGAGAATATCTATTTACCCACTGTGAACCTATTATCAGGGGCATCCTTAATTCATTGGACCTTATCCCAGGTCGTGGGCACTCTTTGCCAAAAACCTCTTACAAAAACCATTCCATTCTGATTAGCTCACAGAAAATTCTCATGCTGATTAAAGCAAGCTGCAAAACCCATAATCAGAAAATCAAAGCTGCTTTGCAATAGCAACTGCAGGGAGCAAGAAAACAAAATAAGCAATTAGTATTGCTGTTAAAAAAACCAGCAGAGGGACAAAGAGTGGCAACACGTATTCTCACTTATGATCAAGCGTAATCAGGCTGACTTATGGAGGCATATTAAAAAAAAACAGAACAACATCAACTCTAATGCCATTGACAAAGCTGTGTGGACACTGCATGTAAAAAACCTATATGTAGTCAAACAACCGAGTGCTTTCTCAACCGCAATCTTAGACTCTAAAGATGATCTAAAGGGATGCGACCCCAAGTATAATTGTAACTTCATTCAAAAAGCTGTAGGCAAAACAAGAGCATCAGGTGCGCCAGGCCCAAACTGGCTCCTAGCTCAACTGTTTGAAGACTACCTAGCACTGTGGCCCGCAATTCTTTTTCCACTATTCTGTGCATGTTTTAAATCCTGCCAAGTTCCCAATACTTGGAGAGGTTCAATACTGCACTCAATTTTCACAAACGGCAATTGAGAGAATCTCATCAATTATCACCTGATTGCCCTGTTGGACATTGTGGCCAAGATATACACCTCTACCATTTGAAAAGATCTTGAGTCATGGGCAACATCTATTGCGATAAATCCATTTTGTCAAACAGGATTCAAATTGAACGACTCCACACTGGAAAACATAGTCACTCTTTCCCACCTCATACATCAGGCGAAAAGCCAGAAGTCATTAGCTCTTTATGCATGCTTCGTCGACTACTCCTCGGCATGTGACCTGGTGGATATGAGCAATCTATGGAGCAGACTACGGGTGTGGGGGATTACAGCAACACACTTAATGCTATCATAACGCTGTACACGTCAACTTTGGTGAGGGTCACGCTGTCAGTCACCGCACTAACCAAGAAGATCAACACGAATCAAGGGCTAAAGCAAGGATGCATTTTAGCTCTAATGCTATTTCATCTATACACAGCACACATGTCCTCGGCCTTAAACCACACCAATTTTATTCCTCCAAAAATGGGAAAAGCCAAGATCACGATATGCGGAGTACATTGTTTTGCTTGACCACTCCAAAATAGGGATCCAGAGATCTCTAAACACCCTTCACACATACAACATGGCATACAAGATGATTGTAAATGCCTTGAAAACAAAGGTGATATCCTTTGGGAGGATGCACAAGCTATCAAATCGTTACTGGTCTCTCCGCCCCCTAAAAATAATAAGAGCAAAATCTTACAACTATCTGGCTCTCAGCAAAGGGCAGTCCCAAAACACACTTGAGTCACCTCAAGGATAAGGTCGCACTAATTACCACCAGCTTTTGCCAATTGAAAGCAGCTATCGAAAGCCCCACTTCAGCCCCAATATGAAAGGGACTCAGTGCCATCCTACCATCAGTAATCACTTATGGCAGTGAGGCCTTCCCGGGACAACTCATTAAACTATGGAAAAGCTACACCTAAAAGTTTACAAGAGAATGTTCAGGTTGCCGTATTACGTCAGGGGATCTCTGGTGAGACTTGAATTTGAAATTTTTTTGGCCTTTCTTAAAATACTGTCACAGATGCACCTCAGCCACACCCTGCACCTTAAAGTTTGTCCTTCAAAACATATTTAAAACTAACAGTCCTTGCTCTACCTACCTACTGGCAGAAGCAGACACCCTCCAAATATACCTGACAGCACTAAATGCCCCATAGCTCATGCACACTGCAGTGAAAAATATACTGTGAAAACAGATAACACTTCTCTTGAAGACTGCGGATATGGAAAATATCAAGTTCACTCCGCTATCAAATGCCCTGGCAGCCTTGTACGATAATGATTGTCATGTTGGCCTGCAGCCAGAACCATATCTTAATTGCGCAATCGGGAAAGTCTGCCTTACCGAAATACTGGCTGCAAGGATGTTGGCATTACAAATCAAAGACTTTAAATCAAACTGGCCACTTCTTTCCAACATTGTTAAGTGTAGACTGTGCGGCTACAAATCTGAAACTTAAGCGCAATTACTATATTGCTGCCTGACGTTGCTCCACTTTTGGCAGCCACTATTAAAGTCACTCTTTTTAACTCATGGCATAAGGACTTGTAACAAAACCACATACTGGATTGTTAGCACCATGGTACCTTCCAAATTGTCAAGAATTGGCAAATACTTTAAAGCAGTGCAGGACCTTCTTAAAACAAAGAGTACAAATCCAGAGAAGATCGCCAAGTGTCAGCCTTTTCTTAACTTAAAGCTAAACATTGTAGGACACATTTTCGCACTCTGGTCAACACTTTGGCTTACCTGCAATTGTCTTTAAATAATCATGTTGCTTTTAACCCTTTTGGTGCTCGTGACGGATTGGTTCAGTCATGAGCACCGGTGCTCCTGTGCTCATGACGGAACCATTCCGTCATGAGGACAGGAGCAGGAAATCCCTCTGCTGCAAACAGCAGAGGGATTTCCATTTTTTTTGTGCCTCGGGAGGTGGGGAAGAGCTTCTCCAACCTCCCGAGGCCAATCCCTGGTTTTCAAAGTAATGACTATCGCGCACATGGCACGCGTCATTATTACATTGAAAGCAAAACTGAAACTCAGTTTCAGTGTGTCCGTGCTTGTGGGGCTATCTCATCCCCGAGCACCAAAACACTTGGGAGAGGTATAGTTGGAAAGGGGAGAATCTCCCCTTTCCAAGGGTGCTCTTCCCTTGTGGATCCCTGCTTGGGGATTACCCCAGGAGGGCGATCCCCAAGCAGGGATCCACCCACTAGCGCCAGAGAGGGTGAAGCAGCCCCTTGGGCAATGGCCTTTTCTCCCCCCTTTGTGTTTTGGACATACCAGTCTTTCTGCCCCCCCCGGAAGCGCAGAAAGCCCACTAGCGCCAGGGATTTTTTTTCTCAAAAATGTACTTAGGGTGGGGGCTGCCAAAAATGGGCACGCCAATGCCCCCAACCCCTCACCAAAATTACAGCCTTTCTGCCCCCCCGGGGGGCAAAAAGCCCACTAGACACCAGGGATTTCTTTTAGGCAAATGAAATTAGGGTGGGGGCTGCCCAAAACAGGCATGCCTATGCCCCCACTGCCCCCCCCAAAAAAATTACAGCCTTTCTGCCCCCGGAGGGTCAGAAAGCCCACTAGCGCCAGGGATTTTTTCCCTGCAATTTTACTTAGGGTGGGGGCTGCCCAAAATGGGCATGTCAATGCCCCCACCCCCACCAAAATTACAGCCTTTCTGCCCCCCAGGGGCAGATGGGGGCAGTAGCCCCCAATCTGCACCCCTGGGGGGGGCAAGAACCCCACTAGATACCAGGGATTTATTTTGGGCAATTGAAATTAGGGTGGGGGCTGCTCCGGGGGGGGGGGGGGGGAGGCAGAAAGCCCACTAGATGCAAGGGATTTTTTTTCGGCAATTTTACTTAGGGTGGGGCCTGCCCAAATGGGCATGCCAATGCCCCCTCCACCAAAATTACAGCCTTCAGATGGGGCAGTAGCCCCCAATCTGCCCCCCCGGGGGGGCTGAAAAGCCCAATAGACGCCAGGGATTTATTTTGGGCAATTTTACTTAGGGTGCGGGCTGCCCAAAACCGGCATGTCAATGCCTCCCTCCCCCCCCAAACAATTACAGCCTTTCTGTCCACCCTGGGGGGCAGATGGGGGCAGTAGCTCCCAATCTGCCCCCCAGGGGGCAGAAAGCCCACTAGAAACCAGGGTTTTACTTTGTAGTCATGTAGGGGTGGGGTCTGCCCAAAATGGGAATGACAATACCCCCCAGAAAAATTCCAGTCTTTCTGCCCCCCCATGGGGGCTGATGGGGGCAGTGGCCCCTGATCTGCCCCACGGGGGGCCGAAAGCCCACTAGACACTAGGCACTAGGCACCAGAAATGTGTGGGATTGGTAGGTTTCACTAGCTGGCAGCCGAGCATGGGGCCAAAAACCCAGGTGACCCCCCTTGCAAAACCAGGTCATTTTGTGATAGGCAATTTTGATGTCGCCTCAATACGTTTTGGGCCCTTGCCTGTCGCAGGTACTTGGGCCTCCCACACGAGTGAGGCACCATTTTTATCGGGAGACCTGGGGGAATGCTGGGTGGTAGGAAATTTGTGTCAGCACGGTGATGCCACAGCTTTCACACACAGAAATGTGTGGAAAAAGTGATTTTCTTACAGCTAAATTTGAAGTTTGCAGGGGATTCTAGTTAAGAAAACGTTGGGAGATTCACGCAAGCCATACCTCCCTAGAAACCCCCAGGTGTCTAGTTTTCAGAAATGTGTGGGTTTGGTAGGTTTCCATAGCTTCCCGCCGAGCACTGGCCAAAAACCAAGGTGACCCCCTTGAAAAACCAGGTGGTTTTGTGATAGGCAATTTTGATGTCACCTCAAGACGTTTTGGGCCCTTGCCTGTTGCATGTACTTGGGCCTCCCACACAAGTGAGGCACCATTTTTATCAGGGGACCTGGGGGAATGCTGGGTGGTAGGAAATTTGTGTCAGCCCGGTGTTGCCACAACTTTCCTACACAAAAATGTATGGGAAAGGGATTTTTTCAGCTAAATTTCAGGTTTGCAGGGAGTTCTGGGTAAAAAAACATTGCGGAATTCACGCAAACCATACCTCCCTGGAATCCCCTGGTTGTATTGGTTTCAGAAATGTGTGGGTTTGGTAGGTTTCCCTAGCTGGCCGCCGACCAGGTAATTTTGTGATGGGCAATTTTGATGTTGCCTCAATATGTTTTGGGCCCTTGCCTGCTGTTGTGGGTACTTGGGCCTCCCAAAGGAGTGAGGCACCATTTTTATCGGGACACCTGTGGGAACGCTGGGTCATAGGAAATTTGTGTCAGCCCGGTGATGCCACAGCTTTCCCACACAGGAATGTGTGGAAAAAGTGATTTTTTTCTGCTAAATGTGAGGTTTACAGGGGATTCTGGGTAAGAAAATGTTGGGGGATCTATGCAAGCCATACCTCCATGGAATCCCCCGGGTGTCTAGTATTCACTGTGAAAATGTGGTGTGCCCATGTTGTGTTTTGGCTTTTGGGCCGTTTCCTTTTGCGGGCACTAGGCCTACCCTCACACAAGTGAGGTACCATTTTTCTCGGAAGACTTTGGGGAACGCAGGGTGGGTGGAATTTTGGGGATCCACACAGATTATAGAACTTTCCATCACAGAAATGTGAGGAAATGTGTTTTTTTGGACAAATTTTGAGGTTTCCAAGGGATTCTGGGTAACAGAACCTGGTGAGAGCCAGTCAAGTTACCCCATCCTGGATTCCCCTGGGTGTCTAGTTTTCAAAAGTGTATAGGTTTGCTAGGTTTCCCTAGGTGCCGGCAGAGCTAGGGTTAAAAATCTACAGCAAGGCACTTTGCAAAAACAGGGTCAGTTTTCACTGTGAAAATGTGGTGTGTTCACGTTGCGTTTTGGGCCGTTTTCTGTTGCTGGCACTAGCCATACCCACACAAGTGAGGTACCGTTTGTCTTGGAAGACTTGGGGAACGGGGGTTGGGTGGAATTTTGTGGATCCACGCAGATTCCAGAACTTTCCACCATGCAAATGTGAGGAAAATCTGGGTTTTTTGGACACATTTTGAGGTTTGCAAGGGATTCTGGGTAACAGAACCTGGAGTGAGCCACACAAGTCACCCCATCCTAGATTCCCCTGGGTCTCTACTTTCCGAAAATGTATAGGTTTGCTAGGTTTCCCTAGGATCCGGCAGAGCTAGGGTTCAGCTAGGCACTTTGCAAAAAAAGGGTCAGTTTTCACTGTAAAAATAAAGTGTGTCCATGTTGCGTTTTGGACCGTTTCTTGTCGCAGGCACTAGGCCTCCCAAACACGTGTCAGGTACCATTTATATCGGGAGACTTAGGGTAATACAGAATTGTAGAGCAACTGTTATTACCTATTGACTTTCGATGCATTTCTGCCTTCCAAATGAAAGACAATGTGTAAAAAATAAGTCTTTTTTCAAAATGACCTATACGTCTAATGCTAGTATGGGTACTCACAATTTCGGAAATGTGCAAATATCTACTGTTTCTAAACTCTATAATTTGTTCCAATTTTAGAAATACATAGGTGTCTTTCATACCGATTTTTCCATGTATATATTTTCCCAAATTAATTGCTATATACCCGGAACATAATGAAAAACCATTGCAAGACTCTGCTCAGTTATTGGCTCTGGGTAAGTCGGGTTCTTGGTGAACCTTCAAGTCCTATATATCTCCACAACCAGAAAGGTCTAGCAAATGTAATGGTATTTTGCTTTCAAAAAGCTGTCACAATTAGAAGAAGTTACAGGTGAAAATGTTGGCACAAATGGCTGTCTTTTTCAACTAATTTTCAATTTTTCCTATATTCAACGGTTAGTTTCTATAAAGAAACCTTGAAGGATCTACACAAATGACCCCTTGCTGAATTCAGAATTATGTCTACATTTTTAAAATGTATAGCTTTCCAGGATCCATTATTGCTTTCATACCCATTTCTACCATTAACTGGAAAGAGGTTGAACATCACAAAAATTAGCAAAAATAGGCTATGTCCCAGAAAAATGCCGAAACTGTGTCAAAAATGTTGGTTTTCTGACCAAGTCTGCTTGTCCCTGAAAGCTGGAAAGATGGTGATTTCAGCACCACAACCACTTTTTTGATACCATTTGCAGGGAAATAAACAGATGCTTTCATCTGTAGCCCTTTTTTCCCATTTTTACTAAAAGAATTCCCATGATGTTGGAAAAAAGGATGCAAATTTGGCATGGATACCTTATGTGGTCAAAAAGTTACAGGGGTCTAAGCGCGAACTACCCCAAATAGCAAAAAAAAGGCTTAGCACAGGGGGGGGGGGAAGGCCTAGCAGCGTAGGGGTTAACCATAACTGCTTTTAAATAACCTGCTTTATATTCTGACACCATGCATCCCTTTGTGTCAGATGGTTTTATAATGTTCTTTTTTTTTTACTGTCCTTTGTATAGCGTGTCTTTGTTTACATTGTCAATGTTTTAATTAGCCATACAATAACATTTCTTTGACTAGTGTCCAAAAAAAAGCAGCACGCATAGAAAGAGCAAAAAAGGGGGAGAAATAAAAGTATTTCTCCTCGTTGCGCCACACTAATGCCTTTCATTAGCGTTCGTTTTTGTCGCTGCCATAGATTTTCACATTCTTTTAAATCTGGATCAGTGTCAAAAAGCAATGGGTGTTGCGGGGCAAATCCCACAGCAACTCCCATAATTGCAGGCCTCTTTCACGCAGATACCTCCGTGAGAGGGTACAATATTTACAAAGCACGGTTAAGCCACGCAAATGCCGCTTTGTAAATATGGAGTAGGGCATAGAACCATCAGAGTGTCATTAAAAGTGATGTTCTAAGTGGCGCAATGCCCTTGTAAATATGCCCCATTGTTTTTTCTCTCTTTCTGTGCTGACTTTCCACTAAAACTTTAAAATAAAATAACTGATATTCTTAAGAGCGAGTACAACTTGTAACGAAACGATCTATCAAGCTTGACAGGAGAAAATTACAGTGGGATTCTGAAATTTGCCTTTACTGTTTTCAAGCCAGTCCCGCGCTCGCCATCACGGACTGGTGTCCACCTCGCAGCATCATATGCTTATCATGTTTTACTGTTCTTACCAACAAGAAAGTTCTTAAACTGATTTGAATCATTCATGTTTTCACATGCTGCGATCACTTCCAATGGTGAAAGACATGCCTTTCCGAATGTTTTTTCCCTCCATTGTCGATTTTGATTCTTCAGAATGTTTCTAATCAAGAAGCAGTTGTGCAATGAATTCAAGACAATATATTCATCATTTTGAACTGAATGTGTTAAGGATTAGCATGCTCCTCAATGTACTTGATGTAAAAATACATCTGCTCAAATTTAGTAATGCATTTATGTGATTTATTCATGTGAGATAATGGAATTGATTGCATTGTACATTAAAGAATATTTAGCGGAGGGACCTTTAATGTTTTTTTTTCTTTGAGATAGTCCAAGTTGACAGTAGAAGTGAATTCTAGAGGACGGCTCCTAAGAGAAAAGGATTGGATTCTGGAAGCAGTGCAAGATGGTTTGGTTGTGGTTAGGATGTGATGATAAGCAGATTTTAGATAACCGGTGTAAGTATAGCAGTAGGATATCAAAAAGGTTTTTGTAGGTATCTCAAGGATGACTTTGCATGCAAGTCTTGTAAATGTGTAAAGGCCCTATCTTTCAGAGGGCCAGCCGATTTGATGACAATAATGTGAAACGGGAGTGTGTCTTGGAAATTGCATAAGAAGCTCTTGGTGAATCTTGAAACTTTATCCAGAGGGTAGATCAAGTAGTGTGCAAGGCTCACTAACAGACTTTTACTGTAGCACAGTTTGCTGAATATTAGTGCACTGGTCAGTGCCTTGGTTGTGTGGAAAGGGATATTCACACTGATCTTACTAAGGTTGAAATCTGGTACATCTGTGTAGTGGCTCTGGCATTTAAAAAATATTTTATCTGCATACTCAGATTCAAAAGGGCACCTAGGATTCGTCTTGAGTAACCAAAAGTCAGTGTGTCAAGAGGGAAATGCTGATCTTGCATCTGCACTTTCTGACTCTGTCAAGCCACATCCATTTGAGAGATGGCCTTTGTTAGAAATTGGGTCTCTAGTTGGCAGAAGTAGACACCCTGCCCTAGTAGGAACCACAATCCTAGCCACAACACAACCTAAGTTATTCTGTGCTCACCCTCTGGTAGCTTGCCAGAGACCAGGCAGACGTAACTTAGAAGGCAGTTTGTAAAGTATGTATGGAATACCTCATACTGTAAGACAGTGAAAACACCAGAAAAAGACCCACACCAGTTCAAAAATGTAGAGAATATTTTCTGTGTAAAATAAGACCAGCATGACAAAAATACCAAAACAGTGCTTAGAAGTCAATAGCACTAAAAGGTTACTTGGGGTTGAGCTAGATCAGGGTAAATCCAAAGTTCAGGCCAAAAGTGGGGGCATGCTGGCTACAGGACTCAGGGCATTATTACGAGTCTGGCGTACCACAAACCACCAGGATCATGGGGTTGCAGTGGTGGCAGTCTTCTGACTGCCCCAGTATGACCTGGGCATTTGGGCCGCCCTGGGACCATGGCCACTGCAAGAGATCCCTGGTGGTGGTGCAGCAGTATTGAGGGCGCAATATGCTTGATGGGGCTGATGTGCAGCCAAGCAAATTACGAGTTTCCTCACTGCCACACTTTTCATGGAGGTGCAACTGCCATGAAAAGTGTGGCGCTGAGGAAAGAAGGGGGCCCTAAAGGGCCACCTGGTGCCTCGCACTCATGCCAGGTAGAAGCAAAAGGATGGACGGAATGCTGAACAATACAAATATTCACCCCAGTCCCAAAGTTCTTTTGCTCACACGCCACCCCAGTTTAGACCCACCCATATGCAAATCAGTCTTGACCCTGCTTCTTATTGGGAACAGTACAGACCAAACTCCCAAGTCAAGTCCTCCCTGGACCAGAAACAAGCATCCTGGGACCGGTTTCGGGGCATCAGCCCTCATCAGCCAGGCTAGCCTAAATCCAGTGGTGCAGTGAGCATAGGACCCATGTCAAGGCATACCCTTCCCACTTAGGGGGACAAAAGCAAAAGTAACAAATGATGGATAGAATGCTGAACAATGCAAACATTCACCCCCAGTCACAAGATCTGGGTTTAATCCATTGTTCTTTTGCTCACCACACCACACAAGTTTGGACCCAGCCATATGCAAATCAGTCTTGAACCTGTTCCTTAGGGGAAGTGTTCAGCCCGAACTGCAAAGCCAGGTCCTCCCTTGACCAGAAACAAGCCTCCTTGGACCCGTTTCGGGGCATCACCCTACATCATCCAGACTAGCTTGAGTCCAGTGGCACCGTGAGCATGGGACCCACATCTGGGCATACCCTTCTCACTTAGGGCAACAAAAGCAAAAGGAACAAATGATGGACAGAATGCAGTCCATCAATTGTTCTTTTTGCATTTGTCACCCCGAGTAGGACGGGTATGCCTAGACGTGGGTCCTGTGCTCTCCATGCCTTTGGAGTCAAGCTAGCCTGGCTGATGAGGGGTGAGACCCTCTAACCTGTCCTAGGATGCTTGTTTCCAGTCCAGGGAGGACCTGGCCTGGCAGTTTGGGCTGGACTGTTCCCATAGGGAGCAGGGTCAAGACTGATTTGCCAATGGCTGGGTCTAAACTGGAACGGACTGGGGATAAAAAAAAAACCGAATAATTTAGGCCCAGATCTCTGTATGGGGTGAATGTTTGACACTGTTCAACATTCTGTCCATCAATTGTTCTTTTTGCTCATGCCAGGTGGATGCACGCATGTGCTCCCCTGTGTGCATGACACTAGTACCTGCACGGTATGGACTGCAGCTGTCCATGCCATGCTGGTACTGCCTTTGACAGTACTATTACGGTTCTTATTTCATAGACACTGCCTTAGGAAAGCCAAAGAACCACCCATCGGACAGAAGAAAACGCCTAATCTAGGTTTGGCAGTGTGGGAGTGGGGAGGTCCCGTTCCCGCACCTCCAAACTCATAATGAGGCCCTCAGAAAGGTCCCACTGACAAAGTACTTTGGATGGTGTTGGGCCTGGGCCTTTTAGCAGGGCTATTCCCAAACATTTTGCCGTCTTCCTCCTATTTTATCTGACCTGTTTTTGTTGGCTTTAGGACTCTGGGCACTTTACCACTGCTGGTTTATGACTGATTAGCATATTTGATTTACTAGTAAGTCCCTAGTAGAGTGTACCAGGTCTGCCCAGGGCCTGTAATTCAAATGCTACTAGTGGGCCTGCAGCACTGATTGTGCCAAACACATGAGTAGTGCTTCAAACATGTCTTAGACCTGCCACTGCAGTGTATGTGAGCGCAGTTTCAAACTGCCATGGTGACCTGTATTGTATTGTATTGTATTGTATTTATATTTATATAGCACACTGTAACCCAAAGGCATCCTGGTGCTGCGGTAAGGTTCTTCTGCCGATCTGCTTGCGGGCTAACTGATTAATGAGCTAAAGACTGCACCCTAGGGAAAAGCCACGTTTTTATACTTCTCCTGAACTTCAATAGATCTTGTATCTGTCTGAGCTCCACTGGTAGGCTGCTCCAAAGGCGTGCTGCAGCATAGCTGAAAGCTCTTCCTCCTGATTTAGCTTTCTTAATCCGGGTTATATTAATCAGCCCGGTCGAGGAGGACCGAAGGCTGCGGGTAGGGGTGTACCAGTTGAATTTAGATTGCATCGGTAACGGTCCCATCCCATGCAGGGCCTTGAAGACGATGCACAGTGATTTAAACTGTATCCTCTGGAATACCGGAAGCCAATGTAGCTCCGACAATGCCAGGGATGTGGAGGATTTTCTAGGTCTGGCTAAGGCCAGCTTGGCTGCAACCATTTGAACTCTTTGGAGTCTCCCAATCAAGTACCTAGGAGACTCCAACAGTAGCGCGTTGCCATAGTCCAGGCGGCTCAGAATGACACTCCTTATTATCAGTGCACGTGCCTGATATGGGAGTAGTGGGAGAATCTTCCGGAGGACCCTAATAAGTGAGAAACTACTTCACACAATTCTATTGACTTGGTTTTCAAGGTTCAATTTGTTATTAAACATAACCCCGAGATTGCGTACCGTTGTGACCGGTAGCAGAGGTGTCTCTGTGGGCATGGGCCAGAATCCGGGGGGGAGAGAACAGGGAACTTTCCCTGCCGACAGCAGAGAATCTCTGTTTTTTCGCAGTTAAACTGCAGGTAGTTATTTTTCAAAAAGCGTACTGTATCTGTCATGCAGGCAATGATACAATAAGCTGAGTATCATCAGCATAATTTACCAAGCTGACCCCGTATGATTTAATGATTGTGATCATGGGGCTCATGTAGGCATTAAACAGTATTGGGCTAATTGCTGAGCCCTGGGGGACCCCATGCCTGATTTCCACAAATTCCGAACGGAAGGAGCGGAGGGCCACCACCTGGCGTCTAGATGTTAAATAGGATCAAAACCACTCTAGTGCTACCCCTCCTACCCCAACTGTTTCCAACCTGTCCAGGAGGACTGTGTGGTTGACTGTGTCGAATGCGGCAGACAGGTCCAATAAGATCAGTATGGCCGATTGTCCCCTGTCTGCCCGCATCCTAAGTTCTTCCAGAACAGTCACCAACGCCGTTTCGGTCCCATGACCAGGACAAAACCCGAACTGCACATCCTCCAGCTTGTTGTTGTCCTCCAAATACTGAGAGAGTGCTCTACTCACTAACCGTTCTAGGATTTTGACTGGGTATGGAAGAAGTGATATGGGACGATAATTTTTGGGGCATGCTGGATCAAGTGTGGGTTTTTTCAGCAGTGGTGTAATCACTGCTTGTTTCCAGCTAGCCGGGACCTGTCCGCTGCTCAGTGATTGATTACACAGCTGTTGAAGTATTGGAAATAGTTTGCCTCCCAGTGCCTTCCAGGTTTTGGGAGGGATGGGGTCCAGGGGGGATCCCGACAATATTCCTAGGGCTAGTTTGTTGAACTCCTCCTCAGAGGGGGGCTCGAAATAGTTTAGATGGGCCCCATGAGCTTCCAGCTCTATCATCCCTTTCCTGTTCTTTTGCTTACTTGCCCCTGGCTGCCCATCTGTCTCTGTGGGTACGTCCGTGTCCAGTCCTTCTATATTTTTCTGTATTTTTTCATCGAAAAAGGTGGCTAGTTTGTCACAGAGATCTTGACTGGGTGGGGTGCTATTATTAGTACACTCGGGGCTAGTGATGTCCTTCACAATCTTAAAAATACCCCTGGTACTATTGGATGCCTTCAGGATGGATTTGGCATAATATTCTGCCTTGGCTTTTATAATTTCTTTTTTGTAGTTAGCTAATTTCTCCTTGCAGAGGGCTTTGTCTAGGTCTGCATAAGCCTTTCTCCACTGTCGCTCTGCCAATTTACAACCCCTTTTTTCTGTCCTCAGTGTTTCATTGTACCATGGGGTGGTCGGTCTCCCCGACTTTCGGATTTTTTTAATCGGAGCAATACGATCAAGGGTGTCAGTGATATGCCCGCAGAATGATGTATAGTTATGTCCCACCGATTTCAGGGGGTCCAGAGGCCCAATATCCTTAAATAATGGTGAGGACTCGGCCCTCTTTAAAAGGTTCTTCCAGTTCCTAGCTAGGTAGTTTCTTTCCCTAGCTACCTCTGCTCGTTTAATTTTTGGGAACGTTACCTGGAATAGTATCAGATTGTGATCCGACCAGCCCACCGGTACAATGCTTTCCACCTTGAAAACTTTTTCCTCTGCAAAAATTAGGTCAAAAACATGTCCCCCCAGGTGAGTAGGTTCTGAGACCAGCTGTGTTAGATTCAGGTTTTCACATGACTGTAGCAGATTTTTGTGCCCTGAATCTAAACTCCCATTAGCCCATAAATTGAAGTCACCCAGGGCCAATACTCTAGCATGGGTGAGTGCCAGGTCACTGAGTATATCGATCATATCCTGTTGTGTTTGAATGTAGAATGGCCCCGGTGGTCTATAACAGAGTAGTATCTTCCAGCCAAGCCCATTACGGCCTTTAAGGCGGCAAGCCATCCATTCAATACCTGGGACCTCATCTATATCCATTGACACGATATCCCATGTCTCCTTAAAAATCATCCCAACCCCCCCTCCCTTTCCATTTAGTCTAGGTTTGTGCAGTGCCTTATAGCCAGGTGGGCATGTCAGGCCCAGCTCTAAGTCAGTCCCCGGGGGCATCCACGTCTCTGTCATAAATAGGATATCTAGGTGATTACTTTCTATTAGAAGTTGGGCTTCTATGTGGTGCTTAGACAGTGACCTCACGTTGAGCAGCCCGCATCTCAGGCAGTCTATACTGACATAGTCTGACTCTGGGCCCGCATTCTTTTCCCACTTGATTTCTCCTTTTCCGTTTCCCGTGCGCCCTATCTCCCTTAATTGGTCTCCTGAATATCTAAGTTTAATCAGTCTGTTCACCTCAGTAACCCAGTTGGCCGCGTCCCTGGCGCCGAGCGCTGCCGAGGTGCGGACGGGCGCAGACGGGCTTGCCTTTGGTGCGCCGCTGGCGCGCCCGCTGCGCACCTCCACTATGCGCTCGTACTGGCATGTGTCTTTAACCACGGGGAACCGGAAGTGAGGGAGAAGGTGTAATTGCCCAAAGGTCCACCCTCTGTTTGATCGGCACTTGCCGCGATGGACCAGGGTGCAGGGCAGCGTTACGACGCTACAGGTGAGTCTGTTTTTTCCCCAACACCCTCCACAAATATTACAACAGTATTCAGTGCAGGTTTAAAGAACACGTTGTTTAAAATATTCAGATGTGCAAAGTACAATTTTTTTAAAAAGGTGCGAGCAGCGCAGTTAGCAGCACTCTTACCGCGTCCGCTGTGCG
Source organism: Triturus cristatus (assembly GCF_964204655.1). Classification (NCBI taxonomy): domain Eukaryota; kingdom Metazoa; phylum Chordata; class Amphibia; order Caudata; family Salamandridae; genus Triturus; species Triturus cristatus. The sequence continues at coordinate 320,745,367 of NC_140588.1, forward strand.
CTCGTACTGGCATGTGTCTTTAACCACGGGGAACCGGAAGTGAGGGGGAGAGGGGGAGGTGTAATCGCCCAAAGGTCCACCCTCCGTTCGATCGGCACTTGCCGCGATAGACCAGGGTGCAGGGCAGCGTTACGACGCTACAGGTGAGTCCGTTTTTTCCCCGACACCCTCTACAAATATTACAACAGTATTCAGTGCAGGTTTAAAGAACACATTGTTTAAAGTATTCTGATGTGCAAAGTACAATTTTTTTTTAAAAGGTGCGAGCAGCGCAGCTAGCAGCACTCTTACCGCGTCCGCTGCGCGCTCGTACTGGCATGTGTCTTTAACCACGGGGAACCCGAAGTGAGGGTGAGAGGGTGGAGGTGTAATCACCCACAGGTCCACCCTCCATTCGATCAGCACTTGCCGTGATGGACCAGGGTGCAGGGCAGCGTTACGACGCTACAGGTGGGTCCGTTTTTTTTCCCAACACCCTCCACAAATATTACAACAGTATTCAGTGCAGGTTGAAAGAACACGTTTAAAATATTCAGATGTGCAAAGTACAATTTTTTTAAAAAGGTGCGACCAGCGCAGCTAGCAGCCATTTGCCAGGCCCAAACTTACATGTTTACAGGCCTAAATTACATGTAAAGCTTCCACACGGTAGGCCCAGGGGCAGGGTACAGTGAATTTAAAAGGTAGGACATGTACTGGTGTGTTTTACATGTCCTAATAGGAAATATTGCACATTTTGTTTTTCACTATTGCAAGGACTATCTCTCCGATAGAGAAATATGGGGATTGCCTTGAAATACATTTGAGGTGTAATTTCCCATTGGGAGCAGACTGATATTTGGAGTTTGGGGTCTCTGGACTTACAATTTAAATGTACATCTTTTGGTGAAGTTGGTTTTTAAATTGAATGTTTGAAAATGCCACTTTTAAAAAGCGGTAATGTTCATTGCTTAGCCATTCTGTGTCTCTCCCTGCCTGTAGAATCCACGTCTGGGTTAGGATGACAGTTGTGCTCCTGTGCACTCTACCAAGACATTCACACAAAGGGAGCTGAGGTGTGCTTTGCATATCCCGATAGGCCATTACCAGGCTGATGGGCCATCTTGAACAAGAGTGGGAGGATTTGTCGCTGACACCTGAATAGGGATGTGTCTGTTCTCACACAATGCTGGTTCCACCCCCTGTATTGTGTCTCGAGCCTGGTCTGGGAAAGACAGGGTCCGGTGCACTACAAAGACTTTCATTTGAAGTTTGCATACTTCAAAGGCAGAAACTGGTATAAGTTCTGGAGCTGTGATACTATAACTTCAGAACACCTCTGAACTAAAGGACATTCTGTCAGGAAGAAGAGCTGGATGCTGTAAGAGGAACGAACACTCTGCCTGTTGCTTTGTTGTTCTGACCTGCTGTGTGCAGTTTCTGTCCTGGGAGTAAAAGGACTGGGCTTGGTTTCTACATCCGGCTTCCAAGGTTCTCCAAGGGGTGCCAAATCCAGTTCCCGTGCCCTTTGAAGTAGAATCTTGTGATCTGAAGAAGAAAATCCATGTATCGACTCTTTGCGCCCGTTTTCTCACTGGAACACCGCCGTGCAGCTGAAAAATCAAACCATCACTGCGGTGCAGCCAAAGAATTGAAGCGGCGCCTGCAGTGCGGCTGAAAAATCACCTCAGCCCGAGTTCCAACCACTGTGTCACCGACATCCGTGGCAGCTGCTTAGATTCCGATGCAGTCCCTTCTTTGCAGATGAAGAATCAACACATCACCTGCTTCATGGCTATGAAATCGCTCCAGCGCCTGCATCGCTGCATCGACACAATGCATCTGGATTTTCAGCACTTCATCTCTCGGCGTCAAGTTTTTTCATCGATGTCGCCCAGCAGTAAGGAGCTGAGTATACGTGTCTGAAGTTCAACGTATCACCTACCCTTCCAGTAAGGAACTGACGCATCACCTCCCTTGACAGAAAGGAACCAACACATTACCTCCCCTGGCAGTAGAAAACGGACGATCCACCTGCATGGGAGAAAGTAACCAACACATTTCTTTGTTTTTCTGGCACCTCACCTCCCACACGCCTGTTTCATCTTTGAATTTTGACACAACCCAGGTACTTTGTGCTGACATTGACACATCCAGCTATTTCTATGGACTGCAATTGCTTAACCTTTAAAAAGTGATAGCTTTACTTGTGTATGTTTGATTTGTTTACTATGTTGGTCTTGTTCTATTCTGATAAATATTGGTTAATTTTCTAAACTGGTGTGAACTTATTTTGTGGTGTTTTCACTGCATTATAGTGTGTAATTGTACAAATGATTTACACATTGCCTCTGAGATAAGCTTGACTGCTCGTGCCAAGCTACCAAGGGGTTGAGCAGGGTGTATCTTAGCTGTTTGATCCTCTTACCCTGACAAGAGTGAGGGCCCCTAAGTGGACAGGGTGCATATCGCCTGTCAAATATAGACCCTACTTCTAACATTGGCGGTCGGTGGAAAGTATAGGACTAGTGTTTGTACTTTTTATACAGTGATTCATGTACACTACTTCCATATCACAGACCATTGTGTACCAGTATACTGTTTTTTCTCTCTCTTTTCTGTTTTTGCAATGCTTTAGTTTTTAAAAATTTGCCACACTCATGTCTCAGTCTGGAGAGCCATCAGCAGTACTTGCAGATGTGGTTTGGTGAGCTGAAGACGTTGGAGTCCTATACAGTGCCTCAGCTCAGTCAGTTCTGTAGGCCGTCCAAGTTCTTGTTTAATGGCCTCAGTGGAAAGAAGGAGCTACAAAGCGCTGAGGATCTGGTTGGCAGCTGGGGAGGCTGATGAGCACACAGAGGATGAGAGTGATTTGTGAAGGAGGAGGAACAAAGTCTGCACCTGGAGAAGCCAGCATCTCCTGTGGGGCAGGGGTCCAGCCTGAAGGGAGGAAGAGTTCTTTCCAGAGCTAGTAGAATAGTTGCCTGTCCAGGTTCTGTCTCCAGAGGAGCTGGAGAGCAGGTGGAAAGCCCAGAAGCTTTAGTTGGAGCTTGCAAAGCTCAAGTTGAAGATGGCAAAACACTAACAGAGGAGGAGAAATAGAAATTGGAGATGGAGAGAGGGGAAATGATTTTAGCTGATGAGCTGTGAGTGATTGAATCATTGCAAAAGTAAAAACTTACAAAAATGCATTTTCTCTTAAAATGAGTTTCTTGTGAACAATTGTTGCTAACAATACAGCTAATACCCAGTTCACATGGACATATGGGTTGCTCTTGTGTTTTTGAAATATTGAGCTGTGAATGAGAGCTGGAAGCCAAGAGGGTTGATTCCATAACAGCTGGTGGCAGTGAAAGTACCATGTCCAGTACTCAAGGAAAGGTCAACATACCCAGAGACTTGGTTCCTGACTTCAAGGAGGGGGATGACATACACCGGGGGTTCAGGCATATGAGGTAGCTCCGGAGATATTCAGGGCCCCTAGGAGGATTGAGGAATTAGCAAATGAAGTCATAGTCATAGTGGTAGGAGAGAAACTCTGCTGGCTCTAGAAGGGAGTGATAGGAAGAGATGTACCCCCATGGTAGAAGCCCAGGTAAGGAGGTATGAAGACACACCAGAAGAGTGTGGGTTGAGTTTCAGGGACAGTCAGATTCTGTCTCACTAGTCAATGGAGAGTGAAGTGGGGTACTATTTAAAGGCACTGGATGGTCGGGCGAAGGGTAGGATGGTGAACACATGTGAGGGACTGAACAATTTGATTGTTGGAGAGCATATGTTCAGTCATGGTTTTCCAGAGCTATGCCAACACCCAGTGGAGTGGGGGTTATCTGACCCCAGGGAGCTTGTACTGGAGGCAGATGGTCTGAAGAGGCATTGAGGAGTAATCCTAAAGAGAGTGGCTCAAGTTTTCCCCACATGAGGGAAACTGGAGAGGTTTCCAGTGGCCCAGATAGGTCCCAGTGTAATGGGATGGGTAGAGGGTCCATGTCCCCTTTCAGGGTAGTAGGAGAGGTGGGGGTGGGCAGAGGCCCAGATTCCCCAAATCCACCCCAGAGTCTGAAAGGTTCCCAGAGGGAGTACCAGGCGGGGGCCTGGTCTGTACCGGGAGACCATCCACTGAGGGGTCCCCATATTGTCAGGCGAATGTGGGGGGATGGCTGTCACAAGCATCCCGCTAGTTTTAGTGTATGGCAGTACCACTCCCTAGAGGAGGGTGGAGAAGTCCAGACAGAGGGATGAAAGGTGGAAGACAGTCCCAAGTGGGAGGGCCGGTGGGTCGGAGGTTGCAAGCTCTGAGGTCAGAGCACCCCAGGACTGACCCCAGTGATGCCACTTCTTGATTGGTATGTTTCCATGCTGTATCAGATGGACAGGTGACAGGAGACCATGGCTAGGCGAACTCTTGCTCAACACTTACATTAAGTGCTTCCCTGGGAGGGTGGTTGTACTTCCCTGGAAGTCCTAGCTTGCCAGGCACATGCTCAGCCTAAAGGTCTAGACCTGGGTTGGGGGACCAGTTGCAGGACAGCATTCCTGAACTGGTGGGAGAAGTGTGCAGTATGGTTGACACAAGTGCCCTGACAGTTCCAGAACCTGGGGGTACCTCTCCACATTGGAGGCTTCAGGACCCCAGAGTGGAGGGACCAGTCTCGGGATACCACTCCTTAACTGGTGGAAGGGAGAGTGGTCAAAGAGTGCAAGACACTTGGTGCGCCTACCCACCACTCTGAGAAATCACAGAGGTTAAAGAACCCTGGATGGCCAGGGGCTTGGCTCCTGTCACTGGCAGCTATCAGTGGCCACTGTGGGTTGTTGTCCTGTTGGACAGAGTTGCCTTTGGGTTGGAGACAGGATTCACACCCTGGGGCTAAAATGGGCCACACCACTGTGTTGGCCATGGTAGTACTATATGCCCACTGTGATACATCTTAGAGCAAAGTAAGGTTAGGTGCTGCACAGATGGGATCCACAGGTTAGGAGAATAATTCCCTCTGGGTTAGCTTAGTGGGCCCTGAGAGTATGGACAGAGGGATCCAAGTGGGTTCAGGGAGGTTTAGAACTGAAACGTGCCCCTGCTGTTGCAGGCCAGGGTCCATGTTCTATTGCCCTAAGGAGGGAAGCCCATCAAGCTGTTGATTAGTCTATCCTGGCTTTAGGCTGGAAGGGGGTTGTGTTGGACCTAGCCCCTATAGCAGGATTATCCTCAAACCTTTTGTCTTCTTTTTCCTTTTTTTTTCTGACCTCTTTTTGATCGCTTAGTGATTCTGGGCATGAAGAAACATAGAAGTCTGAAGTGCGCTGCCTTAAGCAAATCCTGCAGCATGAGCCTTACAATCCTGAACCGGCACCCAGCCATCCAGGCAGCGCAGATCTGCCTCCAGGCAGCGCACTTCAGACTTCTATGTTTCATCAACCCACTGTAGTGTTTTTTTTTAACGCTATTGGGGCATGCAACAGCATCCACTTGGATTTATATTTATGTAGAGCACTACCAATACCAGAGTTCATGGCGCCTGAGAAAGGCATGTGATACGCCCACTGGGGCGGGACTTACAATAAAGGTGAATTGGTGCTCCACACAGCTGCTGCTATGTTCTTTGTGTTTCAGGCACGTGAACAAGGTTGTCAGTTTGAAACTCGTAGAGCCGCCAGGTTTATGATGGACATTTGAAACTGTCTCCGCTGCCATCCCCACCATCAGAGGGAAACCTTCTCTGTGGCCGTTCTCACTGGGGCAACCTTTTGTGATGGATGTTTAGCGGTTTGCCCGGTCGCGTGGATGGCCCGCCGCCAGAGGTGGATCTGCGGTCCCCGGATGGCTGGGTGCCGGTTCAGGATTGTAAGGCTCATGCTGCAGGATTTGCTAAAGGCAGCGCACTTCAGACTTCTATGTTTCATCTACCCACTGTGGTTTTATTTTGGACGCTATTGAGGCATGCAACAGCATCCACTTGGATTTATATACATGTAAAGCACTACCAATACCAGAGTTCATTGCGCCTGAGAAAGGCATGTGATACTCCCACTGGGGCGGGACTTCAAATAAAGGTGAATTGGTGCTCCACACAGCTGCAGCTATGTTCTTTGTTTTTCAGGCTCGTGAACAAGAACGTTAGTTCAAAACGCATAGAGTCGCCAGATTTATGATGGACATTTGAAACTGTCTGCGCTATCATCCCCAGCAGCAGAGGGAAACCTTCTCTGTGGCCGTTCTTACTGGGGCAACCTTTTGTGATGGATGTTTAGCGGCCTGCCCGGTCACGAGGACAGCCCGTCACAAAGTCAACCTCAACAAACACAAATGGAAATATAGAGAAAGACAGTATTTCAATCTAATGAGAAAACTGGGCGATAACAATAAGATTGTTATAAATAAAGCGGACAAAGGAGGTAATGTAGTGTTATGCCCGAAGGCAGAATACCTTAAGGAGGCACAGAGGCATTTGGATGATAAGTCTTGTTACAAAAAGGCAACTTACCTTGATTTACGCAATATTAATAAAGCAGTAGGCTATAAACAGTCTCAATGGAAATTAAAAGGTTTGCTTACAAAGGATGAATTTAAGTTCCTTAACAAAGAATTCCCGGTGGTACCTGTGCTATACTTCATTACCAAAGTATATAAAGGGATGACTCATATACCAGGGTGGCCCATAATCTCTGCAAAGTATGGTTCGTTTGTGTCAATCTACAAATATGTGGATTACTATCTTCAGGAAATCGTGTCAGACTTACCATCTTATATCAAAGACAAAGGTGATTTCCTTAGAAAAATACATGATTTGGTTTGGAAGGATGACTATTTATTCATAGCCATGGACATTACATCTTTGTACACAAGTATAAAACACGATGATGGTTTAAAAGCAGTAGAGCATTTCCTATGTAGAAGTCCTATAGGTCGCTATGCCCATAATCTAATGCTAATTGAAATGATCAATTTGTGCCTGACGAACAACTATTTTCTTTTTAATATGGAAGTATTCCAGAAAATGAGGGGAGTGGCTATTGGTGCCTGCTTCTCCCCCAATTACGCGTGTCTTCACGTGGGCTGGTGGGAGGAGCAGGTCCTCAAGGTACATTCAGCCAGTTGTGGAACAATCATGTGATAAGATGGTGGCGGTTTATTGATGATATTTTTATTATCTGGAGGGGAACTAAAGAGAGTGCCACGTCTTTTGAAAATCAAATTAACTCGAATGACTTGAATCTTGAGTTCACGGCACAGATAAGCAATCAGTCCATTGAGTTTTTGGATGTGCAATTTTATACTAATATGAGCAGAGTAGAATCTAGGCTACACAGGAAAATCACGGCTGGAAAGTCGATTCTCCATGCCACAAGCTCACATCCAAGACACTTAATTCAAAGTATTCCATATGGGGAATATCTGAGAATATGAAGGATATTTAGTTGTGACAATGACCTGATCAAATGTCAGAGAGAAGCCACAGACAGATTCATAGCAGGGGGCTACAACATTACAGATTTGAAGTGAGCCAAGTCAAAAGCTAATGCTAATTCAAGAGAGGATGTATTGTTTAATGTGCCAAAAAACTTTCTAGCAGAAGATATTGGGGCCCCTACACAAGCAGACAAATCTGATAAAGTCAGATTAGTCACGATATTTTGTAAAAAGGAGAGATAAATAAGAAGTATTATTAACAAGAAATGGCCTACTTTATTTATGAAAAGCTAGAACAGAAGTTGCGCACTCAAAATTTCTCCAGGTCAATATTTTAAGCTAATTAGTTGGTGCAAACGAATTAATCCCCCTGAGTAGGGAATTCAAATCGTAGATAATGATAGCACGTTCCTGAATAGGAAAATGTCTTTCGTTTTGCACTCAATCTCAGAGATATGATCTCTTTTGTGAAATTAAACTCAGGTAAATCGGAATTTATTCAAGTATAACTTGAGTTTATTAAACGTTGTTCAAAGTTAATGAAGTCAAAGAATTGTATTCATTCTTTATCAATACATCATATATCTCCGGAGCGTTTCCGATTTGATTCTCCCGTGTTCAGGAGAATCTATACATCACCATACCAACTAGTACCGCCCCTGAAGAAGGGCTTAAGAAAGCCCGAAATGCATTGGGCAGTTGGATATATGATGTATTGATAAAGAATGAATACAATTCTTTGACTTCATTAACTTTGAACAACGGTTAATAAACTCAAGTTATACTTGAATAAATTCCGATTTACCTGAGTTTAATTTCACAAAAGAGATCATATCTCTGAGATTGAGTGCAAAACGAAAGACATTTTCCTATTCAGGAACGTGCTATCATTATCTACTATTTTATTTATGGACATCAAACTAAGCCAGGTACTCCCAGGCAAACCCTCCCTGACTTTTAGACAAGCACCTTCTATGAGGGATTCTCTGGTCAGCAGTAGCCCGGAAGTCAGTTCCAGTCAGAACTGCTTGTCCCTTAAGAATGGGTTCTTTAAATACAGTTCATGTTGGGTGTGTAAGTTTAGTGTTATTATGAGAAACTACGCAACAGCATTTTGTGAAAAACAAGTCAGTATTAAAGGGCACCACACATGCAGGAGAAAATTTGCTGTATGTGTACTTGAATGTCAACTCAAAATGAGGGGCCACTGTTCTGTAGGTGGGGGTGTCAGGAGTTACCCACTCAACCCAATGAAAACGAGAAAAAGAAAGAAAAAGACAAGAGATATGTAGGAAAGTAGGATCTGCTTCACATGGGTACCCCCACTTTTTCTTGGTGTTTCAGTTATTCGACCTTAGTCTGGCTGTGGCCCTGCTAATCAGGACCCCAGCCTAGCTGCTTCCTCTCTAAAATGGTTTGCATGTACATTAGGTACATATCTAATTGGATTCTGGAATGCCCTATAAGCCCCTAGTATATGGTATACTATGTACCTAGGGCATAGGTACCGCAGAGGCCTAACAGGGGCTGAAGCATGTATTATGCCACCTCTGGGAAGCACTCCAAAATGGCACCACAGGTCTGCTACTGCAGCCTGGGTAAAGGTGTGCTTGCACCCCTTACTGTGGTATAGGCTACCTATATCACTACCATTGCACACACATATAAAACCTATAAGTCACTCCTTTGGCAGGCCTTAACAATCCTGAAAACAGAGTGCTTGGTTTTTATGTGAGAGGGTGCCCCTGCATGAGCAGAGCCCCTCTGCAGCTTTCAGAGTACCTCCTCTCATGCTGTTTGTGGTGCAGCCTGACCATATACTCTCAAGTGCATTATAACCTCACGGTAAATGCTAACTTTAGGATGGCTGCACGGAAACATGTCATGTTTGGTGTCAAACGCTTTGAAATACTACCCACCCACCAGTTCTGGCGTGGGGGTAGCATTCCACCCTTTTAGAGAGAGAGACATATTCACACTGGTCTAACCCGGTAGGACTTTCTAGAGCCCTAGCATCACAAAATGGATGTCTCTGCCACAGACACGGGTCTGGCCTCCTACTGCTGACCGAAACTCCAGCAGGGGAGGCCTGGACAATAGGTTTCCTGTCCCAGGGAGGTGTGACCACCTCCCCAGACAGGCAGATGTGTATTGGGGCTGGGCGGGAGCACTCTCTAGTGCTTTGAAGTCCTGCACTGGGGGCACACTTGGTGTCCGTGTGCATAGTCCAGTTCAAACCGGTTGCAGGGGCTACCTGCCCCTGCTCTAGCGCAAAACTGGACAAAGGAAATGGGTGTAACCACCCTCTTTCCAAACCCTCCCATAGGTGGGTCCCTAGAGTATGTCCAACCCCCAAACTTAGTATAAGCATGGGAACCCAGTCCCTGCGACTTTAGATTACCCTGGACAAATCTCTGCAACATATATCCTGGACCTTCGACGTTCTATCCTGACTAGAAGACTGAAGAAATCTCCCTTGGGGTCAAGGAGTGACTCCCCTGCTTGGCAGGCACCAAAGAAGCAACTGTCCGATTTGCAATTCCGAAGCTCCTGTTGGACGCCGAAGTCTCTGCATCACCAGAGGAGGATTTCCTGACTTCCCTGAGGCTACCCTGAGTCCACAGCAAAGCTGAGGCCCGTGGCTATCGTGGGTGAAGAGGAACCGTGACCCCTGGGCACCGCGTTCTATTGCTAGTACATCAACTTCCTGTTTATCCTTGAAGTTCTGCTTTGGGCTCCGAGTAGCCACAGCCTTGAGCACTGACTGCACTGAAGATCTCCAGGCCTCCACCCCATGAGTGACCCGTGGGCCAGGTTACAGTGCGACCGCTCGAGGCTTCTTCGCGATCGCTAGCCCGTTGGCTCGTGGGTCCCCATGAAGGCAACTCCTCTTCTGCTTGGGCTTTCCTGGTTGCTCCAGATGTGCCCCAACTTACCCTTGCTGGGTGAGTCCCTCAGACCTTGCTGGTGTGCACCGACGTCCTTCTTCTCTTTCCTCCAGACTTGCCAATGCCAAGGCTTGTTGGGTCCATTTTGGTCGCCGACACCGCAGCACTCGACAGACTTTGTGGGACAGCTCGAATCTGGCTCGTGGACTTCGTCAATGCCTCCTGCACCTCGTGGCTGAAGAGTCAAGACACCCGTGAACTCACCTGAAGCACCCTACATCTGTGGGCATTGGTCCTTCCTGCCCTCGGTCACTGGCAAGTGACCCAGACTCTGTCCCATCTGGTTTCAGTTTCCTTCCATCCTAGATCCAGGCTTGGATCTCTTCGGACACTTCTCTTCACTGCAGCAGCAGTTCTTAGCTAGCTTCCATTGTAATCGATCACGCAACCCGACACCAAAAGACACCAATGCACCCGGCTTCCCTGGGTGAGGTAACACGAGTAATCCGATGCTCCAGTGGGTGCTAGAACTTCTTAAGTACAAAGGTGTTTGGTCCTGACTCAATTCTAAGTGTCTCTAATCTTAAATTTCCAACCTCGACATTGCCCATAGAAGCTAACGGGAACCTGCAGCTGTGTTTACACACTGCACACGGTCCCCGTGGGTCCCCTGTATAACTACCTTGGGTGGTTCCTTGGGGTCCCAGCGATTCTACAGGCTCTATGCCTTGTGTCTAGTTCAGTCGTGGTTCTTATATTATTTTATTGGTATATGGTTTGGTACGCCCCTTGGGCCCAAACGTGTATTTGTGCTATTACTGTTGATTGCTAACTTGTAAAGTAAGTACTTCGAACTCCAGCCTCATAAAGAGACTAGAGGAGTGTGTTTTATCCTAAATACATATATTTTAAATATATACCTGGTGTGGTTGTCCTTTCATTTGATCATTCAAGAGATTATAGACTGGTAAACAAGGTGCTTTACATTCCTTCAAGACTTAGCCTGAAGGCTGCTCTCCAAAGCTACTACTAGGATAGCTTTCAATAAAGGTTGTCTGTAACCTATTCACCATAAGGGTTTGTTTGGACTGATACAAGGTGCCCACTATAATTAGTGGACAGCATATATTAAGCCAACTTCTCACAAGAAAGTCCTAGGTCTAGAACCCACTGATCCGAGGGAAGAACAAGTCTTGTCTCTTGTTGCCTTCACATACCCTGAAGGATGTCATGCTTCATCATTGGGCGTTTGCTCCTCGTCAGGCCGACGCTGCAATCCCTTACGGGTCACCCGAAGGGTAACTTTAGCGGAGATATTTTGAGAACTGCCGTCAGATGGGTGTGTAGGGTGAGTCCTATGAGGAGGGTGAGAGAGTGTGTGTAAGTTAAAACTGGCTAAGGGTTACCAAAAGGAGATATTTATTGTGGCGGTACCCTTGTCAGAATAAAAAACCCAAAGGTGGTGTGTCACTACAGTAGGTGTAATGTGCCCAGGTAACTAAAAGGTTGACATGTTTCGTGCCTGGTTGGTCACAATGATCCGTGGTGCTTCATCAGGACCAAAAAACAAGTTGTGGTGTAAAAGTGCTAGTGAGTAAAAGGGATAAAATGACCCTCTGTGAGGTCAGGGCGGGTCACAACTGTGTACCCTACAGTTAGACTACAACTGAATAGTTGAACCGCTCCTGATGTGACCTAGGAGAGAAATGAGACAGCAAGAAACGGGACAAACAACAAACATACATCAGAGGCATCATTTTATGCCTCTTTAAAGTACATCCTCCTTTTCAGAACAGAGGCAGGGACACAGGCAGTGGAAGAAGAAGAGGGAACAAACAGGTCCAGTGGCAGGACGCGGAGAACCAAAGAACAATAAGGAGCATGACACATCCAAAAAACAAATTGTCAATCTTTCCAAAAGGCAACTCACCACTGATGAGGTCACTGTTTTGGAGATGGGCTTAGTTTTTTGTACCAACCCCCAAGGAGGACAACTTCTGCATGAACGAGGAACTACACCTACCGTTCCAGAAAAACAGATTGAAATCCTTCTTTAATGAGAATCCCACACCTGAACGAAGAGACTCGGCTCAGACCTCCTTCCAAATTCACCCCTACAGCAGGCATGGTACCCAGTGAGGTCCTCACATTTGAAAAGACGATATTGAAGGAGGCCAATCAGCTCAAGAATAAACCCACATACAACAACATGCCCATCAAACTCCGTCAAGCGATCACCTCTCTCAAAGACGATGAGAATATCATTATTAAACCCGCAAACAAAGGGGCAGCCACGATGATCCTCGATTTCGATGATTATGAAAAAGAATGCTCACAACTGAGCAACACCCAATACTATGAGAAACTGGATACTGACCTGGCGGAACGTCTCCTCACTCAAATCAGGATCATGGTGAATGAGGCAGCCACAGAGGGGTGGATCTCCCCTCAAGAAGCAGCATTCCTGGTTAACACGAATCCTAGGATACCGTATTTCTACCTTCTTCCCAAGATTCACAGGGGCATTGTCCCTCCTCCTGGAAGCCCGATCATCTCAGGTATCGGATCCCTGCTCGAACCCCTCAGCCATTTAAGCGATTTCTTTCTACGCCCCCTGGTCCAGGCTACACCTGCTTACCTCAAGGACACACGGGACGTTCTCAATCTGATTCAAGAGATCAATAACGACAACATCGAAGAAATCAACCTCCTCCTCACACTCGATGTAGAGGCATTATATACCAACATTCCCTAGGATGCCACCATCGAGGTAGTGGGCAATCTACTACAGGAAGAGGACCTCACACCAAAACGCTGGCTAACTTCATTTTGGATGTCTTTACCATCGCACTCAAAAATAACTTTTTCATGTACAGGACCACCACATACCATCAAGTACAAGGCACCTCTATGGGTAGTACCCTTGCGCCTAGTCTGGCGAGGATGTACATGTCCCATTTTGAAGCCACCCACATTTTTTCGGACCCCAACCCGTTCCAGGAAAACCTCATCACTTGGAAGAGATACATTGACAACCTCATCCTTTGGAGAGGTACGGAAGAAACATGCATCGAGTTCCACGAGTGGATCAACAACTTGAATCCCCATCTACGCTTTACCAAGACATCAGCCAACAAGGCCATTCCCTTCCTGGACCTACTGATCACACTGGATGCTGGACTACTACATACGAATACATTCAGGAAGGCTACTGATCGCAACAGCCTCCTCAGCTTCAAGAGTCACCACCCTAAGTCACTCAGGGAAAACCTACCTTAAGGCCAGTTCCTCAGGATATGGCGCTACTGCAGTAACATCCACAAGTTTGACCCCCAAGCTCACTTGCTCACCAGGAACGTACAGGAGAGGGATTACCCTGGAGACGTCACCTGGAAAGCCAGGAAACGCGCCCAAAACAACAACCGTCAGGGTAGTCGAAACTAGGGGGCCTCAGACGAGTAATGTCATCACCTGCATTACGACATTCACCCCGCTGTCTAATAAGATAAAGAACATTATCAAACACAAATGGAAGATCCTTAACACTGGCTCTCTCAACTTTGAGCAGCTTTGTTTTGCCTTCAAAATCACTACGAACCTACAAGACCAACTAGTTAATACACGGCCACAGCCCAAGAAGAAATCCCAGGATACAACACTGTGGAACCTGCCCCCTGTATCAGGACATTACCCGTATGGGTCTTGCAGCACCTGTTCGTCCACTAGACACTCCAAAATTCTCCAGTTGAAGGATTTCTTCTGGGAACAATGCACACACACTAACTGTAACACCAAGAACTGTGTGTATATGATCACTTGCCCATATCCACTGAGATACGTTGGGATGACGACTCGACCCATGAAGATCAGGATCAGCAAGCACAAGAGCGCCATTAGACGCGGCCGGACGGCAACCAAGATGACCAACCACTTTATCGAAAAAGGACACTCCTGTGAGGAGATACAGTGGACCATCCTGGAGGCCAATCAGGCATGGAGTAACACCTCACTCCTATGACGTGAGCAATGTTAGTTCTACCGTCTTCACACCCACATACGGGGCCTCAACAATGAGATACCCAGGGTTGAATTATAACATTCTCTACTGACCTTGGTCACCACCCCTAAGTAGTGGGTTAGATGTTGCTGATGGCCTCATTCTTCTAATTTTTCTGCTTCCACCATCACTCTGAGGGTTGGACTCTACATACCCACCCTCCACACTTTAACCTTAGGCTGATTCTCTCCCTTTTTGTGCACAACCAAAACCTCAGATCCAGTGCATGCATTGCATGCATTTGACCCCGTGTCGGATTTTTACTTCATGGCTCTTTCTCACCAAGGGTTGCTTCTTGGGTCAATCTTTCCAAAACCAACTCACCACTGATGAGGTCACTGTTCTGGAGATGGGCTTAGGTTTTGTACCAACCCCTAAGGAGGACAACTTCCGCATGAACGAGGAACTACACCTACTGTTTCGGAAAATAAGATTGAAATTCTTCTTTAATGAGAATCCCACACCTGAGCAAGGAGACTCTGGGCTCAGACCTCCTTCCAAATTCACCCTTACAGCAGGCATGGTACCCAGCGAGGTCCTCACATTTGAAAATGCGGTATTAAAGGATACCAATCAACTCAAGAGTAAACCCACATACAACAACATGCCCAAGAAACTCCGTCAAGCCATCACCTCTCTCAAAGACGATGAGAATATTATCATGAAACCCGTGGACAAAGGGGGAGCCACAGTGATCCTCGTTATCGAAGATTATGAAAAAGAATGCTCACGACAACTGAGCAATGCCCAATACTATGAGAAGCTGGACACTGATCCGATGGAAAATCTCCACACTCAAATCAGGATCATGGCGAATGAGGCAGCCACAGAGGGGTGGATGTCCGTGTGTCCTTGAGGTAAGCAGGTATTTGTCACTTTTCTTGCTGTCTCATTTCTCTCTTAGGTCACATCAGGAGTGGTTCAACTATTCAGTTGTAGCCTAACTGTAGGGTACACAGTTGTGGCCCGCCCTGACCTCACAGAGGGTCATTTTATCCCTTTTACTGACTAGCACTTTTACACCACGACTTGTTTTTTGGTCCTCATGAAGCGCCACGGATCATTGTGACCAACCAGGTGTGAAACATGTCGACCTTTTAGTTACCTGGGCACATTACGCCTACTGGAGTAGCACACCACCTTCGGTTTTCTATTCTGACGGGGTACTGCCACAATAAGTATCCCCTTATAGTAACTCTTAGCCAGTTTTAACTAACACACACTCTCCCACCCTACTCATAGGACTCACCCCACACACCCGCACCCATCTCACGGCATTTCTCAAAAGATCTCCACAAAAATGACCCTTTGGGGGACCCATAGGGTATTGCAGCACTGGCCCGACGAGGAGCAAATGCCTGATGATGAAGCATGACATCCTTCGGGTGTGTGAGGGCAACAAGAGACAAGACTTGTTCTTGCCTCGGATAAGTGGGTTCCTAGACCTAGGACTATCTCTTTTCTTTTTCTTTCATTTTCTCTTTTTCATTGGGTTGAGTAGGTGACTTCAGGCACCCCCGCCTATGGAACAGTGTCCCCCCATTTTGAGTTGATGACTAGATTTAGGAGCACGGACACTGGACCATAATCAGCTACTGGTCCCCCCTTCCTTTTTGTTGATACTGTGTACTTGAATGTTCATGTGAACTTAAATATGTGGGTAGCACAAAATTGCAAGAACACACAAGAACCATGCAACACATCAGGGCTATCATAAATTCTGATCCACACATACCCAGTAGTGAGGCATTTTAAGGTAGAGATAATTGCAGCAGATGGAATCTAAATTTGTATTGGAACTGGATACAGAGATACCAGACACATCCTTTTTGTAAATCGATTTTAGACTGTATAGTTATAGTCTCCGTATGTGGGTAGTCTAATGTTGTGTTACATCTTTTGAAATTAGTATATATCTTTAGTAAACAATTCATTTTGGTAATGTTAGTGTACCACAACATTGGATTAGTTCAAGCACAGGCCACTTTAATATTTCAATAAAACTATGAATTTCATAATTTTATATTTATCAACACTACTATAGCACTTTTCTAAGTATTCAATCAGTGGGTTACAACCTGCGTGTAAGTACATTAGGGTACTCAACTGTTAATAACCATTAAAACTTCGGCCTATTGATTCACATGAGCATACATATCTGTTATGTATGTAAAATAGTTGTTACATGGCTTCAGTACATGGTTAAAACCAGATCAATTAGCACTTCAACATGCAGTGAGCACGCACTTTGTTAGGGCAGTTGGGTGGTAGGACACTAAGGGGCCGATTCCGATCCTGGAGAAACCGGGTACGAATCGTCGGACGGAGCGTTTTCTCCATCCGACTCGTACCCGGTAAAAACACCACACAAACATGCAAATACGATTCGTACGGAAACACCATTTCCGTACGAATCGTACAAAACACCGTCCGACACAAAAATACATCCGAATGTGATCCGGGACAGCGCATACGCGACATGCGGACGGAGTCAGGCAGCCTTTTACGTACCAGCAAGTACGATTCGTACCGACAGCACTCCGGACGGCAATATTTTTACGGCACCCAAAAAGTGCCGGAAAAGCTAAGTACGCCGCGAAGCGTGAGGAAAAGGGGGCCCGGTACCCGCCGAACACCTCCCCCAGCCCCCCGTATGTACGCGCTGGACCCCCAGCCCCCCACAGAAGTACGCGCCGGACCCCCAGCCCCCCACGGATGTACGCGCCGGACCCCCACCCCACCCGTGTATGTACGGTGCGGACCCTCACCCCCGTATGTACGGAGCGTACCCCCACCCCCGTATGTACGTTGCGGACCCCCACCCGCGTATGTACGGAGCGTACCCCCACCCCCGTATGTACGGCGCGGACCCCCAGCACTGCCAGTTCCCTGGGGCTTTTTTAAAAGAAATGCATGGGGGAGCTCCTGCCCCCTCCCAAGCAGCCCAGAGACCACCACCTCCCTGGGGCTATTTATGTTAAATGCACGAGGTCCTGCCCCCCCACACAGCCCTGGGGACCATTAACTCCTTGGGGCTATGCTCTAAATATTATGCCCTCACACTGCCCCGGGGACCACCACCTCCCCGGGGCTATTTTGAAAACTGTAGGGGTAATGCAAATGGCCCTGGGTACTGCCACCCCCCAGGGCCAGCTCCAGCAATGTCCTAGGGTGCCTACACCCGGGACAATGCAGTTTGCTAAGGCATAGCAGGAGAGCTGCTCCCGTCATGCCATAGCGAACACTGCTTTGCTTCATGGAAGCAAGAGCATGAAAAATGCTCTCGCTTCCATGAAGCGAAGCAGAATTGCTTTTGGGCAGAGGGAGCTGCATGTTTGCAGCTCTCTTGGCTCAAACAGCTCCCTCTGCTCAAAATCAAAGCTGGCTCCAGCAGAAGTCGGGGAGCCGGCAGGGACCACATAGGGCCTTGAGACTCCCCCGCGGTCCTCAATGTTGTGGCCGTGCACAGGGGATGAGCCTTGGGCAATATTGGCCCAGGTAGGGGGGCTGCATGGGTCCCTATCCATTTTTTTTCTTGACCATAAGGCCTGGTTTCGGGGAATAGGGTCCCTGTGCTGAAATTGGCCTCAGGAGGGGGGCTGCATGCCCTCCCAAAAATAAAAAAATAAAAAGACAGGTCAGACCCGGGGGCAAAACTGGGCCATGGAAGCAGGGCCGCCCTGCCCCCCTTCCTTAAAAAAAGAAAGAAAGAAAGAAAATGCCAAGCCCTGGAACATGGGATCTCCGGGGCTGAAATCAGCCTGGGCAGTGGGGCCTGCACAGCCCCCTACCTTAAAAAAACGTAAAGTAAGGCCTAGCCCTGGAAGATGGGGTCCCTAGGGCCGAAATCGGCCTCGGGAGGGGGTCTGCGAACCCAGCTCCCTTTTCATTTTATTAAAAGAATTAAAAAATGGGTCAGAAGCCGGCAACTCGCCTGAGGCCCCACCACTTTCTCCACTACACTGCAAACGTGCCTGCTGATGGGCTCTAGGTTGGGATGGAGTCCCCTTTGATGCTGAGGGTCCTTAGTGGCCAACTAGCCCACCTGTTACCTACAGTAATCCCCACACCTGGTGGACTGCTGAGAGGTGGTCGAGGGTCACACCCTTTTTACACCACTCTGCAAACGCACCTCTTGGTGCACTGCTGGTGGGGCGATGAGGTCCCCTTGTGTCCTAAGGACCTGTGTAAGTGGGTGATTCACTGGGTGTATGGGTTAATGAGTGCATCTGCGAGAGGCTGATTGGGTGAATGAATGTGCATATGGCTGTGTCGATGAACAAATGGATGTCTCAGTGGTATAGGTGAAAGGCAATATATGTGAGTGTTGGCATATATAAGTGACTGTATGTGTTAGTGAGTGATTGCGAGAGTGACTGTATGGATGAGAGTGTGCTTGTGTCAGTGATTGTATAAGAGTATGTGTTAGTATCTGTATGAATAGGCGAAGTGGTATGTGTATAACTGTATAGGTGAGTAAACCTTAGAAATTGGAGAAAAAAAACAAAGGTTAGAGTAACGTTACAGTTAGTCTGACTTTTCACTCGATGTCATTTGAGATGTCGTCACTGATGTCATCAGTGATGTCACTAGCCATGTCATGAGTGATGTAATATGTGAGGTCATAAGCAGTGCATTGCTGGGGCACGAGATATAGTTAGCTCAGTTTAACTATAATGGCTGAATTTCCCTGGTTTTGTAAGAGTGAAATGTCAGACTAACCTTTGTTTTTTTTCAATTTCTAAGGTTTTCAAAATGCTAATTTCTAACTATAATGTCCCTGAAACCTGTGTTTTTTTCTATGAATATCTAAGGTTTTGTAAATGCAAATTTCTAACTATAACGCCACTCAAACCTGTGTTTTTTCAGTGAATATATATATATATATATACATATTATCTACTGGCGGTCGCCAGTAGATAGTTATAGTTAGGACCGTGTTTCCATAGGAAATCCGCAACATTCTATTTGGAATAACTTTGGCGCCGGTTGACGAATCCTCGCAAACTTTTCAAAATAGGTGGGGCGCTCCGCTCCGCTCCTACCCTGAAAGTCTCGGGGTGATTCGTCAAGCGGGGGCTGAACAAAAATGGGGGTCCCAAAACGCGTTTTCCCCATGCATTTTTCCATAGGGACATTTAGTCCAAGGTACAGCCCGAACGGCTGAACAGAATTACTTGAAATTTGGCAGAGAGGTAGTCCTCAGGTCAGGGAAGTGCCTTTTGCAGGCCTGGTGTCAATCTGTTCAATAGTTCCTGAGAAAATCAAAAGTAAAATCATATACATATGTGGGCGGAGCCTAACCACACATCTCATCCTGAGATCTGATTGGCTGTCAGCACTTCATCCAAGAAGTGTTGGCAGCCATCTTGGGACCAATATACATGATAGCACCTCATTAAAAAGCATTGCAGTTAATAGAAGGTTTTAAGACTTTAGTTACATTATAAATCATTTGTTGATGGTACCATACTCATTTTAGGAATTGTGGTATGTTCTAAGGTGATTTCACCATGTGAAAAAGCCTTCTGCTGGGATATCATGATTGAGAGAAAAATATTTTCTCATGCTTTTCCCACAGAGGTTTGGAGGGTGATCTATAGGCTAAACTGAGAGCTTATTTTCTGTAAATTCACATTATCTGTCTCAGTCATGTGAGAATGAAGTCTGACATTCTCAGTAAAACATGTACATCCAACAAGGGCAGAGACTGTCAGTTGATTCCTTTGTGTTCTACTGCAGCTTCCCAGAGTGTTCCAAAGAACAACTAGGGCCCGATTCACAGAACTAACTTAAGACAAAATCCTAAACTTACTACCATTTTGGTATTCACAGAAGGCACTTACTAATTTTGGTATTCACAGAAGGCACTTACTCATTTCGGTATTCACAGAAGTTAGGACTCCTAACTTTAGGACTCCTAAATGCCTTCTGTGAATACCGAAAGTCTTAAAATTAGGATTTTTCTCAGTTTAGTAGTAGTATAGTTAGGACTCCTAACTTTAGGACTCCTAAATGCCTTCTGTGAATACCGAAATTCTTAAAATTAGGATTTTTCTCAATTTAGTAGTCCTAAATTTAGGACTCCTAACTTTAGGACTCCTAAATGCCTTCTGTGACTACCGAAAGCCTTAAAATTAGGATTTTTCTCAGTTTAGTAGTAGTATAGTTAGGACTCCTAACTTTAGGACTCCTAAATGCCTTCTGTGAATACCGAAATTCTTAAAATTAGGATTTTTCTCAATTTAGTAGTCCTAAGTCTAAACTTAGGACTACTAAATTGAGAAAAATCCTATTTTTAAGAATTTCGGTATTCACAGAAGGCATTTAGGAGTCCTAAAGTTAGGAGTCCTAACTATACTACTACTAAACTGCGAAAAATCCTAATTTTATGACTTTCGGTATTCACAGAAGGCATTTAGGAGTCCTAAAGTTAGGACTCCTAACTTCTGTGAATGCCGAAATGAGTAAGTGCCTTCTGTGAATACCAAAATGAGTAAGTGCCTTCTGTGAATACCAAAATGGTAGTAAGTTTAGGATTTTTTCTTAAGTTAGTTCTGTGAATCGGGCCCTTCGAGCGCTAACAGTCCTACTTATGATAAACGTATGGCACACCTGAAGCCATCTTGATTGGAATAAACTGGTAACACTTAAAACATTTAATTTAAAAAGGAACACAATGAGGGGGTTCATTTTGCCATAGAAATTATGATTAATGCTGAAGAAAGAAAATGAGGGCACATTTTGAGTGACTTCTCATATCCTCTTCTATTTCATTAAAAAATTCTGACATGCAGACTGAAACATGCACTTTTAATACCAGGAGCAGACTTCCATGGTGAACAGTAGTTTTACTACAGTGATCTAATGAGCAACTAGAGTGCTAACATTCAGAATTTATGGCAAATGTGTGACATAATTGAATACCTTCATGATGGAATCAAAGTAAAACACTGAAAGCATTTCCTACTGAGGAGACTGCAGTACATGAGGAAATTAGGAAACTTCATAACAAATAAATCTCCCAAGATGGCCACCGGAGACAAAAGAGCCCAAATGTAGCCCAAAATTACCCAGATGTAGCCCAAATATAGCCCAATGACAGAAGTGTGCAAAACACATATTATTTTGTGGTTTTGCAGTGTTATATAGTGCAGACTTGTCAGGTATTGGAGTGCTTTACATGAGCATTGGTTACATCACACAAAAATAAATTCATTTTGGTTGTAGACATGGGGAGACTAAGTGATTTGACCAGAATCACAGAATGTCGAGCTGAAGCAGAAACTCCAACCTGGTTCCCCAGTTGCAAAGTCTGCAGTTCTGGAAGTAACACCACATCCTCTCCCCTAAGTGCAACATTTAACCAAGTGGTCAACTGGATCAAAAAACATAACGGTAACAAATAATTTAAAAGTGCTTTGTCGCTATTTGAAAACTCAGAAAATATGTCCTTATTTTAGTCTTTTAGAGCACTAACCATAATTTTGATGCCAATAAGACCCTCTCATATATGTAATTTCTAAAGGAAATGCTCTAGGTATTACAGTTTTGATTACATCAAGATGACGTCAGGCGTTCCACACTTTTGTAATAAATATAGAATGTTAGCAATCTAGTTGTTCATTAGGATACTGTTGAGAGGCAGAGGCCAGGGGCACGGACTCTGAAAATTGAAGGCAGGTAGGAGGGTGCAAAGGCAACAATTCAACCACACTGAGCAGGCAGGAAGGGCCGTGGCAGCACAACAGACTATGGAGGGCAGTGGAAAGGGGGGCAGGGCAACAAACCAACAATACAGGACTTGCAAGAGAGGCTGTGGCAATGTAATAGACCATTGTGGGCAGAAGGAAGAGGCAATGGTAGTACAACCATACACACCAACAGACCCGATTCAGCCAGGAAACGTCCAATGTTTTTAAGCTCAAATTGGCATTATTTGATCTGTCTACAATCTCCTCTTTTTCAATGTAACTCAAAGGGGAAAATCAATACCCCAGTTTTTTTTCAAAATCTCCCTCTTACCAAGTTCAAAATGTTCGCAAGTATGGTACATTGGATCATGGAAGGAAATGGGGAAGGGCCATGGACTTGGATAACAGAGGACAGGAGGGACATGGAGAGGTGCACCAAACTGACCCTGCAGGGCAGGCATCAGGGTTTGCAGCAGCACAATACACCACACAGGGCGTGCGGGACGGGAGTGCAGCACAACAATCCATAGAAAGCAAGAGGGAGGGGACAGGACCATGCACATGGACAACAGAGAACAGAGGGGCAAGAGGCAATGGTAGCTAGCTGACCATAATGGACCGACAGGAGAGAAAGCTGCAGCATAACAGACCATAAAGGGCAGGAGGGACGGATCAGGGGCATTACAATGGAACAGACAAGCCAGGAGGGAGGGAGTAGGGGTCTGCACATGTAAACAGAGGGCTGGAGGCAAGGGGGCAGGGCAGGAGCAACAAGATAGCCATGGAGGTCAGTCAGGATGGGCACTAGAAGCAAGACACACCATGAAGAGCAACAGTGAGACTGTGGTGGCATACACACAGACCATGGAGGGAAGGTGGGAGGGGTTCAGGGGCAGCTAACTGACCACACAGGGAAGGTGGGAGGGGCCATGGCAGCACAGAAGAGCATGCATGGCAAGTGGGAGGGTTAGTGGAACCACAATGGCTATGATGGGCAAGAAGGAGGGTGCAGGGGCATGCACAAAGGACGATGGACGATAGAAGGGAGGGTCAGGACCTGTGCACAGACAAGAAAGTTCAGGGGAAGGGACCTCACAACAGACCGCACGGGGCAGGCAGGAGGAGCAGTTGCAGCACAACTGACCAGGGAGGGCAGAAGGGTGTGGCAGTACAATGGACCATGTAGGACAGGAGGAAGAGGATAGGGGCATGGCATGTGGACAGGCAGGGTGGAGGTGGCAGGGACAGGTTACAGTCATCTGACAATGCTAGGCAGGTGGGAGGGGAGTGCCAGCTCAACAGAACACTCAGGGGCTCATTTATGAGCCCCTGCGTCACTTTTGCGCCACCGGTGCGTCACTTTTTGTGACGCACCAGTGGCGTAAAACATGCGCCATGATGCGCCATATTTACAAAGTGACGCATCTACCTAGATGCGTCACTTTGTAAACCCCTGCGTACATTATACCTGCGTCAGGTATAATGTATGCAGGGTGGGCGTTCCCACGTAAGTAAGCATCGTAGAAGTGACGCAGTGAAAACTACGAGATTTCACTGCGCCACTTCTAGGGTGCAAATGCGTCAATATCTTGCGCCTGCCTCACAGCAGGCGTAAGACTGACGCAGGCCCTTTCACATGGGGCTTACCCCATGTGAAAGGATACATTGCTGGAGTTGCGTCACTTTTGTGACACACTCCAGCAATGCGTCACTTTTGCGCCTACAGATACGTCAGAAATACTAACGTATCTGTGACTCCTTGCGACATGATGCGTCATACTGTAAATATGACGCATCATTGGAGTCGCAGGGAGGGTGCAGTGAAAAGTGACGCATCACTGTTTTCACGCAGTGATGCATCACTTTTCATAAATGAGGCCCTCAGAGTAGATAGGAGTGGCAGGTCCATGGAACATGGTGGGCAAAAAGGATGGAGCAGGGGCATGCACAAAGACATCGGAGGGCATGGGGAAGGAGAATAGGGGCAGCAAGCTAAGCACAGAGTTTAAGCAGGAGGTCAATGATGGGGCATAGAATTGGGCAATGGAGGGCAGGAGGAGTGGACTGGTACATCATACTAAATTGAGGGCAGTGGCAACACATCAGACCATGCATGGCAGGAGGGAGGAGGCTAGTCCATGGATTCACACAACAGAGGATAGGGAGGAGGGGGATGGGGCAGCAAGCTAACTGTTCACAGAAGGCGGGTATTAGGAACTTTATTGTTTTTAAAACGTGTGTCTGTGCGAACTACTTAAAATATGAACAAGTATGCAGAATAATCTCACTTTTATTCAGGAAGAAGAGGACGTTTGTGACTGTGACTCCGGGCTCACTTGGCAGAAACACCCCCTAACCCTCCACCCCCTATCGCAAAATGTAATGCCCGTGAAAAGGGTAGGTGAACACAGTGTTATATAGAACATAGTCCTGAGAGCACGATTGCAAATGAAAACTAGATATAGTGTATGGTATAAACTACGCACCAAAAAGCGTGATATAAGATGAACCGGGCATGAAATATAATATGCAATACATTGTGCGCAATGACAGATTGATTGGAGAGCGCGAGATAGCACAGGCACTAGCGCGTGCTATGCGATATGCGCCTTGGAGTGTAATATGCACAGGGCAGTGTTGTGTAACCTAACTAGTCTCTAAAGTTGTAATATAAAATATGTGCTGGGGAGTGTAACGTTGCATATGCACTGTGACAAAGATATGGATCCCAGATTGTAATATGTATGGCATAGCACTGTGCGTTATAACATAGGCATCGAGGAAGGCACGTTAGATGGGGCAATATAACCCGTGCGAAGACAAGTGTGGCATGACATATTCACGGGGTGGTGTTACAGTGCACATGGGCTAGAGAGTGTCATAGCATATGCACTAGCTAGTGGAATACAACACAGAGGTGTGTGGCACTCAGCAGGCAATGGTGGGTGTAACACAGCATTGGGCTCTGCCAGGAGCGTGCTGTGACTCTCAAGTGATGTTCGTCCCCTTTCCAGAGAGTAAAATAAAAAGTATTACACATCCGGCAGTGGATGTGTGTTTTATTAACCGTGAGGGGGGTTTCTTGCATAGTTTTGGTCGAATTTTTGTCCAATCCCCTTTGAATGGCTTGGTGTGCATGTGTATTAAATGTGCCCGTCAATAGCTACCATGTTTGTATAAATAAACGACAAGGGTGTCTACCGGGATTAGGCACGGTAGGGCATCAGACATGTCAGAGCTTCACTTCACTCAGGTGTAAATACATTCCACGTGGATTCATTGTATGCATAGTCGCCTTTTAATGAATATCACGCAAATCGTCATGGTGATAGGTACGTACGGTTTGTCCAGCATGTCCTAGGTGTGTCTATAAATATATATTTTTTAAAAATAATAAAAAACAGTGGGGATTGGGGTCAAAAAATATAATTAGGAGACAGGCCCTGGGGGATGGGGTCATCAGGGCCAATAAATTAGAATAAGAAGGGGAACCACACAGCCCCCCTTCTTAAAAAATTAAAATAAATAAAAGACTGGCATCATGCCGGAGGCCACGTCCCCTCCTTGCAGCACTCTGCAAACGCGCCCCCTGGCGTGTTGTAAGTTGGGGAATTAATTCCTCTTCAATACTGGGGGTCCCTGAGGGCCAACTAGCCCAACAGGCATCTCCAGGTGACATGTGCAAACACGCACTATGGCACGTTTTAAATTGGGGATATAATTTTCCTTCAATACTGAGGGCCCCTGGGGGCTAACTAGCCCACAAAGTGCTTCCAGTAAGCGCCACTGAGCTGCATTGCAGAGAGGTGGTCCAGGCCGTGCCACTTTTTACACCTCTCTGCAACGCAGCTCTGTGGCACTTACTGGAGGTACCTAGTGGGCTAGTTGGACCCGGGGGACCCTCAGGATTCAAATGAACTTAATCTCCCAACTAAAAACGGACACAGGGCGTGTTTACACAGTGGTGAAGGGAGGGGACAGGAGGGCCTGAGTTAACGTGTGCAAAAACGCCCTGTGGCCTGTTTTAAGAGGTAGTTTTAATCCCCCTGCCCTATTATATACTAGGGGCTTACAGAGGAGGTCATGCTAATCACAGGGGGACCCCAACGCATAATGTTCCCTAGTGTATGTAGGTGTTTTCACTGTATTCTAAGTGTCTTTTAACATAGCACTGGCTCTAGGACTGGTTAGTCAGACTCAGTTACCACCAGTATCCATCTGAAAAAGTTGAGGGTACAGGATGATTTTGCAACAAGGCTTCTTTCTGCTCTTCTTTTTGTTCTTTCTGCACGTTATCCTTCTTCCTGCACTTTTCTTCGTCTTTGAGGACTTCTGTTGCTTCTTTCTGCACTTCTTTTTTTTCTTTCTGTGCATGTTTTCTTCTTTCGTCACATATCCTATCTCTGTAGGCATAGTTAGAAATTAGCATTTAAAAAACCTTTGAAATTCACAGAAAAAACCATAGGTTTCAGGCACGTTATAGTTAGGAATTAGCATTTAAAAAACCTCAGAAATTCACTGAAAAAACCATAGGTTTCAGGGGTGTTATAGTTAGCTGGACTTTTCACTTGTACAAAACCATTGAAATTCCCCCGTTATAGTTAGTTCAGTTAACTATAACTCGCGCGCCCGCAATGCACTGCTGATGACGTCACATATTACATCACTCATGACATGGTCAGTGACATCACTGATGACATCACTGATGACATCATCCTTGTGATAGAGTGGCAGACCTCCTCTCACCCTAATATAACCTTTGATACACACACTCAAAAATAGAAACTAACATTTTCTAAACAATGGTCATACCAATACCAGTTACAACAACCTATTCAGTAATTCTAAGATCTACATACACATCCACTCATACAGCCACAGTCCTATATAGTCACTCATACATGTACTCACTCATTATATGTACTCATACACTTATATATCCTGTTACACACCGCCACTCATCCATAGAGTTACTCACACACATAGTCACTCATGCCAATAAAGAATCAAACATCCATTTACTTGCATATACAGTTATACACACACCAGCACACTTACTTCTACAGAAAGTTACAAATACTTACTCTTTTAATAAATCACTTAAAGAAACACATACTTATTCATACAGGAACTCTTCCAATCTCTCACTCTCATATATACTCACTAATATACAGCAATACTCACATATACTAGTTAAAAACATATGTAGTTACTTATAAAGACACTATTGAGACAGTCGTTCACTCACTAACACACCCATACACACACTCATCCACTCATACAGTCCTGCACACATACTGTCTTCAACACATACAAACAGTGACACACTCATTCATGCATCTATGCACTAAGCAATACCCTCCACTGAACCATACAGACACTCAGACACTCATAATGATACTCAAAAAAACAAGTAATATCCCATATAGACACTCATGTAGCTACTCACCAACCCATGCAGTCACTTATACACAAAGTGAGAGACTGATACAGATATTTACATATTTAAACATTACTCAGTAACCCATGTATTCCCTAAGATACACTTAATCAGTCCGTTATACAATCAATTTTACAAAAAAAATCATCCATTTAGACACTTATATACCCATTTATTCTTCCATCGACCTTGAGATCTACATATATAAAAAATATTTAATTTTCAGAACGACACACATTCACTGGATGATGTCATCAGTGATGTCATCAGTGATGTCATTTGAGATGTCATCAGTGATTTTATGAGTGATGTCACTGACCATATCATGAGTGATGTAATATGTGACATCATCAGCAGTGCTTTGCGGGCGCACAAGTTATAGTTAGCTGAACTAACTATAACGGGGGAATTTCAATGGTTTTGTACGAGTGAAATGTCCAGCTAACTTTGGTTACACTGTTGAATTAAGGAATATTATTGTATTTTAAAAGTTGACAGAAACTTTTTCACATAGAATCACCAATGTTATCCTACGGGAGGAAATTCACTTAGCAGGTAAGTAATGTTATCGCTATTTTTTCTTACTCAGTGGTGGATCCTGGATCCAGCACTGGTGCATCTCCTGTAAACAGTTGAAAGAATGCGTTTCAGTCATACAGGCGATTTTTAAGGAATAATTGTAGTTTGTGAAAATCGACACTTAGAAACTTTTCTGGTGAAAACCAGACAATGGATTCCTATGGAAGGAAATACAAGTTACTGGTAAGTACGGTTAGAATTACTTTTCAGGGTCAGTGCTGGGCTAAAAGATGCAGCACTGTGTTCTCTCCTGATAACAGGTGAGTAAATCGGAATTCGTTGTTCAGATGATTTTAGGTGAATATTTTAAAGTTCCAAAACTCCACACTTAGAAGAATTTCCAAGTGAAACAAATCAATGTTAGCCTATGGAAGGAACCTCAAGTTACTGGTAAGTACATATATTATTACTTTTCAGGATCAGTACTGGGCTCTAAGATGCAGCACTGAGGTCTCTCCTGATAACAGGTGAGTAAATCAGAATTCGTAGTTCGGCTGATTTTACTTTGGTCCAGTATATATAGAGCCACCTTCCTACACCATTCCCTCCCTTCACCACGTTTTAAGTTGGAGAAATTATTCCCCTTCAATCCTGAGGGTCCCTAGAGTCCAACTAGCCCACTAGGTACATCCAGTAAGCGCCACAGAGCTGCGTTGCAGAGAGGTGTAGAAAGGGGCGTGGCCTCTAAACACCTGTCTGCAATGCAGCTGCCTGGCGCATACTGGAGATACCTGTTGGGCTATTTGCCCGTCAGGGACCCTCAGGTGACATGTCTGCAAACACGCCCTGTGGCGCGTTTTAAGTTAGAGAATTAATTCCTCCTCAATCCTGTGGGTCTCTGGGGGCCAACTAGCCCACCAGGTACCTCCAGTATGTGCCAGTGTGCTGCGTTGCAGAGAGGTGTTCAGAGGCCAGCCCCTTTTTACAACACTGCACCCCTTCTTAAACACAAAAGAAAGAAAAATACCGGCATCGCGCCGGAGGCCATGCCCCCTTCTTGTCGCACTCAGCAAACGCGCCCCCTGGTGCGATTGCAGAGGGGGAATGAATTCCCCTTGAATACTGGGGGTACCTGGTGGCCAACTAGCCCACCAGAAACCTCCAGTATGCGCCAGGGGGCTGCGTTACAGAGAGGTGGTCTGAGGCCATGCCCCTTTTTACATCTCTATGAAACGCAGCTCCGTGGAGCTTACTGGAGGTACCTGGTGGGCTAGTTGGCCCCCAGGGACCCTCAGGATTGACAAGGAATTAATTCCCCAACTTAAACCGAGCCACAGGATGTTTGCACACATGTTTGCACACATGTGAACTCAGGCCCTGCCCCCTCCCTTCACCACAGTGCAAACGCGCCCTGTGGTGCGTTTTAAGTTGGGGAATTAACTCCCCTTGAATACTGAGTGTCCCTGGGTGCAACTAGCCCACCAGCTAGTAAGCGCCACAGAACTGCGTTGCAGAGAGATGTAAAAAGGGGCATGGCCTCAGACCACCTCTCTGCAACGCAGCCCCCTGGCGCATACTGGAGGTTTCTGGTGGGCTAGTTGGCCATCAGGTACCCCCAGTTTTCAAGGGGAATTCGTTCCCCCTCTGCAATCGCACCAGGGGGCGTGTTTGCTGAGTGCGACAAGAAGGGGGCATGGCCTCCGGCGCGATGCCGGTATTTTTCTTTCTTTTTTGTTTAAGAAGGGGTGCTGTGTGGCCCCCCTTCTTTTCCTAATATTTTGGCCCTGGGGACCCCAGCCACAGGGCATGGCCTTTTTAAAAAATGATTTTGCATATAGTTAGGCCATTTATAGCCCCGGGGACCGCATCCCCCGGGGCCGGCCTATTTTTTTATTTATTTACATTTTGGGGAGGGGAGCGCGTGGCCCCCCTCCTGGGCCACTTGTAGCCCAGGGGACCCGATCCCCGGGGCTGGCCCTCTCCGTTGGGGACCGTGGGGGGGTCCCCAATCCCCCCACTGTCCCGCCGGCTCCCCGCCTCCTGCGGGAGCTGGGAAAAAGGAGGTGGTGATGGACAGAGTTTCTGAATGATGCAGAATACTCTTACCAAGTCAAGAGATCATGGTTTTAATCCATCACCGTTTTTTAGCTCACTGCACCATCCCAGCTCAGAACCTGGCTACATGCAAATTAGTCTGTACCTGTCCCAGTGCATGATGGGAACAGGACAAACCAAACTACCAAGCCAATTCTTATACTGGGAAGGAAACAAGCTTCCGGGGACCGGTTTCTGGCATCACAGCCTTCGTCGGCCCGGCTTGCCTGAATCCTGATGGTGCAATGAGCAAGGGACTCACGTCTGAGCATACCCTCCCACACTGAGTGTGGATAAAATCGATTTGGGAAAAAGGAGGTGGTGATGGACAGAGTTTCTGAATGATGCAGAATACTCTTACCAAGTCAAGAGATCATGGTTTTAATCCATCACCGTTTTTTAGCTCAATGCACCATCCCAGCTCAGAACCTGGCTACATGCAAATTAGTCTGTACCTGTCCCAGTGCATGATGGGAACAGGACAAACCAAACTACCAAGCCAATTCTTATACTGGGAAGGAAACAAGCTTCCGGGGAGCGGTTTCTGGCATCACAGCCTTCGTCGGCCCGGCTTGCCTGAATCCTGATGGTGCAATGAGCAAGGGACTCACGTCTGAGCATACCCTCCCACACTGAGTGTGGATAAAATCGATTTGGGAAAAAGGAGGTGGTGATGGACAGAGTTTCTGAATGATGCAGAATACTCTTACCAAGTCAAGAGATCATGGTTTTAATCCATCACCGTTTTTTAGCTCACTGCACCATCCCAGCTCAGAACCTGGCTACATGCAAATTAGTCTGTACCTGTCCCAGTGCATGATGGGAACAGGACAAACCAAACTACCAAGCCAATTCTTATACTGGGAAGGAAACAAGCTTCCGGGGACCGGTTTCTGGCATCACAGCCTTCGTCGGCCCGGCTTGCCTGAATCCTGATGGTGCAATGAGCAAGGGAGCTGGCATTGCTTTTCCACATGGGGAGCTGCTAAGATGCAGCTCACCCTGTGAAAAAGCAATTTGCTTTGCTATTTGAAAGAGAGAGCAGGTTTCCTGCTCTCTCTTCCAAATAGCAAAGCAGTTTGCTATGACATAGCAAACTACAGTGTCCTGAGGGTGGGCACCCCGGGACACTGCAGGAGCCGGCCCTGGGGGGTGACGGTCCCCAAGGCCACAACAAGGCTCCAGGTGGGGGGCCGTGCGGCCCCCCTCCCATATTTTACAAAGCCCCGTGGTGGTGGTCCCCGGGGCTAGGGGGTCCATCACGGACACCCCAATTTGAATCTTTAGTGCCCCAGGGAGGTGGCGGTCCCCGGGGCGTGTGGGGGGCTTGAGCCCCCCCCACAGGGTATTAATTTATTTTTCAAAAGCCCCGGGAGGTGGTGGTCCCAAGGGCTGCGGGGGGGCTGTGTGCCCCCCCACAATGTTAATAAAGTCATGCCCGGGGGTGGTGGTCCCCGGGGCTTGGGGGGGGCCTTAGTGGCACCCCAAATTAAACTATTAAGCCCCAGGGGGAGGCGGTCCACGGGGCTGTGGGGGGCCGTGTGCCCCCCGCAACTATTCATACTTTGCCCCGGGGGTGGGAGTCCCCAGGGCAGTGTGGGGGGGATTGGGCCCCCCACACTTTATTTTAACATGCCCCCGGGATTAGGCCCCCCGGGGGCTAATTAGCATTGAAGCGCGGGAGCCCGTGCTTCATTTTTTTTTTAGATCGGCAGGATCCTCACACCCAGCGCGGATTTTGCTGATTTAAAAAAAAATGAGGGGGGCCTTGGGGGTCCTTGTGGGAACCCCTGAGCAGGCCTAGGGGGTCAGGGTGTTTCTAACCTGCCCCCTTTTCGCGTTTTGTGCGTTTTTTATTAGGTTTCTTGTGCCTCGGTTCTACCGAGGCACAAGATGGCTGCCAACACTTCCTGATTTGGAGTGTTGACAGCCACTTAGAATACAGCTTGTGCACGGCACGGTGCGCAGATCCAGCGCAGCCATAGATATATATGTGATTTAGATTTTCTCAGGAACTACTGAATGGATTTACACTATTTAAGCAAAAGGCACGACTCTGAACCAAGGTCTACCTTTCTGTCAAATTTGGTGTAATTCCATTCAGCAGTTCGGGCTGTAGCTGGGACTAAAGGTCCCCAAGGAAAATTGCATGGGGAAAACACGTTTTGGGACCCCCCTTTTTTCTCGGCCCCTGCTTGACGAATCACCCCGAGACTTTCAGGATAGGAGTGGACCGGAGCGTGCCACGAGTGTGTGTAGAATGTTGCGGATTTCCTATGGATAATGGGTCCTAATTATAACCACCTACTGGCGACCGCCAGTAGGTAATATGTATGTGTGTGTGTGTGTGTATTTATATATATATATATATATATATATTCACTTAAAAAACCATAGGTTTCACACATGTTATAGTTAGGTGGATATTTCACTCGTAAAAAACCAATGAAATTCCCCCGTTATAGTTAGTTCAGATAACTATAACTCGCGTGCCCGCAATCCTGCTCATGACGTCACATATTACATCACTCATTACATGGTCAGTGGCATCACTCATGACATCACTCATGACATCATCCTTGTGATAGAGTGGCGGTCGCGCGAGTTATAGTTATCTGAACTAACTATAACGGGGGAATTTCATTGGTTTGTTACGAGTGAAATATCCACCTAACTATAACATGTGTGAAACCTATGGTTTTTCAAGTGAATTTGCAAGGTTTTTTAAATGCTAATTCCTAACTATAACGTGTGTGAAACCTATGGTTTTTTCAGTGAATTTGCACGGTTTTTTAAATGCTAAGTTATGTATGTATAATTATTCTTTTTATATTTTTATTTTATAATAAACTACGTATTTAAATTTTAATTTTTTTGGGGTTTTTCACCTTGCGCGCACGGTGCGCGCACCCCCGCGATTTAAAAAAACAAAATTTAAATGTTTTTTTCTGCCTTCGGGGTCCTTCAGGGACCCCCTGATAAAGGCTAGGGGGTCAGGAACTCTCTACCCTGCCCCCTTTTCACGTTCGCCACCTTCCTTTTTCACTCTCGCACTGAAAACAAATAAAATGGCGGCCGACACTTCATGATTTCGACCGATTCGAACGTTGACTAACATGTAACCACCAATCAGAATTACGCTTGCACACGTTAGGGTGCTCGCACGGTGCGCACACGGTGCGCGCACGGTGCGCGGCTATAGATATATGTGCTTTTAACTGCAATTTTCTCAGGAACTACTGAACAGATTGACTCCATATATGCAAAAGGCACATCCCTGTCCTGAGGACTACCTCTCTGCCAAATTTCAAGTAATTCTGTTCAGCCGTTCGGGCTGTACCTTCGACTGAAGGTCCTATGGGAAAATGCATGGGGAAAACGCGTTTTGGGACCCCCCTTTTTTCTCAGCCCCCGCTTGACGAATCCCCCGAGACTTTCAGGGTAGGAGCTGAGCGGAGCGCCCCATTAGTTTTGATAATTTCGCGAAGATTTGTCAACCGGTGCCAAAGTTATTCAAAGTAGAATTTTCACATTTCCTATGGAAACACGGTCCTAACTATAACTATCTACTGGCGACCGCCAGTAGATAATATATATATATTCACTGAAAAAACCATAGGTTTCAGGTAGGCCTGGGCTAAAATTTCGTTCCGTTCGCGGAAATTGCGATAATTTGACATTTTCGCGTTCCGCGGAAAGCGCAAAAATGTCAAAATTTCCGCATTCCGCAGCTTTGCAATAATTTGGTTCTTGCTCGCGCTGTAAAATAATACATTCTCGCGTGCGCGCGATCGCCTTACCTGAATCCCTGCGTTCGCCGACAAGTTTTCTTGATCCGGTCGCGTTCTCCATGAGATGTTGTATTGTTTTTAGCCATTTGCGCTGTCTCGTGACAGTTCGCGCCCGCAGTGACGTCATGCGTCGCGCGATCACATCTTTCTTCTCGCGATCATGCACCGCGAGACAACTGAAAACAAGATGGCCGCGCCCGCGAGCAACCGCATGGGTAAGTTGGCGAGCCACAACCATGCAGAAAATCTCGCAAACATGCGGGAAAAAAACTTCTGCATCTTCGCGATATTTCCGCGTGTTTGCGATAATTTTTAACATTTTCGCGATAATTTGCGAAAGTGGATTTCGCAAATTCCGCCCACCCCTAGTTTCAGGCACGTTATAGTTAGGAATGAGCATTTAAAAAATCTTAGAAATTCACTGAAAAAACCATAGGTTTCAGGGGCGTTATAGTTAGCTGGACTTTTCACTCGTACAAAACCATTGAAATTCCCCCGTTATAGTTAGTTCAGCTAACTATAATTCGCGCGCCCGCAATGCACTGCTGATGACGTCACATATTACATCACTCATGACATGGTCAGTGACATCACTGATGACATCACTGATGACATCTCAAATGACATCACTGATGACATCATCCAGTGAATGTGTGTTTTTTTGAAAATTACATATGTTTTATATATGTATATC
This sequence comes from Triturus cristatus, assembly GCF_964204655.1. Classification (NCBI taxonomy): domain Eukaryota; kingdom Metazoa; phylum Chordata; class Amphibia; order Caudata; family Salamandridae; genus Triturus; species Triturus cristatus. Next base: position 320,779,931 of record NC_140588.1, read on the forward strand.
TCAAGGTCGATGGAAGAATAAATGGGTATATAAGTGTCTAAATGGATGATTTGTTTTTGAAAAATTGATTGTATAACTGACTGATTAAGTGTATCTTAGTGAATACATGGCTTAGTGAGTAATGTCTAAATATGTAAATATCTGTATCAGTCTCTCACTTTGTGTATGAGTGGCTGCATGGGTTAGTAAGTAGCTACATGAGTGTTTATATAGGTAATTAGTTGGTTTTTTGAGTATCAGTATGAGTGTCTGAGTGTCTGTATGGTTCGTGGGGGGTATTACATAGTGCATAGGTGTATGAATGAGTGACTCACTGTTTGTATGTGTTGAAGACAGCATGTGTGCAGGACTGTATGGGTGGATAAGTGTGTGCATGGGTGTGTTAGTGAGTGAATGACTGTCTCAATAGTGTCTTTATGAGTAACTACATATGTTTTAATCTAGTATATGTGACTATTGGTGTATATAAGTGAGTATATGTGAGAGTGAGAGATTGAAAGAGTTCCTTTATGAATAAGTATGTGTTTCTATAAGTGATCGTTGAAAAGACTAAGTATGTGTAAGTTTCTGGAGAAGTAAGTGTGGTGGTATGTGTATAACTGTATATGCAAGTAAATGGATGTTTGATTCTTTATTAGCATGAGTGACTATGTGTGTGAGTAACTCTATGGATGAGTGGCGTTGTGTAACAGGATGTATAGGTGTATGAGTACATATGATGAGTGAGTACATGTATGAGTGACTGTATAGGACTGTTGGTGAATGAGTGGATGTGTATATGGATCTTAGAATTACTGAATAGGTTTTTGTAACTGATATTGGTATGTCCATTTATTTGAAAATGTTAGTTTCTATTTTTGAATGTGTGTATCAAAGGTTATATTAGGGGGAGAGGAGGTCTGCCTCTCAATCACAAGGATGATGTCATCAGTGATGTCATTTGAGATGTCATCAGTGATGTCATGAGTGATGTCACTGACCATGTCATGAGTGATGTAATATGTGACATCATCAGCAGTGCATTGCGGGCGCGTGAGTTATAGTTAGCTGGACTAACTATAATGGGGGAATTTCAATGGTTTTGTACGGTTGAAAAGTCCAGCTAACTATAACGCCCCTGAAATCTATGGTTTTTTCAGTGAATTTCTAAGGTTTTTTAAATGCTAATTCCTAACTATAACGTGCCTGAAACCTATGGTTTTTTCAGTGAATTTTAAAGGTTTTTTAAATGCTAATTTCTAACTATACCTACAGAGATAGGACATGTGAAAAAAGAAGAAAAAACGCACAGAAAGAAAAAAAAGAAATGCAGAAAGAAGCAACAGAAGTCCTCAAAGACGAAGAAAAGTGCAGGAAGAAGGGTAACGTGCAGAAAGAACAAACAGAAGAGCAGAAACAAGCCTTGTTGCAAAATCATCCTGTACCCTCAACTTTTTCATTCGGATACTGGTGGTAACTGAGTCTGACTAACCAGTCCTAGAGCCAGTGCTATGTTAAAAGACACTCAGAATACAGTGAAAACACCTACATACACTAGGGAACACTATGCGTTGGGGTCCCCCTGTGATCAGCATGACCTCCTCTGTAAGCCCCTAGTATATAATAGGGCAGGGGATTAAAACTACCTCTTAAAACGCGCCACAGGGCGTGTTTGCACACATCACCTCAGGCCCCGTCCCCTCACTTCCCCACTGTATAAACACGCCCTGTGGCCATTTTAAGTTGGGAGATTAAGTCCCCTTGAATCCTGAGGGTCCCTAGGGTCCAACTAGACCACTAGATACCTCCAGTAAGCGCCACAGAGCTGCGTTGCAGAGAGATGTAAAAAGGGGCACGGCCTAGACCACTTCTCTGCAACGCAGCGCAGTGGCGCTTACTGGAAGCACCTGGTGGGCTAGTTGGCCCCAGGGTCCCTCAGGATTGAAGGGGAATTATTTCCCCAACTTAAAACGCACCACAGAGCTTGTTTGCACACGTTAACTCAGGACCCGTCCTCTCCCTTCACCACTGTGTAAACACGCCCTGTGGCCGTTTTTAGTTGGGAGATTAAGTTCATTTGAATCCTGAGGGTCCCTAGGGTCCATCTAGCCCACTAGGTACCTCCAGTAAGCGCCACAGAGCTGCGTTGCAGAGAGGTGTAAAAAGTAGCACGGCCTGGACCACCTCTCTGCAACGCAGCTCAGTGGCGCTTACTGGAAGCACCTGGTTGGCTAGTTGGCCCCCAGGTTCCCTCAGGATTGAAAGGGAATTATTTCCCCAACTTAAAATGCACCACAGGGCGTGTTTGCACACGTCACCTCAGGCCCCGTCCCCTCCCTTCACCACTGTGTAAACTCACCCTGTGGCCGTTCTAAGTTGAGAGATTAAGTCCCCTTGAATCCTAAGGGTCCCTAGAGTCAAACTAGCCCACTAGGTACCTCCAGTAAGTGCCACAGAGCTGTTTTGCATAGAGGTGTAAAAAGGGGCATGGCCTCAGAACACCTGTCTGCAACGCATCTCCCTGGCGCATACTGGCGATACCTGTTGGGCTAGTTGGCCCTCAGGGACCCTCAGTATTGAAGGGGAATTAATTCCCCAACTCACAACTGGCCAGGGTGGCGCGTTTGCAGAGTGCTGCAAGGAGGGGGCATGGACTCCGGCGCGATGCCGGTATTTTATTTATTTTATTTTTTTAAGAAGGAGGGCTGTGTGGCCCCCCTTTTTCTAATTTACTGGCCCTGGGGACCCCATCCCCCAGGGCCTGCACCCTAATCTTTTTTGTTGAAAAAAATTAATTTGGCCCTCCCAAGGCCATAATCGGCCCCGGGGACCCCAACCCCCGGGTCATGGCCTTTTTTTTTTTTTATTCTTTAGGAGGGGAGCAGCGTTGCCCCCCTCCGCAGGCCACTTATGGCCTCGGGGACCCTATACCCCGGGGCCGGCCTTTTTTTTTAATATTTAAAAAATATATATATTTATAGAAACACCTAGGACATGCTGGACAAACCGTATTTACCTATCACCATGACGATTTGCGTGATATTCATTAAAAGGCGACTATGCATAGAATGAATCCACATGGAATGTATTTGCACTGCTAGTGAAGCTCTGACGTGTCTGACGCCCTACCGTGCCTAATCCCGGTGCCCCCGCCGGTGGGTACTCTCCAAGTAGACACCCTTGTTGTTTATTTATACAAACATGGGTAGCTATTGATGGGCACATTTAATATACACGCACACCAAGCCATTCAAAGGGGATTCGACAAAAATTCGACCAAACTATGCAAGAAACCCCCTCACGGTTAATAAAACACACATCCACCACCGGATGTGTAATACTTTTTATTTTACTCTCTGGAAAGGAGACAAACCTCACTTGAGAGTCAAGGCGTGCTCCTGGCTGAGCCCAATGCTGTGTTACACCCACCAGTGCCCGCCGAGTGCCTCACACCTCTGTGTTGTATTCCACCAGCTAGTGCGTATGCTATGACACTCTCTAGCCCATGTGCACTGTAACACCACCCCGTGAATATGTCATGCCACACTTGCCTTCGCACGGGATATATTGCCCCATCTAACGTGCCTTCCTCGATGCCTATGATTTAACGCACAGCGCTATGCCATACATAATACAATCTGGGATCCATATCTTTGTCACAGTGCATATGCAACGTTACACTCCCCAGCACATATTTTATATTACAACTTTAGAGACTAGTTAGTTTACACAACACTGCCCTGTGCATATTACACTCCAAGGCGCATATCGCAAAGCACGCGCTAGTGCCTGTGCTACCTCGCGCTCTACAATGAATCATGTCATTGTGCACAATGTATTGCATATTATATTTCACACCCCGGTTCATCTTATATCACACTTTTTGGTGCATAGTTTATACCATATACTATATCTAGTTTTCATTTTCAATCGTGCTCTCAGGACTATGTTCTATATACCACTGCGTCCACCTACCCTTTTCACGGGCATTACATTTTGCGATGGGGGGTGGAGGGTCAGGAGGTGTTTCTGCCAAGTGAGCCCGGAGTCACAGTCACAAATGTCCTCTTCTTCCTGAATAAAAGTGAGATTATGCTGCACACTTGTTCATATTTTAAGTAGTTCGCACAGACACACATTTTAAAAACAATAAAGTTCCTAATACCCACCTTCTCTGAACAGTTAGCTTGCTGCCCCATCCACCTCCTCCCTATCCTCTGTTGTCTAAATCCATGGACTAGCCTCCTCCCTCCTGCCATGCATGGTCTGATGTGCTGCCACTGCCCTCCATTTAGCATGATGTACCAGTCCACTCCTCCTGCCCTCCATTGCCCAATTCTATGGCCCATCATTGACCTCCTGCTTAGCCTCTGTGCTTAGCTTGCTGCCCCTATTCTCCTTCCCCCTGCCCTCCGATGTCTTTGTGCATGCCCCTGCTCCATCCTTTTTGCCCACCATGTTCCATGGACCTGCCACTCCTATCTACTCTGAGTGTTCTGTTGAGCTGCCACTCCCCTCCCACCTGCCTAGCATTGTCAGATGACTGTAACCTGTCCCTGCCACCTCCACCCTGCCTGTCCACATGCCATGCCCCTATCCCCTTCCTCCTGTCCTCCCTGGTCCATTTTACTGCCACACGCTTCTGCCCTCCCTGGTCTGTTGTGCTGCAACTGCTCCTCTTGCCTGCCCCGCGTGGTCTGTTGTGAGGCCCCTTCCCCTGAACTCTCTTGTCTGTGCCCAGGTCCTGACCCTCCCTTCTATCCTCCATGGTCCTTTGTGCATGCCCCTGCACCTTCCTTCTTCCCCATCATAGCCATTGTGCTGCCACTAACCCTCCTGCTTGCCATGCATGGTCTCCTGTGCTGACATGGCCCTTCCCACCTTCCCTGTGTGGTCAGCTAGCTGCCCCTGACCCCCTCCCACCTTCCCTCCATGGTCTGGGTGTATGCCATCATAGTCTCATTGTTGCTCTCCATGGTGTGTCTTTTTTCTAGTGCCCAACCTGCCTGACCTCCATGGTCATCTTGCTGCTCCTGCCCTGCCCCCTTGCCCCCAGCCCTCAGTTTCCATGTGCAGACCCCTATTCCCTCCCTCCTGGCTTGTCTGTTCCATTGTAATGCCCCTTATCCGTCCCTCCTGCCCTTTATGGTCTGTTATGCTGCAGCTTTCTCTCCTGTCTGTCCATTATGGTCAGCTAGCTACCATTGCCTATTTCCCCTCTGTTCTCTGTTGTCCATGTGCATGGACCTGTCCCCTCCCTATTGCTTTCTATGGATTGTTGTGCTGCACTCCCGTCCCGCATGCGCTGTGTGGTGTATTGTGCTGCTGCAAACCCTGATGCCTGCCCTGTAGGGTCAGTTTGGTGCACCTCTCCATGTCCCTCCTGTCCTCTGTTATCCGAGTCCATGTCCCTACCCCAATCGCTCCTGCCTACCATGATCCAATATACCATACGTGCGAACATTTTGAACTTGGTAAGAGGGAGATTTTGAAAAAAAAATGGGGTATTGATTTTCCCCTTTGAGTTACATTGAAAAAGAGGAGATTGTAGACAGGAGACAGATCAAATAAAGTCCATTTGAGCTTAAAAACATTGGACGTTTCCTGGCTGAAACAGGTCTGTTGGCATGTATGGTTGTACTACCACTGCCTCTTCCTTCTGCCCACAATGGTCTATTATATTGCCACAGCCTCTCTTGCCAGTCCTGTATTGTTGGTTTGTTGCCCCTGCCCCCCTTTCCACTGCCCTCCATAGTCTGTTGTGCTGCCACTGCCCTTCCTGCCTGCCCAGTGTGGTCAAATTGTTGCATCTGCACTCTCCTACCTGCCTTCAATTTGCAGAGTCCGTGCCCCTGGCCTCTGCCTCTCAACAGTATCCCAATGAACCACTAGATTGCTAACATTTTATATTTATTACAAAAGTGTGGAACGCCTGACGTCATCTTGATGTAATCAAAACTGTAATACCTAGAGTATTTCCTTTAGAAATTACATATATGAGAGGGTCTTATTTGCATCAAAATTATGGTTAGTGCTCTAAAAAACTAAAATGAGGACATATTTTCTGAGTTTTCAAATAGCGACAAAGAACTTTTAAATTATTTGTAATCTTTATGTTTTTTTATCCAGTTGACCACTTGATTAAATGTTGCACCTAGGGGAGAGGATGTGGTGTTACTTCCAGAACTGCAGACTTTGCAACTGGGGAACCAGGTTGGAGTTTCTGCTTCAGCTCAACATTCTGTGATTCTGGTCAAATCACTTAATCTCCCCATGTCTACAACCAAAATGAATTTGATCTTGTGTGATGTAACCAATGCTCATGGAAAGCACTCCAATACCTGACAAGTCTGCACTATATAAAACTGCAAATACCCAAAAGATAAGGTTTTTTGCACACTTCTGTCATTGGGCTACATGTGGGCTACATCTGGGTGATATTTGTGCTGCATTTGGGCTCTTTTGTCTCTGGTGGCCATCTTGGGAGATTTATTTGCTATGAAGTTTCCTAATTTCCTCATTTACTGCAAACTCCTCAGTAGGAAATGCTTTCAGTTTTTTACTTTGATTCCATCAAGAAGTTATTCAGATATGTCACACATTTGCTATAAATTCTGAATGTTAGCACTCTAGTTGCTCATTAGATCACTGTAGTAAAGCTACTGCTCACCACAGAAGTCTGCCGCTGGTATTAAAAGTGCATGTTTCAGTCTGCATATCAGAATTTTTTAATGAAATAGAAGAGGATTTGAGAAGTCACTGAAAATGTGCCCTAATTTTTCTTTCTTCGGCACTAATCATAATTTCTATGGCAAAATGAACCCCCTCATTGTGTTACTTTTTAAATTAAATGTTTTAAGTGTTACCAGTTTATTCCAATCAAGATGGCTTCAGGTGTGCCATACTTTTGTCATAAGTTAGACAGTAAGCGCTCTAGTTGTTCTTAAGAACACTCTGGGACATTCTGTCATTGGGCTACACTTGGGCTACATCTGGGTGATATTTGGGCTACATTTGGGCTCTTTTGTTTCTGGTGGCCATCTTGGGAGATTTATTTGTTATGAAGTTTCCTAATTTCCTCATTTACTGCAGTCTCCTCAGTGGGAATACTTTCAGTTTTTTATTTTGGTTCCATCAAGAAGGCATTCAGATGTGTCACACATTTGCCATAAATTCTGAATGTTAGCACTCTAGTTGCTCATTAGATCACTGTAGTAAAACTACTGCTCACCAGGGAAGTCTGCTGCTGGTATTCAAAGTGCATGTTTCAGTCTGCATGTCAGAATTTTTTTATGAAATAAAAGAGGATTTGAGAAGTCAAAATGTGCCCTAATTTTTCTTTCTGCAGAACTAATCATAATTTCTATGGCAAAATGAACCCCCTCATTTTGTTCCTATGTAAATTAAACGTTTTACGTGTTACCACTTTATTCCAATCAAGATGGCTTCAGGTGTACCATACTTTTGTCATAGGTAAGACTGTTAGCGCTCTAGTTGTTCTCTAGTTGTTCGTTAGAACACTCTGGGACATTCTGTCATTGGGCTATACTTGGGCTACATCTGGGTGATATTTGGGCTACATTTTGGCTCTTTTGTCTCTGGTGGCCATCTTGGGAGATTTATTTGTTATGAAGTTTCCTAATTTCCTGCAGAATCCTCAGTAGGAAATACTTTCAGTTTTTTACTTTGGTTCCATCAAGAAGGCATTCAGATGTGTCACACATTTTCCATAAATTCTGAATGTTAGCACTTTAGTGGCTCATTAGATCACTGTAGTAAAGCTACTGCTCACCAGGGAAGTCTGCTGCTGGTATTCAAAGTGCATGTTTCAGTCTGCATATCAGAATTTTTTTATGAAATGAAAGAGGATTTGAGAAGTCAAAATGTGCCCAAATTTTTCTTTCTGAAGCACTAATCATAATTTCTATGGCAACATGAACCCCCTCATTTTGTTCCTTTGTAAATTAAATGTTTTAAGTGTTACCACTTTATTCCAACCAAGATGGCTTCAGGTGTGCCATACTTTTGTCATAAGTAGGACTGTTAGCGCTGTAGTTGTTCTTTAGAACACTCTGGGACGCTGCAGTAGAACACAAAGGAATCAACTGACAGTCTCTGCCCTTGTTGGATGTACATGTTTTACTGAGAATGTCAGACTTCATTCTCACAAGACTGAGAAAGATAATGTGAATTTACAGAAAATAAGCTCTCAGTTTAGCTTATAGATCACCTTCCAAACCTCTGTGGGAAAAGCATGAGAAAATAGTTTTCTCTCAAGCATGATTCATGATATCACAGCAGAAGGCTTTTTCACATGGTAAAATCACCTTAGAACACACCACAATTCCTAAAATGAGTATGGTACCATCAACAAATGATTTATAATGTAGGTAAAGTCTTAAAACCTTCTATTAACTGCAATGCTTTTTAATGAGGTGCTATCATGTATATTGGTCCCAAGATGGCTGCCAACACTTCTTGGATGAAGTGCTGACAGCCAATCAGATCTCATGATGAGATGTGTGGTTAGGCTCCGCCCAGATATATATGTGATTTTTCTTTTGATTTTCTCAGGAACTACTGAACAGATTGACACCATTTCAGCAAAAGGCACATGCCTGACCTGAGGACTACCTCTTTTTTCAAAATTTCAGGTAATTCTGTTCAGCCGTTCGGGCTGTACCTTGGACTAAAGGTCCTATGGAAAAATGCATGGGGAAAACGCGTTTTGGGACCCCCTTTTTTTCTCAGCCCCCGCTTGACGAATCACCCCGAGACTTTCAGGGTAGGAGCTGAGCGGAGCGCCCCATTAGTTTTGAAAATTTCACGAAGATAAGTCAACCGGCGCCAAAGTTATTCAAAATAGAATTTTCAGATTGCCTATGGGAACTCGGGCCTAACTATAACTATCTACTGGCGACCGCCAGTAGATAATATATATATATAAGAGGCGTAAAACTTTTAAATTTGAAAGAGACAAGGCAGATTATCAAAACGGGCAAGTGTTTACATTCGCCCGCAAGTATGACGCAGTCAAAGCGTTTCAAAGCAATACCAGCAATGCCACCATCGCTTCTACTTCAGTCTCGGATTTAAGTTCGGCAGCCGAAAGTGAACCGGAAGGGGATACTTCAACCGTACATACCCTGGGGTTTACCAAACTTTCTCTGGCACAGGAGGTGGACTGCCTCTGTCAGGACAGAAGAGATACCCTGAGACCACGCGCAACACTAGGCAGCGCAACCAAAAACTCAACTTCAAACGGAGTGAGAGAAGAAAATGCTGCAAAAGAAAACAAAGAAATTGGCAAAAAACCATCGAGAGGCAGATGGAATCGTTTTCAAAACCGCAAGCAGGGGCAGGGTAAAACATCGAAGCAGTAGTCAATCTCACAAATATACGGTTGACTCCTGCAGAAAAGAGAATCTTGGGACTTGGTTTATCATATAGCCCACCATGCAACTTTAATTATGCAGATGTTCGGATGGACACATTCAAGTTCGTGAGAAAATTAAAACTCAATAAATTTCATTTGCTACGTCCTAAAAAGAAAACAACAGCCATCACGGAGGAATTCACTGGCAGTCCAACACTACTGTCAGTTGGAGACTATGATCTACTTCAGGACGCTTGGTCCCTTCAAAACGAACAAGAACAAGAAACATCCACTACAGACCAAGATCCTGTGTGGAATAGAGGGGCTTGCACTACTCCTTTTAAAGCCAAATCTATTTTCCAGCCTGTTATGGTACATGATAATTTGGATACTTATCACAAATTAGTTATCAAAGATCTGAAAAAGCTATATTTTGTAACCAATCGAGCCCGCCATAGTATAGACAAGCAAAATGTCTGTTATAAACAACTCATGAAGAAACTACAATCCGACAATAACATCATTGTGAGGCAGGCTGACAAGGGCGGGAATGTAGTTCTATGGCCTAGAGAGCTCTATATGGAGGAGGCAACACAGCAATTGGCGGACCTTTTGTGTTATAGAAAAAGCAATATTCATGTTGTCAGAACTTCTTGGAACGAACATTATCATAAACTGTTGGCTTGGAAGAGTGCAGGTCTTATAACCAATGATGAATATCGTTTTTTTAAAAAAGACCATCCGGTTATTCCTACCCTCTATCTAATACCGAAACTTCACAAACGTAGTGACAAACCACCCGGAAGGCCCATTATTTCTGCCATTGGTAGTGTAATGGAAAATACGTCTAAATACGTAGACTTCTTTTTGCAAGATTGGGTCAGGGGGTTGGCATCCTACGTTCAGGACACGTCTGATTTCCTACGGAAAATTGAACAAGTAACATGGGGTCCTGGGATGTTTCTAATCACTTTAGATGTATCATCATTATATACGTCTATCAGGCACCTCGATGGCTTGAAAGCTGTGGAACATTCCTTGAATTTACGTCCATTGAACTATCTTTTGCATAATAGGATGTTAATGACTATGATACAGGGATGCTTGGAACAAAATTTCTTTCTGTTCAACAATCAGATTTATCAGCAAATCAGAGGAGTTGCGATGGGGGCCTGCTTCTCCCCCAGCTATGCCTGCTTACATATGGGGCTGTGGGAGGAGCAGGTCCTCTGGGGAGAGAACAGAGAAATTATGGAGGAACATGTCATTATATATCTACGATACATAGATGATTTATTTTTGATTTGGAGAGGCGCTGAATTGGGTGCCAAAGACTTTGTAGAGTCTCTGAATAGTAACTGCTTTAATCTTCAATTTACTTCAACTATCAGCACCACGTTGGTTTGTTTTTTAGATGTGGAGGTTTATATAGATGGAGAGATGTTGGCCACCAAATTATTCAGAAAGCCTACAGCAGGAAATACAATCCTGCACGCATCTAGTCACCATCCACATCACCTAATACGCAGCATCCCTTATGGAGAGATGCTGCGTATTAGGCGAATCTGCAGCACAGACCAGGAATGTGAAATTGCACAGGAAGCTTGCAGGCAGAGATTTTTGGCTAGGGGCTATGCAAAGAAGGGGATTGATGGGGCCATCAGTAGAGTCAAAAACCTATCCAGAAGAGAGGCACTCACCCCCAAATCTAATATATCAGTGGGCAATCCGGCAGATTATACTGAACAACCCAGAATTATTCTAACATTTAACAAACAACATCAGGAGCTTAGGAAAATCTTTTACCGAAACTGGAACCTAATACAAGGGGATCCGGTTATTGGCAGGGCAGTTCCAGCAAAACCCGCATTGACTTTCAGGAAAGCACCATCAATGAGCAGCTCCTTAGTTAGGAATAGCCCCGAAGTGATAGCCCCCAACACTTGGCTGGCACAATGTAAGGGTTTCAGGAACTGTCCCACGTGCAAGGCATGTCAATTTGGCTGCAACAAAACCCAATATTGCAGCCCATTCAAGCAAAACCCTATCTTAATAAACAAAAGACTTGTAAGACCGAATTTGCGGTGTATGTGCTGGAGTGTTCCTGTGGGCTTAAATATGTTGGAAGTACTAAACTTCCAGCCCACAAGAGGATACTCCAGCACATAAGAGTAATTAACTGCAAAGATCAGACATACCCAGTCGCTAGGCATTTTGAGCAACAACATGATAGCAATCCCATTTATCTTCAGTATTATGTAATTGATACTATATTACCACTGAAACGTGGGGGTAATCGAGAGGCCAAGTTGCGCTTACTTGAAACCCGGTACATTTTAGAGCTAGATACGAAACAACCTTCGGGATTAAATGCCAGCGAAGATTTCCATACATGCCTTTGAAAAAATATATACCATGGGATTCCGTTATAAAATGTGGGCTCACATTCTCTAAGTATGTTTACAGCAGCGTTCTAATATATATATGATTAACCATGTAAATAATGATTATTTTTTGGCATTTGAAATTGAAGATGCTAGCTGATCCTCTTTTGTAACATTTTAATTATCAAAAAAATCTTTTTTGCACATTATTTTGCACATATTTATGATTGACTAAAGGGCTTTTAATATTGCGATATTAGATGACAGACACGAGTTCAAGAAGGCCCACTTGGGCTAGATTGGTTAGCATACAAGCAGCACTAACGAATTCACGCATCAACAGCTGGTTGAGATCAACGAATGAATAGACACATTTACAAAACATGAGTTAGCAATTTTAGCTGTATTTAGAACCAATTGGTGAGATTTTAATTGCTATGCTGTCGTTTTCATTTACAAACTATGGAATCATTTCCAACCATTTAACCAACCATGTCTGTTGTTGCTTGCTTTTAACATATTGTGATTTTATAACAAATGTTTTTAGTATTTAACAACATATATATTTATATATTTATATTTGTATATTTATTCACAATTTAATTTATTTTTTGATTGTGTCTCAATGCGTGATATCTGTATATACAATTGAATAATATTTGCTGCTTGTAGTAACTCTTCAGTTACTATGCATTTGCACTTTAACATTGTGTCGTCACATCCTTGTGTTTATCCCTTTAAAAGTCATGATTTCATTACGCAATACGTCATGTGATCAAGACCCGAGTTAGGGTTGAAACGCATAATGGCAGATTTGCTAGGCACAAAATAAATTGGAATTTGCACTGACTTTTGGTGGTCCGCTTTCGTCCTTTGGTCCGTGGGAGACCGGTGGTGGTGGCGAATTTTGTTCATATATATATATATATATATATATATATATATATATATATATATATATATATATATATATATATATATATATATCAACAACAGGGTTCGCTGATTTTCCTGCCGCTTTCCTGGCGGCGGGCTCGAGCGAGGTAGCGATCCTCCTTCAATTAGCATACATCAAGCTTTTTCAATCAAGAAAGCATTCTCGAGCCCAGCTCCATATGCGTGAGTTCTTTATTCACAAAATGACAAACAAACGCCCGACGCGTTTCGGTGCAGCCGCACCTTGGTCACGGGTAATCGGTAGTTTGTGAACAGTGAAACATATAGTGAATAAACAAAACATAAAAGTAGGACTACCTGTCCCAACTCAGTTTCGAAAACGTTTTACTTTGGCATCCATCTTGGAATGGTCAAAATATATGAATACCGCTATTCAAAGTGTCATTATTCAGGACAAAATATGTTGTGACATTAATAGCTAAGTGCATAACTATGATTTTAAATGTTATTCAATTCTGCCCAAGTGGGCATACATCATTCATGACTATTATGAGCGAAAAATAAAAATAGTGCACATTATTTAAATCAAGCCCCTGTAAGTTGTTTTGGATAATTCTGCCCCAGTGGGCGTAAAGTTGTCGAATAGCAGTGTTTTTCAAATTATATAATTTCAATCCAACTAAATCATCTGTAAATCCATCTTCTTAAAAAGTATGCTGACAGTCTGGTCTCCTACAAAAATACAAAATTGTGCAATCACTATGATATATGTGCAAAGATAAAAACAAACTCATGGCTTCTCATCAATATACTACACTGTGAGCTCTCAAAATTGCAGCACAAAAACATGATTAAATTACCCTAAATGAACCGACATTTCTTCATCTTTATTCAAACCCAGTGGTTGGACGGTATCATACTTAATAATCAATCTCGACTCCAGTTGTCTCAATTCTCTCACTCTGTCTCCGCCCCTTTCTGATTTGAGAATTCTGTCTAGGGCACAAAATTGTAGGACATTGACATTTTTTCCATGTAATTCTTTAAAATGCCTAGCGATAGGGTATTGTTTGTCCTCATTAATGATTGCCCTTGTATGTTCAAGAACTCGTTTTTTTACCTGATGGATGGTACTTCCGATATAAACAAGTGGGCAGGGACAACTCAAAGCATATACACAGTAATCAGATTTACATGATAGATGCTTCTGGATCACGTAAGGTTTGTGGTTTTTGGATAGAGAAATTTCTTTTCGATTCACACTGTTCTTACAAGCTTTGCATGAATTGCAAGTGTAGAATCCTTTTATGTCTCTTTGGTTCTTGCTTTCCTCTTTCACAGTACTACTGCAAAGAAGATCTTTTAAAGCTGAACATTTCCTAAACGTGATTTTTGGTTGACTTCCCACTGCTTTTTTCAGAACTGGGTCAATGTTCAAAACGTGCCAGTATTTTTTCAAACAATTTCTGACCTGCCATGATTGGTTAGAGTATGTAGTGATAAACCTAATAGGCTCATCAATCTCTTCTCTGGAATTTTTTGGATCTAGGAGGTCTTCCCTTTGAACAGTATTGACTTTAGTACATGCTTGTTCTATTATTTTATTCGGGTACCCTCTTTCTAGAAATCTAGCTTTCATGTTTGCCTTCTCCAATTCAAAATCCAATTGTGTACTGCAATTCCTCTTTGCCCTTAATAATTCTCCGTAAGGTATACTACGGATCAGATTCTTTGGGTGGCAACTTTCGGCATGTAAAATGCTGTTTCCTGCTGTTGGCTTCCGGAACAGCTTACTTTCTAACTTGCCATTATTTACATTTACCACCACATCTAGAAATTCAATTGCCTTTTTCTCTATTGTACATGTGAAGGTCAGATTGCAGTCATTGGTATTTAAAGTGGCCACAAATTTCAAAGCATCATCTTTATCACCTTTCCAGATGCAGAACACATCATCTATATACCTGGCCCAGAGACTGACATTGTGGGTAAAAGCCGAGATGTTGACCGCTACCTGCTCCTCCCACCAGCCCAGGTAGAGACCCGCGTAGCTGGGGGCGAAGCAGGTTCCCATTGCAGTACCCTGGGCCTGGCAATAGATGACGTGGTTGAACAGGAAGAAATTGTTCGAGAGACATCTTTGCATCATACATAATAGCATTTCAGTATGTGAAAGATATTTGATGTCACGCTGTTTCAGAAAATGATGATTAGCTTTAACTCCCAAGTGGTGGGGTATACATGTATACAGGCTGTTGACATCAAGTGTCATCAGCCACATGTCTTCTTCCCACTGTAAGAGTGATTGATGCAAAGATGTCTCTCGAACAATTTCTTCCTGTTCAACCACGTCATCTATTGCCAGGCCCAGGGTACTGCAATGGGAACCTGCTTCGCCCCCAGCTACGCGGGTCTCTACCTGGGCTGGTGGGAGGAGCAGGTAGCGGTCAACATCTCGGCTTTTACCCACAATGTCAGTCTCTGGGCCAGGTATATAGATGATGTGTTCTGCATCTGGAAAGGTGATAAAGATGATGCTTTGAAATTTGTGGCCACTTTAAATACCAATGACTGCAATCTGACCTTCACATGTACAATAGAGAAAAAGGCAATTGAATTTCTAGATGTGGTGGTAAATGTAAATAATGGCAAGTTAGAAAGTAAGCTGTTCCGGAAGCCAACAGCAGGAAACAGCATTTTACATGCCGAAAGTTGCCACCCAAAGAATCTGATCCGTAGTATACCTTACGGAGAATTATTAAGGGCAAAGAGGAATTGCAGTACACAATTGGATTTTGAATTGGAGAAGGCAAACATGAAAGCTAGATTTCTAGAAAGAGGGTACCCGAATAAAATAATAGAACAAGCATGTACTAAAGTCAATACTGTTCAAAGGGAAGACCTCCTAGATCCAAAAAATTCCAGAGAAGAGATTGATGAGCCTATTAGGTTTATCACTACATACTCTAACCAATCATGGCAGGTCAGAAATTGTTTGAAAAAATACTGGCACGTTTTGAACATTGACCCAGTTCTGAAAAAAGCAGTGGGAAGTCAACCAAAAATCACGTTTAGGAAATGTTCAGCTTTAAAAGATCTTCTTTGCAGTAGTACTGTGAAAGAGGAAAGCAAGAACCAAAGAGACATAAAAGGATTCTACACTTGCAATTCATGCAAAGCTTGTAAGAACAGTGTGAATCGAAAAGAAATTTCTCTATCCAAAAACCACAAACCTTACGTGATCCAGAAGCATCTATCATGTAAATCTGATTACTGTGTATATGCTTTGAGTTGTCCCTGCCCACTTGTTTATATCGGAAGTACCATCCATCAGGTAAAAAAACGAGTTCTTGAACATACAAGGGCAATCATTAATGAGGACAAACAATACCCTATCGCTAGGCATTTTAAAGAATTACATGGAAAAAATGTCAATGTCCTACAATTTTGTGCCCTAGACAGAATTCTCAAATCAGAAAGGGGCGGAGACAGAGTGAGAGAATTGAGACAACTGGAGTCGAGATTGATTATTAAGTATGATACCGTCCAACCACTGGGTTTGAATAAAGATGAAGAAATGTCGGTTCATTTAGGGTAATTTAATCATGTTTTTGTGCTGCAATTTTGAGAGCTCACAGTGTAGTATATTGATGAGAAGCCATGAGTTTGTTTTTATCTTTGCACATATATCATAGTGATTGCACAATTTTGTATTTTTGTAGGAGACCAGACTGTCAGCATACTTTTTAAGAAGATGGATTTACAGATGATTTAGTTGGATTGAAATTATATAATTTGAAAAACACTGCTATTCGACAACTTTACGCCCACTGGGGCAGAATTATCCAAAACAACTTACAGGGGCTTGATTTAAATAATGTGCACTATTTTTATTTTTCGCTCATAATAGTCATGAATGATGTATGCCCACTTGGGCAGAATTGAATAACATTTAAAATCATAGTTATGCACTTAGCTATTAATGTCACAACATATTTTGTCCTGAATAATGACACTTTGAATAGCGGTATTCATATATTTTGACCATTCCAAGATGGATGCCAAAGTAAAACGTTTTCGAAACTGAGTTGGGACAGGTAGTCCTACTTTTATGTTTTGTTTATTCACTATATGTTTCACTGTTCACAAACTACCGATTACCCGTGACCAAGGTGCGGCTGCACCGAAACGCGTCGGGCGTTTGTTTGTCATTTTGTGAATAAAGAACTCACGCATATGGAGCTGGGCTCGAGAATGCTTTCTTGATTGAAAAAGCTTGATGTATGCTAATATATATATATATATATATATATATATATATATATATATATATATTCCACACAAAAGCACCAGACTTGGAGAGCCACACGCCTTGTTTGATACTTTTTATTCCTGCGAGGCAGTCCTGCTTCGAACCAACAAACACTCTGAATTCATCAGCCAAATTTATCATTCCTTACGCGTTTCGAGCAACTCGTGCCCTTGATCACAGGTGTTTTGGCAAATGCGAACAAACAGAATGCCGCCTCTTCTAACTAGCAGTTTTATAGTCTCGCCAAGTGGGCGTGTCCGCGCATTGCATTCTGGTAGATAGAGTAGATGTAAAGATAAGTATATATATATAAAAATATATCATAATACCAGAACATGCTTGCTGTTTATGTATCTGTGGATGGACTATGTATGCGCAGCGAAGGAACAATTAGATAATGAACATGAGAGTCTATTATGTCCTACCTTTCAATATTTTGAGTGTCCAGGAAGGGAGGGATTCAGTGGGTTTGGAGGATGAGCTCAATGAAGATGTACATTTTTATAGGGTGAGCACTGTTTCCAGAGGGGATTACCCTCTAAAAGAGCATGAGAGACATTCGGTGTTTTTGGAAGATGAAGATGATTCACAAGAAGGTGATTTAAGAGGTACTGCATTGCTTTTGAGCATGTAGTTAGCATGCAGCTTAGCTGCCCCTTCTTTTCTGTTACAGAACTACCTTATTTTCCTAATTCTGGAGTCACTGTTTTTAGAAATGTTGCTATCGGTAAGAAGAACTGGGGGGCATATTATCAAGCACGGCGTTAAAATTATCGCTGCTTTAGCGGCAGAAAACTGCCGCTAAAGCGGCAATAATGGTCTTGACAATATGACTCAGAGAATTCCAATAGAAGCCCATGTTGACACCAGAACATGGGCTTCTATGGGAATTCTCCAGGAATATTATCAAGCCCATTATTGCTGCTTTAGCAGCAGTTTTCTGCCGCTAAAACGGCGATAATTTTAACGCCGTTTCTTGATAATATGCCCCAGGATTTCAACTGCTAAGTGAACCTTTATAGATAGGATGAGCTACAGGACTTATGGATTGTCAGCTTCCAAACAAACATATCATTTAACATTCTACGAAGTCTAAAGGGTCTGATTACAAAGAGGTCGGCATATTCCGACACGTTTATAAAACCCTGTTAACGCACTGTTCAGAATTACGAGTTGGGAGGTATTTAACATATCCAATCATTATTGGATACACTTCTTAAATTCCAGGTCAAACCTGCCAAAATGTAACAGGGGAAATGTGTCTGGTATTTATAGTACCATGCGGATTTTGCTGTGTTTAACACCCAAATCTGCATGCTATTCCCCGAAAACTCATAATAGGCACTGTTTATCTGATAACTAAAGTGCCCAATGAGGATCATTATTTATGAAGTGCAATAAATAGCACCTCCCCTCGTAATCAGCCCCTAAGTTTACCAAATACTTTATCGATATTACATCATTTCCTTGTCCCCGGTCCTAGTAGATGTTTCGTGGTGTATATTTCCTGTAATTTTCCAGGCATTCTAATTTTAAAACAAACAATCAAACAACTTTTGTTTTGGTTCCACACTTAAATTTCAGCACTTACTTAGCACTTTACGCCTATCACTGGGTATGAAACTCGCTCTATAATTAACCATCCATACAAATCAAAACTGATATACGGAAGAGGATTTAAAAATGACATAAGCATTTCACATTCTGTTGAGAACAGAACCCCCTTTCTTTGGCCAAATTTAACTAATACACACACTAAAGGTGGCCCTTAGTCCAATGACCTTATCCCTCAGCAAAAGGAAGTGTAAAAATATACAAAACATAGTTGTGCACACAATACTGAAAAGAAAAGCTCCTCTCCAAGAAGAGGAAAAATGGAGCAGTGGTAGTCGTATGCACTCAAGGTGATCTGTCCAAACCTCTGCCAGGTACAATCAACAAAAATGAAAAAATGTCAGTGACAATTGATGTGCTTCCATATTTCTCCTCTTTCATGTGCCACCTTCTTGAAAACCTCGAGGTGACTGTAGATTAAAGCCATCATCAATGCCAGAGAATCCCAAGAACGCATCACGTGATTGTCTGACGGGGATGCAAGCCATTCCATTTGCATGTGAGCTAGACTTTCACATTTATTACCTACGAGAACCCTCACGTACTTAAACCAACAAAAGCAAAATGTAATCCTATTGCTAATATTGAGTTATTGCTGCATATGTAAATAAAAATAGCACATTCCATAAAAGACAGAATCATTATTATAAACGAAACTTTGTACTTTACGCGTGACATTTTAAGAAAAAGGTTCCCATAGATTACGCTGTCCTTTGGTACCTACTGCAATATTTTATTTGCTCTGTTGCTCTGAATGGGAACAATATATACGTATTTTTTTTTTACGCATTGGACAAAATCCCCTTTTTCTTAACTATATTGGACAGTGACCACTTCTTGCTGTAGCCATTATTGTTGAAAATGCTGTTTGGAGCAGTAGACAATCTTCCAATTGGACGGAGAGGACGCTGTATATATTTTATGTGTCCTTTTAGCACATTTTCGGACAAAGTCCATGTCAAGAGAATAGACATTTGGACGAGCCAGCACATTCCTTCCCATAACCTCGAATGGGAAATCCCAACCATCCGTGAAATCAAAGAGAAGACAGGTTCCTCCTCCTAGAACACATTTGTAATTACATTGCTTGGGATCAGCACTCTATCTCTCCTGCCCTCCTACAGACATCCGCTGCTTTTGATCCTGCAGCCAGATTGCATTATTAAAGAAAGAAAGAGGAGATGAGAAAAAGTGTGTGAAAAAAAAACGAGCGAGCCAGTGGAAAATATTGTATAGAGGTGCTAAAAAGAAGCAAACAGATGCATAGACATATATAGGGGCAGATCCTGCGCCATGCTGCGGGGTATTTACAACGTGACGCATCTGGGAGATGGGTCACGTTGTAAAGCCCTGCGCCAGCAGTAGGCGTACCTGTGCAGGGGGGGGCGTTCCGTCGCAGGAACGCCTCCTAAAAGTGGCTGAGTGAAATCTACAAGATTTCACTCAGTCACTTTTGAGCCCATGCTGCGTCAAAACCCTGCGCCTGCTTGAAGCAGGCGTAAGGATTGACGCAGCATTGTAATGATAGGGCACCCCCGAGCCTTTCTGGAGCTGCGTCGCGCTTGCGACGCAACTCTAGCAATGCGCCGCCTTTCCGACAGGAGATGCGACACGCATCTGCCCATCCGAGTGCCACGGTGCGCCGCATTTACAATGCGGCGCACCGTGGCACTCGGATGGGCAGATGCGTGGGCAGATGGGTCGCAACTCTTCTGGCGCATCTCTGCTGATTAGCAGAGATGCGCCAGACGTCATAAATCTGCCCCATAGTGTATATGCAGATGTGCAGAGGGCGATATGCTTTTTATTACCATTGTTGAGTGCGGGGAGGGGCCATAATTCAAGAAAGGCGAAGTCGCAAGCAAGTCATGATGCCACCTACCTCCCTCAAGAATGGTAATAAATATATTATACTCTGCGCGTCTTTATGCTGTGGTATTTCCTCGGTTTTATTTGTTTTAACAAATAAATTTAGCTTACACCAAGATGGAAGTGGTCAAATGTGTTCAGTAACTCAACAGATAGCAAGACAATTAGTTGAGTGGTTTACTTGAGTAAAGTAATTGTTATATGCAATCTGTGAGGCAATTAAAACGTTTTTATCATGTCACTGTTGCTGTACTATCATAAATTTGAATTAGACCTTTTCACTATAGTAATACGTATGTGAATGTATTTTTATCAGTACAATTGTTCTAAATGATGTGCGTTGTTGGCCACATTTATTTTCTCTGTCAGGACATAAACATATAGTGGAGCCAAATCATGAACAATATTTGTGCTTGTTTTTTCCTAAGCGCACCAGCCAATGGTCGCTCAAAGCACTTGCTAATGTGATTCATGAAAACAATCCATCCGTGCTCTCAGGAAGGAGCACATAGACGAAAAGCGCACTTGCATGTTGGCGCACACATTAAAAATGTGTGATTTTGCCCAAACGCAGTTTCGAAAATCTGATGAAGTTGGTTGTTCATAGTTTGTGGTCCTGGGATTAATTTCAATACGTACGTGAGCATTAGCACGATAGGCGTTTTACCAAGCATGACTAACACACAACAGAAGCCAGAGCATGTATAGCTATCATGCACGCTTTGTTAACATAAATAACAGGTGCACTACAGGTTGCAGAGCAGGTGAAGGTTTCACCAGACAAACATAATGAATACAGCACACACAGAAGAAGTAGCTGTTTTTACTCACACACAGGACAGATACCCCTGGGAAGCAGCAAAGTCCAGCTTCCCTCGGATGTGAAGAGCAGTACCAACACAGGCAGCAGTAGTGAAATCTTTCTCATTAGTGTTTGATTTTGAGAAAGAGTGTGTGTGTGTGTGTATGTGATGCTATTTTTATACTGTTGTGTCTCTTCTGCTTATTCATTCATAGACGAGCTCCAGGTTTTGTTTCTTGACCATAAATGAAATTAAAATGAAGCATGAAATTCAGTAGTTGCTTTTTTTATTGTGCAACTGGCATTGCCAATTAACTATAACGTCACTTTAACCTTTGGTATTTTCAGGATAGATAGATAGATAGATAGATAGATAGATAGATAGATAGATAGATAGATAGATAGATAGATAGATAGATAGATAGATAGATAGATAGATAGATAGATAGATAGATAGATAGATAGATAGATAGATAGATAGATAGATAGATAGATAGATAGACTTTGCTTGATGAATCTCCACGAAACTCTCCCCAAAAAAGGGAATCCACTTGGGCTCCATAAAGGAAAGTTTTACAGTGATCCAGCAAGCACTTGGCAATAAATAGGCTGGGGGTCCCAAAACTGTAATTTTCCATGGCGTTTTACATAGAAGACTTTACTCTCTGATGCAGGAAAAATGGTTAACCAGAATTGAACCAAATATGGCAAAAAAATAGAACTTTACTCAGAAAGTGTGCTTTTTTGTGTTTTTGTGTCAATACTGTCAGACACCTTTGAGAAATGAATGTTTAAAGAGGGGGTTAAGTTTGGGCATGAAGGTGTTAATCCTCAGAAAACGTTAGGTGTACCTGGATGGAAGGTATCAAAAACCTAAAAAAAATGGCCATCCTGATTGGCCGAGGGAGCTTTTGCTCCTGTCGATCACATTGGTACTGAGGTACTGGTGCTGGTACTGTGGGTTGATCCGATTAGCTGGCTTGAGCACTCAGGAAAATGTTGCAGCAGCCGTTACAGGTCTCATGTACTTGGGACAAGATGCACACAGTTTTTTCTAGGTCACAAATTGCCTTATTCATAGAATTGTGCCATTTGCGACTGGAAAAATGCTTTTTTTCCATGCGCCAAACCTGTTTTGTGATTCGGTATTAATAATGGCCATGTTAAGGGCCTCGCTTCCTAATAGCGACGTGCAATGGTAAGTTTGAATGCTTTGCAACCGAAATACAGTTGCAAAACATTCACATTTTACCACCTACTTTAAATAGGAGTTAACCCATTCGCAACCAGGAAGGGGTCTCCAAGGGACTTCTTCCCCTTTGTGAATGGTTGCAAAAACTGTTTTGCAGGACAGGCAGTGTTCCCACGCACAACTCCCTACTCTTAAAAAATTAAAACAAAACTTTTAATTCTTTTTCTTTTTAAAAGCATCAAATGGGCTACATTTGTAAAAAAACATTGCTTTATTTAAAAGCAAACTCAGACATGATGGTCTGCTGTCCTCAGCAGGCTACCATCCCTTTGCTTTTAGCAATTACCAGTGGGTGCAAATTGTGACCTACTTTATGAATATTAATGAGGTAGGTCAAATGTGACCCACTGGGAATCCCAAACAGTGTAAAGCACACTATTGTACACAGCTAATTGCGATTTCCTAATAGGGAATCACTTCAATTTGCTATTAGGAAATCACAAACACGAGCCTATGTACAGCTTAGCCTTTGTTCCCAAATCCTGGAAATTTTTTCAATAGGCTGCAAAGGGACTTTCCCTTCAGATACATTTAAAAATAAATAACTTTGGTTCACCAGTACTACAGTATCGGTACCTGGTTTTGAAGTACAGAGTAAGGTTATCCCTGTGACACCACAGTACTGTATTGGAACTGTGGTACCAAAAACAATGAAAAGAATTACAGGGGTCATGATCATGTGGCCAAACAAAGTGGTGATTAGCCGTCTGCAAAGAGTTAGGAGCAAAGCCAACCCACCTCCGTTAATGGCTAAAGGCTGTTCACACTGGGGAGTTGGGTGCCTGTGGGAGTAGTTGAGACCCCATATGGTGTTAGGCTTCTGATCAGGCCCTGCAACCAACCCTTGCTGTGCTCAGCCAAGAATCATGTGCAGCAGGGTGATGCCCACAGGGGGTTCAACACAGGACCTGGACCAAGTCTAGAACCTGTTGCCATTTTTGTGCTGTGCAAGGCCAAATGCCCTGTGCAGAGGAGTGGTTGGATGTTCATAGGGGTTTGGGGGCAGGGTCTCACTGGAGGCGAGGCCTGTGGACACTCTCTTACTGCCCATGATCAAAGACCGTGCACAGTGGGTGCATTGCCCAAACGTTTGGGTGTTAGCTCACATTTGAATATGATAAAGAAATCTCCGAAGTTCACTGAAAAACACAAAGGTTAAAATGACCATCTAGTTAGGAATGGTAATAGGATATTATCTATGGTTGAAAAAACCCAAGAAATTCACTGAAGAAACAAAATTTATAGTGACGTTATAGTTAGGTGTTAAAGTGAGATAATAACTGCATTTAAAACATGAAAAACCCCTGACATTCGCCAGGTATAATTTAGTGAACTTTCTATATCTTGCGCTCCAATCATTCTTTATTTATGATCTCACATATTACATCAGTCGTGACATGTTGTATGACATCATTGAAGGCATCATAGATGACATTTTAAATAACATCATTGATGACATATTTTCACATTTGGAGAGCAGTCTCCATTTCCTTATTCATGAGGTAATACATAGGGCATGTGCATTATAACCATAATTAAAAATCATTGTGCTTGATCACTAAGAAAGACCGCTTGGGGGAATCAAACACCTTCTCCACAGCAAGTATGCTGATATCAGTATTAAGATTAGGTTCAAAAGCAACTTAACATCTTCAGTGGTTTACTGTAGGTTTTCGATAGGAAGGGAGCACTACCGCTTCGTTTCTTCATGTCTTGATCTACCTATTTGACCATAGTCTTCATGCCAACCTACCCAAAGCACTATGGTGGGGCCTCCAGTAGCACAACACTACACAAATGGATTAACTAAATAAATAGTCAGCTGGTCTGTTCATACATTAATGTTAAAGGGTATCCCAGCAAGAGTGTTGTGAGTAGTGAGCCTTTTAATTTTATTCACTCTTCTTACAGAGGGATAGTTCATACGTGGCCCATCACACCTCTAACAGACAAAGGCAAAGGAACCCCTGAGGAAAATCCTCCTTTGAATGCACAATCACTACATAAATAATCAATAATTAAACAACAATGGGGTGTGTTGTAAGGTTGTGATAGAAAAAAGTAGGGTACATCTCTAGCACTACATGTGTTTGAGCTTTTACCAGCAATCTTCACAAGAATGCACCATAACTACATATTTAATTAACAAGTAAACAATGGGGTGTGTACTAGGATTGTGATCTAACAAATTCAGATACATTTCTAGCACTTCACATGTTTTAGCTTTTACCAGCTATATAATGTTCTCATGACTTTACCAGGTCCAAATTTTCTAACTGAAAGAAATTATGATTTAACCTTCAATTGCACCTGATGTATTTGTTGTGATTAGGTATCAGCTTGTGCCCAGCATTAGAGTCACCCTTCTGTTTACATATGCTGTTTTGCTGCAGTGGAATCTGACATCCTGTTCACTGCACACAAAGCCACAAACTTCAGGAGCTGAGGGACATTTACCCAGAGTTGTGCTTAGAGGAATGCATTGTAGCCGCTCTCCTTCTTCTGGCCACTGGTTGGCTTCCACATTGTGGCTGTGCCTGTTCGCCAACTTGCAATCATTGAGAACATTGTTAGCCCTGGAAAGTAAAGGGCCGTGATTTCATGTAGATCACCTAAATACCAAATAATTGAAGTAATATTCAGTTAATGGGGTTTTTGGGCAGATTTACAGGTGCTACAAAAATGCAATGTGGACAACGGATAACATGAGACAGCACTAGCACATGCATACACGCTTCAGTATTGTGTTTGGACGCGCAGGGCTAGATTACTGTAGTACATACAGTGTGTAAGTGTTCTTATGTATAATTGCTAAAGCTGAGTAAAACTTTGGTAAAAAATCATTCAGACTACCGAAAAATACTACATTTGTCTCAAGCAAAAGTTGCTTCTAACCTCAAACATAAAGATTATGAATTTAAAGTTATTTTAGTTATCTTAAGTAAAGAGGATGGTGCCAGATGGCACACAGTATGGGAGAGCTGATGTCAGCATTATTATGTACTTTCAAGCATAATTGATGACAATTGATTCACATCTAGAATACTCCAACTGAATATTATGGATATTTAAGATGGTAATTTTAAAGGGGTCATCACAGCCGAGAGATAATGTTAACTCGTGTAAACTTAAATGATTGACCCATAAACACACATACCTTACCTGTTTAATGCCATTTGTGTTTTAAGTTTTTTTTTACGTGAATGTGTCTTATTCTTTGTCGCAATTTGCTTATAGATGACTATAGTGGAAACTGCTGTCAAGCAGAATTACACAAATAAAGTGTTTTCTAAGCATATGCAAATTAGGAAGAAGTCCCTGCCCACTACCCTCAAAAGAACACTTCCCTAACCTGCAGTAGTGAAAAAGAGAAACAGGAACACTCTTTGGAGGAATTATCTTAGTCTTTGGGTTTTTGGATCAAGTTACAGTCTTCACAAAAATTGTGTTTATTGTTTGGACGTGGCAAAACATGTCTGTACCGTTCATAATTGTTGATTCTAGATAGGTCGTACCATAGCCTGTGATCTACAGTCCTACAAAGTATTAAATATTACAAACCTGCATAGATTAAACATTAAAACGTAGAAAATATACAAAGTGCTTCAGAGGGTGTCTCCAAGGATATTTCTAGACATTTAGGCATGCTGGGAGAGCTATATTTTTGTACCACCCCCACTTTTGTTGTTTTATCAGAGAGACATAGAAGGATCATGAGAAAGAGGTATCCTTTGAGTGTGCGTGTGAGGGTGTCTGTGTTTATGTGTTTGTGAGAGAGGAAAAGCAAGAGAATGAATGAGAAGAAAAGGGACAAGAGAAGTGAGAACAAGACTGATGAGAAGAACTGATGCAGTAAAGACAGACAGGTGGCTAAAGAGAACATGCTTATGTTAGTAACAGAGGAAAAGTGAGAGAATGAGATGGGGAAAGACATCACTGGAGGGGCAAGGGAAAACTCGAAAGGGACTTGATGGAGCTGAATGAAATGCCAAATAAATATACTGTATAACAGTATTTCATTTCTAAAGTGCATATTCACATTATAGCGGTTAGTAAATATATTTAGAAATGAGGAAAGGATGTGGATCCATCGTGAAACTTGATGATTCCGCTATCTTTGGACTTGTGGCCCTAAATTCTCTTTCTCAATACATCTCCTTCAGCACAGCTAGGGACAGATCTTTCACATCTCCTTCTTCCCATCTCCCATCTGCCATGTTGATGTGTGTGAAAAAGGTGGACATTGCAGTGGCGGCTCTTTCATTAGGGCATAGGAGAGTCACTCCCCCTGCTGCGAGTGCAGTAAACGTGAAAAATAAAATTGCAATTAAATGATTTTATTACCATTTTATGTTTTTTACTGCTGCCAGCCAGAACCGAGTGAGGGCTGGGCGGGGCTAATGCTGCTGATTGGCCGCAGGGAGGAGTAATGGTGGCCACTACAGTTTGAAGTGCGCATGTTGGTTGGCTGGCTGTATTTTGACTGCCGGCCTAACATGCACCTTACTCCTCTCCAACCTGAGCTCTGTTGGAGAGCCAGGCGGATAGCTGAGCTCTGTGTTATTATCACTTCAGTAATATGAACTTTTGTTTA
The DNA here is from genome assembly GCF_964204655.1 of Triturus cristatus. Classification (NCBI taxonomy): domain Eukaryota; kingdom Metazoa; phylum Chordata; class Amphibia; order Caudata; family Salamandridae; genus Triturus; species Triturus cristatus. The sequence continues at coordinate 320,807,010 of NC_140588.1, forward strand.
TTAATTGTAAACAACCAGTTTCTTCTCTAAAACTCTCTACTGCTCTCTAGTCGAAGGCATGAAACATAAATTTGTCCTTAACGCACTATTATCTTTGTATTCCGAAATGTACTGCAAGGGAATTTATTGTCCAAGAGTCGCATTTGTGTAATGCGTGGAACTGCATTAAACAGGAAAATCAGGATTTTTCCGGACGTTTGCACAAGCAAGGCGGAATCGTGTCATGCTAGACGGCTGTAATTATCCCTGCATGATTTTTTACCACCTTAGTACTATTGACAGTCACGTCATTTAGCTAACGCCGAATACAACGTTGTCTACTGCCTGAGCGCATTACTGCACATCAAAACTCATTTGTCATGTTCTGGCTGGAGTGTCGACTCTTTCAGCATTTCTGGGCATCCTCGTTATGCAATCTCGCTGCTGCTGTTAGAGATGCCACTTCATTATGCATTCTTCAGAGTGCAGTTCATTAATGTAGTGCATAAATAAATGAGACTTTCTAAAACTCTGCCTGTCAGGTGGCACTAACGGTGCTTTCCTTTTTGGCGGGCCTGTTTGCATATTGTTTCATTGATTAGTGTTCTCTGATCTATAAGGCTGCAGTCCATTTTTTTCCAAAGGGCTGCTTTATAGCTTCTTTCCAAGCTTATTTCTCTAATTACTTTCTGCAGACGTATTAATTTTTCTAGTTTAGCAAAAAAAAGCACTTTTGCTCAGGTTTGACACGAATTTCCTCTGTGGTTGTGCGATGAAAAGAAGCGCAAGCAGCAGTGTCGATCAGCTTTCCAACTCAAAATATATTTTTTGGCAAAACTTTAAGCAACCCCAGCAACAAATGGCTTTGACATGCTTTAGCACCAAACGTTGCTTATGATTGTAAAGTGAGCACAAAAGAGCGGGTACAGCATAAACATCCGTAAGATTCCATGCAGTACTGGCTGGTGTCCTGAAAAAAATGGTGGGCAGTGCGGGGGTGGGAGGGGGCTGGGGCGAGTAACAAATAAACAAACAAAAAAACTCACTTACCTGACGCTCAGCGCTCCTCTCCTCGCCGCTCTTCTGCTCTTTGGGGCACAGGTTTGCAGACTCCCCTGCAGCCAATTCCGGCGCTGCTCTCTCCATGAGAGCAGCTTCGGGATTGGGCGGAGCGCCTTGTTTTTGCGCTCCATCGGGAGCTAGGAGCCTGTGCCTGCTGGTCTCTCCAACCAGCAAAGTAGCTGGGTTGGAGAGAGGCCAGTGTGCATTACTGAGGCCTGTGCGAGGGGCATTGGTCTTCAGAGTGTTTCGGTCACTCCTGTAAGGAGTAAGGTGTTTTTTCTCCACATCTCATCCATTACATCTAATTTCTTTCCTCTTAAGCACACTCTTTTCACTGTCTCCTGAATGCACTTCCTAGCAATTCTTGAACTTCACCACCCCAAAACACACAACGCACCCACTTACTTGCAAGTATTGCATTTTCTTTTACTTTCGCCTTGTCAATTGTTTTGCGCATACCCTTCACGCACATTTGCACGGAGCAAGAATGTGTTATCATTTCTTTGTGCGCCCTGCAGAAAGGTCAAATATTTGTTGACCATGTATTATGAAGACCTTCTTGACCCATTGGCAGGCACAGAGAGAAACTCGCACTTTCTGCAGCCTAAACCGCAGAGCGCTCAATAGAGGCCTGCTATAAATATCTTGGGGTGACTCGGTTGAAAGTAAGCACTACACAAGACTAATGTGCTAAACGACCATGGAAAAAAACAGCAACACAACATCCTGGAAATAACTATCACTCTTACTGAATGCAAGATTAAGTTTAACATAAAATACAAAGAGGAAGTAAATTTCTGATATAGACTAACTAAGGTTTTTTTTTGATTGATTGTTCAGATATCCTTCAGTGTTTTTGTCATTACAGTTAAAGACATGAACATAGGGCTCGACAGGGACCCGTTTCAATGTCCGTTTTTGATTACTACCATATGACCGAGACAAACCCGACCCACTTAAAGCAACTGCTTTAAACTTTGGCTCCAAATGACTCCAGAAGCAAACAACTGGCAGACGCAATCTTCTGTGATACACCCACGTGTTAACATAAAATTCTGTGAAGTCACACGTTAAATGCAGTTTAGCATTGGGCTTTAGTCATCATGTAGAAATCTGAACTTGAAGGCTGTCACTTGAGTACAAATGTCAGCTAGGACCCTGCTGGCTTCCGAGTAGTGGCTCAATGCTTTGCGCAATGGAAAAACTCCATGGGGCATATTTACATGAAAATGGCGCCGCGCGGTACCGCAAGCAATTTTGCTGCACCAAGCTGCATCATTTTCAAAACGCAGGGATGTGCCGTATTAACAAGAATACGGCGCATCTCTGTGCCCACCCCTGTGCCGTTGATAAAAAAAGCTGTTTAACGCCAATGCAGGCACCCTTGCACCATGGAGCAAGGGTGCCTGCGTTGCTGGGACGATTGTGCAGGAAGGAACACTTTGCTATCCATGCAGAAAACTGGTTCAGTGAATTTTCGCAACTTGTCTTCTACTGTGAAAGGTACCACATATTTAGTGATAAACTTCCGTCACTGCTACGTGCTAACTGCGTTTTATTAATTTGCAAGTGTTAGTGGAAAATGGTGGAATGAAAGGAAAGCATGTTACTTGAAAAAGAAATCTGACCAACGCCTACCTGATGAGGTATGATAAAGTACGTATCAATGAAATGCAATTGTGGGAGCAAAGCCCGGGCGTTAGAGAGCAGACCTGTCCAAGGTGAGCACAGTTTGTGAGAATTTCGTGAGTTCTACTCTATAGTCTGTATACAGATAGAACTCTTCTCCGAAACGCTCTCCTTGCTTCACCATATCTACGCCGTGAGGGCGACGGCCAGCATTGCAGGAACCCAGTCTTTCCAGCCGTGAGGGCAGCGGCTTACCGGATCCACAGAAACTACATTTCCCAGTACTCCCTGCCTCGGTGACTGGCACTGACGTGCAGCAGCATGCCAGGAGGCGCTACATCTTCGCCCCCAGCTTCCCGCAGCGCGGGATACACACGGGACGCGCCCGGGCAAAGTCTGGGCCAAGGGCAGACCCGTCCGCGCCCACCCGAGCCCGGAAGAGGCTGGCGTGGGCCACCTCCTTTGTTTTTTTTGTTGTTTTTTTTTTTAACAAACCTTCTTGCAGACTCCTGGAACCAGATCCAACTTGACCCAGATGTAAGGTTAGTGATTCCTGTATTTGAACCCTCTCCTTGGCCACTAGCAACTATTATGGGTAGGCGAATTGGCGCGGGGAATTCCAATTCCAATGTCCCACTCCAACAACCTTCTTCGTCTCAAACCAACTTCCATAGATAGAATGCTACAGAGAGCCATTGGAGTTCTTGCTACTAAAATCGAATTAACAGAAAGACGATTGTCTCTCACCCCCGACCTAGCGCTACCCATTAGTCTGCACGATGAAACTGGTTCACCACCACCCACACCCCAGGATCTTTCAACCTCCCTCCCTTGGGCAGCGGGCTCCGTGAATGCGGTATACCACGAAGGTGCTCGCCCCAAAGTTAAGAAATCCAAACCAGCTGCATCATTGGGTCAAAAGCATAAGAAACAAACAACGACCCACAAATCTCCTGGAAATCAAAGGGAGGTGACACTGGGAACACCCCTACAGTCAGATCTGGAACAGCCTCCATGGGTTATGGACGTAATGGTGGACCTACAGTTCCAAGTCAGGACTATTGTGAAGGATGAGATAAAAAACATATGGGAAAGGATAGACAATCTTACTAAAATGGTGGAGCTATGGGTGGACAAGTTTGATGCAGTACTAAGGGCAAAGGAACAATTGAATCTTGTAAATACAAACCAGGCCCCCCAAACTAGTAACCCTGAACATCTAGCGACCACCAACACACCAACATGTATCCTAGTGAATCATCCTAACCAGGAGGGTGGGGGATTGTGTACGAAAAATGCAGTGGGGACAGGAAAAATAATCAGCTCACTCCACCAGGAGACCAAACAGGGGACGCAGCCAGGAAAGGAAAAAGTCCAAATTCCAACTTGTCCTCAGATTAACAATGCTTGCAGTGAGAGGCCAGTGAATAAAAATGCTTTACACAAGGGTAGACATGACATAGGGCAATCTCTTCCAGTAATAAACCTCCCCCCGGAGTCGACCCCCTACGTAGCCATTTTAACAGGTGTCCCTGAATTGAAAAAAAGAGGCTAGAGTGTCATATCTCGATCTAAGAAACAAATGCTCGCATTGTTTAGTTCATAACAGACAGTTTTCCTACAGAGACATTAATGAAATCATTATGGCCCGTAGGGTGAGCTGGGTAGGATGGGGACCTAAAAATACTCACGGGGACTGGGTCATGATTAACTTCAAAAGCCCAGTGCTCGTGGAATCCCTTCTAGATTTCTGCAACCAGAAAGACAGGGGAGGTATAAGCTGTCTGCCATTAGGCTATTTCTAATCCCCCACATTCCATCTGCAAGATGAAGTCTAGGCCAATGGAGGGGGGAAGGCCACATGGAATTTTTTTTCCCGTATCTGGCCAGGGTCAACCTTCTCCCCTACTCTTTAATATCTCAGTACAAAATAGATGTAACCCCTTAGAATCAGTAGATTGACTCACAAGAGAGGTCTCCCCACATGAGCTCCATAACCAAATAGGAGAGGTGGGGACACAGCAAAAGACAAGAGAACAGAGGAGAAAACCCTCAATACAGAGCTTGGGGACAGAAATGGGAAGCGAGATAAGCATATTTAAGCCAACAGGGAGTACACATATGACAGCAATTGCTATCCCTCCAACCCCTGATCCCCTCCACGATGAATTGCAGACCCTGATTACACCCCAGAGGGATATAGTTACCACCTTATATTCCCTGAAAGGCAACCACGACCTAGCCAACAGTGCTGAAATAACTCAACGCAAGGAGCACTGTCAATCCCCATTGGGCAGCCAAGATAATAAAATCACAATTCTCCCTTCTTCCCTAGACAAAACAGGCCCTGGTTCCCTTCAAATTCTTTCTTGGAATGTAGCTGGACTACCCTCCAAGTCGGACTGTCCGCAATGGGGTTCCTTTATAGAGCAGCATGAAATATGCATGTTCCAAGAAACATGGGCCAAAGATGACCTATGTAGAATGTGCTATGCATCGTTTAACATCCCTGCTACTCATGGGAGAAAGGGTAGACCCTCTGGAGGTATCTTCACTTGGGTCGCAGTCCACTTGGGTTGTGAGGCAAAACAGCTGGAGAGTTTCTCGCATGATTCTGTGTACTCCTTACCTTTCATATGGGTCTAGACATAGCACTAATTAATGTACACTCTCGACCAGTAAGCAAGGGAAGGGAGTCCACCACTTTTGAACAACTAACTACTTGTCTTTCAACCATACCTGTAAACTTTGGGGTAATCATCGTTGGGGATTTCAATTGTCAATTTGAACCTCTGAAAGGGCTGGACACGGGCACTCTCTGCGAGGAGGATAGCTACTGGTCCATTCCAGAGCCCATCATACCCCACATAAGGGCATGGACCCCACTAGCATTACAGTTAAGTACACTCACATTAAACTTCTCACTGAGAGCTTGTAATGGCCGCACTCCATCCGACATGCTTGGGAACCACACGTTCAATAGACAGGGGCATACCTCTAATATTGATTACGTCATGGTAGACACAAAATCATGGTACAGAGTACTAGATTTTAAAATCAGCCCCCGTCTAGATAGCGACCACAACGCCCTTATTTTAACATTATCAACACCACAGGCCAAGAATTCATTTGAAAACCTTACACCCCCAGACACTTGTTTAACCCAGCACAATGGAGGGAGAAGAGTGTGCTGGGGTGAATTCTCCCAGTCAGTAGAAAAAATGGCTAAGCTATCCCAATATATCCTTCCATACCTTAAGGTTGCATATGAAGTTAAAGAGATAGAGGGCATTCCTAATTGCAATCCAATAATTTTAAAAAAATAACCAAGAGCTGTTTGCTTCTATGGCCACTATTTTCTACCAAAACAAAAAACCTAGGGCGATTAAAAAGTATCAATACCCGTGGTTCAACTCTGATTGCCGTATGGCTAAACAGGTCCTAATAACTGTCATCAAAAACAATGATAGGCCAGTGATTAAAGCTGCAAGGGCAAAATAGAAGAATGATCTTGCAAAGGCCCAAAAAAGCTGGGAATCGCAACAATGGGCCGAGCTCAGAAGTGCCCTATTAATTCATGATCTTAGGTCTTTCTGGAACAACATCAATTTAGGGTCCAAGGAGGGCAAATTAGCCATTGAACCTAACATCAGCAAAGAGTCATGGAAGGCCCACTTCGAAACTCTCTATTCAAGGGCTGTACCTAGAAAGGGGTTAGCCAATAGACCCCTACCGTCCCCGTGCATGACATTTGTAGAAAGCCCTCTGATTACACAGAGAGAGGTATGTGACGCCTTGGGCATGATAAAACCAACAAAAGCCGCCGGGCTGGACAAGATCCCTGGAGATCTTTTTCGCTCTGAGCCGACTGTATGGGCCCCCTACTTACTATCTCTCTTTAATGCAATCTTCCAGGGCATGGCAATTCCAACAAGATGGGCAGAGGCTGAAATAATCCCAATATATAAAAAGGGCTCCCCGCTCCTCCCTACCAACTATCGCCCGATAAGTCTGATAGACGTAAGCCGAAAAATCTATGCTTGCGTTCTTTTGGGGCACCTTCATACTTGGATGGAGAAACATAACATTCTTACTCCCCTCCAAGCCAGGTTACGAGCAAGGATATCAACAACTGATCAGATTTTAAGGCTACAGATGATCCACTGGAAAACTGTGAGAATAGAGGGTGGCAGCCTCTATCCTATCTTTGTAGACTTTAAATCAGCCTTCGACTTAGTACCTAGGGATAAACTGTGGGCAACCCTATTAGATATGGGAGTCCCAGATTATCTTTGTCATCAGATAAAAGGTCTACACGAGGGCAATTTTGCTAGAATCAGATTTGGCAAAAATGGTGAACTCTCATCCCCCCTGCCTGTCGAGAGAGGGGTCCGGCAGGGCTGTGTCCTGGCCCCAACTCTCTTCAGCCTTTACTTCAATGGCTTGATTGAATCACTGAGCGCTGGGATAAACATTGCTGCCCCAAAGTTAGCGAAACGATTAATACCTGCCCTCATGTTTGCAGATGACACACTTTTGTTAGCCAAATCCCCTATGGGAATCCAGAGGATACTAAACAACTTCAGCGCCTTCTGCAAACAGCGGGGATTACAAATTAATGCGCAAAAACCAAGTACATGGCTTTCAACGTAGGCAATTTCACCCGCCTAAACCCCAGTCTGGACTGTAGTCCCCTAGAGAGGGTACCCATTTTTGACTATCTGGGAATAACATTGACAGAAAGAATGGACTGGGGAGCGCAAATCTGCAAAATAGGCCTAAAATTATCCCAGACGACGGGTGGCATTTTAAAATTATATAGGACCTGTTCTGATAAACTGGTGAGTCCGGCCGTGGAAATTTATAAGGCTCAGGCCAGGACGGCTGCACTGTATGGAGCAGAACTCTGGGGGCACTACTCATCTGGTCCAGATAGCCCATACTGAGAACTCATTTGCCAGAAAACTAATGGGGCTACCACCTAGCACACCTTTGACCCCTTTACGTATGGACCTAGGGATTAGACCCATTGAGGAAGAAGCTGCACTTAGGCCCATATTATCCTGGCGAAGCCTGTGGTCTACCCTGAATTGGTCTCCTATAGAGAAGAACTGACTAATGTTATGGGGTTAAGAGGTGCAGGGAACTTGCCCTGGTTCTCTTATATTAAGAAAATATGTGTGGATTTGGGCAGGGGCAGCCTGTGGTATAACGCTGAAAAAACCTCTCAAATAATCGCTAGAAAAGCTTCGGTAGAGAATTACAGAGAACACAAACTCTCCCAGCTGGAGAGGAGACCCTTGCTAGGGAGACTGACGGCTGAGTTTCTAGACGTAAAAACTATATATGCTCTAGAACTAGTGCTAGACGACATACAGCCACTCCTGGCAAAAAAGCTCTATGTGCAATTCAGGCATGGTGTCCTACCACTACGTTCATTTACAAAAAAGTAGGAGGGACATACAAATGCAGAATGCCCACTGTGCCCCAACATAGACGAGACAGATCTCCATGTGATATTTTTCCATGAGGGGTACAAGAAGGCAAGATCACGATGGCTAATCCAGCTTTGCAGAAACTTGGGGACCACCCATTGCTCCGAAATGTATAGGATTTTAAAATTTGATATACGCATCTTCGTTGTTTTTTCAATCTCACGCTATATACTCTCCATGTTGCACACACGCAGAGACAACCTAAAGAACCAGTAAATAGGATCCATAAGTGTACATGATTATTTTTTCTAACAAATGATGAACTTGTGATGAAATGTCGTTTTTAAAGTTTACTACTACTCCTTCTTAATTAGAATGTACATAGAACTGAATCTTGAATGTTATGGCTCTCATTCTATTTTATTCTAATCACGCTGATAATTTGGTGATAAACATGTAGGTTGAGTAAATGTATACATGAGACCTAGCCATCTACTGGACTTCTCATAAGCACCTTATGTCCTGTTTTTAAAGACCGTTGATGCCCGGAAATGCTGCTATACTGTGTGGATTGGACTCCTTTTATATTCTTTATGTAACTGGATTTTAACTATTTTATATTGTTGTTCTTTTTAACTGTGCTTTTATGGCCATTTGAGCCGAAATAAAGTTTTATGATGATAATGATGATGATGATTTCACTTAACTTTCTCCATCCACACGAATCTCGCCCATTCCAACTAATAAGGGCCTCATGCTTCCACGCCTAACCAGCGTGTTTCTGAACCACACCCGCGTCATCACGAATGTGGCCTAAGTGATTGAAAATAACTGGTTCAACTTGTTCCATGCACACAGCGCCCTCTAGGTAAAGAACCCACTAATAAAATAATATTTTTAAAGAAGACACCGCACCTCACAGTTTCTGCAGTTGAATTCTAATAAAATAATACCCCTTCAACGTTTACATTTTTTTTTCTGGTTGTCCCAATCTTTGATCTGCAAAGATGGACCAACAATCACAGGCGCCAAATGTAAACGAGTTTTGAGTTTAAAACAGCCTATCATTTCTCACAATTGCTTACGTTCCTGGAGAGGGCGTGGTCTCCAAATTGATTGTGCCCAGGTTTCAATATCATTCAAACTTTTCAATTGTACAAAACAATTGATCTACTTTTTGCATTGCCTTCCTTCAGCAACATGCAATACAGAAATACATTAAACGCCTCCGCAGGGACTGTTAGTGCCAGTGATTAATTTGAGCAGTGGCTGCAGGTGGGACCCATCCACAGTCATTTATGGAGGCCAGGCCAGCACTTATGTTTTTTCTCACCAGACTAATCCAGAGCAAAAGAGAGAAAAATGCAAAAGAGGGGAAGCCGGAGGAAGAAAAAGACATAATAACAGAGGCAAAGGTAGGACATGGGGATAAAAGAGAACCTGTCAGAGTGAGATAAAGAAGCAGGAAATGTCTGGTGATGAATTAAAGAGGCATTTGGTAGAATCAAGACTATACAGCCTTTTTATTCAGCACCTCAATGGTGTTGGTTGCAGGTTTGTGAGCGAAACATTGGTCCCCACATTTATTCTTTTACAAATTAAACACTGCATATATGAATTACATTACAATACAGGACATATTCAAACTGCATATTTTATGCACAGATGTTAAAATCCAGTCAAATGTGCCCCACCCCATTCAATTTCTTTATTCTCATTTTTACTGTGGATTCTGGAAATTAGCTAGATAGCTGGAGAGTGTCTTTTCAGAATAAGAGTAAGGGGGTTCGTTAGTGTTTGTCGGGCAGCCTATTCCCCTACAAGCGAAGAAGGAAAGGGGGACATCAATGCTGGGAGACATGTAATCAAAACACATGAGGGGAAGGTGTCCAAAAAAGGTGGTAAAGATGTCTTTCCCCTTGGCTGAACTCCACCTCTTGCGATTTTAATGTTCTGGCTGCAGTAACTTAAGAAAAGTCTATTTTTAACAATTCCTATGATTAAACAAATCAAAATGTTTTAATAAATAACAGAATGAATTATTGTTTTTATTTTACATATTTCTGCTTTGCTTTATTTTTGTAAAATTATCAGGGTCAGATTTACAAGCAAAACCAAAGGAAATGATGGACGGAGTGTTGAACATTGCAAGCACTCACCCCCAGTCAACTGATCTGGGTTTAATCCATCACCGTTCTTTAGCCCACTCTGCCACCCCAGTTCAGACATGGCCATATGCAAATCAGTCTGACCCTGTGCCTCATGGGAACAGTCCAGCCCGAACTGCCAAGCCATGTCTTCCCTGGACCGGAAACAAGCTTCCTAGGACCGGTTTCTGGCATTTCAGCCGTCTTCAGCCAGGCTTGCTTGAATCCAGTGGCAAAGTGAGCAAGGGACTCACGTCTGAGCATACCCTGCCAACTTATGGCGAACAAAGCAAAACCAAAGGAAATGATGGACGGAGTGTTGAACATTGCAAGCACTCACCCCCAGTCAACTGATCTGGGTTTAATCCATCACCGTTCTTTAGCCCACTCTGCCACCCCAGTTCAGACATGGTATCAGGTTATGCCAGATGGAACGTATGGGTGACCCAGCCAATAGTTTCAACTGATTCAACTTCCTCACCGGCCTGTTCACTGTAATTTATGGTGCATTGTTAACCCAAACCTGACGTGGAATCATCTCCGACCAGAGTATAGTGGTATCCGGCAGGGCCCTCCTCACCCATGAGAGCATAGAGAAGAGTGCCTCCTTCACCCCCTGTGGCCCGCTGGGATCATGTCATTGCCCCCTGAGTGAATCACCAGCACATCCAGAATGAGCATACCCTTATCCAGTGCACTCTGTAAATGGGTTGTGAGATCTTTCAACCGTTGCCCTCCAATCCCTGTCCAGTGGTGATCGATTCCCTTTTCCCTCTGCGATCTTTCCACCCTGGAATTGCCGAAAAACTGCCCTGCTCTGCGTATAAAAGAATGGCCACTCCAGCATACCTGCATCCGCTGCCTCGAGGCCACTGTATGTAAGTTAAAAGAATAAAAGGAAAAAACTTCATTAGGCAAGAGACACCGCACCCAGTGACCCAGAAGCTTTTTAAGCTAGCTGTGGTCTCACATACCACTCAAAACAGGATGACTTCCATCTGCCTACCCTCTTGATGGTTTCTGATGAGAGGCCTAACGCAGCTGCTGTTGTTGCAGCTCCAATGCGAAACAAATGAGATGTGAAATGGGCCTTTTCTTCCCCCAGCAACGCCAGGGAGTGCTTGCAGATTCGTGTGAACTGAAATCCTGTGAGGGGAGTTCCGTCTGCATGTAATAACAGCCTAGCATAACCCCCCCAGGCCGCACTTGAATTAAGTTCTACATCAAAGTCACGGAACAATAAACGGCTCCATGCACTGCTCTTAGCTGGACCAATACTCCTTCCCCTAACGGGTCTATCTTTGACCTCCTCACTCTGACTTGCAACATGTCTTCTGAGATTATAACATCTGTCATGCTGATTCCCCCCTCCCTATCTGCCATTGAGGTCGGTATGAGCTCAGATATTCGGAAAGCCCAGAAGAATGCCAGGGAATACGCTAATCTCAGCAGCTGCGCCTCATCAGGGGATATGAAGACTTGCAGTAATACCTCCAAAATACTTGATAGCCTACTGGTGTTTATAGGTCTCCTGCCATCTTTCACTTCCGGAGCCAGCCGTTCCCAGCCCTTCACTGCCCGTCTGACTCTAGGATCCTTGATAGGGTCTGCCACCCCTTCCAACCCTGCAAAGAAGGCAATCGCTGACAGCTGTCTCCTAACAAGAAATAGTGATTTCCCATTCTCTTTCTGTTGTACTGTGAATAGCAGTACCCCCTTGTGGTGTAAATTTCTCTGTTGTCCCTGCTCTCTTTATGACCACTAAGTATAACTGCCATGCCCTCTCATACATACTCTTAGTCTTGGGCGCAAGAGAAGCCGCTATCAGGTCGGGGGTAATGGGGCACCAACCTTCCATAGTTTTTCCGGGAAATTCGTAATCTGATTTGTCATGAGGCAAAGTTGCTTCTTTCCTCAACCATGAGGATTATGAATTTAAAGTTCTTTTAGTTATGGTGAGAAAAGGGGATGGTGCAGATGGCACAACAGTATGGGAGACTTGATGTCAGCATTATTATGTACTTTCAAGCCTAATTGATGACAATTGATTCACATTTAGAATTCTCCACCTGAATCTTATGGATATTTAAGATGGTAATTTTAAAGGGGTCATCGTAGCAAAGAGATAATGTTAACTCGTGTCCACTTCAGTGATTGAACCATAAAGACACATGCCATACCTGTTAATGCCATTTGTGTTTGAAGTTTTTTTCATGAATGTGTCTCATTCTTTGTTGCAATTTGCTCATGATTGTACATAAATGACTATAGAGGAAACTGTTATCAAGCAGAATTACACATATAAAGTGTTTTTAAGCATATGCCAATTAGGAAGAAGTTCCTGCCCACTACCCTTGAAAGAACACTTTTCTAACCTGCAGTACTGCAAAAGAGAAATGGCAACACTCTTTGGAGGAATTATCTTAGTTTTGGGGTTTTTGGATCAAGTTACAGTTTTCACAAAAATTGTGTTTATTGTTTGGACGTTGCAAAACATGTCTGTACCTTTAATGATTGTTGATTCTAGATACATCCTACCATAGCCTGTGATCTACAGTCCTACAATGTATTAGATATTAAAAACCTGCATAGATTAAACATTAAAACATAGAAAGTATACAAAGTGCTATAGAGGGTGTGTCCAAGGATATTTCTAGTCATTTAGGCATGCTGGGAGAGCTATATTTTTGTACCATCCCCCACTTTTGTTGTTTCATCAGAGAGACATAGAAGGATCATGAGAAAGAGGTATCCTTTGAGTGTGCGTGTGAGGGTGTCTTTGTTTATGTGTTTGTGAGAGAGAAAAAACAAGAGAAGAAACGAGAAGAAAAGGGAAAAGAGAAGTGAGAACAAGACTGATGAGCTGAACCGGTGCAGAAAAGACAGAGAGGTGGTTAAACAGAACATGGTTGTGTTAGTAAGAGAGGAAAGTGAGAAAATTAGATAGGGAAAGACATCACTGGAGGGGCAAGGGGAATCTAGAAAGGGACTTGATGGAGCTGAATGAAATGCCATATAAATATAGTGTATAACAGTATTTCATTTCTAAAGTGCATTTTCATATTATAGGGGTTAGTAAATATATTTAGAAATGAGGTAAGGATGTGGATCCATCGTTAAATCTTGATGATTCCACTATCTTTGGACTTGTCGCCCTAAACTCTCTATCTCAATACATCTCCTTCAGCGCAGCTAGGGACAGATCTTTCACATCTCCTTCTTCCCATCTCCCATCTGCCATGTTGATGTGTGTGAAAAAGGTGGACTCATTGCAGTGGCAGCTCTTTCATTAGGGCATATGAGAGTCACTCCCCCTGCTGCGAATGCAGTAAACGTGAAAAATAAAATTGCAATAAAAGGATTTTATTACCATTTTATGTTTTTTACTGCTGCCAGCCAGAACCGAGTGAGGGCTGGGCGGGGCTAATGGTGCTGATTGGCAGCAGGGAGGAGTAATGTTGGCCACAACAGTTTGAAGTGCGCATGTTGGTTGGCTGGCTGTATTTTGACAGCCAGCCTAACACACATTTTAATCCTCTCCAACCTGAACCCTGTTGGAGAGCCAGGCAGAGAGCTGATCTCTGTGTTTGTATGTGCTATTATCACTTCAGTAATATGATTTTTTTTTAAATTAATTATAAACAACCAGTTTCTTCCCTAAAACTCTATACTGCTCTCTAGTCGAAGGAATGAAACATAAATTTGTCCTTAACACACTATTATATTTGTATTCCGAAATGTACTGAAAGGGAATTTATTGCCCAAGAATCGCATTTGTGTAATGCGAGGAACTGCATTAAACAGGAAAATCAGGATTTTTCCAGAGGTTTGCACAACCAAGGCGGAATCATGTCATGCTAGACGGCTGTAATTATCCCTGCATGTATTTCTAGCAACTTAGTACTATTGACAGTCGCGTCATTTAGCTAATGCTAATGCCGAATAGAACGTTGTCTACTGCCAGATTGCATTAGTGCACATCAAAACTCATTTGTTATGTTCTAGCTGGAGTGTCGACTCCTGCAGCAATTCTGGGCATCCTTGTTATGCAATGTCACTGCTGGGGTAGAGATGCCACTTCATTAAGCATTCTTCAGTGTGCAGTTCATTAATGTAGTGCATAAATAAGTGAGACTTTCTAAAACTCGGCCTGTCAGGTGGCACTAACGGGTCTTTCCTTTTTAGCGGGCCTCTTTGTATAATGTTTCAATAATTGGTGTTCTCTGATCTTTAACGCTGCTTTACGCCTTCTTTGCGGAGCTTATTTCTGCAATTACTTTCTGCAGACATGTCTTCATTTTTCTAGTTTAGCCAAAAAAAGCACCTTTGCTCAGGTTTGATACGAATTTCCTGTATGGTCGTGCGATGCAAAGCAGCGCAAACAGCAGTGTGGATCAGCTTTCCAACTCAAAATATATTTTTCGACAAAATTTTAAGCAACCCCAACGATAAATGACTTTGCATCCTTTAGCGCCAAACCTTGATAATGAAGAATGCAAAGTGGGCACAAAAGAGCGGGTACAGCATAAACATCCTTAGGATTCCATGCAGTAGTGGCTGGTGTCTGACAAAAATGGTGAGGCAGTGCGGGGGGGCAGTAACAAATAAACAAACAAAAAAAATCACTTACCTTATGCTCAGCGCTCTTCTCCACACCGCTCTTCTGCTCTTCGGTCTAACAACACAGGGTCTGGCTCAAATCAGCATGGCTGAGCCATAATTCAAATAAACAACAAAGGAAATGCCTGTACTGATTCTTATTTTGTGACTCTAATTGTCAAGCAGACAAATTAGAGACCAAAATAGAGACTGCCAAAAAATTAATTTAAAAAAATATATTTTAATTTTCCAAAAAATCAATTTGTTTTTGCATTTCTCAACACTTATACACATTTTACCACAAAACCAAAACATGATAATTGACCATACAGCAAACAATAAATGACCCTAACTGAGTACATGAATAGTGCAAGACTTTAAAGACGACTCACTTACATACACAACATGAAACACAAAACATATGACATAGTGGTCTTATCTGTTCAAAATCTATTGGCAAGGTTGAAACAATCAAAGAAAAAACCCCAAAATAACAGTGTAGAGTCTTAAACCCTAGGATTTTCTGTAGTGTGCCTGTAGAAGGATGTTATTTCACAAATCATTTAAATCAGGCAAAAATACTTTTTTGTATTAAACACACTTTTTAGAGAGCCAAATAATAAGACCAGACGACAAAAAAAAGGTTGACGCGTTTCGAACCTTGTGGATTAGCGTGTGGGGGTTCTCTTCAGGACCAATCACTAAAAGACAATAATAAATAGGACGCCATTAAAGGACATAATCTCTATAAAAGAGTGAATCAATGTTCTATATTTAAATGGCCTGAATGCTCTGTACTCAAGCGGCACACTTGCCTATTGAGCTACATCAGCCGATATCGCGTCTGGACTCAAGTCCGTGTGGATTTTCAAACTTTCTGTGACAAAATAAATTAAAAGAAGGGGAGGACAAAAGAAACGTCTGAGAAAAATTGTCCAGTCTCATTCTAAAAAATGGCAAAAAGAGTGCACTGTCTCCAGCACTTACTTGGTGGAAAAAGAGCCTTCAAGGCTTCAAACTGATTTAGGGGGGCTGGAGGTGCCCTGTAAAAGAAGGAGATAGACTAATGGACCTTAGCTTTGCAAACCGTCGTCTATCATCCAATAGTTTAATGGAGAGGTATAAAGAAACATACCTTATTTATTTTGCTCCCTTGTAGTGAGCGGTATGGTCGGCGTTATGGTGGTACCCAAACCTGAAAAGGCAGTACTAATGTTTTAGTCCAAAACACTTAAGGGGTCGTGTAATGGAGTTTAAAGTAAGGCTTCTTTAGCGGCAACGAATGAAAAATTATTTACTGTCCCTGTGCGCAATTACCTTTTACTTTATGGTGACGCTTGTCAAAATTATTTCAAGCGGGCTGGGCTGGGTCTTGGGGTAAAATGATTGCCGGGGTCGTGTGCTTTAGTTGGTGATAGACTACCGGGCTGTGGGTATGGAATTGGTTGGATTGAACCACCTGATTGTATAACCATAGCGTGAATGGCTGCAAGACCTTTTAGCCTCCACCATTGCACGCCTGTGTCTACGGATGAAATTAAAGGGGAAGACATCCCATCAAATACAATGTCTTTGTGAGGGACAATAAAGTTTTAACAAATAACTCTAACGGCAATAACCGAGAAAATATATAAATAACGTTGTTTAATGGAAAGGGGTTTAGTTTTAAGACATGACAACAACGAGAGTTGGAATGCATTACGTGACCATCTGTTTATTATCCAAAAAGTTCTTTAGTAAAATATTATTAATCCCAGCTTTTTGTTAGAAGCTCACTAATTTGTTACCATAGTGTTATGCACTCTTCTGTGTAAACTTACTCAGATGTCATACAGGTAACCTTAACCCCTTCCATGCTCATGACGGAACGGTTCCGTCATGAGCCACGGTTGGGCTGTGCTCATGACGGAACCGTTCCGTCATGAGCCCGCCCGCGCTCGAACCCTTCAGCACCGCGGCGGAATTCGCCCAGCGCTGAAGGGGTTAATGGATTTATTTGTTCAACATGAAGTTTTACGTTTTTGGGGAGCCTATGTCTATTATAGAGTACAATTGTTGGTGGAAGAGGCATATTAATAAATGCGCCATGTCAGGGGGGCCAAAGAACTCTCATACTTAAACTCTTGGAAACTGCATTATTTAGAAAAAAGGAGAGGGGATGGGGGAGGGGCTCGGCTGTAGCCAATAATAACTTGGCTTCAAACAACCAAGGATGTCTCAAGTATAGTCCGGATACTATATGGCCGCCTTTATAGATGTCAATAATTAACAATAGAGGCAACCAATCTTTGGTAAGATCCATAAACAGGGTGACAGAGTGCTAGATGATTTTGTGTAGGATTGCTGTTACAATTTGTAAATTTCAGAAAGTTCATTAAGGCCACCTATGGCTGTGTTGAATTTGACAATAAGTAAAGCTTCTCGACTGCTCAGTTTTTGTTCAACGTCGCCTCCGTGACCGTCTTGTTCTACTTTAAATATTATTGGCCAAGTAAGATCTTGTTTTTGATGATTATGATTGCGCCAATGATTGACCAGTGGAGCTGTCAGTACATTTTTCTTAATACGCGACTTGTGTTGGGTGATTCTGTGGCATGCCTCCTGAGTTGTGTTTCCAATATATAATTTGGGGCATGGGCAAAGAATCCCGTAAACCACATTTTTTGTTTTGCAGTTGGGCTCTGTCCTTGCGCCTGCCACGTGGCAGGGCACCTGGTACGTGGGCCTTGGGGAGACCTCCCCTGCGCGTGCTGGCCCAAGACCTCCACCCGGGCTTAGGTTACCAGGCTCCATCCCCCTGCTCTGCCATGGTCCCAGGTCGGGGGTCTGCCGGGCCCGGGCAGGCCTCCCTCCTGCTGTGCCTGCCTGCCAAGGTGCCTGGGGAACCCCGGGTTGGAGGTCCGTCCTAGACCCCCATCTGCAGCCCGAGCCCATGGCCCAGCCGGTTTCTGAGCCAACGCAGAGCCCCCGAGCTGTCAGAAGGGCAGGCGGGAGCCCTCACGCGAAGGCTCAGGGTAGGCAGATTGGTGTCCTTCGGGCCCGGCCATCTGGTCGCGTCTTTCCCCTCGGCCATCTGGTCATGCGCAATGCTTTCCAATGGGGTGACCAGATGGCCTGGCTGCCCTGGAAGTCCCGATGAGGGCTCGCTTGCCTCCCCGATCCCAGTCAGGGCTCTGGGAGGTCAGGTACCTCTATGCCCTGGGTCAACTCAGTCATGGGGTTCGCATGGGTTACCAGAAAGGGGGGTACCCTTCCTCCGGATTACTAGGGACAGGGTACTCTGGAACCCCTCTCAGCCTAGCGGTCCTCAGCTGTTAGCCGGATGGGCCAGGATGCCCCCCCCAGCCCAGGGTCCATACTCGGGCCTGCAGCATGGCAGGGTACCCGGGATGGGGTCCCACATGCCCAGGAAAGCTTCTTCTGCGCCTCTGGACCTGGGAGCCCTGGCAGAGTCTAGGGGCCCCACCGGGCCCTGGATGGGTGCTGCAGCCCTGCGCCTTGTCCCCCGGCCTGCTGCTCTGCCGAAGGCCCAAGCTAGGGTTCCATCTTGCCCGGGAAGCCCCCCCTGCTTTGCTGTGTTCAGGAGCTCTATCTGGTGCCCCTGAGGGCCCTGAGGAGGGCGACATCCCCACCCCAGGCTCCTTCTTTGGTCCTGCCATGTGGCAGGGTGCCCGGGATGGGGTCCCGTGGGACCGGGGAGGCTTCCCTTTTGCCTCAGGGCCCGTGAGCCCCAGCTGGGTCCAGGGGCCCCGCCGGGCCACAGGTTGAGTGCTCCAGCCCTGGGCCCCGTCCCCTGGCATGCAGCTCTACCAGAGGCCCGAGACCGGGTTCCGTTGTGCCCGGGGAGCCTCCCCCTGCTTGGCTGGGTTCAGGAGCTCCAGCTGGGGCCCCCGAGGGCCACAGGAAGGATGGCCTCCCCACCTGGGCTCCGTCCTCAGGCCTGCCGCATGGCAGGGCACACGGGACGGGGACCCACCGGGCGCGGGGAGGCTTCCCCTGCGCCTCTGGGCCCGGGAGCCCTGGCAGGGTCCAGGGGCCCCACGGGGACTGGGCCGGGTGCTGCAGCCCTGGGCCCCATACCCCAGGCTGCTGCTCTGCCAAAGGCCCAAGATGGGGTTCTGTAGTGCCCAGGAGAGCCTCCCCCTGCTTGACTTTGTTCAGGAGCTCCAGCTGGGGCCCCTGAGGGCCCTAGGGAGGGTGGCCTCCCCACCCCAGGCTCCTTCTATGGTCCTGCTGCATGGCAGGGTGCCTGGGATGGGGTCCCACAGGCCCAGGGTGGCTTCCCCTGTGCCCCTGGGCCCGGGTGCCCAAGCTGGGTCCAGGGGCCACACCGGGCCCGGGTCGGGTGCTACAGCCCTGGGCCTTGTCCACCAGCCTGCTGCTCTGCCAAAGGCACGAGCTAGGGTTCCATCTTGCCCGGGTAGCCTCCCCCTGCTTGGCTAGGTTCAGGAGCTCCAGACTCCCCACCCTGGGCTCTGTCCTCAGTCCTGCCACGTGGCAGGGTGCTGGGGACGGGGTTCAGCGGCCCCAGATAGGCTTCCTCTGCACCTCTGGGCCCGGAAGCCCCGGCTTGGTCCAGGGGCTCCCACCCTGGGCCCCATCCTCCGGCCTGTCGCTCTGCCAAGGGCCCGGGACAAGGGTCCGTCTGTCCCATGCAGACCTGCGGCACTTCGCCTGCTTGTCAGGGTGTCGGAGGGCCCTGGGTCAGTGGGCCCATCGGCTCCCCTTCGCAGCCCCCATGGCTGAGGCCCAGCTGGGGCCACAGGCCTTCAGCCCCCCATGCCCCGGCACCCGCTCACCCTTTTGTTAGGGCACAGAGTGACCAGAAGGCCTCTCTTTTGAGCCCGGCTATCTGGTCGTGCCTTTCCCCTCAGCCATGTCGTAGCACCTATACCCTCGACCATCTGGTCGCTCGCAATGTTTTCCAATGGGTCGACCAGATGGGCGGACTTCCCTGGAAGTCCCGACGAGTGCTCATTTACCTCTTGATCCCAGTGAGGGCTCCAGGAGGTCGGGCACGTTCGAGCCTTGGGTTCCCTCTGTCACCCTGTGCACATGGATTACAGTAAGAAAGGGGGGGAATTTTCCTCCGGATTACTAGGGAGAGGGTCAGTCAGACCTCCGTGAGGTCTGGCATTTCTGAGACAGGGGCCTGCATGCCGGTCCCCCAGGGGCCTGGGTCCGTGCCTGCCTCTCAGCCCCTTCCCGATGGGCCTTTCCTCCGAGCCTGCTCGTCCAGGGAGCAGGCAGGGATGCGAAGCCGGCATAACCCATGCAGGGTGGCCTGCCATGGGAGGCCCCGGCCGTACTTCGATTGATTGGGCACTCACGGTCCATTTAGGGATGGACTTCTTGGCCAGCTTCAGCTGTTGTTTCAAGCAAAGAGCTTCAACCCCGCATGGACCATCCGACTCGAGGGCCTGCCGCCTGGCGGGAGGCCCTTCACCCTATGCAGCAGAGCGAAGGCTGAGTGGTCCCGGCAGCTCATGCCCCCCAGTGGTCTGACCCAAGCGGAAGGGTTCGGGTGGTGCCAGGCCCTCGCACGCTGCCACCCGGCAGGCCCATATGCCCCGCATACCACGCCTTCACCCATCTCTGACCAGCGCTTTTCCGCAGCAGCTTGGAACGACTGTGCCGAGGGGTGTCGCCGCTGCCAGGCTTTGCCACCCCGGCGTCTCGCTCAGGCTGCACCTCAGCCCGCCTCTCCCTTCCGGAGGAGACGGCTAGGCCCACTGGTGCCCATGCGACCGCACCCCTCCACCCCTCCAACCCTCCAGCAAGCCCTCCTGCCCAGGCGGGTGGGCTCTTTCCCCTTGCAGGCTCACGAGAGGGAGGGGTGTGCAAGGTTGCTGGTCGGGGAGACGGGTATGCGGCTTCCGAACCCACCCTGTCAGCAGGTGCAGCTAACTGGTTGATCCTGCCAGTAGCATATGCTTGACTCAAAGTTTAGGCCATGCACGTGTAAGTACACATGACCGGTACAGTGAAACTGCGAATGGCTCTTCAAATCAGTTATGGTTCCTTTGATCGCTCCATCTGTTCCTATCACCTTTCGATGGTGCTTTCTGTGCCTACCATGGTGACCACAGGTAACAGGGAATCAGGATTCGATTCCGGACAGGGAGCCTGGGAAACGGCTACCACATCCAAGGAAGTCAGCAGGCACTCAAATTACCAACTCCCATCTCGCCGTGCGGCCGGTGGACGGACGGCGTCGCCTTCCTCCCACCTCTCCTGTGCCCGCAGATGGGCGAACGTTCTCAAAAAGTTGACTGTAACTCTTGGCAGTGGATCACTCAGCTTGCGCGTCAATGAAGAACGCAGCTAGCTGCGAGAATTAGTGTGAATTGCAGAACACATTGATCATTGACACTTTGAACGCACCTTGTGGACCCGGGTTTCTCCCAGGGGAGCTATGCCTGTCTGAGGGTCGCTCGATTGTTAATCACCCCAGGGTTTCCCAGGATGTAGCTAGGTCCGTCACAGGGTTAGCTCTGCTTCCCTTAGTCCCTCCACAAAGTCAGACCCCCCGATTGCCCATGTCAGGGTCCCTCACCGGGTCCTGCCGCGGAGGTATGCCACTGGCCTGCCTAGCCCCGCTATCTGGTCTCGGCAGGGAGGGGGGTCTGGCCACCGGTCCGCCCCAGGCCCGTCCCGGGGTGCCTGGCTCTGTGCTGCATGTGGCTGTCTGTGGTGTCCCACCAGCTGCCCACGAGCATGTTTCTCGGGCACCCACCTCCGCGGCCGGGTTCCTGGGGACAGCAAAACCTCTTCAGACCCGATCCGGGGAAAGAGGGCACGCACTGCCAGGACCCCAGGCCCCTGCCCTGGCATGGGCCTTGCCTTCCCCGGCAGCCCCCCCGACGCTTTGGCCTTTTTTATGACTACAAACTCAGATCAGACATGGCGACCCGCTGAATTTAAGCATATTAATAAGCGGAGGAAAAGAAACTGACCAGGATTCCCCCAATAACGGCGAGTGAAGGGGGAAGAGCCCAGCGCCAAATCCCCGCCCGGTGGTTGGCGCGTAAACATTTGGCATACAGAAGACCGACTCCCCGGCGTCGCTCAGGGGGCCCAAGTCCTTCTGATCGAGGCTCACCCCGTGGACGGTGTTAGGCCGGTAGCAGCACCCGGCGTGCTGCGTTTGGGTCTTCTCGGAGTCGGGTTGCATGGAAAATTTACCTGATCTGTACGAGGTGAGCAAAGAATTAATAACAAAGAAACGTGAATACACAAAAAAAGTCGCATATTGGAAATACCCAAACGAAAAGTATAAATGTGACTTGTGTGGAGACATATTGGGAACTTTTAAAGAATTAAGAAAACAGGTCTCAACAAGCATAAACAGCCTCATGCATCAACCCAAAATCCAGTCGGTAAAATACCGATTCGGTAATAGCTCCCGGTATTAAGTAAAAAATACCCAATCCCAATTCATCAACCCAAAAGCAGAAATCGCTATTTAAGGAATCCTTAAATAGCGATTCTTTAAATAGGGATTCCTTAAATACCGATTCCTTAAATAGCGATTGCATTTAAGGAATCCCAAAGTGAGATTCCTTAAATGCAATGCATCAAAGTTAAAAAATTAGCGATTTCGCTAATAGGGGGAGCAAATTACCATGAAGATGAACTGCATGGTAATTTGCAAAAACTTTGAAAAATGCACTTTTGTGCATTTTTCAAAGTTTCATGTTGCGCACACACATGCCCTTAGAGCATGTGTTTGTGCAACATATGTGCACATATCATTTTCAGGGGTGCAACAGGGTGTCCTTTTGACACCCTGGCACCCTTGAAAGTGCTCCCGCTATTAGCGATTCGGTAATACCGAATCGCTAATACAGACTGGCTTTACATTCATTCCTATGGGCCTCCAAGCCCATAGGAATGAATGGGTAGGTATTCCTTATTACCGATTCGGTATTACCGATTCGGTAATAAGGAATATTAAGGAATCGCTATTTGAATAGCGATTCCTACATGCATAGCCTTTTGCTATTCCTTATTAGCGATTCCTTATTTTTCGCTAATAAGGAATCGCAAATGGCATTGTTGATGCATAGGCCCCAAAGTCTTCTATCTCAAAACTTATTGCTCAAACTGTGACAAAGAAGCCGAATACCACAATATTGGATGCCATTATGCCAAATGTGAGGAAGACCTCAAAAAGGAGAACTGCTATTTCTGTGCAGCTTCTGTGACCTCAGATTTGGAACAAAGATAGGAAGTTCACAACATGCTCGGCATGCGAATCCAAGAGCGCAAAATGAGGCTAAACTAGCAGCTCTAACAAGCAGCAAACAATCAAAATTATGGTCACAGGAAGAAATACTGCTATTAGCAGAATTGGAAAAAGTGTATGAAAACAAGAGAAATAATAATGCGCTGATGGTTCCATCTTTTGACAATAAAAACAGAAAACAAATTGCAGATAAATAGAGATGGAAGAGATAAGAGTAAAAAATCTACAAAAGATGTACTGCAAGCATCAAGTGTTGCTGAGAATGACTCTTGCGATGAACCAGAGGTTACAGTGGAAGTAACAACAGAAAAGCGCAAAGACTTTATCAATCGCAAACGTGCACAAAAAATCTAAAAACTTTGATGAGCTGGAAGATAGAATCACAGAAGTCGAGAAGTACACCCAAAACACAGAGCAACACGATGCTGCTATGGATCTGATGGATGAGATAGTGACTTATATCTCAGAAAACACCACTAATGTAAGTCCTGTACCGGCAAATCGTAGAGAACCAGCAAGCGAACTCAATAATGAGCCTATGAACTCTGCTAAAAATGAGCACCAGAATGCCTCAGTAGAAAACAAGATAACAAAGAAAGGCAAGAAAAACTGAAGGCTTAATCAGACACACAAGAAAAACTATGCAAAAGCAAAGGGCAGCTATAAAGAATACCAGACAATGTTTAAAAAAGACAAAAAGAAAACTGCCAGGATTATCACTGATGGGGCAGAATATGCCACTTGCCAAATCAGTGCTGATGAAATTTTCCAATACTACAAAGGCATAATTGAAAAAGAAAACAAGAAAAAAACTAAATTCCTACCGATTGATCCGATACCGGATGAATGGGAAATTAGAAATGTATGTAAAGAAATTACACTGCTTGAAATAACTAATGCCTTCGATGACTCAGATTTAAAGAAAGCAGTGGGGCCCGATAAGATTGATCTGAATGACTTGAATAAAGTGAACAGCAGGAAACCAAGACTGCTGCCCAGAATTTTATCGTCTTGATTATCAATCAGAAGAGTACCAGAAAGTATCAAAAACGAACCGGTCGATATTGATACCTAAGAATGTACCGATTAGTGAACTTAAAAAAAATCAGTAATTGGCGTCCAATTACCATCGGTACTGCATTCATGAAGTTATTCACAACAATATTAACTAAAAGACTCTAATTTTTGTTGAATTGAATAGGAGACAAAAAGGCTTCATGAAGGTGAGAGGTTGTCTCGAGAATCTGACTCTTCTGAAAAATATCATAAAAGGGGCACGAAAAAACAGTCACTCATTAGCAGTAGTGTTCATAGATATCTCAAAAGCCTTTGGCTCTGTCAGCCATGGTCACATTCTACAGCGTCTTGCAAGGCACAGAGTTCCATCATACATCAAAGACATAATAAAAGACATACACTGACTCAACAACATTTTTCAGGGGAAAGAACAACGAAGCAACTCCTGAAATAACAATGAGATCTGGGGTTAAACAAGGTGACTCTTTATCCCCACTGCTATTTACCATTGCCATGGATCCTCTGATCTGTGATCTACAGAAAGACGGCAAGGGCTTCACATTCGGATCTGATGGTCTTACTGAGCAAATCACCGCTCTCGCCTTTGCTGATGACATCGCAGTACTCAGCAGCACCTGGAAGGAATAAGTACAAATCTGTAAATCATTGAAAAATTCAGTAAAACAACAGGATTAAAACTTAATGTGAAAAAGACACATGGATTTTATATCAGTCACCATAAAGATAAAATCCTGATTAACAACTATAAACCATGGCAGTTTGAAAAACAAAATATTGAAAGCATTCATCCAGGAGAAAGCGTGAGATACCTCGGATTGAACTTTGACCCACACACTGGCCATAAAAGCAACAACAAAATTAATGAGGTTCTTGCTAATTGGGCTAAAAAAATTGATAATCTACCACTCGAGCCCATGCAGAAAATGGAAATTTTGTGTCAGTACCTGATCCCTAAACTGTTATTTAAATTGGAAATGACAGGAACAGAAGCTAAAACTTTAAATGTTCTGGATCAAACAGTAAAAAAGTATGTCAAACATTTTCTACACCTTCCTGCATACCATGTGATAGTCTCCTATATTCGAAAAGATCATTTGGGGGCCTCAGTATACCAAAACTATGTACAACAATTGGTCTAAACAAAGTCAATAGTTTATTGTTTCTCAGGGCAGCTCCGGATCTGTACATAGCTCATTCATTCATATATGCAACAGAAGTAATCAATGAACAAATAGATAACATCATCAAAACACACAAACTCAACATTTTAGACAGCAGGTTTCTGAGTTATGATTTGAATTTGTTAGCAACATATGATTGGAGAAAAGAAGAATTTGAGAAATGGGCAAATATCCCTGTCCAAGGTGATGGTATAAAATAATTAGCAAGTAATCCAACCTCAAATTTTTGGATCAGCAAGCATAACAAAATGAAAGAAAATCAATATATAGCTGTGCTGATGTTAAGAGCAAATGTCTTATATACTAAAGAAACCATCACTAGGGAAAGAAATCGTACATTTACTAACCCTGGGCGTAGTTCGCAAAGTAGCACTTCGCGAAGCTACGCAAATGCAGTTCGCACTACGCGAGCTACGGGTAGCACTTCGCGAACTGCGTAGTACCTTGTTCGCACTGTGCCAGATGTCGTTTTCAATGATTGCACAGTGCGGACAAGCAACCGGCACTGTGCAATCAATGAAAATGGCATCTTGCACAGTGCGAGCTGTAGTTTTCTGTTGCTCGAGTAGATTTTTACTCGAGCGGCAGCTTTCTCAACGCAAACTGGTAATTTCTCATCGCGAGCGGTCGCGAGCATACGCGACCACTCGCAATGAGAAATCTGACCTCCTCGTGTTGGGAATCTCGCTGGGAGGTTTATTTTCTATGCTCGCGATCGCCAACTTGATGTTGCTGATCGCGAACAAGGAAAAAGTCTCGCGGGGATGTCATTTTGCTTGCTCGCGGTCGCCAACTTGACGTTGAGGACCGCGAGCAAGCAAAAAATGACCGCAGCACTATGCAACACTACGCTACGCGTGTTCGCGCTGTGCTACGTGCAATTCGCGTAGTGCGAAGTAGCGCGAACTTCTCAAACTACGCGAGCGTAGCGTAGTGCTTTGCTCAGGCTTAACATTTACCACATGTAGCTACTGTAAAGATGTTTGCGAAACATTTTCACATATTTCAGGAGCATGTCCCAAAACCAAGGACATTAGGATAAAAAGACATAAAAAAATTCTGGCATTGTTCATTGATAGAGCAAAAAGGTGTGGTTGGATGGTATATAGGGATCTCATGTTAAGAACAATAAATGTGAACTACGAAAACCAGATGTAGTGTTTACCAAAAATGGTACAGCTGTAGTGATTGATGTTTCAATTTGTTATGAAAACTCACAGAATTCCCTTGAATTAGCGTTTGAGAGTAAAGTTAAATACTATCAGGATCTGTCACAGCAAATCAAAGATCTCACCAAATGCAACACTGTAACATTTGATGGCTTTATTGTTGGATGTCGTTGTATTTGGCCTCAATGTAATGAATTTGCTCTGGCTGATCTAGGTCTGCAAATGTCATTCCCGTTGAAGAAAAATGTTTGCCTGACTACTTTAATGGACACTCTTAAAATGTGCCAAGTATTCATGGACAATTAAATATCAAGCTTATGCTGAGATGGACACTTTCTTGCAGCACACATGTCACCCTTATAAAGCATATTGTTTTAAACTTTTGATTCATTAACATTTAAATGTGGTTATACAGTTACATAATAGTTTACAGTTGACACAAGATTTAGTATAGATATGAATTTTATAGATGTGATTTTTCTAGAATTTTTTAGATGTGCATTTTCTAGTTAGATGTGCAATTTATAGATGTGTATTTTTATAGATGTGTGTTTATAACAATTTAGATACAAATGTGTACATCATAATTATTGAAATGTCTTGAATAATGAATAGGTCACAAATAATTACATACACATAATTAATTCATACCACACATTGATTATTGATGTCCTGCTAATCATTCTTTAATTTCTCAGGACTGTTCGTAGACAACTTAAATTGTTGGAATATTACTGCAGGGTGTACTCTCTCTGGCCTATACGTGATCCCAGTTCCAGTGAGGACAGCATTCAGTTTGGCTTCCCTCTGCCCCCATGTACTATCGAGCAAAACCACAGCCAAGAGAACGGGCTTATCGGAATCAGCGGGGAAGGAAATCCCTGTTGAGCTGGACTCTAGTATGGTACTGTGACATGAGAGGTGTAGGATAAGTGAAAGACCTTCGGGCCGGTGGTGAAATACCACTACTCTTATCATTTTTTCACTTACCCGATGAGGCGGGTGGCGAGCCCCGTGGGGCTCTCGCTTCTGGCTCCAAGCGCCCAGCGCCCG
Organism: Triturus cristatus; assembly: GCF_964204655.1. Lineage (NCBI taxonomy): Eukaryota > Metazoa > Chordata > Amphibia > Caudata > Salamandridae > Triturus > Triturus cristatus. The sequence continues at coordinate 320,834,550 of NC_140588.1, forward strand.
CCGGGCCTGACCCGCTCCGGGGACATTGGCAGGTGGGGAGTTTGACTGGGGTGGTACACCTGTCAAATGATAATGCAGGTGTCCTGAGGCGAGCTCGGGGAGGACAGAAACCTTCCGCAAAGCAAAAGGGCAAAAGGTCACTTGATCTCGATTTTCAGTATGAATACAGACCGTGAAAGCGGGGCCTCATGATCTTTCTAACTTTTTGGGTTTCAGGCAGGAGGTGTCAGAAAAGTTACCACAGGGATAACTGGCTTGTGGTGGCCAAGCGTTCATAGCGATGTCACTTTGTGATCCTTCGATGTCGGCTCTTCCTATCATTGTAAGCAGAATTCACCAAGCATTGGATTGTTCACCCACTGATAGGGAACGTGAGTTGGGTTTAGACCATCGTGAGACAGGTTAGTTTTACCCTACTGATGATGTGTTGTTGCAATAGTAATCCTGTTCAGTATGAGAGGAAACGCAGGTTCAGACATTTGGTGTATGTGCTTGGCTGAGGAGCCAATGGGGTGAAGCTACCATCTGTGGCATTATGACTGAATGCCTCCATGTCAGAATCCCCTGTAAACCGTAATAATACCACAGTGCCGTGGAGCCTCAGTTGGGCTGAGATAGCCAGCCTCTCTTGGGGGAGGGCGATGCATAGAGCCACTCGCTTGGGTACCGGAGCACGGACGGAAGGAGGCCGCCTCCATTGCCCTTAGTGCACCGCATGTTCATGGGGCACCCGGTGCTAAATCATTTGTAGATGACCTGAGTCTGGATCAGGGTTTCGTAAGTAGCAGAGCAGCTACCTCGCTGCGATTTATTGGAAGTCATCTTCTGAGCCAAGCTTTTGTCTTTCCGTGCATGGGCGCCCGCGAATGCCCTCCTCCACCAGGGGTGGGTCCCTCTGCTGCCGGGATGGTATAAAGGATGCAGAAGGGGTGATGCGGGCCTGCAGGAGGCCCCCTCCACCACATGCCTTCCTGCACGGGGGCCTCTCCCTCCCGTCCCTGTGCCACTGAGGTGCGGGGATGGGGGCCACCATCCCTTGTGGGTCAGCAGGGTCACCAGATGGCGGGGGACAGCCGCCCTTTCTTCCCCCTGCTCCCAAACAAGTTGAGCAGGGAGGTGAGCAGCCCCGGGAAAGGAGCCTCCTGAGCAGCAGCCTTGGAGCACCTGGCCACCCTCGCCGTCATCAGACAGCAAGGGCGACTGGGTCCGGCTGTCTCAGGCCGTTTGCGCACTTGGTCTTCCCGGGCCCTCTGGTCGCCTAGCTGCGCGACCAGATGGCCCTGCGGGCTGGGAAACCAGATGGGCCTGCGGGCCGGGCAACCAGATGGACCTGTGGGCCGGGCGACCAGATGGCCCTGCGGGCTGGGTGACCAGATGGCTGGCCTACTGGCTGGCCAGGCTGACTCCAACTTTTGTCCTTCCCCAGGGTTCTGTAATCCTTAAGAGTTTAGGGTTAATAGTCGAGGAAAATGGGCTCCCTGGGCAGGCCGGCAGGGAGAGGACATGGCCTGGTCTTAACCCTCCTTGGTTCCAGCCGAGGGTCCGGGCGCTGGGGACATGGGGTCCATCGTGGCCCGAGATGGCTCTCCCGGGCCTGGCTAGGGATCGGAAGCTGGGACAGGGCCTGGGGCTCGAACTCCATCCAGCGGGCCCCGGGGTGTGGGAGCCCTCCATCTTGCATGCCAGTCAAGGGTCTGGGCTCCGCCAGCTCCACTCAGCAAACCTCGCCCTCGCGGCTGTCCCCCGCATTGAGGAACTTCGATTTTCGAGCACGATCGAATCGACCCGCCATATTGTGACCTGCCGCCATTTTGTGTTGCCATCACTCAAGCAGCAACGCGAACGAAGTCTATTCTGCTTTTTCTGTAGCCCGGTGTCAAAATACGTCCTCGGCCTTTATTTGCGAAGCTGGTGTTAGAACTAGCCGAGTACACTAATCCTTGTCTGGCTTTTCTAATCCCTGTTTCAACTATCTGTTGGCTCACACTATTCTTTCCTGATTATATCTTATCGACTGGCCTTCACTGTCTTCTGCTAGCATTCTCTCATGTCACGACTGTCCTCCAATACACGCAAACGTATCTCACCACCTGCAAGTTAGTTATAATCTGTTAATGAATTAGTTCGAGGGTGGGGTCACAAACACAGTTGGAGGAGAGGTCTCTTTGAGTCATCTGATATTTCTGTTTTCGAACCTTTCTTATTGGTTCCGCTTTGTTTTCCAACCTTCCCTATTGGCTCTTTCCTTATATGCTTTGGGAGTGTATCTCGTTAATAATTATGTATTGTATAGTATTTAATCTGATGCACCACAGAGTGAAGTGGCAGTCTCCTGAGAACCTACTTTGTGTACTTCAAGGATAACTGTACTAGCTGCAGCTAAATAAATCCAATCTTCTAACGCCGACAGAGTGTCCCGTGTCTCTGTGTAGCGAAGCACGTGAACTCCGGAGACAGAGGGCGTACCCTGCGCCGCCAGGTCCAAAAGGTTCTGGTTCTTCAATTGGCGCCCAACGTGGGGCGGCTTCAGTGGTACCGGTTCTGCTCGAAGGTCGTGAGGAACCCCGCAAGAAAATTCCAGAGGGTTCGCGAGCCACACTAAGCGACCCCTGTATGTCGAAAGTGGTCCTAAGGTCTTTTGCAGCGCGGTTACTCCTTCCTGACGGCTACTGACGACCGCTGCCCTGACTGCCGCCCTGCTTTGGCCCATTCCTTTGATGATGTATGGTAAGGCGAGACGATAGACGGGCCTCTGTTGGTGGAAGAAGACGTCCTTAGTTAAGTATTTTCGTGGGTCGCACTCACAATTTGGTTCTTTGTTTGATGTCCTTAGGTTTCTTAGATTTAGCGTTTGCAAAGGCTAAAGCCGAGGGTAAGTGCATTTGTGCTGCGTAAACTGAGTTTTACTCCCTTGAAGTTTGTGAACAGTCCGGAGACATCTCGAGATGCCTGGTCTGACTAAGTTTGGAAGAATTTGTTGTCTTGGTTGTAATAGGGACTCCCGACTTGAGGACTCTTGTCCGATTCCTTCGGTTGGAACTCCCACATATGAGCTCTATTCGAAACATGGTATCGGCCCCATTGCCTTTAACGAGACATGGACTCGATACACGAAGAAAGATGGTGTTCTCAAATGGCCAGAAAATGGTAGTTTTGACCCTGATGTGTTAGACAATTTGGAAGCAGTTTTGTTCAAAAGAAAAGCCCGGCCGGCAATGTTTGACTCTTTCCGCCTTTGGCGTAAGGAACCCAAACAGAAAGAAATTAAAAAAGCAAAACGAGATAGGAAAGCACAGGGTATGACAATTATACAGGCTGCCCAACAGTTCAAAAATGATGAAATTGACAATGCGACTGAAATTTCAGAAAGACAACATCGTATGGCGATAGATAAATGCTATCCGGTGTTGCCTGTTTCTCCTTCTGATAATAAGAAAGATATAGAAGAAGATCCCCTAATGTCTCATTTATTAAGGTTGCCTCCACCCTATGCGCAAAATGCCAATGTACCTCAGCTGTTACAGCCTGCTCAGCTGCTAGTGGTACCTCCGCCGGTTCCGGCTCTTTAGCATTTGCTTCCACAAGTATTACCGCCCTTGCCGGTTTTACCATTAGTCTCAATTTCTTTGCCTTCATCTCCTGATCTTAGCTCTCCTTTGCCTTCTGCTCCTCCTGCAATTTCCAGTTCTTTTCCTGTCAGTTCTCCTAATACTCTGTCTCCAGTTCTAATGTCTAATTCACCGTCTGTGCGTAAGCGTCTCACAGATTCTGTCACTAGTATTCTATCTCCTTTCTTTGGAGCTTTTAATGTGTCTCCGGCTTTTGCTCGAAGACAATCTCGTAGTCAGTTCCCAGATTTTGAGGAACGAGAGAAGCTAGACTCTCTTGCACGAAGATGGATCAAGAAGGGTCCACAATATAGTGTGCTTGATATTATGCCTACCTTTTTGCAATGGAATGCGCCTACGCAGAGATATGTTTTTAATGTAATGTGCGACATTCTCATTAAAGAATGGGAAGATGTGAGTTCGAGTCCGATCTCACAAGATCTGTTAGATGTTCAAGCTGATTTTGAAAAAGGACTTATTGTAGGTTCCAAAGTTGAGGAAGCTGTAAGGACACTTATCTCTTATAGATCCTTATTGTTTTCTCAGATTTTTCTTGATTCCGATCCGTCGGTTAAACTGACGTTGAAAAATTACCCTATGAGAGAAGTTCCTCCAGTTTGGAAGGAGGCAGTTGCGGCTGTAGGCGCTAATGCAGCTATTCCTGCTCATTTTCAACGTATATGGGTACATGTCCCTTGGAAGAGATCTGAAGTTTTGGCTCTTAAACAGACTCTACCAGATCCTCGTAAGAACCCTGCAGGTTATTACAAAGAATTATCGCAGACAATCGATGCTTGCATTATGAATCTAGCAGATATTGATATGTTGATGGGTAATGTAGTCCCACAGACAATATGGGCTAAGATTCGTAGAGAGGATCACGCACAGGAACTGGGTGCTACTTGGGATGTTATAGCTAATACAGATAGAGACCAAGTGGGTGGCGCAAAGCCTGACGCTTTGATCTCGGAACTTCCTGGTAGAATCATCACGTTAATGAAAACTATGATGCCTGCACTGAGAGTTAATTGGGATAAGCTGGCAGCATGCAAACAAAAGAAAGATGAAAGTGTCTCTGACTTCTTTACTCGTTTTGAGGAGACATTTATCGACGACAGTGGTCAGGACATGGCTACCGAGGGTGGACAGCGATTATTCGTGGATAAATTTGTATTCAATTTGCTTCCCGAGCTGTCACACAAATTAAAAGATTCAGAAAGTTCTTGGGCTGTTTCTTCTGCTGCTCAGATATTGGCTACTGCACAATATTATAAGAATAGGGATAAAGAAGAAAAAGAAAAGCAAGAGAAAAAGACGAAAGATTTAAAAACGAAGGTTCTCTTGCAGCAAACCTATCCGCCACGTTATGCTCAGCCTCAGACTCAGCAGCCACCGCAGTTTCAAAGGTTGTATCAAAAATCTGAGCCATACATTCCGCGACCTTTGTTAGGTCCTAATCAATGTGCCTATTGTAGAGAGGAAGTTCATTTTAAGAGTAGTTGTCCGGTTTTATTGCAGCGCAATGGAGCGTTATCTGCTCCACGAGGTCATGCTGGCCTCCAGTCAGCAAACAGAGGTAGAGGTCCAGGTGTGTTTACTCAAGAACAACGTGCCCTTCCTTCTCCCAATTCCATGAACTACTTTGATCAGCAGAATGTGAGATCTACACAGTATTACAATGAAGACCATTATGTTGAAGGCGAGAATGAGAGTCTTCATGCCAACTAGGACAGCCATGGACAAAGTAGGGGAGTTGTACCAATCCCAGTAGATCAAAATGGTCCTTATGTTAATGTCACTACAATGGGTGTATCAGAGCCATTTCTTCTAGATACTGGAGCAATGCGAAGTTCTATCATTCATTCTAAACTCCCTGGGGCACCTTTGTCTGGTTTAACAAATGTTTCTGTAGGATTCTCTGGCGCCCCTGTTCGCAATCCGGTTTCTTGCCCTTTGCCTATTTCAGTTGGTCCTTATGATTTGTAGGCTCCACTTCTATTGACGAATGGTTGCGGTGAGAATCTGTTAGGTCTAGACCTATTGAAAAGAACGCATGCTACAATATATTGTTCTCCTTCTGGCGTACATCTCACTCTAGGTCAGAAATTGATCTCCCCAATGTATTTGTCCAAAGATCAGTTTCCTCCTGAGTTGCTTTCTCTTCCAACAGCACTTTGGGCCACGGGTCCGAACGATGTGGGTTGTCTTGAGATACCGCCTTATGTTGTCACTCTCAAGCCCAATGTTGAATTACCACGTATCCCACAATATAGAATTTCTGCTGAAGGTGAAAAAGCGCTTTTGGAAATCATTCATGACTTAATTCGGAAGGATGTGGTTGAAGAAACACATGCAATAATCCTATTCTTCCTGTTCTTAAACGTACTGATCCTTCTCAGCCTCCTGTGTACCGGTTTGTAATTGATCTGCGAGAAGTAAACAAAATTGTGATTCCACAATTTCCTGTTGTTCCAGATATCACTGCTTTATTGACAATGATACCTTCCACAGCGACTTGGTTTTCTGTTATCGATCTAAAGAATGCTTTCTTCAGTATTCCCATTGCAGAAGAGAGTAGGGACATTTTTGGTTTCTCTCTTGAAGGCCGAAGCTTCCGATTTAAGCGCGCACCCCAAGGCTATTGTGAAAGTTCTCCATTTATAGCCAAGCTTTAAAATGGCATCTTGATACTTTTTACTTGCCGATTGGTGCTGCTCTTATTTAATACATGGACGACTTGTTAGTCGCCGCTGATACAAAAGATATCTGCAAAGATGTCACTGTTGCACTGTTACGCCACTTGTTTAAACTGAATCACAAGGTTTCACCTTCTAAACTGCAATATGTTTGTCAAGAGTTACCTACTTGGGTCATCTCCTATCAAAGGAGGGATGACGATTGACACCAGAACGAATTCAGGCGATTGCACGAATGTCTGTACCATCCACACAAAGGGAAGTACGTGCCTTTCTGGGTATTACTTCTTATTGTAGACAGTGGATCCCTAACTTCTCTTTGATCGCCAAGCCTATGTTGGCACTCACTTTAAAGGATACGCCTCAGCCCCTTCCTTGGACTGATAGGTGTCAAAAGAGTTTCACTGATATACGCACTGCTCTCTGTTCTGGTCCTGTACTAGGTATCCCAGATTACGCTAAGCCTTTTACGCTGTATGTTCATGAGAGAGAAGGTTGTGCATTGTCAGTCTTGACACAGCAATTTGGAGACAAACAACGGCCATGTGCCTATTTTTCGGCTACATTAGATCCCGTAGCTAAAGCATTGCCCAGTTGTCTCAAAGCAACAGCAGCAGCAGCAATTTCTATCCGACAGTCTGCTGGAATGGTGTTGGATAACACTCTCATTGTCATGGTGCCACATGCAGTGGATACTTTGCTAAACAGAACAAAAACACAGCATCTTACGAGTGCACGTTTAACTAGTTACGAGCTGACGCTTTTTGCTAGTCACGTACACATCAAACGATGTAATACCCTGAATCCAGCTACTCTGTTGCCCCTTCCAAATGAGGAGAGTGTTGAGGATCAGCATGATTGTTTCTTCCGTACTGAGGAAGAGACAAAAGGAAGAATTGACCTGAGAGACACACCACTAGAGAATCCGGATGGGATTCTATGGGTAGATGGTTCTAGTTTTAAAATGCCTAATGGAGATACGGTTTCAGCCTATGGTGTAACTACTTTACATACGATTGTGGAAACTGCACGCATTAGACACAATTCAGCGCAAGCAGCAGAGTTGATAGCATTGACGAGAGCTTGTGTATTATCAAAAGGGAAAAGAGTGAACGTGTACACTGACAGCCAATATGCTTTTGGTGTAGCGTTCAGTTTTGGGCGTCTCTGGAAGGAAAGGGGATTCCTAACTTCACATGGCACCAAAATACAGCATGGTCAGTTAGTGACTGATCTCCTTGAGTCACTTACTTTACCCATCCAAATAGCGATAGTGAAGTGTAGTGCACACAAGAAGATTACGGATGATGTTGGACGGGGAAATGCATTTGCTGATGAAATAGCAAAGAAAACAGCAAGAGATTCAACGAGTCGAATGTATGTGGCAGGTCCTGCGAATTGGGTCAGAGAGAGAGGAATGTGTGAGGATACAGTGGAAAGTGTGAAAGCGATTCAGAAAGAGGCTTCAGAAAGGGAGTTGAGCAAGTGGAGAGAAAGTACGGGAATGTTAGATGAGATGGGTTGTTGGGTAGAATTATCCGAACATCAACGTTGGTTGTTACCAGATGCTTATGTACTCCCAGTGGTTACTATGGCTCATGGTCCAGCTCACCTAAGTGCAAAAGGCATTTGTAAACTTTTGGCTCCAGTCTGGCAAAATGAAAATATCCCAAAATGTGCAGACAATGTAGTAAAGCATTGTATTGTTTGTCTGATGTATAATCCAGGAAAGGGAACCCCAACTCCAGCAGGTCACTTTGCTCCTCCGACATACCCATTTGAAGTGTTGCAAATCGATTACATTCATATGGATCGATGCAACAACCTCAAATATGTTCTGGTGGTAATATGTGCCTTTTCGAGGTGGATAGAAGCATACCCTTTGAAAGATAATACAGCTTTATCTACAGCTAAAATCCTACTAAAAGAGTTCTTCCCCAGGTTTGGTTTGCCTCGCATTGTCTGGAGTGACAATGGGAGCGAATTTGTTGGCCAAGTCATGCAGAAAGTTTGTGCAGGTCTTGGAATCAAGCAAAAGTTCCACGCGGCAAATCATCCACAATCAGCGGGCCAGATTCACAGAACTAACTTAAGACAAAATCCTAAACTTACTACTATTTTGGTATTCACAGAAGGCACTTACTCATTTTGGTATTCACAGAAGACACTTACTCACTTCGGTATTCACAGAAGTTAGGAGTCCTAACTTTAGGACTCCTAAATGCCTTCTGTGAATACCGAAAGTCTTAAAATTAGGATTTTTCTCAGTTTAGGAGTCCTAAAGTTAGAACTCCTAACTTTACTACTACTAAACTGAGAAAAATCCAAATTTTAAGGCTTTCGGTATTCACAGAAGGCATTTAGGAGTCCTAACTTTACTACTACTAAATTGCGAAAAATCCTAATTTTAAGACTTTCGGTATTCACAGAAGGCATTTAGGAGTCCTAAAGTTAGGAGTCCTAACTATACTACTGCTAAACTGAGAAAAATCCTAATTTTAAGGCTTTTGGGATTCACAGAAGGCATTTAGGAGTCCTAAAGTTAGGAGTCCTAACTATACTACTACTAAACTGAGGAAAATCCTAATTTTAAGAATTCGGTATTCACAGAAGGCATTTAGGAGTTTAGTAGAATGTTACAATGGAACTTTGAAGTTGAAATTAGCAAAGGTTCAAGCAAGTACGGCACTCAATTGGCCTGATGCTTTGCCGTTAGCTCTGCTATCCACCAGAACTGCAGTACACTCTCGTTTGGGACTTAGCCCTTACGAAGTGGTATTTGGCCGTCCGGCCAACGTATGGGGAATACCTCGCCCTAAGAAATTCTCAGACTTGCCCTATCCAATGTTGATTGACTATCTGCATGACCTTACAACTAAATTGCGTGTTCTTCATCAACAGGTTCAGAGTGCTCTGCCGGAGGCCTCCACAGACCCAGGTCATTCCATCCGACCAGGTGACTGGGTCTGTGTGAAGAATTTTCAAAAGTCTAATAATCTGCAGCCCAGGTGGCGGGAGCCTCGAGTGGTGTTACTGACCACAAGAACAGCCGTCAAAGTTGAAGGAAAGAAAAATTGGATTCACGGTGTGAATTGCAAGAAAGTACCTTTGCCGTTTGATCAGTGGGTTCGTAGAGGGGTTGGTTACTGTGAAGGCGAAACAGTTCCATGATTTGTACCCTTTAGCGATGCACACCTGAATGGGACACTGTCTGAGAAAGAGGACGACGACATTTTACAAGAAGCAATTCCATCGCATCGACGCTTGAATACGACTGAACCAAGAACATTGTTTCAAAATCAGAGTGTTCCGAGGAAGGATCACTATAATCTCAGGCCCAGACAAAAGAACATTTGAGACTTTCTTCTCCCTTGTGTAGTGTTCTGTTTCGGTTGCAGGGTCACGGTAGGAGTCTAGGTCACGACCTGAGTAGTGACAATAGGTCTACAGGATTTTCAGTGTCATAGGACGGTAGAGCATCGTGACTTCAGTGATTGAGGAAGATTGCCGTGAGCATCCACTAGTAAGATGGAAACTACACTAAATAATAAAGAAAGAAGAGATGGAGTGAAGAAAGCACCCTGTAAAATAATGTACAGTCGTTTTAGTATAACTTTATGTGTTTTTATTAAGGGTGGGCGTAGTTCGCGAAGTAGCACTTCGCGAAGCTACGCAAAGTGAAGTTCGCACTACACGAGCTACGCGTAGCACTTCGCGAACTGCGAAGTAACATGTTCGCACTGTGCAAGATGTTGTTTTCAATGATTGCACAGTGCGGACAAGCAACCGGCACTGTGCAATCATTGAAAATGGCATCTTGCACAGTGCGAGCTGTAGTTTTCTGCTGCTCGAGTAGATTTTTACTCGAGCTGCAGCTTTCTCAACGCGAACTGGTAGTTTCTCATCGCGAGCGGTCGCGAGCATACGCGACCCCTCGCAATGAGAAACCTGACCTTCTCGCGTTGGGAATCTCGCCGGGAGGTTTATTTTCCATGCTCGCGATCGCGAACAAGGAAAAAGTCTCGCCAGGATGTCATTTTGCTTGCTCGCGGTCGCCAACTTGACGTTGAGGACCGCGAGCAAGCAAAAAATGACCGCAGCACTACGCAACACTACGCTACGCGTGTTCGCACTGTGCTACGTGCAGTTCGCGTAGCGCGAAGTAGCGCGAACTTCGCAAACTACGCGAGCGTAGCGTAGTGCTTCGCCCAGGCCTAGTTTTTATATCATTATCTATTGCTTTGGCGATTATTGGTTGGATAATTTATGTTTTGCAGCCAAGAAATACCTCCCCTTCTTCCTCTTTGCCTTCTTCTACTATCTCTCCACACCTCTTTCATACTTTTCCTTCACATGAACTTGTCAGAAGAACCGAGTATTACAACAATTCCTTTATCCAACTATTACACCAGCATCAATTAGTGGTTAACACAACTGATTGTTGGGTATGTGGTCTTATGCCACATACCACCGAGAAAGGAATGCCATATCTAGTTCTTCCTTTTTCTTATGAGGGTTCTGCTTGGGCGTACTTCGTCATTTTCTCCAATGCTTATCAAAGCAAATTCAGACGGTCTGTTACTTCACAAATTAATTATCCGGATTTTAGTCAGAGTTCTTTGATTAAAGGTATGGTAGTTATGGCTAAAATCGTGGAGAACAGCAAAATTTCCATCGACGAAAGGAAAGCATACACCAATTGGAACGTCACCCAATATATGTCGAGTCTTAATAGTAAAGTGGGAAAGGGAAAGTCCTCGCCAATCTGGACTATACCGCATCAAGGTAACTTTTGTTTAAAGATAAACGATCGCTCTTCTGACACTGCACAAAAGAGTAACTGCTCCTACACGTACATTTATTCCTCTCAAAACTCGCCTCCTCTAGTGCCGTCTCAAGGCACCTATTTCATTTGCTATGATAGAGCTTATACTTGGTTACCAACGGGTTTCTCTGGTACTTATTATATAGCCTTTCTCCTTCCTCCTACTTACACTGCTTCTGCCAATTATCACCGAACCCGTTTCGGCAGAGGAATTATTGATTCAAAGGACACAGCGGGACAAGAGGGGGGAGATTTCCTTAAAGGTTTTCTTCCCTTCTGGGGTCCAATGGCTAACAGCAGAAATATAAGGCAACTGGTCTGTGTCGTAGAGACTACAATAGACATCACTGTAGGAGCCTTAAGTAATATCACGGCAGAACTACAAGCTTATGATAAAATCGAGTTGCCTTAGACTTTATTCTTGCCGATCGTGGTGGAGTGTGTAAATTGATCGGGTCAAGTTGCTGTATTTTCATTCCTAATGACGCTCCGACAGTATACCAAGCTATCTCCAAGTTGCACATAATCTCCGAGTCTATTCATCAGGACGAAGGAGATTGGTCTTTAATGGAATGGTTTTGGGGACTACTGTCCAAATGGGGTTGGAAAGCATTGACATTCCTTGGAATAATCTTGACCATTGTATTTTCTTGCTGTCTTTGTATGCACTGTGGTCCCGCTATCTGTGATCTTTGTGCTACTATGTGCATCCCAAAACCCAAGCCACAAGTAACGGAAAACATAAGAATGATGTTACAGCAACAGCTCGATGATCTCATGGCTATTGACGTGGACTCAGATTAACGTGAGTCTATCTTGCCTGAGTTCTGGCAAAAGGAGGGTCTGAGGAACTTCGATTTTCGATCACGATCGAATCGACCCGCCATTTTGTGACCCGCCACCATTTTGTGTTGCCATCACGGCGAACGAAGTCTATTCTGCTTTTTCTGTAGCCCGGTGTCAAAATACGTCCTCGGCCTTTATTTGCGAAGCTGGTGTTAGAACTAGCCTAGTACACTAATCCTTGTCTGGCTTTCCTAATCCCTGTTTCAACTATCTGTTGGCTCACACTATTCTTTCCTGATCATATCTTATCGACTGGCCTTCACTGTCTCCTGCTAGCATTCTCTCGTGTCACGACTGTCCTCCAATACACACAAACGTATCTCACCACCTGCAAGTTAGTTATAATCTGTTAATGAATTAGTTCGAGGGTGGGGTGACAAACACAGTTGGAGGAGAGGTCTCTTCGAGTCATCTGATATTTCTGTTTTCGAACCTTTCTTATTGGTTCCGCTTTGTTTTCCAACCTTCCCTATTGGCTCTTTCCTTATATGCTTTGGGAGTGTATCTCGTTAATAATTATGTATTGTATAGTATTTAATCTGATGCGCCACAGAGTGAAGTGGCAGTCTCCTGAGAACCTACTTTGTGTACTTCTAGGATAACTGTACTAGCTGCAGCTAAATAAATCCAATCTTCTAACGCCAACAGAGTGTCCCGTGTCTCTGTGTAGCGAAGCAGGTGAACTCCGGAGACAGAGGGCGTACCCTGCGCCGCCAGGTCCAAAAGGTTCTGGTTCTTCAGCATCCAACGAAAGACCACCAGCGGCAGATCATTTTTCTACCTCGCTGCCAAGACCTAGAACACCCTCCCCACCCACCTACGGCAGACCCAGGACCTGCTCACCTTCAGAAGACATCTCAAGACCTGGCTCTTCGAGCAGTAGCGGTTCCCCCCTCCCTTCAGCACCTTGAGACCCTCATGGGTAAGTAGTGCGCTTTACAAATTCCTTGATTGATTGGGCGCTGGGAACATGGGTTAATCGGGGCCCAGGGAGGCTCTCGGCAGCCTGGCTAGGGTTTGAAAGCTGGGACAGGCCCGGGGCTTGAGCTCCCTCCGGCAGGCTTCAGGGTGTGGGAGCCCCCCATCCTGCAACCCAGCCGAGGTTCCGGGCGCTGGAGACGGGGTCCATGGGAGCCCGGGGAGGCTCTCTCGATCCTGGCTAGGGTTCAGAAGCTGGGGCTGGGACTGGGCCTGGGGCTTGAGCTCTGTCCGGCGGGCCACGGGGTGCGGGAGCCCCCTGTCCAGCAAGCCAGCCGAGGGTCCAGGGGCTGGGGACGGGTATCCATCAGGGCCAGGGCAGGCTCACCCCACCTGGCTGGATTCAGAAGCAGGAACCGGGCCAGGGGGTGGGGGTGGCTGGCTAACTCCGCTCCGCCCCTAATGAGTAACAACAATGATTTTGTTGTAAATAATTAATTCTGAAAATGTTTCAATTCCGAAATTGTGAGAGTGTGAAATAAACATTACTGAGCCTGTGCGAAGGGCATTGGTCTTCAGATTGTTTCGGTTACTCCTGTTATTTTCTCTCTATGTTAGACATGCGTGGTCTTTTTTCTCCATATCTCATCCATTACATCTAATTTCTTTCCACTTCCGCACCCTATTTTAACTGTCTCCTAAATGAACTTCCTCGTATCTCATTCACTTCACCACCCCAAAACACACAACTCACCCACTTAACTTGTAAGCATTGCATTTTCTTGTACTTTCGCCTTGTCATTAGTTTTTTGCGTATGCCTTTCACGGAGCAAGAATGTGTGATCATTGCTTCGTGCACCCTGCAGAAAGGCCAAAGAAACTCACACTTTCTGCAGCCTAAACTGCTGAGTGCTCAATAGTGGCCTGTTATAAACATCTTGGGGTGAGTCAGTTGAAAGTAAGTGCTACACAAGACCAAGAAAAAATACAGAAACAACATCCTGGAAATAACTAATACTCTTACTGAATGCAAGATTACGTTTAACTTAAAATACAAATAGGAAGTAAGTCCCTGACATATACTAACTAATGTTTTTTTAATTGATTGTTCAGAAATCAGTCAGTGTTTTCACAATTACAGTTAAAGACATGAATGTAGAGCTCGACAGGGACCTGTTTCAATGTCTGTTTTTGATTTCTACTGAATAAGACCCAGACAAACCCGGCCCACTTAAAGCAATTGCTTTAAACCTTGGCTCCAAATGACTCCAGAAGTAAACAACTGGCAAGTGCAATATTCTGTGTTACAGCCACGTGTTAACGTAAAATTCTGTGAAGTCACACGTTATATGCAGTTTAGCATTGGGCTTTAGTCATCATGTAGAAATCTGAACTAGAAGGCTGTTGTAGCGGTCTAGTGTTTAGTTAGGCCGGTGACCCCGGCCGGAAGAAACCACACACAGTGTATCACTCTCTGGCCAGGCGTGGCCAGAGAGCTTAAATAAAGGAGCCGGAGTCGCACGGGATTTCCGGCTCACACCCACTACGTTTGCCTGGTCTGTGTCAGTAGTGCCGGTACTCACACATACATGTTTGGTCCCTCGTGGTCCAACATAGCACTGGCAACAAGCGTGGCTCCCCACAATGTGGCCCGCCTTTAACACCTCGACTGACCATGCGATCCCGGCCCGTCGGCCTGGTGGAGCTCACTCGCGTCAAAACGGACTTCAGTGCTGCTGTTGAAAGTGCTGCATCGGGCGCGTGCACTGCAGTGCCCCGGAGGTGAGGATGCGCATCCATTACTCAGCGGCATTCATGTGCACCTGACGTGCCCTGTAACGCTGACGCTCCCAGTCTCTCCCGGTGGAGCTTGCACAGGGTGCGAATCGATACGGGTGTGAGGCCCGCCCCCTTTTCCTTTGAAGTCGACTCGAGAAGGGAAATAACCAGCGCGCACACGCTGAGGCCCTACTGGTATCAGGGAATCTCAGAGCTCATCTAGGCCTGCACACTGGTGTGCCATATTGCCCTAAAGTATCTCCTGGGTGCACCAAGCTGCTCCTCCAGCACCACTACATGCCCCACAGACATTGACTGCTGCACAAGTCTGAAACGCAAAGAAACACCATCGGAGGGGCAAAACAGTATCACAGAAACAAGATATCAGCACAGAAATCCCAAATCCTGCCAGGAACATCTCCAACCCAGCAGCGTCTTCAGCTCAGCAGGCAGCTCCACAGGCGGTGGCCCCAGTGGCACTACCAGTCCCTCAACACTCTCAGATCAGCATGCTTCCCCCATTCAGCAAGCTGATTGACCCAGCTATGGCATCCCCTAGGTGGACTGTCTGGATTGGCCGATTGGACAACTACTTTATCGCCACAAGGGAAACTGATTGAGCGGTGAAGCGCCCACTGCTACTCCTCTTTACAGGGGGCGAGATATACAAATTATTTGCGCACCTCCCTAACACAGGACCACCAACAGACTATGACGCAGCAGTGAGGGCCCTGAATGCCCACTTTGACCCTCAGCTAAACCCCGATTACGAATGCTTCAAGCTCCGCCAGGCACGCCAAAGAGAAGGAGAGTCGATGGACGCATTTCACGCAAGACTGCGGGAATTAGCTAGTACATGCACCGAAGATGACTAAATCAAAGAGGTACGAGCACAGGTGATCCAGGGGTGCCACAACGAAAGCCTGCAGACCCTCATACTCCGGCAGCCGTGCATATCGTTGGAAGACATCTTGGTGCTAGCAC
The DNA here is from genome assembly GCF_964204655.1 of Triturus cristatus. Classification (NCBI taxonomy): domain Eukaryota; kingdom Metazoa; phylum Chordata; class Amphibia; order Caudata; family Salamandridae; genus Triturus; species Triturus cristatus. Next base: position 320,850,206 of record NC_140588.1, read on the forward strand.
GGTCACACGACTTATCGGAAGTCAGGGCGATAGCCATGGACGCCGCCCTGATCCAACCAGGAGAGCAGCCGGCGACAGTGAAGACTGAAAAAGTGGACGCGATACGCACGCAACAGAAAGGAGCCCAAGGCCGGTGGTCACCCAGAAGCGCGCGGAAATTGCAGTGCGGATATTGTGGAAGAGAGGAACACCCGCCGGAAGAATGCCCAGCACGAGGCAAAGTATGCTCAAAATGCAATATCCCCAACCACTTCGCAAGCGTATGCCGTGAAAGCATGAAGAACAGAAGAGCCCCCGGCCGAAGACCATGGTCAAAAGCAGTCAGGCACCTGACATTAGAAGAATCGGAAACCGTGAAGGGGAGTAGGCCAGCAATGCAACGCAGGCAGTATCTCGAAGACTCGTCAACAGATGAAGAAGGGGAATGTCACATGATCATTTGCCAGCGACCTCAAGCGAAGACGACGACCACAGCCAACCTGTGCTATTGAGATTGCTGTATCCCCCGTGACTGCGCTCATCGACACAGGGGCGTCCGTAAACGTCATGGGGTGCCAACAATACAGGCGGCTGAACCCAAGGCCAGTATTACTACCGTCACAGGTGAAGATCTTCACATACAGCAGCCAAACGCCGCTGCCCCTGAAAGGCAAGATGACGGTCCAGGTGAAAGCTGAGGATCATGAAATTACCACGACGTTCCACGTAGTTGACCGGGAGGCGGACATCTTAGTAGGGAGCCACACCGCTGAAGATTTAGGTCTCGTAACCTTTGCCAACGCGGTAAGAACACTACAGACTGAAGAGATCCTGGAGCTGTTCCTTCAGCTGTTCAAAGGCCTCGGGAGTATAAAAAGACCGCCTGCGAAGCTCCACATTGACAGAGCAGTGGCGCCCGTAGCACTACGGCACCGACGAATACCTTTCCACCTCCAGCCGTTCGTAGAACAAGAACTAGAAGAACTGGAGCGACAAGGCGTCATAGAAAAAGTAACCGGACCAATCCCGTGGGTGTCACCAATGGTGATAGCGGAGAAGCCAAAGCAACCAGGGAAGATCCGGCTCTGCATTGATATGCGCATGCCCAACCAAGCCATCAAGCGGGAGAGACATATCACCCCCACCGTAGATGACATCCTAGCAGACCTCAACGGTTCCCGGTGGTTTTCCAAGTTGGATCTTAACGCTGGCTACCACCAACTGAGGCTAGCCAAAGAAAGTCGGTACATCACAACTTTCTCGACTCATCTAGGACTCCGACGTTACAAGCGATTACATTTTGGCATCTCCTCGGCGGCGGAAATTTTCCATAACACAGTGAAGGAAATACTGTCTGGTCTTCAGGAAGTTCTAAATGTCATTGACAACACTCTGATCCACTCTGCAACAATAGAGGAACATCATCGGCACTTGCGAGCCACTCTCGAGTGACTTGTTGAGTATGGAGTAACCCTCCACAAAGATAAGTGTCAGTTCTTCAAGAAGTCCATCGACTTCTTTGGCTACGTGTTCAGCCAGGAAGGAGTGAAGGTGGACCCCCAGAAGTCTCAGGCAATCCAACGTGCCCTGGCCCCTATGATGACATCGGAAGTGCGGAGCTTCCTTGGTATGGCAACATACTGCGGATCATTCATTCCCGACCTTGCCACCATGTCCGAGCCCCTGCGGGCACTGACGAAGAAAGATGCTGTGTGGATATGGGGCCAAAAGGAGGAAGACGCATTTCGTAAAGTGAAGGCAGCGTTGCAAGAGAAGACGACCATGGCATATTTTGACACCGCCAAGCCAACTGAACTGAGACTCGACGCCAGCCCCGTTGGCCTAGGCGTGCTGCTAACACAAGAGGCAGAGCCTGGAAAATGGGACCCACTAGCTTTCGCACGCAATGCGCTTACACCCACTGAAACCAGATACTCACAAATTGAGCGAGAAGCACTCGCCATCAAGTGGGCGTGTAATCATTTTCATCTTTACCTCAGTGGACATCCGTTCCATGTCGTGACAGATCACCAACCGTTACTGTCACTGTTCAAAGGTACCTCGCTACATCCACCACCCCGAATTGAACTCTGGGCCATACAACTACAGCACTACCAATTAGACCTAGTGTACAGGCCGGGAGCCAAAAACCCGGCCGATTTTTCTTTTGCGACACCCTTCAAGCCCAGCTGACAGCAACTCCCAACAGGAGCAGCACATAGAAGACTACGTAAACATGATCTCCCAGTGGGCCTGTCCCAAAGCCCTTACCATCGAAGAAGTCAAGAGACACACAGAGACCAACGTAGTCCTTCAGCGGGTGGTAGATGCCCTGCAGAAAGGGTTGTGGAAACATTTCCTACACGATGTCAGCAGATGGACCGAGACCGATTGAAATCAGTTGGGTAAAATCTGGAGGATCCGAGACGAACTAAGCTGGGCCGACAACGGAGTAATACTGAGGGTATCACGAATTGTAGTGCCAGCAGACCTCCAGGAACAGACAACTATCCTGGCACACGAAGGCCATCAAGGGACCAACAGAATGAAGTCCCGAATGAGGGAGAAAGTGTGGTTCCCGGGGCTAGAGGAAGCAGTCGAGAGGGTCGTCGGGAACTGCCGAGCATGCCAGCTCACCAGCAATCAGGAAGCTCCGGCACCAATAATAATGGAAGAACCGGCCCCCTCCCCATGGTCATGGGTGAGTCTCGACTTTGGAAGCTTTCCAGACGGGAGAGTGACAGCCGTCATCGTTGACAGCTACACCAAGTACCCCATTGTAGAAATACTCCCGTCAACGGCGTTCAACCACTTGCAGCCAGTTTTAGAAAAGGCATTCGCACTATTTGGACTGCCACAAGTCGTCAAAACGGACAATGGGCCCCTGTTCCAAGGGGGAGAATTTAAGACATTTCTGGCGCAGCTAGGGATAAAGCACCACCGCATAACTCCTCAATGGCCCCAAGCGAACGGCGAAGTAGAACGCTTTATGCGAACCCTAAACAAGGTGTTCCGCATCGCCCAGGCCGACCAAACAGATCCAGGAGCAGCACTTCAGAAGTTCCTGCGGGAATACAGAAGCACCCCACATTGCACCACCCAGAGGGCACCTGCCAGGAAGAGTTTCACCTCCACCCGACAGAAGGAGGCGAAAGAAACATAGCGCCAGCTCATCTGGAGCCCGAAGATGAACCAACACCCAGCTCGGGATGCCCTGAGGCAAGCAGCCCAGCCGCTAGCCAACGAATAAGACCACGGAGGTATGATCTCCGGCCTAATCCCAGGCCGAGCCAGATGCGTCACGTTGTAAAGCCCTGCGCTACATTAAACCTGCGTCAGGTTTAATGTATGCAGGGTGGGCGTTCCGTCGGAAAAAGCCTCGGAAAAGTGACGCAGTGAAATCTGCAAGATTTCACTGAGTCACTTTTCCGACGCTGCTGCGTCAAAACCCTGCGCCTGCTAGAAGTAGGCGTAAGGCATGACGCAGCATGTTCAGTATGGGCAGCCCCTGAGCATTGCTGGAGTTGCGTCGTGCTTGCGACACAACTCCAGCAATGCGCTGCCCTTATGCCATCAGATGCGTCACGCATCTGTTTATCCTTGCGCCATGATGCGCTGCATTGTAAATGCGGCGCATCTGTGGTGGCGCAAGGGTAAACTTGCGTGACGCATTTTTCCTGGCACATCGCTGCTGATTTGCAGGGATGCGCCAGGAAACATAAATCTGCCCCCAAATGTCAGCTAGGACACTTCTGGCTTCCGAGTAGTGGCTCAATGCTTTGCGCAATGGAAAAACTCCATGGGGCATATTTACATGAAACTGGCGCAGCACGGTGAAACAAGCAATTTTGCTGCACCAAGCTGCATCATTTTCAAAATGCAGGGATGTGCCGTATTACAAGAATACGGCGCATCTCTGTGCCCACCCCTGTGCAGTTGATAAAAAAGCTGTTTAGCGCCAACGCAGGCACCCTTGCAACATGGAGCAAGGGTGCCTGCGTTGCTGGGACGATTGTGCAGGAAGGAACACTTTGCTATCCAAGCAGAAAACTGGTTAAGTGAATTTTCGCAACTTGTCTTCTACTGTTTAAGGCTCCACGGGGCAGATTTACAAGCCCCTTGCGCCATTTTTGCGTCACTTTTCCCATGTTAAAAGTGACGCAAAAGTGGCCCTGGGGCTTATAAATCTGCCTCGTGCACATATTTAGTGATAAACTTCCGTCACTGCTACGTGCTAACTGCGTTTTATTAATTTGCAACCGTTAGAGGAAAATGGTGGCATGAAAGGAAAGCATGTTACTTGAAAATGAAATCTGACCAAGGCCTACCTGCTGAGGTACGATAAAGTACGTTTCAATGAAATGCAATTGTGGGAGCAAAGCCCGGGCGTTAGAGGGCAGACCTGTCCGAGGTGAGCACAGTTCGTGACTATTTCGTGAGTTCTACTCTGTAGTCTGTATTCAGATCGAACTCTTTTCCGAAATGTTTATCATTTCACTTAGCTTTCTCCATCCACACGAAACCCGCCCCTTCCAACTAATAAGGGCCTCATGCTTCCACGCCCTACCTTCGTGTTTCTGAACCACACCCGCCTCATCACGAATGTGGCCTTAGTGATTGAAAATAACTGGATCAGCTTGCTCCATGATCACACAGCGCCCTCTAGCGAAAGAACCCACAAAAAAATAATATTTTTAACTAAGACACCGCACCTCGCAGTTCGTGCAATTGTACTCTAAGAAAATACCCATTCAAAGTTTTTTTTAAATTTTATTTTGGTTTCCCAATCTTTGCTCTCCAAAGATGCACCACAATCACACGCGCCAAATGTTAACGAGTTTTGAGTTTAAACCTGCCTATAATTTCTCACGATTACTTACGTTTCTGGAGAGGGCGTGGTCTCCAAATCGATTGTGCCCAGGTCTCAATATCATTTAAACTTTTCAATTGAACAAAACAATTGATCTACTTTTTGCATTGCCTTCCTTCAGCAACATGAAATACCGAAATAGTCAGCGCCATTCAACGCCTCCGCAGGGACTGTAAGTGCCAGTGATTAATTTGAGCAGTGGCTGCAGGTGGGGCCCATCCACAGTCATTTATGGAGGCCAGGCCAGCACTTATATTTTTTCTCACCAGAGTAATCCAGAGCAGGGCAGAGAAAAATGCAAAAGAGGGGAAGGCGGAGGAAGAAAAAGACATAATAACAGAGGCAAAGGTAGGATATGGGGATAAAAGAGAATGTCTGGGTGTGATTTAAAGAGGCATGAGGTAGAATCAAGACTATACTGCCTTGGTATTCAGCACCTCATTAGTATTGGTTGCAGGCTTGTGAGAAAAACATTGGTCCCCACACTCATTCTTTTACAAATGAAACACTGCATATATGAATTACATTATAATACAGGATATATTCAAACTGTATATTTATACACAGATGTTAAAATCCGGCCAAATGTGCCACAGCCCATTCAATTGCATTATTCAATTTTTTACTGTGGATTCTGGAAATTTGCTAGATAGCTGGTGAAAGTGTATTTTCAAGACAAAAGAAAGGGGGTTATGTAGTGTTTGGCGGACAGGCTACTCCCCCACAAGCATAGCACACCACCCTGTCTGCCAAACCCACAGTCCACCCACTGTCTTTAGAGTAGGCCATACTGTTGATAGTAATATTTTGTCCAGATGTTCTGTTGTACTTTTTGTCCTGTTCAGGACCATTAGGAAAATCTTGCTGGTCCCAAAAAGAAAACAATAAAAATGAATCGCCACACCCTTTTTGAGAAAACAGCCAGGGCGTGCGGGCAATTAATTTTTTTGTTATTCAAAAACAAACTTCCCCTTTAGGAGTTTCTAATTTGTAAACAAAAGTTTGCTGAATGAGCACATGAAATATGAAGGCTGATCAGCAAATTTATAGTGTCTTCAGAGGAGCCGCTGTGACAGCGGTGGCTTGTACAAAGGCACAGAGTTCTCTGCAAAACAGACAGAGATCGCTCAATAAGGAGGTTAAGGCAGCAGAGTTCATGCCCCCTATTCCTGGTAAAGTGGAGTACAGACCGCCAAGCCCTAATAACTCCTCAAGGGGCATATTATCAAGCACGGAGTTATAATTATCGCCGCTCTAGCGGCAGAAAACTGCCACTAAAGCAGCGATAATGGGCTTGATAATATGTCGCAGAGAATTCCAATAGAAGCCCATGTTCTGGTGTCAACATGGGCTTCTATGGGAATTCTCCAGGGCATATTATCAAGCCCATTATCGCCGCTTTAGCTGCAGTTTTCTGCCGCTAAAGCGGTGATAATTTTAACGCCGTATCTTGATAATATGCCCCCAAGTTCCTAAACCGTGTAGAGCAATATATTCAGTAACCAAAGCTGGAGGAAACCAAGGAAAGTTCAAATTTTAATTTATTTCACCTTGAAGGTGACATGAACATTCTTACCCTAAGAAAAATTGGTCAAAACTTAGGGGCATATCAACAAGCAGGCGATATAAAATCATCGGCGCTTTTGCGGCCGTTTTCGTCCGAAAAGCGGCGATAATTTTATCGCCTAATCAGCAAGGTCACGCTAACGCATGAAACCTTGCGTTAGAGTCAGATTCCTAATGCCCAGCTTTGCATCTCTAATGAGATGCAAAGTGGGCGTTCCTGACCTGGCATGATAGGAGAAATGTCGCTAAGCGACATTTCTCCTATCAGCAAGCCTAACGCTATGAAGCATAGCGTCAGGAAAAGTAGCGATAATCCCTGTTATCGCTACTTTCCTTACGCCTGCTTCAGGACTGACTTAGCCATGATATCCTATGGAAGGTGGACATCATGACTAAGTTTGTGAGTCCCTATCAACTAGCTATAATCTCACGTTAGCCAGTTAGCGCTAGGATTTATATCGCTGATGAGATAAGCGTAGCTAATAGCACGCTATCTCAGCAATAAAAATCGGCGCTAGTTGTTGATATGCCCCCTAGTACCTCAGTTCCACCTTGAGAGAACCTGGTTTGTGGACTCCAGGAGCTGTAAATATTCTTCCATCTGCAGACTTTTATAAGTTAGTTAGCTATGCAGTATGAAAGATTAGAAGGAGCCGGTGAACGTGGTACAAAGGAAGGGATATTACTGCAGTTACATGTGAAAAAGGAAAGGGGGATATTAATGCTGGGAGAAAAGTAATCAAAACCACATGAGGGGAAGGTGTCCAAAAAAGGTGGTAAAAATGGTGTTCCCCTTGGCTGAACTCCACCTCATGTGTTTTTAATATTCTGGTTGAAGTAACTTAAGAAAAGTCTATTTATAACAAGTTCTATGATTAATCGAATCAAAAAATATTTTAATAAATAACAGAATTAATTATTGTTTTCGATGTACGTTGTATTTGACATATTTCTGATTTGCTTTCTTCTTGTGAAATTATCAGTTTATAAGTAAACAAGTGGAATAAGCAAAATATTATGCATTTTGATTTGTTTAAAATTATATTTACTATCATTCATCTTTAAATACAGAAGAGTATGAAATTTGCAAGGATGTTCAGTGCTGCAGGCAAAATACAATGTTGCTGTCGGAGTGCTCCCCTTCTCCTAATAAGAGGATGTTTTGGCACCATCTAGTGGTGGCATCCCAAGAACTTGCCTCACTCTATGCCATCCCTGTAGAAGAGGAGCATTACACATACAGGTTATCAGAGCACTTCAATCCTCATTCATTTGACTCACTAGAACACACACCATTAAGTCTGTCCCCCCGAGTTACTGGTACCCTGGCAAAGAATGTGCAACTGCAGTAAATTACTTTGTAATGTAAATGTCAACATATTCCGAATCTCTGAATCAGGATATGACATAGACACCTGCACATGAAACTTTAGAAGAAGCGGAGTGCAAAATTTGCAAATTCGTTTAGATGAAAAGGAATGCAAAATTTGTAATTTGTTTCTGAAAAAAAAAAAAATATATATATATAGTTATAAAAATAGTAAATGTGTTTCAAATATTTTTTCTCTACAATGTAGGTGATAAAAGTTCTGCGAAAAACTCACAGAAGATTATTCTACTGGAAAATTTCTTGTTCGATAGCAAAATATCTCTTGGCAAGATATTTTGTACTAGAACGAGTCTCCCATGGACAACAATTTAGAAACTTGTATGTCATCTTCTGTGGCAAAACATTTGCACCATTTCTTGTAATGCGAAATTAGGGGACAATGAAAGTTCACACTGACAGATCACAAATTTCGCACAGGCCTATTTATGTACATATGAGTGAAACTTTGGCAGGAGGAAGCATTTCAAATTGGGCCCTGAGCAAACGTGACAAGGGCATGGACAAGCTGGAGATTACAAAAGATTTGGAATAAGCTTCTAAAGAAGAATTTGTTGCAGGAAGAGTGTTAGACTGGATTTGGACAGGAAGTGCAGACATGTGAATATTTCTATTCTTTCCACAATGTATGAGTGAACCAATTTGTAGAGGGACATTATTATAGAGATTAAGTGGCATATTTACAAGGAAATGACGGAGTACTTAGCTGCGGCAACTTTTTCAGCACCACTCTCTGCCATTTCCAAAACACAGGGATGCGCTGTATTCCACTATATTTTGGACAACCACCACAACATTTATAACCTTGCAAATTTAATTCTTTGATGCACCGCAACAATTTCTTTGCAAAATAAAGTCTTACATGTGGATTATCTGGAGTGTATCATCCTAATTTACCATCAAAACAAATCAAGGATTACCTCATGATTAGTGACTTTATGAGCTGAAAGAAAAATTGATACAATCCTGCTAACACTTTTTTCTCCTGCCTATATCAAAAAACATTTCTACAAACAGGAAACAAAAGAGACCTCACTCAATTTAACAAGCTGAGGCCCTAGTTTAGAGTTTAGTAAATGGGATGTGCTGCCACAAACGTGACAGACATACCGTCCGCTGTATTACCAGTGTCATGGAATATAATGCACTTTTAATATGGCAGAAGAGATATCCGTCATGTTTGTGATGGAGTATTCTCTCCAGTGAACTCTAAATCAGACCCTAAATTACCACATAACAAGCTAGATCAATAAAGGCCTTACTTTTCCAAGTGCCTCATGCCAAGAAACAGAAGAACTTATCTATTCTGAATTAACAGGCTCCATAATGTGATCAGTATAAAGTTTTGAGTAAATACTTATAATGGACATTTAAAGTAACTCATTTATAAACTGCATTATATCTGATGTTTAACTCCGTTGTCCTACTTCTTTTGTTATATTGTATACCTCACCTATTTCTAGTTTAGATTCTGTGGAAGGGAGACTAAATTCCCACATTTTGTCTCCCTTACACTCTCCCTGGGTTTGTAGCATTATATATCCTTCTCACCAGGTTGATTTTAATATGTTTGATTGCTTTTCCTGTATATGACATTATCACTTGATTTCTGATTATTATTCTGTGATTTCAATGTACAATACAAAGGATTCTGTATTTTTAAACTACAAATGGCATAGAACGTCCTGGTATTTAATAGGTACAAAGCCAAAATAATGTTTCTCAAAAATTTGAGACCAACATCATATGTGTCCAAATTCTGTGATTAATTTATAGCTCATGTGTTGTCGCCAAAACAAAAGTGAAAAGGCTAGCAGAGAACCTTCACTAAATAATTGACCTTAGACAGTCAGACCATATATTTGGAATGTATGATTGTATGATCTACTACAGACTTAACCTACTGAAACAAATTGGTAAATAACCTATTAAAGAAAAAGAAACAGAAGGGTCTTAAGTGTTTAGTTTCATTGAAAAGATATAAAAAGCCAGCAACACAGGGCTACAGGATTTCTTTAGCCCTATCCACTTTGGGAGCACCAAGATCACCACACAATATTATTATACATATGGTGTTAATTTGGAGTCTTCAGACTCGCATGGTTTAACAATAATTGGAAATTTTGAAAAAAACTGGTTATAAATTGTAAATCTAAGATAAGGACGGTTCACAAAAAAGAAACTACACCTCTTTGTGATTGATTCTTTATTTTGATAGGAAATTCCTCTGGAAACAAGACCAAGACAGATGAGAGCACTTGGCCTCGCAAGTTTGCATGGAGTGAATTCACATAAGAGCAGGGATAGAAAAAAAATCCAGCCCTGACGAAGTCCCAAGACCCGATTGGGCCCTTTGGCACAAGGAGTATAATTGAACGATTATATTCAATAAAACCCTATACAATTTGTATTTATATCTAAGGTACCCTACAATTAAAGACACCCGTCATGGAATAAAAACACGGGGTGGGCACCCGCTCCTCTGGCCTAACGCGGCCACAATAAATATAAAGCGGGGTGGGCACCCACTCCCACAGCATCACCGAGGGAATCCCTCACACCGGGATTCCCTCGAAAAAGGGTGGCAGCACAGCGCTGCACAGCCCACGCTCTTTTCAGATAAGAGCCAGGGGCCCTTTAAAAGTGAAAGTCAAGCGCTCCCAAGGTGCTTAGGAGAAAAGTCCTGCAGCCAAAAGAATCAGTCCTCTGTGAAGAAGGGGCAATGCAGGGCCCAGGGAGGCAAGCCCTCCTGGCAGCGCCCCCTAGGACCCAGCAGCAGCATGCCCCACAGGTTCAGGAACAAATACAGCACATCTTCATGGGGTCACAGCCCCTATATTTATATCACAAAATCCCTTTGTGTCACAGCACAGGGCTTGGGGATACCAGTCAGAACTGGTTTAGGGGGGATTTGGAGCACTTTGTTTTGTCAAGCTCCTCTTCCCCTTTGTCAGGTGGGTGCTCAGTGATCAGACACACCACAGGGGGCGGAGGCAGCATTGTACAGCCTGGGCACAGTCCTATTCAGAGTCAGGGGATTACCCCTCCCATTATTCTGAGCCCAGGTGTCCCATTCAGCCTAGCTGACTCACCCTGTCCCTCCTGGAGCCACCCACACCTCTCAGCTCCTGTCAATCACAAGCCAGACATGCAATTCACATCAGGCAGGCAGACACATAGCACACAGAAATGCCAACTTCTAAAAGTGACATTTCTCCACCAGTCACCATAAATCTGCGCACACCATTGCGCAGCATTTATCTTCACGAGTTTATACATACTAAACTCGACCCTGCGCTCTTCTCATACCAGGAATTACCATGGACACACTTATCCCCCATGCATTCCTATGGGAGGGCAGGCCAATTTCACCACATGCACTCACAGAGCGCACACACTTTACACTGGGCCACAGTGCTAAAGTGCCCAGAGGCCTAAAACCACTACCACCATGTCAGAGCTTAAGGCAAAAAGTTCAGGGGTGAACCTGCCAAAAAGGGCCAAGTATAACACAACCCCCTTCCAGCCAAAACGCAGAGCAGACCACTCACCACTGTGATGGGCTTCCCTGGTTGGGGCGATAGAACACAGACAAAGGCCTGCACTGCAGGGACACCCTCCGGTTCTACGACACTCTGAACCCACGTGGTTCTTTCTGAAAAAGAACTCTCAGGCCCAACTAGGCTACCCCACTGATACTCCCTAGTTGTCCATGGCCAGGACCAGGCCCTAGGCCACCCAGACGTCACTGGTCCTTGCCAATGCACAGAGTGGGGGGCAGTAACCCCTGGCATCCAATAGCCATTCTCCACTCTCTCTCTCAGTGTAGTTCCAAACTACCACTGATCATTCTACCTAGGGTCAGCACCCTCAGGCTGACCAGAGGTCACGGGCAAAGCGTCTCCTCACCCTACCTCTACTTCTGGGGTTCCACACCCTCCCAGGGGAAGCACTCACCAGAACACAACTCTCCTACCAGTTCAGGACCTCTCTCCATCAACTGGTCTACCACCTGGGATCCACATTCACCGGATGCACTGGGGTCAGAGGCGAGGACTTCCTCCCTCTGCACCCCCTTCCAGAGTTCTGCAGCCTCCTACTGTACAGCAGGGTCCCTTCACTTAAGATGGGCCCCACCTGCTCTCAGGATAGTACTACCACACTCAGCCAGGGACCCTAAAGATCCCGGCTAGGCCTGCACCACCTCTTCTGGGAAACACAGGGTCCCTTTCCTTTAAGATGGGCCCCACCTGTGTTCACAGGGGTACCCTAGAATGCAAACCGGCCAGGACACTGATTACAGCTGCCCTGTCATCCAGGTCAGGAAACACCTGCTCCTGGTTCCCCAACCCAGGGACGGTACCCTTTGGTCAGATGCCCGGCGAACCAGGACTTTACGGGGAGCACGCATGCCCCCTCCGAGGGTGATACATAACTAATGTGTCATGTGACAGTCTGCCTGGTGCAGATCTCACGACCTTCTGTCCCTCTGACAGTGCGTGCAGATCCCCCAGGACAGAAGTGGCATCACCATGGCCAATCATTGGCGACTCAGCCCTTGTGGCTGGCACCTGACCCACTGGTTCTTCCACTGGGGACTCTTTCCCCCTCTCACCCCTCACTCTGGACTTCTGCACCCTCCCAACTGGAGCGGTACTGCCAGACACCAGGACCGCTGGAGCTCTGCTTACAGACGCTCTACGTTCTCCAGACACTAGGAGATCCTCCTCAAATGGCCTATCATTACAGCTTAGGCTCCCAACCTGGTGTTCCCCTCGGGAACCATCCAGGTCCTGAGACGGGGTTTCGGGCACCTTGAGGCATGCAGTTGCACACTCATTCCTTCTCCTCTGAGACAGGATGTGAGTCCCTACACCCCTCCCACTACACTGGGACCTAGCTGGGATACTCTGAACCTCTTCCACCACTCTGGGCTGGAAGACACCTCAGCCACTCCTTTTGGAATCACTCCCCAATGCCTCTTCAGATCCTCTTACACAGGGAGGTCCCCCACACAGAACAGTCCAACAGGACAGACTAGGTTCCTTTCCTGGTGTTCCCTCTAAGAACCTTCCAGTACTGGAGACTGAGGTTGAGGCTTGGAATATGGCCCAGTCTCACACCTTCCTCGCAGGACATGATGTGAGGCCTTGCAACCTCCTCACTATAATGGTACCTAGTTGGGTTCCTCTGAACCATCTCCACCCCGTGGGTTGGGAGACACCTGCACCATTCCTCTAGGGTCACTCCCCCATGCAAGTTTCCTGCAATCAAATCAAAGAACTCACACTAAATCGTCCAGTGCAACACACCACTCATCCTCATACGCCCCCCAGACTGGTGAGACAGTTCCTTACTGCCCCTGAATCTCAACCTGCACCCCTCTTACTAAGCACCAGGAACCATACTCTGGGAACAGGACTGGGACTTCATGCACTGGACTCACTTCTGCTGCCACCACTGGATTCCACCCTTACTGGTGAATCCAGACAACTCACACTGCACTTAGGGGATAATCTACCCTCCCAAGCTAGTTACTCCATGCCAATTAAGTCCCCACTGTAGGCCAACCCTAGAACCAGCAGACAGCACAGGGGCAGTCACTCCTTCAGCATCAGGCCAACACAAGAACCAGCGTGATGGCGCAAGGGCAGTCCCTCCTTCAGCTTCAGGCCAACCCAAGAAATAGCAGTCTGCACAAGGGCAGTCACTCCTTCAGATTCTCTGGTTTCTGTCCTTGGCAGGACACCCAACTCATAGTGCAACAATAAAACACATTTCAAAAAGAAATGACACTTAAAAAAAAATCAGAAACAATAATCCCTTTCCATGTGACTATCTAAAATGCAGAGTTTTGTAATGCAGCCAGTTGTTGCTGTGGTACTGCAAAACGCAAGTCCTATCCTCACCGCTGACACCCAATGTTAGAAATGGGATTTCTGGTTGACTAAGGCTTACGCCAAAGCCAGGCAGAGACCACCAGTCTAGTCAGGGCAATGGAGTTACACGCCAAAGATAACCCCTGCTCACCCCCTTTGTAGCTTGGCACGAGCAGCAGGCTTATCCCAGAGGCCATGTGTAAAGCATTTGCGCATGTACACAGCAACAACATCCCAGGCACACCACAAAAGGAACTCCACACAAGGTTATATAAAAAATAGCCTTTGTATTCTCATAACACATTAGAATAGTACTCACATAATATACATGGTGCCACCTGGCACTAGGTCATATTTACAAGGGATTATTTACACCTGACAGGGCCCACTGGACCACTGTCAGAACCATCACAAAGCGAACTTAGTAAAAGTAAGACATATCATAAATGTACAACCAGTAATCACTGGTAACCACTGGATCTGTGACTCCTTTCTCTCGCTCTGCTTTATGCCGCTTCTGCTCCGTTTTTCACCCTCTAGCTCTGTCACCCTTTTTCTCTTCTTAGCACTCTTCTTCTGCTTTCTGCTCCATTTTTCACCCTTTAGCTCTGTCACCCTTTCACTCTTCTTAGCACTCTTCTTCTGCTTTCTGCTATGTTTTTCACCCTTTAGCTCTGTCACCCTTTCACTCTTCTTAGCTCTCTTCTTCTGCTTCTGCTCCGTTTTTCACCCTTTAGCTCTGTAACCCTTCCACTCTTGTTAGCACTCTTCTTCTGCCTCGTTTTCACCCTCTATTCTTCCCACCCTTTTACTCCTCATATCTTTTTCTTTTCTTTTTCACCCTTTTTACTCTTTACTTTCTTCCTCTATTGCTTGCTTTCCCCCGTTTTTTCCTGCTGCTGCTGCCCACGCAGCCCCTACCTCCAGCGCGACCAGCCCAAGCCAGTTCCCATCCCTGCTCCTGCCTCCCAGCTGTCCAACCCTCCCCGACCCCTACTTAATGGCAGCCGCTGTGTGGCCATGCAGCAGGTGCGCGCAGCGGGCGCTCCGCTGGCACACCAAAGGCAAGCCTATCCTCTCCCGTCCGCAACCTGACCGCGACCAGCACCAGGAACCCTGGACCTCCGCACTGCCAACGCTACAACCCAGCGGTACTCCACGCACTCAACCCAGGCCGCAACAACAATGGACCCTTCAGCTGTCAACGCTGCCGGCACACCTGCAGCACCGCCAGGAACACGGACCCAGCACAACCCGCCTGCAAAAACACAACGGGACCGAAGACCCTCCAATGCAGCCTCCTCAACGTCCGATTACTCCACAAACACGCCACCGAAATCTGGGGCCTCCTCGACAGCACCACCCCAGACGTAGCATTCTTCACCGAAACCTGGACCAACACCACCTCGGGACCGGACATCGCCATCGCCATCCCCCAAGGATACAAGATCTCCCGGAAGGACCGCTCATCCGCCTGGGAGGAGGAATTGCCATCGTCCACAAATCCACCCTCTGCCTGAGCGCACTCCCCGACGAGCCCACAGACCTTATGGAACACCTACACTTCAAGATACAGGCCAGCTCTACCACCACCCTTCGAGAAACTCTCATCTACCGACTCCGCGGACCTTTCACCAACTCCATCACGGACAAAATCACCCCGCAAGCCATTGCATCCACCAACTACACCCTGCTGGGAGACCTCAACTTCCACCTAGACAACCAACCAGACCCCAACACCACATCCCTCCTGGACAACCTCCACAACATTGGACTCTGCCAGATCATGACTGAACCCACACACTCAGCAGGACACACCCTCGACCCCATCTTCACATCAGGAAACTCCATCACTTTCAGCCACACCACCAAACTCCCATGGACAGACTGTTGATGCATCCACTTCACCTTCAGAACATACACCACCCACAGACCACAGCAGCTGCTCCCACTAAGAAACAGGACCAAAATCACCGGCGACCAGCTCACCTCCTGACTCGGCAACTCGACAACAACCAATGCGGAAGACAACGACCCCAACACTGCAGCCCGAAGTCTGCACAGATGGATCTCCGACAGCGCCAACACCATAGCCCTTCTCAAGAAGAACAACAACACACACACCAAGAAAGCCAGATGGTTTACCACCGAACTCCGAGAGTCCAGACGCACATGCTGCCGCCTTGAAAAAGCACGGAGGAAATCCATATCCACAGAAGCCCACAACAACTTCAGAACCACCACCAACGCCCACCACCAACTCATCAGAAATACGAGAAATAGGCGATAGAAGACAGAATCTCCACACATGCACACAACAGCAAAGAACTCTTCAGCATCATCAAGGAGTTCGCCCAACCCAAAAGCGAGTCTACTGACATTCCTCCCTCACAAGATCTCTGCAACAAACTCAGCACCTTCTTCCATCACAAAATCAAGAACATCTACGACAACTTCGAAGAAGACAACCAACACACTGAACCCTCACCAGCCACCCCTGACACCCTGAAACCAACGATTGGCAGCTGGACAGCCCTCACCATTGAAGGCACACTGAAGACGGTGAAGTCAATCCACTCCTGGGACCCCACGGACCAGTGTCCCGACCACATCTTCAACAGAAACACCGACACTTTCGCACCCATGCTTCCCCAAACCATCAACCGCTCCCTGGCAACCACGTCCTTCCCTGATGACTGGAAACATGTCGAGGTCAACCCCCTCCTGAAGAAGCCCTCGGCGGACCCCACCGACCTCAAAAACTACAGACCCATCTCCCTGCTCCCGTTCCCAGTGAAAGTCATCGAGAAATCCATCAACAGCCAATTCGCCACCTAAATCAAAGAGCACAACATCCTCGACTCCTCTCAATCCAGCTTCAGAAAAAAACACAGCACAGAAACTGCCCTCCTCGCTGCAACAGACAACATCCGCTCCCTACTGGACAAAGGAGAAACAGTAGCCCTCATCCTTCTCGAACTCTCAGCAGCCTTCGACACAGTCTCCCACCGCACCCTAACACACAGACTCCACAAAGCAGGGATCCGGGACAAGGCCCTCGACTGGATCCACTCTTTCCTCTCCGGCAGAACGCTGCAGGGCAGACTCCCTCCTTTCCTCTCGGACCCTACACCAACCACCTCCCTCATCCCCATGCTCTTCAACATCTACATGGCTCCACTTGCCCCCATTGTCAGAATCCACAGACTCAACATTGTTTCATACGCAGAAGACACCCAACTCATCCTCTCCCTATCCAACGAACGCAACTTAGCCAAACACAACTTTCAAGAAGGCATGGAAGCTGTCCCCAAATGGATGAAAAACAGCTGCCTAGAACTCAACACCAACAAAACAGAAGTACTCATCATGGGCCCACAGCCCGATGCCTGGACCGACACTTTGTGGCCCCCACCCTCGGAAGCCCACCCACCCCCACGGACCACAAACGCAACCTTGGAATCATCCTGGACTCCGAGCTCAAAATGGACCGCCAGATCAACTCTGTCGTATACTCCTGCTTCCAGACCCACAGCCTCCTACGCAAGACCTTCAAATTGATCCCCCTTGAGCACAGAAAGCCTGTCACTCATGCCCTCGTCACTAGCAGGCTCGACTACGGCATCACACTCTACGCCGGAATAAACAAAAACCTCACCCGCAAGCTACAAAACATCCAGAACACCGCCGCAAGACTGGTCCTCAACCTGCCAAACACTGTCACATCTCCCAGCACCTGCACACACTCCACTGACTCCCCATTGAGACTAGAATCACCTTCAATATCCTCGCCTACGCACACAAAGCCCTCCACAATACCGGACCAGCATACCCGAATAGCCGACTCAAATTCCACGCACCCCAAAGGACCACACGATCAGCCCAGCTCACCTACGCTGTGGTCCCCCACGCAAGAAAGACTATATCAGGAGGCCGCTCCTTCTCCTTCCTCGCAACCAGAGCCTTGAACGCCCTACTACTCCACCTCAGTCAGACAACATCACTCTCCATCTTCACAAAAAATCTCAAAACTTGGCTCTTCGAGAAGACCCCCTCCTTGATGGACTGGAACCTGCACCTCCCCTCCCCCCAGCACCTTGAGACCCTTACTGGTGAGTAGTCGCGCTTAACAAACAAATGATTGATTGATTGTACCTAAAAAGTCTGGTGAGATTCACCACTGTGCGGACCTTTGTAACCTTAATAAAAATATTTTAATTGACTGTCACTCCATTCCCAAAGTTTATGAGCTGCCAGCAAATATTGGTGAAGCTACATTTTTCACATTAATTGATCTCAGATCAGCTTATCACTGGGTTCCGTTGGCCAACGATTCACAACACTTAACTGCATTCATCAAACTTTTAGGGCATATAAGTACTGTGGAATTTCTTTTGGTCTGGACTCTTCTGCCAACGGTTTTCAGAACATTATGGATACCATACTCTTTAAAGTGGAGGGAGAGCATGCATTTCAGGAGGATGTGTTCATTTTTGCCAACATAACTTGGGAACACAATTTCATTCTTGAGAATGTTCTCACACTTTTTAGAGAATTTTACATAACTATTCACCATGAGAAGTGCAAATCATTGGCAGAGGTAGTTGAGTATTTGGATTGTTCCATTATCTATAAAGGTATAACTCCCACATTTCCGTTAGTCAAAGACCATAAGTATGCAGATCCTCCTAGAGATAAAGACACTCTGTGTTCCTTCCTTGGTTTGAGTGAGTATTACTCACACTTTGTGCAAGACTATTCCTCCACTGTTCAGTCTTTGTGCAAATTATTCAGAAAGGATGAGAAATTAATTTGGTTTGATTCAGTACATGCTATTTTATCAAAATCAAACAATGTATAATCCATGCTTCAGCCTTATCATCATTAATTCCAGTCATGAATATGCAGCGACTGTGGATCCAAGTTCGGTTGGACAAGGAGTCATTTTAACACAGTCCTGCAACAACAAAGAGCGTACCATTCAATTCAATTCAAATGATCTTTATTCGGATATATTCAAAAACATTCATAAAAGTACATACAAATTACATCAGATATTTATACATAGTCAAATAAGTGCAAATATCAGTAGTGCAAAAGTAATTCTAGCATGTCAGAAAGCTCTAAAAAATGCGTCCATTAAAATGCATAAAAAGTAATCCCAATGAATAGTAAAACCATCTTAAAAGAACAGCATGTTAAAAGTACATCCATTGTGCAAATATGCAATATGCAAGTAATAAAACAGCCGGATACATTAATGGAAATTAATCTTACAAACAGCATATCTAATATTACGCCCAATGTGCAAAAATACAATGTGCAAATAAGGACAGGTTGTCTGACCAAATTCATTAAGATAGATGGACAACCAATGTACAAAATGCAGTATGTTGAGTAGACAAAATAGTCAACACACTTCAGGTCATGTTCATTGTGGCGCGGGAACGGACAGCAATTTGAAGAAAGCGATTAACTCTGTATATTACATCGTCATTACTTAGCATCCGTAAAACTCTAAAAGCCTCATTAAAATCCGTCAGGGCATTGGCTCTCAAATAAGGGATTAGCAAGTGTTTTGTATATTTTACATAAAAGCCACAGAACAATGTAAAGTGCAGCAGACTTTGCATTCCACCCTGGTTACATGGGCATAGTAAATTTCCCAAATTATGTGTGTAACCTAGGGGGAAGCAGAGTAAGTTTACCACACTCCCATCCCTAAATCTAAACAGCAAGCTCCGGTTCCATCTGCCCAATTTCTTGCGTAGATAACCTTGGGGCATATTATGTGGCCTAGAACAAAATACTTGTAAAGGTAAGTAACCAAGAACTGCTGGCTTTGTAAATTAAATTTTTTCTCTCTTCGCTCGATACAAATCAAATAATGCCTTTTTAACTGTAGTTTTATGTGAGGAATCGATTTTTTCGGGTGCTAAGAAAAGATGCCCCATAACTACGCTTAAAAGGCTCATTTGTACCGCGTTAAGCCAGGGAATATATTTTGCCCGCTCACTTTTTAGGCAATCTAAAATTATGTCACGGGTCAGGGAGGCAGCTGGGTTACGCCAAATTTTTAACCAAAACAAAGCAGGTCTAGATTTTATAAAGTCCTCTATATAAGGGAGATTCAATTCTCTATGGCACACATATGATGGAGCCGAAATAACTCCCCCCAGTACCTTCCTACAGAATTTATTTTCTTCTACCTGAATGTTCGTGCAACTCGAGTATCCCCACACCTCAGCACCATAAGTTCCTGTAGGGACGCACTGGGTTTTATAGATTTGTAAGAATGATAGAATGACTTCAGTGTGCTTTGGTTGGCGTAAGGTAATTATAGAATTAATGGCTTTGCCCAGTTTGTTCCTCCCTCTAGCAACATGGGGTTGCCAAGGTCCGAAGTCGGAAAACAACAAACCTAGGTAAGGGAAAGTGCTAGTGCTATTTAAAACATTATTCCCTGACATAATATGGCGGATTTTATGTTTCTTTGGCCCGCAAGACATTATATAAGATTTTTTTAAATTTGTACATAGATCAAGGTCGGCCATGTAAGAGACAAAGCCTGAAATTAAAGTGCGGAGTGCATTGGGTGTACGGCCTAATAGTACCGCATCGTCGGCATAAAGCAATACAGGGAGGGGTTTGCCGTTAACGAGCGGGACGTCAGTACTCAATTTGTCCAAGGATGTGCTTAGTTTATTTATATAAAGAATAAAAAGCAGGGGAGCCAGGACACAACCTTGTCTGACACCCCTGCCAATTAAAATCTCACCCGAGACTTCACCATCGTTATTAATACGAACACAGGCTTTTAAGTCACTGTGTAAGTGGGCCACGAATTGGACCAGAGGTTCATCCAAACCATATTCCAGCAAGGCTGTCCATAGGCGTGATCGGTTGACAAAATCAAAAGCAGAGCTTAGATCCATAAAACCTAGGTAAAGTGGGGATTTTTTAGCTATGGTATACTTATCTAGAACTAAGTTTAGGTTCAAGCACTGCTCAACCGTCCCTACGTTGCTTCTGAAACCTAGCTGACATGGATTTAAAATTTTGTTTTCCTCGGCCCAAATGTTAATCTTATTAAAAATGACCCTGCCCAAAATCTTCAATGTGTTATCAATTAATGATATCGGGCGATAGCTCCCAGGATCAAGTCTGTCCCCTTTTTTAAAATTAGGAACGATGGTACTGTTGGACCAGGAATCGGGCAATGAGGTAGTTGATAAGTTGTTAAAAACATTGCACAAAAGTGGGGACCATAGGTCAGGCTCTGATTTAATTAAATCAATAGATACTCCATCAGGTCCTGGCGCTTTATTTCCTGCGCTTTGAAGAATTGCATCCTCTACTTCCGTTATAGAAAAGTGCGGAAACTTAGATGGTTGACAATTTTCAATGGGGGGAGTCGATGCCATATAAATGTTTGTGAAGTGCTTCACCCATACTTCCCCAGGTATGCTACAAGTTATGGGAGTAATATTGGAGCCAAATGATTTCAGGTTCTTAACCTCGCTCCAAAACCCAGCAACGTCCTTTGTTGCTGCAGTTCGTACAAGTGATTCCCAATGAGATTTTAGGAGCTCTTCGGATCGTGTTCTTAAAGTGCGTTTATAACTAGTCCTCAGAGTCCTCACCAAGGACCGGTCTAGTGGGTCGGCCTTTAGTGCCGCTCTCAAATCTCTATTTGCTCTAGAGCAGGAGTTGTCAAACCATCTAGGGTTAGTATTAGTATTGATTAGGACTGGCTTTGATATCTCCTTCTTTATAGTCTTACACAATTCCATGAATGCTTCCACAATCGCGTAGTCAGGGCAGTCGGCGGACAGGCAGGTGGATAATAATTCGGGATAGGATTTTACAACTCGGGCTAACACCCCCTTATTGTCAATCCCCTTCCAAACCACCCTTAGCCTATCCGTCGACACGGCTAGATTTTTTGCCCCTATTTCTATCCGCTTCAGCTTTTTGTGAGGAAGTTTAAGAGTGGATAGGATGGGGTAATGGTCGCTATGTATGCACCTAACTACTGTGGCCTCCAATAAAAGGTCAACAAGCGTGGGGGTCATAAATACATAGTCAATTGTGGAAGCACTCCCATGCCCAATATAAGTAGCCGCAGGGCAGATATTCTCCCTAGTGTTTAATTTTTCCATGAAGTTAATTAGATCCCTTGTGGCCAGAAGGTTGGATAATTCTTCACCTCTTTTACAGGGGGGAGTTAGGCAGTGGATGTGTGCATTAAAATCACCTCCTACACATATCCCGTTGAGTTTACCACACTTTTGTCCTTCTACAATATCATCAATAAAATTAAACAACTTAATAAAATTCATATTGGGATGTGTTTTAAAATCATTGTTGTAAAAATTAATTAAACATATTCTGACACTACTAGTATAAAGCAATGCCTGGAAATTTCTATTGTGTGTTTCCAGTGATTCAATTTTGACATCTGCACCAATTTTGACCCATATTGATAATCCCCCACTGGGTCTACCCATGACAGGTATAGAGGCAATTTGGTTAAAACAACTGAAACCATCAAACAAAAGAGGGGTGGTGCACCAGGTTTCTTGAAACATCAAGATATCAATTTTAGAAACCCAGTCCACCCAATCCCCATTTGTGACTTTAGCATTTAAACCTGCTATATTCCAGCTCAGGATTGCCAGATTGTTAGTAGGGGGTCCTGGTGTGAAGACAAAACTATTACCCTTGGGCACATCATCATCATTAGCAATCATTGCGGTTGGGTCAAAAAGTGAATCCCCTGCTGACTCAAATGTATTAGAATAATTCCTGGTTACTGAATCTAACAAAATAGTTGGTGGTCAGTCCAAGGTGCCCAGATCCGACAATGCACTGTACCTATTATGTAAAGGGAAGGGTGAAAAAATGGGGCTAGGTGGTATGTGGTGAGGTCTGTAAAAAGAGCCCAGTGGCAGAGAGGTTATGTCAGTAGGCGGGGAGAAACTCATATTAGTACTACCAAGGATAAATTTAACCATAGAGGGATTTCTAAAATTAATGACAATACAATCCCCTTCTATGTTCTTGTGTAGTGGCCCAACCCAGCTCACCCGTCGAGTAGTCAAAATTTCCCTCATGATGTTAGGTCCTACCCTTTTATGTTTAGATAGCCAGTCTGTACATTTATTGTTTAACTGCATCCATGACTCGCTCTGTCCCTCCCGTAACTGAGGTGCGCCTGCCAAGATTATTACATAGGGGCAGGCGTCGGGGGGCAAATTGAGGACAGGCCCTGGGTACATTGATGGCCTTGTGATGGTTGTTTGTCCCTTTTCTGGTGCAGTGTTAGTAGGTACCTTCCTCCCTGTAGCATGCAGGGTGGGAGCATCCTTTGGCGTATTAGTGGCTATAATATTGGGGCATATTGGTTCTATGACTGTAGTCAGGGTGTGCTGGGGGATTTTTTGAGTATGGTTTCTCCCTTCATTGGCGCCTTTCGATGCGGTATCAACAATGGTAGCTTTGTTAGAGGCGTTTTGCCCTACACTGTGAATGCCCTTGTTAGCAGTTTCTAAATCTTTCAGAAAGCGCTCACCCCTTATTAAGTCAAGACTAATAGCCCCCTTCCTCTTAACATCTTCATTCTTTATCAAGTTTTCAATGCGGTCTAATCTTTTAAAAATATTATTAAACTGTTTGATCATTTGACATTCTAACTGTTTAAAAACGGTATCTACAATGGTTTCCATGAAATTCGCATTTGATTTCAAATACTGAAATGCTTCCACTAACTGGCTCAGTTTGTGTACATGTGCAATTTATGCCATTACTGGGAGGAGTAATATCCAAGGGTTCTCCGGCCGGTTGCACTTCTTCAGTTATAACACTACTACCCCCTATTGTTTTTTGCTTCCCTCTGGTCCACATGCTCTGCGGTGTAGGTTGGCCCTTGTTACACAGAGCTGGTTTCCTTTTATTAGTTAAGGATTTTGAGGGGCCTCTTTTCCTTTTTCCTCCAGCAGGTTTGTCTTTCGCGGATACATGAGGTATGGGGGCGTATTCAGTAATGTCAAGCTGGGACTCAAGAATAATGGTGTCGCTTTCCTCCCCAAGAGTAATAGGTTGTAGGTCGTGCACATTGGATTTAGACACGGTAACAGTTGGGGATAAGGGTATAGTATGTACTGTACCTGAGTCCCGTGGCTCAGGATGTATACGTAAGAGCTCCAATGACATCCGTCTCTCTGTACTTGCAATTTCATTAGCAACCATATTGAAGGCATTATCCAACATACTTTCCAAGGATAGTGGTGTACTCGGATGTGCCACGTCCGATCTCCCACTTTGCATAGCAGAACGCTTCCCCCTGGTGGACATGTCTCCTCTCTCACCTGTCTACAGCTTAGATGGGTGGCCCGCCCGACCACTGTTGACCTCTGAGGGCCTCAGAGGGCCCGCCCTTTGCCCGGGCTTAGCCCGGCGCCGCCCGCGCGCGTCCCGCGACGCGGAAGGAGCCGCGGTCTTTTGTGCGCCTCCGGGCGCGTTGGCGGCGTCCGAACGTGAGGGACCGCAAGGCAGGCTGGGGCTTGTAGTCTCCCCCTCTCTCTCGGCCGCTAGATGCTACGGCGGCGGGGGGGGGAGATGCGGCTGAAGAGACCCCTGTATCGGCAACAGCAGCGGTAGGTTTACAGGCTTCCGAATTTTTGAATTTCCTGCTCTCCAGAGGGAGCCGCGGTCTTTTGTGCGCCTCCGGGCGCGTTGGCGGCGTCCGAACGTGAGGGACCGCAAGGCAGGCTGGGGCTTGTAGTCTCCCCCTCTCTCTCGGCCGCTAGATGCTACGGCGGCGGGGGGGGGAGATGCGGCTGAAGAGACCCCTGTATCGGCAACAGCAGCGGTAGGTTTACAGGCTTCCGAATTTTTGAATTTCCTGCTCTCCAGAGGGAGCCGCGGTCTTTTGTGCGCCTCCGGGCGCGTTGGCAGCGTCCGAACGTGAGGGACCGCAAGGCAGGCTGGGGCTTGTAGTCTCCCCCTCTCTCTCGGCCGCTAGATGCTACGGCGGCGGGGGGGGGAGATGCGGCTGAAGAGACCCCTGTATCGGCAACAGCAGCGGTAGGTTTACAGGCTTCCGAATTTTTGAATTTTTTTGAAGAGCGTACCATTGGTTTAGCCTCTCACTTTCTTGGTAAAGTTGAATCCAACTACAGTACCATTGAGCGAGAGGGATTAGCTTGTTGCTGGGCTCCTTTTGAGCAATTGGCAGTTCACAACCCGTTGTTATATATTCTTAATGTTAATTGCACAGGCAAAGCCTCTTCCAGCTTAGAGAGATTACTCTCGAAGTAACGGGAATAATATTTTACTGTAAAGTGCATTGCTGAGGAAAAACCTTTCAAGGCTGACTGTCTGTCCAGACTGCCTATTGATGATCAATAAGAGTTTCCATGAGAGGACGAATGGTTTGCACCCTGTGTGGAAGATAATGTCACTGATCAGGGTGTGAGTTCTGACACACAGTGGTCTCTAGCGTCCAAAGTGAATGCAGTTCTCCAATCTAGTTTACAGTACATGAAGGAAGGTTGGCCTAAAGAGACGTATGTTGAACCTTCTTTCAGATCTTCTGTGAAGGTTGCTCCTGAACTATCATAGCTTGTGTTTTCCTTCCCCATCCCTCAAGGAGACTATGATGAAAGAAGCGCACAATGGTCATTTGGATGTGAATGCCACTTGCAAAAATCTAAAGCAGTATTACTGGTGGCTCATGATGGAATCACAGTTTCTCAGTTTTATTAATGCTTGCACCACATGTTTGGTTTTGGATAAGCATTCAAGGACACATGAGACTCCTGTCACTTGGTCCTGTTACTGGAAGAAGGGTGGCAAAATGTGGCTTTCGATTTTGCAGGCTCTTTTGAATTCTTTCCCAGCAACAAAACATTTATGATAGTTCTTGTTAACTATTTCTTGAAATGGATATATTTTGACTTCATGCCCACTCCCAACACAAATGCTCTCATCAAATTCTTGAAAAAGATTTTTAAAACTAAGGTCATACAACGTGAAATTGTCATTGATAATAGTTCACATTTCCACACAAATGAAAACTTTCTTCAATACTTTTCACATCAAGCAACTCTAAGTTGCATTATTTCCTCCACCTCAAAGAGTTTGGTGGAACATATCAACATATTTTTGAAAGAGCATATTCAGACAGCACTTGCAATGGGTATTGAGGTGGAAAGTTTCCCTGAAAGAACAGATTTGGTCTTATCGCATTACACCACACAGTACCGCAATGCTTTCACCCTTCAAACTGCTTCGCAAAAGACACCCTCTATCTACTGTGTATCCTGATTGGATTATGAACACAGTCAAGCCAACTATTACTCCTCATATTGCCAAGAATAACAAGAATGAAATTGCCACTAAGGATGGGGAACAACAAGACTTTATCAAAGATAAGTGAGTGCAACTGGACCGGTAAGTTCAGCTTTTGCACACATGGGAGAGGGGGTTGATCATATTTCTCCTGACTGGGTCCCAGCATCAGAGTAAAGTCCTTTCAATGTCCTCAGGAGTCCACCGGTATGGTCAGGGGGCAGGTGCTCAATTTTGACCCGAGGCATGCAGCCTCAGTTTTTCTGGGCAACGGCTTGAACTTAACAATACTCTGTACCGGCAGACCCACCTGGCATACAGGGCTGCCATGGTACCCGTTCACAAGATGTCAACCTATCTAGTCCCCAGCCACCTACACCTTGGCGGCCCCTCCTCAAATACAGGGATGGTGTAAGATGCAAACAGGTCCTGACACTTTGTCAGTTCAGTCACTTCTACGGCAGCCCCCTCTGGCAAACGTGGTTACTGCAATGAGGCAGTATAGGCTTTGTGTTCCCCGTATGGCACACGATTTATGGCACAGCCCATGACAGCCATCTTCTGGCATTGAGGGGTTGCCGTTTCAATTCTGCACATGGCCAACAACTAATTCAGTGCACATCCATCTCCTCACACCTCACACAGGATGTCCTTGCGGCAGGGCTTCCCACTGAACTGTGCTTCCTTAAATGCTCTCATCTTTTCCACAAGATACATTGGTCATGGCAAGCAGGCATGCACTGGTGCTCTAGGCTTCAGGGAAGGTGGTCTTGGTTTTTCTGTGTTATGTTCCCTCGCCCACCAGGGAGACTAATAGGCTTTCGCCCCCAGTCCTAGTCACAGGCAGAAGTCTTTCAGAGCTCCCCCTCCTCAAACAGCCTGCTTGGCAGATGACGAATTTGGGGGTCTCAATCTCCCTTTTTTAGTATCCATTCCACACACCAAATGTAATTTAGGGTCAAGTTTTTGAAGTTTTATGTTGGGGTTCTGCTTCTTTTGAAGTGCACACTTTTCTTTCTCTCTTCTTCTGCATGAAAGGCTACCAGTCACAACAGGAGGGACGTTGCAGCTGACAGTATAAAAACATAGGGCATGGGATTTACTAGAGTTCACATCTGGATGTCAGCCACAGTGATATGTACCTTAAAAGGTTAATCCCGGCCTTCCAGTCCTCTTTATCATTCCCTTATCACCACCATATTTATCCTGTGATATGTCCAGGCCCTTTCCTTGTGATCTATCAGTGAATCAAATAGAACCCTTTTGAACCCTCATAGAATTTGGAAAGTATTTGGGCAAGAAACCTTCCCTTGGTTGCGGCAGATTTGCTGTCAATCCTTGGAAGAAGGAGTGGTACCAGAGGTATGGAAGCAGGCTGTATTGACACCTTTGCACAAGAAAGCCTCATTAGACCCTACGATTCCAGCAAATTTTAGACTTATCTCCCTCCTGCCATATCCGCATAAAATCTAAGAAAAAGCAGTCAGTAAAACTCTGTCATGCTACCCCGAGGACAATCACTTGCTGGATAGGGACCAATTCGGGTTCCGCCCAGGCCACGGTACTGGGACAGCCCTGGCAACCGTAATGGACAACTTACGAATGCGTGCCGACAATGGGAATTCTACTGTCCTAGTGTTACTGGACATGTCGGCCACATTCGATACGGTGAGCCACACAGTACTGGTGGAAAGACTGGAGAAGATATGGGTGAAAGGACGGGTCGTACAGTGGCTACACTCCTACCTATCAGGAAGACAGCAGGTTGTGACCATGACGCCGTTCACTTCCAGTAAGTCTCCAGTACACCACGGGTTGCCGCAGGGTTCTGCGATCAGCCCTATTCTGTTTAATATCTATTTACGGCCCTTGTTTCCCATTATCGAATCTTTTGAAATTGACCTGGTCAACTACGCTGACGACACTCAATTGGTGTTCTTCCTGGAAGGGAAACAAGCGGTGTCCATGGATACGTTCCAGGAATGCATGCGTCAGACTGTTAGATGGCTCAGGAGAAATTCCTTACAATTTAATGGGGGAAAAACAGGGGGGGTATACTGTTCCACTGCCAGAATGTCTCAACATCAACCATTGGAGTTTAAGCTCACCCCCGGGGAGGAACGCCTGGCTCCAGTCAACACGGTGTACAATTTGGGGGTCCTGGTGGATAATAATCTCCAAATGAAGTCACAGGCTAACAAAACTGCTAGCGTGTGCTTCTCTCTGATGCGCATGCTACTGCAGATTCTTCCATTATTGCCTAAGGACTTGCGCTCTCTTGTAGTAAGAAGCATAGTGCTGAGCAGGCTGGACTACTGCAACTCCCTGTATCTGGGAGCACCACAATATATCCTTCAGGGGTTGCAGAGAGTCCAGTCTAAGTTGGTGTTAAATAGGCAGCGTAGGTCCTCTACAACTCTGGCCTTGAGAGATCTTCACTGGCTGCCTATTAAGGAAAGAGTCTGTTTTAAATCGCTCTGTATTGTGTACAGAGCAGTGCATGACTCGGGCCCAGTCCCACTGCAGGAGAAGTTTACCTGGTATAATCCTAAAAGGCAGCTTCGCTCCTCTAGTGCAAATTTGATAACAAATGCCAGATTTAAACATTCCAGGATGGGAGGCAGAGCTTTCAGTGTGACTGCCGCACGCTTATGGAACGAGCTGCCCCGGAACATTAGACAGGCCAATTTCCTAATCGGTTGCAGGAAGAGTCTGAAAACTTGGCTTTTTCCAAGGACTGAACTTTAAATTATCCCACCGTTTATCCGGCCGGCTCTTGTGGTGGCTATCTCTAAGTCTAAGCGCCAGGATACCCGTAGGGTGGCAGTTCGCTCTATATAAAAACTTAATACAATCCAATACAATACAAGTGTACTGGAGAAGTCTCTCTCCCTCCCTCCCTTCTCCAGAGTGTCCCACCCAGCTCACAGGAACGCAGCAATACATAAATCTGCCTGGGGTTATTCCTCGACTCCTCATGTCTTCACCAGGCAGTGCTGGGCTTCCCAAAATGGAACCAAGGATCCTCCATATAATGTACCATTGCCATCACACTTGCACTCAGTGTATGGAAAGAGCACACAATCTACTCAGTAATGTTACCTTCATGCATCATGCCCTTATAGACACACATACAGGCACACACATTTGCTCTGCACATTGTTCAGGACTGTAGCCTTTCTGTGTTGCACAACAATGTGCTACCTTCAACCACACACTCTCAGTACACATGTTCTTCATGTATACATTGCACAACGCTTAACCTTTCATGTATTGTACTGTTCACAAGCACACATATACCAAGCACATGCTTCCACTGTGCAAGCACTGCACAGTACTGCATCTCTCATATAATGTGTTCCTCGCAGGCATTCATACATGCAGTACATGCACTCACCATGCATGTACAGTTCAGTGCTGCTCTACCCCTACACTGCATCCTTCCCAGGCACACATACAACTAACACAGAGTTATGATTCCCGCACTGAGCTGCACTTTACATTTTACTGAAGTAGGCTAAGGGTGAGTTAAGCACATAGCAGCAGAACTTTAAAAAGGTCTGTAGGCTTCACTACAGTGTCACATGTTAAAAAGTACATGTTCACTCTTACTGATCACTATATGGCATGCTGCTGCCACCGCACTCATGTTGCTTAAATACTCCCTCTCCAACAAGACCGCAATTCATGATACAGGCCTATGTCATGGCACATGCATGATCCGTTTTTGCCCATGACAATATAAATCAGCATTGGGGTTCTAAACAACAGTACTGTTGGGCACTCAGGGCAGGGGTACACATCCATTACTATGGAGAGGACTTTTAAATCTCAACAACAGTGGTGTGTGGGACAGCTGGAGGGGTGGGCCATATTGTTGCCAGACACTAGACCATAGTGAATAAACCCTGATAGGTCCCTATATATAGAAAATGCTTGTTGTTTGCACTTAGTGGGTTTTTATCGCCCCCTACAGCGCAGGTTGAGAGCACATCCATGTACCTCCCCAAGTGACATGAAATGCTAATTATGGATAGAGGCCTGCTACGTGGAGGTCCAGCTCACACTCTGTTTCTATTTTTTCCATTTGGCCAAATGTGATTCTTAGTGTTGAGGGGTTATTTTGGGTCAGCAAATGGATGGGAAACGAGTACCATCCCCAATCTGCTGCCGTAAAATGATAGGTTTCTGTGGCACAAGGCAGAGCTGAGCACCGGATTTATGCACATAAAGGGCTATAGTATATTCATGAGGCCATTTGCATGACACTTGCACCACGCAACTTGGTACATGCACCAAAACAACAGTTCCTTGCACACGCCGACAGTATATATTATGTATCATTGACAATAAAAAACACTCTTGTTCCTCCGTTGAAAAAGTCACTTCAGTTTAATCTTGACATCCTTAGCCAACAGGTGTTTCGTCGCACTTAATTGTTGTGCGCAGTGACTTCTTCAGAGCTCTAATCTCTTTGTATGGATCCTCAGTTCTGGTTGTATTTCCGACCCGGAATGGGTTCTAGTACTGCAATGATATTTTCGCAGTATAGGGCAACAGTGATTACTATGTCTAGGATTTAGTGTATTCCAGAATTCTCTCCTTACGTGTGGATCTTGTGTGTATAAGTCATAAATCCATCATGAAGAATGACGACGTGGTATAGTAACTCCACTCTTTGGGGTCTAAGTGAGTCCCTCTTGCCAGCCACCAAGTCTTTGCTGGCATAAATGCAAACCCTCTGTTCAGTAGCAGCGCTGCGTCCGGCATTTCCACACGATGCAAGTTCAAAACTACATTTATGAAGCCATGCAAGGCCACCTTGCATGGGCCTGAGTAGCTTCATGAATCTAGAGTAATGCAATGCAGCACCATTCACTGCATTCCAGAGCAAATCACAGGCATTCCATAGGCATTTCATGGGTGTACCAATGCAACTCTCATAGTTTTTGACACATTCCCAGATTTACCAGAACTGGTAAACCTGAGAATGTGCCAAAATGCTACACCTTGCCAGGGGAGGTGTAACGAGGAAAAATATCTTAATTTTCTCTTGTTATTTCCTCTTTCTAGGTGTGCTGCATTCGGCAGCACACCTAGAAAGAGGAATATGCCTCAGGGGATTTTTTTGTGCAGGAGTCCCTTCCTGCATAAAACAATCCTGCATGCAACTGAGACACCCATGCAATATGGTGCAAGAGTGCCTATGTTGGGGCTAGGCAGTCATATGTGCGCCAGCGCAGGGGAAAGGACAGGAATGTACTGTTTTGAGATAAATACAGCACATTCATGCCCTTTCCCTGTGATGCACTGCAGAGCAGTAAGGGGTCTTGCTCTGCTGCATCACTTTGTCATCAATATGGCCCTTTGTTTGTAAAGTGAATTTATTTATTCTGATATTCATAAGAGTTACTGCTTTATTTTCAAACAATAGAGCTCAAATCCAAAAAGCTTTGCCTCCTTTTGTTTATGATGTGTGGTGTCTGAAATTAAAAATTAATTCACCTTATGGACTTCAGGTGCATAAAGCAGATACAGGACTCTGTGCTACACCAGCAAAGCCCATGATGAAATGGGTCATTCTTCCTCCTTCCTAACAATGCCCACCCCAGAAGGAATCCTTCTTTGGGAGTGCAGTTGGATCTTCGTTGATGAACAGAAATCTTTTAAAGAGGCTCCAAAAATGATGCTTGTTCATGGACAGTAATCCTCCAGCAAACCCTCAGCAGGAATTCTTTTGGAAGGGGTACCATTGGAGAGGGGTAGAAAACAAGGGGGAGGTAGAGTGTTATCTCACATCCGCTAACTTCGGTGCCCTGAAATGTCTCCTAGACACTGCTGATCATTTTTGGACAAGCAATAGAAAAAAAGACAGGGTAGGCAGCTGAGCTTCCAGGCACAAGGGACACACCAGTCTGGCCTAAACAAATTAGAAGCGTTATCCACTAATATGCCAACTTCAGGCCCCCTGAAAACTTCGTGGACACCAGACATCATATTTTGGGAAGTAAACTAAAAAGAAACAAATTAGAGACTTGGAGTCATGGTGTCTGCACAAGGTGTGCCTCATTCTGAACTCTACCTACTGTACGACCAATGTGGAATTTAGCGGGTGGGCAGAGTTGTGGTAGATATATAATGTGCCCCCCAAAGTAGCAGTAACACTCATGAATATCGTTGGTGGGGAAGGGAATATGCTAAAGGAGAATAGCACCACACTACATTGCAAAATATAATGCCCTGGTGTCTAGTAGTCCTTTCTGTCCCATGGGGGGCATATTATAGAAATCCCAAAATCACCCTCAGATGGAAAGGAAAGATGCAATTGCAGTTGGAGTGCTGGTTGGTTGAACGATCCAAGGATGGGCCAGGCCATACTTCGTTGCAAAATATATTTCTATGTGGCTTTGTTTGCACCTTCGGCTCCCCTAGGGCAGTCAGACTGATATTATCACAACAATCCATCCCACACAGTGGAGCAGACATTAATTGCCGTAAGGGTGGGGCCTGCTGCCTGATGTGAGTACAGGCTGACCCTTACTCAAATATATATAGTATGTTCATTGTATACAAATGACTGGTTTCTTGTGGTAATTACACCCCCGTTCTGGATGCTGGTTGAGGTAACCTCCCAAAAAACCACTCTCTGGTCTTTTGAAGTCTCACAAACTGTGGGCCAGATTCACAAAGGTAAATGTACACTTTTGTGTAAGTTTATGTTTGTTTTGGAATTCACAAAACAACATTTTAATATTAAGCTTACAAGAGCCGTGTTAGACCTGGCACCTTGGCGTGAGTTTCCTTCCACTTTTTGCTGATGTGCCTCATGTGTTTTGTTGGTGTTGGCTGCTCAGAGCACTGTGCCACTGCCAATCAGTGCCACAGTGCAAGTGCTCCCTTATGAAAAATGTATACATTGATTGGTGTCCATGTTTGGCTTATTTGGTTTACTATCAGCCCCTAGTAAAGTGCACCAGGAGTGCCAGGGCTTGTAAATACAAATGCTGCTGGTGGGCTTGCAGCACTGGTTGTGCCACCCACAGAAGCGGCCTAGTAAAATGTGTCTAAGGTCTGCCACTGCAGAACCTGCGTGCAGTCTGGTACTGTCGCGCTGACTGCGCAAGTGCACCCACTTGCCAGTCCCTAAACCTTCCCTTAACTACATATTAGTCACCCCTCTGGTAGGCCCAAGGGCAGGGGGCATTGTAGGCATAAAGTAGGACATGCCCTGATGTGTGTGGCATGTATTAATAGTGAATTACAGCCATTTTCGTTTTTCACTATTGAAGGCTACCTGCTCTCCATAGGCCAGAATGGGCTGCTGGAATTACTGCACGCTGTAATCCCAGTGGACTCATAGAGCATGGTAGAAAGTCAAGTTTAGTATGCCTGAACTCAGAATAATAAAATACTTCTTTTAGTAAAGTTTATTTTAATATCCTGTGTTTGTAAATACTACTTTTAGAAAGTTAGTATTTACTGACCTGGCCATTTCACTCCGCCTCTGCTGTGTGTGTGTGTGCTGCCTAGTTTCAGTGGGGAGCAGGGCTGGGGAATTCCAGGAGACAGGCTGGCTGCCAGGTGGTGGGTAGAGAGATTACACCAGGATGGGTGGGAAGAGTACACCTTGACTCTGAATAGACCTCTGCTCTGCCACCACAATGCCAGCTCCGCCCCCTGTGGAGCGGCTGATGTCTCTGCCCTGCTGCTGAAAGGAAAGAGCAGAGTCACCACAACAAAGTGCTCCAAAACCGGAATGAGCCAGGCCCAGGCCCCCTGGCGACAAAGAACAAAAGAATTGCTGTATAAAAGAAGGAGCCCTGCTCCTAAGAAATCAGATCCTGTTTGCGCCAAGAAGAAACTCTGCCTGAAGAGAAGGACCTGGGAAAGCTGCATGGAGGAGTACTGTCTCTAAGCCTGAGAGACTGGCCTGTGGTAGGTGCCTTGCTGCTGGAAGGAGAGGAAAAGACTGAAGAAAAGACTTTTATTCAACTTGTGCTTTACAAACAATCTCCAAGGGCTTGCTTGTGAACTTGCCCCCTGACCTGTGCCCCAGGAACAGTGGGCGCTGCCTTTCCCTGGAAGAAGAGGAAGCTGCTGTGGATGACCCTGCAACGCTGACCCCAGAGAACCTGTGTGCCCCCATCTCGCTGAGCACCGCGACCTCTGGCTGCCCGGGCTGCTGTGAGCACCGTGAAGACCAGCCCGCCTGGCCTGACCAAAGCAAACAACTGCCCCCTCGAGCCGTAGCTCGCAACATGAAGGGAGACGACCTGCGTCCAAGCGCCGAGCCTCTGCGACCCTGAGCTGCCGAGACCACTGTAAGGACCCAAGGTGCACTGTTCGCCGATCCCGGTGTCTGCCGACAGCGCAACGCGCTGAGACTCACTCCCGAGCTGCCCCTCCTCCTCCTGACCTCCGTGGTGGGCTGAGACATCCCAGAGCGCCCACCGAAGCATCGCCGTCCACGGAAGAGCCGGGACTGCAACGCAACGCGGGACGCCCTTTGCGGGACTGCTGAGGCCGCCACAAACTCCCTAAAAAGATCCCAGGTACTGTGAGCTGAAAGCGCCCTCGTACGAACCGTACTTGCCTTTGTACGGTCCGTACCAGCGCTGGCATCACGCTGCGCTATTCACGCGTGAAGCGTGAGCTTGGGTACGGGTCGCACCAGCTGTACGGAGCGTCCCAGCGAAGGTACGGTCTGTACCGTTGAAAATATATAGACGTTGCTCACGTGGGAGGCGTGAGGAACGGCACGACGCGTCCAAGAACTCATCCGAAGCGTACCGAGGGCGCTACGAAGCGCACAGATCTCAAGGAAGCGTATTTTGAACCAAGACTTGCCATTTTAAGAACTGTGGACTCCTGAAAAGTCATTACAAGTAACTGGAACCTCATTTGAAGTGAAGAACTGTATTTTTAAAGCCTGCTTGAAGAAACCTTTTATATAAAGAGTTTATTTTTACAAAATACAGCCTTGTGTCGCTGTGTGGTGGGTTGGTGGTTGTTGTGTGGGACATCTTGAATGCTTAACCTAATGCCTTCTGGAATCTGGCCTGAGTGCTCGCGCCACGTTACCTAGAGGGTGAGCAGGGGTTATTTTCCCAGAGTAATCCTTCGCCCTGACTTGGAGGAAAGGGTCCCTGCTTGTCGCAAGTGCATACCTGCGCCAACCAGAGACCCCGGATTCTAACATTGGTGGCAGCGGTGAGGATTTACGGATTTGCATTATTGGTGTCTGCGCAGTGATTACTAGCCATTGCACAGTGAGGACAGTCCAGTAGCTTGAGCCATAGAACTTTAAATTTAATTTTGCTTGCCAAGAAAGAAGATCCCTTGTGTTTGGAGTCATGCCGGGCCCAAACAGCATTGAGAAATCGATCTCTGAAGCCTCTGAAATAGCCGGAATGGAATGGGATGAGTCAAAGCTGGACAACTACAAGAAAGATGAACTCAAGTACTTCTGCAGGAAACTCAAGGTTCCCCATGCAGGGTGCAAGAACAAAACAGATCTCTACAAGGCGCTGAAAGCCTGGATTGAATCAAGGAATGCAACTGAGGAGATTATAGTAGTGGAACCAGCAGAGAGCGTCCATAGTTTTGGCAGAGGCCTGTCGCCAGAGGAGCTGGCAGACAGACAGGCCGCCAGAGAGCAAGAGATCACTTTGGCAAAGCTGAAATTAAATGGCCAATTGGAGCTAGAGAGCAAGAAAATGGCTCTTGAAGAAAGAAGAATGGAGTATGACCTGAAAATGAGGGAGCTGCAGATAAAAGCCAAAAGTTTGGAAAACCCTCCCTCTGGTGGCAGCGCAACGCTGGTGCAGGTAGGGTCAAGGGTGTACATGCCAAAAGATGTAGTTAAGGAATACTTTAAGAATGATGACATAGGGCAATAGTTCAAGGCCTATGAGGTAGCCATGTCTTCCCACCGGGTCCATGAGAGAGATTGGGGAGCGGGGTTGTGGGGGCGGTTCCTCAGTGAGGGGCGGGACACACTTTTAGATTTGCCCTCTGATGTCTACAATTCTTACCCCCACATGAAGGAAGCTTTAATGAATAGATATGGGCTAACTCCTGAATTATATAGACAGAGGTTCAGGGGGTGTACCATGATTGCGGGGAGTACGTATGTGGAGTATGTAACCTTTTTCTGCAGAGCACTGGATGGCTGGGTGAAGGGTAGCAAAGTGGATGATTACCAAGGTCTCTTTGATTTGATTGCATGGGAGCACTTGTCGCTTAATTGTTTTCCTGAGCTACGCCAACACCTGATAGATAGCAAGCTGACTAACCCTAGGAAGCTTGCTGAAGAGGCGGACCGCTGGGTCAGCACCAGGGTCCACAAGGGTCAAGTGGGAGACTCCGCCAAGGGTGGGCAGGGTCCCCAGCAGAAGAGTGGGGGGGACAGGGGAAAACAGAAAGGGTTTCCAAAAGGCCCCCAAAGTAATACCCAAGGGAACCAGCCGAAAGGTTCTCAGCCTCCCCCACCCCCGAAGCCGACAGGGGCCCCGACAGGTAAACCTGTTCCCAAGGGGCCCCCTCAATGTTATAAATGTGGTGAACTGGGTCACTTTGCCAGTGATCCCAAGTGTCGCCAGTATGTGAAACCAGCACCCACTGGTGCTTTACCGAAGCAAGTGGCTACAGTAGCATTTGGGGAGGAGGTAGAAGTCCCAGGTGGGTGGGACCCCGTCCAGCTGACCTTAGTCTCACTAGGAGACAGTGAGATGGTCCCTAACACCGACTTGCCCTCTAACACTAAGAAATATGGGCAAGTGGTGACCGTCAAAGGGAAGAAGGTAGAGGCTCTTCGAGACACAGGCACCAGTGTGACTGCAGTGCGGCAGCACCTGGTATCTCAAGAGCAGGTTGTACCCCATGCCTATTGTCGGGTTGTCAACGCTGACAACACAGAGAGTCATTGTCCAATGGCTCAAGTTTCCTTTGAGTGGGGGGGGGGTCTCTGGTACTCTGCAAGTCGCTGTGAGAACTGCCATGCCTGTAGACTGTCTCCTAGGGAATGACTTGGAGAGCTCCCCTTGGGAAAAGGTGGAGAAGACAGCTCACCTGCGGATGGTGGGTTTACCTGACTGGGCGTGCGTGACCACCCGGTTGATGGCAGCCAGTAGGGGTGTGCAAGAGGCCCAGGAACCGGCCTTAGGGAGAGGGCGCAGGAGGCGTGGGAAACCGGCCCCTAAAGTTCCCACGGCCCAGGAGGAAGCAGACCTTGAGGGGGATGCCCTGGAGCCTACCGGGGAACAGATAGCCGAACTGGGGGACCTGCCTGAGCTGACCCATTGGCAGCAAGAAGGAGGCCCCACCAGGGAGGAATTCTGCAGGGAGCAGAAAGAGTGCCCCTCTCTAGTGGGTATGCGGCAGCAGGCTGCAGCCCAGGCCAATGGTGATCAGTCCGGTACTCACTTGATCTACTGGGAGAACGACCTCCTGTATTCAGAGCCTAAGGTTGCTGAACCTGGGTCAGCCCGTGCGCTGGTGGTGCCCCAGAAGTTCAGAGCCTTCCTACTGGGGCTGGCTCACGATGTTCCATTAGCAGGGCATTTGGGGTAGGACAAGACCTATGAGAGGCTTGTCACCCACTTTTATTGGCCTCAAATGCACAAGAGCTCAGATGCTCATTGTAGGACCTGCCAAACTTGCCAGGCAAGTGGTAAGAGTGGAAGGAAGCAAAAGGCTCCACTCCAACCTTTCCCTGTGGTCAGTACCCCATTCCAGTGAGTGGGGATTGACATTGTGGGGCCACTGGACCCCAAGACAGCCATGGGCAACAGGTTTATCCTGGTCTTGGTGGACCATGCCACCCGGTACCCTGAAGCCATCCCTCTGAGGACAGTGACAGCCCCCGTGGTGGGATGGGCACTGATGGGAATTTTCTCACGAGTAGGATTCCCTCTAGAGGTGGTGTCTGACAGGGGGACCAATTTCATATCGAAATATATGAAATCCCTTTGGCAAGAGTGTGGTGTGATATACAAGTTCACCACCCCTTACCATCCCCAAGGAAACGGGTTGGTTGAGAGATTCAACCGAACCCTAAAGGGCATGATTATGGGTCTTGAGGAACCCATGAGGCGTAAGTGGGACGTCCTCTTACCATGCCTTCTCTTTGCGTACCGTGAGGTGCCACAGAAGTCTCTGGGGTTCAGTCCCTTTGAGCTTCTGTATGGCCACCCAGTACGAGGACCTCTTAGTCTGGTCAAGGAAGGCTGGGAGCAATCTCCCAGGAAACCTCCCCAGAATGTATATAGTTACATGCTGGCCTTTCGGAAGCAGACTAGGCATTTCAGGCAACTTGCTGAGGCAAATCTGGAAGCCAGCAAGGACGAAATGAAGCGGTGGTACGACCAGAATGCCACTCTGGTTGAGCTTCAACCTGGTCAAAAGGTATGGGTCCTGGCCCCTGTGGAGCCTTGTGCCCTCCAGGACAAGCGGACAGGACCCTTTGAGATTGTGGAGCGCAAGAGTTCTGTCACCTACTTGGTGGACTTGCAGTCTCCCAGGAACCCCTTGAGGGTCCTCCATGTCAATCGACTGAAGCCCCACTTGGAGAGGTCCGAAGTGGGCATGCTCTTGGCCACAGATGATGGGATGGAGGAGGAGTCTGAGCCTCTTCCTGACCTCCTGGTAGCCTCAGAGCAAGACGGGTCAGTGGATGGAGTTAACCTCTCACCCACCCTGACCTCTGAGCAACAGGATGACTGCCGCCAGCTGCTGGGGCAGTTTCCTGACCTGTTCTCCCTGGTTCCTGGTGTCACAGATTGGTGCGTCCATGATGTGGACACAGGAGACAGCTTGCCTGTGAAGCACAAAGCTTACAGAGTAACTGACAGGGTCCGAGCCTGCATCAAAGAGGAAGTCTCAAAGATGCTTGCTCTAGGGGTGGCTGAGTCCTCCAGCAGTCCTTGGGCCAGCCCAGTGGTCTTGGTCCCAAAGGCTGCAGCGCCAGGTGCCACACCCGCACTCCGGTTCTGTGTGGACTACAGAGGACTCAATTCGGTCACCAAGACTGACACGCATCCCATCCCCCGAGCTGATGAGCTCATCGATCGGTTAGGGGTTGCACGGTACCTCAGCACGTTTGATTTAACGTCTGGGTACTGGCAGATTGCCTTGACTGATGGGGCCAAGGAGAGGTCCGCATTCTCCACACCAGATGGGCATTTACAGTTCCGGGTTATGCCATTTGGGATGAAGAATGCCCCTGCCACCTTCCAAAGGTTGGTCAACCAGGTGTTGGCTGGGCTGACCGAGTTCAGCGCCGCCTACCTGGATGACATCGCAGTGTTCAGTGGCACATGGAAAAAACACCTGCAGCACCTCTGGGAAGTGTTGATGGCACTGCGCAAGGCAGGCCTCACGATCATGGCAAGCAAGTGTCATATCGGGCAGGGTTCAGTGGTGTACTTGGGACACCAAGTGGGGAGCGGCCAGGTGGCGCCCCTCCAAACCCAAGATTGAAACCATCCTGGCTTGGGAGCCCCCAAAGACCCAGACAGAGGTGAGGGCCTTTTTAGGACTCACAGGGTTCTACAGGAGGTTTCTCAAGGGGTATGGCAGCATTGTTGCCCCATTGACGGAGCTGACTTCGAAGAAGCAGCCCAGAAAAATCTGGACTGACACCTGTCAGAAGGCTTTTGACACCCTGAAGACTGCCATGTGCACGGCGCCCGTGCTCTTGGCTCCTGACTTCTCCAAAGAATTCCTAGTGCAGACAGACACATCAGAGCATGGTGTAGGGGCTGTTCTCTCACAGATGGCTGAGGAGAACTGGGACCAACCTGTAGCCTTCATTAGTAGGAGGTTACTTCCACGGGAACAAAGGTGGAGTGCAATCGAGCGAGAAGCATTTGCTGTGGTCTGGGCGCTGAAGAAGCTAAGACCCTACTTGTTTGGGTCTCACTTCCGGGTTCAGACCGACCACAGGCCCCTCAGATGGTTGATGCAAATGAGGGGTGAGAACCCAAAACTGTTGAGGTGGTCCATCTCCCTACAGGGTATGGACTTTACGGTGGAGCATCGCCCTGGCACAGATCACGCCAATGCTGACGGTCTGTCCAGGTTTTTCCGCCTTAGTGAAGAGGAACTCCCTGGGGTAGGGTAGTTCCCCCCACATTTCAGCTGGAGGGGACACGTGTTAGACCTGGCACCTTGGCGTGAGTTTCCCTTCCACTTTTTGCTGATGTGCCTCATGTGTTTTGTTGGTGTTGGCTGCTCAGAGCACTGTGCCACTGCCAATCAGTGCCACAGTGCAAGTGCTCCCTTATGAAAGATGTATACATTGATTGGTGTCCATGTTTGGCTTATTTGGTTTACTATCAGCCCCTAGTAAAGTGCACCAGGAGTGCCAGGGCTTGTAAATACAAATGCTGCTGGTGGGCTTGCAGCACTGGTTGTGCCACCCACAGAAGCGGCCTAGTAAAATGTGTCTAAGGTCTGCCACTGCATAACCTGCGTGCAGTCTGGTACTGTCGCGCTGACTGCGCAAGTGCACCCACTTGCCAGTCCCTAAACCTTCCCTTAACTACATATTAGTCACCCCTCTGGTAGGCCCAAGGGCAGGGTGCATTGTAGGCATAAGGTAGGACATGCCCTGATGTGTGTGGCATGTCTTAATAGTGAATTACAGCCATTTTCGTTTTTCACCATTGAAGGCTACCTGCTCTCCATAGGCCAGAATGGGCTGCTGGAATTACTACACGCTGTAATCCCAGTGGACTCATAGAGCATGGTAGAAAGTCAAGTTTAGTATGCCTGAACTCAGAATAATAAAATACTTCTTTTAGTAAAGTTTATTTTAATATCCTGTGTTTGTAATACTACTTTTAGAAAGTTAGTATTTACCGACCTGGCCATTTCAGTCTGCCTCTGCTGTGTGTGTGTGTGCTGCCTAGTTTCACTGGGGAGCAGGGCTGGGGAATTCCAGGAGACAGGCTGGCTGCCAGGTGGTGGGTAG
Organism: Triturus cristatus; assembly: GCF_964204655.1. Classification (NCBI taxonomy): domain Eukaryota; kingdom Metazoa; phylum Chordata; class Amphibia; order Caudata; family Salamandridae; genus Triturus; species Triturus cristatus. The sequence goes on from NC_140588.1 coordinate 320,891,215, forward strand.
AGAGATTACACCAGGATGGGTGGGAGGAGTACACCTTGACTCTGAATAGACCTGTGCTCTGCCACCACAATGCCGGCTCCGCCCCCTGTGGAGCAGCTGATGTCTCTGCCCTGCTGCTGAAAGGAAAGAGCAGAGTCACCACAACAAAGTGCTCCAAAACCGGACTGAGCCAGGACCAGACCCCCTGGCGACAAAGAACAAAAGAATTGCTGTATAAAAGATGGAGCCCTGCTCCTAAGAAATCAGATCCTGTTTGCGCCAAGAAGAAACTCTGCCTGAAGAGAAGGACCTGGGAAAGCTGCATGGAGGAGTACTGTCTCTAAGCCTGAGAGACTGGCCTGTGGTGGGTGCCTTGCTGCTGGAAGGAGAGGAAATGTCTGAAGAAAAGACTTTTATTCAACTTGTGCTTTACAAACAATCTCCAAGGGCTTGCTTGTGAACTTGTCCCCTGACCTGCGCCCCAGGAACAGTGGGCGCTACCTTTCCCTGGAAGAAGAGGAAGCTGCTGTGGGTGACCCTGCAACGCTGACCCCAGAGAACCTGTGTGCCCCCATCTCGCTGAGCACCGCGACCCCTGGCTGCCCGGGCTGCTGTGAGCCCCGTGAAGACCAGCCCGCCTGGCCTGACCAAAGCAAACAACTGCCCCCTCGAGCCATAGCTCGCCACGTGAAGGGAGACGACCTGCGTCCAAGCGCCGAGCCTCTGCGACCCTGAGCTGCCGAGACCACTGTAAGGACCCAAGGTGCACTGTTCGCCGATCCCGGTGTCTGCCGACAGCGCGACGCGCTGAGAATCACCCCCGAGCTGCCCCTCCTCCTCCTTACCTCCGTGGGGGGCTGAGACATCCCCGAACGCCCCCCGAAGCATCGCTGTCCACGGAAGAGCCGGGACTGCAACACGACGCGGGACACCCTTTGCGGGACTGCTGAGGCCGCCACAAACTCCCTAAAAAGATCCCAGGTACTGTGAGCTGAAAGCGCCCTCGTACGAACCGTACTTGCCTTTGTACGGTCCGTACAAGCGCTGGCATCACGCTACGCTATTCACGCGTGAAGCGTGAGCTTGGGTACGGGTCGCACCAGCTGTACGGAGCGTCCCAGCAAAGGTACGGTCTGTACCGTTGAAAATATATAGACGATGCTCACACGGGAGGCGTGAGGAACGCCACGACGCGTCCAAGAACTCATCCGAAGTGTACCGAGGGCGCTACGAAGCGCACAGACCTCAAGGAAGTGTATTTTGAACCAAGACTTGCCATTTTAAGAACTGTGGACTCCTGAAAGTCATTAGAAGTAACTGGAACCTCATTTGAAGTGAAGAACTGTATTTTTAAAGCCTGCTTGAAGAAACCTTTTATATAAAGAGTTTATTTTTACAAAATACAGCCTTGTGTCTCTGTGTGGTGGGTTCGTGGTTGTTGTGTGGGACATCTTGAATGCTTAACCTAATGCCCTCTGGAATCTAGCCTGACTGCTCGCGCCACGTTACCTAGAGGGTGAGCAGGGGTTATTTTCCCAGAGTAATCCTTCGCCCTGACTTGGAGGAAAGGGTCCCTGCTTGTCGCAAGTGCATACCTGCGCCAACCAGAGACCCCAGATTCTAACAAGCGGAGTCCACACAGTCGGGGCAGAGAACTCTGCACATAAAAAGATACATAATGAATAATGTCAGAGCACTGTGTGCGGTGACCTTCATTAATAAAAAATAAAAGAAAGACCTTGGGTATCTAGGGGATCTCTTCCTCAGCAAGCTCAGGGGGTCCACCTAGGCTAGGGAGAGCACCAGAGGATTTCCCCACCCGGGAAGTGAGGCTGTGACTTCAAGCCTACCACAAGCCATAAGTAGTGTGGAGGAGGTGAAGATCACTTCCTACGTTTTTACGAGATTAGAATGTGGTTTAGGGGATCAGCCTAATTTTAATTTTAATAATATAATTCTCTGGTTCAGAACAAGCAGACATAAAAATCACATATGTAAAAGCTCATCTTTGTGTTCCATGTCAAAACTGCAGACAGCAATTTGGAAACACTAAGGGGGATATTCTCAAGAACGTGGGATAATCATCGCCAACCTAGGCTAACGCAATGTTACATAACACCGTCTATCGCGGGAAACTAATGCCGTGTTAATGGCGTACTCTCAACACGCCGACAACAGGCGATAGTTCCTCGATAACGCGCCAAATGTCATAGGTAGAATTACCGGGACGCCGATAAAAAAGGAAACCCGAACGTGAAAAAAGTTGCGATGGGCCCAACAGCGATCAAAATATCAGCGATAAGCAGCGCCAGGCTTGCCATTCCCACGCCATGCGGGAAAATTCACCATGAAAGCCGCAAAATATTTAAAAAACAAGGATCTGAGAAGCACCATGGAGGAAGCTGGAGCAACTACAGTGTTCCATTGCACAACCTACTGTAGCAATGTCTCTTCCCCGCCCCCGCATGGGAGTATAGGTTCTACACTTTGGCCTTTCACTCCGACCTTGAAAGCAGAGTTCAACAAGTTGAGCAGGCACAAAGCCCTGTTATTCAAACAGGAGGTGGCCCTCACTTCTGCCAGAGACACATTCAATGCATCTGAGACAACAGGCCATGCACATTTTTTTTAATGTGTGGGACCAGGCAAGGTCTGTTCTGTTCAAACTATATCCGGAGTCATACCAGCTTTCATTCCTTCTATTCATTCCATCGTCTTTGGGGGTGTCACTTAATATTGGTGCTAGAAGCTGGTGTCCTGCTTCTCCTCTTTGTGCTTTATAAAGGCTGCCCACTTTGAGGCTATGCCTCAGGCCAGCCCAGCTCCAACTGTACTGCAATCGCCTGTATGAGGCTTTTGGATGCTTGCCCTTAGCAATGATTGGTGTAAGTTACGAGTTGACCTTTCGACTTGCATATTATTCTTGCGTGCAACCTGTGATACATTGCAAGAAATGTCATTTCTCCTGGGCGATGGAACTTTGCTTATCGAACAAGTGGTGTCCAATCCCTGATTTCAGCCGGTTGATGGGTCCCTTGGAGGCGCATGACCAGGCTTGTTCTGTGGATGGTCAAATGACCCGTGCATCATTTGGAATCTTGGCTCAATGGGATATCTGTGCGGCTGCGCAGACTTTCCTACAATGTAGTTTCATTGAATATCACGCAAGTCTCCCATGTCTGGTTTTGGATGCTCCTGCGTATGAGGTACATGTTTGTTCCTTCGAGTTACTTAATTGGATGTCATCGCTGTTTTCTGACAATGACATGGATGAACTGTTAGCGGGAATTGCATTTCTTTGCACACGTACCTTCATGGATAAACTGCTTAGGTCATCACATCTCCGCTGTCTGCATCATTGACTCTTTTTCCAAGAGCTCGTTGTGCCTTTGGCTTTGTCTACTAAATTTCCATTTTTTCTCCGATTGTGCCTTTTTCACAGTCTTTATAAGTACATGACGACTCCTTTTGTATTCTGTGGTGTGTTCTAATGCTGATATTGCTAGCTTCATGCATTGTGCTGCTGCTCGTAGTTCACTGTTTCATGAATCACTATAGTTGAAATAAACATTATGAACTTATTTAGTGAATCTGATTATTCTTATTGTGGACAAGTACGAGAGGTCGACTGATTGTTTTGTTTTGCGCTGCCTCGGTGGTGGTCCGGTGGGGGGTTGTTCTGGGGGTGGGGGTGGTCCTGTGGGTGGTGGCTGTGGGTGTTGTGGCCCTCTTGGATCTCTGAGCTGCATGATTGGTGGCTCCATGGCATCTGTTGGACTTCAGATGTGGCTCTGGGCTGGGCTCTCTTTCTACTGCAGGTTTTCGTCCTACTTAAGACCAGGAGAAAGCAGGTCTTAAGTCCCAGCTGCTAATGTGCCATATCGCCTGTTTTTGGCCCGCATCGCCGATCTTGCTGGTCGTTGAGAATATCGCGAAGTGGTGTTATCGTGAGTTTTTGGACAGGCACGCCTACTCTGCATATGATTAGCAATAGTTGTCACTGTCTGCCTTGGCGATGTTGTTAGCGGCAGCTATCGCAGGTAAACTGACGATGTCAGCTGTTGGCGCGGTCTTGTGAAGAGGGCGATAAATCTATTGCCACTTTCGTGGCGGAAAAGTGCAGCTAAATCCGCGATGCGTCCTTGAGAATATGCCCCAAAAGTCCTATCGCCTGCTGCCCCATATTTCTATTTATCTTTAGTGGGAAGGCCAATCTTCTATTAAGAAATAAGAGCATATGATTTTATTCAAGTACATACGCATTAGTTTGTGTTCCCAGGCACTGCAAACTAAGAGAACTCAAAGCTCTCGTTCTTTCACTGTATTAAGAACATTAGCCAAGACATAGTCATTTTCTAGTACAATCAGTTCTTACTGAGTAGAGTTGTCCTTCTAAGAAGAGACAGTAGAGCTCAATGTTGCAGACCGCAGTGCTCAGTGATCCATAGGTTAGATATAGATAATATCTTCTTACCTCCAAACGCGTGTATCTGAGACCTTTGCTTAATAATTGTATGGGCATTGATAGAGAAATGCATTACCAAGTCATGTAACTGCCTCTATAGTACTGTGCAGAAAACATCCAAAACTGCTTAATTATAGCATCGAGTAAAACATGCCCCTGCCAACTCAGAGGTTTTGGATAACTACTTCTTCTTACTTTCAGAGTCTTGGGTAAATTAGGTAAAAAACATGGAAATGACGGGTGTGCAAGAATGCATCATGGTTTTAACTCATTTGAAATATTACTCTTGCTGGATTATAGCCTATTATTTCCCTGTTGGACTTGTGACCCGGTTGACCTGTGAATCAGACACAACAGGCCTGATGATATACCCTACAAACTTAAACTTTGTTAGTAAAAAGTGTTCTACTATATCAAACACCACATCTAAGCCTACAAAACAGGCAAATAGTTGACAACTACAGCCTGTAGTGAACTTCTGTGCTAATTACAAAACGGAACATGTTTAATGGAAAGTCCCCATGCTAGACCAAAAGCCCATTTCCTTGTCAAGGGATTAAGTGACTCTATGCAGCCCAACATTCCAAATTGTCTAGTAACATCCAAGCAAATATTGTGGCTCTAGTATGCATAAGTGTAATAACTATTTGATCCTGGGTCCTTTTTACCTACTTTTTAAATTTTATATAAAGACTTTTAGGATCACTGCAAGGTACACATTCTGATTTTTGAGATTCCATATTTTCATTAAATTTGGTAAACAATTGGAATCCATTAAAGTTTTCTTTTAGCATGGAATTGAAAACAACGATCTTTTCTAAAACATTAGATAAATGAGCTACCCTTTCAGCTTCATGAAGTGAGATGTGGTGGAGACTGAGTATGAATGGTGCATGTTGGTATTAAGATAAGAGCCAGACCTTATCTTCTCTGAGTGGTTTGACTTTTATCTCATGCTAAACTTTTTCGTTGATAATTTTATATTTATTCTTTAAAATATTTATAGGATTTCTTCTCGACAAAATAATTTACAATCTAGTCCTTAGCAGGGACAACTGGGTATTTCCATAAACTTTTATAAGTCCACAAAAGAAGGAAGGTGCACTCTATCACGAGTCATACAAAAGCCAACACTTGTAGTAGAAAATAATTTCTTCTTTTATTTGTAGTCTTGGTCCCCCTTTACGAATACCGATGTACCGAACAGCTATCGTACTGTCCTGCGGTCAGATAACCTAATATAGATACTCTTTGGAGACTTCTCCCTTTACTTGATTCCTGCAATACTTAAGTAGCGGTGTACTGGAGGCATAATAGATATAGATCAAGAATCATACGCACTGACGTTCTTTGAATAAATAAGACTAGACTCTCGAAAACTCATTGATTAGTCATCCTCAATTGAGATACCTGTAGTAAGCCCTGACGAAGTTCCCAAGGCACAAGGGAACGAAACGCGTTGGCTGTGTGCCTGTCCTTTTAACCAAGACTACAAATAAAAGAAGAAATTATTTTCTACTACAAGTGTTGGCTTTTGTATGACTCGTGATAGAGTGCACCTTCCTTCTTTTGTGGACTTTTTGTAAAACAAGTATCTTTAAACAGCGGATACTGGAAGTTGTGGCACTCGTATGCTTATATGGACGGCATATGGAATTTTAAGTGCTTGACCTAAGTCAGCTGTTTGTCTTTTTGTTGTTGCATAAACTTTTATAAACCAAAGTCTAACTACTCTGCATTATTTGTAAACCATTGGTTAGCCACTTTTTACCAACATCCGAAACCTAAAACAAATTCAGAGGAAAACCTTCAACTTCCTTGTTATCCATTGACTCAAAGGATCAATTGGATGTGCCTGACGTTAACATGGCCGCGGGTGCTGCAGCATTTTCATAAAGATCACGAAAGTGATTCCGAGGTGTCCCCCCCTCTGGGGTCCCTGCTCATCATCACTGAGGCGAGAACAGAGGGAGAGGCCCCGGACCCTGCGCCCCAATTATTGAGGCACTTGGATAGAATCTGGCTGGGCAAATATGTATTGACTTTTAATATAACGTCTAAAGTAGGCTATCAGTTGATGGATATTAATTTAGAAACCATGGGAGCACAACACACCATCAGCCAAGATTCAGCGATATAAACAATCTCTTTTGGATGTGCAAGAGTCTGATCTGCCTGGACTGACCCGTTCACTGATACCTGAGATGGTGGCTCCACTGTGGAGATGCTCTCTGTAGAAAGCCTGACATGTGATCCCTATCAAGTGTCTTGCCTTCCAAGAGTCCTTAGTAAGTGTTACTAGTTCACAATCCAACAGGGTCGCAGCTGAGGCTGATGGGTGCCTGGCCCTAACATGGCCGCCAGTTGTGACTTTTTTCCCCCCAGCTGAAATCTTCCTTACATAATCCTACCAGGACTGTACCTGACCGCAAGATGGCGTCTGGAATTCATTCGGACCATGGTTCCCCCCCCACCACCCCCACACAAGTTTGACAATCTCTGAGTACTCCTGATCTCCATCCTGACAGCGGAGTCCGAGCACTATGTCTGACGCCCGGTGGAGCTGCTCTGTTCAGCTATTGAGGAGATCGACCTTGGTTCATCCCCTGACCATCACCTACCCAGCCGGACTTTCGGCACATTTATTTCTCCCCGTCTCCCTGTCTCACCCACCCCCCTTTATCATATTTCTGTAACTTTGCTTTTTCCTTGTCTCCTATCTATCTATCTGTTCCCATTTAGCACTCTTTCTTTCTTTGTCTTACTTCCTTTGCTCCTATACCCTCTCACCTGAATCTTTCTCCTTGCCCGCTACACCGCCTAGCCCCCTGTCCTTTTGTGCCCTTTGACCAAGCACTCCTTCTCCCCTTGTTGGGGAAAGATCCAATATTTATACTCTGGAGTCTCAGCGAACCCGCTGAGAGAGTCCACAGCGCCTAGGGAGCCACTCACAGTTGAGGTATGGTATGGCATCTCTTGCCAAAGCACTCCCTCTCCCCTTTTTGGGGAAGGATCCAGTATGTAGGCCTTGGAGTCTCAGAGACCCCTCTGAGAGAGTCCACTGCGTATAGGGAGCCTCTTGCAACAGAGATGGGGAAATGATACCTCTTCCCCTGGGATCACAGCTTACTGGACTTTGGACGCAGCTCTGACTCGTCTACCGGTTTGTGTCCCCGTCACCCTCCCCTCCTCTTTCCATGCTGTGTCTCTCACCCGCCCCTCCTCTTTCCCTTCTCCATTCTCCATTCTCTGTCTACTTCTCCTGCTCCTACCCCTCTCCCCTGAATCTCTCCCCTTGCCTGCTTTTTCCCTTACGTATATGTCCTTCTGGTTTGTCGCAACCTTACTTGTCACTATGTTGCCAGGCTCCAATAACTGTGTAACCTTTGTAACAATGTAACCTGCAATTATGGTCTGATACTCATGTAAAGCGCTCTGATACCTCCGGGTCTAGCCAGCGCTATATAAAACCTTTAAAATAAAAATAAAATAAAAAGTTCAAAACAAATGTCCATTCACTTTCCACGAATTTGTGGGGCATATTATCTATAGCCAGCGATAATTATCGCTGGCGGTGCTTAGCGATAATAATATTATCGCAGGCTATCTCTGGAATTTATCGCCCTGGTAGCGCGTTATTAACAACGTGTTTCTCCAGGGCGATAAAAAGTCCAGAGATAGCGAGGTTATCGCCCTTTTGCAGGGAACATCGCTGGTTTTCCAGCGATGTGCCCTGCAAAATGGCGATAACCTTGCTGATACGACCCACGGGGTCATATCAGCATAATCCACCCCCTATATTAGGGATGGCTAAGTCAGGATTTTAGCAGACGTTAGTCTAACGTCTGCTAAAATCATGTGGGCTACTGGGCTGCCTTGTAAATATCAGCGATATTTGCAACGTAGTCCATCCGGGGTACGCCCAGTAACGCACCCCTTGCATCTCATTGGTGATGCAAAGGGAGGCGTTGGGAAAAAAGGTGCTAACATGCGATTATGCATGTTAGTACACTCTTGTAAATAGGGCACTGGTTTTATTTCTGCTTTTTTGGCTTTGTAAGCCAAAAAAGCGGAGATAAAGCCCTTGTAAATATGCCCCTGTGACACTCCAGTTATTCAAAAAGAACATTAGTATCCATTCTTTTTCATTTAGCTTCCATCGTTGTCCCAAATATTCTCTATCAAAGTAATAAAGTTGTTTCCCAGAGAGTTTAGCAGAACCTGAATTCAGCTACAAAAATAACTGCATTCCACACTTGTTTATAAGCGGTTGATGAGACAAAATGCGTGGGAGTGTATTACTTTACGTTGGGGAGTTGCACGAGAAAGCCTCTTGGTTCTGTATCCAAGGAAATGAATGCTGTTTAAATAATGCATATTGCCTAATAAATCAAACGAGGTGATAGTTGACTGATCAAACGGAAAAGTGTTCTTCTGAAGAGGACGCACACGCGCGAGAAAGGCACATGCATTAGGATGAGAGGCAGAAGATAAGCAGAAACAAACTGTATTGATTCATCTCAAATTAGATTAGGCAGTTCCCGTTCATCTACTCACTTAAATGCATATGAATGCGAAGTCCCAGAGGCATTCTTAACAAGTTTGCACTAAAAAGGTTTCCATATCAGTGCACTAACAAGGTCTGGATCTGTGGCTGACAGATGTGCCATATAAATTAAGCGCAAATGATTGATCTTTTGGGACCCACACACCATCCTGCTCGCGCTATAAAGGGATACAACATAAGTAGGCGAAGAGTTCAATCTCAAAACGTCCATTCTTTACAAGACAGTATTTTTTCTTTGCATGGAAGCTTTTATACAGTTTTCAGCATTTTAAAGATCCGCTCACCCTATTAGTTTAAGTTTTATATAGTATTCTATTATGGAAGAAAATGCATGCACACTGAGTTTCTTGGATACTTTATTGGCAAATGATTAAGGCTTGAGAGAAATTGCATTTCTGGAGAATGAATGAAGAGAATGCTTTCTTATTTACTCGGTAGACATTGTCAGCGTTAGGCAATCTTATAGGCGTTAAGAAGGACTAGGCCCAGTACTTACTTTGTAAAACAAGCATTGGCAAATGTATTAAGTGTAGCGTTGTTTTCGGTTAAGGGATTGCCAATAGATGGGAAACTTTGTGTGTGCTGGCCCATTTGTCCAAGAAAGAAAATCCTACAAGGAATCAAGGAAGCAAAATCTTGGGCTGCATCTATGGGGCCGATTCCGAGGCCATTCGGAAATCTGATTCGGATGCCCTTCTGACCGACCCCTTCAAAATGGGTCGGTCGGAAAGGAATCCGACCAGCCGATTACGATGTTATGTTATGTTATGTTAGGGTAATTTTGTAGAGTGCATAACTACCCAACTAGGGTTTTCCAGCGCTAAACCTGACAGGGGACCACAAGCAATAAGAAAGAGTCAAAAGTTAAAATTATTGATTAAATAGCCAAGTTTTTAAGAGTTTACGAAAAGTCGGAAATGAGGTTTCATTACGAATTGCAATGGGGAGAGAGTTCCAAAGCACTGGACCGAGATAGGCAAAGGAACAACCACCCATCCTTTTACCTTTGACACTAGGCACCACAAATTTACCTTGGGTGGCTGAGCGAAGCACACGAGAAGGCAGATAGGGGTGAACCAAAGTCTGTAAGTATTTTGGAGAGGAGCCAATTTTAATTTTGTGCATATAACACATGGCTTTAAACTTCACATGGTTTTCAACCTTAAGCCAATGAAGTTTATGTAAAGCACTGGAAGTTGAAGAGTTTGTGGGAAGCCGGCATAACAACCTGGCAGCAGAATTTTGGACCACATGTAGTTTCCGTGTAACATCCTTATTGGAGCCCAGATGGTGGATGTTTCCATAGTCCATTCTCGAGGTCACAAGCGCCTGAACTATGGTTTTCTGGGTGGAAACCGGAAGCATCCAAATGATTTTTTTCAACCATTTTAAGATGGTAAAGCAAGTGACAGCCACTTTTACAACCTGCTGCTTCATAGATAGATTATCATCAATCAAAACTCCCAAATTGCGGACAAAGGCAGAGGGCTGAGGGAGAGCACCCATTTCACATGGCCAATGCTGAGGGCCCCAGAGATCCTTGTTTTTCCCAAAAATGAGGACTTCGGTCTTTTCGCCATTAAGCTTAAGGAGATTATCTTGCATTCACGATACAATATTACTTAAACCAGTCTGAAGCACCGAAGGTCCGCACAGCTGTCCCGAGGAAAGGGAAAAAATGATCTGGGTGTCATCAGCATAAGAGAACAGGCACAGCCCTAATTCCTCTGCTATCGTTGCCAGGGGTTTAATGTTCAAATTAAATAAAAGAGGACTCAAAATAGAGCCCTGCGGCACCCCATACGAAGAGGGGTAGATTTTAGAGGTGACTCTAGATGAAAAAACTTGAAATGTCTTCTTGGCCAGAAAAGACGCGAGCCAGCCAAGTGCTGTGCCAGTAATGCCAGAGGATTGCAAGGATTTTAACAACACGGTGTGGGACACGGTGTCAAATGCAGCGCTCAAATCAAGCAATATAAGAGCTACGGTGTCCCCAGCATCCAATCGCTGTCGTAACATCTCTGATAATCCAAGCAGAGTTATCTCGGTAGAAAAACCTGCCCGAAAACCGAACTGACAGGGATGTAAAAGGCTAGTTGAGTCCACAAAGCGAGTAAGTTGCTGATTAATATGTTTTTCCAAGACTTTGGAACAGATGGGAAGCAAGGAAATAGGCCTAAAATTAGACAGCTGAGAAGGATCCGCATTGGCCTTTTTCAAGAGAGGAAGAACCATCGCATGCTTCCAATCTGAGGGAACAACGGCTTCTCGGATAGAGGCATTTCGTAGCTGCATAATAAGCATCAAAGAGGGAGGATCCAACTACTGCAGCACAAAAGCAGGGATGAGATCACGAGGAGAGCCAGAATTAATACTATTGAAGATTTTTTTGAAAGAATTAAAATCAAATAATGTCCGGGCTTCAAGTCTCATGGGGTTACTTGCCCTGTGGTCAGACTCGATCATGGGAGATGACGTACCAGATGCCCCTGTCTGAGTGGTTTGTAGTGCAGAGTAAATTTGTTCAACTTTGTCCACAAAATAGCTTGCAAGATTATCGCACTGTTGTTCATTAAGAATAGGTGGCATTGACTGTGTGTCCGAGCTAGCAAGTTTTTTTACCATGCTAAGCAGAGTACGTGAACAGTTCTGGGCATTGGAGATAGTAGAGGATACATATTCCTTTCTAGCTAATTTACAAAGGGCTTGATACTGCTTTAAGGCTAACTTATAGTTGGATTTAGAGTCCTGTGAATAATTCCTCCTCCAGCTCCTTTCCAGAGTTTTGCATTTGTTTTTTTCAACTTTTAATTGCTCTGTAAACCAGGGGGCAGGGGAACGATGGTTATATTTATTTTTTGTGGTTAATGGAAGACAACATTCAACTGTATCCGAAATCCATTCATGTATCATACTAGAAGAGTTAGTTGATATATGTACAGTAGTAGGGACGTTATCAAAAAGAGTTCTATTAAAAAATTCAAGGTCCAATTTATTCCAATTCCGAGTTCTTTGAGGACTACTCACAGAAGCTGCGATTGGAGTCAGTGAAAATGTGCACTGAATTTTGGTAGCAAAATGATCAGACCACCATAAAGGGAGAGCAGGATCACAGTGAAGACAAGTTAAATTAGAAAAAATAGGATCCAACAAATGCCCTGCCACATGAGTGGGACCACTATTACTAAGTAAAAGATTTAAAGCTGCAAGATCCGCAATCAGTGTACTACTAGTCGTACAATCCAAGTTTTCAAGATGTAAGTTGAAATCACCCAATATGGTAAAATTCGACGCTTTAAGAAGATATGGCGCAACTAGCTCTGGAAATAACAGAGCCCAAGAGTTAGAAGGTCCAGAGGGGCGATAAACAAGAATACCTGAAAAAGTAATATGCGGTGTCAGTGTAATTTTAAATAACGCTGCTTCAGAATTTAAAATAGCTAAATCTTCCAATTTACAGTGGTAAGACTTATCATAAATTATAGCAATTCCTCCACACTTTCCGCTGGCCCTATCCCTTCTGGCTATGGCATAATTAGATGTTAGAGCCAAGGCAACATCAGGACCTGAGCTGGAATGTAACCAGGTTTCAGTAACGAAGATCGCATCAGGATGTTCACTATTAAAGAGGTCAAATCTTATGTTTGGGCAGTGACCGACAATTCACGTTCCAAAATGTAAAAGATTTACTAACAACATTCTTACCTGACAACAAAACAGTCTTTCTGAAAGAAGGGGGGGGGGGTCCAGTCAAAGTTTCGTAGCTCTTATCTTTAGGGAGTGCCATGCAAAATGAGAAATTGCAGCAAGGACAGCAGAAAACATCGTTAAAATACAAGCTAATGTTACAATTCAGATCTGTACATGGGCGATATTTCAAAGCTGTTCTGGTGAGTACCTCAATGAAGCAGTGAAATTAGAAAAGAATTGACCAGGGTTCATGGCCCCCGGTCCTGGAAGGGCGCGGACGGGCGCAGACGGGCTTGCCTTTGGTGCGCCTTTGGAGCGCTGCCGGCACACCCGCTGCGTGAACGCTTACTGCTCATTTAAATAGAGAATGAGACAGTGCGGAGTGCAAAAGCTAGTGCACTGACCAGGGAAAGCGCGTGGCACCCTGAAAATGTCCGCCGCTAGAAAAATATCATAAGAACGCTCAGAGTTTAAAATATATGTGCAAAATAGCAATGTTCAATTTATAAAAACAGCATCAGTTTCTCAAAAGTAAGGCAGTGCAATAATGTGCAATTTCATCAGTTTTAAACAAAAACGCGCTTAGAAAAACACAATGGAACCTGTCAGGCCGATGGTCAGAGCCGTTTCAGCCCACATCGTAATCAAGCCCTATGTGGGAGCTAGGCATAGGGCCTTTTTGCCCAACAGACTGCATCAGTAAAGTAAAGTTGTATCCTCAAAGAAGAGTGTTATGAAAAGAATTCATAAATAAGTTTGTAAATAGTGAACTTAAAAGGTATAGACAGCACAATATTGTGCAGTGGATACTTTACTTTTGACAAATGCATAAACAATCAGAACTGCCCCTCTAACAAGGCAGACAATGTATGCAAATCAAATGTAAGGAAATGCCCCTAAGGTAAAGATATACCCTGACTACATACATTCACTTCCACACACCCAGGACTCACTTATACATTCAATCAGTTATATGAACACTGTGAAAACACCACAGAGATACCATATTCTCTCAGCATAACTCACGTCTTCTCTAAGTCTACAACACGGACAATTTTTGTGAAACCTCATTTAGTTTTCCATCGCCATATTAGTGACTTATTCAAATTCAAATTCAAAACAGTCTTTATTTCGACTTCATGTCATAAAAGACAATTTTAAAAACAAAACTCACCATCATTTACAAAAATCACATTTAAAAACATTTCATCATCAAGTGTTTCCGATTTGGGCTATACATATAAAATTCATGGTACTAAAGCTAGGAGCAACATGATTTGTTTTACTGCATGAGTGGTATTCATAGTCGACCAGGTAAAAAAATAAATATCTGACTTTCATAAAAACAAGCTAAAAGAATACAAGAGATTCCACCGTTATACTGGATTACTTTTAGGGCTGCTGGAGGGCTTTCAGTTTCCCAGCTCTAATTAGCCACATCCGTTTCAGAAATTTAGCTATGGCTATCACTATCATTTCAGAACTATCAGATTGAAATATTCTTAGTGCAGTGATCCCCGTCCTAATACCCTTCTGAATACAGACTGCTCTTATCCATCTTAGGCGGGGGGCCTTGTATACTGGGCAAATAAGCAAAATATGTGCTATGGTTTCACGGTATATTTTACAAAAAGGGCACATTTGATCGTTTTTACTGGAAGCCCAATTACAGGTGACCGTGTTCAGTGGAAGAGTACCTACCCTGAACTGATGATATAATTTCCTATCTAGAGGCAATGTGATCAAATCCCAGTACATCTCATACCCAGTAGAATGTTTCAGCTCCAAAAAAACCTTGGTATGTGATGGATCTGTGTGTGACTGGAACTCCACCTGGGATATATGTGACCAGTAAGCCTTTTTCAACTCTTGTTTAGTAGGAATTATTGTCCCCTGTGGATTGTCCCATAGATCCCCCATTCCTAAGGACTTTAAAAGGATTTTTACCTTTCTGAACCAAGGAATTTTTTCCCCAGTATCCATATTACGCGTCTCCAAAAGTGCTAACACATAGTGGTTCAATTCAGGGGTAACCCACAGTCTTCTCCAGTAAGCAATTGGTCTAAATCTACAAATATTTTCTAGACTCTGACACCCCAAATCCATGCGAAGAGGTATTAATGGTGTAGATTGTGGGAGGCCTGTGATACAGCGAAGAAACCTATTATGTGCTTTTTGTAAGCCTGCTATTTCAGACGACCCCCACAATTCAGCTCCATACAGCATGGAAGATCTTACTCTCGAGTCATAGATTTTTAATACTGGGGCTATGGGTTTGGTGGCTGATAGCTTAAATTCTCTTAACAATGCGCCAGAAAGTTGCGCATGCTTGGAGATTAAATGGGCCACATGAGGCTTCCACTGTAACCTGGAGCCCAGTGTGATACCCAAATAGTTAAAGCTGTCAGTCTGCTCTAACAATTCCCCGTTCATAAAAACTCTGCCCCTGATGTTCCGATGCCTGTGCATTGTCATAAATTTAGTTTTGGAGACATTAACAGAGATCGTTACAAAACTTTTCAAAGCAGTCTATTGCCTTCTGTAGCCCTTCCTGTGTCTTGGATAGTAGGAGGGTATCATCGGCAAACATCAAAAGGGGGACGGGGATACCATTCTGTTTGGGTGGATCGGTTGTAGAGTCCTTATAATATTTGATAACTCTATTTATATACAGTGTGAATAGTGTGGGTGCCAGCACACAACCTTGCCGGACACCCCTATCCGTTGGGAAACTGTCAGTCACTTGGCTCTGGTTACCCCACCTGACCTGCGCATAATTATTTTCATGTAGTGTAATCAAAATTGCAAGTAATTCAGGTGGGATGCCCTGGTCATGGAGCGCTCTCCACAGCCTATCTCTCGGTACTAAGTCAAATGCAGCCTTTAAATCAACAAAGGCTGCATAAAGTGTGCCTCCCCCCAGAACCACCCATTTCCAGTATATTGTGGAAAATCTAAAAACTTGGTCCACCGTGCTGGTCAGGGGTCGAAAACCAGCCTGTAAAGTGGACATAATTCCCGATTCCTCAATCCAGGTCTGGACCCTGAGAAGTACCATTCTAGCCACAACTTTTTGAATGCAAGCTATTAGGCTAATTGGCCTGTAGTTTCCCGGGTCAGCTCGATCACCCTTCTTATAAATTGGTATGATTTCGGCTCCCCGCCATATATCTGGCACCGTGGTGCCTTTAGCCAGAGTGTTCGCCAATAGTTCGATGTAAGGGACCCAGACTGATCTGCTATGCAAGAACAAGTCTGCAGGAATTTTGTCTAGGCCCGGGGCCCTGCCTTTAGGAATTAGATTGAGGGCACATTCGACATCCTTTTTGGTGAACACTAGCGTAATAGCTGGCAAAAGAGGGCTGAGAGAAGCTAGGGCGGGTGGCGGGACGTTATTTACGTTGGCAAACTGGGACTTAAAGTGCATTACCCATTGTTCTGGTGGGACATGATTGACCGGGGCTGGTTTTTGGTTCCCCATGCCCCACCTCACAAGATGCCAGAAGTCCGTTAAGTCTCTGGACTGACTGGCTGCCAATAGTTCATCCCAGAATTTAGTGTCCCAAGTTTTTTTCACCACATTTTGTGTCTTTTTATAGTGGATCCTTGCCGCCCTTATAACTTCCCTATCAGTGGATCGCACAGCATCAGCTAAGGATTTATAAGCGAGCCTACAATTTTTATCATACCATGATGCTTGTTTTCTTTTCCCCTTGGCAGGGTGCTTTTTCCTGGAGATATTAAAAAAAGTACTGAGTTTAAGAAAAAGGGTCGTGTGAATATGAATTACCCTACTGCAGCAATCCTCAAAATTCAACTGCCCCAGCATTTCGATTGTTGCTTCATTTACCATGTCATTCATTATGTTAATAGATTCAGGCTTACCCAGACACTCAGCCCATCTAAGCCGCCGGGTATCATTTGTCATGATGATGTCATTTATCAAGTCAGCATGTAATGACCCCTGCCCTTTATATAACTGCAACTCAAGACTTAGAGGATTATGGTCACTTTCGATACGCTGTATAACAGTCATATCAAGTATGGCGGACCAAAATTCGAGGTTGACCAGTATATAGTCGATTCTACTGGTGCACAATCCGTTGTTAAAAGTTGGATTGCCCTGCCTATCACCTCGTGTCCTACCATTCACTGCTCTCAGTCCATACTCAAGACTAAAAGTCTTAAGTTGTAGGGCAGCCTGGGTCCACCGTTTGATAGGGGTAAGGTTGAGGGTGGGAATTTGCCAGCAGATGTCCTCTGCCTCCGTGAGCTCCAAGTCTGTTTGATCCAGGGGCTCGTAGGAGCAGTTGAAATCACCACAAAATAGCAAATTGGCCCGTCCCCTCCAAATACTAGCATAGTGTCCCAACGTCGTCACAACTTCTGAAGGTTTCCCTCCTGGCTTTCCTCTGGCATACACGTTAAAAATAATAAGCTCACCAAACAATGGAGATTTTAGCTTAACCGCCAGGATATCCCTTGAATTAATTTCAAGTTGTGAAGTAGTGAAGCCATCATCCTGCTTTACCCAGGTAGTCAATCCCCCCTTGGGTCTCCCTCTATTTGTTTTCGTTGCAGGTATTGCAAAGTGGAGATACCCTGTTCTGTGTTGGGGCTCTAAAGCCCATGTTTCTTGCATGTTAACTATCATAAAGTTTTCAATAAAGGTAGCCCAGTCGCTGGAAATCATCTTATTTTTTAGACCAGCCACATTCCACGAGACCAGAAACTGAGTCTCCGCATTGCAGGTTATATTATTTGGGACAGTTGCAGAAACTCCTATACCATTAGTATTCAACTTTTCACCAGACTCAATTTCGCTACCTTCTCCCGGGCGGACAATGTGAATTGACCTCCCTGGAAGGTTGCTTGGCATGGAAGGGCCTGTGGCCCCAGCATAAATCTCATAGTTATTTAGACCATAATTAGAAGTATCGTTTATACGATCTCCTTGTGTAGTTACTTTTATGCTGCGCGCAAAATTAATTGGGACATTGATAGTAACACCAGTCAAATTGAGATCTCTGTCGGGTATATTTAAATCAGTGGGAGAAGTCCTATCCAAGGCCTCTGCCATACCCGCTGGCACCTCCCCGGGTAGCTGTAAGCTTCAATCACAAGCATCCAAACCACTAAAAATGTCAAACCGGTTAGATACTTCCAGTGGAGTGAAAAGTGCCGGGTAGTCCCGGCTCCTATGTGCAGGGAAACCCGGCCTAGTAGATACCGTATTCCACCCAAAGAATACTGACATTTTGGCTGGGTTCCTGATATTCAACGTGTCGGGAAATTTAGTACTAGATAAGGTATAACCCCTAGTCTGATGGGAAAATACTGCAGAGCGTGGGTAGAAATAAGTCAGAGGACGTGGAATAATGCAACTAACTGGATTGACCCCTGGCCAATTCAGGATATGACGTACTGCGTTTTGATCTCTAAAATTTATCACAACCACATCCCCCCCAGTATCTTTGGGTCTACCCCCCAACCACTGGAGCCGGCGTACATAGATTATTTCGCCATCAATATTACTGGCGATTGGCCTATGTAGTGCCAGCCAGTGTGTTATTTTATTCTTTAGTTGGGAGAAACCCTCTCTCTTATTCACTGGGAGCTCAGGAACGCCCGTTAGGATCACAACATAGGGAACAGCCTCAGGTGGGAGATCCGGTAAGGGTCCCCTAGACTGATTCCCTCGGGTCTGCCTCATGCCTCCCTCCTCATGTCTCTGTGGCCCGTCCGAACAATTACCCAAGTCATTAGTAATATTGTTTACAGGGATTATAGGATGACAAATAGTATTAACTAACACATTGCGCACAGGAGCGTTTGACTGGTTGGAGGTGAAATTGCTCACAGTAAGATTAGAGACTGGAGCTGGCCCTCTTGTTAAGTTGCTTCTAGAGGACGGGTCACCTAATGATAGATTGGTTAGAACTGTGTTTGCAGCTAGCCCATTTTCAATCAATAGTGGTCGGGATTTATCAATAAGATTTCCCCCAGAGGGGTGGGCTTGGGCCTGGTTGGGCTCCGAGTGAGCTTCTAATTGTGTAGGACTAGACTTCCTATCCAGGTCTGCTTCGATTTTCCCTAGTCGATTCTCAATTTTTTCCAATCTCTCCACAATTGCAAGAGTATAAGAACGCAATATCAGCTCAAAAGTGTCCAAAAGGTTACTAGTAAGTTTAATGTTGGACCCATTGTCTTTAGGGCAGTGTTCAATGCTATATTCCCCCTCAATATGTGCAGGGGTCGACGCTGGTATAGAAACAATGTCTGATCTGGTCGCGTCCTTAGTAATTACAGTGGATTTAACTTTAGGACTGGAGGGTATTGCCTTCTTCCCAAAATCAGTGTGGCTCATCCTCTGTTTAGTGAGTTCCATCCCTTTGCGTCTCCTCTTAGCAGGTGGTGGAACTTGCTTAGCGGGTTGTACAACTTTCTTAGTTTTTTTTGACTTGTGGGTGGTAGGTGACACTATTTTCGAAATTCCTGGGGAGCTGGGTAGTTCAAGTAACGAGTTGGTAATAACTATTCCAGTGGGAAGAGCACTGGGTACTACACATTCTCTCAACAGGAGTGGTACACCTTCTGTACTTAGAGTATCATCGACAGGGGCTGGTACAGGAATATAATCATTTAAAGGAGTAGCTGTGGGATTAAGCTCGAGCAATGCCCTGGTTTTAATGTTTTCAATAGAGCGTCTACGCTCAAGTCTACGCTCTGCTAGGGAAGACTCGGCTGTTCCAGCAAATGGGGTCTTGATGAGATAATTGTCCAGAGTGCCATTCATTGTAGTTCCCAGTCTGTCAGCCACTGCGGAACACGGGCTCGGCACACAGGTGGTCATAATAGTAGCTGTGTCGAGTAATCAGATAACTACAATAAAATGTAGATGCAACTTACGGTGAGACGTATTCCTAAAGCAATCCGTCTGATCAGAGTGCTGTGCCTGGCCCGGTCTCGTTGGTTCACGGAGGGCCACAGAGGGCCCGCCCTTTGCCCGGGCTTAGCCCGGCGCCCGCCCGCGCGCGTCCCGCGTCGCGGGGGCGGGATTCAAATTTAAGCGCCTCCGTGCGCGCTGACTGCGTAGGCGGACTTCCGCCGCTGAGGCTCCTGGGGGCTGTGGTCCTGCACTCTGCGGCCGCGGTGCGATGGAGTTGCGGCGGCGGCTGGAGAGCTCAGCGGGACACCAGGAGAAGCGTCCGGGGATCAGGTAAGATTAAAGAGCATTTGCAGGGTTCACCCGCTCTGCCGGGGCGAGATTCAAATTTAAGCGCCTCCGTGTGCGCTGACTGCGTAGGCGGACTTCCGCCGCTGAGGCTCCTGGGGGCTGTGGTCCTGCACTCTGCGGCCGCGGTGCGATGGAGTTGCGGCGGCGGCTGGAGGGCTCAGCGGGACACCAGGAGAAGCGTCCGGGGATCAGGTAAGATTAAAGAGCATTTGCAGGGTTCACCCGCTCTGCCGGGGCGAGATTCAAATTTAAGCGCCTCCGTGCGCGCTGACTGCGTAGGCGGACTTCCGCCGCTGAGGCTCCTGGGGGCTGTGGTCCTGCACTCTGCGGCCGCGGTGCGATGGAGTTGCGGCGGCGGCTGGAGGGCTCAGCGGGACACCAGGAGAAGCGTCCGGCGATCAGGTAAGATTAAAGAGCATTTGCAGTGACTTATTCACACCACACCACGATGTAGCCTCTGACTTGAAAGTTCAATAAACATCTATTCCTCAAGTCCTCAACCTTGCTGAGAGACTATGATAGTGCTAAACTAAATTTCCTACTAGGCTCCATCGATAAGCAGATCAGAGGGGAGTGTTCATTAACCCCCAAGTAATGGGAAACAAATTGGTACTACGAGACATTTTTATTTTCCATAACTGATCTTGCTAATGGTTCAGCTGTGAATGAACATAGTGTATCATTATATTCAGAATTCAATTCCAAATATATGAACATTTATGGGAAGAACATATGTGTCAATGTCCCGATGACGGTAGACAAAGAATTAATAACATAACATACCATCACTGAATAATTGTACATGAAAAATCAAATCATGCTTATAGAGTGACATCAATTAGTAGATATGAATACGTTTTATGGCAAACAATTTTGACCTGGTTTTAAACTCATCCTTGTTATTGTAATGTATGTTTTTGTGTTGTTTTTTACAGCGAACAGCATATATGTATTTGACCAATCTTCATGAACTTTGCCCATAAAGTGTCAAGGTAGGTTCTGGTTTTCATGGAAAGTCTGGAGGTGATCCGTGCAGTGGAGACTGAGAATTTGGGGCGTGAAGTAAGGGTGTGATTGTACTGTTAATTCCCATAGGAACCTTTAGCCACACCTACAGCCCATACTGCTGAACGGACTTACACCACATTTGGCAAGGAGGTAGATGTTGGTTCAAGGAAGTGCCTTTAGATTATTTGGTGTAAATCCATTCAGTAGTTTTTGAGAAATGTAAGTTTAAAATTATAGTGATATCTCTAGTCGCGAAGTCTTCGTGAACAAAGACAGCTCATGCACGGAATTACACTACTCTGATTGGCTGCCAACATTTCAACCAGGAAGTATTGGAAGCCATCTTGGGACGTGGCTTCACCGACGGCATAAAAGCATAAAATAAATAATAATAAATGTTGTGAATTTGTGGATTTGCAGCAATTTCTTTTTTTAAAAGCAAGCATAGGTCCTGGGGACAATTGATTAAGATAGGGGGGGTGCACGGGGTCCCTCTCCTAGGGCATAACAATGCTCTGGGGACTGCCATCTCCATGGGGAACTTTACATTAATTATGTGGGCAGGCCCAATGGTCCTGCCCGCAGCCCTGTTACCCGCAAACCCCCTGGGGCTATTGAAGCAAAATGGGGGGGCCTTGTGGATCCCTGGAGTCCCGGTGGCTGCCACCTCCCCTGGGCTATTTTCAATTATGTGGGGGGCTGCTATCAGATCTCAGCTATCTTGTTGTATGGTACTTACTGGAGGTAATAGGAGGGGTAGTTGTCCCCCAAGGACATCTTCCTGTGATTTTGAGTGTTTCTTAAACATTTATGAGTGTTAACTATATATACACACCAAGGTGAATTGATAAATTCGTGGGGATATGAGTGCCTGTATGGATGATTTAGTGGGTGCATGACTGACTGTATAAGTGAGTGATTATACGTGTCTCAGGGAATGCATGGGTGAGTGACTAGGTTGTGTGAATGTCTGTATCAGCCTGTCAGTTGGTGTATAAGTGTCTGTATGGGTTGGTGAGTAGGTACATGAGTGGTTGTATGGGTTATTGATTGGTTGTCTGAGTACCTGTTTGGGTGTATGAGTGTCTGTGTGGGTGGGTGAGGGTGTGTGTGACTGCCTACATGTATGAGTGAATGGGTGAGTCAGTGGCTATATGGATTCGTGAGTGTGTTTGTGAGGGGCTGTATGGGCAAATGAGTGTGTGTATGGCTGTGTCGGTGACTGAATGGATGTGTCAGTGGTATATGGGTGAGTAACAGCATATGTGAGAGGGAGTATAGGTGAGTGTTGGCATGTATAGGTGACTGCATGTGTGAGTGGGTGAGTGATTGTGAGAGTGGCAGTATGGGTCAGAGTTTGCTTGTGTCAGTGATTGAATTGGCGAGTGAGTATGAGTTAGTACCTGTATGAATGAGTGAGTTGGTATGTGTATAACTGTATAGGAGAGTCAGTGGTTGTGGGATTGACTCTATGGGTCTGTTGGCTCAGCGGACTAAAGCAGCCACTGCAGGGGCCTGTGTTCGACCTCATGGTCACAGGTTCACATCCTGGCAGGTTCACTCAGCCTTTCATCCATCTGAGGTCGATAAAATGAGTACCATTGAGTTGGGTAACAATAAACATCTGTTATTCAGCGCCAGGACACCTACGGGTAATCGTGCGCTTTACAAATACACCTGTTATGTTATGGGTGAGTGAGTAGGTGTGTGAGTAACTCTATGGGTGACTGACAGTGGATATATCAGGGGCTGTATTATTGAGTGGCTGTATGGGTGACTGAGTGGATGTATGTGTAGGCCTATGAATCAGTGAGTGGGTGTGGACATACTGGTATGGTTGTGTCAATGGTTTTGAGAATGGTAGTGTGGAAGTTGGAGTGGGTGAATTAAAGGATAAAATTGGGGTGTGATTGGGTGTGTGTGAAATTCTGTGGATGATGTCATCAGTGATGTCATCAGTGATGTCACTGACCATGTCATGAGTGATATAATATGTGAGGCCATAAGCAGTGTATTGCAGGGGCGCAAGTTATTGTTAGTTCAGCTAACTATAACTGCTGAATTTCTCTGCTTTTGTACGAGTGAAATGTCAGCCTAAATATAACGTCCCTGTAACCTTTTTCTTTTATATATGTGTGTGTTTTTTTACAACTTTCCTATACTTGATTGAGGGTTATCAGTGAAGCGTGAGTGTGTTTAAGTGAATTTCTGTGGTTAGTGTAGATCTTCACCTTAGGGAGCATTTCTTAAGATTTGATTTACTTTTGACAAACAGTTGGCATTTTCATTGCATCTTTAAGAAAGCTTCTGTGCGTGCAGGTCTTTACTTTGTGAACAAAAAATGCCATAAATCCAGTAAAATGTTAACATGGCAAGAAAGGAACTAATCGCTGCCACAGATGACATTTGCATGATCCATGACAGAGGAAACATGAAAGCCCTCATGCTCCGGTATCTTGTTGACATGGTCTCACACCCCATCCTCATAAGGTTCCTGCATGATACTGGCTTCCAAGGACCCAATCTCCACTGGATCTGCACTTTCTTAATGGATAGAACAGAAGAAGTCAGCCTTGCACCCTTCCCCTCAGAAGCCCACAAGCTCATTTGTGGACTGCCTCAGGTCCCCGATCTGCAATGCCTATATGATCCCTCTAATAAACCTCATCCGCACACATAGCATCAGTATCCTCCCCTATGCTGATGACATGCAACTCCCACTCTCTCTCTCAGATAAGACCCCCCAATATGAGAAACACGTTCACAGCCTGCATGACCAAAGTCTCTAACTGCATGAAAGCCAACTGTCTCAAGTTCAACATTAGCAAGACAGAAGTAGTGATCTTCGACAAGAATACCTCACCATGGGTCTCCAACTGGTGGCCCACCAAACGTGGACCCACACCCAGCCACACACACATCAGAAACCTTGAAATAATCATGGACAACAAACTCAACATGACCGCACAAGTCATTGCTGTCACAATATCCTGCTTCCACACACTGAAGATGCTGAGGAAGACCTTCAAGTGGCTCCCAAGCAACACTAGAAAAACTGTCACTCACACACTAGTTACCAGCAAGTTGGACTATGGGAACACCAACTACACTGGCAACTCAATAGAAGACCACAAACCATCCAGAACTTGTCAGCCGAACTCATCGTTAGCCTCCCACACAGAATTCACATCACAACACACCTCAGGGATCTTCACTGCCTGCCGATATACAAATGCACTCATTTCAAACTCCTCATAGAAACATTCAAGGTGCTACGCAACTTACGCTGAGTCTACTTCCCATTATCTTCCATCATCCACACAACACCTCAACACAACAGGACTCCTGCTCGCATACATCCCATGCATACACAGAAACAGATCAGGAGGAGAGCATTCTCTTACATCACTCCTAAAGCATGGAACGGCCTCCCACTCACATCAGAGCCTCCTCCTCTCTTTGTGAATACCTCAAGAAGCTGAAGACCTGGCTTTTCAATTAACCAATCTACCATAGACAGGCCAAGGCACACATTCCTTCTCAGCACCAGTATTCCCTCCCCGCTGATAGTGCGCTTTAGAAATATACATAATTGAAGCTAAGCTAAGATAAGATAAGATAAGATAATATATGATAAGATAAGATAAGACAAGACAAGACAAGATAAGATAACAAAACATAACATAACAAAGTAAAATAAATTAAAGTGGCATTAGTGATGCTCCCTATACCATTGTGACAGGCTTACACATCATAACAGAGCACACCTCTTAAACAAAACAAAGCATAAAACAGCACTTCTGATGCTGCTGTGTCAGAAATGCAAATACATCTACTTGAATTATAAGCCACACATCATATTGCAGTTTGTCGGATGAGGCTCTTTCTGCAGCGTCATCCCAAAACTTTTAGCCTTAACTGCTCCACTTATGCTGAATTTGTTTTTGTCGACTCTTGTGGGCTTGTTTATTAAAGTTAGAAAGGTAAAGATGCCTACAAGGGATTTATTCAAATACAAAATGATTTTGAGTAGTTCTATATAAATATTTATGAAGTGACATCTAATGACACTCAGTGGAATAACTCAAGCTGAATTAAACACAATAAATTAGTAAATCAATTACAACAACCGGGTGAAACAAAGTAGAAAAAGATATTTCAAATATCATAAATAACAGATATTGACAACAGAAACCATATAAATCAGATATGGGAACATATCCTAGTTATCACTTGATCAAAGAAGCCATTCAAATGGCTTTAAAATCTCACATTCTCATTGAGGCAGCACTCCGTACCAGGTTGTGGTCATACCGCACCACCCCACACAACACTACTGGTAGAACCTCCTTTGAATTAATCAGGGGTAGAGCAGCAATCACACAATTGCTGCCACAATGGTCTTTGGCTTGAAAAAAATGGGAGAACGAGAACTACAAAGAAAAGGAGAGCAGGATGAGAAGTCTGGTGGACAAACGCCAGAAGCGCATGCACAGTAATTACAATGAGAGGAATGTGGTGAAAGAGATGTCTGTGAAGGCAGGTGACTTTGTTAGAGTGAAGTATCCTAGGAAAAGGACAAACATGAGCAAGTGCATAGAGCCTAGGCACGTGTTCACAACCAAGAGTACTGCTGTCCTCCTCGACAATGGTCAGTGGTGGAATGGTTCAAATGTCGCCAGTAGCAGGATCCCTGAGCCTGTGAGTAGGCATGGTTGAGTTGCAGAGCGATGCATTAGCATCCTCAGCAATGGCAAGCAATAGTGAATTATGTGGTGCTAGCACCGATTCTGCAACTGCTGGTAATCTCCCCAATATGTCTCCTCCTGGGCTTGCAACTAGTCCTGTTGGTACTGTTCGGGACAAGAGAACAATTGTTCCTCCTGTAAGATTTAAAGACTATCCAATTTACTAGTTTACCTTTAAGAAAAGCTGAAAGAGGAATTTTTCCTCTGCCTAATTTAATAACTGTGTAACCTATTAGTTTGTCTTAAAAAAAGGGAGAAGATGTGATATGCCGTCCTTACCTGTCAATGCACACCTTCTGTGTCTGTCTCTTCCCTGCTTCGATCCCACCTATTGTTTGTGTGCACGTGGCTTCCGGCGCGCAGTTCAAACTTTGATGAGGGAGCGGGAGGGAGCCGTTGGTTAACGGCATTCTGATGTGGTTTCTGAATAAAGTGATTCACACCTTCTGCCTGTCTCCTTGTCACCACCTCATTGACCTGATGTAACAAAGACCGAAACGTCGACGTCCAATCCATTCTTCTTCCTAGTGATTGTTAAATGAATCTATCTTTGAGTGCTGGTTCCTATGTATAGGACAGACTCATTGTATTGTTTAATGATGATGGATAGCCATACATTGATAACTAGAATATTTTCTCATATCTGATCTACAGGTTTTCTGTTGTCAATGTCTGTTGAGTTTTCTTGTTTTAATTCCTGTGCCCTTATTTTTCTTATTTATGATATTTGAAATATATTTTTCTACTTTGGTTCACCCGGTTGTTGTAATTGATTTACTAATTTATTTTGTTTATTTCAGCTTGCGTTGTTCCACTGAGTGTCATTAGAGGTCACTCCATGTATATATATATATATATATATATATATATATATATATATATATATATATATATATATATATATATATATATATATATATATATATATATATATATATATATATATATATATATATATATATATATATCCACAAGAAAAGGTTGCCCCACTGGAAGAAGCCTGCCCTGAAATAAATGTCGGAACATTGATACTTACCTTGTGGCTTCTTCCAGTGGGGCAACCTTTTCTTGTGGATGTTGAGCGGCTATGCCCAGCCGCGGAAGAAGCCCGCTGCAGTGCAGACCCTGATGACGCCACGAAGGTGTCATCAATCACGGAAGGTAATTTCCGAAAGGCAGCTGACAAAGACATTGGTGTTTAGACAGGAGTGAACATCAAACCCACGAGGGCTTTTATATTCTTTATTTTCTGGGATTTCAGACGGACTCACTTGAGAATGATAACGGAGCACTACAGGAACCATAAGGCTGTGAATACAGCCACGCCCACTGGGGCAGGCTCTACAAAAATGACAGTGCACGTGAAAATACGTTTGCATCCACAGAACGCCATTGAGGAAGGGAAGGATTCCCGAAACCGGTCTGGCTGATTCATTTTCATGATTGCTCCCTCCGCTTTTCACGGCATGCAGCTGCCCTGAAATAAATGTCGGAACATTGATACTTACCTTGTGGCTTCTTCCAGTGGGGCAACCTTTTCTTGTGGATGTTGAGCGGCTATGCCCAGCCGCGGAAGAAGCCCGCTGCAGTGCAGACCCTGATGACGCCACGAAGGTGTCATCAATCACGGAAGGTAATTTCCGAAAGGCAGCTGACAAAGACATTGGTGTTTAGACAGGAGTGAACATCAAACCCACGAGGGCTTTTATATTCTTTATTTTCTGGGATTTCAGACGGACTCACTTGAGAATGATAACGGAGCACTACAGGAACCATAAGGCTGTGAATACAGCCACGCCCACTGGGGCAGGCTCTACAAAAATGACAGTGCACGTGAAAATACGTTTGCATCCACAGAACGCCATTGAGGAAGGGAAGGATTCCCGAAACCGGTCTGGCTGATTCATTTTCATGATTGCTCCCTCCGCTTTTCACTGCATGCAGCTGCCCTGAAATAAATGTCGGAACATTGATACTTACCTTGTGGCTTCTTCCAGTGGGGCAACCTTTTCTTGTGGATGTTGAGCGGCTATGCCCAGCCGCGGAAGAAGCCCGCTGCAGTGCAGACCCTGATGACGCCACGAAGGTGTCATCAATCACGGAAGGTAATTTCCGAAAGGCAGCTGACAAAGACATTGGTGTTTAGACAGGAGTGAACATCAAACCCACGAGGGCTTTTATATTCTTTATTTTCTGGGATTTCAGACGGACTCACTTGAGAATGATAACGGAGCACTACAGGAACCATAAGGCGGTGAATACAGCCACGCCCACTGGGGCAGGCTCTACAAAAATGACAGTGCACGTGAAAATACGTTTGCATCCACAGAACGCCATTGAGGAAGGGAAGGATTCCCGACACCGGTCTGGCTGATTCATTTTCATGATTGCTCCCTCCGCTTTTCACTGCATGCAGCTGCCCTGAAATAAATGTCGGAACATTGATACTTACCTTGTGGCTTCTTCCAGTGGGGCAACCTTTTCTTGTGGATGTTGAGCGGCTATGCCCAGCCGCGGAAGAAGCCCGCTGCAGTGCAGACCCTGATGACGCCACGAAGGTGTCATCAATCACGGAAGGTAATTTCCGAAAGGCAGCTGACAAAGACATTGGTGTTTAGACAGGAGTGAACATCAAACCCACGAGGGCTTTTATATTCTTTATTTTCTGGGATTTCAGACGGACTCACTTGAGAATGATAACGGAGCACTACAGGAACCATAAGGCTGTGAATACAGCCACGCCCACTGGGGCAGGCTCTACAAAAATGACAGTGCACGTGAAAATACGTTTGCATCCACAGAACGCCATTGAGGAAGGGAAGGATTCCCGAAACCGGTCTGGCTGATTCATTTTCATGATTGCTCCCTCCGCTTTTCACTGCATGCAGCTGCCCTGAAATAAATGTCGGAACATTGATACTTACCTTGTGGCTTCTTCCAGTGGGGCAACCTTTTCTTGTGGATGTTGAGCGGCTATGCCCAGCCGCGGAAGAAGCCCGCTGCAGTGCAGACCCTGATGACGCCACGAAGGTGTCATCAATCACGGAAGGTAATTTCCGAAAGGCAGCTGACAAAGACATTGGTGTTTAGACAGGAGTGAACATCAAACCCACGAGGGCTTTTATATTCTTTATTTTCTGGGATTTCAGACGGACTCACTTGAGAATGATAACGGAGCACTACAGGAACCATAAGGCTGTGAATACAGCCACGCCCACTGGGGCAGGCTCTACAAAAATGACAGTGCACGTGAAAATACGTTTGCATCCACAGAACGCCATTGAGGAAGGGAAGGATTCCCGAAACCGGTCTGGCTGATTCATTTTCATGATTGCTCCCTCCGCTTTTCACTGCATGCAGCTGCCCTGAAATAAATGTCGGAACATTGATACTTACCTTGTGGCTTCTTCCAGTGGGGCAACCTTTTCTTGTGGATATATATATATATATATATATATATATATATATATATATATATATATATATATATATATATATATATTCACTGAAAAAAACATAGGTTAAACAGACTTTATAGTTAAAAATTAGTATTTAAAAAACCTTTGAAATTCACTGAAAAAACCATAGGTTTCAGGGATGTTATAGTTAGTTGGACATTTCACTCATACAAAACCAGAGAAATTCCACTGTTATAGTTAGTTCAGCTAACTATAACTCGCGTCCCCTCAATGCACTGCTGCTGATGTCACATATTACATCATTTATGACATGGTCAGTGACATCACTGATGAAATCACTGATGACATCACTTTCGCTACACCATGGTTTGGACAGTTGGAAAAGTGCTAAATAGTAAAATTCTCGCTTAGCTGCAGTTTCACAACTGAGTTTCTTGTGGTTGATAAGGTTACCTTTTGTGTGTTTTACTAAACATCCATGACATCCAACTACTGCATATTTTCCTTCTTTTAAATTATGTTTAACATTTCTTTTGAAGCTGTAATGTTGAAGTACTTCATACAGACATAGCTGTTCCAGATGTCGACTCCTTTTTGGATAGTATGTATCCAACATATTAGTTTTAAGAATTTCTGTACTGTCTGGTTCATTTGCTGCTAAGTATTCAATTTCTTCTAATGATTTCAACACTCTATTTCATGAGCAGGCAAGACTTAAACTTACCCAAATGATCCCTAGTGATTTTGAATATAAACTTGAAGAGGACAAGCGGTCTGAGCATTCATAGGATCCAATTTCTCTGTGGTAAAGCATTTTCAAAGTAAAGCTGTACAATGTTTTGCTAAGGCTCTTCTCTTGTGCAATTTCTTCCCACAATTGTTTCATCTCGTTTTTTTCTGAATTTGTTATATATTATGTTACGTAGCGTGCAACAGCAATTGAGTTGTCTGTAACATACTGGATGTCCATGTTTGCATTCCACATTTTTTAAATAACCGGATTGTAGTCATCAATATACTTTGACAGTTCTGTTCTTTTCAAGTTGTAGGTATTCTTTGAAGATTTGCGAATTATTGTGTGTCTTACAGAAGAAAAAAAAGAATTTACTCTTCCTTAAGAAATTACTGGACGTGGAAATCCAAACCGACACTTGGTATAACATTTTCCTTTAGACTTTTATGTTCGTCGGCAGTACTTTCCACAATCGTGACTTTGGAAACGTAATATTTGCTGTCTCAAGCTTCTATCTCCTCCTTGTCCTGGAATCTCACATGTCACATACTGTTCAATGAAAGACAATACTATTTCATCTGAATGAGTTCCAAATTTAGGTGCATCCTTGACCCACAATAGCATATGTATATGAGGAGCACCTCTCGCTTGGTACCCCTTTCTCCAAAAGAAATCGGTAATTTCTCCAATCGGTGGATTCTTTGTACTGATTATATGATTAAAATATCTGCACACATTCATAGGATCCAAAGAACACAGTTCTCCAGGTGTCTTCATTTCAACATTCTTTATATTGGAATTAGCTTCTCGTAGAAATTCAAGCAAATCTTCAAATGCATACTCTGCACAGCTAAGTGTCACAAACCATGTTGGTGTACCTAAGTTCCATAACATACATTTCAGTTCTCCATGATGATGATACCAATACTCATTTGTTCCTTGTTGACATGCCATCAAATTAATGAACTGTGCTTCTAAATTTTCATCTGTTTGTTGAACATCTCCACAAATTCTTTCACTAAAAGACGTGATTGATGAACTCAAGTTTTAAGTATGTGGTTCACTGCATAGGATAGAGATCACTTTCAAACAAAAGGTGAAATATATATGGAATACACTGTTGAAATTTAGGATCTTCAGAGTATAATCTTGTTGAGCGATATTCAGAAGCTGGAATCCGTACAGGTTGGTCATCATATCGCCCACCTTCTCCGGTAGGAAACAGCTGAGCTTCCAAGCTTTTCTCCCATACACTCATTGGAGTTCCCTTTGCTTTTTTCATTTGAAATAACTCAATGCTGTTTCCTATTACTTCTTTTGAATGTAGAGGACATATTGTGTAATGTTCATACATCTCTTCACTCCTTGACTTGTCCACTTTCTCTATTTGACCACTTGAAATTTCAGATTCATCTTCCAAACTTATTACCTGTTCTTCCATATTTACACTTTTATACTAAATATTGTTCTCCACAAGATATAACTTAGGTTTTTGAAGTGTATTAACATCCATAAATTCTTGCCATATTTTCCGACTCTTTGTTGGTACTCCATTTACTAGAATGACTACTGCTTCATTTTCCTCTTTGTTTCCACCAACAGTTTCAATATTTTTCTTAAAATCCAAAGGTAAGTACACCACTCTTCCTTTCAGCTCTCTTTGTAAGTCTGTTGGTGGCAGTTTACCTCTTTTAGGTTCCATATGAATTATAGTTTGAAATGGATGAACAGATTGTATTAGAACTGCCTCATATATATTCAAATCTGCCAGTTCCTCCAGAATAGGTACTAATTCTAACTTATTATGTACTGCCCCAGCGGGACTTTTTTGTTCTCTTCTAATCTGTTATAACAATATTTACAAATACATTGATCACTGCCTAAATCAAATTGACCTTCCACTAACAAGTACGGTGCAAATTCCTTCCATTTATCATTATTCTTCTTTTCAGATTTCAGATGCAAATCAACATTTCTAATTTGAATTTTATAATTAGTTTGTCGACAACAAACACAAACATAGTTTGGAATTTCAGAGCAGACTATGTTAAACTTTCCAATTTCTTCTTCAAACTGATCAATCCTAATAACTTTCCCATCTTCTTGAACATCTGTAATTGTCAAACTTTCACTTTCTATGCACTGCTCTTCTGAACCAAAATATCGGAACTCAATGTCATCACACTTTTTTTTGTACATCTGATAAAGAACTGTGTAAAAGAGCTGTATTCAGTTCATTTAAACATAATGCAGGACATTTTACTTAATACAGTTTCCTTACAAACTTCCGCATTTCTGAATGGTGTACTGCTAACATCCTCAAGTGACGAAAAACACTTTTACACACTTTTCGTGAAAGACAACCCAGAGAATGACCATGCTTCTCAGTATATTTTCTTACATTACATGGATCTAGTCCTTGTAACAACCTAATCTTCTGTTTAATACTTTTCAGTGTATATTCTTGTGACAAATTTTGCATTATATGAATAGATACCTGTTGAATACTACAATTACTGCCACAACCCCACTTATACACAGGAGCTTGTGTGCGTTTCCCTTGCACTTCTTCAGCTATTAACTGTTCTGCACTAATACCAACCATTTCCTCTTTTGGAACAGGACACGCATTCTGAACTTCATAGCAACGACCTCTAGTATCAACTGCAAATGGTAAACTATTTTCTTAGAAGTAACTCTCTTCATTAAAAAAAGGTTCACTATTAGACGTATGTTTGCATTCTCCACTAAAGACTTTACAAAAGTTGCTTCTGTTCACAAGTCTTTTTTTTTTTACTTGTGTCTTTCAGAATCTTCATTGTTTTATCCAACAGTTTCATCCTCTTCAAAATCAAAATGAATATTTTTTGTTTTAATTTAAATGCAGTATCCACTATGCTTTCAATTTGCTGTTTCTGTTTCAATTGCAACACTTTCTTTTTATATTTCCGGTATCCTTTTATTAAATTCTGAATGACTCTATTTCGAAAAAGTCTTTGATGAATTTCTTGAAATTGTTTTTGTCTATGGGTAACAAATACTCTTGCCTTATCTTGATTTGTTTTCTTGCATTTTGAAGTCGAAATCTGGTTCTCCTTACTTGAGAAATTCTTCTTTTTCCTTTGTGTGATGTTATTTTCATTAAATGTTCGTAATGCTTTTTTTAAAACTTGTCTAGTGTTTTTTACCAGAAGAAAATCTTTTTGTAGTACTCTCATTTACTTGTAATCCCTATTTTTGACTTTTCTTTAAATAGATGGCCTTTTTGTCTTTCCTTTTTTTCAGTTCTTCTAGGCATTTTCAATCTTTAATCCAAACAAAATAATTTTCGTAGGAAGGAAAAAAAGTTTCAATTCTTTGTTATATCTGTTCAATATGTTAAAATAATCACATACAATTAGATGAGTTCCACTGGCGGCTTGCAGAGGGAAGGCTGTATGGCAGTGGAGCGGAATAAGGGAACAGTAGGGTGGCAGGTAGTGTCACCAGACATACAGCACGTATTTATTTAATTATTTAGATTCACCTTCCCATTTTATATGTGAATCTACTACCTCCTACTTTTCCCCTTCCCCACCCCAACCCACCATCCAAGAGCACTTCCTCTGCAACCCAGTACAGATAACTTTGTAGAAACTATTGTAGGCAGGGAGAGCTGCGGGCCCGCTCGCAGAGCAACAGCTGTGGGCCAACTGGTATAGGGAAAGGTGCGAGCTGTCCGCTTGCAAAGGGATAGCTGCAGGACGGTGAAGTGGGGAGGGGGAGCAAGAAGGGGGAATCTCGCAGAGAGAGAGCTGCGATATATTTACAGTATTGGCTTGCAGAGGTACAACTGCGGGCTCGAGGACTCGCAGACGAAGAGATGCGAGCCAACCGGTGCTTTGCAGAGGGAGAGTTGTGAGCCGGCAGGCTGGCTCATAGAGGAAGAGCTGTGAGTCGACAGGCTGGCTCGTAGAGAGAGAGCTGCAGCCCGTCAGCTCGCAGAGGGAGAGCTGCATTCCGGCTCACAGAAGTAGAGCTGAAGTCTGGCTCGTAGACGGACAGCTACAGGCC